>NC_091475.1:157179201-159727737 GCF_036971445.1 Narcine bancroftii
TACACTGACAAAAGGCAAAGGAGGAAAAACCCAACACCCAACCCCAACCAACCAATTTTCCCCTGCAGCCGTTGCAACCGTGTCTGCCTGTCCCGCATCGGACTTGTCAGCCACAAACGAGCCTGCAGCAGACGTGGACTTTTACCCCCTCCATAAATCTTTGTCCGCGAAGCCAAGTCAAAGAAGAAAGACATTGTAGATAAAATGTCATATTGGAAGAGGAAATGAACTAGTAGATGGGTGTGAAGAAGTGGACAACTTTGTATTATGTTCTTTAACTGACTGTTGTTGGAACTGCAGACATCCAGTCAAGTGGAGAATGCCCCCTGATACTTTTTGTATATTGTAGATAAAGGAGTAGGAAGTGAATCTTTATGGAAATCATGGATGCTGAATATCTGAAATAAAACAGAAAATACTGGAAATATTCTGCAGGTTCTGACAGCACCTATTGTAAGAGAAACAGTTAAAGTTTATCATTCCGAACGCAGGGCTCAGGCCCAAATTGTTAATTGTCTTTTGCTTCCTATGGAGGCTGCATGGCCTGCTGAATCCTTCCAGCATTCTTGTGTATTGGACTGGACCCCAGAATCTGCAGATTTTCTCCTTTAACTTCAATTGATGACCTTTTATTGCCCTCAATGTTCATTTGATTTCTTTTTCAATGCATTTTTTGTATATTTTGTATTTCTTAAATTAAGCCTTTAACCTACTCTTGTGCCACACTATCTTTAGCAGTTAATTTTTGTGGCTTGAGAGTACAGTTGAAGACCACTGCTAAAGACAGGGAAGCCTGATGAGGTGGTAATTAGCTAGGTTGGATTATGTCCCTTTTTGACACAACACTGGATAATTTTTGGGATAGCTGTTGCTGTACTCAAACAGATTGGTTAGAGGTTTAACTATTTTGGAGTACATGTCCAGCCTCTCAGTATTGATGATTTTGAATCCATTGTCTCCAGTTCACTCTGTGGTTACTGATAACCCACGAGATGTATTAGATTGACTTCTGCAATGGTTGGGATTTTGTGAGGAGATTGACCTCGGTTATTTACTTGGCACTTCTGGCTGAAGATATTTTTATTTTCCCTCATGCCTTTTGCACTTGCTTTCTTCAGCAATTGAGTACCAAGATATTCATACAGCTGTCTTCCTTCCATTAATAGCATAAATTAATGTGACAAGACCATTTTAACTCATCTGTTAGTTCTGAGATCACATTTTTTTCTTAATTACAAGTTGTAATGGATTGAAGATATGTTTATTTAAAAATACCTTGATTAGGCTACAATGCACACTTTTCAAAATTGTTTAAATACATTCTGATGAGGCTTTTTGACAGAATATTGAGCAGAATATATTAATTTCTTGCCTTTGTGACAAATTTCATCTATTGGGTGCTGAACTACTGCATTAAGTTTCCATTTCTGAGTCTTGTATATTGGGAAATTTGACCAAGAGTTGGATTCAGTTGCTCGTCCCAAAGCAGTGTCAGTGCTGGATGGTGGGGATTGATCAAGGTGCAGTGGAGTTGCTGTTGAAGAATGGTGGTAGGTGAAGTCCATCACATAAAACATCATTCAGATTTCAGTCTAGTGGGAAAGGCCATGTCTTCAGTGCTGAATTTGGTTCTTGGGAAGGAGGTATTAGCCTTGGAAAGGCAAATTTACCAGAACTATGTATTGAACTCTAAATTATTGAGAAATTACACAAGCTATTGTAGTCTTCCCTGGATAAGAAAAGGTATGGAGTAGTTTTATTTTCTTAAAATATGTTTTCAAAATATTGATGGAAACTCAAGTAGGGAGAAGAATCACTTTTCTCTGAAAGGGAAATCCAGCTGTCAGGAATGAACCAAAAAAAGTTAAATATGCTTTTTAGGAGTGAAGTTGAAATGGATAAAACCTGTACTTACTCAGACAGCAATTCATGCTGATTATTAATTTTAAATTTTGAGATTTTTTTTGACCAATGGTTTGAATGATCTGAGGATTAAATGGATGGATGGAGATGGGTCACAATTCTGCTTTGTCAGGCTTCAGTGACTCAAAGATGATTGTCTTCCTATGTTTCAAATACTCGATGTCTTTGAAGTTAATAGTTGGTATGACCTGATGCATGTTTTGATAGCAACCAACATTGTCATTTTTTCCTCCATTCTGGATGGAACCCCTTTTAATTAGCTGCAATTTTATACAAGAGGGCAATAACCATCATATAGATGCCTCAAATAGGTGGAGTCATTTCCTTCCAGGCACAATGCTTTTCAGAGTTTCTCAACAAGCAGCATTTGGAATAGAGCTTTTTTTTTATTAAGAAACCTCAAATAATAATAAAATAATAAAAGAAAAAAAGAGGACCCCCCTCCCCCAAAAGCACTGATTAGGTCAGCGCTAACTCCCTTAATTTCGAGAAGTGGCTCTCGCCACTAGCGGCATGAGGCCTCGGAAGAGGAAAGCAGAAAAAAAGAATCCGCCTCCCCCTCGACAGAATATCAAAATTTAATTTCAATCAGTCAATCAAGTATGATAAGCTTCTTCAAGGTCTCTATTGACTTGATCATCATCTATTTCAACCTGAACTTCAGTCAGCTGTCTTCCTGCTGGAATCCCTCCCTTTGATTTTTCTTGATCCCCTTCCATTTGCTGAGATAAATAACGTCTTCCATTCTGTTTATTCTTCTTCTTTGGCTTGGCTTCGTGGTCGAAGATTTATGGAGGGGTATGTCCACGTTTGCTGCAGGCTCGTTGGTGACTGACAAGTCTGATGCGGGACAGGCAGGCACGGTCGCAGCGGTTGCAAGGGAAAATTGGTTGGTTGGGGTTGGGTGTTGGGTTTTTCCTCCTTTGTCTTTTGTCAGTGAGGTTGGGTCTGCGGTCTTCTTCAAAGGAGGTTGCTGCCCGCCGAACTGTGAGGCGCCAAGATGCACGGTTTGAGGCGATATCAGCCCACTGGCAGTGGTCAATGTGGCAGGCACCAAGAGATTTCTTCTTTAAGCAGTCCTTGTACTCTTCTTTGGTGCACCTCTGTCTCGGTGGCCAGTGGAGAGCTCGCCGTAGAACACGATCTTGGGAAGGCGACGGTCCTCCATTCTGGAGACGTGACCCACCCAGCGCAGTTGGGTCTTCAGCAGCATGGATTCGATGCTTGCAGACTCTGCCAGCTCGAGTACTTCGATGTTGGTGATGAAGTAATTCCAATGAATGTTGAGGATGGAGGGGAGACAGCGCTGATTGGAAGCGTAGAGGACCCATGATTCGGAGCTGAACAGGAGCATGGGTATGACAATGGCTCTGTACACGCTGATCTTTGTGTGTTTCTTCAGGTGGTTGTTTTTCCAGATTCTTTTGTATAGTCTTCCAAACGCACTATTTGCCTTTATTGGGCAGTGAAATGGCAAATTGCAAAGCTTCGGATTCATTAGCAAAAGAAAATTGTGCTTGAAGTTGTACATAAAATACTTTAGGAACTGCTGGGTATCGAAAAGCAAATCTATATCCCTTCTTCCACAAAACTGACTTTGCTGGGTTAAATTCTTTTCTTCTTTTAACAATTTTATTACTCAAATCTGGATCATTAAGGGGCTTTGTTGTTCCCTGGCTTTTTGAACTGCCATTTTCAAAATTATTTCTCTATCTTGATAACGTAAACATTTAATCAAAATAGAAGTGTGGCGGTTGACCCGGATACGGTTTTTTTCCTTAGAGCTCTATGTCTTCTATCAAGTTCCAAACCATTTGGAAAATTCTCCAATCCCTAAATTTCAGACAGTCAATTTTGAAAAAAAACCCTCCAAGTCCTCAGGCAAAACAACAACTTTTGTTATTTCTTCTTCTCTGATTTTCCAATATATCACCTTGCAATAAATCCTTCTTCTGAATTTTCCACGCCATAAAAGAATCTTCTATCTTATTAAGCGTATCTTTACATTCTTCTATCTCCACATTGACATTCCAGAAATTCTTCTTCACATTTTTGAATTTTAATTTTTATTACACTTTGCCGTATCTGTCTGCATTAGTCATTTCTTCTCTAATAGCTCCCAGTTGAGTCGTAAAATCTGCTTTCATTTCTGCAAAATTTGCATCCCTTTTTTCACTGATTGAATCAATTTTTTTTCAAAAATTTTATCAAAAATCTGTGGATCAAGAGGTTGTGGGGTAACATAATATGCACCCATTTTACCTTGAATATATTGATCTCCTTCTTCTCATTCCTCTCCCTCTGATTGTGCCACAAGACTTTCCTCTTCCACTCCTACCTCCTTCTCCTGTAGATGTAGCCAGTGGTTGAAATTATATTCAGGCTCTCTGATTTTGTTTGACCTGCTACCGCAGTTAAAGTTGGGTCTGCAGGCTTCGACTTGATCACTTCCACTGTGCCCATGTGTGAAGTCCCGTACATGCACGTTGATTCTCCAGTCAGCACCATCTTCTCCAGTTCCCCAAGAAGGTGGCACTGGAGTTGGATCCTTACCCGAGGAGGCTTGGTAGATCGAGGCTGGAGAGTTCTAGATTTTTTTGCAGCCATCTTTTCAGACCTCTAGAAGAGTTTTAAAATTATTCAATATTTTTAAAAATCTTGTAAAAGTTGGGTATTAATTAATTCTGCCAGGAGAGTGTTTTCCACGTCTTCTCCCTACACCATCACATCATACCCCCCCCGGAATAGCGCTAAGTTGAGGGATGGCAGAGGTAGAGAATGAGGACAGACTTCAAATGGTCATGGGTAATGAACAGTCAGTGTGGGCACACGACGCTGTTGAATCTGTTTCAAACAATCAAAGGAGCATAAAAATATTATCTCTCTATTGTCTTCAGCTAATTGTTTTAATTTTCCTTCCCTACCAGCTATAAAGTTATTGTCAATGAAAGAAAATAATTAAGTGCATGATACAAGTCTTTCCATTTTCATTCAAAGGAATTTTTAAAAAAACCATCATGGTCATGCTGAAAAGCATGCTGATGTTCCTTGAATGCATCATAGGTCACAAGCAATAATGATTATAAATTGTTGCTCATGGCATTTCTGTTAGCCAAGAAACTATCTGAATGCTTCCTCTTCCAATGGTGTCATAATACTTCCTGCATACATCCGAGAGCCGGATACATTATGTTTCATTTTCCTTCTGAAAGATTGAATGATACAAGATGTGTTCAAGACTGTTGAATCTGTGCTCTGATGGAGTGCCAGGAGTGCAGTGTCAACACGAAGACTGACAGTGTGTTTTGACTTTTGGTAGGTTCTAAATTGTACCTCTTTCCATATTGCAGGCAACAAGATTGATTTAGCAGAGAAGCGAGAAGTGACCAGAGAAAGGGGTGAAGAATTTTCAGAATCTCAAAATATGCATTACCTGGAGACATCGGCAAAAGAGTCGGACAATGTTGAAAAACTATTTCTTGACCTTGCACGTCAGTTGATTGGTGAAGCAAAGCAGCACACACTGGTCAATAATGTAGCATCTCCTTTGCCAGGGGAAGGCAGAACCATCAGCTACTTGAACTGCTGCAACTTTAATTAGATGTGAACACTAGTCATTAATTTGAGCTGATGTTTTGCAAGGGTATTTTGTTGGTGAAGGAAATTCCTGCATTTCTTACCTATTGACCAAAGCTTGAGGTAATGTCTGGGCTTCAGCATGGCAAACTGATAGAACTTTTTTTAAGAAGCAGATAAATTTGAAAAGATTTCATGATCCAGGTAGCCCAGGTAACAGTAACAATGCAAGATCTGAACATTAAAAAAAAATCTTCATAACTTTGCTGTGCTTTGAAGTAGCTCTGCCAAATGCTTACTTGATGCACAGAATTTGCCATTTTGCTGCTGCTTCAACAATGAAGGCTTGTATTAAAAGCGAATTAGAAGGAGTAATTTGAAGTATAGAAGGTAAAATATTTGGATTTGTTTTTAACTATTAGTGACTTCTTGATTCCATGCTTCACACAATATATTGGTGCTAGACTGTGTTTTATTCAGTTATCATTTATTAAAGACTTGTAGTTCGTATAAATGGAAATGACCAGTTTGGAATAATCCCTGCATGTTCTCATTAAGCTCTTTTATATTGCCACCCTGCAAATGTATGCTTTTCATTTTTGTGGTTAGCTTTTATCTCATTTTGCAGATATTATTGTTTGAGCCAATTATGGTATCATTAAGCAGTAGCCATGATCCTACTTTAGTTTAAATTATGACAATTAGATCTGACCATAAATGTTGATTTTATTGGAAGGGGACAATGGGAGATTTCATCTACAGTTTGTGGGGAAATCATAAATTTATTAAGTATATTAACTCATGCGATTGCTCAGTGTCTTACAAAATATTCCCTTTATCTGAATTTAGTTTGAAACTATTGGCAGACATCTCTGAAGATGACAGCTCATGCTGGGACACATCTTTTACTGAAACAATGTTCTTCCTGAGGGAACTGTTAAGCATGCATGAGTGTGGCTATCAACACACTGAATTCTTTCATTATATGGTGTCATTACAACTTCTGTGCAAAATTTTAATCCATTATTACTGTTGATGATACTGATTGAGAGAGGGAATTTGGATCCTATTTTCTATTTCCATTTCAAGCCAGAGGACATGGTGGTTAGTAGTGTCTTTGTACATTGAACACTAAGCATTAGGCCTAAAACCTGTGTTCTATCTGTTAATGCTGAATGATAATTACACTTTAAACCCTTTTAACACATGGAATATAAAGAAACTTTGGAGAAAATATTAACTGCCACATTTTTTTCCTACAGAGAATTCTGAAGTCATCTTGTTAATTAACTTCCGTATTTTCATTTATTGCTTTCTTCTAATGAATTTACTAATTGCTGGAAAAACATGAAATGAACTATACATTTTTATTCTCATAACAGGAGTTCAAATAAAAACGAAACATCTTTGAGAATTATAGCAATTTCTGAGTATGTTATATCATAATTAACCATCTTTTATCTGCTCCTGGTTTAGGACACATTTTCAAATAAAATGTTTATTTGCTATTTCTATTATCCTTCTTGTCCTATTCTGTGGTAACCACCTTGTGACATCCCAACAAGTCCCTGTGTGTAGTCCATATATGATTTCCAGTATGTTGTTTGATACATGACATAATCCAGGTTTTACGTTCCTGAAATTTCATTGTATTATTCTGCGACAATGCTCATTTTTTTCACTAGTTAATAGAGTGCTATATTGTAATAGAGCTGGTTTTTTTATGAAAAGCATAAATTATTTTCTTGTGTTCTTTTCCTTTGAGTGCATACATGCTTTTTACAAACTCTCATACTTTTCTAAGGTATTGGCCATTTAGTGGTAGTCTTAACTTTAGTCTTATTTTGTAGAATAAATTGAAATAATGAGAACATTGCAAAATTAAAATGAAACTCTAATCACTGTGCATCATTTATTGCCAATATAATGAAAATACTAACAACATCAACAGTTGGTCCCAATCACTGGAGCTATAAAGGCGTTGTGCTCAGAACCAGATCATTTTTGCATTGCGTAAAAATGAAAAATATTTGCGCAACAAAGTCTGTTTCCAAATGAAAGGCATTTGTCCACGAAAGAGTTCATGCAAAAAAAATCCATAAAAACTAGTGTGAATATTTAACATAATTTGCAGAATTGCTTTACTATTTAATTTTTATGATTGATAACTCTCAATGGTGCTTTTAAAGTTCTCAGTGACATTATTTTCTGAGAGAAAATCTCAAATCACAAAAATCTTTAAATGTCTTGTTTAGGATGAAATAAAATACCTAATTTAATTGAAGGCTGTGAATAAAATACCTAATTTAATTGAAGGCTGTGAATAAAATACCTAATTTAATTGAAGGCTGTGAATAAAGGAGATTTGGAATTGAGAGAAGAAATTTCAGCCTTGAAACACTGGTAAACTTCCACAAATAATGGTTTGGGCAACATTCAATTGAATCCATGATTGAAATTATGAAAGGAGAGTAAAATGGGTTGAGCTGGATAGCTTTATAGTATGCAAAATCCCCTAAAATATCACTAAAATGTACTTTATAAAGTATTTTCATAACAATTTTTAAGAAAAATTGTTTATTTCCATATCAATATAGCCAAAGATTGAGTTAAAAAAGCAGATCTCTGAACTTTGGCACCATTGCTTGATGGACTGAAAGTGAGATTGAACATCAGAATCAGTTCTAGAGTATTTATAAATGTTAGACCACGTAATCTAATATTTTAAATGAAAGGAAAATATCAGCATTGCAACATTTCTTTTCCCGTTGGGAGGTCTTCAGTGGCACATTTTAGGATTAACAGGGGAGATTTTGTTTTGAAGTAGTTTTGCATTCGCTCCCACTAAAACTTCTTGCATTTTTACCCTACAAAACCTCCATTGTACACAAACCTATTTGTAAATTCTGCATCCAGGAAACTTCCTTGCCACATGGTAGAAGTGTGGTATCTCTTGTGTACTAAAACTATTGTTAATTTAAAAATGCAGTATTAATCTTTTACTTTCGTATCAGTTCATTTGAAAGAACCATCTGGTACTGAAGATGTAGATTTGAAATTCAAGATTTAAAAAAAAATCTGCGTCCCAAGATGACCTCATTGTTTTAGATTAGTGTGTCCAAAGGACATTGTGGGATAAACTTGTTATGGTCTACAAGTACATTGCTTCTTTGCAATTATTACTGTAACTCCTGAAAGAATTATTTTAAAATATCCACAAATATAAAATGCAATGGTGACTTAATCAAACAATAACATTTGCTAATATCCTCAACACTAATGTGTGTAAACTTTTCAGAGCCTTTCCTTTTATTACAGCATATTCTAGTCTTTTTCCTTTAACCATCTCAGACCCCTGATTATTAATCTGTAATTTGGATGTAGTTAGCATTGCTGTTATTGGTTTCATTGCATATTGAGTTGCAAGAATCATACAAACCAATATTTAGAGGTGTATGTTGATGTAGAATATTTTTTAATAAATTGTTTTCTTACAAGAGAGGAAGCCAGCATTTATTCTATAAGATGTAAAACATTTTGAGGACCAAAGAAAGGACAGCTTTCAGATTTTTCATCTCTCCCCTGCCAAAACTTTAATTCATATCCTTCTACAACCTTCATTATTTCAGGTCGACTTGGGAAACTTTGGAAAGCAGCAAAAGCGGATTGTGGTATTATGTTTATTTTCTTAATTTCCTTCCTTTCAACTTGAAGCTTTGTGCTTGTGTTATATTTCATGGCTTATGAAATTATTTCTCCGTCCTCATTACACTTGGAATTGGGTGTTTAAATGATAAAGCTGTTTTATATAAATAAAGGTTTTGTTTGACTTCTGCAATCTTTTTTGATGCAAGTAGAGATGTTTATTGGACAGGTAGCAATATCATTGCCTAGGTTTAATATCAATGAACAAGTAACTATAAAACTTATTTACTGGACAAATGAAATTAATTATTTGAGATATACAAACTGGCTAAGTACTGTGCTGTTAATGGAGCTGAACGGATTTTACTTCTCTAAATAACTTTTTTTCCTTTGCACGTTAATAGTGTTATTGGGGGGGGGGGGGAGAAACTTTTCATTGGATTTCTGTTTTACTGTCTACTGTCTCTCAAACATGATAAATGCTGAGACTAATTTTCAAATTATGCTGTCTGCAGGCATTTACAAGAAACTATGAAACCAGCTTGACAAATGAATTTCAAAGGAACAATCTGTTCAAACTCGTTCAATTTAAGAAATATTTTTCTTCAAGTTTGCCATTCAGTGAGTGAACATGAAACTGTCAAACCGGAAACAATATAGCATTTTAACAATTTACACGTAAATGAGGAAAAATATGTTCCTTTCCTGAACCTTTCCCTCATAATTACCGTATATTTCGGCATACAAGTCAACTGGCGGATGTCAACCCCCTTTTTTCAGCCTCACTTTATGATTTTATAATATAGCGAGCATATATATCAACTCCTAAAAATTGCATTGACTGAGCTGTTAGGCATTGACTGGTGTATAGGTTGACCCCCCCCCCCCCCCACAAAAATTCCGATGACTGAGCTGTTGGCTGAAGGTGGTTGTTATCATGGAGGCTCCAGCAAAATGACGAAAATATGAAGCACGTTTTAAGTTAAAAGTGATAGAAATGTCCAAGAAAACCAACTGAGCAGCTGCAAGAAAATTTGAGGTATATGAGAAGTGGGTATGAGATTAGAGAAAGAAAAAAGACACTCTAAGAAAAATACCAAAAAGGCAATGTTTGCTGAGAAGGGGAATCAGTCATTGGCCAGAGTTGGAAAATCACGTTGCAGCATGGGTATGTAAACGGAGGCAAGGTTGCTACATAGTCACGCAAAATAAAATAAGACCGTTTGCACTGAAGTGGGCCAAGTCGCACTGAGAACGCAGTAAAGATTTTGAAACTACTGTAGGCTGGTGCAACCATTTCATGAACAGGAAAAATCTGGTATTATGACAAAAAATGAAAATTGCTCAGAAACTACCAAAAGATCTTGTTCATAAAGTTGTAAGTTTTCACCAGTTTGCATTGGCAAATACTGAAAACATGGTCGAAACCTCCATGAATTTTGACAAGAAAGGCAATAGAACAGTGGAATGGAAAGGTGTGAAAACCAGAAGTACAGGCCACGAAAGGACCAAGTTTACCGTAGTGTTATTGTGTATAGCTGACAGAATGAAGTTAAGGCCCATGGTAATCTTCAAATGCAAAATTAAACCTAAAATTCCCAGCAGATATTTTTGTACATTTTCATGAAAATGGTGTAAAGCTATGAATAGACAATGTGTGGAACAGACAGCCAGGTGGTTTATGCAAGGAATGGAGTTTGCTGGTCTGGGTTATGTTTCATAGTCACTTAACTGAAGACTAAAAGTAGATTAGTGCTACATAATACTTGCAAGGCCATTATCCCAGGTGGTTTGGCGTCTCTATTACAACCTCTCGATGTCTGCTTGAACAAGCCATTCAAAGACCATGTGCAATGGAATACATGGATGACGAGTGCAGAAAAGTCATTTACAAAAGGTGGGGCAATGCTTGCTGCATCACTTGATGTGCTGTATGACCTTGTACTCAAAGCATGGGACAAAGTGAAAGAAGAAACTGTAATAAAATCATGTAAAAAGTGTGGTATCTCTTGTGTAATTGATGGTAGGGAAGATGATTTATTATGGGACACTGACAACGGAACTGAAGCCGCCTCATCAGATACAGACTGGGACCCGAATGATGACTGTTCAGTGAGTGTATGGATGTGCTTACCGCCATCTTTTGCCTCAGACAGTAATAGTGATTTTGAAGGATTCTAAAAAATTTTTTTCAATAAAATTTTCAATGAAAATTTGTAGTTGGGCTTTTTGTTCTTCAAGGGGCGAGTTATATGCTGAATCAGTTTTCAAGGGTTGACTTGAATGCCAAATCGGTATCCAGTGGGTTTTTTTTAAGTCAAATTTAAGGTCTCAAAACTATAGCGTAAAAGTCGACCCCCATTTTTGAAGGTTTAAAGACTTAATTTGTCTGCCGAAATATACGGTTAATCAACAATAGCACAATTACACCCACTACGACTGATGGCGTCATCCTGCTGATGCCACATAGCATGAAGTGAGCAAAGCCACTTTTAAGAGATGGTATGTAGTTGAACATCTTGATGGAAATGCAATGTGTCAGTAAAATGTATGGCTGATGAATTTCCTATTGATATTAGGGAAACTTCAGAAATTATAAATTTTGTACAGTTTATCACTTTTTAGATAAATGAGATATTTACTTGGCCGAACAATGACAGTAGAAGTTTTCTATTCATGATTTTGGCTCTAACATTCTTAACGTGGCACTAAAGCTAATACAGAACTGGTAGCATTTTAACTACAATACTGACATGTTCATACAGGCCTGTGTATTAGTACATTTGAGATTGGTTTGTAAGAACCTTCAAACTGTGAATATGTATAATCTAAGAAATACATGTTTTTCACGTGAATTTGATGGTGCTGTAATTTGGAATGAAGAATGTTAGTAATTAAAAATAGTTTGCTATAACTAATTTGAATAGAATGTATACCTTGTGTTAAAATGAATGAAATGAATGCATTTTGCCACACTGGTTCCTGACTCATTATTTACAATTTATTTTTCAATTGCATCTATAATTGAAGTAAGAAAGCAAAATATTTATATACTTAATTTAAAGAAACAGTGTTTGATACTTTTCCAAAGATTTATACATGTTCTTTTCTATTTACTTTTTGACATATTTTAATGGGTATTTGTTTCAAGTACTGGCCACATCTGGGTTAAATAGTTGAGAGAGCTGCTATGTCTTATAATATAGTAATGAGGGAGAGGGGAGAAAACTGCACCACTATATTGATTACTGTGCTTGTGGTTGTTTGATTTTAAATTTTTTAAAATGTTAAAACATGTGTATTGGGAATGAAATCCAGAGGATTTTTGAAAATTGTTACCATATTGCAATGCCACTTTAACTTTTCTCTCCCCTCTTACAAGGTATTATTCCCTTGATGTGACATCGTGCAGATATGTAAGTGATCTTGTATCACAAAGGTCCTTGCCTGTGCTGTGAATCTTGATCAGCCATTCTCAATGGGCCCATGGAGCCCCCCTGTGGACCACAGCATATTTAAGTGGGGGCCACAGACTGAAATCATAAAATATTTTTGATTATTGTCAGTAAGAGAGAAATATGAAAGAAACCAACTCAACTTGACTGCTTCACAGAGAAGTGCACCCTTGAACGTTGAGCAGAGTCCACAGGGGGCTATAGCCAAAAATAGTTGAGAATGGCTAACCTAGATCCATCCCTGGGAACACCACAACCATAATTGAGCACTTCTCTCGGGCATCACAAAGTGTGGATCAGGATCCGGAACCTTGGGACAAGACCCTTGTTAATATAGTTGATTAAACTGTCTGCCTTGATGGAAAACAGACACACTGTGGATACACCTCATCAGAGACCACACTATAATTGACAGAGGAGATCATCAATTTTTAATATATTTACAATTGCTGTCAAAATTACTACAATGGTCAATTCTTACTCCTGAAAGGAAACTTCCACAGAGTGATTAGAGTGAAAACTAGAAACATTTGGTCACAATTGGCAGCTTTATAGAGATAACTGCAAGACTGTTACAGTTGTATATCATACATAATAACCAATAACTGTCTCTTTTTAAAATAAAAACAATTCTAAGACCATTTTTTAAAAACTGGCATTTATTGATTCTGACAGACATTTATAAAATCTCATCCATTTTACCAGTGGAAATTGGGCATTTAGAATTACCATTATAAAAATCAAGATATATGAATGGTCTTTATTTGTAAAGTTTTGTTCCCCCCTCCCCGTCTTGAAACATGAAAAATTGCTTCCACCACTTTTTGAGCATTGCATTCTGAACCCCTATTGTTTGCTCCATGAAAGCTCCCCCACCCCCCCATTTCCTTTGATTTCAATCTAAATCAAGTCTGATGCATGTCAAACTATTTCCTCCCCCAGTGTCCATGAAAGCATCAATATAGTCTTTAAAACTGCAAAATAGAACCAATAAATCTCAAAAGCATCAGTGAATATGAAATCGATGCCGATCCATTTTGAGAGAAAACAATCAACCGAAAGATCAGATGCAAGTTTTAAAGAGGGATTTTTTTTTAGAAAAATGTAAATTATTTAAAATGTTTACATAAATGTTTATCAGAAACATTTAAAAAGTTCAAAGGCTCTTGAAATAAGTGAGCTTTGAAAAGCCAGGATTTGGTGCTTGAGAACTAGTTACTGCTTGGTGTCCTTGCTTCTTTTGGGATGGCTACTGCACTGAGACGTTGAAAATGTTTGCACCAGGGGTGCAAGTATGGCTGCTGAGGAAGAGTGGCAAACCACATTTAGCCCACTAAGTTTAGAGAGGTGTAAAATATCTCAGGGGCACGCAAGACGTAGGAGCAGAATTAGGACATTTGAAACTGATTTTTTTTCCTCTTAATCCCATTCTCCTCCCCATAACCTTTGACATTCTTACTCAGCAGAAACCTGTCAACCTCCACTTTAAATATACCCAATCACAGCCTGTACAGCCAAATGTGGCAATGAATTTCACACTGCCATCTGAGAATATAAGAAAAATAAGCAATGGTGAATAGGACGAGCTTAGCTGGGATAGGTAAGTTGTTCGGAAAGGCTTGTTTCTATCCCTTAAAACATTGATTTTATTATCTGAAAGATGGAATGAAAGGAAAATGATGGGTCATTGGTTTGAGTCATTCTAAAATTGGTTTGGCTTAAGACATTGTCCTCAGGAATTCTAATATTCTCGGATTGACATGGTTATCCTCCAGCAATCAGACATCTTGCTCTTGGTATGACTTAAGCTTGTGACCAGTTTAGCTGATCATTTTTAACATCAATTTTAAAAGACTCAAAGAGAAATATTATGGTAAAACAATTTAGCAAGGGCAGATTTTTTGCATAACTATGACTGATGTCAACTTTGATAGCTAGAACATTGCTTCAAATTAATGAGAGTCTTAGCAAAATAATGCATTAAATAGCAATGAATCAATGGCAACTTGTCTGCAAGGGACTTACTGAGCAAGTGACATGTTTCTAGCAAGTTCTAATCTGTCTTGGAAGTAACCCAATCAAGTGTGATTTCTGCTTCAGTTAGCTGTCCCATGATGCTTGCTGTCTGTATTTGTGTGGATGTCAGTGGGAACTGTCATTTCTTTCCTGTCTTGTGTACTTTCAATTTAGGGCAGAGGTGAAATTAAGAATGGAAGAACACAGACACTCTTGAAGGATGGCAGAAGCAGAAATTTCCCAAGTGACAAATAGTAACACCAGTATTGAAGGATAATGAGAAATTCAGACTATACATGTTTTCAATAGGAATCAGGAAGGAATGAGTTCTCACATTATCAATTCATCCTTCGGAGATTCTCACTGATCTAAAATTAGACAAAATTGAAATATTTGATAGAGTAAAATAATTAACCTTGGATTTTTAAACATCATATCCCAAGAATATGCTCTGATCTGTAAATTAAGTATAACTTGCATCAATCATGCCGGAGTGTGGTAACCTGCCTAATTGACTATTGTTCACTTGTATCAACAGTGATGAAGTGATTTGAGAGGCTGGTGTTGAAGCATATCAGCTCCTGTCTGAGTGGTGACATAGATACATTCCAGTTCGCCTATTGTCGTAGCAGGTGGATGCCATCTCACTTGCTCTACACAAAGCCTGGACAACAAAGATCCATGCATCAGGATGCTCCTTTATCGACTACAGTTCGCCATTTAACACTATTATCCCATCAAAACTGCTCAGCAAACTCCAAGACCTGGGAGATAACACCCCACTGTAATTGGATCATGGATTACCTCAACTCCAGACCACAATCAGTGAAGATTAGCAAGAACATCTCCTCCACAATCTCCATCACTACTGGAGCACCACAGGGGTGCTCCATGTTCATTTTACTTTACATCTACAATAGCACCATCTATAAATTTGCCGATGATACCACGGTAGTGGGTTGTATTTAAAAAAAAAGGGGTTGAGTTAGCATGCAGGATGGAGATTGAACATTTGGCTAAATGGTACTACTACAACAAGAACCTTGTCACCAAAACTAAGTTGTTGACCAGGAAAGGAAAGCCTGTGATCATTGGGGGAAATCAGAGATGGAGAAGGTGAGCAAATTTAAATTCTTGGTTGGGGGGGGGGGGGCACCATCTCGGAGGACCTTTCCTGGACCCATCACACCAATGACATCTTTGCATGTCAGCACCTCTACTTCCTTGGGAGTTTGTGGAGGTTTGGTAGGACACCAGAAACCCTGGCAAAAATTTCTAGAGGTGTGGTGGAAAGTGCTGACCAGGTGAAATGGGGATGCCAATACTCCAGAGTGTAAAGCCCTCCAAAAGATAGGAGACACAACCCAGGACAACACAGGCAAAACCCTCCCCACTATTTTTTTTGAATATTTAAGTTTTTCCACACGTAATTAGTAAATCATTATGCAATACAATGGGTGTTTAAATTGAGGAGAGTTTCATTCATTACATGATGGTTATATTCCCCCCCGCCCCCGTTCCCAATCCTCACCCCCCCTATCCTTATCAAAAGAATATATATATTGCAAAGGATTATATGTAGTAAAAGATAGAAGTAATAAAAAGAACGAAATAGTATGGTACCTTGGATCGCCTGGAGCATTGGATTCCAACACATTGGAATTAAACAGATTTTGTATAGTCATTTATTACTGATATATTACTGATGTAAATTTCTTAGTGTTTCCTCTCCTATAATAAGTTTCCACCTGCATCTCTGAACCTAACTTTTCCCTTAAGAATGCTCAGTTGGAAATAACAAAATATAGTATTATTAGGGTGTGTTTAATGCTCTCTGAATGGCCCCACTTCTTGGTAACCTCCATTCAGAATTTATGTTATAAATGATTTATCCTCTTGGTATTCTTTGTTTCTTTTTTAAATTTATTTTTACCAGGGTCCTTGGTAAAGGGAGGGAGTTGGGGTAGGGTTGAGTGGAGGGTTTATATACACATGGAATTTTTATAATTTTCAAATTTTATGTGTAATTCATATTGTGGTTTAAATTTAATAAATAAAATATTTTTTTAAAGTATTATTAGGTATTCCATATTTGTCCCTCAATTGTTCAAAACAATCTTCAATACTTAATGCTCTTATTAGACCAAGTGATTAAAAATAAATTCTTTTGAAAAAGGTACAAGTTGGTTTTGAATCAAATGCAATGTAGGCGATATACTGCCTTTTGTTCCAATTTCATCATTTATCTTATTTCAATTAGTAATCAAATGTTTCAACAATGGTGTCTCTTTAAAATAATTTTGAATCCCATTTGTATACGAATTCCTCTGCTAACCTCCCTCTTATTTTATCTAGTTCTATTTTAACCCAAGCTGGGTTTTCTACTTACAAGAAAATTGAAAAATATGGAATGTTTCACAAATTTACCCTCTCCACTATTGAGTGCATCTACGTGTCGGCGAGCAGCAACGATCATCTAAGACCCCCACCACCCAGCGCACACTCTGTTCTGCTGCTGCCATCAGGAAAGGTAGAGGTGCCACAAGACTCGCACCACCAGGTTCAGGAACAGCTACTCCCCCTCCACCATCTGACAAACTCACTTAAGGATACGTGCACTTTATTGAGCTTATTTTCTTTTTTAGTCTTGGATTTGCACAATTTGTTTATATTCATTATCTGTTTACGGTTCTTTGTTACAGGTTTACGCTGTGTAGTTTTTTGATTTGCACTACCAATTAATGGTAATTCTGCCTGGCTTCCATGAAAAGGAATCTCAGAGTTGTATGTGATGTCATGTATGTACTCTCATAATAAAACTAAACCAAGTTCTACCCTTGGCTATAATAACAAAATTTGGCCATATTGCTCTTGTATTTGAACATCCCAAGATGCTCCAAAGGAATTTTATCACTGATCAACATCAGGAGATATTAAAATAGGCAATCCAAAGCTTGGTCAGAGATTTTGAGGAACATCTTAAAATTAGAGGTTTAGGTGTCAACTCCAGAGCTCTGAGACAACACAATAGGACAACCATCATCAGTTAGCATTGAAAATAAAGGAAGGGCAATAGCCAAGAATGGTGCACATCAGTGTTCATGGAGAGTTATGAGGCAGAAGATTGAAAGATAAAGCATTTGAAAGAATTGCTGGACTGGGATTCAATACATGTCAGAGATCACAGGACCAATTAAGATTTTAACAACTGCAAGTGCTCAAATTCTGAAATAAAAGAAAATGCTAGAAATAATCAGCATGTCAGGCAACATCTGTGGAAGGAGAAACAGAGTTGGCACTTCAGATTGAAGACCATTCATCAGAGCTGTTCTGCCAAATGGTCTTCAGTCTGAAATGTTAATTACTTACCTTTCCACAGGTTCTGTGCCATCTCCTGAATGTTTCTGGGCTTTTCATTAAAAAAAAATTGGCACAGAAGCAGCTCTTGTACTTGGTCAGTTTGTCAAGTGCAGCAATATTGGGAGAATAAAATTTCTGGAGGATGCCATAAGGACATTGGCAGAGTCACGTTTGGTCATGGCAGATAAACCAGGGCAGTCAGCCAATGTGTTTTGTTAACCTACTAATTCCCTATTTTGAGCAGGTGCTCTGAGTGTCTGTTATGAAGTGGGATTACTTCAGGCTACTATTTTGATGTCCATCGTGCAAATCTTCATTATTCATTTAGATAGTGGTCCACACATGCTGGGGACGCAAATTGAATGGGATAATTTTGCTCTGGTTAGAAGCTGGCTTTAACAGATTGCATTTTGCTGCTAAGAATTTTGAATCACAAAATTATATACATTTTAAAATCATTGGTATCACTAACTCTGGAGATAAACAATCATCTAACTTCCAGAAAGGAAAATAATCTGTTGGAATAATGGAGTCAAAACTCACAGAATACCACATATATATATTTAAACCTGCCAGAATGGTAGAACCTAGTCGATGTGCTTTTATTTATAAACAACTCAATGTAACCATCTAATGTTCAATGAAAAGGTGAAAGTCTGCTGGGTTTTATTAAGTTTCAGAACACTAATTACTGTATCCTTTACAGCTGGTTTTAATATTAATCAGACATTATAAACGTTTCTACTGCCATCTTGTGGAGAAAAGATAGCAGACAAAGATAGCAGATTTCTTTATCAATAGAAAAGAATCAGTGAGCAGTTTTTAACAATAATTTGTCTTTACAATTATAGGTCTTAACTATTTTGCAATTTGTTTAAATGACATTTGAATTCTCCCGATGGCACGGATTCTCATTAAATTGGTGTTTTAAGATAAATGATCCAGGTCCCTGGCTTATTTTTACAGCAAAATCCACCATAATGCTGAGCCAGTGTTTTTGAGCCCGAACTCATCTAAGCAAACCAGGATGGTTGAGGTGTACAAACTAACCATCTCCACTTTGAATATTCTTGGCAACTGAATTTCCGCAGCCTACCTGGACAAAGAATTCCAAATTCCATACCCTTGAACTACTTGCTCTATCTGTCGGATGACTTTGAATGATACATCAGGTCCCTTCCAAATCATCGCCAGTTAAAACAGGTGCTGCTCTTTCCATTGCATCAGCTACAATCCACCTCATTGACCTTGACAGGTCAGTAACTTCTTGGATTCTGGGTTTTTATGTTTTAAGAAATACAAGCACATGGTTCAGCATTAAATCTGTTCCACTTACACTGATAAATATTGGCTAACTATGGGTTCAATCCCCAAGCATGTTAAGATCTAGAAAAATAATTTTCTACTAGAACTAACAATTTTAGTTCAAGATATTCAAATTACTAAAATTAGTATATTGTCAGGGCTATTAAAACATTTATTTCCGTTTGAACTAATTTGCATTTCTTTTAACAAAATTAATAGATTTAAAAATGGAAATATGGGGTGAATTTCAACAGATTAGATCACACCTGCTGCATTAAAAAAAGGGATTTTTACAGCTCTTTTGTGAATGCTACAATCAGGAAACAATCTTTGCAGAAATTCAACTCCATCATAAAATGCTTGAGCCATAACTAAATATCCCTTTTAAAAATATCCTTGGTTTCATGATGGTCAGGAAACTTTAAAATGACGAGTACTCAACTTCAGAAAATTCTGTACTTGTTGCAAATAGTTCTGGTGAATAACAATCCTGGGCCTTGTTCTCTGAAAATGTGCGAAAAGCAGCTGGCAAGCTTTCATTCATTTTAGGATCTTTCCTCGACTGAAATTCTCTAGAAACAAGAGCTCCCAGTTTTTCTGTTCTCTTTTGAAAAACCTTCCTTGAGTGGAGTATTTTATGTTGAAATGATGGCGTGGTATAATTTCCTGCAGGTGTCCTTTTTATATATAGGTGGCCTCTGAACTGGTTGCTACTGTCCTCCTCTTTGTTGGCCTCTGTTGCAGTCTTTGAGTCAGTGGTTGCTATAGCACCACTACCAGCATGAGACACATTTTTAAATAATTTAAAACCTTGTGACTCGTGTACATTCAAGACACATGGAGAAAAACAAGATCTTTGAGTTTTGATTGTTGAGGGTGAAATCCATTCATTGGAGTCACTTGTACAGGATTTGCTCACTGGGCTGCTGTCTAATAAAGACAACTTTGATGAAACAGAAGTTTGGTTGCTTTGAGGCACTTTTTGAATGTGAAATAATTGCTGTTTGAGGTGATCATATTTATGAAAACCACCCTGCTTCTGGTAAAAACCAGCTTCTTTTGGATAGGTCTTAAAATAGGGCAATGTCTTGAATACTTGTTTTTCTCCCACCCTGAACATTTTTAAATGTTTAACACTTGAAACAGGTGTAGACTGAGAACATGGAATACAATCCTGTGAATCTACAAAGTCACATTTAGGTAGTTTCTGTGAATAATTCTCTGGAGAACTAATATTGTTTTCATTTGCTAATGTGGCAGCAGCCACATCCATACAATGCAGGGAAATATTACACTGTTGCTCACTGAGCTTACAGGTGGTTTTACTGAATGTTTTAGATGCAGATCTTGGAGATAAAGTACATTGGAATCTTTTGGGACATAATGGTGATTCTTCTTCATTGCCTACTGCATCACTGAAGAGTTCACCAGAAACATCATATTCTTGAAGGTTGGTACATAAATTATGAAACAGGTTGCTTTCATTCTTAAGGATGGATAACAAGCGAGAACTACCTACAGATTCCTGGTCACATTTATCAAAGTTGTGTTCATGATCTTCAACCAGAGTGTTTTCCTTCATTTTCAGTAACCACTTGGCAGAAGGCAATGGTGTTTGAAAATCAGCACTTCGCAGTAGATGAAATTTATTTGTACTTGATTTGTTAATTGTATGATTGTTTAAATTTTTCAACAATTGGTCCACCTGCTTCTCAGGCTGATTGTGCATCTCCGGTAGGATTGTCTGATCAGAATAGGTGCTGTCATTATCTGCATTGATCGGGCTTAAATCAGTCCTGCAAAGGTTTCCAGCTGCTTCTGGGTTGGGAGTGTATATAGTATATGAATCATTCCCTGACCATACAGACCTTGATCTTCGTGGAGAAGACAGTTTCTCAGTCAGATCATTTTTGAAAACATCTGCAAGGGCCAGGTGCTCTACAGTACCATTCAGTCTGTTAGAATCACCCTCGTAGAAGTTTTTTCCATTTCTAGTTTTTCTAGATTTTGGCAATTTACACTTAGTAGAATTTATATCCTGTTCTCCATTTCTCCTCTTCTGAGCTTGAACTCCAGAATGGTAATCAATTTCCAGGCTTTTTAAAAAGCAGGAATGGATGGCACCATCAACACCGTTCACCCTGGTGGTCAATGCATTCACCCTGGTGGGCAGTGCATTTTCTTCATTACATCTTTCCAATGAGGCTTCCACTTTTGCTACAAATTCACCTAAACTTTCTGTAAAAGGCAACTCATCCCATAATGTAGAATCATTACAATCCAATAGTCTGCAACTTTGGTCAGAGGGCAAATGTGTATCTTTCCAATTGGACAAAGAGTCCCCAAACGTCTGTGTGCAAAATCTTTGGGTATCAAAACTCAACTCCAGGTTGTCCTCTAACTCAAAACTGGAATCATTGAATTGATATGTACATTCATTAGCACGTAGCCTATGCAATTCTACACTAGATGGTAGCTTGCCCGTGGTATTTGCACAACAGTCATTGATATCGCTACTATTTTGAGAAACCGAAGTAGCAAAATCTGAGAATTTTCTTTGGTTAAATATCCCTTTACAGGTTGCTCCCTCAACATGATCAAGGTATTTCTGGCTAGTCTTTGAACGAGCATTGCTTGTTCTTGCAGATGGAAATTCTTCAACTGTACAACAGTCACCAGACGCAAAGGTAAGAGCAAAATCCTGCTGCCAAGGGTTTGATAATTGATTAGCATCTGTTAACAGTGTGCAAAACTGTGTGTTATCAGACAAGTAGCTCAAATTATTGATCTTGGTCGTTGATTGGTCAATACTAGTAGATAGTTCTGAATTGAAAGACAAATCTTTTAGCCTGATTGAATTCAAGAGTTTCTTGTAATAATGGATCACAGTGCAGCCATAGACTGTGGTGTTTGGCACTGCAATTTGGCAGACTATCAGGTGTTTTTTAGGTTTTCTTTTTCTGATGGTAGATTGTAAGAAACTTGGAGAAAATGACAATACACCAGTTTTAGATTCCGATGCCTGTGAAGAAAAGAAATCACACTATTAAACAAAATCTCAAAAATGCATTCTTAAATATCAAAAGTGCAGCATTCAAATTTTTAAATTGCACTAAATTACACAACATGAAATTGACAACAGTCAAGTGCCTTCCTTCCACACAAAAAAACCATAATGGGAGAAATAAACTAATTAGCCCCTCGTGTATGCTCTGACATTCAAATCATGGCTAATCAACATTCCCTTTAATTCCTTTGCAGTTCAAGTGTCTGTCAATCTCTACTGAATATATTTTGCTGAATTCTCCATTGCTCTCAAAGATGGACATTTTCAAAAAGATTCACTACCCCTGAAAAGACTCTCCTCTTCAGTTCTATTGTTAAAGGATAACCTCTTATTCAAGTGGATAATGCATTTGGGGAAAGCATTCTTATTTACTGTAAATCACCCACAGAATATTTTACATTTCACTTTCATTCTTCCAAACTCCATTGAAGATTAATTCTTTAAATTTTCCCTACACTGACACACAAGCATGCACTTCATTCCTTAAATATGGAGCCAAAAAAGTATATGTATTATTTCATAGCGAGTCTCGCCAGCCCTCAGTAAAGTTACATCAAAACCTTCCTATCTATTCTCCATCCAGTTAGGGTCAACATTCTATTAGCTTTCCTAATCATCTCTTCCCATAGAACATTACAGCATAGAAACAGGCCCCTTCGGCCCTTCTAGAATGTGCTGAACTATTATTTTGCCTTGTCCCAATGACCTGCACCCAGTCCATCACCCTCCATGCACCTGTCTAAATTGGTCTTGAATATTAAAATTGACCCCACATTTACTACTTCTGCCTGCAACTCGTTCTATACTCCAACCACTCTATGTGAAGTCCCCCCCACCAATGTTTTCCCTAAACTTTCCACTTTAACCCATGCCCTCTGTTTTGTGTCTCACTTACCCCCAGTGGAAAAAGACTACCTACAATTACTGTTTATAACCTTTAATTTTAAATACCTTTATCAAATCCACCCCCCCCCCCAATAAAGTCATAACCTGTTTAACCTTTAACTGTAACTCAGATCCCGAAGTCTGGGCCACATCCTGGTAAATCTTCTCTGCACTTTCAAACTTATTGATCTTTCCTGTCATAAGGTGACCAAACCTGCACACAATAACTCCAGATTTGGCCTCACCAATGTCTTATACAACTTTATCATAAGATCCCAACTCCTGTACTCAGTACTTGACTTATGAAGGCCAATAAGCCAACAGCTCTCTTTGCAACCCTAGATACCTGTGATGCCATTTGATCCCCATTCTACTGCACTCTTCAGTGCCCTACCATTTACCATGTATATTTATCCTTCCAAAATGCAACACCTCACATTTATCTGCATTAAATTCCATCTGCCATTTTTCCAGCTGGTCCAGATCCCTCACCAAACTTTGAAAGTCTTCTTCATTGACCACAGCACTTCCAAACTTTGTGTCATCTGCAAACTTGCTGATCCAATTTACCACATTATCATCCATATTAATGATCTAGATGATAAAGAAGAATGCTCTCAGCACCAATCTTTGATCTACATCACTAATCACAGGCCTCCAGTCTGAGAAGCAATCATCCACTACAACTCTCTGGCTTCTCCCGTATAGACAATATCATATCTAGTTTACTACTTCACCATGAATACAGAACGTCTGAACCTTCCTGACTAATCTGCTATGTGGGACTTTGCCCAAACCTTTCCTTCATCAACGATCCTGTAACCTCCTCAAAAAATTCTACAAGATTGGTTAAACATGACCTACCATGCAAAAAGCATGTGGACTATCCTTAATCAGTCCTTGGCTATCCAAATGTTTGTACAACCGATCTCTTAGAATACACTCCAATAATTTACTGACATCAGGCTCACTGGCCTATCATTTCCTGGGTTACTTTTGGAACCTTTTTTTAAAAAAACAATGGAACAACATGAGCTACCCTCCAATCCTCTGGCATCATACCAGTGGCTAAAGATATTTTAAATATTTTTGCCAGAGCCCCTGCAATTTCTACACTATCCTTCCTCAGGACCAAGGGACTATCTTGTCAGGCCCCGTGAATTTATCCACCCTTATTTGCTTTAAGACATCAAGCACCTCCTCCTCTATTCTGTATAAGGTCCTAGACTTTTTTTCCTTTACTTCACTATACTCTGTGCCAGTTTCCTGGGTAAATACTGATGCAAAAAAAAAAAATAATAAAAAATTAAGATCTCTCCTATCTTTTCTGGCTCCATACATAGCCGACCACTCTGATCTTCTAGGGGACTAATTTTGTCCCTTACTATCCTTACCATACATGTGCCAACCTTCTGTGTTTCATTTATTAGAGTCCTGATTCCTATGCAACACAACACTGCAATCTTGCTCCATTTAAAACTAATTTGATTTTTCATTCTTCCCTCCAAAATGGATGACTTTGCATTTTTACAAGTTGTATTCCATCTGGCAAGTTCCTGCCCAATCACTTAATGTCCCCATCAGAACCTGATACCCTACCACCCTTGTATCATAGCCAGCTGTGGCTGTCATACACAATTCTTTCATCCAAATCATTAACACTGATTACAAACAGTGCTCTAAACTGATTCTGAGGTACACCACTGGTTATCAACAGCCAATCCAAAAATATTCTTTCAATCCAACTTTGTTGCTTGGTAGCTAAACCCCTCAATGCTAATATAACCCTGACCCCATGTACCCTAATCTTGTGCCATAACCTTTAACATGGCATTTTATTGCATACCCCTAAAAATCCAAACATACTACATCTATTGGTCCCCCTTTATCATCCATCTTGTGTGTTTCTTTTAGAATTCTTGGGAAGTTTGATTATCAAACTTGTTTTTGTTTATTAGTTCATTTGGAAAATTGTAATACATTTTCTTTTTTATTTATAATATATATATATTTAATAAATTATAAAATTATATTTAAAATTGTACTCTTAATATATGGACTCTAACAGTGAGAGGTGTCAGGCTGATTTGATCTATAGTTTCCTGCTTTTGACTTCCTTGTTTCCTCAATAGTGGATTTACATTGTGCCTTTTCCAATTCAGGGAATGTTAAAGTATGCAGTGATCTACCTTCTCTATAAAGGTATTCACTTCATTTCAACAATGCAGGCAACTCATCAGACAATGGTTTGCCCAATAACTTTTTCTTCAGTGATAACTTTTTTTTAAAAAAAGTTATTTTTCCACAATATTCCCAAATATCTCACATTGTTGGGAAGTTTTAAAAAAGCATCTTTTACCATAAAGATGAGTCCAATACAATATCTGCCATTAAAAAAAAATCCCATTATTAACTGTAATCTCATCTGCCTTGAACCAATATTTACTGAAATCTGAATCTACTTTAGTTATTCTTCCCTTTTACACAATAAAACTTTGATAAAGTAGTACCCTTAATACATCGGTGGTGTTAGACTAGCAAATTTTCTAGACTATTGCGTATTACTCTTTGTACACTAACACATATTTCACATTATCTTTACATGTTATGAAGTAGTAAATTTCTAGTGAACCAATTAAGCTTAAAGGGAATGCAGTAAGCAGAAGCTCAATAAGTTTCTAGTAAAGTTCCCCACATTTCTGACCATTGTTCCTGACTTTAGACGGTGATTCTAGTACACCCAATCCACATTCCCAATAACATGCCATGGATCTTGTGAGTATGTAGCTCAGTGGATAGTAGATTTAAAGATGTCCAGTAAGTAATTCACTTCGTGAGCTGGATGTCAAAATATAGGATACCATTTCAGAGATTTATTGCCTATATCTTTAGAAGCTGTCAGTTCTTGTATTACTTGGTTATTCACTCTCATACACTATGACAGTTTCTTCCCTTCTGTCATCAATCTTATAAAAATAAAGTTATGAAAGGGATAGATCAGTTTTGTAATCTCAACAGCTCCAATTGTAAAGACATGACCTGCCCATACAAAGCCATATTGATCATTCTTAATCTGATCATTACATTCCAGACGTGCATTAACCCATCCCTGGGTATCTTTTCCAATGGTTTCCCTACCACTGATGTAAGGCTGACTGACTTACATTTTTCTTGATTATCCCTTTTCCCTTCTTGAAAAAAAAGTACAACATTAGCCACTCTCCAGTCCTTTGGATCCTCTCCTGTTACTAATGAGGATGCAAAAATATTTGTCAAGGCCCCAACAATCTCTTTACTTGCCGGGGATATAACTTGATGGTCAAAAAGACCCAACACCACCTCTTTTTAAATCTCAAAATATCCCAACAGATGAGCATTCCCCACATTATGTTCACTGTCTTTGTTCATGTCCTTCTCCTTTGTAAATACCAAGTGCCGAGTTATTACCTTACCCACTTTCTTGCCCCTTTTGTCCTTGAGTGATCCTAGCCATCTTTGATTTTTTTTAATGCAAGAAGGACTATAAAACAGTTCAATCCCTCTCCTTTATTTAAAATAAAATCCAAGAATAGCAAAACTGGCTGCTTCTCATTTTTACACCCCTTTTAAAAGCACTGTAAAAATCAACTGGCTGCAAAATTTAGACCTTCAAGTTGCACATTATGGATAATTCACTTCATAAATACATTCTTCATTCTATTAAATTACTTTTGTCAAAGTGGTGGCAGTGATATTCTCATTTACCTATTCCTGAAACTGAATACCATTTCCTGGGCACCTTTCAAAAAAATTCGTAATTGGCAAAATTCGCAACACAAACTAGAGAGTTACCAAATAATAAAATCATAGATACTGTGGTCTTGAGGATAAGTTTTAAGTTATTTTATTTGTGGAAGAGTGCTGGAGAAGAATATTCTATCTCTGTGTTCCTCTAATTGTCTCAAAGCACCAATTTTTTCACCCATTTTATTTGTAATTTTGTCTCAATGGACTTCCCTTATAGAATATTTATCAATAAATGGTAAGAACAGTCTCATAATGATGTTTGTAAACCTAGAAGGGATACAAATTAAAAAATAAAAACAAAATATTGAATAGTGAAAGAGTATCTAACATTTCAGGTTAATGACTTTCATCAGTACTTTGCTTTTCAGCTTGCTTAGTCCTAGATTTTCAAACAGCTTTGTAGACTGCAAAATAAATTCTTCACTATGTATCTCAGATGCCCATCAGCATGAAAAAAAAGATTTCATTAAGCAACAAAATATAAATGTTTGACATTTGAGAAAAGAAAGTAATAAACAGAGCAATTTTGTACAATATTCAAAGATTAATTAGGGTAATTCTTCAATATTAGTTTTTGTAAAATCTATTGAAGGAAATTCACTGTTTGTGTCATTACAAGTTTTACTTACCTCATAAAACATTCTGTATTATTCTGTAGTGTTTAATCCTGTTAAGTGTTTGGATCACTTTAAGTGTTTTTATAAATACAAATAATACTTTTTTCAAAACTCAACACTACAATATTTGCTCATGGATTTCAGCAATTAAATAAATTGTAAATATTATTCTAAATGCACAGTTTTGGAAAATCAAAACTTAATGATGAAGTAGCTTGTTTTTACAAGTCCAAAAGTCATAAAATGCAAATAACAGCTATTCCTGATTGGAAAAAATTCCAGTCATATGGCACATATTTAATCATCACCTTCACTCCAAATATAAAGCTTCTCCCAATAAAACAATGTTCTACAGCTTGGACCAGCAAATCTTGAACTTTCCCTTCCTCTGGTTCTTCCAGTTCCTTTTTCAAGTCTTCGCAGTATCTATATGGAATCGAAAACAATGCACAAATTGAAAGAAAGTGCTCAATGTGGATCACTTGTCCGGCAGAAGTGAACCTGAAGGGTTAGTGATTTGCTGGAATGAAATACCACCATTTGTATACTACCACAACATTAGGTTAGATTAATAGAGTTGCTTCAGTAAACCAAACTTTGTGTTCTATTTAGTCAGTGTATGGAATAGTATTTCTAGAAAGTCAAGTACAGCAGAGTAGAGAAATCTACATTTTAAAGGACAACTACATGTTAATATCCAGAGGTTGTTTAAAAAAAACCCCACTTTGGTTGAGTGCACTGTTGAAAACTCAATCATACTCATGTAGTAAAGCTTAACATTTTCAGAGTTTCAATAAATGTACTTAGTTTTAAGATGGTCTGATGGTCTTAATGACATCAATGATATTCCCAGACTTAGATTTACCTGTTTAGAAATCCTGCTGCTGCTCCAAAGTAAGGTTCAAGACAGCTCCCAAAGATGGTAATATTAAATATGTCACCCTTCCCTGCAACTTTTGCAGAAAGTCTGTATCTGTAATTTACATTCTGCGCTATTGATAAACAGTCACGCCTTGGGCACTGGAATCTGCAATTAAAATAAAATTGAATTGATCTTTCACAAAATATACATTTACAGTATTTCAATCTGAAAACCACTTCATGAATCATGGAGAATTGAGTATACACGCATACCTTCACAAATGTTTTTTAAAAAAAAGAATGAAACAGGTTACTGCTCAAAGCCAAATCTTGCAAATCACTGCAGATGTTGAGAGTTTTGGAAACTAAAGGAAATGCTCAGCAGATGACACAGCAACAATGGTGACAGAAATCAAGGTAACATTTCAGACCAATAACCTTTCATCAAACTGGGATAATTGAGGGAAGCAGCATCGTTTTAATAAACTATAAAAGGAGAATACTGGAAATCTGACATAAACGTTGCCAGCATTTTCTGAACTCAGTATCAAGCTTGAATCGTTTATTGCACCCAATTCTGATGGATGCATTGAGAAAACCATTGCTAAGCTATTTACAATTTGCTTGAGAACTTCTGCAGAGATGGAAATAAAAAAAACCCAATTCAGCCACAATTTGCAATCAATACACCTTAGATATTTCTATTCTTCAAAAAGCAGGGGAATTGAATGTTTACTGAGGGGTTTGAAAAGTGAGAAAGTCTTACTGATGTACAAGGGGAGAGCACAGATTTTATATACTTCTAGTGAAAACCTTCTCTGGCCTTGGTTAGCTCAGAATGTAATGACTTGGCTATTTCCTGAGATGTCCTATAAAGAGTAACTAAATGAGAAGTAGTAATCTATTGATTGAGAGATACAAGATTTTGTACTAAAATTGTTTTTGAGGGGTGATGCAGAAATAATCCATTGTAGCAGCCCACATGTGGAGACACAGACTGGCCCGCAAAATGGCCAATGGTGATCGCGCAGACCTGGGGGGGGGGGGTAAAGAGTGACACTGGATGTTGTCCCAGGTGACCTCTGCACAGCGGCAAGATGGGGAACTTTACCGGGAATGCTGGCCAATCTCAGGCCAGCGTTCCAATGACGTGGGGCCCTGATGTCAGCGCCTGGGGGTCATATAAGCGTGACAGCCAGAGCAGTAAACCAGTCTGGTTTTCCTAAACTTTAGTGTGTGTGTGACTCTTCTCCACATTCACGTAGCGCGAACGCTACATTGGTGACCCCGACAGGTCCAACCTGTAGTTGGACCCGAAGATGTTGGATCAAGTGGAGCCAGCGACCATCCACGCGATCTCCCTCAAGGTTCCATTGTTCTGGATGTCGCAGCCACACGTGTGGTTCGAGCAGGCCAAGGCTCAGTTCCAGCTCCAGCACATCGCCTCCGACTACATCTGCTACTTCTACGTCGTGAGCGCCCTCGATCAGGACACAGCAGTAAGGGTTATAGACTTCCTACGGCAGTAGGACTTCCTACGGCAGCCTCTGGAGCAAGGCAAATTTGCATCCCTAAAAGAGTTGTTAACCCACACTTTCGGGCTCTCCTGGTATGAGCACGCCACCTGATTGCTGCACATGGATGGACTAGGGGACAGGGCTCCAGCAGACCTAATGAGTGAGAAGCTCACTCTAACTGAGGGCCACAAGTCTTGTCTGTTCTTTGAGCAGATCCTTCTGGAGCAGCTGCCTGAGAATATCCGACTCTTGCTCACGGATATGGACTTCAGCAACCCTTGGAGGGTTGCAGCCCAGGTGGACATGCTCTGTAGAGCAAAGGAGGACACAAGCACCATCATAGACCACATCAGCAAGCCTGATGAACAGCCCCCGGTGAGATCAAGGGCAGTGGCTAGACAAGTTAATACCCCAGGACAGCGATGCTACTATCATCAGCGATGGGGTGTGGAGGCCGCCAACCCTGCAGGTTTCTGGGAAATGCCCTGGCCAACATCCACGTCTGGGACTCCTTGTCAGGCAGGTGTTTCTTGGTTGACAATAGCGCCAAGATAAGCCTCGTCACCCGCAACGGCAAGCACAGCACAGCACTGAGGGCAGCCAACAGCTCCTCCATTTGGACTTTTGGGACCTGCACCATTCCCCATTTGTTTCGGCAACAGCCGCCTTACACGGACCTTCACCTTCGCAGCAGTGGCACAACCACTTGGGACAATCATGCACCCGCTTGAATGAGTTTGGGCTGACGATCAACCCCACTAAATACCAGTTGGTCCGGCACTTCACTAAGCCACGCATGGTGAAAGGGCTTACAGGAATTCACCAATATGATAAAGTTTTACCACAGATTCATACTGGCAGCGGCACGCATCATGCACCCCCTCTTTGAATAGATGGCAGGCAAGCCAAAAGACGTTACTTGGGATGATGAGTCTTCCAGGGCATTCCAGAACACTACAGACACACTGGCCAATGCCACCCTCCTGGTCCACTCTAGACCAGAGGCACATACTGCCCTGACAGTCGATGCTTCCAGCACAGAAGTAGGGGGTGTGCTGGATCAACTCATTGAGAGCCACTGACAACCCCTGGCCCTTTCAGCAGGCACCTCCAACCCCCCCCCCCAGAGCTCAAGTAGCGAGCTTTCGACCGAGAGCTGCAAGTCATTTCGTTACTTTTTGGAAGGCCGGCAATTCAGGGTCTTCACTGATCACAAGCCATTGACCTTTGCCTTCCATCAGGAATCGGACCTGTGGTCAGCCCAACAACAGAGACATTTGTCCTACGTGTCCAAATTTACCACGGACATTCAGCACATCATGGGGAAATGCAAAGTGGTAGCCGACGCTGTCAGGCCCTGAGATTGTCAATACGTGCCCTGTCCAAAGGAGGTTGACTACGGGGCCCTTGACAAAGCACAGCAGCAGGACCCTGAGATCCCTGCATATAGGACAGCCATCTCCGGCCTCAAGGTGGATGATATTCCTGTCGGCCCAGGTAACCTGACACTGCTGCATGAACTCTCTACCGGCAGCAGCTCCTGCCCCATTGTTCCAGCTGCATGGAGGCACCAGGTTTTCAATGCCATCCACAACCTGCAAACTGCACCACAGTCAAAATGGTGGCTAGTAGGTTTGTCTGGCATGGCCTCCATAAACAGGTCAGCCAGTGGGCCAAAATCTGCACAAACTGTCAGTCCTCCAAAGTGCAGTTTCACACCAGAACACCCACAGACTTTTGAGCAAGCACTGCACAGGTTCAGCCATGTACACATCAACATAATGGGGCTGTTACCAGTTTCCTGTGGGGCAAGATACCTCTTGACCATGGTGGCCACTCCACAAGGTGGCTGAAGGCAATCCCACTGGCTGATACCACCACAGAAACCTGCACCAGGGCACTCATTGACACATGGGTGTCCAGATTCGGGTTCCCAGTGCACCTAACCTTGGACACAATGATACAATTCACCTCTGGGTACTTTCTTGAGATACAGCTCCACCACACCATGGCGTATCATCCTCAGGCTAATGAGTTGATAGAGCACTTGAGTACCTCAAGGCAACTTTGATGGCCCAGCTCAAGGGTCCCAACTTGCTGGGCAAATTGCCTTGGGTCCTGTTGGGAATTTGTACGCGCCGAAGGAGGACTTCAATGCCTCGACGCCTTTGGTCATCCCCAAAGAGTTCCTGGCCCCAAATACACACCCAGAATATCGCGCAGCAACCCTTGAGAACTTGCAGTGAAAACTGGGGTCCCTGGTCCAGCAGCAACCCCCACCATATGGCCAGCCCAAACATAATGTCCCCAGGGATTTAAAGACTTGTCAGTATGTATTCGTGAGATGGGACACACAATGGCCAGTCTTACCATAGTCCTACAGGGTCATCAGGAACAACGGTTCCAGCTTTGTCCTCGACATCGGTGGGTAAGGAGGAAATTTTTACCGTCGACCACCTGAAACTGGCATATCTAGACAGTAATGAGTTGGTCTCCACTCCCCACCACGACACAGGGGCAGACTGCCCAAGGCTATTGAAAATGGCTCGGTTTCCAGTTCGTGCATGGTGACACAGATCGGCCTGCAAAATGGCTGACGATCGCTGCAATCAGACAGACCTGGGGGTGACACTCACCTTCATCCCAGGTGACCTCTGGCGGGAACACTGGCCAATCCCAGGCTGGTGCTCTGATGATGCGGGAACCTACATCAGCGCCTGGGGCCCACATAAGCGCGATGGCCAGTGCAATAAACCAGTCTCACTTTCCAAAGCTTTGGTCGCACTTCTTCCCGCTCATGTAGCGCGAACGTTACACCGCCTTACTTCTGATTCACTCCTTCCCCAGCCCCTCTCATCCCAATATTTAACTAAATAACTCTTCGAATACAAACATTTAAATAAATTTGACTTTATTCTTTCTGAAAAATGTCTTACTAATGTATTTATTTTTATAAATACATTGAAGTTGTACTATTATTTTACAATGTCATGGGAGACCACTTAATGAACTAAAATGTTTTTGAATGCTAGAAATCTGAAAAATGCAAAAACCTGCAAATATTTAACAACTGCAGTGAAAAATCCATTCATTTTCTCTATTTTCACCATTGATGAAGCATATTCAAGACTTAAGTGACCTATCAACATTTCTTACACAGCCAAAAATACTTCAGCCATCCATCCGAATAGGCAATGATTTTAGTATAATATCTCGTATGATAGATAGCATCAGTTGTAAACAGCATTCAGCCAGTACTCAAACACCAGCCTAGGAAATGTGCGGTTATTGATGGATGCTTGAACCGACAGGCTATGACTTGCGTCCATTTTCTGTGATTTCCTGGACCCAATTGTGTCCGTAAAACATAATACACTATCAAGATTGATTACTCAATCCAATAGCCTGTCATTCTGCAGTCTCTCTGAAAAAATCAAGGCCACATCCAAAAATTTGTCGCACAGTAAACTACCAATAGGATTTAACATTACTAAATACTACCTTAAGCTAATCATAACACAAGGCTTAAAAGTTATGCCAATTCTGAACTTCTAATGATGACCTAAAGAGATTTTAAGGAAGGACAGAGGAAGGACCATCTGGAAGGAGGTTTAGATAAAGAAAGAATAGACAAAATAGCAATATCAGAAAATTTTCAAAGTTTACTGTATATTTCAATCTATTATATTTGATTCAAAGCTAATTTTAGTTCATACCTGCCATGATTAAAAAGTATCCGAGATCCACATTTCTCACAAGCTGGATACAGAAAGCAAGTGTCATGAAGATGCAATATCGATGCAGCAACAAAATATCTTTTCTCATTCATGCGACTCCTTAAAGAACAAAAAAAATAAAAAACCTAATTAATCATTTGCGTTCTAATTAAAATGCTCAAATTAAAAATAAATGAACAAATAGTGGTTCTTCAGAGCAGGGTGATATCTGAGCGCATTAGTTCAAAGTTGTTTAGGTGTCAAACCTCAGTTGGTCAATGTTATTTTCCAGTCTAGGTGAATGGAAACTGGAGAGAAATACATACTCAATGAGCATTGCATTAAGCAACCAGTTAATTAATTTTGGAGGAGCTGAAACACCATTCCTTAAAAGTGCATGAGATCAGTCATATGTACTTTTATTAGTGAATGACACTTTGCATAAAGGTCTCAACATAAATAAAGACAGCATCTTCAGTAGAAGATGGACAGAAACATTGGACACTATACTTATGCACCAAAATTCTTACTTGCTGCAGCTGAACAGGTACTTTGTTTTAAAAAAAAAATTACATATGAAATAATTGATTAAAAAGATAATAAGTACACAAAAAAAAGATAATAAATATTCAGTGATCTTAATGCAAAAAAAGTGACTTGGCAATAGTGCAGACAGTCCCTTTGAGGCATCAAAAAAGTCCATGATTCAGGTTCAAGTCATGAACTTGAGGAGCTTCAAGAGCCTGATAGCTATCGGCAAGAAATTGTTCTTGAACAGTAAAGCAATAATCTGACAACATTGCCCAGAAGCAACACTATGGACGCATGTTTGTAGCACGGCTTGAACTGAACTTATCTATTATTTGAAATAGTGACCAGCAACAATATTTATGTACAAATAGAATAATTCCAGGTAAGAGCAGATAGGAAACCCAACTTATCCATATCTAATTGTAGGTATTGCCAACAAGATACAAAAAACTTTGAATGTTTTGAAATTTATCTGTTAGCACATTATTTATGAACTATAGTTCCCACAAATATTTGTAAAGTCATTTCAAGGATGGATACATTTTAGATTTGAATCAGCTGAACTCAATTTTCAACTGGGGCAAGGCTTTAAAAAAAAAGCTTCTGTTTACATCAGAGGTACTGAGGAAAAGATGGAAGAGAGCTTTAAGTTTCATGAACAAAATAACAAAATGTTGCCCTTGCAGCATTTCAACTGATCTTTTTCTGTCGCACCATATATTACTTTTTAACTACCTGTTAAATTCAAGGATAAATGGACTTGCCTCGATGGAGAACAAAACATACTTTTCCCACTGTATTTCATTCATGTGACAATAAATGATTCAATTTTTAAAAAAATCCACATTGTCCCAATGGCCTAGAAAGCACTCCTCACCTCCAGTTCCTCAGAATTCTAATGAAATTTTGCATGGCCCCTAATATGCCTTACTGATTTTTACAAATACATCATAAAAATCAGGGAAAAATAAAGTATAGGCGCCACAAGACTCCCACCCCAAGGTTCAGGAACATATGCTATCCCTCCACCGTCAGACTCCTCAACCACAAACTTAATCAGGGACTCCTTTAAGGACTCTTATTTGCGCCCTTTATTGATTTTTTTCCCCCTCTCTGCATTGCAGTTTGTTTACAATATCTGTTTACAGTTGCTTACATATATATGCTGTATCCAGTTTGTTTTGCACGACCAATAAGAATCTCAAGGTTACCTTTAGTACTTTTGTCTGCACCAAATTGCAGATACTCCTTTTGTTCTCCCTATTTTGCTGTAAGTTAAAACACACTCGTTTCACAATTTCCCAGTTCTGAGGGGTCATGGAACCGGACCCCTGCTTGTCTTTCCCCAGATGCTGTTACGGTATCCGTCTATTTTCTTTCCTGTTCGATATCTGGACTTTAACGGCACCACTGATCTTCCCCTCCTCTTTTGAAATTCCCGCCGGAAGTGGTGCCGTCCAATTGTTGTCCCCCCTTCCCCTTTCCGCTGCCCCCGTTCCCCTTTCCGCTGCCCCTACTCCCCCCTTCCCCTGCTCCTACTTCCCCCGTTCCCCCTTCCCCTGCCCCCCACTTCCCCTTCCCGCTGCGCCCCTACTTCCCCCTTCCCCTGCCCCCCACTTCCCCCTTTCCACTGCGGCCCTACTTCCCCCTTCCCCTGCCCCCCTTACTCCCCCCCCCCCCCGGCTCATTGGTCCCGAAGATCGGAAGGTGGAGCGATTGTTTTCGTTCCGGTTTTTGAAGCTGTCGTGACAGGGGTTTCGAAGAGTTTCGGTTCTTTTTCTCCCACTGATCCTGCTCGAGCCGCCGAGTTCCTCGAGCAAAGTGGCGGCCTGGATCGGCTTTTCCAAAGACTGCAGGACGTTCGGTGCGGAGAACGCACGGAGGGGCTTCAGTTCCTCGGGGTCCACCAGCAGCTCGTGTGTGATGTTAAAATGGGGGGTGGAAACAGTGGGAAGCGCAAGGGCCAAGTCGGGAGTGGGCAGAAAGGAGCGAGATTTGTTTCTGACTTGAGTCCAGATCACTGGAACTTCGTACCCAACAACGTAATCCAAATAAGTATGGCTGAGGTTTGAAAGAATTGCACAAGTATTTTTCAGTGCATGTAGATTTTTGCTATAAAAGCAAAGATAGGCCTCGGCGATGCTCATTTTTAATGGAATGAGAATGGGAACAGACTGGATTTTGGAACAGACTGGATTTTGTGTCCGATAACAGATTTTTATTTCATGTAAATTCTGTTTGATTTATGAGGAGGGATCACATCAAACGATAATTCTCCCTGACCATTCAGAGTCTTAACGATACAACCAAAAAGTCCTGAGTATTCTCTCATGAACAATTTTTCCCAAGTGAAGTTCATTTAGCTGATTTTCTATTCAACCAATGTCGTCCCAACATTTTTTTTCCCCTGCAGAGTTATAGATGCACAGCTAAATTCAAAATGTTGAGGGGGTTTGGTGCAGCCCAGGTTGAATGAAGTGAAGGCACAGTAAATGACTTGTGATTTGCATCCTAACAACTTATTTGGGAGAGGCATACAGAAATATTCATGTAATATGAGAAAGTGAGAGGACTAAGACTGACAATATACTGAAGTGGTCAGATAGCTTAAAAAATGTGGTGGACAATCTGATGATTGATGGTGTCGCTTTTGACCAGTAAGTCAGAGGGTATGGCAGGCTCTCAGAAACTGTGACCTACCTAAAGTGGACCCCAAAGCTCTAAAAGGGAAACTCTGGAGGGTGAAAAAGTGGATAGATTCAGCATATGCTCATAGAGTATGTTATTTGTTTGGAGCAGTATGGACACAGAGAGGCTCCAAGAAAAACAATGGAGACCCCATACAACTTTGTCAGCAGATGTCAGATTTAATAACAGCACTAATGAAACCAACAGCACTTGCTATCTTAAAATGCCAGGCACATAAGAAGGAAATGATATGGTAATTAAGGGAAATCAGGCTGCAGATAGAGCAGCTAGATTGGCCTCTGGGTGCTGCTCTGCTGTTATTGCACTCAGGTGTTTATATCTAGAGCCTATGATGGAGGACATAATTGAAATACAAGGTAAGGCAACTCTAGCAAAAGAAACAATATGAGGACAAAGAGAAGCTAAGCAAAACCAAGAAGGCCTGTGAAGCACGGAAGAAGGTTTGTTGATAGAACCTATCCCTTTGTTAACTATCATCATTTCAGAGGTGCATGGGTTGGACCATTGTGCAGGGGGGAGGAAGAAATGAGGAAGATAAAAAAGGATGGATTCTGGTCACCCTATTTGCAAGCTTCGGTAGATCACATCTTGTCACAATGCGAGGTATGTGCTCAAGATAATGCTAGAAAGGGAATAACGACTCATATAGGCCATATACTTGCACCAGAAGGACCATTTAGGCATTTAGTGACCTCCATAAATCTTCATCCGCGAAGCCAAGCCAAAGAAAGATGTGGATATGATAAAAAGAGTAAGAGGGAAAAGATGCATGTTGGTAGCAATTGATAGATTTAGTAGATGAGTAGAGGCAGGAGCATGAACTGTAGTAAAATTTTTGACAAATTAGGTAATGCCAAGATTTGGTATACCTTCATAAATTTAGCTCAGACAATGGGTTGGCCTTTATCCAAAAAGTGATTAAATTGGTACTGCAAATTCTGAGGATAAAACAGAGATTTGGATGTGTATATCATCCCCAGTCACAAAGTATGGTGGAAAGAATTAATGGGACTCTGAAAACCAAATTGAATAAAATCAGTGCAAGCACTTAGCTTAACTGGATTGATGCTTTGCCATTGGCGTTGATGAGTTACCATATGCACACCAATCAAATGATGTGCCTGACACCACATGAAATGCTCACTGGCAGACCCATGCCAGTGTCCCAATGGAGAGGACCGTATAAAGGACCAGGTCTGGAGCAATTAGAAATGGAACTAAAACAGTACATGCCACAAATAACTATAGTACATAAATCTATCTATGCACAGAAAAAAACAGAAGGTGCAAGAGACTGATCTGGAAGAAGGATCTGTCAAACCTGGAGACCAGCCTTACTATTATGGTAACTGCAGTTCAAGTGGAAGGGTGATCCACTTGGTATCATCTTAACCATTGCACCAAGGCTGTCCCACGGACACAGTCTGATGCTGAATTTGAGGTAAGTGAGATAAGGAAGGGACAGCAGGGGACAAACTGGAAGAACAGAGAATTCCGACTAATCCACAAGACTTTGACCAACTAATAAGCAAGATTTTCAGGCACACTGACAGTTCTGAAAATGGCACTTCTCCAGATGATGTGGATAGGGATAAGTTGGGGGAAACCAGTCCTACTCCCTTCCTTTGTGATGCATCCATCTGTTCCTGTGCATATTTGGAAACCATTAACTTAGCAGAGTTTGCAGACCTGGCATGGTAGCACTAGGACTCTGCTAGAGCTAAAGGAAAGAGCTAAAAGAAATACAACATTTACTTACTTACCATGTTGCAGGCACACACTACTGGTACTGATGGGCAAATTCTACAGAAGCAATGATGGCTAGGGAAAGCTGCTACTATGTACCAGAGCCAGACCAATAAACCACATAGTGCCCATGCCCTTTAATTCCTCTACCTGCACACAGTGGTGAATAGGGGACAGTGTGCACAGCAGTGCCCGCATGTGATCAAGACTTGTAGTGAAGGTATGTGCGAGAGTGAGGAGGATGCATGTTTTTACAAGTGTATTGAGAATATCCTACACTATCCCTTTTGGTGCATGTTATCCTAAGCTTCTTCTCAATATGACCAAAACATCCTCGCTAAAAAATGTAATTACAGCAGGCCTTGGGCTATTAATAAAGAGAGCCAGGCCCCCTAGATGGATAACCTTGAGCTGCAGAGGAACTTAAGTTATGAATGCTTCACATGTAGTGGTAGTGCCACAGTCGGTCATTTCAGTGGAAAATGTGCACAAACTTGGGATGTGGGTGATGAGAACAAAGCGGGTTCCCCTCCCCCAAAAGTTGCTTTGGATGCCTAGACTATCCTGTTAGCAATACTTGGTGGCTGTATGGGCTGTGTGATTAACACTCCCTGTGGGTTGGAGTGGCACTTTCACATGAGTGATGCTGGTTCAGAAAATTGTTATATCCCCGAGGGTGCTAGTAGGTGATGTACCACAACAAACCTTGCATCAGGTGAGGAGGGATTATACCCCTGATCCAACAATTTGAAATGACAGTATAGATCAGCCTAGGGGTATCCCCAATTAATTTTAGGCAAGAAACGAAATTGCAACTGGATTGGAATCACTTTTTCCTGCTGTAGGGATTAATAAAAATGTAGAATGAATAAATTGTTTATTACAACCAGCAAACATTTATTAATTATACTGATGAGGCTCTCTCCGTGATAGGAGAGTGTCCTGGGTAAACTTGTACCTCTCACTTTGTTCATTTTAGATTAGTCACAATGTTTGAACTACCGAACGAAAATAGACACACACACTGAGAGCAGTTCAGTTTATACAAATGTTTATTATAAATTCAAAAGCTGATTTCACACTACAATATGCTAGCCCTTCCCAACTATACTTATCAAATGCCTGGACTGGTCCCAACTGCCAAAGCGAGGCAACAACTGCACACTTGTAGTAGGTTGTCGGGGCACTGGTAGCAGCTTCTCCACCTCCCTCGACTGGGACGTTAGCTGGACTAGAAGTTCTTCTTGCTGAGAGATGTTGCCACCTCTCGGAGAGTCTCAAACTTCAGCAGCTGGACCATGGCTTATATTACCCAAAAACTGCTTACTCAAGCACCTATTCCTAGCACAGTAAGAAAGATAAGCGAGGAAGCTAGCATGCCTAGGCTTCTATTGAATAACATAATTTTCATAATGGTTTATTTTGCATCAAGCCTAGGCCTCTGACAGTCGGTGACCAAAACAAGCAGGAAGATTAAATGTTCTTGGTACACAGATGTCCTTTTGTCAGATAACTGCAACTCTGGGCCCTTGGTGGAATTTAGCTTATGTCTGCGGATTCTAAAAAAACAAGCAGGTTCTCAGCCTTGCAGAAGCAAAGGCTGCAAAAGTAAAAAAAAAACACGGTTTAAATCTTCCATTACAGAGAGTAATTGGATGCAGGCAGCAAGATGTTATGGCCAAACAGACAAGCCTTAGATTGGTTCCTAGTGGAGAAAAGGAGTGTGTGTGTGTGTGTACTGTTTGGAGAGCATTGTTGCACATTTATACTGAATAATACCAGTCTGGAAGGATCTTTTACCAGGGTGATGGACAAACTGAAGAATTTAAGAAAGGTGCTTAAGAAGAATGCTGGGTTTGGACATCAGTTCTTTGATTCATTACAAAGCATGCTAGGAGGATGGGGGGGGGGGGGCATGGTTGACTAAGATCAGAATGAGTTGGTATTGTACTACTTATTTTTGCTGTTGTGCTGTGTTGTGTTTTTCCTTGTATTGTCCCTTAGTGCATGCTACTGTGAAGCAATTCCTCGTTGTTCTGGAAACCTCGGAACTGTCCTTGACTGAGAAGAAGATTCCAACACTTTATTATTTTGATTTGACACCAGAATGATGAGGTAATTTTTTTGTAGTGTTATGAGATATGTTACAATATACAAAGATCGTTACACAACACAAACAGTATGGATGAAATATGTCTTTAAAAGAGATGGATCATGGGGGTTTAGTTTAGGTTACACTTCATACACAGTAACACTTCTAAAAAGACATCTCATTTAAAATGCAAGAGCTTTGTTGAAGTGAGACTTTGTGTCACCAGTGACTTTGCAGAGGCAATGGAACTGCTTTGGAAAGAACTTCACAAGGAAGTGCAAATGGAACAAAGTCCAGACTCAGATACTGATAAGATCTTTCAAAGATTGGGTTTGGAGCCCTGTAAGAAGTTGTATGTTTTTTAAAAGCAGAGAGAGAAAAAAACAGACAGGTGATTTATCTTGGAGAGAGAGAGCGAGAAGTTTCAGTTCTACAGTAGCAGTTGAGGGTGCAAAATGGCAAGCTGGCAGGCTTGTTGAAAAACCCCATTTTGAAGATGGGTTGTGAGTTCTGAGTTCAGCCTATTCAAAACCCTTATAGTCCTTACAAGAGGACTTGGTTGGTTAGAGTGTTCCTCGTGAAAACAAGAGGAACTCTGTGGTGACTTGGAAGAAGCAGTTATTTGGAAAACCCATGATAGGGCAAGTTTCTTCAGCAAGACACTGAAGTGACTGATGGGAGGAAATCAGTTTGTGTGTGTCCAAAGAGCAACAAATTTCTCTCTGAAACCAGCAAGAACCTTCTTGAGCGGTAACCATTTAACTTTAAGCACCAGAGACTGGTGGAAATTATAAATGATAAATTCTGTGCACAATGTGAGAATTGCCTGATACCGGTGAACTTGGAGAAGTGAAAAGTGAACAAATGGACAGTGAAACAGAACTTTCCTGAAAATATACACATGGCAAACATGTGCGCTTAGAATGAGAAGGTTACATTAGGTTAAGTTAATATTAATAAATTTAAGATTGATTTTGTTATTATGTTTAAAGAAAATTAAAAGCAATTTTTGTTTAAGTAACTATTGTCTTGGTGAATTTCTATTGCTGCTGGGTTTTAGAGTCCTCTGAGCTCGTAACAGTAGTGTTCTTTGCCTGTGATGCTTGGGATTAGTCTAAGGGTCTCTGGGTCTTTTTCCTATCTCAGTTACGAAGTGACGGGTTTTTGGCCTAGTGGCTCTAGGAATGCCAAAAGAGTAGAGAATTAAAACCTTGAAATATTTGTGCCTTTTTCAGTATTATTATTACATATACTGGCCTATTGCAGGTTTAGCTCTTTGTATTCTTTTGCTGAGACCAGTAGGTCTCAAGGTGGGGGTGGGGGGGATTATATATGTTGTATTGTGTAACAGTGATGTAGACTGCTGAAGTAACGGATTGTTTCTACCCACAACTTACATATAATTTGTAACAAGGTCTTTGCTGTAGTCGGCTTGAGTAACATTGTTTATACATTGTTTGCTTTAGTTTGTCTTGTGTAACGATCTTTGTATAGCAATCATTACCCATAACAACACAAAGATAATTATGGCCAGACATCCAGCCGCAGAAAGACAATGGTAGCTAAACATCATTGCCTCTGCGCACCCAGTCCAACAGCAGAAAGATAACGGTGGCACTGAGTCGAGCAACAGGAATAGGTTGATGGAATACAAGGTTGGCTAGACTCATGTAATTAGATTATGAGAATGGTATTCAAAAGTGAACGTACACTGTGTTCGGGGTGTGGGGAGGGGGAAATCAGCGATTAGTTCGCTGACCGCCACAGCTTTTGTTTGCAAATAAAAGCTTTACCTCTTAAAGAATTTCTGCGTCTCCTGATTATTTGCGAATCTCGGCGCACCGCAACCAAGATTGTGGCAAAAAATAGGCCAGAATATTTTAATGTGCGATAAATGTATAACAGAAGTGGAATCAGAACAAGCATTGAAAAGGACACGTCCATGGTGAGTAGAGTCAGGATATGAAATAACGAAACAGGGAGATCCACTGGTCTGTCAATCATCTGTTGACAGATGGAACCCAGAGGTGCCACCCCATTTCCAACCCCTCCCCCCCTCCCAGACTCTCCCCCGGCTCTCCCAAGCCCCCCTTTCCCGTAGTTCCCCCCAACCCCACCCTCCCCTTTCCCGTAGTTCCCCCCAACCCCACCCTCCCCTTTCCCGTAGTTCCCCCCAACCCCACCCTCCCCTTTCCCGTAGTTCCCCCCAACCCCACCCTCCCCTTTCCCGTAGTTCCCCCCAACCCCACCCTCCCCTTTCCCGTAGTTCCCCCCAACCCCACCCTCCCCTTTCCCGTAGTTCCCCCCAACCCCACCCTCCCCTTTCCCGTAGTTCCCCCCAACCCCACCCTCCCCTTTCCCGTAGTTCCCCCCAACCCCACCCTCCCCTTTCCCGTAGTTCCCCCCAACCCCACCCTCCCCTTTCCCGTAGTTCCCCCCAACCCCACCCTCCCCTTTCCCGTAGTTCCCCCCAACCCCACCCTCCCCTTTCCCGTAGTTCCCCCCAACCCCACCCTCCCCTTTCCCGTAGTTCCCCCCAACCCCACCCTCCCCTTTCCCGTAGTTCCCCCCAACCCCACCCTCCCCTTTCCCGTAGTTCCCCCCAACCCCACCCTCCCCTTTCCCGTAGTTCCCCCCAACCCCACCCTCCCCTTTCCCGTAGTTCCCCCCAACCCCACCCTCCCCTTTCCCGTAGTTCCCCCCAACCCCACCCTCCCCTTTCCCGTAGTTCCCCCCAACCCCACCCTCCCCTTTCCCGTAGTTCCCCCCAACCCCACCCTCCCCTTTCCCGTAGTCCCTTTCCCGTAGTCCCCTTCCCCCTTCCCCGTAGTTCCCCCAACCTCTCCCTCTCTCCCTCCCCCTTTCCCGTTGCACCAACCCCTCCCTCCCACTTTCCCGTCCCCCAACCTCTCTCCCGTCCCCCAACCTCTCCCCTCCCCCTTTCCCGTTCCCAACCCCTCCCTCTCCCCCTTTCCCGTCCCCAACCCCTCCCTCTCCCGTCCCCAACCCCTCCCTCTCCCGTCCCCAACCCCTCCCTCTCCCGTCCCCAACCCCTCCCTCTCCCGTCCCCAACCCCTCCCTCTCCCGTCCCCAACCCCTCCCTCTCCCGTCCCCAACCCCTCCCTCTCCCGTCCCCAACCCCTCCCTCTCCCGTCCCCAACCCCTCCCTCTCCCGTCCCCAACCCCTCCCTCTCCCGTCCCCAACCCCTCCCTCTCCCGTCCCCAACCCCTCCCTCTCCCGTCCCCAACCCCTCCCTCTCCCGTCCCCAACCCCTCCCTCTCCCGTCCCCAACCCCTCCCTCTCCCCCTTTCCCGTAGTTCCCCCAACCTCTCCCTCTCTCCCTCCCCCTTTCCCGTAGTTCCCCCAACCTCTCCCTCTCTCCCTCCCCCTTTCCCGTCCCCCAACCTCTCCCCCTTTCCCGTCCCCTCCCCCTTTCCCGTCCCCCAACCTCTCCCCCTCCCCTTTCCCGTCCCCAACCCCTCCCTCTCCCCCTTTCCCGTAGTCCCCTTCCCCTTTCCCGTAGTTCCCCCAACCCCTCCCTCCCCCTTTCCCGTTCCCCCAACCCCTCCCTCCCCCTTTCCCGTCCCCCCAACCCCTCCCTCCCCCTTTCCCGTCCCCCCAACCCCTCCCTCCCCCTTTCCCGTCCCCCCAACCCCTCCCTCCCCCTTTCCCGTCCCCAACCTCTCCCCTCCCCCTTTACGTCCCCAACCCCTCCCTTTCCCGTAGTTCCCCCAACGTCTCCCTCTCTCCCTCCCCCTTTCCCGTCCCCCAACCTCTCCCCCTCCCCCAACCTCTCCCCCTCCCCCAACCACTCCCCCTCCCCCAACCTCTCCCGTCCCCAACCCCTCCCTCCCGTAGTTCCCCCAACCCCTCCCTCCCCCGTTCCCCAACCCCTCCCTCCCCCGTTCCCCAACCCCTCCCTCCCCCGTTCCCCAACCCCTCCCTCCCCCGTTCCCCAACCCCTCCCTCCCCCGTTCCCCAACCCCTCCCTCCCCCGTTCCCCAACCCCTCCCTCCCCCGTTCCCCAACCCCTCCCTCCCCCGTTCCCCAACCCCTCCCTCCCCCGTTCCCCAACCCCTCCCTCCCCCGTTCCCCAACCCCTCCCTCCCCCTTTCCCGTTCCCCCAACCCCTCCCTCCCCTTTCCCGTTCCCCCAACCCCTCCCTCCCCTTTCCCGTTCCCCCAACCCCTCCCCCTTTTTCCGTAGTTCCCCCAACCCCCTCCCTCCCCGGCCCTCTCTCCCTCCAGCCCCGCCCCCACGTTACCTCTCCCCTGCGCTACCAATGCTGCTCTCACTTGCTCCGGGTGCCAATGGCTGCAGGCTGGCTCCTCACGGTTGTCGCCATGGTGATGGCGGCTCCGTGCTTGGCTCCAGCCCCCACTCCATCGCGACTGTCCCGCTTGATGAGCGGCCGAGGCACGGCGGAGCCGGGCCGATTCGATTACAAGACTCGCTACTTCCAGCAGAAGGTAATGGAGCTGCACGGGCACGGTATTGAAGGAGGATGTGCGACGCCGGGTTGGATGTAAAGGAGACCCCCTGACACGTGGGCAGAACAGGACGATATCCCCCCCCCCCCACTGAACCACGATCGCTCCCGGACAACAGGCTCCAGCTGCGGGCTTGGTTCCTGCCGACCGATCACCACGCTCCCCCACCCCCCGGCTTGGGGCCTGATCCCCACACTCCCCCCGACTCGGGGCCCGATTCCCGCCCCCCCCTTCCCCGGCTCGGGGCCCGATCCCTACCCCCGCCCCCGGCTCCTGCCCCGCGGACCCGACCCCCATGTTCCCTCCTGTTTGCCGCAGAATGTTTCCTGGTATTTGAGGCGGAACTGCGGCTCGAACAACCGGCACATCTCTCGTGGCTTTAAAAAAAAACTATTTCAAACAATGAACAAAATGTATCTGAAATTTGCAAATGTTACTCCCCAAATAATGACCAAACCACCCACTCACTTCCTGTACTCGGAAGAAAACAAGATCATGGCGATGATGTGTTCTAACTTCCCATTATATTTTTAACCGGCCCCGCACTCTGTACCCTGAAGTTGTCGGCAGAAGCGGGTCACGTTTTGATGTAGATGTATTAGCGAACTTGCCGCCCTTTGGCGATATTGGGAGACGGCGATGCTATTATGTAGTAGATGCCAGATTCGATGACCGGCTCCTTGCATTAGAATGGAGAACTGACGCATGAATCGTCTCCTGTTCCAAATAAACCGATCAAAAAATAGCCCCAGTAAATAGCTTGGAAGCAACTCGAAAGAATATTGGGACAGAATCCCCAAACTCTACGGATATTTTGTACAAAGCTACCAAACACCACAGTTAAACCTCCATTACACCTCTTCATAACCCGACTCCTGTAAGGATTCTATTTCTTTCTCTCAATTCCTTCACCTCTGTAGCATCTGCTCCCAGAGGGAGCAAAAACTCCAAGATGCCCTTCTTCAAACGAGGTGGTTTTGTGACAGAGTATTTAGAGGTGTTTTGGGAAGAATTATTAGAGCAGGTTGCGCACAAACATTTTAAAACACAGAATACTTCCAGAGTGCTTTTTAGTTGCAAAAAAGAGCAACAAAGTTGCAGCACACACCTGGCCTGTGATTTTTGCAGGCGGACAGAACCGTTTTGCTCTCAGAGCTGGAGGCTGTGACGCAGAAAGAAAGGAGACAGAAATCAGTTTCGGAAGGACAAAGCTGGCAAACTTTTGGAAGACTGCCTGGTCAAAGGAGAAGACTGGCTGTCTGAAAGAAGGAGGATCATCTGAAGAATCCTGAAGGGGGCAAGTTTCATCAGCAAGTCTGATTAAACAGGAATCAGGTGTGGATGTCCTGGAACAAAAGGAATCTCTCTCTGAAGACCAACAAGAACCCTCCAGTGGGCTAACCATTTGCTTGTTAAGCACCAAAGACTGGTGAACTTGGTTAATGCTAACTTCTGTGCACAGAACAAGAATCGCCTGCAACCAATGAGATTGGACTGTGATCCAAAGAACTTTTCTAATCTTAAATACACATTACACACACCTGCACTTAGTATTGGAGGAATTAAGTAGGTTAGGTGGGTTAAGTAATAAGTTGAAGTTTAATTCTGTTTTCTTGTTCAAATATAATTAAAAAACGACTTTTGTTTAAGTAACCCTGTGTTGTGGAGCATTTCTAATGCTGCTGGTTTTTGGGGTCCTCTGGTCTCCATAACAGTTTCCCCTGAACTGTCATCAACTCGGGCCTCCTGCATCTCCTTTGTTTCCTGTACATCTGCCAATTTTTTAAGCATAACTTGAAAAAGGGCTAAGCCTGAAACATTTTGCGTCCTAAAGATGCTGCTTGACCTGCTGAGTTTGTCCAGCACTTTTGTGAAGTACACCAAATTCCTAAACCTTTCCTAATTTGAACTGAATAATCTATTTGATAGCAATTTTTTGAATGGTATTTTTGAGGCTTTAACAGTAAACACAATATTAAAAATGTATTTGTTTATGAGATAAAACCAAATTTGTGCTTGTTGGCGATTTCACCAGGATATTGGAATACTGAAGATTTTCATGTGCTCAGCACAGATTTTGAATTTGGTTTTGTGAGAAGGGAGGTGGGGATCATTTTAACTTTGTTGAAAGTATAAAAATGAATTGCATTTGAAAGGAAAGGAAATTTTTGGTGAACTTTGCACCACATGAAACCAGTTTGATGCAAATCAACTTTTAAAGACTGTCTCTTCCCCACCCATTTAATGTTCCCTTTGACAGCCACATAATGTAAAACATTCCATGTTCTAAAAAAACCCCAGCATATTTTCTATCATTCTTGTGGTGTTCCTCCTTAATATATGATGTAACTTCCATCTTGCTCATGTGAATGTCATAACCAGAGCATGTGATTTATTATCGACTTTGTTTCAGACATGTGATAAACATTTTTCTTGTATTTTATATTCATGTATTGCACAAATCAATGAAATTAATTAAAAATATAACTAATATTGTAGCTTTTGTAAGTAAATATGTAAATTTTATTCTTTTAACAGATTGATCACTTTGGATTTGTGGAAGATGATACATTCAAACAAAGGTACCTAATAGCTGACAGATATTGGAATCAAGATGGAGGTCCTATTCTTTTCTATACAGGAAACGAAGGAGACATCACATTGTTCTGTAACAATACGGTAAAAACAATTTAATCAGGACATTTTCTTTACCTTTATCTTCATTTCCTCTTGAAATCATTTACTTCAGGTCCTACATTTCATTATTCAATGTTGGTGTTTATTCTGACTCCAATATACGGTGAACTCTGCCAGTAGCTATTAGCCTGCATTTGAGGGTTTCTTACTGAGTTGGATCCTGTCCTCATTAGAAATTCACATAAATAATTTCTGTGAAAGATTACTGGCGAGCAGTTAGGAAAGAGGACTACAGTACTTTATACACTGAGTTGATCCTCATATATACTAATATTGGAAATATATGCCACAATATTGTGAATATGAAAAATTATATTTTGTGAATCAGAAGGGGAGATTTTTCTGGGTTAATATTTGGCTGCATTAACATGTACATATAATGTGATTGTTAGAAAAACGGGCAATTTTATTGTGCCCAGGTGGTTCGGTTTCCCAGGTGTCGGTTTAGGTAAGCCTCCCCTATCAGCAGGTATACAATGATACTGTAACTTGTTTTTACCATTTTGAGACCATTGTGCAATTCCTGTTCATTTTATGAAAATGGGAATCCAGTTACAATATGTTTCAATTTGTGCATATCAATTTATGGGGCGGCACGAATAGTATATTACAGCGCCAGAGACCCGAGTTCAAATCTCTAAGGTGTACATTCACCCCATGTCTGTGTGGGTTTCCTCTGGGTGCTCCGGATTCCTCCAACTCTAAAACCTATGGGGCTTGTAGGTTAATTATTTGGGGAGCACCAGCTTGTGGACTGGAAAGGCCTATTACCATGCTGTATTTCTAAAAAAAAATCTAATAAATGGACTGTATATTTGCTTTTTTTTTCCCCGTTTTTTCAGTTTCCTACAATTGTTTACTTTCAATTTCTTCCTGTGCTTTAACTTGTTTGATTGTGAACTTCAATGTGCTATTGTTAGTCATTTGCTTTTATGATTATGGGTTTTACTTTATGGCTTTCACTGTTTTTGTTTGTACTTTTAACTTTTTCAGGTTTTTGATTTCAGTGATTACAAAGATTGTGGAATTATAATGCAACAAATGCTGGAATAGGACAGCTTTAAAGCAGTGCTTTGCTCATATGTGCTCCTGATATTGCCTATTCCAGTTATACTTATATCCTAATCCTGCAGTCTACGACACCATTTCCTGTTGGATGTGATGGAGCTGCCTCTTAGTCATGCTTCTCACCAGTGATAACTCTTTATCCTGGGCAGAGGCGGCAAACAAAGGGAAAGTCAGTAGCTTCAGTCGCATCTATTAGGAGTTGATCTGAGAAAGATGACAAGATGGAGCATCTGTTTTGCATTTCTGTCTAAACACAGTTCTGAATGCTTCAGTTTTGTCAATAATGCATGCATACTGGGACCCGCTATTGTTCAGGATAAGGATATTCTTGGAGCCACCTCACATTAGCTGTTTAATTGTCCCTCATCATTCATGACAAGATGTGGTTGGACTGCACACACTCGCTTTGATTTATTGACTGTGGGACTGCTTAGCTGTGTGCATTCAATGCTGATTTTGCTGTCTAGTCCTCTACAGCATCGCTGGGCTGGCAACTCGTCAATGTGAGCATGCCTGGGACCATTGAACCAGATTGAAATCCTGTCTTAATATAATGATAATATAATAATAACAAAGAAATTAAGGTAGCTAGAGGCTACTGTTAGGAACATTTTGAAAATAGTTTCAACCAAAACTTGCTTTGATGCTAAAGCCCTTGACTGTATTCAGACCATGCCCAATGAACATTTTCCTAAAGGCATTTGCATCAAACTTCATTCTTGTTCATTTTTTCCCCTAGTTAATTCTATATTTTTTTGAGATGACTATGACTTGCATTTCATGAGAGTGACTGATAAGGAAGTTACCTGGCCAAGTTTCATTGCAAACTTGTGGAGGTCTTAAATGATCTGTACCCTTGGATGGTTATCTTTTTTTTTTACCTTCCTTAACTGTTATTTAAAGGATTTGCCATCATTAAATCTAGTCCAGTCCAGATGTTGCCAGGTTCACTAGTAGGGAAGGTGGAGGCTGATTCAATCTGCACCATCCTGTGAATCAGGGGAACATGTGCTTGATTATGACTTTATTTCTGAATGTTTAAAATGACAACTTTAAAAAAATATTTTTTTTAGGGTTTTATGTGGGATATCTCCAAAGAACTGGGTGCCATGATGGTGTTTGCTGAACATCGATATTATGGAGAGTCTATGCCTTTTGGGAAAAAAACATACAGTGTAAGTTGTAAAATTGTGCTTTACAAACTTGTCCATGTATTTTGCAGACAAATATTTTATGTTTTTTTTTAAGGTACACACAGCCTATCTGTAACTAAAAACCTACAGAAAGATCACCTGAGATTTAATGGCATATATTGAACACTACCGTTAGAAAAATTTAATAGTGCGAATTAAGTATTACAATGTGCATTATCTTTAGAGAAAAAGAAGCATGGTCTGACTTTTCATGGAAATTGAACAATATGCTTAACATAAGTACTTTAAATTAGTTATTTCTTGGAATAGAATAATTCTGAGTGGCTTTAGGGTTTTGATTTTGGAAAATAAGGATAAATACTGTAGTTTATATTTTTGACATTGGAGAAATGTCATTCACTTTCCACTTTAGTTTCACAGAATTTTATCCATTGCACATGGTTAATAGAGTTGAACCTACAAAATCATCAATTATTTCTGAAACGTCTGGAGCCATTTCATGGTGCTTCTATAAACTTGTATAATTAGTTTGCTTCAGGGTTGGCCTTCTTAATTCAGTATTCATAAATTAATTAGTTCTCTATTGAACACAATAACCAAGTTTTTTTTTTAACTCATCAAATTTTCAAATTAGAGAATTGGGTCAATATTTCAAACACATTAGACAGGGAAAGAAATTATTGCTGGAAATTATGATCGGTCTTATGGAATGCTTGGTGTGTAAAATACAGACGGCAATTTTTTTTTGTTTCCTGAATCTTAGCAGGGCTTTGTCTTTTGCAATTGATCATCAACTTTTGCTAAAGAAGAACCAAGCAATTCTAAAAATGTCCATTGAGAAGTGAAAGCTGAATTAGTTTTATGTAAAAGAAAACTAAGGCACTTCTGTGCAGTTGACAGCCTGTTTATGGTGACAAACGAGAGCTGAATGTACAGAAACCTCCACCATAAACTTCCTGAATGACTGTGTTTGAAATTAGGTATTTAAAACCCAAAAGTAGAATTGTCCTGTTTTACTGCCAAATTCCCACAGGCCTAAAAAGATTTTCTGACGACTTCTCAAGGTAGTAAATTTTAAAATACCATGGAAGTAAATTAAATAAAAGAAAAGGAGGGAGCAAAAGAGAATGGGAGCAACAAATCTGAGTAGGCATTAAATGATTGAATATGTGTTCATTCTTTGTAAGTTTTGATTTTGAAGTTTTTTTTATTTTGCACAATTACTGAAGCATAAATTGTGGAAAAACATAATGTGCAAATAGTGCGGATATGGGTATCTCTGTCTCTTAATTCTTGGATAATGAATGCAATAGTTCTATGAAATCTTAAGTGGTAAATGATGAGCAAGAATTTTCAGCCAGTTGATCTTTGGAGATCTGCACATGGTAAGAGTTTTTCTTTTACGTTGGAGGCAAGCTTGGGTGGCTCACGATGGATCACAAGTTCTAAGCCAGTCATTCCAAGTTTTTTTCTTTGAATATTTTATTTATTCAACATATATAATAGCAAATAATTAACAATAATATACCATAGTAACATAATAGAATGTTAACAAATATATGCTGAAACTAGATATAAAAAACCTAAAATCTAAAAACTAAAAGAAAAAAACTACTACAAATAAAAACTAAATCCCCTATTAGCTCACCCTCCTCCCTAAACTAGTCTAATCCCAAAACTAAAATATATGATATTTCATTACAAAATGATTACAAATAATTAATTCAGATTGTATCAGTTGAGAGTTCAAAAACATCATAAAATCATTATACTTTCAGGGAAAATTTCACTGATCAGGAAAAATAAATTAAAAAAAAATCATAATTTTAATTTCATTATTTTATCATACAGACCCCAAATTTTTAACAATAAAGAATATTTATCCCTTAAATTATACATAATTTTTTTCTAATGGAATACAACTTTGAATCTCAGCATGCTATCTATCTAATACTAATGAAACATCAGATTTCATATGACAGTCACACGTTTCCTTGCTATTATTAAAACCAACTTAACAAATTTTAATTCAAAACCTTAGAGCGATAATTTAGGAGAGACACTTTAAAAATTTCCTAACAAAAGTAATTCAGGGTTTCAAGGGAAGTTCACTCCCATTATCCATTGCAAAAATTTACTAATAGAATCCCAAAAAGGGTTGACCTTTGAACAAGACCATGTAGAATGAAGAAAAGTTTCAATTTCTGTTGCACATCTAAAACATGGATCCGATAAATTCGATCTCGTTCTACTCAATTTCTGAGGAGTAATACAGTTGGTGTAAAAAATTATAATGAAGTCATCTCTATCGTACATTAATAGTATTTGTCATAACTTCTTTACACAAGCTTGGCCTGCCTTCTTGATCTATTATGTCCAAATCTCATTCCCATCTTTCTTTTGAATTAGGTGACTAATCTTGTAATAATATATATATATGCAATTGAAATAATTTTAAAAATCATTCCATCAACCATAATTTGTTCCAAATTTGAAGGATTTTAAAAAATAATTTCCAATTCTAGTTTCTCTCTTAAATAAGCCTTCAATTGAAAATAACAAAATAATGTATTACAAAGTATTTCAAATTTAATCATTAATTGATCAAAAGACATCAATCTATTATCATAACAGCCCCCAATTTGGAGATTCCTATAAATTAAATAAAAGGATTATGTTTTGACAAAATCAATAAGGGATTAATTAATGGTGTTTTTAATGAAAGGATATTTCCATCAATTTTTAATTTAACTTTATTCCAAATATTCAATAAATGTTTTAATATTGGATCTTCTTTATCTATTACCCTAGATTTGGAATCCCATGTATAAATAAACTCGTCTGGTCTAACTTCTCCTATCTTATTTAGTTCAATATCCATGCATGATGGTCTAATTTTAACAAAATTAAAAATTGAAAACCTTTCTGAAAACCTGCTCTGTAATTATTCTTAAAATTGGGAAATTGTTGTCCTCCTTGTTCATATTTCCATGTTAATTTTTCTAATGACTTTCTTACCATCTCCCTGTCCAAATAAATTTCCTAACTTGCTTATTTAAATCTTTTTCCATGACGACAATTATGGCTATTTCTAAAAAAGGTAGAGATCCATTAAAGCCTACTTCTTATAGACCTATATCTTTGTTAAATGTAAATTATAAAACTGTAGCAAAAGTATTAACGAATAGGATTAATTAATATCTTCCCAATTTAATAAACATGGACCAGAAGGGTTTTGTTAAAAATAGACAACTAAAGAGAATATAGTAAGGTTATTAAGTATAATTCATTTAGCTCAGAAGAAAGAAGATTTGAGTCTTATTGTAGCTTTAGATAGGTTAGAGTGAAACTTTTTATTTAAGGTGCTAAGTAAATTTGGTTTTGGTGCAAATTTTATAAATTGTATTATATAGACGTCCTAAAGCTAAAATGATAACAAATGGATGGATATTTCAATCTTTTAATTTAAACAGATCTAGTAGGCAGGGGTATACTTTAGCTATAGAATCACTTGCACAAAAGATAAGAGATGACCAACAATTAAAGGGATTTGAGATAAATCAGATGCAACATAAAATTATTTGCTGATAATATACTAGTTTATTTAAATCAACCACAAACATCATTACAAAGACTTTATTGTGAATTGTTAGATTATGGGAAAATTTCAGGATACAAGATAAATTGAGATAAAAGTGAGGTAATGGAACCCGTAAAAGGAGATTATTCACAATGTAGACAAGCGGTTTGTTTTAAATGGACAGATAAGATTAAGTATTTAGGTATACGTATTGATACTAATTTGAAAAAAATTATATAAATTATATTCCAATATTTAAAAAGATAGAGGAAGACAAATAAATGGGTGTTTACCAATTATGTTAATTGGGAGAGTTAATTGTATTAAGATGAATGTTTTTCCACGAATTCAATATTTATTTCAAACTTTTACCTTTAGACATTCCAAATTTGATTAATGAAACAAATTGTGCATCTTTTTCCTTCACATTGTCAACTTTTGACTTTAATGAATTAAACACTCACAATATATGTGATCTAAAATAATACAGAATAAGTTGATACTATAATTTAATTATCATCCTGGCATGGAAAAAGCATGATGTTTCTTTGTATCGAAAGATGGTATGAAGGCCACATGTGCATATAAGACAATTCCCACACCGGGCCAAGCTGTGATGCTTATTACCCAACAGATTGCGTGATGCACTGAATAGCTGCATCGTGCCAGTCACCTGGTTCCAGACTTCATTCTTAAAACACAGTTAACTGGGGTGAGCTGGAGATCTGATGGCAGCACATTGGTTATCTGCTCTGCCACTGGATTGGCGTTGGAACCATAGATGGAGTCAAATGTTCTGAGCTGCAGGTCTGGATGAACTTTGCATTCAGTAATCCAGTTTTTCAACAATGATGGTTGTCTACATTGTAGAAATCTTTTCATTTAAATGGGATTGTTGACCTAGACTGAAAAGGTAAGAGCAGGTAATATGTCTTTTTATTACCTCTTTAGTTTACTTAATCTAAATGTTTTTGTTTAATATTCATCACAAATTAAAAATCTTATTTTTAATTTAATTTCTGATTTAAAATGTTGCATTTAAAATATTATTTTAATCTATTTAAACTGTTTCTTGGTGTGTCTGATTAATAGCAGAATTCAAAAAGATAATTTAGCCCTCTGACAGCAGTGAGCTCTCAGAAGGTCACTAGGGTGGTGTAACGGATCTATTAATATTAATCCTTAGTTTAATGTTAAAACTATATTTTATCTAGACATGTTAGTTTGGGAAGACAGGGCTCATTTATGTTCTACAGAGATATGGTTCTTTGCAGCTGTTAGCTGAATTCATCACAAAGACAACACATTAGCATTTTAAATATCCCTGGTTCTTTGAGACAAAATGGCTGCTGATTGAAGTTGGAGTCAAGAAGATGAAGGGATTTATGATGGTTTTTCAGATACTGAAAACAATAGATGTTATTTCAGAAGCACCTGTATAGACACATGGCCATTTTAGCTCTGAGGAGAGCAGACTTAAATGCTTTTAGCACATCTATGTCAAAAGACCTTATGAACTTCAAAGACAGAAATGATGTCACATACCATGTGACATGAGAGATTTGCAAGAAATATATTATTGAAATGGGAGACAAAGAAATTGGTTTAAGGAAACTCACCGTTCTGTTCAGATGTAGAACTGACCAGCAATAATTTTTCCTGAAAAAATGGGAAAAGCTGCCTATGTGTTACTCTAAATAAAAGGGGAACACAGAATAAGTAGATTTCAAAAGAGAAGCCTACTTCTGACTGTCTCTTTAAGATAAAGAGAGCAGTTTCATTTTTTGGAAAACAGATTTCAAAAGTCTTCATTCAAAAGTAGAAGCTTTGATCCTGGAAAGACAGGACTTCTATTATCCTTTTCATATGAGATATAAGATGGTCACTTCTGCTGAAGAGTATCTCTCAGAGACAACTCATCAAAAGAATTATGAATTTAAAGAGGCCTGAAAATATGATGTTTAAAAGCACTTTATAATTATTTCTGAACTGAAAATTTAAGACCTTCAAGCAAGGCAAAAATGATGCTGAAGTTTTAAAATTGACTTTTCAAAGTGGGACTTTATTACACACATACATTTTACATTTGCTTATAGTGGGGTTAAATTTAGAATTAAGTTAGAGATAAGTAAAAAATGTCATGTTATTATAGTTTAATAAAATCTATTATTTTTGAATTTACCATTGTCTGGTGAATTTTCCATTGCTGTTCCTTTGTTAGTACTAACAAAGTCTCTCTCGTCCCTAACAAAATTAAGAGGGTTGTTAGTTTGTAACAGGTGGTCCAAAGATTGGACCTTGAGATCTTCTGCCTGAGTACTGGTTGCTCTCTAAGGACTGCTCTGCTTCCAGACAGCATAACCATGAGGCATGAAAAACCTTTGGACCTATTGGAGGGGGTGGTGGGGGAGTTGCAAATAAAGTAAGTGCAGCTGCAGGACTAACATGGGCTGCATTCATGAAGAGAAGTTGGATCCAGTTCATGCTTATGCTGCAATTTCATTTGCCAATGCTGTGTCATCTTGGGTGTGGACCAGTCATTGGTGTTACGTAATCTGTAACAAAGCACAAGTCTTCAAATCTGTTAGCTCTAAATAACTATAAGAACATAAGAAATAGGAGCAGGAGATGGCCAACCGGGCCTTCAAGCCTGCTCCATCATTCAATAAGATCACGGCTGTTCTGATCATTGACTCAATTCCACCTACCTGCCTTTACTCCATATCCCTTAATTCCTTTTTTATGTAAAAATCTATCAAACTGAACCATAAATATGTTGAATGAAGTAGCCTTAACTGCTTCCCTAGGTAGAGAATTCCACAGATTCACTACTCTCTGGGAAAAAACAGTTTTTCCTCATCTCCATCTTAAATCTACTCCCCTGAATCTTGAGCCTGTGAACCCTAGTTCTGATCTCACCTCCCAGTGAAAACAATTTTCCTGCCTCCACCTCATCTATATCTTTCATAATTTTATATGTGGCTATAAGATCTCCTCTCATTCTTCTGAATTGAAGTGAGTATAATCCCAGGCGATTTAGTCTCTCCTCGTAGGTCAAACCCCCTCATCTCCGGGATCAACCGGGTGAACCTTGTCTGGACTACTTCCAAGGCCAGTATATCCTTCCTCGAGTATGGAGACCAGAACTGCACACAGTACTCCAGGTGTGGCCCCACCAGTTCCTTGTATAGCTGCAGCGTTACCTACCTGCCCTTCAATTCTTCTAGTAATGAAGGCCAATATTCCATTTGTCTTCTTAATAACCTGTTATACCGGCAACCCAACTTTTTGTGATTAATGGACCGGTACTCCCAAAAATCCTTCTGCACAACAGCAGGCTGCATTTTTTCCCCATTTAAATAATAATCTGTTCTTCTAATTTTCCTACCTTTCATTTACTAACATTGTACTCCATCTGCCGGACCTTTGCCCACTCTCCTAACTTAACTATATCTTTTTGCAGCCTCTTCACATCCTCTGTACAATTTGCTTTTCCACTAGATTTAGTATCATCTGCAAACTTGGCTACACGACACTCTGTCCCCTCTTCCAAATCATCAATGTGTATGGTGACCTCTGCAGAACCCACCTACCACTGTCTTTCAATCAGAAAAAAACACCCATTTATCCTAACTCTCTGCCTTCTGTCAGTTAACCAATCCTCAATCCATGCCAATATACTTGCTCTAACTCCATTCATCTGTATTTTATTGATAAGTCTCTTGTGCAGCACCTAATCAAACGCCTTCTGGAAATCCAAATATACAACATCAACCTGCTCCCGTATCTACCTCACCCATTATATTTTCCCAACTACAGACGTTATAACTGGCCAATAGTTATCCATCTGTCTACATCCCTTTTTTAAATGTTTTTTTTGTCTTTCAATCTGCTGGGACCTGCCCATGACACTGTGTATATTCAAGAGGGAAATGTTTGTGTGTATTTTGGTCAGTATGGTTCATAGTGTGAAAAATTAAAAAAAAAAATTAAAAGAAAACTATAACTCCCACCATTTCTTTCAGTACCTGGCATGCATCCCATCAGGACCAGGGGATTTGTCTGCCTTCAGTCCCATTAGTTTTTTCATCACGATCTCTTTTGTAACAATTATTTTATCAAGGCCCTCACCTCCCTTCGCATCTCTATCTCCACTCTTTGGCATGCTGGACGTGTCTTCCACTGTGAAGACTGACACAAAATATCTATTCAATGCCTTGGCCATTTCCTCATTACACAATATCAACTTACCTTTCTAATTTTTCAAGGGACCAATGTTGACTCTAGCCACCCTTTTCCGTTTTATATAGTTATAATTTTTTTTGCTATCTTTTTTTTATTTTTTGTGCTAATTTACCTTCATAATCCTTCTTCCCTTTCCTTATTTCTCATTTGGTTGTCTTTTGTTGTCTTTTAAAGTTTTCCCAATCCTTCAGTTTCCCACTGCTCTTGGCTACTTTGTACACATGAGCTTTTAATTTTATACTTTCCTTTATTTCCTTAGTTAACCTGGCTCTTCCGACTCTCTTACTGCCCTTATTTTTAAAGAGAATATATTTTTGTTGAGAATTGTGAAAAATCTCTTTGAAAGTCTTCCACTGTTCCTCAATTGTTCTGCCAACTAGCCTGTGCTCCCAATCCATGCTGACTAATTCCTCCCTCATCCTGTTGTAGTCCTCCCCCATTTAAGCATAATTCACTAGTTTTAGATCTAACTATTGCACCCTCCATCTGTATGAGAAATTCAACCAGAGTATGATCACTTTTCAAAGAGGATCCCTATCTACTAGATCATTAATTTTACCTATCTCATTGCACAATACTAGATCTAAAATAGCATTCTCCCTTGTTGGTTCCTTAACATGCTGCTCAAGAAAGCTATCACGGATGCATTCTATGAAGTCTTCCTCCAGACTACTTGTTTTTCCCAATCTACGTGGAAGCCGTTCCATTCTTGCCTACCTCAGCTATCTCTGGTTAAATGTCTGTGCCACTGTGCTATTGTTATTTGGTGGGCGATAGACAACCGATATCACTGATATTTCAGCTGCATTCCTAAATTGTTCATTATTGTGTATGTGGTGAATATGCCCGAGAATGGGCTTTGTTGATTCCACAATTGTGCCAAGTGTACAATCTTTAGTGACTTGTAGAAATAAATGTTAACATAAATGTTTATTGCAATGCCAAAGGTCATTAGAAATCATCACTTGCTGTCATTTCATTGTAAACAGATTTTATCAATTTTTCTGTTTTAGAATCCCAAGAACTTGAACTACTTCACCTCAGAACAAGCATTAGCTGACTTTGCAGTCCTTGTTAGAAATCTCAAGCAGACTATTCCTGGAGCTCGAAACAGCCCAGTTATTGCAATAGGAGGTTCCTATGGAGGAATGCTAGCAGCCTGGTTCAGGATGAAGTATCCAAATGTAGTTGTTGGGTGAGTATCACCTTAAGAAGGAAAGGAACAGAAATCCCAAAATAATTTGAGTTAATCAAATGTGATTTGGGGTGGGGGAGGGGGTTATGAAAGTGAGGTAAATTCAAGCAGGCACATCTAAGCATCCTTTAGTCTTGAGATAATTTACACATTAAGTACCTGTGAAATTGTGTTAATTCTAGTGCAACACTCTATTTGGAGCATTGCAAGGGAAATTGGACCATTTTGATAAAGGAGTAGCTATCATTGGACACTTGCAAAGTAATTTGATGTTCCCAGCATAGATTTGGACTGGAACACCTGTCAAGTAGGCAGTTTACTTGCTTTCCTCTTTCAATCACCAGCTCATTTCTCATCATTTACTGATCTGCCTCCCTGCTATTGATTTTTTTTCCACCTCCCACCGTATAAGCATCAATGTAATTGTTCTCATTTCTTTTCTACCTTCCTTGCTTCACGCAGCACAACCATTTGAACATCATCATGACTGGTTCCTTATTTTCTCCTGTAGGTTGTGCATATAGATTTGGTAAACACTATTGGGCTGATGATCATTAGCCATCCCACACCCAGCAGAGAATGAGTAATATGTATTAATTGTATTATGTGTGTAATCATGGTTGTTTAAATAAAAAAAAATAAAAAAAAGAGAACCGAGTAATGAAGAGCACATTTCGGATTGAGAAATAATGTACAATCAGTTGTCTTTCATTTGCTATTGAGTAAATGTCTGGTTTGATTGTAACCTCTCTGCTACTACACTCTAAAATTCTAAGCCTTTGTGCTTCTAATGTTCCAGAAGCATTTTTATAAGATTGAAATCTAGGAAAATGCCAATGACTTATTCCTGGCAAAATCCATGTGGCCGTAGAATTACACGGTACAGATACAATATAAAAAATAAATTGTGGGGGCGTGGCAAGATGGCGTAAGGATCAGACGTGCCTTCCAGTCCTCTCCTGACTCTATCTTATTGTTTATAATGATGATGTTAGTTTAAGATGAAGTGAGAGTTGGGGGAGAGAACTGGATAGGCACTATTTCCTGAAAGTCATCTGCTACGTGTGAGTTATCTCACACCCATTTTTTTTTGGGAGTTACTGCATTGCGCGGTTTAGACGGGAGGGGGTATTTTTAACCTCCTACCCGTTTTTTTTTTCCTTTTTTTTAATATTAGATTAAAGAGTGAAGGGGTTTTTTTTGTTTATAAAAAAAAAAGCATAAGAAAGTATTTGATTGTTTAAAAAACTAAAAATTGATGTCGTTTTTTTTGTAAATTTTATTCAGTAGATAAGGAATATTTGAAATTTAAATGTGAATGGGATGGATAAGTTTTTTTAAATTTTTTTCTTTAACTTTAAGGTGAAAGGAGTGGTAATTCTGGTGTATATTATTTTGCTATTTTAGTTATAGAACGAAGGGAATAATGGTGAAAGTTATAAATTGAATTGTACAATTCTTAATGAGGCTTGAATTTTGTTTATGGTTTATGCTCCATTTGTTGAAGATATAGATTTCGTTGTAGATGTGTTTTTATTATTTGGATATCTGAATTTTAACGTAACGATTGGGGATATTTAAATGTGGTATTGGAGCTTTTATTGGATAACTATTCAAGAGTAAAAGGGAAAAATGGAAGAGTACTAAAATTGAATTGTACAATGCTTAATGAGGTTTGAATTTTGTTTTAAGATGGTGGTTTATGTGACTAATATGATGATAGATGTGAAGTAAGTTGATATTTGGTGAAGGTTTATCTCTATAGAGAAAGTTTTTTTTTCTTTTTTTTTAATGCTACAATTTTTTTTAAGAAATGATTATTGTTTAAGAATTTTTGATAGATAATGTTACTAACTTTACTAATTTTTTATATTAAGTTTGAGTTACAGATATGTTTTATCTTAACTCCGTTTGTTAAATATATGCACTTAAGTTTGATTTAAATATGTTTTTTAAGTCTGATATCTTAGTATTAATTACTTTTCTTTTTGTTAGTATTTTAATTGGTTATGTTTTTGTTTATTTTTGTAAGTGGGTTTTTTTTCTCACATATATTATTAACTTTATTAATTCTTTACTCTTTATTTTGGGGGGGAAAGAGGGGGTTGGACTAATTTGAGTTGGGTTATTAATGTGTAATAATTATTGGGGAGGGTATAGTTTATTTAGATTACTGATACTGTATTGTAATTTTATTATTTTATTCTTAATTTTTTTTAATGTAATCCTATATGTTATTCATGTTATAAAATTTAAATAAAGTTTAAAAAAAAATAAATTGTTTAAGTTCTTTGCTAAAATTATGGTCAATTTTAATGTTACAACATTCACAGAGAATAATCAGTCTGCATTATTGTAACATCACTTTTTGTACACTAACTGCAGCTGTTTATCTTTTGTATTTATATCTTTTATCTTTTGTATTTGATTGTTTTAATCTCTCATGTGGTAATTTAATTTATATTTTTGTTAATATAATTTATGCATGGAAACAGGCCCATAGTTCCATCTTGTCATTGATGTTTGTACAAATAAATTTTTCAATTGTTTGTGTAAATATCCTAGAGCTCTTGCTGCTTCTGCTCCAATCTGGCTCTTTGGAGATTTGACCCCATGTGAAGCTTTCTCTGCTATTGTAACCAATGACTTCTTGAAGAGTGGAAAAGAGTGTGCTAAAAGCATCAGACGTTCTTGGGATGCAATAAATGACCTGTCATCCAAAGGTAATAAAACCCTATCTGCAATTGACTAATATCATAGCGCATTATTGCATTTGAGAGAATTGTATTAAGATCAGAAATTGGTTTACCTCTGATGATCTCACCCCAGATTATAGTTCTATGGAATGTACACAAAATATATGCATGCCATTATTTAAAATAATTCACTGACATAAAAAATATAAAATCAAGTACCTCTCTCTGGTTCCACTGTTTCCATCTCCTTTATTTTTTACAACATGGTAGACACCTGTGCTGCCCAATTAACACCCAATCACCTTACTGACCCTGTATGTTTTTGGAGGGTGGGAGGAAACCAGAGGATTGGGGAAAATCCACACTGGTCAAGGAGAGAATGTACAGACTCCTTACAGATGGTTTTTGATTTGAACCTGGGTCACTGGCATTGTAATGGCATTGCACTTACTGCTTTTATTTACCTACTCCTGTTTTTGTTTTTTTTCTGTCCTTTGCCCCTGGTCTCTCCCCATTCCTGTATCTCCACCTCTCCCACCTTCTGCACAATACTCCACTGTCCCATTTTTACTTTTTATCTCTAAAAGGGCACGACATGAAATGTTGACTATTTCTGCCCATGAATGCTGCCTGACCCACTTAGATCTTTCAGCTATTCCTTGTTTGCTCAAGATTCCAGCATCTGCAATTTTTGTGCTTCTCCATAGAATTATAAATTTTATGCACTATCAAGCAACAATATTCTGTTAAAATATAGATACATTGAATGTAGTATGATATCCCTATGATAATGTAACAGTTGGTGACTGATGAGAAGGCTTCTCTAGTTCTTGGTACATCACATATTATTTGAGTATTTTAGTACCATAATTATCCCAATTCTTGCCAAAAATAGCATAATAGTGAATAATTTCAACTTCTATGTAGTCTAACATTTTCTAACCTATCAGTGTCCTAAAAATTGTGATAATTGATCTACATCACACTTTCAATATTGAAATGATTTAAAAGAACCTTAGAGAAAGGAAGAGTTGATGACCATTAAGATGGAAGAGATTTAAAGTGATGAACAAAATAGTTTTGGCTCGATTTCATCCAAAGAGCAGAGGGAATGTAATGGACACACTCCTGCTCACATCACTTTACCTTCTGACCTGGATTTCAAACTGGGTCAAAAATATAAGAACATTGTGAGACAATTCACCAAGGATCTTGAATCCCTTTACTGCTATCCCACATCAGAAAGCTTTGAGGCTCCTCTCTTTCTTTGAAAGGAAGCCCAATCAGTTCCCTCCATCATCTCGTTCATTCGATTAGGATCTTGGGGATCAAAGATCAGTCTGCATTATTGTAACATCACTTTTTGTACACTAACTGCAGCTGTTTATCTTTTGTATTTATATCTTTTATCTTTTGTATTTGATTGTTTTAATCTCTCGTGTGGTAATTTAATTTATATTTTTGTTAGTATAATTTATGTATCTGCAGCAAGCAAGAATTTCAGTGTATTTGTACATTGTACTTTGTGTGAATGACAATAACTCTCATCTCAACTTTATGAATTTCATTCACTTTCTCCAGATTAAAAATGCAGCTATAAGAATTTACATGGGCCCCAACTAAGCCTTCTTTTTAGTTGTGGGGTCATATGGGACCACTTCCCTCAACTCTTTCTCCTATATGTCAGCAAGTGCATTGGTGCTGCATCTGAACTCAAAAATTCCATCACTTTTGCTCCTAATATCCACCCTGCTCTTACATTTTGTGATCCATCTCTGGCACCTCTCTTTTCTTCCTGGATTTCTATGTCTCCATCTCAAGAGATAGATGAGCCACTAACATCTTTTATATGCACATTCACTCATCCTGGTTAATGTGAGGACTCTATTCTTTTTTCTCAGATTTTTTTTCATCTCCATTGCTTTTGTTCCAAAGATGAAGCCATCCACTATGATGCCTGTATATTTCCTCCTCCTTACCTGAAACATTGGTTCCCTTCTAGTCTTTTGTCTTGCACCTCACTCCTCTCCCAGATCTGTTTTGAAAACTAAATCCTCCATTCTTCTCTGTGTTCTGATGAAAAACTGTTGATCAAAAACATTAAAAGTTCTCTCTTCCTACAGATGTGGCTTGACTGGCTGAGTTTTAAAGCATTTTCTGTTTTTTCTTTGTTTCAGATTCCAAGTTTTCTTTTATTCTTCTGTCTGGGCTTGCTCAAGTTTGGCTTAAACGTTTTTTAAAAATATTTTATTTTTGATTTTTTTCAAAAATATACATAATATCTTAAATATCACAAAATATTAAACTTTTTCTCACCAACAATAAAAAACAAAAAAATCTCTCCCTCCTTCCCCCTTTCCGTACATACAGATCTGCACACTGTCAGAGCTTACAAATCTTTTAAATACAGATACACAATCCTTTTTCCGGACATCTAAAATCCGGAAAGATCCAAAATCCGCAAGTGGGGAGAGAGACAACAGTGCAAGTCGGGCGGGTGAGAGACCAGCAGCACGAGTCGGGCAGGTGAGAGACCGGCAGTGTGAGTTGGGTGGGCGAGGGGAGATACCGGCAGTGCGAGTTGGGCAGGCGAGAGACTGGCAGCATGACTCGGGCGGGCGAGGGGTGGGGGGATGACAGCAGTGCGACTGGAAGGGGGTGGGGGTGGATACAGCAGCACAATTTGGGTGGACTTTTCGAAATCTGGAAAAATCTGAAATTCGGAACACTGTCCCCCAAGGGTTCCGTATGAAGGATTGTGTACCTGTATATAGAATACAATTATGGAAATCACTTTTGGGTATATATAATATCAGCATTTGTATTCTTTTCTGCTACTGTATTTGGGCCCCTAGGTGAAGTGGAGAGGCCCGAGATTGTTCGACTGCCGCATAATTCCCAGTTCCCCCATTTCACTCCTTTGCCAGACTCACCTTTTCGGGAGGGAATTGGTGCCCCTGGCATGGAGCGAGGGCCCTCGGTCAAAATGTGGTGCCTTTCCCTGTGCTTTGGATCGGCTGTGGTGCCACTATCGAGGGGAACGCTGCCAGGATGCAAGCAAATTCATTGTCTGAAAGCCTTATAGAGTTCAGGTGGGGGTAGGTAGCTTGGCTTTCCCCAGAGGCAGAGTCTGAAATGTTCTGGCATGCATCAAGTGCTGTCCCTTGAGTCAACAAGCAAGCAGTGGGCCCCAAAGGAAATTAGGCCCCAAAAGTGGTCACTCTCACTGCTGTGAGAGTAAAAGTCCATGTAAAGCGGCTTTTGCCAAAATGAAGGGGGATGATTCAGGTCCCAAAAGTCCGAATGGAGGAATTGTTGTCTCCCCTCAGTGTTGGGCCCTGCTTGCCGTTGCAGGTGTTGAGGCTTGTGGGAGATGGGACGCTTATCTCTGCGCCAGTATCGGCCAGGAAACGCCTGTTTGACAAGGAGTCCCAGGTGTAGAGGAGACTATCACATGGTCCAACCACCACAGCTCTCAATGACAGTTGGCCAGGGCGTCTCCTGGAAACCCACAGGGTGGGCAACATCGACAAGCCTCTGAACCCCATCGCTGATGATAGTAGCATAGCTGTCCCTGGGTACTATCTTGTCCCTCTGCTGGCCTTGATCTCGCAGGGGGCTGTTCATCAGGCTTGCTGATGTGGTGAATGACGGCACTGCAGTCCTTCTTCGCTCTCCAGAGCATGTCTACCTGGCCCACAACTCTCTGAGGGTCGCTGAAGTCCTCATCTGTGAGCAAGAGTCTGATATCCTTGGGCAGCTGTTCCAGAAAGATCTGCTCAAAGAGCAGGCAAGACTGTGGCCCTCGGTCAAAGCGAGCATCTCGCTCATTAGGACGGATGGGGCCCTGTCCCCCAATCTGTCCATGTGCGCTCACACCAGGAGAGCCAGAAAGTGCTCTGGAAGCTGCTGTAGGAAATCTACGACCCTTTCTCGAGGGCGCTCATGACGTAGAAGTAGCGGGTGTCGTTGGAGGCAATGTGCTGAAGCTGGAACTGAGCCCCGACCTGATTGAATCACACATGTGGCTGTTACACCCAAAATGTTGGAAGCCTGAGTGAGACTGCGTGGATGGACGCTGGCTCCACTTGGTTTGTCATTTTTGAGTCCGACTGCTGGTTGGACCAATGTGGTGTTCATGCAATGTGAGCGTGAAGAAGAAAATGCACACCTAAGCCTTGGAAAACGAGACTAGTTTATTGTTCTGGTATTTGCGCTTAAATGGACCCCCACCGCTGACCCCCGTGTCATTGGAGCCCTGGTCTGGGATAGGCCGGCGTTCCCACCAGAATTCTCCATCTTCTTGCTGTGCAGAAGTTACCTGGGACAACGGCCGGTGTCACTCCCCCAGGTCCTCACGGTCGCCGCATTCGTCAGCCATTTTGTGGGCCGGTCTACAATATAACAATAATATCTTTCCAATTTTTAAAAATAATACTGTAACATTTCCCTTTTAAGAAACATTTCCTTTTCAAGAAGCATTTCCCTTTAAAGAAACATAAACGTTTACCCTTTAAGAAACACACATACACATCCCTAGCTCTGACGGTGATGCCTGGAAGCCCACAAATAAAGCCCATGAAATCTTCTGAAGAAGAACCCCTCCCTTCAGCACCATCCTTTAAAACCACTCCTCTCTTGGCGCCATTTTTCCCCATAAAGCAAGGACCCCACCCTGCCACTTTTCCTCACCACCTTCCTTTCTTTCCAGAGCTCTCTATGTATATTACATGATTTTTCTTTTAACAGTAAAAACAAGACAGCTCAATACTACAAAAGAGATACATTCTTCAGTTAGTCCTGCTCCAAAATAGTCTTTTCAATATTCTTATCTAGCAGCTCAAATTGCTATACAACTTTCGTTAAAAACTCTTCCATTTCTTATTTATTCTTCAAATTTCGCTGGTTACCTTCTGGGACATCGACCCTCAGTGTCGCTGGGTAAATCATTGAATATTTTAAGTTTTTGGATTGCAGTTGTCTCTTTACCTTATCAAATTCTTTTCTTTGACCAAGGCAGGGCTAAAGTCCTGAAAAAACATTACTTTTTTGATGTCCACCACTAATGTGCCATTGTTATTTTTTGAATATTCGTACACTGCTCCCAAAATTGCATCTCACTCCCAGTAACTTAAAAGTCTTACCAGGATTGGTCATGGTTGTTGATTGCCGGTTTGTCTGGGTCCAAGCGTCTGGTGAGCCATTTCAATTTGCAGCTTTGCGTTTAATTTGTTTTGTCCTAGCATTTGTGGGATCCATGTTTCAAAGAATCTCACCGGATCTTTTCCCTCGATTCCTTCTCTCACTTCAAAGATTCTTACATTGTTGTGTCTGCTGAAATTTTCCATATGACCGATCTTGTCCATCATTCCTTTTCTGTCCATGTCCCAGGTTTTTGTTTTTTATTCTAAAGCCTTTTAAATTTTTTTATTTTTCACAGTATGAACCATATTAATCAAAATCTTTGGCTTGGCTTCGCGGACGAAGATTTATGGAGGGGGTAAATGTCCACGTCAGCTGCAGGCTCGATTGTGGCTGACAAGTCCGATGCGGGACAGGCAAGACACGGTTGCAGCGGCTGCAGGGGAAAATTGGTTGGTTGGGGTTGGGTGTTGGGTTTTTCCTCCTTTGTCTTTTGTCAGTGAGGTGGGCTCTGCGGTCTTCTTCAAAGGAGGTTGCTGCCCGCCGAACTGTGAGGTGCCAAGATGCACGGTTTGAGGCGATATCAGCCCACTGGCGGTGGTCAATGTGGCAGGCACCAAGAGCTTTCTTTAGGCAGTCCTTGTACCTCTTTGGTGCACCTCTGTCACGGTGGCCAGTGGAGAGCTCGCCATATAACACGATCTTGGGAAGGCGATGGTCCTCCATTCTGGAGATGTGACCCACCCAGCGCAGCTGGATCTTCAGCAGCGTGGACTCGATGCTGTCGGCCTCTGCCATCTCGAGTACTTCGATGTTGGTGATGAAGTCGCTCCAATGAATGTTGAGGATGGAGTGGAGACAATGCTGGTGGAAGCGTTCTAGGAGCCGTAGGTGATGCCGGTAGAGGACCCATGATTCGGAGCCGAACTGGAGTGTGGGTATGACAATGGCTCTGTATACACTTATCTTTGTGAGGTTTTTCAGTTGGTTGTTTTTCCATACTCTTTTGTGTAGTCTTCCAAAGGCGCTATTTGCCTTGGCGAGTCTGTTGTCTATCTTGTTGTTGATCCTTGCATCTGATGAAATGGTGCAGCCGAGATAGGTAAACTGGTTGACCGTTTTGAGTTTTGTGTGCCCGATGGAGATGTGGGGGGGCTGGTAGTCATGGTGGGGAGCTGGCTGATGGAGGACCTCCGTTTTCTTCAGGCTGACTTCCAGGCAAAACATTTTGGCAGTTTTCGCAAAACAGGACATCAAGCGCTGAAGAGCTGGCTCTGAATGGGCAACTAAAGCGGCATCGTCTGCAAAGAGTAGTTCACGGACAAGTTTCTCTTGTGTCTTGGTGTGAGCTTGCAGGCGCCTCAGATTAAAGAGACTGCCATCCGTGTGGTACTGGATGTAAACAGCGTCTTCATTGTTGAGGTCTTTCATGGCTTGGTTCAGCATCATACTGAAGAAGATTGAAAAGAGGGTTGGTGTGAGAACACAGCCTTGCTTCACGCCATTGTTAATGGAGAAGGGTTCAGAGAGCTCATTGCTGTATCTGACGTGACCTTATTGGTTTTCGTGCAGTTGGATAACCATGTTGAGGAACTTTCGGGGGCATCCGATGCGCTCTAGTATTTGCCAAAGCCCTTTCCTGCTCACGGTGTCGAAGGCTTTGGTGAGGTCAACAAAGGTGTTTTGTTTTGTTTTGTTCTCTGCACTTTTCTTGGAGCTGTCTGAGGGCAAGAAAAAAAAGAGAATCAAAATACACACAAACATTTCCCTCTTGAATATACACAGTGGCATTTTCTCCCTTTTTTTCCCCCCTCTCTTCCCTCCCTCCTTCAAACACATTAAATGTTCAACATATACAATAAACCCATTAAACAATTTCATCACACAATGAAAATAAACAAGAAAATTGTGTCATCTACTTTTACATACTGGATCAGGTAATTTTGTCTTCTTCTCATTCTATCATTTTAGGGGGTGGAGGTCCGCGGTAGGCCCTCTCTGTTGTGTTCCATGTACGGTTCCCAAATTTGTTCAAATAATGTGACTTTATTTTTTAAATTATATATTATTTTTTCCAGTGGAATACATTTCCAAGTTGACATACATTTTTTTGCTCCAGCTAAGGCTATCATAATAAATCTTTTTTGCGCTTCATCCAGTTTGAGGCCTATTTCTTTACTTCTTATATTACTTAGAAGAAAGATCTCTGGATTTTTTGGTATGTTGCTTTTTGTGATTTTATTTAATACCTGATTTAGATCTTCCCAAAACTTTTTCACTTTCTCACATGCCTAAATTGCATGTACTGTTGTTCCCGTTTCATTCTGACAGTGAAAAGATCTATCTGATAATGTTGGATCCCATTTATTTAACTTTTGGGGCGTGATATATAGCCTGTGTAACCAATTATATTGTATAATGCGTAACCTTGTATTTATTATATTTTTCATAGTTCCAGAGATCACTTTTCCCATATTTCATTTTTTATCTTTACGTTTAAATCTTTTTCCCACTTTTGTTTGGGTTTATAGCTTATTTCATCATTTTCTTTCTCTTGCAGCTTGATGTACATGTTTGTTATAAATCTTTTTATTATCGTTGTTTCTGTAATCACATATTCAAAGCTGCTTCCTTCTGGTAATCTCAGTCTGCTTCCCAATTTGACCTTTAAGTAGGTTTTCAGTTGGTGGTATGCAAACATTGTACCGTGAGATATACCATATTTATACTTCATTTGTTCAAATGATAATAAATTATTTCCCAAAAAACAGTTTTCTATTCTTTTAATCCCTTTTCTCTCCCATTCTCTAAAGGAAAGGTTATCTATTGTGAAAGGGATTAGTTGATTTTGGGTCAATAATAATTTTGGTAGTAGTAATTTGTTTTTTTCCTTTCTACGTGAATCTTCTTCCATATATTGAGTAAATGGTGCAGTACTGGTGAACCTCTATATTGCACCAGATTTTTATCCCACTTATAAAGTATATGTTCTGGTACCTTCTCTCCTATTTTATCTAGCTCTATCTTGGTCCAATCTGGTTTTTCCCTTGTTTGATAAAAATCTGATAGATACCTTAGTTGTGCTGCTCTATAATAATTTTGAAAGTTTGGTAGCTGCAAACCACCTTGTTTGTACCATTCTGTTAATTTATCTAGCGCTATCCTTGGTTTCCCCACCTTTCCATAAGAATTTCCTTATTATTCTCTTTAGTTCATTGAACAAATTCTCTGTTAAGGGAATTAGTAATGATTGAAATAGGTATTGTATCCTTGGGAAGATATTCATTTTAATGCAATTTACCCTCCCTCTCAGTGTTAGTGGCAATTCTTTCCAATTTTCTAAGTCATCCTGTAATTTCTTCATTAATGACTGATAATTTAATTTGTATAGGTGGCCTAAATTATTATCTAATCTAATACCTAGGTATCGGATTGCTTGTGTTTGCCATTTAAATGGTGATTCTGTTTTAAACTCTGTGTAATCCACATTATTCATTGGCATCGCTTCACTTTTATTTGCGTTGATCTTGTATCCTGAATATTTCTCCATATTCCTTCAATTTCTTATGTAGTTCTTTTATTGATAATTCTGATTCTGTTAAGTATACCATGATGTCATCTGCAAATAAACTGATTTTATATTCCTTCTCTTTTATTTTTATCCCTTTTATTTTATTTTGTGTTCTTATCAGTTCTGCCAATGGTTCTATTGCTAAAGCGAACAATGAGGGAGTTGACCTACTTAATTTAAATTGGTTCGATATATATCCATTTACTGTCACCTTCACCATTGGTCCCTTATATCATGCTTTAATCCAATTAATATATTTCTTTGGTAGTTTGAACCTTTGAATAAATAATTCCATTCTACCCTGTCAAAGGCTTTCTCTAAAGCAACAGCCACTGTTGGTATCTTATTTGCTTGTACTGCATGGATTAAGTTAATGAATTTACAGACATTGTCCGTTGTTCGTCTTTTCTTAATAAATCCAATTTGATCTAGTTTTACTATTTTTGGTACAGAGTCGGCCAATCTGTTTGCTAATAGTTTTGCTATTATCTTATAATCGGAGTTAAGTAGAGATATTGGTCTATATGATGGTGGTGTTAGTGGATCTTTGCCCGTCTTTGCTATTACTGTAATTATTGTTGTTTTACATGAATCTGGCAAGTTTTGTGTTTCTTCTACCTGCTTCATTACTTCCAGGAGAGGAGGAATTAATAACTCTTTAAATTTTTTTATAGAATTCTATTGGGAGTCCATCCTCTTCAGGCGTTTTATTGTTTGGTAGCTTTTTTAATATATCCTGTATTTCTTCTATTTCAAATGGTTTTATCAATTTGTTTTGCTCCTCTTCTTGCAATTTCGGTAGTTCAATTTTAGCTAAAACTCATCTATTTTGTCTTCTTTCCCTTTGTTCTCAGTTCAGTATAATTGTTCATAGAATTCCTTAAAGTTTTCATTAATCTCTGTTGGGTTATATGCAATTTGTTTTTCCTTTTTCCTTGGTGCCAGTACATTTCTTTTAGCTTGATCTGTTTTAAGTTGCCAGGCTAGTATTTTGTGCGTTTTTTCTCCTAGCTCTTAATACTTCTGCTTTATTTTCATTATGTTCTTCTCCACCTTATATGTTTGTAATGTTTCTTATTTTATTTTTTTGTCTGCTAATTCTCTTTTTGTTGTATCTTTCCTTGTTGCTAGTTCTTTTTTTGTACTTACTATTTCCCTTTCCAACTGTTCTATTTCCCAATTGTAGTCCTTTTTCATCTTAGTTACATAACTTATTATCTGCCCTCTAATGAAGGCTTTCATTGCATCCCATAATATAAATTTGTCTTTCACTGATTCCGTATTTATTTCAAAGTACATTTTAATTTGGCGTTCTATAAATTCTCTAAATTCCTGTCTTTTAAGTAGCATGGAGTTTAATCTCCATCTATATGTTCTTGGTGGGATGTCCTCCAGTTCTATTGCTAATAACAGGGGTTATTGAATGATCAGATAACAATCTAGGTTTATATTCCGTTTTCCTACTCTTCCTTGGATATGGACTGACAACAGGAAAAGGTCAATCCTTGAGTATGTTTTATGTCTACTCGAATAATATGAGTATTCCTTTTCCTTTGGGTGTTGCCTCCTCCATATATCCAAAAGTTGCATTTCCTGCATTGATTTAACCATAAATTTGGCTACTTTGTTTTTTTTGCTAGTCTTTTATCCAGTTTTATCCGCCTTTGGGTCCAAATTAAGGTTAAAATCCCCTCCTATCAATATATTCCCCTGTGTATCTACAATCTTCAAAAAAATATCCTGCATAAACTTTTGATCCTCTTCATTAGGTGCATATATATTGACCAAATTCCAGAATTCTGAATATATCTAAAACTTTTTCATTATATACCTCCCTGCTGGATCTATTATTTCCTCCTCTATTTTGATTGGTACATTTTTATTGATTAATATAGCTACACCTCTGGCTTTTGAATTATATGATGGTGCTGTTATGTGCCCTACCCAGTCTCTCCTCAATTTATTATGTTCCACTTCACTTAGATGCGTTTCCTGCACGAATGCTATATCTATTTTTTTCTTTTTTCAGTAAATTTTTACAGCCTATTTCTTTTGATTTGGTTATGTTGTCCATTAATATTTATAGTCATATAGTTCAACATGGCCATCTCATGCTCTGTTTACACCTCATTTCTGCTTCCTCACCACTACCTTTCCCCATTTTCATCTCTCAGTTTTCCTTTTTTGAATTCAATGTGACAACATTTCTAAAACATAAAATACTTCAACTATTCCCACATCTAAAATTCCCTTAACCCCAAGTGTTTCCCCCCCCCCCCCCCCCCCCCAGGCAACCACAACTCCCCTCTCCATTCGGATTGCAAACCCGTTTGCAAGTGTCAACTGATTTCGCAGTGACTGTTATTCTCTCCCACCCAACCCCTTCCAGAAAAGACTTTTATCTTTACATTAAAACAAAGCTCACCCTCTTCTTCTTTTTTCCCCCTCTTCCTTACTTACCATTTCTTTCCCTTCTTTAGTTCTTACTTATACATTATATTTACATCTTTATATCTAGTTTGTCATCGTTCTTCGTTCTTGTAACATCTCTTCATCTCTCTTTCTGTCCTGCAGGTGTTCTGCAAATTCTCGTGCTTTCTCCGGATCTGAGAACAGTCTGTTTTGCTCCCCGGGATAACTATTTTAAGCACAGCTGGATATCTTAACATAAATTTATAGCCTTTTTTCGATAGGATCGATTTTGCTGTGTTAAACTCCTTCCTCTTCTTTAGGAGTTCAAAACTTATGTCCGGGTTAAAAAAACAAATTTTTTGACCCTTATACCAATGGTTTTTTTTGTCTTCTCTAATTTTATTCCTTGCCCGCTCCAGTATATTTTCTCTTGTCATGTATCTCAGAAATTCTACTAAAACTGATCTTGGTTTTTGTTGTGACTGTGGTTTCGGGGCTAGTGTTCTGTGTGGCCTCTCTATTTCCATTCCTTCCTGTCTTTCTGGCATTCCCAGGACTTTTGAGATCCATTCTTTTATAAATTCTTTCATATTTTTGCCTTCTTCATCTTCCTTTAGGCCCTTTATGTTGTTTCGCCTACTATAGTTTTCCAACATAGCAATTTTCTGAGCTAACAGCTCTTGTGACTTTAACTTTTTTGGCACTTTCTTCCAATTTTCTTCTTAAGTCATTCACTTCCATTTCTACAGCCGTTTCTCGTTCTTACACATTTTCTAATCTTTTCCCTATTTCTGTTATGACCAGCTCTATTCTACTCACTTTTTCTTCTGTGCTTTCATTTGTTCTTGAAATTTTTAAAAATCTATGTACTGTCTATCTATTTTACCTTCTATTCCTTGGTGTTCTTCTTCTTCTTCTTCTTCTGTGTCTGCTCTTGGGTTTGTGCCTTCTATTTCTCTTCCTTGTATCTGTGTCTCTTCTGCTTCTTGTTGTTGGTCCTCTTCTTCTGGGCTAGTTATCTGTTGGGCTTCCTGTTGCTGTTTTTCTTTCTTATCACTCCCTTTCCTGTTGCTTTCCTCTTCTTCAGGCTGAGAGCCCTGCTGTCGGGCATCTCTTAGCTGGTCGCACTGTGTAAGTTCACTCCACAGCTGGGAACCCCCCCCCCCCCCCGCCATCGGTATTTTCCTTTTCCTTGTTGTGTGCACTTCTGTTTGGCTCAGTGAGCCATTTTTGCAGTCCTGCGGTCGGGAGGTTACGACCCTGCGGGGTCTCCACTAACTTTGGGGAGCGGACTCCTCTGTCCACAGCGGGTCCCTGCCTCTTCATGCAGGTAAGGCTTTCACCTTTCTCTTCCGGCATCTTTCCTTATTTTTTTCTGTTGTTTTTGGTTTTTCCTTCTTAGGTGCCATTTTCTTTCTTTTCTCCACACCTTTATCTTTTATTTGTTGTGTTTTGGTTTCTTGAGCTTTGAGTTTTCTTCACTTTATTTCTTCTTTTCTGGAGAGGGCTGGTATTCTCCTACCGGCCACTACTCCATCACATGACTCCTCCCCCTTTTAAAGCCTTTAGCCTGTCTTTTGCTCTATCCAGCTCAGCTTCCACTTGAGTCATTCGTTCCATTAAATCTTCCATGATTTCTTTAGTTTCCAATATCCTTTTTATCGCTGATTAAACGCTCATAAAACGAGTGCACAAAATTTCCATCTTATTCAGGATGTTGGCTCTGCTGGGCTCAGCCAGTCCCAAGGTCTCTCCTGTGCTTCATTGGGCTTTCACTTGATGTTCCTGGCTGACCTGTTGCTTCTTCAATTTTTATTTTTGGTTGCCATGGTCATTTAGAACTAGTTTTATACATTTTTGATGATGAAATTCTGATATTGAGCTTTTAAAACAACTTTTTAATACTTTTTATGAAGAGCTCTTTTAAAATACATCTGCTCAGATCCTCTGCATGGCCGTGCCCTGACTCAAACATTGTTAAGCTATCTTCAGATTGGCGTTAAAATAAAGGTTGTTTGGGTCAGTTTGGGTAACTATTGATATCTGTCAATCCAGGTAAAATTTTAAAATGTAATCAATGTTTTTGTTTATTTTAGCTGAAGGCCTACAGTTTCTTTCTGATACTTTTCATATCTGTTCACCACTACAAGCATCTGATGTGGGAATCTTCAAATCATGGCTGATTGAAACTTGGGTTAATCTAGCAATGGTGGACTACCCTTATGAAGCAAACTTTTTACAGCCTCTTCCTGCCTGGCCTGTTAAGGTAATTGATGTAAACCTCAATTATGGAAAAAGATTCCAGAATTCTAATTTAGATAAATCTTAAACTTTTGAAAAATGAGTGTTCCATTTATACAGTGCTACATTTATAGTGAATGGTATCTTAACAAAAATGATCCCTACAATCTATGTACTAACGAAGCCTTCCTAACTTTGTTTATGAGCATAAATGATAACAAGAATGCAGAAGTGTTGAACCTTAAAGTGAAGAGACTTATTTGTTGTTGCAATTTGTCCTGAAGAATGCCTTCAGGAAGTTGTGCAGTACACAAAAGTGCTGGAGAAACTCAGCAGATCACATGGAATCTATAGGAAGCAAAGGAATGTAACCAATATTTTGGGCCTGAGCCATTTGCCAAGATATGAGCAGGCATCGGTGGGAAGAAGCTATTTGCCAGCATGGGACTCCTGAGTTTTGATACTCCTGTACCTTCTTGATGGTAGTGGTTCAAAGATATAGTGTGCTTGATGGAAAGGGTCCTCAATAATTCTTTGAAGTTTATTTAAGCAACACTCCTGGTAAATATTGTTAATAGATGGAGGGATTTTCCTTTGGATTGACTTCTGGTTGGTCCAGTGCTTTGCAGCTATACTATTCCACACAATGATATAGCCAGACAGGGCTATCAATTGTGCTCTGTAAAAGATCCTCAACCTCAGAAATTGTAGGTGATGCTGAGTCTTCCTGGCAAATGAGAAGGTGTCTTGAGTCGAGGATAAGTAAACCTTTTTATGTACACCAAGGAACTTTGTGCTCTGCATGATGGAACCATTGACGTGTAATGGAGAGTGATTGACCATCCTCCTCCTGATGTCCACAGTCATCTCCTTTATCTTATCCACGAGATTCTGGTGGTTTTTGCATCATTTTATGTACCTCCTAATCTCCTCTCTGTAAGCTAACTCATCATTGTTGCCAATGAGGCCAAATACTAATGTCTCATCTACAAACTTGATGATTCTGTCTGAACTAAATCTGGCAGTGCAGCTGTGAGACAGCAGCGTGAACAGCAGTGGGTTGAGCACATTGCACTGAGGTGCGCCAGTGCAGCTGTGAGACAGCAGCGTGAACAGCAGTGGGTTGAGCACATTGCACTGAGGTGTGCCAGTGCAGCTGTGAGACAGCAGCGTGAACAGCAGTGGGCTGAGCACATTGCACTGAGGTGTGTCAGTGATTAGCGTGATGGGATTTAAGTATATGCTACCAAACCAAACTGATAGAACGATGTTCTCCCAGAGGATTCTTTAATAGGGAGTTAGAGGATTTGTATTCAATGATGTAGATGTAATTCAGGTCAGAATGGCAATGTGACTTTGAAAGGGCCTTGCAGGTGATTGTGTTCTAAAGCACCAATCCACCTAGTCTTTCTAGGCAGCATTGTTTTCAAGGTTGAGGAACAATATTGAGCAGGTGTTGCGCAGTTTATGCATTTGAAGTAGAATGTCTGTCAAATAAACCATTTGTATTATTGGAGCCAAACTCATCCAGGTAAGTACAGTATTGCAATCTAACTCCTGACTTGTGCCTTGTAGATATTGGAAAGTCTTGGAGCAGTCAGGGAAGATGTTTCCCCTGGTGGTGGTGGTGGGTGGATGTGGGTGGGGGGGTGGGGGGAGGGAGGTGCGGGGAAGAAAGAGAGAATCTCGAAGTAGGGGTTACTTTCTCAGGTTAAGACACAAAGTTATTTAGGGCTGAGGTGAATAAGAATGTCTTCATTCAGAAGGAAGAGAAATTATGAAATTCTCTATCACAGAAGATTGTGAAGGATAAGTTGCCGAAATCCATTAAGAAGTAAAAGGAGAGTGCAGGAATATGGAATAGAGACAGAGAGTCAGCATGGTCATATTTTTTTGTGTCTATCCTGTGGTTTTGTTAGCTCCTGCTGCAGGCTCATTCAGGCAACTGTGTCAGGATTTGACCAGTTTGTTTTTGTACCAAATCCCTTTTAATGGCAGGCATTAAAATCTCCACTCAGAGTATACCTGTCTCTTGCTCCATTTCTCTGTTTTTTCCAGATGGTGTCCAATTGGAGTGTAGTTTCATAAATTGAGGGCAGTAGATGGTAATTTCCAGGAGGTTTTTTAGCCCATGTTTGCTGTAATGCCCCTTTACTGTTTATTTGCCTAAAACTGAATTCTATTCCCATCTCCTTGACAAATGAAGCAGTCCCTGCTTGCACAAAGCCTGATGTTTATTTGTGCTATCATTATTGAGTTCCCACTTGGGGGTGGAGGAGAAAGGGAAAGGGGTGGGTCACCAGTAACAAAAAATTCAACTATTCCAGCCACCTAAATACTGTGGCCACAAGAGCATGTCAGAGGGGCTGGGTAACCTGGTGAATGACTCAATCCCGGACACATGATGGTCTTTCCACCATCTACAAGTCTAGCAAGTGATTAAAATATTCTCAGTTCATTAGATGAATGCAACTCGAACAACACTCAAAACGTGTAACCTATCCAGATTAAAGCAGCTCACTTACTTAGTAAGTGAACTCATCCTCTCCACCACCAACATACCATGGCTGCATTGTGTACTTCTTACAAAATATACAGTAGAAGGACAGGAATTTCAGACACAACACCACTGTCTGCATACTCTCTTCAAGCTCCACACCATTTGTGCTGTTTCTTTATTGTCAATGAGTTTAAATCCTGGAATGTTCTCCCCAATGGCATTGTGGAAGCACATTTACCACAAGGACTAATGGTTATATGGTTATAACATATAACCATATAACAATTACAGCACGGAAACAGGCCATTTTGGCACTTCTAGTCCGCACTGATCCAAGTACCCTCCTCTAATCCCACTTACCAGCATTTTACCCATATCCCTCCATCCCCCTCCCATCCATATACTTAACCAACTCTTTCTTAAATGACAAAATTGACCCTGCCTCCACCACCTTTTCTGGAAGCCCTTTCCACACAGTAACCACTGTCCGAGTAAAGAAGTTCCCCCTCATGATACTCGTAAACCTTTGCCCATCAACTCTCAACCCATGACCTCTTGTATCCATCTCTCCTACTCTCAATGGGAAAAGCCTTTCCACATCAACTCTATCTATCCTTCTCATTATCTTAAACACCTCTGTCAACCCCCCTCTCAGCCTTCTACGTTCCAAGGAATAAAGATCTAATTTGCTCAATCTTTCCTTGTATTTCAGATGCTGAAACCCAGGCAACATTTTTGTAAATCTTCTCTGCACTCTCTCTATCTTGTTAATATCCTTCCTATAAATCGGTGACCAGAACTGCACACAGTATTCTAAATATGGCCTCACCAATGACTTGTATAGTTTCATCATTACTTCCCAACTCCTATATTCTATGCACTGATTTATATTGGCAAGCATACTAAAGGCCTTCTTCACCACCCTATCCACATGCGCTCCTACCTTCAGGGAACAATGCACCATTATTCCTAGATTTTTCTGCTGCACTGCATTCTTCAATGCCCTCCGATTTACTACATATGCCTTGCTTTGATTATTCTTTCCAAAATGAAGCACCTCACACTTATCAGCATTAAACTCCATCTGCCATCTTTCTGCCCACTCCTCTAAGCAGTTTAAATCCCTCTGCAATCTTTGAAAACCCTCTTCATCATCCACAATTCCACCTATTTTAGAATCATCTGCATATTTACTAATCCAATTTACCGCCCCATCCTCCAGATCATTAATATATATGTGACAAACAGCATATATACCGCTTGTCACCGGCCTGCATCCTGACAAACAATTATCTACTACTACTCTCTGGCACCTTCCTTCCAGCCACTGTTGAATCCATTTGACTATCTCCAAATTAATACCCAAGGACTTAGCCTTCCTAACTAACCTCCCATGCGGAACCTTATCGAAGGCCTTACTGAATTCCATATAGACAACATCCACTGCTCTACCCTCATCAACATTCCTAGTCACCTCTTCAAAAAATTCAACAAGACTGGTCAAACACGACCTTCCACACACAAATCTGTGTTGAGTGTCCCTGATCAGACCCTGTCCCTCCATATACTTATATATACTCTAAGAACGCTTTCCATCAATTTGCCCACCACAGACGTCAAACTTACAGGATAATTGCCAGGCTTGCTCCTCGAACATTTTTTAAACAAAGGAACCACATGCGCAACACACCAATCCTCTGGCACTATACCCGTCTCTAATGACATTTGGAAAATCACTGCTCGAGCCTCTGCTATTTCCTCACTAACCTCTCAAGGTCCTGAGGAAAATCCTGTCAGGACCTGGAGACTTATCCACCTTTATATGTTTCAAAAGCTTCAGTACAACCTCTTTCTTAATCACTATAGTCTCCATATATACCCCCTTTGCTTCCTTTGCCCTGCACAGTTCAATATCCTTCTCCTCAGTAAATACTAAGGAAAAGAAATTGTTCAAGACCTCCCCCATCTCTTTTGGCTCCACACACATTTGTCCTTTCTGATTTTCTATTGGACCAATTTTATCTCTCACTTTCCTTTTGCTATTTACATATTTGTAGAAACCCTTTGGATTTATTTTCACCCTGCTTGCAATAGCCTTCTCATACCTTCTTTTAACTTTTCTAATTTCTTTCTAAAGATTCTTTTTACATTCAATATAGTACCCAAACATCTCCTTTTTTCCCTTTTTCTTATATTTATTGTTGTACTCCCTCTTTTTTCGAAACAAGTTTCCAATATCCCTTGAGAATTATGGCTCTCTCAAACTTTTGACCTTAACAAATCAAGATGATAGTTCCAAGGTACAAAGGTCCAATGAACCAGGCCAACAAGGCATGGTCCCCAAAATAAATACTGAATAATATTGATTACTCTTTCTTGACAGCAGTGACCACTTCTGTTTGATATGTCCTGCTACTGTAATGAGACATGCCAATAAAGTGTGATAGAGGATTCTGGAACCATGCAGAATGATGAGTACGATTATGTCAAGCTGTTATTTTTCCTGTTGTTCATCTCTAACAATCTCAATGTTCATTTACATTCTTCTAAAATTTAAAAAAAAGATGCTGAAAATACAGAGTAAATATAAAATGCTGCAGATAAAGTGAGTCAGGCAGCATCTATGAGTCAATGAAGTGATGTTTTAAGTCAATAGTCTCTGACTTGAAGCATTGTTTCTCACTCCATGTGTGGTGTCTGGCATTCTGAACATCTACAACAGTGTCTGTTCCTGCGTTAATGTACAACATTGACCAGTCAAATTTTTAGCCATGTTTTCTGTAATGCCCCTTTTCTGTTGATGTGATATATTCACTAATCACCAACTTTAATGCTATTAAGATTGATTCAATTCATTGCAATAATGTGAGTTTTGATATTTCATTGTCATAAAATAATAATGTAATGTGAGCAGAGAACAAAAGTTTTTTAAAAATTCTGCTCTTTGTTTATGTTGCTAATGGAGTTTTGACCACTTTTGATATCCTGAAGCAAAACAAGTTCAATAATGCTATACATTTTATTGCACATTAGGGTTAGGGTTATTGTAATCTGTCAACATTTTTTTTAAAATGGAGGAATGTACAAACCCTAAATCACGAAGAATGAGAACCATTCTGCATCTTGCAGCTCATTAAAAGACTGTCTTACAGGTGCTGAAGTAGACAAATTTTAAGATTGTCCATTTTTCAATGGTTGATAGAATCTTAGCAAAGATGAATCTCGAAGCATTTCCTATTGTAGTGTACTTTTGGCATGTTGATAATCTTTTATTTATTTCTTAGGTTGTTTGCAACTTTCTCAAAGACTCCTCGTTGCCAGCAAAGTCATTACTCCAAAATATCTATCAAGCTGTGAATGTATACTATAACTACACTGGCAAAGCTGCATGCCTGAATATAACTCAGACATCAACTTCCAGTCTCGATGATCAAGGGTGGTACTACCAGGTGAATAACATAATGTGTGATGTTGGTGCAATGTAAATATTTTAAACTGTCCAGTAATAATGCTTTTTTCTTTACTTGACATCAGATGATAATTCTTGTGCTAGGCACTTTTATTCCTGTTACTGGTATTACGAGCCCAGAGGACCCAAAACCCAGCAGCAATAGATATTCACCAAGCCAAATGGTTATTGAAACAAAAGTTGTTTTTAATTATCTTTAAACGTGAAAACAAAATCACACTTTAACTTATCACTATTAACTAACCTAACTTAACCCCCTTCTAATTCTAAGCGCATGTGTATGTAATGTGTTTGTGAGTTCAGAAAAGTTCTGTGATTCATAGTCCAATCTCACTTCCCAATGATGGGGAAGACGAGGACTAGAGGGCATAGTTTAAGAATACAGGGTAGGCCCTTTAGGACGGAGATGAGAAAGCATTTTTTTACCCAGAGAAGTGTGAATCTGTGGAATGCTCTGCCACAGAGGGTGGTAGAGGCGGATTCGCTGACTATGTTCAAAAGAGAGTTAGATAAGACTCTTGTGGGTAACGGAGTTAAGGGTTATGGGGATAAGGCTGGAAAGGGGTACTGATGGTAATGATCAGCCATGATCTAAAATGGCGGTGCTGGCCTGACGGGCCAAATGGCCTACTCCAGCTCCTATTGTCTATTGTCTATTGTCTCATTCCTCCAAGTTCACTGGTTGCAGGCAATTCTTATACTGTGCACAGAATTTAACATTTATAAAGTTCACCAGGCTTTGGTGCTTGAAAGGTAAATGGTTACTGCTCAGGAAGTTCCTGTCAATTTTCAAAGAGAGATTTGTTGTTTGCTGGACACCCACAACTGATTCCTTTTTAATCAGCCACTTCAGTGTCTTGCCCCCTCAGGGTTCTCCAGGTGATAACCTCTTTCTTTCAGGTCACCACAGAGTTCCTTTTTGTTTCACTTATTCCAAGTGAAACATTAGACAGCCAGTCCTCTCATCTTGCATGATCCACAAGGGCTTTGACCAGGCTGATCTAAGCACTCACGACCCGTCTTCCAAATGGGGTTTTCCGCCAGCTTGTCCTGTTCCAGACCCAGCTGTGCTGCTGACTGTAAAACTGCAGAACTGATCTCTCTCTCTCTCTCACACACACACAGAGAAAGCCTGTTTTACTCTCTCTGCTTGCAAACCCACATGACCCTCTGAGAACAGCAAGTTCCACTCCAGACAGTCTGCAGCTCTGACAAGTTCTTTCATCTATTGCCTTTTTGTAAACAACAATCCATTAGTGAAGTCTCTTGGGCACTCTCCAAAGCTTTTGCAAATGCTCTTGGGACCGACATGTCTAACATAGAAACATAGAAGATAGGAGTAGGTCATTCGGCCCTTCGAGCCTGCTCCGCCATTCAATGAGATAATGGCTGATCTCCGTAACCCCTAATTCCCTTATACTGAAGAAATATATCTAATTTCCTGCCTCTACTGCTCTCTGTGGCCATGAATTCCACAGATTCACCACCCTCTGGGTAAAGAAATTCCTCCTCATCTCTGTTCTAAATGGTTTGCCTATTATCCTCGAACCATGGCCCCGGGTTCTGGACTCCCCCACCATTGGAAACATCCTTTCCGGATCCATTCTGTCCAGTCCTGCCAGAATTTTATATGTCTCTATGAGATCCCCTCTCAATCTTCTAAACTCCAGCGAGTGTAATCCCAATTAGCGCAATCTTTCCTCATAAGTTATTCCTGCCATTCCAGGTATCAGCCTGGTGAATCGCCTTTGCACTCCCTCCATTGCAAGAACATCCTTCCTCAGATAAGGCTGCACATAATACTCCAGGTGTGGTCTCACCAAGGCTTTGTACAGCTGCAGTAAGGTATCCTTGTTCCTATACTCAAACCCTCTTGATATGAAGGCCAACATACCATTTGCCTTTTTTACTGCTTGCTGTACCTGCATGCTCGCCTTCAGTGACTGGTGCACAAGAACCCCTAGGACTCTATGCACTTCCCCATCTCCCAATCTATTGCCATTCAATAATAATCTGCCCTCCGGTTTGTATTACCAAAGTGGATAACCTCACATTTATCCACATTGTAGTGCATTTGCCATGTATCTGTCCAGTCCCCTAATTTATCCAAATCACAATGGAGCTTCCTGACCCCCTCTTCCGTGCACGCAACCCCTCCTAGCTTAGTGTCATCTGCAAATTTGGAGATATTACATCCAATCCCCTCATCTAGATCATTAATGTTAATTGTGAACAGCTGGGGTCCCTGTGGCACCCCACTGGTCTCCGCCTGCCACTCAGAAAATGAGCCGTTTATCCCAACTCTCTGTTTTCTATCTGCCAGCCAGTTCTCAATCCACATCAATACCTTGACCCCAATCCCATGAGCCTTGATTTTGCATGCCAGTCGTTTATGTGGGACTTTATCGAAGGCCTTTTGGAAATCCAGGTACACCACATCCACTGGCTCTCCCCCATCTATTTTACCTGTCACCATCTCAAAGAATTCCAATAGATTTGTCAAGCATGATTTACCTTTTGTAAATCCATGTTGCATCTGTCTGATCCCTTCTCTGCTAGTCATATGCTCCACTATACATCCTTAATAATGGATTCCATCATTTTGCCCACTACTGATGTAAGGCTCACTTGCCTATAATTCCCCGATTTTTCTCTTCCCCCCCCCCCTCTTTTTAAATAGTGGGGTAACATTAGCTACCCTCCAATCCATGGGTACTGATCCTGAGTCTATCGAGTTCTGGAAAATAATTCTTAAAGCATCTGCTATCTGAATGTCTACTTCTTTAAGTACCCTAGGATGTAGATTATCAGGCCCCTGGGATTTATCGGCCTTCCATTCCATCAATTTCCCTAAGACCATGTCCTTAGAGATACTGATTTCTTTCAGCTCCTCCCTTGCATTAGTCTCTATGTTTCCTAACATCCTTGGGAAGTTATTTGTATCCTCTTTTGTGAAAACAGAACTAAAGTAAGAATTTAATTGGTCTGCCATTTCCTTATTTCCCATTATATATTCCCCTGATTCTGACTGCAAGGGACCTACTCTGGATTTCACCAATCTTTTCCTCTTGACATATCTATAAAAGCCTTTGCAGCTGGTTTTTATGTTTGTTGCAAGCTTACTTGCGTAATTTATTTTTGCCCTCTTGATTAATCCCTTTGTCCTCCTTTGCTGCATCTTGAACTGTTCCCAGTCTTCGGATTTGGTACTTTTTTTGGCCAATTGATATTCTCTCTCTTTGGACCTAATGCTGTCTCTAATTTCCCTTGTTATCCATGGTTGAGTCACCTTTTTTGGTTTATTTTTATGCCAAACCGTTATAAACGATTTCTGCAATTCTTCCATTAGATCTTTGAATGCTTTCCATTGTCTATCCACCGTCAACCCCCCCCCCCCCCCCATAAACACCACCCAATCAATCTTACTCAACTCCCGTCTCATACTATCATAATTCCCTTTATTTAAATTCAGGACCTTTGACTCGGTTTTAATTTCTTCACTCTCCATGTCGAGTGAGAATTCGATCATATTGTGATCGCTCCTACCCAAAGGGCCTCGTACAACAAGATTGCTGATTAACCTCTTTTCATTACATAATACCCAGTCTAAAATGGCCTGATCCCGAGTTGGTTCCTCGACATATTGGTCTAGATAACCGTCCCGTAAACATTCAAGGAATTCCTCCTCCTCAGTATTTTTACTAATTTGGCTAGTCCAATCTATATGTAAATTAAAGTCTCCCTTGATGACAGCTGTTCCATTATTGCACGCTTCTCTAATTTCTCTTTTTATGCCTTCCCTCACCTCTACATTACTATTTGGAGGCATATATACCACCCCCACTAACGTTTTCTGCCCCTTGGTATTCCTCAATTCTACCCATATAGATTCCGCATCTTCCGAGTTAATATCCTTCCTGTCAATCGTGTTGGTCCCTTCTCTCACCATCAAAGCTACCCCACCCCCTTTTCTTTCTTGCCGATCCCTCCTAAATATTGTATACCCCGGGATGTTAAGTTCCCAGGCTTGCCCACCTTGCAGCCATGTTTCTGTAATCCAAATCAAATCGTATTTGTTTGTCTCAATTTCCACAGCCAATTCATCTACCTTATTCCGAATGCTTCTTGCATTAAGATATAAAGCCTTCAGATTTGCTTTTTTCACCCTCCTTGCTCTTTCTGATTTTTTACTTTCGCTGCCTAACCTAACTTTTCCTATTTTATCTTTCCTGTCCTTTGCCCTATCATACAGGTTCCCATCCCCCTGCCAAATTAGTTTAAACTGCATCTGACGGCTGCACCAAACCTAGCTGCCAATATATTGACCCCTTTTGGGTTTTGGTGTAACCCATCCTTCTTGTCAAGGTCATACCTTCCCCAAAAGAGATCCCAATGGTCCAAGAAGCCAAAACCCTGTCTTTTACACCAGCCCCTCAGCCACACATGCATTTGTCTTAACCTTCCATTTTTGTCCTCAGTTGTACTTGGCACAGGTAGCAATCCAGAGATCACCACCCTGGCGGTCCTGTTTCTTAGCTTCTGTCCTAGCTCGCTGTAATCCTTTTTTAGTACCTCCTCCCTCTTTTTATCTATGTCATTTTTATCTATAACATGAGCAGAGCTCCAGTATTTTAAATAAGATCTGTTTTAAAGTGTTTGTGACTGACACTAAAAAAACCTGCCCTAATTTATCTCCCAAAAGCATATCTATATTCAAAACAAACACAACATAATCTACCACACTGGTCACACCTCTCCATTGAAAACCAAGTTCTCTTAGGCTTTACAGTGTTCTGTAACTTTGGACTTGCATGCAGAAACTTTCTTAGATTATTCAATTAAAGATACAAATTAACCAGAAAACTTATTGTCGACTTTCATAACTTGTCCATATATCCTTCTATCTTCCTCAACATTTCACCAGACCAGATTTCCCATGAGCTTAGCATTTACTATTACATAAAGTGATAGTAGGTATCTTCTGCGGTTCATGGAACCATTCAACTTTGAAAATTTGCTACAAGGGGAGGATAAATAATTTAAAGAATGATGTCCTCTTTAACTGCACTTTGAAAGACAAACGACCCAGAAGTGAAGAATTGCCTTTTGGTTCCATTTTGTGGAATTGAGGATGGGACATTTGTGTCTTTACTATTATCAACAACATTCTGAGAGAACATTTAAAAAATACAGTTGTTCAAGAAATAGTTCTCCCATTGGTTTCATGTGTTCAGGATGTCCTTTAAACTATATGTACTGTTGAAAATGCACGCACTCAATGCATGCACTAACTTTTTTTTGAATATTTTATTTTTGTTCTTTTTCAAAAATTATACATATTAAACTTTTAAATATAAAATATATTAAAGTTTTTCTCATAAGCACAACAAACAAAAACAAAACGGTCCCTCCCTCCATCCCTTCCATTCACAGTGAGATCTGATATATATTTTATAGAATACAGTTGGGGAAACTACGTTTTTGTATATATAATGGTTACTTTTATAACATTTTTTGTTAATTTTTATTACTGTATTTGGGCCTTTATATGGTCCAGGTATGGCTGCCAGACCTTTACAAAGGTGTCATATTTATTCTTTAAGCTATATATGATTTTTTTACATAGATACACAGCTGTTCTTTTCCGCAGTCCATTGTGGTATAAGTAGAGGGGAGTCGGATTCCAAGTGATCGCAATAAAAATTTTCGCTACCGCCAATGCTATTTTTATAAAGGAGATTTGATATTTAGTCAATTTGTCACTTATTTCCATGAAATTGCCTAATAGATATGGCTCCAGGACACCCGAGAAGGCCACTCCAGTTATTCTGGTTAATTTTTCTGCCATTTCTTGCCAAAATGGCCTCACTTTCATGCATGACCATGTGGCATGCAGAAACGTTTCTGACTCAGTCCCACATTTGAAACATATCTCTGAAATTTTGGCTTTTGATCTGTGTGACTTTTATAGGATAAGATATAATTGGTATAAAAAATTATACTGAACCTGTCTACATCTTGCATGTATAATTGTTGTCATGCTGTCTTTACACCAATCTGACCAGCTTCTTTCTGAAATCACCACACCCAAGTCCCACTCCCTTGACTTCTGCAACCCTGGTTTTACCCTTTTGCTCTGGAGAGCATACTACATTTTTGTTATAAATTTGGATGTATTCTGCATCCAAACTATTCGTTCAGTTTCACTAATTTCAGGTTCTGTCAATGTTGGTCCCTATTTTTCTCTAAGAACGATCTAAGGTGGGGAAAATAGAAGAAGGTCCCATGGCCACTCCATATTTGTGTTTTAATTGAGTTCAAAGGATATGAGTTCCTTCCATGTAACAGTCCTTAATATAACATATATTTTTTATACCACAAATTTAATATTCTATTGCCCATGTTCATAGGCAATAAGACATTTTACACAATGGTGCTTTTATTGATAACTTTTTTTTCCCCTATACATTCATTAATTTCTTGCCATGTTCTAATCATATATTAAAATGGGTTATCCATCTTTTCCTTTAGTTATTTGGAACTTTATAGATAAAGTCCTTTGCTTCCGCCTCCTCCATTGAGTACATTCCCATTTAAACCCAAGGCAGGAGGTTATCTTCAGTAAAGAAGGCCGAGAGAAATCTAGCCTGTACAGCTATGTAATATTTTTTGAAATCTGGAAGACTAGGTCATAGCCCATAGTCCTATGTCATTTTTTCCATTGCAATTCTTGGTACCTTATTATACCTTCCAGCTTGATAAATAGAGGTATCTTCTATTAACACTGGTGTGTTTTTATTAATTAGAATTGCCACCCCTCTTGCCTTTGAACCAAAGGAAGATGATATTTTTTGTCCCACCCATCCTCTTTTTAATTTTTCGTGTTCCAATTTGGTGGGTTTCCTGCAAAAAGATTATATCCACTTTTAATTTATGCCAAGACCCACTTCCTCCTCACTGTCCCATTTATCCTGTTAATATTAATACTAATAAACATCAGTGTTTTATCCATACCATTTTCACATAAATATTGTATAATAATAATATCTTCCCAATTTTCTAAATAATGTCATGACATTTACCTATTAAAAGACATTTTCATCACATACATTTCCCCTTTAAGAAACACACACATCCCTAGCTCTGGACATTGACAATAGTAGCCGGAAGCCCGCTAAAAAGAAAAAGAAGAAACCCTCCCTTTGGTGCCATCTTTTAAAATCGCTCCTCTCCCAGCGCCATCTTCGCCCCCAAGATCAGAGTTCCCACCTTGCTGCTTTCCTTACTACCCTTCTGTCTTTTCAGAGCTCTCAATTGTTAGGTCTGCTTTGTTCATGAATGAGTGAGACAAACACCAGACTGAGTCGAAATCAGGGTTCTTTGTTCTTTATTACCGGATTGTAACACTTGCGACTAACAAAGTTAGTCGGAGAATGCATTCTGCCGTTATCAGCAAAATGGTGTTTTTTTATACCTCAGGATACGTACTTAGTAAATTATCATACCATGACATTGTCCAATGAATAAACTGTTGCTACCCTTCTCTGTTAGTCTGCTGCTCATCATTCTTGTTAGTGCAAAGCTTATCTTGAGTGTACAAGGTCACATCTGCATTCTGTTACTCCTTAGTACTGGGTGACTCCTTCTCCGGTCCCATCTCATGATGTTTTTACCTTACACTATATAAACCAATGTTTTGTTTTCTTTTAACAGTTAAAACAAGACGGCTCAATACTATTAGTATAAATAAAAAGATACGTCTTTCAGTTAATCCCATTTTGAAATAGTTTTTTCAGAATTTTCAGCTGGTGACTTTAATCTTTTTAAAACTTTCCTAAAAATTCTTCCACTTCTTTATTCTTTAAAATTTGTCGATTTCCTTCTGAGTCATCTACCCTCAGCGTTGCTGGATCAATCATTGAATATTTAAAGTTTTTAGATAGCAGTTGTCTCTTTACCTCGTCAAATTCCTTTCTTTGACCAAGGCAGGGCTAAAGTCCTTGAAAAAAAATTACTTTGGCATTGGCCACCACTAATGGGCCATTATTATTTTTAAAATATTTGTACGCTGCTCCCAAGATCGCATCTCTCTCCCAGTAACTTAAAAGTCATACCAGGATTGGTCATGGTCACTGTTAGCCAGTTCTTGTGGATCCGAGTGTCCAGTGAGCCCTTTCACTTTGCAGCTTTGCATTTAACATATTTTATTCCAGCATTTGTGGGATCCACATTTCAAAGAAGCTCACCGCGTCTTTAATGCATGCACTAACCTGATAGCAACTGTTCTGATGAGAAATTCTCTAAAATTTTGGACAAAAGGAAGGAAAGTTAGAAATTTAACTTCAGACTTTCATATGTATAATTTTAAACTATTTATAATCTTAGTGTAGATTATCCTTTATTAAGGATAATTAAAGAGTAAAACTTGGAATGAAATTTGGATTTCTAATTCGTACCAACATCAGAGAAATTATTGACTTCATAATGAATAAATGGCACTTCATAAACATGCTATTCTCTTTCCCACATATTTACAAGAAAATAAGCCCAATGTCTCTTCTGCTGACTTTCAGAGTAGTCCCCATTTCTCATCTTTATCCTGCTCCAACGCTACCACAGTATGGAAGTGGCACATTGATCTCGTCGCTACCCAACCTTGCCATACCACCTCATTAGCTCTTCCACTGCCTCTAAATATTTCCTCTTTTTTTCCTAAATTATTTACTATACAGAAGGAGAATATTGAGCCAGTTTGAGAGTATGCTCCCAATGCCATCAATTTTTCCTCTATTCTCCACCTGCCACAGACATCAAGCGTAGTTTCTCGTACTGAACTGATTGGTGTGCCTTTGTCAGATAGGAAGAAACTGGAGGTGGTCCGTGCCGTTGCAGGCTGCTTCCATTTGGGCAGCAATGAAGGTTGGAATCAGAATCTGATTTATTGTCATGAACATGTGTCATGAAATTTGTTGTTTTGTAGCAGAAGACAACAGAGCAAGGTGCAGAAATAACTATCAATTACAACTGCATAAAAACAAGATTTAAAAAATATTTAAGCATTGCAAAAATAAGAAAAAGTGAATTAGTGTTCATAGGTTAGTTGTCTGTTCAGAAATCTGATGGCAGAGGGGAAGAAGCTGTTTTTGTAACGTTGAGGTAAAAACAGTGTTGGGGAATTCAGCAGGTCAGACAGTGTACTTTATATAGCAATGCCATCTGTGATTCAGCCAACAGTGGTGTTGTCTGCAAATTTGTAGATGGCCTTTTAATTCTGCCATGCCACACAGTCATGGATGTAGAGAGAGTAGAGCAGTGGGCTAAGCACACATCACTGAGGTGTACCTGTGTTGAGTGTCAGTGAGGAGGAGATATTGTTACTGATCTGTACTGACTGGTCTTCTGATAAGAAACTCAAGGATCCAGTTGCAGAGGGAGGAACAGATGCCCAAGTTTTGATGGATGAAAGTTGAGCTATAATTGATGAAGTGCAGCCTGATGTCCGTATTGCTGTTGTCCAGGTGATCCAGGGCTGAGCGACGAGCCAGTTAGATATTGCATCTGCTGTGGAACAATTGTGACAGTAAGCAAATTGCAATGGGTCCAGGTCTTTGCTTGAATACAAGTTACTTCTGGTCATGACAAACTTACAAAGCATTTCATTACAGTAGTTGTGGGTGTTACTGGGTGATAATTACTGAGGCAGCTCACTCTGCTCTTCTTAATGATACCCTTTTGAAGCAGATGGGAACCACCTGGGACTGGAACTGTGAGACAACTATACTAACCATGGCACCAGTGTGCTGTTCTGAAAATAGCACAATTAAAAGTTATTGGCCTAGAGTTTCCCGTGAGTGCCCCAATAGTTGCATTTTCCATATGCTTGAATTTGCCCTTTCTTGATCAATATGTTGGTTGAAATGGCTCTGGAACCATTTCAAGTGGTAAGGATCAAAATGCTGACAAGGCCTTGGCATGATTGAATGATGTGAGTGGGTCAGAATAAGGCCTGCCCACGAAAATCCTCTGGGGTGGGGAAATTCTGACAATCAGCAAAGTCTGCCTCCATGTTTGATATCATACCCAGGGGTTTCAGTGTTCTTTATCTCTGATGTTGGGAAACTTTTATCTAGTAGTTCTGCATTGGTTTTGGAGAACCAAACTTGCTCACACCCAAGTTGAAAAATGCCAGGAATAAATTGCTGGCAAAACACAACAAAATCTTATGAACTGAAGACATGAGAGATGCTGGGATCTGGAGTAACTTTATAAATGGGTTTTACCAGAAATGTTAGCAATTCTTTCAATCCCACTGACGCTGCTTGAGTTCCTCCAGCAGATTGTTTTCTGCTCTGTTTGACATGACCTTGAGTAATTTTGGTGAATGATGTTTTGTGAGCAGCAAGTATTGCCTCAGTAGTTGAACTCTTTTTTTTTTTGCCTTTTCCTCCCTGCCTCTTAAGTCAAAGGTTGGAATGTCATGTCTCATGAGCAATGTGGTACGTATTGAAAGAGTACTGCACAGAGGGAGATGTTGCCTTTTGTTTGAGATGTAATCCCAAGCAACTTGTTTGCTGTCTTTGGTGGATGTAAACGATTTTGTGATACAATTTAATGAGAAATTTGGAGTTTACCATGGTGACCTTGCCAGTATTATCTTTCAATGGGCATTAATTGGATTATCCATCCATTTATCTCAATTGTTTGTAGGAGTTTTTTTTGTGCAGGTTGGGATTCTAGCAGAAGAAAGTATGAAGTGGGTGATGCAAGTTGTTATAAATGTTTTCAGAAAGCTTGATATTTTAACAGCATTAAGTTAATTGTTAAGGAAGAACATTTTTCACTGTAAAATGTTCTAAAATGAAGTAGACCTCTTTAGAACAACATGATGACCACTGTGAATAGTCCAAATTACTCGTAAAGACTTCTTCCCCCATGATATAATGCAATGTCAAGTGAAAGATTATGACAAATCACCCATATTTCTCAGATGATGGCAATGTAAGGACCTGTGATTGCTTTATTTTTGCTGACAGGTTACCATGTTCCAATATTACTTTCTAATGAGATTTTGCTATTCATTCTGTGATTTATGAATATCTCTAATAAATATACATTAAAGGAAGTAACTTTTTGCCACTGATTTACAATTACTTTTGTTATTAGACTTGTACAGAAATGGTGATGCCTTCATGTACAGATGGTGTGAATGATATGTTTGAACCAATGCCATGGGATCTCAAATGGTTTTCTGACAACTGCAAAAAGGACTGGGGATTGCGTCCAAGGCCTGACTGGATCATCACGGTTTATGGTGGGAAAAATATCAGTTCGCACAGCAATATTGTCTTCAGGTGAGTATTTATAAAAGTGGAAGGCTTTCCAAGCACCATTAAAAACATTTTTACTGAGAATACATCACCATTTCAGAAGCCAAAAAACCCAACTAATAACTATTCCAGCTACTTTAAGAATGTTGGTTCTGCATGTGGAGGATTTGTATTTATTCTATTTGGACTGAGCACTATTGCTTTCTAATCACTAAAGTTTGGATGAATAGGTGGTAGAAATATTTGAAAGTTAAGCTTGAAGTCCAGTATCATGTGATCTTTGAGAATTCGAGGGTTTTTTTTTTAACTTTTTTATTTTTCACACCATAAATCACAATAGCCATGATATACACTTTTTCTTTTCCACACATTTACAGTGACTTTTTCTCCCTCCCCCCTCCCTCCTCCCAAGCCACCCCCCCACCCCCCCCCCCCCTCTCATCCATTTTAGGTATACAATCTAGGTTGCATTAATTCAGTTAGACAATGTTGTCATTCAACAAAAATACACCAGAAATTCTACTGAGTCCATTCTTTTCTTTTCTTCTCCTTCCATCAACTTAGGTAATGTTTGTTCCCGGTAGGTTTTCGCTATTGTATTTAATGTAAGGCTCCCATACTTGTTCGAATATTTCAATATTATTTCTTAAACTATATGTTATTTTTTCTAATGGAATACATTTATTCATTTCTATATACCATTGTTGTATTTTCAAATTATCTTCCAATTTCCAGGTTGACATAATACATTTTTTTGCTACGGCTAGGGCTATCTTGACAAATCTTTTTTGTGCATCTTCCAAGTCAATTCCAAATTCTTTATTTTTTATGTTACTTAGGAGAAAGATCTCTGGATTCTTTGGTATATTGTTTTCTGTTATTTTATTTAATATCTGATTGAGATCATCCCAAAATTTTTCTACTCTCTCACATGTCCAGATTGCATGAATTGTTGTTCCCCTTTCTTTTTTACATCGAAAACATCTATCAGATACTGTTGGGTCCCATTTATTTAACTTTTGCGGTGTAATGTATAGTCTGTGTAACCAATTATATTGTATCATACGCAGCCTCGTATTTATTGTATTTCTCATCGTTCCAGAGCATAACTTCTCCCATGTTTCCTTTTTTATCTTTATATTTAAATCTTGTTCCCATTTTTGTTTAGTTTTACCATTTGTTTCCTCATTCTCCTTTTCTTGCAGTTTAATATACATATTTTTTATAAATCTTTTGATTAACATTGTATCTGTAATCACATATTCAAGGTTACTTCCCTCTGGTAAACTCAAGTTGCTTCCTAATTTATCTTTCAAGTAGGATCTCAGTTGGTAATATGCCAGCGCTGTATCTCCAGTTATATTGTACTTATCTCTCATTTGTTCAAAGGATAAGAATCTACTTCCTGAAAAACAATTTTCTATTCTTTTAATCCCTTTTTTTTCCCATTTTCTAAAGGCAAGGTTGTCTATTGTAAAAGGGAGTAGCTTATTTTGCGTCAATATTAGTTTTGGTATTTGGTAATTTATTTTATTTCTTTCTACATGAATCTTCTTCCATATATTGAGGAGATGGTGTAATACTGGAGCAGTTCTATGTTGTACCAATTTTTCGTCCCATTTATATAATATGTGTTCAGGTATCTTTTCCCCTATTTTATCTAATTCTAGTCTCGTCCAGTCTGGTTTTTCCCTTGTTTGATAAAAATCTGATAGGTACCTTAATTGTGCGGCTCTATAATAATTTTTGAAGTTTGGCAATTGTAAGCCTCCTTGTTTATACCATTCTGTTAATTTATCTAGTGCTATCCTCGGTTTCCCCCCTCTCCATAAAAATCTCCTTATTATTTTCTTTAACTCTTTGAAGAATTTTTCTGTCAGTTGTATTGGCAATGCCTGAAATAAGTATAGTATCCTTGGAAAAATGTTCATTTTAATACAGTTTATCCTTCCTATCAGTGTTAGTGGTAGCTCTTTCCAATGCTCTAAATCGTCCTGTAATTTTTTCATTAGTGGATTGTAATTGAGTTTATATAATTGGCCTAGATTTTTGTTTATTTGCACACCTAGGTATCTTATTGCCTGCGTTTGCCATCTGAATGGGGATTCCTCCTTAAATTTTGAGAAATCCGCGTTATTCATAGGCATTGCTTCACTTTTATTTACGTTTATCTTGTATCCCGACACTTCTCCATATTCCTTCAATTTCTTATATAGTTCTTTTATTGATAGTTCTGGTTCTGTTAAGTACACTATCACATCATCCGCAAACAGACTGATTTTATATTCCCTGTCTTTTATTTTTATTCCTTTTATATTATTATCTCTTCTTATCGATTCTGCTAGTGGTTCTATAGCTAGCGCAAACAATAATGGTGATAGTGGGCATCCCTGCCGCGTTGACCTGCTTAAGTTAAATTGCTTTGATACATGTCCATTTACTGTCACTTTCGCTAACGGTCCCTTATATAATGCTTTAATCCAATTAATATACTTCTCCGGTAAACTGAATTTTTGCAATACTTTGAACAAGTAATTCCATTCTACTCTGTCGAAGGCCTTCTCTGCGTCTAAAGCAACTGCTACTGCCGGTGCTTTATTTCCTTCTACTGCATGAATTAAGTTAATAAATTTACAAATATTGTCTGTTGTGCGTCTTTTTTTGATAAATCCAGTTTGGTCTAAATTTACCATTTTCGGTACCTGTTCTGCTAATCTGTTCGCTAATAGTTTAGCTATTATCTTATAATCTGTGTTTAGCAGAGATATTGGTCTATATGACGCTGGTGAGAGTGGATCTTTCCCTTGTTTTAGTATCACTGTAATTATTGCTGTTTTACATGAATCTGGTAAGTTTTGTGTCTCATCAATCTGGTTGATTACATCCAGGAGGGGCGGTATTATTAGGTCTTTAAATGTTTTGTAGAATTCTATTGGGAGTCCATCCTCTCCTGGTGTCTTATTATTTGGTAAATTTTTTATTATCTCTTGTATTTCTACTGTTCCAAATGGTTCTGTTAATTTATTTTGTTCCTCTATTTGTAGTTTTGGTAGTTCAATTTTAGTCAAAAATTCATCTATTTTCCCTTCTTTCCCTTCGTTTTCGGTTCGGTATAATTGTTCATAGAATTCTCTGAAGTTTTCCTTAATTTCTTTTGGATTATATGTAATTTGTTTGTCTTTTTTCCTTGTTGCCAATACCATTTTCTTAGTTTGCTCTGTCTTAAGCTGCCATGCTAAGATTTTGTGTGTTTTTTCACCTAGTTCATAATATTTCTGTTTTGTCTTCATTATATTCTTCTCCACCTTATATGTTTGTAATGTTTCATATTTTATTTTTTTATTCGCCAATTCTCTTCTTTTGGTTGTATCTTCCTTTATTGCTAATTTTTTTTCTATGTTTATTATTTCCCTTTCCAACTGCTCTGTTTCCTGATTATAGTCCTTCTTCATCTTGGTTGCATAACTTATTATTTGCCCTCTAATGAATGCTTTCATTGCATCCCATAGTATAAACTTATCTTCCACTGATTCCGTATTTACTTCAAAGTACATTTTTAATTGTTTTTCAATAAATTCTTCAAAATCCTGTCTTTTAAGTAGCATGGGGTTTAATCTCCATCTATACATTCTTGGAGGGATGTCCTCTAGCTCTATTGCCAATAACAGGGGTGAGTGGTCCGATAATAGTCTAGCTTTATATTCCGTTTTCCTAACTCTCCCTTGAATGTGGGCTGATAACAGGAATAGATCTATCCTTGAGTATGTTTTATGTCTAGTCGAGTAGTGTGAGTATTCCTTTTCTTTTGGGTTTTGTTTCCTCCATATGTCCACAAGTTTCATTTCTTGCATTGATTTAATTATAAATTTGGTTACTTTGTTCTTCCTGTTAATTTTTTTCCCCGTTTTATCCATATTTGGATCCAAATTCAGATTGAAATCCCCTCCTATTAGTATGTTCCCTTGCGTATTAGCTACCTTCAAAAAGATATCTTGCATAAACTTTTGATCTTCTTCGTTAGGTGAATATATATTAAGTAGATTCCAAAGCTCTGAATATATCTGACATTTTATCATAACATATCTCCCTGCTGGATCTATTATTTCCTCTTCTATTTTAAATGGCACATTTTTGCTAATTAATATAGCCACTCCTCTTGCTTTTGAATTATACGATGCTGCTGTTACATGTCCTACCCAATCTCTCTTTAATTTCTTGTGCTCCAATTCAGTTAAGTGTGTTTCTTGGACAAATGCTATATCTATTTTTTCCTTTTTCAGTAAATTTAGTAGTTTCTTCCTTTTAATTTGGTTATGTATTCCATTAATATTTAGAGTCATATAGTTCAGCGTAGCCATTTTATATTTTGTTTATCTTCTCTTTCCGTTTTTCCATCATTACCTTTCCTCCTTTTCCATTTCTGTTTTCTTATTTTCAACTCTTTACCAGACAACATTCCTACAACATCCAACATTTTCCTTATTCTCCTATTTCTATCTTCTTTATCCCCAATCTCCCCTTCCCCTCCTGAGTTGCCCTTTATCCCTTGTCGGACAACCACATCTCCCCTCTCCATTTGGATTTGCGAATCCACTCGCAAGCGTCAACTGATTTTGCAGTGACCGCTCTTTTCCCCCACCCAGCCCCCCCAGAAAAGATTTTGCTTTTTATATGTCACAAAGGTCACTCTTTTAATTCCCTCCTTATTCTCTCTATTCCATTACCTTCCCTTATTAATTCTTGTCTATACTCTCTATGTTTTCCTCTAATTACAGATACTTTCACATATGCCCATTGTCTCTATTCACTCTTATACCTCTTTACCCGCATACATATCAATCGTGGTCATTTTTACCCTCCTTACCCGTCTTCATCCCTCAGTCTATTTTTGTCTTTACCCACATACATATCAATCGTGATAATTTTTGCTCTCATTACCCGTCTTCATCCCTCAGTCTATTTTTGTAATTGTTCTGCAAATTTTCGTGCTTCTTCTGGATCCGAGAATAGTCTGTTTTGTTGTCCTGTAATAAATATTTTCAATACCGCAGGATGCTTCAGTGTAAATTTATATCCTTTCTTCCATAAAATCGCTTTTGCTGTATTGAACTCTTTTCTCTTCTTTAGGAGTTCAAAGCTTATATCTGGATAAATGAAGATTTTTTGCCCTTTATACTCCAGTGGTTTGTTGCCCTCTCTTACTTTTTCCATTGTCTTCTCCAGTACCTTTTCTCTTGTAGTATATCTTAGGAATTTTACTACAATAGATCTTGGTTTTTGTTGTGGTTGTGGTTTAGGGGCCAATGCTCTATGTGCCCTTTCTATTTCCATTTCTTGCTGTAGTTCTGGACATCCTAGGGCCTTAGGGATCCATTCTTTTATAAACTCCCTCATATTCTTGCCTTCTTCATCTTCCTTAAGGCCCACTATCTTTATGTTATTTCTTCTGTTATAATTTTCCATTATATCTATTTTTTGGGCTAGTAATTCTTGTGTCTCTTTAGTTTTTTTATTAGATTCCTCCAATTTCTTTTTTAAGTCTTCTACCTCCATTTCTGCTGCTACTGCCCGCTCTTCCATCTTGTCCATTTTTTTCCCCATTTCTGTTAAGGTCATATCCATTTTATTTATTTTCTTTTCTGTGTTGTTTATTCTTCTTCTTAAATCATTGAATTCCTGTGTTTGCCATTCTTTAAATGACTCCATGTATCCTCTAACAAGAGCAAGTATATCCTTTACCTTGCCTTTCCCTTTATCTATTTCACTGTATTCTTCCTCTTCTTCTTCCTCTGGGTTGGCCATCTGTTGTTTCTTTGATGCCCTTTCCTCCTCTTCTTTCTTGTTTCCATTGTCCTCTGTGGTCTCTTCTTGCTGCAGGTGTTCTGCAGCTGTCGTTGCCGGCTGTGGAGATCGACTCCCCAGCTGGTCCCCCCTCCCGTCGGTGTGTTTTTTTTCATGCGCATCGCGCATGCGCGACTCCTCGCGCATGCGCGGTTGCGCACCTTTACTCGGCTCTGTGAGCCATTGTTGTAGTTCTTTTTCTACCGACCTGAGGTAGTGGGGTCTTCTCTCCACAGCGGGCCTCTTCGGACAGGTAAGGCCTTCACCTTTTTCCTCCGTTGTCTTCTCTTCCTCTCTTCTTTCCGTTGATTTTGATTTTTCTCCTTTTGTCTCCATCTTCTTTCCACCTTTATACTCACTTTTCTTTAACTTGTATTTCTGTGCCTTTGTATTTTCTCTTGTTTTTCCCGACTTTTCTGGAGAGGGCTGGAGTTCACCGTCCGGCCACTACTCCATCACGTGACTCCTCGAGAATTCGAGGGTTTTTGATAAACATAAGGAAAAGGAGGCGTAGGCCATCTGGCCCATTGAGCCTGCTCTGTCATTTAAAAAATTCATGGCTAATTTGGCTGTGGACTTCCCCACCCAATCCTCAATTTCCCAACTATTCAAAAATCTATCTATCTGTAGAAATGGAACATTCAATTCAATTCAATTCAATTCAGATAAACTGCCAAAACGTTGTTCCATGGTATTCAGTGTAGAACCTTTTCAGTTTGCTTCTTGCCACGTTTTCTGGCACTAATTGATGCAAAGTGAATAATAAATATCTACTGTTGCAATTCACTTTTCTATATTTGATGCGCTTAAGAGTCAAGGGTTTAGATTTTTTTTTGACCAGTATTTTTAAAAATTAGTTTAAGGACCTCCATTCCACATTATGTCGCATGTAAGGTTCAAGGTCAATGTTTTAAGACATGAACATGCTGAAGGCCTGTTCTGCAGAGCGTACTGAGGAAAAACAGTGGATTGTTCATCTGATTCTTGGATTGTTTGAAATAAAAGTTTGCAATAAGTCTGTGAGGGTTAGGAAGAGGAATTGTTGGAACTTTAGTTAAGTTTGGGAGAGATAGGACATTGAGTTGAGGTAAGCAATTGGGTGGGAAGTGGAAATTGCAAATTAACTGCTATTGAAACAAGGGAACCTAATGAGAAATGTTGAAAGAAATAGGTTGTTTCATTTAAAGTGGATGCACCTGAAGTATTTTCCCCGCACTGGGTTTTGCAGATCCTAGTTGGTTGGAGAATTGGGAGAGGGGAAGTTAAATGACGTGAGAAGCAATATGCAGGGCAATAGGTGGGTGAATAGGGTTGCAGTGAGAGCCAGGATTGATTCAGTAGGATGAATGGCTTCCCCGTTACAAAAAAATATAGACAAAACACTTTGTTCTCTTGAGCAGTAATGTACATGAGATATGAATGGTTAGAGCCATAATATCCATGAGTATCTCTCCAGTATCAACTGTGCTCCTGGCACTTGCATGTACTGATTCCGCAAGGTTCCTTCAGCAGTCTGACCTTTGTCCTCTGGGCTGCAGGTGTTATTAATTCTGAGGCTATAGGTCAGGTATCTCTAACCATAGTTATTGTGCCTTGAGTATTTTGGTCGTCTGATTCCTGTTCACTGGGTTGCATCTTTGGCAAATACTGCTGATGTTTAATCAGGCAAAAATTGACACTAAACTTTTCAAGGAGAAATTAAAACCATTGTCTAAAAGTTTGGAAAATAATGTGGACCTGGATTAATATCCTACAGAACAAGAAAGAACTGGTGAGATTTATAGGAACCCAAATTACTGAAGCAAAAGGGCAACAGAGTAAACAACATTAGCTCTGGTTGCACTTTGTTTTTGACCTGAATCATTAGCCCTTTCCTCTTCCCACAGATATTGCCTGACCTGTGCATTTATAGTGTACTTTTTGTTTTTATTTGAGAAAACAATGAGAAGTTAAGGCTATAACAATCTCTTCATTTTCTTATCTGCTCATGTTTCCAGCATTTGCAGTTCTTTGTGTTCTCTCTCTTTACTTTAATTACTTCCACTATCTCCGCAGCAAGAAAGGTTGGAGGGCAAAGTGGAAGCATGCACCTGGATACCCTTTCACACTCCCCCCCCCCCCCCCCCCCCACTCCACCCTTGTGCACCCAAATGCTGAATGAAAACTGATCCCATGCAGAGACATCTTTCAGGTCATGTTTCTGGAAAAAAAAATATTGTCAAACCCCTCTTTTTGAAAAACATTCAACATGGTGTGGTATTAGCTCAAGCATATGAGGACACCCTAAATGTTCTGCATCAAACCCTGGCCATAAAAATACTGGAAGCTCATCCAAAATGGTGCTTAGATCACAGGCTTTCAGTGACAATTTGCTGATGGACTGCAGCTTACTCGAGGTCAGAGCATCTTTGGTGAGTGTACTTGGATGTCATCTTGTATTGGTTTTTGGGATTCGGGGATCAAACTTTCAATGCATCAGTAGTAATGTGAGTCTTTCTATAACACAAAGACCATTGAGATCCCTGGTATGCAAGTGGCCACTGAAAAACCAAGCACCATGTCTATATGTGCATCTCAGATTGCTGGAAAAAAAACCACCCAGATAGACTCAAAACTATTACAGTGATCCAAGATGCAGGTCAATATTTTTGTGTGCACATTGCTATCACTTTGTGATAGAAGTACATCTTGTAAAGGTTTATCAATCAGTTTGCATGGAGCTCCTTTTTCACTAAATTGTATCTTCTAAAACTAACCTTCACTGAAACATAAGCACACCACTAATGAATGGTAGAAATCTGAAATAAAGGACGGTGCGGGTGGCATAGGCAGTTAGCTCAATGTCTTTACAGTGCCAGCAATTGGGACCAGACAAGGGTTTGAGCCCCTCGCTGTCTGTAAGGAGTTTGTATGTTCTCCCCGTGTCTGCATGGGTTTTCTCTAGGGGCTTTGGTTTCCTCCCACCATTCAGAATTACTGGGAGTGTAGGTTAATCAGGTGTAAATTGGGTGGCATGGACTCATGGGCTGAAATGGCCTGTTACTGTGCTGTATGTCTTTAAAAAAATAACAGAGGCTCCTTAAGGCACTAAGCATGGTGATGACATCTATTCAGCAAGAAAGGTTTATAATTTTACCCCGGTGCTGGAAAATAACACACATGTCACAGGTTTTTAAGCAAGGTGCAGAGAAAATTGGAGTTGCAGATAGATAGAGGACAAAGGAGGATAAAAAGGTTTTCATAGGGATGGAAAGCAAGAATGAATGAATGAATGAAAAAATGTTAACATCTCAGAGCTAATATGACTGGCTAGCAGGTTTAGCAATTAGTTTCTTCAGTCTAATGACCACAGCTATAATAAATCAAAGAAATAGCAACTTTGAATTTGCAATAGTTTGTTTAATACTTTTCTGTTAATTTTGGATCAAATATTATTATGCCACCTGTGATTAGTATTTAAATTTGCAAATATTCTCAAAACTTTTAGTGATATATCTGAAATTATTTCTGTCTGGATACTTTTCTCTAGAGCGCAGCAAATATTATGCATTTATAGGTCAAATAATAATGCTTTTTAGAATTCTTTAACAACAATAATATTAGCCATCAAAAATGTGACTGTGCAATTGAACTTTGCAGTAGCATTTGTCTCATCTCAAGAGAAACATAGTTTACAAATTAATTTTAAAATGTTTTTGAGATGTGTTAATTCTGGACATCAATTCCTTTTGACAGCAATGGTGATTTGGATCCTTGGTCAAGTGGAGGAGTGACCAAATCTATCTCTGATACCTTGGTTGCTATCTTTATTCCTGATGGAGCTCATCATTTAGATCTGCGTTCCAGTAACAAACACGACCCTCCTTCTGTCCAAAAAGCACGTGATATGGAAGTTCAATATTTCAAGAAGTGGATTGAAGAAGCGAAAATTGAATCTGATGATATCTATAATTTTCCTAATCACTAAATTATATAAATTTGGGTGAAAAGTTGTCAGATTTAACAGAATTCTCACTTGATATTCTATAATTCATTTTCAGTTTGCCATGAGAATGTTTACAAAACAAAATATCTTGGTTGCCTTACAAGAAATTTTATATTTTGATTTGAACCTATGACTGGGTGATACTGATCATATTTAAAGGCAAAGTACTTACCTGTGTTTCATTCAATTTAGGTTTTGTTGATTTGTTATCTTTATGTACTAAATATAATCAATAACTTTGTTTACATGACTTTTTTATTGATTTACATCTTTGAATTGGGATTTGCTGGTCAGATCTTTAAGATTGAAATTTAGGTTGTGTTTCACTGGATTTGTAAAAACTTCTATTGTTTGATAACAAACTGAAGTAAAGCAAATTCCACTGACACCACTGATATGAAATTTGTAACTCAAAACGCACATGCTGTTGTCCACTTTTAATGATCTATCCATGTGCCTTTGATACTACATCTATCTGGTTAATCATTTTTAAAATTAAATTTCTACATAATTTGTCTTGTGTGCTGCCTTTGTATCTTTCCCGTACCATTGTGCTTTTTTTTTAAAAAAAGTAACAGGCATCATCTGATTCACAATGAGACTTCTTAAAATTGCTTTAAGTAACGTGAAGTTTGGTGAGGCCAACATTTTTGTACCCATTCCAGAATTATTTTGAAAATAATTTATCTAGTTACCTTCTTAAATTATATGTTGAAGGTACTCCCAAACAACTGCTAGGTTGGCAGTTGAAGAATGAAGAAGGTTCAATATTATATTTTTCTTCTTCTTGCTGAACTTTGTTCTTCCAAGCTGTAGCTTTGAGCAGAGTTGGTGAAGAATTCTTCATTGGTTGCAATAATGTAGAGACTGCAATATTTCTTCAGTTACTGCAACTTATTCTTCAAGCCAAGTGAGCAATATTCCATAACACTTTTTAAATATTTTATTTTTGTTTTTTTCCCCCCCAAAATATACATAGTAACATTTTAAATGTACAATATATTGAACTTTTTCCTCACAAACACAAGAAAAACAAAACAGTCCCTCCCTCCTCCCCTTCCATACATACAGATCCGTTCACTGTCGGCGCTTACATAAATTTTAAGTATATAGAGTCTTTCTTTGGCTTGGCTTCGCGGACGAAGATTTATGGAGGGGGTAAAAAGTCCACGTCAGCTGCAGGCTCATTTGTGGCTGACAAGTCCGATGCGGGACAGGCAGACACGATTGCAGCGGTTGCAAGGGAAAATTGGTTGGTTGGGGTTGGGTGTTGGGTTTTTCCTCCTTTGCCTTTTGTCAGTGAGGTGGGCTCTGCGGTCTTCTTCAAAGGAGGTTGCTGCCCGCCAAACTGTGAGGCGCCAAGATGCACGGTTTGAGGCGTTATCAGCCCACTGGCGGTGGTCAATGTGGCAGACACCAAGAGATTTCTTTAGGCAGTCCTTGTACCTTTTCTTTGGTGCACCTCTGTCACGGTGGCCAGTGGAGAGCTCGCCATATAACACGATCTTGGGAAGGCGATGGTCCTCCATTCTGGAGACGTGACCCATCCAGCGCAGCTGGATCTTCAGCAGCGTGGACTCGATGCTGTCGACCTCTGCCATCTCGAGTACTTCGACGTTAGGGGTGTAAGCGCTCCAATGGATGTTGAGGATGGAGCGGAGACAACGCTGGTGGAAGCGTTCTAGGAGCCGTAGGTTGTGCCGGTAGAGGACCCATGATTCGGAGCCGAACAGGAGTGTGGGTATGACAATGGCTCTGTATACGCTTATCTTTGTGAGGTTTTTCAGTTGGTTGTTTTTCCAGACTCTTTTGTGTAGTCTTCCAAAGGCGCTATTTGCCTTGGCGAGTCTGTTGTCTATCTCATTGTCGATCCTTGCATCTGATGAAATGGTGCAGCCGAGATAGGTAAACTGGTTGACCGTTTTGAGTTTTGTGTGCCCGATGGAGATGTGGGGGGGCTGGCTGATGGAGGACCTCAGTTTTCTTCAGGCTGACTTCCAGGCCAAACATTTTGGCAGTTTCCGCAAAGCAGGATGTCAAGCGCTGAAGAGCTGGCTCTGAATGGGCAACTAAAGCGGCATCATCTGCAAAGAGTAGTTCACGGACAAGTTTCTCTTGTGTCTTGGTGTGAGCTTGCAGGCGCCTCAGATTGAAGAGACTGCCATCCGTGCGGTACCGGATGTAAACAGCGTCTTCATTGTTGGGGTCTTTCATGGCTTGTTTCAGCATCATGCTGAAGAAGATTGAAAAGAGGGTTGGTGCGAGAACACAGCCTTGCTTCACGCCATTGTTAATGGAGAAGGGTTCAGAGAGCTCATTGCTGTATCTGACCCGACCTTGTTGGTTTTCGTGCAGTTTTTCAAGCTTTGTTGGGACCAAGGTAAACTGCCTCAGGATCTTCGTGATGCCACCATCATCACCCTGTACAAAAACAAAGGCGAGAAATCAGACTGCTCAAACAACAGGGGAATCACGTTGCTCTCCATTGCAGGAAAAATCTTCGCTAGGATTCTACTAAATAGAATAATACCTAGTGTCGCCGAGAATATTCTCCCAGAATCACAGTGCGGCTTTCGCGCAAACAGAGGAACCACTGACATGGTCTTTGCCCTCAGACAGCTCCAAGAAAAGTGCAGAGAACAAAACAAAGGACTCTACATCACCTTTGTTGACCTCACCAAAGCCTTCGACACCGTGAGCTGGAAAGGGCTTTGGCAAATACTAGAGCGCATCAGATGTCCCCCAAAGTTCCTCAACATGATTATCCAACTGCATATAGAGTACAGTTGAGGAAACTACCTTTTTGTATATAATAGTTATTTCTATACTTTTTTTTGTTCCTTTTGTGACAGAGTATATAGAAATGTTTTTGGGAGATACATTGGGAAAGGTTTGTTAGAGTAGGTCACATGCAAACACTTTAAAACACATCTTATTTGAAATACTGAAGACATAGTGGCTTCTCACACATTTTGCTAGAACTTTGCTCAAGAGACTTCACAGATGGATTATTGATTATCAAGGCAACAGATGAAAGAGAAGGTTGGAACTGCTGCTGTCTGAAAGGGGAATTTGCTGTTGTAAGAGAGTCGTGGTTTTGTAAGCAGAGAGAGTCAAACAGGTTTTCTCTCGGTCTTGGTGTGTGAGAGGCAGAAAAGCAGAGATCACTCTGTGTTTCAGCCAGCAAGAGCAGCTGGAACTGAATCAGGAAAAGCTGGCAAGAAGCCCCAGTGTGGAAGATGGCTTAGTCACAGCCTTCGTGGTTCATGCAAGAGGAGAGGACTGGCTGTTTAATGTTTCACTTGGAGTAAGAGAAACAGAAAGGAACTCTGAAGACCTGAAAGAAAGACGGGGCAAGTTTTGTCAGCAATACACTGAGGTGTCCAATCGAAGTACATCAGTTGTGGATGTCCTGGAACAACACATCTCTCTGAAAACCGACAAGAACCTTCCTGAGCGGTAACCATTTACCTTTCGAGCACCAACACCTGGTTAACTTTATAAATGTTAAATTCTGTGCACAGCATAAGAATTGCATGCATCCAATGAACTTGGAGGAATGAGAAGTGAGATTGCACTGTGAACCAAAGAACTTTTCTGAATTTATACGCACATTACATACACATGTGCTTAGAATTAGGGGGTTAAATAAAGTTAATAATAGGTAAGTTAAAGTTTGATACTGTTTTCATGTTTAAAGATAATTAAAAGCAACTTTTGTTCTTGGTGAATATCTACTGCTGCTGGGTTTATAGGTCCTCTGGGCTCGTAACTTTATTTCTGTATCTGGGCCCCTATATGGTCCAGGTATGGCGGCCAGTCCTTTACAAAAGTGTCATATGTATTCTTTAAGCTGTATATGATTTTTTCCATAGATATACAGCTGTTCATTTCAGCAGTCCAACGTGCTATAAGTCAGATCACAATTGATCATGATACATTTTTTGGCTACAGCCAATGCTATTTTTATTAATAAGATTTTGTAGCAGTTCGCTGGTAGTGGGGGGGTGGAATTGACAGAACCAGCACTAACAGCTCCAAACTCATTATAGCTTGACACAACAGGCTGCCAACTTGCCACTACAGCATAGTGACTCAACAGAACCCATAGATCTGCTGAGAAGCCTTGGCCTTCTCAACGTGAATGTCATGAGATAGTATGAACTCCAAATGTCATGATGCCAGATCACCTGTTATTTGTCTATATCTAGCCTGACAGCACGTCAATAAATTACTCTTTTACTCTTCTTTGGCTGAAACCTGAGTTGTGTTCTCGTTATTCATCTTATTTCAACTTGATGGCATTTGTCCACAACTTGCATCTGCCACAATTTGATATTTGGTCAATTTGTCTGTTATTTCTATGAAATTACCTAATGGGTAATACTCTGGGTTGCCTGTGAAGGCCACCCCTATTATCCTGGTTAATCTTTCTGCCATTTATTGCCAAAATGGCCTCACTTTCATGCACGACCATGTGGCATGTAGAAATGTTCCTGTCTCAGTCCCACATCTGAAATACATCTCTGAAATTTCGGCTTTTGATCTGTGTAACTTTTATGGGGTAAGATATAATTGGTGTAAAAATTTATGCTGAACCATTCCATATCTTGCATTTATAATTGGTGTCATGATGTCTCTACACCAATCTGACCAACTTCTTTCTGAAATCACCACACATGAGTCCCACTCCAATCTTTCCTTGTCTTCTGCAACCCTGGTTTTACACTTTTGCTCTGGAGAGCGTACTACATTTTTGTTATAAATTTGGATGTATTCGGCATCCAAACTATTCATTCAGTTTCACTAATTTCAGGTTGGGTCAATGTTGGTCCCCATCTTTCTCTCAAGAATGATTTAAGGTGGAGAAAACAGAAGGTCCCACTGGCCACTCTGTATTTGGGTTTTATTTGTTCAAAGAACCTAACAATTCACATTACAGTCCTTAATGTATCATACCTTTGTCATACCACAAATTTAATATTCTATTGCCCATGTTCATAGGCATTAAGACATTTTACACAATGGTGCTTTTATTGATATACATTAATTTCTTTGCCACTTTCTAATCATATGTACAGGTACACAATCCTTTATCTGGACATCTAAAATCCGGAAAGCTCCAAAATCCAGCAAGTGGAGAGAGAGATGGTAGTGTGAGTCAGGCAGGTGAGAGATCGGCAACGTGAGTCGGGTGGGCAAGGGGGAGTGATTGGCAGTGTGAATCAGGTGTGTGAGAGACCGGCAGTGCAAGTTGAGTGGGCGAGGGGGAGAGTCTGGCAGTGCGAGTCGGACAGGCGAGAGACTGGCACCATGAGGCGGGCGGGCAGGAAACCGGCAGCGAGACGTGGGCAGGCAAGGGGGGGGAGGAGACCAGCAGCGCGAGTCGGGTGGGTGAGGGGGGGGAGATGGGGAGATGGCAGCGCAACTGGAAGGGGGTGGGAGTGGAGATGGCAGCAGAATTCGGGTGGGCTTAAATCTGGCTTTCCAAAATCCAGGAAAATCTGAAATTCAGAACACACTATCCCCCAAGGATTCCAGATAAAGGATTGTGTACCATTGTTAGAATGGGGTTTTCCATCTTTTCCTTTAGTTATTTGGCACTCCATTTATAGATAAAGTGCTTTGCTTCCACCTCCTCCATTGAGTATGTTCCCATTTGAACCTATGACAGCAGGAGGTTGTATTCAGTGAAGAAGGCTGCAAGAAATCTAGCCTGTGTAGCTAGGTAATATTTTTTTAAATCTGGAAGACTATGTCCTCCCAGCCTGTAGGCCCATATAAGTTTTTCCAATGAAATTCTAGCTACCTTATTATTCCATAGGAACTGTATAATATGGTTGTCTAGTAGCTTTAAAAAATTTTTAGGTAACAGAATAGGCAATGATTAAAAAAGACATTGCAGTCTTGGCATCACTTTCATTTGACACAGTTAACCCTTCCCACCAAAGTAATCGGTAAGTCTCTCCATTTCTCTAGGTCTCTTTCTACCTTCCCAAGAAGAAGAACATCGTTTAGTTTGTATCGATTTTTCAAGTTATTGTCAGTTGCTATTCCAAGATATTTTATTCCATCTGTCTTTCTTTTAAACTTACTTCCTTTTTGGCATCTCTCATATTCAAAATTTGTTAATGGCATTATTTCACTTTATCCATATTTATTTTGTAGCCTGATATTCTTCCACATTTGTCTAGTGTTACTTGTAATTTTTCCAAAGGTTTAGCCAGTTCTATTATGTACAATAGCACATCATCGGTGAATAGACTGATTTTGTGTTATTCTTGCCCAATTTTGAGGCCCTTTATATCTGGATCCCTTCTTATTTTTTCTGCCAGCAGTTCAATCACAAAAATAAAAAGCTACTTGATCAACTCAAGGGGAACACCACTAACATCTGATTATTTGTTATTATTTTAGCTTGTGGTTTATGGTATAAAGTTTTTATCCAATTTATAACATGTTTCCAGTGTTTAAAATAAAAAGGGTCATTCCAAATGGTTGAATGCTTTTTCTGCATCTAGGGAGATAGTAGTACTGGGCTTTCATTCATATGTAGCCATGCGTATTACATTCTTCCTAGACTTTTTGAGGAATGCTATTGTTTAACAAATCCTGTTTGATCTGTATGTATCAGTTTTGGGAAGTATTGTCCTAACTTATTAGTCATTGCTTTCTCTAGTATCTTATAATCAGCATTTAACAGGGATATTGGGCTGTATTACATAGTTTTTTTTGTGGATCCTTTTTTTTTGATAACACTATAATAATCCTGGTTGAGAATGACTCCAGGAGGATCTTTGTTTCCACTACTTGGGCGAGGACATCCATTAAAAGGGGAATTAATAATTCTTTGAATTGTCTATAAAAGTCAGGTGGAAATCCATCCTCTCCCAGTGATTTATTAGCCTGTAGGGTCCCCAGGGCCTTTTTGATTTATTTCCTTGTGAAGGGAGTATCTAATTCTATCCTTTCTCTCTCTTCCAGCCTTGGAAGTTTGACATTCACCAAAAATTATTCCATTTCATTCTCATCTCCTAGTAATTGATACAAAGTACTGGAGAAACTCAGCAGGTCATGGTGCATCAAAATGAATGAATGTAACCAATGATGTTGCATTTTCTGTATTGTGCTACAATCACAGTGTCTCCAGAATTTCCTGTTTAACTCCATTGAGTAGACCCACTGTATTTTTTTAGAGAGAATATCTAGCCTCTTATGGTTTATTTTCTATTACAGGTGCTGATGGTATTAACTCATAATAAGAGTACAGCTTTACATGTTTGAGGCACCCTTCCCATATTAAAGCAAACGGTGATATGAATTTCCTTTTAAAATTCAACCATGGCATATTTTGTCTGCAACGTACCTTAAATCTTTATGGCCAGAATTGTTTTGAATTAATTTGGTCGCTATACTCCCATATTTTCATTGTTTTATGTATCGTAAAAATATTATTGTTGGACGTGTTTTTATCCCCATGTTATTGTTAATATGAAATTGTCAAGTCCACAATACCAGGTCCAATAGTTCTGAGACCAATAATCACTGCAATCCATTTACATTCTTTTTGTGTTTTTCTGACTTACTGCCCTCTGGAATATTCCTCGACTCCCCTTTGAATGCACAAGCTTGATTTTTCAGATTCTAATTTATTTCAACTGTAGGATTGGTCATGCTACATAGCATTGAGTTCTGATTTAGTTTAAGTAAGCTATGTTCTGTAATATGCCAGTCCTACCAGAATATAAGCAAAACTCATCAATCAATGCTTCCAATTCAAACCTGAATATTTAAAATCCAAATGATTTGATGCATGTTGATTTGTTGTCTTTGCTTCAGACAAGTAGTCAATGTGTTCTACAGGAGTGATTTTGATGGTACTGACAATATGTACATTAAGTAGTCTTGACGAACCTGGACTGCTTTATATACAAGGTCACTGGGATGACCCCTGGTGATTTAGTGCTGTAATTACATATCACTACATTGAGATTACTAAATTAATTTACCACTCAAGTCCTCAAATTTTTTACAATATCTTGAACCAGTCTGCTAAGGAGCAGATGTGCCTGTGATTATCTTTTTAGAAGGGAATAAAACTAAGACTGGTGTTTTTGTGTTAGCATAATTTGCTTGAAATTATTTTGTAGTACTTATCAGTAATATAAACATAGAAACATAGAAGATAGGAGCAGGAGTAGGTCATTCGACCCTTCGAGCCTGCTCCGCCATTCAAAGAGATCATGGCTGATCTTAAAGTTCAGTACCCCGTCCCCGCCTTCTCTCCGTAACCTTTAATACCCTTATACTGAATAAATATATCTAATTCCCTCTTAAATATATTTAATGAACATGCCTCTACTGCCCTCTGTGGCAATGAATTCCACAGATTCACCACCCACTGGGTCAAGAAATTCCTCCTCATCTCAGTCCTAAATGGTTTGCCTATTATCCTCAAACCATGGCCCCGGGTTCTGGATTTTCCCATCATTGGAAACATCCCATCTGCATCCATTCTGTCCAGTCCTGCGAGAATTTTATATGTCTCTATGAGATCCCCTCTCAATCTTCTAAACTCCAGGGAGTACACCCCAATTTGCGCAATCTTTCCTCATAAGTCATTCCTGCCATTCCAGGTATCAGCCTGGTAAATCGCCTCTGCACTCCCTCCATTGCAAGAACATCCTTCCTTAGATAAGGTGACCAAAACTGCACACAATACTCCAGGTGTGGTCTCACCAAGGCCCTGTACAGCTGCAGTAAGGTATCCTTGTTCCTATACTCAAACCCTCTTGATATGAAGGCCAACATACCATTTGCCTTTTTAACCGCATGCTGTATCTGCATGCTCGCCTTCAGAGACTGATGTACAAGAACCCCTAGGTCTCTCTGCACTTCCCCATCTCTTAATCTATTGCCATTCAAATAGTAATCTGCCCTCCGGTTTGTATTACCAAAGTGGATAACCTCACATTTATCCACATTGTAGTGCATTTGCCATGTATCTGCCCAGTCCCTCAATTTATCCAAATCAAACTGGAGCTTCCTGACCCCCTCTTCCGTGCACACAACCCCTCCTAGCTTAGTGTCATCTGCAAATTTGGAGATATTACATCCAATCCCCTCATCCAGATCACTAATGTAAATTGTGAACAGCTGGGGTCCCAGTACAGATCCCTGTGGTACTCCACTGGTCACCGCCTGCCACTCAGAAAACGAGCCATTTATCCCAACTCTCTGTCTTCTACCTGCCAGCCAGTTCTCAATCCACATCAATACTTTGCCCCCAATCCCATGAGCCTTGATTTTGGAAGCCAGTCGTTTATGCGGGACCTTATCGAAGGCCTTTTGGAAGTCCAGGTACCACATCCACTGGCTCTCCCCCATCTATTTTACCTGTCACCATCTCAAAGAATTCCAATAGATTTATCAAGCACGATTTACCTTTTGTAAATCCATGTTGACTCTGTCCGATCCCTTCTCTGCTAGTCATATGCTCCGCTATTACATCCTTAATGATGGATTCCATCATTTTGCCCACTACTGATTAAGGCTCACTTGCCTATAATTCCCCGCTTTTTCTCTCCCTCCCCCCCCTTTTTAAATAGTGGGGTAACATTAGCTACCCTCCAATCCATGGGTACTGATCCTGAGTCTATCGAGTTCTGGAAAATAATTCTTAAAGCATCTGCTATCTGAATGTCTACTTCTTTAAGTACCCTAGGATGTAGATTATCAGGCCCCTGGGATTTATCGGCCTTCCATCCCTTCGATTTCCCCAAGACCATGTCCTTAGAGATACTGATTTCTTTCAGCTCCTCCCTTGCATTAGTCTCTATGTTTCCTAACATCCTTGGGAAGTTATTTGTATCCTCTCTTGTGAAAACAGAACTAAAGTAAGTATTTAATTGGTCTGCCATTTCCTTATTCCCCATTATATATTCCCCTGATTCCAACTGCAAAGGACCTACTCTGGATTTCACCAATCTTTTCCTCTTGACATATTTATAAAAGCTTTTGCAGTCGGTTTTTATATTTGCCGCAAGCTTACTTGCGTAATTTATTTTTGCTCTCTTGATTAATCCCTTTGTCCTCCTTTGCTGCATCTTGAACTGCTCCCAGTCTTCGGTTGTGGTACTTTTTTTGGCCACAACACATTTGTGTTAAAGACCCTTTTGGCCAGTGCTATAATAAAAAAATGATGCCATAGTTTAAATATTGCTGTTTAATAATATCTGAATGAATGTGTCTTCTTGATTCAGATCCTCACCAAATAGTGAGCTCCATGCATTGCCCATAAAGGGTGTCATCTGGTTATTACTTAATTTTTATTGACTCGATAAATAATGTATTGTGGCGGTGCACATCTCTGTGAACGAGCTGGCCCTGTTTGTACCGCCGCGCTGGCAGAAGATGGCGCCGTCAGGGCATGCTCATTGCCTCATACCTTAGGCCACAGGTCGCATCCTGGTCCATGTGATGACATTATTGCTGTGCGGGGCGGAACTCCCATTGGCCTTAAAGGTGCACACACGAAATTCAAATAAGCAGTTCTACTGGAATCCCCACCGGGTTCAGTGGTGTGTTTCTGTGTTGTAGCAGCTGCTACAAACCTTCCAGCGGCTCATGGACACAGTGGATAGAGACTTGGTGACCCCATTCTGAGGAAACGGCGGCCAAAGTAGATGACCTGATCCACGATCCTCAAGTATATCACCCTCAAAGCCCTCCTCCTTGGCACCTTTGGCTTCTCCCGTTGGGCAGCATGCGGCCAGGCTTATGCACCTCGATGGCCTGGGGGACAGAGACCCATCCACCTTAATGGATGAGATGCTCGCACTGGCAGAAGGTCACAAACCTTGCCTGATGTTTGAGCAAGTCTTTCTCAAACAAATGCCGGAAGACATCCAGTTTCTACTAGCGGATGAGGACTTCTCGGACTCCAGGAAGGTCACAGCCCATGCCAACGTGTTGTGGCGAACTAAATGAGAAAACGAGGCCACCATGAACCAGGTCGCCTGCCCTGGATCCAGCCGACCACAGCCCACCCCCAGACAGAAGACAGAGGAGTACCAATCCACCTGGTGCTTCTATCAACAATGCTGGGGAGCCTAAGCCCCCAAATGCTGCCAACCCTTCTTGTACCAGGGAAACGACCAGGCCAGCCGCCGCTGATGGATGCGACGGCTTACCACATGAACAGTCTCCTACACATGGTGGATAAAACCGATGGTTGGAGTTTCCTGGTGGACACTAGAGCAGAATTCAGCGTGCTGCCCCGACCGCCCTTTAGTCCCACATGAGAGCACGAGGCCCCACCCTGCGGGCTGCGAACAGCACCGACATAAAGACCTTTGGCACACGGACTGTTCAGATACACCTTGGGCAGGATAAATACTGCTGAAAGTGCCTACTGGCCTCCGTGAGAACTGCGCTGTTAGGAGCCGATTTCCTCAGAGCGCACAGACTGCTGGTCGAACTAAAGGGCAAGAGGCTCATGCACACCTGTACCTTCCAGACCCTCTGACTTGAGCCGTCCAACTTGCAAAGCCCAGGGATAGCAACCGTCTGCACGCCCAGGGTCAAGTACTCCTACATCCTCGACAAGTTCCCCACCATCTTATGGCCACGGTTCATCACCACCATGTGTCAGCATCCCCACACAGGGCCCTCCACTCCATGCCAAGGCCAGACGATTGCTGCCGGAGAAGCTGCAGTTAGTGAAAGAGGAGTTCTCCCACCTCCAGGTACTCTGCATAGTCCGCAGGTCAGATAGCCTGTGGGCCTCTCCCCTGCACATGTTCCAAAGGCCTCCTGGGGTTGGTGGCCATGCAGGGACTCCTTCCAACTCAACAAACAACCACACCTGACCGATACCCCATCCCTCACATCCAGGACTTCACGGCCAACTTGCACGGCCCCAAGGTTTTCTCCAAGGTCAATTTGGTCAGGGTCTACCACCAGATCCCCGTACACTCAGAAAACATTGGCAAAACCACCATTATCACACTGCTCGGGCTTTTCAAATTCTTTTGCATGCCTTTTGGCCTGAAGAACACAGCCCAAACCTTCCAGCGGCTCATGGACACAGTGGATAGAGAGTTGGATTTCGTGTTCATCTATCTCAGCGACATCCAGCCAGTCGAGATCATAATGAGCATGTCCTATTTCCGCACACTGTTTGCCTGTCTGGCTGAATTCGGTCTCACAATCAACGTGGCCGAATGTCAGTTCCTGGGCCAAACTATCATCACAGATGGGGCACCACCATTGCAAAACAAGGTCAAGGCCATAGAACAGTTCCCCAGGTCAGACACTCTCAAAGTCCTGCAAGAGTTCACCGGGATGATCAACTTCTACCACCATTTCATCCCAGGGGCTGCATGCATAATGCACCCACTGTTCGCCCTGATCTCCACTAAACAAAAGACTCCCGAGGGGTCGAAAGAGTCCGAGACAGACTTCGCACAAACCAAGGCTGCCCTTGTGGGTGACACCCTACTGGCCCACCCATGACTTGATGCCCACACAGCACTCTTGGTGGACATATCCACCAGGGCCATTGGGAGCATCCTTGAACAAGTGGTCAACAGGCAATGACGCTCACTGGTATTTTTCAGCCGGCACGTCTGACCACCCGAGTTGAAGTACACTGCATTCGACAGGGAGCTCCTGGCCTTGTACCTCTCTATCAGGCACTTCTGCTACTTCCTGGAGGGCGGACCATTCACCACCTTCACGGACCACAAGCCACTCGCTCAGGCCCTCGCCATGGCTAAGGATCCCTGGTCGGTGCGCCAGCAGTGACATCTTTCCTACAACTTGGAGTTCACCACCAATATCCGACACTGGGTGGGAAAGGACAATGTCGTTGTTGACGCGCTTTCCAGACCGACCATACACAACTTGTCCCCTGGCCTGAACTACGCCTAATTAGCTCAGGCTCAGAGGGAGGATGAAGAGATGCTGGCCTTCTGAACTGCCATCACCTGCCATCACCTGAAGCTGCCGGGCAGCCCACAACACGGTTCTGTGTGATGTCTTGACTGGCTTGCTGTGACCGGTTGTCCCCTGGCAGTGGAGGCAGGAAGCATTCCGGGCGATCCACGACCTGGGCCACCCCTCAGTCAAGACATCGGTGCGCATGTGGTGGAATGTTTCATCTGGCACGGATTGAAAAAAACAAGTGGCCCAGATGGCGAGGAACTACATGCATTTCCAAGCATCCAAAGTCAAGCACCATGTCAGACCCCCCAAAACAGCATTTAGACCCACCAGCCAGGAGGTTTGACCATATCCACATCGACATAGTGGGCCCCCTACTGGTGTCCAGGGAAGTCCGCTACCTCCTGACTATGGTCAACTGGACAACGAGGTGGCTGGAAGCCATTTCCATCAGGGACACTTTGGCTGAGTCCTGCGCCAGAGCCCTGGTTGCTAACTGGGTTGCCCATTTCGGCATTCCACATGACCAGTGACAGGACAGCCCTCTGGGAGCATCTGGCAAACTGCTTGGGAATCAAACTCCACCACACCATGGCCTACCATCCCCAAGCGAATGGACTCGAAGAACATTTCCACCAACACCTCATGGTGGCTCTCATGGCTGAAAGGACCCAACTGGACAGACAAGCTGCCATGGGTCCTGCTTGGCATTCGAACGGCTCCAAAAGAAGATCTCCAGGCTTTGTCTGCAGAATTCGTCTACTGTGCACTGCTGTCACTACCAGGGGAGTTCTTTGGAACAGGCGCTGAACCTGGAGGTGAGACCCTGACCTTGCTCACATACTTCTGCAACAAGCTCACCTCGCTGGCACCCCCACCACCGACCCACCATGGCAAGCATCCGGCGAATGTCCCCAAAGAGCAGGTCTCAGCGGAATTTGTTCGTCTGGCATGGCCCGCACCTGGCCCCCCTGCAGTGCCTGTATGAAAGCTTGTACAAGGTCCTCCATTGATCGGGAAAGACTTTCACTCTGGACATTGGGGGCAGGGAGGAACTTTTCACAGTCAACTGACTAAAGCCAGCGCACGTGGACCTAAACCAGCCTGTACAGACAGCCCAACCTGGACATAGGGGCTGGCCGCCCAAACAGCAGCATGCGTAAGCTGGTTCTGTGGGGAGTTGTGTGGTGGCGCACATCTCTGCAGCTGAACCGGCCCCATTTGTACTGCAGCTCTGTCGGGGCAGCTGCAGAAGATGGCGCCGTTGGGGCTTGCTCATTGCCTCGTGGCTTAGGCCACAGCTCTTGCCCTGGGCTTCGTGCTGACGTCACCGGGGGGGGGGTGGGGGGGGCGGAACTCCCGTTGGCCTTAAAGGGGCGCACAGGAAATTCAAATAAATAGTTCTACTGGAAACCCCACCAAATTCAGTGGTGTGTTTCTGTGTTGTAGCAGCCGCTACAATATATAACATATTAGGTAATGTACATTATACTATTTCTTTAAGAGTTGGAGGTTTGAGTCTGGCGAACACCAATGAACTTTATACGTGGTTCCCAGATTTTTAAAAATTGTCCAGAATGATCTTTTAAATTATAATGGAATACAGCTATCTATTTCTATATTACCAGCGCAGTATTTTCAAAGACGTTTCCATTTTCCAAGTGGTCGCTATGCATTTTTATTTTGCTGCTAAAATCATCATTAATAAATTGTTTCTGAGATCTATCCAATTTTAACTGAAAGTCTTTATCATTTATATTACTAGGAAAATTGTTGGATCTTTAGGTACTTTATTCTTTGTTATTTGATTTAATATTAGATTCAATTCATCTCAGAAAAAAAATTACTTTCTCACATTTCCAAGTTGAATGTGATATTGTACCGTTTTCTTGTTTACAACGGAATCCTTTATCTGATAATGTGGGATTCAGTTCTTTTAGTTTTTGAGGTGTCATATATAATCTATGTAACATATTATATTGTATCATACTATACTGAGTATTTACTGTATTTATCATACCATCATGCTGCTCTCCATTGCAAGCAAAATCTTCGCTAGGATTCTCCTAAATAGAATAATACCTAGTGTCGCCGAAAATGTTCTCCCAGAATCACAGTGCGACTTTCGCGTAAACAGAGGAACTACTGACATGGTCTTTGCCCTCAGACGGCTCCAAGAAAAGTGCAGAGAACAAAACAAAGGACTCTACATCACCTTTGTTGACCTCACCAAAGCCTTCGACACCGTGAGTAGGAAAGGGCTTTGGCAAATACTAGAGCGCCTCGGATGCCCCCCAAAGTTCCTCAACATGGTTATCCAACTGCATGAAAACCAACAAGGTCGGGTCAGATACAGCAATGAGCTCTCTGAACCCTTCTCCATTAACAATGGCGTGAAGCAAGGCTGCGTTCTCGCACCAACCCTCTTTTCAATCTTCTTCAGCATGATGCTGAAACAAGCCATGAAAGACCTCAACAATGAAGACGCTGTTTACATCCGGTACCGCACGGATGGCAGTCTCTTCAATCTGAAGTGCCTGCAAGCTCACACCAAGACACAAGAGCAACTTGTCCGTGAACTACTCTTTGCAGACGATGCCGCTTTAGTTGCCCATTCAGAGCCAGATCTTCAGCGCTTGACGTTCTGTTTTGCGGAAACTGCCAAAATGTTTGGCTAGAAGTCAGCCTGAAGAAAACTGAGGTCTTCCATCAGCCAGCTTGCCACCATGACTACAAGCCCCCCCACATCTCCATCGGGCACACAAAACTTAAAACGGTCAACCAGTTTACCTATCTTGGGTGCACAATTTCATCGGATGCAAGGATCGACAACGAGATAGACAACAGACTTGCCAAGGCAAATAGCGCCTTTGGAAGACTACACAAAAGAGTCTGGAAAAACAACCAACTGAAAAACCTCACAAAGATTAGCGTATACAGAGCCGATGTCATACCCACACTCCTGTTCGGCTCCGAATCATGGGTCCTTTACCGGCATCATCTACGGCTCCTCGAACGCTTCCACCAGCGTGGTCTCTGCTCCATCCTCAACATTCATTGGAGTGACTTTATCTCCAACATCGAAGTACTCGAGATGGCAGAGGCCGACAGCATCGAATCCACGCTGCTGAATTTATCAAACTGCGCTGGGTAGGTCACGTCTCCAGAATGGAGGACCATCGCCTTCCCAAGATCGTGTTATATGGTGAGCTCTCCACTGGCCACCAAGACAGAGGTGCTCCAAAGAAGAGGTAAAAGGACTGCCTAAAGAAAGCTCTTGGTGCCTGCCACATTGACCACCGCCAGTGGGCTGATATCGCCTCAAACCGTGCATCTTGGCGCCTCACAGTTTGGCGGGCAGCAACCTCCTTTGAAGAAGACCGCAGAGCCCACCTCACTGTCAAAAGACAAAGGAGAAAAAATCCAACACCCAACCCCAACCCACCAATTTTCCCTTGCAACCACTGCAACCATGTCTGCCTGTCCCGCATCGGACTTGTCAGCCACAAACGAGCCTGCAGCTGAAGTGGACTTTTACCCCTCCATAAATCTTCGTCCGCGAAGCCAAGCCAAAGAAAAACATAGTTCAGACCGTTTCATTTTTTATCTATATATTTAAATCCTCTCCTCAACGTTGTTTTGGTTTTTACATTTCTTTATCATTTTTATTATTTTGTAATTTAATATATATATTTTTAAATATCAATGTGTCTGTAATTATATATTCAAAACAGCTTGACCCAGGTAGAAGAACGTCCTCATTTGACTTTGTGTGAAAAAGGGTTTCAGATGTGCATTTAGCCCCTTTTCCACTGGTACATTGTCCCAGGAATTAACGGGGAATTAACTGGGATAGGGTCCACTGGAAAAAGAAAATAGTCAGCACTCTGGCGTCAAATGATGTCATTTCACACCGGGGATTGACGGCTTCTACCCCTACTCATATCTACAGTGTCTGCTGATTAAACCAGTGCCGATTAAACCAGTGGAAAAAGGACAGAAGTCACCTGTTTCCAGTTGAAGGTAGAACACTCTTATCCCTGGGGATTAATTGGGTTCAGTGGAAAAGCAGTCACTGTCCCAGTTAAAGGTGGCCCAGTAGAAACAGCACAAATGGCTTCCTATCCCATGACTAAGTGAACAATGGTTTTTAAAAAATTAAAAAAAAATTTCACACTATGAACCATATTAATCAAAATAAACACAAACATTTCCCTCTTGAATATACACAGTGTAATTTTTCCCCCTTTCCCTCCTCCCTCCTTCCCACCCCCTCCAAACCCATTAAACATTCATCATATACAATACAATAAACCCATTAAACAATGTCATCACACAATGAAAATAAACAAGAAAATTGTGTCATCTACTTTTACACACTGGGTCAGTACATTTCGTCATCTTCTCATTCTTTCATTTTAGGGGGTGGAGGTCCGAAGCAAGCCCTCTCTGTTGTGTTCCATGTACGGTTCCCAAACTTGTTCAAATAATGTGACTTTATTTTTTAAATTATATGTTATTTTTTCCAATGGAATACATTTATTCATTTCCATGTACCATTGCTGTACTCTCAGGCTCTCTTCTGATTTCCAAGTTGACATTATACATTTTTTTGCTAAACCTAAGGCTATCATAATAAATCTTTTTTGTGCTTCATCCATTTTGAGGCCTAATTCTTTACTTCTTATATCACTTAGAAGAAATATCTCTGGATTTTTTGGTATGATGCTTTTTATTTAATACCTGATTTAGATCTTGCCAAAACTTTTTCACTTTCTCACATGCCCAAATTACATGTACTGTTGTTCCCGTTTCCTTCTTACAGCGAGAACATCTATCTGATAATGTTGGATCCCATTTATTTAACTTTTGGGGTGTGATATATAGCCCGTGTAACCAATTATATTGTATCATGTGTAACCTCGTATTTATTATATTTCTCATAGTTCTGGAGTATAACTTTTCCCATGTTTCATTTTTTATCTTTATGTTTACGTCTTGTTCCCACTTTTGTTTGGGTTTATAGGTTATTTCATCATTTTCTTTCTCTTGCAGCTTGATGTACATGTTTGTTATAAATCTTTTAATTATCATTGTGTCTGCAATCACATATTCAAAGCTGCTTCCTTCTGGTAATCTCAATCTGCTTCCCAATTTGTTCTTTAAGTAGGTTTTCAGTTGGTGGTATTCAAACATTTTACTATGAGTTATTCCATATTTGTACTTCATTTGTTCAAATGATAATAAATTATTTCCCAAAAAACTATTTTCTATTCTTTTAATCCCATTTTCTCTCCCATTCTCTAAAGGAAAGGTTATCTATTGTGAAAGGGATTAGTTGATTTTGGGTCAATAATAATTTTGGTAGTTGGTAATTTGTTTTTTTCCTTTCTACATGAATCTTCTTCCAAATGTTGAGCAGATGGTGCTGTACTGGTGAACTTCTATATTGCACCAGTTTTTCATCCCACTTATAAAGTATATGTTCTGGTACCTTCTCCCCTATTTTATCTAGCTCTGTCCTGGTCCAATCTTGTTTTTCCCTTGTTTGATAAAAATCTGATAGATATCTTAATTGTGCTGGTCTATAATAATTTTTAATTTGTAACAATTGAAATAGGTATAGTCACCTTGGGAAGATATTCATTTTAATGCAATTTACCTTTCCTATCAGTGTTAGTGGTAAATCTTTCCAATGTTCTAAGTCATCATGTAATTTCTTCATTAATGGCTGATAATTTAATTTGAATGCTATTCTTCTTTGGCTTGGCTTCGCGGACGAAGATTTATGGAGGGGGTAAATGTCCACGTCAGCTGCAGGCTCGTTCGTGGCTGACAAGTCCGATGCGGGACAGGCAGACACGGTTGCAGCGGTTGCAGGGGAAAATTGATGGGTTGGGGTTGGGTGTTGGGTTTTTCCTCCTTTGCCTTTTGTCAGTGAGGTGGGCTCTGCGGTCTTCTTCAAAGGAGGTTGCTGCCCACCAAACTGAGGCGCCAAGATGCACGGTTTGAGGCGATATCAGCCCACTGGCGGTGGTCAATGTGGCAGGCACCAAGAGATTTCTTTAGGCAGTTCTACCTGATATTTGTGCTTTGGGAAACTATACAATGGAGCAGATAAAATCAACTGTTCCCTTTCAGTGAAGTTCAGTGTTCTCTCGATTACTGGTTGTTTTATACTACTTCTATGTTGAACGTTCTCTTCATACCATGGTTATTGGTCACAAAAATATCAAAACCTTGTGTCACAAGGTATGTTCAAACCAACTACACTGTTCAATTCCAAATTATACTTGTGGAAGAATTTTTAAAAATAACCCAAGAATGAGTTGTGACATGTGTTGAATGGAGAAAAATTTATGACCATACAAAGGCTTGACATTGCAAAGGATGAGACAGCTTTTGTGGAAAGATTAAGATATGAAGAAATGCTTTTATAGAAAGTGGTGGGTGTACCTGGAAGATGAATTAGCATGGGGGGGGGGGTGCATGTTGGAGCAAGGAAATGTGCCTTTTGTATTCTTGATCTGATAAAGTTAATTGTAGGACTGAAATCAGAAATGATGTCCTGATTCTTGCTGCTGATTACTGTTGCAGGCTTGGGCTGTAAATTCATCTTTCTGGAAGTATTTCTTGCAATGGCAGATAAATTATGAAATCTTACTGACTCCACACAATATCATCTGAGAAGTTGCTGCATCAAGTCTGCATTGTTTTTCCTATACATCCACACAACATTAGATGTCATGAAGGTGCTGTCCCTTTAAATGAAGGGACATTACAGAAGCTGAGTGATCACATCTGGCTAACCTAAACTAGTCTGAAAAAACGATCTAGTGACATGGTTAAAAGACAGGAACAGGTGTTGATGTTTTTCTTGCAAGAAATTTGCACCTCTTCCCCTACTGTGTTGACTCAGATCCCCAGTGTGCTGGGATATTAAACGTTTGGTCAAAATATATTGAAATGATTTGCATTTCGCCCAAACTCTTGCAAGCTCTTGGGTAATCCCCTAGGTGGCATGCTGCATCTCAGACTTAAAATTTCATATAAAAGAATGAATGATTGAAGGGCAAGTGATTTAAGATGCTGATTTAACTTTCCAAAACCAAATTCCCACATTGGAAAAGACCAAATCATTTAAAAACCTTTTATCCATAAATTAGTAGCAAATGGATAACATGAGAATTTCATTCTCTTTTGTAATTAGAGTTCTTGACATATTACTGGTTGCTCTCTTGTACATTTTAACATAATCTTTATATTCTCTTCATATGGCCATTTTTAGTTGTGAATTTGTTTAAGTTTTTTAAAAATATGATAAGAGTTGGGTAAGTAAACAGGATTTCCCAGTTCAGTGAATTGCCATTGTAGAGCAAACATTGGAGTACAGCTGTACTCATCTCACACCAGGAGGGATCACTGTGCAGTTAAAAACGGTGTAGTTGTTCTACTAAAATTGCAAATTTACAGCTTTTAGATCTTTTGATCTGGAATAAACTCATTCAGTTATCATCTGGGAAGAATCTTTCAGATGGCAATTTGAATACTCTGCTCTTATCCTGTCTGCTCATCATGATGTGAAAGCTTCAATTTTTCTAAAAAAGATAATGAAACTAACAGGAGTAAAGTAACATTCATTGCTGCTTGATAATAAAAGTTAATAATTATAAAGATTAACAAATTTTCTATATTCCATATTTCCCTGTAACAGAAGGACATTCAGCCCAATAAGGATATGCCAACTCAGAGTAATCCCATTACCCACCTCCTCCCCCAACTTTAATTTCCTGGTATTTTATTCTCCCACATTCTTATCAAATTGTCCCAGTTTCTACTACTTACTTGGGTTGTGGGAAAAGTGGCTAATTAACCCACCAACTCGCATGTATTTGGGATGTTGAAGGAAACTTGCAACATGGAAAAAAAATCTATATAATTACAAGGAGAGTTAAGGATTTCCATGAGCAATGAAAGCTTATTAGTTCCATCATTTAATTTCTTTAGATTTCTAGCATTACAGTTTTTGACTTGATTTTAATTGAGAATTCATTTATGCGCTAATATTGTCAGGCTGAAGTACAATCAATACAACTGCAAGAGATGTTGCTTCAAAATTTTGATTTAGATCTCTAACTTCATAGGTCCAATGATTTATGGAAAGCAGTAACAACTCAGAAATAAGCATAGAATACATAAATTAAAGTCTATTTTGTGAGATTACTGATTTACAAAAATTAGGTATCTGAATTGTTCACACAAAATTACTATGCTCCAGTTTTGTGTTTAAGATATTTGACTAAATAATAAAAAGTATACCAAGAAGTGCATTTTAATATACCCTGTTGGAAAATACCTCCCATGAATTGTGTGAGACACTGCATTTTTTTCAGTTAAACTGGATCTTCCCTTTCATAAATGACATGATACTAATTCCCAAACATTTTCCTAATGAACAGCAGGTTGATTCCAGCTTCAGGTATTTTAAGCTACAGTTTTGTGTAATATTTTAGTATATCTCACAATTGTTTTCTGGATTTGAACCTATTTTCAATTCCTTGTCAGTGCCCTTTGAAGTTTAAAAACTCTGTTCAGAATATTTGTGAAATAATGACAACAGCAGGTTAAATAAAAATTAGAACAGAATTATTGTCATGAATATTTGCCACAAATTTTGTTGTTTTGCAGGTGCCTTATCTGTTTTTGTACCACTGGGTGTTCGTCTTCAGGCTCCTGTATCTCCTTCCTGATCGTAGCAGTTAGAAGAGGGCATGGGCTAGGAAGTGAGGGTCCTTGATCTGCTTTCCTGAGATTCAACCTCTTGTAGATGCCTTTAATGGAGTGAAGGCTAAGGTAAGGCTCATGATGGCGCAGGCCGAGTTCACAACTCTCTGTAGTCTTTTCCTGTCCTGTGGGTTGGCACCTCTATAATAGACAGTGATGCAACCAGTCAGAATGCTCTCTACTGAACACGTGTAGAGATTTGCAAGAGTCTTTGGTGGCATACCGAATCCTCAAATTCCTCATGAGGTATAGCCGCTGGCGAGTCTTCTTCATGATTCCATCAACATGGAGTCCCCAAAATAGATCTTCAGAGATGTTTGCACCCAGGAATTTGAAGTATTTTATCCTTTCAACTGCTGACCCCTCGATGAGGACTGGTTTATGTTCTCGTGGTTTCCTCTTTCTGAACTCCGCAATCAGTTCCTTAGTTCCATACACCCATCAATGTTTGCTGGGGTTTTCCTGTTGCAGTAGCTGCATCATATATTAGGATCGTGGTTAGTGAGAAACAGCTCCTGATTACTTCACTGCTTCAATGAGGGAAGGCACAGAGTTTGTGCATCCCAAAATGATCAGGATTGCCTGCAATGGCCTCTGAGAGTTGGTAGGATTCTTTTTCTATTAAGGAGAGGTGATATTTGAAAAGTCAATTGCATGTATTGGAAAATGAATGCTATTAAATTGTGCAAAATCTAAAAAAAAATTTCAATGTGCCATGTAAGATCTACTTACAAAAATGTAATTTGAAATGGAATAATTATATAGTGTTGTCTTTATAGATGGCCTGCAGTTTTACATTTGTATGCTGTGTATTGTGATTCAGTTACTATGTGCTGCTATTCATTGTCCTTAATTACATCTTGCCTTGTGCTTCTTTTTGCTCATTTGTTTCACCGTGGATAGCCATGTCTTCAGTTATTTAACTACATTTCCTTTAATTCCTTGTTTAAATCCTGTTTCCTCACCGATTCTGTTCCCTTGACATATCTTAAAAGCTAGGCATATATTGTTTTTTTTGCTCATGCCTTGATGAAGGGCTCAAGCCCGAAAAGTTGGTTACCCTTTGCTTCTTTCAGATCCTGTATGACCTGCTGAACTTTTTGAACATTTTTGTGTATTGCATGAATTATATGGGAACATGTTGGGAGGAAGGTAACCTAAAATACAAATACCAATGTTTTCATCTCTTCTGAACACAACTGAAAATGCTGATATTTAATTTGTCAGAAATCATGTTTTTTTAATTGAGATTAGAGTTGCAATTATTTTAATGCAAGTATAAATGCAATCCTTGTTGCAGAATGTTTGAACATGTTTTACATATGTGAGAAGAGTTCAGGTAAGAGCTACGGTTCACAAAAAATTCTTAAGTCCTTATTTTATTGAAGTCTAAGTAATGCAACTCTATAAGTTCCTGAAAGGGTAAGGTTGTTTGTGTTAATGTCTGAATAATAAAGATTTCATTGTAATTGCTTTGTAAAACACTATCTGTGTGACTTTACTTCAGAGAATATTGTGGTCAGCAGGGCCTTTATCCCTTAAACGGTTCAAGAACCAAAATTACCTGCTAAAAGTGAAAACATGCAGGAACACAATGAAGTAAGAAATTCTGTTTAGTCAACGATATATTTTTATATACATAGGTAAGTTGGTAATGTCAGCAATTAGATGTTTATTTTTGTTTGTTGTGTTCCAACTTGTGAAAATAGTGATAAAAGCCATTGAGCATAAAATACAGATGTTCATTTTATATATTTTTTAATATATGCCACCTCTATGGGTGGTTTAAGCGGTTTAAACACTAGCTAAAAGAGAAGCTTCTTTAATGACAAAACTAATGTGATTATCTTAGTGACTATGAGAGGGCTATTGAGGGCTTAGAGAAGAGAAATCTGTTGGCAGAACTGAATGTATCTGCTTAATCCCCTCTTTAATGTGGACGGAAGATGCTCCAAGGAGCAATTGCTGTTTTATGGTGTAAATCACTAGTCTCTGGAGGCAGGGAATATTTGCAGCTTTAGTCACCCATTGCCCTTTTTCTTTAAAACAGTACAAAAGCTCTGGAGAGAGTCTTTGAGACCTAGAATTTTCCCAATAAAATTCTACTTGGTATATTGCCAAGACCTGGCAACTCTTTTGATTGTTTAGTGCACAAACAGAATATTTAATTTTATTATGCAAAATTATATCTTTGCTATTATGGATCACCAGTAAATTTATTTTGATTTGCTTTCAATAGTTGCTTTGGAAAGGTGTATTTGTATTAATCCAAAGCCAAGACGCAAGATAATGTAATTTTAAACATATTTTCAGCCTCCGTCCATGTTTACTGAGATGTTTAAAAAGAATGTGTTTAGTCAGATTGATTTTTCAATGAAATTCTTTGGTTTCAAGTTGAGTAGCCAATATGAGGGCAGAAATAACCATCTCAAGTAAATATCAATCCTCTCTAGGATGTCATGTAGGTTTAGAATTCCAATGGATATTCAGACCAACATCTATCCCAATCTCATTGAGCAGATTTCTAATTGTAACATTTTAAAAATTTTGACATGTGCTATCTTGCTATTTGAAGGTTGTACCACTTTAAGGATGATATAATTTGATTAGCTCCTTTCTGTCATGATGCAACATTGTTTAGTGTGGAAAGTTCAAGAATCTATCTTGTGGCAATGACCTCTGTTCAGCTAACAGAAATTTGAGGTACAGAGTAACATTCGTTCTCACAGCATTTTTGTGAAAAAAGTAAATAAATAACAATTTTTATTTTACTTTTTCAAATGGAATAGCACATACGGCGTAACTTCAAGTTATGCAAAGTTGTGCTACGGACCACTTGCTTGGAATGCAACTTCTCCGTAATTTGGTTTCCCGAGCATAATTTTACACCACAGAATTTGCCCTATTCAAGTGGACATGCTACAAATACATATTCAATGCTTGTAGGACCAGTGCATAGATAATCATGGATGCGTGCACTACTTCACAGTGAGTTGTCGCTCATAGAATGTAGATTTTAATGCAATTGAATTTGTGCCTGATATGTGTAACATACCTGAGGTTAATTAAGACAACTGAGATGTTGCATGGAGCTAGTGAGACTGAAATACTGAAGAGCAACATTCCCTTCAGAATTGCTTCTGTAGTAATTTGTGTAACTACAATTCTCAGCTGTACCAACATATTGTTGTTAATGATTATATTTTTTGAGTGAACTATTAAGCTAATGCCCCTTTTGTCTGTTTTAGATGGGCAAACAATATCCCCATAACACTATTTTGGAGTCAAACAGTACAGGAACAGTCTCTTTTCAACATCCATCAAACACCATTGACAACAATCCATTCTCATCCCATTTTATTCTCCTCGCATTCCCTTTACAGTTCCAAATCCAACTGCTCACTCATACTCTAGGACCAATGAATAGTCACTAATTAGCCTATCAAGCCACATATATTTTGATGAAGCAAAAAAAAACAACCCAGAGTATCAAGAGGAAATGCATGGTCACAGAGAGAAAATGCAAAGTCCACACAGTAGGTCAGGATGGAATTGAGTCCCTGCAGTTGTCAGGCAGCAGCTCAACTAGCTGCACCACTTGAAGAATAATCAATGGGAGTCCTGCTTTGGGTGCAGGTAGGTGCTGACAGAAATTTGGGAGGTTCTTCAGAAGAACTGAGATAGTAGATATGAATGGCAGGTGTCAAGCATCTGGATATAGAAGCAGTTTGGTAATTACACAGGAGTGACAAATATCATGTCATAGGGGAAGAAATAGGCTATTCGATTAATCGAGTCTGCCCTGTCATTTAATCATGAGCTGATCCATTTTCCCACTCAGCCCCACTGCATGGCATTCTCCCCATAACCTAGCTAATCAAGAGCATATCAATTTCTACCTTAAATATACTCAATGATGACCTCCACAACCACCTGTGGCAACAAATTCCACAGATTTACCAACCACTGGCTAAAGAAATTCCTCTGCATCTCTGTTCTAACCAGGCACCCTTTAATCCTGAAGTTGTGCCCCCTTGTCCTACATTCTTCCACCAGGGTAAACAACTTTTCTACATCTACTCTGTCTATGCCTTTCAACATTCAAAATGTTTTAATGAGATCCCCCTTATTCTTCTAAATTCCAACGAGTTCAGGTCAAGACGCTCCTCATTTGATAACCCTTTCATTCCTGGAATCATCCTTGTGAACCTCCTCTGAATCCTCTCCAATGTCACTACATCCTTTCTTAAATGAGGAGCCCAAAACTGCTCACTGTACTTTGCAAGGTCTTAGCAGTGTCTTATAAAGCCTCAACATCACATCTCGGCTCTTGTATTTTATTCCTCTTGAAATGAATGACAACATTGCATTTGCCTTCTTCACCACTGACTCAACATGTAAGTTAAACTTTAGGCTATCCAGCACAAAGACTCCCAGGTCCCTTTGTATCTGAGTATTTTCAATTTTCTCCCCATTTAGAAAATAGTCTGCCCGTTTATTTCTTCTACCAAAGTGCATGACCATATAATTTCCAACAATGTATTTCATTTGCCACTTTTCTGCCCATTCTCCTAATCCATCTAAGTCCCTGTTTCTTCAACACCTCCTGCTCCTCCACCTACCTTTGCATCATCTGAAAACTTGGCCATAATCCGAATTATTAATATAAAACATAAAAAGAAGCGGCCTCAGCACCGACCACTGGAATACCACAAGTAACTGGCAGCCAACCAGAATATGATCCCTGTATCCTGACTCTCTGCTTCCTGCCAATCAGCCAATGCTCTACCCACACTAGTGCGTTTCCTGTTATACCATGGGCTCTTATCTTTTAAGCACCTCATGTGGCACCTTGTAAAAGGCCTTCTGAAAATCCAAATTACACAACATCCACTTCATCTCCTTTGTCACTTCAAAGAATTCCAATAGGTTTGTCAAGCAAGATTTTTCCTTAAGGAAACAATGTTGGCTTTGGCCTATCTTACTGTGTGCCTCCAAATGCTCTGTAACCTCATCCTTGAAAATTGACTTTATCATCTTCCCAACCACTGACATCAGGCTAACCAGCCTATAATTTCCTTTCAGCTGCCTCCTTCCCTTCTTGAATAGTACCATGACGGTTGCAATTTTCCAGTCCTCTGGGACCATAGCAGAATTTATTGATTCCTTAAAGATCATTACCAATGGCTCCACAATCTCTACAAGTACTTCTTTCTGAACTTGAGGGTGCAATCCATCTGGTCCAGGAGACCTATCCACAACTGCCAAATGCCTCAATCTAAACTACAACAGGGATAAATGTGTTTTCTGCACTACCCATTTGACGATCCTTGTTGTGGAGAATGGAGTTATTGGCCCCGACCCCAACTGCATGCACTGCCTGCTAGAGCTTCCTCTCCCCTATAGCCTCAAGGCCCTGAAAAGGTGCCTGGGGTTCTTTTCCTACTATGCCCAGTGGGTCCCTAATTATGTGGACAAAGCCCACCCCCCTTATCAATTCCACATCTTTCCCGTTGACAAGAGAGGCCCAGGCAGCCTTCGGTCGCATATGCGGTGGATGAATCTCTCCCATTTCAGACATCCAATTTCGCCTGGCCACCACCCTGAACCAGGCAGGTCGGCCCATGGCCTTCTTCTCCTGTACCCTCCAAGGGCCCAAAGTCTGACATTCCTCCATCGAGAAGGAGGCTCAGGCAATAGTTGAGTGGTGTGGCACTGGAGGAATTACCTGGCTTGCAGACATTTTACCCTGCTCATGGACCAATTGGCTGTGGCATTCATGTTTAACAACAAATAGCAGAGTAAGATAAAGAATGATAAAATTTTGAGGTGAAGGATCAAACTCTCCACCTATAACTATGATATTCTGTATCAGCTGTGGAAGCTTAACGAGCCCCCAGATGCCCTGTCCTGAGAGACATGTGCCAATGTACAGAAAGAACGCCTCAAAAACCTTCCACAATGACCTCTGCCACCCCGGTGTCATGAGATTTTTCCACTTCATTAAATCTCGTAATATACCGTACTCCATCGGGGAGGTCATAGACATGACCAGGGGCTGCTGGCTCTGTGAGGAGTGCAAACTGCAATTCTACCAACCAGATAAGGCACATCTGGTAAAAGCTACATGGTCTTTTGAATGCCTAAGTATGGACTTCAAGGGGCCCCCTTCCCTCTACCAACTGCATTCACATTTCCCCTTTGCCATCCCCTGCCACCACCATGGTCATCAGGGTAATGTGCAACTTGTTCACCCTGTTTGCGCACCCATCATATGTCCACAGTGATGGGGGGTCCTTGTTTATGAGCGACAAGCTGCACCAATACCTGCTGATCTCCACTAGCAGGACCACTAGTTATAACCCCCCAAGGGAATGGTCAGGTGATGAGGGAGAACACCACTATGTGGAAGGCCATTCTTCTTGCCCTTATGTCCAGGGGGCTGCCAATCTCTCACTGGCAGGAGGTCCTTCCTGAGGTGCTCCACGCTATCAAGTCGCTGTTATGTACTGCCACCAATCCTACCCCTCACAAACGAATTTTATCCTTCCCCAAGATGTCCGCCTCGGGGACCACCCTGCCATCTGTGGTTGACATCCCTAGGGCCGGTCCTGCTATGGAAACATGTGAGGGGCCATAAAACTGACCCACTGATTGAAAGGGTCCAGCTCCTCCATGTGAACCCCCAATATGCTTACATGGCCTATCAGGAAGGGCGCGAGGAAGCTGTCTCCATCCAGGACCTCGAGCATGCGGGAACACCCAAGGAAGATCCCCATCAAGCAGCACGCTCCCTTCCCATGGACACATACTACATTCCATCACTCCCTAACCCCACCCCCACCCCAGTCATTTCTGGTCAAGTTGCCAAGCCCCAAGCAGGTCAACACAGCACTGGAAGTCCAGGACTCACCAACGACCCCAACTACAGCACTGCAACCAGCTCTCTGCCAGTCACAACAGAAAACCAGGCCACCGAACAGATTTAACCTGCAAGACTTTGTGCCCCACGTCAAAATAAAAAGAAACAAGGGGTGAATGTGGTGAACTGCAACACTCCAGCTCTGGATTAACCATTGTTTTTGCAGATTACCTGATATTGTTTTCTGGCTTCATCCCATTCTGTGGTTCCTCCCTCGACCCTGAATAAAGGCTCCAACACCATAACCCCTCCCCAGAAAGCCTGGGTCACAGGATGACTGTCAAGTTTATTGTAAATACCTGTAAAAGCCTATTGTTGTGTAACTCGTCTTTCGAGTTATTGATAGTGCATCAATTATTAAGCTTTGATTTATGAATCCCAGGATCCCATTCCATTTCCTAACCACTACTTAATAGGTATTTCTACCCTTATCTCTGATATCTGTGTACTTGCACACCTTGTAGAAGTATGTATTTTGGCCTATATAATCTATCCTTGCATTTTGACACAAAGTACATCACTTCATACTTTGAACACAAAGCCCTGCAACACCGGACAGCTAAAATGCCTACATCAGGATGCTCTTTATTGACTACAGTTCAGCTTTCAACACCATCATCCCCTCAAAACTAAACAGCAAACTCAGACCTGAGCCTCAATGTGTAACTGGACTCCAAGGCTCTATTTGCTTTACTCTGTGGCTCAACAAGACAACATTGGTTACAAATTTGTTGATGATATCACATTAGTGGGTTGTATAAAGGGAGGGGATAAATCAGTATATAGGAGGGAGACTGAAACCTTGGCTGAGTGATGCACCAACAACAATCTTGCACTCAATGTCACCAAAATCAAGGAAATGATTGTTGACTTCAGGAAAGGAAAACCAGAGGTGTACGATCTAGTGATTGGGGGGAGCAGAAGTGGAGAGAGTGAGTGATTTTAAATTCCTGGAAGTAACTATCTTGGAGGACTTTTCCTAGACCCTACATACTAATGTCATTGTGATAAAATCGTCAGCACCTCTACTTCCTCAGGAGTTTGCGGAGATTTGATATTTCATCATAAACCTTGCCAAACCTCTACAGATATGGACTGGGAAGTGTGCTGACCAGCTGCATCATTGCCTGGAATGGGGGCACCAAAACCTCTGAATGGAAAGCTCTACAAAAGGTAATGAACGCAGTGCAGTCCATCACAGACAACACTCTTCCCCACCATCTAGAAAATCTTCATGGGGAAGAGAGCAGCAGCAATCATTAAGGATCCATACTAACCAGCATATGCTCTGTTCTAGCTTCTACTATCAGGAAAGGGGTACAGGTGCCACAAGACTCGCACCACCAAGTTTAGGAATAGCTGCTACCCTTCCACCATCAGACTCCTCAATGACCATCTCAATCAGAGACTCTTTTAAGGAGACTTTCTTTGCCTTTTATTTATTACTGAATATTTATACTTTCTGTATAGTACAGTCAGTTTATTTACACTTTTTTCTTTGTTTACATTTCTCTCCTGTGGACACATCTTTTCCTTAAGGAGTGCAGAGGCGATTCACCAGGCTGATACCTGGAATGGCAGGAATGACTTATGAGGAAAGATTGCGCAAATTGGGATTGTACTCGCTGGAGTTTAGAAGATTGAGAGGGGATCTCATAGAGACATATAAAATTCTCGCAGGACTGGACAGAATGAATGCAGATGGGATGTTTCCAATGATGGGAAAATCCAGAACCCGGGGCCATGGTTTGAGGATAATAGGCAAACCATTTAGGACCGAGATGAGGAGGAATTTCTATACCCAGAGGGTGGTGAATCTGTGGAATTCATTGCCACAGAGGGCAGTGGAGGCAGATTCATTAAATATATTTAAGAGGGAATTGGATATATTTCTTCAGTATAAGGGTATTAAAGGTTACGGAGAGAAGGCGGGGACGGGGTACTGAACTTTAAGATCAGCCATGATCTTGTTGAATGGTGGAGCAGCCTCGAAGGGTCGAATGACCTACTCCTGCTCCTATCTTCTATGTTTCTATGTTTTCTATGTTTCTATGTTTACAGTTACCGATAAGTAGAAATTCAACCTGGCCCACAGGAAAAAGAATCTCAGGATTGTATATGATGTCATGTATGTGCTCTGACAATAAATCTGAAATTTGATATGTAGAAAGGCTACACACACGTTAGCTTCTAGGATCATCAAATTTGAAAGGAGGGATGAAACTGCTTTTTAACGCCTTCATTTTAAATGTTTTAATATTCTTTTCAAAATTGGAAACTTAATTTTGGTACCAGTGTATGGTGATGTGAGACTGAGCAAAATGTGCATGTCTGCCGTGCGCTCACATCACATTACATTGATAAAGCAATACATTGTCTTCTCTCCCAAAAATAAGTGTTGACTGAACTCAGTTCATATCCAAGAAATATCTTATGAATAAAAATTAATCCAGCATTGAAACATTTACTTGTATTTTAATATTATGGGATAGACATAGATTGTTTCAACTTGAATATTTTACATTGTTCATTACAATATTTGGCTGGATGCCTTTTGCTTTCAACTCAGTCTTTTCTCTTGCCCAGCAGGACGGCAATGAGAAGTCAAAAACTCCACAGGCTGGTCTATATTATTAAAGCTCGTGTGAAGATTCTCATGCTATTTAGCTCAATAGATTCACCAAAATTTGAGTTATCTTTAGTCTGAGAGGAAGGTTCGAAACCCATCTGTCTTAAACATTCTCCACGAAGGGTTCAGGCCTGAAACGATGACTGTCCTTTTACTTCCTATGGATGCTGCGTGACCGACCGAGTTTCTCCAGCACCTTTGTGCATTTCTATTAACTCTTATTTGTATTGTAGAGTGACTATAAATTGTTTTTACTGCTCATCTGAAGAATCTAAAATAACTCGAGCACCTGTGTTTTTTCACACAATAATGGTAACCTAACATTTTATTGGCAGTAAAGGTGAATCATCAAATTTGAAAATCTCCTTGGTTAGCACAGTGATTCCAAAGGGAAAGTTTACAGATCTACATAAGCCCCCCAACCATTCTGAAAACCTGAGATTTAAAAGGTCGTTAAATACAAAAATAAGTAAAAAAAAAGAAATAATTAATTCTGACAGAAGAGCACAGAAATTCTTATTTTTCAAAACATAATTTTCAGCCCCTACTGTCGAGATTATGATGACCTCATGAATAGTGATCCATTGAATGCCAATTTAGACAACACACACTTTCAGTTTTCTTGGCACAATCTAACAACTGGGAAGACTGCCATCACTGTATTGCTTGGAAGTATGTTTTCAGTCTAACTTAATAATATAATTTGAATTTTTTTTGTGTTATCAATAAACCATGCATATAAATAAATGCATGTTATTTTTGACTGACATTGTGTTTAAATTTAATCAAGTATTTTCTTAAAAATGAGCTGTTTTCCTTCTCTTTGGCACTGAGCAGCCAGAGAATTCTTATCATGACCCGAAAGAAGAAAGCCTTTCAGCTTTTTCTTCAGTGAGTACAAAATCTGGAGCTCTTGGCTAATTTAGATGCTTGCAAATTTCTTTTTCTTAAGCTCCAGCTCTATGAAGACATTCATGACAAATATGTGCTTATGTGGATTGGAAGCAGAATATTTATTAAATAATCAGAGATTCATTCTCTGAACTCTGCCATGCTAATCTCATTGGATAATGTCAGGATTTAAATCAGATTTATCTTTCCTTTTCATAATTTCCATGAGTGTTATTGAGCAAACTGAATAATTAATTCCACATGAATAATGATTCTGAACTTGGTTGAACAAATATGAATCTTGCCAAATTGAAAACGTGGTAACGTGAATCGTCTGAGTGATATTGCTATTAATGAGAAATATATTCAAATTATTGCTCTCAGTTTTTTCCCCCATTCTTGGCTTTCTTTGAAGACTGAGGAATTACATTTTTGTTCAGCTGGCAAGAACATTACCTTGGCTTTCTTTGCAAAACTGTGGAGTTTTGCAACCTACTGCATACACCAAAATCAGATGCAGGTATAATTTAAAGGATAAATCTAGACAACATCAATGCCATTGTTGACATTCAAGCAACTGTCAAACAACTAATACAAATAATCTTTTGATCATCCATTGACAACTTTCGATTGCTTTGCTGACATTTCATAACCCTTGCCCTTCTAAATGCCACCAGGCTCTTCAGATAAAAGTTTTGTTTATTTTCAAGCCAACGGAATTTTGTGTAACAATTTGCTTGTGTGGAATGTCGTGATATTTTTGTTTGCTTATTAATATTCTTTTAAGTTATTGATTTCCCTCAGAAATAGCCACAACTTTTAAAAATAGAAGGGACACAATTAAAAAAAGAACGTGAATATATGAAATGATTCCTAACACTATAGAACAGAATTTGCTGCTGGAAATTTGCTCTGTTAACTCTCAAGGTTCAAGACTCCTTTTATTGTTACATACTAATACATAAAAATGTAATTGTACACAATGCACTTCAATGTTTGTCTGCCGTAAGGCAAACAAAAATTTGCCACGAACATTGCTCGGCACTCCTAAGAGAAAGAGAAGCAAAAGAGAGTCCCATTAGAGACACTCAGTGTCCGCAGATTCATCTCCAGTGCTCCCGCAGCCTCTGCAGCTCCATGAACTCTTGTTTAAATCATTGTCAAACTGATATGATCAGGAAGACTTCAGGCCCGAGGCCCTTCAGGTGCCCTTCTTGCCTTCAGTACCCCTCTTGAATCACAGTTCTGAATATCTGGTTCCTAAGAGCTGGTCTCCAACAGCCCCCTACCTGTGCGGATCCTTCGATCACAAGTCACCAGCAGCTCACAGCCTGTATTGGTCCTTCAACAATTATCGTGTCACCCGAGTATTAAACTTGATTTTGAATCTTATGCCCATTATAGAAACTATCTAAATATGAATTAATCTGAAATTAGTTTCTATGAAAGTTTAATGTAAACAATGCCAATTTAACTCTTGGCAGTAATTTGAGTTCCACAAAGTTAACTTGCATATAATTAATAGTTTGATGCAAGATTTGTAAGTTCCATTGAGGCAACATAATCAAAAGTAATTTCAATCTCTTTGTAGAAATTTGAGTATTGTCTCATAATAATTACAAAAATATAATACATTTAATAAAACATGAATTAATTAGAAATAATTAAGTTAAAAATAACAAGATATTTAGCTGAAATGTCTTTTTTATGAAAATGTGCAAGCATATTTAAAGAAGTGCATTTTCATTAGATGCTACAGCTGTGACTGCTGTAAAGCTGAGGGGCCATGTACCAAGTATATCTGACCCTTTAAGTTAAAGACTTTACAGAATCAGAATCTGGATTTATTGTCATAAAATTTGGTAGAGAGTAGACAGTGGTGGCTCTCAGTGAACCAAAAGGTCAGGTAACCTCACGCCTGACTCTGGTGCATTCCATGCTTTCAAGTTGCAGTGAATGGATCTGGAAGTCTTGAATATGAGGACATCTGCACTGCAGGGAGATCCAGGTGGTCGACCATCATCAAGATCATCAGCCTCATCTGGCTTGATGCCTTTTCCTTATCTATCACTGCCCCAATATTTCAACATGATGTTCAGCCTCTCTTGGGCTACCTCTCAGAGCAGAGGAATGCTTGGTTCTAATTCCACATAGTAGGCTGATGAGACATGAGTTGGCCAAATGGTAGTTTGGGAAGGTGGTATGTTCATTTTGCCATTTTCACTTGGCTTCCAAATATGCTTGACAAAAAACTTAGGATTCTCAATATTGAATTAAATTGTTTATTATTGTCACATGTGATAAGATAGTGAAAAACTTGGATTTGTGAGCTATCCAGACAAATCAACTTGCACTTAAGTTCAACAGGTGGTGCAAGGTACAACAAAATAACAGAATATTGTGTTGCAGATTGTTACAGAGAAAAGTACAGGTAAAACAGTGAAAGCTGCGTGTGTGTGAGAATGAGAGATCATCTTTTGTATATTGGAGGTCCTATCTAGAGTCTGATGACAGTGAGAAAGAAACTGTCCTTAAGCCCGGTGATATGTGTTTTCATAGTCATACCTTCTGCCGGACAGGACTGGGATGAGATGGATCTTTAATACGTTAGCTGGAGTTAATGGCAGAGAGGTTGGTTTGCATGATAGCCTGAGTCACAACTCTCTGCAATATCTTGCAGCCTTGGCAGAACAGTTCCAGTACCAAGCTGTAATGCCTTGGACAGGATATAGATGACATTTTCCTTATTCTAATATATCCTAATTTCAAAGTATCATCTTCCAAAGCATGAGGTGTGATACCCCAAATTTCAATCTCTTTAATCCAACAAATCAAACTCAGTGGCTGTTTCTTTATCTAGTTTTAATTTGTTGATAGAATGGATAAACATTTTGCATAGTTTTGCATTAAGACTTTTGTAATGATGAATAACAAAGCATTTACTGTATAATGAAAATATAAGAGATATATAGAGAGACTCAAACTTTAAAGAGATACAAAATTCAAAGAAAAATTTCTCGTGCTCCTGCTTCCTTCATATCTTGAAGAATAATGAGCAAGCGGATATTATGACATATTACATCATAGTCACTATGGTAACACTACAAACAATAGTTCTCTTAAAGAGACAGGCACAAAATTAACTAAGAATCAAAACAAGTTTTTAACCTTTACACAGGATACTTTTATATGTGCATCTATAAAAATGTGTAGAAAACATTGGAGACATGTTGAATTTCTTTAGTTTTTGAGGAAGTAGAAGTATTGGAGAACTTTCTTAGCCATAATGTCTATCTAGTTGGATCAGGACAAATTAGTGGTGATAATGGCAATGCTGTTAGTGCAACACTGTTACAGTCCCAATCTCTGGTTTCAAATCCAGCTCTGTCTGTAAGGAGTTTGTACTGTCTCCCTGTGTCTGTGTGGATTTCCTCTGGGAGCTGTTACCATTCAAAAACATACTAGGGATATAAGTCAATTGAGTATATACTGTGCTATATGTCTAAATATCAATTTAAAATAATTACAACTAGAAATATACTCCCAGATACTCAATTCTAAGTATTTACCGGTCTCTATTTCCCAGGTGTGAATGAAGGTCATCTTTATTGGGGCATCTTTGGGACCATTGAAAAATTTTCTCTTTCATCTTGGAAATTATTTTGTGTGACAGAGCTTGAAGTGGAGTGCCAATTGCAGGAGTGGATGATCTGGTTCATCTGTTATGGCTGACTGCCTATAATCAGAGCTTTGATCCTGGGAATGTTAGCCTGGATAGGTGGAGTAGAAGGTAGGGTGAGGAAACAGGGAGGCTGCAGCAGGACTTAGACAGATTAGAAGAGGGGGCATAAAAGTGGTAATTGAAATACAATGCTGGAAATTTTGGTAGAAGAAATAAATGGGCAAGCTATTTTCTAACTGGGGAGAAAGTTGAAAATTCCCAGCTGCAAAGGGACTTAGGAGTCCTTTTGTATGATACCCTAAAGGTAAACTTACATGTTGAGCTGGTGGTGAAGAAGGCAAATGCAATGCTGGTGTTCATTTCAGGAGGAATAGAATATAAGAGCAGGGATGTGACTTTATATGCGATTCACTTGGAGCATTATGTCTTCCTCATTAAGAAAGGATGTGCCAGCATTAGAGAGGTTTCAAAAGAGGTTCACGAGGATTATTTTGGAAAAAGGGTTATCATATGAGGAACATTTGATGGATCTTAGCAAGTAATCATTGGAATTTAGGAGAATGAGGAGGAATCTCTCTGAAACATTTTGAATGTTGAAAGGCCTGGACAGAGTAGATGCAGGAAAGTTGCTTACCAAGGTGCAAGAGTCTAGAACAAGAGGACACAACTTCAGGACTGAAGGATGTCCACTTAGAACACAGATGTGGAAAAATACTTTTAGCCAGAGGGTGGAATCTGTAGAATTTGTTGCCACATGTGGTTGTGGAGACTGTCATTGGGTGTATTTACGGCAGAGATTGATAGGTTCTTGATTAGCCAGGGCAGCAAAGGTTATGGATAGAAGACCAGCCAGTGGGGTTGAATGGGAGAATGGATCAGATCATAATTGAATGGTGGGGCAGACTTGATGAGCCGAATAGCCTATTTATGCTCCTATATCTTGTGGAAAGTGGCTTCACTTCCTCAGCAATTGGAGAAGGGTTGTTATGTAATTGGAAACCTTAGCAAACAACTAGAGATGTGAAATGGGAAGTGTGCTGACCAGCTGCACACGGTCTAGTATGGGGACACTAATACCTCCAAGTAAAAAATCCTGCAAAAGGTGATGGATTGAGCCCAGTACATCACAGGCAAAACTCCCCATCATTGAAAATATTTACATGGAATGTTACTATCGGAGAGCAGCAAGAAATATCAAGGATCCACACCTCCCAGAACATTCTCTGTTTTTGCTGCTGCCATCAGGAAGGAGATATAGTTGCCACAGGATCCATAACACCAGGTTCACGAACAGTTGCTACCCCTCAATTATCAAACTCTTGAACAGTAGACTAATACATAGGGATCAAACTGGATTTGTAAAAGATCGGAAATCTGCAGATAACGTGGCAAGGTTGCTTAGTTTAATGCATTCAGCTCAAAAGGGGAGATTTGAGTGTTGCAGTGGCTTTAGATGCAGAAAAAGCCACTGCAACACTCTTTAAGTTTCAGAAAAATGTGGGTTAGGATCAATATTTATAGATTGGGTTAAAATGTCATATAAGAATCCTAGTGCAAAAGTAGTGATGAATGGTCAAGTCTCAGCAACGTTTCAGTTAACGAGATCAAATAGACAAAGTTGTCCATTGTCACCAGCTTTATCATTTTAGCAATTGAACCTTCAGCTGAATTAATAAGACAGGATTCAAAGATAATTGGTATTAAGGTGAATCAAGAAGAATATAAAATAAATTTATTTGTGGATGATGTTTTGATCTCTTTAATAGATCCTTTAAATTCCCTGTGCCAGCTTAAAGTTAGATTTAAAAAATATGGGAGGTATCTGGTTTTAAAATCAATATGGAAAAAAAGTGAAATTATGCCCTTAGTAAATGGAGATTACAGAGAGTGCAAGAGCGCAACTGATTTTAGATGGCCAGAAGCTGGAATAAAATATCTAGGTATTCGTGTGAAACTGGAATTAAAAAAATTATTTAAATTCAATTGTTCATTATTATTGAAGAAAATAAGAGAAGATTTGGAAAGATGGAATACATTACCCATTACTTTAATAGGTAGAGTAAATTGTGTAAAGATAAATGCTTTTTCTAGAATACAATATCTTTTTCAATCGATTCTGATTGCAATTCCTCAAAAACGTTTAAAGGGATTAAATGCTTGTGTTAGGAGATTTTATAGAAAGGGAAAACGGCAAGGATTTCTTTGGAAAAATTAACGAGAAAATATGATTTAGGGGGTTTACAGCTTCCCAATTTTATGAACTATTATGAGGCAGCCCAGTTGCATTTTGTAATGTATGACTTAGATACAATACCAGCTTGGGTAAATATTGAATTTAGTAAAATAGGGGAAACAAACTCATAAGATTTTATTTATGAATCGAATTCAATTTTTTTTGCAGCAAATAGAGAAACATTTATTCGAGCTTTGGAAAAAGGTTGATAAAGCTATTGGAGGGACGAGGTTTGATGTCAAGAAGGAAACCCTCATTTCAAAGTAAACATTGCATTTTCTGTAGGAAATGAATTTTTAAAGACGTGGCAATGTCATGGTTTTAAGAAGATTGTTTTGAAGCGGGGAAATGTATTACCTTTAGTAGAATGAAGGAGAAGTTTAAGGTATCTGAGAGTAGCAGATTTTGTTATTATTAGGTTATGAGATTCTTACGTGAAAAATTTGGTCAAGATCTGTTATTGCCAGCAGGGACAGAAGTGAAAAGTCGGGGTACATAATTCAAGACAAAGATGGGAAGTAGATTTGAATAAGCAAATAGATGAGTGCAATTGGATTGCGTTGTGTAGAGAAAGTATGAAAAAGTCAATAAATGTGAGGATAGGTTGATACAATATAATTTTATTTATCAGTTATATTTGACACCACTAAAGCTAAATAAATTGAATTAGACTTTCTCGGATTTATGCTTTAGATGTGAATGGGAAGTTGGTATATTTTTGCATTCATCTTGGCAGTGTCCTAAGGTTAAACCTTTTTGGTTGGAAATAAGTAATTTATTAGAATGACTAATGGGGGTTAAATTCCCACAGGATTCAATGTTATTTTTATTGGGTGATATCAGAGGAGTTGAACCTAAATTAAAATTGAATATATATCAATAGCTCGAAGATGTATTGCTATGACTTGGAAGTCTGATATAGACTTGGGAATGGAGAGATGGCATATGGAAGTTTGGAGTTGTATACCACTTGAGAAAATTATTTATAATTTAATATCATATATTTTGGAAAATATGGAGCACACATTTATAAACTGTGGATATGAATATTTGAATGAATCTCAGATATTCCCTTTCTCCTAAAAGTCTCTGCATATTAGAAGAAGCCTTATAGTCAGGAGTGCTCCTGTTGAGGATCTCTTGTCCCACTCTTTTTTGCTTCATAGAGGGTTAGAGGTGGGAGGGGGAGGGTGGGAAGTTTATGGGGGGTCTTTCTCTTTCATTCTTTTCTTTTTCTTATACATACCACATGTATTTGAAATGGACTTGCATTACTGTAAAATGCATGAATCTTTTGTGGTTTAAATTTATAAATAAAATTTATATAAAAAAAAGACTAATTCAAAGACACACTAAAAGACTTGGATTTTGTTCATTAATTATTATTGTGTGGTGGGCTGAGCCACTCTGCAAGCGAACTGGGACTTGCAGAGAGCCCGGATGTACCGGGTGCAGGATGTCATTTCCATCCTGGGAGTCGCAAGCATCGTAAAGAACTGGGGGATATAAGCACGCGCATGAGTTTGATTAAAGTAAGTTGGTGTAGGTCACTCATGGCTACTGGTATGGTTTGTTTGCTGCACATCCTTGCGACCACAGTGACCTCGATGGGCCCAAATGGCAATTTTGGACCCCATGATGAACAAAGCTAATATACAAAGTGTGGTCTCACTGAAACTGCCTATCTTTTGGACCTTACAGCCTGTTGTCTGGTTCGAACAGGCTGAGGCCCAGTTCAACATCAGGCGGATCACTGCGGATACCACAAAGCATTACTATGTGGTCAGCTCATTCGACCAAGAGACTGCTGAAAGAATGATTAATTTCCTGCATCATCCTCCTGCCATTGACAGGTTCGAGGCCATTAAAATGTTCCCTCATCTGAACTTTTGGACAGCCTAGGCGACAGAATATCATCCACCCTCATGAATGACATGCTGGTCCTTATGGTCAGTCACAAAACTGCCTGATGTTTGAACAAATATTCCTGGAGCAGATGCAGAGGATGTTCACCTGCTCCTGGCAGATAATGATTTCAGTAACTCCCATAAGCTGGTGACCCATGCTGACATCCTATGGCACATCAACCAACACGACCAAGTTGCTGCGTCATGCCAGGGAACTCAGTTGATCCTGCCCCAGAACTCCATGACTTTGTCTCAGAACAAGTATGCCAAAATCTTGGCAGAATTTCCAAGCATTGTCACCCCACAGTTCTCTGCAGCTGTACCCAAGCATGGCGTCCAGCACCATATTTCCATGGAAGGATCACTGCTACACACCCAGACATGCAGACTGCCTCCTGATAAGCTGCGGCTCGCCAAGGAGGAGTTCCGGAAGATGGAAGAGATGGGGATAGTTCATCATTCAGACAGTGCATGGGATCCCCCCCCCCAATATATGGTACCGACGGCAGAGATTATTGCTTGCTCAATGGCGTCATGACTGCAGGCAGGTACCCAGTTCCTCATATCCAGGATTTTAACACTAACCTTCATGGACAAAGATCAACCTGGTTAGGTGATACCATCAGATTCTAGTGCACCCCAAAAATATTCCCAATACAGCACTCATCATGCCATTCGGGCTGTTTGAATTCCTATGCATGCCATTTGGACTGAAGAATACAGAGCAAATGTTCCAGAGGTTTATGGATTCAATGGGTCATGGCCTGGATTTTGTGTTCATATATCTGGATGGCATTCTCATTGCCAGCTGCACTCCTCAGGAGCACAGAACATACCTGGGTCAACTCTGCCATCGAGTATGGCCTGGCTATCAATCCAGTAAAATGACAGTTTGACCTTACATCTATTGACTTCCTCAGGCACCATATCGACCGACACAGAGCAGTGTGGAGGCCATATGCAAGTTCTCCAAGCCAGCCATGGAGAAGGGCCTACAGGAATTTGTAGGAATGGTGAATTTCTACCATCGATTTTTTACCGGTGGCACCCAGAATTATGCAACCCCTCTTCAAACTTCTGTCCAAAAATCTAAAATGGGATGAGGAGTCGACAGCAGGTTTTGAAGATGCGTTGGCCAATGCAACCATTCTGGTACATCCATGAGTCAACATGCCCATGGCCCTCATGGCCAATGAGTCTGATATGGCTGTCAGTGGGGTCCTAGAGCAGCTGGTCAATTTAAGCAGACAGTTAAGGGCTCCCTGAACAGTGCATTCAACTGAGAGCTCCTGGCCCTTTACCTCACCATCCGGTACTTTCTGGAAGGAAGAGATTTCACCATCTTTATAGACCACAAGCCCCTCACGTTCACCTCTGCTAAGGTGTTGGACCCATGGTCGGCAAGGCAACAGAGGCATCTCTCCTATATCTCAGATTGCACTACTTCCATTAGAAATACTGCAGGCAAGAACAATTTTGTGGTGGATGCATTATCTCAGACATCCATTCATTCAATCTATTCCTTGTCGAGGCCAACCTCGACGCATTGTCCCAGGCACTTGGTGACACTGTGTCCAAGGCAGTTCATGGCCTGGTGCACCCATCCATTCGAGCAGCCACACAGCTCAAAGCAGACAAGTTTATGTGGCAAGGCATACAGAAACAGGTTGGCCACTGGGCCAGAACTTGTGTGCATTGTCAGGCCTCCAAGATACAGAAACATGTGAAAGCCCCTCTCCAGTCTTTTCTTCCGATGCACTGGTGTTTTGACCATGTTCACATGGTCTGCTGCTGCCACCTTCGAGAGGCGCCAAGTACCTGTTCACAAGAGGAGGAAAGATTAAAACAAGAGGACATGAGTTAAGAATTAAGGGGCAGAGGTTTAGAGGTAACATGAGGGGGAACTTCTTTACTCAGAGAGTGGTAGCCATGTGGAATGATCTTCCGGGAGAAATAGTGGCGGCGGAGTCAATTGTATTATTTAAGAAAAGGTTGGACAGGTCTATGGATGAGAAGAAGATGGAGGGTTATGGGCATTGTGCAGGGAGGTGGGACTAGAAAGGGGTGTTTGGTTCGGTGCGGACTAGAAGGGCCTAATGGCCTGTTTCCGTGCTGTAATTGTTATGTTATGTTATACAATGATCAACAGATTCACAAGATGGCCGGAGAGATTCCATTGACATTTGAAAACAGCCCTGAGGGCGTGCCTCAAAGGTCCAAATTGGGTAGACAAATTTCACTGGGTGCTACTAAAACTAGGCATATGCATGGTGCCAACTGAGGATCTGGCCATATCCTCCACTGAGCTTGTGTATGGGGCTCCACTTTTACTGTCCTGGGTGCGTTCGTGCCAGCAGCTCGGAGACAAGAAGATTTGCCCACAGCCCTCCTTACATGACTACGAAGAAAAAGTAGGCACCTTAGCCCCTATCCCAACCTCACAACAGTCTAACTCCCTCTTATATCCTGAAAGAGCTCAAGGACTGCCAGTATGTTTTCATGAGGAGAGGAATGCACCGAACTCCGCTTCAGCGCCTATGCATGGGTCCATATAAGATGCTTCAACACAATGGCCTGTCGTGTGTCCTTGACATTGGGGCAGGCAAAAAACATTCATGATCGATGGCCTCAAACCAGCACACATCGATAGCAGTGTGCCCGTGGTGGAGGGGTCACCCACATAAACATGGCTCGTCATCTCTGAACACTGATTCTGGGGGGGAGGGGGCTCCTGTGGCAGGTTGAGCCACTCTGCAAGTGAACCAGGTTATTGAGCTGATGACTTGCAGGGGTCAGCAAGGCCTGATGTACTGGGTGCAGTTCCAGCCCTCGGGGCTGACGTCATTTCTGTCCTGGGAGTCACAAGCACCATCGGGAATCTCATGCCTCCTCGAAAATGAGTTCCAATAAGGATCTCATGGACAATTTCTGGCTAAAAATTTGAGACCAAATGTTTAGCTGCATTCACCACTTTCTTTCCCTTTCTCACCAGACCAAAGTTATCCTAATGTTCTCTGTTGTGTAGCCCTGAATTGACATTCTTCAGATTTTATTACATTGCTTGCCTTGCTCTTTCAATGAGACATCCTTGCTCCCACTAATCCATTCCAATCAAACTATCAGCCACCCAGCATCTTTCCCTGAGCTCCACTTTAGCTAATGCTCTGATGGTTCCCTCTTGTTGGGCATTGCTCCCCTGTCTTTTCAAGTTTCCCAACTTTGCTTCCATTCCAAGAATGATCTATTGCCTGTCTCTCCTCACAAACCATAGCAGCCTTCTTCCATCCTGTTACCCATCAATGTATTGAAATCTATGTCTCTTCGCAGCTCTATACCTTGCAATTTCATATTTAAATCTTTCCAGTTTTTGGTTCAGCAAAAAATGGATGTAGCCCTTCACAATTGTAATTCTATGTGACTGTGAGCATAATAAACTATCTTTCATCGTTCTCTCAGCTTTTCTGAGGCTTTCAATACATTTGGCCTCACCATCCAACTCCAAAACTCTGCTGTTCTCTTGGATAATAATACTCTATCTGAATCCATTCTTATTCATTTAACTGTAGCCTGAAATTCACTCTTTGCAAAGACATACTATTTCCACCTTTCTAATACTCCCTGTGTCCCCCTTGCTTCCATATCTTTGGCTTAATCCTTTTCTTACTTACCTCTATTCCAAGGCTATTAGGTTGCTACTATTGTACATCCTATGTACATCCTATGAACTCTTCGAAATGGTTAAATGTTTTTGCTATTCTTCATTATGTACATGGCTATCTCATATCAACATTGTCATCCAAAATGTGGTGAAACACTACTGTATATATTTGCATGCCATATGTAAAGTCATGACCTTTCGTGGTTGACCCTCCTCTCACTGGCCGGCTTGTGATTCCTCCCCCTTTCTTCCCTATAAAGGCTGTCATGCCACAAGCCTGCCCCCATTTTGAATCGGGTCAATGCGAGCCAAGAAACCAAGGGATGCTGTCCCTCTCTTGTAAATAAAAGCCTTCAGTCTTGGCAACTTTAGTCTTGGTATAATTGATTGTGCATCACAATATAATTCTTTTCCTTTCACTGCAGAACTTCTACCAATTGCTTCACGTGTATCCTCGATTTAATTTTTCCACCTCTGACAGCTGTTTTCAACTGTCTTGTTCCTACCCTCTGGAATCCTGTTCCCAAAATGCAACCTCTCTGGAAATTTCTCTTCAAAGTCGACTTATTATAACAAACATTTGATTATCTTTCTGATTTCTTTGCATTAAAGCCATTATTATTTATGATGGTCTTATAAAGCATTTTAAGTATTAAATCTGCTACAAAAGTTTATGTTGTAATGATGGTTTTTATGACTGATGGTTCTGTAGTAATTAAGGAAAAATGGATAGAGTAGGAAAATTCTGCTGAAGTGGATATTCATCCATGATCTTGACGAATGGAACAGCAGGCTTGAGGGCCAAATGGCCTGTTCCTGCTATTATTCCATACATTTTTATGACTGTATGGTAATTTGACATTCTCTCTTTTGATACTCTTTTAGCTCCAAAGTGCTTTCTGATTTTCACATCAGAGCTGCATAATTACTTTTCTTCTGTTTATAATTTGATAATTTTTTGGAGTCTTTATTTTGGTGCTTCCAATATTCCTCCCAAACCATTACATTACAGTTGTTCACTCTGTGTATATGTCCTATTGATAGGGGCAATAACATTTATTAATCTTCATGGTCTTTGTCACTTTTGCCTTCAACTCTGCTTTGCGATTAGAGGTTTCAGAATTATACAATTGAGTGTTTCATTTTCCCTCTTTGTTGAAATACAGAACAAGATTTGTTTGATTCAAAAGTCCATTATAATGTTACAGCAAGCTATATAGAGCTTGAGGGTTAGGGTTTAAACTCGGTAATCTGAAGAACTCCATACAAAGAGAAAGTACGACACGAATATATAAGTCTTAAGAATTCAATTATTTGTAAGCAATGATTTCACGAGGCTAGGAATTTTGCTTAAACATGAACTTTTCTATTCATTCATTTATTAGTCTCAAAAATTATGACCATACAGAATTAATTATAGATTTAGGTTATGGTGATCCACCTTTATGCTATGCTATTGAATGGAATAAGTGCAATTCATTTAGTAATAATTATTTAAATTACATCATAAAAAGCCAGGAATAGTAATATTTGCTTGAAGATATCTGATTACAAGCCAACCAATTAAATGCATGCATGTATTAAGACACTTGAGAGAACATATTCTCAAGTTTATTCATTTTGAATATGTCTTGCATTGCTTTGTTTCATTCCAAATTAATTGATTGCCTTTTTGCAGGAGAGATATATATTGAGTTTGCTTGAAAACCTTTCTGAGACCTTCAATATTTCCAAGGGGCAACAAGTTTTCCATGTTGTAAATGAGTAAGGAGCAGTAATACCAATAAAAATCATGAAGGTCTATATTTGGACTTTGGCCATTGAATAGTAGACTGCAGGGGGTAGGAGCAATGAACTGGAATAAATGCTAGAACTATGGGTAACCTGCTGAATTCCTTGGGTCACAAAGCAATTTACAGAAGTCGTCTAATGTCATTAAGTTTATTTCCAGACAACTCTGGACCCCTTGGTGTATGTTGCCTTGCTGATTGCAATATTAATAATGTAGTTACAGTCAGCAGGAGATGAAGAAAGTGTTGAAAGTACAAAATACATCCTGAAAAATGTGATGGGGTAAAGTATTTTAAAAGATGTTAGGTGGTCTCTTGCATGTCTTTATGACTTGTACAATTGTGAGGGACTTGTGAAACCAGCCAGCCAATAACTACCATTTCAGGCATTCTCTGTGGGATACCCACTGCTTTGCCTTGTTGCTTTTTACTTTAGCCACTGGCTGTTAAAGATCAGGATGGGAGAATAAAAATTGTCAGCAGGAAGTCTGAAACTAAATGCAGTTCTTTCCCATGTTCATTTATTTCCTCTTTAGTAAACTTTGGGGTGGAATTTTAAAAAAAATCTTCTTTTAATGTGGCAAAAATAATCCAATGAGTTTTAATACTGGTTTGAAAAAAATCAATCCACAATGCTGAAGTGTGTGGTGTTGCTGTTACCTATAACAATGTGCTACACAGATAAGAGTTAGTAAGGTGGAAAGATACATGTTAAAATCCTTGTTAAACTGACCGACTTCTCATTTTCCACCTTAAGCATATATATATATATCTATTTTGTCCATTATTTTATAGGTGAGTGAAAAAAATATGGGCAATGCTGCAACAAAAGAAAGTCACCCCTATCAAGTAGAATATGATACGATTTCTAAAACTTCAAGATTGGGACATTCTAAATTTCTAAAGGGTTCCAAAATGTCTCCCTGCTCCTTTTAAACAAGAGATTAAATACTGTAGGTAGTGTGAGATAGGATGGATTAGAGCAATGTATTGGGGCTGAATGCGGTGTTTGCTTTGTGCTCATAATCAAAAGTAACTGCAGGGTGTTCAAAGTGAAAATAGCCTATGCCAAAAAAAGAAATGGTATGAACTATATGTAAATATTGCCACTAATACAAACCATATATTTCGGCATATAAGTCGAGGCTCAAAACCATAACAAAGCACTCAAAAGTCAGGGGTCAACTTGTATGCCAGATTCAAAAATTAGACCTTAAATTCAACTAAAAAAAATGTCCGCCATAGATTCGGTGTATAGGACGACCCAAGTACCTCCCCACTGCCGGTGCCACCACTCCTCGACACCACCCCACCTAGATATTTTACAATTGTAGAATCCAAGGTCCCTGTTCCTGCCCGGGAGCCTGAGGTCCCCACTCCTGCCCGGAAACGAGATCCCTGCTCCTGCCCAGGAGCCCGAGGTCCCCACTCCTGCCCAGGAGCTGACACACAGCCAGGGTTCCTGTACTGAGCACACTTGGGCAGTGAGATGACTTCTTCGATGCAGACGGCACCTCACCCGATGTTGAGAATGGCATCATCATCACCAACTCAGGCTCCAGCTCCATTTGGCATCTTCCCAGAAGCAAAAGGGTTTTTTAAAACTTTTTTTCCTTGCTTGCTTAATTTACAGATTTGTTACTTGGCGATTGGGGTCTTAACAAAGATCGGGTTGTTGCTGGGAGGCCTGGATGCACGTTCCTTGCAGAAGATTGGGGGGGTCATCTTATATGCACGATATAGGATAAAACCTTTTTTGAGGTTTTTCAGTTGGTTGTTTTTCCAGACTCTTTTGTGTAGTCTTCCAAAGGCGCTATTTGCCTTGGCGAGTCTGTTGTCTATCTCATTGTCGATCCTTGCATCTGATGAAATGGTGCAGCCGAGATAGGTAAACTGGTTGACCGTTTTGAGTTTTGTGTGCCCGATGGAGATGTGGGGGGGCTGGTAGTCATGGTGGGGAGCTGGCTGATGGAGGACCTCAGTTTTCTTCAGGCTGACTTCCAGGCCAAACATTTTGGCAGTTTCCGCAAAGCAGGACGTCAAGCGCTGAAGAGCTGGCTCTGAATGGGCAACTAAAGCGGCATCATCTGCAAAGAGTAGTTCACGGACAAGTTCCTCTTGTGTCTTGGTGTGAGCTTGCAGGCGCCTCAGATTGAAGAGACTGCCATCCGTGCAGTACCGGATGTAAACAGCATCTTCATTGTTGGGGTCTTTCATGAAATGAGGCTGAAAATGGGGACCTGACTGATCTGAAAGTTGATTTATTCGCTGAAATATATGGTTCATAAGGAAGATTCAGCAAGAATTCTTTCTGAAAAATTGTGGAGAATAATACATTTTAAATAATCTAACTGAATTAATTATAGCATGAAGACTGGTTTATTTTGTCCCTAGTAGTGAGGGATCTATTGATGCTCCCTGACTTTTGACTAGCTTTGAAGTGGCATGATATAGGTAGAGTTATCCATCAAGATTGTTCAGGGAATTCTAGTGTTGCAAACGTCAGTCAGATGACTATTAATTATACCATCAATGCAATGAAGAAATGCACTTTATAAAATCGAGAATGCATGTGTATTATTATTTTAGATGAGATAAAAGCTATCTGTTCTACTTTAATTTATTTTTCTCTATGAATCTGAGGTCTGTCAGAATGTCATCACCTAGGTGAAGCATCATAGTCTTCTTTCAAACTTTTTATCTGGGCAAAACTATTAACTATATTTGCTGCAGGCAGGAGTAGTAATTGGCATTAGTGAATACATTCGCACATTACCAAGAAAGTGATCAAAACCTAGCAATGTTGCTTTTGAAATATGAATGTTTCATGTAATTGTTGCTATAACACACATGTCATCAACAACATGTGTATAAATACATGTGTGTTACAGCAACAATTGTGGGGGGGCTGGTAGTCATGGTGGGGAGCTGGCTGATGGAGGACCTCAGTTTTCTTCAGGCTGACTTCCAGGCCAAACATTTTGGCAGTTTCCGCAAAGCAGGACGTCAAGCCCTGAAGAGCTGGCTCTGAATGGGCAACTAAAGCGGCATCATCTGCAAAGAGTAGTTCACGGACAAGTTTCTCTTGTGTCTTGGTGTGAGCTTGCAGGCGCCTCAGATTGAAGAGACTGCCATCCGTGCGGTACCGGATGTAAACAGCGTCTTCATTGTTGGGGTCTTTCATGGCTTGGTTCAGCATCATGCTGAAGAAGATTGAAAAGAGGGTTGGTGCGAGAACACAGCCTTGCTTCACGCCGTTGTTAATGGAGAAGGGTTCAGAGAGCTCATTGCTGTATCTGACCCGACCTTGTTGGTTTTCGTGCAGTTGGATAATCATGTTGAGGAACTTTGGGGGACATCCGATGCGCTCTAGTATTTGCCAAAGCCCTTTCCTGCTCACGGTGTCGAAGGCTTTGGTGAGGTCAACAAAGGTGATGTAGAGTCCTTTGTTTTGTTCTCTGCACTTTTCTTGGAGCCGTCTGAGGGCAAAGACCATGTCAGTGGTTCCTCTGTTTGCGCGAAAGCCGCACTGTGATTCTGGGAGAATATTCTCGGCGACACTAGGTATTATTCTATTTAGTAGAATCCTAGCGAAGATTTTGCCTGCAATGGAGAGCAACGTGATTCCCCTGTAGTTTGAGCAGTCTGATTTCTCGCCTTTGTTTTTGTACAGGGTGATGATGATGGCATCACGAAGATCCTGAGGCAGTTTACCTTGGTCCCAACAAAGCTTGAAAAACTCATGCAGTTTGGCATGCACACATCTCCATCGGGCACACAAAACTCAAAACGGTCAACCAGTTTACCTATCTCGGCTGCACCATTTCATCAGATGCAAGGATTGACAATGAGATAGACAACAGACTCGCCAAGGCAAATAGCGCCTTTGGAAGACTACACAAAAGAGTCTGGAAAAACAACCAACTGAAAAACCTCACAAAGATAAGCGTATACGGAGCCGTTGTCATACCCACACTCCTGTTCGGCTCCGAATCATGGGTCCTCTACCGGCACCACCTACGGCTCCTAGAACGCTTCCACCAGCATTGTCTCCGCTCCATCCTCAACATCCATTGGAGCGCTTTCATCCCTAATGTCGAAGTACTCGAGATGGCAGAGGTCGACAGCATCGAGTCCACGCTGCTGAAGATCCAGCTGCGCTGGGTGGGTCACGTCTCCAGAATGGAGGACCATCGCCTTCCCAAGATCGTGTTATATGGCGAGCTCTCCACTGGCCACCGTGACAGAGGTGCACCAAAGAAAAGGTACAAGGACTGCCTAAAGAAATCTCTTGGTGCCTGCCACATTGACCACCGCCAGTGGGCTGATAACGCCTCAAACCGTGCATCTTGGCGCCTCACAGTTTGGCGGGCAGCAACCTCCTTTGAAGAAGACCGCAGAGCCCACCTCACTGACAAAAGGCAAAGGAGGAAAAACCCAACACCCAACCCCAACCAACCAATTTTCCCTTGCAACCGCTGCAATTGTGTCTGCCTGTCCCGCATCGGACTTGTCAGCCACAAACGAGCCTGCAGCTGACGTGGACTTTTTACCCCCTCCATAAATCTTTGTCCGCGAAGCCAAGCCAAAGAGAGACAGCAACAATTACATGAAACATTCATATTTCAATACACTGATAAACAGTGTATTGAAATATTTAAATGTTTAATTTTATGGGATTTCTGCCACAATCAATGTCAACTCAATTGTTTTGCAGCCTAATTTATTGTTTGCGTGGTAACTCCAATGAACCATTCATGGATACCCACAAGAGAATGGGAAAGGCCAATCAAGCTTGACCATTAATTGAGATTTATTTCTATTTCATTGGTTCACCTGCTATTTATTCAATCCTTGAAGTAGATTGCTTTTCCTCATAAGGATATATTTTATACCTCTAATGCCGGGGGGTGGGTGGGAGGGAGGGAGAGAAGGGGGAGGGAAGAGGAGTGGAGAGGGGGAGAGGAGGGGAGGAAAGGAAGAGAGGAAGTAAACACCTGGAGGAAGAGGCAGCAGCTTCACCAATTGCCCCACAATGCATTGAAAATGAGCCATAAAGTGTGAAACATAGGGTTATTTTCTTGGTTTGGCTAAAGTCAAACTATTATATCAATGATTTAACCTCAAACTCAGAATCAAACTGTTGAAATTTGCAAATGACACCAGACTGGATAGAGACAGTATAAGTATAGTTGGTAAAGTAGGAAAAGTGTACAAATGTGTGTGTACGTACATGTGTAATATGTATAATATATACATACATAGGCAAGAGGAACATTGGTAGACCTCAGCTTCTCTTCAAGGACCTCTGCAAAAATCAACACAGAATGGTGGTAGAATACAGCAGATAACCACAACAAATGGCAAGGTATTCTTCAACAACACTTAAAGCAAGGCAAAAGAGTGATCTTGAGTCAGTCTGAGGAGCAGAAAACAAAGCGAAGAGCACAGCGAACAGCAGACACCAATTCAATGTTGCCCTATATTTGCACCATCCTGCTGTTCTAGGATCAGTTGATGCTGCTAAACAAACCAGTGTCTACCAGAGGTCCAATCCCCATGGCCGATCACGATTGACACACACAGACATATGTCTGTGTGTGTGAATATATAAACACACACACACACACACACACACACACACACACACACACATATATATGCAGTAAAACCCCAGTTATCCAGAATTCAAGCAACTGGAAAAAAAAGGAGAGAGAAGTAAATAAATAAATACAAGTTTCTATAAAACTTTAAAATTGTAAAATTGGGGCGGTATGGTTCACATAGCAGTTAGTGCAATGTTGTTACAGCACCAGAGATTTGGACTGGGGTTAAAATCCCATGTTATCTGTAAGGAGTTTGTATATTCTCGTGTCTGCTTGGGTTTTCCCTGCGTGCTCCGGTTTCCTCTCACCATTCTAAATATACTGGGGGTTGTTAACTGGGTGTAATTGGGCAGTGTGGGCTCATGGGCCGAAATAGCCTGTTACCATGCTGTATGTCTAATTTAAACTTTTTAAAATGTTCTCTAAAGTGACACATTAACATTTGGAGAAGATGGGAGCAAATATTCAGCCAGTGGAATGCCTTGGTCATGATTTGGTCGCAGCAGCTCTTTGTATAAAGTTGTGTTGAAATAAAATGGCGTCTCCCAGAATGAAGAGCTGGTTGGCAGCCTGTTTAGTAAGAGTCCTATTAAGAAGCTTGCTCTCTGCTTAGTAAGAGTCTTTATCTTTATTAGCATATTATTATTAAGTATATTCGTAAGGCTTTATCTCTAATCTTGGGGGAGGGGTTTTAATCATCTTTTGGGCAGTTCCATGGCAATGCAGTGACAGTTAAATGTTTTCAAAGAACGTGACTGAAAATAAAGTAAAATGTTTTAAGGTTTATATATTCATGCAAGTGAAGTTTGTTCAATGTAAGTACAGTATAGTATTGTTGTCTTTTAAATTGTTTATTCTTAATGCACGTGTATCAGTTAGGCATTTGTAAGAGTGATTCTCAAGCAACTGGAAAACTCACTTATCTAGCATCTACCAATCTCCAGGGTGTGGGATACCAGGGGTTTTTACCGTAAAATGCAAAATCAATTCAAAACTAGAATGCGTAACTATATAAAATGTTGGTCAGGCTGAATATTGAGATTTGTGTGCAATTCTGGTCCCATTGCAGGAAGGAGATGGCGACTTTGGAAAGAACATAGAAGAAATTTACCAGGCTGTTGCCTAGATAAAGAATATGAGCTATAATGAGACATGAGACAAAGTTACTAGGATATTCTAGTTGATAAAGCAATGGTTGGAAGTACAATGCTTGATGTAACTTTCCAAGAAGGTAAAGATTTGCAGATGATGTTGGATTCAAACCAATGTTTGGTTGGACCATGATTGGAATACTGTGCACGGTTCGTGTAACTAAATGAGAAAAGAACAATGAACAATCGGAACAATTGCAGAATGGATTTGCATGCTATTACCAGAAGTGATAGGGGCATTCATGAAAGACTAAGTTGGCTTGTATTCCTTTATCAGGAAAGCGATGCAGAAGAAACTCAATAGATGCCTTTCTCATTTTAGGAAGGTACATTAGAAGAATGTGGGAAAAACATTTTCCACTCCTGGATGAGTGTAGAATAAAGGGGAATAATGTAAGATCTGTGTTATTACATTGAATAAAGAATGTAAGAGAAATTATACTGTGACTGGTGAGAGTGTGAAACTTGTTGCAACATGGATGATTGAAGCCATCATGTATTTAAGATGAAGCTTGGTGTAAGAACAAGGGAGAAGAGAATAAAGGAATGTAGGGATGGAGTAAAAATGCATTTAGAGTGGAAGGAATTTTTTGTGGAATATAAACTCTGGCTTAGGTCAGTAATGCAGAAAATATTCAACATAAGCAGGCAGATTAATTACACTTAATGGAGTCTATGACCTACCAGTCTAACTTAAATAATCCATTATTTACATTAAAACTTTTGTTCTCTTTTTGTGTTCACACATGCTACTTAATCAATTAACTGCTCTTAAATTTGTAGTGAAAAAGATAATTTGGTATAATCTGTCAACAATGACATTTTCATGACCAATGTTTACTGTACATTCAATGGAAATTAGTAGCATACTGGAACTACAACTAGGAGATGAATACTTCCACAAGCTAATGCATTCTAGAATCATTTTACGTAAATCAGTTTTTCTTGTATATTTGATTTTTTTTCCATTTTACATGATATGCTCGAGTTTTTTTATAACAATTTTACATGATGCGTCTATTGTGGTGAACCGCACCACTCTATTATCAGATAGTGGCAGGCCCCTGCAAGAAGAGGAGTTCCCTGTGGCCAGGAGGCACAAAGAACTCTGGGAGGTGCGTGACCTCAGTGATCGGGTGATTGTGACAGTGCGCCAACTGTAATTATTTAAACTCCTGTGAAGATTTCATTCAACAGTTATGTTGGTTCAGCTCACAGACAACTTCTGTTGTGCTTTATTCACTGCACCACTCGCTACGATGGTGACGCTGATGATCCAAATGACATTTTGAACCTCACTATGGATGTGCAGAATGCCGATGCGCTCAAATTTTCAGTACTTTGGACCTTGCAGCCATAGGTCTGGTTCGAGCAGGATGAGGCCCAATTCCATCTATGCCAGATTACTGCTGACACAACAGAGTACTACTATGTCGTTGGATTGCTGGATCAAGACACCGTGGGGCCTATTGTTAATTTCTTACACCAGCTTCCAACCAATGATGGGTATGAAGCCACCAAAATCTTGTTCATAAATATTTTTGTCCTTTCCCGACGCAACAAGGCAGCATGACCTTTCCATGTGCACGGCCTGGGAGACCGCACTCCTTCCGAACTAATGAGCGAGATGCTGGTGCTCATGGACGGACACAAACCCTGTCTGCTTTTCAAGCAACATTTTCTTGATCAAATGCCAGAAGACATCCATTTGCTGCTTGCAGATGAAGACTTTAATGACCCCCATCGCTTAGCAGCCCGTGCTGATGAGTTGAAGCATGCTAAGCAGCAAGGTAGACTTTTGGTTGGGCGTGTAGCGGTGCCTCAGCAAAGGGCACAAAACCTGCCCAGTCCAGATAGTGGTGAGCCTCAGACTCAATTGGACCCAACTCAGATTGAGCAGTGGTTCTATTATCATCAGAGATGGGGAGCTGCAGCCCGCCTCTACCATCTCCCCTGCACTCATCCGGGAAATGCTGAGGCCAGTTGTTGGTAGTGGCCATGATGACCGGCCATAAGAACAACTTTTCCTCTAGGATCGACACTCAGACATTCATTTCTTAGTTGACAGTGGAATGGAGCTTAGCCTGTTTCCCTCCTCCGACCCAGAGACACTTCAGGAAAGAAGGGCCCTCCCCTCACGGCCTCCAACAAAAGAAGCATCTGAATGTATGGATCATGGACAATTCCACTCAATTTTGGCTAGTTGTGGTTCAGCTGGCCCTTCACCATTGCTGATGTATCACAGCCACTCCTGGGAGATGATTTTTTGCAAGCACACTCCCTTCTAGTAGATCTCAAAGGATGCTGTCTAATTAATTCGAAGACTTTTGAGTTCCTCACCTTGCACCCCACGGCATTGCCTCCATTTTGCCTCAGCTCAATGCTGCTTTCAGACAATGAGTACACCAGAATCCTAGCAGAATTCCCCAGCATATTGCTCTGCAATTCTCAATAGCCGAATCGAAATATAGAGTAGAGCACCACATTCTGACTCATGGGTGTCCCTTGCCTGCTTGAATGTGCAGGCTACCTCCGGATAAATTACAATTGGCTAAAGATGAATTCTGACACATGGAGGAAATAGGGATTGTTTGCTGCTCTGATAGCCCTTGGGCATCACCACTGCATAGTCCTTGTGGGGACTATTGGCGTCTGAACAACATCACTATGGCAGATTGCTACCTGGTTTCCCATATACTGGATTTTGCTGCAATCCTTCATGGTGCTAAGATTTTCTCCAAAATTGATCTGGTGCGCGGGTATCATCAGATCCCAGTTCACCTGGACAACATTCCTAAGACTGCATTGATGACCCCATTTGGGTTAATTGAATTATGCCTTTTGGTTTAAAAAACACAGCCCAGACATTTCAATGTCTAATGGACACAGTGACGCGGGGTCCATATTTTGTATTCGTTTATTTGGATGACATCCTTATCGCCAGCCACGTGGCACCAGCACTGGGCCTATCTCTGTCAACTATGTCAGCAGCTAGATGACCACAGGTTTGCAATCAACCTGGTCAAATGCCAGTTTGGCCTCACATCAATCGATTTCCTCAGCCAACACCAAGCGGTTCAAGGTCGAGGCCATTTGTAAATTTCCAGGACCCTCTACCATTAAAGGCCTGCAGGAATTTGTTGGCATGATTAACTTTTACCATCATTTCATGCCAGCTGCAGCCAAAGTTACACAACCACTTTTCAATCTCTTGTCCAGACATCCCAAGGAACTTAAATGGGATGTCGAGGCCGCGGCCGCATTCAAGACTGCCAAAGGAGTGCTAGTGAGAACCACTCTGCTCGTTGTGACAGAGTATTTAGAGGTGTTTTGGGAGGAATTGTTAGAGCAGCTTGTACACACACTCATTTTAAAACACAGAATATTCACAGGACTTTAGCAGAATGCTTTTTGCAGGAAGCAACAAAGTATCAACAGCAGCTTGCCTGGGAGAGCATATGATCTTTGCAGGCAGAGGAGAAGAGTTTTGCTCTCAGAGAAGGAGGGTGTGAAACAGAGAGGAGAAAGACAGAAATCCGTTCGAGAGGGACAAGCTGGCAAACCTTTGAAAGACTGTCTGGTCCAAGGAGAAGACTGGCGGTGTGAAAGGTGACGTGAAAGAAAGAGGATCATCTGGAGAACTCTGAAGGGGGCAAGTTTCATCAGCAAGACTGATTGAGAAGGAATCAGTTGCGGATGTCCTGGGAAAACCAGAAAGAACCCTCCTAAGTGGTAACTATTTGCCTGTTAAGCACCAAAGACTGGTGAGCTTTTTCAATGCTAACATCTGTGCACAGTACAGGAATGGCCTGCAACCAGTGAGATTGGACTGTGATCCAAAGAACTTTTCTAATCTTAAATATACATTACCTGTGCTTAGTATTAGAGGGGCAATTAAGTAGTTAGGTAGGTTAAGTAATAAGTTGAAGTTTAATTCTGTTTTCTTGTTCAAATATAATTAAAAACAACTTTTGTTTAAGAAACCCTGTGTTGAGGTGCATATCTATTGCTGTTGGTTTTTGGGGTCCTCTGGACTCCATAACATTGTGCACCCAAAGGTTGACATGTCAACAGCTCTGACAGTGGATGTGTCAGGCACTGCAGTAGGTGGGGTCCTGGAACAGCTCATCAACGGCATCTAGAATCTTTCTTTAATCATCATTTGAGACCACTGGAGCAAAAGTACACTGACTTGACAGTGAGCCTTTTACTCTCTACTTGGCCATATGACATTTTTTCTATTTCCCAGAGGGCAAAGGGTTCATGTTTACACAGATCACAAGCTGTTGACTTTTGCCTTCGCCAAGATGACCAATCCATGGACAGCATGACAACAACAACTCTCCTACATTTCAGAGTTTACAACTATAATAAAACACATTGCCGGGAAGAACAATCTTGTCACCAATACACTATCCCGCACCAACATCGCTTCCCTCCTGCTCCCGGTATAGACTACACGGCTTTGGCAGCAGCTCAGTAGGAAGCTGAAGGGATGGCTGTGAATTGCGCTGCCATCTTGGGACTGAAATTGGACAACATATGTTTGGCCCAGCAAATGCCTCCCTACTTTGTGATGTATCCACCAGCCATGGCAACGTTGGGTGTTTGATGTCATACAGAGTTTGGCTTACCCTACGATCAGGATGACAACAAGGCAAATTCAAGTGTCACGGCTTGGGCAAGGACATGCATCCAGTACCAGACCTCAAAAGTTCAGCGCCACACCAAAGCACTAGAGGTTTTTGCACCCATACAGTGCAGGTTTGATCACATCCACATGGATATGATCAGCCCGTTGCCCCCATCCAAGTATGCTACTCATCTCTTCACAATAGTAGACAGGTTTACAAGATGACCAGAGGTTGTCCTGATCTCCGACACCTCTGCCTCAGCTTGTGTGAGAGCCGTCATCACCAATTGGATAGTACGTTTTGGACTATCCATGCTTATCTCCTCTGACAGAGGAGCTCAGTTTACGTCCAGGTTATAGTCCACAATCGCACAGTTGCTGAGCATGTAAATGCATTGGTTGATGGCCTATCATCCCCAGTCCAATGACTTAGTAAAACGTTTTCACCATCATATGAAAATGGCTCTCATGGCACATCTTAAGGGACTAGATTGGACAGACGAATTGCCTTAGGCATCCGAACCTCAATGGAGGAAGCCTCCTAATGGTCCCAGGGGATTTCATTCTAGCAGCACATGGGCACTCACACATTTAGGGAGAAGGTAAGTACACTGGCACCTATCCCGGCCACCCAGCATGGGTCTGCGACTTCATACATTCCGCCTGAACTTAAGGACTGCCTTTATGATTTCCTGCACAGGGATGCGCACAGGACGCCATTGCAATGGCCATATAAAGGTTCTTTCAAGGTGGTATGGAATGATGGCTGCACATTTGCTATAGACATTGGCGGCAGGCAAGAAACAGTTTTGGTAGATCATCTTAAGCCGGCATATGTGGACCTAGATCAGCCAGTATGGGTAGCATGCACTGATGCAGGGGGCATCTGCTGGCCCATTCTAGCCATATAGGTGAGACAGCGGTGTCACCTCCAAACTCTGGTATTTAGCGAACCTCGCCACTCCATTATCAAACCAGCATCTGTAGTTGCGTGCCCTCACAGGATTAGGAGTTCCCGTTAGTTGGGGGGGGGGGGGGCACGAAAAACTCTGGGAGGCGTGTGACTTTAGTGGTTGGGTGATTGTGATAGCGCGCCAACTGTAATTATTTCAACTCCTACAAAGATTTCAATAAACAGTTCTGTTGGTTCAGCTCAAAGACAACTTCTGTTGTGCTTTATTCACTGCACTACTTGCTACAGCATTCATATTTCTAGGGTCCATGATAGAATGATAATGATCAGGTCAGCAGTAGATATTAAACAGTAACCTTAAACTTTAAGGAGGAAAGCAACATACATTGTGAGCAAAATGCCTGAAGCTCATTGGAGTTCAATGAAAAACAAATAGTCTTGCACTTCCCCCACACATTCTACTTCATTCCCTTCTCCCATACAGGATAAAATGAGGAATAATCTCCTTCCTCTGGTGTGTGGTCTGTTTTCTGCAGCTTCATGCAGACAGTACAGAGACACAAGGTCAGGGGATCAGCAGAATACTAATAAGAAAGCTGATTGATGAAAATGTCAGCTGAATAATGTGTTAGTTAATTAATGACTTCTGCCCATTTAAAGGGCCCTTTTAAAGGAAGCTTCTCGTCTCACCACTTCTATTTTGGGAAGAAACCACCCCTGTAATACTTCGTTTTGCAAACAGCAGCAGAAGGACTTCAAAGGTGAACACAACCACTGTTGTATTTGGGCTGATTCTTTTGTTCTTTTGCAGGGCAGTCAGGCATGTTTCCAAAGTTTAAAAATAGCAGAATGCTATTGGACTCCTTTAGATTAAAACTTTAAAGGAAAATACGATGTTCCAATTCAACTTCTTTGTGACAAAGATGGAATCTGATGTTATCTTGCCAGAAATACCCACATGTAAAAAGAAAACATGAATCAATGGACAATAAATTAAAAAAGAAACCAAAAGAAAAAATAACTTGTAAATAACATTTAATAAAATGTCATAATCAAATACAAATGCAACAAAAGATGAAGAACATAAATGGAATTAAAAATGATTTTTATCTGGGCAATAATCATTTCTGGATAAAAAAATCTCATTAGTTTCCTTAGTGAAAGAACAAAAGAGTGAAGATGCTGGAAATCAGAAACAATAGCAGAAAATGCTGAAAACACTCAACAGGTCAGGTAGCATCTGCAGAAGAAAGAATTAACATTTTATTTTTGACCACTCACTCCTTTCATGGATGCTCCCTAACCTGCTAACAGCTCCCAGAATTTGCTGCTATTTTCCTTTAGATTTTCCTTATTTATACTCAGGAATGGACCCTTTTTAAATCTGTGATTTTTAAGAGAACATTTCCTATTGTTAAAATATTATTTAATTCTTATAATTAAATAACCTGTTCACATCGTTGTGAAGTAACAGACAGATTTTAGCAATGATCTGTTTTTAGTTTTGACCCATTGATATTGCTAATGGCAATGCATGCATTAGATTACTAGTAGCACATGGAAAGAATGGCCCTAATATGAGATTTAAGCTCTGTGAGGCTGCCTCTTCAATGGGGTATTGCATTAATTCATTGTGTAGATGTATTCGCAAATCACTGGCTTAAAACATCAGAGAACCGCAGTGAATGAGTATAGAAACAGCACAACAACCAATTCATGTGGGACAAATGCAGTTTATTTGTTGTCAATTTATAATATTGATTTTGTGCTCTGTTAAGCCAAGCTGGCTCTTTTTTTAAATAATTTGAACAATTTGGTGTTTCTAGCCCTTGACGCTGAACCTTAAATATTCTATGGCAGCAGAATATGCAGCTAAATGAAAGACAGAATCTTTCATTTATTTCCAGACTGTGGATATTACAATCAAAGTAAGGCTATGCAAAGCTTTATTCACTCCACATCGAGACTCTTCATCTTTCGTTCTTTCACTGTGGAATGATGTCAAACTTTCTGCAAACCCTTAAAAATAATCAATGCACTTATTTTGTAGTCACGTTCTGTTCCAGAAATATTCTCAGGTTCTAAATTGAGGTTAGGTTGAATGGTCTGTGATACACAAAATAATTCAAGAAATGAAAGGATTGAATAAAAATGGATAAAATATATTGGAATCCTCCCAGACAATGCAGGTGGTCTGTTGGAATAAACACATCTGGTCTCTTGGGAAATACTGATCTTGATACACTGTTTCACTAATACAAACTGACCATTGAGCATTCACAGAGGAAAACCAAGTTCATTTTCTATTTCCTTGTGGAATTATGATGGGAAATTTTGCTTATTTAAAATTATTGTAAGATGTAATTTGTTGTTATTGCTATGCTTACAATTTACTGACAAGAATAAAATAAAAAATAGTGTCTATTTTATAAGAACAACTTTGAAACATTTAGTTAGCTTGCATTCCAATGAAAGGATAATGCAAATATTAAATTTTGAAAAATGAACATCAAGATCAAGATTAACTTTATTATTATGTATACAGGTTGCACAAACATTCAAAATAAATGAGTACCAAATAGAAACAGAAGCTGAGGATAACTGAAGGAATCGCAGAAAGAAATTGGTTTAGCATAATCTTTGTCAAGGAGAAATATAGGATTAGTTGTGCAGACATCACAAGGTATGATATTAGCTTCTGTTCAGAGTGAACAAATTGGGCATCTAACAGGCGACAGACCAAATACTGCAATTGCAGGGATGACAAGTTTTGTCTGAATTTTAATTGGATTAACATTGAATGGCTGATGATAAACAAAGTGCTTTTGCCATGATCTCTGGCTTCATGTAATAGACTGTTGGAAATTCTCTGTATGCATGCTGTTCAATACAACAACCCTGAAGCATTTAGATGCTTGAAATCAATATGACGAGGCTAAGAATAACTCTAAATGCTAAACAATCAATGCCGTATGCTTCTAATGCACCAGGAATGAACACTAAAACTAAGAGAACCAGACAAACTATGTTGGAATTCCTTTAGTGTAAACCTTGCTGTCAAAAAGGCATAATTTTGATTTTGGTATACTGTATTTGCTTCCAAATTATTGCTCTGGTAATGAATGGGATTGTATTCTTCTTGTACAATAGAAATGAAAACAGCGAGGTTAACTGTGACTCGAATTCTTAAGCTACCATGGTAGCAAATAGATGGGAGTCATTCCAGCAGGAGACAGATAAACATAGAGATATTGTGAGGTTGAATCCAGTAGACCAGGTTAGTGCTAATATATAATTTTACACATTAAAGAGCTACATGTAATTATGATAAAGTTGCTACATGAGGGACTAAACTGTTAAAGTCAAAAAGACAAGCATCTTTATGCATAATACATAAATGTTACCAACACAAATCAGAGAGCAGAGGGTACACCTTTTGGGAATATCAAGGAAGTAATGATCCTTTATGCCAAAGACGTCCTTGTGTAGTGTAAAAAGTTTAATGACTGGATTAGGTATTCTGGGTATGGTAACATTGTTTCATACAGTTAACGTTCTAAAATTTGCTCTGGGTGTTCTTGACAGCCATGTTCAAACATTCAAACATTGCCTTTACATGTTTTACATGATCATTTCCTTCTCCCAGAATATTTCCCTGACATCACTTTCAATCAGTGTTCTACATTTCATAATATGTGCTGTAGTCTGACAACCCAAGTTCTTAATTTTGTAAACCAATCATTACCATCCAAAGCAAAGTATCGCAGATACTGGGGTGTGAAATATAACAGAAAATATTGGAAGTACTCAGCAGAATAGAACTCGGAGAGTGAAAATGAAAATTAAGTTTGTTACTCTTTCCAGGAATGCTGCCTGGATTGCTTAGTATTTTAAATATTTCTGTTGTTTTATGATTGAGTTGAAGAATTTTGATTGCTTGTGACTTTAGGTCCTGCTGTTCATTCACTGCAGTTATTCATCATTGCTTTTCTCCTACAGGAGAAGACAACCTGCAATGTCAGTAAGTTGTGTACTACTGGAGGAAGATGGTTGGCTAACTCAAAGAGATTTGCCAGAATTGTCTGGTTTCATCAAAATCCTAGCATTTACTGTCCAAATATCAATATGCCTCAGTTTTCAACTTGAGCAATCATACATTCAAGGCTTACTGGGTGACAGATGTTGCTACCTCTCTTACCACACCCATTTTCTGAACTGCAAATGGAGTCCAACATCAGACCTTAGGCTCTCTAGGATTCACTAACATTATATAAAACACAAAAATCTGCAGACACCATAGTTAAACTGAAAGCACAAAGTTGGAGAAACTCAGCAGGTCAAGCAGTGTCCTTTATATAGCAAAGATAAAAATACATAACTGACATTTCCGACTTGAGCTCTTCATCAAGGTATGGAAAAATGTCAGCAGGTGTCTGAGCAAAAGAATAGGGGGATGAGGTGTGGTTGCAAAGGCAGGAAGTGATAGGTGGAGAAGGGAGGGAGGGAACAGCAGTGATCAAAGGGAGGATGGATAGCTGCGTGAAGGGAGGGGGAAGGGAGGAGGAGAACTGGAAAGGGCAAGGGAAGGTGGAGGTGGAAGAGGAGAGCCCATAAGCAGAAACCGGCAAAGTCAATATTAATGCCATCTGGCCAGAAAATGCTCAGATGGAAAATCAGGTAATGTTTCTCCAATTTGCAGGGGTCTTGTACATAAGGCCATGGACAGATAAGTGAGATGGGAGTATGGCACAGAAATGAAATGGTTAGCTACTAGGACGTCTCTATTACTATTGCAGATGAAGTGAAGGTGCTCAGCAAAGCGATCTCCCAATCTGCACCCAGTCTCTCTGATGTAAAGAAGGCCACAAAGGGGGCACCAGATGCAGTAAATCAGTCCTTCAGCTACACGTGAGGTGTTGCTTCACTTGAAAGGCCAGTTTAGGGCCCCATATCATGGTGAGAGAGGAGGCGTGGCATCTCCTGCAGCCACAGGGGTAGGTGCTGGGGTGAGGGTGAAGGTTGTTGGGGAGGGATGAGTTCACGAGGGAATCATGGAGGGAGTGGTCCCTATGGAAGGCAGAGAGGGGAGGAGAGGGGACTATGTGTCTGGTAGTGGGATCCTGTTATGTTCCAGAAATTCCAGGGGATAATGTGTTGAATACAGGAGCTGGTGTGGTGGTAGGTGAGTATAAAGGGGGATTCTATGTTTGTTGCATCTGGGGGCAGAGGGGGTCAGAGCAGATGAGCAGGAAGTGGAGGAGATGCGGTTGAAGGCTGAGTTGATGGTGGTGGAAGGGAAGTCACATTTGTGGAATGCAGACATTTCAAAAGATCGGGACTGAAAGACCTCATCTTGGAAACAGATGCGGTGGAGATGGAGAAATTGAGAGAAACAGATAGAATCCTTGCAGGGGACAGGGTGTGAGGAAGTGTAGTCAAGGTAGTTGTGGGAATTAGAGGGTTTGTAATATATGTCGTTGGAAAGCTTATCTCCTGAGATGGAGGCAGAGCGATCCAAGAAGAGGAGAGTGTTGTTGAAGATGGACCAGGCAAGTTTGAGATTGGAGTGGAAGTTGGCTGAAAAGTGGTTGAAGTTGACAAGCTCATTATGGGTGCATGAGGCAGCATCTTGGTGAGGAATCACCATTTGTGATCCCTGCTGGGACCTGAGATCTGAGATTCAGTGTCAATTCTGGACCTGCAATTTTGTAAGCAAATTTTATTTACATAAATGTTCATAGTTGTTTAAATATCTCTAATATTGAGAGGCATTCACTGTGGTGGAAGACTTCCAACAAGATTTCAACATAATTACATCACCAGGAGCAAGTGGCAGCTGCTTAAAAAACTGTTGAACTTCCTTTCTTCGTGAGAGATCAGAACAGCCAGTCAGCTCAATGTGGAGGCAATGAGTAAAGCACTTCAGTTACGGTGATTTCTGGAAAGGTTAAGGTCATTTAGACTCTGAAACATCTTGGTCAACACCTCAGGGTTATTTGGATGTCCATCAGTTACAGATATAAGTAATTCCTTAGCTCCATGAGGTCCCAAACTCTTTAATCAATACTAACTAAAACTCTTTTCCTTAATGGCTATAGATCCCCCCACCCCCCCCTCCACCCAACTCCCAGACTCTGCTCAAAGTTCATAGGCCCCCACCCCCGTGAAGCAGTCAAGATTTGATTTCTTCCATACTTCTAACGATTACATAAAAAGAATATTAAAAATATTTATGTTACATGAGGTGAAAAGAAACAAGGATTTTACTTAAATGTGCTGGGCAGTAGAGCCCCCATTGAAAATGGCTGCATTAGAGAATCTGATGCACTTCAGAGGTAGCATTGCTTCAAGGCAGCAATAGAGAGAAGCAATCCATCAGTTCACCATATAAGTCTTCATCTTTTCAGCATCAAACTGCCAAGGAATTCGTGGCAAAAGTTTATCAATCTTTTGTGCACCCCAAGACAAGTGCTTTAAGAGAAAGATCACCACTCTAAATTGGTCAGAACATTTTGCAATAGATGAAAATGAGTTCAATGTCATACACAGGGCCCTCCTTCATGTTTGGGACAAAGATACTTTCTTCCTTTATTTGCCCCTATGCTCCACAGTTTTAAATTTATAATCAAACAATTCACATGTAATTAAAGTGCACATTCCAGATTTTATTCAAATTTATTTTTGTTTGACCATGTAGAAATTACGGCACTTTTTATAGATAGTCCTCCCATTTCAGGGCACCATAATGTTTGGAATATTTGGCTTCACAGATGTTTGTGATTACTCAGGTGTGTTTAGTTGCTTCATCACTGCAGGTAAAAGAGAGCTAAGCTTGATTCTAAGGTGTTGATCACCTTTCAATTCTGGAGTTGCTATTTTTCAACATGAGGATCAGAGTTGTGCCAATGAAAGTCAAAGAAGCCATTATGAGGCTTAAATTCAAGACTAAAATAGTTAAAGACATTGCCCATACCTTAGAATGAACATAATCAACATCATTAAGAAGAGAAAGCGTACTGGTATTCCAAGGAAGACCTCCACTGCTGATGACGGAAGAATTTGGATCATAATGAAGAAAAATCCCCAAATGTTATGTCTGACAGATCAGAAACACTCTTCAGGTGGCAGATGTGGACCACTGAAGCGGTTCTTAACCTTATTCTTTCCACTCACATCCCACTTTAAGTAATCCCTATGCCATCGGTGCTTTGTGGTTAGTAAGGGATTGCTTAAGGTGGTATGTGAATGAGAAGGAAAGGTTGAGAATCACTGCTCTGGACCCAATTGTTACTGATATATTTTGCTTGAGAAAAATTGTAATTTGCCATTTCCTTTGGAGTTATGAAACCATGCACATAATGAGTCAATTAGGTATGATTAAAACAGTAGTTTTCAAACTTTTTCTTTCCACTCACATATCATTTTAAGTATTCCCTATGCCATAGGTGCTCTATGATTAGTAAGGGATTGCTTAAGGTGGTATGTGGGTGGAAAGAAAAAGTTGAAAATTACTGGTCTACTGTCTGCAGAAGACATCAAGGACAGAAATACAGAGGCCTCAATACAAGATGCAAACCACTAATTAGCCACAGAAGCAGGATGGTCAGATTATAGTTTGCCAAGAAGTATTTAAAAGAGTCTGCAGAATGCTGGAAAATGGTCTTGAGGACAGATGAGACCAAGATTAACCTGTGTGCAAAGCAAAGTGTGGAGGCATAAAGGAACTGCCCAAGATCCAAACCAGACCACCTTTGCCATGGTTTGCATTTTGCAGCGTAGCCATTATATTTCTGTTCATGAAGTCTTCTGCAGACAGCAGTCATTTTTATGATTTTTCTTCTTTATGATATGAATTCTGTCTTCAGCAGTGGAGGTCTTCCTTGACCAGTCCCTTTGCGATTATTTGGCTCACCAGTATGTTCTTTCTTCTTAATGATGTTCTAATCTAAACTGTTGATTGTTGTAATCATAAGGTTTGGGTGTTGTCTCTTACTGTTTATTCTTGTTTTTCAGCCCTATAATGGCTTCCTTGACTTTCATTGGCACAACTCTGGTCCTCATGTTGAAAAATGGCAACTACAAACTCCAAAGGTGATCAAAAGCTTATAAGCAAACCTAGATTTCTTATATCTGCACCAATTTAGCAATTAAACATACCTGAGTACTCAGAAACATCTTTTGTGAAGCCAAATGTCCCAAACATTTATGAGGGACTTCAGGGCTGGGGCAGCTGGCGGGGGAGTATGGGGTTGGGCAGTTGGTGGGGGAGTATGGGGCTGGGGCAGCTGGTGGGGGAGTATGGGGCTGGGGAGTCCGGCTGGGGAGTACGTGGCTGGGCAGCCAGTGGGGGAGTATGGGACTGGGGCGGCCATCCCCAAGAATCCTGACTTATCAAAAGCACTCAGCTTTTACATTTAGCAGGATTTTATGTGCGTGCGTAAGCCCCATAGTCCCCTGCTAGTCGCTCCATCCCTGTAGTTCCCTGTCCACCGCCCCAGCCCCATAGCCTGGGGGACTGTCAAGCAGCGGGGAGGGAAGGTGTCCGCAGCGGAGAGGGTGGCTGTCAGCGGGTCTCCAGCTGACTGTCAACAGGCTGCCCGCTGCTATGCACCTGAAAGCTGCTAGCAGCTTTGCCTGAGCTGCTTTCAGGTGCAACGGGGGATTCTTGGAGCAGGATATTATACCTACACGAGAAGGGTTAGGTAGGTAAACCTCCTGGCCGGATTCTCCACTTTCAGGTGTACAATAGGCTGCTTTACAGTCGGGTATTGTGGCCACCTGAAAGTGGCTTATAATTCTATTAACATATAAGTGAATAGTGCATTGTCATAGCCCATACTGGAATATGGGATGCGGTGCCTGTATGCTGTATTATTCTTCTCTAAGATAATAGAATGTAGAACTTGGGCTCCTGCTATGATGTGATAGAAGGTGAATGAAACAAGGGTTTCACTTACATCACATTGAGCTTGATAATTGATGACAAATATTCAAAGCACTGAAACTTTGTAAATCAATGGATCACCTTTGATGGCCAAACCAATTTTGAATCCAATTTTGCAAATCTCCATGGATCACATGTGCTTTAATCTTCTGGATCAGCCTACCATGAGGGACCTTGTTGTATGCTTTACTAAAGTCCATATGTCCTAACCTCATCAATTATCTTTGTAACTGCCTGAAAAACTCAATCAAGTTCATAGGACATGACTTGCCCAGTGCAAAGCCATGTTGACTATCCCTAATCCTAATAAGTTCATGCCTTTCAAGATGTAAGTAAATTCTATCCTAAGAAGCTACTCTAATAATGTCCCTACACTGATGTAAGGCTCTATTGCTCATCTTCAACAACGGGACACCATTGGCTAGTGTCCTGTCCTTTGGAACTTTGCCTGAAGCAAAAGATTTCTGTCAAAGAACTCTAATCGTCTTTCCTCTCGTCTCCCTCAATAACATGAGATAGATCCAAGTAGATCTTGGGGACATTTATCTTAAATTTTCGTCCAAAGGCCAAACTGTTCCTCCTCCTTGACATCACCATGCTCTTGATGGCCCTCCATAATCTCATTATTGTACACGCGCGTCTCCTTGGTGGATATTGGTTTGGTCCTCATTTGGTATCTCAGTCGCTTCCTGTGATTCCATGCATGAATTATTTCCTTTGACCTTGAGTGGCCCTATCCTCTCCCTAGATTTTCTCTTGTTTTTAATGCATGTGTAAAATGCCTTACAGTTTTCCTTAATCCTATGCACCAAGGAAAATTCATGGCCCACTTTAATCCTGTTTAATTTATTTATTTACACTTCTGAAGGGTCCTGTCCAATTTCATCTTGCTACACCTTACATATATATATATATATATTTTCTTTTTTTTGGCTAGATCTCACCACACGATCTCTCCAGATCCAATTTCCCAAACCTTGTCATACTTTCTCGCAGAAATACAAGTTTGGATTGGTTCCTTTGGATCTAATCACTTAATGCCACGGAGTCAATGAGAAACAGCACTTGTCGCGCTGAATTACACGTACCATCAACCACATATCTACATTCATCCCATTTTTAAAAAATTCCCTGCCACTTCCATCAACCCCCTCTCTCCAGATTCTGCCCTTCACCTACATACTACAGGGCCAATCATCAGTGGTCAGTTATCTTTGTAACTGCCTGAAAAACTCAATCAAGTTCATAGGACATGACTTTCCCAGTGCAAAGCCATGTTGACTATCCCTAATCCTAATAAGTTCATGCAATCTACTAGGACGCTCCGAAAGGAACCGAGCGAGGTGAGGACTGAATTCGGATCTGTCGCTGTGAGGTCGCGGTTCGATTATTAGTTGATTTATTTCTGCAGGGGCGTTGCTTATTTTCAAGGAACTGTTTCAGAAGTCGAGTCCCAATAACTTAAGCTCCTTGCGGCAGCTTCTCTACTTTCTGGCAGTGTTCCCGTGTCCTTTTCAAACAGTCGATCATTACAATGAAGCCAGGAGCTGATGTTCCCGCGGATGCAAGTTGTGTTTCTCCGACAGATCTTCACGCAGATGGGCGGCCTGAAACCCCCACCCAGCAGTCCCATTAAAAACAAAATGTTTGGCCAGGTCCAGAGAGCCGTCGGGAGAGTCGGTCATCCACTCGGCCACACCTGGGCTTGGCTGACCTCGTGGGCGCCAGACATTGGCCCCAAATTGCTCGTCTGAACCTTGCAAATGCTGTGCCCTCCCGCCGAGCTGACCCTGGTCTGACCCGAGTAATTTTCGGTCCGTTCATATCCGAGTACCGAAGGTGAACCTTTACAACGTGTATAGTTCTGATATCCGCAAGGCACGATATCCTTGATGAAGTGCTCAAGTCCGAAACGTTGGTTCTGTATCACTGTTGGACCTGCTGAGTTTCTCCAGCGTTGAGATTTTGACCACATGGGATAGTTTAAACCATCGAACATTCCTGTCACGGAATTCAGCTTTCAAGTCGATGTTTACTCGGTTCACCACTCGTTCAATGTTACTCTCTGAATGCATCTGACAACCTTCTCGTTTCCCTTCTCAGCACAGCCCTTGCACTTGACCGGCTGAACTCTTCGCTGAATTCACAACCTTATTCTTAACTTTAAACAATCGGGCCATAACTTTAATTTCTTGGCTTTTTTAGGCCATACTTTACAAGTTCACGGACATCCGCCCCACTCATTCTTGATCTAACCCTGTCCTATTCCCGTGATCGGGAGTGCACAGCAACCTGCATGAGAAGGTGAGACGATGAGGTGGAGGGGCGGTTGGCGAGAAGACAATTTGATACCGAGAAAGGAGGAGGAGGTTTAAATCGTGTACCTGAGGATAACTATAAAAGACCCCTCTGTCCTTACATGATGTCCCCAGTTGCTTAAAAGCGCTCTTCTCTGAATTGGAAAACAACTTGATGCCTCCTGTAGCATTTGGCAGTTGTCTGTAAGTGTCAGTCACCTCTGGCCCTTCAGCACAATAGAGAGTGCACTTTGAATTCAGAGCAGCCAAAATGTCAGCTATTTTGCGGATGATGTCATTTTAACTAGAGCCGGATTGATGGGAAGAGGCGAACAAGCAGCAAAGACGTGTTTTGCACATTCTCTGAAACAGAAGAAAGATTTATTTATTCTGCGGGCAAGACAATATTCGAAACATTGACTGTGTTCACGAAAAAGTATCCATTGCATCTGTCCCTGATGGAAAAAACAATATTTATTTACTGCTGTCACAGTCACCAATCGGAAGACAAAACCCCTGACAATCCAAATTTACATATGTCAACGATTTTAAACCGTGGCGTTTCATTTGATAACAATTCATATTGTAAATTAATTGATTTTAAGTGAATATCATATTTGAGATTCGTGTCAGTTCGTCACGATAAATAACATTCTAAAAACCGTGCACACAAAAGCGAACTTAAAGCGCTCATAAACTCGTCCTTTGTGGAGGGAAAAGCAGCGCGTTTTATACTGTTGCTAAGGTTCTTATTGTTTTCCCGCAGTTTTTGTGCTCGAAGGTCAGCCTTTCTCTGGGTCTCTTTCACTAGCTTTGCTGTATTGGGCTGAGATAATTAGATCAGTGCTATCAGTTTCACTGTCCTTTTTTCTCACTACTATTTACATGATAAAGGGAGTTTATGCTGGTTTGCTGTTTCCCTTTAAATGCTCCACTTTCTTCCACAGTGAATGATTCAGTGCATCACCTTGCCATGTACTGGCAAGGATACCCAGGCCCTTGGGAAAAACAAATTGCCGCTTTATCCAATGTATAGAGCTGTTTACATAATGTCATCACTCGATGCAAAGCATTTACTGGTCTTGTCATACCCATCGGCTATTAGATCATTTTTACAGGATTTCACCCAGCGTTATCATTAAACAGCACAGGAAATGGGCATTAAAATGATCAGAATTACACTACTGTGCTTAAGTCCAACAGATTCCAACTTTTACATGATGATCTCTCTTGGTTTAGCGCTATTTGCTGTTAAATTAAATTGAAGCATCTTAAGGTCAAATTTTCTTGTGGCATATTGAGCCCGAGCTGTATTTTTCCTTTAATTTAATAGCTCCAGAAGCTTTTTCAGTTAAATCGACTGTTCATTATTTAGCACCATTTACGGAGCTGTGTGGTGAGTTTTAATGAATCCTTGGCACAAAGCGTCCTTTCAGGCGAGGGAAGAATAGACTCTATTTAGACCCTTACGGCTGTACGTCAAAGGCTAACCATAATACTTGTCAAGCTGGGAAAAATTCCCACTGATATGGGAATGTGTATTTGCGTCCGTAGCGAAGAAATCAACCAAAAAGGCCAGGTAGACAGAAATAAGGCGAGAGGGTTCCAATGAGCAGTGGCACCTGCTCCACTTAAACCATGCACGACAAACACCTGATGCTGCGAGTACCCACTGGGTTTTTCTTGCGGGGAGAGGCGACGGAACAATTTGGCGGCATCGTTGCATTCTCAGCATTGCTAATATTCAGTTAAAGCGGCCCTAAACATGAAAGAAAATAGTTCGGCTTTCTCTAGATCGCACTACCCTTTGAATTTGACGTTTTGTGCGACTCTTGTAGATTAATTGCTCGTTGCCACGCTTGGATTATAAAACGAAGACACAACAGACCGCAGATGGTGGAAACTGGAGCAAAAGAAAAACAAATTACTGGGGGGATTAAAAAAAAAACTCGGTGGGCAGGCAGCATCTGTTGAGGCAAATAGATAGTTGACGTTCCTTCATAAAGTCTCGACCCGAACATTTCTTCCAGCAATTTGAAATACAGGACGTTTTTGTTGACTGAAATGAAGTTTCAAACCAATGGTATTATAATTGTTTTTCATTGACCCACCGACCCAGTGTTTGGTACCTCCAATGTGTAAACGTGAAATAACATCTATGCGTAAATTCCTGGAAATAAACAACAATCCGCACATAAAATCGCCATATCGAGAATTTCACGGCATTTGTCAGAAATATTATCCACATAAATTGACACGGGGTATTAGAAATAAATATTGGCACAGGTAACCGAGAGATAGTTTAAATATATATTTTTAACTGCGGAGAGGTTGAGGGCGGTAGATAGAAAGTTTTAGGCCAGGGGACCCGGAACTAGAGACAGCGTCCCCGCTAGTAGGAATTTGCAACATTGGAAGGGCTGCTGGAGATTCATGAGGATTTTGCCGGAGTTGAAGGGCGAGGCTGGACAGATTGCGGCTGATTTCCCTGGAACGTTGGAGGCTGAACGGTGACCTTGAAGAGGTTTATAAAATCACGAGGGGCGTGGATAAAGTGTATGTTTATAGGTGTGTCCCCCCTCCCCTCATGGTAAAACTAGATGGCTTACATTTAAGGTAAGAGCAGGAAGATTTAAGAGGGGCTTTGATGAGTATCGTTTTCCACTTAGGAATGAGCTGTTAGAAGGTTATAAAACCAGGTACAATTACAAATTTCAATTGATATTTGGATAGATGTATCGATTAGAAGGATGTGGACCAAATACAGACAAACGATACTAGTCCCAAACGTCAATTAAGTCGATATGAAGGAGATGAGGCGAACGGGCCTGTTCATGCTGTATAACTACAGTACGAATAGGGCCAGAATTTAAAACCAGCTGGGCATCACTTACCTAGTTCCATCATTGATCAGTAAACATGGAGAGCCAGTTAAAATAAAAACAGCGTTTGGGATTACTCTCAACTGAGAGCATTGGAACCATCTGGAGATAACGAGGACCTGGAGGACCCTCGCAACGGTAGAGAAGCGGAGGCATACCTAGGTAGGAATAGCTACTATTAATAGCATCTGTGGCGTGGAGATTTTTTTGGGGGGGGGGGGGGTTAAGTTGTCAATCGTCTGGCACGGTCTTCGCTATCTGTTGGGATGCAGTGGGTGACCAGGGAATAGAGTGTGTGGAGGACCGAGGACACGTTTTAGTCCGTCGAGTGTGCAGTGGAGGACATTTCTCTTAATGCAGCATTGGAATGTCAGAGAACCAAGAGATCGTGGAGAGGGAGGTGCTGGTGAGGGATAATTGGGGTTCACTGCGTCGATGGGGAAGCTAACGCTGTATTTCCCCATAATGTGGTAGAAAGATAGTATGTTGATGAGAAATATAAATGTACCAAGGACAGGTCCTGTTGGAGAAATAACACTGAATCTTCTTAAGTGGTCTATCTTCAAAATATAGGAAACGTGACGTGTGCAAATCCGGGGTTAAAAAACAAGCAAAATGAAATGTGTAAATATCGACTTTAGGGGTTTAAATGTCTACTTTTTCTAAATTTCACACTGTAGTGATAAAGTGTTTCTCCAAACCGTGTCCAACCTCCTTTAGCTGTCCGATTTAATGAATTCACAGCTCTATAATAGCCCCTGAGTCGCCTTTGACTCACTGACGGGAAACGGATCTTCTTTCCAGTCCGAGTCGAGAGCGAAGCACATTCATTAAACCGCTATTCACAAGGAGATGGCGGAGGGGTGGAGCTTGTTGAGAGGCGGGCTGCAGGCAAAGCGATGGGATGATGTATTGCCCAATTTATTTGGAGCAACTTTTCGGGAACTGCCGGGCTGGATTTAAGCCCTAGATCTCACTCGTTTGCCAGGATTTCCTTCCTCTCAGCCCCACGTCCCCGTTTACTGTGTTCGCTCAGAGCCAAGGACTTCTGAAACGTTGGTTTGGAGATGTGCAGGAAAAGTTTGTAGGCACTTGGAGAGCGAGTCGGCACTGCCTACTGTTGACCCTCGAGCCAGGAGGACGGGAGATGGCTGTGCAGGCTGCCATCATGAACCCTCACTTCATCCATTTCTGTTTCCCCAGCTCTTCAATGGAATATGAGCTGGAAAGTGCTTACAACGGAGCCCTCCTGGGAGAGATGGAGAATGCCGGGGAGCTGAAGGAAACCACCAACGCCCTACTCAATTTTATAGACTCGGCCTCCAGCAACATCAAACTGGCTTTGGACAAGCCGGTGAAATCGAAGCGGAAAGTCAACCACAGAAAGTATTTGCAGAAGCAAATTAAGCGGTGCACGGGGATGATCTCCGTGAGCGGCAGTGGTCCCGGAACGGGGCAAGAAGCAGGGAGCAAGAAGCAGGCTTCTCCCCCATCCTCCACGCCATCCGCCGCCACCGGCCATTTCCAGTGCAAGCCGCCGCCCAAGAAGGACGGGTCGCAGTCGAGCCTTCAGAGCAAGTCGCTGGCGGCACTCTTCGACTCGGTGCGGGATCTGCAACGCTCAGCCGCGGGCGGCAGCAGCAAGAAGGTGCCGCTGAGGAACCGCAACTTGCCGCCGTCCTTCTTCACGGAGCCGGCCAATGTTAAAATCACCTCCACCTCCGGCATGTCCCTGAAAGACCTGGAGAGGGGGAATCCCGAGGCGGCCGAGTTCTTCGAGCTGCTCGGGCCGGATTACAGCAACATGATCTCAAGTGCGGAACCGTTCCCGGTGCGGATCCCGCAGCAGGGGAGCTACGAGCTGGGAGCCCCCGACTCGTACCGCGGCAGCGAGAGTTTCTCCCACTTCCCCGATCCTTGGCTCCAGTGCAACCCGTCGAAGAAGAGCCCTCCCGCGGGATGGAACCTGTCCGCCCCAGAAAGCGCCAGGACAGCGGGCGGGCTCACCCCGTTGTACCCCAGCAGCCAGCCCACAAACGCTTCGCCCATGGACGAGCCTCCCGGGACTTTAGCTGCCTTCTCGCCGTTTTTCCCTGAGTGTTCACTGCCACAAGTCTCTTACGAGTACAGTCCAGGATTTAATTGCGGCAGACAAGCCTTCCCGGGCCTTTAATTCGCTTTTTGAAACCCGACTTCGGATTTGTGCAGGTGAAGAGGGTCCTTTTGTACTTCATGCTCAAGTGCCGCATGCCCACGGAGTGGGTCGCGGCGGGGTTCGGACACTTTACGAGGGGAACACGCGCATCTTGCACCGAATGCACCCACGATTGGAAGTCTCCTGTTTCTTTAATTTCTTTCAGGTCAAGCGCGATGCTCCATGACTATTCGGTGTTCGGCTAGTTCAAGAAAACGAGCACGAAATGGAATCGAGCTCGCCATGAGTGTGTCCCAACCTTGTGCACAACGGGTCATTTCAACTGCCCACGTTCCACGAACTCCAGCAGACGCGATCCTTTCTAAGATGGGCGCTTCCTTCCCTTCAAACGCCGTCTCGATGCAATTGCACTTTGTGGATGGAAGGATTTGAGTAAATCTGCATCGATTGAGCAAACCGTTCTGTGGGTGACAACGGACGACAAGTCCCGCTTTTATCAGGACGCAAACAAAAGAATATTATACTTAACATCGGTCTGAAATGATACAAATTTGAACGCATATACCAAAACAATGGGGGGCTAAATACAGGGGTATGTCGAAATTTTGTTAAGGGCACTAAGACACGTTGAACCATTTAGTTTTGGAACGAATAGACATTTCTAGATGAGTTATTTATGGTAGGAGGGATTATGGTGTTGAGTGTTCGCATTCACCGTTCATATTTGGCCCATTTCTTGGTTTTCGTTTTATAAATCTATATTCCTGACACCCTGCTGACAACAATATTAGTTCGCCAATGTTACCTTTGTTCAGTTCCCAAAGAGACAAACAACTCTGTCAAGAATTGTTCTCCAGGATATTCATCTTCTCCAAGTACCTGCTGTGCTTTGGGGTTTATTGTCCTGTCTGTTAAGAAGCCACTTGATCTGTGAGTTACTTCGAGAAAGGTACCAGTTGCAGCTATCTCTCGAGAGAAAGGTCAACGGACAAAATAAAGCTGGTCTTTATTTTCCCAACACACCGCGTCGGGTTTGAAGCTTATAATTTTTTTTTACCGTGGGCTGGTGGGTGGGGGTGGAAGGCAACTCAAGGCCACAGGAAGCAGCAAAGGTGTTTCCCACCTTTTTCATGGCTTTTTCTGCATTAGCAACCAACCTTAAAGCGAAGAAACCACACTTGATGGGAAACGGCTTAGCTGTTAAATACGTGCCCATTGAAATGCGATAACTGCTCTGAAAATCTGTTCTACCCTTTTAGCTGAGCAAGGCTAATTGCATTACCATCCTTTATTTTGTCACATTAAGATTTATTAATGGCTTTGGTACCGATCACTGTTCACAAGTTTACTGTTGTCTCATTTATAATGTTATTTATTATCATCATTTAAATTTCTTCACTAAGGAAAATTATTAAAGGGAAAGTGGCTATTAATTGAAATGTTTCCATATTATATGCTGTTTTATATATACATCAATCAATCAAATACCAACTTTATTCAATGGGAAATTACAGCTTTTGACAACATTCAAGGAAAGAAGTTGCCCTATTTTTGTCAGCGATCAGATGTTTGTCAGAACGTTATTCATAAAATTAGGTTGAAGAATTCAATTCTAGTTGACTTTTTATCGACTCCCCCTTTGAGATGGCAAATGCAGTTTGCTCAATGCCTTCCGATAGAATGGCAGGACTTCCCAGACGTGAGGGCCGCAATGCGATTTGAAACATGCAGAATTCAAAATTCCAGGTTTCATTTTCCTCTGGAACTCTTTAAGATTAATATGATGTAGCAGGGATTCCAAAATGTATCAACAGTGATTGATCAGTGGTGTCACCCAGTGCGGTAACTCGTGGCGTCACTCTTCTTCCCCCCCCCCCCCGCAACCGGGTACCAGACCATACAGAATCCTTTATTTTTTGTACTAATATTATTGGTAAATTGTAATTCCTGTAATATCACAATGTAATGAGGTAAACAACCAGCAAAATTAAAATTACACCTTTAAATTACAATATCATACGCACAGCCTAAATGTATTTACATTTACATAGTTTCATGTGGTTAAAGTGAAAATTCGGTAAGAAAACAATAGAATTCAAAATAAATTTTTTAAGAACTATATCAAAATTATGTTGATTTTAATATTAAACTTTATTGTAATATTCTCCAAAAAGTTATTGATATAGGTTCACAAATCCTAATTACCACAATATTGTAGCTAAAACACCAGAAAATTTGACAAAAGCAGCAATGAAAACAACAGCGCATGCTTGTAGCGCATGGAGACGAAACCACGTGATTTGAAGGATTCTTGTAATTGGGTAATAATGACAGCTCTGACTGGAGCACATTAAATAAAAAGTAAATTAGCATAGTTTTAGCCTTGATATATGTAAGCTGGGCTTATGAACAATGTTTTTGTTGTTGTAACTAACTACAGGGATATTTTTATATAAAATAATAAATTTCTGCTGAAACACTGCACAAAAATTTTATAGACAGTCCTTTTGGTGTCACCTCCTCTGATGGTGTCACCCAGTGTGGTCTGCAGCCCCCTAGTGATGCCAGTCCAACTAATCACATGGTGAAGCACGTTTAGAAATAAAGACTATATAGGCATGTGCAACGTCATTTTGGTATGTTACATTTCAGGAATATTATTGTGGGGAAAAAAACCCTGAATAAGCAACATATTCCCAGTTTGAGCTCCTCAAGTCTCACAGGATCAGTCCGTAAGCTTTGTTAGGGACAAGGAACTCATGAATAAATATTAATGAAAACTAGTGGTGGCTGCTGCAAATGTAATAGTATACATAAACAACAAAAGGAAATATTAATTTCAGAGTTTTAGCCTTGTAGGTATACTGATATATGTAAGCTGGGTATACAAAAATAATTGTTGTTAGAACTAACTACAGGGATATTTATATATATATATATATTAGAAAAAATACATTTCTGATGGTGCCTCCCGGTGCAGTTCACTCTCCCCTAATGATGCCAGTGTGACTGACGTAATGCATACATGGTCAATACATATCAAGAAGTTTCTTTGCACTTGAATATTTTGAAGGACCTCCTCGATCCAGAATGTACATCAGTTTTATTTACACAGGGATCGACCATTAAGAGGGATTGGGACCCTCCATGAGGTTTCCACATTCATCATACTATGCATGGAATTGAGTCCATCAAATTGCTGGCTGATGTTTGGCAGATTTCCAGTGTTTGTTGAAAATATCCCCATCATATTTTTCCATAGTACCAACCGAGAGATGAATTGTATCCAAGCAATAGGCTTCAAGGTTCGTTTCTTCTGCAAATCCATGCTAATACAAAATTTTTAATGGTAATAAGACAATATGTTTTAAGTTTCCTTCAACATTATTCTGAAAATGTTTTTCCACGGTTCATAGATAAAGGAACTTGTGCAAGACTATTAGATTCACATATAAAAGATTTTCAAATAAAAAGAGTGAGGAGTTGATTGAAAATGAACACTTTCCGGGAAGGACATAATGATTGCCCTCATTGCAGATACAAGCTTCCCCACATCCTAGTTCCAGTACTTTCACCCTTGTTTTCTTTCTACAATATTATTTGAAACATGCATTACATTATAGTAAAGTTAGCTTCACATTCTTGTCTTTACAAGCATTCTCAAATTCTATTTCCAGGTTAAAAAACTTGAAAATCATAGCTATATTAAAACCCATACATTTCATGTTTGTCCCTGAAAAGCACTTCAGAGAATATTTTTTTAACCAAAACTCAGCAATGAAACTAATGGCACAAAAAAGAGTTAATAGTAAAACAATGAAGGGTGGAATTGAATAAATGGAATTTGGTGTTTCCAATCAACAAATGTCCTGAGCTATTTTCTGTGCTGTAATATTCTGTGGTCCTATGGTTCTATTGTTGGAACGTAACCATTTCGTTTTGTGATTCCATCCAAATCATGGTTGTAGTTCACTCATGGTGATTTAAAAAGTAATCTATCTCTCCTTTCCATAGACGAAGACCAACATTCCATATTTGGATGTCATTATTTGAAGAAACAAACAATTCTGTCAACAATTTTCATTTATTGTTTTTTTCCCCCCCCAAAGTTCTTCATTTCCTCACGTCTTTCATTATTTTTTTGTTCCTTCAAATTTCACTTTCTATTTGCTTCTCTACCAAAACAGCTGTCCACTCCTCAATATTTTGATGAGGTGTCAATAATTTACTTGTCATCGGGGTGCAGGGCTAATTGTTTAGGTGCCGGAGCTCACCAAAAAAGACAAGAGCTGCCCCATGAAGTGTCTGAAGCTGCCCCCTGAGGAATGGCTCTCTGGTGAGCTCTGGCAGCACTGCCCGCCCCGCCTGTCATTTTTTTTTTGTATCATGTCCAGGTGAGTTGAGGCTAAATCAGATTACTCTGGAAAAAGTGCACCAAAATTGTGATGTGCAAATAACCTGTGGTTATTTGATAAGGCACAGTCAGCTAAAAAGTAAAATTTGTACTCTTTTTGCATAATCCTGATTGTAACATGAATTTACTCTCATCCCTGTGGTTTATATCCTCAGTAATTACTCTCTGAATTCAATTTCATGGTGAACTACTACTGCTGGAAATACATTTTGATTAATGCCTTTTAAGTCTGTTGGAAGCCATTCACAGCCTTTTTTAAAAAAATACTTTATTTATTTGAAAGATCATTAGTAATAACAGAACATACAAAATTGTCTTTATATTGTATAAGTATATATATATATATATAAAAAAGCAATAAAGAAAAACAAAAAAAGTCTCCATCAGCCAGCCCTCTTAAGAAGAGCCAAAAATATATAAACAAAAACTAAGAATATATAATAAATCTAAATGCATATATTCCAAATATGGTAACAACTTATTAACAAAAAAGAATAATTATCATGTAGATTATATGTAATTTTTTCCATAACAATACAAGCTTTCAGTTTATTATGCCATCGCATTATATTAATCACTATATTAATTACATTATATTAATCACTATTACAAATTTTCAAGCTACAGACAATGCTAAGCGTCCAAATGCAATTTGAAATCCCTTTAAAGGAATCTTATAACTCATTAAAAAAAATAGATGGATCTAATGGTAACTTAATGTCATATAATTTTTACAAAATTAACCTAATTTCTTGCCAAAATGGTTGTACATAAACACAAGACCAAACAGCATGTAAAATAGTACCAGTACATACACCACATCTAAAACAAGAGTCTGAATTACTAAAACTGTATTTTTTCAATTTCTCTGGGGTTAAATACAACTGATGTAAAAAGTTATAATTAACCATCCAATAGCGCATATTTGTCAATAACACTCTCATAACACATATATGCCCAATAGTCTTCAGGAAAAACAAAGGCTAAATCATTTTCCCATTTAAGCTTCTCCCACTCCGGTTTATCCATATTGTCTTGACAGCCACAAACGAGCCTGCAGCTGACGTGGACTTTTACCCCCTCCATAAATCTTCGTCCGCGAAGCCAAGCCAAAGAAGAACTTGGTACATAACAGAAATATAACCCTTTTTTGGTATAGAAGAAATCAAAGACTCGAATTCCGTCAATACAGGTAAAATCATCTCTCGACCATACATATTTTTCACTAAAGCTTGAAGTTGATAATAAACAAACAAAGAATTTTCAGGCAATATCAAAACACTCTTTCAATTGATTAAAAGAAATAAACTGTCTTTCTACAAAACAATCCTGTAATATCTTTATACCCTTAGAGTCCCAACTCATTAAATAATTATTAAACATTGAAAAAGGAATAAGCTGATTGTTATATAATGGAGTTAAAATTGACAATTTACCCCATTCGCAGCCTTTGAGGTGATTGATAGGAGCCATGATGGAAGACAACAAAGTGTAGATATGCTGATAAAACTAGACAACAAATGTTTTCAAAATGTTAGCTTCCTGAAAAAAAAATTGGGGATTATGATAAACAACTTTTTAAAAAATATTTTATTTTGGATTTTATAGGCTCATACAGCAATTCAAACAGCCAATACAATCTCTTTCAACATTCATGTAACATACAGAGTCTGTATTTATCCCTCACCTCCTCCCTCCCTTGTCCCCAAGCTTGTATTCATACAGGTTATACAAATACTAATGGGGTTCACAGCCCCCACTTCCTCCTCCTCCAGCTCACTCTCTGACTCTAGGCCGCCCTGCCATGTGTCTTTCCTGCCACTCTCCCTCTGGCCGCATTGCCCCTGGAATCCACCAGTCCCGACACCTTGGATCCCCTCTGACGCTCTGGACCTGACCTCCTCATGCCTGCCGGTTGGAGCGATCTTACCAGCTAAGTCCTTGCTTTCCCTGGTACCTCTCTTCCCAGCCCATGGATTCCTCTCTGCCACTGCCTACGTCTCCGTGGTCTCTACCTTGGACCGACTCCCCCGGCCTCTCACCTTGAGGTTTTCCTCTGCTGCTGTTATCGCTGTCATCTAACATCGGTCTGGCTCTGCTGCCCTCGCATCTCTGTCTCTCCTGCCGCCGCCGGTATTGCCGCCCTCTCCTTCTTGGCCCGGGTCCTTTTATCTCAAACCTCCTGGCACCCTGTCCTCACCGACATCACCACTACCTCTATTGGCATCCTCTCCATCCCAGCCCGACCTCTTCCTCTCTGCGCTGCCGCATCTCCCGCACCCGACAGCGCTCCCAGCTCTTCAGTCACTGTCTTCACTGGGTGTCTTCTTGGGGAAGCCTCTCCCAGGCTGCCCTCGCTCACTTCCTGTCGATGGGAAGGTCCCTGCTTGGGTGTTGAGGTTTCAGCTGTCACCATCCTTGGACTCTGGGTAGGCCCCTCATTGACTTTTCTCGCTCTGCCATGAGGTGAGCTTTTTTGCCTCTCTTGCTACTTTTGCCTTTTTCCCCATTTCTTTATCGCTCCACTGCTTTCTAAACTATTCTATCTCTCTTCTGTGGATTCTTATGGTGTGGGGGAGTGGTTTCTACACCTAACCTCTCTTTTCTAATCTTTTTATCAGGGAGCTCTTCAACCTCACAACACCTCTACTGCTGCCATTTTGCCTCTATGATAGACAACTTCAGGATGAGAACAGAGATAATTTCAGCTTTGCGATACATGCAGGAAGTTGGAGAAACATTAAACTAACCTTTATTGAATTTAACATGTTTAATCACATAATGGTGCTGACACTAAGCTTTCAGGTTACATGCACATGTTGCACCACAAATGTGAGGAGCCAGGATGGTCTTGGTCACTAATTTTACAACCAAAGTAGAGCTCATAGGCTTTCTTAATAAGTGCAGCCTTGCTGCATCTTTGAGCCTTAAGCATAAGGTCGCCACAAATGTAACCGAAAGTATTGCAGATGTTGCCACATTGATGAGACATTTTTGCTCTATTGAATCTTCCTAGACAATAAATGCTATTGTTAAGTATTGCCTGAAAAATGCGCACCAACATACATTGAATCTATATTAATTTAATGCACAGCGTCTATACATATGATCTGCTTTTATAGCCTGTCTGCATCTATCCTGACTAAGTATGCTCAGGCCTGAGACAACATTTGCATAGCAGCTGCACTGAGTGGCCTGCACATGCCCAGGCATGCTTGGACTGTGCAAAATGGCTTACTTTTTGGGTAATATACTAGTAGATGTAAAATGTGTTAGGAAATCATAAAAATAGGTTATATCTACAAAAATGATAGGAATATTTTAAGGAGATTTTTGTGATCCACAGCACAAAAATCCATAAAATACACCCAAAAATTTTCAGGGAGCAAAATCTTCATTGTCCAGTATAATGGAGGGTAAATTGGAGAAAGGACCAAGACCACTCGGGTGCATACCTCAGTGTCAGTGGGGTACGCTGCCAAGAAAGTAGCTGAAGGAGAAAATACCCAGCATATAGATACAGTACTGGTGCACATCTATAGTCTCACACATGGCTAACCCTAACCCTTAACCCTAATCCTAACCCACATAACAATAATCTGCCAATCTTGATTCCTGTTGATGCTCCTTTGCACTTTCCACTGAGATTTACTCTCACATTTTTCTGTCACTGTACACTGCCAGCTCTTTAATCATGGGCAGGCACGGGTGGGGGGGGAAGGGCATGGCAAGATGGTGTAGAGGGCAGATGGGCGGTCCTAATCCTCCCCAGCCAATTTTTTTAAATACCCATTTTTAAACTTTATATATATAAACATTTTATTTTTAGTTCTAAGTACATTAGTTGTCTATAATGGCAGCTAATATTAAAAAGTCTAAGGTTCAACTACAGAAAAAACTACTTTTTAAAAGTGCTGAAGAACTGAGACTTACCTGTCCAGCTGGAACCACAGAGCTGCCATCGGGAGCCTCCAAACCACAGAGAACTTCAGCCAGGTTGAATATTATGCCAGCGCCGGTCTTCTCCCCGCAAGATGGGGCGGGCTTGTTGAAGAAATCGACTGATGACCCACGCATTCGCGAAGTCAGGCGTGTGGCCGATCTGATGGAACAAGGAATCCTTGGATCCGCGCTGCCATCGGGGGAGTTGGGGACACACAGGAAGGCACTGGAAACAGCCCCTCGCTTCCAGGGTCCGGGATCTGTTAGAATTTATAAAAAATTGATAGAGCATTTTTTACAAGAAACACATTTGACTGAAAAAGAACATTTGAAATTGAAAAGAGATTGGGTGAGTCATGTTTTTTTTTCTTTATTTAACTCCAAGGCAAAAGCTGTAGCAATTTTAGTTCATAAGAATTTATCTTTTGAGTTACAGACTGTAGAGCTGAATGCTGGGAGGGTTTGTAAAATTTTTAATGAACTTTGGACTTTACTCAATATCTACGCGCCTAATGTAAATGATGAATGCTTTATTTCAGACGCTTATTTGTTATTAAGTCAAGCTAATGAAAATATTTTAGGTGGGGGAGATTTTAATTGTGTTTTGGATCCATTAATGGATAAATCCCCAAAATGTATCAGAAATTCAAAGATAGCGATACAAATTTGGGCTTTAATGAAAGACAAATTTGGTAGATATTTGGAGAAGGATGAACCCTACAGAGAAAGAATTTTCTTTTTTATTCTTCTAGGCATGATTCCTTTTCCAGAATAGATTATTTTTTAATATTGGCACATTTACAGGGACAGGTATTGCAGGCAGATTATAAAAGTAGAGTAATATCTGATCATTCTTTATTATTTTTTTCTTATGAAAGTGCGGAGGTGTTACGCTCATCTTATAGATGGAGGTTTAAAACAATGTTGTTGAAAAACCTGAGTTTGTTGCTTTTGTTAAGAAACAGATTGATTTTTTCTTAATGGAAAATGTTAACTTTGTTCAAAGTAGATTTGTAGTATGGGATGCGTTAAAGGCTTATTTAAGAGGACAAATAATTAGTTACACTACTAAAGTTAAGAAAGGATATATGGCTGAAAGTATTAAATTAGAAAAGCAGATTGATGAATTGGAGAAGGAATTTCAGAAGGGAATAACAGAAGATCAGAAGCTAGCTTTGATTAGATTGAAATTGTGATATAATACGTTACAGACTTATCAATTTGAATGTTTACTTAATCGAACCAAACAATGATATTATGAGTGGGGTGAGAAGGCGCATAAAGTACTTGCATGGCAATTAAAGAAGGAGCAGACTTCAAGGTACCAGCATTAGATGAAGAGGATATTATAGATTTGGAAGCTCCGTTCACAAATTTAGAAATTAAGACCGCTATGATGGAAATGCTTAATGGTAAGTCACCAGGAGATGACGGGTTTTCGGTGGAATTTTATAAAGTTTTTTATGACGATTTATCTTCAGTGTTTGGGGAGGTATTACAACAAGTGATTGAACATTATGAGTTTCCAAAATCTTGTTCTAGTGCTTTAATTACTGTAATTCCAAAGAAAGATAAAGATCCACAAAAGGTGTCTTCATATAGACCTATTTCTTTATTGAATATGGACTACAAAATAATAGCTAAATTGTTAGCAAATTGGCTTGTTAATTATTTACCTAAATTAATATATGTAGATCAAACAGGTTTTATTAAAAATAGACATGCTTTGGATAATATTCTTCGACTAATTAGTTTGTCCAATGCATACTGACGGCAGCCCAACCATCCAATGGTGGTTACACTTGATGTGGAAAAAGCTTTTGATAGGATCAAATGGAATTTTTTATTTAAGGTTTTGGAAAAGTTTAAATTTGGCCCTTTATTTATTGGCTGGTTAAAGCTTTATATGCAAACCCGACTGCTAGGGTGGTGACAAATGGACAGATTTCATCGTTATTCAAATTAATGCGTTCTACTTGACAGGGTTGTCCATTGTCACCGGTCCTATTTGCATTGGTCATTGAACTGTTAGCTCAATTAATACAGCAAAATGAGCAGATACAAGGGATGAGAGTTTTTGATGAAGAGTATAAGATTAATTTATTTGCAGATGATGTTTTGATATATTTAACAAATCCAGAACAATGTTTGCGGCATTTACGGGAATGTTTATTGCAGTATGGATCATTATCTGGGTTATAAAGTTAATTTGAATAAAAGTGAAATTTCAGTAGGTGAAGGAGATTATTCAGTTTATAAAAATGCTATTAATTTGAAATGGACAGATAAAATTAAATATTTAGGAATAATTGTGAATACTGAGTATCAATCTTTATATAAATTAAATTATGTTCCATTGTTGAAAAAGATAAAAGCAGACTTAATTAAGTGAAAAGACCTTCCGTTAACTTTAATTGGCCAGGTTAATTGTATTAAAATTAATATTTTTCCACGTATTCAATATTTGTTTCAATCAATACCATGTTTTCTTACAAGGAACTTTTTTCAGGATTTAAATAAAGCTACTAGGGAATTTTTATGGAAAGGTAAATTACCAAGAGTAGCATTAAATAAGCTTACTTGGAAGTATGCATTAGGTGGATTGCAATGACCTAATTTTCAGAATTATTATGAGGCAGCCCAAGTTAAATTTATTAGTGGTTTTAATGGATTTGGATCAATTTCCAAGTTGGGCTAAAGTTGAGATGGCATATATTTCTCAAACTGCAGTACATCAATTTATATTTCGGTGGAATATAGATTTATTATGTGCCGATATTAAAACATTTATTGATGTTATGGACAAAAAAGAATAAGACTATAGGATCAAAAGGTAAATTATCTTTTTAATGCCATTATATAATAATCAGCTTATTCCTATTTCATTGTTTAATAGTTATTTAAAGAATTGGGATTTTAAGGGTATAAAAATATTGCAGGTTTGTTTTGTAGGTCAATTTCTTTCTTCAATTGAAAGAGTGTTTTGATATTGCTGAAGCTTCTTTATTTGTTTATTATCAATTTCGGTCACTGGTTAAAAAAAAATGTATCGTAGAGATGGTTTTACCTGTATTGTCGGAGTTTGAGTCTTTGATTTCTTCTATGCCTAAAAAGGGTTATATTTTTGTTACATATCAAGTATTACAAGATGATATGGATAAGTTGGAATGGGAAAAATAAAAGTTTAAGTGGGAAAATTATTTAACTTTTGTTTTTCCTGAAGATTACTGGATGGATACGTGTCATGATCGTGTTACTAAATTGACAAATGCATGATATGGAATGGTTAATTATAATTTTTTGCATCAGTTATATTTAACTCCTGAGAAATTGAAAAAATATGGCTTTAGTAATTCAAATTCCTGTTTTAGATGTGGTATGTGTGTTGGAACTTTTTTACATGCTGTTTGGTCTTGTATATACGTACAACCATTTTGGGAAGAAATTAAGTCAATTTTGGAAAAATTGTATAAGATTAAGTTAACATTAGATCCATCTGTTTTTTTTACTGGGTTATGTGATTCCTTTAAAGGGATTGGGGTTGGATAATTTTCAAATCGCATTTGTATATTTAGCAATGTCCTTAGCTCGAAAATGTATAGCAAGTACATGGAAGGATAAGACAGTGATTAGTATAATGCGATGGCATAATTAAATGAAAGCTTGTATTGTTATGGACAAAATTACTTAAGTTTTGCATAATAATTATTCTTTTTTTTGTTAATAAATGGTAATTATATTTGGAATATATGCATTTAAAGGCACTTTGATTTATTTTATTCATTTTTTTATTTTTTTAAATATATTTCTTTGGCTCTTAAGTGAGCTGACTGAAGGGGTGGGAGGGGATTGTTTCTTTTTTTAATTTTTATTTTCATATATATAAAAATTTTGTTGTGAAGTGTATTTTGTATGTTTACCAATAATTTTTCAATAAATAATGTTTGAAAAAAAAACATGTCTGCCTCAATGGCTGCCAGCAGCAGCGGACCAATGGATGGGTGGCATTCTATGTCCATTAAAAAAAATGGTTTATTCATAATAACTTGTATAGCTCAAGCTGCCATCATCCTGGATACTGAGAGGAAATGGATTCCATCAGAAGGAACTAAGCAAACAAAGGCGGCACTCAAACCTAGGGACATCATGGGCCGAGTGTGGCAAGGGAGGAATGATCTTGGACTTGGGGCCAGGACACCAGCCTGGAACAAGGCTGCTCTGTCTCAGAGATGCAGGCTTGTGACACTGGAGATGCGTCGGCAGGAGGAGGTGGCGAAGTAGGCAAAGGCCGTTGCATAGGCAAGGCAAGGGCAATGGACAAGATGGGAGGGAGTGGAGAAAAGGAAGATCTCCTGGTAAAAGCTGTGGGAGATGGAGACATTTAGAGTGAGCTACGCCATCAGGGCTGCAGACGATGTCTTGTCATCTGCCACAAATCTCAGCTAGTAGTATGGAGAGGACCCTACATGCTCCCTTTTCCCGACTTTAGCAACACTAAAACACATTTTGATGGGCTGCAAGACCAGTTTCATTCAAAGCTGATACACTTGGTGTCACAACCAGGTGATATGGTGTCTTGCAGCAGAGCTGGAAAATCAGCAGACAAATGTTAATGCTCTACCTCCCCCTTCATCCCGCTGGCCATTAACAGCATTTGTTTGGGAAGGTGAGGGTTAAGCCAGAATCACCACATCAAGATCAGACCCTGGGTGATTAGGTGGGGCACGTGATTGGAAGATGGTGGCAGACTTGGCTTAAAGGCTTTGCTTCCCAAATGAAATTGCAGAAGCCAACCTCAGTCCAGACCTTGTGTTGTGCTCGGCCTCACTCCATGTCGTTTACATCATTGAGCTAACAGTGCCCTGGGAGGAATGTAGAGGAGGAGGCCTACGAACACAAGAAACTGAGGTACGTTGAGCTTGCAGCTGATGTGCAGCAACATGGTTGGAAGGTGAGGATCAGACCAGTTGAAGTAGGTTGTAGAGGCTTTGTAGCCACATCAACATCAAGGCTACGCCGGGAGTTGGGAGTGTGAGGAAAGCTGCACCGACAAACAGCCAAAAATCTCTCCAGATCTGCTGAAAAGAGTAGTCAGTGGCTCTGGATGAGGAGAAAGGATTCCACCTGGGCCCCCAAGTAAGTGAACAGTATCTAGGGGGTGAGCCGGGATGCCAGGATTCATTGCTGAAGCCTCTGGAGGTGTCGTGGGTCTCTCAACGAAACACTGAGGAAGGAGGGAACCTACTTGATAACCCAGAAGATGTCACCACTCACTTGGCTCCCCGCAGAGGCTAGACAGTAAGTCTCAGGAGTGCAATAAGGGATATTAACATCTAGTCCTACTGAACATACAATAGAGGAAAAAAAAATTCAAGACTTTTTATATTCGTAGTGTCAATCATCTCATCAAGGTACATTTTGCATTCTTCTCTTAGTGCTCTTAATACTCTGTTACTAGCACTACAGTGGCACCTTGTTGATTTTCCCCCTGCCCCCCCCCCCCCTGGGTTGTTTCAGGGGCTTTCCCTCAGTGCCCAGTAATGGGAGGACTCAAGATCGTGCTGTCCTTTGGATGAGGGAACTGGACCAGAATCGAAAGTGATGGAGATACAATATACTCATATCCAGGACCCCTTACCACATTTCACTTCTTCTTCATTGCACAAGTTCTGATCTACAACACAAGATAGAAATATACACCTCCAACAGATTAGGTTCCAGTTGCAGAGCACCCAACTATAAACCTCATCCAGGTGTCTATATGGAAGGCTCATATGGATTTTGATGTAATTTTAGGGCAAGTTCTGCCTAACACCCAAGCCTGCCAACAAAATGAAGGTAGGTTGGACTTTCTTGGCCTCTTTGCTATGACAGGTATTTTAATCATCTCTTATAGAAGGATTGGACACTGTTTTCCTGTTTTGTTTGCTCAGAACATTTCTGGTTCCTTGATTAATTTCCTCTGAGCTTTCTCAGGCCTTATTTACTCAATTAAACTCTCACATCTTGAGGTGTTGTTAAACCAATACATTTGGATGTTGAAAGAGGAATAGTAGGAGAAACAGAAGCAAAAGTCAAAGACAGCTTCACCAAAGATAGAAAGTGATGATATTTCTTGAAGGAAGTCATACCTATCACAGAACAACTCCTGAGTTTAATATTGTTCTTGTAGTTCTGAAAAATACTGGCTCTTCCCTCTGTTCCTCCAGAGATGGGTTGTCTTGGATCACTGCAGCTTCTTGCATCAAGACCAACAGATTGATTGAATGGAATGCTCTTTCTCCCCATGATGTAGAGACTCCAGGTATATGACTAAACTTCTGGGTCCTGCTTCAGGTCTAACCTGGCACAGTATTTGAAAGCAGAATAGTTCAACTGTGAACTATAACCTGTAAGTCACTGGTGGAATTTGCTCAGAAAGTTTGAGACAAGGTCAATATATTCTAGAACAACTAAAATAGCAGACTCTTAGATTTAGTAATGCAAAGCTAACAAAGTTTATTTAGCCACAGAATGGTGAATGAGCATTTATCTTTTTTAAAAAACTTTATTTATTCGTTCAAAAAACAAATAATATATGACATGTACAGCAATTAAACATGAATGTTTTTTTTAATATATAGAAAACAAGAAAAGAACCCCCCCCCCTTCACCTTTAGCCAACTCTCTTAAGGAGAGCCATAAAAAAAGAAAAAAGAACATTAAAAAAAGAATTAAATATACATATTAAAATCTAATCAACATAAATTGAAATGTAAATATTCTGAGTATAACAGACACTTATTAATAAAAAAAATTATAATTATCATGCAAAACATACATAATTTTTCCCATTATTAAACAATATTTCATTTCATTATCCCATCTATTAATATCAATCATATTTGTATCTTTCCACGTACTAGCTACGAATAAAGCTAATATACAAAAGCAAGCTGGAATTTATCTAATCCCAAGCCTTTCAAAGGTTGCAAACTACCCAATAAAAATACTGTTGGATCTAAAACTATTTTAATCTTATACAGATATTCTAAAAAATGATTGAATTTTCTTCCAAAAAGATTGTATATGTATACATAACCAAACAGCATGAAAAAAGTTCCAACCGTATCACCACATCTAAAACACAAATCTGATTCATTAAAACCATATTTTTAAAATTTTTCAGGTGTCAAATATAATTGATATAAAAAATTGTAATTAATAATTGCATAATGTGCATTATCAATCTTGTTACACTATCATAACAGATATCTAACCAATCATCTTCAGAAAAAATAAAACCAATATCCGCTTCCCATTTAATTTTAGATCTATCCCAACCCTTTGAATGAGCGTTTATCTGATAATGGTCTTTCAATATTACTGTATTGACAGCACAAAGTGAGAAACCGATAACAATTTTTGCCTTAGAGTCATGGAGCCATACAGGATTGAACCATTTGGCCCATCGCATTAATGCAAACTAGTGAGGACCATCTGTATCATCCCTTCTTCCAGCACTTGGCCCATAGGTAGATCTTCTAATGGGTAAAAACATGTTACATTAACAAGAGGTATTCAAGAAATAATGTGAGGAAGGGCCCATGCTTGAAACATTGGTTGTAAATCTTTCCCTCCTATGGACGCTTTGAGACCTGATGAGTACCTCCAGCATTTCTGTGTTTTTATGACAGTCACAGTGTCTGCAGACTAACCCCAGAATGTGTAATAGTGAGGGGCCGCTGGGTGAAGCAGGGCAAAATGGGAGTTTGTTACTGGACTGGACGATGTGAGGTCATGCAGGGTGATGAGCTGGGAATGGTAACAGATCAAAGGAAGAGCAGGAAATGGGAAAGAGGAGTTAAGTATAGGGCACCAAATAGTAATTGTAGCATACATCAGGAAATTAAAGGTGAAGACTGAGAGATAAGAAAAGAATTGAGGGCAATGCCAACTTACATAGAAACCAGATAAACCCTTTTTTGTAATAAGCTTGAAGATGAATTTGAGGGATGTATGCTAAAAAACTTTTCTAGATAAATTTTGATGATGTTTAAAAGATATTTGGGCACTTATAGTAAAGATTTAGAAGAAAGTGGGCAGAGAGCAATAGCTGGGAGTAGCGGAAGGATCTGTTTCCATGCGGTAGTGTAGAACATAATTTTATGAACTTTCCGGCTGTTGAACCTCCCCATGCTACCCTCACCAGAAACTACTCTGGGACCACCAAAAGAAAATAAAACAAAATGAAAGTTTAGGAGAGACGCCAGAGGTAAGTTGTTTTACAGAGTGGTGATGACTCTGATGCATTGCTTGGGGTGGTGGTGGAGGGTGGTACAATAGGTAAGTTCAAAAGTGTCTTAGACACATTGATTTTTAGAAAAAATAGAGGGTTACATGTGAATGGCAGGGAACAGTTAGATGTTGTGCAGTTGGTTTATATAGATCAGCACAGCACTGTGGGCAGAAGGATCTGTTCTGTGCTGTTGTGTCCTTGATATGAAATGAATATTTCCTTGAGTGTTGTTGATGTATAGTATTAAATTTGCAGTGGCCACCACTATTTTTCGTTGATATTTGTGAGTTCCTTGTCTCTAACAAAGCTTACAGCGGTGCAAAGGCTGATTTTGTGAGACTTCAGGAACTCAAACTGGGCATATATTTTTTGTTCAGGGCTTTTTTTCATATTAATATTCCTGAAACATAACATACCAAAACAACATTGCACATGCCTATATAGTCTATATTTCTAAACGTGCTTCACCATGTGATTAGTTACACTAGCGTCACGGTGGGGGTGAGGGTGTAAGTGTGAACCACGTTGGATGACACCATCAGGGACTGTCTATAAAATTTTTGTGCAGTGTTTCTGCAGAAATTTATTATTAAAATATCCCTGTAATTAGTTATAACATCAGAAACATTTTTCATAAACCCAGCTTACACGTATCAATACACATCAAGGCTAAAATTCCATGCTGATTTACTTTTTGAACCTTCTAATGCGCTCCGGTCAGAGCTGTCATTATTATCCAATTACAATGATGCTTTGAATCACGTGGTTTCATCTCCACACTCTACAAGCACGCGCTGTTGTTTTTGTTGCTGCAGGTGTTTGCATAGTCGTCGCTTTTGTCAAATTTTCTGGTGTTTTAGCTACAAAATTGTGGTAATTAGTAATGCATCTCATGTAAAAATAAAGTTTAACATTAAAATCAATAATTTTGATGTAGTTATTAAAAATTTTTTTATTTCGAATTGTATTGTTTTCTTACTGAATTTTCACTTTAACCACATGAAACTATGTAAATACATTTGGGCTGTGCATATGATACTGGAATTTAAAGGTGTAATTTTACTTTTGCTGGTTGTTTTTCTCACTATTGCCATTACATTCAGTGATATATGGGAATTACAATATATGAGTAACATTAAAATATAAAAAAAAACATCACTAAGGATTCTGTATGGTCTGGTACGGGAGGTGGTACATGGGGGGGGGGAGGGGTGACCCCATGAGTTACCACACTGGGTGACACCAACCCTAGTGACACCACTGATTAGTTGACACATTGGGACATGATGTTAGATTGTACAATTAGTCTTGAGAATGTACAGATGCCCTGAAAATAATTTATACCTAAATAGCACCATCTTGTGGTAAATAGTTTATCCAGACATTCTGGCTAAACATTTTAGAGATGAAAGCAACTGTTAATGAACATAGCAAAAAGCCACATGAAATAAAATAATCACAAGATGTTTATTAATGAAGAGCATCAATGAGAGGTTTAATAAAATATATATTTTTTGTCAATGGAATAATACCAATTTGCAAACTTACATTATAAAAATACATTTAGAATTTTATGATATTTTTCATCAAGATTATCTTAATGTGTTTCAAAGTGGCATAATCCGATAAATATTGACACTGAACCAAAGAAAAACATTAACAGGAATTTAAGGCATAAGATAAGTTTTCAAGAGGAACAAAGAATGAGAGAGAAGTGGGTAGATTTAGGGAGGATTTTCCAGCTATTGATAGCAGGACTGTGTGTGAGAAGTTAAGAAGAGGAATTTTGAATGTTAAGCTTAATGCAAGGTAGAGAATGGAAAATCAGAGCAAAATTCTACCTTGGATCGAACCATAGAATATTATAGCACAGAAAAATCCCTTTGGCTCTTCCAGCCTGTGTTGAACTATTATTCTGCCTCATCCCCCTAACCTGTACCAGACCATATCCCCATATATCCCTCCCACCCATGTACCTGTCTAAATTTTTCTTAAATGTTAAAAATGAGCCTGCATTTACCGATTCAACTGGCAGTTCATTCCACACTCCCACCACTCTGCATGAAGGTTCTCCCAATGTTTCCTTTAAACTTTTCATCTTTCACCCTCAAACCATATCCTCTAGTTTTTATCTCTCCTAACTTCTAGAATTTCAAGATTGAATGAATAAGCAAGGGAGTGGGAGTTGAATCCCACACAGGAGTTTTAAAATGCAAAATTAATTAAAAAATATATGGAAATAATGTGATAATTTTACTGTGAGATTGTCAAAGATCCATAATTAGTTCACTCATCCTTCAGGGAATAAAACCAGCTGCTGTTTCTCAATAGGGTTGCCAGTGACTCCATTTCCATGCAAATATAGTTGATAATTATCTTCCCTTTATTAAGTAACATATTTAGCCATCTGACATTTGACAAACTGCCTCAAATAGAGGTGTAAAGTCTTCAATAAGAAGACCCACAACCACCTTGTCTGAGAAAGTAGGGAAGGACAAAATATGCTGCTCTCAAAAGCAAAGCTCACAGTAGACAATGAGACTACTGGTTCATAATTTGCCCGTCCCACACTCGTTGCTTCGATCTCTGATCATCCCACAGTTTCTTAACAAAAGATGAGGCTTTCTCAAACTAATTGATAAGCTCTTGCAGCTTGTGCAAGGTAATTGGGTCATTTGGGTGAACTAGAATAAACTCCACACACAAAATTGTTGAGAAGAACTTTGGCAGACAGCAAAACTGTATTCTCTGGATTTGCCAGGTAAAGCTGTAAAGATTTCCTCAATGTTTCTGAATATTTTCCCCATATATTAAAAATGTAATAGGCAATTTAAACAAAATTAAATTGCAGTACACTTTAAATAAAAACTAGAATAATCTAAAACATTTCAAACATTTAAAAAAACATTAAATATAAAGGCATTGCAAGTAAACATTGTAATTTACATATCAGTAATTTTCAGGAACACTTAGATCTCAATTTAAATGCTGAGCAAAGTGAGAAGATTTATTCACTGCTACTGGTGTTTGTAATGAGTTCAAAAAGTAAAGTGAAGTGATTGATTGCTGGCAAGAATTGGTCAGCAAGTTCAGGATATCCATGTTCAGATACAAGTGTATCAAAATCCCAAACAGTTCACTGTGCAACTGCCACTAAAAACTAGCCCAACAGCCCAATCCGAGATGATGATGATTATTGCAAACTGAGTAACTATACTTAGCTTTCTTTTTAAGATATTTTTATTGAAATTTGAAATAATACAAAAATTAAACAATACAATTATATATTGAAATACAAGTTACAAGAAAAAGGAAAAAAAAAACACCCCCATTAATTTAAGACCCCTACCACGATACAAGGTTGGAAAAAAACTAATATGTGGGTATCAAGTGATGACAACCTGGAAAGACGGCACAACATCAAAGCTTGTTACAATCCTAAAATTTTAGATCGTGGTAATGGTTCATAAAAGGGCCCCATATCTTTAGGAAATTAGTATTTGAATCTTTAATGGAATATCTATTTTTTTCTAAACTTAAACAAGATATAATATAATTTAACCATTGTGTATGTAGGCGGAGAGTTATCCTTCCATTTAATCAAAATTGCACATCTGGCTATCAATGAGGTAAAAGATGAAATTAGGCTTTAAGTTGAAGTCAATAAAACAACTTCATCTTGGAATGATCTGAATAGAGCAATTAAAGGGCAAGGTTTCAATTTAACTTTAAGAATCACTGATAATGCTTGAAAAATATCTTTCCAAAAATTTTCTAAGAAGCCTCAGCAATTTTAGATTTATCACAGAGAGGATTTATATTAGAGTAAAAACAAGTTAATTTAACTTTAGACACATGTACTCTATGAACCACTTTAATTGCAATAAGAAATGTCATGTACAAAGGGAGGTAGTAGTAATCACATTACAAATAGAGTCTCAGACCTCATCAGAGAATGAAAGATTCAAATCCTGCTCCTAGTCTCTCTGTATTTTAACTAACGAGGCCATTCTTAAATCAAATAAGTTGCTGTAAATAAGAGATATTGAACTTATATGAGAAAGTTATAAATCAAAAAGTATATCAAGAATATTTGCCTTAGGTATTGTGGAAAGTCAGGGATCTGAGATTGAACAAAACGGCTAACTTGTAAATATCTAAAAAATACCTGTTTGGCAAATTAAATTTTACCACCAGTTGTTCAAAAGAAGCAAAATTACTTTGAATAAAAAGGTCTTTGAAACTTTTAATGCTCAATCTGTGACAATTATGAAAAGCTTCATCCTGCAAAGAAGGCAGAAAAAGGCGATTAGATATAATTGGATCAGCAAGGGAAAAATTCTGAAATCCAAAAAACCTTCCAAATTGTGCCCATATTCTACAACGATGTTTAAATATCAAATTATCAGTTAATGTATATAAAGAGGAAGATTAAAAAGGACACTAAAATTGCCAACAATGAAGTATTCTTTGCAAAATTTAATTCAATTTCTACCCATGAAGGGCAATCAACCAAATTATCAAAATGTATCAAAAGAATTGACTTAATAATAACCATCCAATAATATAATCTAAAATTGGGAAATACTAGTCCGCCATTCCTTTTAGCTCTTTTGAAGATGAGCTTTATTTAAGTGAGGTTGTTTCTCCTGCCATATGTAGGAAGATATAAGTGAGTTGAGTGAATCAAACTAAGATTTAGGGATGAAAATTGATACAGATTGAAAGAGATACAAAAATTTAGGTAAAATGTTCATTTTAATAGAATGCAACCAATTATTGAAAGTGATAAAGGTGACCACCTTGATAATAATAATTTATCCTGATTAAATAGGGTGGAAAATTTTTCCTTAATAAGATGTTTATAGTCTTAGTATTTGTAAGTAGATTGATTCTGCACAATCTTAAAATGAAAATTAGAATATCTTGATATAAAACTATTTAAAGGTAAAAGTTCACTTTTATGCAGATTCAACTTGTACCCAGAAAACTGACTAATTTGAGAAAGCAAAGACAATCTGCTTGGTAAAGAAATCTCTGGATTAGAAACAAAAAAACCAAAAGATCATCTGCATAAAAGGATCCTAAGGATCCCAGTAAAACCTCTACATTCATGAAGAGCAATTGCTAAAGGTTCCAATACCAAGTCAAAAGGTAATGGAGTAAAGGACAACCCTGCTGAAGATTAAAAGGTTTTGACTTTTGTAGATTAGTAAGAATTGAGGCAGTGGGACATAGATATAATAATTTAATAAAACATAGCCCAAAATTCTAATCAAACGTCTTGTCTACATCTAAAGAGAAAACACATTTAGGGGCAGGAGTAGGAGATAAATATAAAATATTAAATAAACAATATATATTAAAATAAGAATAACATTTTCTAATGAAACCAGTTTGATCTTCTGAAATGATTAATGGTAAAATATTCTCTAGTCTATGGGCCAATATTTTAGACAAGTTCTCATATCTACATTAAATAGGCCTATGAGAAGCACATTCAATTGGATCCTCCCCTTTTTCGGAATAAGAGAAGTACAAGCTTCATTAAAATATGAAGCAATATTCTCATGTTAAATGAATAATTAAGTAGAGAACTTAATTGGGGTACTAACAATTTGGAAAAGAATTCATAAAATTCCACAGGGTATTCATCAGGTTCTGGAGATTTATCAGATTGTAGAGAAGAAATAGCAAAAAGTATTTCCTCTTGAGAGATAGGTGCTTCCAAACTCATATGTTTATCCTGAGAAAGTGTAGGCAAATTAAGGCGGTTCAGAAAATCGAACATTGAACTAGTATCATTATTGGATTCAGAAGTATATAATCTAGAATAGAATGTTCTAAAATATCATTTGTTTAAGAAAGATCAGTAGTGTCTGTACCATCTTCCATCTGAATTTTATTAATTTGTCTCTTAGCAGCCATTCCTTTCAATTAGCTAGCCAAAAGTTTATCAGACCTTTCCCCATGGATGTAGAACTGACTCCTACTCCACAAAAGTTGCTGTTCAATGAGATGAATATAAAAAAGATCAAATTAAGTTTTAAGTTCAACTCTCCTTATACAAGTCATGTTATTTATCTTGTACATACAGTTAATCAATTTGTTTGATCTGATTGACTAAATTTAATCTTTCCTTATTAGTCTTCCTCTTTATATTAGCTGTAAAAGAAATAATTTGCCCTATAAGATATGCTTTCATAGTATCCCAGACAATCAAGTTAGAAATTGTTGGAGAAGAATTTGTAGTAAAGAACTGAATTTGCTCCTCCATAAAATTAAAAAAAATCCTTGCCTGAAAGTAAGGTAGAATTAAATCACCAGTGCCTCCTTATGAAAGGAGTATCAGGGAAATTCAAAGGTCGGCTAACAGGGACATAGTCAGATACCACTATTCCTTGATATTCACATGATTTGGTCAATGAAATCAATTGATTATTAAAAAGTAATCAATCAGAGAATAGGAATGGTGCACATTTTCCCATAGTTGTATATATATTAAAAAAAAACCCAACCACACAAACTAATTTTCCCACAGTCAGCATTATATCACTCGCGGTCTTAATAAATGATTAATCAAAGTAGGGAAATACAATTAATAGAGGTGATATAAATCTTTAACATAAAAAAATAACCAAAATAAACTGAATGAACTAAATTAAAATAAAACCTCTTGATAAGTCAATTAGCCCCTCAAATGTCAAGAATACAATGTAACAGTAGAGATAAACAATATGAACACATCCGCAGTAACTTCATGATTTATCCCCACTATCTAACAGATTTCAGAAAATATGTGCAGCTGTGTTAACATCTTCAAAACCATTGAGTCCCAAAGATTCAAAACAGTAAATAAATCCTGAGTAAATTTAAAAATGGGGCTCTTTGAACTATAAAAAGTCTACTTTTCACCATCCAAGTTCAATGACATAAACACTATGATTTATAATGAATAAAATATAATTATTCCCAAACCTAAAATATATTAAACTCATATGCATTACTTCAATGCTGACCACATTTTCCCATGATCATATGATAAACTAACACACAAACCCACTTTCCCACAGTCAATTAATAAAATACATACATTATCTTTTCTTTGGCTTGACTTCGCGGACGAAGATTTATGGAGGGGGTAAAAAGTCCACATCAGCTGCAGGCTCGTTTGTGGCTGACAAGTCCGATGCGGGACAGGCAGACACGATTGCAGCGGTTGCAGGGGAAAATTGGTTGGTTGGGGTTGGGTGTTGGGTTTTTCCTCCTTTGCCTTTTGTCAGTGAGGTGGGCTCTGCGGTCTTCTTCAAAGGAGGTTGCTGCCCGCCAAACTGTGAGGCGCCAAGATGCACGGTTTGAGGCGTTATCAGCCCACTGGCGGTGGTCAATGTGGCAGGCACCAAGAGATTTCTTTAGGCAGTCCTTGTACCTTTTCTTTGGTGCACCTCTGTCACGGTGGCCAGTGGAGAGCTCGCCATATAACACGATCTTGAGAAGGCAATGGTCCTCCATTCTGGAGATGTGACCCATCCAGCGCAGCTGGATCTTCAGCAGCGTGGACTCGATGCTGTCGACCTCTGCCATCTCGAGTACTTCGACGTTAGGGATGAAAGCGCTCCAATGGATGTTGAGGATGGAGCGGAGACATCGCTGGTGGAAGCGTTCTAGGAGCCGTAGGTGGTGCCGGTAGAGGACCCATGATTCGGAGCCGAACAGGAGTGTGGGTATGACAACGGCTCTGTATACGCTTATCTTTGTGAGGTTTTTCAGTTGGTTGTTTTTCCAGACTCTTTTGTGTAGTCTTCCAAAGGCGCTATTTGCCTTGGCGAGTCTGTTGTCTATCTCATTGTCGATCCTTGCATCTGATGAAATGGTGCAGCCGAGATAGGTAAACTGGTTGACCGTTTTGAGTTTTGTGTGCCCGATGGAGATGTGGGGGGACTGGTAGTCATGGTGGGGAGCTGGCTGATGGAGGACCTCAGTTTTCTTCAGGCTGACTTCCAGGCCAAACATTTTGGCAGTTTCCGCAAAGCAGGACATCAAGCGCTGGCTCTGAATGGGCAACTAAAGCGGCATCGTCTGCAAAGAGTAGTTCACGGACAAGTTTCTCTTGTGTCTTGGTGTGAGCTTGCAGGCGCCTCAGATTGAAGAGACTGCCATCCGTGCGGTACCGGATGTAAACAGCGTCTTCATTGTTGGGGTCTTTCATGGCTTGGTTCAGCATCATGCTGAAGAAGATTGAAAAGAGGGTTGGTGCGAGAACACAGCCTTGCTTCACGCCATTGTTAATGGAGAAGGGTTCAGAGAGCTCATTGCTGTATCTGTCCCGACCTTGTTGGTTTTCGTGCAGTTGGATAATCATGTTGAGGAACTTTGGGGGACATCCGATGCGCTCTAGTATTTGCCAAAGCAAATACATACATTATATCACTAATTAAAAAAACAAAATAGGCAAATTCTGTCTACATTAATAAAATAAAATGAATACAATCTATTTAATTCTATAATATTAAAAAAACTAAATTAAAATAAAATCACGTGATTAAATCAATTAACCCCTCCAAAAGTAAAAGAGAGCAACCAAACTTCCCCCTCTCGGAAGGAAAAAAAGCAACCTTCAGAATTTAAAAAAATCCTTTCGAACTCAGTGACATTAGTTCATTTCGAACTTGAAGTTCAAGAGGAATCCTTCAAAACTTTGCAGGCATCATCCACCGAATTTAATAATGCCTTTGACCACTTTTCAAAATGATCCGGAGATGAGTAGCATACAACAAAGCAGGTTTCAGACCCTTCTTGTACAGTTCAGTCATCACTCCTCATGGCCCTGACTTCAGGGCAAAAATCTTCAATAAATCTTACTTTTTGACCCTGATAGATAACATTTCTTTTCAGACAAGCTTTAAGAATAACCTGATCCTTTTCTTGGTAATAATGAAAATGAATAATTTCTGATCAAGAGTGATGTTCCGAAGTTGGTTTAACAGCTGAAGACCGATGTGCTCGGTCGAGTTCAGGTTTAGTAGTCAAGAAGTCTCTTCCAAACACTTCCATAAGCAAGCCTGAGAAGATCTCCGTTTACTTGCATGTTCTGTATTTTCTCTTAAACCCAGGATCCGTAAGTTCTAAGATATGCTCCTGCTCTCCAAGTCAAGCACCTTAGAAGCTAACTTGGAGTTGCTCGCAGCCATTGTATCGAAATAACTTTCTAACTTATCAATATGATCATTAACAGTCAGCAAACTTCCTTCAACAACATCCAAACAGATTTCAATAGCTGTGATCAATTGTCGAACTTTTTCCAACTTAATGTTAAGTTCTCGTGGACGTTCCTTCACTGCAGCATTGATTTCGCAGGTTAATTCCCATGACCTTTTTCAACATTTCTGCCACGTTTTCAACAGATAAAGAAGCTGTTTCTTCTTTTCCATTTTTCGCTTTTTGTTCAGCTCTGGTGCCATCGTTTGAAAAGCAATGATATTAAGTGTTGAGGAGGCAAAGTTAAAGCACTTTGGTTAAAAATTACAAACGAATGAGCAAGGGATATTTAAAAAAATTATCAGGAGTACCTAACTCTACCACCTATCTCATGGCAGTCACCAACCAGAAGTTGTAACTATACTTTGTAATTGGATTAACAGATGGACAATATATGCTTTGGAGTTTCAACCAGTAATCAAGATGATATAGTTGACACAGATGGTGATGAAGCAGAATAAATCTAACCTCCATCCAGAACAATCTGACAATTGTTCATTGAACTCTGCTTCAGCTAAACAATCCATCAAGTCTTTTGCAACAATAGATGTACCCAACTTTGATTTAGAATTGTTTCAACTACTTTAAGTTTAAATTTAAAAGTTATTTCTATCTAGAAACCAAGATTGATGGATCAATACAACACTTCTGGGTCACAAATAATAACAGAAATATTTGCATTAGGATTTTAAAATCTGCCATCGTTTTGTTGTTGCATATAAACGCAAGCAGAAAAATGGTACGGGTGTAAACTTATCCAACTAGCTTTAAATTATCTCTTACTATTCTACTGTTCTCACCTACAGATGTTCTGGGATGGCCAAGTGGTGGCTTTTTAGCAATCATGCAGGAATTCCCACTAATCAGGAGCTACCCTGAGAGCGTTGGAGAATGAGGGGAGATTTGATCGAGGCATTCAAAATTATGAGTGGTACAGGTAGGGTAAATGCAAACAAGTTTTTTTTCCTCTGGGGTTGAATGAGGAAAGAATAAGAGGACATAGGCTGAGAGTGAAAGGTTGAAATGCTTAAGGAGAACATTAGGGGAAACTTTTTCATTCAGAGGGTGGTGGGTGTATGGAACGAGCTGCTGATTACAGTAGTAGATACAGGTTACATTTTGACATTTAATGGAAGATTGGACATGTATATGGATGGAAGAGGTATGGAGGGCTACAGTCCAGGTGCAGGTTATTAGGGCTAAGCAGGGATTAGATGGCCAAAGAGCCTGTGTGTGTGTGTGTGTGTGTGTGTGTGTGTGTGTGTGTGTGTGTGTGTGTGTGTGTGTGTGTGTGTGTGTGTGTGTGTGTGTGTGTGTGCTGTGGTTCAATAGTTCTAACCTATCAGAGAACAAACTCTATATGATATGTGATTTGATAGAAACTTTATATGTTTGGCCACCCAACTTGTTTGAAGTGAAAAGCTGCTTAAGCAGGGCCCACTTTGAACAACCCAGTGAAATAATGGTGCTTGATGTCACTGAGACATGGAAGGATGATGCAACAGAGAAGGATGTATTTATCAACTTGATAATGATAATAGAATAACGATGAGCCTGAACTTCATTCAAATTGGCAACAGATTTCAATGTCTTTTATGTCCTTAGTTCATTCCTGCTGGATGATAATAGCTTCTCACAAGGTTGCTCAAAGATTTAGTGAGCAGACTAGCTTTCCCCGAGAAGGCTGGGTTGCTACAGTCTGCCTATTTCTGGTAAATCTGTAACTTGATGTTCCCCTCTGTTGACCTATCATCTTGCCTTCTTTTCTGTCCAGTCCCCATTTTGACAGAATGAATCACCCTGTGGAAGCTCCTCTGACTCACCATCCATACTATTGCTGGTGGTGATTTCTGTTCTGGAGCTACATTACTCCAGAGTCCACAGCATTGGAGGAACCTTGAACAGGATCAAAAGGCAGAGGAAGGGCGATGAGCGGTGGACAATTGACATTGTGGTGTAGTCTCTTGGTACCATGCTTTGTGCGAGTATATCCTAGGGCACATGCACGTGTATGTGTGAGTTCAAGAATGAAAGAACGCAAAGCTGTATGACATAATGAATCCTATTCGGAAGTGACAAGCCATTGTTACAGGATACACAATTATACCAATTTCATTTATGCATGAAAGAAGCTACCATCAAAATTGAGGCATCCTGTTATCTTTTCCATTTGGCCTATTTTTCACCATTGTATGGAGTCAGAGTGGGCTTCAGTGTAATAATTACATGCAATCATTGCTTAAAAGTTAAATTGGAAGAAATTATATGATTATTTGATATGAGGCTATTGGATAAAAGGGGTGAAGGATACATCTCCAATCCCTAAAATGAGACCAGGAGGGTTCAAAGCTGGTTATTTTGCTCCTTAGCACTTCAAATATCTTTATATTTGTCTTTTCAGTTAATACTTGGGCTTTCCTGTACAATGTTTTGAATTTCTGGATTTTGTGTCAACAAAGATATTGAAAACTGGTCTTGCCACTTAAGATATGCTCCCGCTTATAAATATATAATTCTACTGAACTATCTGTCCATACTGTAACTATATTGAGATAAATTATGCAGTAGATCATGGAATGAAGGGGAGGAGGTGGGGAGCTATAAAAAGGAAGATGTGGGCAACGGACTGCTCGAGAGGGCAGGTAAGGGGAAAGAAATGGAAAATAAACAGGGAAACGAGCCAGAAAGATCAACAAAAGCAGGGGAGTGGGGGAGGATGTGGGTAAGACAACAAGAAGGAGGTTACCAGACACTTGGATGTGGAAGCAACTCTGGGAGATAACAATAGTTGTAGAGCCAGAGATCAGCAGGGATCAGAAAGGAGCAGCAATGAGACAGGCTCTCATAGAACTCCAGTCGAAGAGGGGAGGAAAGCTTTGTCAGGGTTGGCATACCTGGTGTGTAGCAAACCACACAATCCATTAGCTTATATATCATTAAAATATGCTGGAATGATGCAGCGATGGCAGTCGATGACACTAATCCTCATGTATTTCTGATTAAATGCCAGCACCATGCCCAAGCTGACACCATGTGTGAATTCTAACAAGAGTCGGTGTGTTTAGCAGCATGAAAGCTTTTCCTTTCCATCATTCCTGTTTAACATTCATATGCCCTACAAGACACTCACACACTTACTAAGCCTCATACAGCCACCTCAGCTTCCAAAGGCTGTTGGTCTAAAGCGACGGTGAATGACACAAGATGAAGGTGCTGTGTATGGCATTGCCTGTTCAGATCTGCGCAGCTCCTCAATAAGGGAGGGAAACCCTTTGTTGTTGCAGTGTATTATTTCTGCATAATTACGACATCAGGCCAATATATCCCTGCCCCATCAAGAAGCCTGTGCATCCCTGCACAGACTATGTCTGTATCTTACTAACTAAAGTGTTGGAGATGAAATCCCTTCTCCTTGGTGTTTCACATATAGTGGTGCTTTGCTGATATCTGCAGTACCAGCCAGGAGATACCTAGAGGTGAAGTAGCTGAGGATCACACCCATCTTCAACTCCATTGATACCTTATATTCCGTCTTGGCAGTCTCCAACCAGAGAGCATTAACATTGACCTCCTATTCCATTGGCCCCACCCCCTCTACTCCCCAGTCTCTCTCTTTCCCCCATTCTCTATCTTCTTTCCTCCAGCTTCCACCTCTTCCCTTCCTTCTCCTATCAGAGACTTCTCCTTCTTAGGCCTCTTCCCATCACTTCTCAGTTACTTTCTCTTTGTGGTGATACACTACTAGCCTACTGCAGGGGGTGACCTGTGTGTCCTGGGTAAACTTGGACCTCTCACTTTGTTCGTTTTAGATTGGTCACAGTGTTTGAGCTACCGAAAGAAAATAGTCACGCATGCTGAGAGCACTTCAGTTTATACAAATCTTTAATACAAATTCTAAAGCTGATACCAAACTACAATATGCAAGCCCTTCCTAATTATACTTATCAATGCCTGGACTGGTCCCAACTGCCGAGGCGAGGCAACGACTGCACACTTGTAGTAGATTGTCGGGGCGCCGGTAGCAGCTTCTCCACCTCCCCAGACTGGGACGTTGGCTGGACTCTAGAAGTTCTTCTTCTTGCTGAGAAATGTTGCCACCTCTCGGAGAGTCTCAAACTTCAGCAGCGGGACCACGGCTTATATTACCCAAGAACTGTTTACCCAAGCACCTATTCCCAGCACAGTAAGAAAGATAAGCGAGCAAGCTTGCATGCCTAGGGTTCTATCGAATAACACAATTTTCAGCTTATCACTTTGAATACAATGGTTTATTTTGCGTCAAGGTTAGGTCTCTGCCTGAAAGACTGTGACCAAAACAAGCAGGAAGATTAAATGTTCTTGGTACACAGATGTCTTTTTGTCAAATAACTGCATCTCTGGGCCCCATGGTGGAATTTAGCTTATGTCTGCTGAGTCTCAAGCAGGTTACTGATTCCCAGCCTTGCAGGAGCGAAAGCATGGTTTAAATCCTCCAATACACTGTGTACCTGCAGGAAGATCACCGGAGGTCAGACCACACCTGGCTGGCTGTTAATCAGCTGACCTGAATGGACCAAGCCCCACCTGGTCAGATGCCAATCATCCGCCGGGCTATAAACCACTTCTGGCCCTTCAAGGTTAGTCACGCGGAGTTGCAGCTAACTACAGCAGAGACTTTAAGTAGAATAAAGCCTGTTGTTCAGTCTTCTGAATCTTGTGTCTGCTTATAGTGCATCACACTCTTCTCCCTCCACCTATATCCACATATTACCTCTTATCTGTGCTCCTCCTTTCCCCCCTCCTCTCCTCTGCCCCCTCCCTTTAATTTGGTTGTCTACCTCTGTGGTGATATGTAATTACACCACTAGGCAACTAGGGGTCACCCCAGTGTCCTTGTATATAAAGCAGTCCAGAGCTACAGTCTCACCTTCCAGGTTCGTCTTGCAGAGAGACAAGACTTCTCAGTGCACATATTAGTTTATTAAAGCTGTCCTATACTCGCACCGGCATCACCTACGGCTCCTAGAACGCTTCCACCAGCGTTGTCTCCGCTCCATCCTCAACATTCATTGGAGCGCTTTCATCCCTAACGTCGAAGTACTCGAGATGGCAGAGGTCGACAGCATCGAGTCCACGCTGCTGAAGATCCAGCTGCGCTGGATGGGTCACGTCTCCAGAATGGAGGACCATCGCCTTCCCAAGATCGTGTTTTATGGCGAGCTCTCCACTGGCCACCGTGACAGAGGTGCACCAAAGAAAAGGTACAAGGACTGCCTAAAGAAATCTCTTGGTGCCTGCCACATTGACCACCGCCAGTGGGCTGATAACGCCTCAAACCGTGCATCTTGGCGCCTCACAGTTTGGCGGGCAGCAACCTCCTTTGAAGAAGACCGCAGAGCCCACCTCACTGACAAAAGGCAAAGGAGGAAAAACCCAACACCCAACCCCAACCAACCAATTTTCCCCTGCAGCCGCTGCAACCGTGTCTGCCTGTCCCGCATCGGACTTGTCAGCCACAAACGAGCCTGCAGCTGACGTGGACTTTTACCCCCTCCATAAATCTTCGTCCGCGAAGCCAAGCCAAAGATACTCGCACTGCTTGTGTGGTTATTGTCAGTACAACCTCCTTTCCCCAATTCCTGATGACCAGCTCAGACCTGAAATATTAAGTGATTTTACTTACTCTGGATGCTGCCATTGTTGAGTTTCTGCTGAGTTACCTTTGCACGTTTGTCCACTGTTCCCTTTCTTCCTTCTCCTGGCCTTTGTAAGTGCATAAGAATATAGAAATAGCAACAAAGAATTGACAATTTGTCCCTCGTGCCTTCTCCATCTTGGCTGAAAGTCACCTTTCCTGTTCCATATCCCTTGATACCCTTTATACTTAAAGTCCATTAATCTTTGTCCTGAATATACTCAATGATTGAGCTTCCGTAGCTCTCTGGGTGAGAAAGTTGCAAAAATTGACCGTCAGTTGGGTATTATTTTTCTTTCCTCAACCTGTTATTATGAGTTCTAAGCACTCCAGCAAGGGGAATGCAACCCAGGAAATCATGCTCTGCTCTATCTTGTCACTGTCAAGTTTAAAGCACAGCTTTCATTCTGGCACCTAACATGTATGGGTGAAGGTAATAGTTAAGGATCTAACTTCTCTTGATAACAATGTTGGAGCTGCTGTAACAATAATGTTACTGATGCAGACCCAGGAGAGCAGAGAGTGGCAACACTGTACTGCTGGAAGGGTTCAACAGCCCAGTGCTAATGCTGATGGCTTTGTACAAGCTTTAAGTGGCCTGTTAAAGGAGCTAATGGCACCAGAAGTGGGGAGGACAACCCCAATGAGAAAGAGAAGAGGAATCGACCCTACAGGACGGTGACCATAGCAGCAGACCAATGAGGGGGATCAGTGACTGAGGGACCCATATAGGCTGCTGGTGACTTGCAGTTGGGGGACCTTGCACAAGCTGGAGAGGTGCTCATGGGAACCAGGCATTGGAGCTGGGATTGCACAAGGTGCTGAGGGCAAGAAGGGCCTCAGGTGCTGAAGGCATCCTGATCACACTGGATCACGTCAGAGGTTTGGATCTGAAGCTCAGGTTGCTAATGGTTTGAACAGGAGTCTGTGTAGCTGCAGAGACTGTGGGAGCGCTGGAGGTGAATCCAAGGACACTGAAGGGATTCTCTTTTTTTCATGTTCCGTACTCTGATATGACAACAAAGAAATTTGAATCCTGAATCTCAGCTGCAGCACTTGCTGAAAACTTTACACACTTTTTACCACCTCTGACAAAAGTAATCACCAGACTCCTCTTCAATCAACTCTTCTCTTGAGCAATCACCAATTATTTTACACTTTCAGGGAGTTCCTCCTCCTGCCAACAAATACAGATTTTTTTTGTTTTGTTTTGTGATTAACATGTGATAGCTATCGTCAAATTTGACTGGTTTGGCATCTAATTGGTGTTACAGACAATGTGATGCCATGACCCACTTGTACTGCTATTGACAGTGCTTGTAAGTGCTTTTTATCAGTAATAGAATATTACAGTACAGTACAGAACCTTAGGCCCATGATGTTGTGCCAACCTATATATACCTAAAAAAAACCGAAACCCTCCCTACCTCATAACGCTCATTTTTCTTTCATTCACGAGCCTGCCTAAGAATCTCTTAAATGCCTCTAATGTTCCAGCCTCCACCACCACCTCTGGCAATGTATACCAGGCACCACAACTCTCTGCAAAAGATATATTCTTTTTAAATTTTTAAAAATTTTTTCACATTAACCATATCAATCAAAATACACACAAACACTTCCCTCTTAAATATACACAGTGGCATTTTCTCCCCTTTTTTCCCCCCTACCTTCCCTCCCCCCTTCCCACCCCCCTCCAAACCCATTAAATGTTCAACATATACAATACAATAAAACCATTAAATAATGTCATCACACAATGAAAATAAACGAGAAAATTGTGTCATCTACTTTTACACCCTGGATCAAGTCGTTTTGTCTTTTTATCATTTTAGGGGGTGGAGGTCCAAGGCAAGCCCTCTCTGTTATGTTCCATGTACGGTTCCCAAATTTGTTCAAACAATGCGACTTTATTTTTCAAATTATATGAGGATAGCATTAGATAAATTAACAGAAAGGTACAACCAAGGTGGTTTGCAGTTACCAAACTTTAAAAATTATTATAGAGCAGCACAATTAAGGTATTTATCAGATTTTTATCAGTCAAGGGAAAAACCAGATTGGACTAAGATAGAGCTAGATAAAATAGGGGAGAAGGTACTGGAACATATACTTTATAAGTAGGATGAAAAGCTGGTCCAATATAAAAGCTCACCAGTACTGCATCATTTACTCAATATATGGAAGAAGATTCATTAAGAAAGGAAAAAAAAAACAAATGATCAACTACCAAAATTATTATTGATGCAAAATCAGCTAATCCCTTTTATAATAGATAACCTTTCCTTTAGAGAATGGGAGAGAAAAGGAATTAAAAGAATAGAAAATTGTTTTTTGGGAAATAATTTATTATCATTTGAACAAATGAAGTACAAATATGGAATAACTCATGGTACAATGTTTGCATACCATCAAGTGAAAGCCTACTTAAAGGATAAATTGGGAAGCAGACTGAGATTACCAGAAGGAAGCAGCTTTGAATATGTGATTACAGAAACAACGATAATAAAAAGATTTATAACGAACATGTACATCAAGCTGCAAGAGAAGGAAAATGATGAAATAAGCTATAAACCCAAACAAAAGGGGGAAAAAAATTTAAACATAAAGATAAAAAATGAAACATGGGAAAAGTTATGCTCTGGAACTATGAAGAATATAATAAACACAAGGTTACTATGATACAGTATAATTGGTTACACAGGCTATATATCACACCCCAAAAGTTTAAAAATAATGGGATCCAACATTATTAGATAGAAGTTTTTGCTATAAGAAGGAAATGGGAACAACAGTACATGCAATTTGGGCAAGTGAGAAAGTGAAAAAGTTTTGGGAAGATCTAAATCAGGTATTAAATAAAATCACAAAAAGCAACATACCAAAAAATCCAGAGATCTTTCTTCTAAGTAATATAAGAAGTAAAGAATTAGACCTCAAACTGGATGAAGCACAAAAAAGATTTATTATGATAGCCTCAGCTGTAGCAAAAAAATGTATAATGTCAACCTGGAAATCAGAAGAGAGCCTGAGGGTACAGCAATGGTACATAGAAATGAATAAATGTATTCCATTGGAAAAAAATAACAAAAGATTTACTCTTGATGTCTCCTCTAAACCTTCCTCCATTTACTTTGTACAGATGTTTTTGTACAGGTAGATTGAATCTTGATAAAATTGTCAACATGTAAAATTCCTTCACCCAAATGAATGTGAATCTTTTCAATTCTCTCATTAGGAGATTACAGAGGCTTGGTTACTGAGTGTACTTGGGATAATGATTGATAAATTTTAAATATCAAGGAAATCAGGTGATTAGCTCTTGTAACATTTGCAAAACTGGCATTATGGAGCCCAATGTCATGACCTTGTAGGTGACCTTCGCCCAATCTGTTTTTCAGGTAAACATAAAATTCATACGGTAATGAATGATAAAGGAAGAGTGCTCGTGATGGTTCTACATGAATGGTCTGAATGAATACAAGTTATCTGGTTATTTAGCTTATTGCTGCTTTTGAGATTTCACTGTCCATTACATTTCTTTTCAATAATTTTTTTTCCTTATCTATGCTTTAAAATGTTCTGAGATTTAAATAGATGTTAGTTACTTATTTCATTTGTTCATGGGATAATTTATTTCCTGTTCCTATAAGCCCCAGGTCTGAGTTATTGTGTTGGGTAATTACTTTACAAGGAGTCCAGAGTCATGAAATGCCAGAACAGATCAGAATCAGGATTTATTGTCATGAATAAGTCGGCGTTTTGTGGTTGCATTATAGTGCAAGCATACATATTATAACCATATTATGATATTACCATAAAATAAAATAACAACAATAATTACTGTGATTCCTAAAAAAGATGAATACCCTCTAAAACCTTCACTCATCTCACTATTAAATGTGGATTATAAAATAGTAGCAAAAGTTTTGTAAATAGAATGAATAACTTGTTACATAAATTAATTAATATAGATCAGACAGGGTTTGTAAAAGAAAAAGACAATCTTTGGAAATTGTAGCTTGACTTAGTATAATTCATCTGGTGCAAAAAAAGGGGTGATTTGGGTGTTGCAGTGGCTTTAGATGCAAAAAAGGTATTTGATAGATTAGAGGTGGATTTTTGTTTAAGGTTTTAGAAAGGTTTGGATTTGTATTAATTAAAAAAAATGGATTAGAGCATTATATAATAGCCCTAAAGCTAAAGTAGTGACAAATGGACAAGTGTCTGTGCTATTTAAGTTAACAAGATCAAGTAGACAAGGTTGTCCTTTGTCACTGGCTTTATTTATTTTAGCCATAAAACCACTTGCCCAGGTAATTTGCTCTGACATACATATTAAGGGCTTTAGGGTGGGTCAGGATGAATATAAAATTAGTTTATTTGCAGATGATGTTTTAATATATTTGACTGACCCTGAGTCATCTTTATAAAGATTGTATATCCAACTGGAAGAATATGGAAAAATTTTGGGTTATAAAATAAATTAGGATAAAAGTGAAATTATGCTTTCGATAGTAAGTAATTATATTCAATGTCAGAGGGATACACAGTTTAAATGGCCAAAAAAAGTGTTAAATATTCAGGAATACATATGGATAGTAATTTGAAGAATTTCTATAAATTGTATGATTGGCCTTTACTTAAAAAGATTGAGGAAGAATTTTAAAAATGAATAAATTTACCTATAACTTTAGATGGAAGGGTAAATTGTATCAAGATAAATATTTCCAAGGATACAATATATTTTTCAGATATTACCAATATTAATTCCTCAAAATTATTTTCAAGAATTAAATAAATAAACAAACAAACCAACCAACAAACAAATAAATAAATAAATAGGGAGCTTTCTTTGAAAAGGTAAAATGGCAAGAATTTCTATAGAGAAGTTTATGTGGAAATATGAATTGGGAGGTTTACAGCTTCTAATTTCAGAAATTATTATTCAGTGGCACAGATGAGATTCCTTACCTTTTTTTTGAAAATAAAAAACTGTGATGGGTTAATATAAAACTGACTAAAATAGGAGAGAAGAAAGCAGGAAAATTTATATATAAATGGAAATCAAAACTGTTGGTTGCAGGTAAAGAGACGCCATTATTAAAAAAAATTGCTTAATGTTTGGAATAAAATAAATCATGATATTGGAGAAGGGTTTATATAATCTAAAATGCCATTGATTAACCATCTTTTAGTTTTTTTTTAAGGGACAATCCATTCTTAAATATATGGTGCTGTTAAGGGATTGTTAATGTTGAAGACTGTTATTAAAGAGGTCAATTAATGTCATTTGAACAATTGAGAAATAAATATGCTATAGAACATAATGTCATTTTTATTATTTTCAGTTAAGGGTATATTTGAGAGATAAATTAGCACCAACAATGATTCAGTCTAGCTGTACTGAGGTAGAACTTTTTATTAGGCGATGGATTGTTAAAAAAATGATTTCTTTAATATATATTCATCATTACAAGCAGGAACTTCTAGATCTAGGCTGAGATTGGAAATGGATTTGAATATTACAATAGATCAACAAATGCACTTGGGAAAATTTATGTAGGTATTATATGACTGATATGAAAGATATAGAATCATTCAATACAATTTTTTTACATCAGTTATATTTTACACCACAGGATTTGAATAGATTGAAATCAGATTTATCACACCAATGTTTTAGATGTGGTGAAGATGTAGGATCTTTTATACATTCCATGTGGTCTTGTCCCAATGTGAAACCTTTTGGGTGGCTTTCTGTAACTTTTTAAACAAGTTACAGAAACTGCTTTTCTGCTCAGTCCTGATATTTTTTATTAGGAAATATTGAAGGTATAACTCCTAAACTGAAACTATCAATTTATCAATTGAAATTTGTTAAATTAGCATTAGTGGTAGCAAGGAAATGTATTGCAATTACTTGGAAATTGAATACATCTTTAAATCTGCCAAGGTGACATGCCGAAATTCAAAATTGTATTCCTTTAGAAAAAATTACTTATAATTTAGGAAGTAAATACTCTATATTTTTCAAATCTGGCACCTGAGCACTCAAATAATGAGATTAAATTTGTCCTGACATTCTTCTTATCACTCTAGCCTTGCGGGATTCTCCTCTGTGCACTTATGTTAGAACTGATGATTGTACTGGATGACATCTCTCACTGCAATCCAAAGCTTTTATCTTTCTCCTTTTCTTTTATACATGTAAAGTTTTATTTTTTTCAGTTTGTATTATTTTTGAGGGAGTTAGTTGGGTGGGAAGGAGGGTTTTTGGGGCAGGGTGAAAACCATCATGTATGCAATCAATTTGTTCTTTTTTGATATTGTAGTATTATAATACTTGTAGTTACTGTATGTATGGAATATTAAATAAAATATTAAAAAAACAATAATAGTGCATGACAAGGAATCTGATGGCAGCATATTCCTTGTGTCCTTGTGGCACTGAGTGCTCATCTTTAGGTTCCTGTACCTTTTTCCCAATGGTAGCAGAGTGAAGAAGGCGTGGCCTGGGTGGTGGGGGTCTTTTAGTGGCTGCTTTTTTTAAGACACCATCTCATGTAGATGTCCTCGATGGAGAGAGTCTGGTGCCTGTGATGTCGCAGGCCAAGTTAACAACCCTCTGGAGTTTATTCTTATCCTGATAGTTGGCATCTCCATACCAGTCAGTGATGCAACCAGCCAGAATGTTCTCCATGGTACACCTGCAGAAGTTTACGAGAGTTCTTGGTGACATTCAAAGAGGCTTTCCTTTAGAGGCCTAAATGTACTAGATTTCTTTTTTTGGGAAATTATTTAATGGGAGTTGGAGTGAGAGAGAATGAGAGCAGCCTTATTAAATAGGTGAGTGAAGTGTTGATAAGTTCTTTGCTAGCAAATGGGATTTGGAATGAGAGAGTACGGGAACAGGCTTGTTTAAATAGGTAAGAGGTAGAATCAAAATGGCCATCACAGGAGAGGCCATGATGTGAGTGGGCTAGGGTGTCAACAAAATTAACTGATTCAGAGACCTGAAGTATCATTTCAGAGACTTTATTTCACATTATATATCATGGAGATGAGGCAGCAGTTTCCACTGCTTACTAACTCCGAAATCTACTTCTACAATCGTGTATATTTATACAGAGAGACATTCAAGCTGTTACAGAAATAAGATTACATCATGGAATAAACCCATCAAAAATACATCAAGACCTTTATTACAATTTTTGTATTAAAATTTTAGTTTTGTCTAATTATGAAGGAGAGAGTGTCCATAATCACAGTCAACAACCACTGCTCGCACCCTTGACTTCTAAATAGTATCTTGTTGAATAGATGCTGTATTAAAACAGGCTATTTGCCAACTATGTTAGCATCAATTTCAAAGTTGCAGCACAAACTTTCTTTCACAGAGTGACAGTGTCATTCTTCATAAAATTACTTCCACACAGAGTTAGAATGGGGAGTTGAAACTTTAACTCAAAGGCGAGAAGAGGCTGAGGTAAGGACAACCCCACTGAGGAGCAAAAAAAAAAAACAGGTAAGGGCAGGTTTTTCTTATTTCTTTCTCTTTATTTCATAGCCAGTGGGAATGGCAGCCAGGGCAGTGTCATGCTCCTCTTTGCAGAGTGGGCACAGTCAGGGGGATCAACAGTATCCCTGATGACTTCATCTGTGAGAAATGCATCAAGCTGCAGTTCCTAATAAACCATGTTAGGGAATTGGAGCTGGAGTTGGATGAACTCCAAAAGATTCAGGAGGCTGAGGAGATTATGGACAGGAGTTTCAGAGATGAAATCACACCTAGGAGACAGGAGGAAGGTAGTTGGGTGACAGGAGAGGGAAAAGGATCAGGCAGTCGGTGCAGGGCACCCCTGTGCCCATTCTCCTCATAACAATGATAGCATTTTGGATACTGTTGAGGGGGATGACCTACTAGGGACAAACCACAGTGGTCAGGTCTCTGGCATGGAGTCTGGCCTTGTGGCTAATATGGGAAAGGAGGAGAAGAGATGAGGTGTAGTGACAGGGGATTCCATAGTTAGGAGAACAGATAAGAGGTCCTGTGGAAAAGATCGAGAATCCAAATGGTATGTTGCCTCCGAGGTGCCAGGGTCCATGGCATTCTCAAGAGGGAGGGTGAGTAGCCAGATGATGTGGTCCATGTAGGGATCAATGACATGGGTATGAAGGGTGATGAGGCCCCACAAAGAGAATTCAGTGAATTAGGCACTAAGTTGAAGGACTGATCTCAGTATGGGTATCCATGCAATGTGCTAGCGAGGTTAGAAATAGAAGATAGTGCATCTTAACATGTGGCTAATGAGATGGTGCAGGAGAGAGAGCTTCAAATTTCTAGATCATTGGACTCTCTTCCAGGGAAGATTTGATCTGAACTGGGTGGGGACTTGTATCTTCATGGGAAGGTGTCCTAGTGCTGCTCCCATGGTTAGGGGTATGGGAAGCAAAATAAGAGGGCAAAGAATAGAGTAGATGGAGGAAAGCTTGATGCAATGTGTAGTGAGTTTGTGAGGAAGGACAGGCAGTAGAATGAGCATAAATGTACTCATTTGGAGGATTGAAAATGAGTTTATTTCAATGCAAAATGTATTTGGAAAAAGGGAGATGAACTTAGAGCTGGGTCAGTATGTGCAATTATTATGTTTTTGTCATTACAGAGACTTGACTGATGCAAGAACAGGATTGGCTGATGCAGGTATTGGGGTTTAGATGTTTAAAGGGAATAGGATGGGAGGTAAAAGAGGGGATGCAGAGTAACATTTCTAATCAGGGATAGTATCAATTTCAGAAAGAGAACATTGTGGAAAGAGTGCCTACTGGGTTCTGGATAGGTTTGTCCCAATGAGACAGGGAAAAGATGGTTTGATAAGGGAACGGTGGTTAATGAAGGAGATGGGACAGTGAGTTGAGGAAGAAGGAAGCATACAGAAGGTTTAGGAAGAAAAAGACAGGAGGGGTTCGTGAGAGTTATACAGTAGCCAGGAAGGAACTTAAGGACTCAGGAGAGCTAGAAGGGAGCACAAGGTGGCCTTGGCAAGTCGTATTAAGGAAAACCCTAAGGTATTCTGTGCATACGTGAAGAAGGATGATGAGTGTAGGTAGGGCTGCTTTAAGGTAAGGGAAGCAACAGGTTCCTGGAGGTAGAGGAGGTCCTAAATGAATGTGCTGCTTCTGTGTTCACCAGAGAAAAGGATCTTGGACAATGTGAGGTCAGCACCATGCTGGAGCATGTTGAAGTCAAGAAAGAGGAAGAGCTGGATCTTCTTAAAAACATTAGGATTGATGTCCCTGGGACTGGACGAGATATACACCAGTTTACTGCAGGAAGTGAGTGAAGAGATTGCTGGCCCTTGGCAATGATCTTTGTGTCCTCCCTGGCCACAAAGGGAGGTTCCAGAGGATTGGAGAATAGCAAATGTGGATTCCTTGTTTTAAAATAGGTAATAGGGAGAATCCTGGGAATTACAGCCCAGTGAGTTTTACATCAGTATTGAGCAAACTATTGCAGAGGATTCTTAAGAGTAGGATATATGAGCATTTAGAGAAGTATATTCTTCTCAGAGATAGTCAGCATGGTTTTTTGAGGGGTAGGTTGTGTCTCACAAGCCTACTTGAGTTTTTTTTTTAGGAAGTAACAAAAGGATAGAGTGGTAGATATAGTAAATATAGATTTTAGTAAAACGTTTGACATGGTCCTACATGGTAGATGCAAGGCGGCAGGACCAGATAGCATAACTGTTTGGGTACTGAAGGACTATGCAGACCAATTGATGAAGGTTTTCACTTACATCTTCAACACCTCACTGCAGCAGTCCATCATTCCAGTACCCAAGAGGGTGACAACACAGGCCTCAATGAACTATCTCCCTATGGCACTGACCCCCATCATTATGAAATGCTTCAAGAGTCTGGTGAGGGAATGCATCAAAGCACAATCAAAGAGACACTGGACTCATTTCAATTCATCTATAGAAGAAATCATTCCACAGATGATGCTGTGGCCTTGTCACTTTGCCCTGTCCTGATCTACTTGGAGAACAGTGCCATTTGCCAGGCTGCTGTTCATTGACTTTAGCTCGGCATTTAACATGATCATTCTCCAGAGGTTGGTGGAGAAGATGTCTTTGCTGGGACTCAGCACCCCTCTTTGTAACTGGATCCTGCAGTTCTCAATGGAAAGACGCAGTCTGTCCCGGTTGGTAGCAGAACGTCAAGCACCGTCTCTCTGAGCACTGGGGCACCTCAGGGCTGTGTATTCATCCTGCTCCTATTCACACTATTGACCCAGGACTGCACTGTCAGATCCAGCTCCAACAGAGTCATCAGGTTTGCAGATGATACAACAGTAGTTGGCCTCATCAGCAACAACTATGAGTCACACTACAGAGACGAGGTGGAACATCTCGTGAAAGGGTCCAAGAGTAATAACTTGAGTCTCAATGTGAATAAGATGAAGGAGATGAACGTAGATTTTAGGAAGACCTGAACTGACTACCCTCCTCTACACATCAACAATTTTGTAGTGGAGAGCACTAAGTTCATTTGAGTTCACTTAACTAATGACCTATCATGACTTTTTTGGAACCTTTACCTTTTCCTTGACGCTCAACATCTTGCTTGCCAGGAAGGCACAACAGCGACTGCACTTCCTGAGAAGACTGAATTGGGCAGGGCCATTATGTCAATCTTCTATAGGAGCTCTATTGAGATTGTCCTGGCCGGCTGTATCACTTTGTATGGTTGCTGAACAGAATAGATCGGAGGTCAATTACACGATGATTAATAGAGAATCTCTGGAATCTCTCTCTCTCCCCCACCCCCCACATTGACATGATCTACGGGGATCATTTCTGTAGTGGGCACACAAAATCATTGAGGACCCCTTCCACCCTTCAAACAGCATCTTTCAGCTGCTCCCCTTTGGGGAAGAGATACACGAGTATCAGAGCCAGTACCATTAGGCTGAGGAACAGTTCTTCCCATGGGCAGTGAGAATGCTGAACAACAAAAGGAAATGCTTACGCTAACCCCCGAGACTCTCATATTCATGAAACAATATTTATTTATTTGTACAGATGAATTAGTTGCCTTAGCTATGTATTGTTTGTATGTCAGTTATATCTCTGGTTGTATACCTGCATGTTTTGCATCAAATCTACAAGAGAACACTTTTCATTGGGTTGCACTTGTGCATTCAGGTGACAATAGACTTGACTTGATGCATTCAGAAAGTCATTCAGATAGACACCATGGAAACTTGTTGGTGTGGATTCAGATTTATCTTTCTTGCAGAAAGCAGAGGCTAGTAGTAGATGGAGCATATTCTGCCTGGAGGTCAATGACTGGTGGAGCTGCGCAGGGATATGTTCTGGGACCCCTGGTCTTTATGCTTTTGATAAATAACCTGCATGTGAACCAGAGAGAACTGCATGGTCACTATAATCCACTCCAGACTCTTTTAGGCAGACCGAGATGCTGTAGCTTCTGGCAGGATTCAAGGAGGGGCACTCTCAGGCATGTAACCAGGTTCTAACATCAGGGGGAGCGAGCACATAAAAAAAGCCCCACAACACATACCAGATGGCGAGTCAGTGGTTGAATGGCAGGGCGTCAGACCTGTGGAGAGAGAGGGTGGGGGGGTTGTGAGGTGGCGGCAGTGTTGGACCGGGGTGGGGGGAGGCAGCGGTGTCGGATTGAGGGGGGCTAAGTGGGGAGTGGGGGAGAAGGTTGGTGGATACCAAATCATTTTAAATTTATTATACATTTTTATTTTGTACTACCAGGATACCCAGCATTGCCTGGGGAATAAAACACTCAGTTGTTGACTACATGGTTGAAACAAAATACCCAAAAAGCTTCATTGTAATACTGCATAAATATATTTTTTCAAACACAATATTTATACTCTTTGTAACAGAGATAGATGCACAGTTCAAACAAAGTTGACTTCTGGCAAAACATAGTCAAACAATTCTCAGCTAAGGGCTTCATAATAAACAATGATCTTAGTTTTTCAACCTGGAGCATTTACATACTGTTAGGGCGTGACAGAGGTGCACCAAAGAAAAGGTACAAGGACTGCCTAAAGAAATCTCTTGGTGCCTGCCACATTGACCACCGCCAGTGGGCTGATATCGCCTCAAACCGTGCATCTTGGCGCCTCACAGTTTGGCGGGCAGCAACCTCCTTTGAAGAAGACCACAGAGCCTACCTCACTGACAAAAGGCAAAGGAGGAAAAACCCAACACCCAACCCCAACCAACCAATTTTCCCCTGCAACCGCTGCAATCGTGTCTGCCTGTCCCGCATCGGACTTGTCAGCCACAAACGAGTCTGCAGCTGACGTGGACTTTTTACCCCCTCCATAAATCTTCGTCCGCGAAGCCAAGCCAAAGAAGAAAGAAAAAAAGAAAAGAAGGGCTTCCAACACATGAACATCCAACTCCTGCTGCAACAGTGAAGCGAGACTAATGTTCCTTTGCTATCTCTTGTTTTCTCCTTTGTCTAATTTTACGGGCTTGTGAAGAGCTTCTGCCAATGCAGCTCTGCTTTTTTTGGGGCCCATATTGAACTGGGTTTGGCCACTTGTTTTAATTCGGAATGTACATTAATGTACAGCATTATAACTATTTGAGGTATCCCTGGTGGAAGTTCAATGTTTTTTTTAAACTTTTGAACTTCATATGACCTTAAAGGTTCAACTCAGTGGGGTCATGGCATTCAGCATCAAGTGTTACCTCTATTGAACCTCCTTGGGCATTTCTAGAATGCTCCATATTGATTTGCATGGAGAACAGACAAGCAAATATATATTAGATTTAACATCAAAACACAAGGAACTTAAGTAAGATATAGTTATAAAGGAAGTATAAAATTGTTATTTGTATTTAAAATCAAAACATAATAAAAACACACGTGTTATTTAATTGTTTTACATTTTAAATCTAAAGTGAAAACAAAATGAAAAATGTATGAAGCAATTACAACAGCCTTTTTCATCAAGGCTTCTTTTCAGCTATTACTTTAAAATCTACCGCACTAACTTATCACCAAGTTATCTCTAACTTATAATTTTGAAAGCCAAGGAGAAATAAATACCTTTGGAGATATTCCTCCCCAGATGCCAACAGCCAGAATGTTTGTCAGTAGGTAATGAGATGGTGTATTTTCAAAGGAGATGATCTCCTCTGAGGAAGAAGAGTCGTCTTGCTGGCACCACCTTGCAAAAGAAGAGCGAGCCTGTCCAGCAGGCAGTGAGGGGTGAGAGGGGATTGGTGGTTGACGTATTGAACTTCAAAAGATTATATATTCTTTGATGCTTGTTTCTTTCTCGTACACTGCTGACATCCAATCTACAAGAGTGAGTGCTATATAGAACATAGCTAGGAAAGAGAATTATTGTCAACAGTTTAGCTGAGAGATTCACCCATCCCATGCATTTCATTATAATATCAGGGCTGCCTCTTGCACTGATATTCTTTGGCTAATATCTGGGGACAGCTATATCTAGTTCTTTGGCTAGTGTCTGTGCTCTCTTCTTGAGGAAGAATGGAGGTCTAGGTTGATAATGTTAATCGTATGAATGGATTAGGACCGTATCTTGATGGCAATGTTAAAGGAGAGGCATGATATTAAATCAACATATTGTTGAATGTCTGCAAATGTCCTCGATGCTTCAACAGATGGCAATACAAATGCCACAGCTGAGTTGGAACTACTTCCACAACGGTCCTGCCAAAGACTTTTGGTCTCCTTCCCTTTGATGGGACTCTGACTCTGAGTGCAGTGTGAGGTTAACATTCAGCCATTACATTTGCAAGATCATTTTCAGCAATCATTGAGAAGTCATTTTGTAGAATTAACTTAAAGTCCAATTTAACTGAAAGCTTGAACAAATCTTCTCCATCAGATTTTACTGCAAAGCTCTTGTATAGGTTATCTTGAACCATTTTAGTTTAACCAATGTGGCAAAATTAACGAATTATTGCAGGTCAATTTCATTATTTTAAAATTATTCATATATAACTGGTTGAAATGGCCAATCCCCTGATTACATACATGATCAGTTAAGTCGATATTTTCATCAACATCTCTCATTTGCTTTTTATTCATCTTAACCTGGCTCACCATAGTTTGTGCCAGTGCTGGTGGATGGATGGTGTCCCCTCAAATGAAATGATCTCTGAGGAAGAAGACTAATCTCACTGCCACTCACCTTGCAAAAGAGGAGTGCGCCCAAGTTAAAAAAAACCCATTAAGGACCAGGAAATAATCCCTCATCAGCAAGCTGTTTGAATTCACTTGCTGCTAGCCCTACTTTCTTTGACCAGTAGGTGGTGCTCAAGGCCCTTGATGGTTCCTCACTTCTCGTGATAATGCAACAAATTCCAATATTTTGAACTGATTTAGGCTGACATTTAGACTGTCATACAAAAAACAATTAATTTTATTAGAAATGTATTTGGTAAAATGACTGCCTGTTTTAAAATGTCATATGAACCCTGAAAATTAAAATTGAAATCATTAAACAGCTTTGTTACTCCTTAAGTCATGATAGATTTTACTCTTTTTCAATTTCTACTCTACATTTCTTGAAGTTGATATCTTCAATTAAATTTAATGATGGTGCAATAAAAAAAAATGAAGGATAATACAATTTGGTGACATGAATATTCAAATATCGACTTATCTTTGGCATTGCTATCTCATGAGAAAGGTGCTTAATTATTATATAGGACTGCCTGAACATAATCAAATAAATTAAAGAATGTTTATGTTCTTCAGTTCTCAAGGTATATATGGAAATGATAAAAACATCTTATTATCAGGCTGAATGAAAATCATGATAAATGCATGTATACTTTACTTGAGGGATGCAGGAAATATGAGAATAATTAAGGCTTAGGTCAAATTAAGTCAAAAACGCAGATTTAAATTGACTTTATCATCAAAGCAAGAAATATATATCACTTTTTAATAGAAAAATGTTCAAATTTAATTTTGAAAGTGGCAGTAGATAGGCGATTAAGATATATTTTGAAAATAATTAATTGTTCATATGCAGCTATTTTGTAAAATCACTGTTTATAACATTAGTAATTAAATAAATCTGGGAAATCCGAAATACATTAAACCATTAAAGTGGCAGCAACTATATTAACATTTATTTACATATTTAAGCTCAAGCTAAATGTTTCTATGCACTTTTACATCAAAGCATATTTTCAGTTATGCACAAGGAAAATTCACAGCAATCTTTTCAGAAATTTTTGGCTCGAAGGCGCAGTTAAATTTGATGTAACCTTGCAATTATTTCCCTTTATGGCTTAGAGCTTCAGCAGGAATTTTAAAAGGCATGAGAGAGAAAAAATGCAACATTCTGTCTAAAAGCAGAACCAATTAACTATCCAGCAGTGCAGAAAACAGCTTTAGAGGTAGACTTATTGATGTGTAGATTTTGTTGTACTGTGACATTTTAAGACAAATTGCTGCTGTAGTAATTAAGGCTGCTGCAGGTGAGTTGGCAAGCATAATGCAATGATGAAAGACCTGATCAAAGGGCAAGTGGAAGAGATTGGACAAGATAGAACAATCTATAGAGCTTCAATATTATGTTCCTGCACATTGGTTTCTTGGTGAAAATTAATAATGTGGAACATTTGAAAATGTCCAGATGTAATTTTAACTTTTTTTTGATGTTCCTTTTGATGGGACTGACTGGACAGAATGTGGATATTCATGACGAGCCTCTATTTTCACTTAAGCAAGGTTGAATTTATGCTTGTGCTTTTTTTCTATGGACCATGATCATTTTAATTTTATTTTAGACATACAGCAGGGTAATAGGCCCTTTCAGCCCATGATCCCGTACTGCCCAATTACACCCAATTAACCAGCTACGTTTTGAAGTTAAATCATAAAGCACACAAAAAAAATCACAGAAATGGTCAAGATACAGATGATAACCCGATAATATAAGTTGAACTTTGGAGAAAAGCAAGGAAAAACGATATTCAACTGATGATTGGACAAAGGAAATTTGTAATCTTCCACCATATTAATGCTCTTCACCTTTCACAAAGAATAGTTTAATGGGCGAATAATTTTTCACCAAAGATTGCTATTTATTAACAATGACAGGCAACTGAATTGCAGAGAAAACATCTGCATACAAGTACTTTTACTGCAGGTTGTGAATTGTGATTGAAACACAGAACTATAGTGGAATTTTTATACCAGTTGTTGCATCTAATTGACATCCTGGAGATGTCTCATTTTGCACAGACATGATAAATTCCACTTAGACTCTTATCACATCCAATTAACACCTTTTGTTGCTTTGCATTCCTGTCCCATTGTTTGAATTTGGAGACCACCTGTTATATCTTCTTATTTTTTTTGATTTTTTTTTTCCCTTGAAGAAGGGCTCAGGCCTGAAACATTGGCAATATATTTTTGTCGAAAAGATCCTAAATGCTGAATAAACCAGCTGAGTTCCTCCAGCATTTCGGTGTTTTTAACTATAATCACAGCGTCTGCAGCCTATTGTGTTTCTCTCAGATTATAATTGAGGTTGAGGATACTTCTGATAGAGACAGTTTAAAGGTTAGAAAATGAAAGGAAATCCCTGTTGTTCTATATCCTTTCAAGGTGCATGAGAGAGCAATCTCTCCAGACGTATTCACGTTTTGTATAAAGACTTTATGGTAGGGATTTTTAGAGATGAAGCTATTGAGGAAAAAAAGAGTTTTTTGAAATGAAAAATGAGAGAGCAGTGATAAAGGCGTCCCAGTATCAGAGAAAATGTTTGTTAGTCCCACACCATGTCAAAATAAAGTCAAAAGCTGACAATATCAAAATGGAATTAAGCAAGGGTTCGATGTACTGTTGTGGTAATGCCCTTTTGCAGGCAATGCCAACAGCAATAATATATGTCAGACTTAGCAACAGCCAAAGAATTTCTGTTGTGATTTGAAAAAGAGCTGAATGTTGGCTAAGAAAATTCAATTATTCTCTCTCCAAACTGGACAATGCTAAGGTGAAACAGCTTGAAAAGAGGGAGGGGTTCTTGTTTTAAAAGGAGCTACATGAAATGGAATAATACCAAGGCCTCTTGATGGATCTGACGACACCTTCCTGAAATCACTCCTGTGCTGAGATTAATCCAGTGTCTCTGATGAGTTGGGTAGTAAATCTGATCCAGAAATTTTCCAGAGCTTGCTAATAAAGGCACTGATTATAGAGTTCCTTCAAATTCAATAGCAAAGCAAAACTACAACATATACTTTCAACTTGCACCTGGACTTTGTATGAAACACTTTATTAATGTAGTAAATGCAGTTTAACTCACACTATCACTAGGTGTTATAAACTAGTGTATAACAAATCTCATGTTCTCAATAATTCCTTGTTATATTAGTATTTAGCTAATATCTTTCCTGGAGTATATTCTGGCCTATTCATCAGTGCGATGTTGTAGATTCTATTTGCAACATGACTTAAAATGTTAACTTTTGTTTTCAATTAAAATTGAAACATGTTTTCAATTATGAGTTCTTGCTCAAAATAACCGAGATGTGAACCAGAAATCAGCACCCTCCAACTCCTCCAGGAGGATTGCTTTATTATATCCATCCATTGAAACACTTTCAGATCCAGCACCAAGTCTTATCTTGGTAATGAAAACCATCTCTGCTTTAAAATTAACCACATTACCTCTCAGTAATATGAAAAGCTGACAGTTTTTTTCTTGTTTTCAAGCCTGTTCCATTTGATTCTGAACCAGTAAACTGTGGACTTCATTCTCGACCCTTATGCTGGTTAGACAGCCGGGTATAGTAATAGGCAGTGCCTCAGATTGAATTTGTGACCTTTCAAATGAGAAATCAAACCAATGCTCCTGTGCACGGATGTGGACATAAAATAATGCTGCTGCCAACTTTAATAAAGAGCAGAGAAAACCCTTGAAGCAGAAATGTGATGTTGCAAGCTAAGCACACAACACCTCACAAAACACAGGAGCCATGCCTTCGTATATCCCCTATGGCACTGAATTTAGTTGATTATTCTTTCAGCACCACTGATATCAACTCCGCTTTTCAACCCTTGGAAAATGGAACATTGGTTGAATTTGCTGGTACTTCTTCGAATTGATGCAGGAAGTCAGAGATTCCAGCTGCCTGATGACTTTAGGTTGGGATGAGCATTAACCACAATTCTTGGGAGAGGGAGTTAATTCACAAAACTGGGCAAAGAAGCAGCATTAGATTTGATTTGGCGAAGATTCTCATTTATGAGTGTTGTTATATTTCAAAGTCTTGATTTTAAATAAGATGCTTCATAGTGAAGTTATTGAAGACATGTACCCATTGAGCACCAAGCAACTGCTCTTCCAGTTCACCCTAAATTGAAGGCTTATTCAGTAGAATTCAGATTGAGCCAGGAAGCTATTACTTGCTGAGATTGCTCTCAATTGAACATCGCTTCTACACTTTAACAAGGAACTGAACTGATTTATTTTCATTTTCTGTTGAAGCTATATTGAAACAGAATTTGGTATTGAACCACTTTTTTATGTTTCTGGAAGACATTGCTGTTAAAATCAGCCAGCTCCTTGGACACAAGTGTTGAATGTGATGTCCTTTTTTTTCCCCCTCAGCAAACGATCTAAAAACCCACTAAAATACTGGAGACACTCATAACGATTCCCACGATTTGTTAAGAACTTGGAGAATTCTTTGGTGATAGATCCACAAGAAAACATTATCAGAAAATCATCAAATATACAATCAGGTAACACAGTACTGGATAACAAATGATGATGAGTCACAATATGGGAAAGAGATTGAAAGTCTAGTGGCATGGTGCCAAGATAACAGCCGCTCTTCAATGTCAATAAGATGGAGTGATCATTGACTTCAGGAGAGGGCGCCAAAGTCTAAATAGTAGACAGATTTAGGTTCGAAGGAATAAATTTTTCCAGTGACCTGACCTGGAACAAGCACGATGATGTGATGACCAAGAAAGGGTACAAACATCTCTATGAAGACTAAGGAAGTTTAGCATGTACCTTCTGTTCCTCAAAAACATCTACAGATGCACTATCAAAACCATGAATGCATCTCAGTGTGGTATGGGAGCTACTCTCCTCATCTTCTTTCTTTGGCTTGGCTTCGCGGACGAAGATTTATGGAGGGGGTAAAAAGTCCACGTCAGCTGCAGGCTTGTTTGTGGCTGACAAGTCCGATGCGGGACAGGCAGACACGGTTGCAGCGGTTGCAGGGGAAAATTGGTTGGTTGGGGTTGGGTGTTGGGTTTTTCCTCCTTTGCCTTTTGTCAGTGAGGTGGGCTCTGCGGTCTTCTTCAAAGGAGGTTGCTGCCCGCCAAACTGTGAGGCGCCAAGATGCACGGTTTGAGGCATTATCAGCCCACTGGCGGTGGTCAATGTGGCAGGCACCAAGAGATTTCTTTAGGCAGTCCTTGTACCTTTTCTTTGGTGCACCTCTGTCACGGTGGCCAGTGGAGAGCTCGCCATATAACACGATCTTGGGATCTCCTCAAGATCAGAAGAAACAGCAGAAGGTAGTGAATACAGTTCAGAACATAACAAAAATTTTCTTCCCCTTCATGGACTCTTTCTACTGCCTTGAGAAAGGCAGTCAACGTATTGAAAGACTCATCACACTCAGACACACTCTCTTCTACTTCCTCCCATTGAGGACAAGGCTTAAGTGTGTCAAGTCAGACTTAAGACAGTTTCTTCTCTGTGCCATCAGGTTCCTGCATGAACTCCATAATAATGCTATAATGCTGCCCTTGTTTGACCTTCCTTTTCGTTGTACCATAACCCCATACTCTAAATCATGCTCTTTACTTGGATGTATGTAATGTTAGAGATAATCTGTAAGTCTTTTTGCAAAAGAATGTTTCTCACTGTACTATATATTCTGAAACAATTAAACTTAAACATCAAGGAGTGATGTAAATAACCCCTGTGCAATGAAGAAAAACATGAGTGAAATGTGTATACATTTCTAACTTTATATAAGGAATTTTATGTAGTTAGATGCACTGCCTTGACATCATCAGTAATGGGTTGCAGCTGTAATAACTGCCAAAAGCTGAGTTTTGCTGGGATTGCAGTCCTTTATCAATTGGTAAAACCAATAGATGCAAAATGTGCATACAATGGAGATAACATGCTTGGCGATTGGAAATAAGTGTGCAATCTTTAAACAGCAAGCAAAGAAAACAGGAAACAAAGAATGATGTTTTGAATCAGTTAGCTAGCTTGGCTTGTATCTCGTCACTTTTCTTCACAAGAATACTCAAGCTGGGAAAATTGGTGATGATCCAGCAAACAAGAGACAAAACATGATAGGTTGGCAGAGGAGGAAATACAATTGTCAGATCCCTTTAGCCAGGATCCTATTTATAAAGTCAAGCGTTGTGTGAATATGAACAGCTATGGCACTCACTGCTGATCTTCTTCCTTTTCATTCTCTCGCTTCTCCAAACCTCTGAAATCTCTTCTACATCCCTGGCATCCTGATTTCTTTGATTCTGATTTCCTTTTCCCCATTGTTGTGGTGCTGCCTTTAGTCTCAAAGGAAAGCTCTCCATCTCTCATTTCTCTTCTTTAAAGACCTTTGTTCAAATCTACTTCAAGAAATCTTCTTCCATTTCCTTCATGATGTGCCTGGGGACTTTTTGGAAATATTATTTAAACAGAATGGATTTACTTTTATTTTGTGATCACATATTTGACTAATCAATGAATTAATTAGCTTTGAATTGCAGGAACAAGATGTGCATCTGTGATTCTTTTCTGCAGAATGATTTAAAACTCAAGAAATTATCCTTTATTTAAAAGTTGGGAAGATCAAAATAAGGAACATATATTAAGGCAATTAAGATATTAATCAAGGTAACTAATTTACTTAATTGACCATTTTGGTCACATGGTTTAATATCCTTTTAACTTTACTGATTGCATTCTTTCACTATATTCAGTAATGCATCTTCTAGAAGTCCACTTTTTACTCTATCAACACTCTTCATGAAATACATGTGTCATCTATGTCATCTCTGTAAGTACTTATGTCCATAAGCTTTTTGCAAAGTTTGCAAAGGAAAATGAGAGGTTGATCTGCCAGCAGAAGGTGTTAAACACCCAACTAAGCAGTAGTGGGAGCCATGATGATGGATTAAAGTTGGACCAGGTGGTTCACTCAATTCTTAAAAATACCTTGAGCTGACAAAATCTCAGCTTTTGCTATTACTATTAATATATATGTAAGGAGATCAAAGTATAGCTATTCTGACCATATGTTCCATTAATTTAATGAAATCAGGCAATCCAGTCAAATTTTCCTTTGCCAATTTATGTCTGAATTTTCATGTTATAAATAAAATTGAAGTAATTGTTTTACCAATGCAGAAAGGTTTTAGGTTGCTAAAATTAACACAGGAAAAGATTTCAGAAGCCCAGAAATTCAAACAGTTTAAAAAAAAAGTTATGGGTTTGAGGTAGGGAAAGATTAGATTGTTGTGGAGTAGCACAATATCATGGGCTGAAGGTCCTGTAGTCTGTTGTATTTTTCCCTCTATTTGGCGACAAACAGTATATACATTTATGTACGGTCTTTCAACATCATCTTATTGTAAGGATAGAGTGCTAGTGATTCTCCTGACCACTAGAGGGTGTCAGGTTTGTGACAGCTTCTGTTGGATTCAAGATGGATGCCTCTGATGCACCATCAATGACTCAAAAGACTGAAGTTGAGCAAAACTGATAAGTTTTTATTTGCATTCGGATGAAGGCACATCCCTGCTGGTCGACTGTCCTGAACTGAGGAGGGGCTGAGGGACAGTCACCTTTATTCAGGAGCCACAGATACAGTCAGCCAATGGGTGTGCACAGACAGATAAATATATACATACAGTGGTTTACCACATTCACCTTGTGTTTAAAAAGAGTTTGGCAGGGTGAAGTGTTGATGATACAATTACAAATTGTCTTTCAGGCAGTTTGGCTTTCCGCTGTGACAGTGCTAGCAGTGGCTGTGACTGCAACACAACAATGGGGGCCTGGACAGTCTGGTGGCGTCTGTATGCTATCATCAGTGTTGAGCTGGTGAGTGTACGGTGATGAGTCTGTTGTGTCATTTGTTAGAGCTGAGGTAATGTACCGTGGCCCTGATGCATTGTGAGTGACGAGGGGTGGGATGTGTGGGGCAGGTCCCTAACAGAGTCAGAGTACGCCACATAGGCATATTGCGGGTTGGCGTGGAGGTGGTCGACCCTTTTGACCAGTGGGTAGGACGTGACTCCCCACATGTTTCTGGAGTAGGACATGCCCTGGGAATGTCAGTCATGCCAGCAGCATGGTCCCTGTCTCAGATTTGCTGGGAAAGCAAACCATATGCTCATGTGATGTGGCATTGGTGGCCATACATAGAAGGGACCTGATGGAGTGGAGTGTCTCAAGAAGGATTCATTGCCAGCAGGAGAATGGGAGACCCCTAGATCTTCAAGACTGTCCCTTTCCACCTGCCCATTCCCCCAGCGGTTGGAGCTGGTAGTCCTGCTCATGGTGATGCCTCTGGCCAGCAGGTACTGACTCAGCTCATCACTCAAAAATGAGGGCCCCCCCTTCACTATGAATATAGCTGAGGAAGCCAAACTGTGTGAAGAGACTTAGCAGGGCCTTAATGACTATGGCAGCTATCATTGTCGGGGCAAGAAATGGCAAATGGAAAACACAAGTACTCATCAATGACATAGAGGAAGTACACATTGCGATCCAAGGAGGGGAGAGGTCCTTTGAAGTCAACACTTAGACATTCAAAGGAGCGGGTGTCCTTTATCAACTGTGCTCTGTCTGGCTGGTAGAAGTGTGGTTTGCACTTGTGCAGACCTGGCAGATTTTAGTCATTGACCTGATCTATTTGATGGAGGAAGGCAGGTTGAGGGCTTTGATGAAGTGGAAGAACCTGGTGACTCTGGGGTGGCAGCGATCATTATGAAGGGCTTGTAGCGGTCAATTTGTGCACTGGCACAGGTTCTGCAGGATTGGACATCTGGGGGCTCAATGAGTTTCCTGGGCCTGTACAAGGTATTGTAATAGTAGGTGGAAAGTTCAATTCTCCACCTCAATATCTTGTTGTTCTTGATTTTACCTCGCTGCAAGTTATTGAACATGAATACAACTGTGCATTGGTCAGTTAGTGAGGTAAGTAATTTCCCAGTTAAGTAGTGCCTTCAGTGCTGTACTGCCTTGGCAATGGCTTTGGCCTCCTCCTTGACAAAGGAGTGTTGAATTTTGGGGCCTTGGAGGGTGTGGAAATAGAAATCGATGGGTCTGCCTGCCTGGTTAAGTGCGGCAGCCAGACTGAAGTCTGATGCATCGCTCTCCACCTGGAATGGGATGGATTCATTCACAGCGTACATCATGACTTTGTCAATGTCTGCCTTGATACAACTGAAGGCTGCATGGGGCTCTGGTGTTAGGGGAAAAGAAGTGGATTTAAGGAGGGTCGGGCCTTGTCCGTGTAGTTGGGGACATACTGGACAGAGTAAGAGAAGAAGCCCAGCACCTTTTCAGGCCTTGAGGCTGTGGGGGAGGGGGAGATCCAGGAATGGGCACATGCAGTCAGGGTCAGGATCAATGACTCCATTCTCAATGACACAGCCAAGTATAACAAGGTGGGTTATGCAAAATACACACTGAGTCTTATTGTACGTGAGGTTAAGGAGCTTGACGGTGTGGAGGAATTTTTGAAAATTAGCATCATGGTCCTGTAGGCCATGACCACAGATGGTGACATTGTCGAGGTACAGAAATGTGGCCTGCAGCTGGTACTGATCTACCATGTGGTCCATTTCCTGTTGGAAGATGGAGACCCCCATTGGTGAAGCTGAAGTGGACTGTGCGTCTCGATCTCAGTATGTTGGCGATACTCTGGGCAGATGGGGAGCTGATTTGAGGTCGCTGGTGGAGAAGACCTGATATTATACGATTTGGTTCATCATATCAGATATATGGGGAAGGGGGCACACGTCCAGTTGTGTGTGCCTGATAATGGTCTGACTGCCATTGATGATTGTATTGGGAAAGGTTGTGGCTGTCATATGACAGCACTGCCCCCTACCTAGTCAGAGGACACACCAGCTGCCAATCAAGGTTTGGTTCCGCCCCACCTATTAGTACACATCTTGCTGTTGGCCACATGTAAATTACTTGGATTGGACTCTTCAGCTTGCCTGTACTTGGCCTTGGGCCATTGGCTGTTGTAATTCGATTAACCCTCCTGCCACTGAGCTATTGTCCCCCAGTAAATGATGTGGGCTTGTTCCTCCAGCACTATAAAGGTGCCATGTGCTCTTTGTTCTCCCTCTTTGCCAGCTTGGGACCACCCTGCTTCACTCCAGGCCTAGAAATGTGGAAGGGTGCTGAAGAAACTGTTGGTAAGATGTGCACTGTTAAAAATTGGGGAGCATTTAATTAGTGTCCCTTGTCACATAGAGCTGTGCCTGCACTGAGCTAAGGGGTGGTGGGGCATTGTAGTGATTTTCCCCTGATCATTGTATGTACCAGTTCATTCTGTGTGTGTATAGAGCTTTGCCTAACATATCGACCCTGTTGTCCCATTTCCATTCCTGCAATGAACTTGTGCTTTGTACCTGCACTTTGGACTGGTGATAACCTCAATGATTCCCTCGTTGAGGAGTTGCTGCACTTCTGCTCTAATGAAGGCCATGTTTCTAGCACTGTACCACCTACTTTTGGTGGCAATGGGTTTACAATCAGGGGTGAGGTTGGTGAACACCAATGGAGTGATAATTTTGAGGGTGGAGGGTCTGCAGATCATGCGCGATGGGCAATCAGGTTGTTGGCTGTGTGCGGTGAGGGAAGGAGCTGAAGGGTACGTGGAGCGCATTGAGCAATTTTTAAAAAATTGCTGGTTACAGACAATGAGGGGTGGATGGGGCCTATCATATCCATTGTCATGCTTTTTAAGGTGTAATTGAAAGTCCAGTCCCAGTAGCAAGGCAGCGCAGAGTTGTGGCATCACTAGAAGTTTAAAGATTTTATAGTCTGTGCCCCAAACAGTTAGAATAATTACACAGTAGCCCCAGACATCCACCGTATATGACTTTGAGGCTAAGGAGACTTTTTGGCTTCCTGGCCTTACAATGAGGGAATAGTGCTACATCACTTTGGGGTGGATTAAACTCTGTGCTCCCACCATCAAACAGGCAACTCGACACGTGGCCACTTACTTGAATATCCATCATCGATCTGGCGAGTTGATGGTGACTGCTTTGGTCGAGTGTGATGAAAGCCAGTGTCAGATTACTGCTTGACGCTCCATCAGAGATTTCAAGTGTTGAGTTGGGAGATGGGGCATCCAAGATGGTGGCCCCAACAGCCCACACACAGCGCTGCTCGATCTTGAAGTTGGCACCCAAGATGGTGGCCCCCACAACTCACATATAGCACTGCTAGTTCCCAATTTCCAAGGTGACGGCTCCCACAGTGCTGTTAGGGAGGGGTGGTTTTGATCTGCACACCTTAGCATAGGGCCCCTTCTTCCTGCCAATGGAGTAGATTGCATCTTTCACTGGGTAGCATTTCCTTGGGTGCTTGCCCATGCCGCAGAAATAACACTTTGGGTGCTCACAGAGTACAGAGGCCATGGTTGGATTGTTGGCTGGGCTTGGCAGTAGCGGTGTTAGGCACTTGCGGCGCTCGTTTGCCATGGGCGGATCGCTGGAAGAACCTGACGGTGGCAGCGTGTCCCAAGTTGGCAGTGCCTGGGGCAACCATGAGGCAGCTGCATTGTCAGTTGATTAGGCCTCCATGTTCTGAAAGTGTGCCTGCCAATTTGACTGCCTTCCACAGACTGTGCTCCTCTTGCTCTAGTAGTCCCCAGCAGATATAATTGGACCTGATGCCTGCAACATAGGCATCCCTAATCAGGTCCTCTGTGTACTCCATGACCATCATGACCTCGCATTTAAGGCCCGTCTGAGAGTTCGCAGGGCCCAGAGGTACTTGATGTTCGACTCCCTAGGTCGCTGCTTTCGGGTCAGTAGGAGGTGTCTGGCATAGACCTCGGTGACCACCTTCAGGTACTGGTCTTTCAATATGTCCATTGCCTCTGGATATGATGTGGCATTCCTGATTATCGAGTACACTAGGGGCCCGATATGGGAATGTAGTACCTGTAATTTGTCTTTCTCTAACCAAATGATGGCTTTGATGCCTGTAGGACCCTTTGAAACAGCGCAGCCAGAGTCCAGAGCTCAGTTTTCCTGGATGCCTTAGGTGATTGAGGATCAATTTCCAATTTCTCTGGCTTCAGGATCTACTCCACTGTCAAGACGATTGCAAATAAAATTGATGCATCATCAATGACTCAAAAGACTGAAGTTGAGCAAAACTGATGAGCTTTCATTTACAATAGAATGAAGGCACGTCCCTGCTGATCGACTGTCCCGAACTGAGGAGGGGGCTGAGGGACTGTCACCTTTATTCTGGATCTAGTGGGAGGGGCCACAGCTACGGTCAGCCAATGGGTGTGCCCAGACAGATAAAACTATACATGCAGTGGTTTGCCTCAAGAAGCTAAAGGGTATCATATATTGGTAAACAAAGCAATTTGCAGGTCATGAGAACTTTCAAGTAGATCTTCCAGATGACTTTCGAGAGTAGTGTGAAAGTGAGTTGAATTTTTTTGTCAGGTAATTCGCAAATGAAAAAGTCCAGGATGAGACAAATTGTGTAACGTCTATTAAATAAGTCGGCTTCATGAACCAAATGAAGTCATCCTGTTCTACGATTTTTTTGGACTTTGAAAGACCAATCATTTATACTGATAATGTTCCTGTAGAATGCAGAGCATACATTGCCTGAAATAATTTCTGCTTTGCACAACACCTCCATTTAGTTTGTAGATGTGACCCGAAGCTTTCAGTTGCTTGTCACATTAATTTTCCATCCCACGCCCACTCTGATCTGTTTTCAGCTGCTACTGCTCCAATAAAGCTGAGTGCAGTTTGAACAATGCTACCTCTTTTTCAATACAGGTTATGTTTCAGCTCTTGATACTTTTTTTTTTGATGTTGAATTTGGCTATTTCCTTTTTTGTAATTTATTTTTTTTGTATTTGGGTAACACAAGCAAAGACAGTATCATGTATGCCATCCCCAGTTGCCACTTGAGGAGATGCAAGTGACTTATTTTTTTTAGACATGCATCACAGTAACAGGCCCTCTGGCTCACGAGTCCATGCTGCCCAAATAGCCCAATGAACCTACAATCGACATACATTGTTTTTGAAGGTAAGAAGCACCTAGAGGAAACCCATGCTGGGAGGACATAGTGACTCCTTAAAGATAGTGCAGGATTCGAACCCAGGTTGCTGGTACTAACTGCTATGCTAACTATGCCATGCTTAATGGACTACTTCAGAGAACATTTTATGTGTTAACAACATGAGCTGGATGCTGAGTCACATTGGGTCAAGAGGGCAAATTTTTTGAATAAAGCAAGTGCATTTTTAATCTTGATATTTTGCTGTCATCATTACTAAGACCAGCAATTGTTCTTGATTTTTAAATTTCATATTCACCTTAGTAGATTTTGAACCCAAGTCTCTGGACTGTTCATTCAGTCCTCTGAATGACTAGTCAACTTATTTAAATAGCATGCATATACCATTTCCTATTTTTGACAGAAATATCCAGATCTGTCTGATTAAGAAGTCATTCCCTGTAAATGAATTCCCTCTAGTGCCTCACAGTCAGTGTTTATTTATTCTGGATTTCCAGTACTTTCTGTTTTACACATCTCGCACACCTAGCATTGTTTTTGACTTGCTTTCCTGTTTCCTCCCCTCATCTATCTCCATCCATTTGCACTCCCTCCAGAGAGTCCAACTATCCTCTGTAAACGTTCACCCCTCTTGCTAATGGCACCGATGTCACCAGAATTATGGACAAAGGGTCATCAGCCTGAAAGATGAACTCAATTTTTTTCTCTCCATTGAGAGTGCGTGCCTCACTGGATATTCCCAGGATGTCTTAGTTTGTAATTAAAACAAAAACCTGTTCCATATGCAATAGAAACAAATGCAAAAATTAGCTATAAGATTGTATTTATGTGATAATGCTTCATTTGCCTTTCCATGATAAGCACATAAGAAAGAAAAACTTGGAAAGAATATATTCACAATCTTTCATGACGACTATTCTGCATGATTATACTCTAAGAAAACAAGGCTGTTCACAAAGCAGAATATAATTCAACGGATACTGAAAATGTTACCTCCAATGTTTCCCACTCCCATTTCAGATATTTTTAAACATAGGAACTCATTTCAGTTCTGCAAATTTGTTTTCCATTAATGAAATGTAATGAAGAAGAAGCCTGTGGAAGCGGATGGTAAAAAGCCCATCCGATCCGAGACAGGTGCCAGCCGTAGATAGCGACTATCTCACCCTTCCCACAAGGGCTGGTTGGAATAATGATTGCGCTGTTGTTAAAAGCCTCACCAGAGGCGTTGAATCCTGGTGATGTCTCATTCTAAAGGATGCACATCGAAGGTCGTCAATCCTTCTGTCAGTTAAACTGTAATGTCCCTTTATCCGATTTCACATGGGTTTCTCCTGGGATCATATAGCGCAGCTCTACTCCAAATAGCTGTTTGATTCCTTTTGTTCTAATTTACACCTCTGGAGATTGCAGAATCTTGTGCTAATTATCTTCAATTAAGATGCCAGTTCGACTGCATTGATCAAACAGTTAATTGATTGAAGTAAAATGCATGTAATAGTTGAAGAGTGGATAGTGACTCAGATTTTTTTATAAACACTTTTCCTAAAATCTCAATTGTCACGCTAAAATGGTCTTCCACTACTGCAGATAACATCTTATTGCTGCATGACCATTAGTTGTTATTCAAATGGATATTTTTCAAACCATTTAATGCTCAGACCAATGGAAGATATAAATCAGCCAACAATAAAGGAAAATAAGAGTTTCTTATTTGAAATTTGTGAGCACATCAGCAAGAAAATAAATCAAACTTATCAATATTGCTTGTGAGGGCATTTTGTGCGCACATTGGTTGGTGTGTTCATACCTTAAAGGAATGGCAGCAGAAAATTAGTTGGCAGTCACCTGATTAACAAGAGACACAAGTGAACAAGAAGCTTTACCAAAAATGAGGACCATGGCCGTTTCTGCTGGTTACTAAATTTTTAGCATGGAAGAAGAAAGAATATAAAGGGAGAAGGGTTTGCCAGGACTTATACCTGAAGACTCAAGTTCAATTAAATGATTTACCTGGGAAAATGCATAGAAAAGAGGCAGAAAAAATGTTCCAAGGGTCTAATGGGGAGGTGACAGTACCTGGGGAAACATGCCATCTGGGTAATGAGGGTGGCAACCAGGAGTGGAATTAATAATTTACCGGAGTTGTCATCTGTAAGAGTTTAAAAACTCCACTGCTATCCTGTAGAAATATATGCTGTGTTAATTAAAATCTATATTTAAAAACATGGTAATCGATAATGGTGATTATGAAAAAAATGGATGATTATAAAAGCACATCTAGTTCAAGGTTATTATCATCAAACTATTATAGCCTAAAGCCTTCGACACCGTGAGCAGGAAAGGGCTTTGGCAAATACTAGAGCGCATCGGATGTCCCCCAAAGTTCCTCAACATGATTATCCAACTGCACGAAAACCAACAAGGTCGGGTCAGATACAGCAATGAGCTCTCTGAACCCTTCTCCATTAACAATGGCGTGAAGCAAGGCTGTGTTCTCGCACCAACCCTCTTTTCAATCTTCTTCAGCATGATGCTGAACCAAGCCATGAAAGACCCCAACAATGAAGACGCTGTTTACATCCGGTACCGCACGGATGGCAGTCTCTTCAATCTGAGGCGCCTGCAAGCTCACACCAAGACACAAGAGAAACTTGTCCGTGAACTACTCTTTGCAGACGATGCCGCTTTAGTTGCCCATTCAGAGCCAGCTCTTCAGCGCTTGACGTCCTGCTTTGCGGAAACTGCCAAAGTGTTTGGCCTGGAAGTCAGCCTGAAGAAAACTGAGGTCCTCCATCAGCCAGCTCCCCACCATGACTACCAGCCCCCCCCACATCTCCATCGGGCACACAAAACTCAAAACGGTCAACCAGTTTACCTATCTCGGCTGCACCATTTCATCAGATGCAAGGATCGACAATGAGATAGACAACAGACTCGCCAAGGCAAATAGAGCCTTTGGAAGACTACACAAAAGAGTCTGGAAAAACAACCAACTGAAAAACCTCACAAAGATAAGCGTATACAGAGCCGTTGTCATACCCACACTCCTGTTCGGCTCCGAATCATGGGTCCTCTACCGGCATCACCTACTGCTCCTAGAACGCTTCCACCAGCATTGTCTCCGCTCCATCCTCAACATCCATTGGAGCGCTTTCATCCCTAACGTCGAAGTACTCAAGATGGCAGAGGTCGACAGCATCGAGTCCACGTTGCTGAAGATTCAGCTGCGCTGGGGGGTCACGTCTCCAGAATGGAGGACCATTGCCTTCCCAAGATCGTGTTATATGGGGAGCTCTCCACTGGCCACCGTGACAGAGGTGCACCAAAGAAGAGGTACAAGGACTGCCTAAAGAAATCTCTTGGTGCCTGCCACATTGACCACCGCCAGTGGGCTGATATCGCCTCAAACCGTGCATCTTGGCGCCTCACGGTTTGGCGGGCAGCAACCTCCTTTGAAGAAGACCACAGAGCCCACCTCACTGAAAAAAGTCAAAGGAGGAAAAACCCAACACCCAACCCCAACCAACCAATTTTCCCCTGCAGCCGCTGCAACCGTGTCTGCCTGTCCCGCATCGGACTTGTCAGCCACAAACGAGCCTGCAGCTGACGTGGACTTTTACCCCCTCCATAAATCTTCGTCCGCGAAGCCAAGCCAAAGAAGAAGATTATAGCCTAATGAAACAAACGGCTTTCTCACTGCCTGTGGGAAGAAGCTGTTTATCAGCCTGATGGTCCTGGCTCTGATACTCCTGTATCTCTTTCCCGATGGGAGGAGCCAAAAGATGCTGTGCGTGTGGTGGTGGAGGTCCTGAACAATTTTATGTGCGCGCTTCAGATAATGGTCCCAGAAGATCAAGTTGATGGGGGGGGGGGGTGGGGTGGGGTGTTGGTGGGGAGGGAGCCCTGAGTGATCCTCTCTGCTGCTCTTATGGTCCTGTGGATTAACCTCCAATTGAATGCTCTCCAGCAAATGTATCTCACTGTGATGCAGTCAGCCAGGACACTCTGGATAGAGCACCTGTAGAAAGTTGACAGGATTGTGGTCAGTGACCTTGCCTGCCTCAGCCTTCTGAGGAAGTGCAGTCACTGTTGTGCTTCCTGACAAGTGAGGACATGTTTGTCCAGGATGGGTCTCTTCTTAAGTGGACTCCAATGAACTTTATGGTCTCTACTCTCCCCACTACTGAGCTATTAATGTGAAGTGGAGGGTGGTCGTCTTGGTCCTCCTGAAGTCCACAATCATCTCCCTGTCTTGTCCATCTTGAGACTAGTTGTTATTCTTGCATCATTTCACGAGTCTTTCCACCTGTTCTCTGTAATGCGACTCATCATTGTTGCTGACGATGCCAATTACTGTCATGTAAATTGCAAACTTGATGACTCTGTTGGAGCTGGATCAGGTGTTGTAGTTGTGGGTCAGTAGCACGAACAGAAGTGTGCTGAGCACACAGCCCCTGAGCACACAGCGTGACAATCTGCTACCAACACAGACAGGCTGTGGTCTTTCTGTAATGACAGCTTCTCTAGTAGCCTCTGGGGAATGATTATTATTCTCTAATGACCTTCTGGTTTAGTAGTTGAGCCTTGACTGCTCTCTGAAAGGAGTGGGAAACCATATTTCAGAGACAATTGGTCTAGAGCAGTGGTTCTCAACCTTCCCTTCCCACTCATATACCACCTTAAGCAATTCCTTACCAATCACAGAGCACTTATGGCATGGGGTTGCTTGAGGTGGAATGTGAGTTTGAAAACCACTGATCTAGAGGTTTCAGACTTCAGGCTGCTGTTCCTTCTGCCTGAAGTGAGAAGAGACCAAAATCAGGGTTGGCAGGCTGGCAAAAGACTTCTTCCTGCAGGCTGTGAGATTGATGAATAGTATTCTGTAACGTTGGGTGTCTTTTAAACAAAATGGAATAAATTATTCCAACATGTTTCTATATATTTTATATTTTTGTGTCTATTTTTGATTATGTGCTATGTATTATGTGTGCATTTGTGTCCACCATGGTCCAGAGAAACACTATTTCAGCGGGTTGTCAATGTATAGTCAGAGGAAAGTAAACTTAATGCTTCTCCCTGCATTTCTCATGGAGTGATTGTGTATGGTAAATATCTGGGCAATGTGCTTTCCAGGTTGTTAATAATTGTAATCCTGTTGAATGGAGGGAGTTGACACAATTATTGGAGATGGCATTTGTGTTTTATGAATATTGGATTGGTGAAGTTGTGATCAAGCGGTTTGAAACCAGTCTTCATATTCTCTGTTAAGTTGTACCAACCAAAATGAGCTCAATTTCCTTTTGCAGGCGATTTTTTAAAAACTCCTGACAGTTTAGTAGTATGTGCAAAGTAAATGTTGAAGGGCCTGTACTGTGGTGTAATGTTTTATTTTCTAAATGAATCTTGAAAGGTGTGGTGGTACACCACAGGCCTACTGCAGGGGGAAACCTCTGTACCTGTAGGAGTGTAAGGGGACAGGACAAAACCTGACTGGCTGTCAATCAGTCGGCCTGAATGGATCAAGCCCCACCCGGTCAGGTGTCAATCACCCTCTGGGATATAAGCCTGTGCCGGCATCCTGAGGCCTCACTCAGAATTGCTGCAGCCCACAGCCAGCCTGGCTCTGTGGAAGTCTTTGTGGATTAAAGCCTGTTGTATAGTCTTTACCTTGTCTGTGTCTGATTTTGTCTATCAGCACACCACAATTTAATCCACAAAATTTTCCCACAGCTGCCATGGAAAAACTCCTGTGCGTAGGGAGCCTTGAAGTCGACTCACACCACCCAGAAGCCCAGACACGCTTCGAGATCTGGCAGCACGCGGTCGAAGCAATCATCGAGTCACACGAGGGCGACGTCCTGGACTCCGATTGGAAGAGGTTGGTCCTACTCTGGTCAAAGCTGGGTCCCTGCACCTTCCAGGTAACCAAAGGATGCTCCACGTACAAGAGTGCAATGGATACTCTCGAGAACTTGTACAAGCCCCCCATGAATGTGGTCTGTGCAAGGTATCTCCTCAATACCCTAGCCCGGCAACCCAGGGAGATGGCTGAGTCTTACCTAGGATACTTGCAAGAGTTGGCCCGACCATGTCTGGCTGAACCCAGGGTAGGTGTAGAGGAGGTCGAGAGGCTGATCCGCGACGCTTTTGTCCGAGGGCCACACTCGAGGGCCATCCGGCAGAAGCTGCTGGAAGACAATATCTATGCCCTAATCAGGACTGTGGAAGTGGTCCAAACCCTGGAAACAGCAGCCCTTCACATCAAAGCCTTTGATTACAGGTTCCCCCAGGCTCCCTCATGGCCCTCTCACACTGTAGCTGCAGCCCCAGGCTGAGCTGGGGAGGAGAACATCACTGTGGTAGGCGCCCGGTGCCCCTGTTAGTACTGTGAGTCCTGGTGTGGGTCAGATTGACGATCGCACCAAAACTGCCCAGCTAGGAACCAGTATTGTTCCTGATGCGGCAAGAAAGGCCAAAAGTGTGCCTCTCTAAACCTGCCGGCAGCTCAGCGGCCCTCTGACCTCCCCACCTCCCCCGCGGACCCCCCCATGTGCATGTGCTGGGTGGCGCCATTGTCCCTGCGATGACTTCCCCCTTCCTCGACTTCGACCGCGCAACATCCGGCCCCGCCAGCGACCATCACAGCATGTGCCCCAAGTATCTGCACCAGCCCCCGCCGCTCACTGAGAACTACAGCGATGTCACTTCCAGCTGACATAATGACGTCACTGCTGCCGGCCGTGATGAAGTCACTTCCCCTGGTGCAGCGGACACGGCTGAGGAAGGAGGCCAGCCATGCAATGGCCCCCCACGTGTCACTGCCATCTTGGGCCAGGCAGCACCCAACATGGAGGGCCCCTGGAATGTTGAGAACAACGTGGTCAATATGGGCATTGACCAGACCACCCAACCAACGCTCCCCTCACCTCTGGATACTGCATGCTGCACCTCACGACCGATGTTGATGTAGTCAACATGGGCAATGACCAGGCCACCCTATCGACACTCTCCATCCCTCCGGATAGCGATGACTCCGAGATGGTCCTGGCCGCCACCACGCTGACCAGGGACATCCCCCATGATCTCGAGCGCTCGATGATGGATGTGTGAGTCAACGGGCAGGTAACAAAGTGCCTGTTGGACAGTGGCAGCACCGAGAGCTTCATTCACTCGAGTGTGGCCCACTCCCTAAGGTTAAAGGTCCACCCCACCACCTGCTCGATCACCCTCGCCGCCAAGGATAAGACTGTTGGTACCCTCAGGCACTGCTCGGTTGATTTAACGGTGAGAGGGGAGACTTACACAGGATTCAGGCTCCTGGTCATGCCCAAACTCTGCACACCACTCCTCCTGGGCCAGGATTTCCAGTGCCACCTGTAGAATGTCACCCTTGCCTTTGGGGGGCCCCAACCTCCACTCACATTGCACAGCACGCCAACCTACCAGCCCCGGCCAACCTGCAGCCTCTCCACACTGTGCATCACCCCATCAGTGCTTTTTCCACATCTTGCGCTAGGCTGCAAGCCGATCGCCCCCAGAAGTAGGCACTATTGCACTGCAGACAGGCACTTCATCAAGGCAGAGGTTCGGCGACTCCTGGCGGAAGGTGTTATAGAGCCCAGTAATGGCCCTTGGAGAGCCCAAGTCCTGGTGGTCAAAGGGGGAAGTAAGCTGAGGATGGTCGTGGATCACAGCCAGACCATTAATTGATACACCCAGCTGGATGCCTACCCCCTGTCGAGGATCGCCGACATGGTCAATGAGATAGCGCACTACTAGGTTTTCTCCACAATTGACCTGAAATAGGCGTATCACCAAATCCCTATCCACCAGAAGGACAAGCCTACACCGCCTTTGAGGCGGACGGGTGCCTGTACCAGTTCCGCCGGGTTCCTTTTAGGGTCACGAATAGGGTCTCCATCTTCCAGTGGAAGATGGATCACATGGTAGACCGGCACAAGTTGAAGGTGACGTTCCCAAATCTGGATAACGTCACTATCAGCGTATTCAGCACCACCCGCTTTGCTATTCTGGGGTACATCGTGGCTCATGGAGTTGTCGGCCCAGATCTGGAAAGGATGCGCCCATTAATGGAGTTACCCCTCCCCCCCACACTAAAGGCCCTCCGCAGGTGCCTGGGTCTGTTCCCTTATTACTCGCAGTGGGTCCATCACTTCTCGGACAAGTTCCCCCACTGGCCCAAGCCACAACTTTTCCCCTCCCACCTGAGGTGCAGGCAGCCTTCACCTGCATCAGGCAAGACATCGCGGATGCCACAATGCAGGCTGTGGATGAGGACTTCCCCCTTCCAGGTAGAGAGTGATGCCTCTGAGGTGGCCCTCACTTCTACCCTCAACCAAGAGGGCTGCCCCATTGCCTTCTTCTCCAGGACCCTCCACGGCTCCGAGCTAGGGCACTCTGCCATTGGAAAGGAGGCCCAGGTGATTGTGGAAGCGGTCCGCCACTGGTGCCACTACCTGGCCAGCAGGAGATTCATACTCCTCACAGACCAGCAGGCCGTGGCGTTCATGTTTAACACTACCCACAAGAGCAAGATCAAGAACGACAAGATCCTGCACTGGAGAGTCGAGCTGGCAACCTACAGCTATGACATTAAGTACCGCCCTGGGAAGTTTAATGACTCCTCTGATGCCCTCTCTCGTACCTGCGCATCTATGCATGACGACAGGTTGCAGGGATTGCATGAGTCCCTCTGCCATCTGGGCGTCACCCGGTTGTACCATTTCGTTAAGTCCCAAAATCTGCCTTACATCGTCAGGGACATGACCGAGGCCTGTTAGGTCTGTGCAGAGTGTAAACCCCGTTTTTTCCGCACCCCAGGCCCACGTTGTAAAGGCTACTCAGCCTTTTGAACGTCTCAGCATGGACTTCAAACAGTCCATGCCTTCCACGAACCGAAACGTCTACTTTCTCATGGTAGTGGACGAGTACTCGTGCTTCCCTTTCGCCATCCCTTGTCTGGACACCTCCATGGCCACCGTCATCAGGGCCTTGGCAGATTTTCACCGGGGGTCTAGTTTCATGAGTGACGAGCTGCGCCAGTACCTGATGGCGAGGGGCATCGCGACCAGTTGCACGACAAGCTATAACCCGAGAGGCAACGGGCAAGTGGAACGTGAGGATGGGGTGGTCTGGAATGCCGTCCTCCTGGCTCTCAGGTCAAAAGGATGGGCCATCGAGTACTGGCAGGACGCCCTGCCCGAGGCGCTCCATGCCATTCGGTCACTGCTATGCACAGCTACTAACGAGACCCCTCACGAACGTCTTTTCTCATTCCCCAGGAGGTTGGCAACTGGAATGCCACTTCCAGCATGGCTCACGTCCCCGGGACCGGTGCTTCTGCGTAAGCATGTACAGTCACACAAGGCCGAAGCCCTGGTAGAGCAGGCTTTCCTCCTTCATGCAAACCATAACTACGCTTATGTTGGGTTTGGCAGTGGCAGAGAGGACACTGTTTCAACCAGGGACCTGGCACCAGCAGGAGCACCCACCACACCACGCCACCCTCCAACCAGGATGACACTGATCTAGGATGATACATCTCCGTCCCCAGACAACTATGGGGCACACAGGGCCTCCTTGACTACCAGGGACCTGCTTCAGACTTAGGAGATGAACCCACCTCCCACCCATCCAATACGACCCGCATTCGTCGACCCCGGCCCCCCTGGCCACCCCTCCGCGCGGCACCACACCAGCCACATACGCCCCTGCTGCCAGCCACCCCACTTCCCCTCTGACCAGTGACCAGGAGCCATTCCTACGACAGTCACAGAGACCCCGGTGGCCGCTGAATCATCTCAACTGTAAATATAGTGCGATTCCTTGTTACTGTCCCCCACTCCGGGATAATTTTAAAGAAGGGGGTGAATGTAGAGGTACAACACTGGCCTACTGCAGGGGGAAACCTCTGTACCTGCAGGAGTGTAAGGACAACACCTGAATGGCTGTCAATCAGTTGGCCTGAATGGATCAAGCCCCACCCAGTCGGGTGTCAATCACCCTCCAGGATATAAGCCTGCGCCGGCCTCCCGAGGCCTCACTCAGAGTTACTGCAGCCACAGCCAGCTTGTCTCTGTGGAAGTCTTTGTGGATTAAAGCCTGTTGTACAGTCTTTACCTTGTGTGTGTCTGATTCTGTCTAACAGCACACCACAGAAGGCTACAAACTTTTGACTGTCTCCAGAGTGATGTGACAAAAGATAAAGTCAAAAGGACAAGGAATTTTATGAAAGTGAATTGAAAGTCAAGTGTCTTTGTGGTGAAGTTACCTGTTTATTGCCAGAGTAATGTCTGAGACTCTGCTTGAGAACAATCTATACAAGCTATATGATAAAATATCTTGTAACTTCAGTCATTGCTGCAGGCTTTTAAATAGCATTCACTAAACCTTTGTAACAGATTTTAAAAATAAATCTGGGTAAAAATAATGCCTGCCATTGAAACACTGCAAAACGATCCTTTGTAGAGTTCTAGATATCAACTGAACACAAAAATGTGATTTGTTCTTTCTCTGGTTTGTTTTCTGGCTTGCAGACTGCTTTTTTTTTCCTGTACCTTTGCTAGTTATTTGTGCTGTAGTGTGATTGAGAATTTCTGTGAGAATGAAATACAAAAATGACAGTTGCTCTAAAGTGCACTCAAATCGCCATCAGTGATTTAGTCCTAATGCAGGGTCTCGACCTGAAACATTAACAATTCCTTTCCCTTCACAGATGCTGCTTGATCCACTCAATTCCACTAGCAGCTTGTTTTTGTTCCATTAGTTCTAACTGAAACGACCTTTTCTGAGACATTGGGCATGCTTGCTTGCATTACTCTAACATTATTTTCCTCAATTGATGATAAGGCTGGTCTCATTGAAGTCACCTCTACAATGACGATCAGAATGAGGTAAAAGACCAAATATAAATTATTCATTTATTTTACCCATTTGCTCTTGGATAGATCATACGCTCAATATTGTGCATTTCGTGGACAGATAGGCTTTGCTCAATTTCGGTTGGATAGAGCTATATTAATCCTATTGCAGATCAATAGGAATTCAAAGTTGCAGAGTTTTAGACCTGTTACAGTAGCAGGGAGGATATTTGTCCTCCATCCCTGCAATGACATCATCCTCCTCTTCCTCCCTCTCCCCCCATCCCCAGGGTCTTCACCAATACTATTCCTAAAGCTTTCCAACTGTGCAGTGAAGATCATCCTCTTTACTGCCATTAGACGTTAAAATTATCTAGAGCTTTTGCACAGTGAACCTTCAACTTCGCCATAATGAAACAGCTGATGGTATGAAACGTTAAAAGTTTCCTCAGCACTTGTGTGTACTGCATGTATTTTGTGCATTTTTGACAGTTTTTACTCAATTCTTGCCCAGAATTTTTTTTTTAATGGATGTGCTTACTGTGAAATGTTGAACCCTCTAGGAATCAATTTCCATCTGCTAATGTATAGGAGACATCCTGACGTTATCTGTTCATAGCTATGGACAAATCTCAGTGATCTGATTTGCTACAGTTGCTCTGGACTCATTCCTTTCAAAAGTAATTCTAAAAATACCTCAGTTTTTGATTTGAATTCAACTGGTCACATACCTAACGATCTCCTTGTAAAGCTTACTGATCTGTTTTGACAATTAAACAATTGCTCACTATGAGATTGCAAAAATATACTGCTATGTTGGCAAAGCTATTTTGTGAGGAAATTGGAAGGTCTAGGACATTTTGGCGTCCACAGCTTGGTGCTGGACATTTTGGCCTGCCACCCCACTCACTGTCTGCTGACCCACTCTGTCCCGTCACACTTATTTGTATGATTATTTAATGTATAACAATAAATCCAAAATGTTTTCTGGGGAAGCGATTTTCTGTGGGGAGGGAGTTTCTGCAATGCAGGGGATTCAGGCAGTGGTTTCTGAAATGCTGGCACCCAGGCCAGCACCAAACATGTATATCAATAAATATTTGCTGGGGGAGGGTTAGATTATATGTAGAGTGAGTGATTATTTAATAAGTATAAAAATAAACCCCAAAATGTTTCTGAAGTGATGCAGTGCCGGAGTTTGCTGGGCCAACGCCAAACTGTCCAATGGCCTACAAAAAATCATTTTTTCTTTGCCAAAATGTCCAGCACCAAAATGTCTGATTCTGGAAATTGGAAAGAGTTCTCGATTAAACTTTTAGAGTTTATATGTCAAAGCATCTATCACAAATCTAGGAGAATCCCTGACATGTGTTCCTGTGTATATGGATTGCAAGACTCACTCCAATGCAAATACCACTGAAATTGCATTTTGGTAGGAGCACAACTGCACTGTAAATTACTCTTTGTTTCTTGTGACATTGGGCATGGAAAATAGCAGAACATGTGTGCATTGGACACTCCAGGTTATTCAGATCATTATTTCATTAATTGTGTGTTACCAAAATAATCACAGTGTGATATTTTGGCAGAGTTAAGCTTGAAGGAGAGTGAAAAAGGGAAAAGATCAGATTAGGGAGGCATTCCCAAGGTTAGGGTTTTTTTTGTACCTGAAGGCACATCTGTGAATGTGGAATGAATACTGTTCGGTTGATTAAAATTTTAGAATTAGAGAGAGTCCGGTGTATTGGGAGTTGGGGTGGGGTGGGAAGGGGATGCTGGTTTTAGGACTGAAGGAGATGAGAGAGAAGGGCAGACCATAGAAAGATTTGAAATCAAAGATGAACATTTTAAAATAAGAACTTTGGCTTCGTGCTTCCCAAGGAGAGGGATAGTGTTGAAAGCAAGGCATCAGAAAATGTGATGCAGACTAGATCAGATCAGATCCTATACTATTTATTGTCATGTAATAAAGCAGAAATAGTAACATTGCACGAAAATGCCTTTCTTATGACAAAGATTTTCCATTAGCATTGCCAAGTGCCCCTTACAGTCAGAGAAAGAGAAGCAAGAGAGTATCCTTAGAGTCACTGAGTGTCTGTGGATTCACCTCCAGGGCTCTTGCAGCCTGTGCCACCGCACAAGATTCCAGTTCAAACCCTAGCCCATATCCAAACCATTGACACGATAAGAAAGCCTTCAGCACCCAACATTCTTCGGGAGCCCTTCTTGGCCTCAGCATCCTCTTGAATCCCAGTTGTTACGAGAGTGGCGAACACATTGGACCTTGAGTACACGAACATATTCTGACGCATATTGGGTGGAGCCCTGTCCCTACCTCGAATACTCAGACCACATCTCTGTAATGTTAATCCCTGCATACAGACTGCTCATGAGATGCTACAGACCAGTCCTGAAGCAGGTTAAAAGCTGGTCAGTGGGGACCATTCACGCACTTCAAGACTGTTTTGAGCTAACCAACTGGCACGTGTTCAAGGAAGCAGCAACCACTGGTGAATGTATAAACCTGGAGGAGTATATGGCAACAGTGATCAGCTAGGTTAGTAAGTGTAGTGACAACATCACTGTGCCCAAGTCCATCTCTACTCTCTCTCATCAGAAGCCATGGATGATGGAGGTCTGGGTGCTGCTCAGGAAATGAGATATGGCCTTCAGAGTGGGGGACAAGGCAGCCATAATGATGGCAAGAGCCAAGCTATCTAAGGCCATCAGAGGGGCAAAGCATGTGCAGGCCCAATGCATTCACTGTTAATTCCTGGACAGCAAGGATGCATGTGGAGGGGGATCCAGGACTTCACTAATCATATGACCACACCATTTGCAGGTGCTGGTAATGCCTTCCTCCCAGATGAACTCAATGATTTCTACACGTGGTTTGAGGCACAAAACGATGTGGTGGCAAAGAAGACTACCCCTCCTCCAAGTGATCAGGTGCTGTGTCTTACAGTGGGCAATGTTAAGAGAGAACTAGACAAGGTCAACCTACAGAAAGTTGCTGTCCCGCATAACCTTCCCGGCAGAGAGCTCAGGGATTGTGCGGCTCAGCTAGCAGATGTTCTCACTGACATTTTTAATATCTCTCTGAGAAACACAGTGGTCCCAATGTGCTTCAAAGCCACCATCATTGTATCTGTGCTAAAGAAGTCATATGTGTTTACCGTCTTGCCACATTCATATCCATCATCATGAAATGCTTCGAGAGGCTCATCATGGGCCACATCAAGCATCTGCTCACTGGACCCCCTGCAGTTTGCATATTGAGCCAACAGCTCCATGGACAATGTTATCGCCACCGCCCTTCATCTAGTCCTCACCCACCTTAGGAAAACAAAGACTTGTATGTTCGAATGCTGTTTACTGACTTCATTTTGGCATTCAACATAATCATACCTCTGTACCTGATAAGGAAGTTGACTCTGCTGGTTCAAAACACCTCCTTCTGCAATTGGATTCTCGACTTTCTGATGGGGAGACCACAGTCAGTCTGGATAGGAAATGGCACCTCCAAGACCATCAAACTGAGCACAGGGGGGCCCCTCAGGGCTGCGTGCTCAGCCCACAGCTGTTTACTCTGCTGACCTATGATTGTGCAGCCAAGCACAGCTCGAAGCACATCATCAAGTTCATTAATGACATGACAATGGTGGGCCTTGTCAGTAAGAACGAAGAGGGAACATATAGAGACTAAGCACAGACACTAATGAACTGGTGCAGAGCAAACAACCTGTATAATGTTTTTTTTAAAAAAAAATAGATGATTGTTGACTTCAGGAGGTCCTGGGGAGATCATGGTCCCCTGACCATTGACGGCTATACCATTGAGGTTGTCAAGATTATCAAGTTCCTCAGAGTGCTCCTGGCAGAGAATCTCACCTGGTCCTTTAATGCCAACTCCATAGCCAAGAAAGCCCAGCAGCTTTTCTACTACCTGTGAAGGCTGGAGAAAGACCACCTCCCACTCTCCATCCTCACTACATTCTACAGAGCAACTGCATCACCACCTGATTTGGAAGTTGTACCACCTCAGACTGCAAGACACTGCAGAGGATAGTGAACCTCTTTTTAGCATGAAGGACATCTACTACTCTCGATGCAGGTGGAAAGCAATCAATATTGTGAAAGACTCCATACATCTCGCATGTAAACTGTTTTCCTTTCTGCTACCTTGGTGTAAGATATCAAAGGACTCAGGGCCCTTATGTCCAGAGTGGGGAAACTACATTTTCCCCAAGCCATCAGGCTCCTGAACTCCCAGTATAGATATGAATAGTGTGCCATGGACTTTGTATTTACATCTTAATACTTTAATATTATAATGTGTTAACTGCTTTCCTAACTTGCATCTAATTCGTTTCTCCTTGGTTCTGGAGAAGCGGTATCTCATCCTATCACGTGAGCATGGTATGAACAATAAATAAAGTTGGCTTGACTTGACTTGGTTCTCATGAGCTAGTCTCCAGCATCACATAGCCTGGTGTAAGTCCTTTGACCTCAAGGTGACTGTAATCCTCACAACCTTTCATTACACTAATACATCATGGAAACTGGATCCATGGTCCACCAAGCATGTGCCATCACAAACCCATTTACACTAATATTTTATTACTATCACTGTGCACACCTTTTGGTTGTGTGCTTAAAGTGCAGCATCCAAAGCAAATGCATGCGGTCACAAGAGATGTACAACTTCCTCTGTTCCAAGGAGAATGACCCCAGAAACCTCACATAACTCAAGCTCCCACCATTTAAATCACTTTTGTAATGTTATCTACATTCTTCTCAAAATCTTGACATTTTAAAAAGTGTAATGCCAAGAACCGAAAACCGTACTTAAATTAGGACGGAACCAGCGTTTTACAAAAGTTCATCAAGATTTTCTTCCTCCATTACTCTGTCACTAAATAATCCAGGATCCCACCGGTTTTCATTCAAACCACTCTCTTACCTGCTCTTCGATTTTTCCATGATATCCAAGTCTCTCAGTTCTTGTGCATCTTGGAATTAAGTGCTCTGGTTAGTATTGTCTTTTCTCCATTCTTCCTACAATTCTTAGCACTGTTTATGTGTCACTGTCCACACTTTTTGAAGTCATTTAATATTCCTACAGTTCACTGCACCTCAGCATTTTATATAGCCTGTAAATTTGGAAATCACATTCTATAGACCCAAGTCCAAACAAATCATTTAAGATATAGTAAGGACAGTGGGTACTAGTACTAACCCCTGTGGAACTTCTGTGCACATTTCTCTGCAGTCAGGAAAACAATCTTCCATTGCTTCTCTTTCCTGTTAATTTGACAGAAGATTTCCATAATGCTACAGGCCCTTTCATTTCATAACCTTCATTCTTGACTACATGTTTGTTATGTAGTATGTTACCAAATGAATTTTAGAAGTCCATACCTCATTAACTCTTGTCATTGCTTCAATCTAGTTAGATGTGACACGTTTAACAATTCCCACTGGCTTTCTATAACTAAGCCATATTTGTCATTTTTATAAGATTTTCCCAAACACCAAGGTTACACTGACTGATCTACAGTTGCTAGATTTATCCCTGATATTTTTTTCTTTGAATAAATGTGTAACATTTACAGTTTTCCAGTGTTCAGGTGTCACTTCTAAATCTATAGATGTTTGGAAAATTATGTTGCAACTCGCAATTTCCCCATAAGTTAGGATAAATCCATGTGGGCCTTGAAATTTATTCACTTTAATTATAGCTAGTCTCTCTAATACCATTACTTCTTGTGTACTGCATTCAAGAATGTTTTCCCTTGCTGAGACACCAGAAAGAGGCAAAAAACTAATTTATCATATTAGCCACTCACTCCACCTGCATGAGTAAATGGCCCTTTTGATTTCTGATCAGTCCCACTTTTCCTCCAATAATCCTTTCTCCTGAATGAGTTGAAACCATTCCCAGGGTGTTGGTTGTCTGATTGTCTTGGTCAAATGCTTCACATTATGCTCAGTATTGGGCCTCAGGTTTAAACTTAGTCCAATATGATAACCTTAAGATTTAGTCCACTGCTGTATGATCTTATTTAGAGTGACTCACCCAAAGCTAAGCCTCTTTGGAGTTCAACAACTTAATTAAATTGGACAGATGGAACAATTAAATTGAAATTAAATTAGAACTGTTGTTACCCCCTTCCGAGGAACAGTGTTATGAGCCCAGAGGACCCATAAACCCAGCAACAATAGATATTCACCAAGACAAATGGTTACTTAAACAAAAGTTGGTTTTAATGATCTTTTAAACATGAAAATAGAATCAAATTTTAACTTATCATTATTGACTTACTTAACCTAACTTAAACCCCTTCTAATTCTAAGCACATGTGTATGTGTGTAAGTTCAGAAAAGTTCTTTGGTTCACAGTCTAATCTTACTTCTCATTCCTCCAAGTTCACTGGTTGCAGGAAGTTCTTATACTGTGTACAGAATTTAACATTTATAAAGTTCACCAGGCTTTGGTGCTTGAAAGGTAAATGGTTACTGCTCAGGAAAGTTCTTGTCGGTTTTCAGAGAGATATTGTTGTACGATGGACACCCACAACTGATGTACTTCCATCAGCCGCTTCAGTGTCTTGCTGACGAAACTTGCCCCCTCAGGGTTCTCCAGATGATAACCTCTTTCTTTCAGGTCACCACAGAGTTCCATTTTGTATCTCTTATTCCAAGTGAAACATTAGACAGCCAGTCCTCTCCTCTTGCATGGACCACAAGGGCTTTGACCAGGCTGAAATAAGAACCTGTCTTCCAAATGGGGTTTTCCACAAGCTTGCCAGCTTGTGCTGTTGTTGGCTGTAACACTGTAGAAGTTCTTGTTTTCTCTCTCTCTCTCTCTCTCTCTCTCTCTCTCTCTCTTTCCCCCCCCTTGCAAAACCACATGACCCTCTTAGAACAGCTCCAGACAATCTGTGGCTCCAATGAGATCTTTCATCTCTTGCCTTTTTGTAAACAACAATCCATTAGTGAAGTCTCTTGAGCACTCTCCAAAGCTCTTACAAAGACTATAGGCCCTGACATGTCTAGCATGGGGAAAAGCTCCAATATTTTAAATATGATCTATTTTAAATATGATCTGTTTTAAAGTGTTTGTATATGACCTACTCTAACAAACCTTTCCCAGTTTATCTCCCAAAAACATATCTATATATTGTTACAACAGTCACTAGCCCTCCTTCCAAGGGACAGTCGCTAGCCTGCCACCAACCAACTCCAAAACAATAAACTCAGAGACTTTTAGCAAAGTCAGTTTGTTTGTACTTCTTTCTTTACATTTCTTTCTTTTGTATGCTTATCTTTTCTGAGTACAGTTTTTTTGTACTACCGATACATAGAAATTCTGCCTGGCTCATAGAGGATTTTTTAAAAAACTCAGGGTAATATGTAATGTCATTTATGTCCTCTGACAATAAATCTGAACTTTGAAACATTCAGCAAATATCCTAATATCTGAGCTGTTGATTTGGGGAAAATCATTGATAAATATGTAGCCTTGCATGCATCTTGAGATGACCATTTTCTTTTTTGGTACGTATTGTTGCAAGCCTCTTTTTAGTTAGTGAGTTACTTTGGGTGTTGGAACAGGGTGCAAAAACACTCATAGACTTCATAACAACATTTTTATAGAAGCAGAGGCACCCAAGTCCAAGCCATATACAGAGTTAATGGTCTCAGTTTAAAAACCAGAACAATGGATCATTTTCTTAAGAACGGAAATCTGGTGAAAGAATTCATTTGATGTATGAGTCATGTTTTTGTGATATTGAAGCAGAAACTGAAGGCAGTTTTGATCAAGCAACTCATGTGATTGAGACACTTGAAGAAGCAAGATTGATAATAAGTAACCAGAGAGATCTGCAAGAGTCAGGAAGAGAAGTAACTTTGTGTGAGATGGATACTTCTCTGGTTTCTCCTTGATTGGGGAAACAGTGATCTGCTGTGACTATTGTAATGGTCATTTTTGATTGACCCATAGCTGGGTAAAGGAAGCAAGATCATTCTTGCATTTGGATCATGACCATTTCATCTGATCCTTGCCTGGGTTTTTGAAAGAATCCTGGAAGTGACACATTTTGTTTTCCCCCTACGCAAGGAAGAGAGGAATTGTGAAAATCATTCGTATGAAAGAACATTTCTCTGGAAACAACTCAACAAGGATTTGTGAGTTTGAGCAGTTTGATCACTCTGTGTTTTATATACTTCATAAGTACTTCTAAACATTAGTTTAAAGGTTTTGAGTTTCAACACAGGATTTTTACAACTTAGTTTTGAGAATTGACTTCCCATAATTGTGCCTGAGTTGTAATGGTTTGGATAAAACACACATGGACACATAGACAGACACATATAGACATGCGTGAGTGTACACAGACACACACAGACAGATGTGCGCACACACACAAGCACGCTCACATAGACTGACACACACACATAGAGCTTTAAATTAAGTTGTTATATTATTAATAGTTATTAATAAGTGTATTTAAAAAATAGTCTTGGTGAATTTCTATTGTTACTGGTCTATGATGTGACTGTATCATTCATGTCATCAGAGAATTTTTCTGTGATTTCCATTAATTTAACCTCGCACTATATCAAATGGTGTCAAAATGTCATGTGTATTTGCTTTCATCTCAATGCTAGCATCCATCTAGTTCTATAGCAATGGGCAAAAGTCTGGTCTATAGCTGATCAATTCTATTGGAAGATGAATAACAGCAAAGGGGTGAAGGTTTGAAGAAAGTGAATGTGGTAGTTACTTGTCAGATTGGACTTGTTTTGCTTTTTATGTACAGGACATGCATTTGCAATTTCCTACATTGTTAGGTAGTTATTTATCCTAACTTCAGACCTAATTATATAATTCAGAATCATTGGTTGGATTTGATGATTTCTGGGTCATTAGTTCAGGCTTACAAATTGCTCATCCACTTACATTAACATTCGGACTATATGATATACAGAGAAGTTCAGCTTAGTGGGCCATTGAACCCTTATGAATTTCTCCCCACAAAACATCTTGAGCATTTTATGAATAATGTAATTTTATTGTATTTTATTCATTTTTTAATTGTATTTTCTGATCCTTGCTAACAGGTTATGTATTTTCATAAAGCTTTCTGTACATATACAGTGTGACATTTTATTTCCACAAATTAGCCTCTGTTCCAGTATTACAAAATAATTTATATTGCATTTTAGATGCTGCTTATGGATTATGGATCCTTTCTATCGAGACAGTTCATCCAATAGTATTTGCTTTTGCTTGGTCATGTTAGGATGTTGCCTTCCTCATGAATATTTAGTATGTTCCGATTGCACCATTACTGAGATTATTAGCATTGGAAGAATGTTTCTTTCAAGCAGTGGTCTAAGAGTCAACAATGACATTCTCCTGATGATATGCACACCAGAGCTGAGATTTCAGTATTAATATTTGTTAAGTGCATTGCAACACACTTTAAAAAATGCATTATTTTAATTTTTATTGAAAGTTTATTTGATCTTTCTTCTTAAAATATTTTTATTGATGTTTATATTATACATTATAAATACTTAAACAGTACAGTTATATATTGTGCTATATGATTCAAAAGAAAAAAAATAAATTATTACAAAAAAAGCTTTCCATCATTAAAAAAAAATCCAGAGCACAATTGTATTGAAGCATAGAATTAACCATGCAAAAAACCCAAAAGAGGAAAAAAAATCAAAACTCCCAACCTCTAAGCAAGGTTAAAAGTTAAACATGTAGGAATCAAGTGACAACTACTTTGAAATGGACAACACAGCACCAAAGTTTCAGAACAACCCAAATTCTTAAGATTATGATAACAGATCGTAAAAGGGCCCCATGTCTTTTGGAAGTTAATATTGGAATCTTTGATATCATATCTAAATTTTTCTAAACTTAAACAAGACATAATATCACTTGTCCATTGTGTACGTGTAGGTGGAGTATCATCTTTCCAGTTGATCAAAATTGTACGTCTGGCTAGCAATGAAGCAAAATATAAAATTCAGGTTTTAGCTGGAATCAGTAAAACATCATCATCTTGAAATGATCCAAATAGAACAATTAAAGGGCAAGGTTCTAATTTAAATGTTTCTTCTAAAAAAGAAACTTGTTTTTTTTTTGTATCACTAATATTTTATTATCAACTTATGACCTCATGGGACACACCCATTTTGTGCATCTAACCCAAGGTGGGACCTTCCATCTCTGATGCCCTCTAGTGGTTCAGGAGGATCACCAACTTCCAATCACCACATCCTCTTTCCTTAAGATGTTCAAACTAGCAACATTATACAGTAATACAGTATTCATTTCAATAGAAATCAACAGCACAATTTTTTTTTAAGTGTGGAGTTCTTTTTCTTTTAGAGATTCAACCTATCACGTGCTTTGATAACACCTGTGGATCTTCTCAACACAAGTGCAGATTTCAGCTCCACTGGTCCACTTCTGTTTAGCACTGGTGGTGTTTCCTCTGTTGCTGTGCAGGCTGAATTTTATGCATTTGTCTGTTCTTGCAGCATCATTTGTGCTTTCAGCAGACTATTTTGATTTGTCCTCCATATTTGCCCATTTTTCACCCTGACCATGTAGGATCTTGGATTTACTTCCTCCAGAATAGTGGCCATTTTGTCCCAGGTGTTGGAATCTCTGAGTCTCACTGTGTCGCATTGTACCAGTGGTCCTAAGCTTCTTGCTGACTTGTCATAGTTGGCTTTTTGTCTCCTTTGCAGATGCTTTTGACATCTCTCTTCTTGTTTGGGCCTGCAGAGTAGGGAAGAGTGGTGCATAGTCGACGTACCAGCAGGAGCTCGGTGGGTGACGTGCCATGTTCAAGTGATGAAGCTCAGCAACTCAACAGAGCTAGATAAGGATCTGAGTCACTGACTTGTGCTTTCATGAGCAGGTGTTTAACTATGTGAACTTCTTTCTCTGGTTTACTGTTTGATTGGGGATGCAGAGGACTTGAAGTCGCATGCAAAAAATAGTACTCTTTTGCAAAGTTCTGGAATTTTCTACAACTGTAGCATGGTCCATTGTCACTGTAGATGTTTAGAGGAATTCCATGTCTTGCAAAGATCAACTTCATGTATCTGATCATGCAGGCAGCAGACATGTTGGGAAGCAGCACCATCTCAGGATAGTTCAATAAGGTTGTCAAAAGTCAGCAGGTAAAAATTCTTCCATCCAGGTGGAACAGATCAGTCCCAACTTTCTGGCATGGCTCCCTCCTCTGGTAAGTCAGATATAGTCATGGATTTCTTTGGCTGCTTTGTGTTATGTTTCAGACAGCCCTCACAGCTTGAGACCATATAGCCCTGGCCAATAAACACCATTTCTTGTATTTTCCATTCCAAGGTTCTCATTTTCAGCATGTCTTATTGCAGTGATTGAGGAATAATAATTCTGCTCTGTCTTAGTAGAAGCCCATTGACAACACTCAGGTCAGCTCTGATGTTGTAGTATTGCTGACATTCACCTCTAGGCCAACCTTCATTCAAATTCTTGATGACCTTCTGTAGAACTAGGTCCTTTTCTGTTTCAGCTGGAATCTGCTTGGATTTCATGTCAGATACAGGAAGAGATTCAGTGATCAGGTTCACATGGAGTTTCACATCTGTCTTTGTGGAACTCTTATTCTGTGCATCACTCAGTGTCATTGCCCTGGACAGTGCATCAGCCAGAACAATAAGTTTCCCTGGTGTGCACACCAATTCAAAGTCATAATGTTGTAGCTTCATCATCAGCCTTTGTATTCACGGTGTCATCTTACTGAGGTTTTTCTTGATTATGGCTATTCAAGGCTTGGGCTCTGTCTCTGCCATGAATGTTGGTAAAGCATACACATAGCTGTGGAATTTCTCGAGTCCATAGACCAGTCCTAGGCACTTTTTTTCTATCTGTGCATATTGACATTCAGATGTGATCATTGTCCTCGATGTGTAGAAACTGGCGTCCAATCTTCTCCCAAAGCCTGAAGTAGGACGGCACCTATTCCATCTTTTGAAGCATGGGCCAAAGAATGGCAAAAGCACAGATTCTGTAGTTAGAATGGCCTTCAGTTATCCCAATTACTCCTCATGGTTGTCCACCTGAATTTACATTTGTTATGCAACAGCTCCCTCAGGTACATTGTTTTGGAAGACAGGTTTGGTATGAATTTATCAATGAAATTGGTCATTGCCAACACTCTCAATATGTCCTTTTTGTTTGTGGGTCTGGGCATCTCTAGAATTGCTTTCACCTTGCTCTTGTCTGGCTCCATACCTGCCTCTGACAGTTTATATCCCAGAAAGCTGATTTCCTTCACACCAAACTGACATTTTGCTCTGTTTAGCTTTAATCCATACTTCTGGAAGTGTTGTAGCACTTTAATGAGCCTTTCGTTATGTTGCTTCTGTGTGGATCATGTCATCATGTACATGCATACCCCATTATGCCTTTTATAATGTGCTCCTTTGACCTGTGGAACACTTCAGGAGCTGAGGATATTCCAAAAGGCTTCCTTAAACAGGAGTATTGGCCAAACCGTGCATTTAATATACAGTATTCTGTGCTATTTTCATGCAGTTTTAATTGCTAGAAGCCCTAGGTGTATCCAAATTTGGTGAAGATCTCATTTGGCCATCTCACTTACAATTTCATCCTTTGTTGGAATCTGATAATGTTTCCTCTTCATATTGGCATTCAAGTCGTTTGGGTCCATGCACACGTGTAGGCCACCGTTCTTCTTTTTGACACATACCATTGAATTCACCCACTTTGTGGGCTCCTCCACTTTCTTTATGACTCCTCGTGATGTCATTCGGTTGAGTTCCTGCTTGACCTTGTCTTTTAGTGACACTGGAACCTGTCTTGGGGCATGCACTACTGGCTGTGTCCTCCTTTAACTGTATATTATAGATGAATGGTAGAACACTAAACCCCTTGAAGATGTCTGGAAATTGATCCAGTATATCCTCTACATTGTTCTGCACATTGGTTAATGTGGTGCACCCTCTTGACTAGGCCTAAGTTTTCACATGCTTTGTCACCAAGCAATGAATCTTGTCCATCTGGGACTACTACAAACATGAGGTGGTGCTTTTTACCTTTAAATTTCACCTAGAGTCCACATGTGCCTTTCAGGTCATTGTAGGCCTCGAGCTGAACAGAAATTTGATGGATAGGTGGATTTATCTTCATTGCCCTAATGATGCACTCACAGATCAAATTGGACTTTTCCCCTGTGTCCAACTTGAAAGGAATATCTGATTCATTTGTATGCAATGGCACTGTCCATTTGTCATATTTGTTGGCTTGAAACCTTCCTGTGCTACCATGCCCACGAAAAATGTATCACTGAGGGCAGTTTTGTCTATAGTGTGCACACTTTCACTTCTGTTTGTTTCCTGTTAGAAAAACATTGCATAGTGATTCTGTCCTTTGCACTTATTAGAAATTTTTCCATAGAATGGGCATTGTTTTGGTACATATTGAGTGCCACATTGTTTACAATTGAACATCTCTCCTTTTTGTTGTTTTCTATGTTTATTTGTTTATTTGTGTGTCCAAAGACTCTATGGCTGTCCCTTCATTTTCACCACCCATTGCACTCTCACCAAACTTTTTCATGTGCTACAGAGATAATTCACTGGCGTGGCATATCTTCACAGCTCCAGCTAAGGTAAATTGTGTCTATCGTAGCAATCTCTCACTTTCTTGTCAATAATTCCAAACGCAATTTTATCATGGATCATCGAATCCTGCAGCAATCCAAAATTGCAACTCCTAAAGGACTCCATGTGTTTGCCTCTATTCCTTGCATGAATTCATACACCTCTATGAGATTACCCCTTATCCTTATTTGCTTTAAATTTCAAGTCTGTTTTTTTTTAAAAAGCATCAAAGCTCTCTCCCTGCAGCTGTATCCATGAGTGAAATGTATCTCTTGAATGTTTCTTTTTTTTAAAAGTGAGCAGTGTCCTTGTGCATCTTGATAACCTTGTCAAAATTTCCCTCATCATCTGTCTTGGCAAAAACAAACATAGTGAAAACCTTAGTCATGGTAAGTAGCAGTGCAATCTTCTGTGCATCCAGTTTGCTATAGAGTCCAATGGCTTGTAGATAGAGCATGAATCATTGTTTGAACAAACGTCACTTGTAGTCGACATTCCTAGTCCAACTCAGAGTGTCAGTCGACTTCACACTTTCCATGTCTCCTGCTGATACCCACTTATACCCCACTCCATGTGATTCCATGTGATGCTTATTCTATTGTGCTAAAGAAACTTGGGTTCTTTTGTATTACCTATATTTTATTGTCAACTCACAACCTTGTGGGACACACCCATTTTGTGATCTAAACTGAAGTGGGACCTTCTTTCTATAGTGGTCAGGATGATCACCAAATCCCAATCACCAGTTTTCATTCTCCACATTTTTGTGTTGATAATACAAGTGCCTTTTCACTTCGAGGTAAAAGGGATATCAAGTCCAGATGCAGAAGACTTCCCAAATATTCATTTGAGAAAGTGCTTAGTGTCAATGAGCAACAATGACATTTCTCACCTTGGTGAACAATAAAAAAAATAAACTGAAATCCAGTATTGAATTTTCTAGATGAAAGCCCAGATGTTGTGGTGGAACAGGAATGAATTATTAAAGAGAATTCTCTTCTATCTGTGACTACTTGCAATTAAGTCTTGAATTGCAATAGATCATTGCAAATGGTGATTTTATCAGTTCATTCTATTTTGTGTGGTGGCATTTATAGATACTGTCAATTAAAATACCATTGAAGTCTAACCTTGATAAAAGTCAAGCCAGTTGAGTTGATCATAGCTCCATACTGCTAAGATTCTTCCTCAAGTAACCAGAAAAAAGTGAATAAGTGGTGTCTGTGGTATATAAAATAAAAGCTACTATTACACTGGAATCCTGAAATGAGCCATTTTTTGCCAGCACAAGTTTAAAAAAAAAATCTGTAGGCATGACAAATTCGGGATTAATTTTCAAGTGGAGGAAGTATTTCTTTGACATACTAGGCTTTTTAATGGATGCTCAATGCTGTAATATTAAACTTTAGCATGTAAATAAATAATTGAATTACTTCATTTAGCATTAACTATTTATTTTGCAACAGGTTGAAAAAGATAGGCCGTAACTTTGTGCCATATTTAATCAAATCTGGAAACAGAAAGATAAAGAAAATAAAACTATAGGCTTGTTTAAATAATTAAGTGAATGAAATGTGCAACCTTAATTAAGGTTTTTGAGAGTCTTAGTACTGTACTCTAGGGTAATGGATATGCACAGACCTATCATATATATAAGACATTGTTCTGAAGGAGATCAGACATGACTAATTAAAAAGGCAGCTATTATCCACCTAAGGTTTGTGGCTTTATTGTCTCTCCATCTTTTAACAATGCCATCAATCATAATTTTACTAGTCTTTTTCAACCTACAGGTAATGTCCTTGAATCCGTGAAAGGTGTATCTCAAAATAAAAATTTGTAGTTCCAATGTACTTCATTAGCAATAAAGAAGAGAATATTATTAAAGCATTTCCATTATAGGGTTGATATACTCAAACCACTGGGGCAATTTTAATGAGGAACAGATGTATCTTTTTCATAAGACTACAGTAATGATTGTCTGAAAAAGACAGAAATGAAAGATTTTTCATTATCATTTCAGCTTTAATAAAGTGACAATGTTATAAGTTCCAAATTGAAGCAAGATGAACACTTTGCAAACCATTGTTGAATGTTCATTTAACTTCCCATTTTGTACAGATTTTGGATAGCATTATCTATACTTGTATTCTTCTTTCTTTGGCTTGGCTTCGCGGACGAAGATTTATGGAGGGGGTAAGAGTCCACGTCAGCTGCAGGCTCGTTTGTGGCTGACAAGTCCGATGCGGGACAGGCAGACATGGTTGCAGTGGCTGCAGGGGAAAAATGGTTGGTTGGGGTTGGGTGTTGGGTTTTTCCTCCTTTGCCTTTTGTCAGTGAGGTGGGCTCTGCGGTCTTCTTCAAAGGAGGTTGCTGCCCGCCAAACTGTGAGGCGCCAAGATGCACGGTTTGAGGCGATATCAGCCCACTGGCGGTGGTCAATGTGGCAGGCACCAAGAGATTTCTTTAGGCAGTCCTTGTACCTTTTTTTTGGTGCACTCTGTCACGGTGGCCAGTGGAGAGCTCGCCATATAACACGATCTTGGGAAGGCGATGGTCCTCCATTCTGGAGACGTGACCCACCCAGCGCAGCTGGATCTTCAGCAGCGTGGACTCGATGCTGTCGACCTCTGCCATCTCGAGTACTTCGACGTTAGGGATGAAAGCGCTCCAATGGATGTTTTGGATGGAGCGGAGACAACGCTGGTGGAAGCGTTCTAGGAGCCGTAGGTGATGCCGGTAGAGGTAGAGGTATTATTCCCCCCAAAAAGCTGCAAGTCTCTTTTGATTAACATTAAGTAGATGTCTCTATTATTTTCTCAAAAATGACATTAAAGTAACTAAACAATTTCTGATGTTTGATTCTTTGTAGATGCTTTTAGATCTGCTGAGTATTTCCTGTAGTTTTGTCATTCATTTCAATTTCTGCTGGATGGATGAGTTCAAGTTCTCTCCCCATAGGGGTTTCCATCAGGTTGATAAGTATGTAAAATTGTACATCCAGGAATTTGAATCAAATATAAACTGTCTTTAGAAGTGACATGTCAGCCCTTTCTTGCTGGACGGTTCTGTTTGAACATTTCAAAGGTACCCACTATATCCATAGCAATGAATGTTTTATGTCAAATTGAACAGGCTTCATGTTATTTGTCACAAAGCTCCATATGCAGTCTGTATTTATATGTTGGGAATGTTTTTATCTACAGGGAAGATAACCACCTTGTCATTTACAAACCATACGCTTCAGTGACTCACAGTGTTTCTGCATAATGTTAGAACCCTGACTGTTTGTTTTACTGACAATGTTGACCTATTACAGGATTCATTAAAGTTTGTACAATGTATTCACTACATGATAAATTGATTTTCCATAACTCAAGCAACAGTCCCATTTATCTATTTTAAATGTCATACTAAATGATGAACAATTGAAAATATAACTCTGTCTATCAACCTGACTTGTACCCTCCTGTCCTTGACCTATTTAACTATCCAGTGGAGGATAGAAAGTGTCCATGGAACTACAAGTGGTGCTTTGCTATTGATGCAACTTAGTTACCCATCAGTCATGATAGCATTCTTCTGGTACAAATCAGTAATAATATTACTGAAATAATTTAATTTGTTTTGTTTTACTTTTTCCAAATGGTTTTGAAAATAAAGCATACATTCTTTTAGGGTTGATGACAACAAATGGGCAAATAGCAGAGTGTACCTGCTGCTTAGGCATCACTGCAGCTTGGTACTGGTTATTTTGAGGTCCCAGATGCAGTGAACTATGTGTGTTCCTGCAGCAGTTTCACAGAGTTGGAAGGGAAATAACTTAATTGGCTCTGAAACTGAGATAACTGACAACCAGCACTGGATTGATGAGAGTGGGTGTTGTGAGGAGGATAGGTCAAGGGTCAATACTCTTGCTCAAGCAAACAGCCAGCTGGACATTTTTGTTGGTCCCAAGAGCAGTGGTCTTGCCTTTGTGGAATACAATGTACTGTCCCAGGTCTTTGGGCAGTAGGATCAACACCGATCACATTAATCTGTTTTTATCAGATCAATGAGCAGTGCATTATTGGAACTATCAGAAATGACGAGCAATGTCAGATGCACCCAACATTAGAGGCTGTGGTATGCTGAAGTGAGCTATTTTAAAGTACAAACAAAAATAATTTAAATTAAGATGAAAACAATAAAGAGCACATAGAGGCACCAAGCAGATGCAGTGATCTACGAAAATAATTACTGGCAAAGTCAAAAATCGTATTTTAGAACATTAAATGCATTTAACTGATATTGCAGGGTGATCTTGCTGTATTAATATTAGATATGTGTTTGTGGATGTTCTTCAACCCATCTCACCTGACCATCCACCTGGCTGGAATAGGGTGACTGGATTTTTAAAATTGCCTTGTGCCCCAAGCGAACATTTTGAGGGGAAACATTTCAAGGATTGAGTTTTTTGAGGCTTAGAGCAACATAGCTATTTTTTTAGAGACCACAAAGAAAACTGGGCTTTACTTTCCCATTTAGCAGATTCTGCTAATTATTTTCATATCTTTTACAAGTGATGGTGTGTGGACAGTTGCCTGCCAGAATGCAATTCATTCCCAAGTTAGAATCACCATTTATTGGGAATGTGGAGTGCAGAGTTGATATATATTTTGCCCACTATCCATCCAAAGCTTTCATCCACTGGAGCTGACATTTGCACAATTTTTTTTGTTATAAACTGTTGAAGATTAACCATTGGTGTCGTGTGTTAAAATGGACAAAGGGAAAGGGGCCACCAATAGAAGGCTGAACTTCATCAGTATTGTTCTGTAAAGAAGTTTTTACAATTCAAACCCATCATTTTAGTTCTTGTGAATCTCTCCTCCAGGCAGACCATAATTATATTTCTCAGTGATAAACATTTTGTGAAAAGAGCAGATTTTTCGTTGAAAACCTAGGGTTTTTGATTCTGTTTCCCATTTAATAAGTTGATGAGTTGCTCTAGCTATCAGGCAGTCTGTTTGATTAAACATTTCTATGGCAACAAGGATGGTGGTTGATTGCTAACCATTACTACTACCCACATTCTGCTTAGCCACTGAGTTGATATTTCATTTTAGTTGCATTATGTGCTATGGTGAAAAGATCATTCACATTCATCCATTCTTCAGACCAATCCACACATTCCCCCGATTGAACAGATTATGGTATCTTTGTATTTAAACAGACATGGTACAGCATCTTACAACATCTTCACTCAATTTACAGATATTCTTTTACCAGCCAATCAGGTTAAGGTGGGCTCACATTCTTTGATTATCCGACGTCCTCTACTCCTAACCTCCCAAGTGCATGAATTAATCTGTGGGAATGGAACTTCCCAGCTGACCATAGTTAAATTACATACTCAGAACAACATTCACTCTCACATTTTATCCCAGGGTCTCTGGTAATCTATTCATGAGTGTGAGGGACTTATTTGTGTTTTATTTGTTGTCTTTCTCAGGTTTAGGAGGATTATTTAGTCCTTCTTTTCTCTAATCTGTCACACTGCTTGATTTTGCACCCCACCTCCCACCGCAGACCCTTCAATCTTAGCAAGTGGATACTGTGACTGCCTTACCCAGGCTGATACTCTTCCTCATGGTTTTACTGTTTCCCCACTTTATCATGCAAAATGTACATTGACATCAACATAGTGCATGCATTCATTAAGCAAAGTATTTCTATAGATTTAATTGAAAAGAGCTTCCTGATATTAATTTAACTGATCAATAAACCATGCATAGTACCTAGCTGTGTCTGCATTGTGTGTGTCCAGTGTCCTGGGAAAATTCTCCATTGCCCTTGTACTTCACAACAATCAACACAATCTTGTTTTTAAAATCTAATTGAAAGTTGTTGCATGAACAAATCAGACCGTCAAAATGGAACAGTGGATTTTGAGTCCTTGGCTGCAGCTTGATAAATTCTTGACTGTTGATGGGAAACCATTTTTTCCTCTAAGTGATAAAGTCAAAGGATGAACTGACAACACCCTTTTATTCAAGATCATAATAACCTGCTGCCAACGACTGATGGATAAAGCGTAAAAATAGTGAAATTAAATATGATCAAACAACAAAGCATTTGAGAGCACACACAAAATGTTATGTCAATCATTCCATTTTAGTAGTTTTGTCTAGGGTTCTGCTATTTAGTATGACAACATAAATATAAAATGATACAAAGCCCATGTTCACACCATCTGTTATTCATCAAGATAGGAGGAAGAAAGATTTATGTGTGAATCCATATTAAGCAGTTTTAGGCATGGAAAGGGAACACCTTTACAATTATGTGCAGATTCATACATCGATTTTAATGTGTTCTATAGTTTATTTCATCCTGAGGAAAAAAGATGATTCAGACACTGTGATACAATCTTTTTGTTTATTGCTGACCTGATATTGGCAGCTTGTTGAATCTGATTTGGCTGTTTCTGTTTAGTTGTAGCAATCATATTTTATCTTTCTTTTGGCATTTGTTGAAAGAACTGAAGGAAAAACAAAAAAAAAATCAAGAATCTGTTAAACAGAGCACAAATCATTGTTTCAAACATTTAGAGACGATTTACAAACTTTCACCTTCATTAGCTATTCAAATTAAAATCATGTAAGTTTTTTTTCACATTAAGACTCTCTAAAGGTGTAGACAATGAAAAGTGTATTTAAAGTGCAAGTTTATTAAATAGGAAAGTCTGTGGATGCTGGGAATATAGAGCAGTACACAAACAGCTGGTCTCGTGGTATCTATATATCAGGTCACTCATCTGAGTGCTACTGGTACCATGTAACCCAGCGCTACCTGACATGGTCAGCAACTCTACCAGCTCCCCCACCAGGCTTGCATGGGGAGGAGGGTGGCTAGATGCCCTGAAGGATGAAAAACAAAATAAAGAGCGGATGAACCCTCTCATAGGGTCAATGGCCATCTAGCAAACACATGCCGTGAAGCGTGGAAAGGTATCCCTTGCATCGAAGTTTGGAACAAGAGCAATGAAACTGAAAGATCGTTACTCTGTTACATGTTTTTATCTCTAATTTTGTCAATGTTTGTAATAACAGTGCTAGTGATCCTCCTGACCACTAGAGGGAATCATAGACTAGTTTGTTGCAGCTTTTGTAGATTCAAGATGGATGCCTCCATACAGTTTTGAGTTCTATAGCTAATAAAATATAGTTATTTAAAAAAAAACCCAAGTTTTAATTATAATAAAAGAAACATCACGTGGTACCAGGAATGAGAATCAGTCAATGTATCAGCAGAGAAATGGAAAGTGTGAAGTATCCTGATTTTTTAAATTTGATTGGAAATGTCAATCATGAGTGGAGGCTGTTCAAATAAAGATTCATGCAAGCCATGGGAGTCAATAGCAATCCTAATGCATGGAAAACTGCACTGCTGCTTACTGTAGCACTGAGACCAAGTATTAGAGGTTCTCAACACATTTGTTTTTGCCGAGGCAGAAGACCAGGGGAAATTTGATAAAGTTATTGAGAGGTTTGATGAGCACTATTCACCAAAGAAAAATGAAACGTTTGAAATGTACTTGTTTCACTTTTGCATGCAGCTGCTGAAAGAAAACTTTGATACTTCCTTAACTGACTTAAAGCTAAAAGCAAGAACGTGCAATTTTGGATTGCGGCAAGATTTGATGGTCCATGATCAAACTGTGTTCGGGGAAAGTTTTAAAAATTTATTTATAAATGTTCAAACTCGACCCATTTCCAGTAATCAAACACAAATTACAGTTATCAATTATATACAAAATTTTCCATAGAGTCTGATCCATTTTTCCCCTTCCCTCCCCCTACCGCCCCCCCACACTCAACAGACCACAGTTATGCAAAACATTCAAGACACCTGCAACAATGGTAAGGAACACATCAGGGATTTGTCATGGCCCAACAGCTGACATCTATAGGCTGTTACATTTTACTTGACTTTATTTGATTGACATGGAATGGACCCATGCCCCTCCCTCAGTGGAAGGATAGACAGGGAAGGCTGGCAGTGAGACGTACAGATCCACACTATAGCTATGCTCCTATGAAATTTAGATATGGTTGCCAAATTTTTAGTAAGATGTTATAATTTTCCCTGAAGGTGTAGGTAATTTTCTCCAGGGGAACACGGCTTTGCATTTCAATATTCTAGAGTGCAATGTCCAAGTGAGAGTCAGATTTCTAGGTAATCTCTATGCACTTCCAGGCCACTGCCAATGTGATCATTACAAATTGAATTTGGAATTCGGTCAGCTTCATCTTTTAAAAAAAAAAAAAATTTTATTGAGTTTAGCATAACAATCAATATATAAGATATTAATAAAGTTAATTTTAAATTCATTTTAAATTTAAACACATTTTAAATTCCATCCCTTATTATTAAATTAGATTGTCTATTAAAACAATTATACATGTCTGCCTGTCCCGCATCGGACTTGTCAGCCACAAATGAGCCTGCAGTTGACGTGAACATTACCCCTCCATAAATCTTCGTCTGCGAAGCCAAGCCAAAGAGAAGAAGAACATGTAAATCATATTATACCTTAATCGCATTATACCTTAATAAAATGGGGAAATAAAGGGTATTATCCAGGATAGTCATAATTAAACCCCAGATATCTATTTATCTTAAAAAAAAAGAAAAAAAACCTAAAACTAATACTTATCTAATCCCTCCCTCTCATCAAAGTTACAGACAGCTTCATCCTAAGCCTTACGTTCATCATGTTTCCAAATAGGAAAAGCTTGGGTCCTGTGGGAATTCTTTACCTTTAATTTTTTTTCTAGGGCTTGGCTAATTCCACCAGAAGGGTCTCACCTTGGTACATGTCCAGGTTGAGTGCACAAAGGTTCCTCTCACAGTGCCACATCTGAAGCATGGTCTGAAATTTTTGGTTTAGACTTATTCAGTTTTTGTGGTGTCAGATATTGTTGGTGGATAAAGTTATATTGCAGCAGCCTGTGCCATGCATTATACTGAACCAGCCTGTCACCTGTCTGACCAGCACTGCTCATCAATCATTGTTCGTAAGTCTGACTCCCACCTTTACCTTGATTTGTGAAGGCACGGTTTAGGGCCTTCCATTTGGACTTAATTTGTCTCTCAAGAAAGATCTTATCTGAAGGTAGGAGAGGAACGTCTTATTTGACAAGTCATATTTATTTCTGAGTTTCACAAATTACATAAGTTGTGCCCGCTCATAACAGTTCTCTGTACACCTGACCCACCTTCAGCACCAGATGTCCAGGATCTTGTTGTCCACCGTCAATGTGACTAATCTATTCGGAGTCATGGGCATTTTTGGGGACAGCCCCACTTTAGACCCTATGTATTAATTAATTTTGTTCCATATAGAAATTGTTTTAATAAGGGCTTATCTTTTTTGCCATATAATAATTTAATATCCTACTTATAAATAAAGTCTCCTTCAACCTTACCCACCATGTGTAGACCAATTTGTGCCCAGGATGGTACACATTCTTCCCCCCCCCCACCTCAAATAGTGAGGTGATATATCTCAACTCGGCTGCCGAATAATATTTCGTAAAGTCTGGTAACCTTAAACCACCAAGACTGAAGTCCAAGGTTAATTTTTCCATAGAGATCCTGGCTACCTTACCAATCCACAAAAACATTCTAGTATGTGATTATATGCTATGGAAGAGGTACTGAAGCATTGGCAACACATTCATTTTAACACAGTTGACCCTACCCACCAGCATGATAGATAGGGACATCCACCTATTTGTTCTCCTCAAATATTCTGACCAAGAGGGTATTGTTTACTTAAATAAATTATTCAGCTTATTATCCACCCTAACTCCTAGGTATTTGATCCCATTTTGCAGCCACTTCAAATAACTATTCTCTTGATATTGACTGAAACCCCCTTAGTAAATGGCATGACTCCACTCATCCCAATTGATCTTATACCCAGAGACCTCTCCATAGTCTTCCAGAGTAGAGTACAGCCTGGCCAGTGAGTTTACTGGGTCTGTCAGATATATCAGCAGCAAATAGATTGATTTTGTTCCTCCTGGCCTACTCTAAATCCTTTGATGTCTGGATCCTGGCGAATGGCTTTGACCAATGGATAGCTTGTATGAATAGAGCTGGAGATAATGGACACCCTTGTCTGTTAGATCTTGACGGTGGGAAGGGTGAAGAAATTTGCCCATTGGTCACAACTTTAGCCTTGGCATGTGATACAAATCCAATTTATAAAAGTTGGCCCTAGCCCCAATTTTTTCCAGCACCTTGAACAAGAAGTCCCACTCCAGTCTGTCAAATGCCTTCTCTGCATCCAGGGCTATAGCTATGCTTCTTTCATCCTTTGACTGTGCCAGATGCATAATACTCAGCAGTCTGCTTAAATTGTCTGCTGCCTGCCTTTTTCGCACAAAGCCTGCTTGATCCTTATTTATTAATTTTGGTAAATGTTTCACCAAACTATTTGCTTTGGCAAGTAGCTTATAGTCCATATTTAATAATGAGATTGGTCTGTCAGAGGACAGTTTCAGTGGATCCCTGCTTTTATTTGAGAATCATTGTAATAATTGCTGTTGAAAAGGATACTGGAAGGGTATGGGTCTCACTCACCTCCATAAAAAGGGGTGTCAATAAATCCTTAAACTCCTTGTAGAACTCAGGCAGGAACTCAACCTCCCCTAGAGATTTGTTAGTCTGTAGTGAACTCAATGCCTTTCCTATTTCTTTCTCTGTGAAGGGGAAATCTAACCCTTCCTGTTCTTCTAGGTCTAAATTTTGTTGTTCCAATTTTGACAGGAACTCTGATTTTATCTGGTTCCAGAAGAGAAATTTATCTAGAGTAGACGTGTAACTGGTCTCATATATTCTGTTTTCTAACAAAGCTACCGTCTCTTGCTTACCCAGCATTTCTATGATTAATGTCAAAGGTGAATGGTCTGACAGAATCCTCACTGTGTACTCAGTATCCATGATCTTACTCTCTATGTGGGTTTAAGCCAGAAATAAATCTATCCTGGAATAGGAAACTTGTTGCCTCAAGTAGAAGGAGTAATCCCTCTCCATATATCTATCAAATTCAGCTCCTCCATAAAATCAATGGTAACCCTTACTGCCTTTGTCTTTGCTTTTTTTTTCATTGACTTGTCCAGGACAGGATCTAGACTTAAGTTAAAGTTCCCCCACCAACCAGAATATTTTATCTTCCCTCTGCCAGTTTTGAGAAGCTATCTTGTATGACATTTTGCTATCAAGATTGGAGGCATATGCATCTGACAATGCAGCATTACAAATCTCCCTGTTCTGTCTGTGACCACACTTTCTACTCTCACCAGAAATCTTTTTCCTATCCAGCACCATTGCCCTAGAACCAAATGAGGAGGCTATTACCTGGCCCAGCCATCCCCTTTTCAACTTTTGATGTTCCCACTCTGTTAAATATGTTTCCTGGAGGAAGGCCAGATATGCCCCTGTTTTCTATGTGTGCCATGACTCTTTTCCTCTGCACTCTTCCATTGAGACTGTTTACGTTAAAACGTATATTTGATATTATTAGACATTGCCGCGGGACTCTTCCCAAGTCTGTGTTTCCCCCATACCCTGACTGCCCCATGTACAACATCCATCCAATCCTTTTCCTTCAGACAGGCACTCCAGTCCACTGAGTCCACAACAAATCCTAGAACAGAAAAATAATAAAAGAGACATAAAGGTCAAAAAAGACAAAGATAACAGCATAAAATACAAAAAAGAAACTAACGAATTCACATTTATCCCCATCTATATCCTGCTCATTTTAATCTTCCCCCCCCCACCAGTGATTTCACCCTCGCGTCGTCACCATCCCCCTCCTCACCACAGGCTGTGCATTTTGCACCCATCTACTTCTCACCATCCTCAGGGGGGGTGGCGGGGGGAAAGGATGCAACATAATCTCCTCGAGGCTCGGGCCACTCCACAAGCCCCTTGCCTCCCAACGACCAGTCAGAAACTGCTTGGTCTCTCATCTTTGGGTCGGTCTCACCTCTTGCTGCCCTCCCGATGAGTACTGGCCACATACTGTGGGTTGTGCCTCTGTTGTCGGGACCCTGCTAGACCTTGGACCCAGAATCAGTGTTGCCATCTTGGGTTCCATGAGGCAGGCTCGAATGGGTGCTGGCAGTTGCTCCTACCTTACTAAATGGTTTTATTTAACTGGCATTTTTCCTCCCCATTTTTGTCAAGTAGAACCTTTATTTATTTGTTCTTGCTATTTTTAGTGTTTGTACTTTCTTTTTTTTTTGAAACTGTTTTTGGCTTTCTTGGTCCAGGAACTCTAGGGGTTCAACATCCTACTGCTTCCTCCACATCACATGACCTAGTGTTTGGGATTATTGATAAGAAAGCGAGAGAGAGGTTGAAAATGTTCATGAACAATCTGGCTAGTTGGTTGACACAGATTTTCGGTACCCAGCCAAGTACGCAGTCAGGGCCTGAGTGATGTCTCCCTCAGAGACAGATATCACAGGGTCCTCAGCCTTTGCAGGATTCTAGTAGGCACTGTTTGGTTCTTCTTCTCAAAGTGGGCATAGAAGGTGTTCAGCTCATCGGATAATGAAGTGCAACAGCCATCTATAGTGTTCGCCCTCACTTTCTAGGCTGTAATGGCCTGCACTCCCTGCCATAACTTGCATGTATCTGTCTCTAGTTTCCTCCGAAATTGCCACTTTACTTCAGACATGGCCTTCTGCAGGTCGTACCTGGACTTCTTGTAGAGATCTAGATCCCCAGCCTTAAGCACCCTTGTTCCTGACCTCAGCAGGTTGCAAATTCTCTGATTCATCCAGGGTGACTGGTTGGGGAACAGACACACTCATCCACATAGGTCTTGATGAAGTTGGTGACACCTTTTGCATATTCGTTCAAGTCTACGGATGAGTTCTTGAACATGTTCCAGTACAGCAATTCAAAGCAGTCCTGCAAACACTCCTTGGCCTCCCTTGACCTTACTTTTGCCGTCTTTACCACTGGTGCTGTGGTCTTCAGTCTATGCTTGTATGCCAGGAGTAGAAGTACAGACTTTATTTTAATTTTTTTCCCAAAATTATATAGTTACATTTTAAATATACAATATATTAAACTTTTTCTCACAAACAAAACTAAATAAAACAAAAGTTTCTCCCTCCGCCCTGCCCCCTTTTCCATACATACAGACCCGTTCACCATCAGAGTTTACATTTAAGTATATAGAGAACTGTTGGGGAAACTGTTTTTGTGTGTGTGTGTGTGTGTGTGTGTGTGTGTGTGTGTGTGTGTGTGTGTGTGTGTGTATATATATAAAATCTTTTATACCCTTGTTCCTTTATATTACTATATTTAGGCCTCTATATGCTCCAGGTATGGCTGCCAGACCCTTACAAAAGTATAATATTTATTCTTTAAGTTATATGTGATGTTTTCCATAGATATACTGCTGTTCATTTCCGCAGTCCATCGTGCTACAAGTAAAGGGGGGTCAGATTGCAAGTGATCATGAAGAAGATACGAGAAATCTAGCCTTTGCAGCTAGGTAATATTTTTTGAAATCTGGAAGTCTTAGTCCTCCCAGCCCATGGTCCCATGTTAGTTTTTTCCAGAGCAATTCTTTACTATTCTTTACTTCCATAGGAACTGTCTAATAATGTTTCTTGTATGTTCTTATTCTTTTTTTGGTAAAACTGTATAATTGTGGTTGACAATGACTCTGGGAGGGTCTACGTTTCTGCAGCTTGGTCCAGGGCATCCAATAAAAGGGACATTAATAATTCTTTGAATTGTTTATAAAACTCAGGTGGCAAACCATCCTCGCCCAGTGATTTACTAACTGTAGGGTGCCCAAGAGTTTTTCAATTTCTTCCCTTGTGGAGGGAGTATCTAATTCTATCCTTTCTCTTTCTCCCAGCCTTGGAAGTTTGACATTCACCAAAAAATTTTCCATTTCTTTCTCATCTCCTAGTAATTCTGATTTGTAAAGTTTCATGTAATATTGTCTAAAAGTGTCATTAATTTCTTTTTGCTTATATACTAGAGTGCCTGTTTCTGCTTTTATAGCATTTATCATTTTTTTGAATATTTTATTTAGAATCAACACATATAACAATTACTAAAATCATAAATCACTATTATAAAACATAAAAACATGTGAATTGTATAGAAAAAAGAAAAAAACTACAAAAGAATAAAAAACCCCAACTAATCCCTTCCTCCCACCAAACCCCTACTAAAAAAAAACCTAATTGCTAATATATATAATAAACATAATTATATATTGATTTGGATTCCTTCAGAAGGCTCTCAAAGGTCCAACAAAAACATTCTTCTTAAAAACAAAAATGTTATTTATTTTAAGGGAAGACTTCACCAGTCTGGAGGATTCAAAGGAATAATTTATAATTTTAATCCCATTGTTTGAGTAAATACAGAATATTTACCCCTCAAATTATATGTAATGTTTTTTAATGGAATACAAATTTGAATCTCTGTTTGCCAGCTTCCAAATGTCAATTAAACATCCTTTCTCTGCTTTACTGTTTGACTGTGGATACAGTCGATTGTAGGCTTTGAGCTGTACAGGATTTGTATGAATATATAGCTTTATCTTCAATGCCCTGATGTTGCGCTCACAGATCAAATTGACCTTTGCCCCTAAGTCCAGCTTGAGAGGAAGTCAGGGGAACACAACCCAGTCCTCATCAAGGACTCAGTAGTGGAGAGAGTCAAGAGCTTCAAATTCCTGGGTGTCAACATCTCCGAGGATCTGTCCTGGAGCCTGCAAGTTTTTCAGCTTGGCTGATTTCAGAGACTGAGGATATCTGGGGATATGGGTGACCTTGGAATTAGAAATGCAATCACAAAGAAGCCTCACCATCGGCTATACTTTGTGAGGTGTCCAAGGAGTATGTCACCGAAGATTCTCGTAAACTTCTACAGGTGTACCATGGAGAGCATTCTGGCTGGTTGTATGGAGGCACCAATCTCAGGAAAAGAATAAACTCCAGAGGGTTGTTAACTCAATCTGTGACATTACAGGCACTAGAATTCACTTTATCAGGGTCATCTACATGAGTATTAAAAAAGTAGCCACTATCTTCAAAGACCCAGACCATGCCCTCTTCACTCTGCTACCATCGGGAAAAAAATGTACAAGAGTCTAAAGAGAAGTACTCAGAGGCACAAGGACAGCTTCTTCCCAAATGCCACCACATTTCTGAATAATCAATGAACCAAAGGTACTGCCTTACTTTTCGTGCACTATTATTTTAATTTTTTTCATAGTAATGTTGTAAGATAGTTATAATATGAACATTTGCTCTATGATTCAGCTGCAAAACATTAAAGTTCATGACTTGTTCATGACAATAAATTCTGATTCTAATGTATTAGTGTGTCATGTTGTTAGATTAAACATCTCAAGGAAAGGGAATGTAATGATAGAATGCTAGTGATCCTCCTAACCACTAGAGGGAGTCAGAGACTACTTTGTTGCAGCTTGGGTAGATTCAAGATGGATGCCTCCACATGGTCTTAAGTGAGTTCTATAGCTAATAAAATATAGTTACTTAAAAATAACCCATTTATTTATTACAATAAAAGAAACATCACAGTTTCAGTAAACATTGTGAAGGCAAATATCTTCTGGTTGACACAAGAAACTGCAGCTGTTGGAATCTAGAACAACAAAACAAACTGCATGAGCAACTCCTTTTCTTTGGCTTGGCTTCGCGGACGAAGATTTATGGAGGGGGTAAAAAGTCCACGTCAGCTGCAGGCTCGTTTGTGGCTGACAAGTCCGATGCGGGACAGGCAGACACGATTGCAGCGGTTGCAGGGGAAAATTGGTTGGTTGGGGTTGGGTGTTGGGTTTTTCCTCCTTTGCCTTTTGTCAGTGAGGTGGGCTCTGCGGTCTTCTTCAAAGGAGGTTGCTGCCCGCCAAACTGTGAGGCGCCAAGATGCACGGTTTGAGGCGTTATCAGCCCACTGGCGGTGGTCAATGTGGCAGGCACCAAGAGATTTCTTTAGGCAGTCCTTGTACCTTTTCTTTGGTGCACCTCTGTCACGGTGGCCAGTGGAGAGCTCACCATATAACAGGATCTTGGGAAGGCGATGGTCCTCCATTCTGGAGACGTGACCCATCCAGCGCAGCTGGATCTTCAGCAGCGTGGACTCGATGCTGTCGACCTCTGCCATCTCGAGTACTTCGACGTTAGGGATGAAAGCGCTCCAATGGATGTTGAGGTTGGAGCGGAGACAACGCTGGTGGAAGCGTTCTAGGAGCCGTAGGTGGTGCCGGTAGAGGACCCATGATTCGGAGCCGAACAGGAGTGTGGGTATGACAACGGCTCTGTATACGCTTATCTTTGTGAGGTTTTTCAGTTGGTTGTTTTTCCAGACTCTTTTGTGGGTCATGCAATGTCTGTAGGAAAACAGACAGTTGAAGTATTGGGTTGAAACCCTGCTTCAGGATTGAGAAAGGAGAGAGTTGAAGGGCGATATTAAAGAGGAGACGAGGAAAGGTTAGAAGGTGATACATGAACAATGGAAGAGAGAACGATTATGAACAGGTGGAGCCAGATGGGGAAACAAGAGGGGTGGAGTTGGGAGACTGAGTCAGGAGAATAAGAGGTGGAAGCGGACAAAGGAGGTAAAGAAGGTAGATGATGGCAGGATGAGGAGGGTGTGTGTGTGTGTGTGTGTGTGTGTGTGTGTGTGTGTGTGTGTGTGTGTGATGACCTCAACAGATTAGAAGCAAAGAAATGGACCCGGGGAGGTGGCTACTATAAATTGGAGAATTCAATGTTAATATCGTTGAATTGTAGCCTACCCAGGTCAAATATGGATTGGCCTCATCAGTGCAATAGACGAGGCTGAGAATAAACTGGTTAATATAAGAAGGGAAATTAAAGTGGCTTGCAACAGGAAGCTCTCGTTGGCATGTGATGGCAGAGTGAAGCAGGGCAGGGATTTTTGGCAGAGCATTATTAACTCTAGAACTAAATTTGCTGGAAACTTTCCAGCTTGGCTGATTTCAGAGACTGAGGATATCTGGGGATATGGGTGGCCTTGGAATTAGAAATGAAAACAGGAAATAATCAAAACATTTATCAGGCCAGGCAGCATCTGTGGAAAGTGAAACATTTTATGCTACAGGTCTGAAACTTTTCAGCCTGGACCTGAAATCTTTCTCTTTCCATCAATGCTTTTTGACTTAATGAGGGTTTCCAGCATTTTCTGTTTTTATTTCAAATTTCCGTCATTGGCATTATTTTTGATTTTTCTCCATTATTGGACAAGAACACAGAAGATGGGGGGGGGAGGGGAGGGGGCAGCAGGTGGACCAGTTGGCCTAAAATGGGCCTAAAACTTTGAGTGGGCCTCCCTCTGGTAGGGACCCTTTGCCTTCATCCAACAGTCAAGATCAGTGTGGTCATTCTCTGATTCACATTTTAAAAATATTTTATTAAAAATTTTAAATCGCATCAAAAAATACATAAATGGATGTATTGATATCAAATTACATGTGGATATTTTCAACCCTCTCTCTCTCCTCCCTCCCAACTTCCCTCCCAAACTCTTCCTCTTTCTAATCTAATGATAAAAATAAAAGATAGATAAAAGAAGGAATATATATATGTAGATAATATAGAAGCATGTCAATCCAAAAATATAAATTGATCTAAATCGTGGAGTACAGGTTATCCCATCAGACCAGATATTGAGAGATCTTTAAATTTTAAAACCAACTCTTTTTGTATACGAGCTCCATATTTTCAAAAAGAAATGATACTTATTGCATAAATTATAAGTATTTTTTTCAAGTGAAATACATGAACTCAATTCTGCGTGCCATCTCTCTAACCCTAAATCTACATTAGATTTTCTGATTCACATCGATGGTGATGTCTAGCTAGGAAGTCAGTAATTGATTTAGACTTTCTGACGGCTTCTTCTTGCATTTTGACATGATGCACTACGTTCAAATTTTTTCATTGTGAAAATCTTCTAGGTCAGTCATTTTACTTCCACCCATGACCAATAGTAATATTTTGATATTAATTAATAAAACAAGAATCAATGTAAGTTTATAACATTTGATTCAATGTTTCTGCTGCCTTCAGTATGATACCTCTGACAGAAGCATCATCCCTCCCCATCAACATTTACAAAGGGGTTTCCCTCTTTAAACCCCTGATTCATTCTTTCACTAAGACTAAGACCTTTTCACTTCCACTCCCCCTTCAACCACGCGACCTGTCCTTTGACCTCATTCCTTCCCACCATCTTGGGAGATTTGCTGTTCAAATTCAGTGCTGTCAGTAAGGAGTTTGTACGCTCTGCCTATGGTTTCCTCCAGGTGATCCGGTTTTCTCACAGCCACTAAAAACATAAGGGGTTTGTTGGTTAATTAGGATACTTGGACAACAGGGGCTCATGGGGGAGAAAGGCCTGCTTCCACGCTACTTCCATGCTACTCGTAGGGGACACCCAACTCAAAAGGATGCCAAAATTACTTCAGGGTGAAAGTGTTCTTTAACATCATTGCCTTTGTTATCAAAGGCCTTCACATCGCTTTTCTGCAGTCAGGGACATCTGTGGACTTTTTGAATTTTCTGTGACACTTTAGCCAGTTTAGATGAGAATGAGTTGCTACTAAAAGCTAATCAGTTTTAGCTGCGATACCCAAGACATATTTCAAGTGACACTCAGAGTGAAGTGTATCTTCTTGAAAGAAGTTTTGATGTGAATTTCAAACTCGATGCCATATTACCAAAGACATTTTATGGTCAAATTTTGAACTTGAGAATGGGCAATATTTTCCCAAATGTCCTCATCGTGTGGTGCATTTTTCAGTCATTGCCAGCACAACTGTGGCCTCTAATGAGACAAATTAAGTCATACTTTTGATCACAATGGTACAAGAAAGTTTGAATGGATCAGCAATTTTGAACATCAACAGTGACAATACAAAGTTGCTTGATTTTCCTGATGTAATTGATGAATTTGTCTAAAGAAAAGCACCCAAACGATTTCTGAATGTGAAGAAGTGTTGACCATTTCTGATCTGAAATTCCAAAATCATGAATGTACCATTGCATTTACTATTTCTTACTACAGTACTGTTCTTTGTCTTGGCTTTGAGGATGAAGATTTATGGAGGGGTAATGTCCACGTCAGCTGCAGGCTCGTTTGTGGCTGACAAGTCCGATGCGGGACAGGCAGACACGGTTGCAGCGGTTGCAAGGGAAAATGGGTGGGTTGGGATTGGGTGTTGGGTTTTTTCTCCTTTGTCTTTTGTCAGTGAGGTGGGGTCTGCGGTCTTCTTCAAAGGAGGTTGCTGCCCGCCGAACTGTGAGGCGTCAAGATGCACGGTTTGAGGCGAGATCAGCCCACTGACGGTGGTCAATGTGGCAGGCACCAAGAGATTTCTTTAGGCAGTCCTTGTACCTCTTCTTTGGTACACCTCTGTCACGGTGGCCAGTGGAGAGCTCGCCATATAACACAATCTTGGGAAGGCGATGGTCCTCCATTCTGGAGACGTGACCTACCCAGCGCAGTTGGATCTTCAGCAGCGTGGATTCGATGCTGTCGGTCTCTGCCATCTCGAGTACTTCGATGTTAGGGATGAAGTCGCTCCAATGAATGTTGAGGATGGAGTGGAGACAACGCTGGTGGAAGCGTTCTAGGAGCTGTAGGTGATGCCGGTAGAGGACCCATGTTTCGGAGCCGAACAGGAGTGTGGGTATGACAACGGCTCTGTATACGCTAATCTTTGTGAGGTTTTTCAGTTGGTTGTTTTTCCAGACTCTTTTGTGTAGTCTTCCAAAGGCGCTATTTGCCTTGGTGAGTCTGTTGTCTATCTCGTTGTCGATCCTTGCATCTGATGAGATGGTGCAGCCGAGATAGGTAAAGTGGTTGACCGTTTTGAGTTTTGTGTGCCTGATGGAGATGTGGGGGGCTGGTAGTCACGGTGGGGCGCTGGCTGATGGAGGACCTCTATTGTCTTATATCCATTTTGAATAAAATTACTTGCCTTTACCTTTTTTTATAAATTGCGTTAGTTCTTTTTATTCTGTTCTGTTACTTGTAGTTACATTATGTATATGTATATACCCATACATAAACTATATGTATTTAGCACTGATTACAAAAATACTTAATGAGCAGTTTGAAATGGGGCCTACATTTCCCACCTGGCCTGGGCCTATTACCAGCTTTGTATGGACCCTTTGCCTCTCATTGATTTGCTAACCTATATAAACCTATTCCACCATCAATCTAACATTTCCCATCCTCACAGTCCATACCGTCTATTTTCATTATATCCCTATTGTACCAACCTCCACCACCACCACCCCTGGCAATGCATTCCAGTCACCCTCCACTCTCTGTGCATTTTTTTCCCTCTGAAATCTCCCCTAAACGTCCCTCCACTCATCAAAAACAGACATCCTCTGGCATTGACTATAACTGCCATGGGAAAATGGTACTAGCTGTCCACCCTAGCATTGCCTCTCATAATCTTATACATCCCATGCTGTCTGCCCCAGCCCCGTAGTCCCGTGCCAGGGGTGGGGAGGGGGGGCTGTCAGGCAGCGAGGAGGGGGCTGTCGGCAGTGGGGAGGGGAGCTGTCAGACAGCTGCCCCTGCCCTGACTCAGGAGCTGGCATTTGCTCCATGGCACCTCTCTCCACTGCGGTCCTTTCAGGTGGCAGAACATTGCCTTCAGCGCTGCCACCTGAACTCCTTTCGCAGACACCTGCAGCCGCTCCGGAGCCGCATTCTCCAGACGATTCCACCTGAAAGCGGCTAAAGATACATGACCAACATTTTGAGCTTGAGCCCTTCATCAAGGTATGAGCTCGAAAGATTGGTTATACTGCATATCTTTATCTTTGCTACAAAAAGGACCCCGCTTAACCTGCTGATTTTCTTCCTCATTGTATTATTATTCAAATCATGGTGCCTGCGGCCTTTCATGTTTTACTCTTATAATGGGGAAACCAGACTGAAAACAAAAATTGAAGTAAAATTTATTTATTATTGGCGGGGTTTTGGGGAGAGGGGGAATGATTGGTTTATCATGAACTGACTTACATTAGGTGGGTCAAAACTGTATATTACAGTCCAAAGTTCAGTGGTAATTTTTTATCAATGCACAATTGATTCATGCTCACTGGCAATGAACTGAAACTACCCACACTCACTCATACAAACAGCTATTATAGCAAGCAGGCAAAAAAATCTAAAGTCATCATCCTGTATTTAAGAAGTGAATTCTGTTTTCTCATCCAATGAGTATTTATTTGATGGACAGCTTCACTTGTTGATAATAAACACGATAAGGAAAAAGTGTATTTTTGACCGATAGTTGTTAAAACTCATTAACAATGAGCCTCTCACCTTTTTTTTAAAGTGTGGATGGAGAATGATCTCTATAGAGGGAGCCAGTAAGTTGTGTTTAACTTCATTCCGTCTAACATACTTCACATTAATCAGAATGTAATTTATTTACTCGCTCTCTGGAGAATGAAATAATTCTCCCAAATGTGAAAATATATTTTCTTAAACACCGTCAATTTTTTATATCCTCCTTCTGAAGTTTATGTTTGTGATGTAATTATTAGTAAAAGAAATATGAACTAATGTAATTACCTTGTGTTTCTGTCACTGCAGGATTCAAGTTAATATATATTTTCTCCCAGTATTTATATATGAACCCAATATTCATACATTGAAATCAGTAAAGTAATGTGATTAGCTTGTCTTAAAGTTACTCTTTAAAAGTAAGTGGTTAATTATTTATAATGCCCACATCAATAACACTAATTTTCATTTTTATTGAATCTTTCAGCATGGAAAAATATGGCAAGAAGTTTTATAGAAGTATAATCAGGGCAGAAATAGCTATGGAGAAAAAGAATAGAAAGTAGGACAGTAATGAAAGATTAATCGAAAGAGCAGATTTTCAGGAGCCAGGAATTTGTAAGGGAGGAATTTCTCAATTTGGCCAAATATCACTGATGTTCAGCTCATAAATGTTGAGGTGAAAGGTAGGTCAGTATTAGAGGAGAGAGTTGGACAGGGGGGAATCTGAGGATAGAGAGGGAAGGGTATGAGGAACTTAAAAATATGAGAATTTTAATTTTAGAACAGTGAACTATGAAGGGCAACAATATTTGGCATAACTGAATAGCATCAGCAGAATTTTTGGATTAACTCAAATTTATTGAGGGGCTGGGGAGAGATTAACAGAGAGAATAGGTTCAGAATGTTCAAATATGAAGGGGACAAGGAGATGAATGAATATCTTGAAGGAAGAAAGGTTGATGCTGGAGAAGAGCACCAAGTCCAAAATTATTATATTTTTTTCACTTCTTTCTTTGGCTTGGCTTCGCGGATGAAGATTTATGGAGGGGTATGTCCACGTCTGCTGCAGGCTCGTTGGTGACTGACAAGTCCGATGTGGGACAGGCAGGCATGGTTGCAGCGGTTGCAAGGGAAAATTGGTTGGTTGGGGTTGGGTGTTGGGTTTTTCCTCCTTTGTCTTTTGTCAGTGAGGTGGGCTCTGCGGTCTTCTTCAAAGGAGGTTGCTGCCCGCCGAACTGTGAGGTGCCAAGATGCACGGTTTGAGGCGATATCAGCCCACTGGCGGTGGTCAATGTGGCAGGCACCAAGAGATTTCTTTAAGCAGTCCTTGTACCTCTTCTTTGGTGCACCTCTGTCTCGGTGGCCAGTGGAGAGCTCGCCATATAGCACGATCTTGGGAAGGCGATGGTCCTCCATTCTGGAGATATGACCCACCCAGCGCAGTTGGGTCTTCAGCAGCGTGGATTCAATGCTTGCGGACTCTGCCAGCTCGAGTACTTCGATGTTGGTGATGAAGTCATTCCAATGAATGTTGAGGATGGAGCGGAGACAGCGCTGATGAAAGCATTCTAGGAGCCGTAGGTGATGCCGGTAGAGGACCCATGATTCGGAGCCGAACAGGAGCGTGGGTATGACAACGGCTCTGTACACGCTGATCTTTGTGTGTTTCTTCAGGTGGTTGTTTTTCCAGACTCTTTTGTGTAGTCTTCCAAAGGTGCTATTTACCTTGGCGAGTCTGTTGTCTATCTCTTTGTCGATCCTTGCATCCGATGAAATGGTGCAGCCGAGGTAGGTAAACTGGTTGACCATTTTGAGTTCAGTGTGCCTGATGGAGATGTGGGGGGGGAGGGGGCTGGTGGTCATGGTGGGGAGCTGGCTGATGGAGGACCTCAGTTTTCTTCAGGCTGACTTCCAGGCCAAACATTTTGGCAGTTTCCGCAAAATAGGATGTCATGCACTGGCGAGCTGGCTCTGAATGGGCAACTAAAGTGGCATCGTCTGCAAAGAGTAGTTCACGGACAAGTTGCTCTTGTGTCTTGGTGTGAGTTTGCAGACGCCTCAGTTGAAGAGACTGCCATCTTTGCGGTACCAGATGTAAACACCGTCTTCATTGTTGAGGTCTTTATTGGTTTGTTTCAGCATCATGCTGAAGAAGATAGTAAAGAGGATTGGTGCGAGGACGCAGCCTTGCTTCACGCCATTGTCAATGGAGAAGGGTTCGAAGAGCTCATTGCTGTATCTGACCCGACCTTGTTGGTTTTCGTGCAGTTGTATAACCATGATGAGGAACTTGGGAGGGCATCCGAGGTGCTCTAGTATTTGCCAAAGGCCTTTCCTGCTCACGGTGTCAAAGGCTTTGGTGAGGTCAACAAAGGTGATGTACAGCACAGAAGAAACTGATTCCAGTGATTGAAACCCATCCAGCCCAATTACATCCAATTAACCTATAACCCTGCACATTTTGTATGGTGGGCAGAAACCAGAGCATCTGGGGTAAATCCATGCAGGTCACCGGGAGAGGATAAAAACTTCTAACAGACAATGTTGGATTTGAATCTGGGTTGCTGGCGCTGTAATGGTGTATTGGTGACCGTTATGCGCTAACTATGTTATTGCATAGTTGTCTATGTGACAGAAAACAAATGGTATCATGAGCTTTGCTTTAATTTGAATACACAGTTGGGGTTAAGATCACCAGGTCGATAGGCTAGACCTTTATTCTTTGGAGCAAAGAAGGATGAGGAGTGACATTATAAAGGTTTATAAGATCATGCAAGACATAAATAAAATGAATGCTCGGTCTTCTTCCAATGGTAGATGATTTTATAACTAGACGGCATAGGTTTAAGATGAGAGAGGAGAGATTTTAGGGACTTTGAAGGTCAACATTTTGGCTTGGAGAGCTGTCCATATCTGGAATGAGCTGCCAGAGGAAGCTATATGATGGGGTCCAATTAGAAAAAAGAAATTTGGACAGATATATGGATAGGAAGGGTTGAGAAGGATGTGAACCAAATGGGAGTAGACCAAGGTGCCAACTTAGTTGGCATGAATGAACTGGCCAAAGGGCCTGTTCTATGAATCTATGGTCTAGCCTGAAATTGTGACTGAGCAGGCCAATGGAATTGGAAGCAAACAAGCAGAGTAGGCATTGGAGACTGAAATTACTGGCCTTTGTCTTCCCAGCATTTAACTAGAGAAGATCAGGTTCATTTTAAACATCCTCAGACAGACCTGGGATCCTTGTGCATGAAACAAGAAGGGCGAGCTTGCATGTACTGTACTAAACATAATTAGGAAGGCTATCAGAATGTTGATCTTTATGGCAAAGAGTATAATTTTTAATTTTAATTGAATTTAATTTTTTAAATTTTAGGTATAAAGCACGGTAACAGGCCCTTTTGGCTTATGAGCCCGTGCTACCCAATTACACCCAATTAACCTACAACTCCCAATAGGTTTTGAACAGTGGGAGGAAACATGACACCGGGGAAAACCCATGAAAACACGAAGAGATTGTACAAACTCCTTACAGGCAGCACTGGATTCAAACCCTGGTCCTAACCGCTGGTGCTGTAACAGCATTGTTCTAACCACTGGGCTAAGCATGTCACTCAGTATGGAACATAAATATAAGAAAGTTTTTATGCAATGTTTTAGGGTATTGGTGGGACTGCTCCTGGAGTTCTGTATATAGGTTTGGTCTTTTTAAAGAAAGATGTACTTGTATTGAAGGCAGGGAGGATTCTGGGATGAAAGGGCTGACATATGAATAAAGATTAAGTAAGTTGCACCTATACTCTTTGCTGCTTTGAAGAATTCGAGGTGGTCATATTGAAGCATAAAATTCTGAGGTGGATTAGGATAGATGGAGAAAGAATGTTACCCCTCTGCAGAAAAATAGAATTAGGGACATAATTTCAGATTAGAGGGTTGTCCTTTTTGATGGATATGAGGAGGATATATTTTCTCTTAGAGGTTTGTAAAGGCTTTGGAATTCTATATCTCATTGTGCTGTTAAGACAGACTCATTAAATATATTCAATGCAAAAGAGTGAAACAAGAAAGTCTGCAGAACATGTGATATACATAGTAAAGACACAAAATTACTGGAGAAACTCAGGAAGTTCTGCAGTGTCTGTAGGAGGCAAGGATATATAACTAACATTTCGGGCCTGAAGCCTTTATCGAGGTATTCAGGCACCTGAATAAAAAAAGTGGAGTGAGGAAGGAAGAAGGGGCAGGGGGAGGAGCATAGGCCAACATAAGCCTTTCTCTCCTGCTCTCTTATCTTGGCTGTTGGCTTCTTGACTCTAAGAGGCACCTTTCTTTTTCCATTCAGAGGAATGGTGGGTACTTGGAATGAGGTGGCAGAGAAGGTGATTGAAGCAGGTGCAATAGCAACATTGTAAAGACATTTGGATAGGGGCACAGATAGTAATAATTTAGAAGGATATAGGACAAACACAGGCAAATGGGATTGAACACCTTCTATTCACGGTTTGATGAAAAGAACAGGATGACGCCAAAGAAAGCTCTGTGTCCTCCTGATGAACTGGCCCACTGCATAGCTGGGGCTGAGGTGAAGAGAACCCTATCCAAGGTGAACTCACAAAAGGAGGCTGGCCAGACAACATACCTGGTCAAGTACTGAAGAAATGCGTAGACCAATGTCTTCATGGACATCTTCCACACTTCTCTGCAGCAGTCCATCATTTCTGCAGGGTTCAAGACAGCCACCATCACCCTGGTACCCAAGAGGGTGACAATAACAGGCCTCAATGACCACCACCTGGTGACACTTACTTCCACCATAATGAAATGCTTCAAGCGTCTGATGATGGAACTCATCAAAGCACACCTCCAAGAAATGCTGGATCCATTTCAATTTGCCTATAGAAGAAAAAATTCCAGACAATGCTATAGCCTTGTTGTTTCACTCCATCCTGGCCCACCTGGAGAATGATGCCTCGTATACCAGGGTGCTGTTCATCAACTTCGGATTGGCATTTAATACGATCATTCCCCAGAGGCCAGTGTGTCCCCACTGGGACTCAACACTCCTCTCTGTAATTGGATACTGGACTTCCTAATGGAAAGACCATGGTCTATCCAGGTCGGTAGCAGAATATTGAGGACCGTCACACTGAGCAGTGGTGCACCTCAGAGCTGTATGCTCAGCCCGCTCCTGTTCATGCCACTGACCCATGACTGCATCACCAGATCCAGCATCAACAGTGTCATCAAGTCTGCAGATGATGCAACAGTAGTTGGTCTCGTCAGCAACAATGATGAGTCACGCGACAGAGATGAGGTGGAAAATCTAGTGAAATGATGTGAGAGTAACAAGCTGTACAAGAGGAAGGAAAGGATTGTGGACTTCAGGAAGACCAGGAACCATCTCTGCAGTAAAGAGAGTGGAAAGCACTATGTTCCTTGGAGTTCACTTAACTAGTCACCTATTGTGGACACTCAACATCTCCTCACTTGTCATGAAGATGGAACAGTGATTGTACTTCCTGAGAAGACTAAAGTGGGCAAGGCTACAACCACTATTTTGTCAACCTTCTATAGGAGCTCTCTCAAGAGCACCCTGGCCAGCTGCATCATAGTGTGGAACGGTTGCTGTGGAGAAATAGATCGGAGGTCAATCCACAGGGCCATAAGAGTGGCAGAGAGATCACTGGAGTCTCCCTCTAACCTCCATCGACGTGATCTAATGGGATCGTTGTCTGAAGAGGGTGCACAAAATTATTGAAGACCCCTTCCACAATACACATAGCATCTTTTAGCTACTCTCATTGGGGATGAGATACAGGAGTATCAGATCCAGCACCACCAGGCTGAGGAACAGCTTTTTCCCATGAGCAGTGAGAATGCTGAGTGACCAAAGAAACTGCTCGCATTAACTATCAGAGATTGTCATTAGTGCTAAACAACATTTATTTACACATTTAATTTATATAGATATAATATTTGTCTTGCATATGCATTATTTGACTAGATATATGTTGTGTCTCTGCATGTTTGTACACAGAGGACTGGAGAACACTTTCGTTTGGTTGTACTTGTACAATCAAATGACAACAAACTTAACTTAACTTCTAACCTCTCCTCCCCCCATCCACCTCACCTTCCCCTGGATTTGTTTCTCTCCCTTTTCCCTGTCCTTGCAATATAGATATAATCAATTCTCACCTTTTCCCTTTATCATATCCAATGAACAGCTTTTGTTGGTCTGGACTCCTCCCCCAGCCAGCACTGTCTCTATTCTGAAGCCCCTTCACACTTTCATACGAGTAAATCGGCATTTCAGTGTCCTGGGATAGGAATAGGGTTTTGCCCTTTCACACTAGACCACTCCTAACTGGGACACTGAACACTTTCACACTTGCAAGGGTTTATCCCTGGCGTTTGGTCTGTTCTACCTTTAATTAAATGCAATTGCCCGTTTCACACTTGCCTGATCTTGACGCCAGCATCTGCAGATGCTGGGGATTGTATTAGGGATCAATACTGGCAATCCCCGGCGTGCGATGACATCATTTGATGCCGGCATTGAGCAGATTTTGCTTTCACGCTTGCCACTATAAAGGACGATTGGCGTTCGATTCCTGGGATCACTGGCAAGTATGAAAGGGGCTTGAGATTTCCTGTTTATGGCTTATTCTGCTTATTCTTTGTTTATTCCTTAAAGAAGGCTTTGGCCCGAAACATCAGTAATATATCTTTATCTCCTATGGACACTGATAGACTGAATTCCTCCAGCATTTTGATGTGCTTTTACTATAGTCACAGCGTCTTGCAGACTTTTGTGCTTCACTTTTATTTATTATGGTACAGTCAGCGCTACGTTAAAGTAAACAATAAACTTCAATTGATCATTTATTTTTATACCACCTCTTGGCTTTTAAATGTTCTTCAAGGACAATAAATTATCTTTTGAAAATAAATCAATTTTCCCCAATAACAAAAACACCAGACCTCATCCAATTATTTTACGTATATAGTTGCCTGCATGCACACCCACACACGCTACAATATCCCCCTTATCATGGATTCCACTCACACTCTGATTCCTAGGAACATACCTTCAGTGTCGAGAATAGCAAATTCTAATGCCAGAGTTTCAATAAATTTTGATGTTCTTGATCTTGACAAATCCTTAATTTTAATTTTTTTCTTCCAGGTAATAAAGACATCTTTGCTAGTGTATGATAGTTTATCACCAACCTGCCTGCGACTCTGAATATATTTTGTACAGTGATGTCAGTTGCCTCACACTTATAATTATGTTGTAGGCCACAAATACAATCCTTTAATAAAAATGTCATCACATTGTTCACAAATAGCTATAAGTTGTTATCTATTCTAATGGTTGAAATTATGAATGTTGACCAGGATAATAGAAATATATCCTTTTATTTAAAAAAAAATGCCATGGACACTTTTATGTTAATCTGAACAGTTAAATCATTTTTTAATTTTCAGTAAAAATTCATCACATGAAACAATACATTTGTCCCTCAGTACATGGTTCAATGTCTGATGTTGAGGTTGAACCTGCTTTAATGCCAATGGAACTAACAACAATAATGAAATAATTCACTTTGTTAATATGTGATGACATTTTTATTAAAGGATTGTATTTGTGGCCTACAAAATAATTATAAGTGTGAGGCAACTGACATCACTGTACAAAATATATTCAGAGTCGCAGGCAGGTTGGTGATAAACTATCATACACTAGCAAAGATGTCTTTATTACCTGGAAGAAAAAAATTAAAATTAAGGATTTGTCAAGATCAAGAACATCAAAATTTATTGAAACTCTGGCATTAGAATTTGCTATTCTCGACACTGAAGGTATGTTCCTAGGAATCAGTGTGTTAGTGGAATCCATGATAAGGGGGATATTGTAGCGTGTGTGCGTCTGGATGCAGGCAACTATATATGTAAAATAATTGGATGAGGTCCAGAAAAGGTTTATGAGAATGATTCCTTTGATGTGGGAATAGACAATGGAACAGCTTTGTTTGGAGAAGCAATGGTTGAGGGAGATTTGAAAGCTGTCTTTAAAATGAAGGGGTCCAGATTGTATAGAGGCTGTTTGTGCTGGTAGACTAAAGGTTATAGGCATAAAACAAAAGTGAAGAGAATTAAAATTGTGTGAGAAAATAACTTCATGCAGAGTGTGAATCTGGAATATAATGTCTGCAGATGTGGTGCTGCAGGTGTCAGAGGAGCCTTCAACAAGGACATGCATGAGAAAAGTAATTTTGAACCTAGGGAGAAAAGTCCAGTTGGTGGAAGACTGGAGTTGCTCTCCACAAGACACAATTGGCTAAATGACCTCCTTCCAGGCAGTAACCATTTGATGATTCTTGATTCTCAAATCCAAATAGTGAAGATAAATGTAAATGACCTTACTCCTACCATTGCTCCTATTAGCAGTACATCATTATTGAAATAAATGAATGTGGGAATCCTGGAGTAGGTCTGACCAGCCAAAGGTTCTGCAAGCAGATTCGCCAGCGCGAGTGTTCAGGAATTCCCTGCTGCTGCTCTGTCGTTGGAGTCTGGCTCCTGGGAAATGGCTAGTGGAGTATGACAACACGTCTGGGACACCTGCTTTCATGCTCGAATTCTGAATCCGCTGCCACTTTTGGTGTAAACACTGGCAAGGGAAATGTGTTTGAAATTTCTGACAAATAAATGAGAAACTGTTACTGCTAAGAAAAGGGTCAGCGACAAATGCAACATAATGGACAATGTAAGCAAATGGAGAAGGGAAATTATTTTGGGCAGCAAGTTATTGCAATTTGCAAAGCCACATATAAAAAAGGAAATAAATGCAATTAGTGGAGAAAGAATAGGACAGAGCTTTTAAAAGAATTGCTTCCTTTCATGCTGGATGATTCTGTGTTAACAAAGATTACATTTTTATATTTCTGGAGATTTTACTTGTGAGCTCATAGAGACATTAAATATTTGTTCTTTTAAATTATTTAACACCTTTTTAATGATCATTTTTTGCACATCCTTTTGTTTATAGTTCATGAGCAATGACTCATTTGCATGGAGACAATGTGACTGCTTTTAGTCTATTTTTTATTTCTCAATTTGGAAGAAACAATCTAAAGAAGGGCAAATATTTAAGAGAAATTTGCGGCTTGTGCACAAACCTTCCTGCTCCTACAAATTAATGCTATGGAGATTTTAACACCTTTAGGTGATGGGTATGTTAATACAAACCTGAGGTGACAGTTACTGGTGTATAAGACAGATTGTGTGATTAGAACTTCCATTAAACTTTACATAATTGCTCTATTTAAGCAAGAGCGTGAGATTTCATCCTGAATTGTGCCAGTATTGGGATCACCAAGGACAATGATTTATCTTGCTAGCCTACCTTGTCAATATCAGTGATTCATATTAGACATCCATTACACGGAGCACTTTTCTGCATAGCCAAGTACAAGCTGTTGAAATATCCACCAAGATTTTAATTTAATAGGCAAATTCTGATATTTGATGAAATTACTTGCAAGTTATTTCAAGTGCCCTGTTTTAATATCTGTTACATATTTTACAAGGAGCTGGTTAATGATATGACTTCAAATGAAATTTTAACAACAAATGTGTGGCAATTCATTAAACATTAGCAAAGGAAATCAATCTGCTTAAAATATTGCCAAATACATGTATTCTTCATTAAACAATTTTTTTTTTGCTGAGTACTGAGCTTTGCCAACTTTTTAAATCTACCTTCATTTTGTTTGCATATATAAATTGGTGTCATAGCTCATTTGTTTGGACATTTTAAATGCAATGGAAACATTCATGAGGAGGAGAGCATATTACCCAGCAGTAATTACAGAGTTCATTGTTGATCTCTACAGTTTAGGCCTAAATTTCAGAACTCCCTCTAGTTCCACAGAAAGTACTGAACCCCGATGTGATTGCTCTTCGCAATTAACAGTCATTATGTTAAGTTCTTATGATCTCCAGTATGTGAAATAGCATCCAGTTTCCTTCATGTGACTGGTCAGCTCTCTCTACTTCAGAACAGTTTCAAGAACTCCAGGTGCAGCCTGGTTAGGAATAGGGACCAGTAAAGATGTGCAAATGCTTCAGTTTAATTACCTTCCACAGCTGCTTTTCTCCCAGATAAAGGCTATTACAACTTGAAACAGTGAGTTACCCTCTTAACTGTTGCATTGACCAAAAAGCTGAACAGTTTTCAATTTTGACTGATGCTCCTCAGTGGGGATAACAGAGTGGAGCAGAGAAAATTAAAAAAGTATCATCAAACCTATATGTGATCATAAGTTAACTTTTGTTCAAGCTACAGCATTTGGCAGAATTACAAGTAATTTATTTGAAATATACAAAAGGGGGTGTCACTCAAACACTTGAAAAATAAATTTAAACTGTCAAATAAGTAACATTTCCAACATCTGCAGATCTGTTCAGGATTTAATACTTTAGTCACTTAAATGACTAATGCTGGAACACTATAGATGTCAGTTCAGGGTGACTGATATAAAGATGGTGATGAATAAATGATGAATTCACTTGATTTAATACATCAGGTTGAAGAAAATTATAGAAAAGTGAAAGAAGCAATAAAACCTAATGCCTCGATGTGTAGATTTGGAGGAAAAATGTTGTTAAGTGAACATGAAAGTGAACATCAAAGTGCACAAACTATTCTTAACACCAGTCATTCTGGAGAGGACAAAAAAGTTAGCTCTTTAAATCGATTGGGAGTGTAGCAGCATTGTTTTAAACTGTGTGATAAGGGAGAATTTTTGTCCAGTCTAAATCTGAACAGGTCTCAAGATACTGGTGATTGTGGTATTGGAAACAGTGAAACGGAGAATATTATGGAATCATAAATTGGCATGCAACTCCTATGAAGAGAATAATTCTCAAGAACAGAAAAAGAAGGCATTATCTGCATATGATATAATGGAGAAAAACTAAGTTTTCTGGCAAAATTATTAGGTCTACAGGCAGCTCAAACTGCTGAAAGACCCCACTGGAAAGAGCTTGGAGACCCACAATCCAGTTCTTCTGCTGAGCTCAACACAGCCTCTGAATATTACAACTTGAAAGGTGGGGTTTGGGGGGGGTGGGAGTGAGGGAAGTAATGTATAAATATCCATCCCCATCCATCCCACTAGTCACCCAAATGCTCCTTTGTAAATTCAGGATGCCTACAAGTCAAATGCTCGTATTCTAGGCAAGATGTAGATCTATGTCTTCTGTGACTGAAAGGTCACATATGTATTTGGGCTATTCTGGAAGTTGTGATGCTCTTTTCAATAAGGAAGAAATAGTGAGGATAGTGAATAGAAGTTTGGAGCAGATTTGTCAACAATTAACTGCAGAAGCTCTTGCTGTCTCATATCATTCTTGGATTGGGACATTCGCTTAGTGAGTATGAATTATTGTGTTGTTCATGTTCATATTTTTGTTTTATTTAGCTTCTGTCAGTAATTTATTAGTCATGAATGTTACATTGTAATGTTCATCTGTGCCTGAAGTAGATTAATTTGGAATGTGGTTTAAAGCACAAACAGGGACTTATAGAGGATTCATCAGAGGGACCCCTTCCACTTGCCAAGACCAGTAACATAGGCCTATCATTACCCAGGTAGGCTTGACCACCACAAAGAAGATCTTCTTGTACAATCTATAATTGGCTTGACAAGGAAGAATACTGTCTAAGCTAAAATAGTCTTGTAGAGTTAAGGTACGCTGTGGTCAGCAAACAAACACAAAACTCGAGAAGACTACTACAGGCTTTAATTTTAAAGTTAAACACTGGGTGAACACCAGGTCTGTGTAGCTTCTGTTTCCACGTGCCCGACTGATTTAGGAAGGGGCTGGCTTGAGTCTTTATATGGCCCAGTGATTGATAGTCAGAATGGTGGAGCCAGGCTCCCAGGTTGTCTATCTGAAGGTACAGTGGTTGCCCCCCTGCAGTAGGCCGGTGGGAGTGCGGCCAGTGTCTTGGTTGTATCACCACAAGGGTGGAATTCAGAAAACCCATGGTGAGCTTGGAAACCGAAGGAACGTGAATAATCACTGCTAAGTTGGATGCGTTTCACTGTTTCATTCAGATAAGGTCTTCAAAATGAATAAGGTACTTGGCTTTGTCAAAAGTGAGGGTGAGGAAGCTTACAATTCTCAATTGCACATGAAAATATGCTATTCTGAGACCTGAATGAAGAATAAAAGGTAAGATTTACATGAAGGATTGACATCTGTTGAATAATAATCATTTTGAAGAATCCATGGGCTACCCACAAATGGCAAGGTTGAGCACTCTCAACCTGCACACATGTTCTTTTACTATTGTCCCTCCAACTAGCACCCAGGGCCTGCAGGTTGTATTAGGTTATCATCTGTTTCCACGAACAATTAAATCACCTTTAAGTTTTGGGCCACGGACAAGGTAATACACACAGATAAACTTGACACCGATGCTAAGGATCCAGAGGCCTCAGTCAAATTTGACCAATGGGTGCACTGCCTCAATGCGTTTATGCAGCGCAATGATGTGTGAAGTGAAAAAAACAAATAGGATCTGCTCTTTGCTCAGGTTAGCCACCAGGTCTTTCAAACAATAAGAGACTGTCCTACTCACACTCCTACAATGGTCTTCCTGCAGACAGTACCAGGCCCCAACAAACATGATCTATACCTGATTTCTCCTGGGCAGTTGTAAACAGGCACCCAGTGAGTTCGTTGACGAATACATGTGGGTGCTGTGGGAGCTGGGGCGAGCCTGCAACTGACGAGAAGTCTCAGCAACTGCCCACCTTGAAGCCCTAATAGGTGACGTGTGTGTGGCTGGATTCAGGTCTGATTAGATCAGACAGAGACTGCTTGAAAAGGGTGATCGGAGCCTGCTAGAGGTCATGGAATTGGCGAAATTACTCAAGATATCACAATGGGACGGTGAAGCGTTCTCCTTGGGCAATGTGGATGCCACATGGGGAATGTGGACACTGGCATCTTGGGACACGAGGTCTACATCACCGCCGCCCCCATTGAGCACCCAAAATACTACATCTGTAGACATGGGAAACATCCCCAGAAGAGCTTCCCGCCCTGAAACGTGACGTATTCCACCTGCAGGAAGAAGGGACACTACACAAAGGTATGTAGGTTCCAACTTTACATCATCAATGCCACATGGGGCCTCCAGCCCCCGCCATCTTGGACCACACCACTTCCGGATCCACCTTCGGCATCACTTCTGGTCGCAGGCAACGACTCAGCGGGTCCCTGGGGATGGCAAGCTGGGGTGCCATCACTTCTGGTGCCACGTCTGGCAATGGAAGACAGCACAGCGTGCATGACATGGGGGCCACAATCTTGCCTGGCATCCATGAATCAGTACAGCAATGACTTGGACAGCAATCAGATGCTGGCCTCCATTGTCCTCAATCAAGACACCCCACATCAATTGGCCAAGGCCATTATGACTGTCAAGATAAATGGCCACACCATGAACAGCTTACTCAACACAGGAAGCACTTAGAGCTTCGTTCACCAGGGATCTGTACAACACTACTCCCTTGGGGTAACCCCACCAAACTCTTAAGCCATCCACCCCCTCCGAACACTACCTGCGGCCTCTCTACCCTCTGGGTCCCAATGCTGCACCTGTTCGAGAACCTCACCCCCGGCTGCAAGCCTGTCGCCACCAAGTGCAGGCAGTATAGCCCTGGGAACAGAGCATTTATCAAAGCAGGTCAAACGTCTTCTGGCAGAGGGGATCATAGAGCCCAGTACCAGTCCCTGGAGAGGCCAAGTAGTGGTTGGAAAGGGTGGGGAAAAATGCCATGTGGTCATTGATTATAGTCAGACTATAAAATGCTTCACCCAGCTGGACGCCTATCTACTTCCCTGCATCGCCGACATAGTAAATGAGATCGCCCAGTACTGGGTCTTCTCAACCATTGACCTTGTTGGCATGCAATCAACTGCCCATCCAGCCAGAGGACAGCCAATACACTGGCTTCAAGGCAGAAGTCATCTCTACCACTTTCTCAGTGTCCCTTTTGGAGTCGCCAATGGGATCTCTGTCTTTCAGAGGGAGATGGACCGCATAGTGATGTCCATGGACTTGAGGCCACATTTCCCTCCCTGGACAACGTGATCATCTGCAGCCATGACTAGCAGGACCATGATGCCAACCTCCACAATTTTCTCCAGCTGGCCAAAAGCCTCAATCTGACCTATAACCAAAAGAAGTGCATCTTTAACAGTTCAAGGCTGGCCATCCTGGATTGCGTGTTGGAGAATGGCGTCATTGGGCCAGACCCAGACCACATGTACCCCCTGTTGAAACTCCCATTACCCCAGACCCTCAAGACTCTGTAAAGGTTTTTCTTATTATGCCCAGTGGGTCCCCAATTACGTGGATGAAGCCTGCCCCCTGGTGAAATTGGCCACCTTCCTCCTGTTGGCAGAAGTCCAAACAGCATTCACACACATCAAGGATGACATCGCCAAGGTGGAGATGCATGCTGTAGATGAATCCATCTCCTTCCATGTGGAGAGTGATGCATCTGACTTTGCCCTGGCTGCCATGCTCAACCAGGTGGTCAGGCCCATGGCATTCTTCTCCCGAACCCTCCAGGGTCCTGAACCGGCATTCAGCCATTGAAAAGGAGGCCCAAGCTATAGTCGAAGCTGTGCGCTACTGAAGGCTCTATTTTGCTGGAAAACTGTTCACCTTGCTGAATGACCAATGTACAGTTGCTTTTATGTTTAATAACAAACAGCGGGGAAAAATCAAGAAAGTCAAGATCTGAGGAGGAGAATTGAACTGTCCACCTACAACTACAAGATCTTGTACTGGCCCAGGAAGCTCAACGAGCCTCCTGATGCACTGTCTCGGGGGACATGTGCCAATGCACAGTTGAACCACCTCCAAGCCCTTCACATCAACTTCTGTCTACCCAGCATCACCAGGCATTACCACTTCGTCAGAGCCCATAACCCCCCCTACTCTGTTGAAGACATCAGGGAGTTGACATGGAACTGCCCAGTCTGCATTGAGTGTAAACTCCAATTCTACTGGCCGGACAAAACTCACCTCATCAAAGCCATCCACCCCCTTCAAGTGGCTGAGCATGGACTTTAAGGGACCCCTCCTGTTCACAAATAGCAATGAGTATTTCCTCAACATAGATGAGTACTCCCATTTCCCCTTTGCCATCCCCTACTCGGACATGACCACGGCCACCATCATAAAGGCACTGTGTGGCATCTTCGCTCTGTTTGGATACCCCTGCTACATTCATAGCAACTGGGGATTCTCATTCATGAGCGAGGAGATGTGCCAGTACCTGTTGGCCAAGGGCATAGCCATGAGCAGGACCATGGGCTATAACCCCTGAGGGTTATGGACAGGTAGAAAGGGAGAATGTCACTGTCTGGAGGGAAGTCCTCCAAGTCCTAAAATTGAAAGGCCTGTCCACTTCCCGGTGGCAAGACGTCCTTCTTGAGGTGCTCCATGCTACCAGGTCTCTCATCTGCACTGCTACGAATGCCACACCACATGAAAGGCTCTTTTCCTTCCCCAGGAAGTTGGCATCGGGAACAGCATTGCCACCCTGGCTGAACCCTGGGCCCATCCTGTTCCAGAGGCATGTCATTTACCACAAGACTGACACCCTGGTTGAGAAGTTACACTTCCTCCACACCAACCTCCAATACCCCTACATGGTACCCACTGTACCAACAGCCCCGCCCCCCCCAGCCGCTGGAGGGACCGCCTGTCACACAAGACACTGCCCAGGAATCAGCAACTGTGCCTCAGCAGACCCTGTGATGGTTGGAGCAATGGACGAGACTGCTGGACAGGCTAAATCTGTAATGAACATTGTACCACATCACCCCTGCCGGACTTTGTTTTAAAAGAAGGGGTGAATGTGGGTACTATCACTGTGTGTTACCACTATGTATATTGTATGTAGGTGCTTATGGGCTGGCCTGCCCCTGATATCACCATAAAGGCTGTTATGCCCAAACCTCTCCCTCAGTACCTGCCTTGGAACCGGGCCAGTAACAAGTAAGATGTGCTGACATCTAAAAGTGATTAAAGCCTATTAATCACAGATCCTTGTCTAATGTGGTTGGTAGTACACTAGTCTTCTCAGAGAAGCAATAAATTAGCCATAATTTCTCATGGCTTTAATTAGCAATATAAAGTGGTTGGATGGCTTCTTCATTATTCATTCGCTTGCCCACAAATGTGCTTTTTTTTTTGCACATATAAAGTTCTTTCCAATTTGTTAGATTTGATGTTCTGTTTGTTAAGCATGGGCAGATGGACCAATTTGGGCAAGGACTAGAATTTCCCACAGCTGCTGGCCTCGCAACCCAGAATTAAATATCCCGCTGAGCGTAAAATAAACACAGGGATACCTGGCTGGCTTAAACATTGGAGTTGTCACTAGTGTAAATTCTTTGTGACATGAGCTTTCAGTAAGTTCTATAAAAATTACAATTTATAGTCTTTTCAATGGTTCATGAAAATGCAAGATTACGAGTATATATGAATCAAAATTAATGGAACAACAACAGCTGGTATTTTATTGCAAGTATTGAATGCAGCTTGTAACACTAGTTGTAAATTATACAAAGTGCATCTGAATATTTTTGTGCAATTAACTTGTTCCAAATTACTCATGAATATATTGCACCAGCACATCATTGATGCCAGCTACAACTAACGAAACAGTGGTCTTTCAAGGGTTAAACAGAAGATGCTTCTTAATTCTAAGTAGTAAGCTTTGGTCTGTGTGAATGATTTTATCACTTTGAAGATGTATTATTAGCTCTCCAACATAAATAAGAAATATTAACAAGTTTGGTCTTGGGGATTGTTCGAAAGATGTCAAGAAATAAGTGACTCAAGGAATTTGAATGTATGTTAGAAAATGGTGTGGCACCTCTGAAACCAAACACAATCTGCTGGAGAAACTCAGTGGGTCGAGCAGCACCAGTGGCAGACACACAAGCACATTCAAGTGACCAAAATGCCCCAATGTAAGGCCTCATATTATGCCCCTATGCGGATGTCGGGAGGCCACCTGAAAGCGCAGGAAGCACCTGCGAGGCGCACTTTGTAACCCTCCTCTGGGGGGGATAGTCGTCGGAGGACTCAGGTCCCCCCAGGCACCTGAATGCAGGCACCTGAAAGTGGCTGCTAAGGGGATGACAATCAGCTGGCGAGCGACTGACAGCCCCCTTCCCGAGCGACTGACTGACAGCCCCCCTGCCCCCTGCGTGGGCTGGCCACCCCAGCGCTGACATCCCATGCCGCCTGCCCCAGCGCTGATGTCCTGAAGGGACAGGAGCCGGAGTGTGCTCCGAGGCGACTCCCATGCAGCTGTCCCTTTCAGGTGGCCAGTGCTGCGCTTTTAGCACTGCCACCTGAACGGCAATTCCACTGGTCCGATTCCGGTCTGCAGGCACATTCTTGGTGGAGAATGGTCGGTGTTTCGAGCTGAAATTTTTCATCAAAACTGCTTTCTTATTCTCATTCTTCTTCTTGCACTGCTGAGTTCATCCAGCAGGTTGTGTTTGGCTTCAGATTCAGTCTTCTGTGTGTCTCCATATGACGCCTCAGTGTTGTTTCATGCATTTTGAAATACCTCTCCAGGGTTGTTAACTACTGCAGGTCAGAAACAAATTTAATGGCGAGCTATTAAAGTTAATCTGATGAGTAGATGGGAGACCATATATTGTGGAGTTTAGCGATTTGGGTCGGTGAGGATTTTTCAATGCATGCTTGCAATGGGTGTGAAGTGGGTTGAATATCTGACTATCTTGGCAGAAGACCTGAGGCATTCTTGGGTATAAGTTCCACTTCATTGAATTATCGGATCATAATTTTGAGGAGGCCATTTCATGCCAGTGCTAATCCTTTGCAAGAGCTTATCTGTTAGTTTCGATCTGATGTTCTTTTCCCATAGTTCTGAAAGCTATCAAGGCTGAGCAGTCAGGAATACTTATTATTAGAACACTTACTGAGACAAGAGAAAATGCATGTAAAAATGAATTTATTGTATTTCCGTGTTAGAAATCATTTAGAATGAATATTTCATACAGGGCTCTGAAGGCCTTTGTGGAGGAAACTAGTGGGAACTGGAAATGTACTCTCATGAGGGGGAATGTGCTTGGCAAAGACTTAAGCAAGTGTTCATGGAGGACAAGTAGGGAGATGGCAAGTTTTCTGATCAGAATGATGATGTTAGGTCTCCAAGTAATTATGGCCCAGAAACAGGAAAATGAAAGCTAGAGTACTTGATTCTGAATGATATTCCTGTTGAAAATTATGCACATGATAAATATACAGTTAGTTTAATTGACTCAAAAATAAATAATTTGCTTGGATTTGCACAAAAATGCTGTTATCTGTTTGAGCAAAAGATATCAGTGAAACTTGAGTTCGCAGAAAATAAATGGGGGGAGAAAAGTGAACATAAAGCACAATTCCCAATCGATGTAATTCTGTTTTTCCACTCTTACATGTTCCTTCAGTATTACATCTGCTGGGAGTTGCAGCATATCAGTGCAAAGGCTTCCAAATGAATTCAAGAGGTATTTTCTTTCTTTTTCAATTTTTTTAAACATTTCATAATGTACACAGCATAAGGAGGATAGAAATAACACAATTAAAAAGGTATTCCCAAGTCTACATAGTATAAGTATCGTATAAATTTGAAAGAGTGAAAATGTGACATATTAGAATAATTCTCCTAACAAAGAAAATAGAGATAAAGAAATAATTATAATATTATATAAAAACCCCAATTAATTGATTTAAAAAATAGAAAAACAACTGAGCGGTTTATCCCAAAGAGCTGTCAAATAGTTTAAAACAGTGGTTCTCACCCTTTTTCTTTCCACACATACCACTTTAAATATTCACTATGCCATAAGTGCTCTGTGATTAGTAAGGGATTGCTTAAGGTGTTATGTGGAAGGAAAGAAAAAGTTTGAAAACCACTTTTTTAATTGTACCTAATTGACTTGTTATGTGCATGGTTTCATAACTCCAAAGAAAAGGGGCCAATGACAATTTTTCTCAAGCAAAATATTTCAGTAACAATTGGGTCTAGAGCAGGGATTCTCAACCTTCCCTTCCCACTCACATACCACCTTACTAGTCACAGAGCACTTGTGGCATAAGGATTATTTAAAGTGGTATGTGAGTGGAAAGGAAAAGGTGAGAACCACTGGTTTTAAACATGGATCCAGTCCACAGATTGCAAAAATGGGAAGAATTATATTACATTGGAAAGGAAGAGTTAATTCATAGAATAACCCCATTTATACAAATTTAGTATCTAAAGTACAACTTCTGATTTTTATTTTCTAGATTTAAGAAAGACATAACATAATGTAGGAGAATCAGTCTTTCCATTTCAGTAAAATTTCCATTCAAGTCCGGAGTTATTTTCATTGCCTCTGTTGTGCCAAGCCTTCAGAACTCTGATGTAGAGGGACAATTAGTTTGGTGTAAGACAAAAAGCTACAATTTATTAGCAATCATTTTTCAGATTCCCAGGCCACATCTTTGTCTGGAAAAGTAGGCCAAAATTATTTTCTTTGAACTTGGATCTGCCTTGGGTCATCTGAATCAGTGGAGTGGGAATTTCTGGATTGACCACACTAATAATTCTTCTTTGTAAGAGGAAATTTGGATCTTCAGTGTTCATCAGAAGCTGAGAGTTAGAGCTCGCTGCATTTAGTGAACAAAGGAATGGCTATTTTGTTCTTTTTCCAAGGGAGTGATAGGTTGGTGACCAGCAAAATACCTAAGAATTTTTAACCTCCGTTTGTTTAAAAATAAATCAGTAAAGAGAAATTATTTCTTCCAGATATTTGTTCCTCGAATTCAACATTCACAGATAATTCCCTGAAGTGTGATATGCTACATATTCTTGAAGCTTGCCAATGTGCTGCTGGCATCTATATTGTCTGCAAGACTTGAATGTCAGCCAAAAAGTAAAGCTGACATTCTTTCAGTTATGTCAAGCAAAACGGTGTAAAAATACTAATTGTGGGGGATGGACCTTGGCATCTAGATCAGACAGTCAATGAATACATGATGATTTTGCAATGAATTGGTGGTCTTCAAGATGAATATCACACCATAAAAGAATAATATTTTAGCTGTGAATGAAGATTGCATGAACAATCTTTAAAGTACGATATGCACAAAGTAGCTTTGGTTGTGGCTTGCACAACTTCAGTACTTTTTATGGATATTCTTATTTGCAGATCTCTGACAGGATAGAATCACATTTTAAATCATGAATAATTTTAAACCCAGTGTAAATTTATCTAAAATTACTAAAACCCGGAAAAACTAATGTGGACATTTTACTGTTTTGTATGAATTCAACTGGAAAATCCATAGTCATGTAATTGCAGAAGACCAAAATATTAAACAAATTGAACTGGCTCATGTGATGAGCATAAATACAAGGTGATCATAAAATGAGAGAGATGGGAGTTTCAAAACATGATACACAGTTTTCTAATTTTGCTCTGTGACATTCATTAAACAGGTGCAGTGCTCTTGAGATTGAGCTACCTAAATGTACCCACCCTTTGTACTGGGGAAGAAGATATCTTTTATTGTCACATAATAATACATTAAAAATGCATGATATACTTCAAATTCTGTCTGTCTTAAGGCAAACAAAGAGTCACCTTGATCATTGCCTGGAACCCCTAACAATACGTCAAAGAGAAGCAAAAGAGAAGACAGAATGCAGGTAGAAAATAGTATACAGATGGGAAAAATGTAGCTTCAAATCTGTAAACCAAAAAATTTACTAGTTTTTTTTTCTTCCTTCTTTCTTCAGACCCACTGATGTCTCACTGCCAGTTTTAGAGTTTCTCTACACTGTAGCACCTCCTTGACAGACAAGCATGTAGTTGAAGCATGATGCCTAGTACTCCAGAGTGATGTCTCTTATAGGAATGTCTGGACTGGAAATCCTGAAACAATGGGGAACAAATGTGCTTTCATCATCTTTTCCTCTTTAGATACCTAGTGCAACCTATTGGTTAGAAAGAGGGAAATTTGATGTGTTGAATTTTCATGTCTAAGTTCAAGTTCATTATCATCTGACTGTACAAGTACCACCTGATGAAACTGTGTTCTCCAGTCCTCTGTGCAAAAACATACAAACAAATATGACACACAATACATGTGAAGTCTTGCATATCATTAAAAAAATATTTTCGGAGGGTTTGTATGAGCAGTTCATCAGTTGTTCAGCAGTCTCACTGCCCATGGGAAAAAGGTGTTTTTCAGCCTGGTGGTACTGATTCTGATGCTCCTATATCTCTTTCCCGATGGAAGTAGCTGGAAAACATTGCTTGCGTGGTGATAGGGTCCTCAATGATTTTGTGTGCCTTTTTCAAAAAACAATCTCAATAGATCACATAAATGGAAGGAAAGAAGACTGCAGTGATCTTTTTAGGTCTTATGGTCCTGTAGATTGACCTCTGATCCAATGCAACTGTACCACACTGTGATGCAGCTGGCCCAGATGCTCTCGATAGAGCACCTGTAGAAGATTGACAGGATGTTGGCTGGTAGCCTTTCCCACTTCAATCTTCTCAGGAAATGCAGTCACGATTGAACCTTTCCTGACAAGTGAGGAGATGTTGTGTATCCAGGATAGGTCACTTCTTAAGTAGTCTCCAAGGAACCTAGTGCTTTCTATTCTCTCCACTACAGATTTATTGATGAGTAGTGGAGGGTGGTCAACCCTGGTTCTCTTGGAGTCCATGATCATCTCCTTTTGTCATGTCCACATTGAGACTCAGGTTGTTATTCTCACACCATTTCATGGGATTTTCCACCTCATGACTATTGCTGATGGAGGCCAAGCACCATTGTGTATTTTGCAAACTCTTTTTGAATATTTTATTTTGTTTTTTTTTCCATAAATATACATAGTAAACTCACCAATATCAATATATATTAAAAAAATCTTACAAAAAACAAACAAAATAACCATTCCTTCCCCTCCCCTCCCTTTTCACAATATATATCCATGCACCATCAGGGCTCACATTTATGTTGACTCTTAAAAAAATTATATCTGGTGAAGTCACTTGCATTTATAATACAGCAGCATCTATTATTGTTCTTTGTAATATTGTAGTTATAATTATAATTTGGCCCCTATATGATTCAAATATGGCTGCCATACCTTAATAAATATGTCATATTTGGTCTTTAAGTTGTATGTAATTTTTTCCATGTAGTTATAATTATAATTTGGCCCCTATATGATTCAAATATGGCTGCCATACCTTAATAAATATGTCATATTTGGTCTTTAAGTTGTATGTAATTTTTTCCATAGTTATGCAACTATTCATCTCAGCAGTCCATCCTGCTATATGTAGAGGAGTGTGGGATTTCCAAGAAATTGCAATACATTTCTTAGCCACTGGTAAGGCTATTTTAACAAATGAAATTTGGAATTTAGTTAGTTTATTGGCTATTTCAATACTGTAATCTTGGCATCATCTTCGTTTTAATACAATTTACTCTTCCCACTAAAGTAATCAGTGATTACTGTAAATCTTTCTCTATTTTGTCTATAAGAGTGTAATTAAATTTATATAAGTTATGTAAATTATTATCTGTCATTATTCCTAAATATTTGATTCTTTCGATCTTCATTTTAAATCTACTACCTTTTTGATATATTTCATAATCAAAATTTTTCAATGGCATTTTCTCACTCTCGTTCATATTTATTTTATAATCTGATACGCTTCCATCTTTTCCTAATGTTGTTTGTAATTTTTTCAAGGATTCAACTGGGCCAGATGTATATAATAGCACCTCATCAGCAAATAGGCTAATTTTATGTTCTTCCTGTCCAACCTTCAAGCCCTTAATATCTAGATCTCTCCTTATAATCTCTGCCAATGGTTCAATAGTTAGGATAAAAAGCACTAGCGGCAAAAGACACACCAGCTATGCATGATCTACTCAAGGGAAAAACTGCTGACATCTGATTATTAGTTATAATTTTGGCTTGTGGTTTATGATTAAAAGTTTTTATCCAATATATAAATTTTCTGCCTATTCCATATTTTTTCCAATGTTTTAAGTAGGAAAGACCATTCTAATTGGTTGAATGTGTTTTCTGCATCTAGGGAGATAGTTAACGGATTCAATTTTGATTTTGCTCTATGTATGATATTAAATAGTCTACCTAAACTACTTGAAGAATGTCTTCCTTTTACAAATCCCACCTAGCCTGAATGTATTAATTTTGGTAGATATTGTCTCAAACTATTAGCTAGTGTCTTTACCAATTTTTTTTTATAATCAGCATTCAGAAAGTGACAAAGGTTTATATGATGAAATTTTTAATGGGTCTTTACTTTCCTTCAGTAGCACTGTATTATAGCAATTGAGAAAGATTCCAAGAGGGTCTGGGTGCCCAGTCCAATACATCCATCATAAAAGGTCTCAATAAATCTTTCAATTGTATAAAGAACTCAGATATTTGTTAGCTTGTAAAGTACCCAAAGCTTTCTCGATGTCTTCTCTTGTGAAAGGGGCATCTAAATCAACTCATTCCCTATCTTCTAATTTTGGAAGTTGAACATTTCTTAAAAATTCATCCATCACATTTTCATCTCCTAAAAATATTACTTATTTCTTTTAGATTATATGTTATAATATCGGCCTCTGTTTCTATTGCATTTATTATTCTAGATGACTCCTCTGACTTTACCTGCAAAGATAAAACTTTATGTGCCTGTTCTCATAATTCAAAATATTTTTGTTTTGTTTTTAATTTAGATTTTCTGTTCTATACATTTGTAATATGTTATTGCTGCATGCTCCTTGAAGAAAGACACAAATGGGTGTAGTGAGGTATAGGTCTATGTTTTTTCGGACTGAAGCCCAGCTTTTATGCTGTTGGCGTTCCAGCCATTTGCCCCATCAACTGATGTCACTGCCCACATAACAATAGCGGGTTTCCTGCGTGCAGGCCCCCTTCTTGCATTACAATGCCTTATCTGTTGGCTGTGCAGCTGGGGCCAGTGTTGGGAATGCTGGCCCCCATGTTGTCTTAGCTGTACTACAGCTGGTTCGCTTACTGGGGCCAGTGCTGCTGCACAGTCTGCTGGCTCCTGGTTGCACTCACTGTCTGGAGCAATGGCCAAATTGGCACGGCGGCATTCTGGTACATGACCCTCCCCCCACCCCCCCCGAACTGGTGGTTTTGTCTTTGATGCTCAAAGACTGTGTCTCTGTCGTCTCTTGCATGGTACTGTCATCTCAATGAGGCATGCCTGGGTCCAGACATGCTGGCTTCAACCTGTCCATAGTGTTGCCTTTGACCTCAAATTCGAATGAGGCGCTGTTGTTTCGCACGACCTGGAATGGACCCACGTACAACCTCTGTAATGGTGGATGATGTGGACCCCTGAAGATGAAAACATACAGTCCTGTAGGTCTTTGGGTATGTTGGTCCTTATCTGTCCGTGCCTGGTCGGTTGAGTCGGGGCCAGGTTGCCAACTTGTTCTCATAGCCTGCGGAGGAGTGCTGATGTATCGTCCGGTTTCTTGTCTGGGGACGTTGCGAATTTCCCAGGGACCACTAGTGGAGCTCCGTAAACGGGTTCTGTGGAATAGGTGTGGAGGGCCTCCTTGGGCACAGTGTGGATCCCCAACAGTGCCCATGGTAGCTTGTCCACCCAGTTGGAGCCTTCTAGTCTGGCCATGAGTGCGGATTTGAGGTCAGCCCCGTTCGATTGTGGGTGATAGGCAGTAGTGTGGTGTAGGTGAGTGCCCCACAGACTCGCGAGGTCAGACCATAGGCTGGAGGTGAATTGGGCCTCTCTGTCTGATGTGATGTGGGATAGTATGCCGAACCATACTACCAAGGAGGAGATGAGGGCTCTGGTGAAGGAGGTCTTGGAGGATGTCGGGACTGTTTCCGGTCACTTGGTGAAGAGGTTGACCATTGTGAATAAGTAGTGGAACCCCTGGGATATTGGTAAGGGTCACACAATTTCCATGTGGACGTGGTCAAACCTTCGCTCTGCAGGCTCGAAGTGCTGCGGTGGGGTCTTGATGTGCCGATGCACCTTGGCTGTCTGGCACTGCATGCATGCCTTTGCCCACCCACTGACTTGCTTTTAGAGACCATGCCACACATACTTGCTGGCCACCAGCTGGACCGTGGTCCTGATGGATGGGTGAGACCGCCCATGGATGGAATTGAAAACCTATCATCTCTAAGCTGTGGGGATGATAGGTCTGACTTGTCTGGTGGCCACATCATATAGGAGGGTGGTGTTACCGACACCGACTGGTATATCCTGGAGTTGCAGTCCTGAAATAGCTGTCCTGAACTGGGGCATCTCCTCATTGTCTTGTTGCGCCTTTGCCAGTGCCACAAAATCCACTTCCTTTGATAGCACACGGATGGTCCTCCTGGACAGTGTGTCTGCCACCACATTGTCTTTGCCCGAGACGTGTTGCACATCCGTGGTGTACTTGGAAATGTACGACATATGACGCTGTTGGCAAGCTGACCAAGTTTCTGAGATTTTGGCCAGGGTGAAGGTCAGGGATTTGTGGTCAGTGAAGGCCGTAAAAAGCCTGCCCTTGGAGTATTGGAAGTGGTGGATTGCTAGATACAGGACCAGTAACTCCCTGTCGAAAGTGCTGTACTTCAGTACTGGAGGTTGTAGATGCCGAATGAAGAAAGCCAGTGGCCACCAGTTTCCTCCGATCTGTTGCTCCAGCACTCGCCAATCACAGTTCCTGAGGCATCCACCGTCAGGGCTGTTACCATCCTGGGGTGTGCCAAAAGAGCGGTGCGCGCCAGTGTTTCCTTGGCCTTTACAAAGGGCTCCATTTATTTTGTGTCCCAGGTTATGTCCTTGGCTTTGTCTGCCATGCAGGCGAATAAGGGCCGCAAGATTCTGGCCGCTGAAGGATGAATCTATGATTAAAAGTTGATCATCCGCACAAACTTCTGCAGTTCCTTGGTTGTGCTGGGCCTAGGAAACTTTCGGATGGCCTTCCCCCCCTGCTGGATTGTGGTGTGGCTCCTTCCTATAGCCCAGGAAGTTGATGGTCTCCAACCCGAACTGGAATTTGGCTGAGTTGATCGTCAGTCTAAACTGACACAGCCGGGTGTAGAGGTTGTGGAGGTGCACCAAGGGTTCTTGCCAGTCTTTGCTCACCATCAGGATGTCCTTGAATGTGCTGTCCAGGTCTTGGCCCAATGCATCCATCAGCCACTGGAAGGTTGGTGCGGCATGCGTAAGAATTCAAAAAAGTCGAACGGGATGATGATGGCAGTCCTGGGGATGTCGTCAGGGTGTACGGGGGTCTGATGGTATTCCCGCATGAGGTCCACTTTAAAGAAAATCATTGCTCCATGCAGGTTGGCTGCAAAGTCCTGTATGTGCAGCATAGGGTAGCGATTCAGTGCAGTGGGTCGTTAAGCTGGCGGGAGTCACCACACAGTCTCCAACCCCCAGTGGCTTTGGGCACCATGTGCAGTGGAGAAGCCCATGGGCTGTTTGACTGCCGTACTGTGCCCAGTTCTTCCAGCTTTTTGAGCTCTTCCTTAGCTAGTTGGAGCTTCTCTGGGGGCAATCGTCTGGCTCTTGCATGGAGCGGTGGGCCCTGAGTCAGGATGTGATGTCACATTCCGTGTTTGGGCATCTCCGAGGTGAACTGAGGGGGTGGGGTAAGCACTTTCAGGAACTTCACGAAGATCTTGGCATGCTCATCTGTGGAACACTGCACCGAGTCCAGGTGGAGGGCTGAGAGTCTGGCGTCCTTGAGAGGGAAGGTCTGGAATGTCTTTGCCTGGACGAGTCTCGGCCTTTCAGGTCCACCAGCAGGCTGTGGGCATGCTGGAAATCTGCCCCGAGGAGCTGTTGTTCCACTGCTGCCAGCGTGAATACCCATGAGAAGAGGCTGCAGTTGGACTCTGCATGTGCCATAGGTCCTGATGGTGTTGTTGGCTGCTCTCAATGTGGGGCCCACTTGCCCATTTCTGATTTACTGGCCTGAGGAACTGCCGCCCTGATTGATGGTCCCTCGTACAGGAGGCTGACTTGTTGGCCATCCGTTGTGGTCATCAGCGACGGCTGGCCCTGGCATTTCCCTGGTACATGCATGGTACTAGGGATTGGCAGACTCCAGAGCCCCATCACTGGTGGGAGAAGCACCACTGGTCATTGGGCTTACCTCCCTTGTGGGGTTGCTGCTCCCTCTGCAGTTTGGCCTGGGTCTGGCTGCATGGTTTGGCGATGAGCCCCACGGGTACCAAGCACTCTCTCTTTTGCTTCCACAAGATGTCTGCTCGTGCTTTGAGTTTCTGGGGGTTACTGAAGTCGGCCTCTGCCAGGAGCAGTTGGATGTCTTCAGGTAATTGCTCTAGGAACACCTGCTCAAAAATTATGCAGGGTTCATGCTTCCCAATGGGGCTAGCATAACGCTCATCAGGGCTGATGGGGGTCTGTCCCCTAGCCTGACTAAGTGGAGCAAACATGCTCCTGTCTCTCGCAGTGAGAGCCCAAAAGTCTCAATGAGCAGCTCTTTGAAGGCGGTGTAGGAGACTTCCGAAGGGGGATCCTGGATGAAATTGACCACCCAGCTCGCTGTGTCCTGGTCCGGGGCACTCAGCATGCAGTAGTACTGGGTGGACTCTGCTGTGATCTACCAGATCTGAAACTGTGCCTCAGCCTGGCTGAACCAGACTTGGGGCCGATTCATTCAGAAGTTCAGCAGCTTCAGGACGACTGTGTGGACTGCTGCCGGCTTGCTCATTGTTGGGTTTAGATGCCGTTTAAAACGTTCGGGTCACCAATTGTAGCAACGTGCTACTCGAAGAAAGACACACATGGGTGTAGTGAGGTATTGATCTGTGTTTGATAGGGGGCTGAAGCCCAGCTTTTGCACTGTTGGCATTCCCGCCATTTGGCCCACCAACTGATGTCACTGCCCGCATAACAATAACAGGTTTCCCATGCAAAGATCCCCTTCTTGCATTACAATACCTTCTTCCCCAGGTTGTTGGCTGTGCAGCGGGGGCCAGCGCCTTGTTGGGAATGCCAACCCCTAAGTTACGACTGTATGACCGCCGGTTCACTTACTGGGGTTAGTGATGCTGCACAGTCTACTGGCTCCTGGTTACACTCATCGCCCAGAGCGCCGGCCCGATTGCCACAGCGGCATTCCACTACAGTGTTATATTTCAATTTTTTTGGTTCTCTAATAGTCTATATTTTTCTTGTAACTCTGTTCTCTAATATTCTTTTTCCAATTTTGTTATCTCTTTCTCTTGCATATTTTCTCAAGATTTTTTGTGTAAGATATAATTTCTCCTTTGTAAGGTGTTGTAAGGTGAGCCTGGTGGGCAGCTCGCTTCTTTGCCAGCAGCTCCTGGATTTCCTGGCTGTTTTCATCAAACCAGTCCTTGTTTTTCCTGGAGGAGAAGCCCAGTACCTCTTCAGTGGATTGAAGTATGGTAGTCTTCAACTGATCCCAGAGGGTTTCAGGGGACGGGTCCGTGAGGCGGGTTGCAACGTCGAGCTTTGCTTTGAGGTTTGCCTGGAAGTTTCCTCTCGCTTCGTCTGACTGCAGTTTTCCAACATTGAACCTCTTTCTGGGGGCTTTATTGTTCCTGGGCTTTGGCTTGAAGTGAAGGTTGAGCTTGCAGCGAACCAGCCGGTGGTCAGTGTGGCATTCCGCGCTAGGCATGACCCTGGTGTGGAGCACATCTTGTTTGTCACTTTCTCGCACCAGGATGTAGTCCAGGAGGTGCCAGTGTTTAGATCGGGGATGCATCCAGGTGGTCTTAAGGCTGTCCCTCTGCTGAAAAAGGGTGTTTGTAATGACAAGCCGCTGTTCTGCGCAGAGCTCCAACAGGAGGCGCCCATTGTCGTTGCACTTGCTGACGCCATGCTTGCCCAGGATTCCTGGCCAGGTTTCTGAGTCTTTGCCGACACGAGCGTTGAAGTCGCCCAGGATGACAACCTTGTCGGCTGTAGGGGTACGTTGGATGAGGTTGCGCAGGTCGGTGTAGAACTTGTTCTTTTCTGCTGGTTCCGCCTGGAGGGTTGGAGCATAGACACTGATGAGGGTGATGTGACGCTTGTTTTGAAGTGGGAGTCGCATGGACATGATTCGGTCCGAGAGGCCTGTCGGAAGGTTTTCGAGTTTGGAGGCAATGAAGCTCTTGACCATGAAGCCTACACCAGATAGGCGTCGTTCATCCGAAGGCTTGCCAGACCAGTAGAGTGTGTAGCCCGCGCCGCGTTCTTGGAGGCTGCCTACATCTGCCAGGCGGACTTCACTGAGAGCGGCTATGTCGATGTCAAGTCTGAGGAGTTCATGTGCAATGAGGGCAGACCGACGTTCAGGTCGGTGGCTGTCAGTCTTGTCTAGCATGGTTCTGATGTTCCAGCATGCTAGCTTGAGTTTGTGAGCATCTTTTGAGGGGGAGGACGTGGAGGGGGAGGACGTGGAGGGGGAGGACGTGGAGGGGGAGGACGTGGAGGGGGAGGACGTTGAGGGGGAGGACGTGGACCTGTCCTCGGGCCTGCGCAAAGGAGCTTTTAGGTGGAGTGCAGTGCGCGCAGTACTGGCCCCACCCTTTACACCCATGGTTCGTGTGCCGTGGCCAAGCAAGCTGGGACGTGGCAGCATCTTCTTCAGCATGATGCTGAACCAAGCCATGAAAGACCCCAACAATGAAGACGCTGTTTACATCCGGTACCGCACGGATGGCAGTCTCTTCAATCTGAGGCGCCTGCAAGCTCACACCAAGACACAAGAGAAACTTGTCCGTGAACTACTCTTTGCAGATGATGCCGCTTTAGTTGCCCATTCAGAGCCAGCTCTTCAGCGCTTGACGTCCTGCTTTGCGGAAACTGCCAAAATGTTTGGCCTGGAAGTCAGCCTGAAGAAAACTGAGGTCCTCCATCAGCCAGCTCCCCACCATGACTACCAGCCCCCCCACATCTCCATCGGGCACACAAAACTCAAAACGGTCAACCAGTTTACCTATCTCGGCTGCACCATTTCATCAGATGCAAGGATCGACAATGAGATAGACAACAGACTCGCCAAGGCAAATAGCGCCTTTGGAAGACTACACAAAAGAGTCTGGAAAAACAACCAACTGAAAAACCTCACAAAGATAAGCGTATACAGAGCCGTTGTCATACCCACACTCCTGTTCGGCTCCGAATCATGGGTCCTCTACCGGCACCACCTACGGCTCCTAGAACGCTTCCACCAGCGTTGTCTCCGCTCCATCCTCAACATCCATTGGAGCGCTCACACCCCTAACGTCGAGGTACTCGAGATGGCAGAGGTCGACAGCATCGAGTCCACGCTGCTGAAGATCCAGCTGCCCTGGATGGGTCACGTCTCCAGAATGGAGGACCATCGCCTTCCCAAGATCGTATTATATGGCGAGCTCTCCACTGGCCACCGTGACAGAGGTGCACCAAAGAAAAGGTACAAGGACTGCCTAAAGAAATCTCTTGGTGCCTGCCACATTGACCACCGCCAGTGGGCTGATAACGCCTCAAACCGTGCATCTTGGCGCCTCACAGTTTGGCGGGCAGCAGCCTCCTTTGAAGAAGACCGCAGAGCCCACCTCACTGACAAAAGGCAAAGGAGGAAAAACCCAACACCCAACCCCAACCAACCAATTTTCCCTTGCAACCGCTGCAATCGTGTCTGCCTGTCCCGCATCGGACTGGTCAGCCACAAACGAGCCTGCAGCTGACGTGGACTTTTTACCCCCTCCATAAATCTTCGTCCGCGAAGCCAAGCCAAAGAAAGAAAAGAATTTCTCCTCTTAGATAAACTTTAAGCTTATCCTATATTAAAAAGCTATTATCAGTAGAAGAAAGATTAGTTTCACAAAATAATTTTATCTGTCTCTTAATAAACTCATAAAAGTTCTTTATTTTGAACAGTGTGGCAGTGAGATGTCATCTATCCATACTTTCTTGTTTTTCCATAATTGCAATAGTTAAAGTTAATGGTGAATGATCTGATAAAAGTCTCACCAAATATTCCATTTTTATCACTCTACTTTTTAAATGGGCAGACATTAAAAACAAATCAATCCTTGTACATGAACCATGTACCCTTGTGTAGAACAAATAGTCTCTTTCTACAGGGTTAAACTCCCTCCATATATCAATCAAATTTAAATCCTTCATAAATGATAGTGTTGTTTATGCATCTTTTGTCCTTGTGACTTTTCTGGCTGATTTAACCAATGTTGGATCTAAACAGAAATTGAAGTCTCCTCTGAACAGTATATTTTGTCTTCCTTCTGTGTTTTTTTTTAAAAGATATCCTTCATAAAGGCTTCATCATCATAATTTTGTGCATAGATATTCATAAAAATCCATTATTCTGCATAGATTTTACAATTTGGCATTACAAATCTTCCAGCTTGGTCACTCAATGTCTCTTCTATTATTATTGATATAATTTTAACAATTAAAATCACTAGTTGTCTTGCTTTTGAGCCAAATGAAGGCTATATTATTAGTCCCACCCATCCTCTTTTTAATTTAGCATGTTCCAATTTAGTAAGATGTGTTCCTTGTAGAAAGATTATATCAGCCTTTAATTTTTTTAGGTGTGCCAAGGGTGTGAAAAGGTGTGCCTTTTCCCTGACCTATTTATCCTATTACCATTAAGACTAATAAATTTTAACCTTCTATTCATATCGATTTTCAAACAAATGATCAATAATGAAACCTTTTTGATTGTTTAAATAATAGTGATCTTTCCCCTTTAAAAAAAATACATACAATGTCCCTGCCCTGGCAGTGACATAAACAGGAAAAAAAGCCTGTGAAAAAAGCCCGTGGGATCCTTCAAGGAAGAAGAACCCCTCATTTTAGCACCATCTTTTACAGATACTCCTCTCAGGGTGCCATTCTCCCCCTGACTGAAGTCTCCACCCTAAGTTTTTACTCTTTTCTGAGCTCTTTGTGAACATTTCAATAAAATTACTTTTTAACGATAAATACAAGACGGTTTAAAAAAAAAACAACTTTTACTTAGTCCCATTATAAACATTCTTCACAGTCCTCTTTGGTAACCTTCATCTTTTCATAAACCTCGCACGAAGTCTTCCACTCCGTTCTTAGTCTTGAAACATTGTTGAATACCTTCTACTACTTTGACCCTCAGAGTTATGGGATATATCATCAAAAATTTCAAGGTTTTGGAATGCACTTGTCGTTTTACTTCGTCAAACTTCTTCCTTTGCTTAATCAAAGTGGGACTAAAATCTTGGGGAAAACACTTTTTAGTGGTCAGTCTCGGGCAGGCCATTATTTTGCTTATTTTGTATGCTTCTCCCAGAATTGTCTCCATTCCTGGTAAGTCAAAAGTCTTACCAGGACCGGTCGTGGTCACTGACCGCTAGCTCTCCTGTGTCTGAGAGTCCAGTGAACCCTTTCAATATGCTGTAGCCATTTGTGAATTGTACAAACACTAAGTTTAATTGCTTAACAATTTGGTTAAAACATTAAGTTTAATAATTCAACAGTTCAGTTCAAATATCATTATCCATGGTTGAAAATGCAAGCTGACTCAGAAAAAGGAAAAGAAAAACTACCCAGCTTCATGCTGCCAGACCGTTGCGAGCTCCCCATCAGCGGGAGCCCGAACCACCGAACGACAGTTCAAGAACTAAATGGCTCGACCTGCCTCAATACAACTGATCTCTGAATTTGTCTTCTGCCAGCACTTGTGGGATCCATGTTTCAAAGAAGTTCACGAGATCTCTTCCCTCAATTGCTTCTTTCAGTCCCATCATTTGAACATTATTCCATCTGCTAAAATTCTCCATGTGGTTAATCTTGCCCAGCAGACCTTGTCTGCCTGACTCCCATTTTTTTGTATCTTTTTCCGAAGCTTTTAGCTTGTCTTTTGTTTTTTTTTAACCAAGTCTACTTCTGCATGGCTCATTCTTTCCACTAAGTCTTCAACAATTTCTTTAATTTCAGTCATCCTTTCAGTCATGTCTCTCATTACATTTTCGACGCCTGCAAATCGATTGCTCAAGTTTTCTATTTTCTCCAGGATATTGGATCAAAACACGACTGTCTAAGTCCTTCACATGGCCACACCCCCGTGTCATCTGCAAACTTGATGACTCCGTTGGAGCTGGATCTGGCGTTGCAGTTGTGGGTCTGTGGCGTCAACAGAAGTGGGCTGAGCACACGGACCTGAGGTGTGCCAATACTCAACTTTCTGCTGCCGACCCGGACAGGCTGTTGTCTTTCTGTTAGGAAGTCCAGAATCCAGTTACATAGAGGGGTGTTGAGTCCCATGGAGGACAACTTCTCCATGACCCACTGGGAAATGAATGAATTAAATGCCAAGCTGAAGTTGATGAAGAGCAGCCTGGCGCATGAGACATTATTCTCCAGGTGGGATAGGACAGAGTGGAGGAACAAGATTATAGCATCATCAGTGGAATGGTTCCTTCTGAATTGAAATGGTACAGTGAGGTGTGCGTTGATGTGTTCCATCATGTCGGACTCTGGCTTTACCCTACCCTCAATGTAGTCTATGTGTCGTCTGAGTCCAGCGTACTCGTTGAATGAAGTGATAGGAGAAGGTATTCGGTTCAACAATCAGTTTATTATACAGCACAAGAATAAAACTTAACAGAGCTCTGGTTCAGTCGTTAGTTCATAGGTCACCTGCACAGTGAGCTATTCCCCAAGACTGACCTCTACTGTCCAGTCTCTACAGTTTATATAGCTCAACCTTATCATACAGAACAAAAGTTGGCTTCCTTTGCTAGATCTCATTATCATACAGAACAAAAGTTGGCTTTCTTTGCTAGATTTCTTGCATAAGATTTATCACAAGTAATTTCCTGCTCTGCAGATATCTGGGGTGTAGAGCACCCATCTTAATCCTCAAGGCCAGAATATCCTGTTATTTTGATCAGAAATCAATTCATACCCCAGATATTTCTAATTATTTCTTTGTTCTCATTTGGCCATGTTCTTCTGTGCGACTCAACACCTCCTTCTGCCTTCTTACTGAGTTGTTCCATTCTCTTTGTTTCTGACAGTCTCTGTCAGGATTCTCTTTGTTCTTGTCTGGCCATCGGCTCCTGTGCTAATCAACACCTCCTTTTGCCTTAACCTTCCTACTAAATTGTTTCAACATATTCTCTCTTTTGTATTTTGGGAGCCAACTTTGCCTCATACTGTGGCTGCCCCTTACTTACATTACTCTTTCCCTTCACCATGAGATAAATATTAAATTGTTACATAGTACTGGATTCATGTATACAAAATGAATAGTACATAAGCATATATTCTACATATTTTCTATGATTAATTAACCCCTATATTCCAACAATCACCAGTGCTTGAAGCATTTCATAATGGTTGAGGCTGTTGGTACTGGGTGGGAGTCATTGAGCCTGTTATTGTCAACCCATTTAGTACGGGGATGATTGTGACTTTTAAAATCATGGGACAATGGACTTCTGCAGTGATGTGTTGGAGATGTCTGTAAGAACCTCAGTCAGTTGGTCTGCATTAGTCCTTCAGTACTCGACCAGATATGTTATCTGTTTCTACTACCTTGTGAGGGTTCACATCTCTAAGTTATTTAAGAGGGCTCCCAAGTAACTCAAGAGACCTAACAGTGATGAAATTGACATGCCATTGAAACCATGGTAGTTGAAGTCACCAGCTACAATCATGACACCATTGGGGTGGGATGTCTGGGTTTCACAAATAGCACCATTATCCAGTGTTATCCAGTACCTAATTCCAGATTTGGCTGCCATCTTGAATGTGATTATGTAGATAATGTTAATTGGAGATTGAAGATGAACAATTTACTGGGTTACAAACAAAAATTTGTGATATAGAATTAACCATGATTGCTCTTTCAATGAGACAGCATTGATGAAGGTCTGATTAACCTTCTTCCCCAGTACATTTGTATAATTCTACGCAACTAAAATAGAGTTGATATGCAGGAAATTTTGTGCATCTGCCATCCTTGCTAGTGGAGTTCAAGGATGAATACAAAGAATGTGGCATCAGAGAGTGTTTGAAAAGAGGATTAAACAAAGTGTTAATAGTGAATTATCATCTTATTATTGGTGTACAAAGAGCAAAATATTCAGCTTTTTACTCAATAGATTATGGGATAAATAGGATCTGTTGCCTCAAATATTCATTTTATTTGTTTTTTTTTGTTAGAGTAAGGAAGAAAATACAAATCTCTCAATCTAAATATCTAAAAAGTGTAATTTTAACCTAATTTATGGATAGGGTATAATAAATTATTTTATTTAAGCATTTTCAGTCGTTTTAAAATATAATTTAATAAACTGCAGCAAGTGAAAAATTATTAATTTTATAAATGCTTTTAATTTAGATATTTTAATTTCTTATGCTTTTGAAAAGCTTGTAACCAATAAATGAAAAATTGGGAAATGCTGCTTTACATACCTTTTAAAAAACTGCTTGACTTACTATTTAAATTACTTTTGGATGCCGTATAAAAACAGCTTTTGGAATTTGGGAAAGGTGAATCAGGGCTCTTTTGTTGTCAAGTAGATAAAACATCCAGTAAATAGAAGGCAAGTGAAAGGGGGTTTTCAAGCAGAAAACCAGATAATCTCACTTCCAAGGTTAAATGAGATGTGAGAATTTATGGGTTATTTAAATGATTGACGGTCTGCTCTGAGCCACAGCTGGAAGCTAGTGGAGCTAGTTTTAAGCGACCCAGTAGGGGTCCAGGCTTTTGACTCACATTGCTGAAAAGCTGCAGAGCTAATTCAAATAGACTGCTGGAAAAGTCTAAGTTTTCTAAGTGGCTCTTTGAGAGCAAAACATTTGATGCCCAACATGTCAGCAAACTGGTATTTCGCAAATGCTTGGTCTGGGTTTTCAAGATGAACTCAACATTAAATTAAAACAAGTAATTAAAAAAAACACTTTACATTTTTTAAAAAGTCCCACTTTAAATTATGAAATGAAGCACAGAAAAAAAACCCATGAAAATCTACACTGTAAAAATGCTCATATTTTACACAAGCTTTCCATTTGCTAATTAAAATGGAAATAATTATTCAGAATCAAATGCAATATAAAGGGACAATTTTAACTCTGTTTTCTGGCATTGGGCACCTTGTCCATCTGCAGTTTAAAGAAAAAACACAAAATGCTGGAGAAGCTCAGGCCAAAACTGTCTTTTTGTCGCAAAAGTAGAGATACACAACAAACGTTTTGGGATTGAGGCCTTGGTCAAAATATAAGAAAATGCCAGCAGGTGTCAGAACAAAAGAGTTGAGGGGTTGTGGGGTGGGGGGGATAGCAAAGGCAGGAGCTCATTGGTGATGAAAGGAGGGAGGGGACAACAGCATTGAGGGGGGAGGAGGGATGGCTGGGTGGGTAGAAAAATTGGAAAGACAGAAAAAGGGGGAGGGGAAAGAAAAGGTGAGCAGGTTTAATGGAAAGCAGTAAAGTAAATGTTGATGCCATGTTGCTGGAGAGTAGCCAGATGGAAAATAAGTTGTCGTTCCTCCAATCTGTGGGTGGTCAGGGTGGGACAGTACACAAGTCCATGGACAGACATGTGAGTCCGGGAGTGTGACTCAGAATTGAAATAGGTGGCCATCAGGAGGTGTTGCAAATGGAGCAGAGATGCTGAGCGAAGCGATCTCCCAATATGCAATGTAGAGAATGTCACAAAGGGTGCACCAGATGCTGTAAATAAGCCCTTTGGATGTACAAGTGAAGTGTTGCTTAATTTGAAAGGCCTTTTTGGGACCCTGGACCATGGTGAGGGAGGTGGTTTAGGAGCAAGTGTTGCACTTCCTGTGGACACAGGAGAACGTGCCAGTGGGTTGATGGGTGGGGAGGGATGAGTGCATGACGAAATCGCAGAGGGAGTGGTTCCTAAGGAAGGCCAAGAGGGGAGGAGAAAGAAAAATGTATAAGCTTGTGGGATCCTGTTGTAAGTGCCAGAAATTCCAGTGGATAACGTGTTGGATGCAGACGCTCGTGGGGTGGTAGGTGAGGATGAGGCAGGTTCTATATTTGTTGTGTCTGAAGGCAGATGAGCGTGAAATGGAGGAGATGCAGGTGCGGGCTGAGTTGATCGTGGTGGAGGGGAAGCCATATTTGTGAAAGAAGGCAGATATTTCAGAAGATCTGGACTGGAACACCTCACGTTGGGAACATATGCAGTGGAGACGGAGAAATTGAAAGAAGGGGATGGAATCCTTTCAGGGGGTAGGGAGCGAGGAAGTGTAGTCCAGGTGGTAGTGGCAATTGGAGGGTTTGTCGTACATGTCAGAGGAAAGTTTGTCTCCGGAGATGGAGACAAGCTGTCCACCTGCAGTGTTACAACCATATTGCTCATGCTGTGCTGTTGAGGCCACCAGCTTAGAAACACAAATACTTTTTAGTTATCTAAAAATCTTGTCAGACACAAGCAGTATTATCATGAACAAATGCAAATCAATATCTTGAGAGACAGTAAGAACTTTTAAAATACTTCAATCAACATCACAGAAACCCTGCCCCATCCCCAACCTCACGCAGGCAGTAAAATGTAATGGATTGTCCTTACAAAATTGCTGGTAGAATTTAAAAGGAAACTACTTTCAGTTAATTGAATCAATGATCTGCGTGCCCCTGCACTGCTTTGATTGATAAAAGCATTTTCAGCTTCCAGAATGGTGTTTTGTTCCTTTTTGGCCTTGCCTTAGGCAACTTAATCTTTCCATCTATAACTACCAGTCACACTTGAATGGAGAAACAGGTGTAAAAGAGGCACAACAGCCCTACCAATCACCAACGTCAGCAGTTGGAGACAGGACGCAAGGCAGTGGATGCTCAAATCAAGCAGTATCCAGCATGCCGAGTTCTTGAGTCCACCTGGAGACCAATGCCACACACTGGTTGATAGAACATGACCTGCTGCCTCCTGGGCCAGATGGGCGGCATGTTTGGCTTAGTGGTTAGTGCAATGCCTTTTTTCCCTGGGGGCTCTGGTTTCCTCCCACCGTTTGAAATGTTCTGGCGGTGTAGGTTAATTGGGTTCCACAAACTTGTGGGCCGAAAGGGCCTGTTGCCATGCTGTATGTATGTCTAAATAGCAAAACCTTTCTAATGGAACTCAAATAGACTGTGCAGATTGGAGAAAGGTCTCTAAGTCCCGCCAGATGATGCTGGCATTGCTTTCCATTTCCATTTCTTCCCCTGGTTCACACAATTTCCAATTCATTCTATGGTTATCTAGATTCTCACATACATCGTTCCAGGTCTTTAAAAGCACCACAATCTCAGTCAATGCAGGAGGACAAAGAAAAGGCAATTAGTCTGTTTGTCAAGGACAGTGGTCACAGCAAGATGCACCATGGTCTCAATGTGAGTTTCCACAAAAGATTTCAGAATGCTGATAATGTAGAAAACTCACCGATGAAAATAAAAATTGTGTACACTCCATCAGCTTTTATATTTAAAAATTTGTTATATGATGGGGTTTGGATGGGTTATGGAACCAATCAAGTGGTATTTTGAGTAGAATTTTAATATCACCGTCTTTGAATTTGGCCTACAGGATAACCCCTGTTTTGGCGTGCTTCAAGTGTTGTTTTATCTGCCGAAATATATGTTGTTTCTAATTGACCTTGAGAAGGTGATGGGGAATGGTTTTCTTGAACTGCTGTAGTTTTTCTGGTGAAAATTTTTGATGTGTAATTTGAATAGTTGATATACTTTGAGAATCAAGAGACAACTCATTCAGTTCTGGTACCAGGACTTTGACTGAAACTTGTGGCCATAATATTTATATGTTTGGTACATGTTATTCTCTAGGGAAAGATCCATTTGGATGTTTCTGATGGGGGATGTGATTATGATAATACTGTTCAATGTCAAGGATGAGTGGTTAAATGCCCTCTCATTGGAAATATTTGGCATGCCTTTGGCACAAATAGTACCTGCTATTTCTCAGTGTAACCATGTGTAGTCATGGACTGGTTGACATAGATAGTTTCAAAGAGGAGCTTGAACCTCCACGCTTCCTAATGATCTTCTCCTGTCCGTATTGGAGGATGACATGCAGGTTGCCTTCAGGAGAGTGAATCCATGGAAAGCATCTGGTCCAAACAAAGTCCCGGCTGATTATTAAAAATTTATGCTGACCAACTTATCAACGTAGTCACAGATATCTTTAGCACTGTGCCAGAGCATGATACCCACCAATTTCAGGCAGGTGTCAATTGTATTGTTGTCCAAAAAGAGTGTGGTAACCTACCTAAATGACTGTTGACCAGTGGCACTCACATCGACAGTGATGAAGTGTTTTGAAAGGCTGGTGTTGAAGCATATCAGCTCCTGTCAGAGTGGCGACAGGTATCCATTTCAATGCGCCTATCATAGCAATAAGCCTACGGCAGATGCCATCTCACTGGCGCTACACAAAGTACTGGAACAACAGGGCAGCAAAGGCACTTCTAGGATGCTCTTCATTGACTACAGTTCAGCATTTAACACCATTGTCCCCTCAAAACTCTTCAGAAAACTCCATAACTTGAGCCTCAAAACCTCACTGTGTAACCTGATTCTTCTTTTCCTCACCTACAGACTTCTATCTCCTCCACAATCTCCATTAGTATCGGAGCACAACAGGGCTGCATTTTTAGCTCCCTGTTCTACTCACTTTATATCTACGACTGTGTGGCTTGGTACCACAACAACACCATCTACAAATTCACTGATGATACAACGGTAGTAGATTGTATAAATTAAGGTGATGAGCCAGCATACAGGAGGGTCAAAAACTTGGCCAAATTGTGCACCAACAATAATCTCACTTAAAGTCACTAAAACCAAGGAACTGGTTGTTGACTTCAGGAAGGGGAAACCAGCAGTATACAACCCAGTGGTCATTGGGGAATCAGAGGTGGAGAGGGTGAGCAACTTTAAGTTTTTGGGAGCCACTATCTGGGACGATCTTTCCTGGACCCAACACACTAATAGCATCACGAATAAAGCACATTAGCACATCCACTTCTTCAGGAGTTTGAGAAGCTTTGGTACGAAATCAGAAACCCTGGCAAATTTCTGCAGATATATGGTGCAGAGTGTGTTGTTGGTTACATCACAGTCTGGCATGGGGTTTCACCAATACTCATGAGCATAAAGCCCTGCAAAAGGTAATGGACACCGCTCAGGACATCACAAGGGGAACCCTCCCCATCTTTGAGAACATCTACAGGGAGTGCTGCCGTTGGAGAGCAGCAGCAATCATTAAGGATCCACACCACCCACTTCAGGAACAGCTGCTGCCCTTCCACCATCAGACTCCTCAACATTAAACTCAATTAGGGACTTGTTTAAGGACTCTTACTTGTGCACTTTATTTTTTTAATTCCTTTTTGTATTGCAGTCACTTGTTTTCATTTGTTTATTTGTTTACACGTGTACATTATATACAGTTTTTCTCTTTGTACATCACTAAGTGATAATTCAGCCTTGTCTGCAGGAAAAAGAATCTCAGGTTTGTATATGATAGATAAGATAGAGGGAGGAATGTTATTTCAACTGGTAGGTGGAACTAGAACTAAGGGACATAGGAATTGATCTTGCTCTCTGTAATGTTCAGAAACATAGAAAACTACAGCACGGGAAAGAGATCATTCAGCCCTTCTAGTCTGCTGAAACATTCTGCTAGACCCATTAACCTACACCCATTCCATAACCCTCCAGACCTCTCCCATCCATGCATCTATCCAATTTATTCTTAAAACCTAAGAGTGAGCCTACATTTATCACATCTTATGGCAGCTTGTTCCAAACTCTGAGCGAAGAAGTTCCCTCTAATGTTTTCACTAAATCTTTCCCCTTTCACCTTAAAGCCATGTCCTCTCGTATTTATCTCTCCTAATCTAAATGGAAATATACTACTCACACTTACTCTGTCTATACCCTTCATAATTTTGTAAACCTCTATCAAATCTCCCCTCATTCTTCTATGTTTCAAGGAATAAAGCCCTGACCTGTTTAATATTTCCCTGTAACTCAATTCCTGAAGACCCAGCAACATCCTAGTAAATTTTATCTGCACTCATTCGATCATACTGATATCCTTTCTGTAGTTTGGCAATCAGAACTGTACACAATACTCCAAATTTGGTCTCACGAATGTCTTTTGCAACCTCACCATAACATCCCAACTCCTGCACTCAATACTTTGATTTATGAAGGCCAAGATGTCAAAGATTTTCTTTACAACCCTGTCTACCTGTGACACCACTTTCAGGGAATTATGTATCTGTATTCCAAGATCCCTTTGTTCCTCTATACTCCTCAGAGCCCTACCATTTACTATGCATGTCCTACCTTGGTTTATTTTCCAAAATGCAACACCTCACACTTGTCTGCATTAAATTTTGTCTGCCATTTTTCCATTTGGTCCAGATCCCTCTGCAAGTTCTGAAAGCTTTCCTCGCTGTTCATAATTCTTCCAATCTTAGAGCCATCAGCAAATTTGCTGATCCATTTTCCCACATTATCATCAGATCATTGATATAGACAACAAACAACAATGGTCCCAGCACTGATCTCTGAGGCGCACTACTAATCACAGACTTCCAATCATCCACTACCACTCTCTATCTTCTCCCATTCAGCCAATTTCAAATCCATTTTACTACCTCTCCATGGATACCTGGTGTATGAACCAACCTCCCATCTACTTGGTAACCTCCTCAAAAAACTCAATAAGGTTCATTAAACATGACCTAATATGCACAAAGCCATGCTGTCTATCCTTAATCAGCCCTTGGCTGTCCATATACTTGAATATCTGATCTCTCAGAAAACCTTCCAATTATTTATCTACTACTGACGTCAGGCTCACCGGCCTATAATTTCCTATTTACTTTTAGAGCCTTTTTTTAAAGAACAATCAACATGAGCTCCCTCCTGTCCTCTGGCACCTCATCTGTGGCTAGGGACATTTTAAGTATTTCTGGCCCGGCCCCTGCAATTTCTATACAATAGTCCCTCAAGGAAAGAGGGAATATCATGTCAGGCCCAGGGGATTTATCTACCTTTATTCACTGTAAGCCAGCACCTTCTCCTCTTTAATCTCTTTATGTTCCATGAGCCACTACTGCTTGTTTCCCTTCCTTCCTTATACACTATGCCAGTTTCCTGAGTAAATACTGATGCCAAAAAACTGTTTAAGATCTCCCTTATTTCGTGAAGCCCCACATATAGATGACCACTCTAATCTTCTAAGGGACCAATTTTATCCCTTACTATCCTTTTACTTTTAACATACTTATAGAAACCCTTTGGGTTTACCTTCATGTTATCAGCCAAAGCAACCTCGTGTTTTCTTTTTGTCTTCCTGATTTCCTCCTTAAATATTTTCTTACATTCTGTGCTCTTCTAGTATCTCATTTGCTCCTTGCTATACACCTCCCTCTTTATCAGATTGCTAATATCCCTCGAAAATGAAGGTTTCCTGTGCGTGTTAACTTTGCCTTTAATCCTGACAGGTACATGCAATCTCTGCACTCTCAAAATATTGCCTTTGAAGGCCTTCTACTTTCTGAGCACATCCTTGACAGAAAACAACTTGCCCCAATCCACTCTTCCTAGATCCTTTCTCATTTCCACAAAACTGGCCTTTCTCCAATTTAGAATCTTAACTCAAGGACCAGACCTGTCCTTATCCATAATTCATATGAAATTAGCATTGTAGTTAGTGCATTGCTATTACCAGCACCAGCAATTGGGTTCAAATCCGGTACGAGTTTGTACATTCTTGCTGTTTCTACATGGGTTTCCCCTGGGTTCTCTGGGTTCTTCCCCCCCCCCCCCTCAAAATGTACGGGGTTATAGATTAATTTGGGAGAAATTAGGTGGTAGACATTTAAGTAGGCATAGATTGGGAAAATTAAGTTGGTCATGGGAGTCTGGAAGAGGACTTCATAGAATGCATCCGCGATAACTTCCTTGAGCAACATGTTAAGGAACCAACAAGAGAAAATGCTCTCCTGGATCTAGTGTTGTGCAATGAGATAGGTAGAGTAAATGATGTAAAAGTCAGAGACCATCTGGGAAATAGCGATCATAGTATGATTGAATTTCTCATTCAGATGGAAGGGGAAATAGTTAGATCTAAAACTAATATATTATGCTTAAACAGGGGTGTCTACCATAGGATGAGGGAGAAATTGGGCAGAGTGGACTGGGAGCACAGGCTAATTGATGAAACAGCTGAGGAACAGTGGAAGATTTTCAAAGAAATATTTTGTAATGCTCAACAAAAATATATTCCGGTCAGGAAAAAGGGCAGCAAGGGAGGGAAAAATCAACCATGGTTAACAAAGGAAATAAAGGAGAGTATAAAATTGAAGGCGCAGGTGTACAAAGCTGCAAAGAGCAGTGGGAAACTGGAAGATTGGGATAACTTTAAGGGACAACAAGGGGTTACAAAGTGGGTAATAAGAAATGGGAAAAAGGATTATGAAAGTAAATTGGCACAAAATATAAAAACAGAAACAAAAAATTTTATAAATATATAAAACGGAAGAGGGTGGCCAGAGTTAACATAGGACCCTTGGAGGATGAGAAAGGAAAACGGGTAGCAAAACATGAGGAAATGGCCGAGGCATTAAACTAATATTTTGTGTCAGTCTTCATGGTGGAAGACACGTCCAGCATGCCCAAGTGCGGAGTTAAGGATGCGAATGTTGAGGGCCTTGATAAAATAGTTGTTACAAAGGAAGTAATGATGGAGAAACTAATGAGACTAAAGCCAGACAAATCACCTGGTCCTGATGATATGCATCCAAGGGTTCTGAAGGAAATGGCAGAAGTTATAGTTGATGCATTGGTAGTCATATTCCAAAATTCCTTGGATTCTGGGCAGGTCCCGGCAGACTGGAATACAGCAAATGTCACGCCACTTTTTAAGAAGGGATTTAGGCAGAAGACTGGAAATTATCGGCCAATTAGCTTGACGTCTGTAGTTGGAAAAATGCTTGAAACCGTCATTAAAGATGAAATAGTGAAACTTTTGGAACGTAAGGGTTCAATCAGGCAGACGCAGCATGGTTTTAGAAAGGGAAGATCTTGTTTGACAAACTTGTTAGGATTCTTTGAGGATATAATGGGTGCGGTGGATAGTAGGGAACAGGTTGATGTTGTATATTTGGATTTCCAGAAAGCGTTTGATAAGGTGCCGAAACAAGAGACTTATCAGTAAGTTACAGGAAAGTGGAGTCTGGGAAGTATATTGACCTGGATTGAAAATTGGTTGTCTGACAGGAGGCAGAGTCGGGATAAATGGGAGTTTTTCAGGTTGGCAGAGAGTGGTAAGTGGGGTGCCGCAGGGGTCAGTGTTAGGCCCACAACTGTTCATCATTTACATTGATGACTTGGAGGAGGGGACAAAATGTGGGGTAGCCAAGTTTGCGGATGACACCAAAATGAGTGGAAGAGCAAATTGTAATGAGGATGTGGAGAGTCTGCAGAGGGATAGAGTTAAGCTGGATGAGTGGGCAAAGGTCTGGCAGATGGAGTAAAATGTTAGTAAGTGTGAGGTTATCCAATTTGGCAAGAAAAATAAAAGAGCTGAATATTATTTAAAGGGTGAAAAACTACAGCATGCTGTTGTGCAGAGGGACTTGGGAGTGCTTGTGCATGAATCGCAAAACGTTAGGTTGCAGGTGCAGCAGGTTATTAAGAAGGGAAATGGAATGTTGGCCTTCATCGCTAGAGGAATTTAATTCAGGAGTAGGGAGGTAATGTTGCAACTGTATAAGGTACTGGTGAGACCGCACCTGGAGTACTGTGTCCAGTTCTGGCCTCCATATTTGAGGAAGGATATACTGGCTTTGGAGACGGTCCAGAGGAGGTTTACTAGGTTGATCCCTGGGATGAAGGGGTTGACTTATGATGAAAGATTAAATCGTCTAGGATTGTATTCGCTCGAGTTCAGAAGAATGAGAGGAGATCTTATAGAAACATATAGGATTATGAAGGGTATGGATAGGATAGATGTAGGAAGGTTTTTTGAGCTGGCCGGGGAAACTAAAACGAGAGGACGCAGTCTCAAGATTAGATTTAGGACAGAGATGAGGAAAAATAGTTTTTCCCAGAGAGTAGTGAATGTTTGGAATTCTCTAACCAGGGAAGTGGTTGAGGCTGCCTCATTAAACATATTTAAAATTCGGTTAGATAAATTTTTACATGATAGAGGAATGAGGGGATATGGGGAGAAGGCAGGAAGGTGGTTAGTTCATAAATTAGATCAGCCATGATCGTATTGAATGGCGGAGCAGGCTCGATGGGCCATTTTTGGCCTACTCCTGTTCCTACTTCCGATGTTCCTATGTAAGTGGCTGGAATTTGCTTCTACCATGCTGTAAATAAATTTAAATAATCGCATGGGCTTAGTGTTCTTCTGTGGAGAGAGTTATGATTTTACGGACTCTTATCCTGGTGATGCTTTCTCCCTCAAAAAATTTGTTTCATCCTGCGGAAAGAAAGGTGCAAAGTTGTGAATAAATATTGAAAATAAATTGATGTTTGAGCTCAATTCAGCTGAGTGCTGGAGATGAAGTGAGGGAAATGGTGGGAAGAGTAATGTTATGTTTGGAACATGATGAAAGCTGATGTTTCTTGGAGGGGAGAATATGAGAGCCCATAGAATTACAGGAAAGATGGGTAGAATATTGGCTGATCGGCAGGAAACCGAGAGTAGGAATAAAGGCATCCTATTCTGGTTGGCTCCCGGATACTGGTCGTCTTCCGCAGGGGTCGGTGTTGGGGCAAATTCTTTTTACATTGTATGTTGATGATAGAATAAATGACTCTGTGGCAAAGTTTGTAGATGATACAAAGGTAGGTGGAGTGTCAGGTAGTGAGGAGGAAATGGTGGACTTTTTTATTTATTGTTGTAAGGTGGTTTATATGAATGTTTGCACTAAGATGCTGCAGCAAAACATCAAATTTCGTTTCCTGTTCATGATAATAAATTCTGATTCTGAGAGGCTGCAGAGACTTAGTTTAGGAGAACGGGCAAAGAAGTGGCAAATTAAATACACTGTTGGAAAGTGTACAGTTATGTACTATGGTAGAAGGAATAAAATTGCAGACTATTATTTTGATGGAAGGAAAATACAAAATTCAGTGGTGCAAAGAGACTTGCAAGTCCGCACCTGCAAAACCCAGGTGAAGAAGTTAAATACAGTGTTGGCATTTACATCTGGAGGATCAGGAAATAAGAATAGGGATGCAAGGTTGATGCTTTATAAGGCACTGGTGTTCGGGGTACTGTTTTGGGCTCCTTATTTAAGAAAGGGGTGCTGGCATTTGAGAGGGTTCAGAGGAGATTTACAAGAATGATTCCTGGTATGGAGGGATTAGCATATGAGGAACATTTGATGGCTTTTTTGGACTGAGAACAATGAGGGGTGATCTCATAGAAACATTTTGAGTGTTGAAAGACTGGGAAAAGTTAGATGTGGCAAAATTGTTTCCCATGGTAGGGGAGTCTAGGACAAGAAGGCATAACTTCAAGCACCCATTTAAATCAGAGATGTGGAGGAATGACTTTAACTAGAGAGTGGTGAACCCCTGGAATCTGGTGGCTGTGGAGGTCAAGTTGTTGGATGTATTTAAGGCAGAGATTGTTAGGTATCTGAATAGTCAGAGTATCAAGAGCTTTGGGAAGAAGGCCAGACAGTGGGGCTGAGTGGGACAACAGATCAACTCATGATGGAATGGCAGAATGGACTTGATGGGCCAAGTGGCCTACTTCCCCTATATGTTCAAGAAAGTAATTGAATAAGTTGGCAGTTATCTAAAGAGCAGAAAGAATATTGGGAGTTGGAGTTGAAGCAGAGAATTAGGGTTAGGGTTGCCTTAGTGAGACAATTGGACCTCCATCTACACAAGCCAGATTTTGGGGAAATGGTTTTTTTTTACCAACCTCTTAGTTACTTCTGCCCGGGCTTTCTGGCTGCGAGGCATATGGATTCTCTGAGCTTGGCTGAGAACTTGATTGTGAAAGTTCTGAGGAGAATTTCTGTATTAGGTGCTGAGAGGATATTTACCAACAAGGGCAGAGGTGTTGCTTCAGAATAAAGGGTTATTCAAGACACAGATGGAAAGAAATTTCATTTCAATGTGTCATGGATCTTTGGAATTTTCTATCCCAGAGATCTGTAGTTATTGAATGTACTCGAGACACAATATTTGGACATTGACCAGGAGAATAGGAAGGAAAGCTGATATGATTCCACAATTGAAATCATTGGGTTTCACTTTCATGTTATCAGGATGATATGGCCTAACATTGTCTATAAGATACCTTAGAGTCAGAATTGACATTTGATCAGATTGTACCTTCCTCACTTGTGACTCCATTTAAGTTTAAAGTTAAAGCACATCCATTTAAAATAATGACAATACAGTGCAATGCAATGTTCAGAGGTCTGGCTCCTCCATTGGCTCCACCCTCACCTACCCAAATATAAACCCTGGTTTTCCCATCTTAACTCAGATTCACCTGAGGACTATTGCCCACCGACCATTGATTGTTAGCTATTAAAAGTGTGTTTGTACTTACTTGTCTCTGAGTGCAATCTGTCGCATTACAATTTTAATAGCTAAGCTTTGAAGCAGGATGGAAGCCCTGTTAAAGCCAGGCATGCTCCATGTCGACCCTCTGTACCCTGAGGCCCCGGAAGAATTCATCTACTGGCTAGAGTGCTTCTAGTCCTACCTGATGTCCACACAAGACCTCTTCAACTCTGATAATCTCCGGAAATCTGCACTTCTCTCTGGAGTTGGCCTCAAGGGGTTCACTGTTATCAGAGATTCTGCTACCTATGAGTTGGCCACAGAAGGCTTGAAGTCCTGTTACATGATGTGCTGCAAGGCACCGGCTTCCTCAACATCAACAGTGTCCGGGTGAGCCACTAGATAATTATGTTCTTGAACTGTGGGCCCTGCCAGAAAGTGCGCCTACGATGTGGTCACAGCCTGGGTGAGAGAGGAAGAACAAATCCGGGATACCCTCATGGCAGGAGTGAGGTCGAGTTACGTGAGGCAGTGACTGCTAGAGTTGGGCAAGAAAGACTTGGCCAACACCCTGGAGCTGGTGAAAGCTCTTGAATAGGCCCAACTGGGAGCTGACAACCTCACAGGCGAAAGTGGCGCCTTTTCAGAGGACCAGGTCATTGGGGCACCTGTGACTCCTGCAGCTCTAGTGCCAACCAAGGAAGCTACTTCTGTGAACAGGCACAGCATCCCCATGTCTGATGCCCAGTGAAGGACTCTATATGCTCAGGACGTGGTAAACTAGGGCACTGGTGAATGTCTGCAGAGCTAAAGGGAAACCAAAGAGGGCGACTGCTTGTATAACCCCTGAATTGTTGTTTGACCTGCGCCTGAGTGCCGAAGTGCCGACATCAGTCTCTCCATGCTATTCATTGCCAGCATCTTGCTTCACCTTGTGGCAGGACACACCACCAGAAGTAAAGCATCACGGGAAGCTACAATGGCCATTTTGTTGTGCCTCAAGCTCAATGCCACTTATTCCTCGGATCAAGATGGAGGGCTGCCATCTTGCTATGCCTCATGGTTGATGCCATTTTATCTGCACGTGGGCAAAGAGGAGAGAGTTGACATCAGGATGGGGAGCAATGGGTTTCCTGAGCACTATCATCAGTCATCCAGGATCAGGCATCACCTCACCAATTGAATAACTCGACAATGGAGGTGTGGACAAACGGACATTTGACTGATTGTTTAGTAGACACTTGCTCCACGGAGAGCTTTATAAACTCTGCAACAGCTCTGCGTAGCCGACGGACTATGGTATTTTCCTAGCTTTGCACTCGCACTCTGCGACAATCCAGGCGTATTGTATAGTACATCTAACTGTAAAAGGTGAGGGGGGGGTGGATTTCTGTAAGTACCAATTGTATGTACTGAAGGATTTGTGTGCTCCTGTGTTGCTGGGCCTGGACTTCCTGTATCACCTTAAAAGCATGGCCATGGAATACTCTGGCCTACTTCCTCAAATCACAGTGTGGAACGGAAGGACCCAAAACCCAGATACCACATGTGGTCTTTCTACTCTAAATATTGATCCCCTCCCTCACTGTTTCCAAACCTGACTCCCGACTGCAAACCAATATCCACAAAGAGCAGGCAATACAGTGCAGGGGATCGGGAATTTATTAGAGCTAAGACACAGTGGCTGCTCAAAGAAAATTTCATTAAATCTAGCAACAGCCCTGGGAGAGTCCAGGTGCTAGTCATGAAAGGGGAAGAAAAGTCCAGGCTATTGATTCACTATAGGCAAACAATTAATCGTTTCACTCTCCTGGACACGTAACCTCTCCCTCGAATTTTGGACATGGTAAACAAAAGTATGCAGTATCGGGTCTATTCGACTATCAACCTGAAAGCTACATATCACCAATTACTGATCCATTCCGAGGACTGCCCCTACACAGCATTTGAGGCAGAAGGATGGCTCTATCAGTTCCAGAGGGTCCCTTTTGGCATCACTAATGGGATCTCAGCCTTCCAGAGACAGATGGACAAAATGGTCGATGAGCACAGGTTGAAAGCCACCTTCCTGTATCTTGACAATGTCATCATTTGTGAATTCTCTCTGGAAGACCATGAGGTCCAGAGGTTTCTCTACATGGCCAAGGCCATGAACCTCTAGTGCAACTCCAGAAAGTGTGTGTTCTGGATGAAACATCTGGTGATCCTGGGCTATGTGGTGGAGAATGGTGTCATTGGCCCTGACCCCATTTAAATGCACCCCCTGTTAGATCTCCTGATCTTGAGGACCATGAAAGCCTTAAGGAGGTGCCTGGGCTGCTTCTCCTACTAAGCTCAGTGGGTCCCGCACTATGCAAATAAAGTCTGCACCTTTCCTATTGTTGGCTGAAGCCTAGGCAGCTTTGACTACATTGCAAAGGCCACCATGCATGCTGTAGATGAGAACGCACCCTTCCAGGTGGAAAGCGATGCCTCTAATGTAGCTCTGGTCACTACCCTTAACCAGGCAGGCAGGCCGGTTGCCTTTTACTCCCACACCCTACAAGGCCATGAGCTTCGGATCGTTTCACTCTCCTGGACACGTGACCTCTCCCTTGAAGCCATCAGGCAATGGAGGGCATTACCTGGCTCGTAGAAAGCTTACCACTGCTCACCGACTAGCGATCAATGGCATTTATGTTTAATAATGTAAAAAGGGGCAAAATAAAGAATGATAAGATCACTAGGTGGAGGATCAAACTCTCCACCTATAATTATGACATAGGATAGAGACTAGGTACTCTCAATGAATCACCAGATGCCCTGTCAAGAGGAAGCTGTGCATCTGCACACACCGGCCAGTTGCGGTCACTGCATGATGGGCTTTGCCACCCAGGCATCACCTGCATGGCTCGTTTTGTCAAAGCTGCAACCTGCCCTACACCATTGAGGACATCAGGGAAATGATCAGGTCCTGCCAGGTCTGCACGGAGTGCAAGCAACACTTCCACCACCCCGACAAAGTGCACCAGATAAAGGCATCTCGCCCCTTTGAACGACTCACTGTCGATTTCGAGAGTCCCCTTCCACCAATGGAAATGTGTACTTTCTCAATGTCATTGACAAGTATTCACATTTTCCGTTTGCCATCCCCTGCCCAGACATGGCCACCACCATGATCATCAGGGCCTTTCACTTTATTTTCACCCTGTTCAGTTATCCATAGCAACTGGGGCTCATCATTTATGGACGAAGAGCTACGTTAGTACTTGCTCGTAAGGGGAATTGTCTCAAGCAGGATGACTAACTACAATCCCCGAGGGAACGGACAAGTTGAAAAAGAGAACATGATTGTATGGAAGGCCATGAAATTGGCTCTCTGGTCCAAAAGGCTTCCAGACTCATGCTGGCAAGAGGTCCTACCTACAGCACTCCAGTCCATAAAGTCGTTCCTCTGCACGGCGATCAATGCAACTCCTCACAAGCTTATGTTTATGTTCCAGAGGAAATCCACATCTGGGACTACTCTCCCGGCTTGGCTAATAGCACCAGGGCCAGTCCTGCTGAGAAAGCACATGAGGAGGAAGAAGAAAGACCTCCTGATTGAGAGGGTGCACCTACTGCACGCCAACCCAATGTATGCCTACGTTGCATACCCTGATGGCAGAGATGCACCTGTGGAACAGAGGATCTGATGCCTCAAACGAGCCAGGAACTACCGAGTACCCCACTCAGGGTCCTGGAGGACACTGCTCGGAAAGTGTTCTTATTCACTCCACGACCAGAGTCGGAGCTCTTGAGACCCACTGACCCTGTACCACAGGGGGTCCAGAAAGTTCGGGAAGCCCAAAGTCCTCCAGTACTGCAGCGCTTGAACAGAATTACCAGATCCCCTGACAAACTTAATATGTAAAGTATTAGTTTTTTGATTGAATAGTCTTGATTTTTCACCCACAGGCTCTATTCTGAAGGAAGGGGTGAATGCAGTGAACTGGAATTCACTGTCTATGCATTGTTCAGATGGCTGGCTCTTCCTCTGGCTCCACCTTCACCTAATCCAATATAAACCCTGGTTTTCCAGACTTACCTCAGGTTCACTTGAGGTCTATTGTGTTTATTGGCCATTGATTGTTAACCATTAAAAGATATTAAACTATTAACTATGTACTCCTCACTTGTCTCTGAGTGCAATCAGTCGTGTTACAAACAACAGACAAATGAAGACAAAAACTTTGAAAATATAGAAAATGAAATCATCAGGCACAGAAAATAAACAGAATATAGACTAAACCAGATCCTGAATGAGGAATATTTTCAGCATTTGGTTTCGTTTCCATATTATCAATGATGCATGTAAAATTTGATTCGTGAAATAGTTTTAGACCTGAACTCTCAAGCAGTGCTCTCAACCTTTTTATTTCCACTCACATACCACTTTAAGTAATCCCTAGGCCATTGGTGCTCTGTGATTAGTAAGGGATTGCTTAAGGTGGAATGTGAGTTTGTGGGGGGAGTTTGAAAACAACTGGTTTAGAGTAATGAGAGAGGCTTGACAGGTTGGATGCAGGAGGATATTTCTTCATGCTAGGATATCTAGAAGGAGGGGGGTCACTGCCACCGGATACAGGACAAGAGATTTGGGACTCAGATGAAGTGAAATGTCTGCATTCAGTGGATGGTAATTCTGTAGAATGTGCTATGTTGAAGGGGTCTCTAGCAGTTATACTTCATTAAGAGTTGAGGAGATTTGTTACGTCTTGGAAATCTCGACAGGTGTACTCTGGAGAGCATTCTGACTGCTGTCTGGTATAGAGTTACAATTTTTGCACCTGAGATGCTGCAAAACAATGAATTTCATCCAACATTGTAAATTCAATTCTGATTCTTATACAAGGCTGTGAAATCGAAACATTGAATATTTTTAAGGAGATTGATAAATTTCTAGTTAAAAAGGCATCAACCTATATGGGGGAGAGAGTGAAAAAGTGGCTTTGAAATTGGTAATCAGACATGATTACCTTGAATAGCAGAGCAGGCTTAAAGGGTTGAATGAGCTACTCTTGCTTTTTGTATTTCTTATCTCTGTTGAGCGCAAATGCCTCTGTGGAGATGAGAGACACTGGTCTCCCCTTCCTGTTGACTGAAGGTAAAATATTATTTGACATAATATTTCAACATTTAAATTTTGGTTTCAATCCACTAAAAATCTAAAGTATAAAAGGAAAATGTTCTTGTTTGTTTGTTTTAAATAAACAGGATGAAAGATTGTTAATAATACTGATGTCTTTCTGATGAATTTCTATCCTGCATTGTTCCAGTAAGTTTTTGAGTGCACTAAAACATAAGATCATTTTCATTCAATACCGAGAACAGCCATAAAGCTGCATCTGTTTTATTTTAATGTTCTTGCTGTATACAAAACTATAAATACTGATGAAGGAAACCAGCCGATAAGAAATACAGGTAGTTGTTTTGTACAAATTCTATTAAATGCATTTAGAACTGTTGGAATGACAAATGTCTGAAAAATACTGACATGCTTCTTATTCATGATTTATTTTTAAAAAATCTCAATTTCACTTGATTAAAAAAATTATGTACACAGGGACTGAGGTAGATTAATGTGTTGAAGCACTGAGGGAGTTGGATTGTCATATTTGTGACATGGAGGTTTAAGGGCAAGAACATATTCAGTGGATTTATTATGTCTTGTGAATACAGAGCTGGAGGAAAGGCGACAGGGATAGAGGAAGGGGAGAGATAAGGGTGGGGAGAGGGGGTGGGGGCTAATGGAAAGCAGAAGAGTTGCTATTAATGCCATCTAGTTGGAGGGTTCCCAAACAGAATATGAGATGTTGTTCCTCCAATTTGAGGGTGGTCTCAGTCTGGCAGTGCATGAGACCATGGACACACATGTCAGCATGGGAATGGAGCAGGGAATTGCAATGAGTGTCCCTTTTCCTCTAGCTCTGTCTCCCTTTCTTACAATTTCCCTCTGATTCCTTTCTTCTAGCTCTGCATTGATAGAGTCACTCACCCCCTCCCTCAATCAGTTCTCTCCTTTCCTCTCCTGTCCATGCCCAATGATCACCTTTTGTTTGTTGGCCTATGCTCCTCCCTTGTCCTTTCTCTCCCCCCCCCCCCCCCCCACCCAGCCTTTTTATTTAGGTGCTTTTGTGATTTTTACTCCTACTTTGAAGAAGGACTCAGGCCTGCGTGAACTGCTGAATTCCTCCAGCATTTTTGTAAACTTCAAATATGCTTTTGAATATCAGGAATCAATTGTGTAAGAAGTTTTCATACAAAGCCTATTTGGGAATGGGCTACATTTAGACAAATGAGCATTCAGTGCCTCCACTTCTACCTGTAATGTTTTTCTGTTGTATTTATAATATGGAACCATAGATCTGAATTTTAATTCATGAAAACAGGTAAAGCTTTGTTGGAGGGTACAACATTTTGCCAGGGGAAGTAGTGGAAGCAGATATAACAGCAAAGTTTGGGACATTTAGATAGGCACGTAAACAGAACAGGGAATGGAGGGATATGGACCATATACAGACAGTTGGAATTGGATTAAATTGGCATTATTGGTCAGTTTGGACATCATGGATCAAGGGAATGTTTCTGAGTTGTACTGTTCCATGTTCTAAATTGTGTAAATCTGGAATATGAGTTGAATCTGCCTTGAATCTGTCATCATATGAGATGAGAATGGGTGGTCAATCCTCTTGTGTGATCAGGGTTGGGCATTTAAAAATTATAAAGAGGTGCTGACCTTCACTTGAAATTGAGTTTCCTTTTAATTTTTAATGTGTGGGTTTCCTGGCCTTGGGGATCAACTAAAACAGACAGGAGCTGATTAGCTATCTTTCCAGCACAACTTGGGCACCTCAAAAAAAAAATTACCAGTAAATTATTTACATATTCTATCTATTTATTCACCAATGCAGTTTTCTACTTTGCCCAGTCAGAACTTCCTGACAATTATATGAACCTGAACCAGCTCTGGTCCTGTTCACCAACATCTTTTAGTTTCTATCCATCATCTTCTCCCCAACAACAGTAAACAGGACAACATCCCATATTTGGTGCACCCTCTCATGTAAACAGAACCCTTTTAATATCATCAGAACCCTATCTCCAAAAATCGGAACCTTTATCCTGTTTTGATCATTCTTTCTCACAATCCTGAATATCCAATCCCAGATCCATATCTGCTTCTCCCTACATCCCTGTGCAACTCCTACTGCCTCAGTCACTCCTAATTACATGTTATGGCAAGTTTTGAGCTTCCACAGCAGAATTTCCACAGGTATGCCTTTTCCCTGTCAATGAGTTTGCCTCCAGGTGGGAACTTAATGAAGTTAAATTTTGCAGTACATTTAGGAAGCTCAATTTGTTTCTCAATTTCATAATAGCTTTGCACTCCGCCCTCTTCCACCTTTCCAGAGAAATTATTTCAAGTTATTTAAATATTGTAGAACAGAAGGACAACCCTGCAACTGCAGCCCCTACCTTATCTCATAGCCTTGCTTTATCTTCATGGATATGTCTAGTCCCTTTAAAAATATCCTGGTTTCCTACATTTATCAACCATTTTGGAAACAAGTTTCAGATCTCAATAATTCTTTATGTGGGAGAAATTGAAGGTCTTCACTTCGAAACTTTTGCCAATATTTATGACCTCCACTTACATGCTGGAATAAATAGTTTCTCCTTCTTTGTTGTTCAAACTCTGGAGGACAATACTGCTGGTTTAGATTGTTCTTAGAATTGAAAGCTTTCAGCTTTGTTAACCTCCTTTGGTTTCTCTCCAATACTTGCTAAAATGAGGGTGAAGAGAATTATATATAAGACTCCAGTTGTGCCCAACTGATGGTTTGCAAAGAAATATAAATACTTAGTGAACAAAAATTAAAATGCTAGAAGAGTTCAGTGGTCAAGCAGCATCTGTGGAGGAAAAAGGAATGTGCCAATGTTTCAGGTGGAGATCTTGTATCGGGACTGCCTCCACCTCCCAGAAATAGGGAGAGTAAAGATGGTTAATATATAAATGTGCAGGGGAGGGGTGGGACAGCAGCTAGTTGGTGATAGGTGGAACCAAATAAAGGTGGAACAATGGGTAGTAGGAGCAAGATTTTGGGTATGAAGTGGTAGGGATGGAAAAAGTGAACAAAGCAGTGAGGCACTGGGTTGTCAGGTGGTAGTGGGAAACAATCACAGGGGGAGTGGATTACTGGAACCTGCAACATTCATTGGTCATTCCATTAGGTGGTAGGCTACCCAAGCAGAATATGTGGTATTGTTCTTCTAGTTTGTGCTTGGCCTCATTGTGGCAGAAGGTAATCCAAGGACAGACAGGTGGGTATAGGAATGACATTTCATCAGCTCATCCTTCCCTTTATTTGATTCCATCAACCACCAAGTCCACCCCACCTCTTACCCACTGTTCAATACGCTGGCCATTTTTCCATTCTTCCTGCCCTTACCCCTCTATCCCCTCCAGTCCTGAAGCAGGTCAACCTGAAATGTAGACAAATCACTTCTGCTTCCACAGATGCTGCATGGCGTACTGAGTTCTTCCAGCTACTTACTTATTTTTGCTTCAGATTCCACCACTGCAGTCTGTGGTGCCTCCAATATTAATACTTAATTTGCACATGGAAATGGCCTGTCATACTTTAATTAGGTCCTCCTGCCTGTGGGAGTAATTCCAGGCACTTGCTGCAATGCATATTGTTGCAGGATTTCAACCTGCAGCACTAGAAGTAAAAATGACCATAACCATCAGGCAATGTCTGCTGGATCCTAGAATTCTGCCCATTTCCAGAAGGTCCAGTATCCTCATGTTAAGACTCTGGAAAAATTTTGTTTAAATAAATGACCTTGCATATAAAACAAGGTCAACTGATTTTAAAGTGCATTTTAACTGATTCCTATAGTGGGCCATGACGGAGGTGTTCTAAAGCAAAACATTATCAGTCCTTTAAAATTAATAGCATTTCTCAAGGAACACAAAAGAACTGTGTTAAACACAAGGTCACCAGCAAAAATTGGAGTTTTATCTGCTCAGCGATATTTTTTTTAAATATAAAAATGAAACATGCAATAAAATTCATCATTATATCTGCAATTAATAATTACTTTTGGTGTAACTATGATAAATGTCATTTTCGTAAGAGCCATGCCCAACATTAAATTCTCATAAGAAAGATAGATGAAGAAGAAATTCAGAGATGGTATTAAAATGTTGGTGTTAAAACACAGATAGATGAATCTTGCTCCTGTAATTATGCTTTTATTATCATGCATATGTCAAAACAGATTTTTCATCTTTGTCAATTAATCTGCTGTAGAGAGAAAATTTGATGCATTGTGTGACATAAAAATAAAGCATTAAAATATACAAGTGTCCTTCGATGAAAACCTGGCAGATTTAAGTCAAGGCACGCAGCATCACCTTTCTCAGTAATCAGATCTGCTATTCATGGATATGGAAGATTAACATCCATTATCTTCCATGGTCTGTTATAATCCCATAGAGATACTGAGAGATATCCATTACATGGCCAGTGATGTTCTGCCTGCACATGACACCCATTTTAAAGGAACGATGTATAGTTTCCTATCTACAATCTTTTTAGTTATAAAGGTGGGGAAAGAAATATTAAGCAGAAAGTACATCCCTTAAATTAAACTGTCATTGCAGAAATAAAGAAGATGAATACACAATTCATCCTCAGAAGATATCTTTAAATATTAGAAATTATTGTCTTCTCATTAAAAATTAAAAATATCAGAATGAAACAGCATTAGAGATGACAAGGCCCATCATACCTGTATGTTTTTTTAAAATTAAAATTATGTACTAAATCCAACTCTCCTGCTTAGATCACATAGCTCATTACATTTTTTTCCCTCTGTGTATTTGTACTTACCTTTTTAAATTTTTTTGAGGCAGAACATTCCAGATCATGGAGACTGACAGAACAAAGGTTTCTCAGATTGCCTGTGGTTCATATGCCACTGGAAACATTTCTTGTGGTCTAAAATGGAATTTAAATATTTAAAGAGAGATGGATCAGAAGTTGATTAAGGCAAGAATTATGTTCTCTTACCATCAGCACCATATCCTGGTCTTCTCACTTTATCAGGCAAAATCATATTTATAGATTTCTAGAGATTCATGGAAATGGACACCAGCGCAATGTGTCCTTGCTGAACAAGATGCCTATCAATGCAAATCCTATTTGCCAGCATTTGGTCTATGTACCTGCCTAAATGTCTTTTAAGCATTTATAATTATTTCCACCTCTAGCACCTCATCTGGCAGCAAGTTTCACATACTCACTACTGTTTGTATGGACAAACTTATCCTTCAGATACCCTTTAAATCCCCTCACCTTAACACAGTGGTTCTCAACCTTTTTCTTTCCACTCACATGCCACCTTAAATAATCCTCAATTAACCATATTCTATGCCATAGATGCTCTGTAGTTAGTAAGGGATTTCTTAAAATGGCATGTGAGTGAAAAAACAAGGTTAAAGATCTCGGCCTTAATCTATTCCCTCTAGCTTTAAATGACTCCAAACCAGGAAAGTATTGTTCACATATTGGCAGCCTATATAATTCTGAGCTCATTTTTGACTCCACATTTGTTCTATATTAAAATGATTAATTTCTAGTATCTTGTGTCTTCATTCCAGGCTTTGACTAATCTGTTGTCTTTTTCATCATGTTTGTTGCCATAAGACTTTATGATTTAATTGCTGCCCATATTAGCTTTTCATCTTGGATCCTACATATTACTGATGTTGGCCAAAACTGTTGTTCTAAGGCATACTCACAGAAACTGAAATATTCGTTGACTTGTGCGACTGCAGGTTCACTTCCACCCCGATTTTAAAACCTTCATCCTTGTGCCCAGATCTTTACATTGCATTTCTGAGATGGTACCTAACAATTTTAATCAGGTGATCAGCCCAAGATTTTGAAAATGTTACCTACCTTAAATGACCTTAACCTGGTTGCTGGGCATGGTAACAAGGCAGTAAATTGGGTAAAGGTGATTGAAGGAAAGAGGAAGGATGGAGGGAAAATAAGTGTGGGTGGTGGGGCTAACACACAAGTCGATTCAAGAGTGAGATGGTGGTTGGCATTGGACAGATGTGAATTGCTTATTTGGCAGCTGATTGTGAGGGGACCCAGTTGGGAAGGTGATCAGTGGGGATGATGAGTCTGGGAAGTTTGATCAGAGAGGGGATTGGAGTTTGCTCAGATAAATGATTGTAGAGTTGGTTGGAGAGATGATGGAGTGCTGAAGAGATCAGCCATTTCTAATCAAAATACTTAGAGGATACTGGAGAAAAATATATATCTCCTTGGTAATGGGTAAAGTCGGAGAGCTTTTAATAATACCATGCAAGTCTGGCATTCTAGGTAATTGGATATGCAGTGTCCTGCAATAGGAAGCTGTTTGCGCTGTTTCCCCTGGTCCACCTTTAATGGGGACCTGACTGCTTTTCCGCTAAACTTAGCTCATCCCTGGGGATCGGACAGTCTACCTTAAATGGAATGGAGTGGATGGAAGTTGACCTTTTTCCACTGCTGGAAACAGCATGCCAGCACCTGCTGGAATTAGGGGATATGGGGATAAGGCAGGTAGGTGGAGTTGGGTCATAAATTAGATCAGCCATGATCGTACTGAATGGCGGAGCAGGCTCGATGGGCCATTTTTGACCTACTCCTGTTCCTACTTCTTATGTTCCTATGTTCCCCGGTGTGATTTGATGTCATTTGATGGCGGCATGGTAATTGTTTTCCTTTTCCACTGGACACTTAACAAATTAATTCCCAGTTAATTCCTGGAACAATGTGCCAGTGAAAAAGGAACAAGGGTCACCACACTCATTTTAATATCACTATGCAAAATCGTGCTATAAAGATGAGGCAAATGACTGATATAGTTCTCTGACAGAAAGATTTAAGCCCCTTTTCCACTGGCACATTGTCTCAGGAATTAATTGGGAATTAAACAGACAAGAGCCCAGTGGAAAAGGAAAACCATTAGCACACTGGTGTCAAATGATATCAAGTCATGTTGGGGATTGACGGCCTCTACCCCTACTCATATTCCTGGCATCAGCTGACATTAGCATGCTGTTTCAACCAGTGGAAAAAGGACTACTTCCATCACATTCCATTCCATCAAGGTCGACTGTCCGATTCCCAGGGATGAATTGTGTTCAGTGGAAAAGCAGTCAGTGTCCCGGTTAAAGGTGGCCCAGTGAAAACAGCACCAACGGCTTCCTATCCCAGGACACTGCATGGCCAATTAACTGGGATGCCAGTGGGAAAATGGGTACTGTTTGATGTCACTGTGCCCTTGTTTTCTCCTGCTGCTTTTGCTCTTGTCATGATGCTGCCCTGACACCTATGTTCCCAGATTTCCTCTTGCTCTGTCCATATGTCTCATCACACTTTGTTCTTTGCTCTGGGGTTTTCTATGTTTATAGTTTTTTTTTTCATTATCATGGATCTCATCATTTTTCCTTCCTTTGGTTCTCACCTTGTTGCTTACCTGAAACCCTGCTCTATTCCTAAATGTGTTCCTGGTAAATGATGTTGGTGGCCAAGTATGGTGTTCTTGCTTCACCCACTGATGGTTGTTTTTAGCTCTCGATTCCAGCACCTGTAGTCTCTTGTGTGTCTTCAGCACTTTTTCCTCATCCTTGATCACCCTTGTGAAACTGTTACTGAGCTATCTCCTTGAACCACTGCAGTTCTTCAGTGCTCTCAGACAGGAAGCTGCAGGATATGGGATGGCGTGTGACTTTGAAGGAAGCCGATGGGAGACGGTGTTCCTGTGAGCCTTTTGTCATCTTGTTGGTGGGTTTCAAGATCATAACATGTAGGAGCAGACTTAGGCCATTTGGCACAAGTCTACTCCAAAATTTGAATCATGGCTGATATTTTTTCTCTCAGCCCTTCTGCTCATAACTTTTGATACCCTTGAATTTAGCCTGGATTATTTACTGCATCATATTTTGTAGATGGCATACATTTACGCTATTGTGTGTGTGTGTGTGTGTGTGTGTGTGTGTGTGTGTGTGTGTGTGTGTGTGTGTGTGTGTGTGTGTGTGTGTGTGTGTGTGTGTGAGAGACCCTTCTACCAAAGTTAGGTGGTACCTGGAATGTAATGCCTATCCCACAGTAAAGGAGTTTTCATACAGACATCTTCCCTTGTGAGAAATGGAGCAGAAACAAGAGTTTTTGAGCCCATGTGAATGTACCTTACCTAATCCCCTCTGTGTGTCTATGTTCTGATAAAATATATCATATTGTTAGGAGCTGGCATTTCTAGGCTTATGTATCTATATACAAAGTTTGTGTGTGTAAATATAATGGGCATTGAAGTTTCCCTAAGTTGCCTACCCGAAAAATTAATGCAGAGATGAAATGGGGGATTTATGAATATTGGGACATTTTACTGATGAATTAATAGTAACAGTTTTCTGAATTACAAATGAGAAAGTTCAAATTACATTTCTGAAATAAGTATAGAGCCATCATATTATAGTAAGAACATGATGATGTCCTGCTCTTGCTGTTTTTTTTAAAAAAAGAACACAATGTTTACAGTTTCAGGTTTGCATTCATTTTCATTTCGGTGCCTTTGAACATGCCTTTCTGATGCCTTCCTGGGTTTCATCAAAATGCTGGAAGAGTATACATAATCTCTCAGGGACTTCACATGGAGATCTTCATTGCCAAGAATCTGCAATAGCTTGAAGGGATGGCCTGAGTTTGATCAATGCAGTGTAAAATTCAGTTAGCAGCACGGATTTGTCCATGTCGTATTTCCACTTAATCCTTTGGGAGAAGAGCTCAAGTGAAATACTTACCCCTCTTGAGATATTGCAGTGCAATTTGCCTTTAATTTTACATTGATTTGAAAAGCAGATTTGTGTAATATTATATTATGTATATAAATACTTGAAATACTACTATAGGGTGAAGTTATTAACATGTAGTTTGACTAATGTTAATAAAATCTTGATCTAGTGAGCTACAATAAAAATGTTTCTATTTTAATTACACTTTAAGCCAAATTATGTCTTAGGAAAATTTATTTCTTTCCATTAGACTGTTGATTTCATGCAAATAAGATTTGCGAGCGTTCTGTTTAAAATGGGATGGTAGCAATTTGAATATGTTTTAAAAGATTTTTAGACATACATACATATAGCCCTTCTGGCCCACGAGCACGAGCCGCCAAAATATTCCATTTCACCCAGTGATGTCGCTAGGGTTGGTGTCACCTACCACCTCCCCCCACCACCACTGCCTGTCCCTTCCCATGATCCTTTACCGGCACCAGATCATTCAGAATCCTTTGCAATATTTTTTTGTACTAATTTTACTGATAAATCATAATCCCCGTATGTTCCTGAATGCAATGGCAATTCTTTTCTTTGGCTTGGCTTCGCGGACGAAGATTTATGGAGGGGGTAAAAAGTCCACGTCAGCTGCAGGCTCGTTTGTGGCTGACCAGTCCGATGCGGGACAGGCAGACACGATTGCAGCGGTTGCAAGGGAAAATTGGTTGGTTGGGGTTGGGTGTTGGGTTTTTCCTCCTTTGCCTTTTGTCAGTGAGGTGGGCTCTGCGGTCTTCTTCAAAGGAGGCTGCTGCCCGCCAAACTGTGAGGCGCCAAGATGCACGGTTTGAGGCGTTATCAGCCCACTGGCGGTGGTCAATGTGGCAGGCACCAAGAGATTTCTTTAGGCAGTCCTTGTACCTTTTCTTTGGTGCACCTCTGTCACGGTGGCCAGTGGAGAGCTCGCCATATAATACGATCTTGGGAAGGCGATGGTCCTCCATTCTGGAGACGTGACCCATCCAGAGATAAACAACTAGAAAAATTAAAATTACACCTTTAAATTCCAAAATCAAACTACTTCATTCTCAAAAAAGTTATTAATATGTTCACGAATACTAATGACCAAAATATTGTAGCCTAAAACCCCAGAAAATGTGACAAAAGCAGCGATTATAAAAACACCACCAGCAACAAAAACAACAGCGCATGCTTGTTGCGCATGGATACAAAATAACATGATTCGAAGCATCATCATAATTGGGTAATAATGACAGCTCTGACCAAAGCACATTAGAAGGTTCAAAAAGTAAATCAGCATGGAGTTTTAGCCTTGTAGGTAAGGTGGGTTTATATTAAAAAAATGTTGTTTTTGTTATTACTAACTATAGGGATATTTTTATTAAAAAATACATTTCTGCTGGAAAAAACTCCACAAAAATTTTATGGACAGTCATTTTGGTGTCATCCCCTCTGATGGTGTCACCCAGTGCAGTCCGCTCCCCCCCTCGCCATGATGCCAGTGAATTCACCTACAACCCCCGTGCATTTTGAAGGGTAGTAGGAAACTGCAGTACCTGAAGGAAACCCACACAGACACGGGGAGAATGTACAAATTCACTATAGACAGCACCGGATATGAACCTGGGTTGCTGGGGCTGTAATAGCGTTGCACTAACTTTGCTACCAATGTTCTTCAGCAATCACAAAATAGTTCCTCATTTTTTTTCTAAACACAAGCTAGTCATTGCTATTTCAGTTTAACAAATCCACAACATCAGCTTAAACCAAACGAAAATCAATTGTTGTCCACTATTTTCATCTTATCAATTTACAGGAATCTGCAGGGAAATGTAACAAATAGATTTCTGGGTTGGTTTCTAAGTGTCAATTGTTGAGTTGCTCATGATGACAATTTTCTATATAACTTCAATGTCTGAAACTTGCAACAATCTAGCTAAATTAATTGAGACCATGGAGCCAATTCTCAAGGGCTGTCAATATTGCAAGAATTAATATACTCAAGGGATTAATATTACAAAAATTATAATGGTTGTGGGATGAATGTTGGCAGAATCACCAGGAGGTCTAGTTTTTTTTGTTTTAATTTTGCCATCTGATCTTTTATTCCAATTTGAACATGTAGATGTAGCAATTTTCAACTCAGTGGTGCCCAATTTCCCATCATAAATGGGGCAAGGCAAAAATTTAACACTTCTCTATAAATGAGGTATGAATGAATGAATGTAATTGATACATGAACATTTTGCTTTAAAACTAGACATCATCTGGCCTCCACCCAACTTGCTACCTTCAACTTTTTAATTTGCATGTAAACCCCTTGGGATAATACAATTCGCTTGAAGGGATCATCTGGAGCTCAAGAGTAAAATGCTAGAAAGTTATGCCACTTTTATGAACCATGATTTGTGATTCCAGGCTTCTTTAATTGATATTGAGCGCTGTCGTGGCTGCAGAACTGTTGCAATTCCTGTAAGATTTCTGTCAAAACTTTTCTTTCATCAGACGTTCTAACCAAACAAAATGGTCAGAGGCTCTTGTGGAATGAGATGGCATCCTTGTAACTTTCTGATGATATAGCTTAAAAGGCAGATACGTGTCATAGAATTGTGCCACCTCTTGTAATCAGCCTGCAAGTAAGATGCCGCAGCTGACATAATGTCATCTGTTGCAGTTAAAATGGCAATCACTCCAAACATACCAATTGGATAAAATTTCTCTTCAAGCTATGAAAGGGTACGCCAACAAAATGGTCAACTTTCCCTGAAAGTGGCAAGGCAAATGGGTAGGGTGGCAAAAAAGACATATGATAGACCTGACTTGATTGCTTTGGGCATTGACTTTAAAAGTTGGGAAATCATATGGGTATTCTATATTGAGAGTATTGGATGCAGTTCTAGCTGCTACCGCAGGGTGAATGTGAAGGCTTTGGAGAGGGTGCAGAAGAGTTTCACCTCATTGTTGGCTAGATTAGAGAGTATTAGTTATAAGGGGAGGTTGATCAAACTTGGATTTGTTTTTCTGGACCATTGGAGGTCAAGAGGCGACCTGATGGATGCACATGGAATCATGAGAGGGATATGTAGGGCAAAGAGTCAGTCTTTTTCAAGTCAAATTACGTCGTTTATTGTCATCTGATTGCACAAGTACAACCCAATGAAGCAGCGTTCTCCAGTCAAAATACTAGTGGACATAGATTTAAGGTGAGTGGGGAAAGCTTAAAATAGATTTGAGAGAATTATTTTATACAAAGAATAATAGATGCCTGCAGCACTCTACCAGAGAGAATGGTGGAAGCAGATATGAGACATTTAAACAGGCACAAGCAGGAATGGAGGGATAGAGATCATGTACAGGAAGATAGGATTAGTTTTACAGCACCATGGTCAGCACAGACATAAGTTAAAGAGCCAGTACCTGCTCTGGACTGTTGTATGTTCTGATTCATTTCCTCTTGCATCAATTATGGACCAATGGCATTTAGACCTTCCATCACTTTCCCTTTGCCAGGGGTCAGGGGTCCATGCAGATACCAGCCTTTCATAGGCCCTTGGTCTTGTTGACTACACCCTTACTATGTTGCTGGATCATAAAGTCATCTAATCTATTAATGTACTAATGGCATGGGTTTATCAAAGCAGAATCCCTGTTGTCATCACATTCTGGAAATAAAGATTGAAACTTGAAAGTCTGCAGACTCTGTGATTGCAGTGTTTTTACTGGAAATAAAGAGAAAAGCAGCAGCTTTTAACTAATGACATTCATACTGAGTTTCTCGCTCTCCCACTCAGCAGGATGCCAAGAAGAAATGTGATAAGCCTGGGCAGCATCCCAATTTTATCCTCATTAGGATCCAACACAAAATGATGAAGGAATTTATCTCTAGCACCTGCAACATGAAATCTTTCCTTGCAACTGAACTGAATTGTCTGCCAAGGTTATATCCAGATTAAATCAGTTTTGTCTACTTTTTCTACTAATGTCCAAAGTTAAAATAGTTTTATGACAAGATATTCTTCATATCTATTTTTCCTCAATTCCCTTCTGATTCTCCAACCACTTACCCACACTATGGGATAATTTTCAACAGGCACTCGACTGAACTGCCAATAGATGACCTGTTTTCCAATAAGTGGAGAATTCACTGATTTTATTTGGTGGATGTACAATGAATGGCTTCCATTACCTCTTCATCAAATTTGTTTATTTTTGCATTTTTCAAAATGCAGTGGAAAATCTGTTTGCATGCTATCCAGACAAGTCAACCCATATTTGAGTAAAACAGGTAATGCAAAATAAAACAATGTTATAGACTTTTACAGATAAAAATGCACATTTGAAGCCAAGCAAAGGCATCATCAGTCAAGAGTCTGACAGAGGGAATGAAATTAGTGATGCATGTTTTCAAACTCGTGTACCTTCTCCCCAGCCGCTGTGCCAGTCTTGCCCATATGTTCAGACTTTGTTTTGCAGTTTTAACCATCGCTGCTGCTCCGTGGCTGTCGACTGCAGTCATATACGTACCTCACATTAGTCTGAATTATTTTCCATTCCTTGAGTTCATTTCTACAGCTGTCGCACTTTTGCAGGCAAGATAAAATGTGAAATTGTGAGTGTTCAATGACTTGAGTTGAATTTTCTTGTCAGTTATGTCACAAAGTGAACTTACAAAGTGAAGGGAGGAAAGTTTAGGGGAGACATCAGGGGTAAGGTTTTACACTGAGAGTTGTGGGTGCCTTGATTGACTTGCCAGGGGTGAGGCTGGAATAATAGGGGTATTTAAGAGACTCAGACAGGCACATGGATGAAAGAAAAATAGAGGTTTATGAGGTAGGGAGGGTTTAGTTTTTGTTTTTGGTAGGAATATATAGATTGGCACAACATCAAGGGCTGAAGGGCCTATACTGTCCTGTTGTGTTCTATATTCCATGATAGGTATTAAGAATGCCTTGGAGGAAAAATCTGATTTGTCACAAATAGTGAATTATTTTAATGTATATGAATAGTAATTGTTTCCCTGTTAAAATGCTTGGCCATACATGTAATGCATCAGGGGGAGTGCCAGAGTTGGTAGCATGGTCATTGAATGGGTATGTTGTAGTTCAAATACTGCTCAGCAACTTGATGAGGAAATCTAAGATGGCAGTCTTCTGTAGTGCTGAGGGAGAGACGCATTATCAGAAGTGCTGACATTTGCATGAGGAGTTAAACTGAGGCCCCATCTTCTTTGTCAGGACCACATCATGGTTTTAAGGTAAAAATTGCATTTGTCCCTGGTGTTGTGGTCAATATTCACTTCTTGAGGAAAGAAAATCAATCATTAAGTAACTATCAAGTTGCTGTTTGTGGGATCTTGCTGTGCTAAAATAGCCTGCTAAATATCACACACACTTCAAAGGTATCAAGCTTTGTGATGACCCAAGGTTATGGACAGGATGTGCAAATCTTTCTTTAAGTTAAACATTCTTAATAATGTATGTTCTTCCTAATTATGCATGAAAATTTGACAATCATTTAACTTGTCCTTACCCACTCTTTTTGTTTGGCTTGCAGAAAATGTGCTAAACCAGGGGAAAAGTATGTAACATATGAATAAATAATGTATGTGCACATGTATAACATAATTGGAGAGGGGGAAAAAAGCAGATGCTTGTGCTTTAACAGTTTTCTACAGTTCTTAATGATTCTTGGCAATATGTACAAATAGAATAAGAGCCCACACATACATTATACCAGCTATCAACAGATGGGTTATCTGGTTAGATTAGAAGTGTCAGGAACATTTTACTGGCAGAAGCAGATTATCTTCATATAACTGGATGTGTGTCAAGCTTGGAAAACATGAATTTTTAAAACTGAGCCCAATGTCCTAAAAATGCTTAATGTTGTTTGTAGATTTTAATTAGCACAGTAACGGATTTCAAGTTACTTTGCTTGTGACAACTAAAGATAATAATCAGTTATGTTCAGTGCAGCAACCCATGCGCTTCACAATACTAAAACATTTTATGTCTTGCTGGGAAACATTTCAGCTAAAATGTTTTCACTTCACTGATTTAGTAAGAAACACAAAAGCAGAAGATTCTGGAACCTTGAGAGGGCAAAGAATTGCTGGAGGAACTCAGCAGGCCAGACAGAATCCATGGGTAGAAGTTTTGGGTAGAACCCTTTATCAAGACAAGGAAATGAGTGAATGTGAAATGAGGGAGAAAAACCCTAACTCCAGGAGTTGTGGAGCCTGTGGTCTTGGGCACTAAGTGAAATCTGATCTCTGTAAATGACTGGGTAGTTAATACCATGCTAGTGCAATTCTGTAATTAGATAGAACTCCTCACCAGGAACTTTGAGGGGAATAGCATCATGTTTAGATTGCTGTCACGTGTAAAATAATGTTGTGCAGACAGGAATTGTGGTGTCTTGTGCACTGAAGCAAGTTTTATGTGGTGTGTTAGGACCTTCTTTAAGTGGTTCTTTCTGAATTGCTTTTCCTTTTGTAACTACAAATCTCTGGTGATACCACACTAAGAATATTGTGTTCAGTTCTGGTCATCTCATTTATAGGAAGGATGTGGAAATTCTGGAGAGGGTGCCAAGAAGATTTACCAGGATGTTGCCTGGATTGGAAAATGTCATGAGGCAAGATTATCACTTTCCTCTTTTGGAGTTAAAAAGGATGAGAGGTGACTTAAACAAGATTCAGAGGGGCATAGAGTAGAGAAGGTAGACAGCCATTGTCTTTTTCCCAGGGCAGGAGCAGAAAATGCCAGAAGACATATGTACAAAGTGAAGGGAGAAATGTTTAGGGGAGATATCAGGGGTAAGGTTTTTACACAGAGAGTTGTGAGTGCCTAGAATGCCTGGTGGTGGAGGCTGAAACATTATGGGCATTTAAGAGACTCTTAGACAGGGTCACGGATGAAAGAAAAATAGGAGGTTGCGAGGTAGGTAGGTTTTATTTTTTTGGGAGGAATATATAGTTTGGAACAACTTCAAGAGCCAAAGGGTTTGTACTGTGCTGTAATATTCCATGTTCTATGTAAATAATAGTTCCAACTACACCATTGTCCCACAGAACCCAAGTCCTCTTACTCCTCTTGACTCTTCCCTGATCATTTCACAGCTTGGCACCATTCCACTTCTATCTCTGAGGTTTTCTCTAAGTCACACACTATGTTGATTTGGGTATAAATTATCTTCAATTTGGAACTATCTTCTGGTTGGCACAATGGATGCAATTTCAATTGATGGAAATGAGGTGAATCAAAAATATGTCACTCCATTCTCATGAACCATTAATACTGGTTTTACTAGAGATGGCCATGCATATTCCATGACAAAAAATAACCCTTGCCTACCCAATTATCTTTCTGGCTATCTCAATGGGATTATTCTCAGTGGTAGATTCATGACACCTTTGATCTCATCATCATCCTTTCTCCCACTGTCCCCAAATATCTGATCTCTTCTGACACCCTTACTTCCTTTCACCATTAAATTGCACCCAAATCCACTGGTTCTGTGATCATGTCTCCAGAGGAAAAGTCCTGATATGCAAGGTTAGAACAGTAAGGCCTATTCCAAATGGCACAGCACTTTGGATTTTGTACACAATGGAATATCTCTGCTAGGAAGCATTGTACAAACGTACCTTGGGTTTCCTTCAGCACTGCGTCCATCCCTCCGCCCAATACAATTGTCAAATGTGTTGGGAAATGTGGCCAGAACAATTTTTCACTTTCACCAAAAGAATAATGCAAAATTATACCCAAAAAAACGGACTTCGCAGTGATGATATTTACATGGTCTAAATCTTAACACTAATAGAATAAAAATAAAGCTTGCTTTCAGGAATAAGACAAATCCACAAGCCAGAGCATTTTATCAACTATCAACTCTCCTCCAGGTCTTCTAACCATTATTGGAATTGTATCCGCTCTTTCTGATCATCTGCAATTTCCTGAGTAGAAGTTCAATGAAAGAATTTTGGAGCCACTTTACAGTGTGTTGACAATGCAATGTCATGAACTTGTTGCTATTAATGGGATGAATTTCTAGGCAAAAATATTGGATTCTGTCTAATTAGAAAAAAAATAATTAATTTCAGGTGTTAAAGATTAGAATTTTGAACCTTATATCTTGGTGGTTTTGGACATGAGGAAGACAGATGCGTTGGCATTTTTCTTATTTGATCATGAGGTTTTCTGCTGTCACTGTAATTGTTAGGGAGCAAAAATAGTGTTCCTTTTCTCACGCAGCTTGTGCCCAATAGATCAATACCGTTGTATCGACCCCATAAAACCTCGATCCACCTCACCTCATCTCACCCCTCATTTTCTCTCATGTTTTGCTTTCCTTAAATATAACTATCTCTTTGTATCTTGACCTCTCTTTCCTTTATGATACTATTTGGTATCCAAGTTTTCAGATAGCTCTCTGACCAAGCCTCAGATCTTTTATTGCTAATAGTCCAGATTTTAATCAGATTATGCACCAGAGAAGTCAGTTTTTTTAGGTATAATTTTGCATTGCAGAGAGAAAAAAATAAGAGGAGTATTCTCTATCTTATCTTCCCTTACATGGTGGAGGTGCATGCTGCCATGAATTACAATAGTTACATCTTTTTTCATAAGAAATGCACAATTAAGAACACCAGGGATCCTGACAAAGCTTGGAAGTCTAAATCATACCCATTAGGGTCTCCCTTATCCATCTGGATCACAAATAACACCATGTGAACCTCTGAGAGTTCTCAGAATTTTGATTTTTTTTTGGCAGGTGCAGTGAATATATGATGAGATTCAATAGCAGGACTTTGGAGTTGGATATTTGGCCGATCGTTTTGCATCATTTCTTCAGTGAGATAAACATAATTGATGTGCTTGAAATATTAAATAACTATACAATGCTTTAAATCATTTATCTAAGTGCATCCACTCAAATAAGTAAAAATAAAGATTGCACATGACCCAATCTCAGCTTTATCCTGAATTCCACTTTTAGGACTACACGTTAAGTAGTTCAGCAGATTACAGTGACTGTTTCCATAAATATTTTGAGAGAATCTATCCTAATTTAGTCTTTACACTTCAGATGACAGAATTTTATATTTTTTTTATAGTCAGGACACAATACATGGTTAGGGACATGGAGACATTAGATTACTTCACCTCTATTCACTTTTATTCTAATCTCACCTCCTTGGGTCACTCTGCCTTTCACTCTCTTTGCACCAATCCTCACTTTATGATCAAACCCAAAGTCAAGGGGTCTGGCACACTAGCTTCTACCTTGCCGATGCCAGACCACAGTTCTTAGTCATATTCCACTTACTTACTCCTTCAACAGAACCCCACCAAAGAGTACCAAGCCACTGTCTCACCCACTATCTCTAACCAGGTCACTTCCAGACATCTCCCTCCCATGGCCTCCAACATCATTGTTTCCCAATCCCACACTGCTCAGTTCTATCTTCTACCTAAGATCCACAAACCCGAATGTCCCCATAGATCAGTGGTTACCAAACTTTTTCGGGCTGCCACCCCCTTGGCCTCTAGGCACATCACCAGCACCCCGCCCCCCATACAACAGTGCTGAAGAAATTAGTGGCGGAGCTGAGGGAGGTAGTGGTGGAGCTGAGTGGGGTGGGGAATTAGTGGCGGTGCTGATTGGAGTGGGGGATTAGTGGCAGAGCTGAGGGAGGTAGTGGTGGTGCTGGGTGGTGTGGGAGGGTTAGTGGTGGTGCTGAGCAGGGTGGGGAATTAGTGGCGGTGCTGAGAGGGGGTTTGGTAGTGGCGGTGAGAGGGGGTTTGGTGAGGGTGCTGAGAGGGGGGTGGCGGTGGCATTGAGAGGGCGTTAGTCACTCCAGTACAACATGGCAGCCACCAAGACCAGCTCTCACGAGAACACCTTGTTGGTGCTTATTTTGCTCACGAGTCTGGCCAGAAAATTACTGCACTGGCTTCTTCATTAAACTTTGCAACAAACTGAATAATAACAAGACAGAAAGTTTAGGCTGCCCCCTTTTCCTTCACCACGCCCTAATCACCCCTGTTTCCCTGACCACGCCTTTGGAACTTTCCACCACTGACCGGGGGGGTGGGGAGGGTGGGGTTGCAGCACCTACTTTGGGAACCACAACTGTAAACCAATTTCAGATTTATTGTCAGAGTTCATACATAACATCACATATATCCCTGAGATTCTTTGTCCTGTGGGCGAGGCAGAATTACCACTTACTTCTAGTGCTTAAAAATCCTGGATAAAACATACACATGTAAACAAATAAAGAACTGTTAACAGATAGCAAATGTAAACAAACTGACGGTGCAATACGGAGAGAATTAAAAGAAATAATTTAAGTGCACAAATAAAATTTCTTAAATGAGTCTCTGATTGAGTTTGTTATTGAGGAATCTGATGTTGTTCTTTCTTGAATCTGGTGGTGTGAGTCTTGTGCGCCTATACCCCTTCCCTGATGGTAGCAGCGAGAAAGAATGTATGCTGGATGGTATGGATCCTTGATAATTACTGCTGCTCTCCAATGGGAGTGTTCCCTATAGATCAGGGGTGTCAAACTCAAATTCAAGGAGGGCCAAAATTAAAAACTTGGACTAAGTCGAGGGCCGAACTAAATATTTATTGAAAATTTTCAACAACATCTGCATGTTTTCTCTTCTTTCAACATATGTAATGTTAAACTTTTTCTTATTAAAATAAATGTTTAATAATAGTTTTGGATAATCTCTTTCCAGAAGCATTAACAAATGAGAAATAAAATATTCAATAAATAATATTTCTCTATAGAGGATTTGTCAAATGTTGCTAGTGTGCTGTCGAATAGTAAAATCTGAGGGCTATTGAGAATGTGGGAGAATAACATAATTCCTGAAACAATCAAATGGATGACTGATTGTGGGCATGAACTCTAGCAGGGTTATTTGCCATGCCCTTTTTCCATTGGTACAGATATCCTTTGATTTACACACTTTTCAAGTTTTATGCCTAATGAGCTTGTATCCAGGTGCAGGACCATTTTTAACCAGGAATACATTTATCACTGTGACATGAAACAATTGGAAGATCGTTTTATCCTGAGATTAAAGTTCATAATCCTTACTCAGGCCTGTGTGCGGGAGGGCGGGGTTTGCGGGCGATCGGGTTGGACAACGACAGTGCGGGGGCATCGGCTCTCGCTGCAGGGCGGCATCTCGGCGGATCAGCGGCCCCGTCACCGTGAGTCGCGGGTCGGCCTGCAGCAGGGAGGGGGAGTGGGCAACGGTCCTGGCGAGGTCAGGTCCGAGGCCTCCGGTTCCAGCTGCTGGGAAGCGGCCTTGGCTTCCCCTGACACCGGCCAGGCCCCAAAACCAGAGTCCACGGTGAGACCCTGCAACGTAAACAGAGGAGGTGGGGGCGATTAGCGGGCTGATGCCAATGCATTCTGGGATTTATAGTATTAGCTGTGCATGCGCTATACTGGCGCGGCGGCCAGCGGGCCACCTCTAATACATTTTTGAAATGATCTTGCGGGCCAAATATAATTATATTGCGGGCCAAATTTGGCCCGCGGGCCAGAGTTTGACAAGTGTGCTATAGATGTTCTCAATAATGGGGAAGGTTTTGACTGTGATGTCCTGGGCTGTGCCCACTATCTTTTGGAAGGCTTTGTATTCAGAGGCATTGGTGTCCGCATACCAGACTGTAATGCAGCCTGTCAGCACACTTTCCTCTACACATCTGTATAAATTTGTCGGGGTTCCTGGTGTCACACCAAACCTCCGCAAACTCCTGAGGAATTGGAGGTGCTGAAATTCTTTCTGCATGATCCTGCCCCACCTAACTACTATAATCTTCCCTCCACTCCAATTTTTCTCCCCTGGTCCAGTCCCTCCCGATCTACATCCGTGATATCTCACATGCCCTCCATCACTTCAACTACATCTAATTACTTGAACTCGACCACCTCATTTTCACTATGGACTTCCAGTCTTTGTACACCATATCCTCCATGTTGAAGGTTTCAAAGCCAGCGACCTGGGTTCAAATCTTGCACTGCCCGTAGGGCATTTTACATTCTCTTTGTGTCTGTGTTGGTTTCCTCTGGGTGGTTCAGTTTCCTTCCACCTTTAAAATATACGGGAGTTGTAGGTTAATTGAGATATTTGGGGTGCAGGGCCTCGGGGGATGGAAGGGCCAGTTACTGTGCTGTATGTCTAAAAATTTTTTAAAGTCCTTCATTTATTTCTCAACAATAGACTTGACAGACCCTGTGCCCTGTCGGCCGGCAGAAATTTTTTCTCACCCTCAATAACTTGTCCTTTGACTCATTCAACTTTCTCCAGACAAAGGGTACCAATGGGGACCTGCATGGGTCTCAGTAATTTTTATTGGCTATGTGTAGCAATCCATGCTACAAGCCTACATAGGCAAGGCTTGTGGTGCGCTGTTAGACAAAATCAGACACACACAAGGCAAAGACCGTACAACAGGCTTTAATCGACGAAGACATCCACAGAGCAGGGCTGGTTGTACTGCTGTAAACTCTGAGGGAGTCTTCGGAGGGCCGGCTCAGGCTTATATCCCAGAGGGTGATTGACACCCGATTGGGTTGGACTTGATCCATTCAGGTCGGCATCCTGTCAGTATTCTACAGACCACCCTTTTGACTTGAGGGCCAGGAGGACTGCCTTCCAGATCATCCCGTTTTCACGTTCCACTTGCCCATTGCCTCTCGGGTTGTAACTAGTTGTGTGACTAGTCGCGATGCCCCTCGCAGTCAGGTACTGGCGCAGTTCCTCACTCATAAAACTAGACCCTTGATCACTGTGGATAAATGTGGGGTAGCCAAAATTGGTAAAGATTTGCGCCAGGGCCCTGATGATGGTGGCCGTGGAGGTGTCCGGGCAAGGGATAGTGAAGGGGAAGCGGGAGTACTCCTCTACTTATGTGAGGAAGTTGACATTTCAGTTCGTGGAAGGCAGAGACCCCTTGAAATCCATGCCAAGGTGCTCAAAGGGCCGAGTGGCCATTATGACATGAGCCTGGGGGAGGCAGAAGTAACGAAGTTTACATTCTGCGCAGATCCGGCATGCTTCGATCATGGTCCTGACGTCCCTGATGATGTATGGAAGGTTTCAGGACTTAATGAAATGGTATAGCTGGGTGACGCCCGGGTGGCAGAGGGACTTGTGCAGTGCCTTCATTTTGTCGACGTGGAGAGACGCACAGGTCCGGAAGAGGGCATCGGGGGTGTCATTAAACTTCCTCGGACGGTACTGGATGTCGTAGCTGTAGGTTGCCAGCTCGACTCTCCAGCGCAATCTTGTCATTCTTGCTTTTGCTCTTGTGAGTGGTGTTGAACATGAATACCATGGCGCTCTGGTCAATGAGGAAGGTGAATCTCCTGTTGGCCAGGTAGTGGCACCCGTGGCGGACTGCTTCTACGATCGCCTGGGCCTCCTTTTCAATAGCAGAATGCCCTAGCTTGGAGCCGTGGAGGGTTCTGACGAAGAAGGAGACAGGGTCCTCCCCACCCCCCCCCCCCCCTTGGTTGAGAGTAGCAGTGAGGGCTACATCGGAGGCATCACTCTCCATCTGGAAAGGGGAGTTCTCATCCACAGCCTGCATCGTGGCATCTGCAATGTCCTGCCTGATGCGCGTGAAAGCTTCCTGCGCCTCGGGTGGAAGGGGAAAAGTTGTAGCTTTGGCCAGTGGGCGGACCTTGTCTGAGAAGTGGGAAACTCACTGTGAATAGTAGGAGAATAAGCCAAGGCATCTGTGGAGTGCCTCTAGTGTGGTGGAGGGGTAGCTCCATTAATGGGCGCATCCGCTCTGGATCTGGGCCGATGACCCCATGAGCCATGATGTACCCCAGGATGGCGAGGCGGGTGGTGTTGAACATGCACCTCTCCTTGTTGTAATGAGGTTCAGCTCCTCCGCTGTCTGGAGGAATCTCTCCAGGTTGGCATTGTGGTCCTGCTGATCGTGGTCACAGATGGTGACGTAATCCAGGTGTGGGAACGTCGCCTTCAGCTTGTGCCGGTCTACCATACGGTCCATCTCCCATTGGAAGATGGAGACCCTATTCGTGTCCCCAAAGGGAACTTGGCAGAACTGGTACAGGTGCCCGTCTGGCTCGAAGGCGGTGTCGGGCTTGTCCCATGGGTGGATGGGGATTTGGTGATAGGCCAACTTTAGGTCAATCGTTGAGAAAACCCGGTAGCGGGCTATCTCATTGACCATGTCGGCTTTCCTTGGCAGGGGGTAGGCATCTAGATGGGTGTACTGGTTTATGGTCTGGCTGTAATCCACAACCATCCTCTGTTTACTTCCCCCTTTGACCACCAGGACTTGGTCTCTCCAAGGGCTGTTGCTGGGCTCTATGACACCTTCTGCCAGAAGCCACTGCACCTCTGCCTTGATAAAATCTCTGTCTGTGGCACAATAGAGCCTGCTTCTGGCGGCAATTGGCTTGAAATCTGGCGTGAGGTGTGAGAAGAGTGTTGGGGGGGGGGGGTAGGAGGGTGATGCGCAGTGTGGAGAGGCCGCAGGTTGTCTGGGGCTAGTAGGTTGGTGCGCTGTGTAGCTTGTAGCCCAAAGGCAAGGATGAAGCTCTGCAGGTACAGAGGTTGCCCCCTGTAGTAGGCCGATGGTATATCACCACAAGGCTCTTCAACTCTTCCTCTGCTACACTTGACAACTACATTGATGCTGCCTCATGCAGCCATGATGACCTCGTGAACTTTATTCATTTTTTTGCAAACTTTCACTCAACCTTGAATTCAATTAGTTCATCTCTGACAGCGTTCTCCCTTTTCACAATCTTCCTTGCCCTATCTTGGGAGAGAAACTCTCTACAGATATTTTCTACAAACCTACCAGCTCCCATAATGACCTCGACTACACCTCTTTACGTCCTGTCCTCTACAAGGATTCTATTCCTTTCTCTCAGTTCCTCCATCTCCATTGCATCTGCTCCTAAGATAAAGTCTTACCTTCTGGATCATCCAAGATGTCCTCCTTCTTCAAAAATGGCTTTCCTTCTACCACCATCAACTTAGCCATTACCTGCATTTCCTCCATTTCCTGCACAACTGCCATTGCCCTCAGATGCAACAAAGACAAGAATCCCCTTGTCCTCAGCTACCACCCCACATGCCTCTGTATCTAACATATTATCCTTTGAGATTTCTGTTACCTACATTGTGATAAGACTACTGGACACCCACACCTCCTCCTTCACCACCATTCAGGGTCCTAAACCATTTCTTTAGTTGGGGTTGGAGAATCATGGTGAAAGATTTGGGCACAGAGGTGCAGACAAGGGAACAAGAGTTTGGCATTGTGGCGGGCACCAAACTGGTTGAGGAGTAGGCGGAGAGGGCTGAAGGTGAGGCCTCTAATGAGGACAGAGCATTTGTCTCTGAGAGAGGAAGGTTGGAGGGGATAGTAAAGACCAGCAGGTGTCAGTGGGGTGGAGGGTGTCAGGTGTGGGGAATTGGGAATGGAAGGTTGGGAAGTCACAGCAGTGACAGAGGTCAGAGGGGAAGGTGCGGGTCGGGAGAGGGTCAGAGGGGAGTTAGTTGTAGATGAGAGGATCTGAGGGCTGGGGGGGGGGTGTTGGAACTAAATGGGAGCTCAAAGGAGTTGATGGGCTGTCAGCAAGGTGAGTTGAGAGAGGATGGGGAAGGGTAAGAATTGGTGGGGGAGGGGATGAGACAGAGAGATCTTGCAGCAGTGGTATCCAATGTGTTAGCCTTGTGTGGAAATTGGAAAGGGAATCGGCGTGAATGCTGGAACGGGGGTGGTCAGTGTAGAGGTAACTACCTGTGTTGGTGGAGGCATCGGGGGCACTGGAATGTGCGTGGCCAGAACCAGGGTTAGCAGCGGAGACGTCGCAAATTGAGGTCTCTGGATGCCAGAGTGGAAACCTTTGTTGGAGGCTGCAGGAACTCCGGCCTTAGGGTGGCTGGACTGAAGTGGAATCCCTCCCAAAACTCACAGCACTAATAGCTTTCTTGATTAACAATGCCATGCCACATCCTTTCCCTTTTCATCTGTCCTTTTGGAATACCAAATTACCAGTAATATAGAGTTTCCAGTCCTGGTCACCCTACAACTGTCTCTCTGCAAGAGCTATTCCGTTAAACTATTTCTGAAAGCACTGTCAACTTATCTGTCTAATTATAAATATTGTGTACATTCTGATAAAGTGCCTTTAGCTTTGACACTAACAATTTTTTACTTTCACCAAATTCTTTTTTTTTTGCTGCATCTTTATATTTTCTGCCTTTTCCTATCACCTTTTGCTTTGATTCTCTGTTTCATTATCCTGCAGCACTCTTCTCTCACTTTACACAGAACGCAGAACGTTACAGCACAGAACAATCCTTTTGGCTGACCTATACATACTTACCAAAAAAACCCTCCCTACCTCTACTTTTCTTTTGTCCATGTGCTTGTCTAAGAGTCCGTTAAGTATCCCTATTTTTTCCAGCCTCCACCACCACCCCTGGCACCCAAAACTATCTATGTGAAAAACGTACCCCTGATGTCTCCACTAAACTTCCCTCCCTTCACTTTGCGTAGATGTCTTCTGGTGTTTTCTACTCTTGCCTTAGGAAAATGGTGCTGACAGACTATTTTATCTATGCTTCTCATAACTTTGTAGACCTCTGTTAAGTTACCTCTCATCCTTCATCACTCCAAAGAGAAAAGCCCCAGCTCTGCCAACCTTGCCACATAAGATGTATTTTCCAATCCAGGCAACATCCTGGATTTTTCCTGCTGCAGCACTCTTTTCTTGGATGAGCTCATTCAGTTATTGAACAAAAATGATGCCACCTGTTGGAATCGAGGGGTTAAAACATTATGAAAGAAATGATTAATTAATAAGTGTATATTTACTGCATGGTTCAGGGGAAAAGAGAAATGTGATTAAGTGGCAATCACAGCATGGAGCAAAGTTGGCTGAGCAAAATTGTCTGCTCCCAAATACAGGGAGAGGAAATGCATAAAACGATTTAGGAGGAATGCTCAAACTGAAGGAGGTGGTGAGTAGTACAGGAGACACAGGCCAGACCAGAAAAAAGAATGGCCTGCAAGAAACAAAGGGAATGGAAAACCAGTCTAGGAGGAAGATTAAGGCAGGAGGAGGTGTTAAAGAGAACAGCAGAAATTGGCCAGACAGGAACAGAATGGTGATTAGAAATATCTGGGGATGAATTAATTTCTGATCAACACAACAGGATAGTCTGGCCTGGAGGATTAAGATGGGAGTGCTACACCCCAGATATCTGCAAAACAGGAGATGACTTGTGATAACCCTTATGCAAAAAGATCTAGCAAAGGAAGACAACTTTTGTTCTGTATGATAAGGTTGATCTATATAAACTGAGCCAACTGGACAATAGGGGTCAGTCTTGGGGAATAGCTCACTGTGCAGGTGACCTATGAACTAACGACTGACCCAGAGCTCTGTTAAGTTTTATTCTTGTGCTGTGTAATAAATTGACTGTTGAACCAAATACCTTCTCCTATCACTTCATTCAAAGAACGCGCTGGACTCAGACCACACGTAGACTAAATTAAGAGTAAGGTAAAGCCAGAGTCCGACACACCTTACACAGCAGGAAATATTTTATGAAAAACAAAATATATCTGCCTCCAAGGTTGGGTAGTATTTTGACATGAATTTTAATGGAAGAATAGTATGTATTAATATAATATTTTACACAGGCACGGGAAACTCTTTTTCCAAGAGGAAACAAGGCTCCATTCCAATTTAAAGTCATACTCATGTACCATAATTAGGATAAGCACACAACCTTCCTGAAATCCCAGAACGTATGTGCATAGAGTTCCTTGATACTGGGGATTCTTACAGTATACGTCTTAATATTTTATGTGTATAACTTCTATTTTAACTTATATTTATGTAAATATTCTCTGGGGTCCTGGAGAAATGCTATTTCATCTTTACCGTGCAAGCATGGTATGATAAGTAAAGGTGACTTGACATTTTTCAGAAGCACTGAGGCTGGAGATTTGCTCTATAAATTTTAAACTCAATCTGAATGGTCACTGATATGTTTGTAAAGTATTATAACAGAAGTATTGAACTGCACGTTTCACAAACATTTCTACGACTGATTCCACCTGCATTGAATTCGCCCATTGTTATTGAATGAAGATCAACTGGGACCAATGCCTGAAGAGGGCGCACAAAATCAGTGAACCGGTGCGGACTCGAAAGGCCAACATGGCCTGTTTCCGCTCCGTAAATGGTTATATGGTTATATGGCCAAACCAAATCCTATCGGACCCTGCATACTTGTAACTTTTTCCATACTCATTTCACAAGGAGATTTTTACAGAAATCCGGAATAAAATATTGCTGGATTTCACACACATCTTGCTTGTCAAATAGTGTGAGAACCCCAACCTGAATCTCAATGTGTAAAATACAAAAGAAATGATTGTTGTCTTCAAGAGAATGGCGGTCAGTCACTCTCCACTACATATAAATGGCTCTGTATTGGAGAGAGTTGAGAGCACAAATTTCCATGGTGTGCATGTAAAAGACGACCTATCCTGGAACCACAATGCCTCCTCATTAGTCAGGAAGTGCAGCAGCGCCTATAGTTCCTAAACAATTTGAGAAGGGAAGGGCTACCAACATTTTACAGAAGCACAATTGAGATTGTCCTGTTTGGCTGCATTATTTTATGGTATGATAACTGCAAAGCATTGAACTGGAAGTCAACACAGGGGATCATTAAAATGGCTGAGAAGATCACTGGTGTCTCCCTTTCCACTATTGATAACATTCAGTGAGAATGTTGTTTAAATAGGGCTCAAAGAATTACTGAGGATGCCTACCACCCATCACTCAGTATTTTTGACCTACTATTATCAGGAAGGAGGTACAGGAACATCAAAATCAGGACTGCCAGGCTGAAAAATAGCTTCTTCCTGTAGGTTGTGAGACTGATGAATGGAATCCTGTAAACATGTGTCTTTTATAAATGAAACGAAGTAAATTATTCCAAAATATTTATATTATATTATAGTTTTTTTTGTATATATTTAGTTATTATGTGTTGTGTGAGAAATGTACTATGCGCATGTGTGTGTGCACACTATTGTCTAGAGAAATGGTGTTTTATTATTCTTTTTCTTTGGCTTGGCTTCGCGGACGAAGATTTATGGAGGGGGTAAAAAGTCCACGTCAGCTGCAGGCTCGTTTTTAGTCAGATGATAATAAATGAACTTAAACATGAAAAATATAGAGATAGGCCATCATTTTCTGTTACATCACCACTTGTTCTATGAGCAAATAAAACTGCTAGAATCTCTCACCCTGACAGCTCACAAACCTCGCCACCATCTCCACTGTTTGCACCATCAACTTTGACTACAAGTTGCATCTTTGGCTCTGTCTTTTGTTAATGAGTGAGTGAAGTAATTGCTGGGTAAATAATTTGCCTGAGTTTGGCCCAGAACTCTTTAAGCCTTTCCTATCCACTGAAAGTGCACCAGCTGTGCTAATATGAATTGGTTTGCCTATTGGTTGAAATCAGAAAATAGATAAACTGGTATAGCTCTGTAAGTACAATTACCATGGTAGTAACCAACCAATTTTCCGCTGCAACCGTGTCTGCCTGTCCCGCATCGGACTTGTCAGCCACAAACGAGCCTGCAGCTGACGTGGACATTTACCCCCTCCATAAATCTTTGTCCGCGAAGCCAAGCCAAAGAAGAAGAAGGGCTTTCTGCGTTGCACTTATCATTTTGTGAATATTTTCAGTGGCCAAGATTTGAAAAAAAGAACTGTTAATGAAGTAATGGAGAAAATTGATTTTTCTGTTCCTTTCTCTTAAATAAACATCTTTAAGGTTGGAGCCAGTGTGGCTGCCGTGGTTCCTCTGCTTCCCTTGGTGGAATCATCTTTCACAGTTTACAGTGTTTTGATGATTGGGTCAAAGGCAAAATTGTGCAAAATTCAACTGCCACAGTTAGATGTCTAAGCCAACGTGTGTCCACTAAAGACGATCCAATTCCCAGGTGAGTCATCTGATGCTGCCAATTCAAATATATGCAATTACAACCTAACAGCTGCCTTGATGGATCATGGCATCAAATCATTGTATAATCCTGCCAGATTTAACAGAAGACTGCAGACTTCGGCCAAATTATCTTGAAATACGTTGACAGCTCATTATCTATAGCACTAACATGAATGATATTAATTCTTTATCATTCTTCCAGGGTAATTGGAGATTAAAATGCAGCAAATAGATCCAACTATTTTGCTTTACCTTTTCCTCTCAATATCTATAAAGAAGAAAATTATTTTTTTATCGTGTTCTCTGATGGAACCAAGTCAGATCAGATTTTTTTCACTCATTGGTTAGAATATTGCTGACAAGATTAGAAGTATCCTGGATAATCACAGAATGCTTACACCATGGAAGAAAGCCATTTGGCCCATTGAGTCTATACTGACTCTATATATCAGGACCCCAGTGTTCACTTCTGCTCTGAATTCCTTGGTTCTTGACTTCTGCCAATGGGAACAATTTTCTCTCAACTTAGGGTTTCTTTTAGAGAATGGAAATTTTAAAAAATCAAATTTTCAATTACTTAATTAGTTATCATTTTAAAATCAAAATTTTAAACACTAGTTATTGGCCATTAAAAAAATTCACAAATGTAAAGTACAATGCAGAAAGAACTTTCCACTCACTAACTATACTTGCAGAATGATACTGTTTTATTTATTTTATCACTTCAACTGAATTTATCGAGTCATTGCGTTTTACAGCACAGAAACAGGCCCTTCAGCCCACTTGTCCATGATGACCAACTTGTCCACCCAAGCTAGTCCCATTTGCCTGTATTTTCTCCAGTGTCCATATATCTTTCCAAATGCCTTTTAAATATACCTTCCTCTACTTCCTCTGGCAGTTTGTTCCATATATCCACCATCCTGTATGCTAAGAGGTGGCTCTCAGGTCCCTTTTAAACCTTTCCTCTCTCATTAAATATGTGCCCCTTCCCATGTTAAAAAAAGATTTTTTTAATGGCCTCTCATGATTTTATAAGCTATTATGGGGCCTCCCATCAGCCTCCTATGGTCCAGGGAGTTAAGTCCCATTCTGTCCATTCAAATTTAAGCCTACCAGTCGTGGTAACATTCTTGTGATTTTTTTCTGCACCCTTTCAAACTTAATGATATCTTTCATAAAGCTAGGTGAACAGAACTAAATGTCACTAATGTCTTGGGCAATTGTAATATGACATCCTGCCTTGTCCGATGAGGGAAAATATGCCAAGTGCCTTCTTCACCATCCTATGTGTATTGCCACTTTCATGAAACTATGCACTTGTTTCCTTTTACTGCCCACTAAACCACCAGTTTTTTTTTGTAGCTTACTAACCATGCAAGCTGCAATGCCATCCTAGATGTTAATCTAGATGATAAACAACAGTGGATCCAATATAGATCTCTGCAGTACAACCCTCCACTCCCTTTCTCTGACCCCTACCATGAAGTCAATTCTGCATCCAATTTGCCAGCTCATTCTGGATCCGAAGCAATTTGACTTTCTCAACCAGCTTGCCACGTAGGACCTTGTCACCTTACTAAAGCCCATGTAGACAACTTCTGCTGCCCTACTCTCAACATTCTTTTGAGCCATGTTCTCAAAAAAAACACAATTAATTTCATGAAACACTATTTGCCATGCACAAAGCCAAGCTTTACAGATAGTCTGCCTTTACAGACAGACCCTGTCTGTCAGAATCTCTTCCTGTAACTTACCCACAATTGGTGTTATATACTTTGGTATATAAATAGATGGTATATAGAATAGCATACATTTTGGGGGAAAATCCATACGTTGGCTCTTCTAGCACTGCCAGATTACAGAGGTGGCAGGCTTGGCACGTGTTGTGGAAGAAGCCATAGCTAGTTGCGGCCTTCGATTTTGGTGATATTATATGTTGCAATTTAAGTGAGTGGAGTGGAGAGAATGTTAGGGGTGATGGGGTGACAATAGTCCATATGCTTTTTCCAAACTGTGTGGAACTTCTTGAATTTGGTTGGGGAGAACCCACTTAAGCAAATGTGTGAGATTCCATCTTATGTGGAGCTTGTGCCTTCCTCACCCAAACCAGGTTTTAAAGCATTGGGAGAATATGACTAAAACTCTAGAATTATCTCCAATGCTCACTTCAATCGAGGAATGATTACTTCTACTTAGGATTCTTATTTTACAGATAATAGGAAAATTTATTTACTCTTTGTGTGTACTGCTTATTTTGCAATTTGGACAATGCATCTCATTTTTTAATTTAGAGATATAGCATGGCAACAGGCCATTTTGGCCCATGAGTTAGTGGTGCCCAATTTACCCCCAATGAATCTACATCCTCAATATGTTTTTGAATGGTAGGAGGAATCCCATGCAGACATGGGGAGACCATAAAAACTCCTTACAGACAGTTTGGGATTCAAATCCCGGTCCCGATCGCTGGTGATGTAAAGGTGATGATTTCTTAGCTCTAGGATTTTACTGTCAACCTAATATAACATTCACATCTGTGGTCTGCATCACATTTATCAATTATTTGGGTGCTGCAGTTTTCTCTGCTTTTCCAGGTGGAAACCATATTGCTGAGAGGTCAAAGAGTAATTAAGAGCTATATTCTGAAATTTGTGTAGAATGACATTTCCTCATAGATTCCTAACTCATTCCTTTGGGAGAGGAGTGAAAATAATGAAACAGTCAATTGTTTATTTGTCAACATTTTGAACCTTTCATTATAACAGTTCATTGCAAATTGTGACACAAAAATATTACATACGGTCATATTACATACATTAAGCATAAGTTAGAAAGATATAGAAATGTTTATATAGAAAAATGAATATTATTGAAGTAGAGAGAGCTTGAAACTGTTGAGTGCTCCTAATGACTGCACTTTTACCTTTGTGTAAAGGAGACCATTAACTATTCATTGAATGTGTGAATCTTTTCTTCAATACACTTATATGTTTTACAGATAAAGAATGTAACATGTCTGCAAAAAATAGTTAAAATAAAAAGGCTGCAGATGCCAGAGATTAGAAACAAAATCAATTGATGCTGGAAGCATTCAGTTGGTGAGGCCGCAGTTATGGAAAGAGAAACAGAGTTTATGTTTTAAGTCAAAGCTCCATCAGAACTGATAAAGGACCAATAGTCAACATGAAACATTAACTCCATTTCTCTTTCAGAAGATGCTACTTGATTCAAGATTCCTTTATTGTCATGCAATAAAACATGCAATATTACATAACATTTCCCTTAGTCTATTGCAGTAGTTTTTAAGCTGCCCCCTGTGGTGCGCTGTTAGACAGAATCAGACACACACAAGGTAAAGACTGAACAACAGGATTTAATCCACAAAAACCTCCACAGAGCCAGGCTGGCTGTGGCTGTAGTAACTCAGTGTGAGGCCTCAGGTGGCCGGCACAGGCTTATATCCCGAAGGGTGATTGACACTCGACCGGGTGGGGCTTGATCCATTCAGGCAGCTGGCCAGGTGTTGTCCTGTTCCCTTACACTCCTGCAGGTACAGAGGTTGCTCCCTGCAGTAGGCTGGTGGTGTACCACCACACCCCCCTAAACTCACATTCCACCTTAAGCAATCCCTATGCCATAAGTGCTCTGTGATTAGTAAGGGTTTACTTAAGGAGGCATGTGAGTGGGAAGGGAAGATTGAGAACCATTGCTCTAGACCCAATTGTTACTGAAATATTTTGCTTGAGAAAAAATGTCTTCGGCCCATTTCCTTTGGAGTCATGAACTGTGCACATAACGAGTCAATTAGGTACAATTAAAACAAGTTTTCAAACTTTTTCTTTCCACCCACATACCATCTTAAGCAATCCCTAACCAACCACAGAGCACTTATGGCATAGGGATTGCTTAAGGTGGAATGTGAGTTTAAGGAGAAAGTTTGAAAACCTCTGGTCTACTGTAAGGCAGACAAAGATTCACCATCAGCAGAAATTGCCTGGTACCCCTTACAGTTAGAGAGACAGAAGCAAAAGAGAATCTCCCCAGAGTCAGTGAGTGTCTATAGATTTGCCTCCAGTGTTTCTGCAGCTTCTGGATCCACCCAGACTTTAGTCCAAATCATCAGAAACCCAAGCTCCAGATCCAAACCTTTGACAAGGTCAGGAAGCCCTCAATGCCCCTGGCATCCTCTTGCATCTCAGTTCGGATACCTGGTTCCCCTTCAGGCGGTCTCAAACCTGTCTCCAGCAGTTCAGAGGCTGGTGCAAGTCCCTCGATTGCAGTTGCCAGCAGCTCACAGCCTGTATGGCTTCCTGGCCTCGAGCCCATTGCCTGTGGGTTCTTCAACTTCAGAGCCCCTCCCTCGCCATGGTCCACCATCCCGTCTCCTCTGCTTCTCCTTCTCAATCTGGGGGTGGTCTCTGCCCTGCACCAGTCCTCTGCTTCCCTGGACTGCAACCCCTAATGGCCACTGCTGAACATAGGCGCTGCCATCTTTGGCCTAGACTCTGCGGTCAGAGCATTTTAAAGTAAACCACTATCGGCTCCTTTAATAGTCAATTTAAAGCCTGTATGGAGCTGAGGGTAGTTGGTCTGGGCGGTTGGACCCATGGGGGAGTAGCTCCAGCAGTGTCACCGTTTGTTTATTTTAATTTGCTTTTCCTGTTTTAAATTTTTCTGCAGAAAAGTTCTGCAAGTGCTCCAGTATTCCTTAAGGGGATAATAATTATCAGTTGCTGTATGACAATCAGATCATAAGAAAGAGGCAGAATTAGGCCATTTGGCCCATCAAATCTGCATTTAGATTTGAATCATGGTTGCTGTACCTTTTCTGTCAACCCCATTCTCCTGCCTACTCCCCACGATTTTATTTTTGAATATTTTATTTATGATTTTTTTTCTGAACTCAGACAATTCCAATAATTCACAGTAAAACAATTAGATTCATCAAGTATATTTACATTTCTTCTACTGAGTCTGGTTTTATCCCCCCCCCCCCACCACAACACAAAATACTAAAAAGGAACACATTAACTATTTTAATAAAGAAATTCAACTGACATGAAAAGGTAAAAACGCTTATTTAACATTAAAAAACCAAGACGCCACTGATCGAGGACAAATAGCAAATTAGAAAAGAAAAGCACTTTAACCACAGGGTCTGTTGGAGCTCAACGGCCATCCTCCAGGTCTCTTACATTTGTCTCGACTTAGCGTGATTGGAATGAATCCCCCCCCATCCCATACACCCCCAGGAGAGGAAAGACAAAGGGGGAGAGGCAGGCAGCGAAGCACAGGGGACCACACTATATCCTTGCACCTATGTAACGCAGGTATGGTTGCCAGATTTTACATAAAATTTCATATTTTCTCCTTAGATTATAAGTAAATTCTCCAAGGGAACACAGCTCAGCATTTCCATATTCCAACGTGCAATGCCCAGGTGAGACTCTGACTTCCAGGTAACCGCTATACACTTCCTGGCCACTGTCAGAGCAATCAATACAAATTGGATTTGAAATTTGGACAACTTCATTGTAAGCCTTATGTCCATGATGTTTCCCAACAGGAATAACTCTGGATCCTTTGGAATCTTTTTACCTATAATTTTCCCTTGGGCTTGGCCTAACTCTACCCAAAAGGGCCTCACTGGAGCATGACCAGGTTGAATAAGCAAAGGCTCCTGTCTCTATGCCGCACCTGAAACATTGGACCGAAATTTCTGGTTTACCTTTATTCATTTTCTTCAGTGTGAGGTATAGTTGGTGAAGAAAGTTATACAGCACCAGTCTATATTGTGAGTTAATTATTGTGGTCATGTTATCACGACGCAGGTCTTACCAGCACCGTTCATTCATCATAATATCTAGGTCCAATTCCCATTTCTCCGTGACCTATGGAGCCCCAGTTTTGCTTGGAACAGGGAATACATTGCCAAATAAACTTTTTTGTATTCCCTCTTCGAATCAGAGACTCCATGTCACTGCACTCCGCTAGGGTCATGGTTGGACCCAATTGATTCGTCAAGAAAGATCTTAATTGAAAGTAGTGCAAGAGTGACTTAGTTGACAAATCACCTTTCTTAACTGCTGATATGACATGAGCTGACCCAGGTGTCCAGGATTTTGTTATCAATAGTCAATGGTATTGAATTATTCTGAGTCAGGGGGTGTTTTTGGAGATAACCCCACCTTCTGGCCAATACATTGATTAATTTTGTTCCACACACATATTTTATGGTAGTAAGGGGTCCTTGTTGCCAGTTAACAATTTGGCATCCCATTTATAAATAGATTCTCCTGCTACTTTATCACCCACCGTGTGAGGATGGTGTACCTCCCCCATCAAAGAGTGAGGCGATCCACCTCAACTGGGCTGCCCAATAATATTTTTTGATATCTGGTAATCTCAATCCACCCAGACTATACTCCCATGTTAATTTCTGTATGGAGACCTTGGCTACCTTTTTGTTCCAAAGGAATCTACTTACCTATGACTTGAGGTTTTGAAAGAATCTCCAGGGCAACGCTATCGACAAAGTCTGGAAGAGGTTTTGGAGCTTTGCCAACTCATTCATTTTACTCAATTGACCTTGCCCATCAATGTGATAGGTAAGGTCATTCACCTGTTTACATCTTCCTCAATTTCTTTGAGCAGGGGACATAATTAAGATTGTACAAATTTGATAAATTGTTTTCTACCTTGGCCCCCAGGTGCTTTATCCCCGGTTGTGTCCATCTCAATTGGCTTTTTCAATTCACTGTAGATTTGGCTTTTATCCCAATTAAATTTGTACCCAGAGGTCTTCCCATAATCTTCCAGTGTGGAATGAAGTCTGGCCAATGAGTTTACAGGGTCTGTCAAATATATCAGCACATCATTGGCAAACAGATTGCTTTTGTGTTCTTCATGCCCCGTTCTGAAGCCCTTAATGTCTGGATCTTGGTGAATGGCTTCCGCCAATGGTTCAATAGCTAATATGAAGAGAGCCAGAGATAAAGGACACCTTGTCTGCTAGGTCTAGATAGTGGGAAGGTTGAAGATACTTGTGCATTGGTCACAAATTTAGCCTTGGGTGCATGATATAGTGCCCTAATCCAATTTAAAGTTCATCCCAACCCCATTTTCTCCAGCACTTTGAACAAAAAGTCCCACTCTGATTTGTCAAATGCTTTCTCTGCATCCAGGGCCATAGCTACACAAGGATTGACCCTTGATGGTGCCAAGTAATAATGCTCAACAGTTTGCTTTTATTTATCTGCAGCCTGTTGCTTCTGCACAAAGCCTGCTTGATCAACATTTATTGATTTCAGAAAATGTTTCGCCAATCTATTTGCCAGGGCTTTGGAAAGAATCTTATGTCCGCATTCATTAACGAGATGGGTCTATAAGAAGATGGTTTCAGTGGGTCCCTGCCTTTTTGGGAATCACTGAATTGATTGCCATTTAAAAATAATTCCGGAAGAGTATGGGTCTCCATTGCCTGATCCACAACCTCCATAAAGAGGGGGATCAAAAGATCCTAACATTCCCTGTAGAATTCGGGGGGAACCCATCCTCTCGCAGAAACTTGCCAGCTTGCAGTAGACCTAATGTTTCCTCTAACTCTTCTGTTGTAAAGGGGGCATTCAGCCCTCTTGCTCTTCTGGACCTAAATTTGGCAGTTCCAGTTTTGGCAAGAAATCATCTATTTCTCCTGATTTTCCCCCATTGACTCTCATATATATAACTGTTCATAAAAATGCCAGAAAGTATCATTAATTTTCATCAGCTTGTATGAAATCCTGCCATTTCCCTTTTGTATCAATTAATTGTTCTTGAGGCCTGTTTTGCCCTCAATTGCCAGAAGAGAACTTTATGGGCCCTTTCCCCTAGCTCATAATATTTCTGCCTCGACCTTAAAATGGTTTTCTCTATTCTATAGATTTGAAGTGTATTATACTTGAGCTTCTTATTTGACAATTCTCTATATTTTTTTCTCCAAACCTGCTCTTTGAAAATCCTTTTCTAGTCCAGTAATCTCCTGTTCCAATTGTTCCACCTCTCTCAAATAGTCTCTCTTAATTGTTTTAGTATATCCAATTATTTACCCTCTCAAATATGCCTTTAAAGTGTCCCAAGTGAGAAATATATCCACAGCAGAGGTACAGTTAGTCTCACAGAACATCTATCTAAGTTTTAATAAAGTTACAAAACTCCAGTTTCTTTAACAGCAATGGGTTAAGGTGCCATCTATACACCATCTCCTGTTTATCTGGCATTATAATCATAAATGTCAGGATGGAGAGATCTGACAAAAGTCTCGCCGTGTACTCGGTTTCCATGATTCTCCCCTCTAATTGGGCTGATGCCAAAAATAAATCTATCCTGAATTAGGAATCATGTTGTTTTGAGTAAAAGGAATAGTCCCTCTCCCTTAGATGCTGCCTTCTCCATGTATCTATAAAATTTAGTTCTTTCATAAAGACCAACATAGCTTTGGCCACCTTAACCCTTGTAACTCTTTTCATTGACTTGTCCAAAACTGATCTCCCCATGATCTTTAAGGCACTTACTAACCAAAAACATATCAACTTCTGCTTTAAATATACCTAATGATGGCATCCACAACCATCTGTGGTAACATTTTTTTTTCTCCTCTTATTGCATTTTTTGTTGCTTTCAGTTGGTTTTTATAAGCTACCTAATCCTCTGGCCTCCTGCTAATTGTTTTAATATCATATGCCCTCTGTTTTGCTTTTATGTTGTCTTTGACACTGTGGCATCACCTTCCTTTTGGAATGCTTCTTCTTCTTTGGAATTATTCCTAGAAACTCTTGCCATGTTTCTCTACCGTTTTCCCTTCTGGGCTCCACATCCAATCAACTTGGCAAGTTCCTCCCTCATGCCTCTACAGTTATCTTTACTTAACTGTAATTTTAGATTCTCCCTCTCAAACTACAAAAAGTGAATGCTATCTTTTTGTGGTCACTGTCTCTCAATGGTTCTTTTACTTTAAACTCCTTAATCAAATCATATTGTGTATGAGCAATAAAGTCCAGGCTCAGAAGTACTGATAAAATCTTTCACAGATTGGGTTTAGAGCCTTGGAAGAGATTTTTTTTTGCAAGCGAAGAGAGGAAAAAACAAGCAGGCTCTTCTCTCAGAGAGAGAGAGAGAGAGAGAGAGAGAGAGAGAGAGAAGTTAGTTCTACAGTAGCAGTTGAGGCTGCAAAATGACCAGCTGGAAGGCTTGTTGAAGAACCCCATTTTGAAGACGGGTTGTGAGTTCTGAATTCAGCCTGTTGAAACCATTGTGGTTTCAAAAAGAGGTTATCATTTGGAAAACCCACGATGGGGCATGTTTCTTCGGCAAGACACTGAAGTGACTGATTGGAGGAAATCAGTTTGTGTGTGTGTGTCCAATGAGTAACCAATATCTCTCTGAAACCAAAAAGAACCTTCCCTAGTGGTAACTTTAAGCACCAAAGCCTGGTGAAGATTCATAAATGTTAAATTCTGTGCACAGTATAAGAATTGCCTTGATACCAGTGAACTTGGAGAAGTGAAAAGTGAATGATTGGACTGTGAAACAAAGAACTTTTCTGAACATATACACTTTAAATACATGTGCGCTAGAATTAGAAGGGGGTTAAGTTAGGTTAAGTGAAGTTAATAGTAATAAATTAAAGTTTGATCCTGTTTTTATGTTTAAAGAAAATTAAAAGCAACTTTTGTTTAAGTAACTGTTGTCTTGGTGAATTTCTATTGCTGCTGGGTTTTGGAGTCCTCTTGGCTCATAACAAGTCACCCATATGACTATTGTAACATTATTGTCAATTAATGTCTTCTCTAACTCCTGTTGTAATTTGCACTGTAAATCCTGTGTGTTATTTGGAGGCCTGTAAGTAACTTGCATGAGGGAATTTTTACCCTTGAAGTTTCTCAACTCTACCCACAAGGATTCTACATCCTGTAATCCTATATCCCTTCTTGCTTATAATTTGATTTCATTTTTTTCCAACAGAGACACCCTTCCGCCTTTGCTCACCTCCTGTCTTTTCGATAGAATGTGCATCTTATAATGTTTAGCTCTACTTATAATCCTTTTATCTTCCTCTGCTAAATTATTGGATGGTCTCATTCATTATACTATGCTAAATACCATATACATTATACATGGCAGGAGATAAGAGGTGCATGCAGAGGAGACCCATAAAGTGCTTTACAAACACAGGAGAATACATGTGATCAGCAGTTTAATAATTGTTCCTGTTAAATTAGTCAAAATCCCATATGAACAACATTATTCCAGTTTTCAAAGGCTCAGAAGGAATGGATGAGATTAAATAATAGATTTATATTTGCATTTAGAATACATTGCTTTGATATCTATTTCTGCCTTTACTACTTTACATAAATCAATATAAAAATTTCTTCTGCAGACAGAACTTGACAATTTAAATGCAATCATGTGTAATACTCTTCCAATCTCGATTAAAAACTATTATTGAAACAGTCTCTTTGATTTGTACTTTTATCATTGATGAAAATTCATTGCTTCATATAACTAATTTGCCATTTAAACTCGAAGCAAGGTTTAGTTTTGTGATTTTTCTCTCACTTTTTGAATTGCAGATGGAACATCTGGAAGGTGCAAAGAGAAACATATAGTTAGTTTGGTTGTACTGAGAAAATGTTCTTTATGTCATGTTCTTAGTGATTTAACAAGATGCATTCACAATAAAAGGAGGCACTGGACACGTGAAAAATGTTAAAAACTACTTAAATGTGAAAACAAATGAGGAAGAGAGAATATGTGAGTTAATGTGAAAGAAAAAGAATATTTATTCACCTATCCAAAAAAAAGTGCAGTGCTGAAGGGAACCCAAGTCTTTGACAGCATTTCTCTCTCTCTCTCTCTCTCTCTCTCTCTCTCTCTCTCTCTCTCTCTCTCTCTCTCTCTCTCCCCCCCAACAACCTCTTGCCTGCCTTGGCACTGTCTCCAGCCAATCCATGTAGGGTTTCCATTAAGCAAAGGGTTGTTGGACATATTATACATTTCAAGCTTAATAGAAAACCATTAGGGTACTTTTCTCATATTCACACTTTCCCATATATTCCCTGTCTGATAACACATGGCTAAAGCACATTCCACAAAGGAGGCGTTTTCTCTTTTCTCGACCCTAATCTGATGCTGAACACGGGTGTCTTTCCCTGAATCCAACACCTGGTACAATACTTGTTTGAAATGATTTGATATGTTTGGTTTAAAGAAATCAAGAAATTACCATTTTATGCAACAGGGAAGCAATTTTGTGCATGAACCAAGGAGAAATCAAACATTTAATTCTTCCTTTCACTACATTTTCAGCATTGATGCTCTGTGGATGGCAGCAGGAATTTATAAATATGTTAAAAGAGTCACATGAAAGTTAACATGATGAACGGAGACATTTTCCCTGGTCTAAAAAGATGGCCTATAATTTTCTTTATGATGAGATCCAAAAGATGTGGAGGAAGAAAGAGACTTGAATATCCAGGAGTCTACCTTACTGAAAGTTTGGACACAGTGGAAAGCCAAACCAAGAAACTAATGTAACATGGTAGGAATTTTCTTTTTGTGAATGGTAACGTAAATGTGTATTTTTCTTTGCCAAATGGATTGTGCATTTTGTGGTGTCAACATTTTTGAGGATTGATACATTTGTTTTATGCATCATAAAACAAATCATGTAACACAATGTATTCATACTTGTCATGTGGAACACTAATTACATAATTACTGTGAGAGATGAGTAAAACTAGTATGAAAATATGAAAGATGAAGAAAACTAGTATGGATATATGTGTAATGAATAAAGCCAGTATGAATAGGATAAGGATAGATATTAGAATGTAGGAAGTAGAGTTAGTCTGAATAAGATAAGGGTCTTCTAGACTTAGACAGAATTAGCAAGTTCTGCATATAAGAAGTTAGTAAGCCCTGAGAGTCGGGAAGGTGTGAATAAGGGCAATGACATGATGGGACACCGACAGGATACCCCCTGGTCCTCCAAGTTCACAGAAACAGCACGTAGGCAGACAGGATTGCCTAATGCCAAACTCATCCAGGAGGCAGAAGAATGTAAGGGGGAGGGTACTTCTATACTGAAATAAACTGTATAAAAGTTGGGTGAGCCCCAGTGTATGTGTGTATTCCCAGGGTAAGGGGAAAGCACCCAACTTTGCATTGTTGTATAATAAATGTTCTTTGTTCTCAATTTTTGTCTCGAGCAATTTCTGTGAAGGTACATCTGTTTCTCACAATTACCATCTTTTGGATCTCACAATCATCACATTCCAAAGTTTAAAATGTATTATAGATTCATACAGGACTCTTAGAAGGACAGAATGGCAGATCTGATGTCCAAAGTGATTGAATACGTGATGTTTTTATCACAATTTTTACTATATTTAGAGTTAGGGCATGGAGAAAAAATTGAAACACTGAGGAATAACTTCACCAGGATTTATTCCCTTTCAAAAATTGTTATGCTATCTGTCATTGCATTTCTCAATCAAAAATGTATAATCACTGAAGTTTTATTCAGGAAGAGTATTTTTTGAACATTATGTAATAATATATCAAGTTGTATTGATGATCCTGAAATTCAAATTGAAATTAATTTAGAAATGCACAATCAGAAGGTTATTTTCCATCAAGCCCTTTCGGCTGAAGCAACACTTGCCAATGTGAGAGAGCTGGGCAGATCATTCAGCCCCATTCCATTCACTTTGGACTAGAGCATAGATTTTCATGAAATTGTATAGTTTTGGTTTATGTGGTGATACAACCACTACACTAGCCGCACTCCTACCAGCCTACTGCAGGGGGCAACCACTGTCCCTGCAGGTAGGCAACCTGGAAAGCTGGCCCCACCTGCCGGCTGTCAATCACTGGCCTGTATAAAGACATGAGTCGGCCCCTTTGGGGGACAGTCAGACACGCATGGAGCCAGCAAAGGACAGTCAGACACATGGGGAGAGAGCAAAGATACTAAGACAGGTGTGTACAAGTTTAAGCTAATTAAAGCCTGTTGTACAGTCTGTGGACTTTGTGTCAAAATCATTCGCACAGCAGCACACACAATTTAATTAGTTTAAAATTGAAAGGATCATGGAGGATTTCCTCACCAATGAAAGGCTGAATATTGACCCTCAACATCCGGATGCTCCAGCATATTTTGAGATCTGGAAGCATGTGATAGAGGCAATCATCCACACACAGGCTGAGGTCATCAACACTAAACAGAAGAGACTCTTGGTACTTCGCACCAAGCTGGGCCTCTGTGAGCTGGGCCAGGCTATTCGAGACTGCACGGATTTTGAAGCAACAATGGTCATCCTGGAAGGCATGTACCGGTCCCTGATGAACGTTCACTACACATGGTACCTGCTCAGCATCAGGGTTCAGCAGCCATGTGAGAGGGCAGACACTTACCTGGGTGCACCACGAGAACGTGCACAATCGAAACTGGGGTGACTGCTGGGGAGGTGGAGCAACTCATCCAAGATGCCTGCAAGTGAAGGTTGTGGTCGAGGGCAACTCAACAGAGACTGCTGGAGGAGATTAATGCCTCCATTACCTGGATCATGGAGGTATCCGCTCCTTAGAACCTGCAGCTCACCACGTAGAGGCCTTCGATGCTTACCTCCCCCATCCTTCGGCCTGGCTGACGCCGATGACAGCAGTCACTGAGGGGCCCCATGTGGAAGAGACGATAGCCACTGTTGACGCAGTCCGCTGCTGTAAGTACTGCGGGTCCCGGTGTGGGTTGGACAGGTGCTCCAGAAAGAGCTGCTCGGTGAGGAACTCGCATTGCTCCCAATGTGGCAAGAAAGGCCACTTCACTAAAGTGTGCTTCTCCAATCCATCCTGGAGTGCTGCAGCCCTCTGCAACCAACTGGGAGCCCCTTCCTCTCTGGACGCCCCCATGTGTGAATGCTGAGCAGTGCCATTACTTTGCCCGCCACTTCCGCTCACACTGATGACATCATTTCTGGCCCAGCCGTCCAACCACACCACCGCCATGGCTTACCACGGATGCTGGCATCTTTCATCGTCCAACTTCCACCCGCACTGACAACGTAACATCCGCTGGCACCAATGATGTCACGACCGACATCAGTTCTGGTTGAGTTGCCCGGCTGCGCCAACGCCATATGTGTCTCCTGTGTGCTGCCATTATGGGTCAGCTGACCCCTGACCGCCCCAACTCACCTGACTTGCTGACTAGACGACGTGGTCAACACACACACCTACAGAACCATGCACAAGCTGCACTCCACACTCCAAAGGGCACCCACTCTCTGCTATTCGCTACTCGCCACAACTGAGCAGTGATTCAGACCCCAAGGTGGTCCTAGCATCCATCACACTAATGGAAGACGTTCCCTATGGACTCGGATGCTCGATGATGGACATCACTGTCAATGGGAAGGTAATAAAATGCCTGTTTGATAGTGGTAGTACTGAGACCTTTGTGCACCCGAATGTGGTCTGTACACTGAAAAGTGTACCCAGTGAACTTTGCTATTGCTTTCATGGCCCAGGACAACTCCATCATGGCACTAGGGTGTTGCTCAGAGAATTTGACAGTGGGAGGGGGGAACATATCATGGTTTCAGGCTCCTGGTCATGCCCATGCTCTGTTCCCTGGTTCTCCTGGGACTAGACTTCCAGGGTCACCTCCACACCCTCATCCTTCAGTGGCCCACTCACCAACCACAGGCAAAGTCCAGCGACCAACCCCAGTCCACCTGTGGGCTTTACACCCTATGGGTGCCCCCTCCATCCCTCTTCAACTACCTTACACCAGTCTGTAAGCCCATAGCTACCAAGAGCAGGCGCTACTGTATGGCCAACAGGACCTTTATCAAGGCCGAGGTGAAATGGCCTGGTGGGAGGAGTTAGAGCCTGACACCAGGCCCTAGAGAGCCCAGATCCTTGTCATAAAAGGGATAGCAAACCAAGGATGGTCATTGACTATAGTCAGACCATCAACCAATACAATGAGCTGGACGCCTACCCAGTGCCCTGCATCGCCGACATGGTCAATGAGATAGCCTAGTATAGGGTTTTCTCCACAATTGACCTGCAGTCGGCCTACCATCAGCTCCCCATCCATTCCCAGGATAAATCTTATACTGCCTTTGAGGCAGACAGGCGCCTCTATCAGTTCCACTGGGTTCTGTTTGGGTCACAAATGGAGTCTCTCTGTTTCAACGCGAGATTGTACACCGGCCCAATCTAAGAGCAACTTTCCTGTACCCTTGCAATGTCACCATCTGTGGCTATGACCAGCAGGACCATGATGCCAACCTGGAGAGATTTCTTTGGACAGCAGAGGCACTGAACCTCACTTACACCATCCTGGGGTGCATCGTGGAATATGGTGTCATCGGTCCTGACCCCGAATGCATGTGCCCCCTAATTGTATTCCCCCTCCCCCACATGCTCAAGGCCCTCTGCAGGTGCCTAGGGCTCTTCTCTTACTACTCCTAGTGGGTCCTTCGCTTCTTGGACAAGGTCCGCCCACTGGCCCAAGCCACCACTTTTTCCCTCTGTGCCGAGGTGCAAGTGGCCTTCGTCCACAACAGACAAGATATCACCAATGCCCTGATACATGCCGTGAATGAGACCACCCCATTCCAGGAGGAGTGTGATACCTCTGATGTTGTCCTTGCTGTCATCCTCAATCAAGGGGGCAGACCCGTGGCTCCTCCATGGTTCAGAGGTCAGACACTCCTCCATCAAAAAGAAGGTGCAGGTGATCGTGGAAGCAGTCTGCCACAGGCGCCACTAACTGGCAGGTAGAAGGTTCACCCTTTTCACTGAGCAGTGTGCAGTGGCTTTTATGTTCAGCACAATCCACAGGGGCAAGCTCAAGAACGACAATATCTTGTACTGGAGAGTCGAGTTGGCCACTTTCAGCTACGATATCCAGTATAGGCCAGGGAAGTTCAAAGACTCCCCTGGTGCTCTGTCCCGGACATGTACCAGTGTGCAGTCCAAAGTGTTTCAGGCACTGCACGACACCCTTTGCCACCCAGACATCATGCATCTGTACCACTTTATTAGGTCCTGGAACCTACCCGTCACCGTCCAAGAAGTCCAGACCATGACTGAGTCCTGTAGGGTCTGTGCAGAGTGCACACCGCACTTCTTCCACCCACCACAGGCCCATGTAGTGAAGGCCACTCGGCCCTTCGAACGACTCAGCGTCGACTTCAAGAAACCACTGCCTTCCACAAATAAGAATGTCTATTTCCTCTCAGTCATAGATGAAAACTCCCATTTTCCCTTTGCCATCCCTTGCCCTGACACCCCCACCGCCTCCATTATCAAGGCACTGGTGCAAATCTTCACTATATTCGGATACCCGGCCTTCATCCACAGTGACTGAGAATCCAGCCTCATGAGTGAGGAGCTGCACCAGTGCCTGATGGCATGAGGCATCACAGCTAGTCGCACGGCTACAACCGCAGGGGCAATGGGCAGGTGGAATGTGAAAATGGGGTAATCTGGAAGGCAGTCCTCCTGGCCCTGACATCAAAAGGCTGGTCCATCAATTATTGGTGAGGCATTCCTGTGCACGGCTAACAATCAGACCCCTCATGAATGGCTTTTCTCCTTTCCTAGGAAATTGGCAACTGGCATCTCCCTTCCAGGGTGGCTGATGTCTCTGGGACCAGTACTCCTCTGTAATCACATGAGGACCCATAAATCCGATTCCCTGGTGGAACAGGTGCACCTACTCCATTCAAACCCAAATTATGCCTACATCAGGTACCCCAATGGATGTGAGGACACCGTGTCAACCAGGGACCTGGCACCAGCAGGGGCCCAGCACCTCTGGCCCATCCAGAATTCCCTAGGAGCTGATTGACCCAGACCCACACCACACCTACACCTACCAGACACCATCCTGCCCACACCACCAGCCACCCTGGCCACCCCAGACCCAACTGATCCACTGTAGCGTGAATAAAAGCTCTCATGATTGGAGGAAGAACAAACATTTTATAAGTTTATAACTATGGGTTGGGTTTCACAGTTGTCTTCAGAAGGGTTCTAGGTTTTGGCGGGAAACCAGGGATTTATGTGAGCAGATGGGGACAGATCCAGGAGGCGGGGCCAGCCATCAGCACAACACCTGACCAGTGAATCCCAGTTCACTGCATCCTCAGGCAGCCCTGCACCTACCGACCATTGACTGTCCTGTGGCAGAACCAGAGGCACAGAATTCCGCCAGATTGCCTGAACTTGTAAATACTACCCTGTACCAAGGACACCATTTTTCATCCCCCCCCCCACCAAGGACTCATTTTAAGAAAGGAGTGAATCTGCTGATACAACCACTACACTGGCCATACTCTTACCAGCCTACTTCAGGGGGAAACCACTGTATCTACAGGTAGGCAACCTGTGAGGTTGGTCTCACCTGCCAACCATATATAGACTCAACCCGGCCCCTTTAGAGGACAGTCAGACAAACGTGGAGCCAGCAAAGATACTAAGATAGGTGTGTACAAGTTTAAGCTAATTAAAGACTGTTGTACAGTTTCTTTATCTAAAAGTGGATATTGTCACCAAGAGGAAGAGCTATGCATATTTCCCAGATTGATTCCTGGCAGGGAAATATTGCTCCAAAAAGAGAGATTGCCTCTCGTTCTTCAAAAGTAAAAAAATGCAAAACAATCTCATCCAAACATACAGATTTCTTTCAGAAAGTATGTTTTCCTGTTGAGTCCAGAACAGTTTCACAATACGTAGTAAGCTGTTTAGAACTGTAAAGGGGAGAAATTTATTTGGTGAGAGAATGGTGAATCTTTGGAATCCTTCCTCTGGAGGGCTGGGGAAATTCATTCCTTGAAATTCACTTAAAGTCTGCAGACAATCATTCTGCCATTAAGGAGACTGAATCAAGGTTATACAAAACAGGTCAATCTGTTAAGAGAGAGAGGTAGTGAGCAGGTATCTCTTCAGGAACCCCTATTCACAAAATAGATTAAGGGAGTAATTTTCTTTCACCTTGGAAAGAAACAAGGCCCAAGGAGATTCTGCTTCCCCAAAGGATGTCAACTGCACCCACAAATTACAGTGAGAAGCAAATGATGGTCATCAAGATCCATTCTCTTGAGTCTATCTGGACAGCAGCATGTGATGTTAGCAACATGTCAAGGGCAATGACACATGATTGTAGAAGGAGGCCATGCTTTATACAGTAAGAGAGTGGAATTAATCTCTTCTATAAAAACATGACAGATTGTGGTTTTCTCAGTGGTGGAGGCAATAGGAACTGCACTCACAAAACACTGAAGGCAATCTACTTCAACCTTGAGATTAGCTGCAAAGGCTTCTACTCCTTGAACATAGAGCTAGTTTGTGACCAAATTGTGGTGGCTGCCTGGGTCAAAACTCAGTAATTTGCAGCAATCCAAGGCTTTGAGGCACTAGACAAGAGCAAAACACAGATACTTAAGAAAGTCTGTAGACAGTGTGATAGCAGTTTAAAACATAAAAGTGATGGAGAAATTCAACACGTCAAGCAGCGTCCATAAGAAGGAAAAATAAATAATGAACAATTTGAGTCTTGGAGTCCAGTAGTGAACTGGGAATTCACTACTGGTGCGATGCTCTAAGGACTGGCTCCTCCCCTGACTCCATCCCCTGATATAAACCCTGAAAAAACCCCAGTTCAGTCCACAGGCAATGTGTGCCATTCTTATTGAATAAAAGCATGTTGTACTCTCTGGTCTTGAGTGCTCTTGGTCACACTACAACTTTTTTTGATAAAAAACAGGATGGAAGCATTGTTTAAGCCCACAATGCTCCTCATTGACCCTCTGTCCCAGGAGGCCCCTGAAGAGTTAATGTACTGGCTGGAGTGCTTCCAAATGTACCTGTCGACCATGCAAAAGGTCCACTCAACAGACAAGGTCAAGACGTCTCGCATCGGATCCAAAGGATTCCTGATTATCAGGGACTGTATGACTTTTGCAGCAGCTGTTGAGAAGCTGAAGCCAACAAGAACTTAATGTCCAGCTGAAGACTCCATCTGCTCTGGTTGTGGTAAGAAGGGGGATTAGATGAAAGTCTGCAGTGCGAGGGGGAGCACGGAGAGGTCCAATTCATGTTTGATCACTGACGGGCTGACTGAGGTGAATCCGAAACCCAAACCCCTGGCCTCCCAGTGCCAGTGTTTTATACCATGACGTTCCTGTGGGGCTGTGCAGTGAGAGCAGCTATGTGGGAAAACCGATAGCCATTCTGCCATGTTTTGAAACAGGTGCCACCTTCAAAGAGGACACGCAGCCATTTTGCCATTTTGCCATTTTGCTGCACCACTGAGAAAACATGTCATCTTCAATGGTGGAAGTAGAAGGAGGAGGGCATCCATCTTGCCGTGTCTCATGGTCCCCGGTATCTTGCCTGCACAAGGATCCGAACGGGGGAAGCGACTCCAGTGAGGGGAATGACAGCGTCTCCGGAGTCTTGGCAGCTATGGTGTTGGACTAGGAGATACCACACCAACTGAACAATTCCACGACAAAGGTGTGGGTTAACGGGCATAAGCTGAAATGCTTAATTAACTCTGGCTCAACTGAGAGCTTCATAGATGCAGAGACAGTCCAAAATCTCAATTTCAAAGTGTATCCCGCTAATTATCCTATATATTTATCGTCCCATGCGCAGACAGTAAATATTCAAGAACATAGTATGGTTCATTTATCTTTACAGGAGGGGGAATTCTGTAAGTTCAAACTGTATGTACTTAAGAATTTATGTGCTCTGATTTTGCTGGGTCTTGGCTTCTTGTGTCACTTTAAAAACATGACCCTGGAGTATATTCTGGTCCTCTCCTTCCCATTAAGGTTTGGAACAGAAGGTCTCAAAATTTTGATGCCATTTTCTGTCTCTCCACACAGAATATAGATCCACCTCCTCTGTTCCCAGTCTGTGCACCGATTGCAGACCAATTGCTACAAAAACAGTGCAGAGGACCAGGCATTCATCAGGGCTGAGACACAATGACAGCTTGATGAGAACATTATTGAGAACAGTACCAACCCATGGAAAGCACAGGTGGTTGTCATAAAAGGGGAAGAAAAGTCCAGGCTAGTAATTGATTATAGCCAAGCTATTAATTGCTTCATACTCCTGGACACATACCCCCTCGCTTGCATTTCGGACATGATGAACGAAATTGTGCAGTACAAGGTCTATTCGACCATTGACCTTAATGCTGCTTACCACCAGTTGCCAATCTGTTCTGAGGACTGTCCCTACACCGCTTTTGAGTCTAATGGGGGGGAGACTTTTTCAGTTCTGGAGGGTCCCATTTGGTATCACGAATGGGGTCTCAATCTTCCAGAGACAGATGAACCGAATGGTAGATGAATTTAAGTTGAAGACTACCTTCCTATACCTCGACAACATTACCATTTGTGGCCACGCTCTGGAGGACCATGACGCCAACCTCCAGAACCTTCCCTATGCAGCTAAAGCCCAGAACCTCACTTACAACACCAGTAAGTGCGTGTTCAGGGCTAGACACTTAGCCATCTTGGGCTACGTAGTGGAGAATGGCATCCCGACAGGATGCGCCCCTTGCTGGAACTCCCGATTCTGAGGACCATGAAGGCTTTGAGGAGGTGCCTGAGCTTCTTCTCATGTTATACCAATGGGTCCCTTAATATGCTGACAAGGTCTATTCCCTCCTAAAAACCACTTCTTTTCCATTAACAGCTGAAGCACAAACAACTTCCAACTATGTCAGAAGCCACATTGTAAAGGCCACCATGCACACAGTGAATGAGAGTGTACCTTTTCAGGTGGAAAGGGACACTTCAGACATAGCCCGGCCTGCAACCCTTAATGAAGCAGGTAGGTCGGTTGCATTTTTTTCCAGGACTTTACAAGGCCACGAGCTTTGGAATCCATTAGTGGAGAAAGAGGCCATCAGGCACTGGAGACACTACCTGGTGGGCAGAAAATTTACACCAACCAGTGATCAGTGGCTTTTATGTTTAACAATACAAAATGAGGCAAAATTAAAAATGACAAAATTGCTAGGTGGAGGATAGAACTCTCCATCTACAACTACAACATAGTCTATTGACTAGGTTCCCCCAATGAGCCTCCAGATGCCCTGCCCAGATGCTTCTGCACACACGGGCCAGTTGCAGTCACTGCACAATGAGCTTTGCCATCCAGGCATCAGTCACATGGCTTGTTTTGTCAAGGCATGCAATTTATCCAACTCGATTGAGGATGTCAGGAAAATGACCAGGTCATGCCCGGTCTGCATGATTGCAAACCGCACTTCTACCATTCCAGAAAGGCACACCTGATAAAGGCATCCAGGCCCTTTGAATGGCTCAGTGTCGATTTCAAGGTACCCCTGCCCTCCATGAACGGGAACGTGTACTTTCTCACTGTCATTGATGAGCATTTTCATTTCCCGATCACCATTCTCTGCCCAGACATCTGTCACTAGGTCCCTAGACTCTATTTTCTCCCTGTTTGGGTAGCCCAGCTATATCCATAGTGACTGGGGCTCATCATTTATGAGCAAAGAGCTACGCCAGTTTCTGCTGGTGTGAGGCATTGCATCCAGCAGGAAGACTAGCTATAATCCCCAGGGGAATGGACAGATTGAGAAAGAGAACGCTATGGTTTGGAAGGCCAGAAAATTGGCACTCCTTTCCAAAAGACTTCCAGACTCATGCTGGCCTGACGTCCTACCCATGGCACTCCCTCCATTAGGTCGCTACTTTGCATTGCAACCAATGCTGATGTTTTCTTTTGAGAGAAAGTCAATGTCAGGGACAGGCCTCCCAGCTTGGGTTACAGGACCAGGTCCAGTGCTGCTCCAAAAGCACATGAGGAGGAACAATTCTGGCCCCCTGGACGAGAAGGTGCACCTACTCCATGCCAACCCACATATGCCTACATGGCATACCTGGATGGCAGAGAGGACACTGTCTCAATCAGGGATCTGGCACCCATCGGAACTGAGAGTCCACAACCTCAAGGGGGCCAGGATTCTGACCTACTCAGGGTTTCCAGAGAAACGCCAAGGGGCTCAGGTGAGCTGTGGCAGGAAGCAGTTCCAGCCATCCCTCAAACAGAGCCAGATCACCCACGCCCCAAGCCCCCGGAACCACAGGAGAGTCAGGAAGTCTAGGGCCAGCCCACACTGCGGCACTCTGCCCGCACTTCCAGACCTCCTGACTCGGTGAACTTGTAAATATTGTAAATATTTTTTTTTGAAGATCCGAGGTTCACAGTCTTCACCCGCAGACTTCATTCAAAAAGAAGGGGTGAATGTAGTGAACTGGGAATTCATTACTGGTGCGATGCTCTAATGACTGACTCCTCCCCTGACTCCATCCCCCACATATCCCGATATAAATCCTGGACCCCCATCAAAACCCTAGTTCAGTCCACAGACCATGTGTGCCATTCTTATTGAATAAAAGCGTGTTGTACACTCTCTGGTCTTGAGTGCTCTTGGTCGCGCTACAGGTCCTTAAGTCAAGGGTTTTCCTTTTACTACCTGGTTCTTGACTTGTATTTGAAACACTTTCACGAGAGCCAAGTTGCTCCCAGGAACTGTGTTATCTGAGGCATCAGAATACTCTCACAGAATTTTTAATCTTTGTTTCACACAATGATCAATAATTTGACATTTATGTGTGGCAGCAAGGTGAATAGTTTTTGAACATATGCATCTTAGTTGATCTTCTTTTGAAGTCCCTAATTTCAAATAAACTACAGAGAAGTAATTTTAGTTTCATCCTTGCTTTTCTACTTTTGATATTAATACCTTGCAATATCTGCATTTGAGGTAACTTCAGAAGTTTGACCAATAGTAATTTTCTTTTTAAGTGATCCTATTATTGACAGCACAATTTTCATTTCTGTTATTTCAGGAAAAAAATAATTATGTTTAAAACACATGACTACAGTCTTAAATTCATGTAAAATATGATGCCTTCAATATCTATGTTTACAATTTTCTTAATCACAGAGATTTTCAAATTAAATTAAGCAAGAAATAATTCTAATAATGTAATTTATCTCTCTCTGGATCAAAAATTTGTGTGTAGTTTTTTTAAAAATCAGGTATTTCAAACAGGATAAATTAAGAATCACCTGGCAATAAAATTGTTCATTATGTTGATGCACATAAATATCAAAGTATTGGTCGTTATTGAGGATGAGAGACAATGACAACAAAAAAAATTAAGGCATGAATGACTTGCTTTTCATTCTTAAATAGAGTACAGTTTGCACTAAGATGAAATGTTTAAATTATTAGACTTCTTTCAACAGCCAATAGAACATGAAAAGGTTAAATAATCCAACCTCATAGTTCTGCCAATCTTTGAACATTATTGGATATATTTAACAGCCATGAAAGTATGAGTTGAAATTCTAGCCGTTTGAAGCTTTGTTTATACTTATTAGTTTTGTAGTATCTTGTATTTCAATCTTATTTATACATTTATATTATGAAATTCTTTGCAAGTAAACATTTTTCAGTAATTAGAATTAAGTGGAGAGATTTTTCTTATTTTAAAAATTCGTTATGCCTTCTGTAATGAGGGAGAGCAAAGGCAGGCTGATTGAAAGGACAATATTCAAAATAACATGTAATTTCACCTATCCATGGGATATTTGGGTGGTTAAGTTCCTTGCGATAGTTTCAGATTTAATTCAACAGGCTTCAGAAGTCGAGTATTGGCAACACATCCTACTGGCTACAATTTTCTTCAGAGATGTATTTATTATCTGGGAATCACATTACCAGAGATGCAACAGGAACCCTGTGTGTATTTGGAGAGGACATTTCTGCTACCCTGAAGGTGATGGAACTAAAGCAGAACACAAGCAGCTGAGAAATCCTTCCACCATAACTGCATTCCTTTGCATTTTAAGTAAGTAGGAAGATCGTACTTTCTGCTTTTGATAACATTCCAGTAAATGGGTGTAAAACAGCAAACTGTAGAGCACGTCGAAAGAACCAAAGACTTGTTGATCCAAACCAAGGCTTTTTATTAACTAAAAGACTGGAGCGTATCACAAGTAGGTCGACCAATCCAGAATGACCTGGTCTGGCTAGGAGCAATCCTTTAAGACCTGTCAGTAGGTGTGGCTACACTCTCAGCCAATCACAGTCATCCTACACTACAATCTGTACATAGGCACATTGGTGATAGAATCTGTACTATCACACAAACTTTGAGTCATCAATTTCCAACAGATAATTGAGCAAATTAACACTAGTGGCAGAACTAATGAGAAACAAGAAGCTGCAGATGCTGGAATCTTGAGCAGACAAAGAATTGCTGGAGGTTTTTTAACAAGTCAGACAGCATCCATGGGTAAAAATGGTCATTCAAAGATATGGGTCTAGATCCTTCATCAAGACTAGAGGGAAGAAGGTATTATTGTGTATTTAAAGGGGTAAAGAAGCTGGAGGAGATTCAGAGGAATTGTGAGAAAGAGACTGGCATCCTTTCAAGGGACAGGATGGATAGAGGAATAATCCAGGTAGCTGTGAGGGTTAGTGGATTTGTAATAAATCTCTGTGGACAGTTTGTCCCCTAAGGTTTGCCGACCTTCAGGATAGCAGAAATGCCCTCTGAGAGGGGAGAGAGGGGAGAGAGGAGTCAGAAACAATCCAGGTAAATTTAAGGGCTTGGTGGAAGTTGGCAGTTAATGAAATTGTCCAGTTTTGCGTGGGTATAGGAGATGGCATCGACAAGTTGGCATTTAGTATGCGAGTAGGATTGTAAGATACAGAACCAAAGGTTGTGGCACTTGCAGCTAATATCCAATAATTACCTGCAATAGTCTGTGTTCAACATACAAAAACAGGCTATTTATTTTGCATAAGTGTTGGCAGATCTTCTCAATCTCATAGCAAGACACGAGGGCCAGGCACTGATTCTCATTGATAATTAACAGGATTACAATTAAATACCAGAAAATAATAAAATATTATAGTGATGGATGAATAAACCCCTTGCTTTGGTCTTATGTAACCAATCCTAAACTGATTATGTGCTTAAAAATCAACCACATCTCTGGGCATGGAGTCACGAACTGGCAGACTGGATAAGGATTTAGTCTTCATTACTCTCTTAGGAGAGGAATTTCAAATATTTACCAAATACCAGGGAAGAAATTTCTTCATATTTTCCCCTAAGTGCCAACCAATTTGAGACTGTAATTTCTGGTTCTAGACCCATCCCCCACCGCCCCCCCCCCGCCCCCCCCATCCCCTGACTAGCTTTGCCTCAACCTATATTTGGTATATTTTACAAATCCATGGAATTTAAGACAGATGAGGAGTAACTGCTTCTTCCAGAGAGTAGTAAATCTCTGGAATTCTCTACCCAATTAAGCAGGAAAGGCTGCCTCATTTAAGAGACATAGATTTTTGAAAATTGGGGAATCAAGGGTTCTGGGGAACACGGTGGGTAGATGGAGCTGAGTGTGTGGCCAGATCAGGCATGAACTTACTGAGTGGTGAAGCATTACTGAATGGACCCCCTGCGGGGTCCAACCACCCAGTCTAGCAGCCATTGGCTCTATATAGGCTTTAAACAGCCTGTTAAAGGAGCTGACGATGCTATATTTTAAAATCCTGCAGGATCTGGGCCAAAGATGACGATGCCTATGTATGGCAGCAGCCATGAGGGATTTCAGACAATGAGGAAGCAGAGGACTGGCACAGGGAACCAATAAACATGGAGAACACCCCACCATTTGCGAAGGAAAAGCAGAGAAAATGACCCAAGGTATCCACTGCGGCAGTCTATTGAGGGGTTCTGAGGCTGAAGAATACACATAAGGTGGACTGCTGGTGACTCGAGGTGAGGAACCCATGCTGGTGACTGTGGTCAAGGTACTCATGCCGGGCTGCAGATTGCTGGAGATTGGCTGGAGGGGTACCAGCTATCGTTACTAGGATGCGAGAGGATGCCGAGGATGCTAAAGGCTTCCTAATTGTGTTAAGAAGTTTGCACCTGGACCTCTGGTTGTGATGGTTTGGACTGAAAGCTATGTGACTGCAGTGGCTGCAGGAGTGCTGGAGGCAAATCCATGGACACTCAGTGACTCGGGGGGGGGGGGGGGGCGACGACTCTCTTTCTCTCTCTGGAAGGGGCGCAGGGCAATTTCTGCTGATAGCGAATCTTTGCCTTGTGGTGAACTGAAGGAAATTTTGTGTATATCACACTTTCTGTTTTATTACATGACAATTAAATAATCTTGAACGAATCTTCAGCGTATGATCTCTACTAGTGACAAAATTGTCATGAGCTTTCTCTGAACTTCCGCAATTGCAACTATATCCTTAGGTCAGAAAGAGCAGTTCTTGCTGCCGTATCACTAGGGCCTGCCCTGTCAGGTTATACTGCTAGATTCTCTGAAGAAATAGAAATAAAGGAGAATAGAAAATGGTTGATGAGCAGATGAACAAATACCTAATGATTTAAATCCATAATTATTAAAATGAAAGTGGGGGTAAATGGCATTAATCAAGGCCAAAGGCATTATCAGTTTTATAAATTGAGACGTGGAGTGCAAGAGTAAAATATTTATAATGAGTTTTTATCGTTAATTTTTTTGCCACTCCACATTTACATTTTTCTTTGCATTTTCTCATTTCTAATGGCTCTTTTGTCAATGATCAAAAGGATATCAGAGATCCATCTGCAGCCAAGGATCAAATTATTGCTATCATTTAAATTTTGACAAATATTCACAAATTCACTGCCAAATTATTTTGTGAATTCATGTGTTCATTTCGCATACTGTCAAGGTTCTGTCATGTAAAAGAGCACTGATTCAAATTATTAATGTGAAAAAGACAATATAATCATAGATGTAATGAGAATAGAAGATTTATGAGGAGATTAAAAAAAGATTGGCTTGCTTAGTGTTTATCTCAGGAGGCTGCCAATATTATGTTTTCTATGTAATAAAAAACCTGAAACATTATTGTATGCACTTCAACTAACCAGATAGAATTATATATTTTTTATATTTTTCAAAAATGAGCAGAGATGTTTTAAAACCGCCATTCCCTAAGGGTGCCATATGGTCCTCATGGGGGCCACAGAACATTTAAGGAGTGGGGGGGGGGGTGCTATGGACTGAAATCATAATTTAAAAAAGATGTTTTATGTAGTCAGTAGGAGAGTCAGTAGGAGAGTAGAAGAGTCAGTGAAGCAACTAAACTTTGCTTCACAGGGAAGGGGACGCATACATTTTGAGCAGAGTCCTAAGGAGCCATAGTCAAAAGGTTGAGAATGGCTGTTTTGGCATTTTTCAAGGAAAAGTTACTATGCTATTAATTACTATAAAACATACTGTAGAGATACAAAGTTTACTGCCACATTAAAAGGCTTAAAAATATCGATTTTTTTTCTGTAAAGGGGAAGAGCACTAAAATCATTAAACTTCCAATTATTTATTTCATGTCCCCTATCAAAGCAGGTGAGAACTTTCCATTGTGGTCACATTCCACAGTAAAGGGCTTTCTTTAACATTGTCAACAATTGTGGCCAATGCGTGACTAGTTGAATTGCTCTTGCATAGATATCTTCCATGTTTCTGTGATTCTTATTTACTATAATTACTATAATTACAGAGATCCTTGTAACTGGCCCTTACGAACTGAATAGCCAGTTGAAACATGATTGAAAAAAAATCAGTACCTTTGTAATTTTTCAAGCTGTTAAAATTTTTAAAATTTCAGTTTCCCTTCTGTTTAAAAGCAACAGATGGACAACATCTTTGCGCCATTTGATCATTCTGATCTTATTCTTAAGGTTTTGGGTTAAAGTTAGACATTTCAAAAGCCTTTATTATCAATTTACATCATAAATAGGCAGAATTACATTCATTCTGCCTTGAGCATTATTGTCCACTCATTCATTTGGATGGAGGCTGTTGGTTCAGTAATGTAAAAATACACAATAAATCACTGAGCAGTGATCTGTAATAAGAATATGAACATTGGAATAAATTAATCACGTTTTACTTCATGTCAAGACAGTATGTTCATTTTATATTTTACATCATTGCATATTTGGGGTTAGCTGCAGTAAAATAGTTACCAGTAAATTTGCTCTCAAATACATTGTCTTAATTCAAGATCTATAACCAATACCTGCATCTCTTTGCAATTAAGTATCAATCTTTTGACATGTGTTGTCTAATACCTTTGATGTGGACCCCGGATCAAATCTGTAAATCACAAGGAAGGCTCGTGATGAGTAAGCAAAAATTAACTGCTATTAATTATCAAAAGAGGGAAGCTACAGGATTATACATATTGAACATTACTGAATCAATACACAGGATTGAATAATAATATGTGGCTCATTCTCGCGCGATGTAATGCAATATTGGTTGATCCTGCCATAAAGCAATGCACGATGGGGCAGATGGCACAGTTGCTGACTTATGTTGTCCATGAGGTGGTTCACAATGCAAGTTCCTAAATTCTTGCAGAATCACTTTGCTTCAATATTCAGAATCTGAGATTGTATCTAGCAGAACTGCAAACATCTTCTCTCTGCTGTTGTAAATGTTACCTTTTGTCAGAAAAGAAAATGGAGGAAATTGTCAATGCATTATTTTCATCAAGGGGCTGTTTTTACAGCATCAAGCTTTGTATTTTTTTTTATGTGTAAAATACTCCATGCCATATTCAGAGAGACAACATATCAGCATGGTAGTTATGTGCACCATGGGAAAGGTTTGGCTTCATTGTTTGATAATTTTATTGTCTTTCTTAGTATTTTTCTGGTTTCTTAACTAATGTGGAAGTATTTTAAATTGCTGCAATTCCCACTTCAGAGTTCATAGAAAAGAAATTACTGAAAGTATCTGTGAAAAGGAAGGCTCAGTTATAATGAGACAGTAGTCTCACTCGGCACCAGTGAGCAGAAAGTCGAATGGTTAGAAACTGATCCATTTCTTTATGTGCCAATTATGTTGCTGGAAGCCCCATCCGCCAGGAAGTTGGACTAAACATTTTCAAGAGCCAGAAAACGGCTTTTGTATATACATCCGATGATGCAATCAAAGTGTTTGATGCTGTCTGTGATAGTACAGATTCTATCACCAATGTGCCTATCTACAGATGGTAGTGTGGGATGACTGTGATTGGCTGAGAGTGTAGCCACACCTACTGGCAGGTCTTAAAGGATTGCTCCTAGCCAGACCAGGTCATTCTGGACTGGTCGACCTACTTGTGATATGTTCCAGTCTTTTAGTTAATAAAAGCCTTGGTTTTGATCAATGTCTTTGGTTCTTTCGACGCGCACTACACTGACCTCTGCCTTACCAACACAGTAGATCAATATAAAGGAACCCACGTCCATCTCTTAGAACTTCCATTCAAACAAGGAGCCAAACCCATGGTACATTATTAATCACATTCTAAAATCTGGGAATTAAATTTACTTATGGGTTCTCTCCTAGAAAACTTGGAACGTGAAATGATATAACATAAGAAAATTAAAAACATAAGAAGTAGGAGCAGGAATAGGCCATCTGGCCCATTGAGTCTGCTCTGCCATTCAATAAGATCATGGCCGATCTGATCATTAGGCCCTTACAAGCAGGGAAAACACCAGTCTGCAAAGGCGGAGGTTCTTCACCCTTACGGCTAAAGACGTACATTTGCGAATGCAGTGTGGCTGACTCTGAGGCTCTGATTCCAACCCTTCTCAGGGAAGGATAATCAGCGGAGCGCTACACTCTGCCACCTGACCTGAATGTACAGCCGCTGCTTGATACTGTCAGCCCTCGACCCCTCTCCCCACTCACCCCTCTCCTTCCAAGGCAGAGGCAGCAGGTGGGAGCCAACGGGGCAGCAGGGGCCCTCTGGGGCTGTTGGAAGGGCAGCAGGGGCGGGCTGAGACAGTCATACCGGGCCGCTTCGACCTTCGGGGCTGCTCTCTGTGGCTCAAAACGTGGCAGAGCAATGGCTGTCTCCCCTACCCATAATCGCCCATGCAGCTGGAGCTGTTCTGGGAACCACAGAGCAGTTCCAGCTGTGTGAGGGATTAAGGGTAGGGAAGACAGCCATTGCTATGCTGCATATTTATGAAGGGTGGCGCTACGGCACCATTGACTCCAGAGGGCACTACAAGGTTCGTATGGATATAAATGGTACGCGGGAGGAGCCTTTTAGGGCTGCTGTCTGAAAGATATGATTTAAGTTTTTGATCTGCTCTTGTAGCCGGCCTTTAGGCGATGGCCTGATATGAAATGGCCTATTGACTCAACTCCACCTACCTGCCTTTTCCTCATATTCCTTAATTTATTTTTTATGTAAAAATCTAACTGAACCTTAAATGTGTTTAATGAACTAGCTTCAACTGCTTCCCTGGGTCGAAAATTCAATAGATTCACAACTCTCTGATAAAAAGTTTTTCCTCATCACCGTCTTGAATCTACTCCCCTGAATCTTGAGCTGTGTCCCTTGGTTCTGGTCTCACCTACCAGTGAAAACAATTTTCCTTCCTCATCTATTCCTTTCATAATTTTATATGTTTCTATAAGATCTCCTCTCATTCTTCTGAATTTGAGTAAGTATAATCCAGATGATTTAGTCTCTCCTTGTAAGTCAACCCCCTCATCTCTGGGATCAACCTGATGAACCTTCTCTGGACTGCCTCCAAGGCCAGTTTATCCTTCCTCAAGTAAAGAGACCAGAACTGTACACAGTATTCCAGATGCGGACTCACTGGTACCTTGTCCAGTTGCAGCATGACCTCCCTTCCCTTGAATTCAATTCCTCTGATGATGAAGGCCAACATTCCATTTTCCTTCTTAATAGCCTGTTGTACCTGTAACCCAATTTTTTACGATTCATGCACAAGCACTCCCAAGTCCTTCTGCACTATAGCAGGCTGTAGTTTTTCACATTTAAATAATAATGTGCTCTTCTATTTTTTTCTGCCAAAGTGGATGACCTCACATTCATTAACATTGTACTCCATCTGCCAGACCTTTGGCCACTCACTTAGCTTAACTATATCCTTCTGCACCCTCTCCACATCCACTGTACAATTTGCTTTTCCCCTCAAGTTAGTATCATCTGCAAACTTGGCTACACTACACTCCGTCCCCTTGTGGTGCTATCACTATGTATGTAGATGTATGTATGTGCTGTATGGGCTGGCCCACCCCTGAACCTGTGATTCCTCCCTCCCAGATATCACCAAGAAGGCTGTTATGCCTAAACCCCTTACTTGGAACCGGACCAGTAACTTACAAGCTGATTAATAGGCTTTAAGGTGATTATAACCTATTAATCACGATTCTCTGATTGTGGTTGATTGATAGAACAATTTAATCTCCTTAATTTTAGACCATGAACAAGGTAATGCAGGTGGGTAGATTAAATACTGACCCTAAGGATCTGGAAACCTCAACTAAATTTGACTAGTGGGCACCCTGCCTCAACACATTCATGAGGCGCAACGACATGCGGAGCAAGTAAGATCAGAGGGAAATCAACTACCAGGTTTTTCAAGCATTAAGAGATATTAGTTCTTCCTCTGAAGTGATAGAGTTCCTGCAGAAGCAGTACTGGGCCCTGACGAGCATCATATATGTACGATTCCTCCTGGGTGGCTGAAAACAAGCGCTGGGTGCATCAATATGCAGGCACTGTGGCAGCTGGGGCGAGCCTGCAACTGCTGAGAAGTCTCTGTGGCTGCCCACCTCGAAGGCCTAATTTGGGACATGTGCGTGGCCATGTTCAGCTCTGACTACATCAGACAGAGGCTACTGGAAAAGGGTGATCAGAGCCTGCAGGAAATAATGGACTTGGCTAAATCACTGGAGACAGGGCAACAAAGCACCAAAGCATTCTCTTCAAGCAATGTGGCTGGTGTCCTACATCACTGCCACTGCTATCAAGTGCCAGAGGTGTTACCTCTGCGAACACGGGAAGCACCCCAGTAAGAGCTGTCCAGGCTGAAGTTCCACATACTCCACTTGCAGGAAGAAAGGGCACTACACAAAGATCCCAACCTTCCCTCAGCAGCTCTGCGTGCGGCCGTCAGCCATCATCATCTTGGACCACCCCATTTCTGGCTTCACCTCAGACGTACCTTCTGGTGGTAGGGACGGATCAATGGGGCCCTGGGGATGATAAGCCGGGCAGCACCACTTCTGGCAGCAAGGGACAGCACCACGTGCGTGACATGGAGCGCCCCTGAACCAATACAGTAGTGACTCAGACAGCAACCAGACAGTCATCTCCATCATCTTTGAACAAGACAGTCTGAACCAACAGGCCAAACTATGATGAGCGTCTGTTATGTGAAGGTTCATGTGGGTCCGACAGGTTAAGAACCAGACCGAGATTGAGGTTCACGGCACAAGTTTATTCTCAAAAGATGCAGAGGAAACAAAATGTTAACATTTAGAGAATCTAAATGTTAAATTAACTTAAACACCCAGTTCACAATGGGATGAATATGCACTGCAGGTAATGAGGGAAAACCGACCAAACTTAGGAATGGCAGAAAATTTCGGATTGTTTACATACAGTAAACAATCAGATCAAGGTAATGCTATGTGACCCCACCCCTTGACCTGTACGGACATGGCTCTAACTAACTGGCATTGGGACTCACTCCAACCCAATACAGAAGCTGATACTCACGGGCCATAAAGAGTCAAGAGAGAGAGAGAGCAAAGGAAAGCATGGTCCTTTATAATGCTAGAGGGTCCAGCCCAGATCATTTACAGGGTAAAATGGCTCGGTGCCTGGAGGGTTAATCCAATGACTTGCCCAAGGGCAAGTACAGGCAGGCTGGAAAGTGCAGTCCAGGTAATTTACATGGTAAAACAGCAAGGTGTGTACTAATGAGTGGGGTGGAAACAAACTTTGATTGGCAGCTGGTGTGTCCTCCGACAAGGTAGGGGGATGTGCTGTCATATGACAGCCACAACCTTTCCCAATACAGCGTCGAGGTAAATGGCCACCCTACAAACTATTTATTTGACATAGAAGCACTGAGAGCCTCATCTACCTGGGTACTGTACAGCAATACTCCCTCGTTGTAACCCTGACACAATGTAATGTCTTTATGGCCTCCCAATCCCACTTGCCCGAGATCAATGGCTGCTGCACTGTGATGCTGACTGTGCAGGGTAAGGAATACAGGAGCTTTAAACTCCTGATCATGCTTTAAACTCCACCTCTGTGCTCTGGTCTTATTGGGACTGGATTTCTAGTGCCAGCTACAGAGCGTCTGCATGCAGTTCAACCTGCCCCTAACAGTCTGCAACACCGACCGGCTGACCCCCATCTTGAACATGACCTGTGGCCTCCCACCACTGCCCCAGTTTGAGAACCTCAACCCCAACTGCAAGCTGGTAGTCACTAAGAGCAGATGGTACAGCTCCGGGGACAGAGCATTCATTAAAGCAGAGGTCAAATGGCTTCTAGCGAAAGGCGTCATAGAACTCAGCACCAGCTCATGGAGAGCCCAAGTAGTGGTGGTAAAGAGCAGAGAGAAATAATGCATGGTCATTGACTATAGTCAGACCATAAATTGCTTCAGCCTGATAGATGCCTATCCACTTCCCCGCATCACCAACATGATCAACGAGATCACCCAATTCTGGGTTTTCTCGACCACTGACCTCAAGTCAGCTTACCACCAGCTACCAATCTGGCCAGAGGACAGACCATACACTGTCCTCGAGACAGATGGCAGCCTCTACCTCTTCCTCCACGATCCTTTCGGAGTCACCAATGGGGTCTCTGTTTTCCAGACGGAGATGGACCACATAGTCAATTCAGGGCCACATTTTCCTACCTGGACAATGTGACCATCTGTGGCCATAACCAGCATGACTATTACTCCAAGTTTCTCCAGGTGGCCGAAAAGCTCAACCTGACCTATAACCAAAAGAAGTGCATCTTAAGCACTTCACGGCCGGCCTTCCTGGGATGCGTGGTGGAGAATGGCATCATTGGACCAGACCCAGATCCCATGCATCCCCTGTTGGAACTCCCATTATCACAGACCCTAAAGGCCCTCAAAAGGTGCCTGGGCTTCTTTTCCTTTTATGTCTAGTGGGTCCCCAATTACATGGACAAAGTCTGCCCCCTGGTGAAATCGGCCACTTTCCTCTATTGGCAGAATCCAAACAGCATTCGCATGCATCAAGGATGACTTCGCCAAGGTGACGATGCATGCAGTAGATCAATCCATCCCCTTCCAGGTGGAGAGTGATGCTTCGGACTTCACTCCGGACCACACTCAACCAGTCATGCAGGCCCATGGCATTTTTTTCAAAACCCTCCAGGGCCTTGAGCTCCGGCACTCAACTGTCAAGAAGGAAGCCCAAGGACATCATGTGATAACGTAGAGGCCAGAAATAGAAAACCTGCTCCTCCAGATAGTTTAAAAAAGTCACAAAAAACTGGACAGAACAAATTTAAAACTCAATTAAACCGATTGATAAGACATACAGAACACAGTCGACATGGCATTAAAATGGGCAACAGAAAAGGAAGTCAAAATGAAAGAGGTGAAAGACAGACAGCAAACACATAAAGCAATGCCTACCTCGGCGAAAATGCTAGGACCCACAGTTGCAGCATCTCTAATTTACTGTCGGGTGACTAGGCTCACCACTCAGCAAGCTGAGGCATCCCTGCAACAACAGGGATGCCTGGACGAGTTGGGGAGGGGAGTGACTAAACCGAGTGTGCGTGAGGAGTCATGCATGCATGGTGGACGTCCAATGGAACCATCAGTCTTAATGGTGTGGCTGCTTACAGCAACCGAGGCCCAGAAGATCGGGAAGAAGACTGAAGAGGACACAGCGAAGAACGAAACCAACAAACAACAATCAATGGAGACTGAATTTCAGGTACCTGAGGAAGAAAGAGCAGTTGGTGGGGGAGCAGGGGAAATAGAAATAGATGAGCCAGTAGGGGAAATAGAATAAAGTGATAGAGATAATGACAGTGAAGAAGAATTACCAGGGGAAGCTACAGAAGGGATTGACCCTACAGCATTTAAACAATACCAAAAGATTGTCACTGGCTCTTGGAAGAAAATTATAAAGGAACTCTCACAGTTGCCTTTAATTAGACAATACATTAAGAATTCAGATATTAAAATCAACAGTGTATGATCTGGTAAAAGGGGATCCAACAGAGACAAAATGAGACAGAAGAAAAGGTAAAAAAAAACGGGAGGATGGAACACACTGATTTCCAAGGACAAATGGATGGGCTATATGAGAAATATGATACAATTAAAGAACTCACTCAAAAATTAGCTGAAAAAAATGGATATTTTGAAGAATTTTAGCCAAAGAAACAATGTTAAAATTGTCAGGTTGAAAGAAGGTAAACAAGGCTCTAATATGATACAATTTATGCAACAGTGGCTACTGCAAATATATGGTCAAGAAAATTTTCATGATGAAATTCAAATTGAGCGAGCACATAGAGTCTGTAAATCTAAACTTGAATATCCATGGCCTATTTTGGTTACGTTTCTCTGCTACCAAGTTCGAGTAAAAATACTAGAGATGGCAACTAAAAATGGAAAGTGCCATTGGATGTGGGTGGAAAACTGTATTTTTTTATCCAGACATTAGTGTTGAATTGTTGAAGAAACATAAAAGCTTCAATGCAATTAAAACTATGCTGTGGAAAAAAGAATATAATTTTATTTTGCGATATCCAGCTTCTCTGAAGATTTTCATCCCTGGCGAAATAAGTCGGGTCTTTTTTGATCCAGCGCATGCTCGTGAATTTGCCGAAAAGCTTTCAGTTGCAAAACAAGAAGTGGGAAGTCTGGGCACTTGAAAGACTATGGTTTGTTTAAAAGATAATGTCCCTGTATGCTTGTATGTACTGTTGGTTTTCTTTTTTAATAGAGAAATAAGTCTTTTATAACTGGGAGGAGCGGGAGCCCTTATGATTGGCTTCTGTAGAATTACGGACGCTGTTGCGAATCCATCTGCAACCCAAATAATGGAGCTCGCTTGCAGTGCTTTAGTGGACTATGGCATTGCTTGGGGATCTGTCTTATTTCTTTTTTTATTATTCTTTACTCTTCTGTATGTACTTAAATATTTCCAGATGGGAATTGGATATTGTCTTGTGCTACAGAATTTGTTGAGGATTTGGAGAGTGAAGGGAATTAATTGTCCAGAGATTAATTTATTTATGATACTACTTGGCTAATGAATTGAAATTAGTTAGTTTTAATGTTAACGGGCTTCAGTTCCCTATAAAAAGAAATAGAGTATTATCCCAAATAAAGAAAATGAAGGAATGTAGCGGCAGCTACACTGCTCCTGCAATAACACACACACAACCAGACGGTTGAGTTCTGTGTGCAGACCGGTTTATTGCAGGCTGCTGGGCTGCACATACACTCCCAGCCTGGACCTGGCTGACATCACCCGGGCATCACGTGGTCTCCCAGCGCGGGTTTCTGAGCCTCGAGCTGGAAAGAAAGGAAATCCTTGACAGCACCATTTTGGCCAGCTGCCCCACCACGTGGTTTACAAGTGGGGCCGGTTCGCCTGCCTTGTGGTGAGCCGCCACAGGAGGATATTTTTGCAGGAGACACATCTGTTGGAAATTGAACATTCAAAATTAAATAGAGATTGGGTAGGTACAGTAGTAGAATCACATTTTAACTCTTAAGGCTAGAGGAGCTATCTAGGTGAGCAACAGAGTTTGGGTACTTCTTTTATGATAAATAAAATGGCAAAGGTTATACCTTCTTTACAAAATAATAAATCACTGGGTTTCACATCTGAATTTTATAAAGAATTTAGAAATGTTTTAATCCCAGTTTTTATGCAAATACTGACACAATTGACCGAAACGGATGATCATACCTGATTCCTTTAAAACTGGGATCATAACAGTAATTTTGACAAAAGACAAAGATCCATTGATACCAGCTTCCTATAGACCAATATCTTTATTGAATGTAGGTTACAAAATTTTGGCAAAATTGTTAGCTAATAGATTTCTTTACTGAAATTAATTAGTAAAGACCAAACAGATTTTTATTAAAAATTGAAAATCGGCAGATAATGTAACTTGATATATAAGCTTGACTCATTGGGTACAGTCGAAAGGGAAAATGAGTATTGCAGTGGCATTAGATACAGAAAAGGCATTTGATAGAGTTGGATGGAATTTTTTTATTTCGCATACTTGATAGATTTGGATTAGGCCGTACGTTTATTAAGTGGATAAATGCTTTGTATATGGTACCAAGAGCACAAATTATAACTAATGGTATCATGTCAAACTATATTTGCCTGGGCAGATCTACTAGACAGGGATGTCCTTTATTCCTGGGTCTTTTTGTTCTGGCAACTGAACCATTGGTGGAGTTGATTAGACTGAATTCTGATATAAAGAGTATAAAAGTAGGGAAAAATGAAGATAAATTGAATTTGTTTGCAGATGATGTTTTAGTATACTTGACAGATCCTGAGAATTCAATAAACCACTTGCAGGAGTTGCTAGAACAGTATGGGTTAGTGTTATGTTACACGGTTAATTGGAATAAGAGTGAAGTAATATCTTTTCAGTAGGTGATTAAACAAAATGTTGCCAAACCTCAAAATTTAAATGGCCTAAAGAAGGAATGAAATATTTGGGTATTAGAATAAACTCTCTTTATAAAATTAATATGGATCATTATTTTAAAAAATTGAAGATTTAAAGCGTTGGATAGATTTACCTATAACTTTGATAGGATGAGTTAATTGTATAAAAATGAATATCTTTCCAAGAGTCCAAAATTTGTTTCAATTATTATCTAATAATGCTTCCAAACAATTTTTAAAAAGATTTAAGTAGAATTTTTTGGAAATTTTTATGGAAAGGTAAAATGCCAAGGATTGCTATAGAAAAATTAACTTGGAGATATGAACAAGGAGGCTACAACTACCTAATTTTGAACTTCATTATAATGCAGCACAATTATACTTTCTTTCCTCTTTCTTTGAAGAGGGAGATAAGGTAGCATGAGTAAAGGCTGAAATGAGTAAAAGAGGAGAGCAAAAATCAGAAGAGGTGATATATAAATGGATTGAAATTTTATTGGTAGGGGAAGCAGACACCCCAATAATGAGAGACACTTAGTTAAAGTATGGCATGAGACACATGTGTTGATAGGAATAAAGGCATACGGATTAGCAAATATGCCATTAGTAAACAATAGATTGTTACTGTTTATGGTGGGTAATAAGAATTGTATTGATTGGTCAAATAAGAGAATATGATATATTAATGACTGTTATCAGGATAGACAATTAATGTCATTTGACCAATTAAAGACAGATATGGAATACAAAACAATACTATGATTGGATATTACCAACTAAGGGTGTATTTGAGGAACAAATTATCATCAATATTTTTGTTATTACCAATAGATGAAATTGAAGGTGTTATAACTAATCTGAATCATATCTGAATGATATAATCTCAATTTATATCAGTTATGTACAGATTACTTTTAAAAGGGATTAAAAAGACTATCTGACTAAATCCAAAAATACGTGGGAAGATTTAAGTATAGTTACATCTGAATTCAATTGGGCTGAGATATGCTGTGATAATGTGAAAAGTATGATTAATGTTCGTTATAAATAGTTCAGTATAATTTTTACACCAGCTATATATCATACCTCAAAAGCTTTATAAGTTGAAATTGAGTCTATCAGATAAATGTTTTTGATGTTGATAGGAAAGTGGAACCTTTTTACACTCCACATGGGCATGCTCTAAATTAAATAAGTTTTGGACTAACTTGATAGTTTTTTTCAAGCAAGTAATGGGGATTTTGTTACATCAAAACCCTGTATTATTTTTATTGGGAGATTTATCTGTTATACTTTCAAATTCAAATATTAGTTGGCCTCAGAAAGAATTTTTAAAAATTGCATTAGCAGTTGCTAGAAAATGTATTGTGGTTTCATGGAAATTAAAAGCTGATTTAATGTTGGAACACTGACATAATGAAATTCAAAGCTGTATTCCTTGAGAACAAATTACTTATAATTTGAGAAATAGGTTTCAAGATTTTTCAAGATCTGGTCTCGATACATACATACATGTGATTCCTTTATTCACTCTACAACCTCATTTTGATGATAAGATACTATTATTTTAATATATTTTCTGTTTTTATCAGTATTACATTTTTTGAAATAAGTATTAAGTAGTAAATAATCTTTTGGACTCTCTCTCTTGTAATATGATATCTAATTATTGATAGTAATGTAGTAGTATGGCAAGGAAAATCCTAGTTGACTATGCAATATTTATAATATACTCATTGCTAACTATTAGAAATGATATTTCTATATAACACACACACACACACACACACACACACACACACACACACACACACACATATATGTGTGTGTCATAGAGTAGTTCTCTTTTCTTTTTTCTTCTTTCTTATCTATGGGATCTTTTTAGTAGGAGGGTGTGGGATGGGGTGGGGAGGGAGGAAGTAAAACTATTAAAATTGTCATGTACGAGAAAAAATGGATTGTATATCAAATGCTTTGTATTTGATTAATAATACATGTATTAATAAATTTTTTTAAAAAGAGGAGGCCCAAGCAAGCACTACCTGGCGTGAAAACTGTTCACCTTGTTGACTGATCAACATGCAGTTGGTTTTATGTTCAACAACAAACAGAGGGGAATAATTAAGAATGACAAGATCCTGAGATCTTGTATCAGCCTGGGAAGATCAACAAGCCTCCCAATGTCCTGTCCCTGGGAACATGCGCCAACAGACAGCTGGATCATTTCCAAGTCCTCCACAACAACCTCTGCCACTCCAGAGTTACGAGGCTCGCAACCTCCTCATCTCTGTCGAAGACATCACGGAGTTGACACACAACTGCCCGGTCTGTGTCAAGAGCAAACCCCAGTTCTACTGGCCGGACAAAATCCACCATATCAAAGCCACCTGCCCTTTTGAGCAGCTAAGCATGGACTTTAAGGGACCTCTCCTGTCCACCAACAGGAAAATATACTTCTTGAACATTATGGATAAATATTCCCACTTCCCCTTCTTCATCTCCTGCCCAGATATGACTACGGTCAAAGTCATGAAAGGACTATGCAGCATCTACGCTCTGCTATATCCATAGTGACCCGGGGGGGTCCTCCTTTATGAACGAGGAGCTGCACCAATACCTATTGGCCAAGTGCATAGCCTGAAGCAGGACCACAGTCTATAACTGCCAGGGGAACGGGCAGGTAGAGAGGGAAAATGCCATCGTTTGAAGGGTGGTCCTCTTAGCCCTTAAATTGAAAGGACTGCCCACCTCCCGATGTCAAGGTGGCTTCCCTGATGCGCTCCATGCTACCAAATCCCTTCTCTATACAGCCATGAATCCAAGACCTCATGAAAGGCTCTTTTCCTTCCCCAGGAAATTGGCATCCGGAACTACACTACTGTCCTAGCTGACGAACCCTGGACCTGTGCTGTTTCAAAGGCATATCGAATACAAAACATCAGACCCTGTGATGGTCGCAGCAACAGATGAGGCCATTGGTCAGGCTGAATTTGTAAGGGACTTTGAAGTATTGTGAAGCTGTAATGCCACAACACCCCACCAGAATTTGTTTAAAAAGGAGGGGTGGATGTGGTGCTACCACTATGTGTATATGTGCTACATGGGCTGACCCGCCCCCTGTAGCTGTGACTCCTCCCTCCCAGATAACCTCATGAAGGCTGTTCCGCCCAAACCCTTCTTTCAGTACCTGCCTTGGAACCAGGCAAGCAACGTGAAAGTTGTGCTGATGTTATGAGGTGATTAAGGTAAAGCCTATTAATCATTGATTCTCTGTCTGATTGTGATTGATAGGTCGTACTCTCCTCTCCCAAATCATCAGTTTAATTGGTGAACAGCTGAGGGCCCAGCACTGACCCCTCGAACACCCCACTTGCCATTGTCTGCCATCAGAAAAAAAGCACCCATTTATCCTGACTCTCAGTCAACCACTCCTCAATCCATGCCAATATACTTCCCCTGACTCCATTCATCTGTATCTGTACAGTTCCAAATTACTTTTCAACTCCTTGACCCAATCTACTTTCTTGACAAAAGATGTAGGAAAGGGAATGTTTACAAAGTTTGAATTGGAACCTCATATGCTCGTTTCATTGGAACAATGAAATGAAGTTAGGCAACAGCATTTCTTGCTGTTTCGTTAGGAAAAATGTTTCCCTTCTGACTAATGTTTCAACCAATTGTTTAATACATTTGTGGTACATCACTCTCAGAAACAAAGGTACAAGCTTGGATAGAAGCATCTAAAGGTAACAAAGATGTGAATGATGAAGAGCTTGTCCTGCTGCTGGCATCGTACTGCTATCTTCTACAAAAAGCTAAATCACAGAAGTACAACAGAATTTATCTTGATAAAAAAATTGCTTTGTAGTGCATTTCTCCCATATAAAACAATGTCCTGATTGTTGATGGAGTCAGGGCAGAGGCAGGGTTAATTCCAGTGAAAGCATTTATTGAGAATAGGGAAAAGTACTGCATGCCATTAAAAAAAAATCACAAACAAACTGTAGATTATCCGGGAAATCTTTGGAATGGAGTTTGTGAGTATCTTGGTTGTCAGTTGGTTATCATTTGAAAGATATTTTTACCTATATCAGAAATCGGAAGGTCATAAAAGTTGGCACGGTTAGTGTAGCAGTTAACGCAATGCTGTTATAACGCCAGAAACCTGGGTTCAAATCTGGCACTATCTGTAAGAAATTTGTATGTTCTTGTGTCTGCATGGGCTTCCTCCAGTTTTCTCCCACCCTTCAAAACATACAGAGGTTGTAGGTCAATTGGGTGTAATTAGGTAGCACGGACTCATGGGCTGGAAGGGCCCGTTACTGTATGTCTAAATAAAGGACAGTGGAGGACCACTAAAGGAATGTCTGCTGATTTTCATATTCTCAGCATTAGACGACAGTTTTGTTTTGGAAAGATATAACTGATAGTGCTCAAGTATAGGCAATATCCATCCAAGTGTTAAGATAACTGGTCAAGGGCTTTGATTGGCCTGGCTCATGTATTTAATAACTTGGTTTAGAGGCTGACTTGTGTAGCAACAATAGAAAAAACAATAAAAGCCAGAGAATGATGGGGCTATCTGTTTCATACTCGTTAATGGAAGGATGCGAAAACAGATCAGAAGTGATACCATTAATGAGCACTGTCAAAAGGAAAACACTGTTAGAAGTTCACAATGCCATCTGAAAACTATAGGTAATGCATCATAAACTTGGTCAAGGCATTTTTTGTGGACAATGGGAGAAATGGTTGAAGGAACCCCCAAAATTGGGTTCAGAGGTCAGATAGAGTTCCACAATTAAAAAAACTGGTCAAGACATTATGATTTGTGCTGAACTTTCTACTTGCCTATTAGACACACCCTTGGGCTAGAACAGTGGAAAGAGAAAGGTTGAGAACCACTGGGCTAGAGTGTGCACAGTACAAAATGATAAGTATCCCTGAATGCAATTTGTTCCTGCGTTGGTTTTATTTAGCTCTGGAGACTAGAAAGGAATTTTCCAGGGTACTTCTTCCCTGTTGTCCTGAGTTCATGCTGAGATTTTCTTTTTTTCATATCTCTCCAGAGATTGTGCAGTTGTAAAGGCAGGTGTGAGTTTGGAGCAGGAAGGAAGTGTTAGGATATTAAAATCAAGTCTTGACACTGTGGTGCAAGCTTGGGGGAACAGTAGAGTTTTTATTCCTGTAGTTTATATTCTAACAAATAGTCTGAAGTTTAGCCTTCTCCTCCTGCAAATGAATATGGCTGATCTTCAGAGCATCTTGCAATATGTTATCATTTCTTCCTTATTGTGAATTAAAGGAGCAATTTTAAAATTAGACTGACCTTGTCGTGCATTCAGTGTGCAGATCAGAAAACAAGAGCAGACAACAGGATACGAGCATGGAGATATTGTAGAAAGCTTCATACTCAGGAAAAATGTGTTAAAATTCTTCTCTTATTTAGACTGTGACTTTTCTGAAAGGAACCTTTTCTAAGCAGCAAAGTGTCATTTTGTTACAGAAAATCTTGGTACGGCAATTAATCAGTGTTCTTTGTTTTCCTTCCTGCAGTCAAATGCTCTACCACTGAGTTTTCCTTCCTGAATGTTGACTTGAAAAGCCGATAGGAACTCTACTTTCCATGTCTCATCTACCTCTGCAGCTTCAGGCCAAGTTCAGCTCATCTTTTTAGTTTCATAATGGGTTAAGATGATGCATTTGATTTTTTTTTCTCTCTCTCCTTTTAATAAGAATAAGTGCTGATTATTTAATAGGGTATAATACTTTGGAGGCAATCCAAAAGAGCTTATTTGAGTTAATTACTAAAGTGAGAAGGTTGTTCTTTCAAAAGCATCTAATTAAATGAATCTGTATTCTTTGCAGTTTGGAAGAAAGAAGGGTGGCCTCATTGAAACACAAAAGACTTAAGGTTAAATGTTGAGATGTTTCTGCTGATGGGAGGGGCTCTGACCAGGGCCATAACTACAAAATAAAGGGGTGACCATTTACAAGGATTTGGAGCTGCTTCTGACAGAAGATGGTGAATCTCTGGAAATCTCTCTCTCAGAGGTTGCTTGTGGTGGCTAGATCACTGGAAGTATTTCAAGAGGATGTAGATGTATTTTTGGAAGATCGGGGAATTGAAGACCAGTTCAGACCTGAGACAGAATGTCAGGGCAGGCTTGAGGGACTAGGCGGCCAATGCCAGCTCCTATTTTCTAGCTGTATTATCAACTTCTAGCCAAAACTGCTTGCTGAAAGCAATAGTCACTTAAAATATGAAGGTAATAGATTGATTTATTTATTTGCTTATTTAGAACATAGAACATTACTGCACAGTGCAGGCCCTTTGGATCTCGATGTTATGCCAACCAAGATATTCATACAAAAAAAAGTGATAAGGTGGAATTTCACCTCATTTAAAATATTCATGATGTGTCAAACAAACAAATCACCATTTAATGAAAATGTTATTTCTTATGACAAGCCTTGTGGTATTGAAGCACTTTAAATGTTGTGTGGCAAAGTAATATCAAGAGTGATGTTAATTTGCATGTTATTTCTCCAGTTGGGAAAGCCACTTTAAGGCATTCCTTTATATTGAATCTTGCCTCCTTACCTCTCTTTCAGTTTATACTTTAATATTTTAAAAGGTTGCAGAAAGCAGCTATCTGTTTTGGGTGGCACGGTTAGCACAACTCTATTACACCAATGACCTAGGTCCGAATCTGACACTGTCTGTAAGGAGTTTATACATTCTCCCTGGTTTCCTCCCACCCTTCAAAATGTATGGAGGTCATAGATTAATTGGGGTATTTGTGCAGCACAGGGTCATGGGACAGAAGGGCCTGTTACCCTGCTCTATGTCTATTTTCAAAAAGAAAATTAGAAAAATTATTATAAAAAAAGTATATAATTGGGCTTCACTTAATTCCTAATTTGTTTTGTCTTTTCCATTTATTTCATTGTATTGTTGTTACTTGATTACATTTGCCCACCTCACTGTCAAAAGACAAAGGAGGAAAAACCCAACACCCAACCCCAACCAACCAATTTTCCCTTGCAACCGCTGCAACCGTGTCTGCCTGTCCCGCATCAGACTTGTCAGCCACAAACGAGCCTGCAGCTGACGTGGACTTTACCCCTCCATTAATCTTTGTCCGCGAAGCCAAGTCAAAGAAAGAAAAGACATTTGCTGTGCAGAGGTCTGTAAGCAGTAACGCTTCATATGAGAGCTGATGTTTCAAAGAACCTTGCATTCCTTGTACACATGTCACTGAAAGTTAATAAACAAGCACAGTGAGCAATGGTAAGGTAAATGATATGATAGCCTTTTTGAAACAAAGATTTGGGATGTCTTGCTTCCATTGTATAGGGCTGCAGAGAGACTGCAAGAAGAAAACTGTAAGGTATAATCTCCCTAACTAAGGAAAAATATGCATGTAATTTGGCGAGTGCAAAAACAAAGTTCATTAGACTGATTTATAGAATGGGGCAGTTTGTTGCATAAGAAGAAATTAACAGACTTGATCCATACTCTATTCAGAAGAATGAGAGCTAATATCATTGAGAAGTACAAAATTCTTTAAAAATTGAACAGGATAGATGGGGGGGAAGAGATGATGATGTTTTCCCAGGTTGCAGTGCCTGGACTAGGAGACAGTCTCTAAATAAGATGATGGCAGTTCTGCAGATCATTGAGAAGAAATTTCTTCACTCAGAAAATAATGATTCTTTGAAACTCTCTGAACTGGAGGGCCAGCCTCTTCTTTTATTCAATAGTGAGACTGATAGATTTTTTTTACACATTATGGAAGTTAAGGTTTAGTGCAGCAGATATTGAATGAAAGAATAAGAATAAAGGTCCAAATGGCCTATTGTTGTTTATATTTCTTGCGTTGTTAAGAGGTGTTGTGAATTTATTCTTATCAACACATTCTAGCAGATGAATTAACCACAAAAATAAAATGATTTTCCATTTAGCACATACTCTCAAACTCAGTGTTATTTCCATATGCCATTTGCACATACTGAACAGTACAGTAAAAATAAAATAATGTGGATAAAATAAATTGAACAAGTGTATGCAAAACTTGACTTTTCAGTAGCTCTGCTGCATCATGTTTTATTAAGAGTGAGTGGATTTTGCAGCTTTAATCTTTTGTTTTTGCTGTCGTATTATGGCACAGCATAAATCATGTTGACAATGACTGATATATTAGACTCTTTGAATTGTTCTATTGTCATGCATTGGAGTGGAGAGGATGGAAGGCATAGTCATTTGGAAGGCAAGTCCATTTCCGGAGCAAAGAAGTACTTCATGCTGCTTTTAAGTCTAGATGCTAACTTACAGGAATTGATGTGAGCTTCGCTGGCTGGTGCCAAATTAGGAGAGAGGTTTGAAGAGTTGACTCCGCTAATTAAATAATATGTGTTTTCCAGACAAGTTCTATAATGTGAAATTGCAAGTTGAACAATGGGTATGAAAATGCAGGTGAAAACATTGCAGACTTGTGGCAGACGTGGGTTGGATTGCTGCACATTGCAGGTTTGGCAGAGATGATGTGAAATTGCACATTTTATGGCATCCAATACGTTGTGCTGAAAGGAGGTTGTTCAGTAAGAAGAAAATTAATTTAAAAATATTTGATAATTCCCAGGGAAAAGAGGAAGTCAAGACAGGATTTGCTGCATCACCCAGTAAAAGATCAAAATGCTACATGTTGGGCTTGTCTGCCTAGCATTTTTGGGGAAAGGCAAGAATCACCTGAAACTGAAGTATTGTAAATTGAAACTTTAAAAAAAATTATATTTCAACATGGAGCACGGTATCAGACTGTTCCAGCCTTAAGCATGTACTCCTGAAATGCACCAATTAACCTACATTGCCCACACATTTAAGAATGATGTGAAGAAACCAGAGCACCCAGAGGAAATTCATGCAGACACTAGGAGAATGTACAAACTGCTTATGGATTCGAATCCCTGTCATGTGTGTAGCAACATTGCGCTAACTGCTACGCTAATCGTGCTGACGAGCAATGAGTTTGGTCCAGTGGTTTTCAAGCTGCCCCCTAAACTCGCATTCCACCTTAAGTCATCTCTATGCCATTGGTGCTCTGTGATTAGTAAGGGATTACTTAAGGTGGTATGTGAGTGGGAAGGGAAAGGTTGAGAACCACTACTCTAGACCTAATTGTTACTGAAATATATTGCTTGAGGAAAAATTGTCATTGGCCCATTTCCTTTGGAGTTATGAAACCGTGCACATAACGAGTCAATTAGGTACAATTAAAACAGTGGTTTTCAAACTTTTTCTTTCCACCCACATACCACATGAAGCAATCCCTTACTAATCACAGAGCACTCATGGCATCAGGATTGCTTATGGTGGCATGTTAGTTTTTTTTTGGGGGGGGGAAGGGAGGGCAGTTTGAAAACCACTGGTTTAGACTATAATTATGTTATCAAGACTTATCGTCAATGATTTGTTTAAGGCAAAATAAGACCAATCTTGTTCAAGCATATTCAAAAAAAGTGGACAGCATTTTAATCTCCAAGTGTTCATGCATCACTGAAGGTTTCTTACTGTGGCTTATCTCCATTGCTTATTGCCTTGACAACACGTTTGAAATACTTGCAGCTAGGAAGTAGCAGGAGTGTGACAGGTGATTGGTTGTTGTAGGTCACTTAGACATTCCTGGCTAAAGGGCAACTACGACTGCTGAGTGCTGATATCAATGTGCTGCAATCTAGCTCCTTCCTGCCCTGTGCATTGGGAGCTTGGGTTTTCAAACATTTTAAAGTTTTCTTTAAAGTTTATTTTCTGCATTATCTCTGACTCAGTGAGAAGGATCTTTTCATGAGTTGTCTAACAAGACAGCTGTAATGTTCAAGATTCAAGATTATTTTATTGTCATGTTATAAAACAAAACATGCATGAAATTTCTTTTAGTTTTCTGTAAGGCAGACAAAGTTTTGCCATCAGTACAAAATGCCTGGCACTCCTTACAGTCTGAGAAAGAAGAGCTCCACATCCAAACTTCTGACACAATCAGGAAGCCCTCAGTGCTTTCAGAACCCTCATACATCTCAGTTCCGCTATCTAGCACCCCTTCAGGCAGTCTTGGGCCAGTCTCCAGCACTACACAGTCTGGTGCGATTCTCTTGACTGAAGTAACCAGCAGCCCACAGCCTGCTTGGGAACCTTGAGACACCAACACACAGCCATTTAACCCTTTAGGCAGTCTCAAGCCGATCTCCAGCAGTCCACAGCCTGGTGTGATTCCTTTGACCACAGTCAACAGCAGCCCATAGCCTGTATGGGTTCCACACCTCAAGTTACCAATATTCAGTCATGTAAAGTAGAAGAACAAGGGCACAGTGCAGTGTATAGAGTTACCATAGGAAAAAAAAAATCAATTAATACAAAGCAAAGGCAGCATGAAAGCACTGGTAAGGGGTTCATTCAGGAGCCTGATGACTCCAGAAAAGAAACTGTCTTTAAGCCTGTTGGTGCATGATTTCACACTTTTAATCCTTCTCCCTAATGGGAGGAGAGATAAGAATGTATGCCTGGTGTTGTGATGGGTCGTAGAGTATATTGGTTGCTTTTCCCAGGCTGAGAGAGATGTAGATGTGAGCCTATGAAGGGGAGGGAAGATTGCATGATTTGAGCTTCATTCACTGTCTTCTACAGCTTCTGATCTTAAGCAGAGTAACTGCTACACCAGACTTTGATGTATCCAGCAAGTATGCTTCTAATGTGCACCTGCAGAAGTTGTTGAGGGACAGGGAGTCATGCTGAATTTCCTCAGGCTTGTAAGGGAGCAGAAGCGTTGGTTTTTTTTTAAAGATTGTTCTTTCAATGTGGTTGGTTCAGGTTAAGTCATTGGAAAACACTCTGGAACCTCTGGAATTATCTGTGAGAATCTAAGTTAGTCCAATCAGAGAACTGCTCTTAAAGCTTCTAAATTTGAGAGCAAATATCAATCTACTTCATGGTAAAATACAATGTTAGAAAACAATTCAGAAGGCTTTTATGTGTGTGTGGTTGATTCATTCATATGCTTTAAACTTATGTCAAATGTAATACTCCATAATCAGTCCTTTAAATGATGAACCTAAATAATATCCAAAGCATGAAGCAAGCAGGGTTATAAATTTCTCCGTCTTAATTTATCACTCTCAGTAGGTTTTCGTACTTCCATGTTGCCATATATTTTAACTACTGGATCACCTCGATTTCACTGTTTAAACCACCACTTTTTAAATAGAAATAACATAATGCTTGCATGTATAAATCTTGAACAAGAACAAGCTTTCCTAGTTCTTCACTGCTGAGTTCAGAATTGAAATCAGTATTTATTGTCTTGATTATGTGTCATGAATTTTGTTGTTTTGCAGTAGCATTACAGGTGCAAAAATTGCTATAAATAAATTGGTGCAAAAGGGGGAAAAATTAGTTTATGGCTGTGGTTCATTGTCCATTGTCCATCTGATGGCGGAGCGGAAGAAGCTGTTTTTTGAGTGTTCATCTTCCGGCTCCAGTACCACCTCGATAGTGAGAAGAGGGCATGGACGGGGTGCTGAGAGCCGTGATGATAGAGGCTGTTTTCTTGAGACACTGCCTCTTGTAGATGTACTTAATGGAATGAAGACTGATGTCGCCTGGTTGAGCTCTATGTAACCTTTTCCCATCTGTGCATTGGCAGCTTCAAACCAGACAATGATGCAACCAGTCAGAAAGTTCTCCACGGTATCTGTAGAAATTTGCAAGAGTCTTTGTGACATACCAAATCTCTTCAAATTCCAAATGAAGTATAGCCGATGGTGAGCTTGCTTCATGATTACATCGATGTGAAGGTCCCAAAAGAGATCTTCAGAGATGTTGACACCCAGGGACTTGAAGTTCTTTTCTTTCCACTGCTGACCCCTCAATGAGAACTGGTTTGTGCTCTCCTTGTTTCCCCTTTCTGAAGTCCACAATCAGTTACTCAGTTATGCTAATGCTGAGTGCAAGGTTGTTGTTGTGATATCACTCAACCAGCTCATCTATCTCACTCCTGAACGCTTCCTCATTGCCGTTTGAGATTCTGTGATGATCGTGGTTTCATTGGCAAATTTGTAGATGGCATTTGAACTGTGCCTAGCCACAGTCATGGATGTAGAGAGAGTAGACCAGTGGGCTAAGCATGCAGGTGTGCCTGTGTGATTGTCAATGAGGAGGAGGTGTTACCAATTCATACTGGTCTTCCAATGAGTAAGGATCCAGTTGCAGAGGGAGACTCCGGTTTTGAAGTTTGCTGACCAGTTTTGAGGGTATGATGGTGTTAAAAGCTGAGCTGTAATCAATGAAAGTCAAAACACAGAAATTCTGAAGGAACTTGGCCAGTATCACGGCGTCCATAAAAGGTAAATATATATATTACTGACCTTTTGGACCTGATCCTTTCCTCAAGTTATGAGTGGAAAAAAGACAGGCATCTGAATTAAAATCTGGAGAAAGGTGTTAATTGGATATGATAAAAGGAAAGGTAAGAATTGATTTTGGGTCCAGTGAAAGGAGACAGAGAGAAAAGGGAAGAGAGAGAAAGGTGAGATGGAGCTAGAGGAAAGAAGACAGGAGGAAGAAGATGGGGGCTGAGTTACGGACAGAAATCGGAGAAGTCAATGTTAATGCTGTCCAATTGGAGGGTATACAGGTGGAAGAGGAGGTGTTGTTCCTCCAATTTACAGGTGGTGAGACCATCGACAGACATGTCAGCAAGGAAATGGGATGGGGAATTGAAATGGGTGGCCACTGGGAAATCCATGTTATTGCAGCAGACAGAACTGAGGTGTTCAATGAAGCTATCTCCCAGTCTGTATCCAGACTCTGATGCAGAGGAGACTACAATAGAAGCACTGGATGCAGTAGATGACTCTTGCTGATTCACAAGTGTTGCCTTACTTGGAAGGACTGTTTGAGGCCCTAAATGGTGGAGGAGGTGTGGGTGCAAGTGGAGCATTTCCTGCAGTCACAGAGATAGGTGCCAAGGTGTGGGTGGGGGGGGGGGGGAATTGCTGGGGAGGGAAGAATGGGTGAGAGAGTGGTCCCTATGGAAGGTGGAGAGGGAATAAGAGGGGATCATGTAGTAGTTGGCCGAAATGGCTGAGAAGGATATGTTGGATGTGGAGGCTGGTGGGGTGTTAGGTGGGAACAAGGGGAATTCTGTCCTTTTTTTGCTTAGGGGCAGAGGGGGCCAGGATAAATGTACGGGTGATGGCTTAGTGGGTGAGGGTCTAATTGATAGTGGTAGAGGTGAAGCCACATTGTTTGAAGGAGGACATCTCTAATGATCTGGCATGGATGATCTGGACCTGACAGCAGATGAGAGAGGAGAAATGAAAGAAGGAATGAAATCCTTCCAGGGTGCAGGGTGTGAAGAGCTGTAGTCGAGGTCACTGTGGGAGTTGGAAGTCTGTTGAGAGTTTGTTTCCCAAGCTGGAGACAGAGAGATCGAGAAAAGGGAGAGTGTTGCAAGGGATGGACCAAGTGAATTTGAGGTCAGGGTGCAAGTTGGCAGAAAAGTGGATAAAACAGCCTGATGTATGTGTTGCTGCTTTCTAGGTGATCCAGGACTGAGTGGAGAGCCAGTGAGAATTGTGGTTGTTCCAGGTCTTGGGTAAGAGTTAATTCTGGCCATGACCAACCTCTAAAAGCATTTCATCACAGTAAATGTTAGTGCTACTGGGCTGTAGTCATTGAGGGCACTCACTTTTTTTGGGCACCGGGATTATTGACGCCCTTTTGAAATGAGAACTTCCAACTGCAGCAATGAGAAATTGAAAATGTCCGTGAACACTCAAGCTGTTTGTTTGGCACAGATTTTCACGCTCTTGAAAGATCTTTTGACATTGGCCTCAGAGAGAGATAACTGGAGGAATTATTGATGATGTTAATATAATCAAAGTTAATTTCTGAAGTTGAATATGCTCAGTGCGTTGAAGAGGTATTATTCTTGGTGTTTTTTTTTCCTCCTTATTATATTACAGGGGTCATTCATCCTAAAAGAATATAAATTTTTTGATCTGCTAAATTTGTGAAATAAAAGGATAGAACAACACAAGAGGACAAAATTTGTCATGAGAAGTTTGCAATACATTTTTTAAATAGCAATTTTTATTTTTGTCCAGTACCTCTATGCTTTATTGTTAAGACCTGAAGACCATAACACATCGGTGCAGAAATAGGCTATTCAGCGCATCATGTCTGCCCCACCATTTAATCATGAATGGATCAATTTTCCCAGCCTTCTCCCCATAACCTTTGATGCCCGGGCAAAACAAGAACCTCTCAATCTCTGTCTCCTTGTGCAGATTGCTAATCAAACTACTTGGGAGTATATTTAAAATCCTAATCGGAAGATATTTAAAAAATGCTTTGTTTAAAATTCATTTGCTGATTGTTTTTTTTCCAACCAACTTTAATTGCTTTCCTCTAGTTATCCGCGATTCAGCTGGTTGTGACTTTGAATGAACCTTCTGAAGGCTAGAGCTGTAGATACAACAGAAGCAAAAGGGGTCCTGGTGGAAGGATCTCCTGGGAGAATCTCTCTGAACTCAAAACACATTGAGTATTTATAGTCATTAAGAACAATAATATTTCAGGTGATTAAATACAACTTTGATTGTTGTAATTACACAGTCTTCTTCAAATAATATAGCTGTGGCAAATTGTTTCATAGAATTATAGTTTTGTAATGGAAACATATTACATTATTCTGAAAGTGTCTGAGGACAATATCTCCAGACACTTTGGATACAAGATCGTCTGAAATATTGATTGTCAGAACAAATGTGACGATGATGAAATTCAATGTGCTTTGTTCCAAATTAACTAGTATGGAATTTTTTTTTTCCCTGTCACAATGGTGTAATCTTTGCTGAAGATGTCTAATGTCTGGTTTGGTGCAGACTCATTCAGATAATATGTTGTCTGAGCTGATCCATTTTCCCACTTGGCCTCCCTACTCAGCCTTCTCCCCCTAGCTAAACAGGAACTTTGGTCACTAAACAGTGATCAATGACTTCAGGAAATGGAGTGGAGTTGTGGAGGATGGGGGAGGGGAAGGGCTTGCTGGCACCGTGGAGGAGAGATTCAAGCTGCATGCGGTGCTTGTGCACCTCTACTTTCTCAGAAGCATTGGGCATGTTTCCATGTCTCATCAACTTTTCGAGATGGACCCATAGAAGGTACCTTGCCTGTATGCATAACAGCTTGGAACAGGAACTGCTCTGCTCAAGATCGCATGAAACTGCAAACAGTTGTGAAGGTATCTCAGGCCATTACACAAAGGAACCTCCCCTTTGTCAACCCTGTCTATACATCTATGCTGCCAACATATAATAGACCTATCCATTCTGGTCACACTTTCTTCTCCTGCACCCCCCACCCCACCCATCCCAAATTCCAATGGGCAGAAGATACGAGCTTGAAAGCACAAGCTTCCATATTCAAGAACAGTGTATTTACCATCATTATCACCCTCTTTTTTTAAAAAACTTTATTTAAAATTTTATGACATGAATAAAATAAAAATTACATTTAAAGAAATAATAAAAAATAAGATAATAAAAATTAGAATACTACATCATTAAACTACACAAATTAACCCCCCCAATAATTATCACACAACATTAATCGTCTAATTTAAAATTAGTCCAACCCTCCCCCCCAAATAAAGAGTGAAGAATTAATTAACAATGTTGTAAATAAAATAGAAAAAACCCCACTTACAAAAAAAGGATAAAACTTAACAACAAAAAAAATTACTAACAACAAAAAAAACCAATACTAAAATAATACCCTTAAACATATATTTAAATCAAACATAATACATATATTTAACAAATGAAATCCACTTTAAAACTAAGTTCAAATATTAAAATCATATATCAACCACATATCTGTTATACAAAAAATCATAATTAATAATACATAAATACAGAATTTCCATTAATACCGTTTCCTTTATAATTCATCGAGAGAACAAAAACATCCCTTAGAAAAACAATCAGATAAACTTTTTATTCCCTTCCCCTCCCCTTATATAAAAAAAAGAAAAAAAAGAAAAAAAGTTCAAACTCTTATAAAATTCTCCATATTCTTCATTTATAACATCTTCAAAATTCTCTATCAAAATTAACTTAATTTTATTAAACTCTTCTCCCTCAATGTATTTGTACTTAGTTTTCTTCTTTTTCTTCTTATCACCTTTCCCCTCATCTTCCTCTTCATCTAATTCAACATCCTCAATTTTTGACTTATTATCTTCTGTGACATCATCCTCTTAAAAAAGAAAGAAAAAAGAAACCCCCCAAAAAAAGAGAGAAAAAAAGGAGAGAAAAAACCCTCCTAATTCCCTCTCAATTACAATCAGAAAACTAAAAGAGTTTAAAAAAAATTATTTATTTAAAAAAAAAATAAAAAAAAACCTTCACTTCTTAACCCAAAAATTAAAAAGAAAAAAAAACAGGTCGGAGGTCACGACTACCTCCTCCTGTTTAAACCGCCCAAAGCAGTAACTCCCCCAAAATATTGGGTGTGAGATAACTCACAGGTAGCTGATGACTTCTGGAAACTAGTGCCCACCCAGTTCCCTCTCCCAACTCCCATTTCATTTAATTATCATCATTATTGAAACTATTTAAACTCTTCTCAAAAAAAAAATATATTTTTTTAAATCAACGTTACCACTTCGGTCACCATTGTTTCCATTTCTTTTAAAAATCTGGATCCCACCTTACATCTCTACTCTCTTTAGAGACCTTGAAGGATTACATTGTTCCTAAAACTGCATGATTGGTAAAGACTGAGCAAAGTCCACAACCTCTTTAGGATTGTCAAAGAACTGTGGCTGATTTCCATCCTGAAAAATCTTCAGTACCGCAGGATATCTGAATGTTGCCTTATGTCTTTTTTTCCACAACTGTTCTTTCACAGAATTAAATTCACGTCATTGAAACATAATTTCTTGACTCAAATCTTGATAGAAGAAAACAGGATTATTCTGAACCATCAAAGGAGATGTATTTTGCTGGGCATTTCTAATAGCCGTACGTAAAATTGTCTCTCTGTCACAATAGTTTAAACAACGGATCAGAACAGGTCTTGGATTCTGTCCTGAAAAAGATTTTCTTCTTAAAACTCTATGAGCACGTTCCAATATTAAACCTTCAGGGAATTTATCCTGTCCTAACACTCGTGGAATCCATTCAGTAAAAAAATTTCTTGGATCTGGTCCTTCTATGCCTTCTGGCAAACCATCAATTTTCACATTGTTCCGTCTAGATTGATTCTCCAAATAATCAACCTTTTTTGCTAAATTTTTATTTTGGATCTGCAATGTTTCAATTATTCTATTTTCATCTTGCAGTTGATCCTGTGCATTGACTAAACCTTGATCACACATTTCAAATCTTTCAATGGTTTCAAGCTTAAAAGCTCCATTAATGGCTTCTGCCATCGCATTAAGCTTGGAAATAAAAAGGTTCACAAAATTAGCTAAGTGACTCGATACAGAATATATCTTATCTTCAAGATCCTTAACAGACATTTCAACAGAAGTAGATTCAGGCATAATGGGGTCTTGCTGTTCCTTAAAGACCACAGGATCTTCTGTCCCTTCCCTTAATTTAGTATCTTTTCTAGCAGTTTGACTTCGTATAAAAATCCCTCTCAAAGTCCCCCCAGCAATGCCAGGAGACTGAAGATCAGAGTTATCTTTAAGCCAAATCTCTTTAATCATCTTCACTGAATCGATGTCTGGAAAAACCGTTGTAATTGAAGATGCATTTTGCAGCGCCACCACTGTAGCAGTCGAATGACAGCTCTTTAACTCTCCAGCTGGTGGCGCCCCAGCTGATTCAACTGTCAAAGTCTCAGTAACAGCACTCACAGTGGCCATTGTGTGAAATACTGGCACCCGTCCAGCTCTTTGGTCTGAAAGCTGTTGAATGCGACCTTCAGAGAGCCTCACCGGCTTAAAACGGAGTTTCAATGCCGAACTCTGCACGTCTTCCTCTGGATCCATTCTACGCTGAGTCCTGGCTTCTTGTAAACAAGTAGGCTCAGATAATTTCAGAAAATGTAGTTTTTTAACAGTCTGTTGATGTTTTCTTTTACTTTTTTTTTGCATATAAACCATTAGGTATTAATCCAGCACCTCTTATTATTTATAAACTTTTAAAAGAACTTTAACGGGCACTTAAAGACAAAACAATAAATCAGAGTCAGGAGAGGTCTGGAAGGCACGTCTGTTGCCTACGCCATCTTGCCACGCCCCCCATTATCACCCTCTTAAGTCGAACTTTTCATTGGTAAAAGATGACGCTTTGCATCCTTTTAATTGTACTTTTTTTTCTATACCCTGCACTTTGTCTTTATAGACAATACCTTGAGTGCAACTATCACTATGTCCTGCACTTAAGTATGGGGTGACTTGCCAACATAACATTCTACATATAGCTTCTCATGGTATCTTGGTAAATTTGTCAATAAGCCAATGGATGCTGGAATTTCTCATGGTCCTATCAGTTTCCAAACCTTATTTCTTTAAGTGACCTCTTGCTGTGAGCTAGTTGCCTCCTTTCTTCCAGACAGGTTTGTATTTGCCTATGCCTGATAACTTCAGAACTTCATTGACATAGAGCAATACAAAAACCTTCATTACACTTATGCTAGCAGGAAGGAGTGATATTAATGGCGGGTAGACTCACTATCACCATAGTTAAAACCAGAACCTCATTCAAAGGTTCAAGTGAAACGGTTCAATATTTCAGGCATATTCTTACATACAAATCGGATAGGCTCTCTTTGTTACAAGCTTATGTTTTACATGTTGCCTTGTTCTTTTCTAAAGATATGAAAATGGTTGACATCAATCAGTTATTTACATGTCCACGTCATAATTACAAAAAATATGATTTCTTCCATAGGAAATCAGAAGTCTGGAAAGATTGCTTCCAATACGACCATGTTCTGTATGCCTGAGTTTAGTCTTTAATGATCACATGTAAATTGTCGGTTTCACAATAATCTTATGTCATCATGAGGGATAAGAAACTTGTAGGCTGGGGAAACATTAGATTGTGGCGGCGCACATCTCTCCTGGTGAACTGGCGCCACTCGTATTGCCGTGCCGGGAGGGGCAGCCCTGGGAAGATGGTGCTGTTGAAGGACCTCAGTGCCTCGTGGCATAGGTCAAAGTGCGCGCCTTGGACGAACGTGATGTCACCGCCAGCACGGGGGTGGAGCTCACGCCGCCCTTAAAGGGCATGCACGAAGTTTGAATAAACAGTTCAATTGAATGTCCTGTGGTGTGTTTCTGTGTGTGTAGCAGCCGCTACATTGTTGACCCCAGTGAGTCCAGACTGTTTTTTGGCTTTCTGATATGCACGCAACAGCAGTCAAGGCGGTCGCGATGAAACCCCCCTTTCTGGATGCATCGCCCACCCACTTATTTTGGGCAGGCAGAGGCGCAATTTCACCTCAGGCACATCACCTCAGACGCCACAATGTTTTACCACGTCGTGAGCACACTTGATGAAGAAGCCGCTGATGGGCCACCCCATCACCTGAGAAGGTCGTTGCCGTACACTAATTCTCAAAGCCCGACACCCTCAAGGGTCTACAAGAATTCACCTGGATGGTCAATTTCTACAACTGTTTCATCCCGGGGGCGGCTCGCATCATGCGACGGTTGTTTGCACTGATCGCCATCAAAAATAAGACCCTGGGGTGGATGGAAGAGGCCAAGAATGCTTTCACCATGATGAAGGATGCCCTGGCAAGTGCCACTCTACTGGTCCACCAACGCCTACACCGCACTCTCAGTGGATGCTTTGGCCACCACCATCAGGGGCGTCCTGGAGCAATCGGTCAAAGACCAGTGGCGCCCACTTGTGTTCTTCAGCAAGCTCCTCTGCCCTCCGGAATTAAAATACAGTTTTCCCCCACAACCAAGAGTTTGAGCATATCCACATCGACATTGTGGGCCCCCTACCAGTGTCCAGGGACATCCGTTACGTGTTGATCGTGGTCGACTGCACGACGAAGTGGCCGGAAGCCATCCCACTGAAAGACACTTCTGCCGAGTCCTGTGCCAGAACTCCCCTCACCCACTGGATCACCAGGTTCAGTGTTCTGGCACACATGATGAGCGACAGGGGCACCCAGTTCACATCTGCCCTCTGGTCACAGCTGGCGAACCTCTTGGGGATCAAGCTCCACCATACCACCGCGTATCATCCCCAGGCCAATGGTCTAGTGGGTGTTTCCACCAGCACCTCGTCAGCTCTCATGGCACGCCTCTTTGGCCCCAACTGGATGGACGAATTACCCTGGGTCCTGCTTGGCATCAGAATGGTTCTGAAGGTATCGTCTGCAGAGCTGATCTACAATGCTCTGTTGGCGCAACCCGGGGTTGTGACTGAGAATCGGATCCTAATGGCAGACTTCCAGGGCAAACTCGCCTCACTTGCGCCCCCACCACCAACCCACCATGGCAGCCACTCATCTTGCATCCACAAGGAGCTAGCCATGACTGACTTCGTTTTCATCTGATGAGGCCCACATCCCGCACCCCTGCAGTGCCCTACGAGGGCCCCTACAAAATCCTGAAATGCTCAGACAAGACATTCACTTTGGACATTGGGGGCAGGAGGAGATATTCACAGTTGACAGACTCAAGGCGGCACACTTGGACCTTAGCCAGCCAGTACTGATGGCCAGACCAAAACGACTACGTCGGCTGCCCAAGCAGCGAGACGCATAATTGGGTTCGGGGGGGGGGGGGGGGGGTGGAGGTTGTGTGGCGCCACACATCTCTCATGGCGAACTGGCCCAACTTGTATTGCTGCGCCGGCTGGACAGCCACAGGAAGATGGTGCCATTGGAGGACCTCAGTGCCTTGTGGCTTAGGCCAAAGCACGAGCCTCTGTCGAATGTGATGTCGTCACTGCGCGCAAAGTTTGAATAAACAGTTCGACTAAAACCTCCACTGTGTCCTGTGGTGTGTTTCTGTGTGTATAGCAGCTGCTGCAAGATCAAAACTTAACTGGCACCTTCAGTGTTGCTGTATGTGCCCTACGGCAATTGTTCACTCAAATTGTGACTGACACGTTGTTAGGCTCAGTGAGCTGTGGAAGCTTTTTATGAGCATTACTCGTTGACAGGTCGTTGACTTGACCGGCAAAGTGGATTCTGTAAGTCTGCTGCAGTACTGTTTACCTAGGAAATGGCCAAAGTAATTAATTCTGATAACTTTGGAGGATGAGATGATTAGTTCTAATTTTCTGTCTGGATGTGCTTATGCGCAGTAGACATGTAGCTCCCTCTGGCCCCAGTTTTGAAACTAGGGACTGGTACTTTTAATAAAGACAAAATCAGTGGTACTTTTTCTTAATAACTGTCATTTTTGGATAGTGTAAAGTACAAACTTTCATGCCATCACATAACTCTTGATGAAAACTACTTTATATCTAACAATCCCTAACAAGCAATAGTTCCTTTTTATTTACCCGACCTAAAATCTTCACCATCTTCATCAAATTCCCTCATGGTCTTCTTTGCCATGAGAACTCCTACTCTAGCTTCTCCGGTCTGATCGCATCCTGGAATCTCTCATCACTGGTTTCATTGTAGTGAAGCACAAGAAGTCTCGGCAGTTGAGAAAGTCAATCAGATAAAGACAGAACAGATAGACTATAATTCAGAAATAACCAACAAAATCTGAAAGGTCATTAACCTGAACTATTGCTTCTTTCTCTTTCCAAAGATGCTGCCTGACTTACTGGACAACAAAATTTTGCTACCTGAACACTTTGTATTTTATGGTTTTGGACTGATGATCATGAAAATCATGGTAAAACTTTCCTGTCATGTACTGTTTTTCAGATATAACCTTTTTTTTGGTGATTTCCTGTCATATTTTGTCTACTGGTATATTGCCCACAAAACCAGCTGCTTTGTTCAATCCATGCACGCAGGAGCTATGCAAATATTGTCTTAGGCCTGGGTATATTTATTCAGGATAAATGTAGACAGGCTATAAAAGCAGCTCACAATGTATTACATTGATATAGATTGAATGCATGTTGATGCAAATGTTCTTTATGTAGTATCTGTACTTAACAATATGGTGGTTCAAAGATCTGCTAGCAAAGCTGGAGAAAATAGCATGAATGGCATTTAAAGATGTTGTTGAGAATTTTCTTGGCACCACACTACATCCAGCTGATTGACAACATGCTTGAAACAGACAAAACCATGAAGTGCAGCATGTTACTGGAAATTTATTTATTTACTACGTTTGCACTTGACCTTCGACCCTGTCCCTGCTGATCTTGGTGCAGTAAGCGATGAAAATGGTGACAGGTTTAACTAGGACATTGCCACCATAGAAAAGCAGTATCAGGGCAAATGGAATCCAAAAGTGCTGGCTGACTATTGTTGGACACTGACACGAGAGGCATCAGATGCTGATTAGAAATGAAAATGAGTGGCTAAACATTTTTTGGTCAGTTGAACTAACACATTGTGACAGCATTGTTATGTGATTACACATGCTAAATACAGCAAATCTGAAATTAACTTTCTATTCAGCTTGAAGTGGTCTATCAGAACCCCTAATTTTTTTTTTCAGGAAATAAACTTTTTGGGAAAAAAATTGATTGTTCAGTGTTTTCTCACTCTTCCTGTAGATTAGATGGATGATCAAGATAAGTTAATTATATTATAAATTCATATAACTTTGCTATGAAAACATTGTGCTTCCATTGCTGAGTTTTATAGGGGTGTGAACATTGTGGTTTTGTGAGCAGCTTCTCCAACACCTATCCTCTGAATTCAGTCCATAGCTCAGGTGCATAACAATGAAGAACACCTTAAAAACATTGAAACAGACCGACAAATAAAATTGACACAAACTGTACAAGTCAAATGATTTATGATGACACGTGAAATTACTGATAACTGTAATACCCTCAACTCTTCATAATTATTTCAGAAATGTTAGAATTATGGACATTGGTCCCAAAAAGCACTCCCATTAACACTTCAGCCACTTGTCCAGCCCAATTTTCCAAATGGAGGTCAAATGTATTTTCATATTGCTTGGGAAAATTTTTTGGGCAAACTTAAAAGTATCTAATCTATCTAATCTCTTCACATTGACAGATCTAAGTCTATATAGAGAAGTTAAAATTGCTTATCTCTCCTTTACCCCTTTCCTCTCTTTCTTTCTCCCCCATTTATTCCACCCTTTCCTAATTACATCTGTAGTGGTAGCCCCGAGTGTGGTACCAGAGGACTGGAGGGTAGCTCATGTTGTTCTGCTAATTAAAAAAAAAGGCACCAAAAGAAACCCTGGAAATGATAGGCTGGTGAGCCTGACATCAGTGGTAGGTAAATTATTGGAAGGTGTTGTAAGAGATCAGATATATAATTATGTGGATAGCATAAACTGATTAAGGATAGCTAACATGAGTTTGTGTGTGGTAAGTCATGTTTAACCAATCTTAGTGTTTTTTTGAGGCGGTTACCAGGAAAGTTGATGAACAAAAAGCTATTGGTGTTGTCTTCATAGACTTTAGTAAGGCCATTGACAAGGTCCCACATGATAGGTTAATTAGACGCTAGGTATTCATGGTGAAGTAGTGAACTGGATTCGACAATGGTGGGATGGGAGAAGCTAGAGAGTAGTGGTAGATGATTGCTTCTCAGACAGGAGGCCTGTGACTAGTGGTGTACCTCAGGGATCGGTGCTGGGACCATTGATGTTTGTCATCTATATCATTGATCGGGATGATAATGTGGTAAATTGGATTAGCAAGTTTTCAGTTGACACTATGATTGGAGGTGTTGTAGACAGCAAAGAAGGCTTACAAAGCCTATACTTTGAAAAATGGGCTGAAAAATGGCAGTTGGAATTATTGCAGATAAGTGTGATATTTTGGAGGACAAAGCAAGAAAGGACATACATGATAAATCGTAGGACACTGAGGAGTGTGGTAGAACAGAGGCACCTGGGAAAATAGATACATAATTTCCTGAAAGTAGTGTCACAGGTGGATAGGGTTGAAAAGAGAACTCATAAATTGAAGCATTTTGTAGGAGCTAGGATGTTATGGTAAAGTTGTATAAGACATTAACAGGACCAAATATGGTGTACTGTGTGCAGTTCTGGCCACCTAACTACAAGAAACCTATTAATAAGATAGAAAGAGTGCAAAGAAGATTTACTAGGGTGTTGCCCAGACTTCAGGAACTGAGTTACAGGTAAAGGTTAAACAGGTTAGGACTTTAATCCCTGGAGCATTGAAGAAGGAAGGGAGATTTTATAGAAGTATTTAAAATTATGAAGGGGATTGACACAGTAAATGTAGATAGGCTTTTTCCACTGAGTGTAATTAAGATACAAATTAGAGGACATGGGTTAAGAGTTAAAGGGGAGAAGTTTAAGGGGAACATGAGATGGAACCTTTTTACACAGAGTGGTGGGAGTGTGAAATGAACTGTCAGCTGGTGAATGGGGCTCAATTTTAATATTTCAGGAGGATTTGGACAGGTTAATGGATGGGGGATGTATGGAAGGCTATAGACGAGGTTTGTGATAGTCAACCCACACTGTAAAAACAGAAAATACACAGGAGAACCATGGAGCATACAATATAGGTTTATTAAATTATGCTAGCATGTGAGGAATATCAAGTTCAGGTAGATAGTCACCTTAGTCAATAAGCCTTTTCAAGCAAGGAAAATGCCTGTCTATAAAAGTTAAATTTCTTCGCCCTTGTGCCTAAAGATTTATCTCTCTGAATGCGCCATGGCCGGCTCCGAGGTGCCAATTCCAACCCTTCTCGGGAAGGATAATGGGCACTGTGCTCCACTGCCTGACCTGAATGTACAGCTGCTGCAAGGGGCTGGTTAGGGGTGGGCTAATGACGCTTTCAGTCTGCTACCCATCTCCCCACTCACCCCTCTCCCTGCATCACACCCTTAAGGCAGGGAGAGACAGGAGCCATCACAGGGTGGCCGATGCAGTCTGTGACAGCCTCACTGGACTACTTTGACCTTCAGGGCTGCTCTTTGCAACTCAAAATGTGGAAGAGCAATGGCTGTCTTCCCTACCCATAATCCCCTACACAGATGGAACTGTTCTAGGAAACACAGCGTGGTTCCAGCTGTGTGGAGGATTATGAGTAGGCAACATGGCCATTGCTCTGCTGTGTATTTATGATGGGTGGTGCTATGGCACCAGTTGACCTGTCTCCATCGGATCTGGAGGGCGCTATGAGGCACTGCTCCATATGAAAGCGATGTTGGAGTAGCCTTTTATGGCTGCTGTCTGAAAGGTAAGTTTTAAATTTTTGATCCGCCCTTGTAGCTGGCCTCCAGGCAGAGGCTTGACATGAAATGGCCTAATATTGATCCTCACTCAAAGATAACAGTGATTTGGAACAGTATTAATGGCATATTTTGGCAGTCTGTTTATCACCAGTTGATAAGAAAGTCTTTTGAATAAGTTTGAGGTAAATTGTTTCAGTTTCTTATCAGCATTTGTCACTGTGGTTCTTAAGAAATGTAAATCACTGACATCAAATGGTTATGCACATTTACAGTTAATCTTGTTTAAGTTTTCATGTCTTTCAAACATGCGGTAATGTCTATAGGGTTTGCCTTCAATATATATCTAACAACAATGTTCAATATACTGTTGGGTTAAGATTTAATTATCAAATGCTAATTATTAGTCTGGAGAGTTAATCGAATGTTTAAGACATTCAAAGCAAAGGAAACCTCTCCTTAACACACACAAGCTAAGGGGCTTCTCTGGCATCTAACAGTGAGGTGTGATGTTTCTGTCTTCTGTAGTAACTTATCTACCAGCTGTTTATGAATGGGGAACAGCTTTGACAGATTGCTAAGCCATTTATGATTGGAGAACAGGTTCTGTCGGCTTGCTTATCAATGCACAATTGGAAGTAGACTCGAACTGTTAATTTAAATGCTAATTTAGCTGTCTGAAAATGCCAATGTGTCTCCTCACAGAATACATGAACTGTGGTTTATTTTTATCACTTGCTTAAGGCTAAGGAATCCTGTATTAATAAAGACAAATGCTTTTCTTAATAATTATTGTTTATGGATGACTTAAAAATAGAATCTTTCACAGATACTGCTCAGTGGGACTAGGCAAAAAAAAATGGGTCAGCACAGACTAGAAGGGCCAAAGGGACCTGTTTGTGTGCTGTAATGTTCTATGATTCTAAGACAGTGGTTTTCAAACTTTTTCTATCCACTCACATACCACCTTAAGTAATCCCTATGCCATAGGTGCTCTGTGATTAGTAAGGGATTACTTAAGGTGGTATGTGAGTGGAAAGAAAAAGTTTGAAAACCACTGCTTTAACTGTGCCTAATTGACTCATTATTTGCACGGTTTCATAACTCTAAAGGAAATGGGCCAATGACAATTTTTCTCAAGCAAAATATTTTGGTAACAATTAGGCCTAAAGCAGTAATCCCTTACTAATTAATCACAGAGCACCTGTGACATAGGGATCGCTTAAGGTAGTATATAAGTGGAATGATAAAGTTTGAACACTGTTCTAAGAGGATGTTTATCCCAATCTGTGTCCTTCTTTCCAGCAGATGGCATCAGTAGTCTATGGGCAAGTTTAATGTATACAGACCCTTTTTTAAAACTTCCTTTGCAATAAATTATTTATAAAGTTAAATTGTACAAAGTTAACAGTTGTGTTTTGCTGCAAGGTGACAAGGTTTTATACATCAATAAGTGACAGTAGAAGCGATGGCAGAAACACGTTGGTGCAGAGTTATTTCAGTTATTATAGCAAAATACACCAACTGGCTAATTAAATTTCTTCAAAGTATTATTGAAAACCACAAAAACTCAAAGCCTCCTCTTCCATTAGATTGGGTGATAGACAGTTTTCTCATCTAAGAAAAGACAAATTGAATGCCCAGATCTTCATAAGAACCAGTCTTAGCAATGATTTAGCACTCTTGGTTTTAATTTGAAATCCTCTTCAGTTCACGTGGTTTAAAGAGGTTTATTCTGACTTGTGTTTGATGTGTGATTTTTGTGATGTTTGGAATAGAGATAAAGTCCTTTAGATCAACTTTGTTTCCTGAATACCAAAGTGGTGAAGAATGTTGATTTGATGAAGTAGGAGTTGTGGCTGTACTGAAGACTGTGAAAGTACATTTCCTGAATGAGAAACTGTTAACCATATTATTTTTTATAAGTAAATAGAATGAACTAATTTAGAAACAATTTGATAAAGATATTTAAAATGGCAAATTAAATCCTTTGTTTTTAAAAAAATAGTATATTAAATGGAGAAGTTGCTCTGAGTTGTAATTGATTTATTGAATTTCATTTGTGCTGTGTCCAACAGGGCATCGAGGGAAATTATTATTAGGATGGAACTAGGACTGTTGGAGAGATGTAGAGGCTAGGAAATCAGGGGTTGATCTTCTCCGAACAGTTCAGGCTGAGGGAAGATTTAATAGAAGCATTCAAAATCATGAAGAATTTTAACAAAATAAGCTATTTCCACTGGTGGAATAGTCAGTAGTCAAAGGCCACCCATTTAATATAATTGGCAAAAGAAACCTCTCCATGACATATTTTCATGCAGTTATGTTTTTAAGATCTGGAACTCGATTCAGAAAAGGTTGATGGAAGCAAATTCAATGATGACCTTCAAAAAGGAATTGGAGAAAACTGCTGGGCTCTATCAAAAGAACAGAGGAGTGAGACTAATTGGGCAACTCTTTCAGTGAGTCGGCATAACCTGCACAGACTGAATTGCCTTGTGTGCTGCAAGAATTCTATTAATGTATTTTGGGCCATCACACATCAACTTGTTCCTTGTTTCCAAACAAAATTACTTTATAGTATCCATCAATTGCCTCGTATCCGGTGATGATTGTTAGGAGTTTGAATTTCCTCGGTTATTGATACTTTTTCAGTCTCCTGACATATTGCAACCATTGAATATGGAGTCTGCAACAACCAATTAGTCCATGGTTTCCTCCACAGAAGACAGCGCACAGTGCCAAAGAACACCAGGCCACTGGAGATAAGCCTGCCAACTTATGACATTTAACAGCACATGAAGAGGAAGTAATCATAATAATTGGCTCCAATTCCTCTCTAGCTGATGGGGATGGACACATGGGCGACTCTGGGGATCCACCAAGTTTACTGCATGTCTCTAAGGATCATGGGTATGTTAGCTTAATGCTTTTGATATTGGACTAATAAACCACTGAAAGTAAAAACTGGGTTAAAGTTGGGTATTAAATAAAGTGTTTGTCTTCAGATGATCTGATTTCCAATAGGATATTTTCTCACTATGCAGTAATTCAGGTAGTTTGGAAATGAATTCAGAAAACTGAGCATTCGGACATCAACAAATGCCCATGTGATTAATGAACTTTGAGTCTGCTGACCAGTGAAGAAAGTCAATGCTATTTGACAGTCAGCTTCCTTTCACATTCAAAGAGTAGCCTGATTGAGTATCAGCATCACTTATCCAGTTACCCTGCAGGCGGCAGTTCTTCTCACTCAATGGTCAGGATGATATCTCAAAGCGGAAACTTCTGTCTGATTACACTAATTGTGAAGATCCAGTTCAAATGTCTGCTTCTAGCTTTGCCTCCTGAAATTGAGCACTGCAAATGATGCTACAAGGATGCATAACCCAAATCTATCATTCGCACTTACTGAGTAAAATAAAACAGGTGGAAAATAATAGGGGGAGAATCAGAAATCAAATAGGACAGAACAGACTTGTCAACAGGATTGCTAAAGAGCTGAGGATAAACTAGTGAAGAATAAAGTAATGAGGAACTGATAACATAAGTGGAAGCATGAAAAATAGAAATAAATGTGCAAAGCAGGAATAAATACTATGCTGAAGCAGATGAAAAAATATTTCTTTATAAAGACTGAAGTATAATTAAAAGCCTATAGGGTTTAAAGGATGGAAACTGAATGAGTAATGCATGAGAGTTCAGCTCCGCAGAGGTTGATAATCATTGAGTGAAGTTGGTTTATTATTATGAATGAACCTTTCCATTATTTGCAAAAAAAAGAAAAAATAAGGTTTGTAGGGAGTAGACTAATATAGTGTACTTTGTTCATTTTATAATAAAAACACGTAGAAGGGCTCAGGCCCAAAATATCGGTACAGGTACACAATCCTTTATCTGGAACCCTTGGGGGACAGTACGTTCTGAATTTTGGATTTTTCCAGATTTCAGAACAAAACCCAGCTGCCCCATATTTAAGCCCACCTGAATCACACTGCCGTCTCTCTCCCCCCACCTGCCCGCGCTGCCGTTCCCCCTCGCCCACCGAGTCGTGCTACTGTCTCTTTCCCCCCTCCCCCCACAGCCAAACCTAGTCATGCTGCTGTCTCTCTCCCACCCTCCGCTGTACCAGCACTAGGAAAAAAATGCCAGTTTCTGCAGATTTCCAGATTTTAGATGTCCGGATAAAGGATTGTGTACCTGTAATATACCTTTACCTCCCATGGACACTATGAGACCAGCTGAGTTCATCCAGCATTTCTGTGTGTTTTCATTACAATCACAGCATCTGCAAACTTTTGTGTTTCACTTTGTTAATTTTACCTTTCTATGAGTATGTTGAGTGATACAACCCCACAACAGCAGGATTTCCTGCATAGGTTCAGCAGTATGCACAGACCATGACGATGATCTGGTGTAGGATGAAATTCTTCAGTCATTTGAGTCTCGAGGAATGGTTGCAAGGCATTAAAGTAAGGTTCAGGATTTTTGAATTCTTCCAGTTGATTCAATTATTTCAATTTCTTTACTCAAGAAGGGGCAAGCAGCAAAGGAACACATCTTACAGACCACCACATCTGCACTGACCACCATGCACTCATCCATGTTAATTTTACATTGATTCAATTACGCATTCCCATCAACTCCCCCAATAACCATTTAACCATATAACCACTTACAGCACAGAACAGGCCAGTTCGGCCCTACTAGTCCATGCCGTAACAAATCCCCACCCTCCTAGTCCCACTGACCAGCACCCGGTCCATACCCCTCCAGTCTTCTCCTATCCATGTAACTATCCAGTCTTTCCTTAAATGTAACCAATGATCCCGCCTCGACCACGTCTGTCGGAAGCTCGTTCCACATCCCCACCACCCTTTGCGTAAAGAAATTTCCCCTCATGTTCCCCTTATAATTTTCCCCCTTCAATCTTAAACCATGCCCTCTAGTTTGAATCTCCCCCACTCTTAATTGAAAAAGCCTATCCACATTGAATCTCTCTGTCCCTTTTAAAATCTTAAACACCTCTATCAAGTCCCCTCTCAATGTTCTACGCTTCAGAGAAAAAAGCCCCAGTCTGCACAACCTTTCCCTGTAACTCAAACCTTGAAATCCTGTCAATATTCTCGTGAACCTTCTCTGCACTCTCTCTATTTTGTTTATATCTTTCCTATAATTTGGTGACCAAAACTGTACACAGTACTCCAAATTTGGCCTCACCAATGCCTTGTACAATTTCATCATAACCTCCCTACTCTTGAATTCAATACTCCGATTTATGAAGGCCAACATTCCAAATGCCTTCTTCACCACACCATCTACCTGAGTATCAGCCTTGAGGGTACTATTTACCACAACTCCTAAATCCCTTTGTTGCTCTGCACATCTCAATAGCCTACCATTTAATGCATATGACCTATTTAGATTTGCCCTTCCAAAATGTAACACCTCACACTTATCTGTATTAAATTCCATCAGCCATTTCTCAGCCCACACCTCCAGCCTTCCTAAATCACCTTTTAATCTACGGTAATCTTCCTCACTGTCCACAACACCACCACCTACATACACTACTAGCACAATAACCAGTATAACCTACTGATCTGTCTGCCATTGCAATGTGAGAGGAAACCTGAGCAGCCATAATAAAAATCCACATGATCAGAGGGAGTACCTGCAAACTCCACAATGGCAGCAGTAGAGGTTAGGATTCAACCTGGGTTTGCTGGCGCTATGTTGTGCAGCTCCACGAGCAGATCAAAGCCTTTAAAATCATTTAACTGTTTGCTCTTCAAATTAATTAGTTTCTTAAAGTTTCTGAACCAAGAATAACCTGGATTTTTATGTCACCGATGAAAGAAAGATTCTATTCACTGAAGCAACGTTTGTGGAATTTCCTTTTTTTAAATGCATTGATTTGCAGTCAGATGCTTCTTGTTTGGTATCTCCAGTGTCATGGAGCACTGGTGCCTTCAATCTGACTAAACCAGTCAGGTGAAATGTGAATTTTGGAGAGCTAGAAAAAAGATCTAATTTTGTTTGTTTTAAAGGTTTCCATGAAAGCAAAATGAAGATTGCTGATATACATAGGTGGACTTTTTTAAAATTATTTTCTGAAAAAAAAACCCAGAATTTGTAAAAGTTATTTGAAGAGAATAGCGATCCATCTATGTAAAATTAGTTTTTCAGAGTTAAGAGAAATAGTTCCACAAAATAACTATGGCCCAGGTTTTACTCTGCGGAGCTTCCTACTTGCATTCACAGCCTGCCTTCCCATTCCCCCAAAATGTTACTCTCAGGATCTGAAGAGAGACATTCTGAAACCTAGCCAAGTGCAGGATTCCGGAGTGCAGCCAAGTGGTGAACAATGTTATTGAAAGATGAGGGTAAGCTAGAAGAGGCACCACCACAGCCCCAGCTTTGAGAACTGGATTGGAGGTCAATCCACAGGACTGTAACAGTGGCAGAGAGGATCACTGGGGTCTCCACCCCACCCACCCACATCAACATGATCTACCAGGATCGTTGTCTGAAAAGGGTGTGCAAAATTTTTGAAGATCTCTACCACCCCACGCACAGCATCTTTCAGCTACTTCCATCGAGAAAGTGATACAGCACTATCAGACTGTGGAAACAGCTTCTTCCTACAGCAGCAAAAATGCTAAATGACTAAATGAACTACTCACACTAACCATGAGAGACTATTATTTATTAAACCATATTTATTTCTTTTTATATATGTATATTAGTCCTGTATATATATTGCTTGTGTTATATGTGTTATGTCTGCTTGTGTCTTTGCATGTTTTGCACCGAGGATGCAGAACACTTTCATTGGGTCGTAATTGTGCAATCGGATGATAAATAAACTTGAACTTGCCTTCTCCAGCTCACTTCGTAAACCTTTGACTCATGACAAATGTCTGGCCTCAGCTTTGCTACTTATCAATGCTGACAAGATTTCACAAGGCATTTGCAATTTCTGAAAGTCTCTAATTTTCAGGACCAATTAAAAGTTCCAAGTTCAAAAGATCCCTAGGAGCATTGGGTGACAGTCAGGAGAGGGCAAGGGAACAGGCAGGCAGTGCTGGCACCCCTGTGGCTGTTCCCCTCAATTACAAGAATACCATTTTGGATACTGTTGGGGGTGAAATGAGCTAACAGGGACAAGCCATGGAAATCAGGTCTCTGGCACAAAGTCTGGACTTGTGGCTAAGAAGGACAGGGAGGTGATGAAGTGGGATGTAGTGATAGGAATTCCATAGTTAGGTGGACAGATAAGAAGTTCTGTGGAAGAGATTGAGTATTCCAGATTTTATGTTGCCTCCATGGTGCCAGAGTCCAAGATATCTCAGATCAAGTTCACAGCATTCTCAGGAGGGTGGATGAGCAGCCAGATGTTGTAGTCCATGTAGAGACCAATGGCATGGGTAGGAAGGGTGAGGAGGTCCTGCAAGGAGAGTTCAGGGATTTGGGCACTAGGCTGAAAGACAAGACCTCCAGGGTTGTGATCTCTGGATTGCTACCCGTGCTATGTGCAAGTGAAGTTAGAAATAGGAGGATAATGCAGCTCATCACTTGGCTAAAGACATGGTTCAGAAGGGAGGGCTTCAGGTTTCTGGATCATTCGGCTCTTTTCCAGGGAAGATAGATCCTGTTCCAATGGGATGGTTTGCATTTGAATTAGGTGGGGACTAATATCCTTGTGGAAGGTTTGCTGGTGCTGCTCTGGGTGGTTTAAACTAGATTTGCAGTGGGATAGGAACCAGAATGCCAGAGAAGATAGAGGAGTAGAAGAGGGAAAAGATGATGTAAAAATTGCACATAATGTTAGAAGTGGTAGAAATGTCCTCAGGTGAATCTATTTCAATGCAAGGATTATTGTAGGAAAGGCAGATGAGCTTAGAGCAAGGAAAGTCACATGGAATTATGATATTATGGCCATTAGTGGAACTTGGTTGCAGGAGGGGCAGGACTGGCAGCTCAATGTTCTGGGCTTCTGTTGCTTTAGACATGATAGAACCAGGGGAGGGGGTGAAAGGGGTGTTGCAACTAAAAGCCACTTAGAGGCTAGGTGAGGCTCTTGCTTGTGACAGGTCTCAATTATTTCCGATATGAGTTCAAATGAATTTCCAATGTTTATTTATTAACACACAAAACTTGTAACGTTCTTTAGCGTTCTATGCAATGTCTATAAATAGGATTCTATGATAATGATTCATAATAACAAAATGTCTGTGTTAATGGGTCAACAAAAAATATGCAAGCCTGTCTCCCCCCCTCACATCTACACTGTCCTATTGCGTTCATTATGCCTGAATGATCCTGAACTCATGCCCCACACTCTTGCACATGCACCAACTGAACTCCACACTTGCACCCACTGAAGGCTCACGCATGCGTGCAGGAATCAAGATGGCCACACCCAGATTAAAGTGGAGGAGGTGCTTGCTGTTTTAAAGCAAATAAGGGTAGATAAATCTGCAGGGCCTGACAAGATATTCTCTCAGATCTTGAGGGAGGCTAGTGTGGAAGTTGCAGGGGCTCTGGCAGACTTATTTAAAATGTCCTTAGCCACGGGTGTGGTGCCAGAGGATTGGAGGGTATTTCATGTTGTTCCATTGTTTTTTAAAAAAAGCTCCAAACATAATTCTGGAAATTACAGGCCAGTGAGCCTGACATCAGTAGTAGGCAAATTCTTGGAAGGTGTTCTAAGAGAGATCAGATATACAATTATTTGGATAGCCAGGGACCGATTAGGGAAAGTCAACATGCATTGTGCCTGGGTAGGTCATGTTTAACCAATCTTATAGAGTTTTTCAAGGAGGTTATCAGGAAAGTTAATGAAGGAAAGGCAGTGTTTTCTACATGGAATTTAGTAAGGCCTATGACAAGGTCCACATGGGATGTAAGTCATGAAGGCTCAAATGCTTGGTAGTCATGGTGAAATTGATCTGACAATGGCTGGACGGGAAAAGCTAGAGAGTAGTGGTGGATGATTGCTGCTTGGACTGGAGGCCCTGTGACTAGTGGTGTGCCTCAGGCATAGGTGCTGGGACCGATGCTGTTTGTTGTTTATATCAATGATCTGGATAATAATGTGGTAAATTGGATCAGCATGTTTGCAGATGACACTAAGACTGGAGTCATTGTGGACAGCAAAGAAGGTTTACAAAGCTTGCAGAGGGATCTGGACCAGCTTCTTGCTATTGAGTACATCTCCAGGGAATGCTTCCATCAGAGAACAGCAGCAATCATCAAAGACCCACACCTCCCAGCAAATGCTCTGTTCTCGCTGCTGCCATCAGGAAAGAGATGTAGGTGCCACAGACTCATACCACAAGGTTCAGGAACGGCTGCTACCCCTCCACCATCAGACTCCTCAACAACAAACTCAATCAGAGACTCACTTAAAGACTCTTATTTGTGGACCTTATTGATTTTCTTTTTGTTCTTTCTGTTTTGCCCACCAGTTTGTTTATATTTGTTATCTGTTTACAGTTCTTTTATTTGTTTATGTGTTTACACTGTGTGCAATTTATTTTTCACTACCAATTAGTGGTAACTCTCCTGAGCCCGCAGGAAAAAGGAATCTCAGGGCTATATGTGATGTCATGCATGTTCTCTGACAATAAATCTGAAATCTGAAGGGATGTTTGATAGATGTATTTAAAATTATGATGGGGTAAATATAGGCAGGGTTTTTCCACTAAGGATAGGTGAGATACAAACCAGAGAACATGGGTTCAGGGTGAAAGGGGGAAAATTAAGGGGAACTTCTTCACACAAAGAGTGGTGAGAGTTTGGAATGAGCTGCCAGATGAATTGTTGAATGCATTTAAGAAGAATTTGGACATATCCATAGAGGTATGGAGGGCTATGGACTGGGTGAATGTCAGTGGGGCTTGGCATAAAAATGGTTTTGCATAGACTAGAAGGGCTGAAGGGGTCTGCTTCTGTTCTGTGATGTTTGATGACTTTAACAAAGCATGCCCTGGGTGGTGTGGATCCTTGATGATTGCTGCTGCTCTCCTATGGCAGTGTTCCATGTAGATTTTCTCGGTGGTGGAGAGAGTTTTGCCTGTTATGTCCTGGGCTATGCCAACCACATTTTGTAGAGCTTTCCGCTCATTGTTATTGGTGCCCCCATACCAGGCTGTGATGCAGCTGGGCAGCACAATTTTCATTGCACAACTGCAGGTTTGCTAATGTTTCAGATGCCATCCCAAACCTCTGCAAACTCCTGAGGAAATAGAGGCACTGATGTTCTTTCTTTATGATGACATTTGAGTGTTGTGTCCAGGAGAGGTCCTCTGATATTGTGATTCCGAGGAATTTAAATTTGCTCACCCTTTCCACCTCTGATTTCCCCCAATGATTACTCGATTGTAGACCTCTGGTTTTCCCTTCCCAAAGTCCACAATTAGCTCCTTGGTTTTGGTGACATTGAGTGCAAGGTTGTTATTTGTTTTTTTAAGACATAGAGCACAGTAACAGGCCATTTTGGCCCATGAGTCTGTGTTGCCCATTTTACACCCAATTAATCTGTATCTCCAGTACGTTTCAAACAGTGGGAAGAATCCAGAGAAACCTCAGGAAAAAAAACAAAGCAACCCAGATTGCTGGCGCTGTAAAACTGCTGCACTAATTTCCAAGCAACCGTGCTGCCTAATGATGTTGGTACACCATTCAGCCAAGTTTTTAATCTCCTTCCAGTATGCTGATTCATCGCCCCCTTTATACACCCACCACCATAGTAACATTAGCAAATTTTTAGATGGTATTGTTGTCATTCGAGCCACAGTCATAGGTGTTCAGCAAATAAAACTGGGGACTAAGTATGCAGCCTTGTCATGCTCCGGTACTGATGGAGATTGTGGAGGAGATGTTCTTTCTAATCCTCACTGATTGTGGTCTGGAGGTGAGGAAATCCATGATCCAATTACACAGTGGGGTTTTGAGGCCCAGGTGTTGGAGTTTGCTGATCGGTTTTGAGGGGATTATGGTGTTAAACGCCAAACAGTAGTCAATAAAGATAAGCCTGATTTATGCTTTGCTGTCCAGGTGTTCCAGGGTTTTGTGTAGAGCCAGTGAGATTGCATCCACTATAGACCTGTTGCTGCAGTAGGCAAATTAGAACAAATCCATGCTGACATGTTTCAACATCAGCCTCTCAGAACACTTCATCATTGTGGATGTGAGTGCCACTGTTAGGTGGTCATTTAAGCAGATTACCACACTCTTCTTGGGCACTGGTATGACTGAGGCTTGTTGAAACAGATGGGTCTGATCCCTGCTGGAGTGAAATGTTGAAGATATCTGTAAATACATTGGACAGTTGGCCAGCACAGGTCAATAAATTAATTGAAAAAATGATAATAATCATTATTTAATCATGTTTAGGCTTTTGATATAAAACAGTATAATTAAACACTTGAATACGCTTCAGTAATTAAATCTAAATAATAAATAAATAAATTTAAAACATTATCTTTCTACATTGTGGATGCACACTTCCCATTCAAATAAAAGAGGTACTGGATCCGCTGCAGAGAGCAGATCCTTCCAATGGCCAAAAGCAACTGTGAAATCTACAGGAACACTTTTCCAGTAGATTTGTGACTTATGGATTTGTTCTGTGTATAGGTCTGCTGACAGAATATCTGAAAAAAAAACAGCAAGGTTCCAATCGCCATCTTTGCATCCCATTTAAAAAACTCAACTTTCAGCAATGTTTAATATTACCAATAAGATTTGTAACAAGAAGAATGTATCTGACAATAAAGTCCTACATCAAGTCAATCATTCAGTGATGCTGTTGGAGAGCAGCAGCAATAATCAAGGATCCACACACACTTTGTCCTCGCTGCTACCATCAGGAAAGGGGTAGAGAGTGCCACAAGACTCGCACCACCAGGTTCAGGAATAGCTGTTACCCCTCTGCCATCCTCAACGACAAACTCAATCAGTGGCTCGTTTAAAGACTCTTACTTTTACACTTTATTGATTTTTTTCCTTCTCTCTATATACTGCACAGTCAGTTTGTTTACACATCTTTATTTGTTTAGATGCGTACCTTAACCATATAACCATAACCATATAACCATTTAACCATTTACAGCACAGAAACAGGCTAGTTTGGCCCTACTAGTCCATGCTGAATATCTTCTCCCACCCACAACCACTAACCCGCATTGGACCCATAACTCTCCACACCTCTCCCGTCCATATATCCTATTCAACCTCTCCTTGAATATTAACAGCTTTTCTTGTCCTACCTGAAGAAAAAAAATCTCAGGGTTCTGACAATAAATCTGAAATCTGATTATGTTTTAAAAGACTGCAACAGACTATGGAGGAGCAAAATATCCCTGCCAGCACGTATTGGCTTTAAATACACATGTCGATGTTGGAAGTCGCTGCCAGTTTAACAATTATGACGCTATTATAATCACAATCAGATCTATTTAGATTATGGAAAAGACATTTGGAGTGCATTAAAAATAAATATTGAAAAATTATGTTCTTCATTATGCATTTGTAATAAATGCATGTGAATAATTTCCTTTGGCTTTATAAATCCAATTTACAATGAAATGAGATTTGGCTTTTATTTCAATTTTTATATATTTTCAGGATTTTATCACTTTCCTAACACTTTTTGACAATGAGAAGAATATTTTAGTTACAATAGTTCTAATTATTGAGTCATGGCTTCGAAATGACCACATGGCACTTTTGATTCTCTCAGTAGATAGTCTTAGCTCTGGTTCTATAATTTTGTTTAAAGGGCTTCTCTGAATATTTAATTAATTTAATAAGTGGCAAGGACATGCATTTTCACAAAGTGATCAGTGTTGTAAGTGTATTCTGGTTGTGGGTTAAATAAAATCTATTACATAAATGTTGGGCTTTCTCTGTAATTCAGTTACAAATGAATAAAATGTAAGAAAGCAAAACATACCAGCTTTTCATTTTCTGGAACTTTGCTAACTTATCCAAATTTCTGAAAGCGTACTCTTTTCCTCTACTTAAAAAAAAGATTTTCCTAATTTCAAGTTTACACTCACACACATCTAATTTTCTCCAGAAAACAATGGCTAGTGCAAGAACAAACTTAGCTTCTGCTCAGATAGCGCTGCTGACTCCAGGTAAGTCCTAACTTGTCCTTCCATCTACTTTTGAGCAATTTTACCTTTCATTTGCTTCTCATTGATAACCATGGTTGAATCTCTTTGGTACACCAATCAAACAGATAAAATGTCATTAGATAATCCCCAAGTCAAGTGCACAGTAATCTTCCATTTGCTACTAATGGGTTCCAACAGCAATCCTTTGGGAATTAATTTGATTAAAAACTGATGAAGAATATAAAGGATACAAGGTTTCTGTCAGTACATCCACAGCAGTTATTGAATTGAGAGGTTCAGACTATTTTATAAACCTTAAGTCCAATGCTTAAATGTTTTAATTACTAATTTTCAGGATGTGGATGTTGCCAGCAAGATCAGAATTTACTGGCATTCTGAAGTGGTGGTGGTGAGCACCTTAACTGCTGTCATTGATACAACTAAATAGTTTGCATAATAGAAACCGTTTCCTAATTTGTGGCATCAGCACCTGAGATAACAATCTTTCCTTGTGACTGCATTCTATGGTTGATGGTTCAGAAAATCCTAGATGGAATGATGGAGAAAAAAAATCAGGGCAAGTTTAATCACTAGACCACCTGCCTCTTCCTGTCACAAGTATCTTCAAGTGTTGAAGCTGTTGAATCACATATGCCTGTTTTCCAAATGGTCCTAATAATACCAGAAAATAATTTCTTCCTGTGACTAGTAAGAGTTTGAACTTATTCACAATACCCAATCTTCAATTGAGCCAGTGAGGAAGGAGGAAGTCAGTGCCATGTAAAGGCAGATTTCATGTCCAAATCTAATGTAGCATGTTGGTTCTTGGATATGAGCCAACATGGATTAAATAAATTTTGCAGAGGGATTTACATTGTTTATTACTTGCAAGGTCAGCCTTGCAAATGCATTAAATGAGAGATAACCCTGATGCATCAGATTTTTCAAATTGCACTGAAAATGTATGTTCCTTATTTGTATTGTAGGGATTTTACTACTTAAGAATCACAAAATCTTCAGCAAGAAACCCAGTTTTGCTGCTTGTAAAGTTAGATAGCAGATGCATGAGCGCAGATCGAATCAGTAAAATTGTATGAATTGCTGTATCAAACAATTAAGTTCTCAGGATCGTCAGAAGTCCATAGCTCAGGTGGAAGTATTTGAATAACTGATGATTCTGAATGCATAAATGCCTGTGAGCTAACTTCATATTGTAGACCAGCAGTCTTTAGACTTTTTGAATGAAAATCTTACTTGTTCAAACTCAATAATGTATGCATACCCTATAACAGTCTGATTGCATCACATTATTCTTTTTGGAGGTAGTTCAGTGTGAAATGAAAATATTCACTAAGCTGGTGTGAGACGATTCTGCAGAGACAGGCATTGCAATCAGGCAAGTATAGAATGGGCAATTACTTTCTGGGATAGAAATGACCCAAGTTTTTGCATGAGTGCAGGAACATGGAGGAAGAAAAGATTAAAATGAAGGTATAAACTTTGTTATGGGAAAGTTGCAGCAGGGGAGAAAGAGAGAGAGGAAATAAATAGCAGTAGCAGACTATTTGAAACAGTGTATGAAAATTGGCAGTGCTAAAGTGCCCACTGAGGATGTCACATACACCATGATGGAAATTGCTTCTCTAGACAGCAATAATGCTATTGCATGTTAATATTGAAGTTTGCTGTTTGGGATGAAAAAATATCCTGTCCAAATTAAGTGATTTTTTTTGTTGTTGAAGAATTATTGGTTGTAGACTGCAACAATGATGTGGAAATTAGAACACATTTTCCATCATTTTGAGAATTCAACCCCTTAATATCATTCTCATTCAACACTATTACAAATTTATCTGACACTCTTTATTCAAAACAAAAAAATAAATAATTGGAATTCATAAGTGATATACAATCAGCATCTCCAAATTCTGCCCACTTTGATTTTATTAACTTATTCACTCTTAATCTATTGTAATATTAGTTTTTTTATATTTGTATGTGGGATATTAAACTCATAAAACATCTGCATTATAATTTGAAATCTGCAGATCTAAACTGTAATGTGTAGTCTCGTATAATCACCATGTATTCAAATATTCATTGTAATTATTCTGAAAGGACTGATTAATTCTCACCAAAAACATATGGTTTTTGTACTTGCCTCTAAATCGAAAATTGGTTTGTGATACCTCTTGATTCCAGAACTGACTTGTAAGCACATTCTCACAAAATGGTTACATCTTGATTTTAAAGTTCAATTGATTGGGGTTCATATTCCATTAATTTTGGTGCTACATATTTTGAGAATTTGCTAGTAATCTTATTAAATGGATCCATTGCATTTACACCTCTTTATTGTTATATTTGTGGCAATGATAGTTACTGTTCCTTTTGACATAAAATAATTAAATATTATATCACCAATTATGTATTATTAATTAAATATTCTGATGTTAAACTGGATGTACAAGTTTTGCACAATGCACTTTTAAGTTATTCATTTCAAAGGAAATTGGATAATACTTTAAACCCTTTTATTATTACGTCCAAAACATAATACAAGAGGACAGAATGCAATTTCCATAAATGTGAATAATTTAAACATATAATAATGCTTATTTTTTTAAATTGGACTAGATTTTCCACAACTCACAACCATTAATTGCAATTTCCATTCCTCCAAATGTAACTTATCCTGCACTAGGAGGCTTGGTCTTGATGCCCTAAATTGCAGTGAACCATGATGATAAAGCCCAAATGATAACTGGGTCTCAGATAGCACAATTGGATGAAGTAATTGGATCAGAGCACGACTTGCCCACAAACCCCATGGTGTGATTGACAGTCAGCAAAGTCTCACCCCAGTTTTTAGGATGATGAAATTGCCAATTCTCAAACTCTGCAATGTGCATCAGTACAGTAAGTAGTTGTGGGAATAGCACTAATCCCTGAGGCATCCTAAAACTTCTCATCTTCTATCGAAAAATAATCCATTGTCTCTTAGTTCCATATATGATTGGTTAGTCTTTTCACTATCCATGCTAATATATTAACCACAACCCTATACATTCAGCAATCTTTCATGTAACATCTATGGAATGTAAATACAGGGCTCTTTGGGTTATGAAAGACTTGACTCACCATGACCCAACTTTACACAAATTTTCCTATATCTTAAAAACCAGTTTCAAACCGGTATCAATAATAAGGTAATGTTTCATGATATTTCTTAATAATTGGATATGGTATATATTCCATTATTTTAATTACAGTTAGAGCTAGAGTGATTAGACAAAGAAATGACAGTTATAGCAATGTTTGTTGAATGAAGATTCACTGCTGGTGTGTTATTCTGGTGGCTGGCTCTGCCCCCATCTACCCATATATAACCCTGGTTTCCTGCCTAAACCCTGAGTTCTGAAGACCACTGTAAGACTCTGCCCTCAGTTATAAGCTAATAAAAGCACATGTTCTCCTTCCAGTCGTGAGAGGTTTTATTCACACTATAGAACCTATGGACGTTACTTCATTTTAAAATCTTTTTTGCACTATTAATTCATTTAAAAAAAAACTTGTACTTTTGTAATTGTAATTTTGTAGTAATTTTTTCACCTTGTTCTGCACAATACTGCTGCTACAAAACAACACATGTGCATGACAATAAATTTCATTCTGATCCAAAGTTTGGTCATGAATACATAACAGTGTTATGAACCCAAAGGAACTCCAAAACCCAGCAGCAATAGATATTCACCATGACAAATGGTTACTTAAACAAAAGTTGTTTTTAATTATCTTTAAACATGAAAACAGAATCAAACTTTAACTTATCTCTATTAACTTAACTAACCCAAATTAACCTCTTTCTAATTCTAAGTGCATGCGTATGATGTGTGTGTAAATTTAAGAAAAGTTCTTTGGTTCACAGTTCAATCTCACTTCTCCTTCTTCCAAGTTCTCTGGTTGCAATTCTTATACTGTGCACAGAATTTAACATGTATAAAGTTCACCAGGCTTTGGTGTTCAAAAGGTAAATGTTTACTGCTCAGTAAAATTATTGTAGGGTTTGCAGAGGGAGATTTGTTGTTCCAGGATTTCCACAACTGAGGTACCACCATTAGTCACCTCAATGTCTCGCTGATGAAACTTGCTCCATAAGTGTTCTCCAGATGATAACCTCTTTCTTTCAGGCTACCACAGCGTTCCTTTCTGTTTCATTTATTCCAAGAGAAACATCAGACAGATAGCATTTCCAGCCATCTGTCGCTCTGGAGCTTTCTGTTTCCAACCAGCTTCTCCTGGCTTACACTGTTCAGGTGCTTTTAGTGTCCCACACACTAGCTGAGAGAGCTTGTCCTCTCTCTCTCTCTCTCTCTCTCTCTCTCTCTCTCTCTCTCTCTCTTTCTCTCCAAAAACTTCTAACTGCTAGAAAGCCCATGTGATTCTCTCACTTGCAAAAACCCCCACCTTCTTCAGCAAACAACAGCAGTTATCCTTCCTGGTTAAACTGTTGTCTTGGGTAAACAAAACCCAGGAGTGACCTTTCTGTGAGCACTTTGTAGAAAGGTCAGAAGCCTTGTAGTTATTCAACCAGCCGGGCTGTCTCCAATCCACTCAATGGTCTATTCATTTCATGATGTCATTTAAATTAGCACCTACTTGTGAAATGTGCATAGCATTCTCCATTGTTTCTGTATAGTTCATGAATATGAATTCTTCAGTATTTCAAATAAGATCTGTTTTAAAATATGTGTATTTATGTAACCTACTCTAATTTTACCAAATCCTCCCAAATGATCTACTCCATTACACCAGTGAGAGTTCTTGTCCTAATCCTCAACACCTTATACATTCGTTAAGTCTGAGAATCTATTCTCAATTTATTTTCTCTTTCATAATTTGCTATTCAGGCTGCTACTCTGCTTTTGATCTTATTGTATTCAATCTTGATATTAAATGTACAATTTTTGAAAAGCCATGCACATTACATCAGCTTCACCATCACACTTATCAGCTGTAATTTATCTCTAACAAATATGTTTTGGCTGCAGTTACCAAACCTTGTTCTTCTAAATGGCAATTAATTTGCTTTAGGCTTATAGTCTATAGAAGTTTCAATACCACCATTATTATTTTCTCTGTTAGAACATTAGATAGAATGAGTTTTTCTTCTGGCACCATTTCATTAAAGAAAGGAAGATTGAGACTGAAGCTGCTATTTAACCCTTATTTCTCTCAACAGCTTTGGAAATATTTCATTTGTACTGAACTTATTTTTGACTCTCTCATCTTTGCAATCTATTTCCATTGTATTCGGTTTCATCTTTGGTTTAGTGACAGTGCTTTAGCCTTTGATTAATAAACCTGGGTCTTAAGCCTCATTCTAGATGTTTGAAGCATTTGAGGAAATGGTATCCATGTATTTTGGTGACATTTTAAAACTGATCCTATCAGTGTAATATCCAAGACCCCTCAGAAACATAACTAAACTAGAAAGTGTTTGGCGTGATAATTTCTATCACGTAATAGCTCTAAAAATATTTAGGTTTTGTTCACAAATGAAATGATATGAGTTGAGTTCAGAATTATTGCCAGAGCACATAGATGATATCACATGGAACCCTGAGATTATTTTTTTCCTGTGGGGCAGGCAGAATTTCTATTTATAGGTAGTGCAAAAAACTACTCAAGAAAGGATACATATACAAAAGAGAGAAATGTAAACAAACAAAGAAATTTAGATGAACTGCACAGTTCATAGAAAAAAAAAATACAGTAAAATCCCTGTTATCTGGAATTCAAGCAACCTGCAAAAAAAAATCGTGGAAAATAAATTGGTAAAAGATACAAAAGTTAAAAATTGGCACCCCCCCCTAGTGGTCGGTTCACCAATCACGCAACATACAATCTCAAGCAACCAGCAAATTCACATTCGGCATCTACCAATCCCCGTCAGTGCTGGACACCAGGGGTTTTACTGTATTCACCAATAAATGAGTCTTCGATTGAGTCTGTTGTTTAGGAATCTGATGGTCTGTGTCTTGTCTCACTTCCATCTCCTTCATGATGGTGGCAACAAAAACAGAGCCTTTCCTGGTATGGATACCTGATTATTGCTGATATTCTCTGACAGCAGCATTCCATATAGATTTTCTTAATGGTGGGAAGAGTTTTGTTTGTGATGTACTGGTCTGTGTCCACTACCTTTTGTAGGGTTTTCTGTTCAGTGGTATAGGTGCTCCCAGAATGGGCCATGATGCAGCCAGTCAGCACACTTTCCATTACACATCTATAAAGGTTTGTAAAGGTTTCCAATGTCAAACCAAGCCTCTGCAACCTCCTGTGGAATTTGTGCTGATGTGCTTTCTTAATGATGACATTCATGTGTTGAGTCCAGGTTAGATCCTCCAAGGTAATGATTCCCAGGAATGTAAATTTTCCCACCTTATCCACCTCTGATCCCCCATTGATCACTGGATCGTACACCTCTGGTTTTTCTTTCCTAAAGTCCACAATCAGCTCCTTGGTTTTGGTGACATTGAGTGCCTGATTGTTGTTTGTACACCATTCAATCAAGTTTTCAATCCCTATCCTGTTGATGACTCATCACTCCTTTTTATACAACCCACTACTGTGGTATTGTCAGCATATTTGTAAATAGTTTTGCCATACAAAGCAATACAGTCATAGGTGTCAAGCGAGTAGAGCAAGGGACTAAGTGTGCAGTCTTGTGGTGCTCCCACACTGATGGAGATTGTGGAGGAAATGTTCTTACCAATTCTCACTGATTGTGGTCTGGAGGTGTGGATATTCAGAATTCAATTACCCAGTGGGATGTTGAGGCCAAGGTCTTGGAGTTTGCTTATCAGTTTTGAGCGGACGATGGTGTTGAATGCCAAACTGTAGTCGATAAAGACCATCCTGATGTGTATGTATTTGCTGCCCAGGTGTTTTAGGATTTTATGTAGAGCCAGTGAGATATCATCTTCCATAACTCCACTGCTGTGGTTGGCCAATTGGAATGGATCCATGTCGCTACTCAGACAGTAGCTGATATGATTCAACATCAAGACATTTCATCACTGTGGATGTGAGTCACCACACTCTTTCTTGAGCACCAGTATAATTGAGGCCTGTTTGAAATAGGTTGGTACCAAACCCTGCTTGAGTGAGATGTTGAAGATATACGTGAATACATTGTCAGTTGGTCAGCACAGGTTTTCAGTAGTTGGCTGGAGGCACCTCAGCCACTCATCATCTGCAGATACTGAAAGTAAAGGATCATCAGGGGACATGGGAGTGTAGAATGGTTCTTCCTTGTTCTTGTGGTCAAATTGGGTGTCGAAGGCATTGAGTTCACCAGGTGGAGTGAAGCTTTTCTGTCTCCTCCTGCACCAAATTTGGTTTTGTACCAGGTTATATCATTGATATAGAATGAACTAGAGATGATTAGAGAGCTTGAGGTAAAGCAATGGTTCTCAACCTTTTTCTTTCCACTTACATACCACTTTAAGTAATCCCTATACCATCGGTGCTCTGTGATTAGTAAGGGATTGCTTAAGGTGGTATGTGAATGAGAAGGGAAGGTTGAGAATCACTGCTCTAGTCCCAATTGTAACTGAAATATTTTGCTTGAGAAAAATTGTCATTGGCCCATTTCATTTGGAGTTATGAAACTGTGCACATAACGAGTCAATTAGGTACAATTAAAACAGTGGTTTTCACATTTTTTCTTTTCACCCACATACCACCTTAAGCAATCCCTTACTAATCACAGAGCACCTATGACATAGGGAATACTTAAAGTGGTATATGAGTGGAAAGAAAAATGTTGAGAACCACTGAGGTAAAGGAACCTTAGGAGGCAGTGATCACAATATAACTTTCACTGTGAAATTTGAAAAGCAAGGGTAAAGGCCGATGCGTTAGTATTTCATTGGACTAAAGGAAATTAGTTGCATGACAGAAGATCTGGCCAAAGTCGACTGGTAAAGCAGCAGATCAGCAATGGCTGGAGTTTCTGCAAAAAATTAGGAAAGTGCAGGGCAGGTAGATACCAAAAGGAAATAAAATTGTGAATGGAAAAATGAGACAATTATGGGTGATGAGGGAAGTTAAAGCCAAAGTAAAAAAACAAAAGAGAGGGCATGCAAGGAAGCAAAAGTAAGTGGGAAGATAGAGGACTGGGAAACTTAAAAACTAGAGAATGCAACTAAGGTGATTCGGAAGGAAAGCAAAATTATGAAAGGAGATTAGGGAATAATATCAAAGAGGATTTTAATTTTTTTGTATATAAAGAGCAAAAGAGAGACAAGAGTAGATGTAGGACCTTTTAGAAAATTACACTGGAAAGATTGTAATGGGGCACCAGGAGATGACAGGGGAACTGAATGAATATTTTGGATTAATCTTCATGGTAGAAGACATTAGTAGCTTACCGGACTCTCAAGGGTCTCTGGGAAATGAAGTGAGTGCTGTCAAGAACACGAGAGAGAAAGTATTTATGAAGCTGAATGGCCTAAGGGTAGATAAGCCTCCTGGATTGGATGGAACGCACCCTCAAATTCTGAAGGAGGTTGCTGCAGAGATTATTGAGGCATTGGTCACGATCTTCCAGGAATCGGTGGATTTAGGCATGGTCTAGAGGACTGGAGAATCACAAAGGTCACTCCATTATTTAAGAAGGAAAGGAAACTGTAAAACTATTGGTATAACATCAATGGTTGGGGAGATGCTGGAATCAATTGTTAAAGCTAAGGTTACGAAGTACCTAGAGGAGATCACAAGATAAGCCCAAGTCAGTAAGGTTTCCTTAAAGGAAAATCCTGCCAGACAAACCTACTGCAATTTTTTTGAAGAGATAACAAACAGGATAGACAGGGGAGAAACAATGGATGTTGTGCATTTGAACTTTCAATAGGCCTTCAAGAAGGTGCCACATATGAGACTGCTGAACAAGATGAGAGCTTGAAGAATTACAGGAAGGATACTCACATGGGTAGAGCATTGGTTAATAGGCAGAAAACTGAGTGGGAATATAGGGATCCTATTCTGGTTGTTTGCCTGTTAGTAGTTGCACAAGGGTCAGTGTTAGCCCGTATCATTTAATGTTGTATACATTAAGTCTCCAGGTTAAGAATATCTGACTTATGGACAACACATACTTATGAATGGACTATGTACAGCTTCAGCGGTTCATTGGCTCAAGGAAGAAGAATACCGTCTGCCATTTTAAGTTGGATTTAACTTTGGCTTGGCTTCGCGGACGAAGATTTATGGAGGGGGTAAAAAGTCCACGTCAGCTGCAGGCTCGTTTGTGGCTGCCCAGTCCGATGCGGGACAGGCAGACACGATTGCAGCGGTTGCAAGGGAAAATTGGTTGGTTGGGGTTGGGTGTTGGGTTTTTCCTCCTTTGCCTTTTGTCAGTTGGATTACATTACTGTTAATACATGTTAAGTGTATAACTTTGTATTTGGCATAACATTTTCTCTTATTTACCCTTGGAACTGTTTTGTTTCTTTTCAGTGCAATAAAGAAACATGGGTTCTTTTAAAACAACTATATTAGCTAAAGAACACAATACTGTGTGCAGGCATCCATCTTAAATCCAAATGAGCTGTTACAATCTAGTCTCTGACTCCCTCTAGTAGTCAGGAAGATCACTAGCACTCAATCATTACATCTCCTTTCCTTGAGATGTTTAATTTAATAACATGACACATTAATACAGTATTCATTTCAATTTTAAGTGCAACACAAACCTTTTAAGTGTGCAGTTCTTCGTCCTTTAGAGATTCAGTCTGTCAGGTGCTTTGATAACATGTGGATCTTCTTAACACTGGTGCTTGCATCAGCTCTGCTGGTCTAGCACAGGTGGGGTTTCCTCTGTTGCTATGCAGGCTGGATCTTGCGCATTTGTCTGTTCCTGGAGTGTCTCTTGCATTTTCAGCAGGCTCTTTCAATTCCTCCTCAGTATTTGACTGTCCTCTGTTCTGACAATGTAGGATCTTGGATTTACTTCCTCTAGAACAGTAGCCTTTTTGCCCCAAGTGTTGGAATCTATGAGTCTCACTGTGTCATGTGGTGCCAGTGGCCCTAAGCTTTTTACTGATTTGTCATAGTTTGCTTTTTTGTCTCCATTGCAGATGCTTTTGTTTCAATTCAACATCTTTGACATCTCTGTTCTTGTTTAGATCTGTAGAGTGGGAAGAGTGGTGCATATTCTACTTCCTTCAGAAGATCAGCGGGTGACATGCCATGTTCAAGTGGCAAAGTTCTGTAACTCCATAGAGCTAGATATGGATCTGAGTTGCCGTCTAGTGCTTTCTTGAGCAACTGTTTATGTGAACTCCTTTCTCTGCTTTACCATTTGATTGTGGATGCAGAAGACTTGAAGTCACATATCAAAAATCACACTCTTCTGCAAAGTTCTGGAATTCTCTACAATTGTCACATGGTCCATTGCAGACAATTTGAAGAATTGCACATCTTGCAAGGATCGACTTTATGTATCTGATCACACAAGCAGCAGACACGTTGGGAAGCAGCACCATCTCAGGATAGTTCAATAGATAGTGAATAACCAGCAAGTAATTCTTTCCATCTAAGTGGAACAGATCAGTCCCAACTTTCTGCCATAATTCCTCTGGTAAGTCAATTATGATCATGGGTTCCTTTGGCTGCTTTGCGTGGTGTTTCAGACGGGTCTCACAGTTTGAAACCATCCTGTCAATGTCAGCACTTATAAACAGCAGTTCTGGCCCTCCTCTTGTATTTTTCCATTCCAAGGTGCCCCTCATGCACCCTTTTCAGCATCCCTCATCTCAGTGATTGAGGAATGATATTTCTGCTCCGTCTGAGTAGAGGCCCATTGACAACGCTCAGCTCTGATGTTTAATATGGCTGACATTCACATATAGGCCATCCTTCATTCAGATTCTTGATGACCTTCTGTAGAACTGTGTCCTTTTCTACTTCAGCTGTGATCTGCTTGGATTTCATGTCAGATACGGGAAGAGATTCACTGATCAGATTCACATGGAGATTCACATCTGTCTCTGTGGAACTCTCACTGTGTGCTTCAATCTGCATCATTGCCCTGGATAACACATCAGCTGACACAATAAGTTTCTCTTCTGTGTTCATCCTCTTGACTTGGCTTAAGTTTTCACATGCTTTTTCACCCAGCAGTGATTCATGTCCATCTGGGATTACTGCAAACCTGAGATTACACCTTGAGTTTACATGTATCTTTTGTGTCAATGTTCTGTCCATTGTTAGCTTTGAGCTTTACAGGATTTGCATGGATGAATGCCTTTATCTTCATTGACCTGACGTCATTCTCACAGATCAAATTGACCTTTGTCCCTGTGTCCAGCTTGAAAGGAATATTTGTTCATTTGTATGCAGTAACACAGCCTACTTATCATTGCTCGACTCTGTTCATGCTTGGCTATTCAGTATCTGTTGGGTTTATAGTCTTTCTGCACTACCATGTCCACAATGAGTGTATCACTGAGAGTACTTTCTTCTATAGTGTGTACAGTGTTTTCTACAGTGTGCACACTTTAACTTCTGTTATGTTTCCCTTTCTAAAGACTCTATAGGATGCTGATTAGACCTCACCTGGAGCACTCTGTACACTTATGGGTGCCTTATTTGATAAAGGATGTGCGAGGATTAGAGAGGGTTCAGTGAAGATTTACTAGCATTTTACCAGTAATGAAAGGGATAGTATATGAGGCAAGATTGTCAGCTCTTAGACTGTGCTCGTTGGACAGTTTGAATGCTGAAAGGCCTAGTCAGAGTAGATGTAACAAAGTTGTTTTCCTTGGTAGGGGAGTCCAGGACAAGAGGCAATAATTTCAGATAAAATGATGTCAATTTAAAACAGAAATGCAGAAAAATGTCTTTTGCCAGAGGGTTGTGAGTCCATGGAACGTGATGCCACAGGCAACAGTGGAAGCAAGGTTGTTGGGTGTATTTAAGACCGTAATTGCCAGGTATTTGATCAATCAGGCCATCAAGTGTTATGGGGTGAATGCCAGGGAGTGGGGCTGAGTGATTAGGATCAGCTCATGATTGAATGGTAGAGCAGACCCGACAGGCCAATTGGCCTATCTCAGCTCTTATATCTTGTGATCTTTTAGGCTCTGATAGAGCTGTCAAGTGTACTTTGTTGTTTCCATTCTCATCTGGAATCTTCACTACCTTGGAGATGGCTTTTCGCAGATTCTACCTGCTTCTTGTGTAGTGTTCTAGATCTCCAGACTTAAATGCCTGTGATCTTTCTCTCAGCAGGTTCTGGATTTCATTGTTCAACCAAGGCTTCTGTTTTGGGAAAACCCTGAGTGATTTGGTGGATTGACCCTTCTTGGCAATTGCCTGAGTTAATAATTATCTTTTATTTACTATTTTTCTCACCTTGTTTCTCACATATACCTCCATTTTTTGTGGAGTATTTCATTTTCCATACCTGTTTATATAATTGCATCAAAATTAGGAAACTGCCATGTACTGGGGCAACCTGGTTAAATATTGTGTCATTGTTTTCCCTTTAATTCCATGGAATTATTTTTCAAGAGTCTGGTATAAAGCCTTTTTAATATTTCTATGCAGTTGTCTGGCAATTATTTTCAGCTAATCTATTCTTTTGTGACAATTCAGTGAGGTTTTTAAATTTAAGATAATGGATACTGTTTTCTGATGATCTTCCATTGTTAATGCCCATTTCATGCATAGTATTTGCTTGACAGTGTACAGCAATTGAGACAAATACAATTATGGAGAAATGTGATGTTTTCTTGTTTAGCATCACCTGTCATTCTTTTATCTCCAACAACAACATAATAATAATAAAAATAATAATAATTACTATATACATAAATAGAATTATGTATAGAATAATGCTTATGAATGGTAAGACTATATTGGAAGAGATTGTTTTGGGTGTCTGCTGATGGGCATGTGAACAATTTGGAGTTGAAGTGGCTCACATCAAGGACAGAATTGTGGCTGAGGAGGTCTTCCAAGTGTTCTTTCCAGCAGGCATTGACTGTGTCTCAGTTCCTGACTTGTTCACTTCTTTCCTTGACCTTTGGTGGAATGGACCTTGAATGTTTAGGCCAGAGATAAACCTGACAGCACTGAAGTATCCACACAGAAAATAGCTGTTAGTGGGTTGCTAAACAAATTGTGCTCTCTTCACCTATTCTTTGGATCCTAAAATTTGCTTTTCACATAAAATTATGCTCCTAACCAAAGGAATCTACAACAGAGCCAATCTTAGAAAAGATGGTCTAACAAGGCTCTGTCACTGCCGCAATGCCTCATCTCACTTCCAAGAAACTTCTCACGGGGGGAGAACAAATCTTCATAATTAAGAGGAAACAGTTTCTATGGAGACGGCATCAAAATTACCCCAGTCCCAATAATGAATCTTTAGTGTGCACATGTGCTCGGAAGCTGACTCCAAACATTTGTCAAAACACAGATGCTTGAGGAAATAAGCTAGTCTTTTAATATCTATAGGAGGTAAAGCTATGTTACCGATGTTTCAGGCCTAAGCCCTTCCTCAAGCTGCGAGCATATAAAGAGGTTCTTTTTATGCTCATACCTTAAGGAAGGGCTCAGGTCTGAAACATTGATATTATATCTTTACTTCCTATGGATGTTGAAAGACTAGCTTATTTCCACAAGCATCTCTGTGTTTTGACACAAATCACAGCATCTGCAGACTTTCATGTTTTACTCCAAGGTTTTGTCAACTCTTTCATTGATGTGCCCAAGAGGATAGGCCTTACACTCAAAATCCACAGACTAAAGTTCCTCTATTTTTCTCACGCCATTGCCCAATGCCATCCTCTGACAATAAAGATTCAAAGTAAGACTCTGGAAAACTTGGCCCATTTCTCATATTTTGTGAATTACCCCACAATAAAGTCAGACATTGATGAAATTCACTATGGCCTCAATTACATGAGCACAATTTTTGATTGATTAAACAGGTAGTTGATGATCAAGACTTCCAATCTAATGAAACCACATGGCCCATGATGTCAATAGCTATTTCTACCTACCGATGTGTTTCTGAGACCTGGACTTGCATCAGGAATCTCAAAGCATTGGAAAGTTACCATTAACACTACTTCCATAAATTTCTTAAAATTCACTGAAAAGACAAATGGACCAGCATCACTGTTCTCTCTTCTGTCAGCATTGCAAGTATTGAGGATTCTGGATTTATCATGTTCACAGGCAACATGCTTCGCAAACCTGGCATTAGATGTCGAAAGATGTGGAGAGATTGAGTAGCCTGGAACTATACTTAAATGAGTTTAGATGGATGAAGGGAAACTTGTAGAAAGTAACACGTAAGATAAAAGAGGAAGATTGTTGCCACTGGCAGGTAAGACCAGAACTCGGGGACATGGCTTCAAAATTTGTGGGAGTAGATTTAAGACAGGGCTGAGAAAGAATCGCTTCTCCCAGCGAGCAGTGAATCTGTGGAACACTGTCCAGAAAAACAGTAAATTATCTTTTAAATATATTCAAGAAGCAGAATGATAGATCTTTAAATAACAGGGGTAATGGGGAATGGGTGGTTAAGTGGACCTGTGTCCATGGCCGGATAAGCCCTGATATTATTGAATGGCAGAGCAAGTTCAACAAGTTAGGTGACCTTCTCTCGCTCCTGTATCTAATACTCTTAGTGGAAAATTGACATGGACAACATTTGCATGGATGCTTGGCATGGACATGATATGCAAAAGTCCACATTTATGTGCTGTTTGAGTCCATCATCCTCTACCATTTCATTGCTCATTCTAAGTTTAATGAAATTATTTCTGCAATTGTTCAATAAAATCCTTTAGGTCAGTGGTTCTCAACCTTTTTCTTTCCACTCACATACCACTTTAAGTAATCCCTATGCCATTGGTGCTCTGTGATTAGTAAGGGATAGCTTAAGGTGGTATTTGAGTGGGAAGGGAAGGTTGAGAATCTCTGCTCTAGACCCAATTGTTACTGAAATATTTTGCTTGAGAAAAATTGTCATTGGCCTATTTCCTTTGGAGTTATGAAACCATGCACATAACAAGTCAATTAGGTACAATTAAAACAGTGGTTTTCAAACTTTTTCTTTCCACCCACATACCACATGAAGCAATCCCTTACTAATCACAGAGCACCTATGGCATAGAGAATACTTAAAGTGGTATGTGAGTGAAAAGAAAGAGGTTGCTCCCATTTCTCTAGTGTTCTGGCAAAATGAGATAAAAATGACACTTACCCTTTTGTATGTTAGTTCCAACTGCACTCTGAGACAAGCTTGCACCACATTAGAATTCCTCCACAACCAATGACAAAATGAGAAATATGATGTTAATCCTCTGTTAATCCTCTGTCACAATAGGCGTTAAGCAAATTGGCTCAAATTTTGTCATAATCCATGAATTGTAAAAAATGTATCTTTATATTTTGAATGTTCTTGATTTGATATCATGTAGTATGATAATTATTTTTGTAATTTGTTATCTTCTTTCTCATTCATACATCATTTTGAATATACATAAGCTTTATTGCGCACGCTTCATTTCTAAATAAGCAAAGTAAGTAAACTGCTTAGTCAATCAATATAATAAATTTAAAGGAATAACACTTGAAGGAATATTTTGTGAATTGCCCTGGTTTATCCTCAAAGAAGGGCTTTAAACTGAAACATGGACCATTCCTTTTTCACACATTTGCTTCTTGACCCTCTGAGTTCCTACAACAGATTGTTTTTGCCTACAGTTTTAGTGACTGCCTGATTATGAGCTGCTTTCAAGAGTTCCTATTGAGCCATTGGGGTCTTATAAAATGTACCTTCTACTGGAAGTGTCAGGGAACTAGAGTGGCAGTGAAATGTAATTTAGTATTTTACCAGTGATTGCATTTATTGGGGCAGCTTGAAACATCACAAACTTTATCACATATTTTGACCAGAATTCTTGAAGCCTTTCTTGATCCCTAAAGTCCAGTAAAACTTCCCTTCCCCACTTTCAGCAAGCTGGCAAATGTCAAGATGAATGACTAAAACAATCTGAATGAAGGTTATAGTCTCATTTTAATAGGCCACTAATTAGCCATACCCGAGCATGAATATAATTTCATCAACCTCTGAAAATTTGGCTTCAGGCCTAGATGTTTCCAAATTAAACAGATGTACTGATTATAGCAAAACTAATCATGAAACTATAAAACATCAATAATGTTGCATAAAATGGGTCTTCTTAGATGAGCAATAATGCTCCAAGAAGTTTTCTTCATCAATTAGTTACATGCTGAACTTAGTTTAACACATACCAGTCCTTCTGTGTTGTGAAGATCCTGCTCTTGGCCTGGTATCCTTTCCCTACTGATTTTCTTTTCATTCCCATACCTAACTCATTTACACAGCCGACGTTGATGCTGAGAAAAGTCTGCTTTTATTCCCATATCAAATATTCCATAATTAGAAGAATTAAGAACTATATATTATGGAATAAAAAACATCATGATATGTGTAATTAAAAGCAAAGTGAAAGTGAAAATGAACTTCCAACATATACCTGTAGGTACAGGAATTCCTGCTTTCATATGCAGTCCACTTTGGTACATCACTTCTTGCTCTCCCAAAATTGGCCTTGCGCCAAGTTAGAATATTTACTCCCATTGCATCTTTGTTTTTTGTCGTGACTAAGCTAAATACATCCTAGTTATATGATAATGAATATAAAATGCATTTCCACTGATATTCCTTTCACTCTCCCAACGTCATTCACCGGTACTGAATCCGGAAATTCTCACTCCTCCCTCACCTGATTATGTCAGGCCAATTGCATTCTGGTTAAAATGTTTTCCTAAATGTAATTTATTAATTATATGCTCTTTTTTTTTAACCTCTTACACTGTCTATGTCCTGTTCAATTTTAGTATACCTGCAAACTATCACCATTACTGTCTTGCTGCTTCTGGGCTTTTCAGATATATTTAAATACATTGTTTTATTTCTACTGGACTGTTTGGACCATCCAGCCTGTTTGTCTTTTTAAAGTATCATCCCTCCACAAAGCTTCGATTGTTTCTGTAGAAGCATATTACTAACCCTCTCACCTATATTCACCTATGACCTCTATCTCACCTGCAAAGACAGTAACCAAGAATTTTAAGTTTCCAGTCTTCCCCTCTTCAAGTCACCTACCTATATTAGCTCAACACTCATACTTCCGTCTGTGTCCTCAAGACAGTTGTAATATACCTTGCATTGAGGTATATACCATTAGGCACTACTGAAATCCCTTTTTGTCTAATTTCTAAACTTTGTTTCCTTTATTTAAAAAAAAACATCTCATTAACTTTCTGTTTTTTTTGTTTCCAGTCTGCTTTTCTTTCCTCTAAATATCTGCTCAGCCATCCATTCTCACACCAAGCTAATCTAAAGCCTCTGCAGAAGTATTTGCAAATTTACTCATTAGGATTACATGAATTTACTCTGGACTTTTGAACTGAGATTGACCTTATCCAATCCAGAACAAATATACCAGAAATGAATTATGTTTTGCCTGATAATCCTTCTGTGAAATACCTTGGAACATTTAACTGCATTGAAGATTTGATATACAAGCAAACTACCCAGCTTGGATTATGTCACTTCAGTGTATGACAGATACTTTTTTGGGGATGGCTATTCCTCTGTAGTGGGCTGATTTTTTTTTGCAGTATAAACAGTGCTTTGCTAACAATTATCGTTCAGACTATTAGCAGAAGAAACCATTGGCATCCCCTAAGGTTTATCTGCGAATCTCAGGAACCTGCTGCATCTCTCCAGTTCTGCACAGATAACATTACCTGCAGGCTCCATTATTTTGAAGATTATATGGATTTCTAAAATTATTTATCTATTAAATTTGTCACAGAGAATTATGTCTGTTAATTAACTGTGTAATATATTTTTAAAAAGTGATAATTTTAAGGCTGGTTAGTAATCACCATCTCAGAAACTGAACATATTAAACCATGTCTCAAATTGTTCACAAAATGTTACATTTACAATTTTTCATTTTTACTATTTTTCCTTTTGATGCTTTTCTGTCTCAATCCAGTGTTTCTCTATGAGTGAAACTTTCTTCTTTGAAAGGGGTGAAACTGGTAGACAGTGCAATATACTAAAATGCTGGAGAAACTCAGCAGGCCATACAGGATCTTTAAGAAGTAAAGGGTAATCAATGCTTCAGGCCAGAGCCCTTCATCAAGATGTGAGCAAAAAGCAGGCACGCACCTGAATAAAAAGGTGGATGAATGGGGGAGGAGAGGAGAAGAGAGGAAGGAGGGAGGGGCATGGCAACACTTAGAAGGACTGCTGGGGACCTGAAAGGAAGCAACACTTCACTTATGAATCTGCAGGGGTAATTTTCTGTATCTGGAGCTCCCATTGTTGTACTCTCTTCATTGGAGAGACTGGACGCAGACTGGGAAATTGTTTTAGTGATTATTCTTTGTGTTCACAGCAATAACAAAGACTTCACAGTTGCCAACGATTTTAATTCCACACACCATTTCCATGCTAACATGTCTATATATATCCTCATGTGCTGTCAAACTGAGGCATCCTGCAAATTTGAGGAACATCTAATATTCTGTCTGGGCACACTCTTACCAATTGACACTAATATTGACTGCTCCAGTTTCCATTAAACCCCTCCCCAAGTGTTTTTCTTTCTCAATCTCTCTGTCTTCCTTCCTCCAACTCTGCACCCCACCCTTCCATTTCCATTCATACAACTAACCCTCCATCACTTCTCAGCTTTTTTTTCCTCATTTACCCTTTCACCCTCCCCTTGTCCCTTCCTATCCTCTCCTCACCCTGTTCTCCACAACTTTTTATTCTGGTATCTGCTTGCTTTTTGTTCACAACTTGATGAAGATCTCTTGCCCAGAATGTTGGTTACCCTTTATTTCCGACAAACGTTGCGTGGCCTGCTGAGTTTCTCCAGCACTTTTATGTTTTGTAATACAATCCCAACATCTATAGACTTTCCTGTTTAACTCCAATCAGGTAGACAAGGTGGCGAAGAAGGCAAAGAGTATTCGAGTTGGGACTTCATGTCACAACTGCACACATCATTGGTGAAACCATAAGAGTTATAAAGAAAATCTGGATTGATTGGTCCTTTTTGCTTCTGAGAATACGAGGTTGAGGTCCGACCTTATGGAATTGTTACTAAAATAGCTATGATGAATGGTCTCAGTCTTTTTCTTGAGATAGTAGAGTCTAAAACCAGAGGGCATAGATTTAAGTTGAGAGGGGAAAGATTAAAGGGGACCTGAGGACCAACATTTCATACAGAGGGTGATCTGAATGTGGAATGAGCTGCCTGGGGAACTGAGGCAGATAGAATTATGACATTTAAAATACATTTAGACAGGTATATTGATAGAAATAGTTCAGGGGATATTGGGCTAATGTAGGTCTAATGGGACTAGCTCAGGTAGCAAGTAAATAACTTGTTGGCATAAGTAAAAACACAAAAATGCTGGAGGAACTCGGGTCTTGCAGCGTTCATAGGAGGTAATATATAACCAATGTTTTGGGCTCCAACTGGAACTTTGTTGGCAGAGACAAATTGGGATAAAAGATCAGTTTCAATACTGTAGATTATGACTCAATATTCATTTTCCTTCTTGTGATACATTTTTTAATTTTTTTGCTTGACCTAGTACCTTGCACCATAATCCCTTTCAACATTTAATCTCACATGGATTCTTCCTGATCACTGACTTTCCCCATTCTTTTTTCTTCCCTATGGCCTTTTCAATATGAAACTTGGTTATTTTTAATTTTCTTTTCAGTTCTGTTGAAAGGTCATTGCCTTGAGTCATTGATTCCATTCCTCTCAATTTGAAATCTGATTGGTTAATGAGTTCCACTGTCAGTTCCACTATTCACTGAGTACAGGATTCCCAGAGGCACTTTCCACATTGTTCTCTGCATACACTTACAGCAAGTAACCACAACTATTTTCTTGATTTGAAGAATGCAGCTAAAATTCAATCTATCAGATAAGATGTTCCACTCCATCAAGATCTGGCTCTTTTATGATATCCTTCATGTGGTATTCAATCCAGTAAGTGTCAAACTAATAATAACAAATTTTAATATAAATATATTGACCGTATGTCAATGAAGAATCAGTCCTGATTATATACTGAGATCACTGGATTAAAAAAAATCAGACCTGGATTTGATGCACATTAGACAGCCCATGTATGTTTTTTTAGGGAACTGGATGTCTTGTATTAAACTGTACCAAACCTAATATTGAAATCTGGAATCCTCATTAGAACTTGAACAATGTCCTTAGATTTCACCATCACAGAAGATTTCAAGCATATTGTTGAAGAGCAGTTATCTAATTTGATTAATATTATTATGATCTAGAGGCATAAGCTCAAATTTCACCAAACTGGGAACGTAAATTTGTTTAATTAAAGGCATCAGGAGTAAAAGTGAGAAGCTACAACACTACTGGACTGTTAGGAAAACAAGATGTCTGATTCATTATTTTTTATGTAGGTCAGACTAGGTCTCTTCTCAAGATGCACTAGGTACACACCTGTCCACACCCATTTAAAAAAAGAGTTATGGAGTTGATGAATTTTACAGCATGGAAACAGGCATTTGGACCAACATGCCCATGCTGACTCAGTTGTCCACCCAAGCTCGAGGATTGTTGACAATAAATTGTTCTTGAATGGCCCTGTACTTGGACAGTCTTTCCCTCTATTTTTCAACTGAACACCAGAGTGGGCTCTGGAAATGCCTCTGTATCAACATTTTTGCAGGAGTATTTTGTCACATTCCTATTGTAATTCCTGCTTTGTGTTGAACCACATCAGATAGACACATGTTGCCCACTCCCCACTGCACCCCTTTTGGCTCCAATTTGGACAACAGCCAGCTTTACCACGACAACTTTGCTCTTCACCCCATTACAGACAATTACAGTCATACCACCCACCATGTCTACATTAAAATATAATTTTTCAGGAAAATGATCATATATGGATGTACATGCGAACAATGATTTTTGATACACCATTAAAATACAATCAATTAAGTATTTTAAAAGCACAGGGGATATGTTTGATCACAAACTTTACTAAGAGTTGTGACCTGTTTAAGACCTCAAAAGATGATCGATATAGTTGAGATACACTTTCATTGATAGCATTGTAAAACTCATTTAAGTACAACACTTGCCCAGGTACCACTTCCTTCTGTCTAATTTTTATGCTTAGGACAGTCACTGTGCATAACTCTGGATATAATGCTAATGTATTTTCATGAAGAGCTATAGTTACTGTTGATTTATTTGGCTCAAACTAATTATTTGCTTTTACGTATATGAGACAAAAAATTGACGCACTTCTTGACTATGATTCCAGGAGAATAAAACTGGAGGAGAAACACAAAATACCAGATCAGGATCAAGACTGTTTAATTACAATTGTACAAAAAAATCATTTTTGGGACTAAGTTCCAATCTACCTATTTTATTTATACTTTTTCATTCCGGCTTTTAACTAATTCATTTTTCAATATCATACAAGTGTATTTTGATTGTCAGTAGATGATATAATGTTGATCAGTATGTTTTATATCTATATATGCACATATTAAAAACAATTGTATTGTTACAATAGGACAAACAGTAAATCAGGTTATTTTGATGCATTATTTTGCTGCCACCAGATACATTGATCACTTATTCTCTTGTATGCCTTGGGCCTGCCTTGAATCTGATGAACAGAACATTACTTATTGTAGTCTTGTTCCCCAGATCATGTCTCTGTTACTGTACCTGTGGCGTTTTGCTGGCAGAAACGACTTTACCCATCACTTCGGTGTTATCACTAGCCCAAGGTCATGAACATTGCAACATTACACCATGAACTGTGTAGTGATTTTGTGTTGTTAACTTATTTAATGGAGCATCTCATTTCATGACTTTCACAAGTCCTTCCCTTCAATTCACATTCCATCAATATTTCTGTTGATTAAATACAGAAACGGAAATGTCAGATCAATGTCTGGCACTTCTTGCTTTAATATCCAACCAAGAAGTTATTGTGGCCATTTATTACTGTATTGGTTGCAATAAAATAACCACAAAACCATTGTTTATGATCATTTTCTATTTTTGTGCCCTTGGTGGTCCAATCTGTGCTTGAATGTTTCTCCAATAATTTATTCGCCTGATGCTCATTTTGATTTTATTCTTCAGACAATTAAATCTATTTTATCAGTGTTGTTTTGATGACAGATGTGTGGGACCCATAGATATTTGACAGGTAGTATACATCATTCTGCAGTCAAAGTGTCTGCTGCCTGTGAATCTGCATCTGCAGCCTGTGTCTCTGCAGATAGAATGACAGGAGAATTCTTCAATGGCATTTCATTTACAACGCTGATCTCTTTCTCTCTTTGTGCTCTCAGCTTAACAGATCAGTTACTTTTTGCAGGCTAAATACCTTAAAACATTTTGTAAATCTGTAGATGAGCCACTTCATCATTCCATTAAAAGTGAGGGAAGATATTAAAAAAAAAAACAAATTAAAGCACAACACAAGGAAAATACAATTGTGTATCAAAATTTCTTGTTGCTCCTTAGCTAAAAACACATGCAGTTTCAAACAATAAAGTTGTACAGCATGAAAGCAGGCCTTCTGGCCTGATTTACATATGCCAACCAAGGTTCCTTCCTGAACAAATCCAATTTGTCAGCATTTGGCCCATTTGCCTCTAAACCTTTTCTATCGTGTATCGGTTCAAATCTCTTTGAAACATTCTAATTGTACCCACTTCCACCACTTCATATAGTAGCCTATTTCAAACAGGAACCTGGACCACTTGAAGAAAACCATGCAGAGAATATACAAAATCCTTACAGAAGGGCTGAATTCAAACTTCTATCACTGGTGCTGTAATAAAATTGTGGTCACCAAGGTACTAACTGTACTGTGCAATTAAAGACATTATAGCTGGGTATTACAGACAATTGAAGGTAATCAGACAGATTCAACATGGTTTTTAGAAGGGAATCATTTTTGATGATTGACTCGATTTCTTTGAACAAGTAGTAAGTGCTGTGGATAAATGGGAATTGATGAATGTACTAATGTAACCAAATCTCTTTTATCAAAGTGCCTCATTTATGGTTATTATGGAAAATAAGAAGTCATAGCGTGGAGGTAGCTATTTGGTGTAAATGCAAGATTAGCTGGCTAACAGGAAACAGAGTAGGAATAGATGAATCTTTTTTTCTTGTTGCTGAATCCTCAACTTCTGTAATTTATATCAATGACTTAAATGAAGGTACCAAAGGCATTGTTCCTAAATTTGCAGATGGTACAATGAGAGGAAGAAAAGTAAAATGTGAGAAGGACATTGAGATTGCAGAAGGATGTAGATGGTTAAAGTATCTTGGTCACTCATTTGAGTGCTACTGTTACCATGTAACTCAGTACTGCCTGTCGCATGGTCAGGTGGTCGGTGACTAAACTGGCTCCCCCACCAGGCTTGCAGGATGAAAAGCAAAGGGCAGCCAAACCCTCTCATAGGGTCAATGGCCATCTAGAAAAAGTGCGGAAAGGGCATCCCTTGCATCAAAGCTTGGTCTGGGCATTCACTGCAACAGAACTTCCCCAGCCATCTTGGACCTCACCATGCTGGGGCGGGATGTTGAGAGGGTGGGTCTGAACCTGTGCAACCTCTACTCACCTAAAATCCATGCACACACATTTTCTGAGGAGTGGGGTATCCTCATATCAAACTCCACAAACTGACTGAAGGGAACCATCATCATCCTATGGGATGGGTAGCCAGAGGTCTGCATGATAGAAACAAATCAATATTTAAGTGAATGGGCAATCATCTTTCAAATTTTACATTTTGGTAAAAAAATTTTAATACTCATTGTTGAACCATTGTAGAACTCTGAGATGCAGAGGATCTGAATGTTCAAATATATGATTTACAGAAGGCATAATGCAGGTTCAGCATGCAACAAGGAAAATTCACAGAATGTTATTGTTTATTGCTTGCAGAACTAAATATAAAAGGAGGAGCTTAGACTTCAACAAAACAGGGCACTGGTGAGACAATATCAAAGTACTGTGTTATCATAAATGTATTGAAGCAATTGAGAGAATATTGACTGCCGATAACTAATAGATGACTGCTTTATGAGGAAAAGTTGGACAGCGAAGATAATATTCACAGGAATTTAGAAGAGAGGAATCTTGATTTAAATAAATAAAATGCCAAGGGTTTTTACCAATTTTACAGGGATACGATATTTTCTCTTATTGGAGAATCTTGAGCATGACAGTTCAATGCTGAATGAATGGGTGTAGGTTTAAAAAAAAGAGGAGGTACAAACTTCTACTTCAATATGTTTTCAGATTCTCAGAAAGGCTACTGTGAGGAGCAGAAAGAAGTGGAAATATACAACCTCTGAAATCATTTTCCAGAAAAAATAAAGATTGGTACACTTGTTGCTTTTACCTGATAGATATGGATGTCATTTGTATTCGAGGGGAAGTGAATTTTATCTTGGGTGGTAACAGGAAATTACCTGGAAAAATCACCTGTTATGACAAATTCATGGTGTTATAAGCGATCAGGCAACAATCGTCCTTTGTAAAATTCAGCAGGAAGCAAGATCAAGGCATTGATTAGACCTCACAGAATGAAAAGCATTTCCCTTGTACATTGCCATTGTGATGCACCAAGCTGAGATGGATTCATGCTTTAGGTCTCCAGGGCTTGTGAACCAAGGCTTGAGAGTTCAACTTTGACAAGCATGAGGTGTTGCACTTTGGGAGGCCAAATACAAATGGAATGTATACAATTAATGGCAGGGCTCATATAAGCATTGATTTGCAGAGAGATCTAGGAGTCCTAGATGGACAAACAAGTAGAATAGGGTGTTAAAGAAGGCATGTGGTATGTTAGCTTCATTGGTTGAGGCATTGAGTATAAATGTAAGGAAGACGTGCCAGGTATATAAAACTTGGTTCAAATGCATTTGGAATACTATGTGTAATTCTGGTCACCCCTTTAGAGAAAGGATATGGAGGCTTTGGAAAGGGTATGGTTACAGGTTTAGTGAGGATGAGTTCTAGGGAGAGATTTAATAAACTATCAGGAATGTAGGATCAAAGGGAAGGGTGAAGGGGCAGGGTCTCAAAGAATGGAGAGCTGTCTCAGGATATTGGGTAAGATAGAGGTCTGAGGGGCATTGAAATGGAAGAAGGTCAGAATCTATGTTAAATATGCATCTAAAGTCAGGATGGAAGTGTAAAGTAGATGTAAATTATTTTTCATAGAGCGTGATAGATACCTGGAACAGGCAGCCATAAGTGGTGGTGGAAGTAGGTGCAATGGTAGAATTTAAAAGGTTTCTAGTCAGACAGGTGAAAATGAAGGGAATGGAAGGATAAGCAGCAGTGTTAGTTTGACCAATATCAAGTTCAGCCGAAAGGCATCTCCACCTCATACCCCAGGATTGTCAGCTGCTTGGTGCTAAGCACACATTTTTTCTTATTGTATGTGAGATTAAGGGCCTTTGTGGTGGCCAGGAACCTCTGCAGATTCTCGTCGTATTCCTTCTGGTTATGGCCACAGATGGTGACATTGTCCAGGTATGGATGTATAGCCTTTAGTTCATTGTCATTCACTATGTGGTGCATTTCCATTTAGAACACTGACACCCCATTTGTGAGGCCGAATGGGACCTACAGGAAATGGTAGAGTTGGTCGATGGCCTCAAATGCCATGTACGGCTGGTCTTTTGGGCGAATTGGGATTTGGTGATACACCAATTTGAGATCTATGGTGGAGAAGACCCTATACTTGGCGATCTCATTCACCATATCAGCTATGCGGGGCAAAGGGTAGGTGTTCAGTAAAGTGAACTGGTTGATGGTCTAACTGTGGTCTATCACCATCCGGTACTTCTCCTCACTCTTCACCCTCCAGGGAATATTACTCAGTTCTATTATGCCCTCTTCCAGCAGCTGTCTTAATGAATTCCTTGACCTAAGGGCTGTATCACCTGCTCTTAGTGGCCACGGGTTTGCAGTCTGGGGTGAGGTTTTGGAATAGTGGAGGGAGAAGGACCCAGAGGGAGGTCAGTCCACAGGTGCCCGGATTCGGGCGTGTGATTGTGCTTCTTTACGGGAATGGGCGGGGCCTTCCAGAATTGGTTATTACTGATAGTGGGGGTGGGGGGGGGGGGGGGAGTGATTGATTGGGACCCATCAAACTGCATTAGCAAACCCTTAAGCTGGCACTGGAAATTCAGCCCCAGTATGACAGGTGTGCAGAGGTGGGCTCATTTAAGGAGTCTTACTTATGCACTTTATTGATTTATCAAAATTCTCTCTGTACTGCATAGTCAGTTTGTTTACATTCATTTTCTGTTTACAATTCTTTATTTGTTTACATGCATATGCAATGTATAGATTTTTTGCACTATCAATAAGTGGTAATTTTGCCTTGTCTATAGAAAAAGAATCTGAATTTTATGTGATGTCATGTATATGCTCTGACAATAAATCTGAAATCTGAATGATGCTCAGAAGTACATGTAAACTATATGCAAAGATGCTCTCTTATCCATCTTGTGAGTGATCTTTTCTAAAAAATTGAACTTATTGATATGACTGACCTTTAACAAAGGCAGACTCACTTTCTTCAATCAGCTTTTATATATTTAATTGCTCAGTCACTTTATCCTGAATGACATATTGTAGTAGCTTCCTCACATCTGGTGGTTAAATGTCAGCCCTGTAATTATCTTCTTCTTTTCTTCAGTTCATTAAATCCCCACTGACTCCAGCGAACCTCTGGCCCATGACTGCTCAAAGTGGTGATGGAACTGATAATTTCATGACCAATGGAATACACAGAAACCATGTGTGGGTGTTGGAAGGAGTAAGTGGCCTCACAATGCACACACACACACCCAACTGCCCTGCCTGTCCATACCCTGACCCATCTGTGGAAAAGTTCACAATCCCCACATTGATCTATTCACCTACCCCAGAATACACAAAACTGGGAGTGGAAAAATCAACCTCAATTCCAAGGACCTGCCTAGGTTCCATTCCCTATTCCACACCTCAAATGAATTGCACTAACATTAATTCCCCAGGGTGAAAGAACCCCAAACTGATGTATGGCACTGAAGAAGCAGATGTGAAAACAGGCATGTTTAAGGCCTTGGGACCGAAAAACATGGACAGAAAACCTTAAGTAGGACCACTCAAGTATGCTCCGTTATTTGATTTATGGCTGATGCAATTTATTTGTATATGTTAACGGGACTTACAAGAGGTCTCAGTCCATATTCATTCATAGAAAATTAAAAACAAGAATAACCCATTCAGCCCTTTATGCTTGCACTGCCAGTAGAGGTTGATACACATTCTAACTCTCTCTCCATCCTCCTTGAAACTTCTTGTGCCTGAAATTGTATCTATCTCTTTCTTAAACATCGCCTCTGCAGCCCTCTCTAGTAGAAAAATTCCACCAGAGATACAACACCCATCTCAATCCCAAATATCTTACCCAATATCCTGAGACAGCTCTCCATTCTTTGAGACCCTGCCCCTTCACCCTTCCCTTTGATCCTCCATGCAAAGAGTTGATTGAGACATGTCAGAACTTTGCATGCTTTAATGAGATTTTATTTCATTCCTTGAAAGCATTAGGCCTGGTGTCCTAAGATCAATCAGTCTTAGTCTTGAATAAACTCAAATCCTGTTTATCTGCAGCCTTCAGGAAGCATAGAAAGAAATTCCTGTTCACCTCAGTCCTAAATGGCTGAGAGTGTGTCTCTTAGTAAACCATCTGTCAGTGATTATTCTGTCAATCCTCAGAATTTTGTGTGTCTCAACGAGATCACCTCATGTTCTCACACACATTCCAATTCCCTCTCCCTGATACTTTCCAATGTTTCAACACTGATCTGACCCCAAGCAAGTTATATCATTCATTATATGCAAACTCTGACTACCTTACAAGAAGAAAATGTCTAAAGCTGTGGTTCTCAACCTTTTTCTTCCCACTCGCATACCTCTTTAAGTAATCCCTATGCCATCGGTGCTCTGTGATTAGTAAGGGATTGCTTAAGGTGGTATGTGAGTGGGAAGGGAAGGTTGAGAATCACTGCTCTAGACCCAATTGTTATTGAAATATTTTGCTTGAAAAAAATCATCACTGGCCCATTTCCTTTGGAGTTATGAAACTGTGCACATAATGAGTCAATTAGGTACAATTGAAACAGTGGATTTCAAATGTTTTCTTTCACCCACATACCACCTTAAGCAATCCCTTACTAATCTCTGAGCATCTATGGCATAGGGAATACTTAGAGTAGTATGTGAGTGGAAAGAAAAAGGTTGAGAACCACTGGTTTAAACTCTTACCCACCTCATTCAATTACCATCACTGAGGCTTACACCATATCTTGCTTCACTATTAACCAGAAAGTAAATATTATAACTCCCTAAGTATGTCAGAGATTGGTATCCTTCTAGATATACCAAAACCTTCCCATCATCTCCATAGAAAAAATTTGGAGTCAGGTGGAGTATTCTCAATTTACCTGGAAGAACAAAGCTCCACCAGCACTTAACAGGCCATCCAAGACAAACTAATTCATTTGATACATATCTAGATCATGATCATCTATATTCATTCCCTCCACCATTGTACACAAAGTGTATTATCTAGTTACTCCTCTGAGCAGCATCCAAACACCTCCCAAACCTGCATTGACTACAAGTAACAAGGACAAAGGCTTCTGGCACATAGGAAACATATCATCTCCAGGTTTCCCTTCAAGCTAGACTTAGTAATATCTCGCTGGTCCTTTATTTTAATTTATCTCCCACTGTAGGAAACTATTCACCTGTAATTCAGAAAAGTGACTCACCCACATCTTTCGAAAGCTCTCATTTTAACAAAAGGTGAATGAACAAAAATAACTCATGCAATAGTACACCAAGAGCTCACTGTGCACATAGAATGGGAACAGGCCTTTCAACACAACTTGCCAACACTGATATCAATTTCCTACTTTTTCTCCATGTAAGAAGCATTCCATTCTTTTCCATTTTTCCTACCAAAAGGAATAATCTACAATTTTCCTGCACTCTGCTGCAGTTGCCACCATCTTGTCTATTTGGCTTAACTTGTCCTCTTCAGATCCATATGCATTCTTCTCAGCGGTCACTTTTCCACAATCAACACACTAAAAATCTTACATATTACTCCAAAGCAATTACAGCCTTCTAAGCTGAAACAAATCTGCTTATCCAAATACTCAATTTTCTCTCCTTTTAACCAGTTCTCCATCCATCTTCTCTGAGCCCTGATTTCTGAAGGTCCATGGATACAGTATTCATGTTTTTTCTTCTACTTTGAGAAATGATAAATTTGAACGATCCTTATGGTATTCAAAGAAATGACATGAATATAACGTGCATGAATCTTCAGAAAACCCTTCCCTGTGGCCTGTTCCAGATCTGTGCTAAATCTTAATTTAAGAATGATAATGTGGAATAAATACCAATAATATCTATTTGAAGGTCACGTTTAAGTTTATCATCTGATTGTACAGGTACAACCTGATGAAACAGAGTTCTCCGATCCTTGGCGCAATACACTGCAAACACAGTTCAAAAAAATAAAGATTTCCCTAATTAGTGTCGACATTGTTTTTTGGAATACAGTATGTTACTAAAATTAAATATTTTATTATCTGGTCTTTAGCCATATTGATTTGCAAGCTTTCTTCCAGCCTATTCTTGCTTTGGTTTAGCGCCAATAACTATGAACTTTTTAAATGATGAGAGAAGACAATTAGGTCAATATTGCTTTTTAATTGGCAGCTGAAACCAATGGCAAAGAGGGCCTCTGATTTTTTTCAGGCCCCATTCTGACACAATTTGAGCTGATAAACAGGGGTCCAAGTTAATTGCCAGATTGAGACCAAGATGATACTGCAAAAATGGACTGGTTAAAAAAAAACCAAGATGATAAACATATTTATAAACCAGGAAAAATTCAAAATGTTCTTGAAATTTACTGTCTTTATCCCTGCTCTGTTAAAGTTGACTGGATTTTCACAGAAGTTCTTCTGGTTCAGATTGGCTGAGGCCAGCACATGTAAAGATAAAGGTTCCATTATTGTCACATAATACTAAATCTAGAATGTAACATACATGAAATTTAACTTTGTCTACCGTAAGGAAGACAGAGACCCGCCACTTTGTCAGTGAACTTGTGGCCCCTGGTTTACAAGATCAGTGCTCTAACCATCAGAGCATCTAGAAGGGGTAACTTGTAGGGATCAGTGGCAAGCAAAGATTGGTCTCCACTGACCATCAATTCTACCAAAAGGAGATGGAACAGGAAAATATGGAATTGTTGATTGAAGAAATATCCAAACTCATGTATCATTGATCCAGTATTAATGGAATAAATTATGAACCTGAACCTATTATTTGTTCCATTTCACTTTGCTTGGTTTGAGAACAATTTTATGATTTTAAGGTTCCAAAGGTTCATTTTCTGCACAAAATAATACATTATAACTGTAATATACATGATATGCCTCAACTATTGTCTGCTGTAAGGAATGCCTGGTGACCCTAACAACCGGGGAAAGAGAAGCAGATCAGAGTCACTTCAGAGACTCTGAGTGTCCATGGTGTTACTTCTGGTGCTCTCGCAGCCTCCGCAGCTGCACAGACTCCAGTTCAAACCAGTGGTAGCCCGAGCGCCAGATCCAAACTTCCAATATGATCTGGAAGCCTTCAGGACCAGGGACCCTTTAGGATCCCTTCTTGTCCTCAGCAACCTGTGGAATCCCAATTCCAAAAGCTGGTTCCCATGACCCAGTCTCCAGCAGCCCTCAGCTGTCTGGATCCTTCAAACGCTGAGCTCCTCGCTGGTCTGCTGCCATAGTAACCATCATTTAGGGTTGTCTCCCATGCTTCTCCTTCTCCTCCCTACTTCTGTTGCCCTGCACTGGTCCACTACTCTCCCAGAGTCTGCAACCCCCTGTGCCCAGCACAGACACCACCATCCTGGGCATAGACTCTGAGGGTGCAGCATTTAAAATAAAAACAGAGCTGGTAATGGATTTGCTGATCTGGTATTTGAATGCTTATTGGTCTCTTTCTCTTTTTGAGTTTTCTTCTTTTCCAGTTATTCATGCCTTCACAGTTCTCAGAATGGGATGAATGATTTGGACTTTCATGTCTTCCATTGTCTTTGCAGCAATATGGCTCTGACAACTGAAGAGATACTGTACATCCATCAGCTGAAATGTCAATTTTTTCCCCTTGGTGGAATATCTAACTTAGCAACGTTACTGAACACTAACAAATCTTCCCTGGCTTGCTACAAACCTGTTGTAGTTAAAAAAGATGCATATTTTATAATATTTTGATTTTTAAATTAAATTTTTAGCTTAGACACACAGCAGGGTAACAGGCTCTTCCAGCTCATGATCCCGTGCTGCCAAATTACAGCCAATTAACCTATAACCCCGTATGTTTTGAAAGGTGGGAGGAAACCGGCGTACCTGGAGGAAACCCACACAGACACAAGGAGAATACACAAACTCCTTACCAGATTTGAACTCAGGACGCTGGCACTGAATGCGAACTGTGCTACCCTTCGAGGCTAACTGTGCTGTCCTTCTATGCTAACTTGTTTATATGTAATTATCTGTAATTTGAAGCTTATAATGCTTTACTTTTTATCATATTAGGATATCTGTTAAGTGCTACCAGTTGCAATGATATTTTTCTCTTGACAGACTACTTTCCTGCTCAGTTATCTTCTGCTAATTAAGTTCTACCCATGTCATTTTCATTGCTAATATTTCCTTTCACATTATGTTTGGTTATAGATATCCACTTAGATTCCATTTAGGTCTTTGCTTTCTAATCTGAGAATCCTTACAGGGACGTTATTTGTCCATGGATCCTACCACTCCTCTGATGGCTTTGCCTCCTGTGCCACTGTAACCTTTGTAGCCGCACAACTTTTCATCCATTCCAGCATGAACCTGTATCCAGGCATACAAATTATTCTCCTCACCCCTGGTTCTGAACCCCCATTATGGTTATGAAGCGGTCAACGCCAAGGCACTTTGGAAGACCTACTTGGCATCAACACTCTCACAAATCCTGGTCCCGATACCTGGTTCCCACCAGCCAGACTCACAGCACGGCATAAACCTTTCGTACTGGGCTGCTGCTGAAGTCTCTTCTGCAAGGTTTCTGCCTCTTGGCTGGCTTGGATGGGGTGTGTTCTCCTGCTTTGGTGCGTGCTGGTCGGTAGCTCTTCTGGAGCCCACACCCTTTTGTTCTGGACTGCTAAAATTGGACACTGCCATCTTGGGAAGGGACCTTGGTGGGTTCTCCAATGTAAATAAAAACAAAACACTAGCCCCATTCTAGGGGCAGTTTAAACATTTATGTAGACATCAGGTGTAATCATTGGGCACTAGGATCCATTGAGCAGTGGAGGAAAAATCTCCTCTCCTGGTTCTGCCATCTTTCCAACAACAACAGAATAACGTATTGACTGGGACTCCCGTACTCTAAAAGGGCTGGATGGTTTGGAGTTTGTCAAATGTGTTCAAGGAAGTTTTCTAAATCGATATATAGAGGAACCACTGAGAGAGAATGCAATACTTGATCTCCTGTCAGGGAACCAGACAGGTCAGGAAGCAGAATGCTGTGTAGGTGAACATTTTGGGTCCAGGGACCATAGTGTCATTAGTCTCGTTAATTATGGATAAGGATTGTTTTGAGATTCTAAATCGGAGAAAGGTCAGTTTTGTGGAAATGAGAAAGGATCTAGGAAGAGTGGATTGGAATAAGTTGTTTTCTGGCAAGGATGTGTTCAATAAGTGGAAGGCCTTCAAATTTTGAGAGTGCAGATTTTGTATGTTCTTGTCAGGATTGAAGGTAAAGAACAGGCATAGGGAACCTTGGTTTTCAAGGGATATTGGTATGTGTTTAAGAAGAGAGAGGTGTACAGCAAGTATAAACAACAAGGAGCAAATGAGGTTCCAGAAGAGTATAGAAAATGTAAAAAACTACTTTAGAAGGAAATCAGGAAGGCAAAAAGAAGACATGAGGTTGCTTTGCAGATAATATGAAAGTAAACCAGAAGGGTTTCTACAAGTATATTAAGAGTAAAAGGATAGTAAGAGACAAATGTGGTCCCCTAGAAGATCAGAGTGGTACTCTATAAGTCGAGCCTCATGAAATGAGGGAGATCTTAAACCATTTATTTGCATCAGTATTTACTCAGGAAACAGGGATCTGTGCTGGGACCATTGTTATTTGTTGTCTATATCAATGATCTGGTGATAGTGTAGGAAATTGAATCAGCAAATTTGCTGATGACTCTAAGAATGGAGGCATTGTGGAGATCAAGGAAGACTTTCAGAGCCTGCAGAGGGATTTGGACCAACTGGAAAAATGGGACAGAAAATGATAGCTGAAATTTAATGCAGACAAATACGATGTGTTGCATTTTTGAAGGACAAACCAAGGTAGGACATGCACAGTAAATGGTAGGGCACTGAGGAGTGTGGAGGAATAAAGGGATCTGGGAATACAGATGCATAAATCCCCGAAAGGGGCATGACAGGTAAACAAAGATGTAAATAAATTTTTTGGCATCTTTGCCTTCATAAATCAAAGAATTGAGTAAAGGAGTTGACATGTTATAATGAGGTTATATAAGACATTGGTGAGGTCAAATTTGGAGTATTGTGCACAGTTCTGTCACCTAACAACATCAATAAGATGGAAAGTGTGCAGAGAACATTTACTAGGATATTGCTGGGTCTTCTGGAGTTGAGTTACAGGGAAAGATTAAACAACTTAGGACTTTATTCATTGGAGCATAGAAGAATAAGGGGAGATTTGATGGAGGTTTACAAAATTATGCAGAATATAAACAGAGTACGATAAATCTGAGTAGGCTCTTTACATTTAGATTAGGAAAAATAATTACAAGAGGTCATGGATTTAGGGTGAAAGTGGAAAGGTTTAAGGGGGAACATTGGGGAAACTTCTTCACTCAGAGGGGTTGGAGTGTGGAATGAGCTACCATCAGATGTGGTAAATGTGGGCTCATTCTTAAGTTTTAAGAATAAACTGGATAGATACATGGATGGGAGAGGTCTAGACGGTTATATACTGGACACAGGTCAATGAGACTAGCAGAATAATATTTCAGCACAGGCTAGAAGGGCCAAATGGGATGTTTTTTTGTTCTGTACTGTTCTATGCTTCTATGGTTCTAATTATACCTATTATTGCTTTTAAATAAGTATGCCAGACAGACATAAACTTTCCTAACTTTAATTCTCCTATCTTTTTCCAAATATTCCTTAAAAGGTCTGTCAGAATCTGAGCAGACAAACATTTACTGGCATAAAAATTTTGGTTGCAATAATTGGTCAATAATGCTGAAGAAACCTCACCAAAAGAGTTAATTTATTTTCCTTACATGTGATGAAAAACGTCCAGGATTCTTGCAGCATGTACTTTAAAAAGAAGTCAAACAATTTGTACAGGACTTTAGAACCATTGTGGCAGAGGTACACATTTATTATTTAAAAAATGAATTAATAGTTATTATTCATTTTCATATTACTGTTATGCCGATAGCCAAATGCACTTATGCACCAGTAACAATGGAAACAAAGTTGATTGCCAAACAATTATTGAAGCTCAGGTTCAGCCTTAGTATTCTCTTGAGTACTAAGACAAGAAGAAATTTGCACATTCCTCCAGTAACAAATGACAGGGTGGCACAATGTACTTAATTACAGATCTAGAGTGTAAACTTGAATGGAAGCATTTTATAGTTTGTGACAGTCAATACCTGCATTTAGCTGTAAGAAACAATAGGATATATTTTAAGTGCCTTCTCCATTAGGTGTTCAACTCGTTGATTAAACATGTCATCTTACTGTGATTCATTTTGCTGGCAAATGAGAAATGCCACAGAAAGTGAGATGATCTGAACTTCAGAAAATTGATGGACCAGTTCTGATGTACCTTGGCTTCCTTCATGCATCCATAATTGGACTGCCAGTTTATTCCAATCATTTCAAGCAATGAAATTACAGAAGATTTCACCAGTGAATAGATTACCCTTGCTTATTCAACACTTAGGAGGAAATGGCTGCTGACTGACTGTCAAAAGTACAAAAAATCTTATCTAGCCACAAGTGAACGATGGGGTTAGAATACTACATGCAGACTTGTTAAAAAAACTGGCATCTTTTTTTAAAGCTGACACGAGCAACATGGAAATCTATCAAAATAACAATGATTGAACAGGCCCTTTCAAGTACTACTTTTGAATTCCTTATATGTTTTTCTTTCTTTGGCTTGGCTTCGCGGACGAAGATTTATGGAGGGGGTAAAAAAGTCCACGTCAGCTGCAGGCTCGTTTGTGGCTGACCAGTCCGATGCGGGACAGGCAGACACGATTGCAGCGGTTGCAAGGGAAAATTGGTTGGTTGGGGTTGGGTGTTGGGTTTTTCCTCCTTTGCCTTTTGTCAGTGAGGTGGGCTCTGCGGTCTTCTTCAAAGGAGGCTGCTGCCCGCCAAACTGTGAGGCGCCAAGATGCACGGTTTGAGGCGTTATCAGCCCACTGGCGGTGGTCAATGTGGCAGGCACCAAGAGATTTCTTTAGGCAGTCCTTGTACCTTTTCTTTGGTGCACCTCTGTCACGGTGGCCAGTGGAGAGCTCGCCATATAATACGATCTTGGGAAGGCGATGGTCCTCCATTCTGGAGACGTGACCCATCCAGCGCAGCTGGATCTTCAGCAGCGTGGACTCGATGCTGTCGACCTCTGCCATCTCGAGTACCTCGACGTTAGGGGTGTGAGCGCTCCAATGGATGTTGAGGATGGAGCGGAGACAACGCTGGTGGAAGCGTTCTAGGAGCCGTAGGTGGTGCCGGTAGAGGACCCATGATTCGGAGCCGAACAGGAGTGTGGGTATGACAACGGCTCTGTATACGCTTATCTTTGTGAGGTTTTTCAGTTGGTTGTTTTTCCAGACTCTTTTGTGTAGTCTTCCAAAGGCGCTATTTGCCTTGGCGAGTCTGTTGTCTATCTCATTGTCCACGCTGTACATCATCACCCTTATATGTGTATGTCAAGGTAAAAGATGATAGGCCCTTGGAATTGAACACTTCCTATATTGTTACCGTAGCAGTTGAGGTCAAGCAGGTAAGGTGCAGCTTGGGTTAGATGCAATGAAGAGTGGCTTTTGCATCATCCCTAACAATACAGCTTGACAGCAGTTTGAAAACTATGCCATTAATATGTCAGTGGGATGAAAATATTTTGAGTCTTGGATGTTTGAAAAGAAATAAATGTTGTCCTGAATTGGGAATAATTCCCAGTAAAGCCTGTGTCCACAAGTAAGGAGAATACAAATAAGCATTTGTTATTTTCTTGAGACCTCTAACAGAATAGTACCATTTGAAATGGATTAGGCAAGTCCTTGGGGCAAACTCTCAAACCTCTCTCACACATTTGTTTCCAGAAATTGATCAGCATGCCTAATAAGGCATTGCTCAGTGATTCATACTGCTTCAATGAAGGTGTCACTTGAGAGTCCACGTCTTGAAAATTCAGAGGTACAAAAGCCACAGTGTTCTGTATGATTGCAGAGCCTTTCCTGCTGAGTGCACAAACTTCAGAGTTTGATCCCATTCCTGAGATTGCTGGGGGAGCTCTTGCAATGGGAAGGGAGGGTAAGGAATTGGAACTGAGAGGAATGTTTTAAAATATAATAATAAAATCCCCTTTATCCCGAATTCAAGTGATAGCAGCCTCAAGCAAACGGCAAAAAATTGCAGAAAAATATGAAAGTTTAAAATTGGCACTCCCTCGCAGTTAAGTTCACCAATCATTTAACCAGCAAATTCACTTATTTGGCATCTTCAAATTCCCAAAAGTGGCAGATACCTGAGTTTATACTGTACTACTTATTTATTGATGCTTCTATTGTACTAAAATGTCCAAGTATGCTCTAGTTATTCAGAACCAACATGCATTTATGCCTCATCAATATGTTAGGACAGGCACTAGCTGATGAGCAACAAAGGGCTGTTAATGGCACAATGCCTACCTGCATCTCAGTGTTCAGTTAATAGATGCTGCTAGAAGAATGGCACAGTAGCAGCAGCTAAATTGTCATTAAAGAGGAGATTGTGAGCAAGGTAGGCTCCTGGAACCAATCAAATGCAATTTAGCAGAAATGTATACAGGGAGTAACATGATTTTGTGTGTTCCAAATGCAAATTTTTGGATTTTCCTACGTTAATTAACAATGAAAATTCCTTGCAAAAATAGATATTCATATTGATGGATACTATTGCAATAGAATCATAGACCTTAAGACACAGGAGCAGAAATAGACCATTCAACCCATCTAGTCTGCCCTGCCATTCAATCATGAGCTGAATCTTTTAACCCCTCAACCCCACTGCCCAGCCTTCTCCCCAGAACTTTTAATGCCCTGGCTAATCAAGAACCTACCAATCTCTGCCTTAAATACACCCAACGACTTGGCCTCCACAACTGCCTGTGGAACAAATTCCACAAACCTCCACCTTCTGGCTAAAGAAATTCTTCCGCATCTCTGTCCTAAGTGGATGCTGTTCAATCTTGAAGTTGAGCCCTCTGTCCTAGACACTCCCACCATGAGAAGCAATCTTTCTATATCTACACTGCCCGTGCCTTTCAACATTTGAAATGTTTCAATGAAATCCCCCTCATTCTCCTGAATTCCAATGAATACAGGGCAACAGTCAAACATTCCCCATTTGATAACCTTTTCATTGCTGGGATCATCCTTGTAAATCTCCTCTGAACCCTCTCCAACATCAGCACATTCTTTCTTAAATGTGGATCCAAAAATAGTTTACAATACTCCAAATGATGTTTCACCAGTTCCTTATGAAGACTCAACATCACATCCCTGCTCTTACATTCTATTCCACTTGAAAGGAATGCCAGAATTTAATTTGCCTTCTTCACCACTGATTCAACCTGCAGGATTACCTTCAGATTATCTTGCGTGAAGATTTGCATGTCTATTTGCATCTGGGGATTTTTAATTTTTATTCCCATTTACAAAATAGTCTGCTCATTTATTTCCTCCACCAAAGTGCATGACTGTACACTTTCCGACATTGTATTTCATTTACCACCTCTTTGCCCATTCTCTTAATCTGTCTGTCCTTCTGCAGCTTTCATGTTTCTACAACACTGCCTGCTCTTTCACCTGCAATGAATCGAATAATACAGGATAAAATGAAAGCAATCAGTTCATCATGCCCAACTACCATTTCCAATTAAAGAGGTCCCCTGCTCCTTTCTTAATGTCTTCAGAATTAATCTTCCTCCAGGCTTCTGTTCAAGCAAAATTGCTTGGTAATGTTGAAATATACTCATACGATGAGGATGGTTCACTAATTCCGATGTTCTGGTCTTGTTCGACCCTTGTCAAATATTGGGAAGAGGTCTTCCGTACTTATCAATAATTATTAATATAAATCTAACACCAGATCCTTTAATAGCCTTGTTTGGGATAGTTGAACAGAAGGCAGTGAAATTATCTGCATCTCAAACCTTTGCCTCTCTTATTGCAAGACATGTTATTTTGATCAGATGGAAAAATGCTGTGCTGCCCGTTCATAATCAACGGTTACATGATTTGATGTCATGTTTAACATTGGAGAAAATTAGATGTTCAACAAGTGTTTTAAGTTAAAAATTTTCAAATCTTTGGGGCTCCTTTTTGAATTATTTTCATAACCTTTAATGGTAATTAAGTAATCTGTGATTCTCGTGGATTTGCCTTTCTTTTTATTTTTACTAGTAGCGTCCTCTCTCTTTATATTAACCTCCCAACTTTAGAATGGTTTGGGGTTTGAATTATAAAATTAGTTTTTTTTATCTTCTTTTCTACTTTATCTTTGAATTAATAGTGTGGCATAATGCAATTTTTTTCTGTTATATTGAGCTTGTTTACTTTGTTCAAATTGTATCATTGTTATACCTCAATCTCTTTTTCTGCATGTATTCTTTTATAAAAATCTAATATAAATATTGAAAAAAAAAGAGAATAATACTCACATGGAGTCAAAGATGGAAAATGACAGGGCTGCTGGAGATGCTGCATGGCAGTACTCCGTGTGGACCCGCGGAGAGAGGGGCGCAGAGACAGCGGAGTCCAACCACTCAGTCCGACTGCTGCCAATTCTGTACAGGCTTTAAATGGCCTGTAAATGGAGCCAATGGTGGTTTTATTTAAAAATACTGCAATGGCAGGGTCTGCGCTTATGATGGTGGCTCCTATGATTAGCAGCAACCATGAGGGGGTTGCAGTCTCCAGGAAAGAAGAGAACTGGCGCAGGGCACCATAAAATTGGGAGACCCTCCACTGTTGGAGAAGGGGGAGCAGAGGAGATGACCCATGGGACCAAGACCACGTTGGTGGACCAGTGAGGGACTCTGAGGCTGAAGAACACACAGGCGACATGCTGTTGGTGGTTCGAGGTGAAGGATTCACACTAGGCTGCGGACTGCTGGAGACTAGCTGAGGGAGAACCAGGTATCAAAACTCGGATGTGAGAGGGTACAAATGTGCAGAAGAGCTCCTGATTGTGTTGGACTTTTGGATATGGACCATGGGCTGCTGTTGGTTGGGCCTGGTCTCTTTGTGCTGCAGGGGCTGCGGGAGCGCTGGAGGCGAATCCATGGACACTCAGGGACTTTCTTTTGCTTCTCTTTCTCTGACTGTGAGAGGCGCTTCAGGCAATTTCTGCTGTAGGCAAATCTGTCTGTCTTATGGTGGATGAAAACAAAGTTCATGTAATATTGCACTGTCTTTATTAACATGGCAATAAATTGAATCTTGAATTACTTTCCACAATCTCAGATGAAGACTCTGGTAAATTCCTTATTTTCCATACATTGTTTTAGTAATATCTTCAATAACTCCTGAAGAGAAGTTCAACGCAGTATTTTCTTGGAACATCGTGGTGAAGGACAGGGTCCTGGCTAGTGCTGGAACAAAAATAATTGAGGTACAGGTATATATTTCCATGAAAGTAGAGATGCAGGTAGACAGAGTGAAGAAGGAATTTTGCATGCTTGCCTTCATTGGTCAGAGCATTGAGGACAAGTGCAGGTACATCACATTACAACTGTACGATGTTGGTGAGACTAAATTTTGAATACTTTGTGCAATTTTGGTCATCTGGTTATAGGAATGATTGTTGAATTGGAAAGGATGCAGAAAAGATTCACAAGGATGTTACCAGGACTGGTAGACACTCTGACGAAGCTGCTCAACTTGAGGATTTTTTGGGGCAGCAAGATTAGTTTTCTGCACCAGACCAGATAAGAACAGGTTTGGGAGATACTATGGCCTGTTATGCTTGGCAATAGGATTTTTAATGTGAATTAAAATTCCACTCGTACTGAATATTTTTGAATGAAATGGTGGCAACTGAATCAAGTACATAATCTATGAGCTCCAAAATGACTGCCAGTGATTGTCAATTCCTAGTTTTCCTTTTGTTAGGCCAGTATAATTTATTCTTTAGTAATGTGCAGATATTTTAAAGTTGCATAGCTTGAAATATTCATATAATTTGTACAAAAACTGTGAAAGTAGTTAATGTGGCATAATTTGGGTAACTCTTCATGCTTCATAATTTGCTTTTCACACCTCTCCTATTCTTTTCTAGAGATCAGAATGCTTTATACTGACATTATCAGTTCAGCCAAAATGACATTAATTTGGTGAGCCTGGTTGGCTGACTAGGTTATACATCACAGCTCCCATTATCATAAATAGCTACTCATAAATCTGGTCATAATACCAAGCCTTATTGGTGTCAGACTAACCATGCTCTTTTTGTTAGGAAGAGAGACGCTTTAACACGTGAGTCATTATCTCACTGGTGAAAATAACAAATATTCAAGAATATGAAGTTTCACATCCACGGCTGAGTTATCTCCAGTCTTTGCCACTGCCATTGGACAACTGTAGATGCCCAGTTATGTGCAAGGGCCTACCTTAGTGGCTGTGCACAAACCTGAGCACGATGAACAGTTTTTAAAAATTGTATTGAAAATAATATGCTTGTGATGCCACTTCAGAGCGATTGCATCACAGACTGAATAATTTTCAAATCAGAATTGTATGTAGAGATTAAACTAGTCATGTAGCAAGTTTTAAATTCCAAAATAAATATACTTCCAAAACCTCAGCAAAACTAGGTCTGCTTTTCACTAATAAACATTCAGTACTCTGAGTACATGATATGTGAAGTTCAAGGATGCTTTACTTGCCTCCTGCAGTCCTGTGAATGGTTTTGATTATTTCAAGGTTGTAGGGATATTGAAAAGGAGGAGTGGTTGCTAAAATTCAGAAAGAACTTTTTAGCTAACAAAGTGTTGGAGAGAAGAATGGCTCATTTCAAGTATACTTTCATCAGACAAGCATGACTGCAGGTACTGAGGGAGCACTGTATATGCAAAGTAACATGGAAAGAAGCATTAGAAAGTATGGTAGATAATAAATCAATGAGTATATGGTTTTGGTAGTCATTGGATTTTGGTCTTTGGTTTTCATGATATCTGGTTTGGGAGATTTTACAATGACCATTAATATAGAGATAACAATGTAGGAACTGTAACAGCATGACGATTCAAATTTCTCTTAAACCTTTATCAATTGCAATGATGAATTGGACAGTCTGGAATTATTGATCAGTGATGACAATGAAGAATTGCCTACCTGACCTGCTGCAGAGCTTGTGATGAGGGAACATTAACATTATTATTATGTAGGCAGCTCCAACATTGTGATGAATGAGCACAAAAGTATGGGAAAATATTTTTAAATTTGAGAATATTGTCCATCTTCAAGACCACCTTAAAGGTATTAGAGTATCTATAGATTAGTATATCCACAGGCTGCACAGTTCGTGTTGCGGTTAGTGTAACACTAGTACTGTGTTCGAATCTGGAGCTGTGTGTAAGGAATTTGTATGGTCTCCCTGTGACCTGTGTGGGGTTTATCCACGTGCTCCAATTTCCTCCCATCCTCCAAAACGTATTGGTTTGGCAGGTTAATTGGGTGTTTCAATAGCTGGAATTGGTTTCTACTATATTGTATCATTAAAAAAAATGTAATTTTTGCTTTCTTAAGTGGTAAAGGTCAAAATCTTTCCTCGTAAAGAGTATAAAAGTTTAAGTGTTGTTGATGTCTATTTTACACACAATGCACCCTGCAAACATTCTGTCAGTATTGGGTTGGTGGTGAAAGTTCAGGATGGCAACCATACATATCAGTGTATGAAATGAGGTAAAACTTCTTCACTAACTTTAGAGTTGGACTCTCAGATTGAATTCTTCCATCTTGACCTTCTGATTTGACAAAAGAGTCGATCTGCTGTTAAGAGGCAGGGAGGAAAGCTCTTCATTCAAACTTTTATGTATCAAAAGTTCTCAAGGAGATCAAATACTGTGCTGCACAATGACTTGCCTGGGAACTCATGCCTATATTTGTAGATTCCCTTTCCTGTATTCAGTTCTCTCAATGCAAAACCATTTATGTCTTGATAAAAGTTGCCTGCTGCCTTAAAATGTCTTCTGATGCTCTCTGAAAACTTTAAATTTGTGTCCTGTTCTTTGTGACATTGCCTTAAATGGCTCCCTTCGCTTTTTTCCCCGATTTAATTTAATCTATTTTTGGCAACATCCCTGGATCCATGTGTGCCTGCATTGAGTTCTGAATAAAATGAAGATAAGGTCTGACCTGATAAATGAGTATTATTAGCACCTTGAATTAAAACAAGTTTAAAAACAAAACAAACTCAGTTAAAACTATTTTATATTAGGAGACATAAATTGCCACTATAGATTTTCTCCAGTATATTAATGAATGTCTCCATGTGGGTGATGTGTTCATTCTCTTCAATAATAATTAAACCTTAATACAAAATGTTGTTTTTCCTTATAATTTAAAATCTGGATTAATGGGGGTTCATGGATATTCAAAACCATATTCTTGCTATCATTTTCACACTGACTAAATTAGAAAAAGAATTAGAAAATTGAAGAGGATCAATGAGGCATTTATTCAGATAATTCTCATAACTGTAAAGATCTGATTAAATCTTCTGAGGCAGTTATTAGATGCAGCTAAATGTAGATGATACATGCTCCACCTAAAAATATTAATGATTATGGTAAAAGATAATAAAATGAATGCTAGTCAAAAGTCAATATGATGACAGATTAAGGTGGGATGGAAAGTGAAAAGTTATCTGAATGATGAATATTAAGATTAGAGCAAGACCAAAAGACTTGAAATACAAAAGTGATTTCCATTCAGTAAGTAAGAGTAAATATTATTTTGCAGAATTATACATTGTGCTTTGATTAATTTGCCTAGAAATTGGATTTAATATTTTTGGTGCAATAAAACATTGTGTAATGATCAGAATGAAATTGTTCAAAAACAAGCACAATAACATCAGGGTGAATTCCCCCCAGAAAGCAGTTAAGACACAAAAACTGCATGGTTTGCAGTAGGATTAGGCTGAATTCAGTGCAGCTGGCACAGTGATCAGTGAAGGGATTTGTCCTTTCACCACACATTTTCCTTTGATAAAGAAGACAGGCATGGTCATCATGAAGGCTCCAGGAAAGGGAGAATGGCTTGAAATTTAAATAAAGGGATATGGAAATGTTCATTGTGAAATGAATGGCAGAAACAATGCACCGTATACAGGCAGGTGTTGAGGAAGCAGGGTGGGTGAGAGGATGAAGACCTGCCAAATCCAACCAATGAGATCTTTACTGAAGGTGATTTGTGTTCTCTTTCAAACGAGAATTATTCTCTACTGGAGCAATATCTGAAAAAGAAATAGCACACATTTGTGCATGCACAACATGATTTCCTTCAGGCAATGTTCAGGCCTGACCACATTCAACTGCTTTAATGATCCCTCAATCTTAATGCCAGAAATAATAATATTTGTTAATGACTGTAATCCTCAATTCAATTGACATATCCTTAGCAAATGAAACAGTACAACCCTGCAACCAGCAAGTTCTAGGCAACAGTGATATGTATTAAATAATGTCCATGGCTCATAAGTTCCACACAATACTATTTCCGATTACCTATTGACTGTATATTCACCAAATCAACCATCGTCGGCATCTTGCAATTAATGCACCAGTCATTGTGACAAGAACAGATCACAGTGGGTATCCTGGAGCAAGTGACCAATTTCCTGAAACCCAACGGCCTTTCTACCACTAACAGGTCACATCAGAAGTGTCATGGGATACTCTCCATTTACCTGACGAATGCAGTACTTGATGCATTTAATTGGTATTCTTTTAACTATCCAAGTTTCAAGATCCCTTAATTGTCATGTAAATAAATACACAAAACTTGTTTACAAAGAGGAACAAGTCTGGTGCCCCAACCAATAAGAGAAAAAGCAACAAAAGAGATTCCCTTCAGTTACATTGACTGTCCATGGATCCTGCCACTTCATCCAGTGCAATTCCCTCCTGTGCCCCAAAACCCTCAGTATCTGCACTCTCCTGTCTGTTATAGCATTGAACCCAAGCTCCTGGCGTCCAAATGACCCTCCCTGGCCCCTGGTTATGACCTCTTGATACTAATATTAATTCCCTCCATCATCACCACTGGTCTTTCAGTGCGTACTGTTTACAAAGTGCAGTGCAGTTACATACCTCGGCCACATTGTAGGTTCTTTCCCAAGTCTCATGCCATCCTAACTTGCACTGTTTTGATGTAAAAACATTATACATTTTTGATTTTGGCATAAATTACAAATGGTCTAAAAATATCTTATAAAACTTAGTAATAACTGTGCTTAGGTTCCAAAAACTTGAATTCAGGGTTGCATAAACTATCTTTTTTACTGAAGGTTCAATGTATAATACCACAAATCAAAGTAATGTGGAAGTAAAATATCATTTGAAAGATTGATGCTACATAAAATAATTCACAATTATTTTTAAATCTGCTCATTTACATGCACTGTATTAAAATTTAAATTTTAATGTAACTTTTTCTGTGTTCAATTGAACAATGAAGAAATCAGCGCATAGCTGACAGCACGCACTGCAGGACCAGGTGTTGATGATGGAGGGAATTGATATTTGTATCAAGATGTCATAACCAGGGTTATGACAGGAGCTTGGGTTCAATGCTATAACAGACAGGAGAGTGCAGGTACTGAGGGTTTTGGGGCACAGGAGGGAATTGCATTGGATGAAGTGGCAGGATCCATGGACAGTCAATGTAACTGAAGGGAATTTCTTTTGCTGCTTTTTCTCTTATTGGTTGGGACCACAAGATAGAAAACACTTCCATCCTAACTCATCTTATTGCTGACAAAAATAGATATGAATATTTTTGGTGCAATAAAACATTGTGTAATGATCAGAATGAAATTGTTCAAAAACAAGCACAATAACAGCAGTTGAATTGCTTTTGTTTTCTTCAGATATTTTAATAATTACATATAGGCATTATTCTGAAATAAGGCTGCAAAAGGATGACTTATTTGGAAGATAACAGCTGTACTTTGGTGAATGTTCATGTTGAGCTGTCTCTGTATACTGGGCTTTTTCAAAAGTACAATATTTCATTTTGCATGCTTGAAGCTCACTATTCATAGAGGATTCTCAGAATATGGTCAATTTAACTGCTATTAACTACACATTTAATTAAATTATCGACAGGTGTGTATGTATGCAGGGATAGATTTTTCTTCTAATCACCTAACATGATTAGATAATAATGAGGTATTCAGTATCTTTGTCAGACTATTTGTGAATTAGACTCCTGACATTAATTTATTCTAAATTAACCATTCAGGGCAATTTAAAGGCATGTGATGCTGTGTACATTAATGGCTGCCTTGTGAGAAAAGAATAATTAGAATGCATTGCAGCAGTTCATTGGATTAAATTGTACAGTTAAAAAATACACTTCTTGTTTCTAAAATCAAACAATCTTTTTTGAAATCAGTTTTTCTGCTTCAAAGGGCAGTGAGAACCAATTGCAAAATTTTAGCCCAGAAATTCTTTGTGCATTATATTAGCATATACAGGTAGTCACTGAATTATGACTGTAATGGGATCAAAGGGTTGGTTGTAACTCGGATTGGTCGTAAGTCGGATTCGCTCCACCACGCATGCCAGAGGTCATGCAACATTCAACAAATTAACCTTTAATGGGGTCCTCAGGCTGCCACGGGGAGTGGGGAGTGGGGACCTTAGGCTGCCACAGAGAACAGGGACCTCGAACTGCCACGGGGATTGGGGCCGTTGGGTTGCCGACAGGGAATAGGGTCTTCAGACTGCCAATGGGGAACAGAGACCTCAGGCTGCCAGGTGGAACAGGGACCTTAGGCTGCCACAGGGATCGGGGATCTCGGGCTGCCAATGGGGAATGGGGTCTTTGGGCTGCCAATGGGGAATGGGGTCTTTGGGCTGCCAATGGGGAATGGGGTCTTTGGGCTGCCAATGGGGAATGGGGTCCTTGGGCTGCCAATGAGGAATGGGGTCTTCGGGCTGCCAATGGGGAATGGGGACCTTGGGCTGCCATGGGAATGGGGACTTCAGGCTGCCACTAGTAGTGAGGACCACTTTATACAGTACTTTTACAAAATATGTACTTGTATAGTAGTTTTAATAGAGATTAAAAAAAAATTTGGTTGTATGTGTGGATGGACATAACTTGTGGAGGTTGGAAGTCAAGGACTATTTGTACATAGAACATTACAGCACAGTACAGCCCTTCAGCCCACAATGTTGTGCTGACCTATATAAACCTGCTCTACAGCAATCTAATCCTTCCCTACATCAGACCTATAACCTTCTATTTTTCTTACTTCCATGCACCAATCTAAGAGTCTTTTAAATGTCCCTGTTACACCAGTCTAGTGAAGCATTTCACACACCCACTACTCTCTGTGTTTAAAAAAAAATACCTCTGACATTCTGCCTAAACTTTCCTCCACCTTAAACAAATGTTCTGTGCCATTTACCTTTGTTATTCTGGGAAAAAGTGTTGGCTATCTAACCTTTTTAGACCCCTCATAATCTTATATACCTCTAACAAGTCACCTCTCATCCTTTGTTGCTCCAAAGAGAATGGACCTGGCTCTGTCAATCTTGCTTCATAAGACATACACTCCAATTCAGGAAACATTCCTGAATGTTTCCTCTGCACCCTTTCTAAAACTTCTACATCTTTCCTCTATGACGCATTAATCCAAGAGTGGCTTAACTAGAATTTAAAGGACCTTTCATGCCAATCTTCTGACTGGAAGCCAGCTATAAACACGGAGGGGAAAATATAAACTTACCTTTCATGGAGCAGTACTAAAAGATTGCTCTTGCATCACATTCATGTCGAGGGGCACCTAGTAGCGCCCTCTGGAGCCGATAGAGGTGGGGCAACATTATTCATGCGCGCTGAGCTGTTGGTGTTTTAAAAATCCTGCTCCTGCATCGCAGGCTGACAATGTCATCCCCTAGCCAGCCGCATGCTTGGCGGTGGAGTGCAGTGCTCAGCCGCTGACCCTTCACCCAAGAGGAAATGCAATTGGCACCTTGGAGCTGGTCATGGAGGCAAGTCTCCCAGTGTAAGAGTGGAGAATCTCTGCCTTTACACTTGGGCTTTTTAAACAGTGCTGCAATATTACTTCCTGCTCTTGAACTCAATACCTTGACTAATGAAGTTCAAGTTCAGGATTATTGTCATCCAACTACATATACAATAAGATGAAACAGGATTTCCCTGGATCAGAGAAGAAATTTAACACCAGGTTAAGAATTTTAAGATGGAAACAGTTGAAGATCAAATAATAGATTTTAATGTAGGATAATCATTGTGAGGAATTAATGTAACTAGTAGTATTTCAAAGTGTTTTATTTGCATTATTTTTAACATATTTATATATAATTATTAAAAATATATAATTTTATTCATTGCTGATGACCATTTGACTGATGACAGAGGTCTTCATGGACACCTTCAACACCTCACTGCAGCAGTCCATCATTCCCACTGGGTTCAAGACGGCCACCATCATCCCGGTACCCAACAGAGCAGCAATAACAGGCCTCAATGACTCCCTCCCTGTAGCACTAACCTCCACCATTATGAAATGTTTTGAGCACCTCCCAGAGATGCAGGACCTATTTCAATTCACCTATAAAAGAAACTGTTCCACAGATGATTCTATAGCCTTGTCGCTTCACTGTGTCCTAGCGAACGACACCTCATATGCCAGACTGCTGTTCATTGACTTCAGCTTGGCATTTAATAGAATCATTCCCCAGAGCTGGTGGAGAAGCTGTCACTGGAGTCTCCCTACCCCCGTCGACTTGATCTCCCAGGATCTTTGTCTGAAGAGGGTACGAAAAATAATTGAAGATCCCTTCCACCCTGCGCACAGCATATTTCAGCTGCTCCCATCGGGGAAGAGATACAGGAGTATCAGAGCCAGCACCACCAGGCTGAGGAACAAGTTCTTCCCACAGGCTGAAAAGGAACTGGTCACACTAATCATCTAACTATCTGAGATTCTCATATGTAGAAAACAATATTTATTCATTTATTTGTATAGATGAAATATTTGTCCTGCATATGTATTGCTTTTCTGTATGTGTGTTATATCTGGTTGCATGTATGCATGTTGTATTTGAACAATCAGATGACAATAAACGACTTTTCCCACAGTTCAACAGAAAACACATGGACAAGACAAACAATCTATTGTCAGCTCATTGTGTCCAGTTTGACCTTTGGTCCATGCTAAAATTAACTTTCTCTGGAGTGCAAATGTAGATTAATTTGATTGGATTAAGGTGAAGTAACCTGAAAGGTACTTTTCATACCATTCCCATACAATTTCGATTTAAAAAAATTGATTCGACATGGATAACTTGCAGGTTTAGATGGAATTGGTTGAAGCCAGACTGAATAGATAAAAAAAACTGGTGAAGAGTCATCAGTTTGAAGTAATTTCTGATTCTGCAGTTTGTCCTGAAAAATCAATGGAAGTTAGCTGCAGTTATGAAAAAGAGAGTCTCAAGAATAAGGAATGTACAAGATTCTAGACAACACAGAGCTGTAGAAATGGGCATGATAGCTCTTCCTGAGAACAGTGGTGGGAAGAGGCCTGAATTGCCTTCTTTTACACTCCAGCTTCACTCAGTATCTTCCCCTCCACATTACCCTAGGGTGATCAGCATGACAGGATTATATTACAAGCAACATTTTATTGAAGAACTAATATTTTTATTCTTTTATATCAGAATAACAATTTAACAGGAATAATCTACAGATAAAGTAACATGACTAGTAACCACAACAGCAAAACCAGATTGTCAACTCTGAGTAGGCCCTATCTTTGTATTATTCAAGATAAAATGGATACAGAATTTATAGAATTCAAACTAACATTTTAATTTCTAGATAATGATTATGCTCATTGTTTCTTTATCACCTGGTTAAGATCATTGATGAATTCAATTTGCTGGTCATCTTGTTTACCGCTCAAAGCAGTAGCCCTTTTACACACAATGTTCCCTGGTGGTCTGCCAGTCAAGTGCTGACCTAGCCTGCCACTGGTGAGCTGCATTCATACTGGGAGAAGAATGAAGGTACTGATTCATTGCTGATACTACCACATCTGTGAAAATCATATTGCCAAATTAAAATGATCTGTTCTTGATTTGATAAGGTGCTAATGACACAGCAGCAAACAGCCCCCAAAATTAATTTGATACATTTATCATTAACTAATACAATGTCATTCATTATGTCATTGTGGTGTGTTGTTCAGTCATACAGCTTGTACACTTCTTGCAATGTTATATTTTTAGCATGAGCAGCTGCCACAGAATATCTAAATTGTAATAGTGGATGGTGTCCGTGATCAAGTGAATTTGTTTTCATATTGAAACTTTTCTTGAATATTTTAATTCAGAGAATTTACCTTAATATTCATGGTGTCTCTGAAATTGACATGATGCAAGCTTAATAAATATTACAACATGAACAAGTTTGTTGGAATGAGATTAATCTTCCCCATGCACCGGCCATGCACGCAGCCCTTTATTGTTTATCTATGTTTCATTATCAAGGGTTGTTTGATTCAATCAAGTGAATACACTTTGTTGATGGCAACCACAATTACAATGGAAATGTCAGATGGGATTTGGTTTGTAAGGTGCCTATTAACAAAAGCTTGTAAATGCTGTGGTCTATGAAATAGGGTGAAGGCACAATGAAAAATGAACAGAAGCATACTAAGTCTTGAATGTGTATATGAGTATTGATTGAATTGGGTTCAGCTATAAAAAAATGAATGAAACAATATTAGGAGGTTGAAATGGATCTTTTGCAATTTAAAGTTATTTACTTCAAATTACAGCAAAAGTAATGAAGCCCACGCTCCCCTCATACTCCAGCAGAATCGTAACTTAATTTGTAACAATGGAAATTTTGAGAAAGTTATGAAGTTAAGGAAAACCCACATGACATTGTATTTTGCATTCTAAAAAATGTCACCTACAAAGCATTTTAAAAGTCTTTGAAAATGTTGTCTCATATCTGGCAGATGATCTGTAGGCAAGTGTGATATGATACGACACACAGGAGTGTTCATTCAAACCATTTAACTAGGAATTATGCTGTATGATTACATTGGTGTTGTAAGACAATTTTTGTTCATGCAAGGCAAGTCAAGATGACAGTTCAAGAAGACAGCTCACTGCCACCTTCTCTTGGAACTGAATCTTTTGCTTTGCAGCTTGCAAGTCAGGTGTGCAATCAGAGCCAGGATTTGGAATAATTTGCATTTCCTGTTTCCTTTAAATTCTATGGGTTCACTGTAATGTAACTACTTGCAAAACAATAAATAATAGTATATTATTCAAGTATTAATCAGAACAATAGTCTGGAAAATCTGGAATGGAAACATATTAGAAGTAAAAGCCACAGAAAATTCCCTCAGCCTCTTTTACCATATTGAAAAGAACAGTCTTTCTAATCTCTCCTCATAACTACGGCCTTCCATTCTAGGCAACAACCTTAAAAATCTCCTCTACATATTTCTCCACCACAAATTACACTCTTCCTATTATGCGGTGACTAGAACTAGCAGGGTTTTATGTCATTGGATCATTGGAACCTTTTCTGGAGAAAGGGTGACCTGTACATGTGGGACAGATTGCACCTGAACTCAAGGGGAACCAGCATCTTGACAGGGAGGTTTGCTAATACCGTGGGAGGGGGGGGGTTCAACTAATCCTAAGGGAGCTGGGAACCAAAGTGAAGAGACGAAGGAAGAGGCAGTTGGCACACAAGTAGGGAAAGTTGGTAGGAAGTCTGTGGGGGACGGGCAGATCTGGCAAAATTGCAACCATTGGGATGAGTTGTAATGCAACAGAGACACAGAGTCAAAAGTAACAAATAAAGGACTAAAGGTTTTGTATTTAAATGCAAGCAACCTAAGAAATAAAGTGGATGACCTTATAGTACAGTTACACATTATGGTTTTGCAGTCATCACGGAGTTGTGGCTAAAGGATGGATATCATTGGGAGCTTAATGACCAAGGATACAGAGTGTATCAAAAGGATAGGCATGTAAACTGAAGGGGTGGCATGGCTCTGTTGATAAAGAACTACATTAAATAATTAGAAAGAGATGACATAGAGTCAGAAGATATTGAATCATTGTGGCGTGATTTATGAAATGATAAGGGTAAAAAGACACTGTTGCCAGTTATATACAGATTCCAAACAGCAGCCAGGATGTGGACAGCAAATTACAACAGCAAATAGAAAAAGCATGCCAGAAGGGCATGAGGGATTTTAATGTGCAAGTAGATTGGGAAAACCAGGTTGGGACTAAATCTCCTGAGAGAGAATTTGCAGAAAGCCTATGGCATTTTAGAGCAGTTTTTTGATGAGCTCACAAGGGGATCGGCTGTACTGGATTGGGCATTGTGTAATGCACGAGAGGTGATTAGAGAGCTTAGAGTAAAGAAACCATTAGGGGGCAGTGATCACAATATGTTTGAGTTCAATTTGAGATTTAACAAGGAGAAAGTAAAGTCAGATGTATCGGTATTTCAGTGGAGTAAAGGGAATTACAGTGGCACGAGAAAGGAACTGGAAAGGTGCGCAAAGAGGGAGGACGGCAGAGCAGCAATGAATGGAGTTTCTGCAAGAAATGAGGAATGTGCAGGATAAATATATACCAAAAAATAAGAAATATTCAAATGACAAAATAGCATAACTGTGGCAGATAAGGGAAGTTAAAGCCGACATAAAAACAAAAGAGGGCATACATAGAAGTTAAAAGATAATGGGAAGCTAGAGGATTAGGAAGTTTTAAAAATTTGCAGAAGGCAACAAAAAAACTCATAAGGAGTGAACAGATGAAGAATGAAAATAAGCAAGCAAATAATATCAAAGAGATTACAAAGAGCTTCTTCAAGTATATATAGAGTCAGTAAAAGTTGAGAGTGCAAAGAGTAGTTCACGGACAAGTTGCTCTTGTGTCTTGGTGTGAGCTTTCAGGTGCCTCAGATTGAAGAGACTGCCATCCGTGCGGTACCGGATGTAAACAGCATCTTCATTGTTGAGGTTGTTGGTTCAGCATCATGCTGAAGAAGATTGAAAAGAGGGTTGGTGCGAGAACGCAGCCTTGCTTCACGCCATTTTTTATGGAGAAGGGTTCAGAGAGCTCATTGCTGTATCTGACCCGACCTTGTTGGTTTTCGTGCAGTTGGATAACCATGTTGAGGAACTTTGGGGGGCATCCGAGGCGCTCTAGTATTTGCCAAAGCCCTTTCCTGCTCACGGTGTCGAAGGCTTTGGTGAGGTCAACAAAGGTGATGTAGAGTCCTTTGTTTTGTTCTCTGCACTTTTCTTGGAGCTGTCTGAGGGCAAAGACCATGTCAGTAGTTCCTCTGTTTGCGCGAAAGCCGCTTTAGTTGCCCATTCAGAGCCAGCTCTTCAGCGCTTGACGTCCTGTTTTGCGGAAACTGCCAAAATGTTTGGCCTGGAAGTCAGCCTGAAGAAAACTGAGGTCCTCCATCAGCCAGCTCCCCACCATGACTACCAGCCCCCCCACATCTCCATCGAGCACACAAAACTCAAAACGGTCAACCAGTTTACCTATCTCGGCTGCACCATTTCATCAGATGCAAGGATCGACAATGAGATAGACAACAGACTCTCCAAGGCAAATAGCGCCTTTGGAAGACTACACAAAAGAGTCTGGAAAAACAACCAACTGAAAAACCTCACAAAGATAAGCGTATACAGAGCCGTTGTCATACCCACACTCCTGTTCGGCTCCGAATCATGGGTCCTCTACCGGCATCACCTACGGCTCCTAGAACGCTTCCACCAGCGTTGTCTCCGCTCCATCCTCAACATCCATTGGAGCGCTTTCATCCCTAACGTCGAAGTACTCGAGATGGCAGAGGTCGACAGCATCGAGTCCACGGTGCTGAAGATCCAGCTGCGCTGGATGGGTCACGTCTCCAGAATGGAGGACCATCGCCTTCCTAAGATCGTGTTATATGGCGAGCTCTCCACTGGCCACCATGACAGAGGTGCACCAAAGAAGAGATACAAGGACTGCCTAAAGAAATCTCTTGGTGCCTGCCACATTGACCACCGCCAGTGGGCTGATATCACCTCAAACCGTGCATCTTGGCGCCTCACAGTTCGGCGGGCAGCAACCTCCTTTGAAGAAGACCGCAGAGCCCACCTCACTGACAAAAGACAAAGGAGGAAAAACCCAACACCCAACCCCAACCAACTAATTTTCCCCTGCAACCGCTGCAACCGTGTCTGCCTGTCCCGCATCGGACTTATCAGCCACAAACGGGCCTGCAGCTGACGTGGACATTACCCCTCCATAAATCTTTGTCCGCGAAGCCAAGCCAAAGAAGAAAGAGTGGTACACATATTTTCAACTAAAAACTTCACAAGGGAGTGAAGATGTGTGGTTTTTTTTGTCTTTTTCAATGTATCATGTTATTTGTAGCCATATATAATAGTATATCTAGTTTGTTGGATACTTATTCTTATTAATTGCCTATGCACAATTTACTTATAAAATTCAATAAAAATATTGAAAAAGAAAAATTGTATTGGAAGTAATGACAATCTGGTTTGCTATTAAGACTTGCTTATTTGGCCCAATTTGAGATTGCAACATATTTCCTGCAAAGCTCCAATCATTTTAATTTGATTCTGTGATTAAACAGATTGTAGCTTCTTAAGTGGCTAGCACCAATCGAGGTTAGCTAGCCGAAGGCATTACTGCATCTTTTAATAGAAAGATCACTGTCTGTCATCACTGGAGGAAGTCATTCTGTGGATTGTGAAGGATGGAGCAAGTCATTGATTAAATAGTGATTACGAGCTGGTACCTCGACTTTGCGAGGCAGCACTTTGTATTTCATTGTGATTTTCTGCGAAATGTTAACTCCAAAGTGGTACTGGAGAGTTGGGACTCCTTTGCAATGTCTGGGTGGCAAGCTGAACTAAGTTTTTCACCCTATCTCTGAAAAATGTGACAATAAGCAATAAACTAGACTATTAATTAATTTTGTAATTTTCTTTGCAGCATTTCTCTGATCCCACTTGGCTTTCAAGATAGAAGAACAGCTGCGAAAGAAGCCAGGGGATGAAGTTCCACTGGATGCAGAAACTAGCAGGTAGGGTAGGCCATTCAGTTGGAAAACACTTCTACATGTTCATGTCAAATAGATTATTGCAGTAGTTTTCAAGGATATCATAGGTTCTTTAGGGTTAGTAGGGGATTACTTATGATGGTATGTGAATGGAAAAAAAAAAGTAGAGAACCAATCGATTATTGCACAAAGATGGTCATGGATATAAAAATATTGCAGTTATTTATTAGAATTTGGGCAGATATCTTCATCAAAAAAAAAATTCTGGCTCAATAGTATGTTCCAGTATCTACGTTTCCAAGACATGACTGACAGTTCCTACCAGACGAAATAGACTCTGATGTATTACATTGCAAAGTAACAAGATATGGCAGATATTTGGTTTGTTTTTGTAGATATGACTTGCAACATGAAATTGCTTAATAATGAGCCAGAAAACTGATTTATAATGAGTGTTGATTCAGTTAATTCAGGCAGGGAATTAATATTTTCATGCATTTGTAAAAAATCCAGGTAGAGCTCTCAATGAACATATGAACTTGGAAATATACAAGACCTTCCAAATTTTAATGATAAAAGTCAAATATTCCAATCTACAAATTTACAAACGAAGAACGTAACTAAATTTAAAATGTAATTTCTTTCAAATTGGAAGCTGAATACAAAATACAGTAAAATTCCCATTACCTGGGAATTCAAAGCAACTGGCAGCCTCCAACAACCAGCGAAAAAAAAGGAAAATAAATAGGTAAAAAATATGAACATTTAAAATTGGCATCCCCTCCCTCAGCAGTCAATCACGTAACCAGCTATCTCAAGCAACTGGCAAATGAACTTGTCCAACATTTGCCAATCCACATAGATTTTACTGTAATAAAAGCTTCATAAAACTTCACTGAGTTGAACACAAGAACTGGCCTCATTTCAATGAGTGGTAATGACTGGATGAATCAACATGGTTTCTCAGTGCATATGTAATCAGCATGAAAAGGCACACACTAATAAAGAATTATACCTCATCAATGACATAGATTTTGTTATACAAAAACACACTGGAAAATACACAAAATCTAAAAATTGACATCTGTATAAAGAATTGGCCTAGAAGATGTATCTAGATAGGAAAATTATGGTAAAACAATGGGAACAGCAGCCAATGACATCAAGTAGGATTGAACTATCTAAGTAATATAAGAAGTAAAGAACTTGGACTCGATTTGGATGGAGCACAAAAAAGATTTATTATGATAGCCTTAGCTGTAGCAAAAAAATGTATTATGTCAACCTGGAAATTAGAAGATAGCCTGAGAATACAGCAATGGTACATAGAAATGAATAAATGTATTCCATTGGAAAAAATAACATATAATTTAAGAAATAACATCACAGTATTCGAACAAATTTGGGAACCGTACATGGAACACAATAGAGAAGTCCTACCGCGGACCTCCACCGCCTAAAATGACAGAAGGAGAAGAAGACGAAATGAACTGACCCAGTGTGTAAAAGTAGATGACACAAATTTCTTGTTTATTTTCATTTTGTGATGACATTGTTCAATGGGTTGAATGTATCATATATGTTGAACATTGAGTGGGTGGGGAGGGGATGGGAAGGAGGGAGGGAAGAGAGAGGGGAAAAGGGGAGAAAATGACACTGTGTATATTCAAGAGGGAAATGTTTGTGTGTATTTTGGTCAGTAGGGTTCATAGTGCGAAAATTAAAAAAAAAAGTAGGATTGAACTACTCAACAGATCTTTTCAAAAATATGATTATGAATATCCTGTAATCATAAGGATCATCAGTTGAGAAATTCATTATCATCCAGCCCATGGTACTGGTACAAAATGAATGCCTTCATATTCAACATGGTGGGCAGAGTTAGCCGATTGCAAGTTGATTTTTTTTTAATGTAGTCATCATATCATGACCTTCATTTGTACTAAAATTCATCTTGTTTATTTACTCCATAATTGCTACTCACTGAAACAGATTAAATTTTTTTTGTAGAGCTACAATACCACTGACAGGTTGTGGTTAGTTTGCTGACACTCCATGTTTGCAATAGCATGGTGCAAACATGTTATTTTGCCGCTCCATGATGTGGAAAATATTTTGCAACCAGGGGAGCAGAATGATGATATTCATGAAGGTAAATTAACTGTAAACAATGTTCAGGGATGGCAATCAAGTAACAGTTGGTCAATTGTTTTTTTTCCCCTGTAGGAATTGTGCTATAAAAACTGAGAGTTTACAAAGAATAAAGATATATCAATGATAATATGCTGAATACTTTATTTCTTCCTGAAACATTTAAAAAAATGTTAATCACACACATTGATGACAAAAAGAAAATACCATGACTGAGTTAATAGAAAGCACGCTCCAATTTAGTCCTAGAAAAACCCATGTCCATCTCTAGGTCCTATAATCCCAGACGCATAGATAACTGGGAGTCCTTGTGCAGTCTACCCTCAAGGTAAACTTGAGTCAATGATGAGAAAGGCAAATGCAATGCTATCATTCATTTCAAAGGGAATAGCATTTAAGAGTAGGGATGGGATGTTGAGGTGCACCGGTGAAATCTCACCAGGAGTATCGTGAGCAGTTTTGGGCTCCTCATTGAAGAAAGGATATGATGACAATAGAAGGATCAGAGGAGGTTAACGAAGATAATTCTGGGAATGAAAGAGTTGTCACATGAGGAATGTTTTAAGGCTCTTGGCATTCACTCATTAGAATTTAGGAGAAGGAGGGAAGATTTTGAAACATTTTGAATGATGAAAGAGATAGAAAGATTAGATGTAGAAAGGTGATTCTCAAGGTGGGAGAATCTTGGATAAGAGGGGATAACCAGGTTAGAGCAGAGATCTGGATAAATTTCTTTAGCCAGAAGGTGGTGAATCCATGGAATTTGTTGCCACAGGAGGTTATGGAGGCCAGGTCATTGGGGGTATTTAAAGCAGGGATTGATAGTTTCTTGATTAGCCAGGCCATATCAGGTCATGGGGAGAAGCTTGGTGAGTAGGGCTGAGTGGGGAAATGGATCAGATCAAGACTGAATGACAGGGAAGACTGAATAGCCTATTTCTGTTCCTATGTCTTGTGGTCTAAAGACCATTAAACTGAAAAAGTAATTTTAATCAAGGGTTCCACTTTGTCCCAAAGCTCATCAAACTAAATGAATGAAAAGTGCTAAGACCCAATGATATGATATGGAGAGAGTGGATTCTATGCATTCTGGAATAATTACTGCAATTCAATATTTAGAAAATGGGCCCCCAATATTCAAGAAAGGTGGGAGACAGAGCAATGGGAACTACCAACCTGTCAGCCTAACAATGGTAATTGATGGTGCTAGAATTGGATCCTTGTTCCTGTCACTGCACTCTTTCATCTTCTTCCCTTGTAACATCTCATCTAAAATGTTGTTAATTAATTCATTATTTAGAGATGCAACATGGCCCAAATACACCCATGTAATTAATTAACCATCTAACGCCTTGTATTTAGAATATGGAAGGAAACTGGAGCACTCGGGTCAAACCCATGCAGACGTGGAGAGAACATACACATTTGTGCAAGCTTGGGGATACCTGAAAGCTGTAGCAGGGCCTAAATGGCATAACCAACTATAAAATAAAATCTGGTGCAGTAAGAGACAGCAAAGTTTCTCTCCCTTCTATGTTAATTCGACCACAAGAACAAGGAAGAACCACTACTGCGCATCCCCGTGTCCCCGATGATGCTCTCCTGTCCGTATCCAAGGATGACATTTGAGCTGCCTTCAAGAGAGTGAACTATTAAAAATCCAACTATTAAAAATCCAACAGGCCAACTATTAAAAATCTGTACTGACCAACTTAACAACGTACAGTATTTATGGATATTTTCAACATCTCACTTTGGCAGGCCATGGTGTCCATTTGTTTCAAACAGGTGTCAATTGTACCAGTGCCTAAGAAGAGTGTGGTAACATGCCAAAATGACTATTGACAAGTGGCACTCACATCAACTGCAATTAAATGTTTTGAAAGGGTGGTTTTAAAGCATATCTGCTCCTGAGTGGCAAATTGGAATGATTCCAATTCACCTATTGTAGCAACAAGTCTACAACAGATGCCATGTCACTAGCTCTTCACAAAGCCCTGGACAGCAAAGATGCAAACATCAGGATGCTCTCTATTGTTTACATTTCAGCATTTAATACCATCATCCCCTTAAAACTATTTAGCAAACTCCAAGACATGAGACTCAACACTCTACTGTGTAATTAGATCATGGATTTCCTCATCTCCATACCACAATCAGGGAAGATTGTTAAGAACATCTCCCCCACAATCCCCATGAGTTCCGGAGCACCACAGGGCTGCATTCTTAGTCCCCTGCTCTACCCACTTCACACTTATGACTGTGTGGATCGGTAAGACAACAACACCATCTACAAATTTACTGATGATACCACGGTAGTTAGTTGTATAAAAAGTGATGAGTCAGCATACATGAAGAATATTGAAAACTTAGCCAAATGGTGCACCAACAATAACCACAAACAATGTCACCAAAACTGAGGAGCTGATGATTTCTCGAAGGGATAGCCAGAGGTGTACAATTAGTGATTAATGGGGGATCAGTGGTGGAGAAGGTGAGAAAATTTAAGTTATTGGAAGTCATTATCTCAGAGAATCTTTCATGGAGTGCCTCTATTTCCTCAGGAGTTTGTGGAGATTTGGTATGACATTGGAAAACCTGGCAAATTTCCTAGATGTGTGGTTGAAAATGAGTGGACTGGCTGCATTACCGTCTAGTATGGAGACATCAATACATTTGAGGATAAAGCCCTGCAAAAGGTAGTGGATACTGCCCAGGACATTACAGGCAAACTCCTTCCTACTATCAAGAACATCTACAGGGAACACTACCATTGCAGAACAACAGCATTTTCAAGGATCCACACCACCTAGTCCATGCTCTGTTCTCACTGCTATGATCAGGAATGAGGCATAAGTACCACAAGATTCACACTATCAGGTTCAGGAACAGCTGCTACCCCTCCACCATCAGACTCCCCAATAACAAACTCAACCCAGGACTTAATAAATTTTTGCACTTTATTATTTATTTTTCTTTCCCTCTCTTCTGTATTGTAGAGTCAATTTACAGTTGTTTATTTGTTTACATCTGTACATTGTGTACAGTTGTTTTTGTACTACCAATAAGTGGTAATTTTGCCTGGCCCTCAGGAAAAAGAAATTTGGGGTTGTATGTGATGTCATGTATGTACTCTGATAATAAATCTGAAATATAAATTGAAATTGAAATCTAAATCAACCAATTTTTCCAAACTATTTGATAATTTATGCATTGGTCAAGGTGATGCAAAGGAAATGGGAATGTCTGTGAGACATTGGCTTTTGAGGACTGCACAGATCTGATTGTTGTAGAATTTGTGGATGGGGAGGGGCAAGATCATAGAACAATTTTAACATGACAAAAAATTTATATTCTATTTTCTAGTTGACCATTCAGAGTTAATGTCAATTTGATTTCCCATGGCCATTAAAAGTATCAATATTCTATTGGCTGTTTAGTAGCGCAGTTGAAACAATAATCAACTCAATCATTTTTGCAGAATTAATTACTATGAATATTTTTAATCATTGATGCTCACTTCACATGATCTAATATATTGTATGATCTAAAGTAAAAGGATATAATTGTTTTCCTAATCATAACATTTTATTGAAAAAGGAAAAACTTATAAATTTCAATATAGTTCAATTTTCAGTGAAGAATCATCTAGTGAATTACAATAGAGGAATTTCACCAATAAATGAGTTTGGATCAGAAAGGAATTCTTTAAGATGATTTATAAATATTTCAGAATTATTGTAATTAAATTGATGAAGATTAAGGGCTGTCTAAAATATATCTTGACATATTCACAAGAGTAACCTGATCCTAAATTTAAAAAAAAAACAAACTTGAATAGTATGGATAAATGTCTGCTAATTTGCTGTCCTCCCCAGTCTATTCTTTTCTCTCTATGAAGTCCTGTTTTTTGAGTACATAAGGTCCTGTATGTAGGCGTATCAACTGAAACACCTCACTCAGCAATAAAATTATGGACCTGAGAAAATTCTCCTCACCTCAGCCATGGCTATGCAGGGAGCCTGTCGTTGAGGGAGAGCTGAGGTTTTCTTTGGTGTAAAATTGTTTTTTAAAATAATTGAACCATGTGTGAAAGGTATTCAATCTGTCAGAAATGAAGACATCATTGGTTCTGTCCCACAGAGTTGACTTATAGTCAGTTATGGTTTGACTACCGTGCCATATGTGGCTTGTGTTGTCCGTGTTGCACAGGTGAATGGATTCTGTGTGTATACCCACCCTTTGCTTTCCTGATTGCGTGGGACAGTTCAGCCCTTGCTGATCTTAATGCCATCTTGTCACCCAACCTGAAGGCACCTGAATACCATTCATCAATCTGATTCTGAGCATGAACAGGAATTAAACACTGAGCAGGCTGTTAACAAATCTACCAAAGCTCATCCTGACTAATTTGACAAATGTTCTTTGTGAAAAATAAATAGTAAACATGTTAATGTATGTGATTTTGATTGCCATTAAAAGATAAATGAGATATGTGAAGGTCAAATTAATTATCTGCACACCTACTTAGAAAATAAACAAGATGATAGCATTTGTAAATTTCAGTTTACTATGCAGTGTTCTGTTCTGAAATATTGCTTGAAGAGGATGACTACCCAAGGAAAAAGTATGTAATTTTTAATTGTACAAGAAGCTGTAATTTTAAAATCTATAATATTTAAATAGGAACCCTCCTACCAACTCAGCAAAATATAAATTAAATACTGACATATGAGGGGAATCCTTGATAAATTATTCTTGTCAACTCTGTTTTGTTTAATGCATTTTGACATTATTCTTCAAAAATCAATAAAAATCCATTAAAGTGAAATGAAACTGGCATGTTGGCGAAGGAAAAGACAGCCTGGCTCTTATTGAGAAATGGATGTTATTACATTTATTTTGCTGTTGCTATGTTTTCTTTCAGCCAACGGAAGGCAAAATAATCTTTGTTAAATTTAGATATCTAGAATCTAATGCAAAATTGTAGAACCATTCTTGCTGCATGGTTTTTGTGGTCCATCTTATCTGGTTTATAAGATCATTTTGAAGGCAACGTTTGTCATTTTGGAGACAAATGATAAAGCAAATACATTGCTAATGAGGTGAATAAAAGGCTTGCGTTTTTGTTCACCATTCATGAACATCTTTATTACATGACCATTAAGTACTTTTTGGTGGAGTAAAGGTAGCATTGTTGAAGCACAGGATGCAAAGAACAATGGCCAGAAATATGATAATGACCAGATAATCTTTGATGGATATTCCTAATTTTGGTCAAATAGTAATGGCGTGACACTGAGCAGAAGGAATGAAAAATGAGAGGATTTAAAGATTGATTATAATGCTTAAATTGCAATGGAATTTTATTCATTCCTGAGAATTGAATCAAAGCTATACTTTCTGAAGTTAAAAATGAACAAATGAAATCTCACTCTCAATTTTTAAAAACAATCAGAATATATTTTTGCTATTTGTATTGGCTTCTGCTTTTTTCCTGATGGAAGCTTAATATTGCTTCAAAGAAATTAATTTGATAGATTGCATATTATACTGAGACAAACCACAGATACCAGTACATAAAATCTAACGCCAGTATTAAAATGATAAAGTACATTACCTACTGAGAATGCCCTGTTCGAATTACACAGAATTAGTCATATAAATCTCACAGAGAGAAAAAAACAGACACCTTCAAATGAAGCCTTTAGTCATGCTTGTAAGTTATCTTCACTGGATGCATTATCAAACCTAACCAGGTTATGAGAAAAAATTATTTAACTGGATTGTTTTCTTAAATTGGAAGCAAAAATACTTCCATCTTACAGGAGGCTTAAAATGCACTCACTCTTAACCAAGCATTGAACACTGGTTTAAAAAAAGCAGTTTCACCTTGAAAAGAACCCACTTACTTTTATTTTAGTATATTTTGTAAAAGCTTTCTGAGGAGACATCGCAAAAGAGATTATAAGTATGCAACAGTTCTGAATTAAAGCAAACTCGACTGTAGCAAAAATATGAAAATGTAAATATTCACACAAAGTACAAAATTAGATTAGTAGTATTACTAAAAGAACCAATCCAAAAAAAAAATAATAATTTGGGTCATTATGTTGAAACTAGCACCATTAAAATGATCAGATGGCATTCTCTGTTGATCAATTAGAACATGGAAATCTGGAATTTCTAATTGTGGAAAGCAGCTGAGATATTTTCTTTAATTGGGCCTTCTGACAAGCCATGAGAAATAGTAGCCTTGATGTATGTAATATTCGTTTTAAACTACAATTGTTATTTTCTCACCTACTATTTGCATTAAAAATGTCTATTCATTTGATTTATGAACAGAAAAGGTCCCAACTTTACGATAACTGTTAAGATTTACTAAAAACTGGTTTGGGGTTATTCTGACATTTTCTTTCTTACACTGAAACCATTATGAGGCTTGTCTTTTCACTCATAATCACCTTTCAGGCAATCTCCACCTTGGTCTTGCCAAAATTAATTGTAAGATTCTCAAAATCTCTTTATCAAAGCGGTCAGCAGCAGGTAGATAGGCTGATGGATGCAAGAAAAATGAAAGGCTACGGGCTGTGAGAGAGGGAAGGGTTAGAATGATGTGGACTGTTTATATAGGTCAGTGCAACATCATGAGCTGAAGGGTCCATACTGTGCTGTACTGTTCTATGTTCTGTGAATATACAAAGTCAAATTCTACTACACTACTAAAAGAACTTCTCCCTCATTTTCCAGTCATGAGCTAGTAGTATACTAATGATTAAATTTAAATTTTACTTTTTTAATAAAAAAAAATTAGATATAGAGCATGGTTACAGGCCATTTTGACCCATGATCCTGGACCTCCTAATTTACACCCAATTAACCTACACCTCCAATACTTTGAATGGTGGGAGGAAACCGGAGCCCCCAGGGAAAACCCACATAGACACAGGGAGAAAGTACAAACTCCTTACAGACAGAACAGAATTCAAACCCAGGTCCTGATCACTGGCCATGTAAATGTGTTGCGCTAACCGCTACACCAACCGTGCTGCCCCAAAATGAATAATATTTAATTTAATGTTGTGTTATGCATACAATTAGAAAATTATTCACAATATGGATTTTGTTTCAGTTTATGTAGTTAAATAAATTTGACGAGGTGATGGGTGATACTGATCTTGAGCAATGTTGTGAAATTTTCAATTGATGTTGTGTTCTATATCCCTCTTGCTCCTTTTGTGGAACTAAAGCTCAGAAAAGATCTAAAATAGGTTGTTATTCCATCTGACCTGATCATAAGAATTTAGATCAGATTTCAGATTGATTGTCAGAGCACATACATGTTATCACATACAACCCTGAGGTTCTTTTTTTCCTATGGGCGAGGCAGAATGACCATTTATTGGTAATACAGTGTATACATGCAAACAAATAAAGAAATGTAAACAGATAATACATGTAAACAAATCAACTGTCCATACTGAGATAAAAAAAATCAATAAAGTGCACAAGTAAGAGTCCTTAAATTAGTCCCTGATTAAGTTTGTTGTTGGGGAGTAGCAGCTGTTCCTGAACAAGTCTTGTGGCAACTATACTTCTTTCCTGATGGCAGCAGTGAGAACAGAATGTGTGTTGAGTGGTGTGGATCCTTGATGATTGCTGCTGCTCTTTGATGGCAGCATTCCCTGTAGATGTTCCGATAGTGGGGAGGGCTATGCCTGTGAAGTCCTTGGCTGTGCCCACTACCTTTTGCAGGCCTTTATGCTCTGGGATATTGATGTCCCCATTACAGATTGTGATGCAGCTGGTCAGCACACTTTCCCGGGTTTCTGATGTAGTAGCAATCCTCCGCAAACTCCTGAGGAAGTAGCAGCGCTGACATGCTTTTTTCACGATGCCTTCAGTGTGTTGGTTCCAGGAAAGATCCTCCAAGATAGTCACTCCCAAGAACTTAAATGTTTTCACCTTCTCTATTTCTGATCCCTCAGTGATCACTGGACTGTATACCTCTGGCTTTACCTTTGAGAAATCAACAAACAGTTCCTTAGTTTTGCTGACATTGAGTGCAAGGTTGTTGTTGGTGTACCATTCAGTTAAGTTTTCATTCTCCATCCTGTATGTTGACTCATTACTTTTATTTATACAACCCACTACTGTGGTGTCATTAGCAAATTTGTAAATGGTGTTATTGTCGCACGTACTGAACCCTACAGTCGTAGGTGTAAAGTGAGTAGAGCAGGGGGCTAAGAACACAACCCTGTGGTGCTCCAGTGCTGATGGAGATTGTGAGGAGATATTCTTGGGAATCCTCTCTGATTGTGGCCTGGAAGTGAGGAAATCCAGGATCCAATTACACAGGGGGATGTTGAGTCCCAGGTCTCGGAGTTTGCTGATCAGTTTTGAGGGGATAATGGTGTTAAATGCCACCTGTAGTCAATAAAGAGCATCCTGATGAATGCATCCTTACAGTCCAGGTGTTCTCGGGCTTTGTGTAGAGACAGTGAGATGGCATACACCATAGACCTGTTGCTACAATAGATGAACTGGAATGTATCCATGTTGCCACTCACAAAGGAGCTGATATGTTTCAATACCAAACTTTCAAAACATTTAATCACTGTTGAGGTAAGTGCTACTGGCCGATAGTCATTAAGGAAGGTTACTACACGATTCATGGACACCGGTTGACAATCTACATTATCCATGCAAATTGTAAGGTAAAAACATCATGAGATGGGACCGGAGAAGGAGTCACCCAGTACTAAGGAGTAACAGAATGCAGATGTGACCTTGTACACTCAAGATAAGCTTGGCACTAACAAGCTGATGAGCAGCAGACTAAGAGTGAAGGGTAGCAACAGCTTATTCATTGGACAGTGTAATGGTATGATAATTTACTAAGTATGTGTCCTGAGGTATAAAAAAAACACCACTTGCTGATATCAGCAGAATGCACCTTCTCCAACTAACACTGTTAGTTGCAAGTGTTACAATCCGGTAATAAAGAACCTTGATTTCGACTCAGTCTGGTGTCTGACTCACTCATTCTCGAACAAAGCAGACCTAACAAAATTCATGGGTCAATTTGACAAAATATGGTCTTTGGGGATAACAAAAAAATTCCCATACAGAATTTATAAATCATAATGGAAATATTTAAGGCACTGATGTTATGTAAATAAATAAGTTCAAAATTAATTATTTTCTACTGCATTCTTGAAGCATGTATGGATAATTCAGATTTGTGTTACAGATAATCGCTTTCTAGGAACTCTATCTCCTCCCTTCCCACCACCCCCACAAAGCTCAGGGGCCACCTATAATTTTAAATGTCTTAAGATAAACAAAGTACTCACCAATTGCCCTGAAATGTATCAAAAATCTTAAGTAATATATATTACTTGTTTAAAAAATATTTTATTTTTCATTTTTTGATAAATATACATAGTAAAATCTTTAATATCACAATATATTAAATGTTTTCATACAAAAAAAATAAAGACAAACATCTCCCCCTGTCTTTCTACAAAATATAAATCCATGCACCATCAGAGCTCACATTTATACTATCCATAAAAAAAACCAATGCAGCTATTTATATTGTAACAGAATCTGTTATTATTGTTATTATAATTGGCCCCCAAATAGTCCATATATGGCTGCCATATCTTTTTTTAAATTGTATGTAATTTTCTCCATAGCTATACAACTATTCATTGCTATTCATTATGCTACGAGTAAGGGAGAGATGGAGTTCCACGTAATTGCAATACACTCTTAGCCACTGCTAAAGCCACTTTGACAAAAGAAATTTGGAATTTAGTTAACATTATTTATTTCAATAAAATTACCCAAAAGATAAATCTCTGGGTCATCTACAAAGGCCACTCCTGTTATACTTGTTAAGATTTCTGTAATATCCTGCCAAAAAGGCTTTACCTTCACACACAACCATGTAGCATGAAAAAATGTTCCTGTTTCATTTCCACACATCTAAATCACATCTCCAATATTTCAGATTTTGACCTATGTTGCTTCTGTGGCGTAATATGTAATTGGTGTAGGAAGTTATACTGGACCAGTCCATATCTTGCATTTATAATTGATGTCATACTTTCCAAACACCAATCAGACCAACATCTTTCTGATATTACAACACCTAAATCTGAGTCCCATTTGCCTTTCGACCTCTGTAAACCTGGTTTTTCACTTTCACTCTGGAGAGCAAAGTACATATTTGTTATAAATTTGGGTGTATTACCCAGCTAGTGTGTTCACTCCAATTCACTAATTTTGGGTGGGACCAATGATGGACCCATTTTTCCCTCAAGAATGATCTTAGCTGGAGAAAACAGAAGAAAGTTCCATTAGTTACTTCATATTTATGTTTTACTTGATCAAAAGACACAAGTGTCCCCTCTGCATAGCAGTCATCAATGTATCTTATTCCTTTGTCATGCCAGGACTTTATGTTCTGTTACTTCTATTCATAGGCAACAAAAGTTCTAATATAATGGTGCTCTTAATGATATCCCTTTTTATTCCCAATACACTCATTGATTTATTGCCCTACTTTGATCATATGTATTAATATAGAATTATCCATCTCTTTTGTTATTGATTTAACACTCCACATAGATAAAAATCCTTTGCTGCCCCCTCTTTCATAAGAACATAAGAAATAGAAGAAGGAGTCGGTCATCTGTCCTGTCGAGCCTGCTCCGCCATTCAATAAGATCATGGCTGATCTGATCATTGACTCAACTCCACCTACCTGCCTTTTCCCTATATCCCTTTAATTCCTATTTTATGTAAAAATCTATCTATTCCATCTAAATCCAAGTGTGTGGTGGAGGGGGGGCTGCCTTTCTCAAAGAAAGATGAATGAAATCTGGTTTGTGCTGACAAATAATACTTTCTAAAATCCCGTATTCTAAATCCTCCAAGGTTATAATCCCACATTAATTTTTGCAGCAAAATTCTCAGTACCTTATTATTCCATAAGAATTGCCTAATACAATTATTTAATTTAAAGAAATTTTTTGGCAAAGAAATAGGCATCGATTGAAAAAGATCCTGTGATCTTGGCATCACTTTCATTTTGATACAGTTAACTTTCCAATCAAAATAATTGGCAAATCTTTCTATTTCTGCAAATCCTTCTCTGCTTCTCCCAAAAGAGGAGTATAATTTAACATACAAATTTTATTATCTATCATAATTCCTATGTATTTCATTCTATCTACTTTCCATTTAAATTGACTTCCTTTTTGATATCTTTCATAATCAACATTTATCAATGGCATTATCTCACTTTTATCCATATTAATTTTACAACCTGAAATTTTCCACTTTTTTATTGTGTTGTTTGCAAGTTCTCCAGAGATTCAGCTGGGTCAGATAAATATAACAGCACATCACCAGCAAATAGGCTAATTTTATGTTCATTTTTGTCCAACTTTGAAAACTTTAATGTCTGGATTTCTCTACATAATCTCTGTCAGCAGTTTAATAGCAAGAATGAAAAGTGTTGGGGACAGGGGACATCCCTGTCTAGTTGATCAACTCAGAGGAAAAACTGCTGACATTTGACTATTAGTTATAATTTTGGCTTGTGGTTTATAAAGAGTACTTTAATTAAATTTATAAATATTCTACCTATTCCAAATTTCTCCAACGTTTTAAATAAAAAAAGGCCATTCTATGCCGTCGACTGCCTTTTCCACGTTGAGGGAGACTATTATACTGGAATTCCATTGTGATTTAGCCGTATGTATTATATTGAATAACCTACACAGACTATTTGAAGAGTGTCTTCCTTTAACAAATCTCACTTGATCTGTACATATCAATTTAGGTAAATATTGGCCCAGTCTATTAGCTAATGCCTTTGCCAATATCTTATAATTATCATTCAAAAGCCAGATAGGTCTAGATGATGAGGTTTTTAATGGGTCCCTGTTTTTTTTTTGGCAACACTGAAAAAATAACTTGAAGAGGAGTCCGGGAGAGTCTGGGTCTCCACTGCCCAGTGTAGCAATTCCATTATAAGAGGTATCAACAAATCCTTAAATTGTCTATAGAAGTCATGCAGGAACCTATCCTTCTCCAGAGACTTATTAGCCTCCAGAGTGTTCAGAGCCTTCTCAGTTTCTTCTCTTGTGAAAAGGGCATCTAACTGTCTGTTCTCTCACCTCTAATTTTGGAAGCTCAACTTTCACTAAGAGCTTGTCCATCTCATTATCATCTCCTGATAATTCTGATTTATATAGTTTTGTACAGTATTGTCTAAAAATATCATTAATCTCTTTGTGGTTGTACGTTAAGATATCGGCTTTTGTTTTAATTGAATTTATCATCCTCGATGACTCCTCTGACTTTACTTGCCAGGACAAGACCTTATGTGCTCGTTCTCCTAATTCATAATATGTTTGCACTGTTTTTAAACTAATTTTTTTACATTTTATATGCTTGTAATGTGTTAGATCTTAATTGTTATTCATAAGTGTCTATATTTTTCTTGGTAACCTGTCCTCTGATATTCTTTCTCCAGTTCTATTATCTCTTTCTCCAAACCATTCAATTCTACATTATGTTATTTTTGCAGATTTTTTTGTATAAAAAATAATTTGCCCTCTCAGATAAGCTTTAAGTGTATTGCCATGAACTAACAATCCTTTTTTGGGACTAAAAGGACATTGTTACCACTAACAGGAACAGCAATGGAAAATTCACCAGACAATGGTAAATTCAAAAAAATAGCTTTTTATTGAACTATCAATAATGTAACATTTCTTATTTATCTCTTAATTTAATTTTAAGTTTAACCCCATTATGTACAAATTTAAAATGTAAATGTTTGTGTGTAATAAAGACCCACTCTGAAAAGTAAATTTTAAAAACTTCAGCATCATTTTAGTCTTGCTTGAAGGTCTTAAATTCTCAGTTCAGAAATAATTTCAAAGTGCTTTTAAACATCATATATTTAGGCCTCTTTATTCACAATTCTTCCCTCTTTTCCATGAGTCAGGGAATATGGCTATTTTCCTCCATGATAAATCTACAAACCCAGACAAGGGTTAAATGAAGTGGCCCAGTAGAATTCTGTCCTCTTTTCCAAAGAGACAGTGAAGTGGTCTTCCTTAGTTAAAAAAAAAACACTGATTCTGTAGTTTCCCTTTTTTCCCCAGGAGTAACACACACAACAGCACCTATTAAGGCTACTGTAACTCAACCCTGTCTTTCACAAGGTTTCAACCCCTGTGTGTCACAGGGTTTTGACTTCTGTACTCTCCAAACTGAAGTGAACTAAAAATGTCTGAATTCAATAATATATTTCTCAAAATCATGTGACTATTATTGGAATTTTAAACAGTTGCCAACCCCAGTTTCTTGTAAACTCTGTGATCTTTATAACTTTTGTCATGTAGACGACACAATTTCGAAAGATTACTTCACTCTGTTTCAAAGGCTTATCACTCACATGGCTCTGAGGGATGTTCCAAGAAAGAAGAACCCCTCCCTTTAATGCCATCTTGCAAAACTGCTCCTCTTCCAACACCATTATCCCCCTTAGACCAGAGTTTCCACTCTACTACTATTTTTTAACAATTTCTCACTCTTTCTTGAAAACTTCCATAACATTTAATAATAAATATAGGACGGTTCAAAAATACCCTTTTAATTGTTCCCATTGAAAAATTCTTCTTAATATTCTTGTTTAATATCTTTAATATTTTCATAATCTTCTTAAAAATTCTTCTTAGTTTTGATAAAATGTTAATTGCCATTTCCTAATTCGACCCTCAAAGTTGCAGGATATCATTGTATATTTTTATATTCTTTGACCACAATTTGCTTTTTATATCATTGAATTCATTCCTTTGCTTATTCATAGTTGGGCTAAAGTCTTGAAAGAATAACACCTTTCTGCCATCGATCTCAAATGGGCCATTGTGTTTCTTGGAGATATTGTTCCCAAAACTGCTTCCTGTTCCTGGTAACTCAAAAGTCTTACCAGAACTGGCCATGGTCGCTGCTTGTCAGATCTTCTAGGTCTTAGAATCTGATGAGCCCTTTCTATTTGTAGTTTTCTATTGAATTTATTTTCTCCCAACACTTATAGGTTCCAAGCTTCAAAGAAGCTCACCGGGTTTTTTGGTCAATCTTATCCTGCATTGCTTGTTTATCCAAGTTCCACTTCCTTATGTCTTCTTCCAAAGCTTTAATCTTTTCTTGCATTTTAACTAAGTCAACTTCCACTTGGCTCACTCGTTCTATTAAAGCATCAGATGTCACTTTAAATTCAGTCATCTTCTCTGATATATATCTCTCATTGCGGTTTCAATGCCCATGAAACAATTGCATAAAGTCTCCATCTTATCCAGGGTTATATTCAGGTCTTGTGTCAACCCCCCCAGCATTGCCAAGCTTAGTTGGTCATGAAGCCACTCTTGTGCAACTCCCTTTCAGGCTTTCACTCGATGTTCCTGGCTGAGTTGGTGTCTCTTCGATTTTTTTTTGCTGTCTTGGCTTCTTAGTGTTCATTTTGTTTATCCACAGTGAAAAAACACTTAATTTTAAACTTATAAACTGTCTTTTTAAAATTCTTCACAGAGAGGTCATCCATGCACGTCTGTTTAGCTCTTTCACATGGCCACACCCAGCAATAAATATTACTTGATGGAAAGTTAGTTAATTTTCAGCAGACTTCCAAGATGTACATAGAATGTAAAAAGAAGGGCAGACACAGGTTCCATGTCAGTCCTTGTGCTCCAACCAAGACTTCTCCATCTTTACCAATCAAACATTTTGGTGGACTTCGTGTCAGTCTCAACAGGGTTTGGTGGCCTTTGGTGGTATTCTTTTCTTGATTAATACAGCATAACATATTATTCCCCAGTTCATTTTTCCTTATCAAGCCTTCACTATTTCCCCCAGTTTCTCCATGTGAATTTCCATGTGAGTTCCATTTTCTTAACATACTGTCTCTGGGTAAAGCTATTTTTCTGAATGATCCATTTGATTTTGTCACAAGCATGAAATACAATGGCTGCCAATGTAATATATGCAACATTTGTTGGAGGCTGTCATCTTTGTATTGTGTTGATATTTTAGCATGGAAGAAAACTAACTTAATTAAAATAAAAAAAAAACACATAACATGGTAACCGGACATTTTGGCCCATGAGTTCATGCAGTCCAATTTACATCCCATTAACCTACACCCCTGTATGTTTTTGAATGGTGGGAGGAAACCGGAGCCCCCGGAGAAAATCCACACTGACACGGGGAGAATGTACAAACTCCTTACAGACAGCATGGGAATCGAACCCTGGTCTATTCCCAATAACTGGCGCTGTAAAGGCGGTGCGCTAACTGCTATGTCAACCATGCTTAAAATCAAAGCACCTTCTTCATAGATGAAATTACTAGCTATTTCCTGTATCTTAGAAAGTGAAGGAAGGATAATATTGAGCCACGGTGTTGGAACTTTTGGTTTATGAGATTAGGAATTTTAGGAACTATGACTGAATCAGATTTCTGAATATCCAGTGTAATCTCTCTCATTTGAGATAAAGAGGTGGAGCCACCTGTCTGATGCCATTGATGTTGTACACAATAACATGAATCAAATTGCCCAGGCAATTGGATATCCTAGAAGAAGAAAGTTGAAGGAAGAGTTTACACTGTATTTGATGTTGATTGTAGCAAATAAAACTGATGAGGTTCAGGAATATGTTGTGCTTGGAAAGGTATTCAATCTGTTTTTAACAGTTTATATAATATCCATCTTGTATTAGATCCCGATATATTTTTATTAGGGAACATGCAATCATTAATTGATTTAGGTTTAGGGGATTATCAGATTTCATTTATCTATTTAGCTTTAGTTGTGGCTAAGAAATGTATAGCACTTACTTGGAAAGATAGAAATATACTAACTTTAGATAAGTGGTATTTGGAAATGAAATTTTGTTTGACTATGGAAAGGATATCTTTTTCAATTCAGGATAAGATATCTTTTTATAAGTTAAAGTGGACTCCGTTTGCTAATTATATGCATTTAAGTTTGATTTAAATATATGTTTAAGCGTGATATTTTAGTATTGACAATTTTTTTGTTGTTGTTGTTAGGATTTTTTTAAGTTAAGTTTTATCTCTTTTTTTGTAAGTGGGTATTTTTTTCCATATATAATATTGTCAATTTTATTAACTCTTCACTCTTTATTTTGGGGGGGAGGGTTGGACTAATTTTAAGTTAGACTATTAATATTGTGTTACAATTAATGGGGGCGGGGGTTATTTTGTGTAGTTTTCTGATGTAATATTGTAATCATACCATTTTTAATTTTTTTTTTCTATTTTTCTTTAAATGTAATTCTCTATTGTATTCATGTTATAAAATTTTAAATAAAGTCTTCAAAAAAAAGGAATATGTTGTGCTGTGGAGAGGGAGAACCAGACACAAATTCAGTTCTCAGTTGAAAGAGAAAAATAATTTTTGCACATTTTTATACGCAGCTAGAGATCAGGTGAAGCATGGAGAGGTACTCAGATGTCACTCCTTAACCAATCCAAGATGAACGGACACTTGATCAGTTGTTTCCAACATCACTGTTACTGCATGATTTTTTTTGGACCTGGTGGATGGATGCCTAAAAGATCCTTTTGCTACATTAAGGTCTCAGACTGAAGTAATGGGACTATTAAAATTAATTATCTCTAATTATCACATCCTTCATCCTCTTGTGTCATTGTCCATTGAACAGACCTGCGTCTGACTTATTTGGTGGACAATATGTAGACTTTTATCTTGCATTATATCATAGATAGAAATAGACTCCTCGGCCACACAATTCATATCAAGGTCTCATTTGTACTAATGCTACACAAATCCAATTTTATTCTCTCCTCATTCTCATCAACTATGCTTTGCAGTATAAATTGCACATTTACCACTAAGGTAAATCTTTGTGGTAAGGTACCACTAAGGTACCACATTTACCACTAAGGTAAATCCATGACATTGTGTTTGACCAGTTATAAGGAAAAGGATTGCACCTTACCATATAGCTCTCAATTGAGAAATCTTTGGATGCATTATAAATACATAACATTCTGCTTAGAAAGAAAGGAACTGGCATAGGGAGAAATCTTTGTGGAGCTAATAATTGCAAGACTTACTCATCATATAATTGATTATTTGTGGAATAAATTGTTGAGTCCAGACTGAGAGGAAAGTTGCTTGAAGTTATCTCTGGAAAATTGTACATAGACTTTAAAAACTTCAGATCCATCTGGCACCAGACTACAAATGTTGATAGCAAACAGCAAGGCAGATGTGTAGTAAAGCATGAGACATAAGAAAATTGTTGCCAAGGTCGTTTGGATCTGCAGGTGATGTGGACAGCAAGGTGAGCAGCTGAAAAATCCCCTTCTCTTGGTATAGAGTAGAAATTCATTTCTACAAATAGTGTATGATTTAGAGGACATTGAAAGTCCACAGAATGCATAGGATGAGCCACGCAGAGAAAGGGACAGTTCAGAACACCAGTTGAAGCGATAGCTGGGGCATCACGATGTCAACATGAGAGCAGCTAGTGGCAAATCAGATGAAAGTTATGTGTGATTTCCACCCAGCTTGTCCCAACAAATTTGAGACAATGGCGCTGAAACTATCGAGCCATGTATTGCTGATATGCAACATGATAACTCTGAAGCTGGGAGATGCTCTTTGGCAATGGATTCATCAGATTCAGGAGTACAATGACATGGACGTCATCGTAGAAGATCAGAAAACTGACATTTATTCTTGGGACAAGTACAGGATAGCAGAAGTGACTGATAAAGGTAACCCATGACAGAAGTTGGATGTTTGGTTCCACACAAGTAATTAATTCAGCCACTTAGCTCACAAATGAATATGCAGGTATTTTTCAAAGAACAAATAAACCAGAAAGCAATGACAGCCCCGTCTTTGATGAGAGGAAGCAGCTTGCATATTCCAACCAAGGCAAATGCAGTGGCTGTTTTGATAAACTTAAGCCCAAATTGAAGAGAATAAGTGCAGAAAGTTAGCAGCCCAAGAGGATATACCTTCCCCTGTACATCCGAGTTGTTCAATGCTTAGGCAGCAATGAGATTTTCTTCCTCAAAAAAGCTCTGAGGGCAACTGTGGTGTCATGGGCAAATTTGTAGATAGCATTGGAATTGTGCCTGGCCACACAGTTATGGGTGTATTGTGAGTAGAGCAGTGGGCTAAACACGCATCCTTGAGGTCCACCTGTGCTAATAGTTAGTGAAGAGGAGACATTGTTTCCAATTTGTACTGACTGTGGTCTTCTAATGAGGAAGTGAAGGATCCAGTTGCAGAACAGCGTCCAGAGGCTCAGGGTTTGGAGCTTCTTGACCAGCACTGAGGGAATAATGTTTTACCAGACTTCAACAGAGCTGGATGTAAGGTAAGAACTCTGGCATGAGGAAATTGAAGAGAAGAGCTCATATTTAATCAATTTGAACACATTTCTCCATTGGAGAGAAATTCCACATGAAGTCAGCAAATCCCAGAGAAGTTACAGCAAAGGCTGAAATTCCACATGAAGTCAGCAAATCCCAGAGACGTTACAGCAAAGGCTGACATTCTCAATGGAATAAAGATCCATAACAGATGATATATTGGGTGTTAAGCATGAAGAAACTGTCAAAGAGACTGTATCAAAAGGTGAAAGTCCTGAAAAGCAAAATGCAGGAACCTCAAATTGAAATTCAAGAGGAAAAAATAATGAAAATCTAAAGTAGGAAAGTCTTCTTCACGTGGCATTTATTCACCAGACATTATATGAAGCCAAGCTCAATGAACTTTAAAGCCAGTCTGATTATGTAAGCACGCAAATATTTTTGATACTGTCTGGCAACGTTCCTGCCACTTCTTAATATGATGTGTGAGCCATTCAGAAGGACATGGAAAGGTTTTGGCTGGACACCAATGAGCATAGCAATGTTCACAAGTGAGATAAAAATAGAAGAATATGGGAGTGCAGTGAACTATATCATCTGTAGAGAGACAAAAAATAAAGACAAGCCTTTCATACCAACTAAGAAATCAAGCCATTTTTGGAGATATGGAGAAGGGAGAAGGTGAAGAATAATAGAGGGAATGAAGTTCACACCAGGCAGACAATGTGTTTCAAAATACTAGAGGAACACGTGTCATCTCATAAAGATCACTGAAGAGAGCAGATGTGGAGATACCTTTCAATGAGCCACTGACTCTAACAAGTGGGAGCTTGGTGACAGCTTTCAGGGGAACCACAGTCAATTTCTAGCAGATCCCTGAAGGTAGTCTGTCCAACTTTCTATCTGGGAGGTAGAAGAGACTGAAAATGCTGGAAATTGGAGCAAAAGAACAAATCACTGGAGGAACTCAGCAAGTCAGTCAGTATCTGTAGAAGCAAAGGGATGGTTGATGGTTTGGACTGAGACTCTGAATCAAGTCAGGGTAAAGCACATTGAGGCTGGACAAATCCTTTTGATATTTACTGTTGCTTTTTCTTTCATTATTAAAGAAAGAATGTAACATATCCTTTCGGCTGCAACTTCTTAAGGATGGAAGTATATGACTGATATTTCTGCTCAAAAAATGTTTTTAGTTCCAGAGGCAGTATAGCACAGAAGAAAGAAAGACATGGTAAAAATGCCTTCTGGCAATGTATATTCTTTCTTTAATAATGCATGATACCTATTTTTTAATAACCCAAGTCTTCTCTAGTAACTTTGAGAGGGAAACATGAGAGGTGCCGTGTTCTTCCCCATGTGGAGATACTCCTTCTTTGTATAATACATCAACAATTTAAAGATAACAACCAGGTCATGACTCAGCCTTCCTCCTCTAAAAAGCAAAGAAATACAACCGATTCATTCTTTCTTCCCAACCTCATCCTTGATCCCCCCATTTCCCCCCCAATCGTGGTGCCTATTTCATCATGGAACATTTGCTGTGAGATTAAAATTATTAATTCCATCTATCCCTCTATAAATAAACCCTGGCTCTTGTCTGTCCTTTTGTGACTCTATGTATCCACATCAGCACTTTTCATCATTTGTTTGTAACTCATTAGGATTTTTATTTACCATTTAAAGTGAGCCTTTCTTATTTTTCTTGCAAAAAAATACAACCAATTGAAAATACCTGCACTTACTACATGCGTTCTCACTCTATTGAACTTACCTTATCAGGATGCGAAGAACCACTCTTGTTGGTTTGAAACTTTTGATATCCAGTTCTGAAAATGGAGCATCTCATGGGTATTGAGTCACAGAATCACACAACATGGAAACAGGCCCTTTAGATCACCATGACCTTGCCAATTATTGTACGTTGCTATACGAGTCCAATTGTCTGTATTTGGTCTGCAGTCATTCAAATGCTTGTCTAGATGCTTCTTAAATCTGGGGCAAAAATTTAGTCATCTGGTCAAGAGATTGGTTACAGCTGAATCCCTAACCTGATCTTTTAGCCACTCTATTTATGTATATTTTTATGGCCGGACTCATTGAGGCTTTTTAAAATAATAACGCTTAGAAATATTCATGGCTGCGAACTTGATGATCATGCCTTTGAACATGAAATCTGTGGTTAGACTCTCTCTCACTGGAGATGGCCTCTGCCTATCATTTTTGTGGTGCAAATTTTACTGCTTATTGGGCAGTGCCTTAATATTGTCAAATCTCTATCTTCCTATATGCAAGTTGGTATGAACTCTTCATTTATGAAGGAGTTGTTAATGGAATTCATGTGAAGCAATCAGGGGCAAACATTCCCTTTGCTGATAATACGATCGACAGAAGATGGTACTTCAAGTCAATCTTTTTCTGATAACCCAGGTAATTTGTTGTTATGATTTAGTAGCTTCATTCTTTGACCATTAGGAGAAATTATACATTGTATCTGGCCAAAGGTTTTTGTGTCTAACCAAACTATGTCTTCAGATTCAACATACTTTTTGTTCACAGCACTTTGCTGAACTTCTTGACAGACATTTTTCTTTCAAGTTCAGGTAGAAAACTTGGATGGCGCGGATAAGTTGGGCCAAAGGGCCAGTTTCCCTGCTGTACACGCCTCTCACTTGATCACTCTATAACTGAATAATCAGCAATTTTATCAATGTTAGCATTAGCTTTCTCTTTACATTTTAAACTTCATTTTCCATTATTGCTAATCATGCTATTAGATGATTTGCACTGCCCATAAATTTCAATGTATAAGCCTCGTATTTGTTGCCACTTTTAACTGTCTTTTCTTTGATTTGAGTACTTACTTGGCCAGCAATATTCTGGTATGCAATCCTTGTTCTGGCATTATAGAGGCTATATTCCCTTTCTTTTTGCAGCTTAACCATTTTGCGTCTATAAATGTGGCCTACCTCTGATGAATGATCTCCATTACATTAACATCAGCTTTTCCTGGTCTGTCCTTCTTATCACACCAAACTCGCAGGTTATTCAGGCTGAGTACAGGAGTGTCCAGCTTGACCATTGCCATTTCCCACTTTGTTCAATAACACAGATGTAATGGATCGGTCAAAATCCTTTTGACCTTCCAAATGCGGAATTTTACATGCCTGCTCATAGGTTAAATTTTGTGCATTCATTAAAATTGAATTGTTTCACCTGTTAAACTATGAACGAAGTTGACCTGCCCTGCCTAATTCAAGAAGGCACAGAAATTACGATTCTTCAATACAATATCACCCCCTGATCTTTGGTTTCTAGTTCCAAATATGCTGCTTTCTATGACATCTGAGTATTCAACATTAAAGAGTTTTTTTAAATTTCACCAACACTTCATCTAAGCAGGGTGGCAGGAGGTCTGCCAAGGTGGGGGGGGGGGGGTATTAAACATATTGGAGCTTGTCTCTGCTGGTACATTTGCCTTTCAATACACCTGTATGGTTTTGTTCTGAGCATACATACTTTCTTCTTCACCCACAATCTCAACAATACAAATTGCCTGAAGACAGACTCCACTCATTCTCAATGAATGATTGTAAATGCTTCATATCATAAATGCCAAGGTTCCTGATAGTCAGTCTATAAAGTCATCAAGCATAGTTCACACTGTGTCAGCTCGGCGGCTGATAGTTGAAGTTCCAATATGTTATCATTATTCCTTCTGTGGTTGAGTCTGAACTCAAGTCACATAGCTTAAAAAATACACCGTTATTATGTCTAAACAAACTTACCTTACCATGAAGATCATACAATTGCTAAATATATGATGACGGGATGAGATGGACTTTCCTGATGCAGACAGAAAGGAAGAGTGTGTTACAAGCATTGGATGAGTCTATATTTAGTCTGAAAGGCTGCAGAAGGAAGATGAAATGTAAAGGATCCCATAGCGTTCTCTTGGTTCCTGCACCTCCATTATATTTGCACTGGCGAAGAGACATTCTATATAGCTTTCTCTGAAATGTCTTCCTTTTCCTTGAACTATAATTTCCTATCTACCACAGTGGACAGAGTCCTAGACCACCTCTCATTTATTTCCCACATCTTTGCTCTCATCTCTTCACCTCTTGGACAGAGATGAAACATCCCTGCCAGGCTCTGCATTATACATTGCAATTTCTGCAAGCTTAAAAAAAAATTCCACCATTAGACACAAATTCTCCTCCTTTTCAGTTCTCTATATTTAACCTTTCTATTACCTTATATTCTTCCTCTAGCTCGCCTCCCTCTTCCTGAAAAACAATTGCAAGGAATTCATTCAGAACTGTCCACAGTTAGGCCACTGTTTAGTCTCTCATAGAATGTACATTTTGTTACTGCCTTTCCTTTGCTTCATTATTGAGCATTTTAGGGATCATCTTTGCTTATTTTAACCCTTACTGTTTTTCATGTTTCAGTTTTATCTTCATAATTCAATTCTATACCTTTTACACTTCCAAGCATTTTGTCAACTTTTATTCTTGGTATTTATTCAAATTCATTCCCTTTGTCTTTGTACATCTCTGTGGTTTTCTTGAATTCCATGGGGGTCTGGAATAGAAAGCTACTCCCTTTTTTTAAAGAGTTACTTCCTCCTCCTTGAATGCTTCCAACTGTGTTGACAGAAATTTATTTTCAAATAGCTGTTACTTATTTATTTTTATAAAATAAACATCATGAAAATCTGCACTTTGTAAAGCAAATAGAATTGATTTCCATTCCTTACCCCCAACCATCCATTAGAATAATTGCCTCCTGTTGATTTTTCAGTACTTGTTTGGAGTTTTGTGCAAGCCACTAAGGATAACAGAAGTAGAACATAAGCACCTTGACAGGAACCATTGATGTGTTGGGATCATTATTTCCATCTACCATTCAACTTTTGTTTCTTATCTGCAATGAAATTAGTTTCATTGGACTTTGAAAAACTGCTGAAAAACTATCATGGCATTACAACAGCCATTTTGACAAAAAAAAATCAAGCTACAAACAGGTCTATTCCCCGGATAATTTTCTAAACACCGAGGACCCAATTTATTTACATTTTCACTACTTTGGTTAGCACTAATTGGGATAGTCCAAGGATGGAAAAATTTCAGTACGTTCATTTTCCAAGTACAAGTGGGAGCTCATATTCTTGCCCTTATTCAGCACTATATTTCTTAACTTCTGAGGTAGCAGGAGCTGAACTCATCTGCCAGCCAATGGCTGCTCCACCAACCACCATAACCTTTCCCTTATTTTTGAAATGCCTCATTGGCCACTGTACTACATGTGTAGTAGATACACTAGCCACTTACGATGACCTGGAGCAGGTGCCTTAGTAATATTTAAGAGTCAGCCTCAATAAACTTTCCAATGAACTGTTATCATATTTCCATTAGCTTGGATGTAATTGCTAGTGTAAAATGCAAATGGATTTACTTTATATGTACATTCAATGAGATGTAAATTGGACCTTTAAAAAAGAAAATGCTAGAAACACTCCAGAGATTGGGAAGTATTTGTAGAGGGAGAAAAACAAGTGAACATTTCAACTCGATGGACTTTCATAACAACTTGCTGTACTGTAAGTGGCACCAGGCAATACAAATGGTAATTTTTTGTCTGTCTTCCAGGCAGAAGGCAATTTTGTCTAATATATATCTTCTGTACTATTACATAACAATACAGGAATCTTGAATCTTAGATGCTAAACTTGGTCTATTTCCCACAATATGAAACTATTTAATGGGTCCAAATTCATCTGAAGGGACAATTTCAGTGAAGATGAGCTCTGAAGCTATGTCCAACTGCCACTGAACTTTATTTGATATGATCTTCAAAAGTAGTTTGAAACCTCAGACCTTTAATGTGAACGAAGCTAATTAGCAAAGTATAGAGTCTTTGTTGATTGAAGTTGATTGGGCATTTAGATGCAATGATTCCAATAGCTAGACAATGGCAAGCAATCAAATAAATAATTGATCATTTTCAACAAACATCCAATCTTCTACACAGAACAGGAACATGTCAGTGCCAATCATGATGTCCAAAATCAAACTCAAACTCTGCTGCATGCCCTCCATCCTCCTTGTACTCATGTGTCCCTTGAAGGATTAGGAGTTTCACTGATGAAGATGCACACCACGGCAAACAGTAGTAATTAAATGAAAATAAGCAGCTAACACCATCAAAATGTAAGAACTAGAAGGGTTTTAAATGCTTGTGAAAGTGTGCTAAGAAAGAGAAAGCAGGACATGAGAACTAATTAGTGAGAAATAGAGAGTAAGTTATGAGTACCTTAACAAATATGTGAAATTTGCAATTTGTGAAAATAAATCTGTAATCGATGTGAGTGCTGAGGATGTGAACATGATGGCATACCCCCTCAAAAACTGAAATTTAAATGCATTACCACGTTAATCTCCCTGTTGCCCTTTAATGTGATCCTGTTGCAGCTCATTTTGCTAATCATTGATTTTGAAACATTAGATTCTGTATTTATCGGGTTTTACATTCTTTAGAACTGATTCAGCAAGGAAAGTGTAAGGAACACTGGAAACCAAAGGAGCTCGCTGGAGAACCTACCAATGTTCCTGAAGTCACAGAGTGGGAGTCAACACATCTTTCTCAGGTTGGCAGGATGAGACTAATGTGGTGTAGTGATTGATGCTCGTCACCATCTATAGCAACAACTTGGTTGGGGGAAATCAAATGTCCTATTTCCAAGTTTGCTGATGATGCCAAACTTAGTAGGATTAAGAGTAGATAGGAAAGATGTAAAGACAACTTCCTGGTGATATAGACAAGTGGAATGAGTAAGAACATGACAAGTGAAAGATAATGTGGGAAAGTGTGAAGTGATCCATTCTGGTGTACACAGTAGGTCACGTCTCCAGAATGGAGGACCATCGCCTTCCCAAGATCGTGTTCTATGGCGAGCTCTCCACTGGCCACCAAGACAGAGGTGCACCAAAGAAGAGGTACAAGGACTGCCAAAAGAAATCTCTTGGTGCCTGCCACATTGACCATCGCCAGTGGGCTGATCTCGCCTCAAACCGTGCATCTTGGCGCCTCACAGTTCGGCGGGCAGCAACCTCCTTTGAAGAAGACCGCAAAGCCCACCTCACTGACAAAAGGCAAAGGAGGAAAAACCCAACACCCAACCCCAACCCACCACTTTTCCCCTGCAACCGCTGCAACCATGTCTGCCTGTCCCGCATTGGACTTGTCAGCCACAAATGAGCCTGCAGCTGACGTGGACATTACCCCTCCATAAATCTTTGTCCGTGAAGCCAAGCCAAAGAACACAGAAAAGCAAGTTTCAAAACAAATTTTTTTGACTGGTGAATAAATCATTTTCCTTTAGACTAAAAGCATACCCTTCAGAGTATAAAGTAGATAAATGAGTGATCTGAATAAATTACATATATGCATGTTATAATGCATTGATTTTAGGACAGTTAGAATGTCTGTAATTCACTTCAGTTCATTCGAATACTACTCGTTGCTTGAAATTCTCAAAAACCAAAATGGAAAATGCTTTGCCTTTTGTTTTTCATTTGAATTCCTTCTTAGTATAGTTTTTTCACATGAGCATTCATCTGATAAAATTGATTGAAAGATAATCCTTAGTTTGTGAATCTGATTCTATCCTTAGGGAAGTTTTCATGGAGTTTGCTGGGGAATATACAGTACAGTGTAGGTTTTCCTCAAGTGCAACTCAAAACCACATGTTACTTTCTGTTCGTTTAATGGTGAGCTATTTTGATCATCATCTTGCCATGTTTGTGCTTTTGCTCTGGATTTATGCACCCCAGCCAGGGACATAGACATTTGCTGGTCCTGCGCACAAGCTGTAAATGAAGGGACTCCCAGAAAAAAAAATTAAGATGCAGGAAGCTGAATTTTGGAAGTGTGATTTTGGATCTATAAATGAACCCATACTGCTGGCAAGTAAAATGCAGAATAAACTTTATTCTATAATTGTCCCAAACTGTATCTCAAAAACAAAAATATATAATGTTTTTCTTTTGCAGCAGGTCAGGAAGCATCTGTGAAAAGAAAAACACAGTTAATATTTTAGGTGAAAGACCCATCATTAGAATTGTGGAACTGAGATCATTAGTATGTTTTAAGTTGAAACGAGAGAAAGAGAACAATAGAATGTGCAAAATAAGAGATATCAGAAAGGTGTAATTAAAAAAATTGATGGAAGATATATTAGGAAAGGTAACAACTTGGGCAAGGGAAGTAGATTTAGTCATTTCTTCTAAATGAAGAGAAGCTTGTGGAGTTGGAAGAGTTTATTAGAATTAATGATGAGAAAGTCTGTGCATTCACGGTATTCACTGAATGAAGTAGAGAATGGATTGGGTTAACAAGAGCCTAGTGCAAGGATATAGTGTCAGGTGTGGAGCAGCTGGAGTCATAAGGCTGGAGTAGGTGATAGAGATAAGGAACAATGAAACAAAGAAGGTGGAAATATCTAAGGCAGTTGGGGACCAGGAATCAGTTGGTGGGTGAGCAGGACCCTGAGATAGATAAGATACAGGGAGCTTAGCTTTGGAATGGTATCCATACAGAATATACAATATTCCAATATAAGCACGATGTTGCTTTGCATTCCCTCGCATACTGTGTGTACTGGATGTTTTCCATCATATTCAAGTTCAGGTTTATTATCATGTGCATTGGGAACAGTGAGGAAGTTTGCTTTGTGAGCAATCCAGCTGGTGAACACAAAGAGTACAGAGTGCAGAATTACAGAGAAAGATAAGTTAGAACTGAGCAAAGGAAACATTATTTTACTAATATTTTACTAATAGTGTGCTTTCTTAATATTCTGTCAACTAGTTCTATGAAATGTTTCTGGAGGGAATGATTTACCTACAAGCAAATCTCACTCACCTGTTTTCCAACTCCCTTGAACAAGATAAACTCTACCTCAGTCCTTCAACATCTATATGAAAACCAGTAAGGAAAAGCATTGACATATTTATTATATATGAATACAAGCAAATCTTTTTGCTTGATACATTGTTATTCTAATTACTGATCTTGAGCATAAAATACCTTCAATATAACTATTTCCATCATTTGCCTTCATAACTCTCCATTAAAAACAAAGTGGAATGGAAAATAATTGGGTCAAAGATCATGGCTAATGTTAGTAACCACTTCCTTTGGGATTGCATTTGTGACAGGGCTGGATACAATAGGTGCCCACATGGGCAGCACGGTTGACTTAGTGGTTAGTGCAATACCTTTACGGTACCAACAATCGAGACCAGGAGTCTGTGTCTGCATGGGTTTTCCCCAGGGTCTCTGGTTTCCTCCCACAGTTCAAAATGTGGTGTAGGTTAATTGGGTGTAAATTGGGGGGCATGGACTCATGAGCCGAAATGGCCCGTTACCATGCTGAAAATTTAAATGTAAAAAAAATGGACACGTACGGCATCTCCATCTAAGGAAACAAGAAGAGGAAAACTAATACAGATCGACTTGATTCATTTGTAAGCTGCTGTTTATTGAGCCAAGGTCAATGGGGCTTTGTTTTCAACCAGTAGTACTTGTAATAAAAAATGTGAAAGAAAAAGTGACGTGAAATAAAATTTCTCCATTCTGCAGCTATCATAAATCCCCTAAAGGATAACATACATGACTAGTCCTGCTATGAAAAAAACCACATAAAATACAAAATGGGGAGAAATCACCTGAGTAATAAACAGTCTGTCATATACAGTGGTAGATTTCTTGCAAGATATATAGGGTGTGCTCAGCCAAATGTAATTGTTGTTTCACTGCATGGATGACCTTATACAAAACCAGTTTAGAAATGGCAAGGCATAAAATCATCTTGGGCAACCGTTCAGAACAGTCTATCAGCATGCAAAAGTATATTTTGTCAAACTGTGAAAAAGAATCTCGAATGGAGTACAAACTGGATCATGAATTCACCATTGCCTATTTATTTATACTGTGCAAAGTCCTTTAAAGCGTCTGACTGCACAATTGTTATAATTATAGGCTTTTAAACAAGTTTGGATACAAAAACAGCACAATAAATGGTATGACAGCAACAGTTTTTTGTTAGTATGATATTGCTTAACCCACAGAAATATGAAACAAGAACTTTGGCTTCCCTGCCAGTCTCAAAAGGTTTTCAAGCATAGAAAAGCTAGCAAATGAACAGTTTACCTAATGAAAGAAAAATATAATAAAAAACTATCACAATTGGTGATATGCTTTAGATAGAATAGTGTAAATCTCTACTAAGCATCAACAGTTAAATTGTCCACTTTGAGATAAAACATGCAAAATAGCAATCAATTAGGTTGATAGTTATAAACTGAAATTTAAATTGAATTCCCTTGTCTTATCTAAATAAATATGTTTATGCTCTGCTGATTTGGTATATGAAAGAGATAAATGTTGGAATATAAAATATTACAGTGCCACTATTTGCACAAAAGGACTGAATGGTAACATTAGTGTAGATAGCTGGAATAAGGATTTGTAAGGCCATGTCTAAGATTATTGTTTTGTTAGATTATAATATCTCAGTGTAATTTTTTTTTCATAAATGAAATATTCAAAAAGTACTTCTCTGTCTAATGCGGTGGTTCTCAACCTTTTTCCCCTACTCATATACCATCATGATGCTTTAGCTGCTCTGTGGTTAGTAAGGGACTACCTAAGGTGGTATGTGGGTGGGAAAAATAAAGTTAGAAGTTAAATGCATTAAAATATTATACAGTAACATTTCAAGGTACCCTATCCCCAAATGTTCTGGGAGTTCAGGAATTTGATGGCTTGGGGGAAAAGCTGTTGCCCAATCTGGATGTAAGGGCCTAAGTGCTGCAGAACCTCCTACCAGATGGCAGAAGGGAGAACAGTTTACATGAGGGATGTGTAGAGTCCTTCACAATGTTTATTGCCTTTTGCCTGTATCAAGTGTTGAGGATGTCCTTCATGGTAGGAAGAGATCCCCCAATTATTTTTTTTTCCTGCTGACTTCACTATTCTCTGCAGGGTCTTGCAGTCTGAGGAGGTACAGCTTCCAAACTAGGCAGTGATCCAGTTGCACAGAATGTTCTCGATGCATCCTCTGTACAATGTAGTGAAGGTGGGAGATGGACTTTACACAGCCTTTGTTGGGCTTTCTTGGCTATGGAGCTGGTGTTAGGGGACCAGGTGAGGTTCTACATCAGGTGTATTCCAAAGAAGTTGATACTTTTGATGACCTCAAAGGGGGAGTAGTCCATGGTAAGCATAATGGGGCCCTCTTGAAGTCAACAACCATCTCTTTTGTTTTTTCAACATTCAGATACAGGTTGGTGGCTCTGCACCAGTCCGTTAGCCACCGCAACTCATCTCTGTACACTGACTCGTCATTCTTACTAATCAGGCCCACCTAGGTTGTGTCGTCAGTGAACTTTATGATGTGGTTCGAGCTGTGTTTAGCTGCACAGTTGTGAGCAGAGTGAACAGCAGTGGAATAAGCTGTATATTAAGACAACAATTCATATCATGCATTAATTAATTTTTTACTGAAATAAAACAATTCAAAGGCATTCTCCAAAAAATGTCAAAATTCCAATACGTTTTTCTGAAATCCAGACACCATTTTAATTATTTAGCATAAAATCAAATATAGAATCTGCATTCCAGTTATTTGTTGCAGAAATCGTAACTTATTTCTGAATTTAAATTCTGTTGCAATGAATGATATGAGTACCAAATTCCCGCATATGGGCTTGGTAAACGCTGCATATCTGTTGAGAGCTGGTTCCCAATGGAGCTAAAAAATGACACATCAAACAATCCTAGCTACATAGCAATCAAATATAGCTGTCATTAAAATTTTTCCCTTCAGCCTTCTGGTCACAAAATGAATTTATTTAATGCCCCTTCTAAAAGTGCTGGGGCTGGGGTGCTTGATAGAGAATGATGGTAGAAATTATTATTTACTAAATAAGTTTAAATGACATTAAACATTTAGGTAGAAGCTTGTCACAGAAACCAGATTGCAGCAATAAATCATATTCAAGAAACACAATGTTTTTCAGTCACAGACATGTTGAAGGAAAGTTGCTGGTAAAAAGGTATTAGATTCGAAGTGACAGATTTTGATACTGCTGTCATTGGGAAGTGGTTTTCTCCACATTAATGCAATGGATTTTTGTACATTGGTACAATAAGGCTCTTTTGTAGTTGGAGAATAAAAGGATTACTATCCATTTTATAGCATTGGGAGATTATGATGCATTGACTGTAATTCAAACATCTCAAATAAATATAGATGCTTTAAGTGAAATATGATACATAATCTGTCAGAAATTCTATGGATTAGTTTCATTTTAATCTGACTGCTGCCCATCACCTGAACTCGGCAAACTGAATGAATTTTCTGAATTACACGTGTTTCTATCACCCAGCAGAATATAGAAACAGTTATAACTGTGCACAACCTTAATTTTAAAGTAAAATGTAATCATCTCTAGATGAGGCAGATTCAATTTAACAACAGAGGAAATAATAAAGCATCTCCAAAACAAAATTCTTACCTAATTCTGGTTTTCACTCCCTTGACTTTCATTGAAACTATCATGTTTATTATGTAATGGAAGACACTATGGTGAACCTTATTAAGATGCTCTAAGCTTACAACAATTGTATGCATTGGAGTAAATTGTGCATGAAGCAGCCCATTTCCTCTTCTCACAACTCTCCCTAGCTCTGGGGATTTCCTGAGGCTGTGCTCTGCATTATCAATCACCCCAAAGGCTAGCTGCTGTGACCACCTCTGCAAGCAGCAAGTAGCCTCAAAACATGAAATCCCACTCCCGAATGGCTTTGTGGATGTTAATTTAACTTTAAGTAAAATAAAGCAAAATAAACAAACGTGCACTTAACTTGCCAAACTGACACTTATTCAAGTGATTGTGCTATGCCATGAACCTCGGTGGCAAGTGTTGAAGTGGAGCTGGAGGACCAAGGTGCTCGCACCCAACACATAGCTTGTCTCTGGCATTTGTATTTAATAGTCATACACAAGTATATTTCAATGAACCTTTTATACATTATTTCCACTAACCAGTGAAGTAGTGGTTGAAAACCTGATTTATGACTCTATCAGTGTGTTTCCCAATCATAATGGATTCAGATAATCCTGCTTTAGAATAGAACTTAAGATCACCAGAATTCAAGACAAGGAATTCATCATGTCAGAACTTGATGAGTTCTGTCTGAGGGATGGCTTTGCAGAGTGACGAGACATGGTCCCTGGGCTCTTTTAGTTTGTATTGTGGTGGGTCAGGCAAGCAGTTCTTTACTGATAGAACTATATATATTAACAGATACATGTTATCCAGACAGTTTAGGAAACGGAAATTTAAATAATATATGTGAACTGTTGGCAATGAACACATGTGAAGGTCAAGGAAGAAAAAGCATTAATGATTTTGGACAATTCATAAAAAATTCACAGTAGACCATAAGTTTCCTGAACATCATCAAACATAAGACCTTTTACAAACATCTAAGGGTAAAGATAAAAGGATCTTAATATATGAACACATCAATAAGATAATAACTCTGCAGTACAGTACTCCAGTTCTCCCTCAACTTTGAAATGCAGTATTTGCTATTACTAAGAGGACAAAATACATCTGCGTGGAATACTTAAACTGACCATCAATTAGCAAATGACACAGATTGAAGAAGACTATTGTATTAGAAGAATTGAAAATGTTTTCTAGTTAGGGAGCACAGAATTTATCCTATTCTTTCTTGGCAGAGAGGCTCAGGCACAGCAATGATTACCTGCTTCCTGTTCTTGCAAGATTTTTTGAATTCACTCACATTGCTTTGAAAAAACAGAAATTTTATGCAAATATGCTCTGAGTGCACAAATGGAATACAATGGCACAATTGTTAAATTACCAGATTTGCAAAGGTCTGAAGCATTTCAACAGATAAACACATTTAAACAAATAAATAAGATTTTTACCAAAAAAGCCTATCTCCATAATTATAAAAGTGGAATGACTAGATAGCCCTTAAAGCCCATTTCACACTTCCCTATGCCCAGCCTTTGCTTTGGCAAATACTAGAGCGCATCGGATGTCCCCCAAAGTTCCTCAACATGATTATCCAACTGCACGAAAACCAACAAGGTCGGGTCAGATACAGCAATGAGCTCTCTGAACCCTTCTCCATTAACAATGGCGTGAAGCAAGGCTGTGTTCTCGCACCAACCCTCTTTTCAATCTTCTTCAGCATGATGCTGAACCAAGCCATGAAAGACCCCAACAATGAAGACGCTGTTTACATCCGGTACCGCACGGATGGCAGTCTCTTCAATCTGAGGCGCCTGCAAGCTCACACCAAGACACAAGAGAAACTTGTCCGTGAACTACTCTTTGCAGATGATGCCGCTTTAGTTGCCCATTCAGAGCCAGCTCTTCAGCGCTTGACGTCCTGCTTTGCGGAAACTGCCAAAATGTTTGGCCTGGAAGTCAGCCTGAAGAAAACTGAGGTCCTCCATCAGCCAGCTCCCCACCATGACTACCAGCCCCCCCACATCTCCATCGGGCACACAAAACTCAAAACGGTCAACCAGTTTACCTATCTCGGCTGCACCATTTCATCAGATGCAAGGATCGACAATGAGATAGACAACAGACTCGCCAAGGCAAATAGCGCCTTTGGAAGACTACACAAAAGAGTCTGGAAAAACAACCAACTGAAAAACCTCACAAAGATCAGCGTGTACAGAGCCACTGTCATACCCACGCTCCTGTTCGGCTCTGAATCATGGGTCCTCTACCGGCACCACCTACGGCTCCTAGAACGCTTCCACCAGCGTTGTCTCCGCTCCATCCTCAACATCCATTGGAGCGCTCACACCCCTAACGTCGAGGTACTCGAGATGGCAGAGGTCGACAGCATCGAGTCCACGCTGCTGAAGATCCAGCTGCGCTGGATGGGTCACGTCTCCAGAATGGAGGACCATCGCCTTCCCAAGATCGTGTTATATGGCGAGCTCTCCACTGGCCACCGTGACAGAGGTGCACCAAAGAAAAGGTACAAGGACTGCCTAAAGAAATCTCTTGGTGCCTGCCACATTGACCACCGCCAGTGGGCTGAAAACGCCTCAAACCGTGCATCTTGGCGCCTCACAGTTTGGCGGGCAGCAGCCTCCTTTGAAGAAGACCGCAGAGCCCACCTCACTGACAAAAGGCAAAGGAGGAAAAACCCAACACCCAACCCCAACCAACCAATTTTCCCTTGCAACCGCTGCAATCGTGTCTGCCTGTCCCGCATCGGACTGGTCAGCCACAAACGAGCCTGCAGCTGACGTGGACTTTTTACCCCCTCCATAAATCTTCGTCCGCGAAGCCAAGCCAAAGAAGAAGAAGATGCCCAGCCTTTATGTGACTTCAGATCAATGAAGTTTATTTCTAACTGCCTCCTCAGTTAAGGAGGAATTAAGCATGAACAATAAATGGCAGCATTTTTAGCAAAATCATATACTAGAAATGAATAAAAAATCCAGTGCATTATCACATTCATCACCCAGCAACCAGAAGTTAAGTAAAATACATTTTAGATTGTGCCAGCCTACGAATCATTTTAAGCGTGTGACGTTTGAAGAAATCATGTCACAGTTTGCAAATGCAAAGTTTTTCAGAAAGTTAGATGCATAATCAGAATTTTGGCAGTTGAAAATGGATGAAGAAAGTTCAAGACTGTACACATTCAATAGTCCATTTGGCAGATACAGATTCCTAAGGTTACCATTCAGAATTGCCTCAGCTCCTAAAGTGTATCACAAAGCTATCTCTGAGCACCTGGACGGAGTTGACGCTTCAATGGATGACATCATAGTATGGGGAACTCAAGAATGGAGCATGATGAGAGATTAAGGAAAGTGCTGGAAGCAATAAGGAAAGAAAACCTGAAGATGAATAGAGATAAGTGCCTGCTCAGAATGACAGAACTAACATTTGTAAGAGATATTATTGGCAGTGAGGGCATCAGACCAGATCCCAGAAAGGTGTCTGCCATTGGGAACATGCCAAGGTCACAATGTAGAGGTTTAATGGAATGGTCAACTATATGGGTAAATTCATATCCAACCACTCAGAAAAGATGGCTCCATTGAGAAGACGAACAGAAAAAAACATTGAATGGGAGTGGAATCATGTGCATGAAAAGTCATGGAGGGAACTAAAGAAACTGCTCATAGAGGAACCAGTTCTGAGGTTTTACAACCCAGTGAGATCCATCAAGATATCATCTGACACATCACATAGTGGGCTCGGTGGAGTTCTTCTGCAAAAATATGATGACTGGCAACCCATTGCATATGCATCACACTCAATGACAGACGTGGAGAAGTTATACGCTCAAATTGAAAAGGAGTTGCTCAGCATCACATACACCTGTGAAAGATTTCATCAGTTTGTATCAGGAACAGCAATCAGTGTAGAGACTAACCATAAGCTCTTGATTGATTGCATTGTTTCCAAAGTCATTAAATGAATGATAATTAGGCTGCAACACTATACATTGAATGTAGTGTACACTTCAGGTAAGCCAATGTATACAGCAGACATATTGTCTAGAGCTGTTGACACAAGAGACCCCACAAATACCAAAATGGATGAAGACATGAATGCCTTCATGGACATGATCACAAGGGCATTGTCCACATCAAATGCAAAAATGGAGCTCATAAAGTCAGAGACAAACAAAGATGAAACACTGAGACAACTGTGAAAAAACATCTTGGATGGATGGCCCAACATGAAGCAAGACTGCTCATCTGACATTTCAGAGTACTGGAACTGCAAGGTGGAACTATAAGTGGTTGAAGATGTCATCTATAAAGGAAGCAAAATCCTTATCCCAAAGATTCTGAGAAAAGAGAAGCTAAAAAGAATCCATGAAGGACATCTTGGAATCGAAAAGTGCAAGAAAAGAGCACGAGAGGTGATGTACTGGCCAAGAATCAACAATGATATAACAAATGAAGTGTCAAACTGTACAATATGCAGAAAATATCAAGCAAGCAATCCTGCAGAACCACTATAGCCACACCCAGCACCATACAGACCTTACCAGAAGGTAGGTACTGACCTATTCAAATGTCAAGGGAAGGACTATCTTGTAGTCACAGACTATTACTCCCTGTATCCAGAGATGTGTAAATGGAACACCACCACTCCAGATGCTGTAATAACAGGTATGAAAGCCATATTCTCCAGACATGGCATGGCAAGCGAGGTCTTCATAGACAATGGACCCCAGTTTTGAAATTTAAAGTTCCGACAATTTGCCAAATAGTGGGATTTTGCACACACCACGCCAAGTCCTCATTTTCCACAGTCCAATGGACTAGTGGAAAAATCGGTACAGACAGTGAAAAGACTGAAGAACAAGGCAAAAGACAGTGGAACGGACTTCTACCAGAGCATAATAGTATACCTCACAATGCCGCTCAAATGTTGTATGTCACCAGCACAACTCCTTATGGGACATAGGCTAAGATCAAACCTACCCATCAAGGAGAACCTCCTAAAAGCAAAAGAGGGGGAGAAAGTGAGGAAATTCAAAGAACAACAGAAAGAAAAGCAAAGTGTTACTTCGACAGAGGAACAAAAAACCTACCAGAACTCCACACTGGTGACCAAATAAGGCTAAAAGACAAAACAAATTTATGGACTCAGAAGGGAACTGTCCTTAGTGAAGTCCAACCAAGATCATGCACCATTCAGACAGATGAAAGTGCTGTTCTGCGAAGAAATCATCAAGACCATCAAATGGTGCCAGCCACAGTAGATGGAAGGATGGATGCTGTTGAACAACCTGAATACACAGCTGAGAATATATCATCTGAGGCAACAACTGAGATTCAAGGACAATCAATCAGGAGATCGTCAAGACATAAGAAACTCATAGAGAAAATTTAAAGACTTCAAGTTTTAGTGTATGTAAATGTGAACACACAAAACAAGTTTTTGAAAAAAGTGAACAAACTGTTGATAATAATGAAAATGTAAGTTCCTGGTGTTAAAGTTAAAAAAGCAGAGTTATACAAAGAAATAACAAGTAAGCTACTTTTGTTTTAAGTAAGGGAAATGTAATGATAGTGATCATGGTTGCAATACAACTAGCAAAGCCTTAAGGATTATAGCTTCTGTTTGATTATACTTGGCTGCCAGCAGGGGGCTGACCAAGTCTGTAAGATCTGTAATGGAGGCTTGCAGCCTCATGACATGCCTCATGGGCTGTTTACATCAACTGTGAAGTAAAGAAGCTTTTCCTTCATCCATGTATTGTCGAAGAACTCACACATACAAATACAAGATGACACAGATGGCACATAAATGAGAAAGGTTTAGAGAGATATGAGGCAAATGCAGGTAAATGGAATTATTTTAGGGAGACAACTTTGTTAGCATGGATAAGTTGGGCCAAATGGCTTTTTCTGTCCTTGAAAACTCTGATTCTCTGATCACCACTCTTGGTGCTGAGCCATAGCACTAAGACATAATATTTAATTTGTTATTTTAGGTGATTGCCTCTATTTTTAAATGAGCTATTATATTAAAATAGTAGGCTTGAAGGAAGAAATAAAATAGCCAAATATCTCTTTTCTAAAAGCTATCAACTGGAAGTTCTGCATGTGTGAATGTTGTAAGGAATTTGCTGCCATCCATTCTCCATTCATCCGTGGCCAATTGATTATGGTATCTGGACATTATCAATGAATGTTCAAATGTTCTATAGCACAATCTATAGCAGTGACAAGGAAGGAAAACATATCTATTTGTGTCCTGTATCTACTACAACATATTCTTTGGATTTTTTTAATATCATATTGACTGAAAGGTCATGGACCTGAAATATTAATCATATTTCTAGCTTTGCAGATTTATCATGAGCACCCACATTTTTCTAAAATTTTCTGGTTTTGGTTCTGTTTGTTGAAATTTTATTTTTGTATTTCAATAATTTCACTGATAATAAAGTAACTGAAATGATCAATTAAACCTAAATGCACAATTGTAGCTCAGTAATAAAATAACATTTTTTAATAAGTAAAGCTAATAGCCTGCTACATTTCATTTTTGACTATGCTTACATTCGCCCAGCTACCAAAGGAAATTTAAAATCCTTCATAAGCCTTGTCAAATTCTTTCTTACTCCAAAGTAATGACCATGAACAATATTCTCCCAAGCCTTTATGCAAATAAGATAGTTCTGCAGTCAATGGAGTAAAAATAATTTTTGGTCCATCACCACGCATTTCTTTGAAATAAGAATGTTTGAGGCAATTTTTCTCAAAACAGAAGGCATAAATAAAATCCAGGATGGTTAATGGCAGAATTGTCATATAAATATTTAAATTCATATTAAAAGAATCAAGCTAAAGTAGAACAAAAAATGCTGAAGACAACTTAACATTTCATATTCATGACTATCATCAAAATTATGCTGATGACAGGTCTTAGACCTGAAATTATAATTCTGCTCCTCAGGTATTGATGTGTTGAATATTTCCATTTTCCTTGGTCTATCTGGGGGCTGTAGAAAATGGTGGTGCTGCTGTCATGGCAGTGCTGCCACTGGTGTGGGCCCACGGAGAATGGGGAGCGGAGACACAGCCCTCCTGCGTGGTCCATCCGCCAAGACCGACCTCTGTCAACTCCAATGCAGGCTTTGAACAGCCCATTAAAGGAGCCAATGGTTGTTTGGTTTAAAATCCCTCGACCATGGGGTCTGTGCCCAAGATGATGGCAGCAGCCATGAGGGGTTGCAGAATTTGGGGAAGCAGAGGACTGGTGCAGGGCACCATAAAATGGGGAGACCAACCCCCCGCCCCCATCTGAGAAGGAAAAGCAGAAGAGACGACCCATGGGATGGTGACCACGGCGGCTGAAGTTCCCACACAGGCAGTGACTCGAAGTGAGGAACCCACGGAGGCAGTTGGCTGCTGGAGACTGTGGTCAATGGACTCGCACCAGACTACAGACTGCTAGAGACTGGCTCAAAACTGATTGAAGGGGTACCAGGTATCAGAACCGGGATGCGAGAGGGTGCTGAGGGCACTAAAGAATTCCTCATCATATCGGAGGTTTGAATCTGGAGCTCGGATTGCCAGTGGTGTGGACTGGACTCTGTGTGGCTGCAGAGGCTGTGGGAGAGCTGGAGATGAATCCACAGACATTTGTTATCTCTTTTGCTTCTCTTTCTCTGACTAAGAGGCGTTTCAGGTCATTTCTGCCGATGTCGAATCTGTCTGTTCACATAATATGACACTGGATTTATTACAGGGCAATAAATTGAATCTTGACTCTGAATTTTATGTTTTAAATGTTGTTTGTGTATAACTTTTGCCTTTTTGAGGTAAGGTTGAAAATTGTAATCAATGAAAGAGAAAGAAAGAATGGATTTGGAGTTGATAGATAAATCAAGAGAGCTCTTATAGGAAGATTCTCATTACCTAAATTACTATTAAAAATGTTGGAATATATTCTCAAATCTACCCAAGTAAAAAACTGGTCTTTCCAAATCAATGAAAATCAGGCAGTCGATCTCATGGGGAACTGATTCAGATAAGGAATCATTAATCATTGACCTGCATGATTAATTCTGTTTCTTACTCCTCAGGGGATGTCTTACCTGCTCAGTGCTTTCCAGCATTTTCAGTTATTTATGTTGGCTTTACAGTGGAGAGATCATTGAAGACCAAGCTTGTGGAGTTCAATAAGGTCATTACTGATTAGCTTAAGGCTGCATTGGACATTGAAGAAAGATTGTTTTTATTTTATTATTCTTTCTCTGCAGAGAGTAAGGGCAATAGTTGTAACACAAAATTAAATACTGGCATGGGACTTTTTAATTTCATTGGGTACAAATCTGTATCAAAATATGACCGTGGTGGAGTATCTGCAAAGTTCCTTGATTCACATCAAATATATTATAGTTTATTTGAAAATGGGAAAGAATTGAGGAATGTTTAAAGTAGATTCCTATTTCATAAGTCTGGAATGTTTGGGACAAAAACAATTTTTTTTCTTTATTTGTCCTGTGCTCCACAGTTTTAAATCTGTAATCAAATAATTTGCATATAATTAAACTGCACATTCCAGATTTTATTCAAGGCTATTTGTGTACATTTTGGTTTGACCATGTCAAAATTACAGCACTTTTTATACATGGTAATTTCAGGGCACATAATGTTTGGGATATTTGGCTTCAGAGATGTTTGTGAGTACTCAGCTATGTTTAATTGTTTCATTGGTGCAGGTATAAGAGAACTAGGCTTGATTACATTGGAGTCTGTACTTGCCATTTTCCAACATGAAGACTAAAGTTGGTGCCAATGAATGTCAGAGAAGCCACTATGAAGCTGAAAAACAAGAATAAAACAGTAAGAGACATTGCCCAGATCTTAGGATTACCAAAATCATCAGTTTGGAACATCATTAAGAAGAAAGAGCATACTGGTAAGCTCAGTAATCACAAATGGACTGGCAGGCCAAGGAAGACCTTCAATACTGATGACAGAAGAATTCTCATTATAATAAAGAAAAATTCCCAAAAGCCTGTCTGACAGATCAGAAACACTCCTCAGGAGGCAGGTGTGGATATGTCAATGACAGCTGATGCCGAAGACTTCATGAATAGAAATACAGAGGTTACACTGCAAGATGCAAACCATTAGTTAGCCACAGAATCATTCTATAAATGACCAATTGTCCATTTGGAATGAAAATGAGAATAAATCATAGAAGCATTGTGCACTCCACTGATCATGGACCCTTGATAGTCACAGAGTCAATGAGTTATGCAGCATTAAACAAGCCTTTCAGGCCCACACTTGGCACACTTCTTCTCAAATATCCATCCATACTAATTCCATTTACCAGGTTTAGTTCACAAACTTCTATATCTTGGAGTTTCTAGAGCTCATGGAGATACTTAAATGTTGTGCGAAAACCTAGTTCCCTAGGCAATGAGTTCCAGATTCGTTGGGTGAAAAAGTTCTTCCTCAGATCATCCCTAAAACTTCCCTGAATCTTTGCCCTCTAGTTTTAGAAATCCGTGTTGTGGGAAGAGTTTCCTAATATCTGCCCTAATTAATTTGGTACACCTCTTTCAGAACCCACACCATCCCAACCTCCAATATTTCAATGCAATCCCATTCCCCCTACAGTGTTGAGATGAGAACTGCATACAATACTTCCTCTGTGGCCGAAACCATATTTTATGAAACTGTACCATAATTTTCTTGCTTGTTTTAATTCTATGCTACAGCTAATGAATGCAAATATTCTGTATGCCCACATCTCCAGCTCATATATCTGTTCTGTTACCTATAGGGGTTCCCAAGGTCCAAAAATTATTTGTGTAAGTCCTGCCCTTATTAGCCCTCTCAGGATGCACCACCTTACATTAATCAGGGTTAAATTCTAATTGCCATTGCTCTGCCCATTTGACGGGAAGGGAATATCATTCTGTAGCCTATGACTATCTTTCTCATTATCAACAACATCATCATCGTTCGTGTCATCTTCAGACTCACCAGTCATATGTTCTACAAAGATATTCAAATCCTTAAATAAGAGTCAAGATCCCATCACTAATCCCTATGGAATACCACTGTCACAAATCTACCAGAATAAACTCATAGAAATAATATTTGTACAGTAAAACCCCTGGTATTTGGAATTCAGGCAAATGGTAAAAAGAAATGCCGAAAAATAAACAAACAAACAAATAAATAAATGGATAGGTTAAAAAAAAATGTAAGTTTAAAAGTGTAAAAGTAAATGGTTTCTGAAGTAACACATCAACCTTTGGTGAAGTTGGGAGCAAACAATCAGCCAGTGGAGTGCCTTGGTTATGCTTTGCTCATAGCAGAGTTTGAATAAAGTTGTATTTGAATAAAATGTCAGCAGGATGAAGAGCTGGTTGAGGCTGCTAGTTGTTAGGGTGACTCTTTAATGTGTCTCCTTATCCCTGCTTTTTAAGAGTCTTTATCTTTATTAGTATGTTATTAAGTATATTGGTAAGGTTTCATCTGTAAACTTGGGGGGAAGGGGGTTAATTATCTATAATGCTATTATTCATCTTTCAGGCAGCTCTGTGGAGGGGGGAGGAACCTGCAGATGGAACGACAATTAAATGCTTTCAAAGAATGTGACTGAAAATAAAGTAAAATGCTTTAAGGTTTATAGATTCATGCAAGTGAAGTTTGTTCACTGTCGGTACAGTATAGAACTTTTGTTTTTTAAATTGTTTATTCTTAATGCAAGTGTATTAGTTAGGCATTGTACGAGTAGTTTTGATGCAACCAGAAAATGCACTTATCCAGCATCTACCAATCCCCTTAGGTGCTGTATATCACTGTACCATCACAGACTTCTATTTATATTTTCTTTCATAAAGGAAGTTCTCAACAATTTAATTTAATTAAAACAGGTTTTCAAACTGCCCCCAAACTCACATTCCACCTTAAGTAATCCCTATGCCATAAATGCTCTGTGACTAATAAGGGATTGCTTAAGGTGGGATATCAGTGGGAAGGGAAGGTTGACATTAAAAAATAATTATTGTTTGGAATTAACACACTGTTCTCTGTGACATATCATTATTTCAGCTCAAGTTAGCTGAGTGAGTCCATGCAGGGAGGAGAAATAATCAAAAGACACATGAATTAAATAAATTTTGGTGACCAATAAACATCTGTATTGAGGCTGTAAATATTCACTCTAGGTATTTTAGTTGACTGGATATTAAGCCACAAGATTCACTTTGCTAATGACACAGAGATAAGTTGCTTTGGAAATTGCATGGATGGAAGCATTAAATTACAACGAGATAGTAACAGATTAAGGTAGTAGGAATAGCTGTGACAAATGGATTTAACTTCAGGATAAGTAAATTTAGTGTATAATTGTATGCTGGCTCCAAGCTAAGAAGTACTTAATAAGCATTGACCAGTGTACTGGCTTTAATCCTTAGATAATCTACAAGAGAAAGCTACCAGAAATGCAGTGCCTGCAGTTTCCATCATATTTCACTTGTTCTATTCTTGTGGGAGTGGTATACAAGCTTCTTCATAACAAAAACACTGCAGGACAGATTATAAAGGAAGAAATAATGAATGTTTGTCAGAAATGTATAGCAATAATTATGAAGAATTTTAACCTTCACATGGATTGGATTTTTTTTTGGGGGGGGTGAGGCGCAAAGGAAACAAAATAACATGGAGATAGAAATATTCCCAGGGAGGTCTCACCATCCATGATTAACTAACAAAGTTAAAGATGGTATCAAATATAAAGGAAAAAGCAAATACTTGCACAGTCAGATGGTAGGGTAGAATAATATATTATACTTATGAAACAAAGAATAAGGAAGAAAAGATCAGAAGATGAAATAAAACTACACCAAAATATAAAGAGAGAATAAGTATTTCCATGGAGATTTGAAAATGAAAAAAAAAATTATCGAAGTGAGTGTCCTATTTAGAATAAGTCCAGGAAAATAATCATGGAATACAAGGATATGGCAGTTAAAGTAAAGGGGTATTTTGAAGATGTTCAAGCTCTAAATAGTTTATCGTCAAGTGATATTTTCAGCCATTTTAATGATCCTTCCAATGCTTTGCAGCTACTGTATCCCACAATGATGCCCTCAGACAGGACACTCTCAATGGTGCTCCAGTAAAATGTTGTCAAGATGGGAGCTGATAGCCTTGCCCTCCTCAGCCTTCTTAGGAAGTGTAGGTGCTGCTACACCTTTCTGCCTAATAAGCTGGATTTGTGGGCCCAGAATAGGCACACAGAGGAACTTCATGCTTTCTACTCTCTCCATGATTGAGCCATTGGTGTGAGGTGGAGAGTGGTTGACCTTTGTTATCCTGAAGTACACAGTCATATCCCTCATCTTGTCTACATGAAGACCCAGGTTGTTGAACCTCCCCACTTCCTCCCTATTAGCTGACACATCATTGTTACTGAAAACCTGTTATTCAATTTGTATTGAATCTGGCAGTGTGGTCATGAGCCAGCAGAATGAACAGTAGTGGGCTGAGCACTCAGCCCTGAAGTGAGCGAGTGCATTTTGCTTGGCTGACTGTGGTTTTTCAATCAAGATCCAGTTGCAGAGAGGGGCGTTGTGTCCCAATGAAGTTAGGTCAAGTTTATTGTCATCTGACATAATAGTGTTCTCTGGTCCTAGTGCAAAACATGCAGACACACAACCAGTCATAACATCCATACAGGCAAACAATATGTAGGCAGGACAAGTATTCATATATACAAAAAAAAGAATAAATATTGTTTCATGAATATGAGTCCCGGATGGTTAATATTAGCAGTTTCTTTGGTCATTCAGCATTCTCACTGCCCATGGGATGAAGCTGTTCCTCAGCCTGGTGGTGCTGGCTCTGATCCTCCTGTATCTCTTCCCTGATGGGAGCAGCTGAAAGGTGCTGTGTGCTGGGTGGAAAGGGTCCTCAATGATTTTGTGCACCCTCTTCAGACAATGAGCCCGATGGATGAAGGGAGTGGAAGACTTTAGTGATCCCCTCTGCCACTCTGATTGCCTCCATTTCTCTGCAGCAATAAAGCTCCTGGCCTGCTACATCACAGTTACCCAGTTATATAAAGAAAGTTTATCCACCAGCATCTGAGGTACGATTGTGTTGAACACCTAGCTGAAGTCAATGAATAACAACCTGGCAGATGAGGCATCATTCTCTTGATGCATTAGCAAGGAATACAGGGTCAAGTCTATACCATCATCTGTTCAGTGGTTTGGATGGTAGGCAAACTAGAACATTAAAAAACGTAAACCAGGAATTGTGAGGAATGCAAGAAAATTTCTATCACCAAGGAAGTTATAGTGAGTGTAATTTTCCAATATTCTCCAGAACTGGGGAAGGTTTCATTAGATTCAAATAATAAATGTCATGACTACCTTCCTTTATAGTCACTTGGAGAGATTAGAACGTCGTTTTTTATGACTCGATCTGTACTAAAGTTGAGTTGAATTTTCTAGGGTTATTAAACCTTATATCAGTTACTACATTATTACAAACCATTAAAAACTTGGTTACATGATTAAATGATGTTTACAATTGTCAATAAAAGTTTTCTGACCATTCCAAGTTCATCCATCTTCGCAGAACAAAGGAAATCCAAAACGGACCATTTATCTTAAACCTGCAGAGAGAGAGACCTTGGCTAAGAAGACGTTTCTATGGAGACACTCAAAAATGTAAGCAAAGTCTACAGAGACTGCTTGTAACTTGGATTTTAACCCGTACAACAAATATAATGTTTTTTCATAAAACAGGAAACTGCAGGGTAGTTGGCTTCCATGACATTTTATGAGAAAATGTTAGAAGGTTATTATGGACAAGAAAAAAAGATAAAGAGGTAAAGTCAACATTACTTTTGTGAAATGAAAATCACATTTGACCAATTTTTAGCAGTTCTTTGAAGAAGCAACATGTTGTATGGTGGCAAGGATGAGGATTTCATGGAGGTAAGATATCCTTATATGGTGAGTGTTGTAACAAAGTTTATTGTGGAAATAAAAGCTTATAGCGTCAGAGGTAGAACATTCGCATTGATTGAAGATTGGCTAGCATAAATAAATGAATTTTTTTTTCTGTTGACAACCTGTAATGAATGTGGTGCCACAATGTCACTGGTGAAGGTATCAAATGTGCGATTGTTAAATTTGTCTGATCAGACAAAATTAGGTAGGGCAGTAAATTGTGAAGAGGACACAAGAAAGACATGAAAGGATCTAGTTAAGGTTAAGTGAATGTAAAAAAAATTGGACAATTTGTAAAGTGGGAACATGCAAATTTTTCTATTTTGGCAGAAATTAAAAACCATATTATCAATAAGAAATGGCAGAGTTCTAAGATTCAGAGGGAATCTGCATATCCTAAGTAATGATATACAAAAGACTGATAGCAGGAGCAGCAAGTGGTTAGGAAAGAAGTTAATAGAATATTATTGTTATTCAAGAGCATTGAATATAATGTAGGGAGGTTTTAATTTATATTTAGATATACTGAGCTGTAGCAGGCTTTTCTGGCTCATAAGCCTGGGCAGCCCAAATACCCCATATGTTTTGAAGGGTGGGAGGAAACTGGAGTACCTGCAGTTTAAATAAAATTACCATGGGCTCCTTTAATGGGCTGCTCAAAGCCTATACAGAGCTGGTGCAGTTGACTGAGCTGCATCTCCGCTCCTCGCTCTCCGTGGTCTACATCAGTGGCGGCACTGCCATCACAGAAGATCCAGCAATGGCTCCGTATCTGCTCTGAAAGGTTAAACATCTGGCAAAGTGGTACCTTCAACCTTGTCCCACTCTTTTTTTTCATTATGAGAATGTTTATTGTCATACACATAAGTAAAATGTACACATGCACCAAACCTTTTACTTACTGCAGCCAAACAGGTACTTAAAAAAAACTCTAATATTATTAGATTTTAAGATTCATATCGATGGCTTACAATATGTTGCTTTCAATAAATAGGCCAAATCCATTGAGGGAAAATGTGCAATTTTTACAAGGAAGAGATTTGCCTCCTTAACAGTAAAGCTATCTATTTATTCATCAAGAAGTCTTTTCTTTGGCTTGGCTTCGCGGACGAAGATTTATGGAGGGGGTAAAAAGTCCACGTCAGCTGCAGGCTCGTTTGTGGCTGACAAGTCCGATGCGGGACAGGTAGACACGGTTGCAGCGGTTGCAAGGGAAAATTGGTTGGTTGGGGTTGGGTGTTGGGTTTTTCCTCCTTTGCCTTTTGTCAGTGAGGTGGGCTCTGCGGTCTTCTTCAAAGGAGGTTGCTGCCCGCCAAACTGTGAGGCACCAAGATGCACGGTTTGAGGCGTTATCAGCCCACTGGCGGTGGTCAATGTGGCAGGCACCAAGAGATTTCTTTAGGCAGTCCTTGTACCTCTTCTTTGGTGCACCTCTGCCACGGTGGCCAGTGGAGAGCTCGCCATATAACAGGATCTTGGGAAGGCGATGGTCCTCCATTCTGGAGACGTGACCCATCCAGCGCAGCTGGATCTTCAGCAGCGTGGACTCGATGCTGTCGACCTCTGCCATCTCGAGTACTTCGACGTTAGGGATGAAAGCGCTCCAATGGATGTTGAGGATGGAGCGGAGACAACGCTGGTGGAAGCGTTCTAGGAGCCGTAGGTGGTGCCGGTAGAGGACCCATGATTCGGAGCCGAACAGGAGTGTGGGTATGACAACGGCTCTGTATACGCTTATCTTTGTGAGGTTTTTCAGTTGGTTGTTTTTCCAGACTCTTTTGTGTAGTCTTCCAAAGGCGCTATTTGCCTTGGCGAGTCTGTTGTCTATCTCATTGTCGATCCTTGCATCTGATGAAATGGTGCAGCCGAGATAGGTAAACTGGTTGACCGTTTTGCGTTTTGTGTGCCCGATGGAGATGTGGGGGGGCTGGTAGTCATGGTGGGGAGCTGGCTGATGGAGGACCTCAGTTTTCTTCAGGCTGACTTCCAGGCCAAACATTTTGGCACTTTCCACAAAGCAGGACGTCAAGCGCTGAAGAGCTGGCTCTGAATGGGCAACTAAAGCGGCATCATCTGCAAAGAGTAGTTCACGGACAAGTTTCTCTTGTGTCTTGGTGTGAGCTTGCAGGCACCTCAGTTGCTCTCCATTGCAGGCAAAATCTTCGCTAGGATTCTACTAAATAGAATAATACCTAGTGTCGCCGAGAATATTCTCCCAGAATCACAGTGCGGCTTTCGCGCAAACAGAGGAACCACTGACATGGTCTTTGCCCTCAGACAGCTCCAAGAAAAGTGCAGAGAACAAAACAAAGGACTCTACATCACCTTTGTTGACCTCACCAAAGCCTTCGACACCGTGAGCAGGAAAGGGCTTTGGCAAATACTAGAGCGCATCGGATGTCCCCCAAAGTTCCTCAACATGATTATCCAACTGCACGAAAACCAACAAGGTCGGGTCAGATACAGCAATGAGCTCTCTGAACCCTTCTCCATTAACAATGGCGTGAAGCAAGGCTGTGTTCTCGCACCAACCCTCTTTTCAATCTTCTTCAGCATGATGCTGAACCAAGCCATGAAAGACCCCAACAATGAAGACGCTGTTTACATCCGGTACCACACGGATGGCAGTCTCTTCATCAAGAAGTAAGTTTAGAGATATTGTAGACCACAATGGTGAACTTCAATGTTTCAGATGTAGATTTGAATAGCAATAATACAAGGAGTAAAGTGTGTTCAGGCAAACCTTTCTTCATAACATAACATAACATAACATAACATAACATAACATAACAATTACAGCACGGAAACAGGCCATTAGGCCCTTCTAGTCCACACCGAACCAAACACCCCTTTCTAGTCCCACCTCCCTGCACAATGCCCATAACCCTCCATCTTCTTCTCATCCATATACCTGTCCACCCTTTTCTTAAATAATACAATTGACTCCGCCGTCACTATTACTCCCGGAAGCTCATTCTACACGGCTACCACTCTCTGAGTAAAGAATTGTTCTGGCCCAATAAGGATGATGGTATTGCTGGATTTAGTTCTAAGATATGAGGATGGCCAAGTAGAGCAAGTATGTTTAAGGGACATCTAGGAACCACCAATCATAATCTCATGAGATTTTGAATGCCTATAGACCATTCTAAGTGAAAAATAGTCAGCTGGAGTAGTTCCAGTCTCATTGAACTGAGAGCTGATCTAAGCCAGCAGAACTAGAATCACAGCTTGACAGACAAATGTAATTTAACATTGTGAGGCTTTCAAAGTGGAAATATGTCAGTTGTTGCCTAGGTTTAGAGGAAAAAATAAGGAATGAAAGGGCTCTCAGCCACCAGATGAATTAACATTTTCTCATTATACAAAATAGATTTCCCTTAATTTGTTCCTCAATATACTGATAAACAAAATCAACCTTTATTAATTCTATAAGTTAATTCTCCACAGTATTCCTGCAAATTTTCACTTGTCCTATCTAAATACTGATTAAAATTCCCATGATCATCTGATTGGTCTTTCTACATGCACTGCTATTTTCCTAAATTTGTACCAGGTCCTCCTGTTCAGGGCGGAGAAGGATTAAATTACACATAGCACCAATGTTTCCTGTTCTTTCTATTTCTTAGTTTTAGCTCAATTGACTAGACTCCTTAACTTTCTGAGCTAAGTTCCTTCATCTCTACTGGTTTTATTCCCCATTCTCTAAAATCAGGATTACCATAGCTTCTTTTCCAATGTGCCTTTCTCTAATAAACATTACACATCCGAGCATCGGTCACTTCTCTGTCATGCCTGGGAGAGGATGTAAAAGAGATTTTCAGAATGGCTCCAAGAATGAAGGCTATAATTAAGTGGGTAGACTGAAGGTGGGGTAGTTCTTCCAAAGACGGAAGAGGTTGTAAGGTCATTGTTAAGAGATATGTAAAGTTATGAAGAATATAAGCAGAATAGATATAATCCATTCCCAGTGACATAAAGATCTGCAGGACATAGAATAAAGGTGATTGGCAACAGCCCAAAGATGACACATTGAATATGGTTAAGCTCTGCACAATAGGTTCAAGAGCAGTAATGGAATCAGATTCAAATAAAGCAATCAAAAGGGTGCTGAACAAATATCTGAATGGAAAAAATAATGGTGGTGTTGCCAGAGCTGTTGTAAAGCCAATGTTGTCACTGGTGTGAACCAAGGAGAGAGGGGAGAGGAGACATAGTGCTGTTCTGCAGAGTCGTCTCACCCAGTCCTACTGCTGATGGCTCTGTGAAGGCTTAAAAGACCTGTTAAAGGAGCCAACTGTGTAATTTTTTTAAAATCCTGCCACCGGGAGGGTTTTTGCACAGGATAATGCCACCTGTGCTGGACAGAGGTCCTGAGGGAGCAGTGGACCAGAGCAGGGCACAAAAAAACAGGAAGAACACCCACCCGACACCCCATTGAGGAAAAGCATAAGAGATAACCCTACAGGATGATGACCACAGCAAAGGACTCAGTGGCTGAAGGATCCACATAGCCTCTCAGTTGTTGTTGTATTATTGCAGTTGAAAGGATCATACTAGCTGAAGGTTGCTGGTGACTTTTGCAGTCAAAGGACCCACAGGGCTTTTGGAGGTTGGCTCATGGGAACCAGTCTATGCCGAAGGATTTGAGAGCTTGTTGAGGGCAAGAAAGGCTCCTGAAGAAGATCCTAAAAGCCTCCTGATGCTATTGAAGGTTTGGATCTGGACCTTGGGTTGCCAATGGATTGAACAGGGATCAGTGTTTCTGAAGGTCCTTGCTTTTGCTTCTCTTTCTCTTACTGTTATAGGCAGCAGGCAAAGCTAATAGCAACCTTTGGATTGAATTATGGTAGAAAAAATGAAATTTTGTATAATATTACATGTTTTATATTATTATATGACAATAAAAGGAATCTTGAATAAGTTGCAGTGCTCTGATGAGAAGGATGAAGCCAATGGGCTAGCTAGTTTGTTTTTACATAGAGATGCGGTGGATATAGACTGCATGAGCTCCTTATTGTAACTATTCTTGATTCAGTGAACAGCGATGATCCCTCAATAAGTTTTATTTACTTCCTATATCAAATTCACTGAAAACTTTGACATCTAGCTATGCTGATGTTATTTCTTCTTGAGATGGAGTTGTTTAGTGATTGACTATTGATTGTCTGATTCAAATCTGTTGTGTTGAATTAATTCCCTTGCTGCAAATCAGGCTTCTCTCATATAAACATAAGAACTTGAAGCAGCAGTGAGCCACCTGACCCCTTGTGCCTGCTCTATCATTCAATAAGACCAATTAGTCAGCTAATTACTGTATTTATCCCAGAAGGTCTCATAAGGTTCTATATGATTGCAATTAGTATTCAAATTCACTTGCAGTAAAGGATTTCTTACCACTCCTATTATTTGTAGGGACTATTATTTACAGTGACTAATATACAAATACACTAATATCTCCCACAACATCAATTCACCATTTTCACATTTACATTTTCCTCACATTTATTCATATATTCCATCTATTTTGTTCTATTTCTCCTATGGCTTGTGTATATCCCATGAAGTTTATCTGAATTCTTAGAATCCACATTGGCTCCAAACAGTATTATCAGCAAACTCAATCCATTCATTCAAGCAATTGAAGTAAATTGTGAATGGTTGAGGCCTGGGTACTGGTCTGTATACCAATGGTCACAATATCCAATCAGAAAATTACCCATTTTTTTCCTTCTCTCTGTTCTCTGTTAATTCAATTTATGTCTGTGCATTACCTCGAAAACCCTGTACTTTATTTTCAGTAAGGTCCTCCCTTAATGACCCTTTAAAAGTCATATAACAATTACAACACAGAAACAGGCCATTTTGGCCCTTCTAGTCTGCACCAAACTAAGTACCCTTCTCTAGTCCCACCTACCTGCACCCTGCCCATAACTCTCCATTCCCCTCCCATTCATATACCTATCCAATTTTTCCTAAAATGACAAAATTGACCCTGCCATCACTACTTCTCCCAGAAGCTCATTCCACACACCCTCCACTCTGAGTAAAGAAGTTCCCCCTCATGTTACTTCTAAACTTTTTCCCCTTACACTACATAACTTCAAGACCTTGAACAAATTTGCTGACCATAATTTTCACTTCTGCACAATCCTGATATGGTTTCTAACTATCCTGTTAATCATCTTAAATAATAGATTCTAGCATTTTCCTACATTAAAATCAAGCTAAATTGTCTCTATTTCTTCATTTACTCTCTTCTACTTTTCTTAAATAAAGTAACAGTTGCTACCTTTGTACAGGTGAGAACCGTTAAAGGATCTACAGAATGCTGGAAGAGGACAACCATTGTTTGAATGATCTCCAACCACCTTTATTTTTAAATTTTATTTTTCATTTGCATGAAAACATATACAGTATTTATCCATAACATAAGAATAATAAAAACTATGACACAAAAGAAATACAGTTTTTATATATTTTCTCCCCCTACCCACCCCCCTCCCTCTCCAAAAAAAGTAGTAAAAAGGCTGTCTAATAAACCTATATATTGAAATTAATTAATTGCAGTTTCCATAAAAATCTTATACCATAACTAATTAGGATGGATTTGGATGGGGGCGCGGTGGACTCTGCAGGTAAAGTCATAGCAATAAAATCCATGTAGGATTTTCAAATCTTTCATAAATTATACGTTATTCTCTCTAACGATATACAATTTATAAATTCCATTCACCATCTATTCAACCCCACCATATCACCAGATTTCACACCTATAGATTTCTTTGTATTGCTATCGCTACACTTAAAAACTTCTTTTGATAAATATCTAACCAATTGGGAAATATCTACCCAATAAAAATACTATGGGATCCTTCAAAATTTGCGTCTTCAAAACTTGTCCCAATAAAATACTTATATCCTTCCAAAACCTATCTACCTTTTCACATTCCCAGACTGCATGCAGGAAAGATCCTACTTTATTACATCTAAAACATTGATCAGAACAATTCGAATGAAGTGTATGCAATTTATATGGAGTATAATATAATTGATGTAAAAAATTAAATTGTACCATTTGATATCTAACATTAATTGTATTGGTTACACTTTCATAGCATAATTTTCACCATAATTCTTCTTGAATCTATATATTTAAATCTTTATACCATCTGGATTTAGATTTGAATTAATCCTTTTTCTGAATAGTCTCTTTTAATTTGATGTACATATTGGTAAAGAATCTTTCAATAAACATATCAGTTATTAGATATTCAAATAGAATTTGTTCTGATAATTTAAAAATCCTCCCTAATTTTCTTTTTAAATATGATTTAAGTTGATAATAAGAAAAAATAGTATTATGTGGTATTTTATACTTACCTTTCAATTGGTCAAAAGTCAAAAAAGCGGGTCCCAAAAAAAATCCCTTATTTTTTTATTTCCACAATTATACCAAACATCAAAATAATGATTATTAAGCATAAAAGGAATGACAGGATTTTGATTTAATATCATTTTAGCCAAAACTGATAATTCTTCATTCCTCTTTCTACATGTACTCCATTCCATACTTTACATGGCCTCAAAATTGGTGTATCTAAGTTTTCCTTTCATTAATTTCTTATGCCATTTATATAAAATGTGTTCAGAATTATTTTCTCCTAATTTGCTCATTTCAATTTGCACCCATGCAATCTTTTTATTGCTCAGATAATAAGAAGATACAAATCTAAGTTGAATTGCTTTATAATAATTTTTTTAATTAGGCAATCGAAGTCGCCCTTGATCAAATTTCCATGTTAATATTTTTAATGCCATCTGAGGCATTTTATCCCTCCAAATAAATCTTCTTACATTTTTATTTAAATCCTGAAAAAAAAATTATTGGTACAAAATTTGGTAAAGATTGAAAACGATATTGTATTCTAGGAAAGATATTCATCTTCACACAATTAATCCTTCCAATTAAAAAAAATTGGCATATCTTTCCATCTTAATAAATCTTCTTTAATTTTCCTCAATACAGGTATGTAGTTTAATTTAAATACATTATTTAAATTTTTATCAGCATTAATTCCTAAATGTTTAATTGCACCATTGCACCATTCTGCCATTTAAATTTTGTCTTTTTCTTAACTTGAACATAATCTGTCTCGATCATTCGCATCACTTCACTTTTATCAATATTTACTTTGTAACCTGATTCTAAACCATACTCTGCCAATCGATCAGTTACTTTTTGTAATGAGCTTTCAGGGTTTGTCAGATATAATATTACATCATCTGCAAAAAGACTAATTTTGTGTTCTTTATTGTGTATCGTAAAGCCTTCAATCTCATTATCACTTCTAATCACCTCAGCTAAAGGTTCTATAACTAATGCAAATAAAAATGGATATAGTGGACATCCTTGTCTACATGATTTTTCCAACAAAAAGTATTTTGATATTTGTCTATTTTTAATCACTTTAGCATTTGGAGAATTATATAATGCTCTTATCCAGTTTCTAAAACTTGTCGGAATTCCAAAAACCTTCCAAAATCCCATTCTAATACCTTTTCTGCATCTAAAGCTAAGGCCACTGATGGTATTTTACTTTTCTGAGCTATATCTATTAAACTTAAAAAATTTAACAATATTATCCGCTGATCTTCTATTTTTAATAAAACCTGTCTGGTCCATACTAATCAATTTAGGTAAATATTTAGCTAATCTATTAGCTATTAGTTTGGACTTAATTTTATAATCATTACTCAATAGTGAAATTGATCTTTATGAAGATGGAAGCAAAGGGTCCTTCTTGTTTTTTATTAACTCAGTTTTAAATGACTCAGGTAAGTCCCAAATATCTTCCATTTGATCTAACAACCCCATAAATATCGGAATTAATAACTTGTAGTGGCTACTACGGTAGAGCTACTGAAGTAATACAAAAAGCACATGCCTTACTAGTCAACTGACGACTGGCTTATTCAGGGTTTACAGGCTTCTTTTATATACTGCATGTCCCAGGCTCCACGGGTCAAGGTGGGATGTCACTATGAGGTTGCTGCTGATCTACAGGACTGTTCGGCTCCGAATCATGTACCGGCATCACCTACGGCTGCTAGAACGCTTCCACCAGCGTTGTCTCCGCTCCATCCTCAACATTCATTGGAGCGACTTCATCCCTAACGTCGAAGTACTCAAGATGGCAGAGGCCGACAGCATCGAATCCACGCTGCTGAAGATCCAGCTGCGCTGGGTGGGTCACGTCTCCAGAATGGAGGACCATCGCCTTCCCAAGATCGTGTTATATGGCGAGCTCTCCACTGGCCACCGTGACAGAGGTGCACCAAAGAAGAGGTACAAGGACTGCCTAAAGAAATCTCTTGGTGCCTGCCACATTGACCACCGGCAGTGGGCTGATATCGCCTCAAACCGTGCATCTTGGCGCCTCACAGTTCAGCGGGCAGCAACCTCCTTTGAAGAAGACCGCAGAGCCCACCTCACTGACAAAAGACAAAGGAGGAAAAACCCAACACCCAACCCCAACCAACCAATTTTCCCCTGCAACCGTGTCTGCCTGTCCCGCATCGGACTTGTCAGCCACAATCGAGCCTGCAGCTGACGTGGACTTTTACCCCCTCCATAAATCTTCGTCCGCGAAGCCAAGCCAAAGAAAAAAGAAAGGACTGGGAAGTTTAAATTTAGCCTTGTAAGTGTCCCGCGCCTTCCAGCGGGAGACTCAATAGCTTAACATGCTGTTCCTCGGCACTCAGTATCTGTCGCATGCGGTGAGTATGCAGCGTCCATATTATGATTCTGCATGCCCACAGAACCGCGCCAGCAACAGTTCATGTTGCTGCACTGTGCACCCACTCGGCCTGCTGTACGGCCACTACATTACCCTCCACAGAATTGTCACCGGAAAGTAAAACACCAGTTGTGTGTGCCTTAGGAGGATGCCCAAACCATCTGGGCTGGGGGCATTGAATGGATGTAGTGGACACATGGGCAGACTCGAGTCTGTCTACACCAAACAGCTGCGAATGTCCCCCAATGTCTAAAGTAAACACAACTTTGTCCCTCTTAATCACGCAGAAAGGGCCCTCATATAGGTTGTTGTAATGGCGCTCCTGGGACTTGTCTGCGTACTAAAACAAAATCAGCATCGAGGAGCTGTGGGGGAACATATTGTTTAGGTGTTCCATGCCAGCTAGTAGGAACAGATTTCCTGCTAGTGATACTGCGTCGAAGTTGCTGAAGGACATCCAGGTCAGAGATGGTTGTGAAATGAATGTCACCTGGAACTGTAAGGACCGTGCCATAAACCATCTCTTCAAATGATGCAGACAAATCTTCCTTTTGGGCCGTGCGAACTCCCAGTAGAACTCATGGCAACTCATCAACCCAATTGGGACCAGTGAGTCGGGCTTAAGTGCATACTTTAGTTTCCGGTGGAAATGCTCCACAAGGCTGTTGGACTGTGGGTGGTATGCCGTAGTATGGTGGAGGTGTATGCCACAAAAGCATGCAAAGGCAGATCATAATGCAGAGGTGAATTGTGCTCCGCAATCTGAAGTTATGTGCGTTGGGTCACGAAATCTAATGATCCAATTGACGATGAATGCCCTAGCACATGTTTGAGGGTCACTGGATGGCAACAGGAAGGCCTCTGGCCAGTGCGTGGAATGGTCCACCACTGTTAAAATGTATCTCATGTTCTGAGATACCAGCAATGGCCTGAGCAGGTCCACGTGCACGTGTTCAAACCTCCTGTGTACCGCTGGAAAAGGCTGAAGAGGTGCCTTGGTGGGTGCTGAATTTTGGCCATCTGGCAGGAGGCGCATGTACGTGCCCATTGAGCGACGTCTTTTCTTAGTCTATGCCATCTGACATGAGCTTGACTGACATTCTGATGGATGGATGAGACAAGCCGTGTGTCTGGTCGAAAAGGTGTCTCCTCCATGATGCCGGAATCAATGGTTGAGGGTAACCCAAAGACAGATCACAAAGAAGGGTTGAGCTGTTATATGTCCAGGTTAGTCATGGCCATACTGTATGCCTGAACATCGGGGTCTATGGCCTGTGCGCTGGCCAATTCAGGAATGTCGATTCTACCCTGAATATGATATACAGTAGGTCTGGACAGCATATCTGCAACGAGATTGTCTTTCCCTGAAACATGGCACACGCCCGTCATGAATTCTGAAAAGTATGATAAGTGACTCTGCTGTCTTGCCAACCATGGATCCATTATTTTGCTGAAGGGAAAAATGAGTGGCTTATGATCTGTAAACACAGTGAAATGGCGACCTTCCAAAATATATCGGAAGTGCCGTGTGGCTAGATACAATGCCAACAGCTCCCGATCAAATGTAATATATTTAATTTCCGCTGGCCTTAAATGCCTGCTGAAGAAAGTGAGGGTTTGATAATGGCCATTGACGTACTGCTCAAGAACCGCACCCACGGCCATACTCGAGGTGTCAGTGCTCAGTCCCAAGGTAGCATCAGAGTTGGGATGGGTGAGCATTACTTCCTTGGCCAATACCTCTTTGGTAATTGTAAACACAACCTCCGCTTTTGATCTCCAGGTAACATCCCTGTGCTTGGTGGAGACGATCTGGAACAGTGGTCGAAGAATGTCAGCAGCTGCAAGAATAAACCGGTAATAAAAGTTTATCTTGTCCAGAAAGTTCTACAGTTCCTTAACCGTAGTAGGTTTGGAAAAAGCACGGACTGCGTCTACTTTGCTGGATAAGGGAAATATATCGTCGGCCGTGATCCTGTGTCCTAGGAAGTCGATGGCGGACTGCCAAATTGACATTTGCCAGGGTTGATGGTAAGACCGAATTCCTCTAGCCATTGGAAAAGGCGGCACAAATGCAGGTGGTGATCTTGCTCAGTCTGACTGGCTAGGAGGATGTCATCCAAGTAAATCTATGAAAACTCCAAATCCCTGCCTAAAGCGTCCATTAGCTGCTGGAAGGTTTGAGCAGCATTTTTCAATCCAAATGGCATTCTAAGAAATTCAAAAAGCCCAAAAGGGGTAATAATTACTGTTTTAAGAACATCATCCTTATGAAAAGGTATCTGATGATATCCTTTGACCAGGTCAACCTTGGTAGAAATGTGGCAATGGTGTAAATGGGCAGCGAAATCCTGTATATGAGGAATTGGGTACCTTTCGGGTGTAGTAACATCATTACACCTATGGTAATAGTCGCAGGGTCTCCATCCACCTGTTTTCTTGGGTACCATGTGTAAGGGAGATACCCAAGGACTGTTGGAGCGTCGAATGATACCCAATTCCTCCATTGCCATAAACTCCACCTTTGCCTGCAGCAGTTTATCAGGTGGAAGATGACAAGCTCTGGCATGAATCGGTGGGCCTGAAGTATCTATGTAATAAGACACACCATGGGCTGTTTTTGAGGCATTGAAATTAGGAGTGAGAATACGGGGAAATTTGTTGAGCAGGGCAGCATAGGCATTCTTGTGCAGTGTATGTACCCTGAGCTGGGAAACACTCCCTTTGCTGCGTGCCAGTGGGTATGCATTAAAAGTGGTGGCATGAACCAATTTCTTCCATTTCATGTCTACCAGTAAGTCATGGGATCATAAAATGTCTGCATCCAAAATGGGCTGAGCAACAGTAGCTAAGACGAAATTCCAATGGAATGTGGTCCCTCCTATTCCAATTGTGATCCGTCGCGTGCCAAAGCTAGGAACGGTAGTTCCATTCACCGCTCAAAGAGCCAGGTGTTGTCGTTTATCTGTTCTTTCAAAATAGGTCAGCAGGAGTAGACTGACCTCAGTCCCTGTGTCTACAAGAAACTTGCACTTACCCACATCATCTTGAAGATACAATAGACCAGTATTTGCGTCAGCTGCCAAGGCCACTACTGGCAGCCGGCTCTTTTTGTTTCCTACCTTTTTCCTGTAATAGGTACATGGCTGGACACATTTATGGGCATTCTTTCCCCAACGGCGATGGTAAAAACACCAATCTTGACTCACGTTAGCACATTGCTCCTTCTTTGATTGAACTGCAGATACAGGAGGCTTGTAGGATGCAGGAGATGTATCTGCTGCTAAAACAGGCTGTATTTGAGCAGACTCTTGTGTAGCAGTACAATAGAGCCTGTCAGCCTCCTGTGCTATGTCATGGGGACAGTGGAAATCCATGCTAGTGATGGGTATGGCGACACAAGCTGGGAGTTTTGATAGGAATAGGATTTCAAAGAGCAGGCAATGAGAATGAGCATCCACCAATGCAAGGATTTCATTCATTAGGTGCGATGGATTCTTTTCACCCAGGCCTTCCATATTCAAAAGCCGCATGCCATGCTCATGTCTTGTCAATTCCAGTGTATCCAGGAGAAACTGGCAGAACCTGGTGTACTGGTTCTCTGCCGGGGGATTGGCAATAAATTCACTCACTCGAGATGTGGTAGCAGCATCCAATGCACCTACAACATGCCAGAACCTTGTGTCCTCTGCGGTTATGCCCCGAAGACGAAACTGGGTTTCAGCCTGAATAAGCCAAACCCGACATTGATGGGTCCAGAAAGGAGGCAAGTGAAGACCAACTGCATTAACTGCCTCCGTGGCAGTAGCAGCTGCTGCTGCTATAGCTGCGTCCGTTATGACTGTAGACTCAGGCTTCAGCTGAATCTTACAGTCGGATTCATCGATTGCAGTGGCTACTACGGTAGAGCTACTAAAATAATACAAAAACATACACCAGACTAGTCAACTGAAGATTGATTTATTCAGGGTTTACAGGCTTTTTTTTGCATGTCCCAGGCTCCATGGGACAAGACAGGACTTCACTATGAGATTGCTGCCGATCCATAGGACCGGCAAGTTTAAATTTAGCCTTGTAAGTGTCCCTCGCTTTCCGGCGGGAGACTCAATAGCTCAATGTGCCGTTCCTCGGCACTCAGTACCTCTCGTGTGCGGTGAGTATGCAGCGTCCATATTATGGTTCTGCTCACCCACAGAAGTGCGCTGGCAACAGTTTGCATTGCCATGCTGTGCGCCCCACTTGGCCCGCTACACAGCCGCTACAAACTCTTTAAATTCTTTATAAAACTCTGGAGAGAAACCATCCTCCTCTGCAGCCTTATTGTTTGGTAAAGACATCAATATATTATATAATTCTGTAACTGTAAATGGATTTGTTAATTTTGTTTTCTCTGCTTAACTGTGGTAAAGTAATTTTGGACAAATATTCGTCTATTTTATCCTCATCCTTCAAAGATTCCGATTTATATTATTTCTTAAAGAATTTCATAAACACATCATTAATACCTTGTATTTTGTAACCAGGATAACCTGAATCATCTTTTACAGCTAATATTGTTCTCGATACTTGTTCAGTCTTCAATTGCCATGCTAAAACTTTATGAGCTCTATCTCCCAACTCATAATATTTTTGTTGAGTTTGTCTTGTATCCCTCTCTACTCTATGTTTGTATTGTATTAAGCTTCAATTTCTTTAAATCTAATATTTTCCTTTGTTCATCGTTCCCTCAATTTTGCAATTCTTTTTCCATCTTTGGAAAATTTGGTGGACACTTTTTCTGAGACTGGTGAGGCCAAGTTTCTCCAGCATTGAGTTTCTACTTCTATCAATGTGTCTGCAGACTTTCGTGTGTTTACTACAAATAGTTAATTGGTTCATTGTACTTATAAGTATATTAAGTAACACAACAAAGCCTGCCTTATGAAGTTATGACTCTCCTGTACTAGTTCTCAGCCATGTTCAAGATGCCCTATTATTTGGTGCAGCCATATTCAGTGAGTAAAATTTGCCATAAGTTTGATACATCCTATTTCTGCAGTCCTGAGTCACAAATTTTGCATCTCAATTTGCTTTGATATCTTCACCATATTCTGAGATCTTTACACTTATTTTCTGCATGAGCATGAACTACTCTTAAATTTGCCCTTTTGTCATATTTAAATTTAAATTTATTTTTTAATTTTAAAAATTTAGATGTACAGCCCTTTTGGCCCATGAGCTTGTGCCACCCAATTACACCCAATTGACCTATAACTCCAGGTATGATTGTTTTGAATGGTGGGAGAAAACCGGAGCACCTGGTGGAAACCCATGCAGAAATGGGGAGAGTGTACAAACTCCTTACGGACAGTGCAGGATTTGAACTCAGGTCCTGATCGCTGGCACTGTAACAGCCTTACGCTAACTGCTATACTAACTGTGCCACCATAAGAAAATTATGAACATATATTTGTCTGGAAAACTGGAACAGCAAATTTCTTTCAGATGACGTGTATTATTACATGCTTGGATATTCAAGATTACTTTATTGTCATGTAATAGTGCAGAATGTATAATATTACACAAAATTGTCTTTTGCCTGTGTGATGGACTGTAGTGACAGTAAGCAGACACAAGATACAAAGACTGAAACAAGAGGCTTTATTCAGCTTAAAGTCTCTGCTGTGGCCCGCTGTGCCTTGCTCCTGAGTGACTGACCTCGAGAGCGGCCGGATGTGGCTTATATCCTGCCAGGTGTTGTCTGTTCTCCAGTGATCTTCCTGCAGGTACAGTGGCCGCCCCCTGCAGTAAGCTAGTGGTGTATCACCACAACCTGCCTTAAGGCAGACAGGAAGTCACCATTAGTGTCGCCTGGTGCTCCTTACAGAATGAGAAAACAAGAAGCAAAAAAAGAGTCCCTTCAGTCACTGAGTGTCTGTGCAGTCACTTCCCATGTTCCCGTAGCCTCTGCAGCTGCATAGACTCCTGTTAGATTCATCGTCAATCTGCTCTCCAGATCCAAGCCCCGAACACAATCAGGAGCCTACTTCCTAATGTCTGCTGAAAGACAAGAAATAGTTAATATATGAATTTGAAATTACTTTCTGCAGAAGCTATGAAATTATGTTTTTTTTTGCATAGAACTTATTTTTTTCCATTCTGAAGTGTCTCTTTACCTTCTAAGAGTGGCCGTTCACACAGGAATATCCATATCACACTGTGAGTTTAGACAGAATACCCGAAGTGCGGTATTGACGTCCTATTCATTAGCCCATTGTTGGCAGACCGCCCGCAGTTCAATTTAGACTACATCCATGGAAATGTCTAGGGGTTGTGGAAGTAACATTTTGGAATGGGAATTCCCATTACAATCTGTCGTCCAAGTAGCCCAGTGGTTGTAAAGAATAGAGAGCTTGTCTCATGAGATAGAGATAGAGAGCTCTAGAAAAGCTCTGATTAGCATCAGGCCTCACCTCAGCTCTTTGACAGAATTAAATGAATACACATGCAAATTGTATCAATGCTTGATTTGCAGGGAATGCCATTGATTCATGGTTATGTTAATATCTTCTTCTTCTTTGGCTTGGCTTCGCGGACGAAGATTTATGGAGGGGGTAAAAGTCTACGTCAGCTGCAGGCTCGTTTGTGGCTGACAAGTCCGATGCGGGTCAGGCAGACATGGTTGCAGCGGTTGCAGGGGAAAATTGGTTGGTTGGGGTTGGGTGTTGGGTTTTTCCTCCTTTGCCTTTTGTCAGTGAGGTGGGCTCTGCGGTCTTCTTCAAAGGAGGTTGCTGCCCGCCAAACTGTGAGGCGCCAAGATGCACGGTTTGAGGCGTTATCAGCCCACTGGCGGTGGTCAATGTGGCAGGCACCAAGAGATTTCTTTAGGCAGTCCTTGTACCTTTTCTTTGGTGCACCTCTGTCACGGTGGCCAGTGGAGAGCTCGCCATATAACACGATCTTGGGAAGGCGATGGTCCTCCATTCTGGAGACGTGACCCACCCAGCGCAGCTGGATCTTCAGCAGCGTGGACTCGATGCTGTCGACCTCTGCCATCTCGAGTACTTCGACGTTAGGGATGAAAGCGCTCCAATGGATGTTGAGGATGGAGCGGAGACAACGCTGGTGGAAGCGTTCTAGGAGCCGTAGGTGGTGCCGGTAGAGGACCCATGATTCGGAGCCGAACAGGAGTGTGGGTATGACAACGGCTCTGTATACGCTTATCTTTGTGAGGTTTTTCAGTTGGTTGTTTTTCCAGACTCTTTTGTGTAGTCTTCCAAAGGCGCTATTTGCCTTGGCGAGTCTGTTGTCTATCTCATTGTCGATCCTTGCATCTGATGAAATGGTGCAGCCGAGATAGGTAAACTGGTTGACGGTTTTGAGTTTTGTGTGCCCGATAGAGCGCATCGGATGTCCCCCAAAGTTCCTCAACATGATTATCCAACTGCACGAAAACCAACAAGGTCGGGTCAGATACAGCAATGAGCTCTCTGAACCCTTCTCCATTAACAATGGCATGAAGCAAGGCTGTGTTCTCGCACTAACCCTCTTTTCAATCTTCTTCAGCATGATGCTGAACCAAGCCATGAAAGACCCCAACAATGAAGACGCTGTTTACATCCGGTACCGCACGGATGGCAGTCTCTTCAATCTGAGGCGCCTGCAAGCTCACACCAAGACACAAGAGCAACTTGTCCGTGAACTACTCTTTGCAGATGATGCCGCTTTAGTTGCCCATTCAGAGCCAGCTCTTCAGCGCTTGACGTCCTGCTTTGCGGAAACTGCCAAAATGTTTGGCCTGGAAGTCAGCCTGAAGAAAACTGAGGTCCTCCATCAGCCAGCTCCCCACCATGAACATTTTCTTAATAGTGGATGAAATAACCCTGAATGTAAGCCACATGCCATCTAATACATGTTTACAAAGTCAATTTTTTTCTACTTGTTTTTATTAGCTGCATTACACTTTAATAATTTCAGAAGGAGTTAGTGTTCCAATGACATTTTCAAAAATAGTGATGTATTTAATGTAATGTGATTGAAACACAAATCAGAAAATAAGATTCAATCTGTGATAAAGTAGTTTAATTGTTAGGAGAATAACACGTTTATTACTTGTTAATATTCAGTGCAATACTGTGAGATGTTTTATTGACTTAGAAACATTATCAGGCCAAACCACGATGCATATAAAATGGTGATGTGAATTGCATAAACTACAAGAATAAAATAAATTGGTGAAACAATGAACCTGACAGCTGTAAAAACAGAATTAAGTGATAAAAGGTACCACATGGTTATTGGACCTTTGTTGATCAATTTTGTTATTGCTGGAAGCTTTCCATTATTTGCTTCAATTGCAATGGCCTTATTTCTATCCCTGAAAAGAGCTTGAATTTTTTTTAATTCTTGAGATAAAAATGTACCAAAAAGCAATTATCTTCTGGGCAAACATAATTTCAACTCTGCAGTATTATGAGTCAAAGTAAAGATGAAGAACCATAGTTAAGAGACTCAAATCTAAATAGAAGTCTGAAAAATAAAACATTAATATTGGATGAATATAAAACAGAGTAAAATATAAAAAAAATAATCTAGGCCCAGTAGTTGTTAAAAAAAACAAGAATGAAATCATTGTGTTCACCAGCGGTGACACGTTAAAAATCCATGGATTTCAGTGGTGATGGACAGAAGAGGGGTTATATTCTTGGACTACTAATGCATAGATTAGAGTTCCATTACTATCAAGGTTGCCTTGGACTTTATATTCATTTACATATCTTTGCTTAGTATTATGTATTGTAATTTATATTTTCTGGTTTATGCTGTGAAGGTTCTTTCACTTTTACCAGTTGAAAGTCATATAATTGTGTGCTCTGTTCAAATATTACACAGAATCCCATTAAGGAATAATCCCTAATTGTGGCATATTGCCACCAAAGTGCCTACAGAATGTCCATAGGTGGCGATCCTTCACTGCTGACCATAAAATCTGAGCCTTTGATTTTATTGAGACAGCAATGCTCCTGTGAATATTTGATCTATTTGTTTTAGTGGAAAGAAGAATTATTTGTTTTTAAACCTAGAAATCAAATGGTAAAACTTTGATAAAAATGCAGAGTGCTATGTATATTTTATGTCTGAAACCAGTCTGAGATAAGATGAGAAACAAGGACAGTGATGAAGAGAAACGATAACTAAGGATAAATCCTGGGTTGCAGACTACCTGGTTTTGACTTCAGATAGGAAATCTTTAAATAACAAATGTAATAAAATGACCCAATGAACATGCAAAGAGCATAGTCATAGCTCAATGGACTGATTGTTGTAGTATGAAAAGTATAAGGCAGACATAACTAATAGTTTACTGGAGTGGGTCAAATCAGAAGGAACCTGATAGAATTGAAGAAACTACCTTAAGATTCAGACTTCAAGATTTGACCTAAAGAAGTTCTAGCCCATAGATAAGAGAATATTTTCCCATTAATTATTGATATGGACCAAACTAATTTTATTAAAAATCATTACTCTTATTATAACATATATCGATTATTGAAGATCTTATATTTACCTTCCACTCCAGCAATTGAATGTGTTATTTAATTAGATGCAGAGAAGATGTTCGACTGGTTGTTTGCTACCTTAGGAAAATTTAATTTTGGTCCAAATTTTATTAAATGGATTAAACTATTCTTATCCTACAGCTTCAATTCATACTAATTCACAACAATCTAAACTTTTTAGGTTTTAGAAGGGAACTTGGCAAGGTTGCCCTTTAAGTCCTCTGCTCTTTGATCTGGTATTGGAACCCTTAGCACTTGCTCTTTGTGAGAGTAGTTTTCACAGGGATGACCAGGAATAGAGTTGAACATAAAAGTTTCCTTATATGCAGATGATTTTTTTGCTCTTTATTTCAAATCCTGAGGCCTCTATACCAAATATATTAGCCTTTTTTGCTCAATTTAGTTAGTTCTTGGTTATAAATTACATTTGCATAAGAGTGAACTATTATCCCTAAAGGGGTCTTTTTCAAGATATTCCAATTTCCTTTTTAATATAGTGAAAGACCAATTTAGATATCTGGGAATTACAATTTCTAGGAGTTACAAAAACCTATTGAAATAAATTTTTTGGTTATTATTTAATAAGACTAAATATTATTATTGGGATGGTCACCCTCATCAATTACAATGATTGTACATATCAATTCAATTAAAATTATTATTTTACCTAAATTTTCATATCTCTTTCAATCTTTATCAATTTTCATTCCAAAATCATTTTTTAACTAATTGGATTTGTTGATTTCTTCATATATATGGCAAGGAAAACAATCTCATATAAATAAGGCTAATTTCCAAAAGACTAAACGGAATGGAGGATTATTACTTCCAAATTTTATATTTCATTATTAGATGGTGAAAATATATAATTTATTCTTATTGTTACATTTTGATAAATTAGTCGACCGTCCTTGTTGGGTAGAAATGGAATTGAATTTTTAAAAATTATTATCTATATTGGCAATTTTTGTTTTTTTTTACCCTTTTCCTTTTCTAAATTGACAGATAATCTGATAATGAGGTATGGGTTGAGAATATGGGCACATTTTGAGAAATATTTAGGATATCATAGTTTTTCATTTGCCAGCCCAATTATATATAATCATCTTTTTCAACTTTCTTAGTTAGACACAGGTTTCAAGGATTTGGCACAATATTAAAAGTTTTAAATATCTTTTTATTTGACAAAATTTTGCTTCTTTTGAACAATTGACAGTACAATTTAATATAATAGTATATAAATATAATAGTAATTTTTTTTCAGATATTTACAAATTAGGCATTTTGCTCAGTCCAAAATTCCTGAATTCCCAAAAAAATATTCTCAATTTGCTTTTTGATTTTCTATTTTCCCATGGTGGATTAATATTAATTATTTATTATAACTTAATGGAGTTAAGGACAGCCTCAATGGCTGGGATTAAGAATGATTGGAAACATGATTTGAATATATCACTTTCAGATGAGGACTGGAACACCATTCTTATTTGATTAATGAGTCCTCATTTTGTGCACGACATTGTTACAATTTAAGGTGGTGTATAGAATACATAGGTCTAAAGTTAAATTATCTCACTTTTATTCTGATATTGATCGAGTCTGTGATAAATGTAAAATCTTTGAAGCTTCATTGATTCATATGTTTTGGGAGTGCCTTAATTTAGAAAAAAAATGGAAAAATGCTTTCTAAATTTTTCATTGATTTTTAAGATTAAATTAGAACCATGCCCTTTAATTGCTTTATTTGGCTTTTCTCTAGAAAAGGATATATCCTTGACTTCAACCCAAAAGAGAATCTTAGCTTTTACCTCACTGATAGCAGGACGAGCAATTCTGATGAAATGAAAAGATAACTCTTCACGCACTCATATTCAATGGTTGCATGATATTATGTCTTACCTAAGTTTGGAAAAAAATAGATATAATATCAAAGATGTAAATTTTGAATTTGATAAGATGTGGGGTCCATTCATGGATTGTTATTACATCTTAAAGATTTAAGGTGTTCTGATGCTCTGGAGACTCCCTGTCAGTATCTGAAAGTCGTTATTCGATTAATATCTATATAATTTATACAAGTTAACCTTGTTTAGAGGGAAGGGTTTGGATTATTAGGGTTTTTTTTAAATCTTTCTTTTTTTTCTTTATCTTTTTATTAGTAGAGATAAACTAAGTATAGATGGGTTTAGCTGGATCATTGATACTGATCATATCAGAGAATAAGATGAAAATACCTGAGAAGAATAAAATCCCTTTTTTTATATATTAGGGATTCATTATTGTATCTTATCTATTTTCTATGCAACATTAATTATGGCTATATTATGAGAATGAACTAAGTGTTAACTAAATATAATTGTAGAATTTGATGTTTTGAATGGGATAGGTTAAGTAAATTATTATGGCTACACCTCTGATTTACAATTTTTGAGTGATATGTACATGATATCATTTAACTTAAGTTATTAATTAGAAGACCATGTATAAAGGGTTTTTTTCTATTAAAGTCATTAAGAAATATTTTAAAAAGAAAAAGATTCCAACTTCAACTAAGTATTGAATCGACCAATATCACACATAAAGACACAGGTATGTTCTGACTATATGTTAGTGATTAAATAAAGATGATGCATATATGACTTGGTCAGGGGAGATACTTCAATTTAATATCCTGTGTAGCAGCAAATAACAGGCAATAGTTTGAGATCTGTATCAGGGATCAAACAATACTTAACATTTAAATGGTTATAAATCTTTGAAAAATAAAGATATCTGTTATAACATATTCAAATTGACTATAGTCTGGAAGTCTCAAGTTCATTCCTATTTTTTTTCCCCTAAAATATGATCGTAATTGATAATATGAAAATATTGTATTGTGTAATATCCCATATTTATCCTTTAATTGATCAAATATCACAAACAATGAACCTCTAAAACAATCTTGTATTTTCTGTATACTTTATTCATACAAATTGTCAAATAAAGAATTATTTATTGTAAACTTAAGAGGCTGATTCTGTTTTAAAGTCAATTGAGCCAACTGATAATTCCTTATACCTCTTTCCACATGTATCCCATTCCATATTTGAAACAAATGCCTTAAAATTGGTATTTCTTTTCTACCTTTAAAAATTTCATAATTCAATTTTTCAATATTTGGTCTGGATTTACTTCACCTAAATTTTTCATTTCAATATCTACCCAAGATATTTTTTTCTTTCCTTTGATATCAAGAAGACAAAAATCTCAATTGAACTGCCTTATAATAACTTTTAAATTTAGTAATCTCAAACCCCCCTTGAACTTTATTCCACGTCAACTTCTCCATACTTATCCTTGCTGACTTTCTTTTCCATAAAAACTCCCTAATATTCTTATTTAATCATCTAATGTTTGAAATAATTATTGAATTCTGGGAAAAAAAATTCATTTTAACACAATTCACATGTTCTATTAACATTATTGGCAATTCCTTCCATCTTTTAAAATCTTCCTCCAATTTTATTAAAAGTGGTAAATAATTTAATTTATATAAATTATTCAAGTGATCACTTACCTTTATCCCCAAATATTTAACCCCCTCATTTTTCCATTTAAATTTTACTAACTTTTTACATTGTGTATAATCTGCATTAACCAACGACATCATAATAAATTATAAGAAATAAAGGAAAAGAAGGATTTGTATAAAACTAAATTGAAGTGGGAACAGGATTTAAATATACAAATTCAAGAAGAAATATGGATGAAATTGTAGGGTAACTAATACAATTAATGCCAGATGTCAAATGGTTCAATATAATTTGTTACATCAAATGTATTATAAGCCATATAAGTTGAACAAATTTAATTTGAATTTCTCTGCTCAATGTTTTAGATGTAAAAAAGAGATTGGTAATTTTTTGCATTCAGTATGGTCGTTTGAAAAGGTAAAAGATTTTTGGAGAGAAATATGTGTAATTTTAGAGAAGATATTAAAAGTGAAGGTTAAATTAGATCCAAGAATTTTTTTTGTTTGGCAATCTTTATGATGAAGGTATTAAGTTGGAATTAGATAAATATAACAAGAGATTTGGTTTAATGAAAGAAAATATTGTCTCCCATTAGAAAAAAATAGTTGTAATATGAGAGATGATTATGATAAATTTTGTCAAATATGGGAGCCTTATATGAGATTTAAGAATATGGCTAATCCAGACCTTCTAATCCAATCCCCCTCAGAAAATATGGTACTTTCATCAAGAAATATATTATGGTATTATTAATGTGGTTATTATTATTATGATAACTGTGTTCTTTCTTTTCTTGTTTCTACCTTTTTTTCTATCTGCAGGGCTTCAGGATGGTGAGAGGTGGGGGGGAGTGAAAATTTAAAATTATTTAATATCTATTTTCTAATGTTACAGCAAGTTAATTTGAAATGTATGAGGATACTTATAAATAATTTTATTTTTAAATTTAAATTTTGGCCCATCACAAAAAGTATTAATAGAAGTGTTGTGACTGTAACAAAGCCACATGGATATTGAACCTGGGAGATGAAAAAGATCTTTATTCATCGTTACAACCAGCCATTGTCCAAGGCTCTCCATAGAGAATCTTTCAGAACTCAAAATATGTAAACTTTTCTTCTCTTTGGGACAAAGCTAAAGTGTGTTGTTCAATAACATTTTAATATCCAAAATGACATTGCTCACTTCAATACTTTAAGTCTGACAAATGACTCCATTTTGAAGTACATATTTACAATTGGAGCATCTGTAATTGACAAGACAACTCTGAATGTTCAAACACTTTTGTTGCAACAATGTAGTTCATGTGGTTGTATTTGCATACTATGGGAATTAAGCAGTATTAACTACTTGAAGACGAGTCCACGGCAATGTACCATAAATATTCGTGTATAATGCGTTCTCCCATTTTTGAGGGGAAAAAGGGGGAAAAATTTTACTCCCCGTGTATAATACGACCCCCCTCCCCTCGCCTGCCCAAGTCGCACTGTTTTTTCTCTCTCCCCTCGCCCACCCGAGTCGTGCTGGCGTCTCTCCCTCTCACCCGTCCGAGTCGCGGTGGCGTCTCTCCCCCTCACCCGTCCGAGTCGCGGTGGCGTCTCTCCCCCTCACCCATCCGAGTCGTGCTGACGTCTCTCCCCCCTTGCCCGCTTGAGTCGTGCTAGCATCTCTCTCCCCCTTTGCCTGCCCGAGCTGCGCTGACATCTCTCCCCCTCTTTGCCTGCCCAAGCCACGCTGACATCTCTACCCCCCCTTGCCCGCCTGAGTTGCGCTGGCGTCTCTCCCCCTCACCCGCCCGAGTTGTGCTGCTATTTCTTCCCCGCCCCCACCCTCAGTCGGCCTGCCGTCAATGTAGGCAGCTGCTGATAATCTTACTTATCGTTAAAACTGGAGGAATTTAAAAAAAATGTACTCCTGTGCATAATGCGGCCCCCCTACTTTGAGCTCGAATTTTGGTGCAAAATCTTTCGCATTATACTCAAATATTTACAGTAATTCACGATCTTACTGAATGGTGGAGTAGGCTCAACAGGCCAGATGGCCTCCTCCTGCTCCTATTTCTTATGTTCTTCCATTCTGAGAATACACAACCCAAGCACCCAAAATTAATGCTGCAAGGGCTGACAATCTGGAGGCATAAAAAATCAATTGAATTTCAAGTTCAAATTTATTGTCACATCTACCAAGGATCAGTGAGAAACAATTTTTTAAACCAATCAACAGAACAATAATGCCTCTGACCATGGTTTTTTTGTGCTGAGTAACAATACAAGAAAGGTCCGGAAGATTCCTTGATCTCAGTCATGATGGTAGAAAGTTACTTAGTTGGAGGTGTCTGATGCCTGGTTTCATGTAGGTCAATTTAAATAGTCATGTGTCAGTTTGCAAACCATATCCCTTGAGCAGCTTCCTGCTATGGGCCTGTACTCGGTGTTTTCTAGACAGCACTCTGTTACAAAGTGATCCTTGGTAGATTTGACAACAAACTTGACCTTGAACTTCATTTGCTATTTTTTGTATCCGGCATGCCAGCCTTCATAACATCAAGAGTGATTACTGCTTGACTATACCCCAAAAAGGAAACAGAGCTCTCTACCCAGCAATCTGCTGCATTTTCAGGCACATTGTCCACAGTTGCAAAGATACATTTGTTCAAATATCTGTGATGCTAAATGGTTGATTTTCTAATTTTCCTCCCGTTTAGTGCTTAGTGACTTAACAGGAATAACATTACTGTGTTGTGCATTAAAAATTATGACTTTCCAAAGAGGTTTCAGCCAGTTGATAGATCTGTGGGAGTCTATGATGTTGGTCTGTTTTTTTTCTCAAACAAATCAGTGGATGAGCTCTTGCGTTTAGTTGAAGAACAATGTGTGGTGCGCTGTTAGCCAGAATCAGACACACACAAGGTAAAGACTGTACAACAGGCTTTAATCCACAAAGACTTCCACAGACCCAAGCTGGTTGTGGCTGCAGCAACTCTGAGTGAGGCCTCGGGAGGCCGGCACAGGCTTATATCCCAGAGGGTGATTGACACCCGACCGGGTGGGGCTTGATCCATTCAGGCCGACTGATTGACAGCCGGCCAGGTGTTGTCCTGTTCCCTTACACTCCTGCAGGTACAGAGGTTGCCTCTTGCAGTAGGCCGGTGGTGTACCACCACATTCACCCCCTTCTTTAAAATTGACCCAGGGGGGTGGGATGCAGTAACAAGGAATCACACCCACTATGTACATACAATATTTACAAGTTGAGATGATTCAGTGGCTGCCAGGGTCTCTGTGACCATCGTAGGACTGGCTCCTGGCCACTGGTCAGAGGGGAAGTGGGGGAGGCTGGCAGCATGGGTGTGAGTGGCTGGTGTGGTGCCGTGCGGAGGGGTGGCCAGGGGAGCCGGGGTCAACGTATGCGGGTTGTATTGGATGGGTTGGGAGGCGGGTTCGTCTCCTAAGGCAGAAGCAGGCCCCTGATGGTCAAGGAGGCCCTGCGTGTCCCATAGCTGCCTGGGGACAGGGATGCATGCCCGGTCAGCATTGTCCTGGGTTGGAGGGTGGCGTGGTGTGGTCGGTGCTCCTGCTGGTGCCAGTTCCCTGGTTGAGACGGTGTCCTCCCTGCCACTGCCGAACCTAAGGTAAGTGTAGTTATGGTTTGCATGAAGGAGGAAAACCTGCTCTATCAGGGCTTCAGCCTTGGTAGTCCATACATGCTTACGCAGAATCACCGGTCCCGGGGACGTGAGCCATGCTGGGAGTGACATTCCAGTCGCTGACCTCCTGGGGAATGAGAACAGGCGTTCATGAGGGGTCACAGCAATGACTGAATGACATGGAGCGCCTCGGGCAGGGCTTCCTGCCAGTACTCAATGGCCTACCCTTTTGACCAGAGAGCCAGGAGGACTGCCTTCCAGACCACCCCATGGGTGGACCACTTGCCCATTTCCTCTCGAGTTATAGCTTGTCGTGCGACTGGTCGCGATGCCCCTCGCCGTCAGGTACTGAAGCAGTTCATTGTTTATGAAACTAGACCCCAGGTCACTGTGGATGAAGGCGGGGTAGCCAAACATGGTGAAAATCTGCCCCAAGGCCCTTATGACGGTGGCAGTGGAGGTGTCCGGACAAGGGATGGCGAAAGGGAAGCATAAGTACTTGTGCACTACCTTGAGTAAGTAAACGTTTCGGTTTGTGGAAGGCAGGGGCCCTTTGAAGTCCACACCGAGATGCTGGAAAGGCCGAGTAGTCTTTACAACGTGGGCCTGGGGGGGGGGAAGAAGCGGGGTTTACACTCTGCACAGACCTGACAGACCTAAGTCATGTCCCTGATGGTGTACGGCAGACTTTGGGACTTAACAAAATGTTACAACCGGGTGACGCCTGGATGGCAGAGGGACTTATGCAATGCCTGCAACCTGTCATCATGCATAGACGCACAGGTGCGAGAGAGGGCATCGGGGGAGGTCATAGAGGGCTACTGAGTTGCCGGCAAGTTTAGAGAGGCACACTTTTGCAAAGTGGCCTTTCTTGCCACATCGGGAACAATACTGGTTCCTAGCTGGGCAGTTTTTGCGCAATCGTGGATCTGACTCACAACAGGACGCACAGTACTTACAGGGGTGCCGGGCGTCTGCCGCAGTGACAATCTCCTCCCCAGCTTTGCCTGGGGCTGCAGCTGCAGTATAAGAGGGCCATGAGGGAGCCTGGGGGAACCTGGAATCGAAGGCTTCGTTATACAGGGCTGCTGCTTCCAGGGTTTGGACCACTTCCACAGTCCTGGTTAGGCCATAGATTTTGTCTTTCAGCAGTTTCTGCTGGGTGGCCCTTGAGCATAGCCCTCGGATGAAGGCATCCCAGATCAGCCTCTCGACCTCCTCTATACCTACCCTGGATTCAGCCAGACACGGTCGGGCCAACTCTCGCAAGTGTCCCAGGTAAGACTCAGCTGTCTCCCTGGGTTGCTGGGCTCGGGTGTTGAGGAGGTACATTGCACAGACCACATTCATGCGGGGGCTTGTACAAGTTCTTGAGAGTATCCATTGCACTCTTGTACGTGGAGCAGCCTTTGGTTACCTGGAAGGCACGGGGATTCAGCTTTGACCAGAGTAGGACCAACCTTTTCTGATCGGAATCCAAGATGTCACATTTGTGTGTCTCGATGATTGCCTCGACTGCGTGCTGCCAGATCTTGAAGCATGTCTGGGCTTCAGGGTGGCGGGGGTCGACCTCGAGGCTCCCTGCACACAGGAGTTTTTCCATAGCCGCCATGGGAAAATTTTGTGGATTAAATTGTGGTGTGCTGTTAGCCAGAATCAAACACACACAAGGCAAAGACTGGACAACAGGCTTTAATCCACAAAGACTTCCACAGAGCCAAGCTGGCTGTGGCTGCAGTAACTCTGAGTGAGGCCTCAGGAGGCTGGTGCAGGCTTATAGCCCGGAGGGTGATTGACACCTGACTGGGTGGGGCTTGATACTTTCAGGCCAACTGATTGACAGCCGGCCAGGTGTTGTCTTGTCCCCTTACACTCCTGCAGGTACAGAAGTTTCCCCCTTCCGTAGGCCAGTGGTGTACCACCACACAATGGATTACACACATTAAATTTATTTCTCAAAACGCAGTCCTTGTGTAACTTACTGTCCTGTAAATCCTGCCGCACTTCCACTGCTTCAACCTTCATCCATCTTGACCTCAGCACTCAATCCAATTCAAGGATCTGGGAGTGGACTTTTAATTAAAAAATAGGTAGAAAACTGGGATCAAAACCAAATTTTGAACAGACAAAAATCCAATCCTCCTGAAAATGTGTTTTGATTGTACAGAAAATCTAAAATTTACTTGGGGTTAAGGATTAAAATGATTAAGAAAGGCAAGGATGTTTTGGCTGAGGTTACTCTTATCACACTGAAATCTATCTCCTTGTATGAAGAAGTAAATCCTGATTCTAAGACTAATTTGCAATTTAAAATTCATATTAGAACATTGAGCATCGAACATTACAGTAAAGTACGGGCCTCCTGGCCCACCACATTGCACTGACCAGTGTAAACCTATGATGCACCATCAATCACTCCAAAAGACTGAAGTTAAACAAACTGATAGGTTTCTATTAACTTTAGCACATCCATGCTGCTTGACTGTTCTGCATTGGGCAGTGAGCTGTGGAACATTCTGGAGCCTGTGGGAGGAGCCACAGGCACAGTTGGCTAATGAGTGTTATGGAGTCCAGAGGACCCCAAAATCCAGGAGCAATAGATCTGTACCACACACAGGGTTATTAAACAAAAGTAGTTTTTAATTATAATGGAACAAAAAAACAGAATTAAACTTTAACTTATTACTTAACCTACCCTAACTATTTAATTTCCCCCCCACCCTCCATACTAAGTGCAGGTGTGTGTAATGTATATTTAAGATTAGAAAAGTTCTTTGGATCACAGTCCAATCTCACTGGTTGCAGGCAATTATTGTACTGTGCACAGAAGTTAGCATTAACAAAGTTCACCAGTCTTTAGTGCTTAACAGGCAAATGGTTGCCACTCAGGAAGGTCCTTGCTGGTTTTCAGAGAGAGATTCCTTTTCCAAGACATCCACAACTGATTCCTTCTCAATCAGTCTTGCTGACGAAACTTTCCCCCTTCAGGGTTCTCCAGATGATCCTCTTTCTTTCAGGTCACCTTTCACACCACCAGACTTCTCCTTTGACCAGGCAGCCTTCCAAAGTTTGCTAGCTTGTCCATCTGGAATGGATTTCTGTCTCTCTCTCTTTGTTTCACACCCTCCTTCTCTGAGATCAAAACTCTTCTCCTCTGCCTGCAAAGACCACATGCTCTCCCAGGCAAGCTGCTGTCTATACTTTTTTGCCTCCTGCAAAAAGCATTCTGCAAAAGTCCTGCAAATATTGTGTTTTAAATTGTGTGTGTGCAAGCTGCTCTAACAATTCCTACCAAACCATCTCTAAATACTCTGTCACAGTGTGCACAAACAGACAAACATAGATACAATGGTTTAGCATATTCACTCTTTGATTTTTTTTTTAAGAGTCCAGCGGGGTGAAGTGGTGATGATACAGTTGGAATTTGGGCTGTGGTTGCAGTGCAGTGGCGGAGACCTGGGAAGTCTGAGCTGCCTGTGTGCAATTCTCAGCGCTGTATGCGTTGAGTCTGACGTGTTCTCTGTTGGGGTTGAGGTAATGTGTCATGGCCCTGAGGCATCATAGGTGGGTAGGGGTGGGGGGGGGGCAGTTGTGGAGTGATCAGTGAAGGTCACTCCCTAACTGAGACAGTGTCCTCATGCCCATTAGGGTACGTCACGTAGGCATATTGGGGGCTGGCATGGAGGAGGTGGACCCTTTCGACCAGAGAGTTGGATTTATGACTTCTCACATGCTTCTGGAGTAGAACTGGCCCTGGGGATGTCAGCCATGCCAGCAGCATGGTCCCAGTCTCAGATTTCCTGGGAATGGAAAACGTATGTTCATGTGTCGAGGCATTTGTAGCAGTACATAGGAGAGACTTGATGGAGTGGAGCGACTCTGGGAGGACCTATTGCCAGTGGGAGACTGGAAGACTCCTAGGCCACAGGGCTAGGAGGATGGCCTTCCAGACAGTGGTGTTCTCCCTTTCCACTTGCCCATTGCCCCGGGGGTTGTAGCTCATGGAAATGCCTCTGGCCAGCAGATACTGGCACAGCTCGTCGCTCATGAAAGAGGACCCCCAGTCACTATGAATATAGCTAGGAAAGCTGAATAGACTGAAGAGACTGCTCAGGGCCTTGATGACTGTGGCAGCTGTCATGTCAGAGCAGGGGATGACAAACAGAAAACACAAGTAGTCATCAATAACATTGATGAAGTACACATTACGGTCTCTGGAGAGCAGAGGTCCTTTGAAGATGACACTCAAGCGTTCAAAGGGGAAGGTAGCCTTTATCAACTGCACTCTGTCAGACTAGTAGAAGTGTGGTTTGCACTCCACGCAGACCTGGCAGCTTTTAGTCATTGCCTTGATCTCTTCAATGGAGTACAGCAGGTTGTGGGCTTTGATGAAGTGGAAGAATCTGGTAACTCTGGGGTGGCAGAGTAATTGTGAAGGGCTTGTATGTAGTCAATCTGTTCGCTGGCACAGGTCCCGCAAAATAAAGCATCAGTAGGCACATTGAGATTCCCTGGATATCGTAATTGTAGGTGGACCGTTTGATTCTCCACCTCAATATTCTTGTTATTCTTGATTTTTCCTCACTGCCGATTGTTGCTCATGGTCAGTTAGCAGGGTGCATCCTTTACCGGACAGGTAGTGCCTCCAGTGCCGCACTGCCTCAACAATGGCTTGAGCCTCCTTCTCAACAGAGGAGTGTCAAATTTTGGGGCTCTGGAGGGTATGGGAAAAGAAAGCACCTGTTTAAGGGTAGCAGCCAGAGCAAAGTCTGATGCATTGCTTTCCACCTGGAATGGGGTGGATTCATCCAACTTGGCTTTGACAATATCTGCCCTGATATGGCTGAAGGCTGCACGGGCTTCTCGCATCAGAGGAAAAGAGGTGGATTTAATGAGGGGCCAGGCTTTGTCTGCATAGTTAGGGGCCCACTGGGCATAGTAAGAGAAAAAGCCCAGGCACATTTTTAGGGCCTTAAGGCTTTGGGGGAGGGGAAATTACAGGAGTGGGAGCATGCGTCCAGGATCTTATCCAATGTCTCCGTCCACAATGACACAGCCAAGGATGGCGAGCCAGATTGTGAGAAACGCGCACTTGACCTTATTGTACGTGAGATTGAGGAGCTTGGCGGTTTTGAGGAATTTTTGAAGTTTGGTGTTATGGTCCTGCAGGTCATGGCTGCAGATGGTGACATTGTTGAAATATGGGAATGTGGCCTGCAGGTTGTACTGATTTACTATGCAATCCATCTCCCACTGGAAGAAGTGGTAGAGATGGCCATCCACATCAAACCCAGTGTATTGACGGTCCTCTGGGCAAATAGGGAGTTGATGATATGCAGATTTCAGGGCAATTGTACAAAAGGCCTGATACTGTGCAGTGTGGTTCACCATATCAGATGTACGGAGGTATGTGTCTAGTTGTGTATGTTCCTATTAATAGTCTGACTGTAGTCGATGAACATCCTGTTCTTTTCCCCATTCCTCACTACCACCACTTGTGCTCTCCAAGGGTTGGTGCTGGCCTCAATGATCCCCTCATTAAGTAACTGCTGCATCTCTGCCCGAATAAAGGCTCTGTCTCCGGCATTGTACTGCCTACTGTTGGTGGCGATGGGTTTACAGTCAGGGCTGAGATTCACCTGGCCCTGAAGTGGTAACTATGTTTGAAGAACTAACTAAGCAAAATGAAAATATGATGGATTATATGTCTACCAGTTTTCATAACATTGATGAACAGTTTGCTGATATTAGAGTCAGAATATCAGATATGTCTGGAGATATTGCTTCAATGAAGTTGGATATTAATAAATGTTTGACAGCTGTTGATGTGGTTCAAGACAGAGTGAAGAATGTTGAAGACAGAGTTGATCAGATTGAAGAATCGATTACTAGATGGCAAATGGAGAAGAGAATTTTTTTTACAGAAAATGAATTCACTTGAAAATCAAAGTCATCAGAATAATATTAAAATAGTGGGTCTACCTGAGGGTATTGAGGGAGCAAATCCTACAAGATTTTTTAAGGAGTGGATTCCCGATGTATTGGGATCTGAATATTTTCCTGAAGTGCTCATCGTGCTTTAAGAAGGAAACCCTTACCAGGTCAGCCTCCGCGGGCAGTATTGGTTCGATGTCTTAGGTATCAGGGTTGGGAGATGATTTTACGTGCGGCAATCCAGCAAGCTCGTATGAATAAGGGCTCGATGATGGTACAGGGTAATAAGGTTTTTTTTCTATGCAGATTTGAGTCAAGAGGTTATTCAGAGGCAAAAGGAGTTTAATTCAGCTAAACTGTTGTTGTGGAAGAAAGAGTATAGATCTGCTTTTCGATATCCTGCAATCCTGAAGGTGTTTTATGGGCAATATCAATCACAATTTTTTCAAAAGGCACAAGATGCATTAACCTTTGCTAATTCTTTACCAGTTTCCAAGTTGATTCAAGATCTTTCCACAAAAACCTTTGGTGACCATAGATAAAGCTGGAAATGGATGGGGGAGTAGGAAGTTGGAAACTGAAAAATTGGTGGATTTGGAGGTGGAGCTTCCAAATACATCTGAATCTTGATTTACTATTGTGTTGTCTGGTTAGGGAGAAGATAACGACCCAGTTGTTTCCGAAGTCATCAGTCACTGTTGGTATTAACCACATTAGGTTAATAGAGGGGGGTCCTGCATTTGCAGATTTTTCTTTGGGGGGATATTTTTGTTTTAGTTTAGAGGGTTTTTTTTCTGAGGGTCTTTTTTTCATATACTTAAAAGTAGTTTAGAGCCTTAGTTGAACTTGTATTTTTATTGTGTGCCTGATTTATCATAATTACGTTGTCTAACTTAAATTTTGCAACTTTTAATGTTAAGGAAGCATGTATTAGTGTGTATTAGCGTGTATATTAAGAAAATGAAAGTGGATATTGCTTTTTTACAAGAAACTTATTTGACTGAAAAAGAACATTTAAAATTGAAAAGGGACTGGGTTGGCCAAGTTATTTTATTTTCTTTTAACTCTAAAGCTTGTGGAGTGGCAATTTTAATTCATAAAAATTGCCTTTTACATTAGATTTAGTGTTGGAAAAGAAGGGCAGGGTATTTATGGTTAATTGTAAGATTTTTTCTGAACCATGGATGTGGTTAAATGTTTATGCCCCTAATGTAGATGAGGAAAAGTTTATTACTGAAGCTTTATTGTGATTGAATCAAGTAAATGATAATATATTGGTGGGAGGAGATTTTAATTGCTGTTTGGAACCTTTGCTGGATAAATCCCCAAAGTCCGTAAGAAAATTAAGAGGAAGTTTGAAATCAACTGAAAAAGATTTTTCATTTTATTCAGCTAGACATGAATCTTTTTCAAGAATTGATTTTTTAAAAATATCCACTCAATTGCAAGGGAGAATAATTAATGCTGATTATAAAAGTTTCTTTGTTAAATGTAGATTATAAAATTGTGGCTAAACTATTTGCAAATAGGATTGCAAAATATTTACCAAAGTTAATTTATGTAGATCAAGCAGGTTTTTATTAAAAATCGTTATTCAGCCGATGATGTTGTTAAATTAATTACATTAGTTAATGCTTCTAGAGAATAACATGATTTACATTTGGTAGCAGCTTTAGATGCTGAAAAAGCTTTTGACTGTGTTGAATGGCATTTTATGTTTAAAGTTTTGGAACATTTTAAATTTGGTCCATCTTTTTTTGGTTGGGTAAAAGCTCTATATAACAATTCTTCAGCTAAAGTAGTAACAAATGAATTAATTTCTTCTTCATTTGTTTTATCAAGACCAACTAGGTATGGTTGTCCATTATCTCTGGCTTTATTTGCTTTGGTGATTGAACCTTTGGCTCAATCTATTAGACAGAATGTTAATATTAAAGGTATTAATTTGGGAAGATGAATATAAAATTAATTTATTTGCAGATGATGTATTAATTTATTTAACAAATCTTAAAGAATCTTTAGTACATTTGCAAACATGTTTGGAACAGTATGGAAATATGTCTGGGTACAAAAATGAATTGGATAAGAGTGAATTATTACCAATTTCAAATGAATATTACTTGGTGTGTAAACAGGTTGCCCAGTTTCATTGGTCTGATAAGATAAAGTATTTAGGAATGATAATAAATGTGAAATATCATCAGTTGTATCAATTGAATTATATACCTTTGTTAAGAAAAATCAAAGCAGATTTGAAGAAGTGGAAAGATTTACCCTTAACTTTAATAGGAAGGGTGAATTGTATTAAAATGAATGTGTCTTCTTGTATACAGTATCTTTTTCAATCTATTCCATGTTCTTTACCAAAGTCCTTTTTTAAAGAACTAAATGGTGCAGTTTGTTCATTTTTGTGGAAGAGTAAATTATCTCTTTTGTACCAAATATCTATTAAATGTCTAAGTACTGGGACATTATAAGTTTTCAAAACATTTGGATTCCACTTTTATATAAAAGAATTTACATCATTCCCTGAAAGTTGTATTAATTCAACTCTAGCCCATATAGAAGTTTGTTCCATATCTAACATTCGATTAATAAATTTAAATTGTACTGCCTCATAATAATTTTGAAAGTTTGGTAACTGAAGACCTCCTAAAGCACATTTCTAAGTCAATTTTTGCAACAGACTATACATTTCTGATATACATCCTTTTTTCAAAGGTTCTATAATTAACTTTTCAAACCTAGTCAAATTAGGAAGTTTAATTTCCTGTCCAGAATTTTATTTTAAAAAAGCTCACATTTGGTAATAACCAAATATTGAGTTCAATTATATATGAAATTTTTCTTGTAATTGGGTAAAAGAAAGAAAAACACCTTTCTCAGAACAATCATCCACCCTTCGAATACTTTTCAAATCCCATTCTTTTAAACAACAACTGTCCAGAAAATTCTGGACAGGAAATTAAACTTCCTAATTTGACTAGGTTTGAAAAGTTAATTATAGAACCTTTGAAAAAAGGATGTATATCAGAAATGTATAGTTTCATTGCAAAAATTGACTTAGAAATGTGCTTTAGGAGGTCTTCAGTTACCAAACTTTCAAAATTATTATGAGGCAGTACAATTTAAATTTATTAATCGAATGTTAGATATGGAACAAACTTCTATATGGGCTAGAGTTGAATTAATACAACTTTCAGGGAATGATGTAAATTCTTTTATATAAAAATGGAGTCCAAATGTTTTGAAAACTTATAATGTCCCAGTACTTAGACATTTAATAGATATTTGGTACAAAAGAGATTGTATAATTGGAGCTAAGGGTAAAATTACTGGTCAAACTCCTATGTATAGAAACAGGATTATACCATTTTCGATGGATAGTTGTTGTTTAAAAGAATGGGATTTGAAAAGTATTCGAAGGGTGGATGATTGTTCTGAGAAAGGTGTTTTTCTTTCTTTTACCCAATTACAAGAAAAATTTCATATATAATTGAACTCAATATTTGGTTATTATGAAATGTGAGCTTTTTTAAAATAAAATTCTGGACAGGAAATTAAACTTCCTAATTTGACTAGGTTTGAAAAGTTAATTATAGAACCTTTGAAAAAAGGATGTATATCAGAAATGTATAGTCTGTTGCAAACTTGGTGTTATTAAAATAAAAGACAAATGGGAGAAGGAGTTACAACTTATTATATTGGAGGAAGATTGGTTAAAGATGTGTAAAAATATGGTAACTAGGTTGATTAATGTGAGATATAATTTGGTTAATTATAATTTTTTACATCAGTTATATTTGACACGAGAAGTTGAAAAGATAGGGTTTAGGGATTCATATTTATGTTTTTGGTGCAGAATACAAAAAGGGATCTTCTTACACTCTGGTCATGTGAAAAGGTGTAACATTTTTGGTTAAAAGTTAGACAATTTTTGGAATGTTTATATAATATTCAGTTATTATTATGACAGACTTAAAGGGATTGAAATTGGGTAAATTTCAAATTGCTTTTATTTGTTTGGCTTTAGCTGTAGCAAGAAAATGTATAGCAGTAACATGGAAGGATTACATAGAGGTAAGTATCCAAAGATGACATAATGAATTGAGATCATGTATCTATTTAGAAAACAATAACACATAGCTTACATAATAATAATTATTATTTTACTAAAATGTGGGATTCATATTTAAATGTATGGGTCTTTTTCTCTTTTTCTTTGGCTTGGCTTCGCGGACGAAGATTTATGGAGGGGGTAAAAGTCCACGTCAGCTGCAGGCTCGTTTGTGGCTGACAAGTCCGATGCGGGACAGGCAGACACGGTTGCAGCGGCTGCAGGGGAAAATTGGTTGGTTGGGGTTGGGTGTTGGGTTTTTCCTCCTTTGCCTTTTGTCAGTGAGGTGGGCTCTGCGGTCTTCTTCAAAGGAGGTTGCTGCCCGCCAAACTGTGAGGCGCCAAGATGCACGGTTTGAGGCAATATCAGCCCACTGGCGGTGGTCAATGTGGCAGGCACCAAGAGATTTCTTTAGGCAGTCCTTGTACCTTTTCTTTGCTGCACCTCTGTCACGGTGGCCAGTGGAGAGCTCGCCATATAACACGATCTTGGGAAGGCGATGGTCCTCCATTCTGGAGACGTGACCCATCCAGCGCAGCTGGATCTTCAGCAGCGTGGACTCGATGCTGTCGACCTCTGCCATCTCGAGTACTTCGACGTTAGGGATGAAAGCGCTCCAATGGATGTTGAGGATGGAGCGGAGACAACGCTGGTGGAAGCGTTCAAGGAGCCGTAGGTGATGCCGGTAGAGGACCCATGATTCGGAGCCGAACAGGAGTGTGGGTATGACAACGGCTCTGTATACGCTTATCTTTGTGAGGTTTTTCAGTTGGTTGTTTTTCCAGACTCTTTTGTGTAGTCTTCCAAAGGCGCTATTTGCCTTGGCGAGTCTGTTGTCTATCTCATTGTTGATCCTTGCATCTGATGAAATGGTGCAGCCAAGATAGGTAAACTGGTTGACCGTTTTGAGTTTTGTGTACCCGATGGAGATGTGGGGGGGCTGGTAGTCATGGTGGGGAGCTGGCTGATGGAGGACCTCAGTTTTCTTCAGGCTGACTTCCAGGCCAAACATTTTGGCAGTTTCCGCAAAGCAGGACGTCAAGTGCTGAAGAGCTGGCTCTGAATGGGCAACTAAAGCGGCATCGTCTGCAAAGAATAGTTCACGGACAAGTTTCTCTTGTGTCTTGGTGTGAGCTTGCAGGCGCCTCAGATTGAAGAGACTGCCATCCGTGCGGTACCGGATGTAAACAGCGTCTTCATTGTTGGGGTCTTTCATGGCTTGGTTCAGCATCATGCTGAAGAAGATTGAAAAGAGGGTTGGTGCGAGAACACAGCCTTGCTTCACGCCATTGTTAATGGAGAAGGGTTCAGAGAGCTCATTGCTGTATCTGACCCGACCTTGTTGGTTTTCGTGCAGTTGGATAATCATGTTGAGGAACTTTGGGGGACATCCGATGCGCTCTAGTATTTGCCAAAGCCCTTTCCTGTTCACGGTGTCGAAGGCTTTGGTGAGGTCAACAAAGGTGATGTAGAGTCCTTTGTTTTGTTCTCTGCACTTTTCTTGGAGCTGTCTGAGGGCAAAGACCATGTCAGTAGTTCCTCTGTTTGCGCGAAAGCCGCACTGTGATTCTGGGAGAATATTAACGGCGACGCTAGGTATTATTCTATTTAGTAGAATCCTAGCGAAGATTTTGCCTGCAATGGAGAGCAACGTGATTCCCCTGTAGTTTGAGCAGTCTGATTTCTCGCCTTTGTTTTTGTACAGGGTGATGATGGTGGCATCACGAAGATCCTGAGGCAGTTTTCCTTGGTCCCAACAAAGCTTGAAAAACTCATGCAGTTTGGCATGCAGAGTTTTGCCGCCAGCCTTCCAGACCTCTGGGGGGATTCCATCCATACCTGCTGCTTTGCCACTTTTCAGTTGTTCGATTGCCTTATATGTCTCATCCAGGGTGAGAACCTCATCCAGCTCTAGCCTTAGGGGCTGTTGAGGAAGCTGGAGCAGGGCGGAATCTTGGACTGAGCGGTTGGCACTGAAAAGAGATTGGAAGTGTACTGACCATCGGTTGAGGATGGAGATCTTGTCGCTGAGGAGGACTTTGCCGTCTGAGCTGCGCAGCGGGCTTTGGACTTGGGGTGAGGGGCCGTACACAGCCTTTAGAGCCTCGTAGAAACCCCTGAAGTCGCCAATGTCCGCGCTGAGCTGGGTTCGTTTGGTGAGGCTAGTCCACCACTCATTTTGGATCTCCCGGAGTTTGCGCTGAAGATGGCTGCATGCGCGACGGAAGGCTTGTTTCTTCTCTGGACAGGACGGCTTTGTAAGGTGAGCCTGGTGGGCAGCTCACTTCTTTGCCAGCAGCTCCTGGATTTCCTGGCTGTTTTCGTCAAACCAGTCCTTGTTTTTCCTGGAGGAGAAGCCCAGTACCTCTTCAGTGGATTGCAGTATGGTAGTCTTCAACTGATCCCAGAGGGTTTCAGGGGACGGGTCCGTGAGGCGGGTTGCATCGTCGAGCTTTGCTTTGAGGTTTGCCTGGAAGTTTCCTCTCGCTTCGTCTGACTGCAGGTTTCCAACATTGAACCTCTTTCTGGGGGCTTTACATATGTTAATTAACATATGTTAATTACTTTTTATATATGTAACATTGAGGCACTTTTTATTTTTGTAAAAGGCTCCATTATTATGTAGAAGTAGGGGTAGTTTAGGGTTTTTTTTCAGGGGGAATGGGTTGTTTATTAATCTACTGATTTTATATTTTACTAATGTATTTTTTGTAACAGTTTTTTGCATTATTTTTCTATTTTAAAAAAATTATAAATAAAGTTTAAAAAAAAGAGATTGGCGAACAACAGTGGAGGGGTGATTTTGAGTGTGGAGAGTCCACAGATCATGCACGATGAGTGACTGGGTTGTTGGCTGTGTGCGATTTGGTGGGAGGGGGGAAGAAGGCTGAAGGGTAGGTGGAGCGCAGTGGGTGATTCGAGAACTGCTAGTTACAGACAGTGAGGAATGGATGGGATCCTTTGAAATCAAGTCCCAGTAGCACAGCAGCACAGAGCTGTGGCATCACCAAAAGTTTAATGTCTTTGTAGTCTGTACCCCGCATGGTCATTTGCTGTATCTGACCTTGAGACCAAAGAGACCTTTTGATTTTCAGGCCATACCAAGAGGGAGTAGCGCTGCACTGTGTCAGGATGAATAAAGCTCTCTATGCTCCCACTATTGATCATGCAACTCATCACATGGCTGTTTATTTGAATGTCCATTACTAAGCTGGTGAGCTGATGTAGGCTGTTCTAGCCGAGTGTAATGGAGGCCAGTAATGGAGTATTGCTTGTCGCTTCGGTGAAGAGGTCGTGTGTCGAATTGGAAGATGGTGATGACCACGATGGCAGCCCTCACAGCCAGCACGCAGTGCTGCTGAATACCGAGGATGGTGCCCAAGATGGCATTCCCTGTCACTCACACGTGGCACTGATAGTTCCTGGCATCCAGGATGGCAGCCCCCATGATCTGCAAGCAGCGCTGCTTGGAAGCAGTTTGGATCTACACAACTTAGCATAGTGTCCCTTCTTCCACAGCTGGAGCAGACTGCATCTTTCGCTTGGCAGCATTTCCTCAGGTGCTTACCCAGCCCACAGAAAGAGTACTTCAGGCAGTTGCGGAGTACAGCCTCCGTGGTTGGGATGCTGACGGTACTTGGTGGTGGTAATCAAAGGCATTCACGAGGTACTGCTGCTGTGGTTGGATTTTTAGCGGGGTGAAGGAGTGGTGTCACGTACCAAGATGGTAGTGCGCAGGGAAACCACCAGGTGGCTGCATTGTTGGTTGAGTAGGCCTCATATTCTGGAGGTCCATTTCTAGTGTACCTGCCAACTCAATTGCTCTCCAGTCCTCTTGGGTGGATGTAGTTCAACCTGATCCCTGCAACATAGGCATCCCTGATCAGGTCCTCCGTGTATTCAGCAGCTGTCATGGCCTTACATTCACAGGCCCATCCAAGGGTTTGCAGGGCCTGGGGGAACTTGGGATTTGACTCCCCAGATCACTGCTTTCGGGTCATCAGGAGATGACTGGTGTAGACTTCATTAATCTTTTGTAGGTACTGGCCCTTTAGAACATCCATGGACTCCTGATATAGCATGGCATTCCTGATCATCGAGTACACTGGGGTGCTGACTTGGAGTGCAGTACCTGTAATTTGTTGGTCTTTGACCACACAGGGGCCGATGATGCCTGCAGGAATGCCTCGAAACAGCATAGCCTAAGTTTGAAGTTGGTAGATGCCTCAGGTGATTGAGGGTCGATTTCCTGCTTCTCGGGCTTCAGGATCTGCTTCATTGTAAAACTAAAGCTAATAAAATTGATGCATCATCAATAACTGATAGGCTTTTATTAACTTTAGAATAGTGGTTCTCAACCTTTTTCTTTCCACTCACATCACTTTAAGTAATCACTATCCCTATGCCATCAGTGCTCTGTGATTAGTGAGGGATTGCTTAAGGTGGTATGTGGGTGGGAAGGGAAGGTTGAGAACCACTGGTCTTGACCCAATTGTTACTGAAATATTTTGCTTGAGAAAAATTGTCATTGGCCCATTTCCTTTGGAGTTATGAAACTGCACATAACGAGTCAATTAGGTACGATTAAAACAGTGGTTTTCAAACTTTTTTTCCACCCACATACCACCTTAAGCAATCCCTTACTAATCACAGAGCACCTATGGGATAGGGAATACTTAAAGTGATAAGTGAGTGGAAAGAAAAAGGCTGAGAACCACTGCTTTAAAACAAAAGGACATCTACGCCACTCGACTGTTCTGCTCTGGGAACATTCTGTTCCCAGCCTGTGGGAGGTGCGGCACTGTTGGCTAATGGGTGTGCCCAAACAGACAAACATATACATACAGTGGTTTACCATAACCTATTTCACAACAATCTAATCCTTCCCTAACTCACCCCTTCCATTTTGCTTACAACCTTATGCCTAAGAGTCTTTTAAATGCCCCTATTTTACCAGCCTCCACGACCAACCCAAGAAATGCATTCTAGACACCAATCACTCTTGTACCTCTGACATCTCCCCTCATCTTTTCTCCATTCACCTTACAAAGGTGCTGGCTGGCCACCCCATCTCTGATCCTATATACATTTATCTTTGTCTCTCTAAAGAGAAAAGCCTAATTAATTCCTAACACACACATAATCTGATCCAAGTACATGTAGCAGATTAATTTCATCTTTTCGGTGGGGGGGGGATTATTTTTGTAAAATGGGACAATAAGAAAGGAACTTCCAATCATGAGGGCTTCTGAATTATTTACACAAAATTTGCACATTTTTTTGAAAATATTTTCAGATTTTTACCAGTTCAAAACACTTCAATTGGTTTAAACTTTTCTTTATCATTAACATGCTACAAAGTGATTTGTGACTGGAATAATTTCTAGAAGTTTTGAGATTTATTTCTCCCTTTGGTTTTAACATTCTTTATCTTTCTTTTGAAGTTGGTGCCTTCTGCTGCAATATTATTTGTGCCATTGTCACCATGACACTAGGTGTTTCTTTGTCAGGTGTCAACAGCCAATAGCAAACACACACTGCAGCAGATTTCAAAAGATAGCAATTAGAATGGAGAATATTGACCTAGTCCTCAGTAGTAAAAGACAGTTGAAAAGTCCCTGTCTTGCTTTATCAAGCTTGATCCAGAAAGTTTGCTGGTCTGCAGGTCAAGTTATTCAATATGTTTATTATTTTGACTGCAGTTTATTTTCTGAATAATCTTCAACAGGAAAACTATCTTCTTGAAAACTATTGAAATGAAAAAGGCTGCTGATATGTATTAAATTGTTTCAGGTATTCATTTTCTGCATTCCTGAAGGTGCTGTATTCTTGTTGCAGAAACATAGGCACCAGTCATGTTCAGGAGGCAGAGATAAAATCAGTTCCCTGAAATGTGAAGTGAGTTCATTGAATCAAGCAGTAGTAAAGCACATTGGAGTTGACTAACTTCAACCATGTCGTCATCTTCAGGTGTAGAGAGGATATTTATTTTGTTTCATCTAACATCTAAGATGTTTCCTTATTTTTTGAAGATGTGTTTCTTTCACTCCAGTTCTGTGAGTTCCAGCCTCATCAGTCACTTCAGAACCCACAAAACCACAGTGGGAGCAAGTCATTGTGTAGATCTCGGTGGGTTTGCAAGAAGGAAAAGAAGAATGAGAACAAACCGATTCTGATAAAAATGCAGCACCAAATTCTATCATTCCAATTGTTCTAATGCAGATAGAGTTATCTTTTAGTGGACCGTTTAAGTATCAGGGAAAGAAGAAACTGAAACTCAACTCCAGATATCCTACTGTTCCCTCGATGCTTTACAATCTAGCTGTAGTACAAGGATTTATAGATGGTGCAGTTTTTCATTTCACTTTTTTTCAATCCCCTAAATGAGCAATTTCACAAATTTAATAGCATTGCATCACCTTTTCCCAGAATGAACCAATGGATTGTTACTTCTATAGGTGTTATCCGTATTGTAATATTGCAGATTTGACATTTAGTAAGGAAATGAAGCATTCTTCAATGACCTTATGAAATGCAGGCAGTTTGAAATGATCATTGTCAATTGGGAAATAATTTGGTTCTGTCTTTTGTAGAATGGAAAATGGACAAGATCAGGTATGTTTGGTGCCTGACTCTATGCATTCATCCTTAATGGCACACAGAAGGAATGGAGCAGAATGCACAAGTGATTTGAATCTTTCCATTTTCTAACATTCTGTCGGAATTCTGAAGGTTTGTTCATGCTACCATCTGAAATCATTACAAACAGATAACTACATTTGCTCTTTTTAGATTCAAGATCCAATAGAATTAATTATTTGTACAATTGGTGATGAAAAACAAACATATAAATTATGTCTAATACAGTAAAATCCAAATTCTCTGGCACTCAATCAACCAGAAACACCAATAAGCACCAAAAAATGGAGGAAATAAATAAATAGATAGAATTTTAATAAATACGAATCAGCAAAGTTTTAAACAACAATTTAAAATTAGAGAAGTAAAGGTTCTCCAAAGCAACACACAACCCCTTGTGAGCAAATATTCGAGCAGTAGAGTCATGCCCTGACCACAGCAGCTGTTTGAATAAAGTTTGAACAGAGTTGCATTTGAATAAAATGCCACTCCCCTGCTTCAAAGTGGAAAGAAATAGAAGCAGAAGTAGGCCATTTGGTACTTTTTGCCTGTTCTGCTTTCAAAAGGATATTGGTTACCTGAGCATCACTTTTCTGCATTGACTCCATTGTAAAGGTTAAAACTTGTGTATTTGATTCTTTGTTAATTTTGTGCCTTTCTCTTTAAGAGAACTATTGTTCGCAGTGTTACCATAGTGACTATGATGCAATATGTTGTAATATCTGCCCAGGCTAATGGCTTGCTTTTCATTCTACAAGATGTGAAGGAAGCGTGAGCAGGAGTAATTTTCTTTGAATTGCATATCTCTTTAAAGGCTTTTTACATCTCTATATATCTTTTGTATCTCTGTCACACAGTAAATACTTTGTTATTCATCGTTATGAAAATCTTGCAGCGAAACTATGCAAAATGTTTATCTGTTCTATCAACGAATTAAAACTATGTAAAGTAACAGCCACCAAGTTTGATTTGCTGGATTAAAGAGATCAAAATTTGGGATATTGCAACTCACGCTTTGGAAGATGATACTTTTGAAATTAGGATACATTAGAATAAGGAAAGTGTTGTCTATATCCATGTTCCCACTGGCTTTATCCATTGCTGGAGTAAGGTCAAATGTAAACAAAGAACGATACAGCTCAGGAATAGGCCCTTCCAGCTCAGCAATTTCACTAATCTCCCAGTTAACAGCTGCTAGCTCCGGTCAAATAATGTCATGAAGTTCCCTCCCATGATTTAGTATTTTTTAAAAGGGGCCCAAGCTTTTTCTTGTCCATAACTATCTTGAAGGTTGAGGAGGAGATATCTCTATTCCCAAAAATATTCCCCTTCTGAAACTCTAATCAACTATTCAGGCTCATTTAACAAATAGAAATGACCCCATTCCTGGTTGGAATAACTATATGCTACTTCAAGAAACTCTCTTGGATGCACTTAACAAATTCTGCCCCATCTAAGCTTCTGACACTAGGAACATCCCAGTGAATGTTGGGGAAATTAAAGGTTTCGTTGATAACATTCCTATTGCTTTTGCAACTATCCATAATTTGGCTACATACTGTGCCCTCTATAATGTTTGGGACAAAGACACTTTTTTCCTTTATTTTTCCCTGCATTCCAGTTTTAAATTTGTAATTAAACAATTCACATTGATTAAAGGACACATGACAGATTTTATGCAAGGCTATTTGTTTACATTTTGGTTTGACCATGTAGAAGTTATATCACTTTTTATACATAGATCCCCCATTTCAGGTCATCATAATGTTTGGGATATTTTTGTGATTACCTTGTGATTATGTTTAATTGCTTCATTGATGCAGTTATAAGAGAGCTAGGCTTGTTTCTAAGCTTTTGATCACCTTTGGGGTCTGTCGTCACTATTTTTCAACATGAGGACCAGAGTTGTGCCAATGAAAGTCAAAGAAGCCATTATGAGGCTGAAAAACAACAATAAAACAGTAAAAGACATCACCTAAACCTTATTATTACCAAAATCTACTCTTTGGAAAATCATTAAGAAGAAAGAGTGCACTGGTGAGCTCAGTAATTGCAAAGGGTCTGCTTGGCCAAGGAAGACCTCCAGTGCTGATAATAGAATTCTCATCATAATGAAGAAATATCCCCAGCCACATGCCTGATGGATCAGAAACACGCTTCAGGAGGCAGGTGTTCACATATGGATGCATCAATGTCTACTGTTCACAGGAGACTTCATGGACAGAAATACAGAGGTTACACTGCAAGATACAAACTACTAGTTACCCACAGAATCAGGTATTATTCACATTATTTATAGATTTAACCTCTCCTCAGGATCTGTGTCTCTTTGACCTTCTTAAAGGAGCTTTTTTTGGGTTTTGTATCAATTTCTTGATGTGAAGAAGGAGTCACATCTTGATTGAAAACAATAGAATGTGGTGTCAATTCTTCCATTCCCCACTCGATTAATTTGAGGAGCACTCCTGATCCTGAACTTTTCACTATTTAGATTATACACTTCAGATTTATTGTCAGAGTACATACAAGATATCACATACAACCTTGAGATTCCTTTTCCCTGTGGGCATGGCAGGATTACCACTAATTGGAAGTACAAAAAATAAACTGTACACAATGTAAATTATGTAAAAACTCAAAGAACTGTAAACAGATAATGATTTTAAACAAACTGATAGTGCAATACTTTCCACCACAGCTCTGTAGAAATTTGCCAGGGTTTTTGGTGTCATACCAAACCTCCGCAAATGCCTCAGGAAGCAGAGTCACTGATGTGCTTTCTTCATGATGCCATCATGCATCATGCCATTTATTAGAAGGTCTCCAGCAGGAATTTACAGATTTTCAACATTTTTTTCTCTTTAGGTCATCATGGTTATTATAATGTTCAGCTCAATGCTATTATGGCACCAGCGAATGGGGTTCCAATCTGGCGCTCTTTGTAAGGAGTTTGTACATTCTGCCCGTGACCTATGTGGGTTTCTTCCAGGTGATCTGGTTTCCTCCCACTCTTCAAAACATACTGGCGGTTGTAAGCTAATTAGGTGTATTTGGACAGCACGGGCTTGTGGGCCGAAAGGGCATATTACCGTGTTGTGTGTCTAAAATTTTTTATAAAATCCTTTTAAATCATGTTTTTTGTGTCTTCTCATGCATTTATTAAAGTTAATTTGTTGTCAATGTGGTTTATGTACCTGGAAAGCTGCAACAAGTAAGGCTTTAATTTTATTTGTGCATTCTACTTATGTATAGGACAATTAACTCTTCATGCATCCATTCAAATGCCAGATTCGTTTGGTAGTGTATTACATATGATTTAAAATAAATGTCTCCATGATGAATCGGATTTTTCTTTCTGTCTCAACTCCATTCTTCCCTCAGAAATTGGCTGATATGAGCCCAGTTGTGTTTCAAATCTTCTGTGCTTTGGCACCTCAGCAGGAGTATAACCTGAATTCACTTGCCCTTGTGATGTTATTTCTCCAGTGATTCTTTGACAATTTTTAATGATCTCTTCTACTGCGTGTGCTTCAAGTCATTTTCCATGAGAACATAAGAAATAGGAGCAGGTGTAGGCCATTTGTCCTATTGAGCCTTCCCAATCATTCAATAAGATCATGACTGATCTGGCCATGGACTCAGCTCCACCTATCAGTGTTTTCCCCCATAACTGTGCAAAAATCTAGCTCTGTCATAAATATATTTAATGAGGCAGTGTCTACTGTTTTATTAGGCAGGAAATACCACAGATTCACTACTCGCTTGGAAAAGAATTTCCTCCTCATCTCTATCCTAAATTTACTCCCCTGAATCTTGAACATTTGTTTCCTAATTCTTGTTTCCCCTACCAGTGGAAACAATTTTTCTGCCTTAACCTTGCCTAATCGTTTCATAATATTAAATGTTTTAATAAGATTTCCTCTCATTGAGTATAATTTCAGACAACTCAATCTCTCTTCAAAGAATAACCCTGTCATCTCTGGAATCAACATGATAGAACAATAGAACACTACAGCACAGAAACAGGCCCCTTCGGCCCTTCTATCTGTGCCAAACCATTTTTCTGTCTAGTCCCACTGACCTACACCCAGTCCATAGCCCTCCATTCCTCTTCCATTTATGTACTGATCCGAATTCTTCTTAAATTTTAAAAGTGGGCTCACGTTCACCGCCTCAGCTAGCACCTCATTCCACACACCCACAATTCTCTGTGTCAAGAAGTTCCTCCACACATTCCCCCTAAACTCTTCCTCTTTCACCCTTAACCCATGTCCTCTGGTTTGTATCTCTCCTACCCTCAGTGGAAAAAGCCTATTTACATTTACTCTGCCTATCCTCCCTTATAATTTTAAATACCTCTATCAAATCAACCCTCATTCTTCTGTGCTCCAGGGAATAAAGTCCTAAACTGTTTAACCATTCCCTGTAACTCAGTTCCTGAAGTCTGGGCAACATCCTAGTAAATCTTCTCTGCACTCTTTCTATCTTATTGATATCTTTCCTGAAGTTAGGTGGCCAAAGCTGCACATAATACTCCAAATTTGGCCTCACCAGTATCTTATTAAACTTTACCATAACATCCCAGCTCCTATTCTTAAAACTTTGATTTATGAAGCCCAATATGCTAAATGCTCTCTCTACAACCCTATCCACCTGTGATGCTACTTTCATGGAATCATGCATATGTATTCCCAGATCCCTCTGTTCTACCATACTCCTCAGTGCCGTACCATTCATCATGTATGTCATTTCAAAATGCAACACTTCATGCTTGTCTGCATTAAATTCCATCTACTATTTTTCAGCCCATTTTTCCTGCTGGTCCAGATCCCTCTGCAAGCTTTGAAAACCTTCTTCACTGTCCACAACACCTCCAATCTTAGTGTCATCTGCAAACTTGTCTTCTATATCAATGATCATCCAGATCATTGAGGCACACCACTAGTCACAGGCCCACAGACTGAGAAGCAATCATCTACCACTACTCTTTGGCTTCTCCCATCCAGCCATTATCAAATCCATTTCACTTTGTCACCATGAAATATCTAGCATTTGAACCTTCCTGACTAACTTCCCTTGTGGGACCTAGTCAAAGGCCTGACTAAAGTCCAAGTAGACAACATTAGCAGCCTTTCCTTTGTCAACTTTCCTGATAACCTCCTCGAAAAACTCTATAAGAATACTTAAACATGACCTACCATGCACAAAGCCATGTTGTCTATCCCTAATCAGTTTCTGGCACTGATAGCACCAGATCTCAGGCTCCCGATGGCGGCAGCAGTAAACCTTGGGCTCCCGGCGCCAGCAGTGGGGACTTCAAGCTCCTGGGCAGGAGCAGGACTCTTGGCCTCCCAGCACGAATGAGGGCATGGTCGGGAGGTGTCGGTGATGGCCAGTATTTTTTTTTGATGAGAATTGAACATTATTTTAATGCTTAAAAGGCTTTACCCGTTGTTTGTTGTTGTTTAAAAACTGCTACAAGTGATTTGCAGTTTCCACTGGGCTGTTTTTTAAAAAAATGACTGCATGAGCATCCCAAATTCCCCCTGCACAAAAGCATGCTGCAATCTTTCAATAACGATCTGATCTATTATTTTTTCTTCAAAAGTAGATGATCTCACATTTACTAATATTGTACTTGATCTGTCAGATCCTTGCCCACTTAATTAATCTATCTACATCTCTCTGTGTAATTTATTTTTCCATTCAATTTGGTGTCATCAGCAAACTTAGATGCACTTAGATCCTTGTTTTATTGCTGACAAACTTTAAAAATAAGTGATCTAGTTCATCAGTACTCAGTAAAAGAATGTCTCTGATAATAGTTTTTTATTTGAAATTTAAAAGGAAAACTTCAGTAAAGTCCCTGTTATCCAGAATTCAAGCAACTGGGAGAAAAAATAGGAGAAAATGAAAAGGTAAAAAATACAGGTTTAAAATTGGCACGCTTTGCCATTAGTTTGCTAATCATGCCACACGCAATTCAAGCAACCAAAAAATAAAATCACTCATCCAGCATCTACCAATCCCCAATGGTGCTGGATACCAAGAATTTTACTATTGGCTTGTGCCTGTCACGTGACAGCACTGCCCATTACCTGGTTGGAAGACACCCCAACTGCCAATCAAGATTTGGCTCCATCCAACCCATCAATGCACACCTGACCATTGGCCCCTTTAAGTACCTTTATACTTGGCCTTGGGCCATTGGCCTTTATAATCAGACCTTGCTGGCACTGAGCCATCTCCAAGGGATCACTCTGCTTTACTCCAGGCTGAGTACTATGGAATGGTGTTGGAGAAATGGTTTGGTAAGGTGTGCCCTAGTAAATGGCTGGGAGCATCTTAGTGTCCTGATTTCCTGCACTGAGTCAAGGGGTGGCAGGTATCATATTGTTTCTTTTCCTTCTTAACCCTAACCCTAATTTATGTATGTAAAAGCACTGTGTACTCTAGTTCATTGTTTTGTGTGTGTGTGTGTGTGTGTGTGTGTGTGTGTGTGTGTGTGTGTGTGTGTGTGTGTGTGTGTGTGTGTGTGTGTGTGTGTGTGTGTGTGTGTGTGTGTGTGTGTGTGTGTGTGTGTGTGTGTGTGTGTGCGCGCACGCGCTTCTCTCCCTCATCCTTTTCAATGTAAATAATGCAATGTGTGTGTTGTTTCATAGTGCCAGATCTGACATTGTTCAATGTCTTGTACTGTTTTCAGGTGATTGTGCTTTAAAAATTGCATTCACTTTTTCTTTGACTTCAATCCATTTTCATCTTCATTCAGCCAAGTTAAAATGTCTTTTTTTGTAGAGTGCACTTATTACTTTTGTGTATTTGTGCATTCCCCTGAACACCATAAGGAATAACAAGGGGTCTTCAACCTGAAATGTGAATTCTGTTTCTAATTCCAGAGATAGAATCAGAGTTGATTGCCAGGAACATGTCATAAAATTCAGTGTTTTGCAGCAACAATACCATGCAAATATTGTTATAAATTACATTGATTTAGTGTCTGTGGTTCATTGTTGATGGTGGAGGAGAAGAAGCTGTCATTTGTGCTGCTGGGTGTTCGTCTTCAGGCTCCTGTACTTCCTTCCTAATGATAGCAATGAGAAGAGGGCATGGCCTGGGTGGAGGGGGTCCTTGAGGATAGAGGAGCCTCTTGTCAATGTCTTATATGGATTGGAAACTGAATCCTGTGATGCCCCTGGCTGAATTCATAACTCTCTGTTGTTTATACTGTGCATCGGTACCTCCATACCAGTTGGTGATGCAGCCAGCCAGAATGCTTTCCGCGGTACACCTGTAGAAATTTGGTGATGTACCAAATTTCCTCAAACTCCTCATGAAGTATAGGTGGTAGCAAGCCTTCCTTGTGATGGCATCGACATGGAGGCTCCAGGAAAGATCTTCATAGACATTGACACCCTGGAACTTGCAGTACTTTACCCTTTCCACTGCCAACTCTTAAATGAAGACTGGTTCATTTTGGCTAATTTCCTTCTCCTGAAATCCACAATCGACACCTTAGTTTTGGTAACGTTGAGTGCAAAGCTGTTGTTATGTCACTAGTTAACCCGCTATTCTATCTCATTCCTGTTTGCTTTCTTATTGCCATCTGTGATTCTGCTGATGGCCATTGTGTCATCAGAAAATTGGCAAAGATACTGCCTAACCTACTGAATGTTTTCTGTATTTATTTTGTATATTTCCAACAAATGTCACGTTTTACCTTTTTGATTATTATTGCATTCACTGCTAGTTCTCTTCCAGGAATGCCAGACTTGAATCTCCGTTGTCTTTTGTCAATGTACATGACATAAACTCATTATCATTTTGCCTTGTTCACCATCAGGAGTTTCTCTTTTCCTTCTAGTATTGGATAGAAGGGAAAGATGGGTACATTTGTATCATTCAGCGATTTTGTCCTCTTTAGACAGTACTACATTGTTGGCCAGGGATTCTGGCTTGTCTTCATTAAAACTTTACTTTCTTTCAGTTTATCTCAGCTTTTTTTCACCTGGCTCTTCCATGCACCTGGAACATGTTTGTGCTAATAGCTTCATTCAAACATGGGGATCATGACCTGTGCATTGCTGAACATCTAATTCATTCACAATTAAAATGAAATGATTTTGAAGCACTTATGTTGAATATGTCTTTCGAATCTAGCTTAAATTTTCTGAGCTAATATAGAACACCACAGCATGGAAACAAAACCTTAAGCCCTACCAAACTATTCTGTGCCAAACTATTATTCTGTCTAGTCCAAGTGACCTGCATACAAACCATATCCTTCTATAACCCTCCCATTCATGTACCTGTCCAAGTTTTTCTTGTATTTCAAAATTGATGCATTCTCCAATTTAGCTCATTCCACACTTCTACCACTCTGCATGAAATTCCCCCTAATGTTCACTTTAAATCTTTTCCCTTTCACACTTAACCCATGTCCTCTAGTTTTTAATCTCATCTAACCTCCGTGGAAAAAGCCTGGTTACATTTACTCTATTGATATCCATCATAATTTTGTATACCTCTATTAAATTTCCCCTCATTTATTCTTCTTCTTTTTTGGCTTGACTTCGCGGACGAAGATTTATGGAGGGGGTAAATGTCCACGTCAGCTGCAGGCTCGTTTGTGGCTGACAAGTCCGATGCGGGACAGGCAGACACAGTTGCAGCGGTTGCAGGGGAAAATTGGTGGGTTGGGGTTGGGTGTTGGGTTTTTCTTCCTTTGCCTTTTGTCAGTGAGGTGGGCTCTGCGGTCTTCTTCAAAGGAGGTTGCTGCCCGCCGAACTCTAAGGCGCCAAGATGCACGGTTTGAGGCGATATCAGCCCACTGACGGTGGTCAATGTGGCAGGCACCAAGAGATTTCTTTAGGCAGTCCTTGTACCTTTTCTTTGGTGCACCTCTGTCACGGTGGCCAGTGGAGAGCTCGCCATATAACACGATTTTGGGAAGGCGATGGTCCTCCATTCTGGAGACGTGACCCACCCAGTGCAGCTGGATCTTCAGCAGCGTGGACTCGATGCTGTCGACCTCTGCCATCTCGAGTACTTCCACGTTAGGGTTGAAAGCGCTCCAGTGAATGTTGAGGATGGAGAGGAGACAACGCTAGTGGAAGCATTCTAGGAGCCGTAGGTGATGCCGGTAGAGGACCCATGATTCGGAGCCGAACAGGAGTGTGGGTATGACAACAGCTCTGTATACGCTTATCTTTGTGAGGTTTTCAGTTGGTTGTTTTTCCAGACTCTTTTGTGCAGTCTTCCAAAGGCGCTATTTGCCTTGGCGAGTCTGTTGTCTATCTTGTTGTCGATCCTTGCATCCGATGAAATGGTGCAGCCGAGATAGGTAAACTGGTTGACCGTTTTGAGTTTTGTGTGCCCGATGGAGATGTGGGGGGGCTGGTAGTCATGGTGGGGAGCTGGCTGATGGAGCTGCAAAGGGAAATGATACACTTATTGTAACAATAAAAGTAAACAGACTAATTAATTGTGCTGCAAATAATTCTAATATCCTCATTTGTATGCAAGATTTTCAAAAGCTGTGAATACTTCTGGGCAGATCTCTAAGCTTGTGTATTGTCACCGATCATGTGTAATTAGCCACATTGTTTGGAAGCTTGTCATTAAGGATATTTGGGGTGTGAGGTGCAGGGTAAGAGGTGGGTTGCTGAATGAGCCTTGTAACTTATTCAAAAATTAATTCAAAGAGATGAACAAATTGAAATTTAATGTTTTGTCCATAGCTGCCTGTAAAGAAATTCCATCGTGTACATGAATCCTATGGGAATACACAAACATTGATTTTAAGGCTTGTCTTTGTTTATTTATTGTACATGCATAGGACAGAATAGACAGCATTCAGTTCTGGCAAACTTCTTTGCTGTATTTACTTGGATTAACCTTCGCAGTGAGAACATCATTGTCTCAATTCAGCTCAGCAGGTTGTCTTTTACCTTTTATGAAAATAAGGTCCCTCTAAGGCTTATTATTTTTCTTCAAAGATTGTACAGACACTCGATTTCCATTTGTATTAATAGAGGGTGTGTTCTTTCAGCCACCTTCTATGATTTGAAGGACACCTTGTATTTGCGGATGCATTTAATCGTACAGATCATAGCTACCAGTGATGCGTCTGCTACACAAGTGATTTGTAGACTGATAGCCTTAAGCATCTCAGTGCAGGCAAAATAGTAGTGAGAGAGATAACCCTCACCATCCTCATCTAATAAACAATCAAGCAAATGCCCTCTCTGTTGCCCTCACTCAGATTCTAAGACAAAATGCTTCTAAAATTGCTACAAGAACATGAGTGGAATTCTTAATGTTACCAAAGGGAGCAATTTATTCATTAAATACATAGATTCTGTCTCCAAAAGATGGGTGCATGATCTGGATGTTGAACAAAGATGGCAAGTACTCTGTTATATTCCTGTTTGCAATTCATAATAATTATCACGTCAATTTAGGGCAGCATGGCTAGTGTGGTGGTTAGCACCATGCTGGTCCAGCACCAGCAACCAGGTTTAAATCCGTCACGCGTGCAAAGTATTTGTATATTCTCCCCGTGACTGCATGGGTTTTCTCTAGGTGCTCCATTTCCACCCAGGCTCAAAAGAAGAAAAGATTTAGGTTAATTGGTCACCTGGGTGTGTTTGGCAGTCCTGTCTTGTGAACTGGAAGGGCCTGTTACTGCTGCATCACTCAATTTGAAAAATAATTTAAAAATGCATGGACAGGAAAATATTTTTGGCTTTAATTTAACATTTTTACAACCTAAATTGTTTCTATACAGAGCGTAGTTTTTCTCTTCCATGAGAGAACTTTAGCATCTTAGGAACAGCTTCAACTCAGGGGATGCAACATCAACATTATCCAAGATTTAAGCAAGGTTCCGTTGAATCTTTTGTGTAGAGCTGTTCATTGCATTTGAAAAAGGCTCTCTCATAAATTTCACTTGTTCCCTTTGAATAATAGCTACTCTCTTTTTTAAATGATACATCTATTTACAGTCACCATATATACAATCATTATTTGAGGTTAATGGCCAGTTACAGAGAAAAATAAATGTTCCTGAGACAGACCTGGCTCTTGCTCACTGCCATTTCTCTCATCATGGTCTTTGGCAAATCTTGTAGCTGTGAAGACATCTCCCAAATGACAGTAGAGGCCCAAGTTAGAATACTGCACTAAAATGGCTTGCTCAGTATTAGTGTCCTCCTGAAGGTCTTCTTTCTCAATTCACAAACATTCAAACCAGAAAGAAACATTATAAAATAAAAATGTCAGAATAACTAAAACAATCACCAGTTAATATTTAAAAAAAAGTTAGATCAGTGGTTCTCAACCTTTTTCTTTCCACTCACATACCTCTTTAAGTATTTCCTTTACCATAGGTGCTTTGTAAGGGATTGCTTAAGGTGGTGTGTGGGTGGAAAGAAAATTTTGAAAACCACTGTTTTAATCATACCTTATTGACTCGTTATGTGCACGGTTTCATAACTCCAAAGGAAATGGGCCAATGACAATTTTTCTCAAGCAAAATATTTCAGTAATGATTGGATTGAGAGCAGAGATTTTCAACCTTCCCTTCCCACTCACATGCCACCTTAAGCAATCCATTACTAATCACAGAGCACTTATGGCATAGGGGTTACTTAAAGTGATGTGAGTGGAATGATAAACACTGAGTTAGATCCGTACACTTAAAACAAATAAATAAAAGTTGTTAGTGTCTTAAATCAACATCTATTTGGATGTCTTTGTGAACAACTGCTTGTTCCCATTCATTTCAATAGGGACTCCAAACTGGTGCCAGGCCAAACCTGGCAAAGGTTAGGCAGACAGATTTTGCAGCCTGAATTCATCAGCCCAGTGCAGTCTTGCAAGGGCCATGATATAAGTGGAGGAGGAGGCTGTTTTTTTCCACAGGTCTCAGGCTCTCCGTTACACTGAACATAGACTGTTCCAACATCACAAGAAGACTATCTGCACTGTTGTAATGACTCTTTTTTATTGCACTATATGGCAACAGTGAATATTTATTATGAATCTATCTTTTGTATTTATTATCTCTTTATAAACTCAATTTAGTTTTTAATAATTTTTTGTTCAGCTGCAGCAAGTAAAAATTTCAGTGCATATACACATTGTACAATGTATATGACAATAAAATCATTATCATTCTGGTCAGGGCTCAAGAATCTCAAGTTCTGCTCAGCTAAGTTCTTAAAATCTTGCAGAGGACTTGGCCCATTATTTCTGTTCCAGTCCTGTTACATCCATGATGTTATACTGGCAGTGAAATCTCTGGAATACTAAGTGCAGGTGCATAGGCAGTGACTATTTAGGCCATTTCATGACAGGCCTCCACCTTGAGGCCAGCTACAGGAGCAGATGGAAAACTAACCTTTCAGTCAGCAGAGCTAAAAGGCTGCTCCAGTGTCCTATTCATATCCTGAGGTGCCTCATAGCACCCTCCAGAGCTGATGGAGGTGGGGAGACTGGTGCTGTAGCAGCACCCATCATAAATACACAGCAGAGCAATGGCCATTTTCCCTACCCATAATCCCCCATGCAACTGGAACTGCTCTGTGGTTCCCAGAACAGTTCCATCTGCGTGGGAGATTATGGGTAGGTAAGACAGCCATTGCTCTGCCATATTTTGAGTTGCAGAAAGCAGCCTCGCTGGCTTCCCCTTGATTGCTCCCGCTACCCCTGACCCCCGCTGCCCCATTGGCGCCCGCCCGCTGCCCCTGCCTTAGAGGGAGATGGGTGAATGAGAGCTGGGTCACGGGCTGATGGCATCAGCTGATGTGCAGCGACTGTACATTCAGGTCAGGCGGCAGAGCACAGCACTTCACTGATTTTCTTTCCCCAGGAAGGGTTGGAATCTGCACCTCAGAGCCAGCCATGGTGCATTCTGGAAGATGCGTCTTTAGCCATGAGGGTGAAGAACCTCTGCCTTTACAAACAATGTTTGTTTTACCTGAAAGTGCCTTTTGATTCAAGCAGTGGTTAAAAGCTTGAAAGGGAACATTTAGTGAACCATCTCCAATTGGAGATTTTGTGGCAGTAAAAGGTTATGAAAAATTGCATGCTTAATTTGACAGATTTACAAGTCTATAATCATGTCAAGGGCTCAAATCTTTCAGGAAAGTAACCGCAAACTTGCAGCATTAACAATACAAATGCATCAATGGTCAATAAACCCAGAATGAAAGATGATAACTACTGAAAGAAGACAACAGATGTCCTTAAAGAGGAAAATGAATCACACATATGTTTCCACAAAGCCGATACACGAATAACGAGGCTATATGGGCTAAGCAGTATTTTAGATGGAGTCAAAGTATTTTTGGAATAAACATTGAATATTATTTTAGATTTTGTCAAATTTACCAGATATCATTACCAGGGGTGCAGTGGTAATTTTTTAGGTGCTGGAGCTCACCAAAAATGGCAACAAAGAGGTCTCGCAAGAGCTGGCCTTGGTGCTGCCATGTTGTATTTGGCTTTTATAAGTGAGAGTGTTATATAAATGCTGTTTGGTCTTTAAATATATAAAAAGTTAAAGAAGCTGACATTTTTACATACCTTGATGAAGGTTTTTCCCTTTGCTACATAAAGGATACTTTTGACCTGCTGAGTTTCTCCAAGATTTTGTGGTTTTACATATAAAGTTAAATTTAATGAATAAACTACAGAGAATTTAACGATTATAACACTGCAGAGAATTTGACTATAACTTCCACTCATCATAGCAACTATAGGGCCCCACTCTATTTAACTTCAAAATGTATTAACTGGAAACATACTATGTCTTTAACTAAGCAGTCCATAGTCCTTGAAATGGTCTGAATAAAGTCTGCAAGTAACTACATCTAATCTTCTAAATGTACTGGAGGGTTCCCCCTTTCCTGGATCCATTCGAGATGAAGTATACACTGGATAACGAGGGAAAACTGACAGAAATTGGGGAAATAACTTAAGTACATTTACCCCTTGCGTAGTGTGTGTGTGTTAGAGTTTTCTGAAGAAATCTCAGGTAGGATAGACAAAGGGGAGGCTGTGGATGTTTTATATTTGGATTTTCAAAAGGCTTTGGATAAGGTGCCGCCATGTTAGGCTGATAAATAAGATGAAGGTCCATGGAATTACAAGGATGCTATTAGACTGGATGGAAAATTGGCCGATAGGCAGAAAGCAGAGAGTTGAAATTAAGGGGTCCCGTTTAGGATGGCTGCCTGTAACAAGCAGTGTTCCGCAGGAGTAGGTCTTGGGGCTCTTGCTGTTGACAATTTATATTAATGATTTGGATGGTAGAATGAATGGGTTTGTGGCTATATTTGTGGATCACACTAAGATAGGTGTCAGAGCAGGAAGTGTTGAAGAAACTGTAAAGTTGTAGAAGGTTGAAGATAGATCGGGAGACTGGGCAAAAATATGGCAGATGAAGTACAATGTTGAGAAGTGTTCAGTTCTACATTTTGACAGTGGAAATAAACAAGCACCATGTGGATGGGGAGAAAATTCAATCTTTGGAGGTGCAAAGAGACCTGGGCATTCCTGTGCAGAATAATCTAAAAGTTAATGCCCAGGTGGGATTGGTAGTGAAGAAGTTGAATACTATGCTAGCATCATTTCAAGAGGTATAGTGTATAAGAGTAGAGAGGTGTTAATGAGACTCTATGAGGCACTGGTGAGACCCTATTTTGAGTACTGTGTACAGTTTTGGGCCCCCTATCGAAGAAAAGATGTGATGTTGTTGGAGAGGGTGTAGAGGAGATTACGAGGATGATCCCTGGAGTGCAGGGGTTGGCATATGGGGAGCGTTTGACAGCTCTTGGGTTGTATTCGTAGGAGTATAGGAGAATGAGGGGGGATCTCATAGAGACATTTCAAATATTGAAAAATCTTAATAGAGTGAATGTAGATAAGATGTTTTCCTTGATGGATGAATTGAGGACAAGAGGTCATAGTCTTAAAATTAGAAGTTATCCAATTAAAACAAGAGGATGAAGAACTTCTTTAGTCAGAGGGTCATGGATCTGTGGAACTCACTGCCACACAAAGCAGTGGAAGCCAGATCACTGGGAATATTTAAACAGGAAATGGACAAGTATTTCATTAGTAGGGGAGTTAAGGGTTATGGGGAAAAGGCTGGAAATTGTAACTAGGGGTGAGCATAATTCAGCTTAGTGTAGAGTCACGGAACAGACTCGATAGGCCTAATGGTTTGCTTCTGCTCCATTAACTTATGAACTTGTGATTTAGCATTTTGACCCTGTTTCCCCATTTACCTCCCCAAAATAAACTTGTGCTTTGTACCTTGACTTGGTCTGGTTCTTAACCTGTGGGATCCGCATGTAGCCTTACAACACTCCACTATAAGGTTGTGAGTTGTTAATAAAATATTGTTAATATCAAAGAACCTTAGTTTCTTTATTACTTAAAAAAATTCACATGGTACCAAGAGTGTGTATCAGTTGGTATCAGCAGGTAACATAGAGAGTGTGAAACCTCCTTATGCTGTGAATTGGACTGGTAACATCGACTACCAGTGGCGATTGTTCAAACAATGATTCACACCATACCTGCAAACCATTGGACTCGATAGAATACCTGATGCATAGAAGATTGCTGTGGCGGAACTTCAAGCACTGGAGGTTTACAGCACATTTATTTTTGCCAAGGCAGATGTCCAGGACAACAACATATATTGAAGCACACAATGAGAGTTGCATAGATACTGATGTGAATCTCCAAATGAACCTGATCACTGAATCTCTTCCCATATCTGACATGAAATCCAAACAGATCTCAACTGAAACAAATAAAGGCACAGTTCTACTGAAGGATATTAAGAATCTGAATGAAGGATGGCCTAGAGGTGAATATCAGCCATACTACCACATCAAAGCAAAGCTGAGGGTGGTCAATGTGCTTCTACTCAGACAGACAAGAATTATCATTCCTCAATCACTGTGGCAAGAGATGCTGAAAAGGTTGCATGAGGGGCACCTTGGAATGGAAAAATAACAAGAGGAGGGCCAGAACTGCCGTTTATTGGCCAGGGATAAATGCTGACATTGACAGGATGGTTTCAAGCTGTGAGACTTGTCTAAAACATCATGCAAAGAAACCAAAGGAACCCATGATCATAATTGAGGTACCAGCAGAACCATGGCAGAAAGTTGGGACTGATCTGTTCTACATGGTTGGAAAGAATTACCTGCTGGTTATTGATTAGCTATTGAGCTATCTGGAGATTGCGCTGCTTCCTAATATGTCTGCTGCTTGGGTGATCCAATATATGAAATTGATCTTTGCAAGACATGGAATTCCTCAAATTCTCTGTAGTGACAATGGACCAGAACTTTGCAAAGGAGTATGATTTCCGACATGTGACCTCAAGTCCTCTTCATCCTCAATCAAAAGGTAAAGCAGAGAAGAGTTCACCTAGTTAAACGACTGCTTAAGAAAGCACAAGACAGTGGCTTGGACACTAATTAATTCTGTTGATTTACCAAGCTTTACCAGTTGAACATGACGTGTCACCCACAAGAACAGAGATGTCAAATGGAAACAAAAACACCTGCAAAGGAGACAAAATGCATGCATCCTCGGGGTGTGTCTGTGCTGATAATCAGTGAGGAGGAGACATTGTTTCCAATTTGTACTGACTGGTTTTCTGATGAGAAAGGTGTAGAGGGGGAGGGCGAATAGAGGCCCAGAGTTTGTTACTTCTTGACCAGCACTGAGGGAACAATGGTGTTGAAGGCTGAGCTGTAATCAATGAAGAATTTATATGTATGAATTCCTGTTTTCGAGGTGATCCAGAGCTGAGTGGAGAGCCAACTATATTGCTTCTGCTGTGGAGCGATTGTGACAATGGGCAAATCGCAGTGGGTCCAGATCTTTACTTAGGTACGTGTTAATTCTGGCCATGACCAGCCTCTCAAAACATTTCATCACAGTGGAAGTTAGTTCTACTGGGTGATAGTCTTGAGGCAGGTCACACTGATCTTCTTAGGCATATGGGCAAATGAGCAAATTAATACTGCATTAGTGTGTAATGATGGTAAACTGAACATCTTAAGGAAATGGGATGTGATGATAGAGTACTCATGATACTCCTGACCATGAAATTGAGTCAGAGATGAGTGCTGCACCTCTGATTAGATACAAACAATGGCTGCACAATTAGGTCTTCAGTTGTGAGTAAATTATTGTTAATATCAAAGAACCCAAACTTCTTTATTACTTAAAAGAAATATCACAGTGTTAAATGTCCAGTGGCTATTTAAGTATCTTCAAGGAAATTCAAATTATGGAAATCAGCAATTAAGGTGAAAATACCCCACTTGCCTTGGTCTTTATCCACCTTTAGGGGTCTATAATTCCAACATGTGTTCTTCCTCAAGTCTAGTCTCTTAATCATAACTAAATATAATTGATTCACCATTGGCAAATGTATTTTCAGTTCTGAAATTCTTTCCTAAAAACTCTTTGTCTCTCTACTTTTTGATCTGTAGTGTACCCATAAACATCTCTTTGCTAAATCATTGCTATCTGCCCCAATGTTTCTGTAAGTGTTTTGGCAAAAAAAAGTTTGCTTTTTGAGTTGTTGAGAACCTTGTGGTGTTGTGGTCTATTAAAGGTTGTGTATGAAACAGGCTGTGGCTGTTATCAAATTTTATTTTTATGTTAGTAATCTGAGTCAGCAAATATGGATTCTTTGTTCATAACATCCAAATGACCACAATTAAAATATTGCACGGGAAGCATTGAGAATTATTGAAGGTGCTTTGTTACATGATCTTTATTGACAGATCTCAACTCATTTTAGGCAAAATAAAATTTAAATATGCGTTCTAATATCTCGGCAGCTGTGTGTTTCTTAAGGTCACATATTAAAACACCATGTTTTCCTTGTAATAATATTGTTAAAAATTTCAGCATCTTTTATAATTTACTTCCTATTTAAAGGGCAAATGGATTATCTTTCCTTCACTGTTTAAGAGATCACTATAGTTTGTATAAAGTAATACTGCACATATTAAATAGATAAATGTGAGGAAAATATTTCAGTCATTGTATTTCAGTCATTGTGTTTCTCTAGTCATAAATATTGTATGTGGGCTGGAATAGGCAAATTAGCACCATTATTTCTGTCAAGTTTGCAATTAAATTGAAATTCTTCAATATAACTACATTTTATGCTTGACTTGACAGATATTTTAAAAAATGTCTTATCCTCCTTCATTCCTTTTTCCTTGGATTAGTATGCTCAGTAAAAAAAAAATAAAAGTGATCTTTGAAACTTGGGCTTTGTAGGTTAAGGAAATCACAACTACATTTTTGGGAATAAAATGCAATTTAAATACCCCAATGCTCTTTTGATCTCACACTGAGATTGCTTCTGGATCAAATTAGCAGTCTGTACTTTACAGATAAAGCCGTGCAGGATGACAAGGTCATAGCAATATTTGGAGATTAGCCAGGATAAGGCAGGTCTGCCAGAGGTCAATCATTAGAAATTATAATTGTTTATTTTGATTGATTTTGAATTATGATTTTGATTTACATTATCAATGTATATGCATATGAAATAGCACTGGGTTTTGAAATGGGTATTATACAAGGAAAGCAGTGGAAATGTTACGCCCCTGAAAATGGGGAGAAATGATTACAAAAGTGATCGGGTGGTGTTTCGTCAGTGGGAACGTTTACTTGAATCCATTGATCAAATATATACACAATTTCCAAACAATGTACCAGCTTGGCTACAGTAGAATATATACCTTCTGTAAATTATAACAATATACAGTATTTCTCTATTTTTTTTCTCTACTGCTTCTGCTAAACAATATATAACTATGGCTCAGTAAACTCTCTCTCCCTCTCTCACACACACTGGCCATGCTCAGCAAAACTGTATTTTAACTCACTCAAAATGTTACATCAACATTTTCTCGACACTTGAAACATCTTAATGAATGATCACAACCGCTCTACCAGTGTGGAATACCCACAACATACTTGAAAATGGGGAGAAATAATCACAGAAGTGACTGGGTGATGTTTCCTTAGTGCGAACGTTTACTCGAATGAGGGACATACCTCAATTCCACCTGAGTAATGTGGGCGGAGACACTTGTTGGAATATAGGGGTTAATTAATCATAGAAAATATGTAGAATATATGCTTATGTACTATTCATTTTGTATACATGAATCCAGTACTATGTAACAATTTAATATTTATCTCATGGTGAAGGGAAAGAGTAATGTAAGTAAGGGGCAGCCACAGTATGTAGCAAAGTTGGCTGATTACAGTAGGTTTAGAATTGCCTGCTCCCAAAATACAAAAGAGAGAATATGTATGAAACAATTTAGTAGGAAGGTTAAGGCAAAAGGAGGAGTTGATTAGCACAGGAGCCGATGGCCAGACAAGAACAAAGAGAATCCTGACGGAGACTGTCAGAAACAAAGAGAATGGAATAACTCAGTAAGAAGGCAGAAGGAGGTGTTGAGTAGAACAGAAGAACATGGCCAAATGAGAACAAAGAAATAATTAGAAATATCTGGGGTATGAATTGATTTCTGATCAAAACAACAGGATATTCTGGCCTTGAGGATTAAGATGGGAGCTCTACACCCCAGATATCTGCAGAGCAGGAAATTACTTGTGATAAATCTTATGCAAGAAATCTAGCAAAGAAAGCCAACTTTTGTTCTGTATGATAATGAGATCTAGCAAAGGAAGCCAACTTTTGTTCTGTATGATAAGGTTGAGCTATATAAACTGTAGAGACTGGACAGTAGAGGTCAGTCTTGGGGAATAGCTCACTGTGCAGGTGACCTATGAACTAACGACTGAACCAGAGCTCTGTTAAGCTTTATTCTTGTGTTGTGTAATAAACTGATTGTTGAACCGAATACCTTCTCCTATCACTTCATTCAACGAGCACGCTGGACTCAGACAACACATAGACTAAATTGAGGGTAGGGTAAAGCCAGAGCCCGACACACTATAATGCTATTATGGTTCCATTCTTATCAATAAAGAATGAAATAAACAATGAATGAATTAAAAACATTTTGGCATTTTAACCCTTTTTCAAATGATATGATTTTCTACTGTTTTAGGCACCATTTGAACATGTATTATAAACATTCTTTTTAAACACATTTTTTATCCTTCTCAGCATTTTCACCTCATTACAGACCATGAATTTACTTTCTTTTAGACTTGTCACAGGAACATCAAATAAAGAAAAAGTAATCATAATCTGGATAACTGTTTCTTCAAAAAAACCAAATGCTACAAGGAGGGGCACATTGTCCAGATTCCCCAAGAAAAGGGAAAATAAGCAAAAAGAGGATCACCCCAAGAAGGAAAATCAGGTTGAGAAATAAAACATACAAGGTGCGGAACCATATAACAATAATAATATGGGAACGGGCCATATCAGCCCTCTAGTCCACACTGATTTAAGTGAACTCCACTAGTTCCACCAACCTGCTCCCTGCCCATAACCATATATAACCATAAAGGAAGTACAGGAGAGTTCTGATAAAAGTCTGAGCTACGACCCAAGTGGTTCTGAAGAGGACAAGGCGATGGAAGTAATGTATGTTAAGAACCTGACAAACCACAATTTGGACACTTTGATTCCCATCAACATTAACAACAAACCAGTTCAGATGGAACTGGACACTGGGGCCGCAGTGTCCGTAATGCCAAAGAGCTAAAAAAAAGAGTTTTACCCATTCTCAAGGTGGGACAATCCAACATGGTGTTGAAAAGTTACCGGAGAAAAATCAAAGTTCCACGAAAATGCAAGGTAGACATTGAATACAAGTGACAGATATCTAAAAGATTACTCCTTTATATTGTGGACAAAAAGGGATGCGCTTTGTTTGGAAGAGATTAAATGTCATGAATCCAATTAGATTGGAAGGACATTGGGGCAATAAAAAAAAAATACAGACAGAACAAGAACAAAAATCCAAGTGCTCCAAAAGTACTAGATAGTATTTGGAAAGGACCTGGGGAAAATCCAAGGAGTTCAGGTCCAAGAGCACTTGAAACCAGAGGCCGACCCCAAATTCTTCAAATCAAGGACAGTTCCATTTGCGATGAATAAAGGAATCGAAGCTGAACTCAACAGACTGGAAAACAAAGGAATAATTGAGAAACTGCAATACAGTGAATGGGCTGCCCCAATTGTTCCTTTTATAAAATCCAATGGTGAAATTCGAATTTATAGTGATTATAAAGTCACCATTAATAAAGCTCTGCAAGTATACCAACATCTAATTTCAAGAACAGAAGATTTGTTTCAAGCACTGAAAGGTGGTAAGAAGTTCACAAAATTGGATTTATCACAGGCATAACAGCAAGTTGAATTGGATTCTGAGTCAAGAAAATATGTGGCAATCAATACTAATGTATACCAGAATGCCGTGTGGAACATCAGCAGCACCTGGAATAGTTCAATCAATAATAAGAAAGTTGTTGCACAGAATCAACGTGGGATGTTACCTAGACGACATTATCATTACTGGTCGCCACGACACGGAGCACTTGGCAAACTTGGAAAAAATACTAACCTGACTGAAGGAAGCCAATACAAATGTGTGTTTATGGTACCCTCAGTAATATATTTGGGATTTACAATTGGCAGGGAAGGAGTTCAGATGAACATAGCATATACCAAAGCTGCCGCAGGGCACCTTGCCCAACAAATCAAGTGGAATTACAGTCATAGGTTTGGTGAACCATTATCGAAAACCCATCCCAACAGGTCTACATTGTGCAACCTGCTTAACCAACTACTAAAGAAGGATCAACAATGGTGATGGACTACAGAAAGAAAACTTTCAAATGGTTGAAGAAAATGCTGACCTCTAAAGACAATTTTCTCATTCACCACGAGCCCGGCAAAGAAATGACCCTGGCAGTCGATACTTCACCAGTGGATGTAGGAGCAGTTTTGTCACTGATCACAGAAAAAGGGGAACAACCTGTAGCTTATGCTTCTCACTCTTTAACACTCTGTAATGGAATTATGCACAACTGGAAAAAGAAGACTGGTCATTATTTTTGATGTCAAAATTTCTTATCAATACCAATATGGTAGGAAGTTCACTTTAGTGACAGACAACAAGCCATTGAGTTTAATCTTGGGCCTGATAAAAGGCACTAGTCGCCACAAAAATTTAAAGGTGGGAAATGCAGCTTGCAGCATATGATTATGATCTAAAACATAGTCCAGGGAAGGAAAACTGCCATGTGAATGGTTTGTCGCGCCTACCTCTACCAGAGACAGAAAAAATAGAAGGGCTAATCAACCAGACTGCAGAGGCCACAACCATTAATCAAGAACAACTTCAACATTTACCAATTATAGCAAAAACTATCAGTAAAGAGGTACAAAATGATGCAACCCTATCAAAGATCCTGTAATTCACATTAAATGGATGGCCTGAAGCCAAGAGGATTAGACTCAAATGAAAACTTTATTACAGGGTGTCCTCGACTTCTGACCTATGAGAGTTACATCCACCCACACATGCAACCAAATTAAACAAAAATCTTTATTAAAACTACTATACAAGTACATATATTGTATAAAAAGTATTGAATACAGTGGTCCCCGGTCCCCGGTCCCCGGTTCCCGCGGCAGCCTGAGGTCCCCATTCCCCGTCGGCAGCCCGATGTCCCCATTCCCTGTCGGCAGCAGCTCAAGGTCCTCATTCCTGGTGGAAGCCTGAGGTCCCCATTCCCAGCAGTAGTCTGAGATCCCCATTCCCAGTGGCAGCCCAAGATTCCCATTTCCTGATTTGTGACTGAATCTGAGTTATAACCAATCCTTCAGTCCCCATTACGGTCTTAAGTTTGCGACAACCTACATATGTGATGCAAGGAGAGAACATTTGAAGCAGGTAGTTTATTGTGGGTAACAAGAACAATAATTCTGAAGAAATGGCAAGCAACATGTTAGCTGAACTCCACAACAATCATACAAGGGTTGTCTGAATGAAATCCCTAGTGCGCATGCAAGGGTCTGGTGGCCATCAATGGACATGGAAGAGACCATGAGAAGATGTCACATTTGCCAAGAAATGCAGCCTAAAGCTGGACCCCTGGAAATGGCCTTAACACCCCTGGCAACAAATTCACATTGATTTCGCTGGTCCATTTATAGGTGAAAACCTTCTGATTGTGGTGGATGCATATTCCAAATGGCCTACGGTATCCCAAATGTGGACAACATCAACAGAAAAAGCAATTGAGAGGCTAAGGAGTATTTTCACAACACACAGTTTGTCAATAGAACTAGTCTCCGACAATGGACCATAATTTGTGTTTGATGCTTTCAACCAACTCCTGCAAAAGAACACATCTTATTGGCACTCTATCATCTGAGAACTAATAGAGAAGTGGCACACTTTATACAGACATTTAAAAAAGCCATGAAGACCCAGAAGTTGTTGAACATAACATGGCATCACAGGATTGCAAATTTTCTGTTATAATACCAACAAGGACACTTTAAATCTGACCCCATTACAGAGACCCCAGTTTCAGAGATACCTCGCCAATGGGTACATGGGAGATTGATGAGAATCCATCGGATATCCCAACAGTAACTACCCAATCTCTAGGGTCATCCGATGAGGAAATGGTACTTTCTCCTGCAAGACCAAAAGTTTGCCTGGAAAGACCAAAGGGTTCTCCTGACAAATCAAAAAGTCCTCTATGTCTTCCATCCTGAGGAGAACCAAATGAGAGAGGCATCCTCCATTACAGGACTAAGGTCTAAGGTCCTGAATTTAAATAAAGGGAATTATGATGGTATGAAACGGGAGTTGAGTAAGATTGATTGGGTGGTGTTTATGGGGGAATTGACTGTGGATAGACAATGGAAAGCATTCACAGATCTAATGGAGAAATTGCAAAAATCGTTTATACCGGTTTGGCATAAAAATAAACCAAAAAAGGTGACTAAACTGTGGATAACAAGGGAAATTAGAGACAGCATTAGGTCCAAAGAGAGAGCATATTAATTGGCCAAAAAAAGTACCACAACTGAAGACTGGGAGCAGTTCAAGATGCACCAAAGGAGGACAAAGGGATTAATCAAGAGAGCAAAATTAAATTATGAAAGTAAGCTTGTGGCAAATATAAAAACCAACTGCAAAAGCTTTTATAAATATGTAAAGAGGAAAAGATTGGTGAAATCCAGAGTAGGTCCTTTGCAGTCGGAATCAGGGGAATATATAATGGGGAATAAGGAAATGGCAGACCAATTAAATTCTTACTTTAGTTCTGTTTTTACAAGAGAGAATATAAATAACCTCCCAAGGATGTTGGGAAACGTAGAGACTAAGGCAAGGGAGGAACTGAAAGAAATCAGTATCTCTAAGGACATGGTCTTGGGGAAATTGATGGGATTGAAGGCAGATAAATCCCAAGGGCCTGATAATCTACATCCTAGGGTACTTAAGGAAGTGGACATTCAGATAGCAGATGCTTTAAGAATTATTTTCCAGAACTCGATAGACTCAGGATCAGTATCCATGGATTGGAGGGTAGCTAATGTTACCCCACTATTTAAAAAGGGGGGTAGAGAAAAAGCGGGGAATTATAGGCTGGTGAGCCTTACATCAGTAGTGGGTAAAATGATGGAATCCATTATTAAGGATGTAATAGCAGAGCATATGACTAGCAGAGAAGGGATCGGACAGAGTCAACATGGATTTACAAAAGGTAAATCGTGCTTGACAAATCTATTGGAATTCTTTGAGATGGTGACAGGTAAAATAGATGGGGGAGAGCCAGTGGATGTGGTGTACCTGGACTTCCAAAAGGCCTTCGATAAGGTCCCGCATAAACGACTGGCTTACAAAATCAAGGCTCATGGGATTGGGGGCAAAGTATTGATATGGATTGAGAACTGGCTGGCAGGTAGAAGACAGAGAGTTGGGATAAATGGCTCATTTTCTGAGTGGCAGGCAGTGACCAGTGGGGTGCCACAGGGATCTGTACTGGGACCCCAGCTGTTCACAATTTACATTAATGATCTGGATGAGGGGATTGGATGTAATATCTCCAAATTTGCAGATGACACTAAACTAGGAGGGGTTGTGTGCACAGAAGAGGGGGTCAGGAAGCTCCAGTGTGATTTGGATAAATTGAGGGACTGGGCAGATACATGGCAAATGCACTACAATGTGGATAAATGTGAGGTTATCCACTTTGGTAATACAAACCGGAGGGCAGATGACTATTTGAATGGCAATAGATTAAGAGATGGGGAAGTGCAGAGAGACCTAGGGGTACTTGTACACCAGTCTCTGAAGGCGAGCATGCAGGTACAGCAGGCGGTTAAAAAGGCAAATGGTATGTTGGCCTTCATATCAAGAGGGTTTGAGTATAGGAACAAGGATACCTTACTGCAGCTGTACAGGGCCTTGGTGAGACCACACCTGGAGTATTGTGTGCAGTTTTGGTCACCTTATCTAAGGAAGGATGTTCTTGCAATGGAGGGAGTGCAGAGGCGATTCACCAGGCTGATACCTGGAATGGCAGGAATGACTTATGAGGAAAGATTGCGCAAATTGGGATTGTACTCGCTGGAGTTTAGAAGATTGAGAGGGGATCTCATAGAGACATATAAAATTCTGGCAGGACTGGACAGAATGGATGCAGATGGGATGTTTCCAATGATGGGGAAAATCCAGAACCCGGAGCCATGGTTTGAGGATAATAGGCAAACCATTTAGGACCGAGATGAGGAGGAATTTCTTTACCCAGAGGGTGGTGAATCTGTGGAATTTATTGCCACAGAGGGCAATAGAGGCAGGTTCATTAAATATATTTAAGAGGGAATTAGATATATTTCTTCAGTACAAGGGTATTAAAGGTTACAGAGAGAAGGCGGGGATGGGGTACTGAACTTTAAGATCAGCCATGATCTCGTTGAATGGCGGAGCAGGCTCGAAGGGTCGAATGACCTACTCCTGCTCCTATCTTCTATGTTTCTATGTTTCTATTTGAAGGACTATGTCCTATGATTGAGAAATACCATGCTTAGTAACATACTTGTTGCCACTGACATATTGTTGGTATTCCTAGTTTAATTTTAGTTTTATTATTGTTTGTTTTTTTTGGGGGGGAGAAGGGTGTTATGGAACACACATGCATGTGATGTCCGATAACAGCGTTATGTTATGGGACACAGTAGAACCATTGTAGATTAAATAAAGAGCACAAAGGATTAACCATGCCTTGTGTGTGTGTGTGTGTGTGTGTGTGTGTGTGTGTGTGTGTGTGTGTGTGTGTGTGTGTGTGTGTGTGTGTGTGTGTGTGTGTGTGTGTGTGTTCTACAGGGAGAACAAGGGAAAGTCTTGCTGAGACCTTAGCTGGATCAGTGATGATCTTATTGAGGGGTAGATTAGCTGCTTCTTAGCTTATAACCATATAAACACATAACAATTTACAGTACGGAAACAGGGCATATCAGCCCTTCTAGTCTGCACCGATTTACATGAAACTCCACAAGTTCCACCTACCCACTCCCATGCCCATAACCATCCAACCCCCTATCATCCATCAACTCATCTAGTCTCCTCTTAAATGACAGAATTGACCCTGCAGCAACTACTTCTTCCAGTAGATCATTCCACTCAGCCACCACTCTCTGAGTGAAGAAGCATCCTCCTTTATGACTCCTAAAGTTTTTCCCCGTAACCCTTAACTTATAACCCCTTGTCCCAATCTCCCCTACCCTCAGGGGAAAGAGCCTATTCACATCTACTCTATCTATTCCATTCATAATTTTAAATACCTCTATCAAATCCCTTCTCAACCTTCTATGCTCCAACGAATAAAGTCCCAGTCTACTCAATCTTTCTCCGTATTCAAGATACTGCAATCCAGGCAACATTTTTGTGAACCTTACTCGCACCCTCTCTCCATTATTTATATCCTTCCTATAATTTGGAGTCCATAACTGCACACAATACTCCAAACTTGGCCTCACCAAAGCCTTAAACAGTCTCAACATCACCTCCCAGCTCCTATGATGCTATGATTTATGAAGGCCAACATACCAAAAGCATTCTTCACCCCCCTATCTACATGGGAATCTACCTTCAAGGAACGCTGAACCATTATTCCAAGATCCCTGTGTTCCTCAGCATTCCTCAATTCCCTCCCCTTCACTGCATACATCCTATTTTGGTTATTTTTCTCAAAATGAAGTACTTCTTACTTATCTACATTAAACTCCATCTGCCATCTTTCAGCCCACTTTTCCAAACATTCCAAATCCTTCTGCAGTCCATGAAACACATCTTCACTATCCACAACTCCCCTTAATTTTTGTATTGTCCGCATATTTACTCATCCAACTTACCACCCCATCATCCAAATCATTAATATAAATGAGGAACAACAAAGGACCCAACACCGATCCCTGAGGCACACTGCTCATCACTAGCCTCCATCCTGACAGACAGTTGTCCACCATGACTCTCTGGTGCCTATCTTCTAGCCACCTCTGAACCCATCTGACTATCTCTATATTAATCCCTAGAGATTTAACCTTCTTCACTAACTTTCCATGCGGAACCTTATCAAAAGCCTTACTAAAATCTAAATAGACCACATCAACTGCTCTACCTTCATCAACCTTTCTGGTCACCATTTCAAAAAATTCAATAAGATATTTTCACTTGACCTCTCCAGGAAGATTTACAGACTGTGTTATGGTTTTCTCATGATTCTGGCAGTGATATTTCTAATATTTCACCTTGCTCTCAGAAATATTTTCAATTTTGTTTTGCTTATGTCATTTGTTACATGAGAGGGAGCTTCTTCATTCAGAGAGTGGTGGCTGAGTGGAATGACTTTCCAGAAGAGATGGTTGCGACGAGGTCAATTTTGTCCTTTAAGAGAAAGGTGCATTAAGGATAGGTGCATGGATGTGAGGGGATTGGAGGGTTATGGGCAGAGTGCTGATAAGTGGGACGAGAGGGGATCACTTAAATCAATACAGACTAGAGGGGCCGAGATGGCCTGTTTTCCATACTGTAATTGTTATATGGTTATATAAAGGCCAAATAAGCAGGGCAAAAAAAGTAATTTTAGCTAAAGATACTATCAGTGACAATTTCATAGAGCGGGGAGTCATAGAGCATAGAAAGCACTATTTGTAGGTTCAGAATGAATGGATGAGTCTATTATCTTTTCCAACTGCTGTGTCCCAGTTGCTTATAAAATTTATGTTCATCTTGAATCAATGAAAATAGAAAGGTTTTCTCACATTTCCTTCATTAGACAGAAACCATATCAAACCTAACTTTCAAACAATTAAACATTCAAAGGCATGGTTGTAACCCTGTGCTTTTAAGTCGAAAACAATTTGCCTGGGGATGAATGCTGTGATCCAGTGTGGCAGGTTGATAAACATTTTCTCGCATTTCTCTCTGCTTCTTCTAACTGCATGAACGGGTCATCTGTGATTTATCTCCCTGCTCTTTTTGGAGTCAAGATGCACAAAAACTTCCTGTTATGTTTGTTTGTATAAACAACAGTGTTGACACTTCCAACATGGTTATATGGCTGTGAAAGGCTATGGAAAATCATGAGAATATTAAAGGAAATATATAAATGTGAACATTTCCTTTCCTTCAAAGCTGATTTTAACCAATTCAAATTGCCATTGGGGATGGGTGGGAATGGGACCATTTCATTTCCTGCTTCCAATATGCCCACCAAATTTCATTAAAACCTTTAAATTGGTATTTAAATATTTCACCTGATCTTTAAGTCAAAATGCTGTAGGATCTAACAACAATTTTCAGGTACCTGTACCAATCAAAAATGTATTGTTCTCGACTGTGCTGCAAACTCATGTAATTGGCCCACTCTCTCCTGCATTTGCCACACCTTCTTATATTTACTTTCAGTTTTGCAGAGGATCTGCTGAATTTCCCTTTTCATTTGTTTAGATAGCTGCCTGCTCGAGCTGGTTTAGTGTTCAGAATATTCCATTCAAAAAACAAGGTCCAACTGTGAAATAATTTAGTCTCTTCCCAAGGAGATCAACTGGACATTTATCCACACAGGGCCCATGCATTATACATTGGAAGTTTAAAGTTGGCATTAGTGAATTAGGTTGAGAAGTGCCCATATGTTCAAGCAGATTGGACCAATTAACTTAATGAACTAAGAGATGATACAGAGATGGACTTGGCTTAAACAATAAATTATTCACTGGGAGCATCCAATTAGTATGAAGCTATTACTGACAATGGTAACAAAATATGGGGATGCTGAGGTTAGGGTTTTAAATTTACAGATGTTTGACAAATTGAGCTAACTAAAATTGAACAAAAGGATTTGATGTTATGGAGCCATTTAGCTCTAATTTTATTCTTTCATTCATGGAGTAAATGGAGATGCAATGGCAGTGGCGCAGAGAGGTGTCTCCAATTTTTGTATTGTACCCCTCTCCCGCAACCCGTCACTAAACAGAGAATCCTCATATTTCCTTCCCAAGGGCAATGACACCACTGATTTGTGAATGTAAAATCTAGCAAGTAACAAATATTAAAATACTGTTCCATTTTACCATCAGAGGTCAAAGGGACATCATTACAATCATGTGTCCATGGAACAGTTTTGAATTTGAGAGTAAATGTAGTAACTACTCTGATAGAGCTACTAAATGAATACACACATATAGGTTTAGTCAGAAAAGACTATTTATTCGAGTTTGCTTCCTCCTTTTGTATTGCTCCCAGTCCAAGCTCCACGAGACCAGGAGTGACACCACCATGTGCTTGTCACTAATCTGCGGGGCTGGCGTGTTTCAAGTAAACACGATGGGAGCCCTGCACCCTCTAGAAAGAGGCACAATGGTCCAGTTTGCCACTATTCCGTTCGCAGCGCCGCATGCATGTGGTTTCTTGCCCAGGTGAGTGAGCAGCGACCCAGCCCACGGCTCTACATGTCTGCTCGGAGAGCCGCCCCAGCAACAGTTCACAATACCATGCTACGCGGCCGCTCGGCCTGCTACACAGCCCCTCTGCCCACTACAAAAGGTTATTAAATAATTTTTGAATGGAAATGTTTGCGATGAGAAAGACTTTGATTTTCATGTGCATTCCATTTTTTGAGATGCAAATAAAGGTCATGGAACTAAATGAACAGAAAATACCAAATGAGAACAGCCAGCCTGTTGAAAGAATGATCTGATAAATCAAAGTCCTCTGTCCTTTTCTGTCAGCTCTGAAATTTTATTTCATTTAAGTATGTCCCAGCTCTCCTTTGAAAGGCCTTGCATTATCTGCTTCCAACATTCATTCACTCAGGCTATTCTCAATGGTAACAACCTGATGCCCAAACAAGTTTTCCATATCTTCCTTCAGACATTTTTTTAAACTTATTCCCAGGTAAGCACACCCTCATTTTGCCAAGAGTAAAATATGAAAGTCTGCAGACACCGTGATTGAAATAAAAACACAATTCAAGAGAAACTTAGCAGGTCAAACAGTGTGTAGTGATATGTTTTCTCCTTGTACATTATTCCCTATCTGTGCAGTTGTATGTATGAGGCTGGTCCGCCCACTAGTGACTCACCTCCAATGTCTCTGCCCCTTATCACCTAGCCATAAAGGTCGACCTCCCTCCTCCCTTCCATCATTCCTGTACCTGGATCCAGGCCAGCGAAAGTCTCGTGTTTATTAAAGCCTATCATTCCCCAGCTCTCAACTTCATGGTTATTGATAGAGCCTATCAAGTGTACTTCAAATACCAAAGATAAAGATACATAACCCATGAGTCAGGCTTGAGCCCTTTATCAAGAAATGAGCAAAATGTAGGCAAATCTCATCGAGGGATGTTTACACTGAAGAAGTTCTCCTTTGGGTTGGGCGCCTGCCTACATTTTCCTCATACACTGATGAAGAGCTCAAGCCTGACTCATGGGTTATGTATCTTTATCTTTGCTATTCAAAGTACATTGGTTGTTCCGCTGAGTATCTCCAGTATTGTGTTTTTACCTTATTATTCCAATATATGCCAGTTTTTCTCAATTAAAACCTCAATTAATTTGCACAATCACTATTAAATATCCTCTTAATTCTCACTGCATTAAACTTTGAAGACAAGAAAACACTGAAAAATGATTTTCAAGCATCAACAGGAATGCTTAGGAAAATATATTTTTGAGAAAATTTATTGTTGTTAATACTGCAGAATAGAAGACAGAATAAAATACAGAGGAGATTAAACTGAATACTCTTTCTTTATCATACTTCACAAGATGAGGCTATCACTGCCAATGTTATCATTTATTATCCATCTTTAATTGTCATGAACTGAGAAGGCAGTTAGAAGTCAATCATATTAGTGGGGTGTGATACCTGGTCATTCTGCACTGGTCGACCTACATGTGATACGCTCTTCTAGTTAATAAAAGCCTTGGTTTGGATCAACAAGCCTTTGATTCTTTTGACGCGCTCTACAGGGGGCAGGTCACATGTAGGCCAGCCTGAGTAAGAACGGCAGGGTTCCTTCCCTGAAGGATATTAGTGAACCAGATGGGATTTTACAACAATCTGCTGGTTTTATAGTTTCCATTAAGTGAGAATAGCTTTTTATTGAATTCAAATTTCATTTAATTATTTGATTTTAATTTCCACAGCTGCTATTGCATGATTCAAAATTACACCTCTAGATCAATGCTTAAAAATTTCTGGTTGCTAGTACAGTAACCTAAACACTGTGATACCATGATCAGCATGTACAGCTGCTCCTCATAAACAATTAACCAGGATGCACAGAGACATAGACATGGAGTTTTACAGCATGAAAACAGGCCTTCTAGCAAACTAAGCAAGTCCCATTTGCTTGGGTTTGGCCAACATCCCTCTAAACCTTTCCTATCCTGTACCTATCTATCTATATATATCTATATATATCTTCCATACATTGCAATTGCAGCTTCTCCTAACACTTCTCATTATTTTAATTATTCACCACATGCCATAACTTTTTACATCCTTATCAGATATCTCCTCCCTCTCCAGCCTTCTCCACTTAAGGAAAACAAACCTGACCAATTTAGTCTCTACTCATAACTGAAGGATCCATCCTGGGCAATATTCATGTGAATCTCCTCTGCCCGTCTCCAATGCAACCATATCCTTCCTCTAATGCAATGACTAGAACTGCTCACAATACTCCTGCTGTATCCTAATCAACATTTGATATATTTATACCATAACTTCCCTGTGCTTCTGCTCCTTGACTTCATAGCCACCTTTTCAACCTACATTGTCACTTTGAACATGGATACCAATTTCTCTATGTTCCTCAGTACTTCCCACAACACATTGTATATTTCCTAGTCTTATTAAGGCTTCAAAATGTATAATGTAGTATCCTGTAAATCAGCATCCATGTTGATATATTATAAGTATCGTGACTATGCAATTATACTGTCATTAACCTCATTCTTTTATATCAATGATCTGTGGCATAATTAGTACCCAAAGAATGCCCTCTTTAATCATATATGGTAAAATGTAAGCTCTGTACAGCAATGACTGAACCGCCTTGGAATGTGTCTTGACCACCATTTGGTCCATATGCTATGTGAATAAAGCACTAGTTCTAGATCTCACTCTATCGAGTCATCCATGCCTTGTCTCTGTTCTTTTGACTGTGTACGTTAACTACTGAAACTTCAAACTTTACTCATAGTTTCTCCAGTATACAAAATATTCTTATTTTTCAGCATTAAATTCCATCCACCATTTCTCTGCCCCATCTTAACAAGTAATTAATATTGTTCAGAAGCCAAAGACTACCACCCTTATTATCAATTACAATGTTTGTGTCTGGATTTGCTTATCAAACCCCCTGTCTTCACACCCACATCATTAATCAAGTGTCACAACACCATTTATCAAAGGATTCAAATTAAAAAAAAATCCACAATTACCGTCTGGTTCCTTTCAAAAAGCCAATTTCAGAGCAAATTTTCCAAATTGTCCTGGATTACATGACCCTTTACTTTTTGGACCAATCTCCAATGTGGAACCTTGCAAAATGCCTTACAAAGTCTGTGCAAACTACATGAACCACACTTCTCTCATTGACACAGGTACCTCTTTGAAAAATTTAAGTTACTGAGACAGAATTTCCCTTTAACAAAGCCACAAAGACAATTCTTGATTAAATCCTGCCCCTACAGGTGAAAGTTAATTGGAATTATTTCTAATAATTTCTCTAGCATTTTTGCTATTGTTTTCCTGTCACTTGACAGTGAAAATATAAAAATCTTTCAGAGCTGTTGCCATCCTTCCTCTTGCCTCCCATAGCAAATTGCGATATATCTCATCAGGCTCCTTAAGTCTACCAAGGTATTTAATTTCTTCTCCATTTTAATGGTAACTTTTTCCAGGATTTCACTAACCTGATGGAATTTTCCAAGTATAATACCCTTCTCCTTGAAGTATTATTTTGAGACCTCACCTTGGACCTCTGATTTCATAGATTACTACTTGGGCCTTCACTCTTGACCTGGTTACATTCTTTATGTTATAATGAGTCTTCCTTATTCTTGTGTCTTGCTTATTGGGGTCTTCCCTATTCTTGCTCCAGTCCAATATTGTAGATCATCTTTGCATTTCTAATTAAAAAAATCATATCCTTCACTTTTCATCCACCTGTCAGTACTCTTCTATTATAAGTTCTTTATACTTGCATGTGCTTTTTTTTTGTCTAACTCTCGACATTCAGGATTGCCTCACCTTTCAACATTGTAGCAACATATTGGGCCTGAACTCTCATCATTTTCTTCATGGATGACTCCTGAAGACTTGCCTGCAAACAACTACGTCCAGTCTACTTTTTTTTAGAATTACATACTGTCTTCTCATTAAATCTGATGCTGATTATAGGGGAGATTTTAATCAGCCCAGTTGGAAATATACATCAAGTGTGTGACATCTGCATGCTGAAGTTTAGTCAATACTGAATGGTTATTTACCATACACACAAATGCAACTATATATTTAACATGCAACTTCAATTGCCCTTATATACCACATATTATTATCAATGCTTCTGATTTGATCCTGGGTTCACTATTTAATGACAGATAGCTGGCAAATCTGCTTATCACTCTTGCAAATAAAAATTCCTCCCATTGAATCATGTCCTTTATGAAGTTCTGCATGTTAAGCACAGACTGCTTGTAAATCACCCTGTGTAAAACTGAAGCAGCAGAATAAATTCTCCAGCAAGTAAGAGATCTCTCACAGGGATAGCTTTATTGAAGATGTAGTAGCCTGCAGTTGATTTGACCTGTGGAAGATGAATGAGCTTTCATCTCATTCAAAGTGTCATCTGAATGTGTTTTATAATATTGTATTTCTGATTTGATACTTTGTTTGCTGAAAATGTAAAAATAAACACCTGTCATCAATAAGGTACATTGAATCAGATAATCATTTACACAAGCAAATTTGGTTAAATCAGTTATTCCTGTAGCATATCTAATAACAAGTTTGCAAGTAAGAATTTTCATTTAGTGATACCAGTTCCTTTGGATGGAAGTCATAGAGACATGGATCATAGAAACAGGCTCTTCAGCTCAACTAAATGTCCCACCCACACTAGTCCCACCATCCTGCATATGGCCCATATACCTCAAAATCTAATTAATCCATGTGTCCGTCCATAATTTTATTAAATGTTACAAGAGTTCCTGCTTGGTTTTGGCTGTGAGTCGAAGGAGGCGGCGACTGGAGTTCGGTTGACTAAAAGGAGGGTAAGTATAAGGGAGTGGCCAGTGAGGAGCAGCCCAGTGAGTGAGTGGCACAGAGAAGGAGTGGGTCTTTGAGGCTTTGGCTTGAGACGCTTCAGCGAGCAGAGGCTGAGGACGAGCGTGCTGGATGAAAGGTACTTACATCTGTTTATTTTTTACTTTGTAAGGTGTGAGGAGAAGGAGGAAGGATGAGTGTGAGGGCAGTTTTCTGCGTGGTTTGCCTCCCTGGTGCCAGGGTCCGGGATGTGACTTCAGAACATCTTAAAAGGGGAGGGTGAAGAACCTGAGGTTGTGGTTCATGTTGGTACCAGTGATGTTGGAAGGAAGAAGGAAGTGGACCTGCAAAATGAGTATAGGGAGTTGGGTAGGGAGCTTAAAAGGAGGACCACTAAGGGGGTAATCTCTGGATTGCTTCCTGTGCCATGTGACAGTGAAGGCAGAAATATAATTAGGTGGAAGTTAAATGCGTGGCTAAAAGGGTGGAGTAAGAGACAGGGTTTCAAGTTCTTGGACCACTGGGACCTCTTTTGTGGAAGATGGGACCTATACTATAATGATGGGTTACATCTTAATCCCAGAGAGACCAGTCTCCTGGTGGGGGCATTTGGTAGGGCTGTCAGGGGGATTTTAAACTAGTATGGTTGGGGACAGGGTTTCAAGTTAGGCAGGATAGCAGGGTGAGGGTTAGTAGCCTCAGCAAAGAGACAAGTTTGAATAATTTGAGGGAGGAAAAGCAGGAAGTAGTAAAAATATGTTGTAGTGAAAATGGTGAGAATGGAAGAGAGGAGGATATGCAGAAGGTAGGATGTAAGAGATCTCTGAGATATATTTATTTTAATGCAAGGAGCGTAGTAAGGAAGCTGGATGAGCTAAAGGTGTGGAATCACATGTGGCATTATGATGTTGTGGCCATTCAAGTGGGGGAACGCCAGATTTGGATAAATGAAAAGGGATTTGCAGCAAGTTGTGTGGGCTGATCTTTTTGGTGGAAAGGATGTAGAGGAAATTTGGGGGGGCATCTAGGGGTAAGATTTTGAGAGTACAGGATCTTTATGTTCCAGTCAGACTGAAGGGGAAGACTAAAGATTCGAGGGAGCCGTGGTTTTCTGTTGAAATTGGTTCGGGACAAGAGGAAGGCCTATACCAAATATAAAAAAAACAAGGGATTGAGGAGATGTCTGGTCGTTTCTTAGATTGCAGGAAGAACCTTAAGAGGGAAATTAGAAAGGCAAAAAGAAGGTATGAGGAGTCCATAGCTAATAAGGCGAAGGTGAATCCTAAGGGTTTTTACAGATATGTGAACAGTAAAAGGAGGGTTAAGGATAGAATAGGTCCACTGGATGATGGGACTGGTGAACCACGTCAGGGAGAAATATTGAACAATTTTTTCTCGTCCGTATTCACGAAGGAAAGGGACATTGGGTTATACGAGATAAGAGAGGCAAAGGGCTTAATTATGGAAAGAACAGGGATTAGTAAAGCGAGAGTTTTGGAGCTTCTAGGGTCAAATAAGATGGATAAGTCTCCTGGTCCTGATGGGATTTTTCCCAGGACTTTAAGGGAGGTCAGGGAACAAATAGCGGGGGCACTGACAGTGATTTTTCAAAGATCACTGGAGGATGGGGTGGTACCACAGGATTGGAGGGTTGCAAATGTTGTTCCATTGTTCAAAAAAAGCAGTAGGTGTAGGCCACGTAATTATCAGCCAGTAAGTTTGACTTCGGTCATGGGGAAGGTTATGGAGGGTATTCTTCGAGATAGTATATATGCATATCTGGATAGGCAGGGATTGATTAAGGGCACCCAGCATGGATTTGTAAAAGGAAAGTCATGATTGACAAATCTTGTTGAGTTTTTTGAGGAAGTGAGAAAAAAAGTGGATGAAGGTAGAGTGGTGTATGTGATCTATTTGGATTTTAGTAAGGCTTTTGATAAGGTTCCGCATGGAAGGTTAATAAGGAAGGTTCAGTCACTAGGAATTAGTAGAGATTGTGACAGAGAGTCATGGTGGACAACTGTATGTCAGGTTGGAAGCCTGTGACAAGTGGGGTGCCTCAGGGGTGGGTGCTGGGTCCCTTGTTGTTTATCATTTATATTAATGATCTAGAGGATGATGTGGTTAATTGGGTAAGCAAATATGCGGATGATACGAAAATAGGGGGAGTGGTGTATAGTGAGGTAGATTTTCTTGGATTACAGAAGGATTTGGTTTGTTTGGAAGAGTGGGCTGAAAGATGGCAGATGAAATTCAATGTAGACAAGTGTGAGGTGTTGCATTTCAGTAAAAATAACCAGAATAGGATATATGCAGTTAAGGGAAGGGCATTGATGCACACAGAGGAGCGAAGGGACCTGGGGGTTATGGTACAGAGTTCACTGAAGGTGGATTCCCATGTAGACAGGGTGGTTAAGAAGGCATATGGTATGCTGGCCTTCATAAATCATAGTATAGAGTATAGGAGCTCAGAGGTGATGCTGCAGCTGTTTAAGACATTGGTCAGGCTAGGTTGGAGTACTGTGCTCAGTCTGGTCTCCAAATTATAGAAAGGATATAGATAAGGTGGAGAGGGTGCAGAGAAGGTTTACAAGGATGTTGCCTGGCTTACAGCATCTGGATTACAGGGAGAGATGAAGGAGATGGGACTTTATTCACTGGAACGTAGATGACTGAGAGGGGACTTGATAGAGGTATTTAAAATTATGAAAGGAATAGATAGACTAGACATAAATAGACTCTTTCCTCTGAGGGCAGGGAAGGTTGGAACAAGAGCCCATGAGTTAAGGGTAAGGGGGTAACCCTTTAGGAGAAATATTAGAGGTAGCTTTTTCACTCAGAGCGTGGTGGCAGAATGGAATGAACTTTCGAATGAGATAGTTGCGCCAGGATCCCTTCTGTCATTGAAGAGAAGGTGGGATGTGTACATGGAGGTGAGGGGGTTGGAGGGTTATTGGCGGTGAGCGGGAGGTTTGAGCTAGTGGAGTTGTTCTAGTGAACCGGTGTGGACTTGAAAGGCCAACACGGCCTGTTTCTGCTCTGTAAATGATTATATGGTTATATAATATTAACCACCTCCTCCGGCAGCTTGTTGCATATACTCACCACCCATTGTGTAAAAAAAGTTACCTCTGAGTTTCCTGTTAAATCTCTCCCCCTCATCTTAAATCTATATTCTCTGGTTACCAATTCTCCTTCTCACATCAAAAGGTTTTGCATTCACCCATTCTTTTTCTCATTATTTTGTACACCTCCATGAATTCACTCCTCATCCTCATGTGCTCCAAGAAATAAAGCTCGAGCCTGATCAACCTCTCCCTATAGCTCAAGCCCCCATACCCTGGCAAAATCCTTGTAGATCATTTCTGCACCCTCTCCATCTTGGGTTGACATCATTTTTAAAGGATTGACCTATACATTGAATCGGTTTTCAAAGGTCAACTTGTGCCAAACCGGCATGGAGTGGTTTTGAGCTGAATTTAAGGTCTCAAAAGTATATCTGTCATATAAGTTGATGCCCCCTCGCATTTTTGAGAGATTTTTTTAGGATTTCACTAATCAATATATGCCAACATATACAGTATATTGAACACACAGTGCCTTTAGTGCATTGTAGATCAGAAAGGAATCTCCTGATTAAAAATAAAGTCCCTCCCATCAGCTCTCATTCCTTTGTGCAGATCCTTGAATCAGGGTTCTTTTGCTCCTGCTCCATCTGCCACTGGAAATTAAGACTCCTTACTTAATCTACTAAAATCTATTTCAAACACATTTTTCCCATTAATTTCTTAACCTTCTCTGCTCAAGGAGAAATAATCCTGGTTTCTCCAGTTTCTCCATGTTACTGAAGCTTTTCATCTCGAGTAGAAATCCACCATCTGGCAGACTTACATTCATCCTCAATAACCCTTGTTCACCTTTTCCAGGTCAAATCTGTGGTGGCTGGATCTACTGGAGCTCAGCACCCAAAGGTTTGGGTGAAGAAACTGTTGTTGGATTATTTGCTGCTCATTACTTATCCTCGGCAGGTTTGATTCAATTGACACCAATCAAAAAGCTAGTGCAGAGGCACCTAATAACCTCATGACTATGTGGCACTAGTACAAAAAGCAGAGAGGGGAGTTGAAAATGTGTCTGGTAATTGGATCCTCTTGTAGGTGGCGGAAATTGAAGGACGCAAAAGTTGTGGGAAGTGGGGAAGGGGCCAGGGCAGATGTGCTGGAAATGGCGTAGATGTGGGTGATGGCTGAGTTAATGCCAGTAGAAGGGAAACTACATTTTCTGAAGAAGAAGGACATCTCAGATATCCTGTAATGGAAGGCCTTATCCTGGCAGCAGATACAGTGGAGTTGCAGGAATTGAGAAAAATGAATAGAATCCTAACCAGAGTCAGGGTGGGAAGAGGTATAGTCAAGGTAACTGTGGTAGTTTGAGGATTTTTAAATGATGTCTGCACAGAGTTTGTCACCCAAAATGGAGACGGAAAGATTGAGAAATGGGGAAGAGTTGTTGGAGATTGACCAAGTAAATATGAGGTGAAGATGGAAGATGGCAGCATAATGAATAAAGTTGACGACCTTTTTATGGGTGCACGAGGCAGCACCAATGTAATGATCAATGTCTTTGAGAAAGAAAGTCGAGGAGACTTTCTTGTATAGGCTGCAGCATAAATTGTTCCATATATTCAACAAAATTACAGGCATATCTGGGACCATGTGAATACCATGCTACACCGACTTGGAGAAAGTGGGATGAGTCAAAGGAGAAGTTATTGAGGGTGAATGCAAGTCTGCCAGATGGAGGAGGGTGGTGGTGGAGGTGGACAGGTTAGATCTGTTATTAAGGAAGATCCTTAAGACCTTCTTTATGGATGATGGAGGACTTTTAGGACTGGACATCAGAATGAAAATGTGATGGTTCAAATATTGAAGTGATAGAGCTCATGTAAGATGTCCCGGATATAAGTGGGAAGGGACAAGACCAATGAGGACAAAATGGAGTCGAGGTGTGATAATAACATTTGGTAAGGCAGAAACACGTGGATATAATGAGTCTACTAAGGTCATTGGGTATGTAGATCTTGGATAGGAGGTATAATTGGCAGTGTGGGGTTAGGAAACAATGAGATTAGATGCTGTGATGAGGTCAGTGATAAAGGGGGAGTTAGTGGCCTGACGATACTTGGTGGGATCTTGTTCAAGGAATAAGTAAGTGGAGGTGTCCGAGACCTGTCGACAGGGCTTAGCAAGATAGGGATCAATGTTGGTGGTAGAGGTAAAGATGTTGAGCTGTGTTGTAAGGTATCATCAACATTCTGTGATCTAGTTCGAAATTTGTTGCAGCCTCCAGGGATTTTGCAGCTAGGGCCCTCACAGAAGAGGATATTTATCTTATTTGGTCATGTTCTTTTCCCAGTAACTTTTATATATTCAAAGCTAGATAAAACTGCTGTCATAGTTCTTTGATTCCACTACCCATAAGAGAATGAACATAATTTAAATTCACATACCAGGCAATCTGTCACTATCCATGATGCCAGAAAACAAATGGTGTGATAATGAGCGTGAACAGAATCAAAGGCGCTTGCTGTGGGTAGAGACATTACAGCAAATTTACATATTGATATCTGACTGTTAAGAGTAGACTTACAAAGCTAATTTTTACAAATCCACATTGCCAATCTTCTTCCTGATTCAATTTAATGGATAGAAAATCTGCTCTATGTTTGCAGGCAGACAAAGATCCACACCAGACATTGAAAACATTGACCTAAGAGAATATAAAAGCAGCTATATATTTGGTATATTTATCCAGATATTTATCTCAGAGACACTATCTCTCTTGGCAATCCTTCATATTCTACAGATGAACATTTGCATTTGGCATGCAATTATAAAACAATTCAATTGGACTTTGTTTATGGCTTTTAGACTTTCTAGATATACCTTATCTCTGCCTGATTTTCGGCACATGAACAAAAGCTTAGGTCTGAACTGTTGACGACCTTTGCTTTCTGTAGATGCTGTATGACCTTCTGAGTTTTTTCTGCACTTGAGCCCAGCATCTGCAGATATTGTGTTTATCTCTGTTTGGCTGCTCCATCCAGAAGTCTCTTTGAGGAATGTCTTCACTCCTCCTTCTCCTTCAAAGAAAGTTCTGTGCAAGTCTCTCTCACTGCTCCCCCTCTTTAAATCCCCCCTGCTCTCATGCTCTCACAAATTTCTGTTAACCCCATCCCTCTCTCTCTTTCCCTTATCCCTCTGTCCCCCTTCCTCCTGCTCCCCAGCTCTTTCCCTTCCTATCAGAGAGCTATCATTCTTAGTCCTCTGCCCCTTTCCTATCACTTGCCATGCCAGCTCTTATCTTTTCTACCTTTCCACCTGTATGCACCTATCATCTGTTAGGTTGCACACCTCCCCTTCCCCAACAGGAATTTGTCTGACTTTAGCATTCCTGAAGAAGGGTACAAGCTTGAAACGTTGACTGTGTTTCCTTTGTCTGGATACTGCATGACCTGCTGAGTTTCTCCAGCACTTTTGTATGCTATCTTATATTGCCATTTTTTCAGAATCATAAACATGTCATGAAATTTGTTGTTTTGTGGCAGAATTACAGTGCAATTCAAGATTCAAGATTCAATTTGTTGTCATGTAGTAAAAACTGTCATATTACACGAATTTGCCTTTGCCTGCTGTAAGGCAGACACATTTGCCATTGGCAGAAATTGCCTGAGCGCCTCCTTACACATAGAGAAAGAGAAGAAAAAGAGAGGTCCCCTAAAATTGCCGAGTGTCTGTGGATTCACCTCCAATGCTCCCGCAGGCTCTGTAGGTGCACAGAGTCCATTCCAAACCATTGGCAACCCGAGCTCCATATCGGAACCTCTGATATGATCAGGAACTCTTCAACACCCTCAGCACCCTCTTGGATCCCGATTCTAATACCTGGTATCACTTCTGCCAATTTCAAGCCAGTTTCTATCAGTCTGCAGCCTGATGCGAGTCTTTCACTGCAGTTTCCAGCAGCTCACAGCCTCCGTGGGTTCCTCACCTTGAGTTACCAACTGCCTGCTGCCTGTGTGGGTTCTTCAGCCACAGAATCCCTCACTGGTCCACTGCAGTGGCCACCCTCCCTTGGGTGGTTTCTTCCATTTCTCTGATTGCTGTCCTGCAAAGGAGCCGGTGTTCTCTAGCTATGTGAAAAGGGGACAAAAGTCTCCCAGTCTAACCTGCCCACGAATCCTAGCAGCATCACGAGCAGACAGCCGCTACCCTGGGCAATATGATCAGCTCTATCCCCTCTGTGGATCAGCGTCATTACACGTGAGTCATGGAGACTTGCATTTTGGACCACGCGGCTGGCGCCATTTTCTCAGGCCTGCAGCACTGTGGGGGAAGCAGCGAAGGTGGGCATCTTGGGAATTTGGGCCCTCATTGAACTCGGACAGTAAGACCATATGGTCCTCTATCACCCTGAACCAAGAGGGACCACACAAACACACCAGGTCCATGATGGATGTCCAGGTGAATGGGCGCATAACAAACTGTTTGTTTGATTGCGGGAGTATGGAAAGCTTTATTCACCCTGATACCGCTAAGGGCCTATCCTTTGAAGTGTGGCCAGTCAGCCATAAGATATCACTGGCATCCAAATCCCATACGGCAGATGTCCATGGGTCCTGTACAGTGACTTTGACCATTGGAGACACAGTTTACAAACACTTCAGGCTCCTCATCATACTGCAGCTCTGAACCCCCTTGCTACTGGGGCTGAATTCCAGTTCCAATTTAAGAGCGTAACATTGGAGTTCCTGATCCGCTCAGAGGACAGCAGTATACTGCATTCAAGGCATATGGCCACTCTACAACTTCCTACGGGTCCTCTTTGGCATCATCAATGCGGTCTCTGTTTTCCAGCATGAGATGGACCGCATAGTGGACCACTATAAACTGCAGGCCACTTTTCCATATCTGGAGCATGTGACCATCTGCGGCCATAACCTGCAGGACAATGATACCAACTTCTGAAGCTCCTGAACCTTAATTAAAACAGAGAGAAATGTGTGTTCCAACTAGACATTTTTAGTGCGTCATTGGCCTTGACCCTGACTATTTGCACCTCATACTGGAGGTGCCCTTTCCCCACACCCTCAGAGCCATGAACAGATGCTGGGGTTTCTTCTCATACTACACTCAATGGATCCCCAGCATTGTGGATAAGGCACGCCCATTAGTAAAAGACACCTCTTTCCCCCTGTCGATAGAGGACCATGCAGCCTTCGGCCGTATCAAGGACGACATTGTCAAGGCAGCGATGCATACAATAGATGAGTCCATATCGTTCCAGGTGGAGAGTGATGGGTCTGACTTTACTCTGGCTGCCACACTCAACCAAGTGGGCAGACCTATCTCCTTCTTCTCGTGCATCCTCCAAGGCCCTGAAATCCACCACTCCTGAGTCAATAAAGAAGCCCAGGCCATTGTGGAGGCAGCATAAAATTGGAGGCACTATCTCACTAGCAAATGCTTTACCCTTCTCACGGACCAGTGGACAGTCGCCTTCATGCTCAATAATAACCAGAGGGGAAAAATCAAGAATGATAAAATCCTCAGGTGGAGAATTGAACTGTCCACCTATAACTACAATGTCCTAGCAAACTTAACGAGCCCCTGGATGTCCTCTCCTATGGACTTGTGTCGGAATCCAAATGGACAGATTGCAGACCCTCCACAACAACCTCAGCTTCCTGGAGTGACGAGGTTCTTCCATTTCATTAAACCAAGGAACCTACTATCCTCCATTGAGGAAGTCAGAACAATGACCAAAATCTGCCAGGTCTGTGCTGAGTGCAAACTGCGCCTCTACCACCCAGTCAAGGCACACCTGATCAAAGCTACTCATCCCTTCGAGCGCCTGAGCATTGACTTCAAAGGGCCTCTCCCTTCCTCAAATCAGAATGTACACATCTTCATCATCATCAATGAGTATTCTCGCTTCCCTTTTGCCATCCCCTGCCTGGAGATGACCACAGCTACAGTCATCAAGGCCCTCTACAATATCTTCATGCTCTTTGGGTAACTTTGGGTAACCATGGCAAATGGGGGACCTCATTCATGAGTGATGAGCTGCAGCAGTACTTGCTGGCCAGGGGCATCACCACAAGAAGAACCACCAGGTACAATCCCAAAGGGAATGGGCAGGTGGAAAAGGAGAATGCCACAGTCTGGAAAACCATCCTCCTGGCATTGAGGACATGGGGCTTCCCCATCACCCACTGGCAAGAGGTCCTCCCAGATGCACTCCACGCTGTATGCTCACTCCTATGTACGGCGACTAACAATATACCTTATGAATATATGTTTGCCTTCTCTAGGAAGTCTATGACAGGGACTACACAGCCTTCCTGGTTAACCTCCTGGACAATCTAAGACTGACCTAGTAGGCGAGAAGTTTCGCCTCCTCCATGCAAATCTCCAGTATGCACCAATGGACACTTCCCTCCCCACCCCACTGCCATCTTGAAGGGGTCCCTGAAGCTGCTGCCAACCACACTCCACCCCCAGCAACTATTGTCATCCATGATGCACCAGCAGCATGCTCCCTCCTCCCTTCACCTGTCCCTCCCCCCCCACCCCGGTGCAGAGTAATCTGATGACAGACCAATCACACAAGCTGCCCAGGGCGCCACAGCTGTGCTCGAACCATTCGCTGTGGCAGAGGGGACTCCCTGACAGACTTGACCTGGGGTGAATGTGGTAAACCACTGTTAGACTGTGATTGGCTACTACCAGTTGGACACACCTCCCAAGACCGATCCTATCCATTACTCTTTTGCATGCTCCCCAGTCTTCCTGCCATGAGATTGGTTGCTGATACAGTCTATAGTCAATAAAAGCCTGACAGTTTCACAACCTCAGTCTTTCATGGTAATTGAAGGTGCATCAGGCACCTTACTGAATCTATCTGATAACTTGCTATTGACCCTCCAGGAAGATTTGTGTCTGATAGCTTTGGGTGTACCACACAAATGAAGGAACAGAAGCTTGGATAGGGTTATGAAATTTGAAAAGGAAATACGTTTATTGTAATCTCAGAAAGATTTGTGGGTCAAACTTATTTTAAGAAAAAAAGAACCGAGTGATTGTATTAAACTAGAATGACATGGTGCTCCTTTTAGGTTCTGGTTCCAAACATAAATATCACAATTTTTTTGGACCAAAGCATTTGAAAAACAGTTCCAATTACAGCGAAAGGTGTAGCTAAAATGTTTGATATGTACGAAGGGAATATTTCTCCCTTAAATGTTACTTAAGAATTCATCATGAGCATATGTTCCTGACCATTTCAATCAGAATATTCTCTTGGCTCTGCCCAGTTTAAGTGTTTTCAAAATTTGAGAAGCCAACACTAAATGAATTGCCAGCAATGAGCAGATGCCAAAATACAGCTCATAATATTGCAAGAGGTAATATTTAGTACTTGTACTGACTGGGGGATGGAAGGGATGAATGGAAAAGACACTCAAGAGACTTGAAGAGATCTGTAGTTCTTTGTCGATCTAAATCAAATGTTCTTTTCCCTCCAAAACCCACAAGAAACAAAATACCAATTCTTCTAAAGATTTTTTTAAAAGGTTGTTGTGGAGCTAGTCACTTTCTATTATAATTGGGTGAAGTGGAAATGACTCATGGTCCTCCAAACTGAACCAGTTAAAATGTCTTCAGCATCTTGCAACTGGTCTGGAACTTCCATTTTCATATTTAAGTTTCCTGAGGTCTGGTGACAGAGAAATCATATACTATTATGAAAAGATCTGAAACTACAATACAGTATCCATGATGACAAACAAAATCTACTGGAACTCAACAGGTCAAGCAGCATTAGTGGGAGAAAAAGAATAGTCAACGCTTCAAGCTGAAACTCTTCATCAGAGCCTGAAACGTTAAAGAGTGTGTTAGAGGAGCTGACAGTGTTTTTAAACTAAAATCCTGCAACCACGGGTCTGTGCCAAAGATGGCAGCATCTGAGGTTTTGCATACTCCAGGAAGAAGTAGACCGGCGCAAGGCACCAGAAATGGAGAGAGCACCCTGCCATTGAGAGGGAGAGGCAGAGAAAATAACCTTACAGGATGATGACTATGGTGGCAAACCAATGAGGGACCAACACAGACTTTGGGCAAGTTGTGGTCAGAGGTCCCCACATGGGCTGTAGGCTGCTGGAGGCTGGTTCATGGGAAGAAGGTAATGGAGTCGGGATTTGAGAGAGTGGAAAGGGCAAGAAGACTTCCTGATCGTGTCGGAGGTTTGAATTTGTAGCTCAGGTTGCCAATGGATTGAACATTAGGTTCAATCTGTGTGGTTACAGAAGCTGCAGGAGCAATCAATGATGCTGAAGGAACTCTCTTTTGCTTCTCTTTCTCTCATACCGTAAGTGGCTCTGGATGACAATCTTTGTTTGTCTTATGGCAGGCAAAAGGCAATTCTATGTAATATTACATGTTCTGTACTATTACATGATAATAAAGAATCTTGAATCTTGAATGTGATTGAGTTTATCTGTCCTCTGAAGTGAGTGAGGAAGCCATTCAGTTCAAGAAAACTTGGAAAGCAGCAATAAATATGGCCTTAGTCAGTAAAAGCCGTACCCTGAGAACAAATAAATAAAATCCACGTAAATCATCTCTTCACCCACATTAGATAAGATATTGGACAAGAGCTTAAGTGCCCAATGACCAGCAAGCATCACCATAATACTAGTGTCTAATGCACATTAGAGCTCGGGAAATAATCTATATACTTTCCAGGGGAGGAATAAGGACAACAACCTTGTGCTCAATGTCAGCAAAACCAAGGAGGTGGCTGTGGATTTCGGGATGAAGCTTGATGAACACGACCCAAGCCTCATCAAGGGATCATTAGTGGAGAGGGTCAAGAACTTCAAATTCCTTGGTGATAACACCTCCGAGGATCTGTCCTGGAGCTTTCATGTTGATGCAATCATGAAGAAGGCTTGCCTGCAGCTATCCTTTGTGAGGTGTCTGAAGAGATTCGGTATGTCACTGAAAACACCAAACCTCTACAAGTGTACCATGGAGAGCATTCTGGCTTGTTGCATCACTGTCTGGTATGGAAGCACCATCTCTCAAAACTCTAGAGGGTTGTTAACTCAGCCTAAGACATTACAGGCACCAGACTTCACTCCATCGAGGACATCTACATGAGGTGGTGTCTTAAAAAAGCAGCCTCTATCCTCAAAGACCCCCACCAACCAGGCCATGCCCTCTTCACTCTGCTACCATCAAGAAAAAGGTACAGGAGATTAAAGACGGGCATTCAGGGGCACAATGTTCTCAGGGTATGGGTTTTACTGACTAAGGAGGTGTTACCACTCAGGAATTTGAAGTTCTTGACCCTCTCCACCACTGATCCCTTGATGAGGCTTGGGTCGTGTTCATCTAACTTCATCCCGAAATCCATAAATTCTTCCCCGCTTCCTGAATATCATTGAACCAGATACTGCCTTACTTTTTGTGTACTTAAAAAAAATATTAATGTTGTAAGATGGTTATAATATGAATGCTTGCACGATGACGTTGCCGCAAAACACTGAATGTTATGCTGGTTCATGACAATAAATCCTGTTTCTGATTCTGAAAACACCAGTCTTAGTATCTTTGCTGGCTCCACGTGTGCCTGACTGTTATTTGCTGGAGCCGGCAAGAGCTGACTTGAGTCTATAATCAAGGCGGTGATTGACAACCGGCCAGGTGGGGCTAGCCTCCCAGGTTGCCTACCTTTAGGTACAGTGGTTGCCCCCTGCAGTAGGCTGATAGGAGTGCAGCCAGTGTTGTGGTTGTATCACCACGCAGGTGAACCTTTTCATTTATTCGGGGTGAGAAAATCAAAATTGAATGCCAAATAAGATGCTGTCTTGAAAAATCTTTTAAAAATATTGATCTTTAAACTTCACTGCTGAACTCATGCCATGTGCTGAGGCTTTAAAAAAAATCTTTAATTTGAATGCAGCGCGTGCAATGGAACTTTTATTTCTCAGTCTCCAAGTGCTGTGGCTAATTTTCTTGTAGTAGGTAAGGCATAAAAACATTAGCATTTTAAAAGTAATGATTCCTTGATATAAAATTATAACAACTTCCAAACAAAAAGGCTTGACAGTATTTTTTTTTTATTCATCTTATACTGTATAATATTAATGAATTATGGCATAATGGTTGCATGACTAGAACTTAATTTTATTTTCTTGCAGAAGAATGTAGAGTGGTTTTAATGGGGTATTTTGACAATTTTACGCTTTACAATAAGCAGACTAACTTATGCCAGGAAAAGTCATACATTTTTTGCACGCATTGAGGCTAGTTTTCTGAGAGAATATTGTCGAAGAACCCAGCTAGGGTGCAGATTATATTAGATTTATTAATGAACCATGTTAGGGTAATGTTGTTATAGTACACAACCATTTATTTACCAGCAATCTTAATATTATGGAGTTTGATATAATGCTCAAAGAGAATTGCAGAACAGATGCTAAGATTCTGAAGGGTGGAAAAGGTTGAATTTAAATTAAAATGACAGGACATGACTAGGGTCAACTTGGGAATCTGTCAATGTTCAAATGATAGAACAGTGGCAGGTGTTCAGAAATATAGCTGATACAAACCAGCTTTTATCCTGAAAAATACTGTGAATGGCTGAATAGACAGCATGAACTGAAAGGAAGAACTATACAAAAAGAGAAAAACTGTCAAAGATTGTGGGTGGCAGGGTGGACTCCATGGACTGAATGCTATAATTCTGCTCCTATGTCTCTTATGGCCTTATGTTAACTGGGAGAAATGTAAAGGAAACTAAAGGTGGTAAAAATCAAAAGAGCAACAACATTGGTTTTGAAACAACAACAATTCATGCAATCTGGACATGTGAGAAAGTAGAAAAATTTTGGGAAGATCTAAACCAAATATTAAATAAAATTACAGAAAATAATATACCAAAGAATCCAGAGATCTTCCTCCTAAGTAACATAAAAAACAAAGAATTTGGAATTGATTTGGAGGATGCACAAAAAAGATTAGTTAAGATAGCTCTAGCCGTAGCAAAAAAATGTATTATGTCAACCTGGAAATCGGAAGATAATTTGAAAATACAACAATGGTACATAGAAATGAATAAATGTATTCCATTAGAAAAAATAACATATAGTTTAAGAAATAATATTGAAATATTTGAACAAATATGGGAGCCTTACATGAAACACAATAGCGAAAACCTACCGGGGACATTCACTACCTAAATTAACGAAAGGAGAAGGAAATGAAAAGAATTGACTCAGTGGAATTTCTTGTTTATTTTTATTGAATGACAACATTGTTTGACTGGTTTAATGTATCCTAGATTTTGTACTTTAAATGGACGGGAGGGGGAGGTAGGAAGGGTGGGATGGGAGGAGGGAGGGGGGGGGAGAAAATGGCACTGTATATATTTGAAAAGGAAAATGTATGTATCATGGTCAATGTGGTTTAAGGTGTGAAAAATAAAAAAATAAAAAAAAAAAACATTGGTTTTGAAACAAAATTGATAAATGATAAAAAATATCCACATTTATTTGTACAACAATATTCAGAAGACTGGTTCCTTGCTAACCATGTATTCCTCTTGAAAATGAATAATAATAATACTGCAAATGAAAATTTTGAAGTGGGATCCAAGTTAAATAAAGATATCAAATGGTTATTTTGTACTGCTTCACATATATGACTATGAAAGTAGATAGTAGGGCAGAGAATGCCAACACTGTCAAGAACAGGGACTTGCCAAGCTTGTCTTTGTCTAGCACCCCTCTGAACATTTCCTATTTATGTACCGGTCCAAACATCAATTCTTTAAAACTTTTTATCTCTTGAAATGTTTGTGTGGTGAAATACTTTAAAAATGATTCTCTAACAAAAGCACCGCTCATTATAAGAACACAAAGGGATCCTCCTAGTTAGTTTTGTTGCTGTCCTGAATGTATTGTCATAAACCATTTTTAATACAGAAACATTTATATCTGATTATCTTCTGCAAGATGTTTCAGAATTTGTTCTGACTAAGAATAATAATACTTGATATTTTCTCTATTCTTCACAGAACATTTATTTACAGAGATATAAAAACGTTTGGATCTTTGTGAGAAAGCCAAGATAATATGATAAGATTATTGACATTTATTTAAGAAATTGTAAAGTGTAGTCACAGACTATAAAGGACACCACTCACAGCAATATATTGCTTCTCTGATAAATATGTGAGATTTACAGCTTAAAAGGAAGAGACTCTCAGCCACTATTATGAAGCATCCACAAAAGATTTTGATCGGAAAAAGTGATTTTCTATTTTTTTTAAAAAATAGGTCAAATTATACATTGGAAATTACATTATACATTAAGCATGGTATGTGCAATTTATTTAAAAGTTATATTTAATTCTTAATATATCAGTGTGGGTAGCTCAGCAGTTCCCAAGCATATGGAGAGTGGCATACTCATTTAACGTAATGCTTCAGTAGTGAATAGATCTTCATTTTAATAGCTTCTGAGTCAATGTCACCCATCAACAAAATAAAATTGGGAATACTAATAATTATGTATTCCCTTCCAAGAGGCGCATCATGCTGACTTGGAAATTCCTTCAACAATATTGGATCCAAGCCCTATTCAATAGCATTGTGGGACAACCTCATGAAGCGAGCTTTCAGCAGCTTTTCAAGGGCTTTTAGAGATCAATATTAAAGTTTGGAATTGTCACCAAGACTTGTGGTGTGAACATTGAATGAAATCAAAGCAAACATCTGCTTACCACTGCATCATATTTAGAAAGGGATGATTTCATCACCTTTGATTTCTTTGAGAAGCAGGTGACATCTTAGACAGCCATTGGCTACACAAAGTGAGCTCTCAGTTTTAATCCAGATATTTTCATTCTATTAATATCTGTGTTGTTGTGGAGAGTTAATCCCCCTTTTCTGGGAAGTGCACAACATCAATATCCTGAGAGACAACAACCTACAAGACATTTTTGATGGCCATCATAGCCCTGAGGAATGTAAGCTAGGGGATAAGCATTATCCTTCACTTCCCTGACCCCATACAATTCAGCTGCCAGTCAGTATCATTCACTAGAGGTTAAATTGCAACCACACAAAACAAATATAGTAGTGGACCATGTATCCTGAAGATGAAGTTCAATTCCCTTTATCACACAGATGTTCACTACACTAAATTTTCAGTGGGTACAGAGACTCTGTGATAATGTGCATCATCTGGCAGCAGAAGGCAGCACCTGAGAGAGATGAGAAATGATAAACAGCACAATGAGCTGGATGTTGAGGAAAGATAGCTCTCTAGGTCTAGCCCAGTGGAGCATCAGCAGCCTCATCCCCAGCAGGTAATGACTGCAAGGGCTAAGAACAATAGATCATTCTGTTAATGCCTGGCTATCATGGGGTCTATTCTTTAGATACTGACTAATTTCCCAGAGGATGCACCTCAATATCTTAGATACTATATTCAACTGAGGGTGGTCCCATTGAGAATTTTGGAGGTCCTGCTTACCATATATTTCTGGGTATAAACCACCCAAAAACTGTTTCCTTTTGGACAATTTCACATTTTTGTTGCAAGATCCTGATTGTACATTGGCACATCACAGTCAAAGGTTGAAATGTAGTTTCTTCTTGTTAAATTCCAATGGACCAGATTTTACGGGATTCATTGGAACTTTTTCTTCCCTTGTCAGCCCCAGTTTGCATTGCAAACAGTATGAGGTATGAGATGATATTTACACAGTGAGGGCAATATGGCATCTGGGACCTTTATGTACATGGAATCAAGAGTCTATTTATAATCTGAAGATTATGAAATAAATGGAAAACAGGTGAATTAGAATGAAATAAAGGAAGAATTAAAAGAGAGAAAGAATATAATAGGAAAAATTAATAAAAATTAAAATGACATGGAATTTAAAATGTGCAATTTCTCTCACAACAATTTGTTACTGGAAGGAATGAGACTCCACAATTTAAATTGCTCCTTCTTTGTTGCAATGAAAAAACAGATAACCAATCAGTTAAAAAAAAACCTATTAGGTTTCTAAGTGTCAGTCCTAACAGGATTTAATGAGTTCAATTGGAAATTAATGAGTGGATGCAGCTATTTCTTGAAGCGCATTGGGAGGTCAAACTTTAGCTGCCATCTTCTTGATGACAGATAACCCACATTGTCCAGCAATTGTGAATCGCAATTCACAGGACTCCTCTCCCTTTCCACAAGTTTCTCCATGAAAAGAAAATAGCACTACTACAGTTACTGTTTGATTAGTTATCTTTTTTATTTAGAGAAGGCAATCCCAGAGAGAAAAAAAATCTTTTTTCTTTTTAAAATATTTTTATTGATGTTTTACAATAGAAGCAATTGAACAGTACTATGATACAATTAGTGATAAGATTCAAGAAAGAAAAAAATTAAAACAATTTACAATATTCTCATAATAAGGAAATCCAAGCACAAAGCAATCATAACAACGAAATAAAATTTAAGAATAAAAAAGAACAAAATAAAACTTTTAAACCCCTTCCTCTAAGCAAGGTTGAAAGTTGACATGTATATGTCAAATGACACCAATCTGGAGAGGGACAACACCGCCAAAATTCCAGAGCAACCTCAAATCTTAAGATTATGATAATAGTCCATAAATGGGCCCCATATCTTTTGGAACTTTACATTTGAATCCTTGATAGCACATCTATTTTTTTTTCTAGAGTTATACAAGCCATAATATCTCTTAGCCATTGTGCATGTGTAGGTGGAGTATTATGTTTCCATTTAATCAAACTTGCATGTCTGGCTATCAATGATATAAATGATAAAATTCAGCTTTGAATTGAAGTCAGTAATGCATCAACATCTTGAGGTCATTAATGGGCAAGGTTCCAATTTTAACTTTAGAACTATTTGAAAAATATCTTTCCAAAATTCTTCTAAGTCAGAGCAGGTCCAGAATATATGAATGAAAGAAGCATTACCTATTTTACATTTATCACATAGAAGATTTACATCAGGAACATTTAAAAAAAATCTATAAATGATGGTAATCTTGAATAACAGGGAAATATATTAAAAATATTCCAAAGCTATCTTCACAATGGCATTTTGTAGCTTTTTTAAAAATCTCCATTAACCTCAGATTTGTTGCTGCCATTTACAACCATTCTAGGCCTGAATGAACCCTTTTTTATATTCCAAACACCCCGTCTATCCCTTGACATAATATCTCTCCACCTATCCTCACCACTGCCTTGCACCATAACCCCCTTTTGTCGTATCTCTTCAACATTGCATCTAATGTTAAGTTTGAATATGATTGGTTAACATATTGCAAAATAACTCTTCTTCACTTTTCTCTTCTGTTTCTCCATTATTCTCTCCTACTGCCCTGCACACAGCAAATTCTGGCTACTCCTGTTGGGAAAGAGATACGGACGAATTAGAGAGCCAGAGGCAGAGGAATAACTTCTTCCCACAGACAGTGGGACTGTTGAATTCCTAAAACAACTCTATGAGACTCTACTATTTATTAATAATATTTATTTTAATATATGTATATATGTATAATTTGTCTGTATGTGTGTTAGCACTGTTTTGCACTATAGACTGGAGAATGCAGTTTTGTTGGATTGTACTGGTACAATCAGGTGAAAAATAAACCTGATTTTGAACTTAAATAAAAGAAAAATAATGAATACCTGGACAAATGTTAAATGAAATTCCATTCTGCTGAAACACATGATTAATAAAGAATCCCAGCTTGAATTTCCAGTCAGAAGAAAATTTGAAATGATGGATATTGGAATATATAAATAGCTACTTGATCCAAGTGATGAGAACCTATTCAATGCCATTTATACTTTTTTATTTCAGTCATCTAACTAATCTAATTTTGCATATTACTTCTTCTTTCTTCTTCTTTGGCTTGGCTTCACGGACGAAGATTTATGGAGGGATATGTCCGCGTCTGCTGCAGGCTCGTTGGTGACTGACAAGTCCGATGCGGGACTGGCAGGCATGGTTGCAGCGGTTCCAAGGGGAAATTGGTTGGTTGGGGTTGGGTGTTGGGTTTTTCCTCCTTTGTTTTTTGTCAGTGAGGTGGGCTCTGCGGTCTTCTTCAAAGGAGGTTGCTGCCCGCCGAACTCTGAGGCGCCAAGATGCACGGTTGGAGGCAATATCAGCTCACTGGTGGTGGTCAATGTGGCAGGCATCAAGAGATTTCGTTAAGCAGTCCTTGTACCTCTTCTTTGGTGCACCTCTGTCACGGTGGCCAGTGGAGAGCTCGCCATATAACACGATCTTGGGAAGGCGATGGTCCTCCATTCTGGAGACGTGACCCACCCAGCGCAGTTGGGTCTTCAGCAGCGTGGATTCGATGCTTGCAGACTCTGCCAGCTCGAGTACTTCGATGTTGGTGATGAAGTCACTCCAATGAATGTTGAGGATGGAGCAGAGACAGCGCTGATGGAAGCATTCTAGGAGCCGTAGGTGATGCCGGTAGAGGACCCATGATTCGGAGCCGAACAGGAGCGTGGTATGACAATGGCTCTGTACCTGCTGATTTTTGTGTGTTTCTTCAGGTGGTTGTTTTTCCAGACTCTTTTGTGTAGTCTTCCAAAGGCGCTATTTGCCTTGGCGAGTCTGTTGTCTATCTTGTTGTCGATCCTTGCATCAGATGAAATGGTGCAGCCGAGGTAGGTAAACTGGTTGACCGTTTTGAGTACTGTGTGCCTGATGGAAATGTGGGGGGGCTGGTAGTCATAGTGGGGAGCTGGCTGATGGAGGACCTCAGTTTTCTTCAGGCTGACTTCCAGGCCAAACATTTTGGGAGTTTCTGCAAAACAGTACGTCATGCACTGGAGAGCTGGCTCTGAATGGGCAACTAAAGCGGCATCATCTGCAAAGAGTAGTTCACGGACAAGTTGCTCTTGTGTCTTGGTGTGAGCTTTCAGGCACCTGAGATTGAAGAGACTGCCATCCGTGCGGTACCGAATGTAAACAGCGTCTTCATTGTTGAGGTCTTTCATGGCTTGTTTCAGTATCATGCTGAAGAAGATAGTAAAGAGGGTTGGTGCTTCACGCCGTTGTCAATGGAGAAGGGTTCAGAGAGCTCATTGCTCTATCTGACCCGACCTTGTTGGTTTACTTTGGCCTCTGCTTCAATCACTGATGGATTTCATGTCCTACCAAAAAAATTAATTTCTCTTGCTTCCAAATTCTCTTGTTTATCCTTAACCAATCATTCTTGATCTCCTCATTGCTGGCTGATTTTATATACACTTTCAAAATGTTAAACATGTTATATTTGTTGAATATGGATCATCTATCAATCCATGATTGGACACTTTAAGGTGCTGAAAGAAAAAGTTCACTAATCCTGTACTCTCATTTGAGAGATGTACATGATGGAATTAAGATGACAGCGCTGTAGAATCAATTCTTTGTTAATTCATTTGCAGCATCAATGAGTTTACTGTGTTGGTGTCATTTATCAAAGGGAAAAAAAAGATTTCTCTGTCATGATTAATGTGTGTTGCTTTACAACCCAACTATCATTTATCGCTATTTTTGGGTAGGAATAAAGGTGAGCGATATTAACGCCGTGGACATGAAGAGTTGCCATTGCAGGCAACTGATGTTGATTTCAAAAACTGCCATGTCATTTGGACACTAAGTATATTTTCCTGCAGCATTGTCCCCTGGGCTAACCTCAAAAAAGTTTCTGCTTCAGGGGAGCATCCCTTCCTTCCCTCATCAGTCATCGTACGATTACAAATTTAAGGCCAGCTTTAGCCAGCCTGAAACAGATTGAACTTACTGAAGTTTATTTCACATGGGATTGTTCAATCAACAGAGAGAGAGAGGAAAGTCCCAATGAACCTGACAGCTGGAAGAGAGGCCCATTCCATCTCTTTGAATTGCATTTGAACTGGCCTCCATGTGGGAAATATTTGTGGCATCATATTTCTGATAATTTTTTAAAAAACTGATGAAGATTTTTACTGTCAATCTGTATTGTTCTCCAGAAATTAAACTACCTTATATAGTTGGTGCATAAGATGGTATTTGAATCTTAAAAATGTTATCTTAAAACCAGGGATAAAGTCTGAACTTTGACAGAAAAGTCTCAGTGCTCCCCTGCAGCATCCATCTGGCCTTTCTGACAGCTATCGGCTTGGTATAGGCATTAAACAGCCTGTTAAAGGAGCTGATGGTGGTTTATTTAAAAATACACTAATAAAATTTATACCTTTACTGGGTAATTTGATCTTAGAATATTGTGACAGCATCACTCCACTGGTCAGTGGGATTGTTGGTAATGGACTATTGGGGCAGTAAGACTTGGGTTAGTTTCATACAGAGATTATAGTTCAGAATCTTCATTGTAGGTGGAAATTCAGGCCTTTATCTTATACTTAAGTCATCTTATACACCAGTATATATGGTGTGTGTATTATTTCATATTTTTTGCAAAATCTTTAACATTAGCTCTATGTTCCTGACAAAATATCTCAGTTGGAAGCAAAGCCACTCACAAAAATGAAACTTTCCTTCATGACCAAGGTGGACTTTGCTCATGATTTTGAAAGCATACATGAACTGTCCGCTCTATGCACAAAAGGCCACCTAAGATCACATCAGAGAATTGATAATGAACAGGAAGCAACCTTTGCCTCATTGAGTCTGTGCTGCCCCAGATGAGCCATTCGTTTGGACTTTCCTCATGGCCCTTACCTTCCAGCACTCTTGCAGGAATTGAGTGCCAGCTCATCATTACCCTGTGCACAAGGAAGTATTTCCTCATTCATCTTAACCATCAACTTGGATGTTCTGTCTTACCATTTACCAAATTCATAATTTTACAGCAAAAACCTTTCCAGAAGTGCATGAAGCCAAAGATGAAAGAAAAACAAAGATCACAAGTTAAAACAGTAGAATAAAGGCAAGGAAGGAATTATTCTATCTGCTATTGCTTTGTAGAAGAAATCTAGAACTATCCTATTCCCCCTTCTTGCTGGAGGCTCAATTTTTTCTTTTCTTCACATGCTTTTTGCTGTTTTTTCTCATAAAATAGTTGATAATTCTGCCTTGGAACTCCCTATGTAATAAACTGGATTTTTTCTTGTTGTTAAATATCACAAAGAAAACAGACAGTGCAAAAAGTATTAAACTCTGCATCAGTTTCAACTCAAATTGAATGTAAATAACAAGTTCAGTTTTGCCAGATCAACACAACAATTACAAATAGGACCAGACATTTTGAGAAGCCATATTTTTAATATTTCTTTGCATATATGGCAACAGTTCTGAAATGTTCCAAAGATACAAATCGTTGATGGGTAAAAGAGCATTTCAATACAACTGAAGCATAAATGATCTATTTATTAAAACGCTACTAAACCGCAGTAAAATATTCATAAAACTACATGTACACTTCTTCTTTCTTCTTTGGCTTGGCTTCGCGGACGAAGATTTATGGAGGGGGTAAAAGTCCACGTCTAGTGAAATAACAAAACCACTAGTACACGAACAAAGCAAATAGTTTCCCATCCTTTCAACTGCCCTTCAGGAATTTCCCCACACAGCGGCTTGTCTCAAGGGTTCAGAATTCTTGGCACTAATCGCAATCCAGTCCAAGAAGTTTGATACACTGGATTATTGTTTGACATAAAACTATCAATAAAAGCCCATGTTTTCTTCAAAATCTCTCTGAATTGGCAGCCAATTAAACTGCAAAGCCAGTTTGTCCACAAGTTACCTTCCACCTCTTCTTTCCACAGAATTGATCTTATCTTGTGTCCTGGGTAAACTTGCACCTCTCACTTTGTTTATTTTAGATTGGTCACAGTGTTTGAGCTACCGAAAGGAAGTAGACACACACTCCGAGAGCAGTTCAGTTTATACAAAACTTTATTACAAATTCTAAAGCTGATATCAAACTACAATATGCAAGCCCTTCCCAATTATACTTATCTGGTCCCAACTGCTGAAGCAAGGCAACGACCGCACACTTGTAGTAGGTTGTTGGGGTGCCGGTAGCAGCTTCTCCACCTCCCCCGACCGGGATGTTGGCTGGACTCTAGCAGTTCTTCTTGCTGAGAGATGTTGCCACCTCTCAGAGAGTCTCAAACTTCAGCAGTGGGACCATGGCTTATATTACCCAAAAACTGCTTACCCAAGCACCTATTCCCAGCACAGTAAGAAAGATAAGCGAGCAAGCTAGCATGCCTAGGCTTCTATCGAATAACGTAATTTTCAGCTTATCACTTTGAATACAGTGGTTTATTTTGCATCAAGGCTAGGCCTCTGACAGTCTGTGACCAAAACCAGCAGGAAGATTAAATGTTCTTGGTACACAGATGTCCTATCATCAGATAACTGCATCTCTGGCCCTTCAGTGGAATTTAGCTTATGTCTGCTGATTCTAAAAAACAAGCAGGTTCTCAGCCTTGCAGAAGCAAAGGCTGCAAAAGTAAAAAGCACAGTTTAAATCTTCCATTACATCTTGCTCAATGTCCAAGGTCCCAAGGCCTACCACTGTTTACCAGGCTTTCTTAATAAGTGCAGTCATGTTACATCTTTGAGCCTTAAGTGTATGCTCAGCACAATGTAACAGAATGTACCACAGCTGATGTGACATTACTGCTGCATTGAATCTTCCTGAATGCTCTTGCTAAGTCCACTCACTATGCAATTGCCTGAAGAACATGTGCATCAATAGGTGTTCAATCTATATCAATGCAAGGCACAGCATCGCATTTTATACTCTGTCTGCATCTATCCTGACGATGCATGCTGTAAGGTAAAAACATCATGAGATGGGACCGGAGAAGGAGTCACCCAGTACTAAGGAGTAACAGAATGCAGATGTGACCTTGTACACTCAAGATAAGCTTTGCACTAACAAGAATGATGTGCAGCAGACTAACAGAGGATAGCAACAGTTTATTCATTGGACAATGTAATGGTATGATAATTTACTAAGTACGTATCCTGAGGTATAAAAAAAACACCACTTGCTGATAACGGCAGAATGCACCATCTCCAACTAACACTGTTAGTTGCAAGTGTTACAATCCGGCAATAAAGAACAAAGAACCTTGATTTCGACTCAGTCTGGTGTTTGACTCACTCATTCATGAACAAAGCAGACCTAACAATGCCCACATTTACGACTATGCTTGCTTAGCACCTGCACTAAGCGTATTCCCAGGCATGCTTCGATTGCTTTGTGGGCAAAATGCTAGTAGACTTAATACGACAGGGAATCACAAAAATTGATAATTTCTAAAGAAAAGTACATGTTAGGAAAATTTTAAGGTGATTTTCATGGCCAGTATCCCAAAATCCATAAAATACATCAAAAAGTGTTCAGGAAGCATAAACTTCATTGTCCACTGTTATCTTCTTCATTTTGCTAATTTAAAAGGCATGCAGAACTTTGCTGAGAGTTTTCCTTTGTCTGTTGTGTAAGTATCCCAGCAATGATGAGTTACTAAATGTGAGAGGCATTGGAGCTTTTTTAAATTATGTATGTAATGTGCACTCATTCAATCCAAAATGGCTCAATAAAAAAATCTATATGCCAGTGTACTCATAGAATTCCACCCAAATCAGCATAAATGGTTTCTGTGCGACAGGTGCAACTAATAAACCTGATGTGAAGAACAGCTGCATGGATGATAAAGGTTCAGTGACCATTCAAAGATGAATCGGTAACAGCTGGCATTTCCACAAGGTGCAGGCTTTTTGATAATGTCCCTTTTTCTGCTTCCTTAGTTAGATGAATCTTCGTTTGGACTGATGAAGACAGCCTGTTTCTTAAATCATAGAGCCAGATGGATAACCATTTGTCTTAGAGAGAGATGCAGCCCCCCAATGTCAAAATGTCAAAATTTGATTTAATTGCCCAGCAGAACAAGAGATCATTGTTTAAAAATAATTCTCCTATAGATAATCTTAAGGAAAGTTTTCATCAGTTATTTATTTACAGATTATTTCCCTCTTTCTCTTTACATTTTGTATTGTTTCTGCTTTATCCCAAAGAAAGAATGTAACGTGATGATTTTGATCTATTTTTGTGAATGTTGCTAGCATATTTCAAGTTTCATACGAGTGAAAATTACTCCTTCCTCCTGCATGCGATATAATTGAAGGCATGTTGTTCAAATCCCCATTCTGCTGCATTATTCTTCTTCATTTAGCAGTTCACATGGAAAGTAGCTCTGTTGTTCTTTGAAGGTCTGGCTATTTTTTGCAGGAGTGCACCTGATGAACAACTTAAATTAAGCCACCAACTCTTACAACTTCAATTTTGTGCTTCGGTATGATTAATGCACTTGGTAAATAGTTGCTGTTCTTGGACAAGGGACATTCATCAATATCAAGCAGGCAGGACATGAACTGATGTTTCATGATCACTTGGACGCTAAAGTTAAAATTCGTTCAGACTTACCACTGAAATCTCCTCTAGCAATCCAGTACTGCAGATATTTTCCACAGCTCCAGTGCCAGGGGATTGGCTAATGTAGTGCCATTATTTAAAAAGAGCAGGCAGGACAAGCTAGTCAATGACGAGCTTGACATCAGTGGTTAGAAAATTGCAATAGGGAACTCTGAGGGACAGGATCTACTCGACTCGATTTTGGATGGTCAGGAGTTGATAGGAGGTAGTCAGCATGAATTTAGCCTGGCAGTGCATCCCACTCTGTCCACTCATGATGTCCCAAAACATCCATAGCCACATGGATTCTTGTGTATTCCAGAAGTGAACCTGAGTGCGAGGCATCCAAGGTACCCTCCTCGGTCCCTGATTCAAAACTCCCAAAGCGATTAAGAAGCTGTCAATGCCTGAGGCCCTTCAGGATCCTTGCTCACCATTGGCACCCTCACAGATCTTCACCCTCATCAGCGTGCACCACAGGCTGCTTTTGTCCAAATTTAGCCCTGATGCATCAGAATAAAATCAGCTGACAATAAGCAATACCAAGCAAGTTAAAATTGTTCACTCACTCAAACTTACACTTTAAATAAGCATTTTCAATTTGCCAATGACAGTCTCATCAAAGTGATAATCAAAGAATCTTACACCAGTTCACTATAGATTTCCCATGGGAAAAGTAAATAATAATCACTCCTCTTACAAAATAACACATAACAAATAAATGAATATTGTGCATTGAATATTACTGCAACTTTGAGGATCAAAGCATCAATATTTACATTAAAAAATAATAGATGCACTGAAAGATACTTTGGTAAATATTGTTCAGCTTTCCACAGACTTGCTGATTGATATCCATTCCATTTTTTGATTTTTATTTCAGATTTCTAATATCTGCAGTATTTTTTTTAAATACAATTCCCTGAACACCCCATCAAATGGAGGTCAAGAGAATGTTCTCCAGGAGGACTGAGGGCACTGTATCAAGGGCAATTTGAGAGGATTAAGTGCTGGAATTCTGAAATACTGGGATTATGAAAGAGGAATACATTTTTAAAAAATTGTTATTTGTCCACTTGACAGGCAACAAAGAGCAGTTTAGTATGAAATGTAATTACGATGAAATCTCATTACGATTATATGAAAATTGGCCAAAATGTTGATCCTGGAAGATTAGAAATAAATGCAAGTCTGTATTTGTCATAGAATAACAAACTATATATTACAACGTTTTTGACATTTTATAAGTAGTGTTAGCTTAGTAGCATTGCAATCAAATGACTTCAATATGCATGAACCAGAGTCAGTCAGATGCTCATAATGATGCTTAGTTACCAGGTTATACTGCATAACTGATCATCTCATTTCTTTCAAACATATCTTTTCTCAGCCCACCAGCACTTCCAAAATATCTTGCTGATATTTTTAAAAATTGAGACTCTTTATTTGTTCCAAATTGTTTGAGAATACAATTTGCAATATGTTCTGAATTATTCTCCTTCACCCTATGTCTCACACTAAAGAGAGACACTAGAAATCAAGTTTGCAGCTGGAAGTTTTCTTGAATTACCTTCTTTCTCCAGATTGCTGGATTGCATGGGGAAGGCAAGGAATTTTCTCATTTGAGATAGCCTGGAGATCCTGTGACTTTGATCCATGCAGCAAGATGAGAAAATAGCTGAGTGGAAGCATGAAATATTTCAAATGAAGGCACGAGTCTCATTAAAAATTATTCATTTGTGCACCGATAAATAATTGCAGAGAATAGATGCAGAGAGCTGTTTATTTGTGAATTTTATTTGGTTATTAAAGAAACTGATAGAAAGGACTTTGCACCTTTCATGACCTCAGAATGTTCCATCTACTATAAAAACTGTTTGAGTACAATGCTTTCATTGTAAAACTCTTCCTTTATACATTTCTGATTCTGTAGTTCTATAAAGAATTGTTACTTCCCTGAAGTAGGGAATATATCCTATTTTGAGAATTTTATTTTGAAAGGCATGTAATGAACAATGACAGCCACAATATTTTAAAATAATTCTTTTTTTTTGCAACATTAAAGAAAAAGAAATAGCAATAGAAGAGGAAGCTTTTTGTGTAATGCTATTTCCATGGAACTTTACTCTGCTTTGACTCTCTTGGACAAGTCTATCTCTTGTGTCAGAATGCTGTTCATTGACTTTAGTTCGGCATTCAATACTGTGATTCCCTCCAAACTGATCACCAAATTTTGCCAGCTTGATATCAGCTCATCCCTCTGTAATTGGATCTTGGATTTTCTGATGAACAGACCCCAATTTGTTATGTTAGACAATCTCTTCTCTTCCATTCTCACCATGAACACTGGCATGCCTCAGTGCTGTGCCCTCTCCTGTATTTCCTTTTCACATATGACTGCATTCCTGTACATGGTTCTATTTCCATAATCAAGTTCGCAGATAACTTGATTAGAGAGGATGATGAAAAGGCCTATAAGGACAAGGTCCAGCATCTGGCCATGAGGTGTGCTGCCAACAACTTGGCATTTAACATTCAGAAGATCAAGGAGATCATTGAGGACTTGGATGTACTGGAAGCCACACTCGTGCCCCTATTTACATCGATGGATTCCGGTGGAATGTGTATCAAGCTTTAAATTCCTTGGTGCCCACATTTCTGATGATCTTGAAGAGTGCTGGATGCGAGCGAGTGAATAGACTGGAGACACAGATTGTGAGCTCTGAAGTCATAGCAGAAATAATTATTTAAACTTTGCACGCTTGCTTTTCAGCAAGTGATCGGACTGCGTGTATGCTCTGTTGCTTGTGTCATGCTGACGCAAGGGTGCACGTCAACTTCCGTCGTAGAGCAGAAGAGATAGAAGAGCATCGCCATCTCTGCCGTGACTGTCCCCACCAACCTTATGGAACAAGTGGGGCTGGTTCATCATGGCAGATTTGTGCATCGTCACATGAAACCCCCCAGAACCAGCATCAGTGGTGACTTGTCTTGGCGTGTAAGTGGCCTGTCTCTGCGTGACAGCCAGGGCACAGGGAATGGCTCTGTCTAGTCCAGATGTGCTGGTTTCAGATGGTCCACCATGAACCTCTCCTCTCTGTCACTGCCCTGCAAGGTGGAAGTGGAGGTGGTGCAGAGGAGTACCTTGTAGGGTCCCTCGTAGGGGCACTGGAATGGTGCTCTGTGGCCTCCTCTACGTACAAACACAAAAGCATAAGTCATTAAATCTGAGGCCACATGAGTGGTGGGTTTGCAGTGTCTGGTCGGGGTTGGCAGAGCCAGGGTGCCCAGTTTCTGGTGGAGATGCTGCAGATCACTGGCAGGGTCCTGGGGCAGTTGTGTGGAGGAGGGTAGGAACTGCCTGGCATTGTGAGGGTGTCACCATAGAGCAGTTCTGCAGTGGAGGCTTGTAGATCCTATTTGGGGGCTGTGTGGCTGCCAAGGAGGACCCAGGGAAGCTCATCCACCCAATTGGGGCCATCCTGATGTGCCATGTGGGAAGCTTTGAGGTGGCGATGGAACCTCTCAATCAGACAATTGGATTGAGGGTGGTATGTTGTGATGTGGTGCATCAATGCCCAGAAGTTTGGGAAAGTCAGACCACAGGGATGATATGAATTGGGCCCCCCGATCCTTGGTGATATATAAACAATGGACAGCCCCTCGGATTTTTTTATATATATATTATATATATATACACATACATATAAATAACAGTTTATGGAATGAAAACAGGCCATCTCAGCCCTTCAAGACCACGCAGGTTCACTCAAACAACTCCGCTAGATCCCCCTGCCTATTCTCGGCCCACATCCCTCCAACACCCTCCTATCCATGTATATAACCAGCCTCCTCTTAAATGGAAGAACTGACTCTGCCTCAACTATTTCCTCCGGAACATTATTCCATTCAGCCACCACTCTCTGAGTGAAGAAGCATCCTCCAATGTTTCTCCTAAAATTTTGCCCCCTCAACTTGTGTCCTCTTGTTCCAACCTCCCCTGCTCTCAGGGGGAAGAGTCTGCTTGAATCTAATCTATCTATTCCCTTCATAATTTTAAACACATCTATCAAATCCCCTCTCAACCATCTACGTTTCAATGAATAAAGTCCTAACCTTCTGCTGTCTATCCTCCAGCCACCTCTGAACCCATCTTACTATTTCTCTGTTAATCCCTCGTGACTGAACCTTCCTTATTAACCTTTCATGAGGAACCTTATCAATAGCTTTGCTAAAATCCAGATAGACTACATCAACTGCCCTACTTTCATCCACCTTTCTTGTCACTAGTTCAAAAAACTCAACAAGATTCATCAAACCTGACTTCCCTTTCATAAACCCATGCTGGGTGCTCCTGATCAATCCCTGTCTATCCAGATATTTATACACACCATCTCTAAGAATACCCTCCATAACTTTCCCTACCACTGAAGTCAAGCTTACAGGCCTATAATTACTTGGCTGACATCTCGTGCCTTTTTTAAACAACAGAACAACATTAACAACCCTCCAATCCCATGGCACCACACCCACCTCCAGTGATTGTTGAAAAATCACTGACAGTGCCTCCGCTATTTGCTCCCTGACCTCCCTTAACATCCTGGGGAAAATCCTATCAGGACCAGGAGACTTATCCACTTTTACTGACCCTAGAAACTCCATAACCCTCTCTTTACTAATCCCTATCTTTTCCATAACTGAGTCATTTGCCTCACTTACCTCACATAGTTCAATGTCCTTTTCCTTCATGTACACAGGTGAGAAAAAATAATTTAATATCTCTCCCATCTGATACGGTTCCTCGCACAGTTCACCGCTCTCATTTTCCAGCGGTCCTAGTTTATCCTTAATTCTCCTTTTACTATTCACATATCTCTAAAAACCCTTAGAATTCACTTTTACTTTATCAGCTATTGACACCTCGTACCTTTTTGCCTTTCTAATTTCCTTCTTAAGGATTTTTTCTGCACTCTGTAATATTCATGCATCTTATCCATTTTTTGCTTCTTAAATTTAGTATATGTCCCCCTCTTATTCCGAACTAACTTCTTAATTTTTCCAGAAAACCACGGTTCTCTTGAACTTTTGGCCTTGCCTTCCCATCTGACTGGCACGTAAAGATCCTGTACTCTCAATATCTCTTCTTTAAATACCCTCCAAATCTCCTCTACACCATTTCCAGAAAAAAGATCAGCCCATACAATTTTCTGCAAATCCCTTCTCATTTCTTCAAATCTGGCTTTCTTCCACTTGAGGACCTTCAACCTCGGACCTGACCTATCCCTTTCCATATTTAAGTTGAAGCTAATGGACCCAAGATTACTGGACCCAAAGTTCTCACCAACACACACTTCCGTCACCTGCCCTATTCCATTCCCTAACAATAGATCGAACACTGCCTCCCCTCTAGTAGGCTCCTCTACACTCTGCTGTAAAAAGCAATCCTGAACACATTGTACAAAGTCTAAGCCATTCTGCCCTCTCACTGATTGTGTTCCCAATCAATGTTAGGAAATTGAAATCCCCAACTATCACAACCCTATTTCTACTACACATCTATTTCCCTGCACATTTGCTCTTCCAGTTCCCTATCCTCTTTTGGCAGCCTATAATATACCCCTATATTTTTAGCCTCACCTTTCTTATTTTTTAGTTCAACCCACAGAGCTTCTAGTAATGAGTCCTCCAGTCTATCTTGCCTCAGTACCACTGTAATATCTTCTCTGACAAGCAACGCCACACCTCCCCCTTGTACCCTGCCAATTCTGTCACGTTTAAAGCAATGAAATCCTGGAATATTTAACTGCCAGTCACAACCTTCCTTCAATCATGTCTCACAAATTGATATCACATCATAACGCCACGTGTCAATCCACACCATTAGTTCATCCTCTTTGTTTACCACACTCCTTGCATTGAAATAAATGCATCTCAGAGATCTTTCACATTTAACTTTCCACCTCTCACCCTCTCTTCAATTGTTACTATGGCCATTATTTATTACCTGCTGCTGTTCCACCTCAAGATTGTGTGAAAAAGCCTTTTATCTTTGCCCAAATACTCTGTTCTTGCTCTCCTCCCTGACATGAATGCTTGTCCCCAACCTTACTAGTTTAAAGCCCTAGCAAACACCCCTGCCAGGAGACTGGTACCAGTGGTGATATGTGAAGGAACGCCGAAACAGCCGATCCAGGTCGAGAGGAATGTCCTGTCACAAGTGTCTATAACTATGTTGGGGAGGAGATCTGCCTTGGGGCACCTGGTGTACCTGTTGACTATAGTGAGGAGGTACTCTTGCCCCCTAGAGATGGGAAAGGGCCTGACGATGTCCACGTGGACATGTTGGAAATGGCGCATGGTGGGCCTAAAGTCCTGCACTGCCAGGTGGGTGTGGGTCTAGATTTTTGCCAGTTGACAGTCGGGGCATGCCCATGCCCACTCTGTGAAACATTTGTGTAGGCCGTGCCACACGAATCTGGTTGAGACTATGTGGACTGTATTGCAGATGGAGGGGTGAAACAAACCATGTACTAGGTGGAACACCTCCTTGATCCATTTTTCTGGGACTATCAGTTGAGGAATATCAGTGGAGACGTCGTAGAGGATAGTGTCTTGTCTTCAAAGAGCACATCTTCCAGCTGGAGGCCATTCAGGGATGTGCGGTAACAGGCTGTGTCCAGGTCCGATTCCTGTGCGCAGGCCAACACAGAGTAGTCCACACCATGTGACAAAAGGCAGGTGGCTGGCCTGGAGAGGGCATCCATGACAAAGTTATCCTTTCCCGTACATAGGTAGTGAATTCGGAGATGTACTATAGGTGTCTCTGATAATGAGCTGACCAGGGATCTGAGACTTTGTGAAGGCAAAAGTCAATGATTTGTGGTCGGTGAAGACCATGAAGTCTCGTTCCTCAAGGAAATAGCGGAAATGGCATAGGGCCAGGTACAAGGCCAGGAGTTTTCGGTTGACAGTTCTGTATTTGCGTTATGGCAGGCGCAAATGGTGACTGAAAAAGGTAAGTGGCTTCCAAGTACTGTTCAAAAACTGCTAGAGGACTGCTCCTATCGCTGTGGTGGACACGTCAACTGTAAGGGCAGTTGGGGCCTCTATCTGCGGGTGCACAAGCATGCTTGAGCTGTGCGAGGGCATCCTTTGTCTTCTGGAAAGCCGTCGTAGTGTCAGTGGTCCAATGGAGTTCTTTCATGGACGTAGAGATGAGGTCAAAAAGGGGTCGCATAATAACAGCAGCCTGGGAAATGAAACAGTTGTAGAAATTGACCATTCTCACAAATTCCTGTAGGCCTTTCAGTGTGGGAATTGGCAAATGGAATCTACCTTGCCCGGGAGGGGTACTACACCATCTTTGGTTATGCTGTGGCCCAGGAAGTTAATCTGTTGGCTGCCGAATTCACATCTGGCTGGATTAGTGGTGAGGCCGAACTGGCGCAGGCAGGAAAAGAGTTGGCGGATGTAGGCGACATGTTCCTCTGTCGTAGCGGTTGCCACTAAGATGTCATCCAGATAGATGAAGAGGTAGGGCATGTCACACCCTACAGCATCTCTTAGTTGCTGGAACACTTGGGTGGAATTTTTAAGTCCAAAGGGCATCCGTAGAAATTCGAAAAGGCCAAAAGGGGTGATAATGGCCACTTTTTGTACATCGTCGGGATGGTATTTGGTGGTAGCCCCTGATGAGGTTGACAGTGAAGCCTTGTATGTGTGGGACCAGGTAGCAGTTACGAATGGTGGTGTCATTTAATCTCCTGTAGTCGCTGCAAGGTTTCCAACTGATGTTGGTCTTCGGTACCATGTGCAGAGGTGAGGACCATGGGCTACCTGACCTGCAGACAATGCCCAGCTCTTCCATGAATGCAAACTCCTCCCTTGTGAGCTTGAGTTTGTCGGGTTCCAGCTGGCGGGCCCAGGAATTGGTGGGTGGACCATTGGTTCAAATGTGGTGCTGCACCCCATGGGGTGGCTGAGTAACTGCGAACTGTGGTTGCAGGATGGCTGACAACTCAACAAGGAGGCGCAAGTAACGCTTCGTAGCCGTCTGCACTGTGGTGAGGTGAATGGCCTGTTTGTTTGATGTTCCAAGGGGGATGGTTTGAAGTGTCTATGGATGTACCAGCTGCCTGCCCTGCAAGTCGTCGAGGATGGAGTGCACCCAGAGGAAGTCTGCTCCCAGCAGGGGCTTATCGACTATGGCCAGAGTGAAATGCCAGTGGAAATCCATGTTGCCGAACCACAGGGGAATGTGCTTGTGCCCGAAAGTGGAAATGGCAGTGTTGTTGGCTGCACGAAGGGTGTGGCCACGCAGTCTCATGTACGTCTCAAGAGAAGTGGGAGGAATGACACTTATCTCGGCTCCTGTGTCGACCAGGAACCTGCGACCCGAGATGCTGTCCCACACATGGAGTAGGCTGTTCCTCCGGCCAGCCGTCGCGGCCACTAACTGCAGCTGGCCCACTCATTTCCCTGAAATGAGCAGGGTCGATGACATTTTCGTGCATCCAACCCCAGCATTGGCGTGGGTCTGTAGGACTTTAAGGCTGGCAGGAGGGGGCACCTATCTGCTGGTGGGCTAGATTTGCAGGGTGATTGCTGTGGTGCTTTGATTATTTAGTGCAGGGCCTCTGGATTCTCACATTTCATGCGATAGAGGATATCGGCCCTAGCAGCCACCTTCCTAGGGTCGCTGAAATCGTCTTCAGCGAGCAGGAGGCGAATATCCTCAGCATTTGCTCCAGGAAGTCTTGTTCAAACATAAGGCAGGGCTTATGTCCTTCCACCAGTGTGAGCATCTCGTCTATCAAGGCGGATGGCATGCAGTCCCCTAAACCATCAAGGAGCAAAAGCCTAGCTGCTGTGAAGAGGTTTTTTAAGGCCAGGTATCTACCCTCCTCTGGTGGTGCCTGGATGAGATCATCCATGCGGGCAGCAGTCTCCTAGTTGACAGAACCGACAAAATAGAAGTACCTGGTGGAGTCTGAGGTGATTTGCTTGATCTGGAATTGGGCCCCCCACCCCTGACTGAACCAGTCATATTGGCTAGTTGGTCCAGAACATGGGTAACACTGACTGCTCAAGGATCCAAATGGTAAGAGTTTTCAGAATGTGGAGACTCATCAGGGTCACCAAATGTAGCATGCTGGATGCAAGCGAGTGAACAGACTGGAGACACAGACTGTGAGCTCTGAAGTTACGGCAGGAATGTTTATTTAAACTGCGCACTTGCTTTTCAGCGAAGTGGTCGGACCGCACGTATGCTCTCCTGCTTGCGTCACGCTGACACAAGTGCACACACCACCTTCCGTCGTGGAACGGAAGAGGAGGAAGAGCATCGCCAGCTCTGCCACGACTGCCCCGTCAACCACGCGGAACAAGTGGGGCTGGTTCATCGCAGCATATTTGTGCATTGCCACAATCTCACCTGGCCTTCATCTGATCAAAAAGCATGCAACAGCACCTTTATTTTCTGCAGAGCATTAAGAAAATACACCTCTGTCCCAGGATATTGATGGATTTTTACCACTGTATCATTGAGAGCATAGTTACCTATGGCATCTCAGAGTGGAATAACAATTGTCTTGTATCGGACCATAAAGCACTTCAGCAGGTGGTGAAAACTGCTCAGTGGATTATCCACATTCAATTGCCCACCATTGAGAACATCTATCAGGAACGCTGTCTGGACAGGGTGAAGAGTATCATCAAGGATGCCTCACACCCAAATTATGGACTTTTTACTCTTCTCCCATCTGCTAGGTATGATGGGAACTCAGCAGGTTCAAAAAGAACTTCTCTCCCAAGGCTGTGACCTTGCTGAACCTTAAATCACAGCACTGAGTGGTACTGCACTCACACTGTACTGTCAATACTTTTATAATTGCTTGCTTGATGAATGCGCTTGATTTTATTTGCACATAGTTATATGTATGTAGCACATTTTTTAACTTCTGGTTGGATATGAATTATATTTCATTTGCTTTGTATTTTACTGGCACAATGACAATAAAGCTGAATCTAATCTAATTTAATCTCATATGGTTTGTGAATAGTGAATACATAATGAAGATTAAAATCAATTGATTAGAATGTGGAAAACTGCTTTAAACTGTCGTGCAATAAAAAGAATGATAACACCTGACAGTTCAATTGATTAATTTTCATGGTGAATCTGATCAAATCAATGTCTGCCACAAACATAAAACCATTACTGCATATAAAAATATTCCAGGTGAGCATTCTCATTCTTTTATTTCCTGAAGCCTGTTCTTCCAAAATGATTGGAAATATAATAAAGTTTCATAGTTAATGAAGAATATTATATTCTTAATATTAATTATTAAAATATAACAATTGATGGCATTCATAGAAAATGCTGTTTCCAAATAGGAATATAATGCATCACATATCAATTTCTAAGACAATTCAGAAAATGACAAATACATTACACTAACATGTCACAGTCAATCCAAAAGATAAAATTAAAATAAAATACCACTGATATGTTTAAAATCTAAACAGATTGAAAAAAAAAGACATTTAAAATCTTATGTTTTTCATGTTAGTTCACTGCAAAAAGACGACATCTCCAAATCCATGTGCACTGGTCATTTCTAACATCCATGAGGTTTAGTGGATATTCTTGAACTGCTGCAGTTTTTCTAGTGTCTGTCCTTTCACGTAAAGAAGAAATGATCAAACTCGGGATTATCTGTGCTCTGGAGATGTTCCTGTTGGATTGGTGCTCTTCTTCTTAGAAGCAGGAGTATGTTGCTGGAGGAACCTGGACCAGCTACTGAAGTGGATTCTTTCAGTGGTAGAAATCTCACTAATAGGGCTTTTGTGGTGGAGGGGGCTAAGGACGGAGCCAGGATGGGGGATTCGCCATTCTGTACTGAATAAAGTTGAGCTCTTTCATCATTGAATGGTCGAACACATTCTTGACTTGGAGAGAATTGGCTGGGTTTTAATGCGAGCCATTGTGCACAAAGTACCCCACCTCTGTGCTAATTATGCAGCTATTTATAGCATTAATGCATTTGAACCCTATTAAGCCTCTGATCAAAGTTGACTCACCTCTCTCTCACTTCCCTTCCCGGCACCAAGGTATTGATGATATCAACTCAATGATGGTGGTGGTGTTTAAAATGTGATATTGATGGCTCGACATTGTCGTGTTTGAAATTGGTTATGGTTATTCTCTGTTGTTAAGTTACTGACCACTTCACTTCAAAACTGCATCGCCCACAGATTTTTTTTGTATTCTGGTCAATGTAAATTCCTCAACAACCTACCTTGATTAGAGATTTTCATGGAAATTAGATTATACATGGAACAACTGATGATTGTGGAGGAAGGTGATTTGCCTACCGTGAAAAAAGCTGTCACAATAACATTTGTTTTTATCAGCACAAGAAGATGTTCTCGCTGAACCTAATTAATCACTCGTGAAACACGTGGGCCCTGCCTTAGTGGATATGATAAGAATTGTTTACTGTATTTGTTGGGATGAATAAATTTTATAAATTATACATTTTAGAAAGAGAGCTTGGAATCACAGAGTGCTTGGCTACAAGGAATTGATATTGGATAATGAGGAAATTGCGGAGGCTTTGAATGACTACTTTTGATGTCTTTGGTATGGTACCATGCCATAGACAGATGTTATGTATATGATGGGACGTGAGGACCTGGAGGTAATAGCTATCACTAAAGAGGTAGTACTCAGAAAACTTGAGGGTCTAAAGGTAGATAAGGCATTTGTCAAGGTTCCACATGGTAGGCTTATTCAGAAAGTCAGAAGGCATGGGATCCGGGAAGCTTGTCCATGTGGATTCAGAATTGGCTTGCCTGTAGAAAGCAGAGGGTTGTGGTGGAGAGAGTACATTCGGATTGGAGAGCTGTGTCTAGTGGAGTCCATCAAGGATTGGTTCTGGGACCTCTGCTTTTTGTGATTGTTTAAAAATTAATGACTTGGATGGGGGGGGTAGAAGGGTGGGTTAGCAAGTTTGTAGATGACACAAAGGTTGGTGGTGCTGTGGATAGTGTAAAGGATTGTAGAAGATTGCAGAGAGAAATTGATAGGATGCAGAGCTGGCTGAGAAGTGGCAGATGGAGTTCAATCCAGAGAAACGTGAGGTGGTACACTTTGGAAGGACCAACTCCAAGGCAGAGTACAAAGTTAATGGCAGGATTCTTGGTAGTGTGGAAGAACAGAGGGATCTGGGGGACCATGCCTACAGATCCCTGAAATTTGCTTTATAGGTAGACAGGGTAGTTAAGAAAGCTTATAGCTTTCGTAAACTGAGGGATTGTGTTTAAGAACCATGAGGTAATGATGCAGCTCTACAAAACTTTGGTTAGTCCACACTTTAAGTAATGTGTCCAATTCTGGTCGCCTCATTATAGGAAAGACATGGAAGCATTAGAAAGGGTGCAAAGGAGATTTGTCAGGATTATATGTGGTTTAGAAAGTATGCATTATGAGCAGAAATTAAGGGAGCTAGGGCTTTACTCTTTGGAGAGAAGGAAAATGAGAGGAGACATGACAGAGGTATGCAAGATATTAAGAGGAATAGCTAGAGTGGGTAGCTAGCGCTTCCTTCCCAGGGCAGCACTGCTCAATGCAAGAGGACATGGCTTAAACGTAATGGGTGGAAAGTTCAAGGGAGATATTAAAGGAAGGTTTTTTACCCAGAGAGTGGTTGCACTATCTGGGTCAGTGGTGGAGGCAGGTACATTGATGAATTTCAATGAGACTACAAGCATATGGAGGAATTTAAAGTGGAGGGTTATGTGGGAGGCAGGATCAAAAGGTCAGCACAATATTATGGGGTGAAGGGCCTGTACCATCCTGTGCTGTTCTATGTTGTATATTCTAAGTCCCTTGGTCCTGCTGGAAGGAATCCCAGGGTACTGAAAGAAAGGCAGATGTTATAGTTGAGGCTTTGGTGATAATTTACCTAAATTCTCTGGACTCTGGGTAAGTCACAGTAGATTGGAAGACAGTGAATGTAACACCACTATTCAAAAAAGGATGTAGGCAAAAGGCAGGGTACTAAAAGCCAAAGCCAGTTAGTTTAACATCTGTTTTTGGGAAAATGCTTGAAGCTATCAATAAAGAAGAAATAGTGAGGCATCGGGAATGAAATAAATTCATTTACAGGCACAGCATGGATTCAGCAAAGGTAGGTCCTGTTTGCCAAACTTACTGGAGTTCTTTGAGGATATAATGAGCTTAGTAGATAATGAAGAGCAGATAAACCTTGTTTATCTGGATTTCCAGAAGGCTATCGATAAGGTGTGACATAAAAGACTAGAGAAGATAAGGATGCATAGATTTTGGAGCAATGTAATAGCATGAATAGAGGATTGGTTATCCAATAGAAAGCAGAGAGTTGGGGTACAGGGGTGTTTTTCTGGTTGGCAATCAATGGTGAGCAGTGTGCCCTCAGGGGTCGATGCTGGGCCCGCAACTCTTCATGACATACATAAATGATCTAGAAGAGGGGGAAGAGTGTAATGTATCTAAATGACACTAAATTGAGTGGAAAGGCAAATTGTGCAGAGTATATGTGAATATCTCTGAATCTATGGAATTTGCTGTCCATTGAGGGAGTGGAGGCTATCTCAGTAAATCTATTTCTGACAAGGTTAGATAGATTTTAGCATAGTAAGGGAATTAAGGGACATGGGGATACTGTTGGTAGGTAAAGATGAACCTATAATCAGATCTGCCTTGATCTCATTGAATGACCGAGCAAACTTGACTCCTGCTCCTATGTTCTTATGAAATAGTGGTGGAGCGAAATAAGTTGTAGTGATTGTTGGGGAGAGAAGCTAAAGAGTAGATAATGACATTGTGTGCAGTATGTCTGAAGGTGAGAGCAGCAATAAGAGGTGGGAATTTAACCTTGACAACACTGGTAAAGTCATGAAACTTTTCTCTACATTGGCACTCATCCAGTGTGTTCCTGCACATTGTGAGCAGCTAATAGCCTTTGAGAGTTGTGAGAATCCTGCCTCCAACATTCCCACATCCCCCCCTCCACACTACGACAAGAAGCTCAGAGATGATGAATAGCATAGGCTGCATATTTGGTCCAATTTACATGGTTCCTATGATCATCTCAACAAACATGCAAAACCACCACAAATTCTACATACACCAGCTCTGGCATCTTGTGTTCCATCCCACATGTCCCAACTTTGACCCTCAATGCACATTTTTAGATTCAATTGAATTTTTAAGTGAGTACATTTAACCGTGATCTGTTGTCTGTGTTATGTGTTAAGGGTATGAAAAGAAACAAAATCTAAATCTGTAAGAAATATACCAGGGCTGTAGTTTTATTGGTGCAAATTGGGCAACATAAACTTGTGGGCTGAAATGGCCTGTAACCATGCTGTATGCCTAAATTTAAATTTAAACATGAATGATTACAGTTAAGTAATTTTAGTTGAGAGTCATCTGAGCCACCGAGCTTTTAAATCAGAATTTATATTGAGTTTATTTTCTACACATCAATGAATTGGGTACTTAAATCACGTCAGTGAAGACAGCATCAATGTTAATTATTTTGTACAGTTATTTATGGGTCAAGCAAGAAACATGAATAATAGTGGTCAGTTCACAGCGATGTTTATTCATCTGGCTTGCAACTTGAAAAATGTTGATTGAACGCAGCTGGTGGCAGTCTCTCTGAGCTGCTGTAAGACAAATATCCCTTTGGATCAATAGAAAATGAGAACACATTTTATTGATCATTCTGATTTAGATTTACTAAACAGATGCGATGTGATGTGCGTGTGAAATTAAAAAGAGATTTGATGTGTCATACAATTGATTCCCATGCTTTGGGTAATATGAGGCATATTTATTTCGTATCAAATATGGCATCATCACATACAGATCTTAGCTTCCAGGTAAATTTACAAGTGAAAATGTTGCTTGACTTCCAATGACATGGCGTTTGTAGTTATTCACACTCCACTCTTGCCTCCACCATTCCCTTTCCTTCCAGGTTAGAAGGCTAATCTGCCAATTTTTTTAATACATAATGCTCTTTGGTCTTTCAAAGTATTTACCTGTTCTATTGCCCAAAGATGCCCTTCTGAATGTTGGCATATTTCATCTCAACCCCCGATATATTAGGCATCATATAAGCCTGATGAATGGATAGGAGTCCAGAGTCCCAACTTGGTGCCATTAATTTAAGTTTACTGGTTGAGGTGATCAAATAATTTTTTATAAATAATGCCAGTAATTAATGGAGACTGGCATAAAACCACCAATATCATGGTGTCAGCCTCAGATGCTCAGGCTTCTGCAGGTATTTCAGAATTTGTAAATTACCACTAACATTTCTGCTTTTCTTTGGATTTCCCATCTCTGTAGTTTTTAGTTTTGAAAGCTGTTTTGATCTATTTCATCTGAATAGGAAGTGTCTTCAGATGAGGAGAGAACAACCAGAATGCCTGTGATAGGCTAGAGACTAAGCTTGTCAGGCTTTTAGGAGTGTGAGGGTAGTGAGAGAAAGAGAGAGAGAGAGAGAGAGAGAGAGAGAGAAGTAAAGGAAGGTGCTGATACTATGAGAAATAGAACACAAACTTGCTAGAAATTTGTAAATGCTGGAAATACTCAAGAGATCTGGCAGCAACTGAAGAGAGAGTAAAGTTGATTTACCTTAGAACTGGCTAAATTCGACCAAGACAGGAAAGACTGGTTATCTGAAATTGCTGACTTTAGTTTTGAGTTCTCAACACTTGGGCTTCAATGGGACTGTGGAGGAGACCAAAGAGAAAGTCAGAGTGGGAGTGAAATGTAAAACTCAACCTTTTCAAAGTACACACCAATATATCATTTACTTTCCTAATTAAGGTACCTGCTGCACATGTGTGCTGGCGATTAGTGCGATTACGTTCAGGCCTCAATGAAAATTAACATTACTAATGTCTCACCATTTACTATGTCTGTTTTGTGCCATCCAGAAATATGGAAATATGAAATTTAAATTTAAAATTAAACATCCAGCATGGTGATAGGGCCTTCTGCCCCATGACCCACATTCCACCCAAATACACCAATCAGCCTACAAACCTCATATGTTTTGAGGGATGGGAGGAAATCAGAGCATCTGTGGAAACCCACATAGAAATGGGTAGAACATACAAACTCCTTACAGACAGCACCGGATTCGAAGCCAGGTTGCTGGAGCTGTAATAGCGTTGTGCAACTGCTACACTAACCGTGACATCCAATTTAGTCTCTTCAGCCAAATCTTTGAACACATTGATCATGGATAGCTCAAGCACAAGTCTCTGCAGTACCCCTCAACTCATACCCTCCCAACTTGAGAAAGATCCATCTATTCTCATTCTGTTTTCTGTTGGATAGTTTTGGTGAAGCACAGTGAAGCAGCGAGTTGAACCGTAGCCTTGATTCTGACATCTGATGCTGTCTGTATCAAGTTTGCTTGTTATTCCTGTGACCACATTAGTTTCATCCAAGTGCTATGGTTTCTTCCGACACACATACTAGTTGGTAGCTACATTTACTCATTCCTTATCTATTCCATTAATCACTTCTGGAACCAGTCAAACATGGACTCTGATCAATTCTACTAATGTTTCTGAGCTGGAATCTATACTGTAGGATATTTTTACTGTTAATTCCTTGTTTTCTCTCTTCCTCCTTTTTGTAAATAGTGGGATCAGATTTACTATACTCCAACCTGTTTGAATAATACCAGATTCTAGAGAATATTGCAGTCTGCTTATGAAAATATCCCATGAGCCTCTATGCTACCGCTTTTAAAACTCTGAGATTTAGATCACAAAGCGGTGTGGTTGGCATAGCCGTTAGCGCAAAGGCTTTACAGCACCAACGATCAGGTCCAGACCAGGGTTCGAGTCCCACACTGTCTGTAAGAAATTTGTATGTTCTCCCTGTGTCTGCGTGAGTTTGGGAATGTTGCAGTTCAAAGTATACCGGGGGTGTAGGTTAATGCGGTGTAAATTGGGTGGCACGGACTCGTGGGCCAAAATATTACCCTGCTGTGTGTCTAAATGTAAAATGTAAAAAAAAGACCATTGGGATTTATCAACTTTCAAATTCATCATCTTTTCTGGATTTTTTTTTACTCATACTATCTCCTTCAATGTATAATTTTTCTCAAACAATTTGAAATTGATAAGGTGTTGTCGGGGGAATACCAGTGGAGAAGGGAAGTGCCTGGACTTGTAGGTGTAATATTAGTTATGAGCAATATCCTCTATGAGTAATAATTGGCTTAAAGGACTGTGTTTCAGGTCAATTACACTGGACAATGAAGAATTTGCATCCTGAACATTTTTGGGTGTATTTTATGGATTTTGGGATGCTTATCATGAAAATCACCTTAAAAATTTTGTCTCATGTACCAATTTTTAGATATAGCCTATTTTTGTGATTTCCTGTCATATTTTAAGTCTACTTACCCAAATGTCAATGAAGAGCAGGCATGTACCTTTAAAAATCCCAGGAAATCTACAAATTACCATGTAGAATACAGGTGTAAAGATAATTTAAAACATCGAATAAATTAACTTTCAAAAATGAAATGAATTGAAGCGTGAAATTGTATTGTACTAGTCTATATCGAACATTAATTGTATTGGTCATATCATCGCGACACAAATCAGTCCATGCTTGCTCATTTATTGTACCGTTTAAATCCTGTTCCCATTTTGGTTTAGATTTATGAAGCAGGTTTAGAAGTTGCCCTTTGCAACAAAAATTACATTGCAGAAGTAAATTTTCGAACAGTCTCTCATCTGATAAGGGTTTCCACTTCGCTACAAGAGGGCAATAGTCTCTCTGATCTCAATTTATCTCTTAAGTATCTTTTTATTTGAAAATAGCAAAAAAGCGCATTTCTAGTTATTCCATATTTATTTCTCAATTGCGGAAAAGAAATTAACTGCCCCTGTTCATAACAATTTTCCATAGTTTCAATTCCTTTATCTGACCAGTTTTAGAAACTGATTATCTTTTGAAAAGGGTATCCAACTACTCTGGAAGTGATATGCCTCCTTTGCTTTCAATTTCCCCATCTATCTTTCCCCAAATATCTACTAGATGTTTTAACAGAGGCAGGTCTTTGATTCTTATCATCAGTTTTGAATTCCATTCATAAATCAAAGAAGCAGCTAGATTATCTTCAGTTTTTCTCAATTCCACTTTGATCCAGGCTAGTATGTTCTCTCCTTCATCAACTATATATTACACCATGTAAATTGGATAAAACTGAATATATTAAATATGTGTTTTAGATGTGGTGAGGATGAAGGTACATTTTAAAATTTTACATGGTCGTGACCAAAGGTGAGACATTTCTGGGGTAGGGGAACTATTAGAACAAATTACTGGTATTACGTACCCACAAAATCCTGACTTATTCTTATTAGGAAATGTAGAAGGAACGAGACTGAAATTAAAATTTTCATTAACCCAAAACAAATTTGTTAAAGTAGTCCTAGCAATGACAAGAAAGTGTATTGCGGTTATTTGGAAATCAGATTCTCATTTAGGAATAGATAGATTAAATATGGCAATTAAAAAGTGTATTCCATTAGAAAAAATTACGTATAATTTGAGGGAAAAAATGCATGCAAAAGGAAGGTACTATTGTTTAATTCTGTCTCTTCCAGTTGCCAGAACCAGTGACAATTGTCCGCAAGATGCGTAAAGGAATTATATTTTGTTAAAATCCTTGGTGCCCTAAAACCTATCCTAGTACAATACATTATCTCTTTCTTAGTTGATTTTTATTCTCTTTATTTCTTTATTATGTTACTATATAATTTGAGAACATGTAAGGATTATTATTGTTGTTTTAGGGGGTTGGGGATGGGGGTAGGGAGGGACTATTAAGGGGAGGGGTATAGTCACTCGTAGTCAGAAATAATTTGTTTAAATGGGGTAAATGTGCTAAGTTGTTTACATACTGTATATATGGAAGTTTTAAAATAAAGTATTAAAAAATTGAAATGAATTGAATGGTGATCAAATGACAAAGGTAAAGTTTGTAAAAATGATTTTATTCCCACTTTTTAGAGTTGAACATTTCATATTAGGGAAGAAAAAGATTGAAATTCACTTCTGAAATTCATTCTATTGGTTCCAGTTTTGGAGGCAGAGTAGAACAAGCTGATGTGATTATTGTGTTGACCAATAGCAACCATAGACAAATTTTACAAAAGGCAGCTGGAGTTGCACACATGTTCTAGAGTTTTAATGCAGGGAATCACTTAGTGGCCAAAGTTGCCACTACAACATAATAGTTTACATAGTAAAGTTGATTGGAAATATTAACCCATCAATTTAAAATTGGAAAGTAGTGAGTAATCAAAATTGTGATAATAGCAAGTAAGATTTCCATGATTTAGAATAATCAGACAAAAGGAAATAAAATCTCTTTACAAATCTACCCCCTCCCTCTATACAAGGTTATCTGTATATATTATAAATAAGAATCAAATAACAGGCCCCAAACACCAGACAGAGGATACCTTTTTTTTTCCTTTTATTATTAACAAATAGGTAAAGGGAGGGGGGGGTGTTAACTACAGATTATGGATCATATCGCAGAACAACATGATCACATTAGACAAATCTTGTGGAATTTTTTGAGGCAGTAACTAGGAAGGTTGATGAGGGTAGAGTAGTAGATGTAGCCTATATGGATTTCAGTAAGGCCTTCGATAAGGTTCCACATGGAAGGTTGGTCAGGAAGGTTCAGGCGCTAGGTATTAATGTTGAGATAGTCAGATGGCTTCAATGGCTAGAAGGTAGATGGTGGAGAACTGTCTGCCAGGATGGAGGCCAGTGAGTAGTGGTGTGCTTCAGGGATCGGTTTTGGGTCCCTTGCTGTTTGTCATTTAGATTGATGATTTGGATGATGGAGTGGTAAATTGGGTTAATAAATATGTGGACAATACAAAAAATGGGGGGAGTTGTAAATAGGGAAAATGGTTTTCAGAGACTGCATAAGAAGAGTGGGCTGAAAGATGGCAGATGGAGTTTAATGTAGATAACTATGAAGTGCTTCATTTTGGGAAGAACAATCAAAACAGGACATATGCAGTGAAGGGAGGGGCATTGAGGAATGCAGAGGAACAGAGAGATCTTGGAATAACAGTTCATCATTCTTTGAAAGTGGAATCTCATGTGGATAGAGTGGTGAAGAAGGTTTTTTTGCTGGCCTTTATAAATCAAAGCATAGAATATAGGAGTTGGGAAGTGATGTTGAGACTAATCAAGGCATTGGTGAGGCCATATTTGGAATATAATTTCGAGCTTTCTAATTGGCCTTTCATGCAGCTATTTGAATATAGAACCATAATTTTTTTTCACCTTGTGTTTGATTTATTCTATAAAACAGACAGTTGTGTTTTTGAGCTCTTCATTTGTGTTTTTTTTTCCCCAGAGGATAACAGATAAAATTTTCTGAAGTTGAACAATTGAAAATTTGTTAATCATGTAGTCCTAAACTTATGACTGTAATTGGGACCAAAGGATTGGTCATAACTCGGGTTGGTTGTAAGTCAGATTCACATATCTTAACAAGGTATTAAAGCAATTTTACAAAAAAATTCAACAAATGAACCTTTAATGAAGAATCTCAGCATATGTACAGTATATTTTTTTAAAAAGGTCAATCATATGTGCAGATGGACATAACTCGTGCAGGTCGTAAGTTGAGGACTGCCTGTATATAAAAGCAAATGTATGCAAATTAATAGGAAAAAATCTATAGGGTTTGTTAGATTGGCTTGCATCTTTACAGACATCATTGTTAAGTCAATTATATTCTCCCACAAATAAGTGTCAAATCAATTTTACATTAACTTGTCATTACAACTTTAGCATTGGTTAAATGCAGAATGAAGCCTGAGTGTTTGGAAGTCTCCAACTTAGAATGTTCTGTGTTAGCATTGTTACTGATGTAGTTTCTTTAATTGTGAAAGTGATTTGATAGTCAAAATAGGTGACATCATTGGAGACTAAGAGACAGGATGGCCATTGGGCAATTGGAAGCATGGGCTCAATCAAAAGGGAAGTGGTTGCCCCAAGTAATATGACTGTCAGAAACTGAACCACAGCAGGGTGGTCAACAGAGAAAGAAATTCAATTAGAAATAATCCTTGCCAGACCTTTCTGGTTTCATCTTACTTTGATAGGACGTGACAGCAATTCTATTCACTGGGCAAAATTTATTGTCCATCAGAGCTGATTGTGGTACATCAAGTTGTAAAAATCAGGTTAGTATCAGGCACAATATAAAAGAAACTGAATAAAAGCCATGATCATTGTTCCATTGGCATAAAAGCAATAAAATATGCACACTTATTGTTCATCAGTGCAGCACTGTAAGGGTCCTTTAGCCCAGGATTTTTAATGCTTGCATCTAATCAACTCATTGACAGAGATGAAGGATGTCACTCAGATAAAGGATAATAAATTAATTGTTTTAGTTTGCATTCACATTCAAGTTCAAGTTTACAGTGCAGGTATTATAATCTTATTGTACATATCTTTGGCTTGGCTTCGCGGACGAAGATTTATGGAGGGGGTAAAAAGTCCACGTCAGCTGCAGGCTCGTTTGTGGCTGACAAGTCCGATGCGGGACAGGCAGACACGATTGCAGCGGTTGCAAGGGAAAATTGGTTGGGTGGGGTTGGGTGTTGGGTTTTTCCTCCTTTGCCTTTTGTCAGTGAGGTGGGCTCTGCGGTCTTCTTCAAAGGAGGTTGCTGCCCGCCAAACTGTGAGGCGCCAAGATGCACGGTTTGAGGCGTTATCAGCCCACTGGCGGTGGTCAATGTGGCAGGCACCAAGAGGTTGTACATATACAACCTGATGAAACAGCATCTCTCCAGACAATGCATAAAAGCACACAATACACAGTACATAATGACCACATCAATAATCAAAAGAAATACTGTATATATAAATATTTCAGCTGATTTTCATGGATAGAGTCCATCAGACTCACATCCTATAGGAGGAAGCTATTATTCCCCAGTCTGGCAGTTCTGATCTTGGTACTCCAATACCTTGATGTTAGAAGTTGGCATAGACAAGTCATATGAGGCCATCCTTTGGAAGTACTGAAATAGAAAGAAAAGTTTGTTTACATAGCCATTAATGGAATAACACCCGCCTACATCACCGATCTCCTAATGACCTACTTCAATTCAAGACCCCCTCAGATCGGCAAATTTAGGGCGCTTAGTTGTTCCAATCGCAAACTCAGGAGATTGTGCCTTCACTATTGCAGCCCCCAAATTGTGGAACAATATTTCTCCCTCCATCAAATCAGCCCCTTCCTTTAACTCTTTTAATTCCAGGTTGAAGTTGTAGTTTTACTCAGAAGCGTTTTGAGCTGATTATTGAATACTACCATGTTGTGTGTACAATTCTGAACCTTGGGTACCCATTTGATACTGCACTTTAAATAGCTGCTTAAGTTAAGATGTAATTTATGATCTGTAAGGCACTTTGGTCAACATGAGTTACCTTAAATGTACTACATAAATAAACTAAACTAAACTAAATGTGAGATTAAATGAAATATTTTTATGACATTTTATCTTGGAAATCTAAGATATCTTAATGGTCACTCCACAATATCACTGGCTCTCCACTCAGCCCTGGAACACCTAGACAACAACAACTCATACATACGGCTATTCTTCACAGATTACAGCTCAGCCTCCAACACCATTATTCCCTAAGTGTTGGCCAACAAACTCCAACCTTGGGCTTCTACACACCCATTCTGCAACTGAATTCTTGACTTCCTCACAGTCAGTAGACATTGAAAACAATGTCTCCGCCTCACCCACGACCAACACAGGAGCATCTCAAAGTTACTTGCTTAGCCCTCTGCTCTATTCACTCTACACCCATGATGGTGGGGCTAGGCACAATTTAAATGCTATCTACAAATTTGCCAATGATGCTACAGTTGTTGGCAGAATCACAGATGACAATGAGGAAGCGAATAGGAGGGAGATACTGTAGATCAGCTAGTTGAGTGGTGTCACAACAACAACATTGCACTCAATGATAGTAAACAAAGGAAATGATTGAAGTCTTCATGAGGAAATCAGAAGAACATGAACCAGACCTCATCAAGGAGTCAGCAGCGGAGAGGGTCAATACATTTAAATTCTTGGGTGTCAACATCTCTAAGGATCTGTCCTGGTCCCTCCATGTTGATGCAACAATGACGAAGACTCGCCAACAGCTATCATTGGTAAGGAGTTTGAGAAAATTTGGTATGTCACCAAAGACTCTCAGCTGTTTCATGGAGAGCATTCTGGCTGGTTGCCTCCTGTTAGATATGGAAGTGTCAACCCTTAGGGCAAGAAAATTTTCCAGAGGGTTGTTAACTTGCTCTGCGACATCATGGGCACTAATCTTCACTCCATCAAAGGCATCTACAAGAGACAGTGTCTTAACAAAGCAGCATCTATTCTCAAGGTCCCCCACCACCCAGGCTGTGCCCTCTTCACTCTGCTACCATCAGGGAAAAGGTATAGGAGCCTAAAGATGAGCACTTAGCAACACAAGGACAGCTTCTTCTCCACTGCCATCAGATTCATGAATGAACAATGAACCATAGACACTTTATTTTGTCTCTTTTTATTCTTGCTGTAGTTTTATTTATTTTGTGACGTGCTTTACGTAAATATTTGCACTTTGATGCCATCACAAAACAACGATATGTTCATGACAATAAATTCTGATTCTGATTCTGGTGTCAGACTGCAAAACTACTATACCAACTTCCCACAGCTAATTTGGTTCTTGTTTTAATATGTTATTGTTAACTTTATGCCTTATTGGCTAGTTACTAATTTCTTTACAAAATGCTATCCCTGTTCTGTATCCACTGGAAGAATAAGTGTTGAACTTAAAGTGCAAGAGATAGTCAAGCTGCCATGGCGATAAAGTTGGACTCTTCAGGCTTGAGGGACTCTTTTGCTTCAGAAGACTGAAGTACTGTCCAATCAGCTCTCTTCACATATGCTCTGCTGCCAGGCTCTGATTATATCGTGTTTTGGCTTCTTGGAGTCTCCTGGCAGGGATCACGTGACATAGGCTCAGGTTGCCATGCTGTTCCCAAACAGTCGAGCTGAAGCCTCCAAATTGCCATGTAATAGAAAGGAAATTGTGCAATTGGGGTAGGATGGAAGCACTGTAACTTTTGCCATGATGCACTCCTTGACTTGACACATCTTGTGAACACTGAGGGTGTGAAATCTCTTCTCTTCATATTTATGCAAGACAATTTGGATCAAGTTATCCTTTCAATTCCCATGCCTTACTGAAGCAGAGGTGACTCACATGTTGCCCTTTGGTGAGTTGCCATCGTCAATGAAATATCAGTGGTGTAGGACCTCATATCACTTTGCATTTTCTAGTGGGCTTTTATTGCTAGCCTCGGAACTCAGTAATTGGGAGCTTGATATGAATTTGTGAATCCTGAGAATTTTTGCCTTTGTAGTCATCAAATTCACTGAGAAGTACAAATGGAAACGGAACCCTTGGCTCATCGAGGCTAGGAAATCACCAACCAACCATTTACTCCCATCCCACAGTAACCCCATTTTTAAAAATTCTCCCCATATTTTCATTAACTGCCCACAAATTATTCCATTCAGGTGCATTCTTGGGGAATTTATGATAGCCAATTAGTCTGCAACTCTGTGCGATGTGGGAGGAAACTGTAGCACAAGGATATAATCCACACAGTCACATATTTAACTTGTAAATTCCACACAGAAAAGAAGTAAAACACGGAAGTCTACAGACACTGCGGTTGAAGTAAAAACACAATGCTGGAGAAACTCAGCAAGTCAAACAGTGTACTTTATATAGCAAAGATAAAGATACATAACCCACATTTCAGGTTTGAGTCCTTCAACAAGGTATGCAGGCACCCAAATTGCATCTTTATCTTTGCTATATAAAGTACACTGTTTGACAAGCTGAGTTTCTCCAGCATTACATTTTTATTACACACAGAAAGGATCTGACGTCAGGATTGAAACCCAGGTCTCTGGTGCTGTGAGTAGCAGCTCTACTATCAGTGTCACTGTGAAGCTCACCACCATGCTTCAAGAGAGAAAATGTGCTTTCATTGGAGGATCAGGTGAATGACCACAAATACACACAAACATGTGGAATGGCCATCTCAAAACCAGGGAACCACCTTCCTCCCAATAACATATAATGTTCTGAAGTCAGAGAATTCCACAACACAAAGCAGCTTGTTCAGCCCAACTTGTCCATGTCAACCAAGCTAGTCCCATTACCTGTATTTGGCTCATATCTCTCTAAACTTTTCCTATTCATGTACATATTTAAATGTTTTTTACATGTTACAATTGTCTCTGCCTCAACCACTTCCTCGCAGCTCATTCCATATACCCACTAGCCTTTGTGTGAAGTAGGTACCTGTCTAGTTTCTTTTAAATCTTAATCCTCTCATCTTTTCCTTCCCTTGGGGGGGGGGGGGGGGGGCGGAAAGATAATGACTACTTTATCTATATCTCTACTGATTTTCTAAACATCAATAAGGTCTTCCCTTCACTTCTTATGCTCCAGAGAGGGGAGAAAAAAAAACAGGCTTAAGTCTCTCTTTATAATCAAAGTCTACCAGTCCCAGTAAAAATCGTGATACCATATAACCATATAACAATTACAGCATGGAAACAGGCCAATTTGGCCCTTCTAGTCTGCACTGATCCAAGTACCCTCCTCTAATCCCACCTACCAGCACCCTGCCCCTATCCCTCCATCCCCCTTCCATCCATATACTCATCCAACTCTTTCTTAAATGACAAGATTGACCCTGCCTCCACCACCTTTCCCAGAAGCCCATTCCACACAGTAACCACTCTCTGAGTAAAAAAGTTCCCCCTCATGCTACTCCTAAACCTTTGCCTTTTAACTCTCAGCCCATGACCTCTTGTATCCATCTCTCCTACTCTCAATGGGAAAAGCCTTTCTTTTAATGATGATGAGTTGTCATACACTTTTATACAATGCACTTTTTTACTTGCTGCAGCCAAACCAATACTTGTAAAGAAAAACTGATAGTAATGAATTGAATTAAAATAAAAGACATTATAAAAACATAAGGTAGATGATAAATATTCACAGTTATCCTAGTGCAAAAAAAAGTAACTTGCAATTATGCAGACAGTCCTTTTTTTGCTGTCAGAAGAGTTTATGATTACTGCTCCAAGGGGAAGTTCAGGAGTCTAAAGGTTGTTGTAAAGAAATTGTTCCTGAACCTTGAGGAGCTGCTTTTCAGGCTTCTGCTCCTTCTCCCCAAAGGATATCTGCATTGGATAGGAAGTCAGGGCCTTTGATGGACCTGGCTATCTGTGTTACCTTCTGTAGCCTTCTGTGTTCATAGGTACTTTCAAACCACACTATGATGCAACCAGCCAGCATATTTCCCACATTTCTCCTGTAGAAGTTTGAGGGAGTTTCCAACAACTTACCAAATTTCCTCAGATTCTAAAGAAAGTAGAAGCATTCGTGCGCCTTCTTCATGATTGCCTCAACGCGTGGCTCCAGGAGACGTCTTCTGAAATATGTACTTCCAGGAATTTGAAAGTTCTGACTCTCTCCACCGCGTTCCCATCAATGCAGACAGTTTCAGTCCCTTGGCCTTTCCTTCCTAAAATCAACAATAAGCTCCTTGGTCTTGGTGACATAGAGAGCAAGATTGCTGTTCTAGTACTACCCAACCAGATTGTCAATCTCCATCCTGTGTCCAGACTCATCACCAAGTTTTTTAGCCAACAATGGTGGTGTAGTCAGTGAATTTATAGATTGCATTGGAGCTAAACTTGGCACCACAATCATGGGTATCTTTTCAGGACCCTTTCTAGCTTTCCTCTAGTTGGATGAACAGAACGGCGCATAATAGACTCAGTGGAATAGAATACCAACTGCAAAGTAGACTCAGTATTGTAATATAAGCCACAACACCCTCTTATCAGGCAAGCTTTCACAGAGGGCATACGTGTTCCATGCTGCATGCATCACTGACCTATCATATGTGGGCTAGATGCCATGAAGGCCTGAAGACTGGAGCTATGTGTGACAAATTCTCCTGTCTTCTGACCGGTATACAAATAGGCAGTTGAAATGCTTCAAAATCTTTTGCTGTGCGAAAATCCTGCAACCATTTAATTCTATAACAAACTCAGACCCCCCCACCCCCACTCCAAATCAATTGTGGTTTCCATGGGGAACAGTTCTGGCTCTGTCCTCTTCAAGTGACTTCCTTCCTACAAAGACACAGCACTTCACATCTGCTGATGTTTTGTCAGGTTAATGAATTCAGGACATTGTAAAAACACTCACAGATGATTTATATTGTCTGGAGACCTACTTCAGAAATTGAAGGCTTTGAATGAATGCTGCCAGAACTATTTCTGACTTTGAACTGACAAATATGAAAGCCTGTGGGTACCTCTATCAGGTTCTATGCTGGACACTTCCCTGGGATCCATTACCCCAAATAGTATCCCTCTTGAATGAAAGCTGTTTGTGATCTTGTTCCAGTGTCAGTCCCAGTATGATACCTCAGCATCTATGCAGAACTAACTAAAACTAAAAAAATGTGGAAGGGGCTAAAATTGTCTACAGCCATCCTAACAATCTAAAATAACTAACAGGAGACATATTGTAATGGAGGTCATGAAACAAATTCACAAATGGACCCTAAACCAAACTGTGGTCTCATTGTAATAACCTAGGTTTATGGAGACTCTTTGGTTAAGGGGAGCTGAGGGGTTGATTTGCATTTTACATGGGGCCCACACTGCACCCAAGCCACATCGCATCTCACCCTTGGGCCATGATGCAGGCCGTTGTCTCGTCTACGAACCAGCTGCCAGCATGCTGAATGGGCTGAGTGGGGTGGGGAGGAGGTTCTGAATGGCTGAATGGGGAAAGGGGAGGTGTTGAATTGGCGGAAGGGTGGTGTTGACATGCGGTGTCCCCGTCCTTCTCCTCCACTGCCTCTAGCCCATACATCAAAGCCTGCAGGCCCACCTCAATATCCAGGCACATTGCCCTTGTTGAGCAGGGCTCACAGCCTGAGCATGAAGGTAAAGGCGGTCATGGTCAGATGGCTCCCAGGCTTGGCCTTGATGAGGTTCTGCAGGTGGGTCACATTGACTGGAACACTACAACCACTGCCGTTCATGCCAGAACTATGTGCCTGTGCATTAGCTGCACTAAACATTTCTCTGTCTGTGGGCCCACTGCGCATGCGCCTGCTGGCCCTGGTACTCAAATCCATCACGCATGCTCTAGCCAGCACTCGCAAAAGAATAAAGCCCAGCCAGCCAATGGACTGTGGAATAGTCGAAAGTAATTCTGCGGCTGTGAGGGAAAGAGGAAAAGCGAGATAGGGCAAAGCCAGGGAGACAGAGACCCTAACCATTCAGGACTCCGTCTCCCCAGTTTTGCCTGAATTTTCCCCATTGATTTGACCGAATTTGGGGGGCAGTTGCCCCTCCTGTTCCTCTTTCTCATACATCTACATGCAATAATTTAATGTGTTTTGTGCTGAGGTTGACCAAGGTTAAATGGACAATCTTAGGGTAGCCACACCTATAGAGCAGCAATTAGATTTGATGAGCTTCATTCATAATCTAACACATTTGCACATAAAAAAATAGATACTGCCCAACTTTGTACCATTTTGATTCACTAATAATTCTATAAATCTGCATTCAAAATTGCAGAAAAGTAATATTATTAATAAAAATATTCCTATCATCTACAGTTCCCTTTTGAGAATTATGTAAGCTGGATCTGAAAATCACTGATAGCCAAGTTCCACTTTTTCTTACTTTAATGAGCGAGCTTTAAAATGTTAAAATTTAATTTGCATTTTCAGACCTGGGTCACAAATATCTGATACATGCCAGGGGACTATAATTTTCACTAACATTAAAATTAAAGTTAAATATTACTACAAGAATTAAATTAGTTCATAAGATTAATAATAAAACTATCTAGATTCGCATAATTGAGTGGATTTTATAAATTCATCTCATCGACGTGAAGGGTATATATTGGAGAAGAGTTTTCTTCATAAAACATTTGGAAGTTTAATCCAGAGACTGAATTTAAAAGGCGATATTTCCATGCAACCTTGTTTACCCGCTCAATATAATGTACATAATGCAAAGAATGCAAGCAATGCACAAAGCATTTTATTTATCTGCTGCATGTTCCTTCTGATTAAGCAGTTCCAATGAACTGCAGCAATAAGCACAAATAGAATTAAGAGCTTTAGTTAGATAATTGATATTAATTACATTTTAAACTGCTGCTGTCATCAAGAAATACTGTTTCCCAACTGCATTACATGACTTTATATACCATTTCTGTCTAACATATTATTTCATCAGGTTTTCAGCCTTTATATGTGCATAAAAATCTTGAGATGAATCTGTCATATTTCAAGTACCATGGTTGGCGTAGCAGTTAACGGAATGTCTTTACAGCGCCAGCGATCGGCCCAGGGTTTGAATTCTGTCCTGTCTGTAAGGTGTTTGTACATTCTCCACATGACTGCGTGGGTTTTCCCTGGGGGCTTTAGTTTTCTCCTACCATTTGAAATGTTCCAGGGATTGTAGGTTAATTGTTTAAAATTGGGTAGCATAGATTCATTGGCCAAAATGGCCCATTACCGTGCTGTATGTCTAAATTTAATTTAAATTTAAATTTATCTCACATACATTTTTTGTGTATTCCATGCTTTTAAGAACGCCAAAGAGTATCTATTAGATTATAAGACATATATTTCAGTAACCGCAGACAACCTGTACGTGACCTCACGCTACATCATTTCATAACACATGGAAACTGCGGTTTTAATAAATGCAGCACCATGCTCTTGGATCAGGCAAAGTAGAAGAATAATGCATGTGCAAACTATGAGCTGCAGGAACTCAGCAGTCAGGCAGCATCCATGGGTAAAAAATGGTCAGTCACCCTTTCAGATCACAATCCTTTATTGAATTTTGATCATGGGTCCCAACCTGAAATGTTGACTGGCCATTTTCTACCCATGGATGCTGTCTGACACATTGAGTTCCTCCACCAGTTCATTGTTTGCTCAAAATTACAGCATCTGCAGTTTTTGTGTTACTGAATAATGCATGCATTCTAAATTATTTAATGCCCGTACTTCTATTATTAGCATAATATAAAATGCTAAGATCAGTGCTCATGTCATGGGTTAATAGAATTTTCTCTGCTGGACATAAACTGGCGCACCTCAAGGCTGTGTGCTCAGCCCATTCCTGCTCATGCTACTGATTCATGACTCATCACCAGATCCAGATCCAACTGTATCATCTAAGTTTGCAGATGACACAACAGTAGTTGACCTCATCAGCAACAACGATGAGTCACACGACAGAGAAGAGGTGGAAAATCTTGTGAAATGGTGCAAGATCAACAACCTGGGTCTCAATATGACAAGATAAAGGAGATGATCATGGACTTCAGGATGACCAGGAATGACCACCCTCCACTACATAACAACAATTCTGGAGTAGAAAGGGTGGAGAGCACCAAGTTGCTTGGAGTTCTTTGAACTAGTGACCTATCGTAGACACTCAACATCTCCTCACTCATCAGGGAAGTGCAACAGTGACTGCACTTCCTGAGAAGACTGAAGCTGGAAAAGCTACTGGCCACCATTATGTCAATCTTCTTTCAGAGCTCAATCGAGAGACTCCTGGTTGACTGCATCACAGGGTGGTATGGTTCATGTAGAGAATCGGATCGGAGGTCAATCCACAGGATTATAAGAGTGGCAGAGAGGATCAATGTAGTCTCCCTCCACTACCTCATCAATGTGATCTACTGGGATTGTTGACTGAAGAGGGCACACAAAATCATTGAGGACCCCTTTGACTCTGCACATAGCATCTTTCATCTGCTTCTGACAGGAAATCAGAGCCAGCAATGTCAGGCTGAGGACCAACTTCTTCCCATGGGCAGTGAAAATGCTGAATGATCAAAGGAACTGCTCACAGTAACCATCCGTGACTCTCACATTCATGAGACATTATTTATTTATTTGTACAGATGAAATACTTGTCCTGCATATGCATTGCTTGTCTATATGTGTGTTATGTCTGATTGTGTTTCTGCATGTTTTGCACCAAGGACCAGAGAATGCTGTTTCATTGGGTTGTACTTGTATAATCAGATGATAATAAACTTGACTAACTGTTTGAGAAATACCCGAGAAGTTTAATATCATTCAGGACAAACAGGGCTCTTGATTGACACCTTATCCAACACCATGAGTATTCCTTCTGTTACAAGCCCAGAGGACTCCAAAACCCAGCAGCAATAGAAATTCACCAAGACAAATGGTTACTTAAACAAAGGTTACTTTTAATTTTCTTTAAACATAAAAAACAGGATCAAACTTTAACTTATTACTCTTAACTTATCTAAAAACCCCTTTCTAATTCTAAGCACACGTGCATGTGTACATGTTTAAGGAAAGTTCTTTGCTTTAATCGTCCAATCATTCACTTCTCACTTCTCCAAGTTTACAGGTATCAGGAAATTCTTATACTGTGCACAAATTTAACAGTTTCCCCAGGCTCCGGTCCTTAAAGGTAAATGGTTACCACTCAGGAAGGTTCTTGTTGGTTTCAGAGAGATATATGTTGCTTGATGGATACACACGAACTGATTTCCTCCAATCAGTCACTTCAGTGTTTTGCCAAAGAAACACTGGGTTTTCCAAATGGTAACCTCTTCTTCCAGGTCACCACAGAGTTCCTCTTGTTTCCCTTATTTCACAGGAAACACTCTAGCCAGCCATTTCCTCTTGTAAGGACTACAAGGATCTTCAACAGTCTGAACTCAGAATCCACAATCCATCTTCAAAATGGGGTTTTCAACAAGCCTGCCAGCTTGCCATGTTGCAGCCTCAAAAGCCACTGCAGAACTGACTTCTCTCTCTCTGCTTGTAAAAACCAAACCTCCTCACAAGGCTCCAAATCCTTGAAGGATCTTTAAAAGCACTTGAACCAGGATTTTTCATTTGTATCTGCTTTTGAAATTTTTTTGAAAGCAGTTCCATTATCTTTGCAAAAATCACTGGTGCCTGAATGTCTGGCTTCAGTGAAGTTCTTGCATTTTAAATAAGATTAGTTTTGTTGCTCTGTTTGTGGTGACCTACACTGAACCCTGAAAATGTATCACTTTTAAAGACATATTTAAATATAATACAAAATATAACTCGTAACACTTCCCTCAACCGTGTCCCTTGAATTCACCTTCCTCATAGCAACATATCAAGACTGCCTCTACAATAAATGAATTGCCACTTTAAAGGCCAAACTAATGTTGTTTTCATTGGCTTCATCTTCACCTCCAGTTTGCCTCGGAAAAGCAACCAACATTTTGAAGGAAACATTTCACCCCAGTCACAGTCTCTTCTCCCACATCCTGTCAGACTGAAGTTACGAGTTTGAAAAGACACACCTCAAAATCTGTTATCGGATGTAATAGATGACTTGCCCTGTTGTACTGACCTTGAATATAGTCTGCACAATGTTTTGAAACTTACACTACCTGCTGTTACACATAGAGGTTGATTTGCCTCGATAGCATGCAAAACAAAGTTTTTAATTGAAATTTGAAACATGCATTGTGATAAGCAATTCAATCAAACAAGGGTAGCAGGTATTTGGGAACTCCTAAGGTACACACTGTCCTGGAAATATAACACCACTTCTGGGTCAAAATCTTGGAATTCCCATTCTTAGAGGTGGGAAGCCACCTATCTCCAGATGGGCATTAAATTAGATTTTTTTTCAACATAATCCAGTTCTTATTAAAGAACTAAATTAATGAAAATTAGTCACTTAAGGTGTTCAGAGAGAAATATTTCAAACCATTTCCCTTTACTGGCTTTGGAGTTTCCCTATTACTTTTGTATCAAGCAGTTTGATATTAATGTGGTGAGGATGGGGTGAACTAAATGAAACAATGCTGTGCCTTTTTCTGTCTGTAAATGTATACGTCAGCAATACTAACAGTGCAGAAGGAGGAGGGAGAGATCATCTGGACATTGTTGAATAGATTAATTTATCAGCTATCTTGAAATATCTGAAAGCAATTAGTTCATTCATGAAATAGAGTAAATTATCAATAATCTTTATACAAAGTGGTTTCTTAGATACAAGGGAAGTAAATCAACAGTAAAACTTAAAGATATAAAATGGGAAATCAGTACAAATTAGTGATTTTCTCAGTTTTCAATCTGTAAATTTCACACAGATAAGTGCTCACTTCAAAACCCTACTTTAATTTTAACTCTGACTTCACCAACAATGCAGCACTTTTCCAGTGTGACACTGCAATACTCTTTTGTATGACTGCTAAAATTTTGAATCTGTGATCTGACATAAAGAATACCCAAGCAACATTTTGAGATGCAAATGGAATTATTATGATTTAAGTATGCAATATAATTTAGAACTGTGAGAAACTTTACAGAATTTCAATTATTATTAACTGGAAACAATGGAAATAAAAATATCCAATTAATTTCCAATTATTTTACCACTTGCATTCACAACCAATCTTATAGTTTAGAATGAAAAAGAAAATAAGCAGAAAACAGGTCTTTAAGAATCAATATACTCTAACAAAAAAAAACTGCCAGCAAGAAGTGAGATGTCAACCCTAAAGAACAGAAATCCATCTTCAGGACCAATTACTTGGCGTCAGAGCTGAGAATGGTTAGAGGCACAGAGAATTATTCCATGAAGCTTGGCCACACACTTATAACCATTTACAGCACGGAAACAGGCCTTCGAGTCCACACTGGTTCACTAGAACAACTCCACTAGCTCAACCCTGCTGCTCTCCGACCATAACCCTCCAACCCCCTCACCTCCATGTACTCATCCAACCTTCTCTTAAATGACAGAAGGGACCCTGCCGCAACTATCTCTTTTGTTAGATCATTCCATTCTGCCACCACTCGCTGAGTGAAAAAGCATCCTCTAATATTGCTCCTAAAGTTTTTCCCCCTTAACCTTAACTTCTACCAACTATTAGCTTACCCAGTAACAGCATTCTCATTTCTGAATTACAATTGGGCAAAATGAAAACCCATTTTTGATATTTGTTCATGTAATGAAAAACCAACCCTTGAATTCATGTTGTGGCTTTCACACTATCCCATAGACCTTTAAGGTAGCAAAGCACTTTAAAAAAATGTGATTGTAAAAGAAGAAATGTGGTAATTAATGTACTTCAAAACATAATGTCGAAACAACATTAACAGAGATCAAAAGATAAATAAAGGGCAAGGTCGCAGATATCATTAGACCACCCTTCAAAATTCCACCATGAGTTATCTCAGTAAATAGAAATTCGGTTTAAGGGAGACCCTCACAGAAAAAGAATGCTTGGCACCCTAGAAATAAGTGCTCAACTTACTCTGATACTTCAAGTACTGAGGGTAGGTTACATCATCAAGTACACAATTTTGGATGAGCTGTTGAATTAGGTTTAAATGGATGCAAAAGATGCATAGCCCTATTTGGCTTCCTGGTTCCCTGCTCATGTAATTTCCTTAATGAATGCCACAAAAATATTTGTTCAGTACTCTTTGAGGGATTTTGTAAAAAATTGGACATTAGATTTATCCACATGTAACTGCATTCAATACAATATGTAGAACATTACAGCACAGAAAACTGGATATTTGGCCCTTTTAGTCTGTGCTGACCACCACTCTGCTAGTCATTGACTTACTCCCATTCCATAACCCTCCAGACCTCTCCAATCCATGTATCTATCCAATCTATTCTTAAAACTCAAGATCTAGCACACATTCACCACATCAGATGGCAGCACATTCCACACTTCCACCACTCACTGAGTGAAGAACTTTCCCCTAATGTTCCCCCTAAACCTTTCCCCTTTCAACTTAAAATGATGAACTCTTGCATTTATCTCCCCCAATTTAGGTGGAGAAAGCCTACTCGCATCCACTCTGCCTATAACCTCTCATAATCTTGTAAACCTCTATCAAATCTCCCCTCATTCTTCTTTGTTCCAAGGAATAAAGTCCTAATCTGTTTAATCTTTCCCTGTAACTCAACTCCTGAAGACCCAAAACATCCTAGTAAACCTTCTCTGCACTTTTTCAATCTTATTGATATCCTTCCTGTAGTTAGGTGACCAGAACAGACACAATAGTCTAAATGTGGCCTCACCAATGTCTTAAACAACTTCAACATAACATCCCAAATCCTATGTGCAATACTTTGATTTATAAAGGCTAAGGTGCCAAAACTTTATTTACAACCCTATCTACCTGTGATGCTTCCTTCAGAGAATATATCTGTATTCCCAGATTTATTTGCTCTTTCGCCCTCCTCAGTGCCCTACCATTTACTGTTTTTGTCCTACCTTGGTTTACCCTTCCAAAATGTATCATCTCATACTTGTCTGAAACTCCATCAGCCATTTTCTGGCCTATTCTCCCAGTTGGTCCAGATCCACCTACAAACTTTGAAAATCTTCCTCATTGTCCACACCTCCTATCTTTGTGTCATCAGCCAACCTGCCGATCCAATTTATCACATTATCACCCAGATCAATGATATAGACAACAAACAACAATGATCCCAACACAGATCCCTGAGGCACACCACTTGTCACAAACCACCGGTCTGAGAAGCAACCATCCACTACCACACTGTTTGCTCCCACATAGCTAATTTCAAATTCAGTTTACAAGCTCTATATACCTAGTGCCTTAACCTTCTGAACTAACTTCCCATGTGGGACCTTGTCAAAGCCTTTACTGAAGTCAATGTAGACAACATCCACAGCCTTTCCTTCATTTACCTTCTTGAAAAACTCTACAAGATTCATTAAACACAACTTACCACACACAAAGCCATGCTGATTGTCATTAATCAGCCCATGGGTGTCTAAATACCTAAATATCTTAGCTCTCAGAACTCCTTACAATAATTTACCTACTACTGACGTCCAGCTCACCAGCCTATAATTACCTGGTTTTTTTTGCCCTCTTTTTAAACAACGGGACAACATGAGCTACCCTCCAATTCTCTGGCTCCTCACCTGTGGCTAGTCTCCCTCAAGGTCTAGGGAATATCATATTTGGCCTAAGGGATTTATCTACCTCTATTCACAATAAAGCAGCAAGCTCCTTCTCCTCTTTAATCTCTATATGTTCCATGAACCACTGCTTGTTTCCCTTCCTTCCTTACACACTATATCAGATTCCTGAATAAACACTGATACAAACAAACTGTTTAAGATCTTCCCCATCTCATGAGGTTCCACACATAATTGACCACTCTGATCCTTGAGGTGACTAGTTTTGTCCCTGACTATCCTTTTGCTCTTAACATACATGTAGAAACCCTTCAGGTTTACCTTCAGGAGATCAAGTATTACATCCTCTCTTGTTGGTACCTCTATATATTAATTTAGAAAACTTTCCTGAACACATTTCACAAACTCCAAGCCATCAGCCCTTTCACAGTATGGGAGTCCCAATCAATATTTGGAAAGTTAAAATCTCCTACTATCACAACTTTCTGTTTCTAATATCGGTCCGCTATCTCTCCACAGATTAGCTTCTCCAATTTTCTATAATACAACCGTTCCTCTTCAACTCCACCCATATGCCCTCTGGTTGTCCTGACTTTGAACTGCTAAGATATTTTCCCTGACTAGCAATGCCACTCCTCTCCCTTTCATCCCTCCCCCTTTATCACATCTAAAACAACAGAACCCCAGAACATTAAACTGCCAGTCCTGCCCCTCCTGCAATCAAATTCCACTAATAGCAATAATGTTATAATCCCATGTGTAAATCCATGCCTTAAACTCACCAGCCTTTCTAACAATACTCCGTGCATTAAAATAAATACACCTGAGAAAATTTCTACCATGTACAAACCTTTGATTTCTGTCTATACATGCAATCCTCGCATGACTTTATCCTCCTCCTTCTCACTAACTGCTCTAACATTCTGATTTCCCTCCCCTTCCAAACCTAGTTTAAATCTATCAGGATAAAACTAACAAACCTACCTGCAAGGATATTAATCCCCTTCCAGTTCAGATGCAATCCATCCAGTCAGTACGGATCTCACCTTCCATGGAACAGAGCCTAGTGATTTAAAAACCTGAAGACCTCCCAACTAAACCATGTCCCCATCCATATGTTGAGCTATCTTATCCTCCTATTTCTAACCTCTCCAGCATGTGGCACATGAAGCAAACCTGAGATCACTACCCTGAAAGTCCTCTTCTTCAATCTAGTGCCTAACTCTTTGAATTCTTGCAGGACCTTCTCACCCTTCATACCTATGTCATTGGTTCTTACATGGACCATGACATCTGGTTGATCACCCTCCCACCTGAGAATGTTGTGAACTCAATCCCTAGCACTAGGAATCCAATATATCAACTGGGATTCACAATCTCCTCCACAAAAACTCTTAACTGTCTTCCTATCTATGGAATCCCCTATCACTACAGCTCACCTCTTTCCCACCCCCTACCCTTCCCTTTGCCCAAATAGCCCTCAGGATACCAAAGATCAGATAAGCAGGTAGATTTTGGAATAGTGTGGTAAATACAGGGTTGTATTTATGAGTGATTTCAACTTCCCTAATATTGACTGGGACCTACTGACTGCAAGAGAGATAGATGGGGCTGAATTTGTCAGGCATGTTCAAGAAGGATTCCTGACACGTATGTGGACTGGCCGACAAGAGGAGAGGCCACACTGGATCTGGTTCTGGGGAATGAACCTGGTCAGATGGCGGACCTCTCAGTAGGGGAGTATTTTGGTGAGAGTGACCACAAAACTCCCTTAGCTTCAACATAGCTCTGGAAAAGGATAAAAACAGTCAAAATGGGTAAGTGCTTAGCTGGAGAAGGGCTAATTATGAAGAGATGAGGCAGGAACTAGCGAGAGTAAATTGGAAACAGATGTTTAAGGGTGAAAGCAAAGAAGTAATGTGGAGGAAGTTTAGGGGCCACTCATGCAGGGTTCAGGATAGGTTTGTGTGGTGTATCACCACCAGCCTACTGCAGGGGGCGATCTCTGTACCTGCAGGAAGACCACCTAAGGAGTTGACTCCACCTGGCTGTCGGTCAATCAGCCAATCTGAATATAAACCTGTGCTGGCTCCTCCTGAGCCAGTCACAAGGGGAGCCACCAAGGCTTGAACTGGTGTTCAGACTTTTACTGGAATAAAGCCTATTGTACAGTCTTTGAGTTTTGTGCTTGCTTGCTGCTACATCTGCAGCTACTACCAGCAGGACCACAATGACAGCCTGGAGAGATTTCTCCAGATGGCCGAGGAGCTGAACCTCACTTACAACAAAGAGAAATGTGTGTTCAGCACCACCCACCTACCCTTCCTAGGGTACATCGTGGAACATGGTGTCATTGGGTCCGACCCAGAATGCATGTGTCCACTAATGTAGCTGCCCCTCCTTCACACGCTCAAGGCCCTCTGCAGGTGCCTTGGGCTTTTCTCCTATTTCTCCCAGTGGGTCCACTGATTTTTGGACAAGGTTCGCCCACTGGCCAAAGCCACAACCTTTCCTCTCCACCCCCAAGGCACAAGCAGCTTTTGCTAACATCAGGCAGGACATCACCGATGTCACGATGCATGCCGTGGACAAGGACACCCCATTCCAGGTGGACTGCAATGCCTCTAATGTTGCCCTCATGGTCACTCTGAACCAAGGGGGCTGACACATGGCCTTCTTCTCCCGGACCCTCCACAGTTCCGAGCTTGGGCACTCCACCATTGAAAAGGAGGTCCAAGCAATCGTGGAACCAGTCCACCACTGGTGCCACTACCTGACAGGCAGGAGATTCACCCTCCTCACTGACAAATGCACAGTGGCTTTCATGTTGAGCACCACCCATAAGGGGAAGAGCAAGAACGAGAAGATCTTGCGCTGGGGAGTTGAGCTGGCCATGTTCAGCTACGACATCCAGTACAGACTGGGGAAGTTCAATGACTCCCCTGATGCCCTGTGCCCTGTCCTGGACCTGCGCAGCAGTGCAGGCCGACCAACTGCAGGTGCTGCACAACATACTTTGTCACCCGGGCATCACACACCTGTACCATTTCATCAAGTCCTGGAACCTCCCCCCTTCACCGTTCAAGAAGTCTGGACCATGACCGAGTCATGCAGGGTCTGTGCAGAGTGCGAACTGTGCTTCTTCCGCCTGCCATAGGCCCACGTCAAGAAGGCCACTCGGCCATTTGAATGGCTTAGCATCGACTTCAAGGGCCCCCTGCCTTCCATGAATAAGAACACCTACTTCCTCGTGGTCGTAGATGAATACTCTAATTTTCCCTTCGCCATCCCTTTCCCTGACACTCCACAGCCATCTGATGCAGATCTTCACAATGTTTGGATACCCAGCATTCATCCATAGTGATCGAGGGTCTGGCTTCATGAGTGAGGAGCTGCACTAGTATCTGGTAGTGCGAGACATTGCAGTTAGTCGCATGACTAGCTACAACCTGAGGGGCAAAGGCCAGGTGAAGCGTGAAAATGGCCTGATCTGGAAGGCAGTCCTCCTGGCCCTAAGATCAAAAGGCTGGTCCATTGACTACTGGAAAGAGGTCCTCCCCGAGGCACTCCATGTCATTAGGTCGCTCTCATCCACAGCTACTAATCAGACCCCTCATGAGGGCCTTTTCTGGTTCTCCAGGAAATTGGCGACTGGGGTTTCCCTCCCAGCTTGGCTCACATCTCCAGGAGTGGTGCTTCTCTGCAAACACGTGAGCCCATAAGTTTGATCCACTGGTCGAGCAGGTGCTCCTCCTCCATGCCAACCAGAACTATGCCTACATCAGGTACCCCCCCCGTGGCCATGAGAACACCATCTCGACCAGGGATCTGGTACCAACTGGGGCCCCACACCCTAGCATCATACTTACCCAGCTAAATCTCCCCACCATGGGTACCCTTGGTCCACCCATGATTCGGGGGCCAACCTCCTCCCTCCTCCCCTCAAGAGGACCCCATTCCTAGCAGACCACATCCACCTAACGACCCCTCCATGGATAGATATACAGATAGACACCAGGTGACCTCACTGATGCCCGCCACACCTCCGCCAGACCCAGCCAACCCTCTGGCAACTACGCCCTCGCTGACCTTTGACCAGGAGCCAACCCTGCAACAGTCCCAGAGACTCCGACGGCCACCGGACCACCTGAATTTGTAAATACCGCCTGGCACCATTTGACACCGCCACCCCCCCGCCCCTGGACAATTTTATGAAGGGGCTGAATGTGGTTATACAACCACCAACCTACTGCAGGGGGCGATCTCTGTACCTGCAGGAAGACCACCTAAGGGGCTGACTCCACCTGGGTGGCTGTCAATCAGGCGACCAAAATCTAAACCTGAGTCAGTCCCTCTGAGCCAGACACATGGGAGCCACCAAGGATTGAACTGGTGTTCAGACTTTTACTGGAATAAAGTCCTTTGAGTTCTGTGCTTCCTTGCTGCTATCTCAGGAAAAGGAAAATATGTAGGAAAAGGGAACCGTTTCTGTTGAAATAGGTCAGACAACTAGTCAAGAGGAAGAAGGAAGCATACGTTAGATAAAGGAAGCAGAAAACAGGAAGAGTTCTTGAGAAGGAAGGAGCTTAAGAAAGGACTTAGAAGAGCTCAAAGTGGGCATGAAGAATTAAGGAGAACCCCAAGGCATTCTATGCTTCTGTGAAGAACAGAAGGATGATGAGAATGAAGGTGGGGCCACTAAAGCATAAAAGAGGCAACATGTGCCTGGAGGCAGAAGAGGTTGAGGAGATCCTAAATGAATACTTTGTGTCACAAAAGAAAAGGACCTTGATCATGGTGAAGTCAAAATTGAACAGGCCTGTGTGCTGGACAATGTGAAGGTTGAGGAAGTGGAAGTCTTGGGATCAAGATTAATAAGATCCCGGGGCAGGACATGATATACCCCAGGCTGCTGTGGGAAGTGAGAGAAGAGATAGCTGAGGCCATAGCTGTGATCTTTGAATCCTCTTTGGCTGCAGGGGAGGTGCCAGAGGATTGGTGAATGGCAAATGTAGTTCCCTTGTTTAAAAATGGAAATGGGGGAATCCTGGGAATTATAGACCAGCGAGTTTTATATCAGTGGTATGTAAATGAATGCAGAGGATTCTTAATGATAGGATCTTTGAGCATTTGGAGAAGTGCAGTCTACTCAAGGATAGTCAGCACAGTTTTGTAAAGGGAAGCCCGAGTCTCATGAGTCTAACTGAGTTCTTTTGAGGAGATAAAATAAAATTGATGAGGGTAGGGTGGTAGATGTGGTCTACATGGATTTTTGCATTTGACAAGATCCCCTGTGAGAGACTCATTGGCTTGACGGAAGAAAGTAGAGTGGTAGTGGAGGGGGGGAAGGCATTCTACCCGGAGGTCGATGACTAGTGGAATGCCCTTTGTTATTTTTATAAATGGCCTGGATAAAGAGGTGGAAGGATGAGTCAGTAAGTTTGCGGATGATATGAAGGTTGGAGGAGTTGTGGATGGAGCTGAAGCTTGTTCTAGATTACAAGAGGATATAGAGAAGATTTGAGTTGGGCAGAAATGTGGCAGATGGAGTTCAATCAAGATATGTGTGAGGTGATGCATTTTGGAAGGACAAACCAGAAGGCTGAGTACAGGGTTAATGGTTGGTTACTTGAGAGTGTGGATGAACAAAGGACTTTGGGTTCAAATCCAAACATTCCTCAAGGTTGCCACACAGGTTGATAGGATTGTTAAGAAGGCTTATGGGATGCTGGACTTCATTGAGTTCAGGAATAGAGAGGTCATGTTGCAACTCTACAAATCTCTGGTGAGACCACACTTGGAGTATTATGTTCAGTTCTGGTCACTTCATTAAAGGAATGATGCGGAAGCTATGGAAAGGGTTCAAAAGAGATTTATAAGAATGTTGCTTGGATTGGAAAACAAGTCTTATGAGACAAAGTTAGCAGAACTGGGACTTTTCTCTTTGGAGCAGAGAAGGAAGAGAAGAGACTTGAAGAGGTCTACAAGATCGTAATAGGGTGGACAGCCAACACCTGTTTCCCAGGGCAGGATCAGCAAACACCAGAGGACATATATACAAAGTTAAAGATAAGAAGTTTAGGGGAGACATCAGTGGTAAGTTTTTCTTTGTACACAGGGTAACTACTGACTTCCCTAACAATCCACATCCTATAAGAGGAGCATTCCCCTGCTCTGAGATCCATACCCACATTCTCCCTATCTATCTATCTCTCTCTATTGCACCCTCTCTATCCCATTCTTTATCCCACTCTCTCTATCCCACTCCACTACCACTCTCTGCCTACCAAGTTGGTAGTGTAGCTCCTGGGAGAGGCGAAAAACCAAAGAAAAAACCTGCAGCCAATTTCAGGAAAAAAATTTAGGAAAATTTCTCCCCAACTCCAAGGGGCAATTGAGCAAAACTGCAAGCTCTAGGCCTCACAGATTGGAAATTAATAGGATATTTGGAGAGTACATTGTGACAGATTATTTTATAATTCATATTGTATATAGATATCTTTTAAAATAGATAAACTGTGGCAGGTTATTTTTAGTGTAGGTCACATACAAACACTTCAAAACAGATCTCATTTAAGATGCTAGAGCTCTGCTCAAGCTAGACTTCGGGTGCCTTTGCAAAAACTTTTAAGGATGTCTATAGAGACTTCACAAGTTGGTGTTAATTGGACATGCTGTGGAGTATTGTTTTGGGAAGAACAGATGAATGGACTCAGAATATTAGGTCCAGTGCCTCAGTCTGTTAGAAGGCAGTTTGCAGTTCCAGGAAGGGATGGTGGTGGGGGGTGGGGGGGGTGGGGGTGGGGTGGGGGGTGGAGGGAGGTGAAAGAGAAAGAGTGAGAGTGAGAGTGAGAGTGAGAGTGAGAGAGTGTGAGAGAGTGAGAGAGTGAGAGAGAGAGAGAGAGAGAGAGAGAGAGAGAGAGAGAGCAGTTGTGAGTTCTTAGTTCAGCCTGGTCAAAGCCCTTGTGGCCCATACAAGAGAAGATGGCTGGCTGTATAATGTTTCACTTGAAATAAGGGAAACAGAAAAGGAACTCTGCGGTGACCTAAAAGAAAGGTTATCATCTGGAAAACCCTGATGGGGCAAGATTCTTCGCTAAGTTACTGAAGTGTCTAATCAGAAAGAATCAGTTGTGGGTGTCCAACGAGCAACAAGTCTCTCTCTGAAAACGAACAAGAACTTTCCTGAGTTGTAACCATTTGCCTATCAAGCACCAAAACCTGGTGAAATTCATAAATGTTAAATTCTGTGCACAGTATAAGAATTGCCTGCAACCAGTGAACTTGGAGGAGTGAGAAGTGAGATTGGACTGTGAATCAAAGAACTTTTGTTGAACTTATACACACATTACATACACGTGCACTTAGAATTAGAAGGGGGTTAAGTTAGTTAATAGTAAAAAGTTAGAGTTTGATTTTGTTCTTATGTTTAGAGATAATTAAAATAAACTTATGTTTAAGTAACCATTTGTCTTGGTGAATTTCTATTGCTATTGGGGTTTGGCATCCTCTGGGCTTGTAACAACATATAGTAAGAAAAAAGTAATGTAATTAATGGGGTCAAACATATTGGTGGCTGTAGAATGTTAGGATATTAGAGGATCAAAGATTATAAAAATGAGATTTTGAAAGTTCAGATGGAAGAGAATTTTTACCATGGATCATAATTCATTGGGATAAAGACAGAAAGAGGGGAAATCAAGAAGAGCACCACAAGGAATTTCAAAGAAGTGGTGCACAAAACCCTGGCAAATTTCTACAGATGTGTGGTGGAAAGTATGCTTACTGGCTGCATCATGGGAACATCAATATCCCTGAGCATAAAGCCACCCAAAAGGCTATGGATGCAGCCCAGGACATCACATTGCAACGTACACTATTGAGAACATCTACAGGGAACGCTGCTGTCAGAGAGCAGCAGCAATCATCAAGGATCCACACCACCCAGCACACACTCTGTTCTCTGTGCTGCAATCGGGTAAGAGACTCACACCACCAGATTCCGCAACAGCTGCTACCCCTTCACCATCAGTCTCCTCAACAACAAACTCAATCAGGGACTCATTTAAGGACTCTTACTTGTGCATTTTATTGATTTTTTGAAAATTCTCTCTGTATTGCACAGATTATTTACATCTCGTTATATGCTTAAAGTTTTTTATTATTTTACATGTGTATGTTGTGTAAAGTTTTTATTTGGACTACCAATAAGTGGTAATTTTGCCTCGCCCACAGGAAAAAGGATCTATTATATGTGATGTCATGTATGTACTCTGACAATAAATCCAAAATCTGAAATCATGTACAATTGAGGGAATGTGAGTTGGAAAGGTACAAAACTGCAAGGATCACAGGGACAGATCTGAACATGCTCTGGGAGAAATAGATACGAGAAAATAATCTCAAAGAATAGTGAAAATGGTAATGAAATCACCAAAGTCAATCTACAAAAAGGCATAGTGAAGGGAGCATTCAAGGTGCTTCCATGATATTTTTTTTATGATGGATGAATATCAACAGAATGGCTGAGTAAACAATAACAGGACAAACAAACAGAAAAAAATAATTGATGAACTTTGCTAAATTACCCCGAATAAAGCTGAAATAATTTTTAACATCTATTGATGAGTGTTAGCTGAAAAATGACCTCAGTATCTCAGGAGAAATGACATAAACCTATTGCATCTTGGCTGATGACCTTTGATGCTGATGTAGCAGAACTGCCCACACTGGAATAATTGGGCAGTTTTGCTGTGGCCATTTATACCAACAAAATCTTTGTGTTATGTCAAGCTAAACCAAAGAATGTCATGGAAGCTCTTCACAGGTGTAATAATTAAAGGTCAAATTATAAAGCAGACAACTCGAATGACTATTTCTGTACCCAGTGAGGAATCAGCAAGACAACCTTCCTTTGTATGGAATCGTAGACTAAAAAGCCAATCTTTGAGCCTTGCAAACAGAACATAACAATGTTGAAGTGGCAAGTGAAACAGAATTCAAGGTTAAACTTTCATAAAGAACAGTGCATTTGTACTCTTCTGTGTAGTGAAACTTAGATGGTTCTGAGCATAAATTATGTAAAATAAATAAATGTCAGATAGAAAAAAGGATTTAACAAAATATATATGGGTATACCTGCTTAATAAATGGGAAGTTAAAATGCATAGAAAATGGAGATAAAAAGAATTGAAAGAAGGTAGTAATTTTACAAAACTATGAACTGATTAAAAGGGTTGAAATATATTCTAACAAGTAAAATCACAGATAGTCAACTGAAAAGTATTTTAAAATGACTAAAATGGGCAATTACAGCATTTTAGTCAGTAAACCAGGATACAGAGAAATTTTAATAACAGATTTTCATGACAGATATCTGATATTTACTTTTTGTTTGAGAGTTGAGAAGCAAATCTAAATTACTGAGGTAAAAGGGGATTAGTAATGAGATGGCAAATAGAGAGCAAAATCACTTGAATATTCATAAAGTGACAAATCCGATGGAATACTTAAAGCAATGAGATAGGAGGGACTGTAGCTGAATTTGTCCACAGCTCATTAAACACAGAGCGAAGTTCACAATGTTGGGAAACATTGAACATTCCCTTTTTTATGAGGGACTAGATTCTTAATCTTGATATGGAAAGGAAAATCATAAAAACAGAATCTGTACTGAAAGAAGTATTCAGGAGCTTTAAAGCCATATTTAAAAAAAACAAGCCTATGGATAATATGTTTCCAACATTTCCAAATAGATTTAATATAAGGTCATTGTGATAAATATAACACTAAGGTGACATAAAAATAAGAGCTACTCATTGGTTACAAGTTATACATTTGCACCTTGGACGATACAGCACACACTTTGAAAATAAATGGATGTAGAATGATCAAATAATAAAACATCAAGTGATGTTGAAATGCGGTTTTTAACAGGTAGACAGAAACTATGTCTACCACTGGTCTGCCATGTTATATTCCAAACACTAACCGGAAATCAACGTAAGTCAATCCACAGAGTTGGGATGCATCACTAATTAAAAGAATTGTGAAAATAGTTTTTATATACCACTGTTATCCCAAATTCAAGAAAATGGCACCCTCAAGTAACCAGCAAAAAAAAAGATACCATGGATAAAAAATAGCCAAGTTTAAAATTGGCACACCTCATCGTTAGTTTGCCATTCACGCCACATGCAATCTCAAGCCGAAAAATTCATTTTTCTGGCAACTACTAATCCCCATAGGTGCTGGATACCAGGAGTTTTACTGTAATAATTATCTAAAGAGTAAAAAATGTGATTAGCAAACTCAAATGTAATATTAGCCTCTGATGGAAGCAAGAAATATTGGTCCAGATTGTTTGACCTGACATAGTACTGCTCAGTATTCTTTGGCGAGCCTGCCAATTTCTCAGCAGAGTTCAGCAATGCAACAATTGAGAACATTGCACAACTGGTAATTATTGCTCAGTTGGGGGTATTGTATTCTGCACTTTCTTTTTGGGTGAAATTAGACCAAATATTTCAATGTGTTTTTATGTGAGAATACCAAAATATTTCTGGTATCAGAATCAGGATCAGAATTTATTGTCATTAATATATCACAAAATTCATTGTTTTGTGGCAACGTTACAGTACAAATATTGCAATAAAATTACATTTAACATAAATAAATTAGTGCCAAAATAAGAGAAAATGAGGTAGCGTCTGTGGTTCATTGTCCATTCAGAAATGTGATGGCAGAGGGGAAGAAGCTGTGTTTGTGCCACTGGGTGTTCGTCTTCAAGCTCCTGCACCTCCTTCCTGATGGTTGCAGAGTGAAAAGGGCATGTCGTGGATGGTGAGCATCCTTGAGGATAGAGGCTGCTTTCTTCAGACAAACCTCTCTTGTAGATGTCTTAGATGGAGCAAAGACCTGCCCTGTGCATCGGCTCCTCCATACCAGATGCAACCAAGCTGAATGCTCTTCACGATAAGCTTGTAGAAATTTGCAAGAGTGTTTGGAGATGTACCAAATCTCCTCAACTCTTGACTAAGTATAGCTGCTGGCAAGCATTCCTCATGATTGCATTTACATGGAAGCCCCAGGACAGACCCTCGGAGATGTTGACAGCCAGGAACTTGAAGCTCTTTCCACTGCTGACCCCTCGATGAGGGCTGATTCATGTTCTCCAGATTTCCCCTTCCTGAAGTCCATAATTAGCTCCTTGATTTTCTAATATTGAGTGTAAGGTTGTTGTTATGGCACCTGCCAACTAACTGATCTATTCCCTTCTTGTTCACTACCTCATTGCTGTCTATGATGCTGCCAATGACTGTAGTGTCATCGGTAAGTTTGTAAATGGCATTTTAATTGTGCCAAGCCACACTGTTATGGATGTTGAACAGTGGCTAAAGCATGCCTGTGTTGATATTATTTATTAAATCCCATCTCTGCCCTCACCAATATACACTGTTTCTTTAAGTCATGATGGTTGACTGATGAAATGTCATGATCAAACTTGATGGAGCGCAAGAGCAGCAGGGGAAACAAGAGCAAGACATTAACCAGGTTTGTCTATGCTCAACAACTCCTTCTGAATGGAGGATGCAGGAAATCACCATTGGAAATATATGGCTCTCCTTTATAGAGAGCTGATTTTGAAAAGGATCCTGTAAAATAAAACCCTTCAACACAAACCAAGTGACCTTTTCCACAAGAGTCATTAAGGATCATTAGCTGGGAGAGGCCAAATGACTGCTAACTTTCTCTTACATTATGCTGTGCAAGTGAACACGAATTTATGAATTCCTGTTTCAATGTAATGGGCTCACTATAACACCTCTGAATTTCCTAGAAAATGACACCATGTTTAAAGAACTCAAATGATGATGTCAAAATATTGTCTGTAATGATCTCCACTCCACAGGTCTACAGATCTTGTGAGATGAAGATACTTCTTTCACTGTGTAGGTAATGTCGACCTGGAGTAGATCAATCCAGATACATCAAGTCACCATTTTGTTGTGGTGGGCCTGGCAATTGGTCTGGCTCTGTTGATGCACAGGACCTTGCGCCTGTCATGTATTTCATTCTGCAGGATTTCCAGGGTTATAATGTTATGAAGTCATTGTAGAGTGCGTCGAAAGAACCAAAGACTTGTTGATCCAAACCAAGGCTTTTATTAACTAAAAGACTGGAACATATCACAAGTAGGTCGATCGTTCCAGAATGACCTGGTCTGGCTAGGAGCAACCCTTTAAGACCTGCCAGTAGGTGTGGCTATGCTCTCAGCCAATCACAGTCATCCTACACGACAATCTGTACATATACACATTGGTGATAAAATCTGTACTATCACAGTCATACAGTGTGGAAACAGGCCCTTTGGCCCAACTTGCCCTTGTTGACCAAAATTACCCAGTCACAGGAGTCCCACCTAACTGCATGTGGCCAATATCCCTCTGGAGGGATCTAATATCCTTGCAGGAAGGCATGCTGGTGGTGCTCCAGGGGCTTTAAACTAGATTTGCAGGGTCATGGGAACTAGAGTATAAGAGCACATTGTGGAATGCAGGAAGAAAAAGATAATGTTGAGACTGCCTATGGAGATAGAAATCAAAAGGTTGTGCATGGTGGAAATAATTTCTCAGGTGCATCCATTTCGATGCAAGGAACATTGTCGGAAAGGCAGATGGGCTTAGAGCATGGATTAACCCATGGAATTTTGACATTGTGGCCATTAGTGAAACTTGGTTTTCTAAATCAATATACCGAAGTACCAACTAGACAGGGCAATACTGAATTTCCTGTTAGGGAATGAGACAGGACATGTAACAGAAGTATATGTAGGGAACACTTTGGGTCCAGTGATCATAATGTCATTAGTTTCAAGATAATTATTGACGAGAATAGATCTGGTCCTTGGGTTGAGAGGTAAATTTGAAAAAGGCCAATTTTGAGGAAGTGAGAAAGGATCTAGAAATTGTGGTTGTTTTCTGACAAGGTGCTGGTTCAGTGGAAGGCCTTCAAAGGTGAAAATTTGAGAGTACAGAGTTTGTATGTTCCTATAAGGATTAAAAGCAATGTTAACAGGCATAAGGAACCTTGGTTTTCACGAGATACTGGGGACCTGGTTTGGAAGAAGAGAGAGGTATATAGCAGGTAGAAGCAACAAGTAGAAAATGAGGTATTTGAGAAGTATAAAATTACAGGAATAAAGAGGGAAATAAGAAGGGCTAAAATAAGACATGAGGTTGCTTTAGCAGACATGGTGAAGGAAAACTCTAAGGATTTGTACAGGTATAACAAAAGCAAATGGAGAGTAAAGGACTAAATTGGTCCTCTTGAATATCAGATTAGGCAGCTATATATGGAGCCAGAAGAGATGGAGGAGTTCCTAAGTGATTTTTTTTGCATCGATATTTGCTCAGGAAGCTGGAAGAGTTCAGGGAAGTGAGAAAAACAAGAAGTAGGTAATTGAAATAGTATAGGTTAAAGTGAGAGGTGCTTGTTGTCTTAAAGCAAATAAAGATATTCTCTTGGACCTTGATGGTGGCTAATGCAGAAACTGCAGGATCCCTGTTAAATATATTTAAAATGTTCTTAGCCATGGGTGTGGTGTCAGAGGATTGGTGAGTAGCTCAAATAGATTTGTTGCTTAAAAAGGGTTCCAAAAATAACTCAGACAATTATAGGCCAGTGAGCATGACATCAGTAGTATGGAAGTTATTGGAAGGTGTTTTAAGAGATTGAATATGCAAGTATTTGGATAGTCAGATTTTGATTGGGGTAGATTTTGCATTTGGTAGGTCATGTTTAACAAATCTTAATAAAGTTTTTTTGAACAGGTTGCCAGTAAATTTGATGTTCTTTATATAAACTTTAGTAAGGCTTTGACAAGGTTAATCAGGAAGGTTCAGTTGCTTGGTGTTCATGGTGAGGTAGTAAATGCATTCGATATTAGATTTATGGGAGAAGTCAGAGAGTGGTAGTGGATGATTGCATCTCTGACAGAAAGCCTGTGACTAGCGTTGCACCTCAAGGAATGGTATTTGTTGTTTGTCGTCTACATAAATGATGTAGATAATAATGTGGTGAAATGGATAAGCAGGTTTGCAGATGTCTTAAAGATTGGAAGCGTAGTGGACAAAGCATGCAGAGGGATCTGGTTCTGCTCGAAGAATTGGCTGCAAAATGGCAGATGCAATTTAATACAGAGAAATGTGAGGTGTTGTATTTTGGAAGGGCAAACCAAGGTACTGTAAATGGTCAGGGACTGAGGAGAGCTGTAGAACACCGGGATCTGAGAATACAGGTAGACCCCTAGTTACGAATGTGTTCCTTTACCTGGATCTGCCTATAAGGTGAATTTGTATGCAAGGCAAAACAGGTACTTATGGTTCTTCTTTAGTGCTCGTGAGGTAACATTATGCACATTTATGCACATGCGTGAATCAGGGGACAGCCTATTCATAAGTACAAGTTGGTTATAACCTAAATGTTTGTAACCCGGGGACTGCCTGCACAGATAAATAATTCCCTGAAAGTGCTAGATAGGGCCATAAAGAGAGCGTTTGTAACATTGGCCTTCAAAAGTTTTGAGTATAGGAGTTGGGGAATGTGTAAGATATTTGTGAGGCCAAATTTGGTGCATTGTGCACAGTTTTGATTATCTAACTACAAGAAAAATTGAGTGTGCAGAGGAGATTTACTAGGATGTTGTTGGGACTTGAGGAACTGAGTTACAGGGAAAGGTTAAACAGGTTAGAATTTTATTCCCTTGATCATAGAAGAACGAGGGGAGATTTGATAGCGGTATAGAAAATTATGATGGGGCTAACTTTCATTGAAGTTAGGTGGGATACAAGCTGGAGGAAGGTTAAGGGTGAAAGGGAAGTAGTTTAGAGGAACATTAGGATTATTTCTTCACATACAGAGTGTGGGCTATGGAATAAGATGCCAGCTGAAGTGATGAATGCATGATTAATTTTAACATTTAAGAAAAATTTAGACAGATTCTTGGATGGAAGGGCAATAGAGGGATATGGATGGTGTAGGTCAGTGGAACTAGGCAGAATATTTATTTATTTATTTGGCACAGACTAGAAAGGCCAAAGGGCCTGTTTTCTGTGATGTAATGTTCTATGGTGACTGTCTTCACTGTCTACAATACAAGGCACTAGAGTCATTTTCATACTTTCAAATTACATCATGTACATTTTAATCCAAATCATAGGTACAGATAAGAAACAGCATTTGGCCCAGCAGGCATCCCTGTGACACACCTCTTGTCACAGACCTCCAGTCTAAAAAAACATTCCTTCCATTATCTTCTGCTTTCTTTCATGAAGCCAATGTTCTATTCATCCTGCTATCACACCTTGGATCCCATGCAAACTAATGTTCCAGAGCAGCCTACAATTTGGATCCCATCAAATACCTTGCTGAAATCCATGTAGCCATATGCAGCTCTGCCTTTGACAACCTTCTTGATCACATCTCCAAAAAAATTAAATTGGATTTGTGAGACATGACCTCTCACTTACAAAACCACTGTGACTATCCCTCATCAGGCCTTGTCCATCCAAGTGCATGTATCTTCTCCTTCAGAATACTCCCCAGTAACACACCAACCACAGATGTTAGGCTCACAGTGCCTTTCTTGACTAGAGGCACAAATGTTTTTGCAAACTTGTTTCCTCTTTGCTGCAACTCCTGTCTGCTTGATGGTAGTCAAAGTGTGTTTTGCTGCTGTGTGAATTCATAGCTCTGATTTAATTCTTCAAACAACAAAGAATCAGGAGATTTGCGAAAATAGGTGGTTTCATTTGCATAGTTCCAATTTTATCATTTACCACCGAGTGTAACCCTCCTCAACACAATTTCAACTAGATTTTAGCTAATTTGCGATTTTTTTGGTGGGACACCTATATAGGCATTATTACAGTCATATTTTAGCAAACTAAAGTGGGTGAAATCCACTGCCTCATCAACTGATCACACACAGATCTTGTTTTCATATTGGGAACAGGTTCAAAGTCCTGGCAGTGCACCTTCCATTCATAATCCATTTCGATGAGAATTCATATTCTATGAAGTCAGGAGGTGTGCTGATAATGGTTTCTGATTTTTCAATATTATGTTCTATCTGCATTTCAACTGAAAAGTATATTCAAAGTATCCTCAAAGCTGCCATCTTCTTTTGTTGTCTGTGATGAATATTAAAATATGGAATGATAAATCAACCTTTGTCTGAAATTTGATTGAAAAACCGTTTAAAACATTGCTAGGGTTTGTCAGTTACAGCCATTTTATCAGATGCACTCCACTAACAATACTCAGGTCTGCAGATTAATTCCATTAATATTAGACAAAGCAAATCTTTTATCAGCTGTACTTTCTATCCAAAATAATTAAGAAGAAGGGTGGACGTTAATCTTTGGCTTCTACTTTCCTCTTGAACATTACACACTACTTACTCATTTGCACGTTCATTTCAAGTAAATGTGTCAGCTGCGTGTTATTTTAACTTCCTCTAACAGCACCAACTGTGAATAAATTGTGCTGTGGGATCTGCACTTGTTATTGCTTCTTCTGTTGTTCATTTACACTCTAGTTAAAGTTAAAATCTGTACTGCTATCTATAGTATGGATAATTTATTGGTAAGCAATGAAAAAAAACCCAGCAAATATGCTTCAGCAGGGGAAACTGTTGAAGTTAGATTTCTGTCTGAATTATGTGCTAAAATTCACATTCCCCTCCTTAAGAGAAGGAAGTATCTTTCCTTCTACGATTGTTTCATGTAACTGGATTGAGATTGGCATTATAGGAAGTCCAATATATCTGGGTACTCTTCAGTTTCACAATTGCTGCTTTGCTCTTCCATTAATGCTCAATGCCATCCCACGAGCTTACTCCAAAATATTCTGTGCGATTGCTGGAACCCCACCTTTGAACAACACAATCATTCTTGTCTCAGATTTTATCCAAAGGGAAGAACTTTACAAGACCTTACCCTTGGGGCAGCAAGGTTAGCGGTTAGCACAAGTGCTGTTACAGTGCCAGTGACTCGAGTTCGAATCCTGTGCTATCTGTAAGAAGTTTATATGGTCGCCCTGTATCTGCATGGGTTTCCTCCGGGTGCTCCAGTTTCTTCCCAGAATTCCAAAGGTAAAGGTCAATCGGGTGTAATTGGGTGGCCTGGGCTCATGGGCTGTATGCCAAAATTTAAAATAAAATAAAAAAATCACAGCATGTCCATAAACTAACTCAGTTCAAATAAAACCCAGGTTTTAACTAAACCAGTGCCTGCAGTAGTGAAAATGTTTTTTTTTAAATCTTTTAACAAAAATACATTAATGTATAACTGTGACTGAAATTAAGCTCAAGTAGAGGAGTGGATAGCCCATATAAAAAATTCAATTTTATTTGGAAGAACTGATGAAGTTCCTTTTCATAAACTTCAGATTACAATAATTAATAGCATGCACTGAATATAACAGAGCAAACAGACAAATCATTCGCTCTGGAAGAATTTTCTAATTCATGGTTATTTTCAAGATATTTATTCATTGCATTTCTATTCAAAAGACAGACCAAAGTAATTTCAATGTCAGTTCATCTTTACTGCATTAAATATGGGTCATAAACACTGCACCTAAACTTTTCACGGAAAGATTTATCTGTGCCTGAGTGGAATGAAATATTTTTTTCTCAAAATGTTAATGAGAGTTCACTGAAAGGTCATATTAAATGTTTGAAATCAAATATGATTTTATCCACCAGGGGTAGACTCAACACAAGAGATAACTGTTGAACCAGCCAATGTACTCAGCCAAGACATGGAAATTTATTAGCAATTTGACCTTTAAATGATGCAGTTTGCTGAATAAATTCTATATATTGAGCATTACAGAGGTTATGAGAGACTGCTCATTCTTAATTTAATCATAGTGAGGTGGGTGGATGAAAGAGAAAGTGTGGGATGATGGGAAGTAGAAGAGAGAGAAAAACACAAGAACAGTGTTCAACCTTGAGACGTGTGATGAACTAGTGTTCTACAACTGGCAGAGCTCATAATATGGTGCTGAATGTCACCCGAGTCCACGCGGAACCAAGATTCTGGGCAGCTGCTTATTTTAGAACAAACAGATTTTTTGTGAAGATATTTAATCTTTGCATGATTCTATTCAGTCTTCTGGGAGAATGGACAACTAATCTCACTAAAATAACTTACCCACCTCACAAACTGCAGAGTTGTAATAATTACCTGCTTCGTCAAGCAAAATTGCAATGATACTGGGCAAAACCAGTGGTATCCTTTTTATTTTAGAAGCAGAGAGGTCTTTTTTGGATTTAGGATGTGACACTTGCTGTAGAATCTTTACTTCTGACTTTCTGTAGTTAGCAATGACAACAATTAAGGTCACCAAGCTGAAAATCTGGTCATTTCGGGATTTTCAGGAGTTGGTAATGTCAGGTAATGTCACCTAGCTGCCTCCCTAGAGAAGGACTTGCATTTATGCTGCATCTTCTCTGACTTCAGTATGTCCCATTTCATTGGCTTGACAGTCTGTAAAGCATTTTTGAAGGGTAACTATTGTCATAAAGTAGAAATTACAAAAGCTAATTTATGCACATGAAACTCCTGCAATGAATCACAGAAAGGTCCACCTTGTTGATTAAGGGATAAATGTTATACTCTTTAAGCCTTGGAGTTCATCTTAGGCACAGACAAACTTACATTGAATGTCATTTGTGAAGGCAAACATTTCACTACCTCAATGCTAGGTTTTTATTCTCTTGTTGTCTGTCTGAGGTGTGATTTCAACCCACAACCTTTGAACCAGAGGTGAGAATGCTACTAACTAGTATCCAGAAATATTGTCTGATGGCCATTACTTGATACATTAACTTGCCATTTACCAGACCAAGACTGGAGTTTGTCTAACATTATTATTGAAACTATATCATGCTGTTGGAAACATTGGATTTGCTGATTATTTACAACAATCAAACCTCCGATATTGTAATCACATTCTCTGTGTAAATGATAGAAACTATGGGTATTCCTTCAATTAAATCCATTCTAGGACACACACACATGCACACACACACACCCACACACACTCACCCACCCACACTCTCTCACCAACACTCTCTCACCCACACTCTCTCACCCACACTCTCTCACCCACTCTCTCTCACCCACTCTCTCTCACCCACTCTCTCTCACACCCACTCTCTCTCACACCCACTCTCTCTCACACCCACTCTCTCTCACACCCACTCTCTCTCACACCCACTCTCTCTCACACCCACTCTCTCACACCCACTCTCTCACACCCACTCTCTCTCACACCCACTCTCTCTCACACCCACTCTCTCTCACACACACACACACACACACACACACACACACACACACACACACACACACACACACACACACACACACACACACACACACAATAAAATTAGTGTTTTAAAATTAAACACTCTCTGGTTCATTGACTATTGCTGCTTGTTACGTGCAATTCATAGCAACATCCAAAGGGAATAAAGGGTAAAAAAAATAATTTCAGGCCAGGGTAATATTAGTTTCCCTTTACTTCCTTTGGATCCTGCATGACCTCTGAGTTTCTCCAGCTCTGGTCTTCCCATCAGTTCAACATTAATTCTGGGTATCAAATTTCAAAGGCCTACACTTTGACAGTGAATTTGAAAGATTGAACTTTGAAGTGAGTTTCTAGATTATGGCCTGGACTATAATGGTTTTGGTATCTCTCTCACACACACACACACACACACACACACACACACACACACACACACACACACACACACACACACACACACACACACACACACACACACACACACACACACACACACACACACACACACACACACACACACACACACACACACAAATGGACAAGACCCAGGAAAGTTCCTTGCATCTAATTAAAAAGGTACATATTGATCATATGAGTAAGAAATTGAAATAACTCTTCAGTCCATTAAAATGTAAGTTACAATTTCTTACAAGCCTTAGTCCACATTATCTTAATGCAAGTTCCACAAAAATAGTTGGCACATGAAGTTATTTCAATGTAGAACTAAATATATTATTTTTCCTTACCTGGGGTTCATACTTTACACTCAGTCCTCAAAAACTGAAAGAAATTTGAAAGTAAATCATGTTACTTGTGAAAACAACGAAGGTTCAGAGCCTTGATTTCTTGAAATATTTTGATTTCTATCTGAATAAAACTTAAATAACCACTTTAAAGCAAAGAGACCAAATTGCTTCTTTTTTTAATACAATCACAGTGGCCTACATTGGACTGTGGTTAACATACACCCAAGAGTGTCTGAAAGCCTGAGAACAGTGTCAAGATTGGAAGTATCTGGCATCAACTTTGCACAAGCTTTATATGACACCTGGAGCCTGTCATTTCCTGTGTGGAAGTGGTAGGAAACTCCATTTATATACTTGTGGTCTACTCATAATGAAGCAGCCAATGTCTCAGCTTCAATTGTCAAACTATCAGAAACCATCCAGCGTTTGGGTCCTATGCAGAGTTCTGTGAAATGAGTGCAATCTGAACTCAATGTGTGACCATGCATACCCAGACTACTGTCACCAAGATCATGAAACCTATCCTCCAATGGATGCCAGTCTGGGTGAAAGTCTCCATGGAGCACAAACCCACTGCCCTCTCTTGATTCATGATCTCTTTGTCAGAGTCCATGCAATTACCTGACTTCCTGCCAGTTCAGAATGTCACGTGTTTTGTTGAGAATATTCTACAAGAGCATACTGTAAGAAAATAGAATCACTCCAAGCCTATTCAGTCCTCTCTGATTCAGCTTCTCCTGCACCCACCCACATTTTACAACAACTGTTTGTTTATTGGCATAATTTCTCTGTGTTTGGATGAGAGTTGCTTGCATTGTCCTTTTAAGTGGTGTTTGCAAAGATTGCACCTATTGGCTACATGCTGATAAGTTCTACAGGTTACCACATATCTTCATGCAACTGTATTGAAGCCTGCAACGTCAGTTTCAGCGTAACATTACACAGGGAAAACTAGCAAAGCTGTCAGTGAATTTTGTACATGAAGTGATCTCACTTTGTATAACTTTCACAAATTACAACAGGATGCAAAAAAAATGGTGGCACTGCCAGAACTGCTGTAATGGGTACATTGCCACTGGTGCAGGCCCAGGAGAGTGGGGAGCGGAGACCACAGTGGTGCTCCGAAGTTCTCAACCATCAGTCCTAATGGTAGCAGGTCCTTGAATGCTTTAAATGGCATGTTGAAGGAGCCAATGGTGTTTGTAAGTAAATTCATGCATCCACGACGGGCCTGCCCAAGATGGTGGTGTCTCTGATTGGCATCAGCTAAGAGGGGTTGGAGACCCCTCTCAGAGGGGTTGGAGGGCCCTAGAAATGGGAAGACCACCTTGAGAAGGAGAAGCAGAGTCCACACTACACGGAAGCTGACTGCAGCAGCGAGGGGCTCAGTATCTGAAAAAACCCATGTAGGCTGCATGCTGTGGGTGACTTGAGGTTGGGGGACCAACAAGGCTGTGTGCTGCTGGAGATTTGCTCATGGGACGCAAGAATTGGAGTTGGGATTTGAGAGGGTGCTGAGGGCAAGAGGGTTCCTGAAGGGCCTTGCATGCTGAAGGCTTCCTGATTGTGTTGGAGGTTTGGATCTGGAGCTCACATGGCCAATGAATCAAGCAGGAGTCTATGTGGCTGCAGAGGCTGCAGGATCACTCAAGGTGAATCCATAGACACTCAAAGCTTCTGAAGTGATTCTCTTTTACTCATACTGTAAGGGGCACTGGGCAATACTAATGGCGACGCTTTGTCTGTCTGATGGCAGGCAAAAATTAAAGTTAAATTTTTAATGTATTATTACGTGATAATAAAAGGAACCTTGAACCTTGAAGAACACCACAGATTTTTGAACGGACACCCCAAAAAAGCACAAAACCTATCGACCGATCTGCACACTCATTAACCCACTAACTCAACAGGACACTTTGGCCCTCACTCCTAATTCTCACTAAACTGACACCCGTTCCATCACAGTTCCACACAATCATCCAAGAATTCCTCAATATTTTGTCTACTCTGCTCTCTTCAAAGCTGTTTTCCAATGTGGGTGAAGGCACCAGACAGTCTACAAGTGGTGCACTTTTGAGAAGCCTAGAATTACAGCACCTGGCCATCTTTATCATTTGAGAAGTAAACTTTATTCACCAAAAATATCAGAAGTATGAAAACAGGGCATGGCTTTATTTAGATTCATAATGTCTTTCAGTCTGCTCAACTGTAGTTTTATCAGGTCTATACATATGCAGTGTTAACACCTTCTGTGTACAGAGAATTTTTACATCTACTTTTGCACAGGACTTGTACCCTCAATGTGCAAATGATCACCAACCCTCATGTTTTTGAGATGTGGAAGAAACCCATGCACTCACAGGAAAACTGTGCGAACTCCACACAGTCAATAATGGAGATCAGAATTGAAGTCTGATGGCTGAATCTCTTCATCTTTTGTTCTCCAGGGATCTCAATGTCAAGTGAATATGAGGGCTGTGAAGCAGCTTTCTGTGAAAGTTAGCTGTGATTTGGCCAATCATGGAAATTGATCAAATTGTCATGCCCTCATGAAACTAACACGATTTTTCAAATTAAAGTTGCTGGACAGCAAAGTAAATTATTTTTCATGGAATCCCAGATAGAAGACATGGTTGAGTAGCTTCTTTGGAACTGAATGCCTTCGGTTAATAGAGCTATGAGTGAAATCTTGCAAATAGAACATTTATAACACAAGGGAGGACAAAGGGATGGAGGCAGGGTTGGAGGTGGGAGATGTATTTGGCCAATTACACATATGTCAGTGTAGAGCTCGTCGAAAGAACCAAAGACTTGTTGATCCAAACCAAGGCTTTTATTAGCAAAAGACCGGAGCTCTTCACAGGTGGCCGACCAGTCCGGAATGATCCGACCTGGCTAGGGACACAACCCTTTAAGGCCCAAACAATAGGTGTGGCTTAGCTCTCAGCCAATCGCTGTAAGCACAGTCTAGATACAGTAACTATATACACTATGTACATTGGTGATAGATCTGTACTATCACATTCACCCCTTCTTGGAGAATTGACCCGGGAAAAAAAAAAAAAAAACAAAAACGAGGGAGAGAATGAAAAGGAAGGGGTAGGTCAAGGACTGTAGCGGTCAGGGGGTCTGACCATCCGGCGTGACCGCCGTGGTGCCGGGATTGGGGTCGCTGGAGTGGTGTCACCAGCGGGCTCATCGGGTGCGACTGCTCCGTCACTCAATTCCCCAGTCGTTTTGTCGGCAGGGTGGCCCGAGTCATTGGGGTGCTGTTGGTCCTTCTGTTGCGGCACGGGGCCTGGAGCATAAGGAGTTGGGGGGTTTGCTGGGTCTACCGCGTCCTGAGCTAGGTCCCGCACCGAAACAGTGTCCTCCCGCCCGTCTGGGAACTCCACGTATGCGTAATGTGGGTTCGCGTGGAGTAGAGTCACTCGGTCGACCAAGGGGTCGTTCTTTGAGTGCCGGACGTGGCGTCGCAAAAGGACGGGGCCAGGGACGGTGAGCCATGCCGGTACAGTGGTTCCCGATTCGGATTTCCTCGGGAAAAGGAACATCCTTTCGTGGGGGGTGGCATTTGTTGCAGTACATAGGAGGGAGCGGATGGAGTGTAAGGCACTAGTGAGAACCTCCTGCCAGTGAGAGGTGGGGAGACCTTTAGACCGGAGAGCCAGTGTAACCGCTCTCCATATGGTGGCATTCTCCCTCTCGACCTGGCCATTACCGCGTGGGTTATAGCTCGTGGTCCTGCTTGAAGCAATACCACACTCCAGAAGGTACTGTTGCAGCTCTGCACTCATGAATGAGGACCCCCTATCACTGTGGATGGAATTGGGGTACCCGAAGATGGTGAAAATACTGTGAAGGGCCTGTATCACTGAGGTGGCAGTGGTGTCTGGGCAGGCCACAGCGAATGGGAAGCGGGAGTATTCGTCGATGGCCGTAAGGATGTAGGTATTACGGTTGGTCGACGGTAGGGGTCCCTTAAAGTCTACGCTAAGACGCTCGAAGGGGCGGGTGGCTTTGATGACGTGGGAGTTATCCGGACGGAAGAAGTGGGGCTTGCATTCGGCGCACACCGAACAGGCTCGGGTCATGGAGCGGATCTCCTCAACTGTGTAGGGTAAGTTGCGCGCCTTGACAAAGTGAGCAAACCTAGTGACCCCTGGATGACAGAGCGCCTCATGGAGTTTCCGTAGTCTGTCCATCTGTATGCTGGCGCACGTCCCCCTTGAGAGCGCGTCAGGCGGGTCGTTGAGCTTACCAGGCCGGTACAGGATGTCATAGTTAAAGGTGGAGAGTTCGATTCTCCATCTGGCGATTTTGTCGTTTTTTATCTTACCACGCTGGGTGTTGCTGAACATGAAGGAGACCGCGCGTTGATCAGTCAACAGTGTAAAGCGCCTCCCAGCGAGGTAATGTCTCCAACGACGTACCGCTTCAACTATGGCCTGGGCCTCCTTCTCGATCGAGGAGTGTCTACTCTCCGGACCCTGGAGGGTTCTGGAGAAGAAGGCTACAGGCCGACCGGCCTGGTTCAAGGTGGCTGCCAGGGCGAAGTCGGATGCATCGCTCTCGACTTGAAACGGGACAGACTCATCGATCGCGTGCAGCGTCGCAGCAGCGATGTCAGATTTGATTCGATCGAAAGCCGCTGTGGCTTCGGTCGAGAGGGGAAAAGAGGTGGTCTTGATAAGAGGACGTGCCTTGTCGGCGTAGTTTGGAACCCATTGGGCGTAATAAGAGAAAAGGCCCAGGCAGCGTTTGAGAGCTTTCTGGGTATGCGGGGAGGGTAAGTCCATTAAGGGACGCATGCGGTCAGGATCTGGCATGACTATCCCGTTTTCCACCACACAACCTAGAATAGCGAGTCGTGTGGTCCGGAAAACACGCTTGTCCAAATTGTAAGTCAGGTTTAGCTGACGGGCAGTTTGAAGAAATTTGTCTAGGTTGGCGTCATGGTCCTGCATGTCGTGGCCACAGATGGTGATATTGTCCAGATACGGGAAGGTAGCGGTTAGCCCGTTCTGGTCCACCATCCTGTCCATTTCCCGCTGGAAGACCGCGACACCATTTGTGACCCCGAATGGTACCCTGAGAAATTGATATAGCCGCCCATTCGCTTCAAAGGCCGTGAATGGTCGGTCCTCGCAGCGGATCGGGAGCTGGTGGTAGGCCGAACGTAGGTCAATAGTGGAGAAAATGCGGTACTGGGCGATCTGGTTCACCACATCCGTGATGCGTGGCAGGGGGTACGCATCCAGGAGTGTGAAGCGGTTAATGGTCTGGCTATAGTCGACCACCATCCGTAGTTTTTCCCCATTCTTGACAACCACCACCTGGGCTCTCCAGGGGCTTGAACTGGGTTCGATGATGCCCTCATCCAGCAATCTACGCACCTCACTCCTAATGAATTGCCTGTTTTCGTAACTATATTGCCGACTTTTGGTGGCCACAGGCTTCCAGCCAGGGGTGAGGTTTGCGAAGAGTGCTGGCGGGGCAATCCGGAGTGTGGAAAGGCCGCAGGATTGGCCCCGGGGCACGGGGGCGGGTTGCTCGGGTGCTTCGGGAGTGGGGCGATGGCAGACCGAGAGGGGGGCGTGGGGTCCCCCAAAGTGTAGGGACACCGTTTGGAACTGACACTGGAAGTCTAATCCCAGCAACACTGGGGCGCACAATTGGGGAAGGACGAATAATTTAAAGTGGGTGACCGTCACGCCCTGTACTTCCAGCGTGGCGATGCAATACCCCTTTATCCCAGTCGAGTGCGACCTCGTCGCTAATGAGATCCTCTGGGTAGTGGGGATAATGTCAAGTCCCCAACGGAGGGCCAGATCTGGCTGGATAAAACTGTCAGTTGACCCAGAGTCAAATAAGCAATTGGTGTAGTGTCCATGCACTTTAATCAGTTCCATTGCTCTGGTGAGGGGATGAGAGCATTGCTGGTTTAATGTTATTGAAGCAGTTGACAGGCGAGTTTTGCGCGATGACGTCACGCAACGGGATGACGTCACGCAACGGGATGACGTAGTCAACGCTCGAGGAGAAGGTTGGAGAACCTCCCGGAAGTGCTGTTGTGGCAGGTGAATGGTAAGTAGTGGGGTTTGTAGTTGCTCGTGATCGGTGGTCGGGCCCTGGCGGTCGTCAGCGATGGATGCTAGGGTGAGCACCTGGTTGGCCGCGGGGGTGGCTGCGGCGGCGGTAGCGTCGGCCCCGGGGGTGTCTGTGGCGGCAGCAGCAGCGGCGGTAGCGTCGGCCCCGGAGGTGTCCGTGGCGGCGGCAGCAGCGGCGGTAGCGTCGGCCCCGGGGGTGTCTGTGGCGGCGGCGGCAGCAGCGGCGATAGCGTCGGCCCCGGGGGTGGCTGTGGCGGCGGCAGCAGCGGCGGTAGCGTCGGCCCCGGGGGTGTCCGTGGCGGCGGCAGCAGCGGCGGTAGCGTCGGCCCCGGGGGTGGCTGTGGCGGTGGCAGCAGCGGCGGTAGTGTCAAGTGTTCCGCACGGGGGCGAGAGGCAGGCCATCACCATGGTTGCGACGGTGGGTTGCCCCTTCCGGGTTCGGCGTCTCCGTGACGTCAGGCGTTGCCGTGCAGGGGAGCCCTCGCTCTCATTGGACGAGAGCTCTGGGGAAGAAGAGTTTGAATGGGATAGTGGCGGTTGAGCTTCACACGAGGCACTGTGTTTGCTGGCGGCCATTTTAGACCTACAGACTGCAGCAAAGTGGCCGTTTTTAAGGCACTTCTGGCACCTGGCTTTTCTTGCTGGGCACTGGGACCTGCTGTGCTTGTCCCTCCCGCAGAAATAACATTTCGGGTTCGCACGGGGCAGGGTAGCAGCAGCCGACAGGCCGTCAGGGGTAGGGTAGAAGGGCACTTTACTCACATCAGAACGAGGGGTCCAGTCCCTAGAGAGCTCGGTGGACTTTAAGGCTGCATCCTCCATTGTGATTGCAATCCGGGCCACGTCCTCTAGTTTTTCTACCCCTTGTTCGAGCAAACGCAGCCTCACTTCGTTTGATCGGAGCCCGGCCACATAGGCATCCCGGACGAGGTCGCTAGTGATCTCGGCAGCAGTTTTGTCCACACAGTTACAGTCCTTGCCCAATGCCTTTAATACTTGTAAATATGCTCTGCTGGACTCACCGGGCTGTTGCTTCCTCGACGCAAGCACGAGCCGGGCATGAACTCTGTTCACCGGTTGATCATACAGTCCTTTCAGTACCTTTATGGCTGCGGTGTAAGTGGTCTCATCCTGGATGTTCTCGTAGACTCTCAAGGACACCATAGACAGCAATGCTGTTAGACGCTGGTTATCCTCCTCCACCTCAATGAATCTCAGGAAGTTTTCAAAGTTCAGCAGCCAGAAGTTAAAGGCTTTGAAGACTGTAGCTGACTGTGGGTCGATATCAAGTTTTTCTGGCCGAGTTAAACGCTCCATCCCTTTCAAAAAAAATTCTTTTTGCTAATAAAATTGTAGAGCTCGTCGAAAGAACCAAAGACTTGTTGATCCAAACCAAGGCTTTTATTAGCAAAAGACCGGAGCTCTTCACAGGTGGCCGACCAGTCCGGAATGATCCGACCTGGCTAGGGACACAACCCTTTAAGGCCCAAACAATAGGTGTGGCTTAGCTCTCAGCCAATCGCTGTAAGCACAGTCTAGATACAGTAACTATATACACTATGTACATTGGTGATAGATCTGTACTACCACAGTCAGTCAAAATATATTCCTTCAGCCAAATTCTGCACTAATTGTGTAGCCCAGCAGGTTACAACTCCTCAACTCTCAACAGGATCTGGATGAGTAAGGAATGGCAGATGGAATTTAACATTGAAAATTGTGAGGTGTTAAATTTTGGGAAGTTAAACCAGGGCAGGACTTGCACAGTAAATTGTCGGGCCCTAAGGTGTGTTGTGGAACAGAGAAACAGAGGGGTATGGGTTTAGAATTCATTGAAAATGGCAACACAGGAAGACAGGGTAGTGAAGGTAGCATTTAGCACAGCTGTTTTCATTTATCAGGGCATTGAGTACAAGAGTTGAAACATCATGTTAAAACTACACAAGTTGTAAGTGAAACCATGCTTGGAGCACTATGTGCAGTTCTGGTCATTTATCACTAGTGGTGAGGAAGGTTGGATCATATTCAAGGATTCATCTTCAAACCTAAATGAATATATCATGGGAGTCATCTACTTTATCAGGACCCATGTGGATGAGTCTGTGCCCACACGCACATACCGTGAGTACCCAATCAAAAGCCAAGGATGAATCAAAGGATTTGCAACAGGCTTAGGGCTAGTTCAATGGTGTTTCAGACAAGTGATCCAAATTACTACAAAAAGTCCTGGTATGATCTAGGAAGGCTATCTTAACAGCTAGAAACTGAATCATGTACTTGCCAGCTATGACAGGGGTTGCAAGTCATTATATCCTAAAAGGTGAAGCTAACATCATAAATGTAATGCTTCAGTCCCCAATGAGCTAAACATCTTTTAAACTCGGTTTGAAAAGGTGAATTCAACTACATCAGTGAGAATCCCTGCAATAGCTAGCCACCTTGTGATATCAGGCAAACATCAGAACATCCTTCAAGAGGGTGAACCCTCACAAGGTGTCAGGCCCTGATGGTGTACTTGGCAGGGTACTGAAAATCCATTCCAATCATCCAGCTGGAGTGTTCATGAAGATTTTCACTCTCTCATTCTTGCAGTCAGAGGTTCCCACCTGCTTCTAAAGGGCATCTATCATAAAGGTGCTCAAGAGGAGCAGAGTGAGCTGCCTCAATGCTTAGGAGTACTCACATGAAATGCTATGGGAGGCTGGTCATGGCCTGAATTAACTTGCACCTAAGTAAAGACCTCGACTCACTGCAATTTGCCTACTGCCACAAAAGTTCCACCGCAGATGCAATATCACTGGCTCTCCACTCATCCCTGGATCACCTGGTCAACAGTAATACATACATCTAGTTAGTTTTCTTTGATTACAACTCACCTTTCAACACCATCAACCCCTCAGTACTGGTCAGCAAGTGTCAAAACATGGGCCTCTGCACCTCCCTCAGCAATTTGATCTTTGACTACCTCAGCAGAAAACCACAGTCAGTGTGAATCAGAATCAATGTCTCCTCCTCACTGACAATCAACACAGGTGGACCTCAAGAATGTGTGCTTAGCCCACTGCTCTACTATCTCCACATCATGAATGTGTGGCATGGCACAACTCAAATGCCACCTCCTAATTTGCCAATGACACCAAGTTGTCGGCAGAATCACAGACAGCAATGAAGAGGCATACAGGAGGGAGATAGATCAGCTAGTTGAGTGGTGTTGCAACACTAACCTTGCAATTAATGTTAGCAAAACTAAGGAAATGATTGTGGACTTTAGGAAGGAAAAACTGGGAGAACACAAACCAGTCCTCTTCGAGGTGTCAGCAGTAGACAGGGTGAAGAACTTCAAATTCCTGGGTGTCAACATATGTGAAGATCTATCCTGGGGCCATCATATCCAGACAATTATGAAGAAGGCTCCAGTGGCTACATTTCATTGGAAACTTGAGGAGATTTGGTATGTCACCAAATTTTGGTACGTCACTAAACTCTTGCAAATTTATATAGGTGGACCGTGGAGAGCATTCTGACTGGTTGCATCACTCTCTACATGGGACAGGAAATTGCTACTGAGGGTTCTGAACTTGGCCAGTGTTATCACTGGTATTAGTCTTCACTCCAATAAGAACATCAATAAGAGTTAATGTCTCAAGAAAGCAGCCTCCATCATCAAGGACTCGCACCACACAGACCATGCCCTCTTCACACTGCTACCATCTGGAAGGAGATACAGGAGCCTGAAGACGAACATCCAATGTTATAAACATAGCTTCTTCCCATCCACCATCAGATTTCTGAATTACCTATGATCTGCAGACACTACCTCACTTTTTGTTTCTCTTGTTTGTACTAATTTATTTATTTTTAAATACTGATTTATTCGAATGTAGCCTATAGCAATTTTTGGACCTGTATTGCACAATACTTCTACGGCAAAACATTGAATTTCATGACATGTTCATGATAATACACCTGATTTTGATTCGGATTCTATCAGTAGGAAAGATATCCTTAAACTGTGAAAGCTATGGAACAGATTCACAGAAGTTACCAGACTAACGGGGGTTGAGTTATATGGAAAGAGAGGATAGGCTGGGCCTTTTTTTCTGCAGGGGTTGAAGGATGAACTTAAAGAAGGATATAAAATTATGAAAGGAGTGGATGACCATCTTTTACCCAGGAAAGAGAGACTAAAACTAGACAGCATGGATTTAAGGTGAGAGTACAAAGATGCATACATCAGGATAATCATTATTGACCACAGTTTACCATTCAACACCATCATTTCCTCAAAACTGATCAGAAAATATCAAGACCTGAGCCTCAATATCCCACTGTGTCATTGAATCATGGATTTCCTCACCTCCAGACCCCAATCAGGTGGATTAGCAAAAACATCTCCTTCACAATTTCCAACGGCACCGGAGCACGACGGGACTATATACTTAGCTCCCTGATCTACTCGTGTGACTCGGTATGACAACACCATTTACACATTTGCTGATATTACCACAGTAGAGGGCTGTATAAAAATGAGAAGAGTCAGAATATAGGAGGGAAATTGAAAACTTGGCTGAACGGTATATTAACAATATCCTCTCACTCAATGACATCAAAACCAAGGAACTCATTGAAGACTTTGGGAAGGGAAAACCAATGATTATTGGGAAGATCAGAGGTGGAGAGGGTGAACAAATTTAAATTCCTGGGAGTCACTACCTCAGAGGACCTTTCCTGGATCCATTATAACTAATGCTTTCGTGAAAAAAATCATGTCAATGCCTCTACTTTCTTTAGAGCTTACGGAGGTTTGATATGACATGGGAAACCTTAGCAAACTTCTACCGATGTGCAGTGGAAATTATGGCCTGGTATGGGGGGCACCAACACCTCTGAGTGAAAAGACCTGTGAAAAGTAGTGGACACAGCCCAGTACATCATAGGCAAAACTCTCCCCACCATCAAGAAAATCTAGGTAGAATGCTGCCATCAGTAAGCAGAAGCAATCATCAAGGATCCACAGCACTTAGGACATGTTCTTTCTTGCTACTGCCATCAGGAAAGAGGTATACATGCCACAAGTCTCCTACCATCAGGTTTCAGGAACAGTTGCTATGCTTCCACCATCACACTCATTTAAGCACTCTGAATATTTTTTTTCTGTATTGCACAGTTGGTTTACATGTCTGTCTTTGTTTATATTTCTCTCTTTTTCTTGAGTTCAATTTGTACTACCAATACTTTGAAATTATGCCTGGCCAATGGCAAAATGAATCCCAGGGATGTTATGTACCCTCACAATAACTTTGAATTTGAATTTAAAAGGGTCCTGAAGGGAATTTTTTCAGAGGGTAATAGAATGTGGAATGAGCTGACAGAGAGAAAAAAATGATTGAGACAGCTACAATTGCAACATTTAAAAGTCATTTTAAATAAAACTAGAAAATTGGCTGGTATGTATGAGTTGGATTAAAGAGTTTGTTTTTGTGCTGTAGAACTCTGATACTATTTCTCTAAGCACAGATATTTCTTAAGTGTGGTAAATACGTCTGCTCCAGATTCCTGTCATTACCTGGGTGAATAAAATTTTCCTGAGCTTCTCTCATTTTTTCTGCCATTTATTTTAAATATATGCTGAAAGACAAGAATACTATTATGAAAATAAAGTGAAAATATTTACAGTCACAAAGAATAATTTTCCCAAAGATTTCATTGCATGTCCCTTCACAATAATGATTGTGAAACAATTTCAAAGATATCTAATCCAATCCAACCTGTGTTAAAGTTAGATTTTATGTCGATCTTTCTTTTTAAGCTATTTTTGTTGAAATTTGCAATAATAGAAAAATTAAACAGTACAATTATATATTGAAATACAAATTACAAGAGAAAGAAAAAAAACATCCTCGTTAATTTAAAACCCATACTACCACTATACAAGGTTGTGGAAAAGAAAACTAATATGTGGGTATTAAGTGACGACAACCTGGAAATAGACAGTGCAGCATCGAAGCTTATAACAAGCCTAAAACTTTAGATTGTGGTAACGGTCCATTAAAGGGCCCCATGTCTTTAGGAGATTAGTATTTGAAGCCATGAAAGACCCCAACAATGAAGACGCTGTTTACATCCGGTACCGCATGGATGGCAGTCTCTTCAATCTGAGGCGCCTGCAAGCTCACACCAAGACACAAGAGAAACTTGTCCGTGAACTACTCTTTGCAGACGATGCCGCTTTAGTTGCCCATTCAGAGCCAGCTCTTCAGCGCTTGACGTCCTGCTTTGCGGAAACTGCCAAAATGTTTGGCCTGGAAGTCAGCCTGAAGAAAACTGAGGTCCTCCATCAGCCAGCTCCCCACCATGACTACCAGCCCCCCCACATCTCCATCGGGCACACAAAACTCAAAACGGTCAACCAGTTTACCTATCTCGGCTGCACCATTTCATCAGATGCAAGGATCGACAATGCGATAGACAACAGACTCGCCAAGGCAAATAGCGCCTTTGGAAGACTACACAAAAGAGTCTGGAAAAACAACCAACTGAAAAACCTCACTAAGATAAGTGTATACAGAGCTGTTGTCATACCGACACTCCTGTTCGGCTCCGAATCATGGGTCCTCTACCGGCACCACCTACGGCTCCTAGAACGCTTCCACCAGCGTTGTCTCCGCTCCATCCTCAACATCCATTGGAGCGCTTACATCCCTAACGTCGAAGTACTCGAGATGGCAGAGGTCGACAGCATCGAGTCTACGCTGCTGAAGATCCAGCTGTGCTGGATGGGTCACGTCTCCAGAATGGAGGACCATCGCCTTCCCAAGATCGTGTTATATGGCGAGCTCTCCACTGGCCACCGTGACAGAGGTGCACCAAAGAAAAGGTACAAGGACTGCCTAAAGAAATCTCTTGGTGCCTGCCACATTGACTACCGCCAGTGGGCTGATAACGCCTCAAACCGTGCATCTTGGCGCCTCACAGTTTGGCGGGCAGCAACCTCCTTTGAAGAAGACCGCAGAGCCCACCTCACTGACAAAAGACAAAGGAGGAAAAACCCAACACCCAACCCCAACCAACCAATTTTCCCCTGCAACCACTGCAATCGTGTCTGCCTGTCCCGCATCGGACTTGTCAGCCACAAACGAGCCTGCAGCTGACGTGGACTTTTTACCCCCTCCATAAATCTTCGTCCGCGAAGCCAAGCCAAAGAAAGAAAGATTTGAATCTTTAATGGCATATCTATTTTGTCTAAACTTAAACAAAACATAATATAATTTAACCATTATGTATGTGTCAGTGGAGTATTATCCTTCCATTTAATCAAAATTGCACATCTGGCCATCAATGAAGTAAAAGATAAAATTCGGTTTTGAGTTGAAGTCAATAAAAAGTCATTATCTTGAAATAGTCTGAAAAGGGAAATTAAAGGACAAGGTCCAATTTAACCTTAAGAATCATCGATAATGTTTGAAAAATATCTTTCCAAAATTTTTCTAAACTAGGGAAAATCCAAAATATGTGATTCAAAGAAGCCATGGCAATTTTACATTTGTCACAGAGAGGATTTATATCAGAATAAAAATGAGATAATTTAACTTTAGTCACATGTACTCAATGGACCATCTTAAATTGTAATAAGCAAAATTGTGCACAAAGGGAGATTGTATTAATCAGATTACAAATGGTATTAAATTTTACTAATTTTAGGGTCCTTTTTTATCTTTCTCTTTATACGAGTTAATTGATAATTTGATATTTAAACATAGTTTGAGAATATGGGTACATTTTAGAAGGTTTTTTGGATTTCAAAATTTTTGAATTGATAGTCCTATTATATCTAATCATCTTTTTCTACCTTTGTTGAAGGATGAAACTTTTAATGATTGGCAAAGATTAGGCATTAACTGTTTAAGAGACTTCTATTCAAAATAATTTTGCTTCTTTTGAATAATTAGTGTAAAATTTAACTTACTAAACCTACATTTTTTTAGATATTTACCAGTTAGACATTTTGTTCAATCTCAGATCCCTGACTTTCCACAAATTCCTGATGCAAATATTTTTGATTTATTTTTTGATTTACAACTTTCTCATAAATATTCAATATCTCTTATTTACAACAATTTGCTTGATTTAAGAATGGACTTATTAGTTAAGATCAAGAGAGACTTGGAACAAGATTTGAATCTTTCATTCTCTGATGATGCTTGGGATTCCATATATAATCTGATTAATACGTAGATCTTTATGCAGAGTCAAAATATTTTGGATTTCTTTGAGTTTCTAAAGCAATTTGGAGCATGTCCCTAAATCATTTACATTTTCAGGTCTATTGGCAAGAATATATTTTAATACAGATAAAATGATGAATGAAAAGAAGTTTATAAAGTATATGAAGGAATTATCTCTCTTTCCAAACAGCAGGAACTGGGTGGTTCTGTTTTCTTTTCTCTGTTCATTTTCCTCTTGTAGTCATTCAGCTCTTAAATTTTAAAATTTGATTTAAAATTTAAAAATTTTTAAATTTAGAGATACAGCACAATATCAGGCCCTTCCAGCCCATGAGCCTGAGCTGTCCAAATATTCCAATTAACCTACAACCCCTGTATGTTTTGAAAGGTGGGTGGAAACTGGAGCACCTTGAGGAAACGCATGCAGATAAGGGGAGAACATACAAACCCCTTACAGACAGCACCGATTCAAACCCAGGTCGTTAATTGCATTGTGCAATTAAATTGCAAATCTGAGACAGATTGGACTCTTATAACAAAATATTAGTGGCATCCTGTGGCAATTCAGTTAGAATGGTTGATGCTCATTTTTTTCACAAGGTCCACTAAAAATGACAATAATTTCCCATGTTCCTAAGTACCCAATGGAATATTTTCAGACAATATTTATCCAATATTTCCTTACAAAATACTGCTAAATAATGAGAAGCTTTATAAAAGCAGCAGGTTTTAAGATGGAGGTAGAGATACATAATTATTTAAAAAGGGAATTTCAATAGAAGTGTAAGGGACCAGAGGTGGAGAAGCATGAAGGATCCCATTAGGGCTGGAGCAGTTTACAGAAATAGGGAGGGGAAAGCTCAAGGACTGATCTGAACACATGATTAAGTCAAAGCCCCATCAGTTAAAGTCTGGCCAAGCCAATGTTTTCCTCTATTGTTAATTTCTCACGACACCTCCATCTACTTATGAAACAACTCTTTGTTTATCTTTGTAATCTTTTCCCATTCAATGCCACAATATCTAACTTTTTCTTAGACATGCCTCTTTTATGCTCATCCCATCTCAACTCTGGCTTCATCTCCCTGTCTCTCTTAATCTGCTGCCTACAAAGTGATTTTCTTTTTTTATATCTTTATTTCCTTGTGAGCTGACTTTGCATCATTCCTTCAGCCTTCCTATAATCTTTCTCACATGTCTTTTGCTTTTGATGCACATCAGCTTTTTATCTGGCAAATTTCAGCTTTACTCTTTTCCATATATGCCCTCTGTTTTCCCTTATCTCTCTCTCTCAAATCTTTCATCCAATTAATTCTTTATTTCTCTCACTTTTCCTCCCTCATTCTCTCTTTCTATGCTATCTGACAATAATCAAGACCCACCCCACCCAGAAATCGTGTGCACAATCGGTCTTCCATGACTAAAATAGGAAGTGGACATCAAAATTCTTAGCTAACTGAGGTTACAGAAAATAAAGATTAAGTATCCTAGAAGACTTAAGTAAACATGAATAGACCAGGAATGGGAGTGTGACCAAGGAACAGGACTGCTTGGGAAAGAATATTGTGCAAAAGCTGAAAGCAGTAGGATTGAGTTAGGCTAGATTGCACAAATGTTGCTCAAGGGATTGAACCTAGAAGCCAGCAAGATGAATTAAAAGTTGAGTTTAATATCTAAACAGAACATGAATTTAATTTTGCTTTCGGAACGATTGCAAAGGACAGCTTTACAAATTTGCACTGTATTAATCAGTCATCAGTAGATACACAATGTAATTTAGATATGAGCCCCGTCAAGACAAGTTGCACAATGTTTCCAATATAAAATTTACAAAACCCTTTTCATCGTGAATGCCACCATTATGTTGTTGATGTGGGCTTAATGCACATTTGTAAATTGATTTATCTAAAATATGCCAGTTATATATTTAGAAATTGTTTGCACTAAATTAATCAACTTTTGGTGCTTGAAGAAGTCAAAGGAACTTCAGAAGCACTACCTTTAAGAGTGCCATAACATCTGATGGCTCTCCTTTTACATTGACTATTACTTCCCTCATAGGAAAACAGGGATGGAAGAACTGGCCAATAACATCTCCCTCTGTGCTGATAACACATTTATAGATAGGACAGAACCAGAGATTAATGGCTTCATAGAATCTAATATAGAGACTGAATTCTATTGTTTTAGTAGATAAAGAGCCTTATGAGGATAAATTATTAACTTTGTCCCATCTTGAAAGTAGAAAATAAAGCAAAATTCATTAAACAGAAGAAATTATTGGCTGCACTTTGTATCCCCAGTAATACCAATCTCCAAACAGAACATGTTTGTATGGCTGCAAAGGTTAAGCATGAAATTTAATATGATCTAAAGAAATGATGTAGTATTGGCCCAGAATACTACATTTTGCTCATAACCTGATGAATGGCTCAAGCCTGAAACATTGGTTGCGGTATACATCTTTACCTTTGCTATATAGAGTATGCTGTTTGACCTGCTGAATTTCTCCAGCATTGTGTTTTTACCTTTTTATGAGGTTTTCTGTTGTCTCATCTAATCCTGCATGAGTACAAATTTGGTTTCACTCAGGGACCAACATATCGACTACAACATGCAAATTTTCCTTCCCATATCTAACTTAACTTGAAAGTTCTTGGTTCTGATGCTACTTTCTTTTTTTCTTTGGCTTGGCTTCGCGGACGAAGATTTATGGAGGGGTAAATGTCCACGTCAGCTGCAGGCTCGTTTGTGGCTGACAAGTCCGATGCGGGACAGGCAGACACGGTTGCAGCGGTTGCAGGGGAAAATTGGTTGGTTGGGGTTGGGTGTTGGGTTTTTCCTCCTTTGTCTTTTGTCAGTGAGGTGGGCTCTGCGGTCTTCTTCAAAGGAGGTTGCTGCACACCGAACTGTGAGGCGCTAAGATGCACGGTTTGAGGAGAGATCAGCCCACTGGCGGTAGTCAATGTGGCAGGCACCAAGAGATTTCTTTAGGCAGTCCTTGTACCTCTTCTTTGGTGCACCTTTGACTACTAAACATTGCAGAATTAAACCATCAGCTCCTCTCTTAACAAAGTCCTGTTTGTATATACTGATCTCCTTGCTAATATCCAAGATCTCTAGTTTTTGCTTCTTTTTTGGAAACTGTGCACATGGTTCCACAGGAAATTTAATTTGCTTATATCATTTTTTCCCCTCATTTGTTTTTAACTATTTTATACTAGTGATCTCCCTAGCTATTTGTCTCAACCTTAATCCTTCTTTTGTCTGACTTTTCTTAAAATTTCTATTTTTTTTTAAACAGTCAGATTTGACCCTCTTCTAAGATCCCACCTAAGCTGCAGTGTTGGTGATACTTTAGAGTCATGGAATCATGCAGGATGGAACTGGTCCTTCATCCAACTCACAAATGCTCACCAAGTTGACATTTTGAGATCACCCTGTTTGCCTGCATTTTGTTCATATCCTTCTCAGCTCTTCCTAATTTTCTTCTCTCTTTATTGCTCGTGTTGTTATTTGAAGGAAACTTTAGAGTTCTTCTTGTGTCTGGGCCAGCAATTACCCCTCAACCAAAGAAAAAACAAAAGCTGTGTGAATAGCATAAATATTAAAAAGAGCAGAAATTGCTGGAAATGGTCAGCAGATCAGAACAAATTTTACCCACACTGCATGATCTGAAGAGCTATTTTTAAATAAGAACCTGACATTGATACGGTTACTTAGTTTATGGGAACCTGCTGTTTGGAATTTGTCAGCCTTACTTCTCCATATTGCCACAGCCACAACACAGTATCTCATTGTCAGTGCTGTATTTTTGGAACTCCTGTAATATTGATACACACCCTAACATGCAATTCTAAATTTGAGATGGAGTGTGTTTGACATTAAATGAGAACTGAAGATATTAAAGGTCTTTACTCAGCGCAATAAGCAGGCATTCTGGAAGAATCTCCCTCTCGGAAAGGAGTTCAATATCAGTTTATTATATACAAGGATATAATGCCCACCAAAATTCTTCTGTATATACTTATGTAAAAGTTGACCTCATGTAAAAGTCAATCCCTCTATTTGGAATTTTCTATATATCTCACGTAAAAATGGACTCTAAATTTACAACAAACTGATCAACAGTTGCAAGAACCAATACATAAATGTTACATAAAACATTATGGCACAGGCCCTTTAGCCTTGATGTCGTGCCAACACATATATTCCTTAAAAAATTACTAAACCCTCCATATCCTGTAACCCTCTATTTTTCTTCCATCCATGTGCCTGTCTAAGAATTTTTTAAATGCCTCCACCTCCATTCCTGGCAAAGCAAGGCATTCCAGGCACCCACAATGCTCTGCGTAAAACAAAAACCTTACCCCTGATGTCTTCCCTAAACTTTCCTCCCTTCATTTTACACACATGTCCTTTGGTGTTTGATATTCCTGCCCTGGGAAACAGGAGCTGGCTGTCCACCCTATCTATGCCTCTCATAATCTTGTAGTAAGTCTCCCCTCATCCTTCTATGCTATAAATTCCCAGATGCCAAACCTCCCTCATAAGACTTATTTTTCAATCCAGGCAACATCCTGATAATTCTCCTCTGCACCCTCTCCATGGCTTCCACATCCTTCCTATAATGAGGTGAATAGAACTGAACACGAGGAATTGAATTTTTTCTGTGTTATTTGATGTATAATTCATACCAACATTGGCATAAAGAGACAGCAGATAATTAAATAGGTCTTCAATGGTTGCATTTATAGAGTTTACTTCAACGCTTGGCCATCAACCATTCTTTGATTCTGACCAACTTCATCTTCTTCAGCCAAATGTCCCACCCCTTGCTCTAGTATTATTCCAATACAGTATTTCTCCAAGTCTACTTGCTCTCTGACCCATGGGTTTTTCGTCACCAAGGAGAAAGTTTGGATTAATCTTTTACCATTCCATTGAAAGACTGCCACTCTAATCAACCATCACTATCTCAGAAAGTGCTTCAATTACATTCAATTTACAACATGCTAGTGATGCCTTAATCGTTGCTATGTACAACTTCTTCCTTCTCTGGCTACTATATTTCATGCAATAAACAGTTCTGAACAACTGACTACATATTGTAACGTGACCACCAGGGCAGATGATCCAAAAATAACTATAATTTTGAGATGAGTTTGATGTTTTAAGATCCAATTAATTTTTAACCCATTATTCCTGTTCTTGTATTTATTGCTGTATTTATGAATAACTATACCTTCCAAGAGAAACATCTGAATCAATTTTCCATCAGGTTGTGAGGGAATGAAAGAGAAATCACCTGCATCTCCATCTTCAGTATTTGACCGGTGTTTGAACCATTAATGTTCTTTTTGCTGCTGAGATTAATGGTAATAACTACGATCTAAAGCTTTCACTTTATCATATTTATTTAGAACTAAACTATTCCATAAACAGTTCTTCTGATTAAACTGTTTCCAGATTTTCTTCAATAGCAAGGGCTGGAAGTCTAATTTCAGACTCTCAGGTATTTAAGGAACTGGATGTTCATTTTAAAAATGTATGAAGTAGCAAGGTTTCCTGGTTTCTTTATCTTCAGTTAGGAGATTTGGTATGTGGCCAAAGTCAAGAAAACATCTACAGCTGTTCCATGGAGAGCATTTTGTCTGGTCGCATCACTGTCTGATATGGAGGTGCCAATATTTAGGACAGGTAAAAACTCCAGAGGGTTGATAACTCAGCCGGTGCCATCATGGGCACCAGTCTTCACTCCTTCGAGAAGAAGCGGGGTCTTAATAAAACAGTCTCTATCCTCAAGGACCCCTACCACCCAGGCTATGCCTCCTTCATTCTGCTACTATTAGGGAAAAGGTAGAGAAGCCTGAAGACAAGCACTCAGTGGCACATGGTCAGCCTCTTGCCCTCTGCCATCAGATTTCTGAATGGACAATGAACCACAGACACTACCTCACTTTGTCTTTTTCCTTTTCTTGCGCTATTTTATTTATTTTTAAATGTGGTTTATAGAAATGTTTGCATTGTGACGCTGCTACAAAAACAAAGATTTTTTTGTGACATGTTCATGACAATAAATTCTGATTCTAATTCTGAAGGATCTTTTATTCCAAGCCAAATACACCCAAGAACACCGCCTATTGTATTCAATTAAAAAGCAAGCGCATCAGATACCAGCGAAGGGGATATAACCACAAATAGTGAAGACTATTCAGAGCAGTGGTGACAATTAGAGTGAAGCTCCCTTGATGCAAAATCTAAATTGCTTAAAGTAAATAAACAATCTTCATTAATAGCCTTCTGTGTCCATGTCATTCAATTAATGAACAATTTAGACAGGGACTGGACATTGATTATATATAATGGTCATTAATGAGTAATCTTCCAAATGAAGGCATATGTTAAGGGATTCTAACCATTCCATTCATGCATCTCTCATGACAAACAGTGGCAGACCTGATCTATGAGGAATAGAATGATTAATCTACTCATTGCTGGAGGAGTTCATTCTGGTCTGGATGACTTTTGAATAATGTGTATTATATTGAAGTTCAATACTATAAAATAAAATATCAAAATGTTTCAGCTTGTAACATGATCAACATCATTTAAATGGCGTGAACATTTAAAAAATCTTCTCTACTGTCTCCAACTGCATTTTTAAGAGAATAGAAATGTTTCCATTTTCAATATCCTGAGCAGTCTGGTAATAGTTTATTTGTAAAACACACCTCAAAGGAAATATTTATGTCCCATCATTGAACTGCATGCAGAATGGCTGCTTAGCAGTAGTTAAGATTTTCAACTCTGAGGAAAAGTTTATTTGAATTTAAAATTTTAGTTACTTGACATTCAACCTTACTGAATATAATTGAGGACACCTTTCAATGCGTTTCGAGCATTGAGAATTCTATTTAGTTGCAAGGAACATAATATTGGTCTTAAAGAATCCAGTTTTGGTAATTTTCTTCATGTCTCCTGAAACCTAACTGCAACAGAAAAGTCAACAGACCAGAACGATAAGAAGTGGAATATGTTGTACAGGTACAACAGAAGATTGAAGAATTACTGATAGTCCAGAGCACGATTCACATGATGGGCTAGAGAAGGGAAACATTGTAATGATGTGAGAAGACACCACTCTTTCTCTTAAGAGCACACTAATGTCACATGACACTTCATGGTCTGGAGAACAGAAGGACTATTTTACACTACCTCTATGAAAAACCAATATGGATTTCAGCATCAGTACTTTTACTTGTTTTCTTCTCAAGATCAAATCCTACATAATATTTTAAATGTAACCTATAAAAACCATCCTAAGACAATGGAAAACAATTAATCTTCAGAAGCATGAGCTAGACACATTATATAGTGGTCTTTGAATGTTTCATTCTGCTTCATGAATTTCAACTCACTTGCAATATGGATGCATGCATTGATGTAGAGTGCCTTATAACTCAAAGCATCATGCGATTTTTTTTGATAGACGGCTTTAGCTTGCTTGATGGAAAAAGAATCATTACTTAATCAGGCATGCCATAGTCAATACTGGTACCTCACAGCCCCAGCAAAGGTGTCCTACCCTTGGGTGTTGACTGTAAGGAGTTTATATGCTCTCTCCATGGCAGATTCTCTACTGGGTGCTCAGATTTCCTCCCACATCTGGAGATGTGGGAGCTAATTAGCTGTTGTTTCACTCTTTGGTGTGAGCAAGTCTACGCCGTATGTTCGGGTTCTGTTCTGATTGACTGGTTGGATCTCAAAATGGATGTACGTTGGGCGTATGTTACTCCGGGCCGACACTGTAGTGAGGTGCTACTGCATAGTGAGAGAAGAATGACACACTGATTTATTGATCTCCCCAGCCCTACTTTACAGACCCAGCATCACGCCACTAGGCCCTGTATTTCTGCCGCTGCAGGCAGATGTGACGTCTCTGGCAAGCTGGCTTTTGATTGGCTGTGGTCCCCCCCATGCAGGTTCCTGGCCAGTAAAGGCCACGAGTGTGCATGGGCTTTCTGTGCTTGCTATGTTAGTCCATCATTCTGAGTGCCGGTTCGCTTGCCAGGTAGTGGGCTGCTACGACATGTTCTTAAACTGGAGCCGTGGCACTTTGTCCATGGTCCAGCCTGCCCAGTATTGGAAAGACCTGTTGTCTACCACCACCAGCACCTGGCCTGCGCTCACCTCCCCCACCTCGAACATTGGGTCCACCGTTGCCTTTGTGTCTCCAAAGTAGAACACATACTGCAGCCCATCAAAATAAACAGCTCCTGGATCCTCGGGACCTGATACGTAATTTTTATATTTACATATATTATTTATTTTAAATTTATAGTTTTTTTATGCAGATGGTTGTGAGTCACATAGGTTGTAAGGAGGGGACCACCTGTAGAACTAATGTGCATGTGTGAGGGAAAATATATTGCAGGTCCATAAGAAAGTAACGGGGAGAATGTGAGAGCCATCAAAGACCTAACAAGCTAAATGGACTTTTTCTGCATCATAATAATTAAATAAAATTAAGAGATAGTATATTTAAGATTTACACCTGGAATTTAAGTACCTCTTTAATTTAAAGGCATTTTATAAAGCTGAGTGCTCACTAACTCTGTACTGATTCTTGCAGCCCCTAAGTCTCACTTTTGAATTCTTTTACATAATGTTTTAAAAGCAGTCGGTTTACAAATTTCAATCAAGAACCATGAATTTCAACAGTGACATAAAATATTGCTTGTAATTACATCTGGATTATTGTCCCCATTAACATTAAATCATCTAGAACTTTTCGACACAGAAGAGAACAATTAAACTCTGATTTTCACGTCTACTTCCCTTCTTGTACTTTGTGATATTAACTTTATAGCCATAATTTATTATATGCTCCTTTTTATTTCTCAGTTTAGAAATAGGACCATGAACTCAGATTGCAAAATTAAAATGAATTTTAGCGATATAAGGAGTTATTTATTTTATTGTGTCATGACTAACTCTCCGAAGCATGGTTCTGCTCTCTCATGAGTAGAATACAATTCTATCCAGAGCAATTTATAAGGTGTTGCATCTACCTCCCACACCACACTAGCCACCCCAATGGCAGTTGCTGAGGAAATGCTCATTTGTTCTGCATCATGGAATGTTTAGGATCGTGGTCTGATATTCACAAGAATTGCTGTTGTAGTTTAAGTCCTAAGAATGGAGAATGGCCTACCAATCAACAGCTTAGTGTGATACTCGATTATGTTTATATTAGCTGAACTAAAGGGGACCACATTGACATGGTTTAATGATGATTATTAATTGAGTTCTGTCAGGGTGCAGGGTCATTTAAAAATGTCTAATGACCTTGGAAATAACAGTAGAATCTTAAAATAATAGAAATTCTTTCAATTAAATAACTTGGAGGTTGAGTTCAAACTCACATTTATTTATCTCCACTTTATCAGTACAGCCTGATGAAATAGCGTTCTCTGGTCCACAGAGCAAAACCATGAAAGCACACATGCAAACATAGCACATATACAGAGACGTGCAGTACATCGATTTCAAACAAATATGATTAATAAATAGTGGAGTCTCAGAGAGTTGTTTTAGCAGATCATCAGTGATTACCGGTGGGAAGAATCTATTTCACAGCCTGGTGGTTCTAGCCCTAATATTACTGTATCTCTTTCCTGACAGGAGTAGCTGGAAGACGCTGCACGCGGGGTGGTGGTAAGGGTCTTTACTGATTTTATGAGTGCTCTTTAAACAACCATCCCAGGAAATCACATTGATGGGTGGGGGAGGGAGACTCTCTGCTGCTTTTATGGTCCTTTGGATTGACCTCTGATCTAATGCTCTACAGTAACGGTAGCAATGTGATCCAGCTGGACAGAATGCTCTTGATAGAGCACCCTGTGGAGAGTTGATAGAATGGTGGTTGGTATCCTTGACTGCAGTTGCTGTTGCGCCTTCCTGACAAGAGAGGTGATGCTATATGTCCAGGATAGGTCACTTTTTAAGTTAAGTCTGAGGAATGTGGTGCTCTCCACTACCAAGCTATTAATGTGTAGTGGAGGGTGGTCATCTTTGGTCCTCCTGAAGTCCAGAATCATCTTTTTGATATAGTCCATGTTGAGTCTTGAGTTATTATTCTCCAACCACTTCACAAGATTTTCCACCTCTTCTCTGTACTGCAACTCATTGTTGTGATGAGGCCGACTCCTGTCATGTCATCTGCAAACTTAATAACTCTGTTGGAGCTGGATCTGGCATTACAATTGTGGCTAATTAGTGTTAGCAGGAGCGGTGAGGGGTGTCCTTATAAAGGTTTATACAATTATGAGCAGCATAGATAATGTAGAGAGGCACAGTATTTTTCCCAGGGCAAGGGAATCTAAAACAAGAGAGGAAAGATTCAAAGAGGATCTGAGGAGCCAACATTTCACACAAATATGGTGGGAATAAAGAACAAGCTGCCAGAGAAGGTAGAAAAGACAAGAGTGCTTACAACATTTATTATAAAAATGTTCGGGCAGGTACTTCTATGGGCCAACTGCAGGCAAATAAGAATCTTGAATTATGCCAAAGGGTCTGTTTCCATGCTGTATAACTGTATGAATATATGAGCTATATTTTGTTTACTCCATGGGAATATTCAGGACTTTAAAAAAATGCAGCAAGATAGAAAGTAAAGTCGTTCACAAAGAACGCCATCTTTCATGACATAAGTTGACATTTTATTGAAATTAAAAATAACTAAAAGAATATTTAATTAATAATGAATAATAAGAGAAATCAGAAAATGCTGGAAAACAATTGAAACTACTTGGGAGAAAGGAACAAAGTTGATGCAGCAAGTTTTCTTGGTCTGGTTGCAAAGTGACCTCTGCAACTAGGTTGTGGGTCAGTAGTGAGGGGTGTCCTTATAGACGTTTACACAATTATGAGCAGCATAGATAATGTGGAGAGGCACAGTATTTATTTCCAAGGCTCAACCATTTTACCTTGTATGGCTTGACTACCCAGAAAATAAACAGAGCAATACAGAATGGACACCCTTGACCTTGTTGCTCTGGTAATCAATAACTTTCCTTTTTGCTGTCTCCTCGTAACTCTGTTTCTAATGGCTCTCCTATCACAAATCATGCTAAATTTTGAAAAAAATGATTCAAGACGAGAGATTGGACCTGTCAGCCAGGCCTACCACTTTGAGATTTGATTACTGTTTTTCCACCAGATCCTCACTCTATTTAATCACATTCCTGCCTCAGTCCTGACGATGCTCAGTCTTCAATAAATATAGCAGTAACAGAAATGGAAAAATAAACTGTTGAGAAACTCTTTCAGATCCAGAGGACTAGAGTTACAAGGAAAGACTGGACAGGCCAAGACTTTCTTCCGTGGAATGTAGGAAGATCTCTCATTAATAAATAAAATAGTAAGGTCTTTTCCCTAGGGTAGGGGAGTCTAAACTAGAAGGCATATGTTTAAAGTGTGAGGGGAAAGAATTAAAAGGGACTTGATGAGCAACGGTTTCACAGAGCAAGAGAGTGAGAGTGAGAGTGAGAGTGAGAGTGAGAGTGAGAGTGAGAGTGAGAGTGAGAGTGAGAGTGAGAGTGAGAGTGAGAGATGTGCATTTGGATTGAGATGCCAGAGGAAGTGGTAGAACTTGATACAATTATGACAGTTAGGCAGATATAATGTTTGGAAGGGACTGAAAGAGTAGGCCAAATGTAGGAAAATGGAATTAGCTCAAAGTTGGCCCAAAGAGTTTATTTCTGTGATCTATAGCTGTAAGGCTATGACAATATTACTCTCATTTTTGTAACTTTGTATGATGTTTATGTATTATTCAAAAAAATAATAAAGCATGGTTTATATATTGTACATGTATGCCTAATATCAAACAATTTTAACATGACAGATATTGTGGTACATCAACATGTATTATAATAATAATAAGCACAAGTCCGTATCTTCAATATAATTGTCAAAATCAAAATAGCCCCAGGATCACCACCATTCCTATGTTTAGGGGGTAAATTAATTGGAATCTTTGACTCAAAACCAGTCTTTAACATTTATTGTAGAAGCACAAGGTTGCTTTTCAAAAGTCTAGTGGCACAGCCAGAGCTACAATTATAACAGCACTGCTACTGGGGCAAACCTGGGAAAGCAGGGAGCAGAGATAGTGCTGGTCCTCAGGGCCCTACCGCCCAGTCCCAATGCCGATGGCTTTGTCCTGTTAAATTGCTTGTTAATGGAGCCAATGGTGTTTTCATCTGAAATCCTATAAGCACGGGGTCTGTGGCCAAGATAGTGGCGCCTATGCTGAGCAGTGTTCCATGTGGGGTCGCAGACTCCATGGCAGGAGACCAGAGATGGGGAGAACACCTGTCATTGAGAAGGAGAAGCATAGGGAGTTGACCTTATAGGACAGTAACCATGGCAGCAGACCAGCAAGTGGCTTGCAGTTGAAGGACTCAATCATGCTGTGGGCTGCTGGAGACTGGGTCATGGGAACCAGAATAGGGATTCTAGAGTATGCTGAGGGCAAGAAAGGCTCACAAAGAACCTCTGACACTGAAGGCTTCTGATTATATCAGAGGTTTGGATCTGGAGCTTGGTTTGCCAATGGCTTAAACTGGTGTCCATGTATCTGGAGAGGCTTTGGGAGTTCTGGAGGTGCATCCACGGGCACTCAATATCTCTGAACAGACTCTCATTTTTGCTTCTCATTCTCCTATTGTTAGGGATGCTGGGCAATGCTCATGGTGACTCTATTTTGCCTTACAGCAGACAAAAGTTGAAGTATATCACAAATATTGTATTTTTCATATTTTATTATGTGATAATAAAATGACATTATAGAAATCCCTTGGATATTTTAGTTGAGTATAACAATGATTCAGTAACCTTTAATTCAATATCATAGCTTTCAATATTTACAAGGGCAGGATTTCCTAATATGAAAGTGAGATTGATAGGGGTGGGGTGGTAGAGGTGTTAAATCAATTTGGAAGTGGATTCTGGTGATGAGTTTTGAATTCATAGCATATGTGCTTTTATTTTAAATGGAATTGCTGATTTAAAGCCATCATGACTGATGAAATTGGCTTCCTTTTCTGTGGAAAATGCTGAAGCTGTGATCACAGCTCTGGGGCAGACGAGGGTGCATTATGTGTAATTGTGGGGATTGGAGGCAGATGGCCAATAGATGTGTTGATATTTGAGGTTACTGGTTGTAAATGTAGAGATGGGTAGGGTGCCGGGTGGTGGGGAAGGGGGAATGTGGGATTTCAACTTTTCTGATTGAAGGTGTAGAAGCAAATTATTTTGAGGTGTTGGGAAAGGAAAATGAGTTATTTAAATTTAAAAAAAATAGACATACAGCACGGTTACAGGCCATTTTGGTCCACAAGTCAGTGCTGCGCAATTCATACCACATTAACCTATACCCCTAGTATGTTTTTTTTGAACGGTGGGAGGACCGGAGCCCCCGGAGAAAACCCACACAGACATGGGGAAAACATACAAATTCTTTACAGACAGCTCGGGATTTGAACCCTGGTCTGGTTCCGATCGCTGGCATTGTGCTAACTAACCCTTCCGCCAACCGTGCTGCCCTAACACCACCCATGCTGCCCTTTCTTCCCATCAAGTTACTTTGCCTCATTTTAGCTGCTGGATTTTGCAAACTGGTAAACCTAGATAGTGAGACTTAAATGAAGAATGAATCTGGGTTAAATCAAAACAAAATCTGAAATACACAAATTAAGGCTTGGTATTTGTCGGTGTATCAATCATCAATCACACCCCCACCCCCACAACAAAACTATTTCCATCAAAATCACCATTGCTTGGGTTTGAGATTTTAAAATTACCTATTAAAGGCCCTTTCTGCTTCTGCTAACTACTTCGAGTAATGTCAAAAATTACACTACTTCTAATTCAGTGAGGTAATTGAATTATTAAATTTGTTGGATACATTTGTCTTCATCTTTCAAGCCAAGTGCCCTCATGTGTGCTCTGGACCTTAAATCACATCAGAAGACAATAATTGGCAACTTTTCACAAACTATGCAGTCTTATGGCAAATAACATTTGGCTCTCATAACAACCACTGAACAGTGCAAGTTTAGCTGTAAATCACAGGAGAAACACAAAATTCTGGAGGAACTCACCAAGTCAGGCAGCAGGCAAATTGAAGGCAAAGGATAATTGACATTTTGGGAATGGCAAGAACTGGGCAGACGACTGATTAAAAGGATGCTGAGGAACACAGGCTGGCAGATGGCGTCAACACAGTTGAGAGGGTGTCTTGTGAAGGGTCACAGTAACATTACTGCTCATTACCTGGTCAAAATACACACCACCTGCCAATCAAAGTTTGACCACCCCTCTCATTAGTGCATACCTTGCCATTGGCTAATTTAAATACCTTTATATTTGTCCTTGGGCCATTGTCCTTTGTAATTGACTTGCTGGTACTGAGCAGTTGGGACCCTGTAAATTATTTGGGTTGAACCCTTCAGCCTTCTTGTACTTGACCTTGGGCTATTGGGTGATGTTATCGATTAGTCCTTGTTTGCACCAAGCCATTGGACACCTGTAAATTATCTGGGCTGGACCTCTCAGCCTTCCAGCATTATAACATGCACCACGGTGCTTGGTTCTCCCTCTTTGCCATCTTCAAGGGCACTGGAGAAATCAAGGGTGATGTGTGCACTGTTATAGGGTTGGGAGCATTTTAGTTAGTGTTCCAAGTAGCATAGAGCCATGCCTACACTGAGTCAAGGGGTGGCGGGTATCGTATTGTTCTTCTCTGATTGTTTGTACCTATTTTGTTGTGTATGTGTATTTTGTCCCAGGTGCGAGTTTTTTTTTCACACTTGTCTATAAACTTTGCATGAGTGTGTTTTATTCCTGTTACTGTTTTCCCATGCTCATCTTTTGTAGATAAAATAATTTACTATCAGACGGTGTTCAGAGTCCTTACTTTGGAGACCCATCAAATCTGTTCCTTCACTCAAAGAAATGGGGGAAAAAGTAACAAACAAGGTGGTGACAGGAGGATGTGGCAAAGGGCTGAGGAAATGTACTCTGATAGGTGGAAGGAAGGGAAGGAAGTAGGGTGCTGGAAGAAGGAATGTGTTCATGATGGGCTGGTAGAGAGGGTGGGGATAGGAAAGAAAAGGGAGAAATAGGAATGTGGCTAGAGATCTGGAACAGCAAGAGGGGAGGTGACTGTAAATTGGAGATTGATGTTGATGCCATCTGGTTGAACCCCACAATATAAGGTATTGTTCCTCCACTTTTAAGTGGTGTCAATCTGGCAGAACAGTTGGCCATGGACAGATATGTCATTGTGGGAGGCTGTGGTTGATGCACTCGGTGGAGCAAAGATGCTCAATGAAGAGATCCCCTAATCTGCTCCCAATCACACTGATATGGTGGAAGCCATGCTGAGAGAATTAGATGCAGTCAACAACCTATCCAGATTTCAAGGTGAAGTGTTGTCCCTTTTGGAAGGACTATGTGGGGCCCTGAATGGTGGTGAGAGAGCAGATGTAGGTGTAACATTTGGTGTAGTCACTGAGATAAGTTCTGGAAAGTAGGAAGGGATAAGAGGTCCAGGTAGTCATGGAGGGAGCGATCCATATAGAAAGAAGGATAGAAGGAGAAGATTTCTCTGGTGCTGAGATCCTAATGAGGTAATGGAAATTGCAGTGATGATATGTTAGATGAAGAGGTTGGTGGAGTGCGAGGTGAGGACAAGGTGAACCTCATCACTATTATGTCAGGGGGGTATGATCCAGTGATCATTGGGGGATCAGAGGTGGAGAGGGTGAGCAGATTTAAGTTCTTGGGAGTCATTATCTCAGAGGATTTTTCCTGAATCTAACACACAAATAGCATTGTGAAGAAAGTACATCAGTGCCTTTACTTCCTCATGAGTTTGTGGAGGTTTTGTATGACATTGGAAACCCTGACAAATTTTTACAGATGTGTGATGGAAAATGTACTGACCAGGTGCATCACAGTCTAGTATGGAGCCATCAATATGCCTGAATAGAGAGCCCTGCAAAAGACAGTGGACACAGCCCAGTATATCACAAGCAAAACCCTCCCCACTATCAAAGAACATCTACAGGGGGCTGTTGGAAAGCTGTAGCAATCACCAGGGATCCACACTACCCACACTCTGTTCTTGCTGCTACCATCAGGAAAGAGATGTAGATGTACTCTTCCACCATCAATCTCCTCAACAACAAACTCAATCAGAGACTCATTTAAGAACTCTTACTCTCACTGTATTGCAGTTAGTTTGTTTATATTTCTTAGGGTTGTATGTGTTGTCATGTATGTACTTTGACAATAAATCTGAAGTTTGAACTTTCAATGGGATAAAGCAGGAAATGGAGGAGATATGCATGAGGGCTGCATTGATAGCAGTGGAGTGGAACACATCTTTACTGAAGAAGGTGGACATCATAGATGTCCTGGGAAGGGTTAAGGTGAAGTCAGATAAACTAGGAAAAAGGAACAGCATCCTTATTGGAGACTGGACGGAAAGGAATGGAGTTCAGGTAACTGTGGGAGTCAGAAGTAAAACATTAAAATCCGTAGACACCATGGATGAAGTAAAAACAAAGAAAGCCGGAGAAACTCAGCTGGTCAAGCAGTGTCCTTTATATAGCAAAGGGAAAAGTACATATCCGAGCTTTGGGCTTGAGCCTTTCATTAAGTTATGGAAAAATGTCGGCAGGTTTCCGAACAAAAGAGTGGAGGGGGGGAAGTGTGGTGGCAAGGCAGGAGGTGATAGGTGGAGAAGGGAGGGAGGTGACAGCAGTGATCAAGGGGAGGAAGGATGCCTGGGGGCAGGGAGGGAGGAGAACTTGAAAGGGGAAGAGAAGGGAGATGGGGAAGAGGAGAGCAGGTTAGAAGAAACGAGAAAAGTTGAGTTAATGCCTCTGGCTAGAGAGTGCCCAGATGGAATATGAGGTGTTGTTCCTCAAATTTGCGGGGGTTTTGGGAGGGGCAGTACATAAAGCCATGGACAGACATGTGAGTGTGGGAGTGTGACACAGACTGAAATGGTTGGCTACTGGGACATTTCTGTCACTGGAGCAAATGGAGCAAAGGTGCTTAGCAAAGCAATCTCCCAATCTGCGCCCTGATGTAGAGAAGGCCACAGTGAGCACTGGATGCAGTAACTCAGTCCAAGCTTCACTTGAAAGCCCTATTTTGATCCCCAGACTGTGGTGAGGGAGGAGGTGTGGGCATGTGTGGCAGCAGGGGAAGGTGCCAGGTTTTGGGGGGGCACAATTGATAGGAAGGGATGAGAACATGAGGGAGTCACAGAGGCAGCAATCCCTATGGAAGGCAGGAGGAGGAGGGGAGGAGAAGAGAAGCTGTGACTGGTAGTGGGATCCTGTTGTAAGTGCCAGAAATTTTAGAAGATGACGTGTTGGAATGTCGAGGCTGTTGGGGTGGTAGATGAGGATAAGGGGCATTCTTTGTTTGTTGCATCAGGGGGCAGAGGGGTCCAGGGCAGATGAACGGGAAATGGAGGATATGTTGGTGAGGGCTGAGTTGATGGGAAGCCACATTTATGGAAAAAGGCAGACATTTTGGAAGATCTGGACTGGAAGACCTCATGTTGGGAACAGATGCAACAGAGATGGAGAAATTGAAAGAGGGAGATAGAATCTTTGAGGGAGACAAGGTGTGAGGAAGTATAGTCAGGGTGGCTGTGAGAGTTGGTGTGTTTGTAATATATATTGGTAAAAAGTGTGTCTCCTGAGATGGAGGCAGAGAGATCCAGGAAGGGGAGAGTGTTGTTGGAGATGGACCAGGTGAATTTGAGTTCTTGAGTAATTAAGTCCGTAAAGCTTTTCACCTTTGCTGTCTATTTTGTTTTTCACTAAATCACAGACCGTTTTCTGAACAAAATTTCTACAATTTAAGTTTTAATGCCCCTAACAGCAGCTTATACAAGATGAGGTTTCAACAAATTCTATTTATTTCCTGTTGAAATTGGGTCTTTTCATTCATTCCCTTTCAGCAGCTCAAAACAAAAACTGTGCTTAAATCATCCTCTAACTGTTGGAATGAATAATTTAATGTAATTAATAATCAGATGCAAAAACATCATTTAATTTTCCATTTATTATAATGAACAATTTGTAGTTACACTGTTAACCCCACAACAAACGCTAACATTTATACTTGTTTATTAATGGATTTAGTTTTGCATGTCTGTTTGCAATTTACACGTATACAGAATGTTGTTTCACTAACTTATCACTTATTGCTCTTTCTTTAACAATTGGAATCACTGGATAGATGCAAATATCTAATCAGTTAAGGTTAACAAAACAGCAATCTTCTTATTAAAGCAATGACACTTGCATTATAAAGATATTCCTTCAAAATAAACCTGTGAATTCCAGTTATCATCATACATTATGCATATGCACTTTAACAGAAAATAGTTAGAAATATCGTCAGGATAGTGCAGATAAATAATAAATTCATACCACTTGAATAAAACATGAGTTGACCCTACCTAAGTGTTTTACTGCACATATCTTTATTGCTCCAGGAGATTATGAAGCATAGGTTTTTATTGGTTGAGTATGCCTGGGCATAAGGAATGTTTTATTTTGGAATTATTGAAACAAATAAAATTTCTTCTTGGCATTTGAATATCTTTTACTTAATAATATTAGGAGAACTTCATGTCTGTTAAAGCAAGTTTTAGTTAGTGCGATTTATTTTTTGAAAGAGGAAATGTAAATAAATGATGTTACTGTTTTGGATTATCCATTCAACAAATAAAACAGAGCACCAACTTTGTGTCTTGTTGATTTTCTCACCATGTTCCTTCTCTTCTATTGTTCAATGAATATGACAAATTTTTCTGAATTCTGGATGATTTTTATGTACATTCCAATTGTGATGAATTGCCTTCCCCTTTATAAGAGCTTGACTAATGCAAAATCAATTAGGCCATTTACAGGGATAGAATCTTCAATTAATCTCTTTAGTTATCTATTGTTCATGTAAAGTTAGACATTTGTGTTAAAATCTCTATTGATAATCCAGCTGCCCTTGATTTATACAGCCATCTTCCCTGAAAAATCATCCCAACTTAATTATGCCAATAAATGTATGTTCAAGATTTATAAGAATCTGTGTTTCTATCCTAAGAAATAAGGGACTGAATAATGGCACTACCGTTTAAGTGCTTAAATTCTTCTTCCACTATTTTAAATGTGCCTGTTTATTTTAATTGCTTAGCATGTCTGCCATAATAAAAAGGGGCTGACATTTTAGCTGCCTGTTGCTATAATCGCACATGCAGAGATTTCAGGACCATCTCCATCTTGTTTCATTGTCTTGAGTAATGAAATACAAAAATGTAAAGTTACTGTTTGTCAATTTATGTTGTGTGGAAGCACTAACAATTTCACAGGTACAATTAAACAAAAGCATGTTCATTCTTGCACATTAAAACTAATGAAATGATTCCATTGCAATCGGAATGGTCACTCTGATGCCGCAGACATCATGGCCTTCTCATGGTGCAAATGGTAACTTCCAGTGAATTGTGGGGCCAAATGGATCAGAAGGTGAGAATTCAAAGTACCATCACTATGGCTTTTGCAAATCTAAATGGAGTTTCCAAGTTCAGTTAACAATTTGGCCACCATCTTTTTCCAACGTTGCATGTTGCAGTTGTATAAAATATATATGTAGTTTTTGTCATCAGATGTTGAAAGGAAATAGAGGCTATGGACAATGTCGAGAAGAGCTTCACCAGGCCATTGCCAACATTAGAGATGTTTAGCTACAAGGATCGGTTGGACAAAATGAATTATTTTCTCTGGAACATCGGAGGCTGAGGGGCAAACTGATGAAAGTATCTAAAAATGAGGTACAGGGAGGGTAGATAGTCAGATTTCTTCCCAAGGTGGAAATCCCAAATTCTAGAGGGTATAAAGGAGAAAGGGACAATGCTTAAAAGAGTTTGGGCAGATAGGTTTTTTACATAAAGTGGTAGGGTCTTGGGACATACCAGCATGACTGGTAGCAGAAACCCCTATAAAAGTGATATGTAAGAAGCATTTCAATGGACATATCAACAGGCAAGGAATTGTGGACACATAAACATGTGAAGGCATGTGGGATTATTTAGATTAGTATTTTTTAAAGTGAGATGAGGAGAATTCAGGGTCATTATGTCTCTGTTTGTGTGAAGAGCATGGCTGGCAGGATTATGGAACCCTGGGTGACAATGGATATTTAGGCTTTAATCAGGAAAATGGAGCACATATTAGGTCCAGGCAGCTAGGATCAAGAAAATATTAGGAGGACATATTTCAAATTTATTGCCAGAGTACATACAACCCTGAGATTCTTTTTCTGTGGGCGAGGCAGAATTACTACTTACATGTCATACAAAAAAAAACTGTACACAGGGTATACATGTAAACAAATAAAGAACTGTAAACAGATACTGGATGTAAAGAAACTGACTGCAATACAGAGAGAACAAAAAGAAAATCAATAAAGTGCACAAGAAAACACCTTAAATTAGTCCCTGATTGAGTTTGTTGTTGAGGAGTCTGATGGTTGAGGGGTAGCAGCTGTTCCTGAACCTGGTGGTGCGAGTCTTATAGCACCTATACCAGTTTCCTGATGGCAGCAGTGAAAACAGAGCGTGTGCTGGGTGATGTGGATCCTTGATGATTGCTGCTGCTCTCTGACAGCAGCATTCCCTGAGGATGTTCACAATAGTGGGGAGGGTTTTTCCTGTGATGTCCTGGACTGTGTCCACTACCTTTTTCAGGGCTTTATGGTCAGGAGTATTGGTTTCCCCAGACTAGACCATGATACAGTTGGTCAGCACATTTTCTACCATACATCTGTAGAAATTTTCCAGGCTTTCTGGTGTCATACTAAACCTCCACAAACCCCTCATAAAGTAAAGGCACTGACATACTTGCTTCACAATGCCTTTATTATGTTCAGTCCAGGAAAGATCCTTCGAGATAATGACTCCCAAGAACTGAAATTTGCTCATCCTCTCCATCCCCTAATTGTATACCTCTGGCTTTCCTTTCTTGAAGTCAACTATCAGCTCCTTAGTTTTGGTGATATTGAGTGTAAGGTTGTTGTTGTTGGCGCACCATTCAACCATGTTTTCAATCTCCCTCCTGTATGCTGATTCGTAACCTTTCTTTATACAACCCACTACCATGGTATCATTGGCAAATTTGTAGATGGTGTTGTTATCGTACTGAACCCCACAGTTGTAGGTGTAAAGTGAGTAGAGCAGGGGGCTAAGAACACAGCCCTGTCGTGCTCTGGTAATGATGGAGATTGTGGAGGAAATGTTTTGCCATTCCTCACTGATTGTTGTCTGGAGGTGAGGAAATCCATTATCCAATTACATAGTGGGTGTAGAGTCCCAGGTCTTGGGAGTTTACTGATGAGTTTGAGGGGATGTTGGTGTTAAATGCAGAACTGTAGTCGACTGGTTACAAAACTTGCTAAATTAGTGTTTTCCAAATCAATTTGTCTCTGGATTAAGGACTTTCTAATGAACCCCTTGCAGATTGTTACAATTGGCATTCATCTTTCCTCTACCCTTTTGCTCCCCACAAGGGTGTGCATTGAGTTACATTCTCTACTCTCTTCATACTCATGATTGTGCCTTCATGTATTCTACCAACACTATCATCAGGTATGTGTATGACATAACTGTGGTTGGACCTGTTTCAGAAGGAGATAAGACAGCCTTCAGGGATGAAGTCCAAAGATTGACAGCGTGGTGTTCAGAAAACAATTTTGTCTTGAATTTCTCAAAAACAAAAGAACTTGTAATAGACTTCAAGAGGAACAGTATAGTTCCAGACCCATTATATATTAACAGGGACTGTATGGAAAGGGTCACTGTTTTCAGGTTTCTGCATATACACTTTGCTCTTGGACTTCCAATACAATTGCAGTAGTTAAAAAGGCACAGCAATGACTCCATGCCACGAGGATCCTGAAGAAGGTCAAACTACAGGAGAAGCTGTTGGTGTCCTTTTATCGCTGCTCCATCGAGAGTGTGCTAGCCAACTGCATTCTGACATGGTTTTCCAGCTGCTCGGCAACAGACAAGAGGGACTTTCAAGGGTCATCAGTAGTGCCCAGAAGATTATTGGCTGCGCACTACCCTATTTGGAGGATTTATACAAATGTCGTTGCCTCAGTAGAGCAGCCAAGATCCTTATTATGTCTCTGTGTTACTTGGAAGGCTTTTTAAATAACTTAGAGATGCAAGACTCAAATAACAGAAGAGAGTTTACTTACTGATGCCTTCCACCATCTCAGAAAACTTCTCACACACTCATATACATATGCCCCACAGTGGTGCACTGCATGCGGTTACAAAATAGTTTACATTATCCTGACTATATAAAATCCTTCCTTCTCAAGATAAAAAAAAATTTAGTGTCCTTTATCACTTTCTTTCCAGTGCAACTTAAGTAACTGAACTTGTACACTAATTTATTTACACAACTATTTTTAAATAGTTCTTATTGATATCACACTGCCATCTTGTGGATTTGGCTGTGACCGTTGGGCTCTGTGTTGCTGGTACACATGTAGGCGATGTAGCTTGTTGAGCTTCACCTGACAACGGCTGTGTTGATGTTTCAGTATGAGTGATTGTTGTCTCTTCACTTGATACCTCACTTGATATTGGTGTTGCAGGCTTTGCTGGTATTAAAGCTTTCTGCTTCATCACATCTTGTGTCAGCCGGGTGTGAATTCTATTCTTCCTCAGCTGATTGCCAGAGTCATCTCGACAATGTATGCTCTTGGTCCCTCAACTTTTCTGATGACCTTTGCTGGGGTCTATGTTTTCACCATCAGCTCTTGGATATGCACATGCTTCCCTCTGAAGAGTTCTGGCAATGTTTCTGCATGTTTGTTATAATGCTGGCGTCCTTCTTGCGTGTCAGCCAGTCTTCTTCTGGTTTCCTCCTGGTCTTCTGGAGGGTGTATTTTGTTTGTCAGAGTTGTTTTATATCTCCTGCCATTTAAAAATTCTGCTGGGGACTTCATATCAACTATTAAAGGTGTTGCTCATAAGGATAGGAGAGCCAGATATGGGTCTTCTTTTGTTTCATGACACTCAACTAGTGAGTGTTTCACAGTTTGCACTTGTCTTTCAATGAACCCATGACCTTTGGGGTAGTATGGGGATGATGTAGTGATAACAAATCCATACTCTGCAGTCAGCCTTTTGAATTCTTGTGACGTGAACTGTGTTCCATTGTCTTATATTATTTGCTCGGGTATTCCTTGTTCAGCAAAGAGTGCTCTCATTTCTGAGGTGATAGTTGACGCTCTCAGGTCTTTCACCCTTTTGACGAATAGAAACTTAGAGTGGTAACAAGTTACTATTAAATACCAGTCTTGATTCTTGGCTCCCACTGTGTGCCATGGCCTGGCAGGTACTTCTGTGGAAATCATTTCCTCTTCTTGTCGCGTGTTTCTGCATTTTTGGCATATTTTACATGTAGCCACCCTATTTTCAACGTCTTTGTATATACCAGTCCAGTACATGGTTGACTTCGCTCTGCTTTGCATTTCTCCATTCCCATGTGACCTTCATGTATTTTCTGGAGAATCTCTTTCTGCATTGTTTCAGGTATAATCAGTCTTGATCCAGCCAGCAGAACACCATTCTCCAATGATATATTGTCTCTGTTGATCCTTTTGGATATCTTCTTCATCTGGATCTCATAATTGACAGAGATCAATTGCATCTCCCAGCAGCTATCCAGAACTAGAATTGTTGGTCTGACTGTGTCTACCACATAGAAGGTACAGAGGATGTTCTTTCCCTTATGGCATTGATCTTAGCTCTCCCTAGCTGCTTGATCATGGGTCCACCATAGCCTGTTAATGTGACATTTGCTGTATCCAACACACCATCTTTTTATTATGTTCTCTGGGGACATCTGGCAGTAGAGTCTGAGTGGTAGGATGTTACTTTGATGTTACTTTGTAATCCAGTATCCAGCTTCACCTTTAGGTTAAATATCATAGGCTTGTTCTGGATTGTTCTCTGTATTTGGATCCTTGTGTGGAACTCACTTCCTTCACTCATCTCACCTGACATCTCATGAAGGTGTATGGATTCTATGTCCAGTATCTGAGTGTCAGATTCCTCATTGTTGTTTACTTTTATGTGGTGGATCTTCTCTTTATCTTTTTTCTTCACTGGTATTACTGTTTTCTTCATACCAGACTTGGACATCTTCACCCAGTAGTTTGCTTTACCACAGGACCATATGCGGGGTATTTATTATGGTCATCAAAGGGAAGTCATCTGCTGCATTTCTTATAGGTCTTGGGCGTTTGCACTTTTCTGATTATGTTCTTAATAGCCTCAACCCTTCCTTCTCTTTGCTGTAGGTGGGTGTGCATAGATAGGGATTTCATGTGTTTCCTTGTGGCTTCAAAGGGTCTGGCCGTGTCTATACCTTCAGCCAGCTTCAAGCTATCCTTCCCTTTCAGAGACTTATGCACTTCGGGATGGGCACTCTCCTATATTAGTTGATCAACTAATCTTTCCTTTATATCCTTAAAACTGCATTTTGCAGCAACAATTTTTAGTCTAGTGAGGAAGTTATCAATAACTTCATCAGTCTCTTGCATTAAGCCTTGAAATTCTATGATTAGACCTGGGTTCAAGGTGAGAAGTAAACTTTGCAAATATCTGCTCTAGATCATTTTTATCCACCTCTGTAAGCTCCCAGCTATTAAATAAGTTAAGGCCTCACTCCCCTGTCCAGAAAAGTATATAACTCACCTTATCCTCTGCTGTTGTATTTTTAAAATTGCTCTTGAATCCTAAATTGCACTTCTGCTGAAACTTTAAATGATTCAACAATTTCTTTAGCCTCCCCGTCCATCAATGGTGAACTGCTGCTGCTCCAGCCATTTTTTTAAATTATGTTTTTTTTCTCTTCATCTCCTTCATATTTCAATGACTTACAATCAATTCTATGGTTTTATTCTTATTCTCTTATACCACTGCCACCATGTTATGTCTCTGTGTTACTTGGGAGGCTTCTTAAAGAACAGAGATGCAAGATTCAAATAATAGAAGATACTTTTCTTTCTGATGCCTTCCACCATCTCAGGAAACTGTTCACATATACTCATATACATAAACATACGAGTAGTGTACTACAATTACTACAGGGAGAAGGGTGTATTCTAATGAGGTTACAAAATAGTTCACATTATAATCCTGAAGGACCATTATCACCCTGGTCAACATCTGCTTGAACTGCTGCCCCCTGGTAGACATTTAAGGTCTGTTAAATCACAAACAGACTTAAAAAGTTTTTTATTCCAGATCCAAATGTGAACTGAACACCTGCAAACATTGAATATCTTATTGTTTTATTGTGTTATTTTATTATCTGATATATGTACACTCAATTTCATTGTAATTGTGCAATGACAATAAAAGGTCATCTTATCTTATCTAATCTAGTAAAGAGCATCTGGCTGAATGCATCTTTACTGTCCAGGTGTTCTAAGGCTTTGTGTAGAGTGAGTGAGCCATAACAAATGTTGAAGTAAACTTAAGAAGGAAATCAAGAGGATAAAAAGAGGACATGAGATATTCATGGAAGATCTATTAAAGGAGAATCCTAAAAGGTTCTATAAGTATATATTAAAAGGGTAATTAGGGAGAGAATAAATGACCTATGAATATCTCATGTTGCTTTTTAGATTAGTGTGTTCATCTATCTGTTGAACCATGGGAGAAAGGTGAGTTGTTAAAATAATATTTCTCCTTTGTATTTATAATAGAAGTAAGGAAATTTAGGGAGTGAACTGTGAAGTTCTGGAACATATCAACAATCTAAAAGAGGAGGTATCATAAAGTCATAGAGTTCTACAGCACACGGAAATTGTCCATGACTATCAACTTGGACCCATTTTTCTCCAATGGTCTGAAACAGTGAAGTCTTGGTAGTCTTGAGATGCATTAAGAAGGATATCCAAGGACTTTGTGGGAAGCTAAAGAAGAATTACTGGGCTCCTGGGAGAGATACTTGCATCACTATTAGTCACAATAATACAGGAATAATGGAGCATGGCTACTGTCATATTTTTATTCAAAAAAAGCTGCAGAGTTAAGTTTGAAAACTAAATGCTGGTGAGTCTGAGAGATTCTGAGAGTCAGGATCAATCTGAAAAGGCAAAGGCTAATTAGGTACAGTGAGCATGGCTTTGTGTTTGGGAAATCATATCTTACAAATTTTGATTGAGCTTTTTGAAGTGACCAAGAGGATTGATATATATTATCTACATTGACTTTAGTAAGGCTTTTGACAAGGCCCTACATAATAGGCTGGTCTGGATAGTGAGATCATGTGGTCTCCCAGGTGAGCAAACCACTTGACTTAATGGTAGGAGTCTGTGTGTGGTAGTTATTTGGATTGGAGGCTTCAGTGATCAGTGCTGGGCTCACTTTTTTTGTCATCAGTATGAATGACTTGGATAAGAATGTAGTTAACATGATATGTAAGTCTGCAGTTGGCACCAAAATTGATGGCTTAGTGGGCAGTGATGAAGGTTATCTGTGATTGCAACAGGATTGAGATGAACATGGAAAGTAGGTAGAGGAAAGTTGTTGGACAGGGAGACTAAGGCACATACAATAGTTCCATGAAACTGCCGACAGAGATAGACATGGTGGTGAAGAAACCAGATGGCACACTTGCTTTCATCAATAAGGCCATTGAGCAGGGGAGTCAAGATATAATTGTGCAAGACATTAATTAGACAACACTTATAGTACAATGCTACCAGTCTTATAGTACCAGTCATTCAACAATGGAAAATATATCATTAAGCTGTAAAAGGTGCAGAAAATATTCACAATAATGCTATCGGGACTAGCAGGCTTGAATTATAAGGATAGGCCGGGACTTTTCTCCATGCCTCATTAGAAGGCTGAGGATGAATGAGCACATACATAGTTTATAAAATGATGAGGGGCATAGATTAGGTAAATAATCATGGTATTTGTCCCTGGGTAGGTGTATCTAAAACTTGAGGAATCAATTTCAAGTGAGAGGAGAAAGATTTAAGTAGGACCTGAAAGGTACTTTCTTTTGGTGGGTTTATGGAATGGGCACCCAGATGTAGTGGTAGAGGGGGTAAATGGAGAGGTACATGAATAGAAAAACTTTATATGGACATGGGCTGAGTGCATGTGGAATTGGCAGAGTATACAACTTAATAAGACACAAACATGCTGGATGAACTCATCAGGTTTTGCAGCATCCATGGGTGGTAAAGATATATAAATGACATTTCTGCCTGAGCCTTTCATCAAGGAATGAGCAAAGAGCAGGTAGATGCCTGAATAAAAAAGGCTGGAAGAGGAGGAATACAGGTCAACAGGCAAAAGGCAATAATTGGACATGGATAGGAGGACAGGAGAGGAAAGGAGGAGAGAATTGATCAGGGGAGGGGTGGGTGGCTCTGTGAATGCAGAGCTGGAGGAAAGGAGATAGAGAAAAAGGGGGTGAGAGAGAGAGAGAGAGAGAGAGAGAGAGAGAGAGAGAGAGAGAGAGAGAGAGAGAGCCCTCAAGATCTTCCCAGTCATCAAAAATGTAATTTCTGCTTTCGACAACACAATGACATATCAGGGCAGCATGGCTAGCATAGAGGTTAATGCTATGTCATTACAGGACTAGCATATTCTGGGTTTGAACCCGGCACCATCCTACAAGTAGTTGGTAAATTCTTCCCATGGCCTGTGTTGGTTTTCCCCATGTGCTCTAATTTCCTCCCACCCACCAGAAACATACAGGGTGAGTAGGTTAATTAGATGTAACTGAGCAGCATGGGTTTCAATGGCTATATTTGGTATCTACCATGTTTTATCACTAAATTAAAAAAAGTCAAATTAAAATATTGCATTCTTTTATCTCGCTACTGTGAACTACATTGATTGGGATCCTTACTGAGGTCAGCAACTACATTTTACATGAGTACACTCATTCTCTGAACCGCTCAGTACAATGTTCACTCTGAGTTAGAGTGAGATCAGTGAGGGTGGACTATTTCAGGAGTAAAGTGCATTGAAAGCTACTCAAGTAGCTCAGACATTCCTTCAGAAAGATTATCTTGTGGTTGAACACCCTGGGCGATCTGAATGTGCCTTGGTATTTGTGTTATTGCCAATAATACTCTGCATTTGTGTTTTGCCAGACAGAATTGCAAGATCTGAACTTGCATTTCACAGGAAATGCTTATGAAGTCAAATCCGGGCAAAAGGTCCTAGTCAGCTGATGTATATATTGGCATCCCTCCAGCTGTGAGCTCCTTGAAAACTCTTTGGCAGAGTCCTGGAATAATCCTATGCTAAAACATTGAGGCTGATAGCTGTAATTGGAACATGACCACCTGCACATATTTGGCAGTGGGGCTTGTTCTAGTAGATAACCTGATACCTGACACAAAAACTCCTGTAAGTGGGCTTCAATATTTTGAAAAAACTCATTCTTTGCTGATGAAGCTGGCATGTCAGGCAGCATCTCTGAAGAAAGAAACAGTCAACTCTTTTGGCCAAAGACCCTTCATCTTTTGAAGAGATTGAAAATGAATTTTAAGCAGCCATGGTAAATCCTTCTGTTCTGACAAGGGTCTTCAATCAGAAACGTTGGCTCTGCTTTTCTTTACACAGATGTGACCTGACCCTGTGAGCTTTTCCACCATTTTTAGTTTTCATTTCAGATTTCCTGAACCTGGTTGATTTTAATCTGTAAACTTCACTGCTGTATAATTCCCCACATTTGAGAAGAGAAAGTTGATTATTTTAAGTACAAGTACTTCAAAGGTTTTAACCGACGTTGGCAAAGAAACTGGCAGGAGGAGTCAGTCCTCGTGGGCATATTTCCATTTTGTGCCTTGGTGCCAACCCATCATTAAAACTGTGATTTCACTTGGCATCTTGTGGTCAGTTCCAAACAGACAAGAACATGCATAGTGAATGAATAAAAGACGTTATTGTGGCATAATGGAAAAACCAACATCTCTAGAGGAAAACTCACCACTCCCAAGCGAGTTACTTGCACGCAGCTCGGTCTGGCTGAGGATGCAGGATCTCACCCCAAAACGTAGAATGCTAAGTTTTTTCCACAGATGCAACCCGACCCACAGATTTCCTCCAGCAGTTTGTTCGTATTGTGTATAAAGCTTCCAGCAAGCATTCCAGTGAGAGCCTTCTCATAACAGCATCTAAATGACTTGTTAATTATATAATGTTTCATCTCCACGACTGCTACTCAGAATTCAATTTCAAGTGTTGATTACTGGGAGTTTGAAGAAATTTTTCTGACATCAGAGATAAATTGCTTTCCAAATCTTTCCTCCCTTATTACTTTTATAACTGGAATCATATATTGTGATTTTTCACTCTATCCTCTCAAAAAATAGTCATCAGTAACATTATTTTAAAGCTTTAAATTAAGAAAGTAGTTAATAGTTCAGATCAAAACAAGTGAGCTTTCAGTAAATAATTTGCAAATGAATGTCTCAGCCATTGTAAAGAATTACACATGAAGTCATTTGAACAATCTTTTGTCTCTTTTTTCACTCTTGAGCAGAGGTACAAGATCAAGTGAAGCACAGGAGCTATGTGTGTAGGAGCTGCACACTACATGTGCACTCAATGTATCAAGGAGAAGGTTACCAGAGATTTTAAAAGACTATGGAGTCAAAAATACAAAAGAGACTCAGAAGCCATCATGTATCATAGGGAAGACGTTCCTTCTTTTCAAAAGAAGATTAGTTGCTGATCGTTAGAGAGCCTGATCATTACTGTCATTTTGTAGGTTCACTTGCTGTGAAATGAAGTAGTTCATCGATTCAAGTCAAGCATTCTCATTTCATGTCTCCTCAGCTTGCTTTATCGTTGGATGAAAGCAGCGCACACACAAAAGTCCCAAATGTTCATTTCAGGCCATGTGGGCTTTATTGTTAAGCCCCAAGATTATTTTTCCAAAAATAGACTTTATTCACAATAAATTATTTACAAAAAATAAAACCGTTCAAATTTTCTTCACATCCTCAGTGTCACATCAATACATTTCAATCATTGCCCACTCTAGTTACATCTTTGCGACCACTGTGGCACCTTGCCATTACTCTCCCTTCTGTTATTTCAGAGGCTTCCACTCAGTCTCAGCCCCTCAATGCCTGGTGAGGAAAGGACTGCAGACTGTGGTCCTTCACCTCGCGTTGGCTGTGCCAAGCCTCACTGTGTCCCTCACCACGTACTTCTGCAGTCCGGAATGTGCCAGTGGGCAGCATTCTCTTACCAACTTCTCCATGTGCTGAAAGTCCAACAAATTTCAGGCAGACTAAAGGGTCTCCTTCACCAAGTTGATATCCCAGTAGTTCTGGATGTCTGACTTTGTGTGAATCCCTGGGGACAGCCTGTAGATCAGAGAGTCCTTTGTTATGCTGCTGGGGATGAACGATGGCAAGGGCCCTTGAAGTAAAAACACAATGCTGGAGAAACTCAGCAGGTCAAATAGTGCATTTTATATAGCAAAGATAAACATACCTAACCAATGTTTCGGGCTTGAACCTTTCAACAAGGCATGAACAAAATGTGGGCAGATGCCAGGTCGGGAGGGGCTAGGGGAGGAGCACAGTCCCACAGGCAGGATGTAATAAGTGGATAAGGGAGGGAACGCACACCAGCAAACAAAGGTTGCAGAGCTGGAGGAAAGAAGACAGAGGGATGGGGAACAGAGGGAGAATGTGGAGTTGGCTATCAGAATCCGGAGAAGTTGGTATTAATGCCATCAGTGCCGAGATGGAAAATTAAGTGTTGCTCCTCCAGTTTACGGGTGACGTGGGTTTGACAGTACATGAGGCCATGGACAGACATGTCAGTGTAGGAGTGGGGCACAGAATTGAAATGATTGACCACTGGGAGATCCCTCTTACTGATGTGGACAGAGCGAAGATGGTCAGTGAAGCGATCTCCCAGTCAGCATTGTCTCTCTGGTGTAGAGAAGTCCACAATGAGAGCACCCGATGCAGTAGATGACTCCTGCAGATACACAAGTGAAGTGTTGCTTCTCTTGGAAAAACTGTTCAGGTCTCTGAACAGTATCTCGCGGAAGGACCCTTGTATCTTTCTCCACACACACTTAGCAAATCTGCATTCTGCAAAGAGGAGGGCATCTATCTTCACTCCACTGCAGTTATCTCAGGGGAAAAATATGTTGTCGGTGTTGTTCCTGTTTTCCAGGAAAAATCTGACCAGGAGGGCTCCTCTCACCACCAGCTGGGTAAAGTCCTGGTGGGTTGTTCATGAGCAGTGGCAATGAGGCATTTCGCCAGGTGACCTGGACAGTCTGCTTGGGTAACCATCCCACAGTATCCATCAAATCCTCATTTCTCAGTGTCTGCAGGACATTCCATGTTGACCACTGCCTGATGCCCTTGTGGTCAAAGGTGTTTGACTGGAAAATCTTTTTTTGTGGCAAAGTTTAGTTAACTGGAACATTGTGCAATGACAGGGTCAAGCACATCCCTTGCAACACCTGGACAGGTATACTCACAGTAAATAGCAGCACTTGGTGCCCTCTTACTTTGGTTCCACACACAGCCTGATGCAGCCACACATATAGGTGGTCATCAGGATGAGGGCCACATTGGGTATGCCCTTGACCTGGTTGTCTAGCAGCTTGTACATAGCAACCCTTCTGACTCTTTCCACCATGGATTACCATATGAATTAGAAGACTGCTCTGGTGACCATCAGGCTGAAAATGCAAGGGATGGGCCACGTGCAGTAGTACCGAGAGCACCTCATACTCGATGACCAGTTTCTTCCCTGTTACTGAGGGGGGCGCCGCAGGCACAGATCCAATTTCTGATGGACCTTTGTGATCGGGTCCAACCTATTTTTGTTGCATGATTTGGCCCCTTCAAACCAGATCACCAACATCTTTAGGAAGTCAGATCTGACTGTGAAGGGGATGGTAGATTGGTCATACCATTAACCGAACACCATTGCTTTGCTCCTCTTCTGGTTTACCCTGGCACCCGATGCAGACGGACTTCAGATGATGATCAGTCTGTGGACCATTTGTGTGTCTGAACAGAAGACAGTGACATTGTCCATGTATGGGGAGGCTTTGATCTGAGTGCCTCCACTACCTGGCAATGTCACTTCTCCCATGACCCCAACCCTCCTGATGGACTCTGTAAATGGCTCTATGCAGCATACAAATAAAACTGGAGAGAGTGGGCAACCCTGAATGACTCTAGACTTGATGGGGAAGCTACCTGTTTCCTCCCCATTGATTTAGACTGCAATCCAATGTCTGTGTAGAGCAGTTTAATCCAATTTTGGATCCCCTCCCAAAGCCTACTTTGGAGAACACACCCATCATGTACTGTGCCCTCCAAAATGTTTGGGACAAAGACACTTTTTGCCTTTGTATTTCTGTTCATGAAATCTTATGGGGAAAATAATCCATATCTGCATCCTGAGGAATGTTTCTCATCTGTCGGACATTCGTTTGGGGATTTTACTTCATTATGATGAGAATTCTTCTGTTATCAGCAGTGGAGGTATTCCTTGGAATACCAGTACATTTGTGATTACTGAGCTAACCAGTATACTCTTTCTTCTTAATGACGTTCCAAACTTTTGATTTTGGTAATCCTAAGGATTGAGCGGTGTCTTTTTTGTTTTTCAGGCTCATATTGGCTTCTTTGACTTTCATTGGCATATCTTTGCACCTCATATAGGAAAATAGCAACAACAGTCTCCAAAGGTGATCAAAAGCTTTGAAATAAGCCTTGCTTTCTTACACCTGCACCAATGAAGCAATTAAACATACAGGAGTACTCACAAACTCCTGTGAAGCCAAATAACCCAAACATTATGGTGCCCTGAAATGAGGGGATTGTGTATAAAAAAAAGTGCTGTAATTTCTATAGGGTAAAATCAAAATGTGTCATGCATGGAGACTATGGTATCCATGAGCAGCGCAAGGCTCTCAGAGATTTTCCCACCCAGAACCATGAGATTTGCTCTGAATTGATCACCTGTCCCAGAACAGACCTGACTCAATTGGTGATGGCTTTGGATATGAATTTGTAGTCAACATTTAGCAATGATATGGGTCTTCAATTCATGATATCCTCTTTTTCTGTTTAAGATGAGGGTGATGATGACCTTCCTTATAAAATCTGAAATGCTGCTTGTATACTTCCAGCTGGACTAGATCCAACCAATCCCACAAAACCGTGTATAACTCAACCAGTAAGCAATCTTTTCTGGGAGTTATTCTCGACCCAAGGGAAGGGATGGAGCCTGTCAGGCTAATTGGCTGGTCCAAACTCTCTAGCTTGTCATCATCTTAAACATCCGTGACAGAGAAGGCCATTCTATCTGTAGCCTTAGTGCCGTAAGATCATCAAAAAAAAGGATCTACTTACTGGTCCTCTGTATGCCTGTCTGTGAATGAACTGACCTCTTCTTTAAGATTGTGGATCAGAGAGGTCCCTCTGTGAAACTTATGGAAGAGGAAATGTGAGCATGTCTCATCCTGCTCCACTGTGTGGACTCTGGGTCTGATGATGATCTTGGAGGACTCTGAGGTGAATAGCACGGCTTGCAAGCCATTCACTTCTCAGAGAACCTTTCTCACGTCCACCCCTCTTGACTGCAGAAGGGAGGAGCTGCTGCAAATCAGGCAGCAGTTTGCCCAATTCCTTCCTTCTCTGTTTTTCTCTGCAAGTACCTTTGAGGATAAAGAACCTTTTGATATTCTTTTTGGTTGCTTCCCATGAGTTCACTGGGGGATCAAAGAAGGGTTTCACAGTTCTCCAACCTGAATGCTTCTCATTTATATCCTCTAAATTCTCTGGGTAGCTTCAGTCAGGATACTCAGACCAGAGGAGCGACAAACGTTCCACCCTTCACCAACCTTACGAACAATTCATGAGACTATCATCACGACCAACTTCTGTAGTTCCTAAAGTGTGGCAGCCCACTCCAATGTAGGAAAGTCAAAGTTGCCTTGACTTTGACAAGTACTGCAAGGTGCTTAGACATCGCCTAATGCATTTGACTAGTGCACATTGAATCTCTGTTTTGCCATCCTTACAGTCCAGTGTCAATCAGCCTGAGCCCTCATGCCCAAAGTTTTGCTGAACTTCAGTATTGTTTATGGGCCCATAAACTGGGTGCAATCTTCTTCTAGAAGTGGGGTCTTCTCAGGTAAAGCTGGTGATGCCACTGGGGAGAGATCTGCCTGCGCTCTTGCTTCTCCATCTCCTGGCTGGCTTGTATTATCCTTCTGCTGGAGCTGAAGGATGACGGGTTCTGCACAGCTCCCAGTCTCCTGGAGCTGGTGGGAGGGGGGGGGGGAGTCGCTGGGTGCTGTACATTCCACAGCTAGTATTACCCATCACCCATTGTCCTCCTTTATTTCCCCTGTCTTGGTGCTTCCTCTGCCTTTATCAGACTCTCTTGCTGGTTTCATCCTCAGAAAAAGAGAGGAAGCTGGTTTTTGTTTGATCCTTGACTCTTTACTTACCATTGCTGGTGATGTTAGTTGCCTATTTCTTTTGTGGGGCTTTTTGAGTTTTCTTCCTTTTCTTGACCTTCTGTCACTTTTCGACAACAATTCACGAGGGGCCTCCCACCTTGTGCCTGGGGTTTGGGGGTTGGAGGTGGATAAACGAGAGCTTCTTACTCTCCCTTGTCGTGGTTTCCACTGGGGTCTCTGTCGTAGTTGAGATTGAAGGGGTGTTGACATTGCTGGAGGTGGTGATGTTGGCCGTTTTGCCTCTTGTTGCCTGTGCATAGGTGGCTACCTGATTTGGACAGGCTCTGTAGAGATGCCCTGCTTCCCCACACAAGTTGTAGCACTTGGTCTCTGCACAGTCCTTCATCTGGTGGTCTTCCTGCTTGCAGTTCTTACAGCTGACTGTGATGCATTAGGCTGCCACATGTCTAGCTTTGTTGCAGTTCCAGCGCACCTGTGCAGTGTAGACCAAGTACCCATGGTTCCTTCCAAAGGCTAACACTAAAGTGGGGTGAATAATGGCCCCTTTTATATTTACTCTCTGTTTCAGCTTCATTTAGTGTTTGCTGATCCAGATTCCAGACACATCTTGCCTTCCATGCAGGACCCTGTTTCCTCAACATAATGGCCTAGGAAGGTGAGCATGTACATGATTGGCACATATGGGTTGAATGGGTTGAAAGTATTCACTGTTATCACTCATTCCTTCTGTGTTGAAAGTGTGAAAAGCAGCTGTGCCTTAAAGACTGAGAGTGGAGCCACATTCCCCTTCTTCTGGATTCTCTGCCATCCCTCTGGGATCTTGAATGTCACATGAAAGTGACTGTTATCTGTGACATCCTAGAGGCAGTAGATGTTCTTCACCTCAAATTTTCAGCAATTCATTAATACCTTCCTGACAGAGGTCCTGGGAAAACAGGCTCCTTCACTCATGTCTTTCCTGCCAGCCTGACAGTGTTCCAGATTCTTTGTCCTCCCAAGGTGTTCATTGCTGCTGCCATCCTTGTGAAATTGACAGAGATGGAGTTAATACTGGTATTAGACTTGTCCCCCAATCAGCATGGATCTGCCCCTGCATCAGCAGGCCAGCTCACACCAGGCAATCTCTTACACTCCAACGGTCCTCCAAGATAGTTTCTTTTTTCCTCTTGATGAGACAGCTTCTTCACAGATCCTGTTAATCAGCTCACATTAGATGAGCCACACCTTATCTGAGCCAAAAATGAGTCAATATAGAGAAAGTATACATGTAAAGAAACAATTTCCTCTGTTGGGGAGAGAAACAAGAATGAAAGGGAATGACATTAAAATTAGAATCAGGCTACTTAGGAACATACGTTCAAGCGAAGACAAAAGGATATTTGGAACTATGTGGCATAAATTTATGTGTTAGGATAACAGGAGCTACCAAACATGATATATTTGGAATTTATACAGAAAGGATATCCAAGGCAAATGAATACAGATAAATAAAATCACAAAAAGCAACATACCAAAAAATCCAGAGATCTTTCTTCTAAGTAATATAAGAAGTAAAGAATTAGGCCTCAAAGTGGATGAAGCACAAAAAAGATTTATTATGATTGCCTTAGCTGTAGCAAAAAAATGTATAATGTCAACTTGGAATTCAGAAGAGAGCCTGAGAGTACAGCAATGGTACATGGAAATGAATAAATGTATTCAATTGGAAAAAATAACATATAATTTAAAAAATAAAGTCACATTATTTGAACAAATTTGGGAACCATACATGGAACACAACAGAGAGGGCCTACCGCAGACCCCCTAAAATGAGAGAATGAGAAGAAGACGAAATTACCTGATCCAGTGTGTAAAAGTAGATGACACAATTTTCTTGTTTGTTTTCATTGTGTGATGACATTGTTTAATGGGTTTATTGTATTGTATATGTTGAAAGTTTAATGGGTTTGGAGGGGGTGGGAAGGAGGGAGGGAAGGGAGAGGGGAAAAAAGGGGAGAAAATGCCACTATGTACATTAAAGAGGGAAATGTTTGTGTGTATTTTGATTAATATGGTTCATAGTGTGAAAAATAAAATTAAAAAAAAAAGATGTGACTGAAAGTCACAGAAGACTTGATGTAAAATGCGTGTGCCCATCTTAAATCTATATAGGAGATAGAAACATAGAAGGTAGGAGCAGGAGTAGGTCATTCGACCCTTCGAGCCTGCTCCGCCATTCAACGAGATCATGGCTGATCTTAAAGTTCAGTACCCCGACCCCGCCTTCTCTCCTAAACCTTTAAAACCCTTATACTGAAGAAATATATCTAATTCCCTCTTAAATATATTTAATGAACCTGCCTCTACTGCCCTCTGTGGCAATAAATTCCACAGATTCACCACCCTCTGGGTAAAGAAATTCCTCCACATCTCAGTCCTAAATGGTTTGCCTATTATCCTCAAACCATGGCTCCGGGTTCTGGATTTTCCCATCATTGGAAACATCCCATCTGCATCCATTCTGTCCAGTCCTGCCAGAATTTTATATGTCTCTATGAGATCCCCTCTCAATCTTCTAAACTCCAGGGAGTACAATCCCAATTTGCGCAATCTTTCCTCATAAGTCATTCCTGCCATTCCAGGTATCAGCCTGGTGAATCGCCTCTGCACTCCCTCCATTGCAAGAACATCCTTCCTTAGATAAGGTGACCAAAACTGCACACAATACTCCAGGTGTGGTCTCACCAAGGCCCTGTACAGCTGCAGTAAGGTATCCTTGTTCCTATACTCAAACCCTCTTGATATGAAGGCCAACATACCATTTGCCTTTTTAACCGTCTGCTGTACCTGCATGCTCGCCTTCAGAGACTGATGTACAAGTACCCCTAGGTCTCTCTGCACTTCCCCATCTCTTAATCTATTGCCATTCAAATAGTAATCTGCCCTCCGGTTTGTATTACCAAGGTGGATAACCTCACATTTATCCACATTGTAGTGCATTTGCCATGTATCTGCCCAGTCCCTCAATTTATCCAAATCACACTGGAGCTTCCTGACCCCCTCTTTCATGCACACAACCCCTTCTAGCTTAGTGTCATCTGCAAATTTGGAGATATTACATCCAATCCCCTCATCCTCTTGGGGCTGAGGATGATTTGATTCCTCTTCATTTCTATGGGTTCTGCCATGCCAGATTAAGCTGATGAGGGACTCAATGGTTTGAAATAGAGAAGAGACTTGAGGCAAGGAACCCATACAGGCTACGGGCTGTTGGCAACTGCTGTCAAAGAACTCACACGAGGCTGCAGAACTGCTGGGGACTGTGTCAAGACTGGCTAATGGGGCTTGGTTTACTGATGGTTTGGACTGAAGGCCATGTGGCTGTGGAAGCTGCAGGAAAACTGAATGTGAATCGGTGGACACTCAATTACTCTCTTTTGCTTCTCTCTGATTGTAAGGGGTGCTGGGCAATTTTTGCTGACAGCGAATTTCTGTCTGCCTTATGCCAGACTAAAGGAAATTTTGTGCAAAATCACATTTTCTGTTTTATTTCATGACAATAAAATAATCTTGAATCTTGTATCTTGAATGTTATTGGCAGGACAATCAATGGGGGTGATATAAGCCTTCCATGGCTTTTCTGAGGCTCTGTGTGCTCCTTGTTCATAGACTCAGGTTCTCAGTGCCAATTTAAATTATCCTTCTTCATTTTGGGCTGTCAAAGTGAAGGGATTTCCACGAGTTAGTGAGGATTTGCTTTTTTCCTCTCAAGGATGCTTTTAACATATCCTTGAATGTTCCCCTGGCAATCGCTTACAGTGATTAACTGTATTTTTCTGGTCTCTGGGGACAGGCATGCAAACCATATAACATGTCCAGAGGAGTTGACCATGAAATAGAACATAGAATACAGAATAGTTGAACACAGGAATGGGCCCTTCGACTCTCATGTCTATGCTGAACGTGACATCCACAAAAGATGCCAAGGGTTCACACAACTGTGCGCATTGATGGGATGGCGGTGGAGAGGGTTAGTGCCTTCAAAATCCTGGGAGCCATTATTTCAGAAGGACATCTCTTGGAGTCAGCACATTGAGACAACTGTGAAGAAGCCACACCAATGCCTCTACTTTAACCAAATGTCTGAGGTGATGTGGCATGTCATCAGATACACCACCAAACTTCCACAGGGGCATTGTGGAAACTACTGACTGGTGGCATCACGGCTTAGTTTTGGATTTCAAATGCCCAGGAATGGAGAAGGCTCCAGAAGGTTACAAACAAGTCAATCACAGGCTCTGAACATCCATCCAATGAATGCATCAATGTGAGCTGTTGCCTAATGAAGAAGCCAAGATCATAAAGGACCCTTATCTCCCTGGTCACAACCTCTTCTCATTGTTATGTTCGGGCAGAATGTATAAAAGCCTGAAGCTGGCATTTATAGATTCAGGAACAGTTTCTTTACCACAGCTATCAGACTCTTGAACCTTTCCTTATTACAGTAATCAAGGATGCCTTTGCCACCACTAAAGGATTATCTGCACTATTGCCTGTCACCTTTTCGTACAAGGATAAATATGAATTCATCAATAAATTTATATTTTTTTGTTTTTATTGTTTCTTTGTTGTTCAATTGCAGTTGATTTTGTTGTTTATTTTTATAAAGTACCTATTTAGCTGCAACAAATATGAATTTTGGTGCACATATAGATTGTATATGTGTATGACACATGTACAATGTATATGACAATAAATTCATTATCATTATCAACTAAAATACTGCTGTCTGAACTGTTAGTGCCTGCAGTATTTTCTGTTGATGTACCAGTAAGCCTAGTAAGGCAAATCAAAGGTTTTATGCTCTGTGGTGCAGTGACTGAGAGAGCTGGCACCTCCTTGCCACATGTCTCTACTTGATATCCCTCACAGAGCTATTATCATGGAAACTAAACCTGACAGTGTGTGTGTGTGTGTGTGTGTGTGTGTGTGTGTGTGTGTGTGTGTGTGTGTGTGTGTGTGTGTGTGTGTGTGTGTGTGTGTGTGTGTGTGTGTGTGTGTGTGTGTAGAGCGAGAGAGAGAGAGAGTGAGAGACTGTTGTCACTCCTCTTTAGCTGCTGTCATCATTCTTAAAATAATTATTAAAAGATTGATGAAATAGGTAGCAACAACATCAGAGAATCAACTGAGTGAGCCAAGGATTACTCTTTTAATTATCTCATTCCCCAGTCTGCCACAGTGTTGTTTAGTCAGAACAGCTCTCTTTTAAATAACTGTTTCTAATTTCCATACACTCCAATCAATATTGCAATGGGTATGCAAACAATGTAGCCCAATGTGTAAATTAGCAAACAATTGCAATAAATATTCTTTCATTGGTGAAACTTCTTTTCAAATGATTTAAAAAAATATTTCCCACGTTTTTGTAAACCAGACTCAGGTTGGATTTAGAAAGGAAAAGTTCTCTCTGGCACTGTCCTTCAGTGGATTGTAAAAAACCATGTGCAATGGAGAACACAACCTGTCAACACATTTGATTAATTCAAGGCTTTCTCAATAATGGACAAACTGATCATTGAGACACTGTTGAACAGTAAACAGAAAGCAATTGCTGATAAATTCACTTGGGTAATTCTTTCCGAACTGAAGCCTCATTGCACATTGCCCTAATGCTGTTTTAAAAAGCTGTAACCAGATTGCAGTATTCAACAATATCATTTCAGGAGTAGTATTGGCAGTTCCCTTGTGTAATACTTTTCAGTTCTGTGGATAAGTAGGTATTACTGATTGATTTTCTCATTGCTGCCAAGTTAGGTGAGAATGCATCAGCCAGCACTTGGAGGCACAGGGCCTCAACACAAGTACCCTTGCAAAGTAATACTTCAGTAGTGTGGTAGCTCAGGATGGATTTGACATGCTCAAGGGGAGCACAGAGATCCTCTGGCATGTGCTCCTGGTAGTGAAGAGCCAGGGAGGTCTATGTGAGGACATAACTGCAGTGCATGAACGTTTTGCACTCTGCTGACTGCTTTTCACTGATGGACAATTGGACAAATTCTAACATGTTTTCCAAAGAATGTCAGTGATCAGCCTCTCTAGTGGGAAATCTCAATGTGTGCTGGACTGATCTTGAGGCAGGAGAATGAGAGTAACTGTGGCTTCATCTGTGAACACAGTCTGCACCCCTGGGTGAGCTTTATTGATCATGGACATGGGTGAAAATAACTTCACTGGAGAAAAAGAAACAGCCAGTGCTGGAGATACTCAGCAGACCAGACAGCATCTTTGAAGAGCAAATCAAAGGTTAGTGTTTTCATTAGTTAGCCTTTCATCAGAAGTTCCAACGTGAGAAAACAAGTGTGTTTTAATTTGCAGGGAGGGAGAGAGGTGGAGATAATAAAGGGGATCTCTGTGATGCAAAGAGTCCAAGATTGTCCAGGTGAGTAGAATCTTAATGGTGCCACGTAAGAGAGGATGATGAATGTATTTTTAATCACAGGTGATGTATCTGAAGGAGTATAAATAGAGGCAGTTGAAGGAGGGAAGCAGGGAATAAGGAAATTGCTGGAATAGTGAGATGCAGATTACAGCAGTTGATCTAAATTTGAAATAAAAATGATTGATGGAAGTACTTGGCAAATCAAGTCACCTCTGTGGAGAAAGAAACTTTGATTGAAGTAAAAGTGGGTGAATATATAACAGACCTGCTCAGTTTTGACACAAACTGGAAAGGCTGGTTATCTGAAATTAACCAATATAACAGTTCATTCTGAGATCTGGGCAGAAGATGGGATGCTGCTGTTCACATTTACCTTGGGCATCACTGGAACTATGTGGGAGACCAAAAACAGAGAGGTCAGTTTGCAAGCAATGAATTATGGCCACAGTTAATTGGTTCAAATCCCACGCTGACTGTAAGGAGTTTGTATGTTTTCCCCATATCTGTGTGGCTTTTTCCCAGGGGCTCTGGTTTCCTCCCACCCTTCAAAATGTACTGGGGATGTAGGTTAATTGGGTGTAAAATGGGCAGCACGGACTCATGGACCGAAAAGGCCTGTTACCGTGCTGTATGTCTAAATTCAAAATTAAAATAATTAGAAACTCAGTGTCACTTTGTGGACAGCTTTGTGAAATTATAAATGGCATTGACAATCCTGTTCTAAGATGTTTTCATGCAAAGCCTTGGTGCATAAGATCTTCAATGACAATTGTTATCCTTAACTGCCTGTGATCTGCCAGGTGTATGTTAAACATTTAAACATCAACAGACTCGCCAAGGCAAATAGCGCCTTTGGAAGACTACACAAAAGAGTCTGGAAAAACAACCAACTAAAAAACCTCACTAAGATAAGTGTATACAGAGCTGTTGTCATACCCACACTCCTGTTCGGCTTCGAATCATGGATCCTCTACCGGCATCACCTACGGCTCCTAGAACGCTTCCACTAACGTTGTCTCCGCTCCATCCTCAACATTCATTGGAGCGCCTTCATCCCTAACATCGAAGTACTCGAGATGGCAGAGGCCGACAGCATCGAGTCCACGCTGCTGAAGATCCAGCTGCGTTGGGTGGGTCACGTCTCCAGAATGGAGGACCATCGCCTTCCCAAGATCGTGTTATATGGCGAGCTCTCCACTGGCCACCGTGACAGAGGTGCACCAAAGAAGAGGTACAAGGACTGCCTAAAGAAATCTCTTGGTGCCTGCCACATTGACCACCGGCAGTGGGCTGATATCGCCTCAAACCGTGCATCTTGGCGCCTCACAGTTCGGCGGGCAGCAACCTCCTTTGAAGAAGACCGCAGAGCCCACCTCACTGACAAAAGACAAAGGAGGAAAAACCCAACACCCAACCCCAACCAACCAATTTTCCCCTGCAACCGCTGCAACCGTGTCTGCCTGTCCCGCATCGGACTTGTCAGCCACAAACGAGCCTGCAGCTGACGTGGACATTTACCCCCTCTATAAATCTTCGTCTGCGAAGCCAAGCCAAAGAAAAGATATAGTCATATACTCATACTGCACACACAGGATACAATCCTCTTTGATCCATTGTGACATGCCGAGAAGTAAGAATCTATTTACCAATCTTACACTCATTTCAATGAAGCCTCACCACATTCCCATCAGCTCTCCAGACTTTACCACTCATTTTTACATAATGGGGCCAATTTACCATGCTGATTAACCTACAAACTCCCAGGAACACCCAGAGAAAACTTATGCAGTGACAGAGAGAGCATTTAAACTTCATACAGACAGCACCCAAGGTCAGGATTGAACCCAATTTGCTGAACTGTGAGACAGCAACTCAAATAGCAGAGCCACTGTGCTGCCCTATGTTTTTGGAGCTGCCAGTTAATAGATGAAAGAGGGCAATAGATGAGAGAACATGAATCAAAGGAACATGTTGGAACTATGATAAGTATTTGCTGGATATTGGAAACAAAACTCAATGCTAGAAACTCCGAGCCAATAAGGCAGCATTGGTAGAAAGAGAAAAACTGAGCTAATGTTATAGTTATAAGGTTGGTAAATTAAAATTAATAGATTCAACACTGAGTCTCAAGAACCTCAATGTGACTTGTCAGAAGATGAAATGCTGTGTCTTGAGCTTGGAAAAGTGTGAAAAGGCAAAGAGAGGTCAGAGTGGAAACAGAATGACTACAAAGAGTCAAATTTCAAATTTATTGTTAGAGTTCCTACATGGCATCACATACAACCCCAAGATTCTTTTTCCTGCAGGCCAGGCAGAATTATCACTTAGTGGTCGTGCAAAAAAAAACTGAACACATAGAAACAAATAAACAAATGTAAACAACTTACTGAGCAACATAGAGAGGAGAGAAAAAGCAAAAAAAAAACCAATAAAAGTACAAAATTAGGAGTCCTTAAATGAGTCCCTGATTGAATTTGTTGTTGAGAGTCTGATGGTGTAGGGGTAGCAGCTGTTTCTGAACCTGGAGGTGTGAGTCTTGTGGCACCTGTACCTTTGGGAAACCAATACTCATTCTAGATTTTTGCGCAGAGCAGACTACATTATGAATACTAAGTGAAAGACACTAGATTAGAAGAAATACATTTATTCCTGCTTTACTTTGAAGTACTTTTGTACTCTTGCAGATCTCCTGCAATGTGTTCCATGTGGATACCCTTGATGTCTGGAGGCTTATTTAACATATCCACGTCACCAGTGAAATTGAGTGTTAGGTCAAGGCAAATGCCCATTGTGAGTTGGTTTTGTCTGCAGCAAATAATGCAAAAAGAGTCTGTTTTCAGTGTGAGCATTATACAGAGTAAATTCTGCGAGTATCTAATGAGGTGCAGCAGTCTGATTATGAATGTAGGCGAGTGTGATTGCCCCGTTAAATAGTATAACTTGTGAGCCTTAAGAATTCGTTGGTTCTTCTGTGAGTAAAAATTAAGTTTATCAGATCAACATGGTTGAAAATCCTGCCGTCAGCAAATTTTGGACCATAAACTACAGTTGATAGAATTGGAACAAGTTTGGTATCAGATACATTTCTGGGAAATACAAATATCTCACCCAGATATAAATGTACAATTGTGGTCACTAATTTTATGTGTAAAATTGCTTCATTCCATGTTACGGCAATCTCTTAGCATCTCAGCATGGATGTTTTTTTGTCCCCACAAATATATTTCTTTGAAAAAAATATTTGATGCGTAATACTCACATGTTGAGGTGAGAAGTCTATTGAATTGTGATCCTCTAGGCTCAATATTTTTAATAATAAAAACTGACTTGAATTTATACACTCAATAGAAAGTGATTGAATTTGTAAATTGTATCAAGTTAAGTGAAGCAGTGGAATTGGAAAAGACTGCAGAAAATAAAGAATGTGTTGAACATCATGTTCAATTATGCAGTAAATTGGGTGATATAATTTAATGCAGACCTATGCAATAAACTGATAAAGTGGAATCATATCATGTGACTCCAGGGATAGTGTGCAGATGCATAAAAACAATCCAGGTGGACTAAACAATTGAACAATCTAACTAATGCAATGAAGTAGTCACTAGTCACAGAAGAAGACAAAGCACAGAAGCTAACAATGTAAACGTAATCAAAATCTATATTTTCAGTGCATTGCATTTAATTCAACCCTGGAATCATTCAGGAAATGAAAATTTGTTATCTGAAATGGCACATTATGAAAATGTGACTCCAAGGTCCAACTTTTTGACTTTGAATTGACCTTACATGAACTGAGTTCTGCTGACAGATTTTGAATGCATTCTTGCCCTCTAAATTGGCACAATCTTTACATAATCAAGAGGTCATCAGCATACCCTAGCTGAGAAGTGGTCTGCTCCCATATTTGGAATGTAAGTCAAGTGAACAGCATTGATCAGTTTTGTGGAACCTGCTAGTCAGCAATAATTGTTTTTTTTTCCCTGATAGCTCTGCATCCCACAGTGAAGATTTTCCAATTTGCTCTCTTGGGAATGCACTGGACCCTTTGCCGATGAAGCAGACATTTAATTATGAGAATTAAGTTCTAGTGGAAAGGCTCTACAAGAAATTTCATTTAAAATCTGTCATTGTTCATTATATTTGTGATTAACTCCCACACTAAAAACAGAACCTTCCAGATGTCTCCTGACAGAGAGCAAAGGTCAGCTTGAACCTGAGGGTTGAAACTGATTGGTTGCCCAGTAATTCGATATTTTTGTCAAATTGCAAGAATATTGGTGACCATTACTAGATGTGCTTCAGGCGCCATTCATCAGGTTGGGTTCCTTCTGATTAGATACAAAATGAAAGGATTTGTGACTTTAAAAAAAATAAATACTTACATGGTTATGTAACTACTTGCAAAGCAAATTGCAAAGCAATCCTTTGAAATTGCCATTTTATTACTATTGTTTTCCGATATGAAGTAGGCATTTTTACTGTGATGAATAAAATATTTTTACATCAACCAAATGTATGTTATTTCATCTCCTCCCTCAATGGGCTTACATCCTAATTCACAATCAACTTTCCCTGTAACAGTACATCAGCTCAATATATCCATTGGAAGTATGGGAGATATTTATGTGAGTACACAAAGGCTTTAGCCACCTGGAAAAACACCTTAAAATAGTAGTGGAGGGTATGAAAATTTATAGTTTCTCACGGATCTGCTGCCAAAAATGATACACATGATGAGTCCAAGACATAGTGTGCTTGAGATTGGACCTCACAATTAGCACAATGAAAGGCATTACTTTCTGCACTTCAGTGTTCTCTTTTATACAGAGTAAAGCAGGTAGGTTGTGGATCTATTCTGAGCATCACAACAGAACGTAGGTGTTTGTAGAGAAGTGATCAGAACCTCCAATGTTCAATTGGTGTATTTGGAGAAATGGCCATAATTGTTCTGTTTGTCAGGATGGTGGAACTGTATGATCTGTGCAACTATGCCCATGCCTGCTTCTGCATGCATAGTAGTCTGATTATAGTGTGATTGTATTTGGGCACAGGTTCTACACCACTGGAAGCCACTGTGCCTCCATGGATTAGTGCTTTAGACAAACTGAGGGTCAAGAAGGCAAATCACCAACTTTATAGAGGTCACAGTGGGCCCTCAATTTTCTTTTCCAAATACATTTTCATCAGTGTTATATCACAAATGCATGTGCAAACAATAAAACTTTTGGGCTATAATGTTCAGAATAACCTTATCGTTTAAATATTCACCAAAACAAATTTAGTCTCCTAACAAATTCCCAGCCTTTAATTTAAGTTATTCTCCATTCCTTTATATTTTCCTATCCCCAGTCCAAGACAACACATGGAACAGCTCATCAAGCTCAATTCAATCTTCTATCATGGGACTTACAAGAGTATTTTGTGGTGGGACCACTGTGTAATTGTCAGTGCTATCTAATATGAATGTTTCCCCTCAGAATTCCCATAAAGGCAATCACGCCCAAACCCCTCCCTCAGTACCTGCCTTGGAACCGGGCTAGCAACATGTGAGATGTGCTTGCAGTGATTAAAGCCTACTTAATCAAGACACAAGAGCAACTTGTCCGTGAACTACTCTTTGCAGACGATGCCGCTTTAGTTGCCCATTCAGAGCCAACTCTTCAGCTCTTGACGTTCTGTTTTGCGGAAACTGCCAAAATGTTTGGCCTGGAAGTCAGCCTGAAGAAAACTGAGGTCCTCCATCAGCCAGCTCCCCATCATGACTACCAGCACCCCCACATCTCCATCGGGCACACAGAACTCAAAACAGTCAACCAGTTTACCTACCCTGGCTGCACCATTTTATCGGATGCAAGGATTGACAAAGAGATAGACAATAGACTCACCAAGGCAAATATCGCCTTTGGAAGACTACACAAAAGAGTCTGGAAAAACAATTACCCGAAGAAACACACAAAGATCAGCGTGTACAGAGCCACTGTCATACCCACGCTCCTGTTCGGCTCTGAATCATGGGTCCTCTACCGGCATCACCTACGGCTCCTAGAACGCTTCCATCAGCGCTGTCTCCGCTCCATCCTCAACATTCATTGGAATGACTTCATCACCAACATCAAAGTACTTGAGATGGCAGAATCCACAAGCATTGAATCCATGCTGCTGAAGACCCAACTGTGCTGGGTGGGTCACGTCTCCAGAATGGAGGACCATCGCCTTCCCAAGATCGTGTTCTATGGCGAGCTCTCCACTGGCTCGAGGTGGACAGAGGTGCGCCAAAGAAGAGGTACAAGGACTGCTTAAAGAAATCTCTTGGTGCCTGCCACATTGACCAACGCCAGTGGGCTGATATCGCCTCCAATCGTGCATCTTGGCACCTCACAGTTCGGCTCCTTTGAAGAAGACTGCAGAGCCCACCTCACTGACAAAAGACAAAGGAGGTAAAACCCAACACCCAACCCCAACCAACTAATTTTCCCTTGCAACCGCTGCAACCATGCCTGCCTGTCCCACATTGGACTTGTCAGTCACCAACGAGCCTGCAGCAGACGTGGACATACCCCTCCATAAATCTTTGTCCGCGAAGCCAAGCCAAAGAAAAGAAGAATCATGACTTCTAGTCTGATGTGAGTTATTAATAGCGTATCATGTTTAATCACTCATGGGTTTTAAATTGTGATATTAGTACTTTTAATCCATCTTCCACATCTCTCAAGCCAGGATAAGCTAATGAAACACAAAATCTGCAAATTCTGGAATCTTGAGCAAACAAAGAAAACTTGGAGGAACTCAACAGGTAGAAATGGACAGTTAAAGATTAGGAATGGGAGTCTTTATCAAGACAGAGATAAAGATCATTATCTTAGTCTTGATAAAGGTTTCCGACTTGAAACAATGACTGACCATTTCAACCCATGGATACTATCTGACCTGCTGAGTTCCTTCGGCTTTTTTTTGTTAACAATAAAAGCTTTCTGAGCTGGAAAATCACAGCATGCAAACCACACCTCCTTCTTCCCCACAGTTACTAAATTATCAGCAGGTCTGTTTGTTATCACTTCATCATCTACAGAAATGTGGTTAAATTAGAGAAGGCAAATTAAATGCAGAAACTGTCATCAAAGATATGACATCCTATAAAAGGAAAAAAAATGCATTTCCAACTCAAATCATGCATTAATAAAATATCATGAACATTTTAAGTAGGAACTTGGGTATTTTCGACTTTAGAAAACATTTTTGTTTGAAATAATTGTCAATACATTTGCTTGATATGAAGTAATATCTTTCACCTGTTCTCTGCAGCTTATCTTTTCACGCAATTAATTTTCTTCAACTATTTCATCAAAAGTTGCTGTTTGTTTCTTTCTGAAAATTTAGAAAAGACTGAATATCTATAGCTTGCTCAAGCAATTATTATTATTTATTCCAAATATGTGAGCATGGCGAAAATCGGAATTGTGTGTTACTAGATCAGATACTATTTATTGTCATGTAATGAAAGAGAAATGCCATACCTGTATTAGATGAAATGGCCTTTTATATTCTACATGGCAGACAAAGATACGCCATTAGCATTAACATTGCCCGGCACTCCTTACGGTCAAAGAAAGAGAAGTAAAATAGAGTGCCCCCCAGAGTCACCGACTATCAAGAATTCACCTCCAGCACTCCCTCAGCCTCTGCAGCCAGACAAGGGTTCAGTTCGGTTCAAACCATCGGCAATCCGAGCCCAGATCCAAATCTCTGACATGATGAAGAAGCCTTCAGTGCTCAGGGCCCTTCGGGAGCCCTTTTTTCCCTCAGCATCCTCTCAAACTCTGGCTCTGACACTCAGCTGCAGTGAGCCAGCCTCCAGCTGCGTGCAGCCTGTGGTGGGTTCCCCGGCTGCGTCATCAGCAGCTCGCTGCCTGTATGTCTTTCAGCCATGGAACCCCTTGCTGATCCCCACCATCCTTGTGGTCATCTCCTCTGCATCTCCTTCTCAACAGGGGTGTTCTCCTTGTTGCTGGTGCTCTCCCCAGGAGACTGCAATCCCTTGAGGCCTGCTGCTGAACAAAGGCACTACCATTTTGAGACCAGACCCCAAGGGGTCGCAGAATTTTAAATAAAAACACCGTCAGCCCCTATAACAGGCCTTAGCTTGTATGTAACTGTCAGTAGAACTGGGTAGTAGGACCCCATGGGGGTGTACTGAGATTTGTTCATCAGTTCTGGCAGCACTGCCATTTTGCCAAGTCTAATATCAATTTTACTTGAAGTAAATCAGATTAGCTTGAATTTCCAGGTGAAATCATGCCAACAATGAATTTGAACTAGGCATGTCGAGTTGTGATCCACGCTAGTGCACCTAATGTTTACTCGTGTCAGGTATGCACCTGGAAGTGAAACAATGAGAAACTAAAGAGACTCAGCAGGTCAGGCAGCATGCCTGGAGAGAAGTGGTCAATCAATGTTCGGGTCAAGATCCTTTATCGAGACTCATGCACCTGATGGTATCTATTTTTATACAACCCTGTAACATGGATATACATTGAATTCCCAAACTCCACATAGCCATCAAGAAATATTCTCCTGAGAACTAGAAGAACATTTGACTGCAATCTTGTTTCATTCAAGATTGAAAGGATCACTGCTAACATTCATATATTTCTTAAAGCAGCTCCAAAACTCAATGAAGATGGCTCATGCTCAAAATAAAAACAATGCTTCGTGGAGAATGTTACAAATGAGAAAATAATGCTCAGTGTATCTCAATCATCATCCTGCAAATAGTGCAACAGGGAGCTAGTTTTTGCAAACATCTCTGGAAGATTCGCTGATCCTGAGGGTGAAGGCACAATGGTGAAGCTGCTGATGCTCTTTTGCCCATCATCGCCTGCATGCTACTAATGTCTTTTGTTTTTATCTCATTTTTAAAATCTTTTTGGGGGATCCAGTGTGGTGCTTAGCATATTAAAAAAGTTAAAGTTTATTTATCATCTGATATTAAGAGTAACTGTGTTCTCAGATCCACAGTGCAAAACAGTGCGAACAAGCGTACAGACAAACAATACATAAACAGAGATACACATAACCTATACATGTCTTTTATACAAACAGTATATTAAAAACCCAACCAACCAATTTTCCCTTGCAACCGCTGCAACCGTGTTTGCCTGTCCCGCATCGGACTTGTCAGCCACAAACGAGCCTGCAGCTGACGTGGACATTACCCCTCCATAAATCTTCATCCGTGAAGCCAAGCCAAAGAAAGAAGATATTAAAAATAAATATTCTTAATAAATAGTAGGGCGACAGGGAGTTGTTTTAATTTCTAAGCATCAGTCTGTTTGGAGGTCTCTGAAAGAAGATAAGGCCTGAATTCACTTGGTAATGGAATAGATTACTTGTAATTTTACTTGATCCTTCTTGCTACTATTTTCTTTGAATTGTGTATTTTTGTGAATTAATGTCCAAAGCTCTGGAATTAAAGATTAAAGGGAGATTTTTCATTTTGTTATATCAGCAGAATGCTCGATTCCGAGGCAAATAAGTGGAAAACAAGGATTAAATGCGACTTTGTCAAGTCTCCAACCACAATAGCACTTGGGGTCTCTGAGGGGATTCCTACAGAGGCTGGAATTAACATGGATCTACAGTAGATGTGTATGCAGCCTTGGACTCCAGGTAATGATGGTTTAAAGCACATTTGTGCATGTCTGCAACCTGGCCCTGAAATGAGAGATGCTCCAAAAAGTTGGCAGTAGGTTTGTTTCAGGACCACCTGCATAGCATGAGGGAATTGACATGTATTCTGTTTTTTTTTCCCCAAGGGAACAATTGCAGTAAATTCAATGCAAGAGCTTTCATGATTTTACAGCTAGCATCAACAACTCAAGGTTGAGCATTACACTGATTATAAATTGATCTGTTCAGATCATGCCTGTAGGAATTTAATCCCAATCTCTGATGAGAAATATCTACTGCAATAACACCCCTGGAACATTTCCACGACCTTTTCAACAAGCAGGGAAGTATTCCCTCCTCTGCCTTGTGGACTCGCAAAGACCTTGGCCGGGTGCTCAGTGTGTATACAAATACTAGAGGCAAACTTGCAATTCCCAAGATAATTTGCTGGAGGAAAGGAACAGATTGAAGAGGCAGAAAGTCTTTATTCTATTTAAAGCTGTCTCCAATTTCAGTGCCACCGCTGAAAAATATTTTCAATTCACTCTGCCTTTCAATTTTATTTGATTATATAACATAATTTTATAAAATGTAGCATTGCGGATCAAGAGTGAAATGTTATTTCAACCCTGGATTACTGTGTAAACAACAATAAAAATAGATTGATTATGAAGAGAGTGAATGCCAAAGTCAAATCAACATATTTAATATTTGACAAGAATGGTTGTTAATTGAAAAATACACAATGCAAACAAGATATTTCTATTTAAATATTGAACCAGGCAGAGTTTTCAAAACTGCTTCTAAAATGAAAGACAAGTGGCACATACATTTAAGCTGAAAGCTCACCTTACATTAGGTCACGACAACTGTAGTTGGAAGTTTTCAATAAAGGAATTCATTTATGACTTGTGATAAATAGACAACAATAGTCGTGTTTTTGTATTGTATTTTTACTTTTAAAATTCAGTTCTACTGGCTGCAGTGAAATAGAATTTTACAGGTGGAATTGCATGGCCTTCAGTCACACAGTGCCAACCCCTGTATGCAGTGCTTATCCTTGACAAACATTGCCCATACTCTATACCCAGTGCCCACCTTCTGCACATAGTGACCACCATCAGTATGCAGTGCTCCCTCTCTACACAGTGACCACCTTTTTTTTATGCAGTGTCCACCCTCTACACACTGTGCCTATCTGCCAGATAGAGTGCCTACCTTCTACCACAGTGGCGATGCTCTACATACTATGTGGCTGTTCTAGGTTTGCAATGAGCACCCTCCACACACAGTGCTCACATTTTAACACAATAGCCATTCTCTACACTCCTCCACACATAGAGCCTACACACTATACACAATGTCCAACCTCTACATACAATGTCCTTCCCCTACACACAGAGTCCACACATTATTTATTTGAGGATATAATGAGGGGAGCAGATGGATGTTGTTTACTTGGTAAGGCGCAACATAAAAGACTTGTATGTAAGATAAGGATGGATAGATTTGGGGTGATGTATTAGCATGGATAGAGGATTGGTTAACTAATAGAAAGCAGGGAGTTGGCGTACAAGAAAGTTTTCCTTGTTAACAATCAGTGGTGAGCAGGATGCAGCAGAGGTCAGTGCTGGGCCCGCAATTGTTCACGATATACATTAATGATCTGGAAGAGAGGACAGAGTGTAGTGTATTTAAGTTTTCGAATGACACTAAATTAAGAAGAAAAACAAATTGTGCAGAGGCTATGGAGAGTCTGCAGAGAGATACAGATAGGTTAAGTGAATGGGCAAGGGTCTGGCAGATGGAGTTTAATGTTAGTAATTGTGAGGTTATCCACTTTGGAAGGAAAAATGGATGATCAGATTATTATTTAACTATCAAGTGATTTCAGCAAGCTGCCATGTAGAAGGACTTGAGAGTGTTTGTGCATGAACCAAAAAAAGGTTGGTTTGCAGATGTAGCAGGCTATGGAATGTTGGCCTTCATTGCTAGAGGGGTTGAATTTAGGAGCAGGGAGGTTATGATGTAAATATACATGATATTGGTGAGGCTGCATGTGGAATTCCACATTTGAGGAAAGATATACTGGCTTTGAAGATGGTGGAGAGGAGGTTCACCAGGTTAATTCCAAAGATGAGGGAGTTAGCCAATGAGGAGAAATTCAGCTGTCTGGGGCTGTATAAACTTGAATTTAGAAGAATGAGAGGGGACATTATAGAAAATTATGAGAGGCATAGATAAGATAGGTAGGTAGATTGTTTCCATTGGTGGGGGAGACTAGAATAAGGGAGCATAGCCTCATGATTTAGGGTAGTAGATTTAGGACAGGGATTAGGAGGAACTGCTTTTCCCAGAGGGTGGAGAATCTATGGAATTTGTTGCCCATTGAAGCAGTGAAGGCTGCCTCAGTGAATATATTTAAGACGTGGGGTGAATAGATTTTTACAAAGTAAGGAAATTAAAGGATATGGGGAAAAGGCAGGAAGGTGGCGATGAGCCAATCAATCATGATCTAATTGAATGGTGGAGCAGAATTGATGGGCTGGATGGCCTGTTCTTTCTCCTATTTCTTATGCTCTTATATTCTTAAGTACATACAGTGCCTAGCCTCTACATACAGTGCTCATCCTCTACATACAATGCTGACCCTTTACACCAGCCAGTCTCAACCTCTTTTTGATCCCCTTAGGACTCTACTCAAAGTTTATGGGCCCCCTTCCCTGTCAAGCAGTCATTTAGTTGGTCGTTTTCATAATTCTCTCCTATCAACTAAATTAAAAAAACATAAAATATATCTAGGATTTCAGTCTGTGCACCCCCCCCCCCCCCACAAATGTGTTGTGGCCCCCGTTGAGAATGGTTACTTCACACAGTGCCTTTTCTCTACACACAGTGCCCATCTTTTACACATAGAGCCCATGCTCTACACACAGTGACCACTCTTTATACAGAATGCCCACCCGCTATACAGAATACTTACATTTGACTGTGTCTGTACTCTCTACACACAATGGTAATGCTCCAGATAGTGCCCATACTTTGTTCACAGTGCCCATCCTCAACCCACAGTGGCAAAACTATACACACTGTGTCCACTCTTGGTATACACTGAGCACTCTCCACACGCAGTGCTCACACTTTGCACACAGGGTCCATGAAATGATTTAAAGGCATAAAATAAAAAAAAAATATTATGTGTACTGTTTCATTTATTTCTTTGAATGTGTGTATGGTTTTAAGTATAAAGAAATTACATTGAACTTAATTCTTACAGGAATTTACCGCAGTATTTAAGATTTTGAAGATCCTGATGTGTTTTGGATGTGAGTTTATTTATCTCAAAATCCATAATGAAAAATTCGCCACCTCCAAGATTCATTGAGGCAAGTTTAAAGGCACCTCAGAAATTATTACAATAAAACTTCGAAAAGATGGAATTGCAAGAGCTTGTTTAAGATTCAATAAGATTGATTTTTAGACTGAAATAATGGTCACACCACTTCCAATCAATTAGAACAAGCAGTGGATCCCTAAAGCAAAAGCATACTTCGAATTAGCACAGAGATACCTAGATGCACTCTTTCAGCAGGAGAGCTTTTTGTTTCCATGGTAATGCTCACAACTGACAGTTCAACAAATGATTTTAATGTTCCAGAATTCATTGGAGGACTGGATGTATTTCTTTAAGCATGTAATTAGGTTGCCAAAGTAACTACATTAAACTTAAATCTTAGGGAAGTTATCTCAGCAGTTAAGAACATTTTGAAAATTTTGTAGATATTAAAATGGTGCAAAGAGAGCCATGTACCCTGATACTAAATATTGTACATAGCTTCTATTTTATAATAGACTTCTATTTCGATAATTAACTTTTGTTTTCTTCATGGTAAAAACTAATATTATTGTTAATCACATACACTAAGTATGTACAAAAGGAACCATTTAGAATGGAGATAATTTTCAAAACAGTTCATTGCACTTTTGAAAAAAAACTCTTTTTCTCACAAATAAATTTTTGAGACAAATGAATGCTTAGATAGGAATTATGAGGGCAATACGCTGACCAGTTGCATCAAAATAGCTGTTCTCTTTGGGATCATTGCTCTTCCTCTTTAGGCTATTTATTTTAAAATAGATATTATTTGTTTGAGTCTATAACTTTGAAAGTTTAATGAAGACTGCAAGAATTAAAATAACCAAGCTGTTAAAATCCACAAGGTAAAACGTCTATTACCAGATAGCACAGCTTTAAGGTGAGAGGCAAGAGGATTGAAGGAGTTCTGAGATCTACATTTTTCACATAAGGAATAGTTGCTCTCTGGAATGAGTTACCAGAGGAGGAGGTGGAGAAGGTAGAAATAGTAATGCCATTTAAGAGGCATTTGGACATGTGCAGGATGTGGAGGGACATGGGACTAATGCAAGGAAGTGGGGTTAATACAGATGAAAATGATGGTTGTCATAGATCTAGAGGTTTATATTTCTATGCTAAATGTGACTTGAGACACATTAATTTTCCTGTTGTGAATTTAAACATAGGGATAATTTTAATGTTATCATAAAATATCAAACATTGTATTGGCAAATGTAAATAGAACAATGCTTCTCAATCTTTTTTGCCTTGCCCCCACTTTAATTTTTCAAAAATAAACGCCTCACCATTAGTGGAAAAAGTTATATATTCTAAAGAAGTTTTAATTAAATCATTTACTGAAAGTGTATTTCAATGCAATTAAGGTTGAGAATACACAGGAATACATATTTCATATTCAACTACTACTTAAATATGTCAACCATCTCATACACACATTCAACAATTGTCATCACTTCAGCGGGAACCTTGACACTGGGCTGCAGATTTTTTTGATTCGAGGAACTAACTTTCAACCTTAAATCTCATGTTTTGTAATTTCCAGTTGGTTTCTCTTAGCTTGTAGCAAATCACTAACAGCACTGAAGCCACATTCTACTAAATAAGTTGATGGAAAATGTATGAATAGTTTCCTTGCTAAAGTAAGATTTTGCAATTTTGCTCTGGAATTCCAAGTTAGGCATCAGGACTCTGATTTGGACCAAGTGCACCTTAACCCCAATGACAGGTATTCTGCTGCATAGAAATCAGCTACTGACAACATTGTTAATGATATACATCAACTAGATGGACGGCTCCCAAGAATAATTGCATCATGTTAATCTCTATAATAGTCCACCAAAGCATGCCAACCGCCAATATATTTTCTCCTAAATTTTATTTTATAACAGGATACAATGTTATGAATAAATTTTAATACAACATCCATGGGGAAAGGATTTTGATTATAAAAACACATTTACTTTAACTGAGACTTCCTCTTGAAATTAGAAACAATTATTTTTTGGGTTTAGTGAACATGTAGCTGAATTAAAACAGTTAGAACTTTAATGATAACATCAGTAGTAGAGATTTTGAATCCAACAAAGTAAAACTGGCTTAAACTGAAATTCTTCAAATTTAATTTACTTGCCATGAAACTAAGTGTCACAACCTTTCTATTATAATGAAATTACCAGATAATGTGGTAAATGTATTGGAGCTAATTTCCCATTCCTTGACTGGTAAATTACATTTCCCTGGGATCGATTTTAACTTTAATTCAATTGCTCAGTAAAGTGAAGGAGCCAAGACTATTTAGAAAACTGACTTCTTTTGAAACTTTATGTATTTGGCCCCTTCAAGGTAGCAACATTTCCCAAGGTGCTTCTCAGGAACAAAGTTGAATAGTATTACAGATCAACTTTGAATCCAATTTGCCATTTTGCTCTGAATCCCATGGACTTTTACCTTTTGACTTGTCACCCATGCAATATCTTGATAAATGTCTTGTTGAAGTTCATTTGGATTATATCAACCACACAACCCTCATCAATACATTTAATATCTCTTCAAAACATTACCTTCACACAGGGTGGGTAATCCTAACCCTCACCCTATAAAATCAAACTTACTGTATATCCAAATGCAGTACAAATGAATGATTTGTAGAATCATTTGCAGAAATGATTCTAATAATTTTCTTACCACTGATGATAGACTCACTGGTCTATAAGTCTGTGGCTTATTCCTGCTGCCCTACTTGGATAAAAGTACCACATTTGCTGCCCTCCTGTTACCTGGTTCCTCATCTTTGGTCACCAATAATTTATACATCTCTATTTGGAACTCAACATCTCTCCTCTTGCCTCATGTAGCAGCATGGGATAGATTTCATCAGGCTCTGGGATTCCTGCACCTCTGGGGCTGCTAAGGCATAAATACTTCCTTCTTAATGATAATATGTTCAAGAATTTCACAATCCCTCTTGATGAGTGGATATGAAACCAATGAGATTAAAACAAAACTAAAAAGTAAAGGTTACAATAAATGTAAGGTGCTTAAATCAGCTGAAAAGCCAACTGATATGAGCCAAACAGAGGAAAATTTCAGAAAATGGAAGAGGAAAAAGAATGGGTGCAAAAACAAATTAGCCCCTCTAGTATTATTAACATGTTAGTAGTAAGCATATTCAAAGGAAAAAAAGTAGCTGAAAAGAGATAAAAAAGCTAAGGTGAAGGCAAAATATGTAGTTAGGTCACATACCAACCGTAAGCTTCTGAATAGTTGGACAACCTAGAAATGGTTAAATCTTGTACATCTGTCCCAATGTCACATCCAAATACAGAGTATTCATAATATGACATTGGTTGAGGAATAAAAAGGAAAGAATATCATGGATGAATTTTTTTTTGGTTTTGGAACCATTGCTCTCTTTTTGTTGCATGTTAATAAATGAAACTTGGGTTTGTAGGGACATACCTTGAAGTTACCAGATGAGTTAAAACTCATAAATATAATAAAAATGAAGGGTAGATAATTACAGGCTTCAAAGGACAATAAACCAATAGGGCAAAGTATGCAGACGAAAGAAAGAGAAACGTGAAATTATTCATTATGGCATGGTGGATGAACAGACGTAAAACAATCTAAATGGTGTAATTTTAAAGGAGAAAAGGAAAAAGAGAGGCAAGGACAACTTAGACATTTAGACATACATACATCATGGTAACAGGAAATTTCAGCCCACGAGTCTGTGCCGCCCAATTCAAGGCACGTTTCGAATGGTGGGAGGAAACCAGAGCCCTGGGGAAAACCCACACAGACATGGGGAGAACGTATAAACTCCTTACAGACAACACAGGATTTGAACCCGTGTCCTGATCGCTGGCGCTGTAAAAGCATTGCACTAACCACTACACCAACTGTGCTGCCCCATACCATGCATTTATCAAGGTCTTTGAAAGTAGCAGCAGAGGTTGAAAATGCTTTTGAAAGTTCTTGGCTTTGTAAACAGAAATATCGAATACACAAGCAAGGAAGTGCTTTATATATAAGAGGATTATCACAATTTTAACAACTTGAGGAATGCAGATGATTTGCAAGAATATGACGAGAAAACTGATGTTTCTTTCCATATTGATGAGAATTAGAGATGAGAGAGAATGAAAGAAAACGGCTCAGGTAGCATCTGTGAAGAGAGAAATTGAGATAACTCGTTCATGCTAGTGTCCTGTCATCAGAACGAGATGTTCGAGAAATCAAACTTTAAAGCAGACCAAATAGGGAGAGGAAGAGAAAAAAGTCTGCAGTAGAATGCCTTAAATAAAGCATTGTCTAATGAGAACAGATAGAAGCAGATTATTTTTGTAGCCTGGCAGACTATCACAGGAATCAGTCCTGAGTCCTCATTCATACCCATGTTACATTATAGGCAGATGTAAAACAGATGGGAGCTCTGCATTTGGGTTTAATGATGACACAGAATTAGATGGGAACCTAAGTTGTAAGAAACATTCAAAGGCACAGATATCCATTAATGTCCATTTCATATGAACAATTCATATATAAAAGTGATTTCATCCAGCAATCATCTCTAGGTGTAATTGTGACTGTCAAGAAATTGGTTGGAGCATTCCCAAGCACAATTCACCTGAGCATGACAGACTTGTTCTCTTGTCAATCACACACCAAATATCTTTTCAATTGCACACCACACCTGTCCTCACTTCGTCATATTGGATTCTTTGTGATTAACTTATCACATTTCCCTAATATTCACACAAAAATAACTGAGAAGCCCAGGAGATGTCAATTAAGGGATCGACATGGTGCACGTAGCATGAGCTAGCCTCGGCTTTCTGTGATCTCTGCCTGCCCGATCTCAAATTGAAGGCTCAGTGCAACATGCTTTATTCTCAGGTCCCTTGGCCATCCTGCACATACCAGGCAAGATGAGAGGAGCAGGCTTTCGTATAATCGATGCCCACTCACAGACCAGATCATTCTATCCCTTGTTCCTCACCTCCATAGTAGCATTTTATGCAGTTTGCTCATGGCTGGGATGGGGAGAAATCCTTTAAGGCCATGGTGTACAACATCGGCTGATGGGCCACAGCTGATTTGCGAGATTTTAATTTAAGTTAAAGATACAACACAGTAACAGACCCTTCCGGCCCATCAGCTCACACCACCCAAATACACCTATGTGACCAATTAACCATCTAACACCATACTTTTGTTTGAATGTGGGAGGAAATCAGAGCATCTGGAGGCAACCTACATGAACATGGGAGAACTTGCAAACTCCTTACAGACAGGGCTGGATTCAAATTTAATAATTCCTACAGTATCCATGTTTCCCTTTGAGAAAGGATTAATTAGCAACCTTGCTCAGCAAGGTCCCTTTGCAATAAATGACCATAATTCATTAAAGGTGAGAGTGATGTTGTTGATTCTGACAATAGACCCTAAATCTAAGGAAAGGGATGGACGAATGTATGAGGTGAGAGTTGGCTAATGTAAATGGGATATGTTACAAACAGGATTAATGGTATAGCAGTAATGGAACAGATTGACGGAGAACACAACAATTGTTCATTATTGTCCGGCACAAAATAACACGGGCGGGATGGTTTAATTGTGGCTCACAAGGGGACTTGGGGTAGTTTTAGATGAAAAGAGAAGACATATAAATTGTCCTAGAAAAGCATGAAATCTGGACAGGGACAACTTAGAACTTAGCAAAAGAAGACCAAGAGATTAATTGTAAGGGGGAAAATAGAAAATTAGAGTAAATTTGCATAGATATAAACATTTCACACACATTCATCTATATTCATCAAACATAAGCCCCAAAGTCAGAAACTGGTGAATTTATTAAGGGGATGAAATAAAAAATAAATTATTCACCAATTGAAAAAATACATTGATTCTTTCTTCACAAATAACCTAAAATGTGAGGGGGTCTATGATCTAAACAGCCTTTATTTTGTCTATGTCCCCCTTTGGACTCTCCTCAACTTTTATGGGCTCCCTTCCCTAGGAAGCTGTCAAGTTTAGTAACTATCTTCCATACTTCTCCCAACTACATAAAAAGCATAAAAACTATATTTTGATTTCAGTCTGTGAACCCCAATAAATGTGCTGTGGCCCCTGGGTGGGGAAGGCCGGACAAAATCAGTATAAGTAGGAAAATCATGCTAAATATGTAATAGCAAAGAATTTGAATAATAATGACAGGACCAGGCATATCATTTATTGGAAATTTGGAGGATGCAATTGGTAGATTGAATGGGGGTGAACCAGTGGATGTGGTGTATTTGGACTTTTTAAAAGCTTTTGATTTTTCTGATGAGATCTATGTGTAAAAATTAAAGTATGTGGGACTGGAAATAATGTATTGACATAAATGGAGAATTGTGTGTTCTCTGAATTGCAGGGAGTGATTAGTGCAGTGTCATGAGGGTCAGTGTTTCAAACACAATTATAAATAATGTACATTAATTATTTAGTTGAAGGAATTAAATGTAATATCTCTTAGCTTGCAGAAAATCTGTGTGGGAGGAAAGGTCCTAGAGGGTTTGGACAATTGAGGGAGTGTGATAGTACAGGATACTATCAACAATGTATATTTGCATATATTTGCTTATAGTTGTTGTGATTGGCTGAGAGTCATAGCCACGCCTACTGGCAGGTCATAAAAGGCTGTTCCTAACCAGACCCAGGTCAGTCTGGACTGGTCGACCACGCTGTAATACGCTCCAGTCTTTTGCTAATTAAAGCCTTGGTTGGAGCTAACAAGTCTTTGGATCATTCGATGCGCTGCAATTTAATCAGCAAAAGTTTCAAAGGATGGAGCGAATGCTGCGACCAGAATGCCTCAGCATCGCCTCGCAGTCAGCTACTGCCCAGAGTGACTTTAGGCACTGGGTGAGGTGCTTCGTGGCATACCTGCAGCGATCAGACCCCACCGTGCAGTAAGACACAGACAAACTACTGGTGCTGATGTCCATTGTGTCCTCGAGGGTCTACGAGAACATCCAGGATGCACCCACCTACACGGCTGCCATGAATGTGCTGAAGGGACTCTACATGCGACCTGTGAACAAGGTCTATGCGAGGCACATGCTAGCAACCAGGAGGCAGCAGCTCGGTGAGTCCTGCAGAGCCTACCTCCAGGCACTGAAGTTACTGGGGAGAGCGTGTGCATGCACCGACAAAACTGCAGCCGGCATCACTGATGACCTCATCAGGGATGCTTATGTGACTGGGATCTGAGCATGGGGGAGACAGCCTGTCTGAGTCAGTGAAAATTGCTGAAACAATGGAGGCTGCAGCCCTAAGCATGGATGCTTATACATAGGGCTGGGACCCTTGCTATGATTTAAGTAGAAATCCTGTTTCCCCATGCCCCCTCGATAGCCTCACTGCCACCGCACTGCCCAATGCTGCCCCAAAGTGCTACTTCTGCGGGAGGGAGAAACAAAGCAGATGCCCGTGCCCTTCGAGGAAGGCTCAATGCCAGAAGTGCGGGAATAATGGCCATTTCACCACTGTCCGCCAATCTAAAATGGCCGGCGCCAAACACAGTGCCTCATGTGAGGCCCAACCATCTTCCCCAAATTCAAATCTCCTGTCTTCAGACCTCTCATGCAATGAGAGTGAGGAATCGATCACGCGCAGAAGATGCCACCCACGCAATGCCCCATCCTCACTGCAGTGACGCTGATCTCTGACCCAGCCCACCCGTCCAATGGAATCCTCCAGCCCGCAGGCCCCGAGAGCCTTCCTGCCACTGCTGTCGACCGCGGCTCCCCTCCACAGCTCACCGCTGCTGCCAACGGAGGCCGACCTCCACAGCCTGCTGCTGTAGCCACTGCCACCGCCGCTGACCCTGCCACTACTGCCGCTGCCACTGCCGCTGCTGCTGATTGCGTCCGACCTCCACAGCCTGCAGCGCCACTGCCTCCGCTGCTGCCGCCGAGTTCCCGCCTTCCACTGCCGCTGACTGTGGCCGCCCTCCACTACCTGCCACCTCCACGGAGGGCCCACTTGCCACTGTCGCTGCCACTGCTGCTACCACCACCGTCGCCGCTGCCTCTGACTGCGGCCAATCTCCACAGCCTCCCGCTGCCGCTGCCGCCGACTGCTACCGGGCAGAGGGCCCCACCGATATGTCTTCACTGTGAGCATCGCAGCCTCCACTGCTCGCCACCGACGTCCCGCCCACATGAGTGATGTCATCACACCAGCCCACACTACAAGAAGCATCCTCACTCCCCCTAATGATGGCTGCATCTGTGACACTAGACCAGGACCTGCCACATCCGCTAGCTGAGGCCATGGAGACTATTAAGGTGAACAGTCAATACACTATCTGTCTATTTGATTCAGGTTCCACAGAGAGTTTTGTCCATCCCGACCTGCTCCACCGATGCGCGCTGACAGTTCACCCAACAGACTGGAAGATCTCGCTGGCCACAAGAGCCCACTCAACGGGCATCAACGGGTATTGTGTGGTGACCCTGAAAGTCCAGGGTATCAGATTTAAGTTGCTGGTCCTATCTCAATTATGTGCACCTGTGTTGTTGGGGTTGGATTTCCAATGCCATTTTAAATCGGTCTCACTACACTATGGGGGGTTCCCACTCTCCACTCTCTGTTTGTCACCACTTTACCCAACAGACATCCTACCAGCGGCAGCCCGCGCCAATCCCCGTGCCCCGGCGCTCCACTTGCAGCCTCTCTTCCCTCTGGGTCATTCCTCCACCACTCTTCGTCAACCTCACCCATAGCTGGAAACTGATTACCACTGAAAGCTAGCAGTACAACTTCGAGGACAAGAAATTTATTAAAAGTGAGGTGTGCAGATTTCTGGACGAGGGCATCATCGAACCCAGCACAAGTCCTCGGAGTGCGCAGGTGGTAGTCGTGAAGAATGGGGAGAAGCTGCGGATAGTGGTTGACTACCGCCAAACAGTCAACTGTTTCACCTCTTGGACGCTTACTCTCTTCCGCACATCATGGATGTGGTGAATCAGATCTCCCAATACCGTATGTTCTCCAGCATCGACCTCTGATCAGCCTACCACCAGCTCCCGATCCACATGGAGGACCGCCCCTTCACGGCCTTTGAAGCGAACAGACATTTGTATCAATTTCTCAGGGTCTCCTTTGGTGTCACAAATGGCGTCGCGGTCTTTCAGCGAGAGATGGACTGGATGGTTGACCAGAACAGCCTGACAGCTACATTCCCATATCTGGACATCACCATCTGTGGCCACGACCCGCAAGACCACAATGCCAACCTTGAATAATTCTTCCAAACAACAAAATGGCTGAATCTGACTTACAATTTCGAGAAGTATGTTTTCCGGATCACCCATCTCGCTATTCTAGTTGCGTGGTGGAAAACGGGGTGGTAATGCCGGACCCTGATCACATGCGTCCTCTCATGGACCTTCTGCTGCCTCAAACCCAGAAGGCACTCAGAACACTGCCTGGGGATTTTTTTCCTATTACGCCCAATGGGTCCCTCAGTACGCTGACAAGGCTTGGCCACTGACTAAGTCCACCTCCTTCCCCTTGCCAGCGGAAGCCAGAGCGGCCTTCGACCGCATCAAGTCGGACATCGCCTCGGCCACTCTGCACTCCATAGACGAATCCATACCCTTCCAAGTAGATAGCAATGCGTCCGATTTTGCATTGGCGGCAACCTTAAACCAGGCCGGTAAGCCTGTCACCTTATTTTCTAGGACCCTCCAGGGCACTGAAAGCCAACACTCATCTGCCGAGAAGGAGGCCTAGGTCATTGTAGAGGCGGTACATCGTTGGAGACACTACCTCGCTGGCAGGCACTTTACTCTGCTGACTGACCAATGTGCCATCTCATTTATGTTTAGCAGCAGCCAGCGGGATAAGATCAAAAATGACAAGATCGCTAGGTGGAGAATTGAACTCTACCTTCGACTACGATATTCTGTACTGCCTGGTAAACTCAATGACCTGCCCAATGCCCTTTCCCATGGGACATGGACCAGTATACAACTGGACAGGCTGCAAAGACTCATGAGGTGCTCTGTCATCCGGGGGTCACAAGTTTTGCCCACTTTGCCAAGGTCCACCATCTGTCCTATACGGTCGAGAAGATCCGCTCCATGACCCGAGCTTGCCCAGTATGCGCTGAGTGCAAACCCCCTTTATTCCGGCCTGAGAACACCCATGTCATCAAAGCCACCAGGCCCTTCGAACATCTAAGAGTGGACTTCAAGGGGCCCCTACCGTCGACAAACCGTTATACTTACATTCTCATGGTGATCGACGAGTACTCCCACTTCCAGTTTGCTACTCCCTGCTCGGACATGACTGCCTCCTCAGTCACAGAGGCACTGCATGACATCTTCACCATTTTCGGGTACCCCAGTTAAATCCACAGTGACCGGGGTCCTCGTTCATGAGTGCAGAGCTGAGGCAGTATCTTCTGGAGTATGGTATTGCTTCAAGCAGGACCACTAGCTAGTACCCGCGCGGTAACGGGCAGGTCAAAAGGGAGAATGCCACCATCTGGAAAGTGATCACGCTTTCCCTCCGGTCCAAGGGCCTCCCCACCAGCTGCTGGCACGATGTCCTCCCAAACGCCCTACACTCTATCAGGTCCCTGTTATGCACTGCCAACACTACACTGCACGAACGAATGTTTTCCTTCCCACGAATATCAGAATTGGGAACGACCACACTGGCTTGGCTGACAGTCCCTGGACCTGTCTTACTGAGACGTCATGTCCGCTGCTCCAAAACCGACCCCCTCGTTGACTGGGTTACACTGCTGCACGCAAACCCACACTACACCTATATTGAGTACCTGGACGGGTGGGAGGACACGGTCTCAGTAAGGGACCTGGCCCAAGCTGGGTCTAACATCGCCACATTCCAACCCCAATCGCCATCCATTCCTCCTCTAGGTTACGTCACGGAGAATGACGACAGCAGACCGGACCAGCTCTTGGCCAATGACGCCTGCAGTCTAGGCGAGACCGCATCCACACCCGGAGTCTCCAGCGACAATGCCCTGCCTGCTAGCCCGATTCCGGTGCCACGCTAATGACGTCGGACAATCAGGCCTCCTGACCATTACAGTCCATGAACACTGCATGGCCCTAATTTTTTTTCTTCTTCCCCTCTTTCCTCCTCCTTCCTTCCCTCTTATTCACCCTGGGGTCTGTTCCTAAAGAAGGGGTGAATGTGATAGTACAGGATACTATCACCAATGTATATTTGCATATATTTGCTTATAGTTGTTGTGATTGGCTGAAAGTCATAGCCACGCCTACTGGCAGGTCATAAAAGGCTGTTCCTAACCAGACCCAGGTCAGTCTGGACTGGTCGACCACACTGTAATACACTCCAGTCTTTTGCTGATTAAAGCCTTGGTTTGAGCTAACAAGTCTTTGGATCATTCGACGTGCTGCAAGGAGTGAGCAGATATATTGCAATGCAGTATAATATGAAAAAATGTCATAATATCCACATTGGTGTCAAAAATCGGTAGGCAGATGGTCTAAACTAATAAATTAAGAAAGAGGAGATAAAAATGAGTTGCAAAGACTCAGGACTCTGAGTGAAAAAAAGCTCATCTTATCTCATCATTAATGGGTGTCCTTTAACATTCACCCTTAATTCTAGACCTTCCCAGAAGAAGAAATATTTTGTCAACATCCACCCAATCAAGACCCTCCATGTTTCTACAATGTTTTACTTAAGACCTCTTACACTTTTAAACTCTCGAGAATACAAGCTTTGGCTGTCCAATTTTTATTTGTAAGGCAACTTTCCCATTCCAAATGTTAGTATAGAAAACCTCCTTTGAAATGCTTCCACACATTAACATCATTCCTTAAATCAGGAGACTAATACTGTATGCAGTGTTCCTGACATGGTCACAGCATTGTCCCTCGTAAGTGAACAAAAATCACAAAACATTTGGTTTTGAATCTCCATTAAAATAGGAGAACAACCTGTTAGCTTTCCTAAGTACTTGCTGTGCTCACAATTGGTACACTAGGACAGCCAGATCCACCTGCATCTCAGTACTCTGCAAAGCTCTCACCATTTAGATTTGTTTTTCTTTCCTAATTGACAAGTGCCTGTCTTCCTATATTATATCCCATTTTCCAGGTGTTTGCCTATTGACTTAACTTGTCAAAATACAGGCACCTTTGTAGCCTCCGTATGACCTTTGCATTACTTACATTCCTTGTGGAGATTCCTTGAGGAGATATACTTTCAGTGCCTTCAGCCAATTAATATTTTTTAAATTGGTAAAAATGTTGGCCCTAGCTCCAATCTACACGTGGTATACATTTTACCAACCAGAAAAAACTGCCCATTTCTACCGACCGCCTATTTCCTGTGTATGAGGCTGAGATCACTAAACTTATGAAAGAGAAACACAAGAAATGCAGATTTTGGGATCTTGAGTGAACAATGAGAAACTGGAGGGCTTCAATGGGTCAGACAGCATCCATGGAAAGAAATGGTCAGTCAACATTTCGGTTAGGGACCCTTTATGAAAGGGAGATAGCAAGTATCAAAAACAAGGGTGGGGGTTGTGGCCAAGAGGAGACTGGACAAATGAACATGGGAGAGGTGGAGAGGCAGATAGGGGAGGAGACCACTGGAAGTGGGGGGGGGGGTGGGAGAAATGTCTGATTGGAAAGTGAGCAGGGAAAGGACAGTTAGGACCTGGATCAGGGTAAGATTACCTAAGATAAGAGATTGGAATGTTTGCACCATTAGATTCAAGGCTACCCTGGAGGAATATATGCTGCTTCTCAAATTTATGTTTGGCCTTATCTGACAATTGATGAGTCTAAGGACAGATATCAGAATCAGAATTTATTGTTATGAACATGATACGAAATTCGTTATTTTGTGGTAGCATCACCGTGCAAACATTTATATAAACCACCTTAAAAAATAAATAAAAATAGTGCAGGAAAAGTCAAAGTAAGGCAGTATATTTTGGTTCATTGATAATTCAGGAATCTGATGGCAGCGGGGAAGAAGCTGTCCTTATGTCACTGAGTGCTCATTTTTAGGCTCCTGTACCTTTTTCCTGATGGTAGCAGAATGAAGAGGGCATGGCCTATATGATGGGGGTCCTTGAGGATAGAGGCTGCTTTCTTAAGACACTGCCTGATGTAGATGTCCTCGATGGAGTGTAGTTTGATGCCCATGATGCCACAGGCTGAGTTAACAACCTTCTGGGGATTTTTCTTGTCCTGAGCATTGGCACCTTCGTACCAGACAGTGATGCATTCAGTCAAAATGCTCTCCATGGTACATCTGTTGAGGTTTTCAAGAGTCTTTGGTGACATACTGAATCTCCTCAAACATGTCGCCAAGTATAGGTGCTGGCGAGCCTTCTTCCTGATTGCATCGACATGGAGACTCCAGGACAGATCTTCGGAGATGTTGATACCCAGGAATTTGAAGTTCTTGACTCTCTCCACAACTGAGCCCTCAATGAGGACTAATTTGTGTTCCCCTGACTTCCTTCTGGTCCACAATCATTTCCTTGTTAACATTGAGTGCAAGATTACTGGTGTGACACCACTTAACCCACTCAACGAGCAGATCTATCTCCCTCTTGAATGTTTCCTCATTGCCATTTATTATTCTGCTGACAACTATGGTGTTATCAGCATATTTCTAGAAAGCTTTGAAATTGTTCCTTACCGTAGTCATGAGTGTATAGTGAGTAGAACAGTGGGCTAAGCACATATCCTTGAGGTGATTGTCAGTGAGGAAGAGACATTGTTTCCAATGTGTACTGTCTGTGAGGAAGTCAAGAATCCAGTTGCAAAGGCTGAGGGTTAGGAGCACCTGAGTGAATAATGGTGCTGAAGGCTGAGTTATGGTTAATGAAGAGAAGCCATATGTATGAGTTGCTGTTTTCTTGGTGATTCAGAGCTGACTGGAGAGCAAATGATATTGTGTCTGCTGTGGAATGATTGTGGTGATAGGTGAATTGCACCGAGTCCAGTTCTTTGCATAGGTATGAGTTAATTCTGACCTTACCTAACCTCTCAAAACATTTCTTCACAGTAGATGTTAGTGGTACTTGGTGATAGATATGACTACAAAGGGATGGTGAATGGAATTAAAATAGGTGGCAACCCGGTCTTCCAGTGGGAACCCAAGGACAGAATACCAGTGCTTTACAAGGCGATAACCTAATTGAATTTGCACTCATGGCCACACCAATTGCAGTCGATGAGGTTGGATGAAATTCTACCTCCCTACAACAGCAGGGGGAAGCCAGGTTTCTTGAAGAAAGTGGACATTTTGTATGCTATGGAATGGAACTCATGCAGTGAGGTAGAAGAACTGGGAGAAAGGGATACAGTCCTTTCAAGAGACAGGGTGGAAAAAGGTGTAGTCAAGTTAGCTACAGGAGTCAGCAGGAGAGAGAGGTCCAGAAAGGGGAGACAGATAGGGGTGTCAGAAATCACCAAGTACAGTATATTTGATGTTGGAGTGGAAGTTGGCACTGAAGTTAATAACTCTGTTTAGTTTTGCAGAGGCAGCGCTATTGCGGTTGTGGATAAAAAGTTGGGGTGTGATACTGGAGTAGGATGATTCAATTTCAAGGGAACTGGTCAAGGGCTGAAGATGCTGTGTGATTTTTTTTCACCCACGGAGTTCCTGTGATCTGGAATGCACAGCTTGAAATAATAATGGTAGCAAATGAAATAATTTTCAAGAAGGAATTGGATAAATATTAGAAAAGGAGGAGAAATAGCATTGGAACTAGACTAATTTAAAAGCGCTTTCAAAAAGTTTGCACAGGCACTGGGGCACTGGGGAAAGTGACAGCCTTCTGTGGTGTGTCATTCTTGTCTCTTGTTTATTGAGTGCAATTTCCAATTCATGTCAATCATGTCATTACTCCATATATTTTAATATGCTGAAAAATAATGCACTTTCATGAATACATGCCTCCTCAGTACATTCCAAATTTGTGCACCCCTTTCCTTTGCATTAATAACGACGAACAGAGATTGCGAATATGCTTGTTCTTTTATGTATGACTTCCCTGCTCTGTTGACTTACACGTGTTCCTTTGAGCATGCAGAGTAGTTAAGGCCAGAAGCAATGTTTTTATTCTTTGCAACATTTTGCCGGGCACCCAATAGGAGGCCCCAACTTCTGCCCATACAAGACCCAGGAGATGTAAATTCAATCAAAGTGCAGGGCAGAGTAACAATACTTGTGTCAGCTGGATAGCAATTATTCTGCACTCCCACAATTTCTGCTCATTTCCCTGAGCTTAAGGAGGATCCTTCCATGATTATTTCATCAATATGGTTCACCAATTTCTGACACATCTAAGTTAACTTACTAATTACTGGTACATGGAAATAGAGAAACAGAAAGCCTGTAAAATTACACAATACAAATAAATATAATTCTAATCTCCGTGATTTTCTTTATCTTCTATATAATTTATTATCTTCTCAGGATGATCAGATATTTTTGGTTAAATTACAAGCAATTTGTTCATTTCTTTATTTATGTTGGCTAGAGCTGTTGGGATGGGTTTTGTGTGTGTGTGTGGGGGGGGGTATCTAGAATGAGAGTGCAGAGAATAGGCAGAAGGTTAAAAGCATGATGCTATGTGTTCTGAGGAATGACGGCAGGGGACAAAACATAAATGTAGTCAGTTAGAGGGGTTAAAGTGTGTATATTTCAATGCTAGGTGTATAAGGAATAAAGGGAGTGAACTTAGAGCATGGATCAGTAGAGGAAGGGCAGGTTTGGCTGATACAGGTACCAGGTGTTTTAAAAGGAATAGGATGGTTGGTAAGAGTATGTGTGGAGGGAGTAACATTACTGGTCAGGAGCAGCATCACAGCTATAGAAAGGGAGAATGCTGCTGAGGGAGTATCTACTGAGATGGTGTGGTGGAAGTCAGAAATAGGATGGGAGCAATCACTGTATTGGGAGTGGTCTACAGGCCCCAAATAGCACTCAGGACACTGTGGAGCAGATAAGCAGTAAGATTTTGGAACGGTGCAGGAAATGCAGGGTTTTTGTTATAGGAGACTTCAACTTCCCTAATAATGACTGCAAGAGAGATAGATAGGATTGAATTTTTCAGGTGTGGTTCAAGAAGGATTCCTGATGATGTGAACCAGCTGGCAAGAAGAGATGCCATACTGGATCAAATTCTGGGTAATGAACCTGGTCAGGTGGCAGACCTATAGATTGGTTGACACAACATCAAGGGCCAAAGGACCTGTATTGTGCTGTAGTATGTTTAATGTTCTATGTCTCCTCCCTTCTCAATATTTTCCTTTTATGTGTGGCACAGATAGTGTAGCAATTAGTTCAGCCCTATGAGAGCATCAAGGACTCGGGTTCGAATCCAGTACTGCCTATGAGGGGTTTGTATGTTCTCCCTATGTCCATTGTGGGTTTCCTCCAAGTGCTCCTTTCCTTCACCTGTCCCAAAGACATATGGGGTTAGTAGGTTAATTGGTTACATTGCTGTACTTGCACAGCTTGGGCTCATGGGCTGGAAGGGACTCTTACTGTTTTGTACCTCCAAATTAAATAACAGATCTTTCCTCTTTGTTACTTGTTGCATACCCAGGGAAGTTTCTTAAGCTTTTATTCTCAAAGCCTGACCAAGTATTTATTCATTTTCGCCTTGGACTGGATGATTAACTGTGCAAGAAAGAATGTCGGGAAAAAGTAGAAATATAATCTTAAGTATATTTTAGATCCACTTGGATATATTATTCCTCCATGCAATGTAAAACTTAAACTCATTACAAACAAGAGCATTTTAATCTATAAAATACTGAAAATCATTTCTTTCCAGCAACTAGGTCTCATATTTTTTGTGAATATGCGGCCTCAGTTGTCATAATATACTCTGATTGTTATAGTTTTCGTCAATTTTCTGGTAGAACCAATGAGGGATATTCAATAACAGATTGGCCAGAAGGTTTAGGGATCCCAAATAAACCCAACCAGTCATGGCTTAACCACATCTGATTTCAACAGAGTGGATTCCTTCATGAGGCCATGTACATCAGAATTCACTTCCTTTATATAAAGTTAACACTGTCTGACCACTTTAACCTGGGGAAGCCTGTAGCTGAAGGGACATGAGATGAGGACATTTCTACTGCTACTTGTGAGCTGAGACACAGAAAAGCTTCCTCATTGCCTATCTGCAATCAATCTTTTTTTTAACATTTTATATAAGAATTTTAAAAACCACATCCATATATACAGTATACATAGAAAGAATACATAAGGCATATATATGAAAAAGAAAGCAAAAAAAACTTCATCCATCCCACCCTCCCAACCCCCACTCACTAATTCTAAACTAATTAAAGATTAGTTTAATTAGAAAAAAAAAAGAAACAAGGAAAATGTCAATAACAACTATTAATTCAATACATATAATAATGGAGTTAAGGGTTACCAGTGGGACAGGTCCCCAATAGCCTTCTTCCTTTTTTCTATGAATAATCAATTTTTGAACATTTGGAATCAAATGGGAATTAAGAAAGCAGAGGATTGTTTTGAAGTTAATAAATTTATTACTTTTCAATGAATGAAAGAGAAATTTCATAATAAAACTCTTGTTATTTTCAAGTTAGGGCTTTCTTGGTTGATAAGTTAGGTCATGATTTAATATTACCTATGCTGAATGAATTATAAATATTGTTAAGTAAAGGGATATATAGATGACTTCAAAGATTTGCTCCCGTTAGGAACTCATTAATCAAGATTAAGATGTGAGGTTGATTTAAAAAGACGAATAGATGAAAATGATCGAAAAGAACTATGCAAAGAAAGTACGACAAAAATTATTTGGGTAATATTAAAGTGGTTAGTATTAAATTATGATTAACTATGTATCAAAATGAATTTTTATGATTGGCTTTAGCTGTTTCTAGGAAATGCATAGCCATTACTTGGAAATCAGATATGGTTTTTGGGATGGAGAAGTGGCATGCTGAATTATATTAATGTATTCCACTTGAGAAAATAATATAATCTATGTAATAAATATCAATTTTTCTTGAAAGTATGGAACCTATATTTACAACATGTTGATTTGAAGGTCCACTATCAGTCTTGACCTGCCAAAAATCCCACACTATACTGCTCCAATAAAACCAGCAAGCTGTACTCATCCCCTGCCCTCAGAGTTGCCCCTCTGGCAGTATTACTTGATATCATGAACCATAGCCTCGATTCACATTCTTCTTCTTTAGAAGAAACAGAACCCCTCAGCAAGCTCTTAGGCACTTTGTTAATTAAGCAGAGCTCCAAACTCTCCAGTATGCTTCGCAATCCTGCTTGAAAATTATAGGATATCTTTTCAATTTCATGGGGTTTCGCCATGGATTTGGTATAGCTCATGTCTAGAGAAGATTATAATTTGGAAATTCTGTCTTAAAAGCCACAGCTTGCTTTCTCCCACTATAGCCATAAACTCACAACCTTGCAGTTAAATAAGATTTCAGACTTAAAATCCAGGAAAGTAAGGGAAGCTTAAGCCATTGTCATGACACTCCTTGTAATCATACATGGCACTTTCAGAACTTTGATTTTTTTTTTTCTAATATTGATGTGGTATGAGTATTGGCCTGGAAGTTACTGCTGTGGAGCCATTGTCAGTGCTCACAGCCCATGGTTACCACTCATGTGTGACTGCTACAAGCATTTAGTTCACATAAAATTAAGGAAAATAAACACAAATGGCAGGTTGGATGACTGCAGCACCTTGCTGTCTATGTGGGTCTAAATTTGAATCATTTTAACTCCCCCAGCTAATGGGCAAAAAATGCCTGAACTGCCGAAGAGGCTGGTGTGAACCCAGGGAGAGCGGGGAATGGAGACACTGTCCTTTTCGACAGCTATCAGCTCCATACAGGCTTTGAATTGCCTGTCAAAAGAGCTGATTGTAGTTTTATTTAAAATCCCACCACCATGGGGTCCAGGCCCAAGATGGCGGCGCCTGTGATCGCAGCATCAATTTGGGGTTGCCGACTCCAGGGATTTGGAAGGCTGGCGCAGGGCCCCAGATAAAAGGGGAGGCGATACCCTGTCTGAGAAGAAGCAGAGGAGATGACCCATGGGACAGTGACCATGGTGGCAGACCAGTGAGGGGTTCTGAGGCTGAAGGACCCACACAGGCAGCCCACAGGAGTTGGTGACTCGAGGTGAGGAACCCATGCAGGCTATGGATTGCTGGAGACTGGCTTGAAACTGGCTGAAGCAGACCAGTTATTAGAACCAGGATGCAAGAGGGTGCTGAATGTTTCATAATTGTATCGGTGGTTCGGATCCGGAGCTCAAGTTGCCAATGTTTGGCACTGGATTCTGTGTTGGCTGCAGAAGCTGCATGAGCACAGAAGCTAATCCATTGACATTCTGTGGCTCTGATTGACTCTCTTTTGCTTCTCTCTCTCTGACTATAAGAGGCGCTTTAGGCAATTTCTGCTGATGATGAATCTGTCTCCCTTACAGCAGATAAAGGCAATTTCATGTAATATGACACTGTTTTTTATTACATGACAATAAATTGAATCTTGCATCATGAAATTTGGAGCTTGAATCAATCCTCCATGTCTGGCCTTGTCAGAGGGTGGTGAAATTTGGACTTAATGGCTTGAACATAGATTTTTGTAATTTTAGGTAACCCTCACCCACATCTGATTCAATTGTTTCCATCTCTATTTACTCCTGTACTTATTATTTTTTACTCTCTCTGCCTAAATTTTCATTCCCTGTCCAACTTGTTTCTCCCTCTATCTGTCTCCCTACCTCCCACATCTTCATCCTATACACTATAAACTCTGGATCGCTCCCCCAATTTCTTTCCCGCTTATAGGTGTAATTTCACCTATTCTATCTTTTTCTTGATGAAGGGTTCACACCAGAAACTGACCATTTGACTGACCATTTCTACCCATAATAGATGTTGTCTGACCTGGTGAGTTCAAGATTTCACATCCACAACTTTTCTGTTTTTCACAATTAGTAGACTGCTTTGTAGACTTTTGTATCCAGTCCCATCCTAAGGTTACTTTATCACTTTCATTCTCCATACCTCTCCAACTTGAATCAATCTGTCTTCAGGTTCCTGCCCGTTCAAATGAAACCCAGTGGAAGGTTGGAGAATGATTCTACAGCTTCCAAGAAGGTGCTTTACAACTGCCAGTCAGCATATTTCAAAATTTTCAGATGATCACCAGTTCCAGCCTTTGTATTGGACTTTTTCATTGTCCGGACTTTACATGCTACCCATTCCAAATCTTTTATTTTTCTTTTCTGCATAAACATCACATTTAATTTGTTTTCGCCTATTTACATTTGATCCAGACCTATTTGTTGTTATTCAGCAAATGCTCCATCATTCCTTTTTCCAATTAACCTGTTGACTTCCATTCCTTTTGGCTATCCAGATCCTTAACCTCCTCCCCAACCCTTCCTCCTTTGCATCTTAAAACATGTCTTACCACTAAATATTCCCTCATCTGTTGAAAGGGCATTATCTTGAAACATTTTCTTTCCCTTCATATTTGTTGCCTGACTATTTCCATCATTTTCAGTTTCCTTTCAGATATTCATTTCCTTAATAGTAATTTTTTCTTAAATCTCCATTTTCCTCAAAGTCCGAAGATTCCCATTGAAGTCAATATTCTCAAAGATCTTGCACCACCTCTAATGTGGGCTTTGACAGAATATTCACCAGGATAAATGCTGAGCAAACTTAGCAAGAGCCTCTCCTGCTCTTGGATATTGCCAGAGAATCTCATGGTATAAGTTTGGAACTTATTCATTCACCTGGAAATCGTGAACTTTCAAACCATTTATATCGAGAAATGTCAGGAGTTCTAAATCCTCTCTTAATTAATAGGAACATAGGAACATAGGAAGTAGGAAGTAGGAACAGGAGTAGGCCAAAAATGGCCCATCGAGCCTGCTCTGCCATTCAATACGATCATGGCTGATCTAATTTATGACCTAACTCCACCTACCTGCCTTCTCCCCATATCCCCTAATTCTTCTTTCATGTAAAAATTTATCTAACCAAATTTTAAATATGTTTAATGAGGCAGCCTCAACCACTTCCCTGGTTAGAGAATTCCAAACATTCACTACTCTCTGGGAAAAAAAACTATTTTTCCTCATCTCTGTCCTATCTACTCCCCCGAATCTTGAGACTGTGTCCTCTCGTTTTAGTTTCCCCGGCCAGCTCAAAAAAACCTTCTTACATCTATCCTATCCATACCCTTCATATTTCTTTATGTGTCTATAAGATCTCCTCTCATTCTTCTGAACTCGAGTGAATACAATCCTAGATGATTTAATCTTTCATCATAAGTCAACCCCTTCATCCCAGGGATCAACCTAGTAAACCTCCTCTGGACCGTCTCCAAAGCCAGTATATCCTTCCTCAAATATGGAGACCAGAACTGGACACAGTACTCCAGGTGCGGTCTCACCAGTACCTTATACAGTTGCAACATTACCTCCCTACTCCTGAATTCAATTCCTCTAGCGATGAAGGCCAACATTCCATTTGCCTTCTTAATCACCTGCTGCACCTGCAACCTAACTTTTTGTGATTCATGCACAAGCATTCCCAAGTCCCTCTGCATGCTGTAGTTTTTCATCCTTTAAATAATATTCAGCTCTTTTATTTTTCTTGCCAAAGTGGATAACCTCACACTTAATAACATTGTACTCCATCTGCCAGACCTTTGCCCACTCATCCAGCTTAACTATATCCCTCTGCATACTCTCCACATCCTAATTACAATTTGCTCTTCCACTCAATTTGGTGTCATCTGCAAACTTGGCTACACCACATTTTGTCCCCTCCTCCAAGTCATCAATGTAAATGATGAACAGTTGTGGGCCTAACACTGACCCCTGTGGCACCCCACTTACCACTCTCTGCCAACCTGAAAAACTCCCATTTATTAAACCCTTAAATGAAATTTTAATTCTGTAGATTGATTACATTTTATTTGTTCAATGTATTAGGATAACTTTAGGGGTTCATGCTCCAAGGTTACAGACTTGGTGCAGCCTCAGAATAATTCTCTGGATATGTACAAGAGGCAAGGATATTAATTATGTGGATTAGTGACTTCCTTTGGGTCACCATCAAAAAGATTTGGATCTCTTAACGTCAGTACTTCAACAGTCAATCAAAGCTTTTCATATCCTAGTTTGAATTCAGACTCATTCCTGTGTGGAAAATCGTGATTATGTTTCTTTCTGATTCTGATTTTGGCTGTTATCTTTGCCTCAGGGCTATTGATTTCTGGTTCAAATTTGAGTCCAAAACTACAGCTTATCCTTCAGCGCCATTCTCTTGTGTGTGTGTGTGTGTGTGTGTGTGTGTGTGTGTGTGTGTGTGTGTGTGTGTGTGTGTGTGTGTGTGTGTGTGTGTGTGTGTGTGTGTGTGTGTGTGTGTGTGTGTGTGTGTGTGTGTGTGTGTGTGTGTGTGTGTGCGTGCGCGTTGCTCTCTTAATCCACAGGCACCAGGTTAGCTCTCTGCAGGGAATATAGAAGGCCCTGAAGAGAGCTTTTACTTCCATAATATTCTATAAATGTTTAAAATATAGAAAAAAAAGTTGACTGAGAACAAAGTGGATCAATGTATTTATTTTTACTCTCTGTGCAGTTATTGAAGTTTCATCACTGAATGGCATTAGAAGTTGGCTATTTTCTATATCTTTCTTCATACTTCTCTTTTAATAAACTTTACTACAGTATTTTACATTTCTTGCTCCTGCATAGTTTCCAACAACCCTGTCTGTAGGAATTAATTTGAGTTTTGCTTTGAAACTATAATTTCATCATCACCCTTTTATCAGAGTGGAAGTCAATAACTCCCCAAAATAGGCACAGGGAACATGATGAAGAATTAACCTATACTGAAATAAACTGTATAAAAGTTGGATGAGCCCCAGTGTATGTGTGTATTCCCAGGGTAAGGGGAAGCACCCAACTTTGCATTGTTGTAAAAAAAAGAATTAACTCACAACCATGAATTGGAGCAGGCATTGCACCAGTTTCATGTTGCAGTCCTAATTCACAAGACGGCAGCATACTATTGAGTGGGTTAGCTCAACAAAACTTATGCAAGAGGTCCCAAAGTTGTAAAAAGCAAGCAATAACCAGTCTTCTCCTCAGTGGTAGGTGGTGAATGTTGTTGTGGAACTGATTTAAATGTTTAAAACAATGTTAGAATTGAACAACCTGCGAGAAATTGGACTTTGAGATGTTTGACCAATACACTGGAGTTCCTGGATGAGAAGGCCAAGATGCTCTCCAGGCTGTCAAAGATGGGAGGAAAAACTGAGTATCTGGAAGTGGGAAATTCCATCACCTCCCCATATGGTGGGCAGATTGCCACCTCCAATCCACAAACTGCATCCGTAGCCTCAGAAACTGCTCATTTCTCCTCACTTCCATCATTCATTGATGAGCAACCTAACAACTAATGAACTTCATTTTATTCTCACATATTTAACACTGATACCCTTGAAACAGTCACTTCTCACTTATTCTTTCGGCGCATCATGGTGAATGATGTTGACTGAAAAACTTCTCCCTCTTTCTTGCGAGCAGGAGAAAGGAAAAGTTGGGGATGTGCTTGTTAGCCCATTCTGCTGTAGTTCATGGTGAGAGAGCGCAGTCCAAAGTGGAGGCATCAAGGCCGAAAACAGTTCAGGTTCATAGTCCAAAGGAAGTTTCCTTCACTCATAATCAGAAGCTTTTCACCAACCGTGCTCTAGCCACTGGAGTAGGATATGGAACACAGACACCGAGGGAATCAGTCAGCAATCGCATGTAATATGACATGTTTAATCTGTAATATTAACTTGGAAATTTACTTTGTGGTAGTTTGATGTTTGTATCATGGTCAAGCTGATTTGCTGCAAATCTGTGATGTGGATATACAGTTAATGAACTGTTGATTAACAGAGAGCTGGGATGTATTGTTGGTACAGCAAGAGGAAATATTGGTGTATATCATAGCCAAAGAGGCTGAACCTTCCTCTTCTTTGTGGTCTTGTTCTGTTGCACCTCAGTTGCTTTCTGTAAACCTGGTGATAAAGGCTGTTCTCATATTTGTGCGGAATACAGAACACCACCACCAATTATAGGAAGCTCTGTATCAGGTACTTCAACAATCCTCCAGATTAGTATTGAGGATGGATGTGGAGCAAACAGAATTCCTTTAGATTGTACCACAACTTGGCATTGACAAGCACCAAGTGAAAAGAGATGCACCTGCAATCAATGGCACCCCATCCGTGAGAAAGCTGCAATCTTCAGCAAGTCACAGGCCAGGGTCACCGACAATTGGCGAATTCAGAACGTGAAATGCAGCCATTTCTGATTTAGCAGTGAGTGCCAGTACTTCCCCGAAGCAGTGGTGGATGATGTAGACTGCAAGTTATCAATAAAGCTCACCCTGGTGGCCAAAATGATCCTGAAGTTAAGTAGAGAGGCTCTGCACAGAGGAAACACCTCATGTGACATAATGGGATTGCCCATGTGGGACAGAACAAGACTGGTCCATGAACTTCATCAGGAAACCACTGACAGACAGCACAGCACTGCCTTCAATTTTGCTGCATGTTAAAGCCAGAACAGTATAGAAGCCTCATCAAGTGCATCAAGAGGACTGCGAACTTCTTGAAAACACTTTGCAGCTCAGAAATAACACTTCAGGGTCAAGTCTCTTCCTCAGAATTGGAAAAGTAAGAAAACAAGTTAGTTTTCAGCTGCATAGAAGATGGGATAAGCCAAAGAGAATGCATCTGATTGGTCAAAGTCAGCGTTGTCAGAATAATTTACTGATGCTCTTTGCACACATACTGCCTGATCCATTATTTCCATTATTTTTTGTTTTTATTTCAGTATTTACATTTTCTTTCATCAATGCACTGGAATTTAATTGATTAATCTACACCATGGCACTTTATTGAAGGCCTTATCAAAGGAAGCCTACTATGTTCATAAAACATTTCAACCTTATCAAATTTGCTACCTACAACTTCAAACATTTCCAAAAAAACATCTTTTCATGTGATTTCTATTTTATTAATCTATATTGTCTCTGTGCAATCCCATTATAATTCCAAATGCCCTGTTACCACTCATTTAAAAGCATTTTCCTTTGCCTGGTGTCAGGCAAAGTGATCCATCATTCCCTATTTTCTTTGATTAGTCAGCCAGCTCAGGCATGCTTCTGCTCCATTAAGTGCCAAACATTTCCAATTACTATGGAATTTTACCATTTTTTCTTTCCCATCCAACTGCCACCCAACCTGTCAATCCAGTCTGGTGCCAGACAAGAAATAGAATAAATAAAAGATTATGGGCCAAGAAAAATCTGACCTGCTGTTCTCCAGCTTCTTATGACACAGTAGTGACAAGAGCTTGCCAGTACACTCAGCGGGATATCTGTATTTCTGGGCTTTGATTCCTTCCCACCCCCAAACTCACCCACTCTCTTCCCACCTGTAATTAAATAAAATATTGATGAGTGAATAATGCCAAATCTGAGATTTAAAATATTGATAACATTAGAAGTAAGAAAGACTGGGGAAGCAAAGGAGGATGCAGTTTTAAAGTTCACTTAAAAATAAAACTGTGAAGTTCAGCTTTAGTGCAGGTGCAGTGCTTGAGGCAGATCAAGTCCCCAGTGCTCAGACAATCCAAATTTTTATTTCTGTGAAGGGAAATAATATGGGCTATCAGAATAGTAAGGTGGTTTACCTCCTGTTATTTGCAGCCCTGAAGCACTATCAATTACACAAAAACAGAAATTGCAAAGACTGAAGGCTTTTACTTACAAGTGGTGGACAGAATCCCTGTGTTGGTCGCTCACACTGATCCGGACTCGAACTGGGACATGTGGCATGACAGCCTTTATGGGGAAGAAAAAGGGAGGAGTCACGAGCCAGCCAGTGAGAGCAGGGTTAACCAGGAAAAGTCATGACATTTACGTATGGCAAATATATACAATATTAGTTTCACCACATTCACTTCCACTTTTTTAAAAAGAACGTCCCGGGGAGTGTGATGTGGTTAACTGCCCCTCATAAGTTCAATCTGTCTGGTGGTCTTCTTTGGTGTTGTGACTGGTGAGCTCCCATCTGGGGGTCCGTGGAGGTCTCCGCCGGTTTCAGCTGGTCCATCCCAGTTGGCCTGGCTGGAGTGCTTGACTGGGTCAGGCGGTGGGGGTGTGTGCGTTGACTGTCAGCTTGGCAGGAGTGGTGAGCATTGGGAAGGTGTGCCCTGGAGAGCTGGGGTGGTGCACATGTCAGCTGGTTAGGGATGGAGTCCAGATGCTCCCGCATGTGCCAAGTCCCGATAGACACCACATCCTCACACCTGTCCGGGAATGCCATGTGGGCACATTGTGGGTTTGCGTGGAGCAGCTGGACCCTCTCAACCAGAGGGTTGGACTTGTGTGTCCTCATTGCCTACTGAGTAATACTGGCCCCAGACACATCAGCCAGGTAGGTAAAGTAGTTCCTGATGCCAGTTTCCTGGGGAATGTAAACAGTCTCTCATAAAGTGTCTCATTGCACAGAAGAGACCAGATAGCATGGAGCACCTCTGGGAGAACCTCTTGCCAGTGGGGCATGGGGAGGCCCTTGGACTTTAAGGCCAGTAGTACTGCCTTCCAGAACATGTTGTTCTCCCGCTCCACCTGGAGTTATAGCTGGTGGTCCAGCTAGAGGCGATGCCCTTGGACACCAAATATTGACACAGCTTGTCACTCATGAAGGACAAACCCTTCTTGCTGTGGACGTAGGAGAGGTATCCGAAAATGGTGAACAGATTGTTCAGAGCCTTTATGACAGTAACTGCATTCACGTCCAGGCAGGGGATGACAAAGGGGAACCACCAGTACTCATTGATGATGTTGATGAAGTACATGTTATGGTTCATGGAGGATAGGGATCCTTTGAAGTCCATACTCAGATGTTCAAAGGGCCAAGTGGCCTTGATCAGGTGCGACCGGTCAGGATGGTAGAAGCACGGTTTGTACTCCACCCAGACCCGGCAATTTCTGGTCAGTATCCTGATGTCCTCAATGGAGTAGGGGAGATTATGGGCCTTGATTAAGTGAAAAAAAAGCAGGTGATCTCAGGGTGGCAGAGGTCTTTGTGCAGGTGATTCATCTGTGCACTGGCGCAAGTCCCCCGAGACAGGGAATCCGAGGGTTCATTGAGCTTTCAGGGCTGACAGGGTGTGTCATAATTGTAGGTGGAGAGCTCGATTCTCCACTCAGAATTTATTACTTTTGACTTTACCCTACTACTGATCATCAAGCATAAGGGCAACTGGCCGTTGGTCAGTCAGCAGGGTAAAATGCTTACCGGTGAGGTAATGCCTCCAGTGTCGTACCGCTTCAATGAGAACCTGGGCCTCTTTCTTGATGGAGGAATGTTGGATCTTGAGGCCCTAGAGCACACATGTCAAACTCAGTCCTGCGATATAATTATATTTGGCCTGCAAGATCATATCAAATATGTATTAGAGCTGGCCCGCTGGCAGCCGCGCCAGTATAGCGCATGCACAGCTAATACTACAAATCCCAGAATGCTTTGCAAATGCGTTGGCGCTGGCCCGTCAGCCCGCTAATCGCCCCCACCTCCTCTGTTTACTTTCATTAGCGTCTGCGACCTGTCGCCTAACTCACATGTAATAAACCCTTACGAAAAGTGGCCAAACGAAAGACAGAAAACAGGACCTTTCAAGACAGGTGGGAGGAAGACTATATGTTCATCATTTTAAAAGACAAACCTGTTTGTCTTGTGTGTGTGGAGCCAGCATGTCTATAGTTAAAGAATATAACATACGACGACACTATGAAACGAAACACCAGGACAGGTATAAGGATCTGAACGAGAAGCAAAAGTTCCAGAAGGTGGAGGAGATGAAAAGAAGTCTGGTTTTACAGGAAACTTTATTTTATATTTTATTTCTCATTTGTTAATGCTTCTTCTGGAAAGAGTTTAACCAAAACTATTATTAAACATTTATTTTAATAAGAAAAAGTTTAACATTACATATGTTAAAAGAAGAGAAAACATGCAGATGTTGTTGAAAATTTTCAATAAATATTTAGTTTGGCCCATGACTTAGTCCAAGTTTTTAATTTTGGCCCTCTGAATTTGAGTTTGACACCTCCTCTGCCCTATAGGGTGCGTGAAAAAAACATTATGGGTCTGCCCGCCTGGTTAAGTGTGGCAGCCAGGGCAAAGTCGGACGCATTGCTCTCCATCTGGAATGGGATGGATTTGTCCACTGTGTGCATTGTGGCCTTTGCAATGTCAGCTTTCATACGGTCAAATGCCTTGCAGGCATCTGCCGACACGGGGAAAACGGGTGGCCCTGATGAGGGTTGGGGATGCTTTCTATAGCTGGGGACCCACTGAGTATAATAAGAGAAAAAGCCAGGCAATGGGGAATGGAAGTTCTAGCAGGGGACGCATGCAGTAGGGGTCAGGGCTGATTACTCCATTCTCCACAACACAGCCTAGTATAGCCAGGTAATATGTGCTGAAGGCACATTTCCCTGTGTTATATGTCAGATTTAGGTGTTTTGCAGTGTGGAGGAATTTCTGAAGGTTTCGTCCACCATCCGATCCAAAGACTGAAACTCCATTCATGACTCCAAAGGGGACATTTAGGAAGTAGTAAAGCCAGCCATCTGCCTCAAAGACAGTATTCTGGCAGTCTTCAGGTCAAATAGGGAGCTGGTGGTAGGTGGACTCAAGGTCAATGGTGGAGAACACCTTGTTCTGCATGATCTAGTTCACCATGTCAGTTATGCAGGGCAGGGGTGAACCTAATGATTATTTGGAAGTAATTGATGACCATTCGGTGTTTCTCCCCACTCTTCACCACCACTACTTGGGCTCTCCAGGGGCTCATTCTCTATTCTATCACCCCTTCAGCAAGGAGGTGTCACACTTCTGACTTAATAAATGATTTGTCCCTGGTTCTATATCGCTGACTTTTAGTGGTGACAGGGCTGAGATTGGCACAGTGGTGGGGGAGAGATCCAGAGTGTGGAGAGACAGCATGTCGGACATGGTGATTGGATTTGGACCTGACGGTCGACCACATGGTGAGAGGAGGGTGGGCAGTTTAAAAACTGCTCATTACAGACCATGAGGGGAGGATGGGGCCTGTTGAACTCCATGATGGCGCTCTTCAGTTAGGATGGGTGCACAGAGTTGTGGCACTACAAGGAGTTTAAAGTCCCAGTATACTATGCCCTGATAGTCGGTGTTTCTGTGCAACTGTTACAAATCTCTGCTGAGTGAGGTTTGGATGCCATGGAGATCCAGTGGCTTGTGGGCCTTACCCCGAGGGTGTAGTGCTGTACAGTGTCCAGATGAATGAAGCTATCAGTCGAATAGGCAAGCGTGATGCGACCATTTACTCGGATGTCCATCATGGACCTGGAGAGTTGATGTGGTCTGTTCTGATTAAGGGTTACCGATGCCAGTGTCAACTCATCATCTGAAGAGTTCTGCTGGTGACTGGTGGTCTGATAAGATGACACCCAAGATGGTGGCCCCATGGCATACACTGGAAGAGACAGGAAAGGATATGGAAGTGACATCATCATGGGCAGCATGGTGTGAGTATGTGACTGTCCCAGGTTCCCGGAAGTGACAGCATCAAAGATAGCTTCCCCTGTTCACACACGGTGCTGCTAGAACTCGGGGTTTGTTTGGACTTACAGACCTTCGTGAACTGTCCTTTCTTCCCACAGTTGGATCAGACAACATCCCTGGCAAGGCAGTGTTTCCTCAGGTGCTTTTCCTGCCCATAGAAGTAGCACTTCAGGTGGTCACTGATGGCAGCGGTGGTCAGTTCAGTGGGAGGAAGCTTGCGATGCCGGCTCCCAAGATGGCAGTTTCCCACGAGGTGGCCGTGTGTTCATTGGAGAATGATTCGGCATTGTGGATGGCTATTTTGAGAGTGTTCGCCAGTTCACTGGTTTGAGGTAGGCTCAGTTGCTTCTGTTCGAGTAGATTCTGTCTCACGTTGTCAGAGTGGACACCTGTTATTACAGACGTCTCTGATTGGCAGCTGTGTGTGTGTTGTTCTGCACTCACAGCCTGGAAGTTGCAGGACATCGTGAGCTCCTGCAGAGCTCTGACAAAGTTATTGAAAGTTTCCCCCAGTTGCTGCCTACGTGAGTGGAGTATGTGCTGCGCATAGACCTTGTTCATTTAACATTATTCTGGTCCTTCAGGATGTCCATTGCGGCTCTGTACGTCTAGCAGTCCTGGACAATCTGGTATACCCAGTGCCCAATGTATGAGTACAGAAGGTGGAGTTTGTCTTCATTTGCATTGACTGTGAGGAACTTTTCAAAGCAGTGGTGCCAAAGCACAAACTTGTTGGCTTCCTCTGGTTCTCTAGGGTTGATTTCTAGGTGATCCAACTTCATGTACTTGTCCATGTTTTAAAAAAAAAATCTTGTAAATAAAATTGAAGCATGATCAGTTACACAAAGACTGAAGTTGCAGAGACTGAAGGCTTTTATTTACAAGAGATGGATAGCATCCCTGTGTTGGTCGATCACACTGACCCAGACTCAAACTGGGGGCAGGCTTGTGGCATGACAGCCTTTCGGGGGAAGAAAGGGGCAGGAGTCGAGTCATGAGCCAGCCAGTGAGAGCAGGGTCAACCAGGAAAGGTCATGACATTTACATATGGAAAATATATACAATAGTGGTTTCATCACAAGGCCCAACAAATGTGAATCTAAAATTTGATTACTTTTTTGTGGGTAGGAGTTAATGTGGGTAGGCCACACATTTGTGCTTTAAGAGAGTAGATCGAAATCTTGGAGAGCAATATCCACAGAAGTAAGAAAAAATACACTAGAAAATCATCATCTCTCCAGGAGTCGGGCTTATCTGGAAAGATTAAAGCAAGAGATGAGGATCCCCATACTTGGAGTCCAGAAAGTGATTATTTATGCTATATAACTAATTTTCCTAATCTCCCACTGCAACCTTGCTAAAGATTGGCAGAAACTCAACATTTTTGTATAAAGAGACATTAACAGCATTCCTCCACAATATTAATGGAGCCCCCTGCATGTCATTTAGAGAAACTCACTGAGATTCCAGTCCAGTTTACAAAGTGACAGCTGTGAGACATTCCAAACCTGCTGATGTTTTGATGGAGAGATTAAGCCATTACATGAGAGGATTTATTTTCATAGTTCATGCTTACAGTTTTCAGCTTGCAATTAGCTTTTAACCCAATTGTATCAGTCGTGAAAATAAATAAAATTAATGGCCAATAGCAGTCACAATCACAACTCTTCAGCCTCTCCTAGGCATGTGAATATAGTCCCTATTAACATTAAAAACAATATTTTGAGGTTAAAAAAAGCACCTGAAAAATGCAGGAGAGTGCTATTTTGTTTTAGAAAGTTTATGATAAAGAAAATAAATCACAAACCTACTTCTCAACACATTCTTACAATGTGCAAATGATCTGATACCCAAATTTATCTGTTAGGTGTAAGGACAAATGATGCTGAGATTTGATTTAATTATAATTTAAAAAATAATAACAAATAATAAATTGCTGATAAATTTGTGTGCTTTTGTTCGTGAAATGTTTTGAAATGTTTCCTTATTTCATCAGGAGCCACCATGCTGTCAGAAAATCAAAATGAATGAAAATACTTACTCAAATTTACTGTATATTTGGGTGTATAAGTTGAGTCGTGAAACCCTAAAAAATTCTCAAAAAGGAGGGTCGACTTATACACCGGATATACTTTTGAGACCTTAAATTCACAAAAAAAATTGATGTCAATTCAGTGTATAACTTGACGTTGGAAGCACCTCCCCACTGACAGCACTGGCGCTCCCCGACATCTCCCCATAGCTGGGCACCGCCATAACCGCTCCTCCTGAGGTTGCCATCGCTGCTCCTGCCTGGTAGGTCGAGGTTCCTGCTCCTGCAGGGAACATAATGTCAGCACTCCAGCTCTGTGGGCCGTCACCGTTGCTGCCAGGTAGGCCAAGGTTTCTGGCACCGCCTGGAGCACGATGCTGCCGCTCCAGCTCTGTGGGCTGTCGCCGTTGCTGTCTGGTTGATCAAAGTTTTATTTTAACCTTCTTAATTTACCGCTTTGTTACTTGCGATTGGACTATTTAAAAAAAAAATTTGGATTGTTCCTGGGAGGCCCAGACAGCCTGAAAAAAGAGGGTCAAATTTTACGTTCTATGCCAAAATATACAGTGTTCTTTTTAAATTCTACACCTTTGATTTGAAAGGATGGTTGAAGTAGAGATATCAAAAGATCATGGCTGAGAAACCTAGAAAGTGGGTCTTGTATTAATTATGAAGAACAGAATTAAAAACAGCAATGGATAAAAGGTTAGCACATTTTCGATAATTACTCAGATGTTGACTGTGTCTAATGTGACTGCTGATAAATTGGTCCAGCGCCTCATCTGTTTATTACAGGCACCAATCGGAGCTCACAGCAAGAGAGTGAATGGGGTGGAAGAGGATGCCAAACAAGTCCTTCAGCAGAGAAAGAACAAGTCATTTGTGAGGGTGACAGAGGCTTGTAGGAGGATTTAATGGGGAGCTAAGAAAAGCTCTCCATTTCTTAATGACAAATTTAAAAGTAGACGTACAGGATGGTAACTAGACCTTCTGGCCTACGAGCCCATGCCGCCCAAATATGGTACCCCAATTAACCTACAACCCCTTATATTTTTGAAAGGTGGGAGGAAACTGGAGCACCTGGAAGAAACTCCAGCAGACAAAGGGAGAACATATAAACTCCTTACAGAGAGTGTAAGATTTGAGTAAAAACATAATGCTGGAGAAACTCAGCAGGTCAAACAATGACCTTATATATCAAAGATAAAAATACATAACCAACATTTTGGGTTTGAGCCCTTCATCAAGGGATTCAAACCTACATTAATTGTGCCACCCTAAAAGCTTTAAAGGTTATCTTTTGAACAATGGGCACCAGCATTCTTTGCAAGACAATAATAACTTCTAAAAGTATGAATATACGGACTGTAGTTAGCAAAGGAAACAATCCTGTTTTGGATTAAAAAAACATGATTTGGCTTAGTGGCTGTTTCAGACAAATCTCCCAAACACCGGCATAGGAATCCTGACTGTTAAGGTCAGAGGCACATCCGCAATCGCATTCTAGCATATTACCTGCTACATGAGGCTTATGTTTTATGCCAATGAAAGGGTTGCAGGCTGATGCCATTTTTAGGCTAGCATTTATTTAATTGGGCCCATCACATTGTTGGACGATTCTGCAACTGGGACCCAGTAGCCGATTATCTGCTGAGTTTCTCCAACATTGTGCTTTTTTATCCCAGTAGCCCATTGACCTTTAAGTTCTGCATCGAAGCTGGTACCACCTGTTTTTGCAGTGAACGGGTGCAGCCTATTACCAGGTCTCTAGTCCTCTCAATACCAGATTGGCCAACTAATCTTTCTTTTCTGAGGAAGCTTAATCAATCCTTCAGGTCTTGTTTCAAGCACTTAAATCATGGACAAAATAATTGGCATCAAAAATTTCCCAAGTGACTTTACTAAGCTGACTTCAGAAAGCTCTCCAAAGAGACTCTGGTGAATTTAGGTTGTAGTCTTGTCAAGTAATGAGCTTCTGGAATATGGCCATCTTGATGTGGGAATGGTAGGACTGAGAGAGATGGAGTTTTGTGCTTATTAATCATTTAATTGGTACATATTATTGTACTTGGTATTGCAGATTTATGTGTAATGTTGCAAATTATTACTTAAAATTCTATACCTTGCTAATAGGGTGAACAATTCAAGGTTTTTAGCTTAAGAGTTGAATTCCAGCTTTATTACTAATGAAAAATAACTGCTGAAGAGGACTACAGTGTCTTATATAAAATATACATGACTCCCTCCATTGAATGCACACATACGTTTGTTGCATAAATGACACCTCATCGATAATAGTGAGAACAGGCTCTGCCTGCTTTGTTTTGTTTCTCTTTGTGTGCCTTCTGGATATATTCTTCAATACAAGTATTATTGAATGAAAGGTTTCTTAAAAAAATGTGCATTTTTGCATTTTGGAAATGGAATCGTATGTGGTTAAATTAATTATCTGTAATTTATTCATGGGACTGTGACAGTGGAAGGAAACCAGAGAGCCGATCACTCACCAAAGGAGCTGGCAAGGGCTTTGAGGAAAAGTGCCAAGTGATGAGGATGATCTCTTTTGTTAACTGCAAGACACAGAGGAGAACAAGATGATCAGCTATCATGCAGGAAAACCATATTTGAATTCAGCACACGTTTCTGACAATCACCTCATCATTACTTAACTTTCAATTCTCTACACCCATCAGTTCTCAGGATAAGGACTTCCACTGCACTTTAATATTTCATATTCAAAGATGCACTTTGCAGGAGCTCGGACGCAGCAGCATCTCAGTATAAACAATGTCCTGATTCTGGATCCTCAGAGAATGTTGCCTCTTTTAGTGATGGTTTATTTGAAATACTGGCTGTGGAAGTGAATTATATCAGAGAGAGCTCTAATTCCCAGAAATGGGATAGGGGAAACTTCTGTTGTTACTAAGAAGGTGTAGTTAAGAAGTAGAGTATACATATGAAAGAAAACGATGGCAGGCAAACATGGTCAATCCTGATATAAATGGAAAGAAAGATTAAGTTAATGTAAAGTTTGGGGAATTCAATATCAAGTTCTGAAGTCTACAAATTTTCAGTTGAAAGATGTTTCTTGAGCTTGTGTTGGATCTCATTGCAACAGGGCAGTTGGCCACAAATGGTGAGTTAAGAGCGGGAGTGGCCAAGAGAAGACGGCAGGCAAATGGAAGCTCAGGATCACTTTTGCAGTCTGAACATAGATGGTCCACAAATTCATCCAACCTGCATTTGGTTTCTCCAATGAAGAGGAGACCATATTGCCAACACCAAATGCAGCACATTGGATTTGGAAGAAATTTAAATAGATCCCCGCCTTCCCTGGAAAAGCTGCTTTAATTCCAGCATAGCGGGAAGGAAGAGAAGAAATAACATCTACAAAAGCTGCATGGGAAAGTGCTATAAGTGGTGACAGAAGACCAAATCAAGGAGTCATGATGGGCCTTCAGAAAACTCAAAGAAGAGGGGAGGGAAATGTGTTCTGATGGTGGAATCTTGTTGGAACTGGTGGAAATTGTGAACCCCGATCCGTTGAATGTGGAGGCTCATCGAATGAGAGGAAAGAAATTCTTGGAAGAGTCATCATTGATTGAAACCTCTTGAAGTCTCATGACATCAGGTAAAATATTGGAAAGGAAATGCCTTCCTAATTACCACTCTCCACCCTCCCTTAGTGCTCCTCTATGTTGATTAACACTTGAAATAAACATTGTAGGAAAAACAGAAAATGTACTCAGTGTGGCAGATTTAATGTTCATCATGAGAGTGGATCAGTAGAACCTTTATTGACAGAATTGACAAGTTCTAAATTATTCACCTATCAGATTTCATCTCCCCATTATCAACAGGTAGGAATTGAACCAATATAAAAAGTCAATGTACTTTATCCTTTCCTATGAGGCAGATCTATCAGTCTATCAAGGAGATCAGCCAGTCAGAAAGTATAAAATATAAGATATGGTAGAGAATCATTCAAACCAAAAAAGTTTTCAAAAATAAATGTTCAATTGTAATTGTAAGGATACCAAAATGAATAAACAACTTTGCCTGCAATCTCCACATTATGGTAATAAGTAGCAGTTTGGGGTATCAGGAATCTCAACAAAGGTGTTTGACTATTATTGTTGGTTGAGATATGCCCATATTATAATTATTTAATTCTCCAGAACCACTTGTCTACATCTAAAATGCTGAACTAAACTGTGTATTTGACTATTGAAATTGTACTTAATCATCCATTGTTATCTTTGAGCTTAAAGATTATAAAATCTCAATGTAATTGAATTTCAGGGAGTCTCTTCTGAAAGATTCTCCCAGGAGAATCTTGCGCATCATCATGGACTGTCTGCACCATTGCAAGTCACTTTTTTTTGTGCCAGAATTACTCTGAATATCTATCTTATGTATTTATTATCTATTACTTTAATTCAATTGGTTTACTATTATAATTTTTCCTTATAAATGCCAGTTCAGCTACAGCAAGTAAGAATTTTGGGCAGATTTCCATTGAACAATGTGTATGACAATAAATTCATTATCATTATCTCTAATAAGACATGAGCACAAGTCAGTTCTTAAAGGAGAGCTCAGCCAACATTAAAGAAGCTACATATGTCTCACCAGAGTTTGCAGTTGTATAGAGATTTACTGAGTTAGAAAACTAGAATGTGGTTGAAACTACAGCCAATCAAATGATCCAAAAATCTAATGGTTTTTATGGTGAAGACATATTATTGGGAAAGTCCTATCTTGTGAAATCTTCACAGTTACTCCAGCCCAGTGCAAAAGACCATAAACAGGATAAGGACCATAAACAGGATTGTCACAAATGAGACTGCAATTCATGCTGTGGGCATGAATTTCTTCTCCTACTTAGATCATAAGACCATAATAGCATAAGACTATATGACAAAGAAGCAGGAATAGGCTAGGCAGCCTATTGAGCCCCACCATTCAATCAGCTCCACTGCCCAGCCTTCTTCCCATAACCTTTGATTGCCTGCCTAATCTAGAACTTAAAAATATCTGTCTTAAATACATCCAATGACCTGGCCTGTAGCAACAAATTCTATAAATTTACCCACCCTCTGGTTGAAGAAATTTCTCCATATCTCTATGCTAAGCAGATGCCCTTTAATCCTGAACATATGTCCTCTTGTTCTAGACTCTTTCATCATGGGAAACAACCTTTCTACATCTACTCTGCTCATGCCATTGGTACCAGCACATACCATGCCTTTGGCTGTTCACCTTCCCTTGAATGAATGCAGGGGTGTAGCTAAGGTGGCAAAGGGAAAGGCAAGATTCTTTATATCAATTATACCATTTAAGTGAAGATCAAGATCATTCAGCTCAACTCCTCGAACCAGAGCACATCCTTCCATATTAACCTAACTGCCCAGGATTCCTGGTATCCTGGCTAGTATTTACCTATCAATCAATATCTGAAATACTGTCGATGCGAAATCTAGTTACTTATTTTATTGTTTGCAGGATGTTTGCAAATTTGTTACCATATTTCCTGTAAAAATGTTTACAATTCAAAGGTACATAATTTTTCTTCACGTATTTCAGGATATGGAATCACAGGTACTTATCTGCCTAAATGCCTACAAGTGCAAGAGTTCAATCAAATTGGTCAGACAGAAACTGCCCTTGACAAAGCTATATTGGTTCTCCAATTATTCCCTGCCTTTTCAAGTGATTATTAAACCCCTCCCTCAGAATTGCTTTTAGTAATATCCCGACCATTCATTTATGGTTTAGGTTCCAGTTATCATACTTTTGATAAAGTTTCTTCACTTATTTGGAACTTCAACTGTATCCAGAAAAGATTTAACAATCTTAGCCAGAGTCCCAGGAATCTCTTGTTTTTCCTTCCATGACATCTTGGGGTAAATCCCATCCAGTTTAGAGATTTATCCATCTTTAAGCCCCCTAAGGCATCAAGTATCCCTCAAGTATCTCAATACCAATGAAAAGTATTCATTCAATAACACACCTAATTATTCTTGCTCCCTGTTCAGATTACCCCTGATGTCCCCAATATACCCTGCTTTATGGAGTGTAACATGGAACACAGAAGTTTGCAGATGCTGTGGCTGTAGTAAAACACACACAATAAATGCTGGAGAAATTCAGCCGGTTTTGCAGCATCTATAGGAGGCTAAGATATATTGGTGACATTTTGGTCCTGAGCCCTCCTTCAGGGTATAAGAAAAAAACAAGCATGTGAATACAGCCTGGGGTGAGAAAGGGGGAATTATGGGAGGTGGACAAGAACAGACTAACAGACAAAATGTGCTAATTGGATAGGATAAGGTGGGAATTGATGTTGGCTCTGTGAAAGGAGACAGAGGGAAAACGGGAGAGAGAGAGAGAGAGAGAGAGAGAGAGAGAGCGAGAGAGAGAGAGGCAGAACTGGAGGAAAGGAAACAGGGGGATGAAGATGGTGGGGTGGGGTTTAATGGAAACCAGCAAAGTTGATGTCAATATCAGTTGATGTTAGAGGGCGCTCAACAGAACTTGAGGTGTTGTTCATTCAATTTGCGAATGACAGTCCAGCAGCTCATGTGATTCATTGACAGAGATTCCAGCAAGTGAATGGGATGGGGAATTGAATTCAGCTGGTCCCTCAATGAAGTCTTCTGAAACATTGTGATCATTTGAAAGCAGAGTGTAGAAATATCCTCAGCATCAGTACAGGTTGAAATAGTTTGAACAGTTCTGTCATGGAAAGATCAGAATAAAGTAAATACAATTGAAGCTACTAAAAGCAGCCTTCAAAACTCAGCTGGAGGACGCAAAAGTGAAGCTGCAGAAAATAAAACATTGAAGGCAATGAAATCCCATGAAAAATCAGAAAAGGACCACTCCATGCCACACACCAGCATGATTTATCCATCTGCTGCTTTATTTAATAAAGTTGCCAGGACTTGAGTGAAATTATTTCACTGTCTTTAGGTATTTTCTGATTCACCCAGCTGGAATGCTTATCAAGATCATCTAGTATGAAATAAAAAAAGGGAAAATGGAATAGAGCAACAAAGTGAATAAAGAAGCAAAAGAACAAAAATAAATACATGTGGAAAACAAGGGTATTTTATTATTTCTTTCTTTTCTTTGGCTTGGCTTCGCGGACGAAGATTTATGGAGGGGGTAAATGTTCACGTCAGCTGCAGGCTCGTTTGTGGCTGACAAGTCCGATGCGGGACAGGCAGACACGGTTGCAGCGGTTGCAGGGGAAAATTGGTGGGTTGGGGTTGGGTGTTGGGTTTTTCCTCCTTTGTCTTTTGTCAGTGAGGTGGGCTCTGCGGTCTTCTTCAAAGGAGGTTGCTGCTCGCCGAACTGTGAGGTGCCAAGATGCACGGTTTGAGGCGAGATCAGCCCACTGGCGGTGGTCAATGGGGCAGGCACCAAGAGATTTCTTTAGGCAGTCCTTGTACCTCTTCTTTGGTGCACCTCTGACACGATGGCCAGTGGAGAGCTCGCCATAGAACACGATCTTGGGAAGGCAATGGTCCTCCATTCTGGAGACGTGACTTACCCAGCGCAGTTGGATCTTCAACAGTGTGGATTCGATGCTGTCGGCCTCTGCCATCTCGAGTACTTCGATGTTAGGGATGAAGTCGCTCCAATTATTTATGATTTATATTAATGACATGGAGGAATGGTGTAATGTATCTAAGTTTGCTGATGGCACAAAAATAGGTAGGAGGGCCTAAGGATATTAAAACTGCAACTGAATGTAGATAGGCTGAGTGGGTGGACAAAAACCTGGCTCATGAAATTTAATGTGGGTAAGTGTATTGTGCACTTTAGTCAGCGGAATCGAAAGCCAGGCTGTTATCTGAATGGAGATTGATTGCAGATGAGTGATCTGTACAAATCACACAATGTTAGTAAGCAAGTGGTTGGAAAGGAAAATGCTATAGTATTCTTTATTTTAAGAGTAGTGTTTCAAAATTGGAAAAGTTCAAAGTTCAAATTTATTGTCAAAGTACATTCATGACGTAACATACAACCATAAGATTCTTTTTCCTGCGTTCCAGACAGAATCTACTTATTGGTAATTGTAAACTGTACTCAAGAATAAAAAAGATATGTTTACAAAAGAGAGAAAATAATATTCAGTAATAAATAATGTGCTAAGTCAGAGTCCTTAAATGAGTCTGATTGAGTTTGTCATTGAGGAGTCTGATGGTGGAGGGGTAGCAGCTGTTCCTGAATCTGGTGGTACAAATCTTGTGGCACCTCTAGCTCTTTCTTGATGTCAGCAGCAAGAACAGAGCATGTCCTGCGTGGTGTGGGTCCTTGATGAATGCTGCTGCTCTCTGATGGCAGCATAGATGCGGTTACACTCACAAAGGGTACTAGTGAGAATACTGCACTTTGTTTTGGTCCCCTTATTTTAGAAACCAAAAACTGGAATTGGAGGCAGTCCAAAAGCAATTCACTAGAATATTGAATGAGAAGATTGTCCAAGCACAAGTAGATTTGGAGTTTAGCAGAATGAGGGGTGATGTGATTGAAGAGTATAAGACTCTGAGTGGGCAGTACACAGTTGATGTCAAAACATTTCCACATGTGAGAGAATCTCACACAAGGGGTCAAAGTTATAAAAGAAGGAGCCAGTCCAATTAAAATTGATGTGTGTAGGGACCTCTTCTCACAGAGGATTATGAAGGTTTAATAATTACTCCTGAATGATATGGAACCCATAACACTAGAGTTATTTAAATAAGAATTAGATACAATTTTGAAAGATCAGGAAATGAATGGCCACACAGAAGAGGAACTGACAGTGCACAAGGTTGCAGTGGCCACTTCGTCTCCATCCAATGATGAAATCCCCTAACCTATTACATGTTGTGTATGATTGAATGCTTAGCCCGAGAGAAACAATGGAATACAAACTGACTTACAAACTAGAAGATCAGATTGGTAAATTACTAAGCACTTTTAAATCACTGAAGGAAGTGAGCCAGATTGTAGAAAACTGTGGAATGGAAAGCTGCAGATGCATGGGTGATTGTCAGAAGTGCTGCATGAGAAGGTAGAAGCATCGCAAGTGGGCCAGCATTGGCTGAAACTGAGAGTTAACCCATTTAGACTCAAGATCGTTGGAAAAGAAAATGGATTACCTGAGGCTACATCTGAACCACAAAAACTGAAAGGCTGCTAAACTCAGATTATTTACAGATACATGGCTCCAGGCCTCTATTCCAGATTCAGTGATTATAACTTGATGGCCTTATCTCCTTCCGCGTAGAAGGAGACGCTGCTGCTTCTGGCAAGACTCGAGGAGGGGGACTGTCCATTTACATCAGTGACAATTGGTACACAAATGTTTCGGTTGTAAAGTCATTTACAAACAGAGATAGAGCACCTTCTACGTTTTCAGAGAATTCTTGATCATGCTCATTGCGACATTTTACATTCCGTCTTCAGCAAAATGAAGGTGAAGCAATGAAGGAGCTTTATGGTGCCATCTGTGAAGCCCAGAAGTCCCACCCTGATGATGACCTGTTCACTCCAACCATGCCAACCTGAAGATTGTTCTACCACAGTTTCAACAGCATGTCCACTTCACCACCAGAACACCCTAAATAAGCTGTACATCAATAGTCCTGGTGTGTAAAAGGCTGCCCCTCACTCCCACCTTGGTTACTTGGATCACATATCCATCCTACTAACCCCAGCACACAGACCACTAGCAAAATGAACAAAGCCAGTTCACAGGGAGATCAGGACATGGCCAGGGAAAGGCTGCAGCAGTGCTACAGGACTGCTTTGAGACTACGGTCCAGAGTGGTTTCTGGGACGTGGTCATTTAAAATGGCCATGTAAACATCAAAGAGCACACAAGCTAAATTAACAAGTCATTGAGGATGCCACGGAGATCCAATGCTTCACAAACAGGACTAACCAGAAACCATGGCTGGATGTAGGTCTGTGCACTTCTAAGAACATGTGATGCTGCCTTCACGACCAGAATCAAGATCACCCAGGACTAAACTCTCCCATGCAATCAGAAGGCAAAGCACTGACCTCCACCATGATGAAATGTTTTGAGTGTCTGGCACTCAGTGTGAGACATTGGACCCATTTCACTTCACCTACAGACTTAACCTTTCCTCTGATGATGCTATAGCCTTGTTTCATTCTGTCCTGTACCACCTGGAGAATGAAGTCTCATATGCCAGGATTCATTGACTTCAGCTTGGTGTTTAATACAATCATATCCTTGAGGCTGGTGGAGAAGCTGTCCTCACTGGAACTCAGCACCCATCTCTGTAATTTGATTCTGGACTTCCTAATGGAAAAACCACAGTCTGTCTGGGTTGGAAGCAAAACTTCAGGAGTGTGCGCTCAGCCTGCTCTTCTTCATGTTACTGACCCTCGACTGCAGTGCTAGATCGAGTTCCAACAGAGTCATCAAGTTCACAGATAACACAACCGTGGTTGGCCATATTAGCAACAATGCTGAGTCACACTATAGAGAAGAGATGGAAAATCTCATGAAATGGTGTGAGAATAACAACCTGAATTTCAATACGGACAAGACAATGGAGATGATTGTGGACTTCAGGAGGACCAAGGACAACTACCTTCCAGTACACACTAATAGCTTAGTAGTGGAGAGAGTAGAATGCACCAAGTTCCTAAGAGTCCACCAGATGTGACCCATCTTAGACTACATCTCCTCACTTGTCAGGAAGATGTAACAGCGACTGCCATCTCTGAGAAGATTGAGGCAGCAAGACTACTGGCCACCATCCTGTCAACTTTCTACAGGAGTTTTATCAAGAGCATCCTAGTCAGCTGCATCACAGTGTGATATGGTTGCTATAGAGCATCAGAATGGATATCAATTCACAGGACCATAAGAGCAGTAGGAAGGATATCTGTGGTCTCCCTCTCACCTCCACCCCACCCCCAACCACATGATTTCCTGGGATTGTTGTCTAAAGAGGGCTTACAAAATTAGTGAAGTTTCCTATCATCTCACAAGCAGTATCTTCCAGCTACTCCTGTAGGGAAAGATACATAGGAGTATCAGACCCAGAACCATCAGGCTAAGAAACAACTTCTTTCTGTGGGCAGTAAGACTGCTGAGCAAGTGGTGAACTGCTCATACAAACCCTCTGTGGAACTAATATTTATTTAGCCTGTTATGAGTCCAAAGGACCCCAAAACCCACAGCAAAAGACATTCACCAAGACAAGTGGCTTTCAAAACAAAAGTTATTTTTAATCAATTTCAAACATGGAAACAGAATCAAACTTTAACTTATCTCTATTAACTTAACTAACCCAAATTAACCTGCTTCTAATTCTAAGGGCACGTGTATGGAATGTGTGTGTAAATTCAAGAAAAGTTATTTGGTTCACAGCTCAATCTCACTTCTTCTTCCAAGTTCTCTGGTTGCAGGCAATCACCATACTGTGCACAGAATTTAACATGTATAAAGTTCACGAGGCTTGGTGCTTGAAAGCTCAATGTTTACAGCTCAGGAAGGTTCTTGCAGGTTTTGCAGAGAGAGATACTTGTTGCTTCAGGGTTTCCACAACTGAGGTACCACCACTAGTCACCTCAGGGTCTCGCTGATGAAACTTGCCCCATCAGGGTCTTCTAAATGGTAACCTCTTTCTTCAAGCTACCACAGAGTTCCAGTCCTTCCTCTATTTCAAGAGAAACATCAGACAGATAACACTTCCAGTCATCTACTGCTCTGGAACTTTCTTTCATCTGTTTCAAACAGTTTTCCCTGAATTGCACTTTTCACTTACTTGTCAGTGTCCCACACACTGACTCACTGACTGACTGAGCTGTTAACTCAACGCTCTCTCTTTTCCAACTGCAACTCTCAAAGAGAGCATGTGACTCATGTCTTGTAAAACCCCCACCTTCCTGAGCAAAACAACAGGAGTTCTTTCTTCTGCTCCCCTGTTGTTAGATAAACAAAATCCAGGAGTGACCTTTCTATGAGCACTTTGCAAAAAAGGTAATGATAGTCAGCATGACTCCAGCAAGACAATGGTCAAGCATTTTATGTGTCAGTTCAATTAACATCTACTTGTGAAAGGGCTTACATTCTCCAGAGATCTTTAGTATTTCTTCAGTCTTTCAAATAAGATCTGTTCCCAAAATGTGTGTATGTATGTGACCTACTCTAAATCTTACAAATTCTCTCCAAATATTAATATTGTTACAAGCCATAATATTTGTTTATGCATACTCTGTGTAGACAGCTAATTCTATTGGCTGTCTGTACCCACTGCAGCCACTGTACTCGCCACAACACTATTGCTCATGCGCGAGTCCCCTCAAAGTGCACTAGTTTTAAAAAAGAGAGGCAGAGCTTGGTTGGTAGCAGATGCATAAATTCTTCTTTTCTTTCTTTCTTCTTTCTTTGGCTTGGCTTCGCGGACGAAGATTTATGGAGGGGGTAAAAGTCCACGTCAGCTGCAGGCTCGTTTGTGGCTGACAAGTCCGATGCGGGACAGGCAGACACGTTTGCAGCGGCTGCAGGGGAAAATTGGTTGGTTGGGGTTGGGTGTTGGGTTTTTCCTCCTTTGCCTTTTGTCAGTGAGGTGGGCTCTGCGGTCTTCTTCAAAGGAGGTTGCTGCCCGCCAAACTGTGAGGCGCCAAGATGCACGGTTTGAGGCGATATCAGCCCACTGGCGGTGGTCAAAGTGGCAGGCACCAAGAGATTTCTTTAGGCAGTCCTTGTACCTTTTCTTTGGTGCACCTATGTCACGGTGGCCAGTGGAGAGCTCGCCATATAACACGATCTTGGGAAGGCGATGGACCTCCATTCTGGAGACGTGACCCATCCAGCGCAGCTGGATCTTCAGCAGCGTGGACTCGATGCTGTCGACCTCTGCCATCTCGAGTACTTCAACGTTAGGGATGAAACGAGGTGCATCCCTGGTGTTATAAGCCCTGGTGAGTCAAGAGAGGATCCCAAGTGTTTAAGAAGAAAATTTTGAGTAATATGCAATCCACAAAAGAACTTAACAATGGAAAGGCACAGATTTAATACCAGAATCCAGAGGCCTGGTGATTCGATTCAATCGTATGTCAGCGACCTAAAAATCAGGCCAAGGTCCTGTGACTTTGGAGCACTCTGTGAAGAGTTGATTAAAGACAGGATAGTCTGTGGCATCTGCAATGAAGGCATGAGAAAGGCACTGCTGCGTGACAATGAACTAATGCACGCAAAGGCCTTCTTCACCTGTCTGGCTTACAAAACCACGGGTGAGCAGAAAGGTAGCCCATCCGCTGCAGCAAGACGTGAGCATAGACGCAGTCCATGTGAGATCTGCGAAAAAGCAGTGGCCGGAAGCAAGAAAAAGACAAAGCTAACTAAGTCCTGCTACCCTCTCACCCAGGAAGGAGTGCGGCAACTGCGGAGGTGACCAAGTGGCAGGAAGAGAAATGTGCCCGGAGTTTGGCCAGTAGTGCAGAGCCTGCTGGAAATGGAACCATTTCAGCAGATGCTGCAGAGCCAGGCAGCAACTCACCCCGAGACCCAGATACAGAAGGACGATTAACCAATTAGAACCTGAGCAAGGACAAACCAACTTGGACAATGAGTATTATGTTGATGGATTGACCCTGCAGGTGGCAGGAGACCCAACAAGAATCAGAAGGAATAACGAAGCGTTTGTAACAATGAAGATAAATGGTAAAGCAACAGACATGAAAGTTGACACTGGAGCCAAGTGCAACATCATGTCACGAAGAACAATCAACCTACTGAGGAAGTCAGAACAGGTCATACCGTGCTCCAAGTCCATAAGTCTAGTGGCATACGGGGACAGCAAAATTAGAATTGCCGGGACAGTGCAACTGCGGTGCTATATATAAGGACAGCTGCACATACTAACTTTCTTCATAGTCCAAGAAGACGTCCTGCCTCTGTTGGGCCTGAGCACAAGCATGGATATAGGTCTTGTTTCGTTCAGCAGAGAGATACACCAGATAAGTCCAGCCACGATGATCTGACACACAGAATCTTTTCTGAGTTCAGTGACCATTTTACGGAAGAACTGGGGAAACTCCATGCAGCTCGACCCAGAAGTGAGGCCCGTGGTTCGTCTGGAACACCGTATGCCAATAGCAACAAAGGACAGGGTTAAGGCCGAGCTGGAAGGAATGCAGGACCTGGACATGATTACCCTAGACTCCGAGCCCACCAAGTGGGTGTCTTCCATAGTAGTGGCTGCTAAGAAAAAGGAAGGACAGGGGATCTGGATCTGCATTGACCCGAGAGACCTCAATACAACTTTAAAACGACCACAATGTGTACCACGCAGATGGCCAACGCAACTGTTTTTTGTCGATTTTGGACACAGAGAATTTTTTCTGGAAAATCAAACTTGACTACAAGTCATCACTGCTGACCACATTCAGCACGAGTTTCGGCCGATATAGATTCCTGTGAATCTCATTTGGAATCAATTCAGCCAGCGAACTATTTCAAAGATCAATGGAGCAAATCTTTGCGGGGTATCCCTGTGCCATCATTGTTGATAACATACTTGTAGGTGGAAAAGACTTGGAAGAACATGACACAAATTTAAAAAATGTACTTGACAGAGCCCGGAAGGTTAATCTTAAGCTCAACCCCAGGAAGTGCAGGCTTCATCTGAAACAGGTTGGTTATGTAGGCCATGTATTCATAGGAGAAGGCCTGAAGGCAAACTCTTCAAAGACTAGAGAAATCAGTGAAATGCCAGTACCGACAGATGTGACAGTGCTACAACATTTCCTGGGCATGGCCAACTACCTGAGCAAGTTCATTCTGAACACCAGTGATCTTACAGCCCTGCTAAGGCAGTTGACGTATAAAGACGTGGTTTAGTCCTGGCAGGAGCAACAACAAAACACATTCCACACATTAAAAAGGCACGTCATGCCCACCTTTTCTAACGAACTAAGATGTACAAAGACCAATCATGCAAACCTGTGATGCATCACAGTATGGTCTGGGTGCAGTATGCTTGCAGGATGAAAAAGCAGTGGCCTATGCATCCAGGTCATTCACCACCATGGAGACCCGATACACCTAAATAAAGAAGCAGTTGCTGGCAGTAGTTTTCGCCTGCTGAAAATTCAACAACTACATTTATGGCAAACCAGTGACCACTTACCTCTGGTCACAATTCTGAAAAAGTCAATCCATGCGACCCCTGCACAATTACAGAGAATGATGTTCAGGCTTCAGAAATACAACATGACTTTAGTTTACAAGTGCGAAATAGAGATGTACTTAGCTGATGCGCTATCTCGTGCTCCCAGGAAATGCACGATCCAGCAAGCTGAGAAAGAGGACAGGTTTGATATAATGACAGTAATGCACATCTCCTCCTCATGGATGGAGGAACTGAGACAGCACACAGCTGAAGATACAACTTTGAGAATCCTGAGCACTTTTATCAAGGGTGGCTGGCCCGACCTGCAGCGCATCCTACAACCTGAAGTCCAACCCTACTTCCCATTCTGGGATGAATTACTCATCGATGATGGAATCATAATGAAGGGCCTGAGAGCAGTTGTTCCGAGTTCACTGCAAAACATTTATGTCAACATCCCACAAAGAGGGTACCCAGGGGCAGAAGCTACCAAACACAGGGCTAGAGACATAGTTTTTTGGGCAGGGATGATCGAGAACATAGACCAGGAGGTGCAAGCTTGCTCGATGTGTAATAGCACCAAACTACACCAACAGAAAGAGCCAATGCAGCTTCACACAGTGCCGGACTTCTCCTGGTCAACCGTGGCAACAGACCTCTTCGAATAATACAGTCAACAGTATTTGGTTCTTGTCGATTCATATTCTGAATGGTATGAGATAGACCTTTTCCTCAATGTCACCTCATCAGCAGTCATTATCAAGTTAAGAAGATACTTTTCAGTGCATAGGGCACCCCACGCTCTGCTTTCAGATGATGGCACCCAGTTCACCAGTGAGAAATTCAGACACTTTGCAACAACATGGGATTTCAATCACATCACTAGCAGCCTGGAGTACCCACATTCAAACGGGTTGGCTGAAAGAGCCATGAGGAGTGCAAATAGACATGTCCAGGCAGTTATGGACGACTCTGTCTGTGGTAAGGAGACTCTTGGAGCCTCAGTTAAAGAACTCACAGGAAATTAAATCCCTACTGCTGGACAGGAGGCAAACGAAGATGCTATGACAGAAACAGCTGGCTGTTTGAGCCATTAGCAGAATGGTAAGTCATAAGGATACAGACTCCACAGGGCTATGACCGCATGGGCATAGTCAAAAGGAGCTGCTAGGAGCCCATGTCACACCTGGTAAAATCAGAAGGCAGGGTGTATCGGAGAAACTGTCGACACATCCTACCCGTAAGGGAGCCACCCCCATCTCGAACCATTCCTGATGAGAGTACAAACCAGGATCTGAAACACGAAACCAGGGTAGGTGGAGCTCCCTTAGTAACGATCCATGAAACAAATGGCTGCAAACCTGAAACTATGGATGGCACATCCTTTCAAGGTGAAGCACCCCAAGCAGCATCTCAAGTATCCACTTCCATCAATGGCTACTACATAACATGCTTCTTGTGCACTTGTAAACCCAACCCAAAATATCTTGGCTGGTGGTGGACACCATTTCCAGGGGCTCCCATTATACATTGTATTGTTGAATTTAACAGTAAAGCATTCGTAAGAGGTTACCACTTTGTAATGTCTGGTTATTCAATGCATCAAGAAACACTGTGCATATATCTTGTTTGTCTGCATACGTGTTTGCAATGTTTTGCACTGAGGACTGGAGAAAGTTATTTTGTCAGGTTGTCAGATGATAAATAAACTTGACCTTGAAGTTGAAATAAGGTTGAGACAGATCACAATAATAAGGAAGAGTTGATATCTTTCTGGATCACAAGAATGTAGAGAGAAAAAAAAAACACTTTTCAAAAATGTCTATGGTAAGTTTTATGCTAAGAGGACCATTTTTGTCATGTGAGGAAAATCCTGAGCCAGAATTGATGCTGAGAGAGTCAAGTATGTCATACACCAGAGCAAGGAGGCTGCTCGTTTGGTGCATCAATGTCAAATCACATGCAATAACAATCCTGGAGAAAATTACACCATTATTTGAAGCCTACATGAATATTGGAACAGATCTTAGCCTAATAATTAGATAAAAGCTCTAAACCTAGGTAATTTATTGCAGGCAAATGTGTGATCCCCATTTTTGTTCCAGGTAGGGGAGTGCCTTGTTGTCCATATAACAGAAAAGCTACCCTTGACCCACAACACCTCCTCATTAGTCAGGAGGGTACAGCAGCACCTGCAGTTTCTAAGGAGTTTGAGGAGAGCAAGACTACTGGCTCCCATCTTGACAATCTTTTACAGGAGAACAATGTCGAGTATCCAGTCTGGATGTATAGTTGTGTGGTACAGTAGCTGCAAAGAATTGGATCAGATCAATATAGAGGATCATCCCAATGGCCAAGAAGATCACTGGAATCTCCCTTTCCTCCATTGATGACATTTACCGGGAGCATTGCTTAAATTGGACTCAAAGAATTTTTGATAGCCTTTTAATCCAGCACATAATATAGTTGACCCACTACCAAGAAGAAGATACAGGTCCATTCAGCTTGGAAAACGTTTCTTCCTGCAGGCTTTGAGATTGCTGAACAGTATCCTGTAATTGAGTAAATAATTCCAACATGCTTATATTTTAAAAATTACATCTTAATGTCAGAAATAAAACTTCTCACACATGAGTCTCTTTAAAACTGATGACACGACAAGCTTTATTTACAAGTCTGCAGAGTTGGACTCAACTGGCTTCTCACCAGTTAAGCCCCGATACATACAGTGCATTGATTTTTATACCCTTATTGTTTGCCCTTCCCCTTCTTATTAATACTGTTTTAATTGGTTAGTATTACAAAAGCATTCTAAGTATAACTGCATTTTTAATTATCACGTTCGTTACGTACGCTGTGAACTCTACATACACTAAATTCTGTTTCTCACCCTTCTTATCAATCTTTTGTCTCCTGCATGTCTCTCACTATGACCATGAAAAGATAGGTTTAAAAAAACATATCCAGCTGAACCTTTTGTCCTTGGCTGCTAGTAAGTTCCCTGTCCGTTCTGGCTTCCCTTTTTATGATTAATCATCACATTTTAACTTAAGTCATTTTAACCTAAATTCTCTATATATAACAATCCACCCCTTTCTCTCTTTAAAATGTGTGTATTATATATATGTGAATGGGGATTTTAACTCGGGGAAGAGAAACGTTTCATGATAAATTAATCTCGTGCTGAAGTAAAATTCTAACGGGGTCTCCCAGTCCCCCTGGTTGCATAGCCTGTTGGACCATGGAAATCACCAGGCTGCGTAGACAGGGAATAATACAGGGCAAAACAAGTAGGAGGAATAAAATACCTCCGATGACCCACAATTGGTTACATTAAAAGTTCCTGCAATTCTAGTTGCAAGATCAACAAAAAGGTTATCTCCCCCAACTGCGTGACCGAAACTTTCATGGTTATTTGGATGGACTCGAACTAAGTCCGGCTGTCTTAAAGGGGCAGGCACTTTCGAGTGTGGAGTGGAATTTCTTATTGGAACAGTACGCTGGTGTATGCAAAACCAGAGTCCATCAGGGCATGGTGGGCCTGAGTCACCCTTCCAACCGTTAAGAAGGAAAGGAGTGGTATTAGGAATCTGTATATAATGACCCATATTATTTCCTTCTTTTTCCACACAAGGGGTATATGGATGTTGGGTGGTATTTTCTGCCCAGCATTTCTCAGGAACTGAGGTATGGGAAATGAAATTACCTTCCTTTCTTCCCCAAATGTGGTCCTGAAACAGGACCACTGTGTCTCTGCATTTCTTACATTTCACACCTGATAAAGACATAGGCAAACTAAGAAAAATCAAAGAACATAACAATAACATTGTGAATCAAGTCTTTCTGTGAAATCGTAAGGTAAGAGGTTTTTCTCCAGGAACACAAGTCCAATCTGAGTTCGTATCAGGGTCCTGAGGCGCCTCTACAGGTCCCTTAAATCTGGATGCGTGCGTCCACCCCTTCTCTCTTGTTCGTGCTGCAGCCTCTGTAGTTAAGAGAACTTGGTATGGACCTTCCCACTGGGGCTGGAGTTTTTCAGTTTTCCAGGTCCTGATGAGAATCCAGTCTCCTGGTTCCACTTTGTGTAAAGAAAAGTCTAAAGGCGGTGTTTGTGCCAATAGTCCTCTCTTTCGTAAATCTGCAAGAGAGCGTGACAGTGCCTGTAAATAGTTCCTAACAAATATATCCCCTTCCCCCAAGGTGGGACACCCCTCAACTGTACTCCAGAAGGGAAGCCCAAACATCATTTCATAAGGGGACAACCCTACATCTTTTCGTGGGGCAGTACAAATTCTCAATAAAGCCAGGGGCAGACACTTTATCCAAGGCATTTTAGTTTCCACCATTAATTTTGTCAATTGTATTTTTAGGGTTCCATTCATACGTTCAACCCTCCCTGAGCTTTGTGGATGCCAAGGGGTATGTAATTTCCAAGAAACCTGTAATGCATTACAAATCAATTGCTGGATTTTTGAAGAAAAATGTGGACCCCTGTCTGAGTCTATAGAATCCATTATACCATATCTGGGGATTATCTGCTCTAGGAGGAGGCGAGCTACTGTAGAGGCTGTAGTATTTACTGTTGGGAAGGCTTCCACCCATCTGGTAAAGTGATCTATTATCACCAACAGATATTTCCATCTTTGGACTTTAGGTAACTCTGTGAAGTCGATCTGGATACGTTGAAAAGGGCGTATGGCTAATGGTTGACCTCCCATGGTCCCTGTCCTCATTACCTTCTTATTAATTTTTGTGCATAGGTGACAATTCTGCACCTCCTGTTGGGCCAAGGTGTAGATTCCCTTACACACATATTCTCGAAGCACTGTGTCACATAAGGCTTGGGTGCCCCAGTGGCTCTGATGATGCAGGTGTTTTAAAATATTGCGAGTTATTTCTTTATTTAGAACCATTCTTCCATCTGGTGTCTTCCATGTTCCATCAGGCAGCTGGCTTGCGCCCAGCTGAGCCATGTCCTTTTCTTCCTTAGCAGTGAAAATGGGAGCCTTCTTTATGCCTTGCCTTATTGGGATTAAGGTCAGCAAACGGACTTCTTGTTGCATGGCTGCCCTTTTGGCTTCTTCATCAGCCAGTCTGTTTCCAATTGCTGTCGGGGTATCTCCCCTCTGATGGCTTGGTATGTAGACCACTGCTATTTCCTGGGGTAATGTCAAGGCTTCTAAAGTCAGAGTAATCATCTGTTCGTGTGCCAATTCCTTTCCTCTTGATGTAATTAGACCACGCTCCTTCCAGATCTTACCAAAGGTATGCACTACCCCGTATGCGTATTTGGAATCAGTGTAAATCGTTCCAATTTTCTTTGACAGTATTCTGAGGGCTCTTTGCAAGGCATATAGTTCACAGGATTGTGCTGACCAGCTTCCGGGTAGTCTCGTGGATTCTACTACTTTCCAAGTATTTCCTTCTATTATAGCATATCCACTTCTTCTCATTCCGTCAACACATCTGGCGGAGCCGTCAATGTAGAATTCATATCCTTCTCCCAGTGGAGTATCGCAAAGGTCTTCTCGGGTCTTGGTCTGAAGATCTGTCAACTCGACACAGTCGTGCTCCACCTCTCTCTCTGTTTCACTGCCGTATAAAAACTGAGCTGGGTTGCAGCTATTAATCTTTGCAAACTGTAGATCTTCTCCGACCATTAAAATGGTTTCATACTTTAATATGCGAGAATCAGTCAGCCATCGATGGGCAGTTTGTGTTAATAAAACACTCACAGAATGGGAGGTGTACACAGTCATCTTTCCTCCAAAAGTAAGTTTACGTGCTTCCTCTACCAACAGAGCAGCAGCCGCTACTCCCTGGATACACGTCGGCCATCCGCGAGACACTGGGTCCATCATTTTGGAAAGGAAAGCCACTGGGTGTCGCTGACCGCCTTTTTCCTGTGTTAAAACTCCCACAGCTGTTCCTTGGTTATGAGTGACAAATAGCTGGAAGGGCTGTTTTAAAGAGGGCAGAGTGAGTACTGGGGCTCGTGTCAGGCGATGCTTCAAGTCCTCAAACCATCCCTCCTTTCCTGGGTCCATTTCAATGGATATTCATTTTCATTTGTCAGCTTTTCATACATAAACTTCACCAAAGCTGAGTAGTCCTCTATCCATAACCTACAGTAACCTAAGAGTCCCAGGAATTGTCTTATTTCCTTCTTATTACAGGGTAACGGCATTCTAGTGATTCCCGCAATCCGTTCAGGGGTAATCCGTTTCTGTCCTTTACTTATCTGGTGTCCCAGATATACCACAGTTCTCTCAACGAACTGTAACTTGTTCCTGGACACCCGTAGACCCTTTTTCCCCAGATAATTCAAGAGTCTAATTGTATCTCCCCTCATTTCTTGTTCCTTGGGTCCTGATAATAGTAAATCATCCACATACTGCATTAGTTGGGAATCATCAGATTGTGGATAGTCCACCAGGATTTGTTCTAGCATTTGTCCAAACAGGTTCGGAGATTCAGTGAACCCTTGGGGCAATACAGTCCACCGAAGCTGTCTCCGTCTACCTGTCCATGGATTTTCCCATTCAAACGCAAACATATCTCTACTTTCCTCTTCTAATGGACACGTCCAGAAGGCATCCTTCAAGTCGATAACACTAAACCACTCATGGTCTGGGGGAATCCGACTCATAATAGTATAGGGATTAGGCACCACTGGGTGGCGGGTCTGAACAATAGCATTCAAACTTCTTAGATCCTGAACTAGGCGATAGGATCCATCTGACTTTTTCACTGGGAGTATAGGGGTGTTATAAGGTGACATACATTCTTCTAATAGTCCGTCTCATATTAGAGTCTCAATTACCGGCTGTAGCCCTTTTCTCCCTTCCAAAGAAATAGGATACTGACGTTTCCTTACCGGCTGATGACCTGGTATTAATGTGACATGTAAAGGTGGGATGTCCAGACCTCCTCAATTTCCCTCCTTATACCAGACTCTCTCGTCAATCTGCCGTTCATCCTCTTCCTTTAAAGCACAGAGGTGGACTCGCACTTCTCCGTCCACAGGGAGAGCACCCAAACCTAGGAGAGCCTGTAAGTCCCTTCCTAGGAGGTTAAATCCAGCCGACGGTAACAACAAGAGGTCTTGTACCCCTTCTCTTTCTTCCAGTTTCACTGTTACTTGGGGAATTATTGATACCATTCTGGGAGCCCCTTCTATCCCAGAAATTGTCAAATTACTTTTTACAGGTTCAGTTCCGATTGGCACAGTTATTACACTACTTCGTTCCGCTCCTCTGTCCACCATAAACACCACCTCTTCTCCCTTGGGACCAATTTTTAGTTTTACCAGGGGTTCCTTCTTATACTTGGTCCCTAACATTTGGAACCCCTGACGCCCCTAATCTTCTTCCATAAGTTCGAGGGCACGCAATTCCCTCTTGTATCGGGGGCATTCCCTTTTAAAGTGTCCTTCCTCATTGCAGTAATAGCACTTAACGAACCTCCGGGGTCTTCCCTCTCTTGGATATCTTGGATTGTTTAGAGGAAGGTTTTGTTTTCTTTCCCCTCTGGATTCAGCATTCATCTGTCGGATAGTCTGTACCATAACCTTTGTCGCCCTCTTTTGATCTTCTTCTTCTCTCTGCACATATACTTTTTGCGCCTTTTTTAACAGGTCACTTAGGGGTTTTTCACTCCAGTCCTCCTCCTTTTCTAGTTTCTTTCTAATGTCCTGCCATGATTTGGAAACAAATTCAATTCGAATAAGCTGTTCACCCATTGGTGTACTAGGGTCCACGCCCGCATACTGTTGGACATTCTTTCTCACCCTCTCCAAAAAATCAGTAGGGGACTCGTCTTTCCCCTGGTGGTTCCCAAATGCCTTGGTGAAATTGTGACCCTTTGGCACAGCCTCCCGTATCCCTTTAATTGTCCACTCTCTATATTGTCTCATACTTGCCAATCCCTCGGGTGTTCATTTGTCCCACCTGGGTTCATTTAAGGGATATTTTTGTTCATGTGGTCTGGGGTCCCCAGGTTGTTCATATTCCCACATGAGGAGGGCAGCCCATCGAATCATCTGCCTCTCCTGGGGTGAGAATAATGTTCCCATTATTGCCTGCATCTCTTCCCACGTATATGTGTTTGGTCCCAGGAATTGGTCGAGCTGTTCGGCCAGTCCTATAGGATCTTCCAATAACTTTTTCATTTCTTTCTTAAATCCCCGCACCTCTGTACTAGTTAGGGGAACATTCACATATCCCGTTCCCCCTCCCGGTCCTCCCATAGGAACTTCCCTCAGGGGATTTAGGCTTATTGAAAATTTTGATGGTCCTGGACCAGTCTGGGATCTTGTCCAGGGTCGGTTTACCGGTGGAAGTTTAGGGTCCGACTCCCTTAATTCATCCTTTTTTTCCCGGCCCCTTTCGGGGCAATCAGATTCATCACCTTTCCCCTCCGGTAATGAGCTTTCCTCGGGCGCATTAGGCACCGGGGGAATATAAGGAGGGGGAAGGTTGTCCAGAGGTTCCCATTTCTTTTCTCCCGCTACCCTCAATTTAAAACACTTTGTTAAGGATCCTGGCCAGGGAACCCAACAAAATGCATATGCTGACTCTTCTTGATTCACCTTTGGTCTCGAATTTACATATATGTTTAATGCTTGTCTAACCCAATCCTCATCAGATCCAAATTTCGGCCACCAGACCGAGGAACCTTTAATAGGTTGTTTCGACCAAAGAAGACAATATTGGACCATCTTTTTCTTGTTTTTGTCTCGATATCTTTTACTATCCCAATTTTCAAACATTCTCCCCAAAGGGCTGTCAAGGGGATCTCCCAGGAATTGTCCTGAATTTTCAGACGAGCCCTTAGATTTTGATCCTCCCATTTTCCCACCTAGATCTGTTTATCGTTGCTGAGGACCCTCTCGTTCTGGACCCTACTCCCTTCTTCTCAGACGCCTCGTCGGAGGTACTGTTCCTCCTTCGGTTACCGCTGAGGTTTCCCTGGGGTTGACCCCTCTCTTCTCGGCACTTCGTCGGAGGTGCTGTCCCTCCTTCGGTTACCGCCGAGGTTTCCCTGGGGTCTATCCTAGAGTCCCACGACAGGGTCCTCACGCCACTACAAAAGCTCTATACCTGATCTATTACGTTAGGTTTTTTATCCAAACAGGTGTATCCCGTTACACCTGTTACCCAATCCCCACACCACAATCGTAAGTCGTCACTTACCGGTGTCTTCCCGGGGATTGAACCGTCACCCTTCTCCTCTCCGTCTTGTCGTGTCACCTTGTCCGGATACCACTCGCTCAAGCCGCCCGAAGCGACGAGCAAGGGACTAGGAGCCGCTGAACTCAGCGGGGTGCACCGCCTCCGATGTCCCTCTTCTCGCCTCCCCTCACGGCCGGAGTGTAGATCCCGGACGAGCCCCCATTTGTCAGAAATAAAACTTCTCACACATGAGTCTCTTTAAAACTGATGACACGACAAGCTTTATTTACAAGTCTGCAGAGTTGGACTCAACTGGCTTCTCACCAGTTAAGCCCCAATACATACAGTGCATTGATTTTTATACCCTTATTGTTTGCCCTTCCCCTTCTTATTAATACTGTTTTAATTGGTTAGTATTACAAAAGCATTCTAAGTATAACTGCATTTTTAATTATCACGTTCGTTACGTACGCTGTGAACTCTACATACACTAAATTCTGTTTCTCACCCTTCTTATCAATCTTTTGTCTCCTGCATGTCTCTCACTATGACCATGAAAAGATAGGTTTAAAAAAACATATCCAGCTGAACCTTTTGTCCTTGGCTGCTAGTAAGTTCCCTGTCCGTTCTGGCTTCCCTTTTTATGATTAATCATCACATTTTAACTTAAGTCATTTTAACCTAAATTCTCTATATATAACACTTAATGTATATATGTGATTATTATGCGCCGTGTGCTGCATATATATGCATGTGCACTACTTTCCCGAGAAACTCTGTTTCATTTGGTATATGTACAGTTAGATGATAATAAACTTGAACTTGACTTGATCTTCCTTTATAAGTACTCTGTTTGAATCTCGGTGCATATGTACCTTGTACAATGTGTACAATAATAAGCTTATTATCTTCCCTTCACCAAACACTTATCCTGATCTTTGCTCCAACACCTACTCTGTTGCAACACATCCCAATGCAGCTCTTTTATGATCCTTATTCCTTGCAATGGGTGGTTTCAGCAAAAAGAAAGGCATAGCCTACCACAAAGGAAACCTAATGCCTGAGGTGTGGTAGAAGATTGGAACCTCCTATCAAGAAATATTGTCTTACAGCAGGCCAAGTAAGATTTGCTGTAGTCTAAATTCCCAAGCATTTCCCCTTCTGTGTACTAATATTTGAAAATCAAATTGATCAGAATCACAATTGGACATATGCTACATTACTCAGATTTTCACTCAGGTAATGTTCTTGCTCAAAGACATGATCTATTTCCCATTTAAATGGAGTTGTCAGAGTATGGAAAATATATACCAGCAAATCTACTTCTGAATACAATTCCTTTTCCATGTTTAACTTGATTCGTGGCAGATTGCCAAGTGAGAACAGATTTCTTTTTAATGTGATTTAGTTCAACACATGTATGTTCATTTAACTTGAAAATCTGGCTGCTTTAAAATGGCATGATGCCTAAAGGCAATTTTGGTGGTATCTTTGAAGGCTGTTCAATTCTTGTTACACTGGACTGCACATGCTATAATTTATTTTAACTTAAAAATATATTAAATATTATTGTAACATAATTTGTTCAATTGAGAATGCGAGGTACCGAGGATGAACTAGTATGATCTAAGCGTAATTTATTATTTTTTGACTTTAAATATGTATTTTTACATGCTCTGTATTTTTCAATGTGCAACTTCAATTCCAATTTCAATAAAAATATTGAATATATATTGATGGAGCCATGTCCATGCTAGTAGACTGTCCTGAACGGGAGAGAGGGCTGTGGAAGAGTTACCTTTATTCAGGAGTCTGTGGGAGGAGCCACAGGTACAGTTGGCCAATGGGTGTGCCCAGACAGTTAAATATACAAACAGTGGTTTACCACAGTATGACTCACTGGTCTGTAATTCCCAGGATTCTCTCTATTATCTTTTTAAACAAAGGACTTGTTTGTAAGGAGTAACATTAATTCATTAGAAAAAGGTGACATAAGATCATAATATTTTGTTACGGGCCCAGAGGACCCCTAAACCCAGCAGCAATAGAAAGTCACCAAGACAAATAATTACTTACACCAAAGTAGTTTTTAATTTTCTTTAAACATAAAAACAGGATAAAACTTTAACTTATTACTATTAACTTAACCTAACTTAACCCTCTTTTAATTCAAAGTCCATGTGTATGTAATGTGTATAAGTTCAGAAAAGTTTTTGGTTCATAGTCCAATCTCACTTCTCACTCCTCCAAGTTCACCGGTATCAGACAATTCTTATACTGTGCACAGAATTTAACATTTATGAATTTTCACCAAACTCTGGTGTTTAAAAGTAATTGGTTACTGCTCAGGAAGGTTCTCGTTGTTTTCAGAGAGAGATTCTTTGCTCGTTGGACACCCACAAACTGATTCCCTCCGATCAGCCACTTCAGTGTCTTGCCGAAAAAACTTTCCTCAGCAGGGTTTTCCAAATGATAACTTCTTCTTCCAGGTCACCGCAGTGTTTCTTTTTGTTTCCCTTATTTTAGGTGAAACACTCAAGTCAGCTATTTCCTCTTGTATGGACCACAAGGGTTTTGAACAAGACTGAACTCAGAACTCACAACCAGTCTTCAAAATGGGGTTTTTAAACAAGCTGTCAGCTTTCCATGCTGCAGAAACCAGTTTCTCTCTCTCTCTCTCTCTCTCTCTCTCTCTCTCTCTGCTTGCAAAACCACATGACCTTCTTAGAACAGCAAACTGCATCCAGACAGATTGTGGTACCAAACAATAATCCATTACTCCACAGCATGTCCAATTAACACCTCATTATGAAGTCCTTCAGCAAAGCAGTTTCCATTGTCTTTACAAAGGCATTGGGCCCAGAGTATCTGGTTTGAGCAGAGCTCTTATATTTTACATGAGATCTATTTTGTGAAGTGTTTGTGTTTGTTTGTGACCCACACTAAAACCCTCATTCTAACTCTTCCAAAAACATATCTATACATAATATAAAATTTGATATAATCTGCCACAATACTGAATCATTGTGGATTGAGTGAGGAGATATTAAGGGTAAAAAGGCAGTTATATACAGACCGCCAAACAGTATCCAGGATGTGGGCAACAAATTACAACAGCAAATAAAAAAGTTGTGTCAGAAGGGTAATGTTATCTTAGTCATGGAGGATTTTAAAATGCAAGTAGATTGGGAAAACCAAGTTGGTGCTGGATCCCAAAAGAAGGAATTAATTGAATACCTTCAGGATGGCTTCTGAGAACAGCTTGTGGCTGAGCCAAGAAAAGAAATTAAAATTTGAAATTGGGCATTGTGTAATGAACCTGAGTTGGTAAGGGGGTAACCATTTGGAGGCAGTAACCATGATGAGGTGGAATTCGCCCTGCAGTTTAAGAGGGAGAAACTAAAATCAGAGGTGTCAGTATTGCCAATGGGACAAAGGGGACTGCAGAGGTATGAGAGAGGAACAGGCAAAAGTTCATTGGAAAGGCACACTAATGGGGAAGACGGCAGAGCAGCAATGGCTGGAGTTTCTGTGAGAAATAAGTAAAGTGCAGGACAAGTATATTCCAAAAAATAAGAAATATTTGAATGGAAAAATGACACAACTGTGGCTTACAAGAAAAGCCAAAGCCAAAGTAAAGGCAAAAGAAAGCAGAAATTAGTGGGAAGATAGAGGTCAGAGAAGTCTTTTAAATGCATTCAGAAGGTAAATAAAAAGGTCATTAAGGAAGAAAAAGATTAACTTTGAAAGGAAACTAGAAAATAATATCAAAAAGGATGCTAAAATATTTTTTAAGTATATTAAGAGTAAAAAAGAGGCAAGTGTAGACATAGGACCAAAAGAAATTGGCACTGGGGAAATTATAATAGGAATCAATGAGATGCAGAAAAACTGAAAGAGTATTTTGCATCATTCTTCACTGTGTGGAAGACACTAACAGTATATTGGACTTTCAAGTGTTTCAGGGAAGAGAAGAGAGGGCAGTTATGATCACGAGTGAGAAGGTGCTTGGGAAGCTGAAAGGTTTAAGCATAGACCTCTCATAACTCTCCCAAACCGGATGGAATTCACCCTTGGGTGAAAAAAGTAGTTATAGAGATCGTGGAGCTTGGAAAAACAAAATAACTAATAAATCACAAAAATTCCAAAAGTTTAAGATGCCAAAACTCCAATTTTCGATCCAAAAAGACAAGCCCCCAAAATGTTATGGGCCCAGAGGACCCCAAAACTCAGCAGCAACAGAAATTCACCAACACAAATGGTTACTTAAACAAACATTGCTTTTAGTTATCTTTAAACATGAAAACAGGATCAAATTTTATCTTATTATTATTAACTTAACCCCTCTTTAATGTTAAGTGCACATGTGTATGTAAGTTCAGAAAAGTTCTTTGATTCACAATCCAATCTCACTTCTCATTCCTCCAAGTTTAATGGTTGCAGGCAATTCTTATACTGTGTACAGAATTTAACATTTATGAAGTTCACCAGGCTTTGATGCATGAAAGGTAAATGGTTACTGCTCAGGGAGGTTCTTGTTGGTTTTCAGAGAGAGAGATTTGTTGTTCGCTGAACACAAATTGATTCCTTCTGGTCAGCCATGTCAGTGTCCTGCCAAAGAAACTTGCCCCATCAGGGTTTTCCAGATGATAACCTCTTTCTTTCAATTCACCACAGAGTTCCTTTTTCTTTCCCTTATTTCAAGTGAAACATTAGGCAACCAGCCATTTCCTCTTGTATGGACCACAAGGACTTTGACCAGGCTGAACTAAGCACTCGCAACCCATCTTCAAAATGGGGATTTTCCACAAGCTTGCCAGCTTGTCCTGTTCCAGTCCCAGCTGCTGCTGCTGAACTGTAGAATTGTAGAACTGATCTCGATCTCTCTCTCTCTCAGAGAAAAATCTGTTTTACTCTCTCTGCTTGCAACACCACTTGACCCTCTTAGAACAGCCAACGGCAGTCAGATAGACTACAGCTCCAAGTTCTTTCATGTGTTGCTTATCAAAACAACAATCCATTAGTGAAGTCCCTAGAGGCACTCTTCAAATATTTTGCAAAGGCCTGGACAGAGTAGATATGGCAAAGTGGTTTCCAATGCTAGAGGAGTCAAGGACAAGAAGGCGCAACTTCAAATTAAAGGGAGCATTTTTAAAATAGAGACGTGGGAATTTCTTTGGCTGAAAAATGATAAACTGCTGGAATTTGTTGCCATGGACAGATGTGGAGGCCAGGTTGTTGGGCCAGCTGTGGAAGCCAGGTTGTTGGATGTATTTAAGGCATTGATTGATATGTATCTGAATAATCAGGGCATCAAAGGTTATGGGGAGAAGGCAGGGGAGTGGAAGAATGGATCACCTATAGTCGCAGCAGGTCAACAGTAGATGCCATCTCACTGGCTCTCCAAAAGCCCCGTGTAGCTTGAATAAAAGCTCTCACGACTGGAAGAAGAACATACATTTTTATTAGCTTATAGCTGGGCGATAGAAGTGTGTATTGCACTCTGCTCAGACCTGGCAAGACCTGGTCATTTCCCTGACCTCTTCCATGGAGTAGGATAGATTGCGCAACTTGACAAAATGAACCCTCGATGGCAGAGCTCATTATGTAGAGACCACAGTTGGCCAGTGTGTGCAGAGGCATTGCTTCATCTGGATAAGACATCTGGAGGGTCATTAGGGGCTGCTGGCCGATAGGCAATGTCATAATTGTAGGTGGAGAGCTCAATTCTCCACCTAGCAATCTTGTCATTTTTGATTTTACCCCTCTTGACATTATTAAACATAAATGTGACCCAGCGCTAGACAGTGAGAAGCGTAGATTTGCTACCAGCCAGGTAGTGTCTCCAGTGCCTCATGGCTTCTACAATGGCTTGAGCCTCCTTTTCCACAGAGGGGTTTCGGAACTCATGGCCTTGCAATGTCCGACAAAAAAAAATGCAACCTGCCTGCCCGTCTGGTTGAGTGCAGTGGCCAAGGCCACGTACGAAGCTTCCCTTTCCACTTGGAAAGGTACATTCTCATCCACCACATGCATGGCAGCTTTTGCAATGTTGTTTCGGAGGTAGTTAAAAGCTGATTGGGCTTTAGCCATGAAGGGGAAAGAAGTGGGTTTTAATCAGCTATTGAGGGATCCACTGGGAGTAATATGAGAAAAACCCCAGGCATCTCCTCAAAGCCCTGGGAATGGGGAGCTCTAACAGGGATGCATCCTATCAGGGTCAGGGCCAATGATGCCATGCTCCACCACATAGCCAAGGATAGCCAGTCGTTTATTCCTGAACACTCACTTCCGAGAGTTATAAGTGAGTTTCAGGGCTTTCTCTGTGTTGAGAAAACTCTGGAGGTTGGCATCAAGGTCCTCCAGGGTATGGCCACAGATGGTTACATTATCGAGGTAGGGGAAGGTAGCCTTCAACCTATACTCATCCACCTTTCTATCCATCTGTCTCTGGAAGATAGAAACCCCATTAGAAATACCAAATGGGACCCTCTGGAATTGATAGAGATGACCGTTAGCCTCAAATGCTGTATATGGACAGTCCTCAGAATGGATTGGCAGCTGGTGATAAGCAGATTTTAAGTCAATGGTCAAAAAGACTCGATACTGCGCAGTATCTTCTCCATGTCCGAAATTCAAGGGAGGGGGTATGTGTCCAGGAATGTGTACCGATTAATGGTTTGGCTATAGTCAATTACTTGCCTGGACTTGATTTCCCTTTTACCACCACCACTTGTACACTCCACGGGCTAGTGTTAGATTCAATAATATCTTCATTGAGTAGACATTGTGCTCAGACTTTATGAAATCTCAGTCTGCTGTGCTGTACCTCCTGCTCTTGATAGCTATATCTTTGCAGTCTGAGGACAGATTCAGGAAGAGAGGGTGGGAAGGTCGATATTCAGTGTGGAGAGGCTGCATGTGAGTTCTGATTTTAGAGGCCCTCCGTTCTGAACCATTATGGGGGGAGGGGACCAGAATACTCTAAAGTCATGCTTTTAAGGTGACACAGGAAGTCCAGACCCAACAGCACCGGAGCACACAATTTATTATGTACAGGCATATTTTACAAAATTCCCCCCCCCACCCCTTCAAATGACAAATGTACTATATAATGTTCTTGAATAGGAGTAAAGTGCAAATGAGATGTAAGCACTATATGATAATTGGAAGGATTCATCTTTTTTTTAAAAAATTTTTTATTTTTCACACCATAAATCACATTAGCCATGATATACACTTTTTCTTTTTCACACATATACAGTGACTTTTTCTCCCCCCCCCCTCCCTCCTCCCAAGCCACCCCCCACCCCCCCACTCATCCATTTTAGGTATACAATCTAGGTTGCATTAAACCAGTCAGACAATGTTGTCATTCAACAAAAATACACCAGAAATTCTACTGAGTCCATTCTTTTCTTTCCTTCTCCTTCCATCAACTTAGGTAATGTTTGTCCCCGGTAGGTTTTCGCTATTGTATTTAATGTAAGGCTCCCATATTTGTTCGAATATTTCAATATTATTTCTTAAACTATATGTTATTTTTTCTAATGGAATACATTTATTCATTTCTATATACCATTGTTGTATTTTCAAATTATCTTCCAATTTCCAGGTTGACATAATACATTTTTTTGCTACGGCTAGGGCTATCTTAACAAATCTTTTTTGTGCATCCTCCAAATCAATTCCAAATTCTTTGTTTTTTATGTTACTTAGGAGAAAGATCTCTGGATTCTTTGGTATATTGTTTTCTGTTATTTTATTTAATATCTGATTGAGATCATCCCAAAATTTTTCTACTCTCTCACATGTCCAGATTGCATGAATTGTTGTTCCCATTTCTTTTTTACATCGAAAACATCTATCAGATACTGTTGGGTCCCATTTATTTAACTTTTGCGGTATAATGTATAGTCTGTGTAACCAATTATATTGTATCATACGTAGCCTCGTATTTATTGTATTTCTCATCGTTCCAGAACATTATTTCTCCCATGTTTCCTTTTTTATCTTTATATTTAAATCTTGTTCCCATTTTTGTTTAGTTTTACCATTTGTTTCCTCATTCTCCTTTTCTTGCAGTTTAATATACATATTTGTTATAAATCTTTTGATTAACATTGTATCTGTAATCACATATTCAAGGTTACTTCCCTCTGGTAAACTCAAATTGCTTCCTAATTTATCCTTCAAGTAGGATCTCAGTTGGTAATATGCCAGCGCTGTATCTCCAGTTATATTGTACTTATCTCTCATTTGTTCAAAGGATAAGAATCTACTTCCTGAAAAACAATTTTCTATTCTTTTAATCCCTTTTTTTTCCCATTCTCTAAAGGAAAGGTTATCTATTGTAAAAGGGAGTAGCTTATTTTGCGTCAATATTAGTTTTGGTAATTGATAATTTGTTTTATTTCTTTCTACATGAATCTTCTTCCAAGTATTGAGGAGATGATGTAATACTGGAGAAGTTCTATGTTGTACCAATTTTTCATCCCATTTATATAGTATGTGTTCAGGTATCTTTTCCCCTATTTTATCTAATTCTAATCTCGGCCAGTCTGGTTTTTCCCTTGTTTGATAAAAATCTGATAGGTATCTTAATTGTGCGGCTCTATAATAATTTTTAAAGTTTGGCAATTGTAAGCCTCCTTGTTTATACCATTCTGTTAATTTATCTAGTGCTATCCTCGGTTTCCCCCCTCTCCATAAAAATTTCCTTATTATTTTCTTTAACTCTTTGAAGAATTTTTCTGTCAGTTGTATTGGCAATGCCTGAAATAAGTATAATATCCTTGGAAAAATGTTCATTTTAATACAGTTTATCCTTCTTATCAGTGTTAGTAGTAGATCTTTCCAATGCTCTAAATCGTCCTGTAATTTTTTCATTAGTGGATTATAATTGAGTTTATATAATTGGCCTAGATTTTTGTTTATTTGTACACCTAGGTATCTTATTGCCTGCATTTGCCATCTGAATGGAGATTCCTTCTTAAATTTTGAGAAATCCGCATTATTCATAGGCATTGCTTCACTTTTATTTACGTTTATCTTGTAACTCGACACTTCTCCATATTCCTTCAATTTCTTATATAATTCTTTTATTGATAGTTCTGGTTCTGTTAAGTACACTATAACATCATCCGCAAATAGACTGATTTTATATTCCCTGTCTTTTATTTTTATTCCTTTTATATTATTATCTATTCTTATCAATTCTGCTAGTGGTTCTATAGCTAGTGCAAACAATAATGGTGATAGTGGGCATCCCTGCCGCGTTGACCTGCTTAAGTTAAATTGCTTTGATACATGTCCATTTACTGTCACTTTCGCTAACGGTCCCTTATATAATGCTTTAATCCAATTAATATACTTCTCCGGTAAACTGAATTTTTGCAATACTTTGAACAAATAATTCCATTCTACTCTGTCGAAGGCCTTCTCTGCGTCTAAAGCAACTGCTACTGCAGGTGCTTTATTTCCTTCTACTGCATGAATTAAGTTAATAAATTTACAAATATTGTCTGTTGTGCGTCTTTTTTTGATAAATCCAGTTTGGTCTAAATTTACCATTTTCGGTACCTGTTCTGCTAATCTGTTTGCTAATAGTTTAGCTATTATCTTATAATCTGTGTTTAGCAAAGATATTGGTCTATATGACGCTGGTGAGAGTGGATCTTTCCCTTGTTTTAGTATTACTGTAATTAGAATAATACCTAGTGTCGCCGAGAATATTCTCCCAGAATCACAGTGCGGCTTTCGTGCAAACAGAGGAACCACTGACATGGTCTTTGCCCTCAGACAGCTCCAAGAAAAGTGCAGAGAACAAAACAAAGGACTCTACATCACCTTTGTTGACCTCACCAAAGCCTTCGACACCGTGAGCAGGAAAGGGCTTTGGCAAATACTAGAGCGCATCGGATGTCCCCCAAAGTTCCTCAACATGATTATCCAACTGCACGAAAACCAACAAGGTCGGGTCAGATACAGCAATGAGCTCTCTGAACCCTTCTCCATTAACAATGGCGTGAAGCAAGGCTGTGTTCTCGCACCAACCCTCTTTTCAATCTTCTTCAGCATGATGCTGAACCAAGCCATGAAAGACCCCAACAATGAAGATGCTGTTTACATCTGGTACCGCACGGATGGCAGTCTCTTCAATCTGAGGCGCCTGCAAGCTCACACCAAGACACAAGAGAAACTTGTCCGTGAACTACTCTTTGCAGACGATGCCGCTTTAGTTGCCCATTCAGAGCCAGCTCTTCAGCGCTTGATGTCCTGCTTTGCGGAAACTGCCAAAATGTTTGGCCTGGAAGTCAGCCTGAAGAAAACTGAGGTCCTCCATCAGCCAGCTCCCCACCATGACTACCAGCCCCCCCACATCTCCATCGGGCACACAAAACTCAAAACGGTCAACCAGTTTACCTATCTCGGCTGCACCATTTCATCAGATGCAAGGATCGACAATGAGATAGACAACAGACTCGCCAAGGCAAATAGCGCCTTTGGAAGACTACACAAAAGAGTCTGGAAAAACAACCAACTGAAAAACCTCACAAAGATAAGCGTATACAGAGCCGTTGTCATACCCACACTCCTGTTCGGCTCCGAATCATGGGTCCTCTACCGGCACCACCTACGGCTCCTATAACGCTTCCACCAGCGTTGTCTCCGCTCCATCCTCAACATCCATTGGAGCGCTTTCATCCCTAACGTCGAAGTACTCGAGATGGCAGAGGTCGACAGCATCGAGTCCACGCTGCTGAAGATCTAGCTGCGCTGGATGGGTCACGTCTCCAGAATGGAGGACCATCGCCTTCCCAAGATCGTGCTATATGGCGAGCTCTCCACTGGCCACCGTGACAGAGGTGCACCAAAGAAAAGGTACAAGGACTGCCTAAAGAAATCTCTTGGTGCCTGCCACATTGACCACCGCCAGTGGGCTGATAACGTCTTAAACCGTGCATCTTGGCGCCTCACAGTTTGGCGGGCAGCAACCTCCTTTGAAGAAGACCACAGAGCCCACCTCACTGACAAGAGGCAAAGGAGGAAAAACCCAACACCCAACCCTAACCAACCAATTTTCCCCTGCAACCGCTGCAACCGTGTCTGCCTGTCCCGCATCGGACTTGTCAGCCACAAACGAGCCTGCAGCTGATGTGGACTTTTTACCCCCTCCATAAATCTTCGTCCGCGAAGCCAAGCCAAAGAAAAGAAAGAAAGAAACATGAATCTGGTAAGCTTTGTGTTTCATCAATCTGGTTGATTACATCCAGGAGGGGCGGAATTAATAAGTCTTTAAATGTTTTGTAGAATTCTATTGGAAATCCATCCTCTCCTGGTGTCTTATTATTTGGTAATTTTTAAATTATTTCTTGTATTTCTACTGTTCCAAATGGTTCTGTTAATTTATTTTGTTCCTCTATTTGTAGTTTTGGTAGTTCAATTTTAGTCAAAAATTCATCTATTTTCCCTTCTTTCCCTTCGTTTTCAGTTCGGTATAATTGTTCATAGAATTCTCTAAAGTTTTCCTTAATTTCTTTTGGATTATATGTAATTTGTTTGTCTTTTTTCCTTGATGCCAATACCATTTTCTTAGCTTGTTCTGTCTTAAGCTGCCATGCTAGGATTTTGTGCGTTTTTTCACCTAGTTCATAATATTTCTGTTTTGTCTTCATTATATTCTTCTCTACCTTATATGTTTGTAATGTTTCATATTTTATTTTTTTATCCGCCAATTCTCTTCTTTTAGTTGTATCTTCCTTCATTGCTAATTTTTTTTCTATGTTTACTATTTCCCTTTCCAACTGCTCTGTTTCCTGATTATAGTCCTTCTTCATCTTGGTTACATAACTTATTATTTGCCCTCTAATGAATGCTTTCATTGCGTCCCATAGTATAAACTTATCTTCCACTGATTCCGTATTTACTTCAAAATACCTTTTTAATTGTTTTTCAATAAATTCTCTAAAATCCTGTCTTTTAAGTAGCATGGGGTTTAATCTCCATCTATACATTCTTGGAGGGATGTCCTCTAGCTTTACTGTCAATATTAAGGGTGAATGGTCCGATAGCATTCTCGCTTTATATTCTGTTTTTCTTACTCTATCCTGCATACTAGCTGATAACAAAAATAGGTCTATTCTTGAGTATGTTTTATGTCTAGCCGAGTAGTATGAGTATTCCTTTTCTTTTGGGTTTTGTTTCCTCCATATATCCAAAAGTTTCATTTCTTGCATTGATTTAATTATAAATTTGGTTACTTTGTTCTTCCTGTTAATTTTTTTCCCCGTTTTATCCATATTTGGATCCAAATTCAGGTTGAAATCCCCTCCTATTAGTATGTTCCCTTGCGTATTAGCTACCTTCAAAAAGATATCTTGCATAAACTTTTGATCTTCTTCGTTAGGTGAATATACATTAAGTAGATTCCAAAACTCGAATATACCTGACATTTTATCATAACATATCTCCCTGCTGGATCTATTATTTCCTCTTCTATTTTAAATGGCACATTTTTACTAATTAATATAGCCACTCCTCTTGCTTTTGAATTATACGATGCTGCTGTTACTTGTCCTACCCAATCTCTCTTTAATTTCTTGTGCTCCAATTCAGTTAAGTGTGTTTCTTGGACAAATGCTATATCAATTTTTTCCTTTTTCAGTAAATTTAGTAGTTTTTTCCTTTTAATTTGGTTATGTATTCCATTAATATTTAAAGTCATATAGTTCAGCGTAGCCATTTTATACTTTGTTTATCTTCTCTTTCCGTTTTTCCATCATTACCTTTCCTCCTTTTCCATTTCTGTTTTCTTATTTTCAACTCTTTATAAGACAACATTCCTACAACATCCAACATTTTCCTTATTCTCCTATTTCTATCTTCTTTATCCCCAATCTCCCCTTCCCCTCCTGAGTTGTCCTTTATCCCTTGTCGGACAACCACATCTCCCCTCTCCATTTGGGTTTGCGAATCCACTCGCAAGCGTCAACTGATTTTGCAGTGACCGCTATTTCCCCCCACCCAGCCCCCCCCAGAAAAGATTTCACTTTTCATATGTAACAAAGGTCACTCTTTTAATTCCCTCCTTATTCTCTCTATTCCATTACCTTCCCTTATTAATTCTTGTCTATACTATCTATATTTTCCTCTAAGTACAGATACATTCACGTATGCACATTGTATCTATTCACTCTTATACCTCTTTACCCACATACATATCAATCGTGATCATTTTTACTCTCATTACCCGTCTTCATCCCTCAGTCTATTTTTGTAATTGTTCTGCAAATTTTCGTGCTTCTTCTGGGTCCGAGAATAGTCTGTTTTGTTGTCCTGGAATAAATATTTTCAATACCGCTGGATGCTTTAGTATAAATTTATACCCTTTCTTCCATAAAATCGCCTTTGCTGTATTGAACTCCTTTCTCTTCTTTAGGAGTTCAAAACTTATATCTGGATAAATGAAGATTTTTTGCCCTTTATACTCCAGTGGTTTGTTGCCCTCTCTTACTTTTTCCATTGTCTTCTCCAGTACCTTTTCTCTTGTAGTAAATCTTAGGAATTTTACTACAATAGATCTTGGTTTTTGTTGTGGTTGTGGTTTAGAGGCCAATGCTCTATGTGCCCTTTCTATTTCCATTTCTTGCTGTTGTTCTGGACATCCTAGGGTCTTAGGGATCCAATCTTTTATAAACTCCCTCATATTCTTGCCTTCTTCATCTTCCTTAAGGCCCACTATCTTTATGTTATTTCTTCTGTTATAATTTTCCATTATATCTATTTTTTGAGCTAACAGTTCTTGTGTCTCTATCGCTTTTTTATTAGATTCCTCCAATTTCTTTTTTAAGTCTTCTACCTCCATTTCTGCTGCTACTGCCCGCTCTTCCATCTTGTCCATTTTCTTTCCCATTTCTGTTAAGGTCATATCTATTTTATTCATTTTCTCTTCTGAGTTGTTTATTCTTTTTCTTAAATCATTAAATTCCTGTGTTTGCCATTCTTTAAATGACTCCATGTATCCTTTAATAAGAGAAAGTACCACCTTTATCTTGCCTTTCTCTTCTTCTTCTATTTCACTGTATTCTTCCTCTTCCTCTTCTTCTTCCTCTGGGTTGGCCATCTGTTGTTTCTTTGTTGCCCTTTTCTTCTCTTCTTTCTTGTTTCCATTGTCTTCTGTGTTCTCTTCTTGCTGCAGGTGTTCTGCAGCTGTCGTTGCCGGCTGTGGAGATCGACGCCCCAGCTGGTCCCCCCTCCCGTCGGTGTGTTTTTTTTCATGCGCGGTTGCGCACTTTTACTCGGCTCAGTGAGCCATTTTTGTAGTCCACTATCTACCGACCTGAGGGAGCGGGTTTCTCTCTCCACCGCGGGCCTCTTCGAACAGGTAAGGCCTTCACCTTCTTCCTCCGTTGTCTTCTCTTCCGTTGCTTTCGATTTTTCTTTTTTTGTCGCCATCTTCTTTCCACCTTTATACTCACTTTTCTTTAACTTTTATTTCTGTGCCTTTGTGTTTTCCTTTGTTTATCCCAACTTTTCTGGAGAGGGCTGGAGTTCACCGTCCGGCCACTACTCCATCACGTGACTCCTCTCGGAAGGATTCATCTTTATGTTGTATTCTTGTACAGTTTGTGAGTCTATGAAGCTTTCAGTAGAGTCTGTGTCGATTTAATAATTAGTGGAATGTCCGTTTACCTAAACAGTCACTATGGAGTTGCTGAGCTGGTGAGGTCTGTCCTGATCTAGAACCATCAAGGCTAGGACTCCAGAGACTCCATACTCCTCATTTGAGTGGCCTTCACCATCCTGGGTTGCCTGATGGTAAAATTGCATTGACCTTGCGGTGCAGCAAGATGGCTGACAATAATGGCACCGAGTTTGAATTTGAATTGTGGCAAGATGGCCACTGAGTCTTTTCACTGTTTTCTTGCAGCCATCCTCCTTCGTCGTGTAGTGCAGCAAGCGGCTGGTTCAGATGAATTCGGGACAGATGGCTTGGGGCTGGTATCGGATCTGGGAGCAGTGCAGGGTGTGGACTTTCCCGGACTTCCCCTTGCATGGCAAACCCTCGCCCAATGTCTTTTCTCGCCATAGCTGAAGCAAACTGAGTCTTTAGCTGGGCAACGAGATCAGGGATGCTGGCTCTTGCCACAGAAAAAGCACTCCCTAGTGCAGGGAAGCAGCAGCTGTTAGGGCTAGGGTAGCAGGAACAGCCGGTCCTTGCAAGGGGTCACCTGGGTGAAAGAGCTCACTGGCTTCGAGGTCGTTGTTCTCGAGCTTAGCCTGTTGTAGTGACTTGGCCAGTTCAACAGGCTAGCCAGGTCCTTTTTACTCGACTCGAATAGTTGTTGCCTCACGTACCTCGAGCAGACCCCCATGACTAGAGAGTCCCGGATCTGTTCTTCCTCACGAACATAACCCGTAGTCTTTTTGTACCTGAATGTGATAGTACAGACCTATCACCAATGTATATAGTTACAGTATCTAGAGTGTAATGACTGTGCTTACAGCGATTGGCTGAGAGCTTAGCCACGCCTACTGTCTGGGCCTTAAAGGGATGTGTCCCTAGCCAGGTCGGATCATTCCGGACTGGTTGGCCACCTGTGAAGAGCTCCTGTCTTTTGCTAATAAAAGCCTTGGTTTAGATCAACAAGTCTTTGGTTCTTTCGACAAGCTCTACACTCACGTACCTCGAGCAGACCCCCATGACTAGAGAGTCCCGGATCTGTTCTTCCTCACGAACATAGCCCGTAGTCCTTTTGTACCTGCAGTTCCTGGCAAGTGTCCACAGATCTAGCAGGTAATCTCTCCTGGCCATTGGCGACATAGAGCGAGTTGGTGCCTCGCTAGAACCTCATTTTGTGACTTCAGTTATCGAGCCTTTAAAGCCTCGATGGCAGCGTCATATGTAGTGCAGTCCCTGATGACTGTGCTCCCTTTCATTCCTACCCTCAAAGCAAGTGCTGACCTCCTGAGTTCATCAGTGTGGAAGATGTCTCTGGTCATGTTCATGTTGGCCTGGAAGCAGTCTAGCCAGGACGTCAACTCCTCAGTTGCATCTGGGGACAGAGGGTCTATAAGCAGCATATCTGGCTTGACCAGCACTTCCATCTTCTAGTGAATAAGCTAATAAAATTATAGCATGAATGAAAGTTCTCACAACTGGAAGGAGAACATACGCTTTTATTAGCTTATAACTGAGGGTAGGGTTTTACAGTGGTTTTCAGAAGGGCTCAGGGTTTAGGCAGGAAATCAGGGTTATATGTGGGTAGTTGGGGTGGAGCTGGGAGGTGGAGCCAGCCATCAGTATAACACACCACCAGTGAATCTCAGTTCACTGAACCCTGGAACACCTCAACAGTAAAGATGTATTCATCAGCATGCTCTTTATTGACTACAGCTCGGGATTTAACACCATCATCCATCAAAACTGATTAGAAAACTCCAAGACCTGGGACTCATCAGCCATTGTGTAATTGGATCATGGATTTCCTCACCTCCACAATCTTTATCAGTAATGGAGCACCACAGGCCTGCAATCTTAGCCCTCTGCTCTACCCACTTTACACCTACAAATGTGTGGCTCAGTATGACAATAAACCCATCTCCAAATGTTCCAATGATACCTCAGTAGTGGGTTGTATAAAGAAAGATGATAAGTTAGCATACAGGAGGGAGATTGAAAATGGCTGAATGGTGCACCAACAACAATCTTGCACTCAATGTCACCAAAACTAAGGAGCTGATTGTTGACTTCTGGAAGGAAAAGCCAGAAGAATACGATCCAGTGATCATTGAGTGATCAGAGATGGAGACGGTAAGCAAATTTAAGTTCATGGGAGCCACTATCTTGGAGGATCGTTCCTGGACCCAACACACTAATGGCATCTTGAAGTAAGCATGTCAGCCTCAGGAGTTTGCAGAGGTTTGGTATGACACTGAAACCCATGCAAATTTCTACAGATGTGTGGTGAAAAGTATGCTGACCAGCTACATCACAGTCTGGTATGGGAACACCAATACCTCTGAGCGTAAAGCCTTGCAAAAGATAGTAGACTCATCACTAGCAAAACTCTCCTTTCTATCGAGAACATCTATAGGGAATGGTACCATCGGAGAGCAGCAGCAATCATCAAGGATCCACACCACCCAGCACATATTGCTCAAAGAGGTCTAGATGCCACAAGATTCAGACCACCAGGTTCAGGAACAGCTGCTACTCTCCCATCAGACTCCTCAACAACAAACTCAATCAGGGACTCATTTAAGGACTCTTACTTGTGAATTTTATTAATTTTTAAAATTCTCTCTATATTGCACAGTCAGTTTGTTTACATTCATTATCTGTTAACAGTTCTTTATTCATTTACATGTTTACACTGCGTACAGTCTTTTTGCACTATCAATAAGTGGTAATTCTGTCTCACCCACAGGAAAAAGAATCTCCGGGTTGTATGTGATGTCATGTATGTACTCTGACAATCAATCGGAAATCAGGAGTAGCTCATGATGTAAAGGCGGAGTGGACTCAACAGGCCAAATGGCTTAACACCTGCTCCTAGATCATGGTCATAAGGCCTTCATACTCTCCAGTTTTATTAGTCCCTGAGCAAATACTGTTGATAATATGCAAACAAACTTTAAGAGAAACAAGCAATAAAATAAAATCACTGCATGACCACCACACGTTGTGCCTGATTTGTGCTCTGATTGTCAACCTCATGTTAGAACATCAGTTCTAAGCCATGATTTCAAAATGTAAAGTTTGTCTCCTGCATTATCTGAGATTAGAATATGCTGTGTGTTGTTATGGTCATCTGCCACAATTGTCAACATTCCCATCAGGTTAAATATTCGCACGTTCATTTCACACCCATGGGTTTTATTTATCTATGTAAATGATAAACCACATCAAGGGATTATTAATCAAGTTTAACTGATTTTAAGATAACAGCCAATTAACTTTTAAATACTGGCTGTACCAAGTATTACAGGGGAAAGGAAACCTAAGGCAACAATATGAAGCATTGACTGCTGGAGTTAAATGCAAAACATTGCAAGGTCATTTCATATGATAGTCATCACCTTCCCAATAGAATAAATCCATTTGAGCAAAGTGGAAACTATATTACCATAGTGTTTCCTGGTTTCAATTTTTATGTCATTCAAGGGAGCTTAACCTCCCTAGATTTATTCCTGAACTCTATTAATTAATTTCTAAGGGAGGCTGGCTGACTTTGACATTTTGATCACAACAGAAATGAATACCAGCAGTGTCGCCATGAAAGATTTACAAAGAAACACCTGTGAGTGAATTCACACAGGATAGTCCAATGTGTCACAGTCTGTAAGAAGGATGCATTCTTTAAACATTGGAGCCCAGACAGTGGTCTCACAGTGTCCAAGTCTTGGTATTGGAATTACACTGCCCAAGACTATAAGAAACTGCAAAGAGCTGCGAAAACATCTTTGGCCATTACACAAACCAACCTACCCTTCTTTAACGCCATCTATTCCTTCCATGTCCTTGGGAAACCTGGCAATATATTAAAGGGCCCACCCCAACCCAATCATATCCTCCACTCTCTCATTTTGTTGGGCAGAAGATATGAGATTGAAATAACAAACTTTAAGATTCAAGGAAAGTTTCCTGTTGTTACCAAACTCTTGAATGATTTATTATTCAAAAAGACTATGCCCTTGTACTGTTTATCTATACTTTTTTAAAATTTGCTGTATTTTATCCGTGTATCACCACACCCAACACATTTTGGACACTGCAATACTATACACTCTTGTTACTATACAATGCATACTATACATTATCTGATGTATATAAGTATGGACTAATTTGCCTGGATTGCATACAAAGTAAAGGTTTTCACTGTATCTTGGTACACATGATAATAAACAATCAATTAAATTCAAATACTACAGTATCTGTAAGCCCTGATTGACAAAATTAGCTGCAATTCATTTCAAAGGTGAGTTACTAAATTAAGGTCCTATCTCTTTTCTCAGGTAGATTGAAAAGATTCATGGCACAATTTTGAAGAAGGAATGGGAATTATCAAGTTCAAGTTTATGGTCATAGATGCACTCAGAGTGGTGCTTTGCAAGCAGACCCATTAGACATTCTCAAATATAGAACAAGTCACATTCTTTGACATTGCATGATGTGATAAATTAAACATGGTTATTGGTCATAAAGCATTCAGAAACTGACAAAGTCGGAATGTTTTCTGAGATGAATTCTTCTGGTAAGCCATGACAAAATAAATTTCAAGTCATCCACTGTACATTCCGGACTCAACATTTTTCCACTTGGATTCATGTTGAGTGACTATTTTCATAAACACAAAAGTTATCAAATCATTTTTCAGATAATCAATGTGGACTCTTTTCGAAGGTCTCATTGGGTGTTTTCTGCTCAGTCAAAGTGTTTCCAAAGACTAGTTCTAGCTTGAAACAGTTATGATCTCTTCAAGGTCAATCCAGGCAAGTGGTTCTCAATTTTTTTCATTCCATTCACATACCACCTTAAATAATTCCTTACTATCCACAGAGTACCTATGGCAAACTATGTCATAAGTGCTCTATAATTGTAAAGGGATTACTTAAAATGGTATGTGAGTGGAAAATAAAGGGTGAGAACGATTGACCTTGGCCAATAGGTACCTGTATACAAAGCTTGCAAACATAACTTTTATGATCTTAATATGTGATCACCCATTCTTTGGTCTCCCTTTCTCATCCACCTTCCCATTAGAAGCTCTCACCTCAATTCCACTTATCCCAGAATCACCTCTCCATCCTCTTAACATTTAAACACCTGATGTGTTTCCCTTCAACTCCTGTTCCCCACTTCCTCTCTCTAGCACTCTCACACTTCCTTTCCCACTCTTGGCTCCTCTCATATTCTTAGGTTCCTCCCAACCCACTATTCCTTAACCGCTTTGCACTCTTGCCAACATTGTTTCTCAAGCCTTCCCCTCCCACTAACTTTCTGGCTTTAGGTAAAAGCAAAGGAAGAGTGCTATTGAACATTTGGAACATTTGGTGAGAACCTGGGGCTAGGGTTCTGATGGCTAATTTATGCTGCCTGCTCTCCAGAACTGAGATCACAACAACTCCAGACATCAAGGTGCAAAAGAAAGATAATGCTTGAGAACGTGCACTTCCAGAGTCTGAGCTCCAGATTATTGTCAACTTCTTTACAGAAACCTAAGAGTGAGCCTTATACAGAAATTTCATATCTACCAAACAGCTCAAATCGCCCAAACCTCCACCCCCTAACAATGTAGAAACATGTAAAATACTTTCTTTCTCTTGGGAGCCATGTCCCAGTGAAGACAGACATAGATGAAATTCATCACTTTCTCCAACACATATTTGGTGTTGTGAAAAAGGGATTATTCAAGGATGCAGATATCAAAATGAATACAAAGCTCCTGGTCTATTGGGCAAATTTCGTCTCCACTCTCCTGTATGCTTCAGAAACAGGGATTACTTACAGGAAAGATCACCAAGTGCTGGGGGCATCAATGCAAAGTCAGCAAAATCTTCCAAATTCACTGGCAGGAAGAATGAATGACACCAGCTTTCTCTCCCAGGGTAACAACCGGAGCATCTATTCAGCTTCAACTCCCGTGGGGAATTCACATCATTCACAAGCCTGATATTACCCTCAGAAACAGACATTGTACTTCGAACTTTGACAGGGGAAGAAATTACAATGAGGCAGTGATGTTTTTAAAGCCTCCTTAAAAAACAGTAAATTATCAACTCCTGGGAACTCGTGGCCACTCAAATTAGTGAAGAGAGATTTGTGATGGTTCTGAGAAGTTTGAGCCTCCTGGCCCATTAAGCAACTGTAACAGAGTCAAGGAATTATATATTGATCACAAAAGAGCCCCTTCAGAACTATCCTTTCAACATTTATTTTTCATCCATGTGCTTGCAAATCATATCGTTTTGTGTCTTCTCAACTTTTATTTTGCTTTCATCCTAAAATCATCGAATATTTAAAAATATATCATGCTTTTACTCTGTGGCTTTTGACGTTTTTTGAAAATATAGATTCTCGACACACTTAGTTTGATACCCAAAGTTCTATATTGGAATGTCCAATTACATTGATTTAAGAGTATGCCTCATATTTGAATTCTCAATGGAGTTGTTATTGCTGATTTATGTAACATTAAGAATTGTGAGTGAAGTATTATCTTCCGTGACCAGAGTAAAACATCTTCAAAATAGGAATTGATTAAATCTTACACATCCAAACATACTTCAACAATTGAGCCCATCCTGTATAAAAGGCATTGTAGGCAGGATAACCCTCCTCATTCTAATTTTTGATGTTTACCTTATTCCAAATATTAATCACATGTTTCAATAAAGATGCTTCCCTATTGTCAGATATTAATTTTGATTCCTATTTATATATAAAGTCTTCTGATATTCTCTTTCCTATTTTATCGATTTCTATTTTAATCCATGCTGGCTTTTTTTTCCCTCATCAAAAAATGAAGCCAGAAACCTCAGGTATAGTACAGTTTGTCTAAAGAAACTCTTGACATTTTACCCTTCCAAAGAAAATTTCTAATATATATTTATTTAGTTCTTGGGGAAAAAAAAAACTTTTGGGTATCATTATTTGTAATGTTTAAAGTAAGTATTGTACTCTAGGAAATATATTCATTTTGAGACTTTTTTGTTATTATAAATTAAGGACTTATTTAAGAGATAAATTGGGTCCAACAATGTTACTACTGAAATGTAGTGATGCGCAAATCCTGATATGTAATAAATATATAAAGAAACTTATCTTAGTTATGTACATAGTATGTACATATTATTGTAGAAGGGGACTTAACAAGGGATACATAGGCACAGACAGTGATGGGAGACAGATTTAAATATTAACATTGATGAACAAAATTGGTCAGAGTCATGCCATGATAGCATGACAAATACTATAAATGTCAGGTACAGATTAATTCAATATAATTTTTGCACCAATTATATCTCACACCACAGAAGTTAAAAGGATTGAAATCAGAGTTATCAAACCAGTACTTTAGATGTGGCCAGGAGATAGGTACTTTTTTTACATCCTACTTGGTCCTACCTGAAAGTGGATAAATTTGGCAACATTTTAAATTCAGATTACAGGAATTAAATTCTCACAAAACTCATCTTTTTTAAAAAAATTTGGTAATATGGAAGGGGTATGACCAAAATTGAAACTATCAATATATCAAAATGAATTTGTAAAGGTTGTCTTGGTAGTAGCAAGAAAATGTATAGCAGTAACATGGAAATTGGACACCCATTTAGGTATGCAGCAATGGAACACAGAAATGCACAGCTGCATTCCTGTTGAGAAGAGTTCTTATAATCTGAGAAATAAATATGATGTATTTTTGAAAATTTGGCCCCCATATTTATAAATTGAGGGAATTAATTCATAATTTATAGATGTTTTCCCTAAACTTCAAACCTCGTTAACTTCTATTAAAAGATACAAATGGTTGGATTTGTGTGGTGAGGGGTGTCCTTTGGCAACCAGGTTTCTATTCTTGTTTTTCTTACTTTTCTCTATCTTTCTTTTTCTTTTCTTGGGGTTTTATTTAGGGTGGAGATGGTTGTGGTTTTATACCATGATTTATAATGGATTTGATACTAATATTTGACAACTGTATTTTGCATTTGGGCACAATCACATATATGCAAAAAATGTTAAGTAAAAATTTCCAAACAAAAACAATTGAGCCCAATGGTTTTTGAAGTCTAATTAGAAATTGTGACCCAGATGCCTGTTCTTTACATGAGACCTCTCTATGTAGTTCTGGATGCCACACAACCACCTTCAAGTTCCTACAGGCAGGAGATCTGGGTGGGTGTTACAAAACATTGCTCAATTGAACATCTACCATTGAGATCAAAATGACTCCACATCTTTGGTCAGGTTTATATGTGCAGATAACTACCCTGTTTCAATCCAAACTTCCAACTCTCCTAGGAAACTAAGACAAGATTGATTCTGAGAAATGGGTTTAAATTCTAACAAAACACCAAATTATTTGAAAATGACAAACACAAAGGATTACGTTCGATGATTGAAAGATCTTTAAGACTGAAAAATTGCACCAAATTTCTTCTAAAAGACTTTAAACTCTAGGTTCCAGATCCTCATTCCTTTCCCTTGCAATCCATGTACGTTTTAAAGGGAGGGAGGAAACCAGAGCATCCAGAGGAAACCCACACAGGAAAAGGGATAACGTTCAAACTCCTTGCAAACAGCAGCAGGTTCTAACTCAGGATGCTGTTGCTCAATTAATGTAGCGTTAACCACTACATTCGAACGAGGCCGGGGGCTCCGCCTCCCCTTCGCTTTTGCCCGGATCGAGGCCACCGCCGCCTACCCTCTGCCCGGACTGGGGCCGGGGCCGCTGCTGCTTTCCCTGTGCCCAGACCGGGGCCGCCGCCTCAGGTCCTCCATCAGCCAGCTCCCCACCATGACTACCAGCCCCCCCACATCTCCATCGGGCACACAGAACTCAAAACGGTCAACCAGTTTACCTATCTCGGCTGCACCATTTCATCGGATGCAAGGATCGACAACGAGATAGACAACAGACTTGCCAAGGCAAATAGCGCCTTTGGAAGACTACACAAAAGAGTCTGGAAAAACAACCAACTGAAAAACCTCACAAAGATTAGCGTATACAGAGCTGTTGTCATACCCACACTCCTGTTCGGCTCCGAATCATGGCTCCTCTACCGGCATCACCTACGGCTCCTAGAACGCTTCCACCAGCGTTGTCTCCGCTCCATCCTCAACATTCATTGGAGTGACTTCATCTCCAACATCAAAGTACTCGAGATGGCAGAGACCGACAGCATCGAATCCACGCTGCTGAAGATCCAACTGCGCTGGGTAGGTCACATCTCCAGAATGGAGGACCATCGCCTTCCCAAGATCGTGTTATATGGCGAGCTCTCCACTGGCCATGGTGACAAAGGTGCACCAAAGAAGAGGTATAAGGACTGCCTAAAGAAATCTCTTGGTGCCTGCCACATTGACCACCGCCAGTGGGCTGATATCGCCTCAAACCGTGCATCTTGGCACCTCAGATTTCAGCGGGCAGCAACCTCCTTTGAAGAAGACCGCAGAGCCCACCTCACTGACAAAAGACAAAGGAGGAAAAACCCAACACCCAACCCCAATCCACCAATTTTCCCTTGCAACCGCTGCAACCGTGTCTGCCTGACCCGTATCAGACTTGTCAGCCACAAACGAGCCTGCAGCTGACATGGACATTACCCCTCCATAAATCTTCGTCCACGAAGCCAAGCCAAAGAAGAACCACTACATTAACTGTACCACTCTTTATATTGAAAACAAAATAATTTGTTCCTTGTAATCCTCTCGGATTTTATTTTCCATTAAAGGAGGAGAAAAATTAGATGCATTGAGTGTTTGCCATTGTGTAACGTACTCATTTGTTGTCTTCTTCCAGAACTCACTGCTTCCTCTTGCATTGCCCTTGGTGTAGTCTGACTCCCAGCATCCAGACCGTCTCAACACAAGCACCCAGCTGCAACTGCACACTCCCAGGCTCACCAACTGTCACAGCTCCCACAGATGCTGAAGGTTGGTGAATGTCTTTCCATATGTGCTGCCTGCCTTTTAATTGGAAGTCTGCCTTGCTATTCCTGATGAAGGGATTTTGGCCCAAAACATTGGCTATCTATTGTTTTCCACAGATGTTGCTTGATGCACTAAGTTCCTCCAACACTTTTTATGTTTTTTTAGTGAATGCCTGACCTGTCCTCTTTTGTTTCCAAATGACATATTTTCACCTAGTCACTTAAATCACAGACTGAGTTGAGGTTGATTTATAAGATGGTGTTACAATCCCTGATATTTCAGTATTGGTTAGATTAATCCTCACTCATAGAGTAGATATGGTCAGTTATCTCAATTACAATAATGGAGGATGACCACTAAGAAATATTAATCCGTATCAGACACATCTTCAGTTGTATTCCCTCTAATCATTGGGTGTTTCGGCCTTTTAAATACAAGGCACTCTCTGCCAAAGCAGCTCCACCACAGGCTGATCAGTCCTGGGTTTGTGTCCCATATCCTTTTCTCCTAGAGGTCATTTGGAGCCCAGATAGGATCTCTCCTTTTCAGCCAGACCCAGTGACTGCTCATTTAAGTTGAGTCAGAGAGGGATTTAATTGGCTTTCTGAAGGCCTGCCCTGTGATTCCTACTTCCCTCAGAAGCTTGGTCATGGATTGGGTGACAAATCCTCAACAACTGACTTCAACTGGGTGCACCCTCACTTTCCCGCCTCACTCTTCTGCTTCTGCGGCAAGATTAGTTAGCTTAGAGTCTTCCGTTCTTGAGCCTCGTCCACGGTACCCTCCCAAGGAGCCATCAGCTCAATGATGAAGACAATCTGCCAAGAGCTGGACCAGTGTACCAGATCTTAAGTAGGTGCCGGCAATTTGCGATGGAAAGATAAGTTGCTGGCCGAGATCTACAAGCAATTTCCAGTCTCAGTTGGCCTACATCTCAGAGTGAAGAAGAGTGGGTCCTGCGACATATTCCCCCCACTGGATGAAAGAAGGAAAGGCATGGGAGGGTATCTGGGTTCTGGATGTTTGATGGCAGGGTATTCAAAGTTCTTTTCTTCAAGTTCGACTGCTAGACATCTCAGAACTTGATTGTGTCGGCAGGTATATTGGCTTTGAGTGAGACTGACATTGCATCCAACCAAAATGGGCTTGAGGGTAGCAGGAAATGTGCTGAGGGGACATGCTGGGTCCTCTCCAAACCACAATTTAGGTTTGTGGGAGAGGGCAGGACATGGTGTGTGGCTCTGACAATAAAGTTCATTCTACTTAATTCCTTATTCCACGGGTATTTCTTCCTTTCAGTGCCCTCCCATCATGATGTTGTGCTGACCTATATATTCCTACTGAAAAAATATTAAAGTCTTCCTTCCTCATAACCCTCCATTTTTCTTTCATCCATGTGCCTGTCATCTTTGGAAAATTATCACAATATCCTTTCCTCAGATTTTTATTTCAAAACTTGGCGCAGATAGAGCAGGCCCAGGAAGTTTGATGATATTGTGCCCCAGTAATGTCTCCTTCACCTGGTTTTAAAATTTAAGATTATTATTAACATTAATTCCATGAGGTTGTAACTTTTATTGAATTCTTAGCCTTTTTCTCCCATTTTTCTATTTAAATCTTTTCTGGACCTCTGTTTCTCAAAAGGCCATAAGACCTTGCACAGTTTTATGTTATGTCTCCCTTATTCACCATCAACAAACACTCTTCATTCCTATGCTCATTATAAGTGAGCCATTACTGTTTATATATTCCCTCTTTGTTAGAAGAAAAATCAGTTGAGAACCAGAGGGGCTTCCACAGGTCATCTACATATGATGGATGTTGGAGAAAGCTGCAACATTTGATTGAGATGGATTTGATCATGTTAGATTGGCATGGATATATCAGAGATGGGGAGGTGGGAGCTTCTTAAATACTCAGTGACAATTCAATGCTTTCCATTCAGATTTTATACAACACCCACTCATCTAAATTTGAAGACAACAGTTAATGAAATGTAATCATGCAGACAAATTTAAATAATTCCGACTGATCAAATCTAGCTGAAAAGTGCAAGAGGACAGCGTGATGATGTAATGGTGTGTGTGTGTGGGGGGGGGGGTGGGGGGTGCATATTATACTGACTGCTTGCTATTGGCTATGGCTGTAGAGATACTCCACTCTACTGGTATAACAGATGCTTTCCACTGGCCAGTTTAGTGGTAGTTATAGTCTGTTAATAAAAGCCCAGTATTAGTATAACACTTGTCTGGTCCATGTCTATGGCACATCAGACAGTAAGAGGGATGATAACGAAAGTAAACTTCTACCTTTACTTAAGTTAAACCATATATGCTGCTTTATCACAATTGCTTTTGCCAGAATGCTGGGAGCCTGGCAGAAATATTCTCTATGTACTTTCCTTGTCCACAGGTGAGACTGAGGATGGCTATTTCTGTGCCTTTAGTGAGCTGGGCAAATAGCGCCTTTGCTATTTGCCAAGGCAAATAGCGCCTTTGGAAGACTACACAAAAGAGTCTGGAAAAACAACCAACTGAAAAACCTCACAAAGATAAGCGTATACAGAGCCGTTGTCATACCCACACTCCTGTTCGGCTCCGAATCATGGGTCCTCTACCAGCATCACCTACGGCTCCTAGAACGCTTCCACCAGCGTTGTCTCCGCTCCATCCTCAACATCCATTGGAGCGCTTTCATCCCTAACGTCGAAGTACTCGAGATGGCAGAGGTCGACAGCATCGAGTCCACGCTGCTGAAGATCCAGCTGCGCTGGGTGGGTCACGTCTCCAGAATGGAGGACCATCGCCTTCCCAAGATCGTGTTATATGGCGAGCTCTCCACTGGCCACTGTGACAGAGGTGCACCAAAGAAAAGGTACAAGGACTGCCTAAAGAAATCTCTTGGTGCCTGCCAGTGGGCTGATATCGCCTCAAACCGTGCATCTTGGCGCCTCACAGTTTGGCGGGCAGCAACCTCCTTTGAAGAAGACCGCAGAGCCCACCTCACTGACAAAATGCAAAGGAGGAAAAACCCAACACCCAACCCCAACCAACCAATTTTCCCCTGCAGCCGCTGCAACCGTGTCTGCCTGTCCCGCATCGGACTTGTCAGCCACAAACGAGCCTGCAGCTGACGTTACCCCCTCCATAAATCTTCGTCCGCGAAGCCAAGCCAAAGAGTGAGCTGGGAGAATCAGCTGGGGAAATACAGGCCAGTGAGCCTAACATCAATGGTGGGAAGTTTATTGGAGGAGATTCTGAGAGAAAAAAATTGAATATACATTTGGAAAGGCAAGATCTGATTAAGGATAGGCAACATGACTTTGTGCATAGGAATTTTTTGAAGTGGTGTCGGAGGATCGATAACAGCATATGGAATAAGAGAGACTATTACAGGATGGGGAAAAAATTCAAAATTTGAAGGTGCAAAGGGGCATGAGGGTCCATGTGCGGTTTACCCTAAAGTTTAAGCTCCAGGTTGAGCTGGTGGTGAAAAAGATGAATGCAACGTTGGCATTCATATCCAGAGGAATAGATATAATAGCGGGAATGTGATATTGAGCCTTTATCAGACATTGATGAGACCTCTCTTGGTGTACAGGATATAGTTTTTGGGCTCCTTATTTAAGAATGATATGCTGGCAAAAGACAGGGTTCAGAGAGAACGATTTATGGAATGAAGGGATTCACATGAGGAAGTTTGATGGCTCTGGACTGTACTCCTTGGAGTACTTTTTAACATTGATTTCAGGAAGCAAATGTAATCATGTACTGCACTTGAGTGAATTAAATTCAATAATGGAAGTATGTCTCAGTTTATTATTATTTTCCTAAAACAGCAGAAGATCAAAGATTGCATAGAGTAAATATTTTACTTAAAGTATTAGTTAGACCTGTGGAAAAACTGCTACCTAGAATCGAACCTATTCCTGAATGAAAAATATCAATATAGAACCTTGTACTAAACTATTATTCTGCCTTGAACTACTGACCTGTACACAGTCCATATCCCTCCATATCCCTCCTATCCAAATTTTTAAAAATAATTTTTAAAATTTTTCACACTATGAACCATATCAACCAAAATACGTACAAATGTTTCTCATTAAATTTACACAGTGGTCTTTTCTCTCCTTTTTTTCCCCTTTCCCTCCCTCCCCTCTACCCACCACCTTCAAAACCCATAAATATTCAACATATACAATACAATAAAACCATAAAACAATATCTTCACACAAAGGAAAGTAAACAAGAAAAATGCGTCATCTATTTATTACACACTGAATCTAGACATTTTGTCTTCTTATCATTTTCATTCTCATTTTAGGGGATGGAGGTCATAGGCAAGCTCTCTGATATGTTCCATGTATGGTTCTCAAATTTGTTCAAACATTGTGACTTTATTTTTTAAATTGTATGTTATTTTTTCCAATGGAATACATTTATTCATTTCCATCTACCATTGCTGTATACTCGTGCTCTCTTCCCTTTTCCAAGTTGACATTATACATTTTTTTGCTATCGCTTAGGCTATCATAATGAATTTTTTTTGCATTTCATCCAATTTGAGGCCTAATTCTCTACTTCTTATGTTACTTAAAAGAAATATATCTGTTTTTTTTGGTATGTTATTTTTTGTAATTGACGTCCTGCTTTGCGGAAACTGCCAACATGTTTGGCCTGGAAGTCAGCCTGAAGAAAACTGAGGTCCTCCATCAGCCAGCTCCCCACCATGACTACCAGTCCCCCCACATCTCCATCGGGCACACAAAACTCAAAACGGTCAACCAGTTTACCTATCTCGGCTGCACCATTTCATCAGATGCAAGGATCGACAATGAGATAGACAACAGACTCGCCAAGGCAAATAGCGCCTTTGGAAGACTACACAAAAGAGTCTGGAAAAACAACCAACTGAAAAACCTCACAAAGATAAGCGTATACAGAGCCGTTGTCATACCCACACTCCTGTTCGGCTCCGAATCATGGGTCCTCTACCGGCACCACCTACGGCTCCTAGAACGCTTCCACCAGCGTTGTCTCCGCTCCATCCTCAACATCCATTGGAGCGCTTACATCCCTAACGTCGAAGTACTCGAGATGGCAGAGGTCGACAGCATCGAGTCCACGCTGCTGAAGATCCAGCTGCGCTGGATGGGTCACGTCTCCAGAATGGAGGACCATCGCCTTCCCAAGATCGTGTTATATGGCGAGCTCTCCACTGGCCACCGTGACAGAGGTGCACCAAAGAAAAGGTACAAGGACTGCCTAAAGAAATCTCTTGGTGCCTGCCACATTGACCACCGCCAGTGGGCTGATAACGCCTCAAACCGTGCATCTTGGCGCCTCACAGTTTGGCGGGCAGCAACCTCCTTTGAAGAAGACCGCAGAGCCCACCTCACTGACAAAAGGCAAAGGAGGAAAAACCCAACACCCAACCCCAACCAACCAATTTTCCCCTGCAACCGCTGCAATCGTGTCTGCCTGTCCCGCATCGGACTTGTCAGCCACAAACGAGCCTGCAGCTGACGTGGACTTTTTACCCCCTCCATAAATCTTCGTCCGCGAAGCCAAGCCAAAGATTTAGTATCTGATTTAATGCTTCCCAAAATTTATTTACTTTTGTACATGCCCAAGTTGCATGTAATGTTGTTCCTATTTACTTCTTTCAGCGAAAACATCTATCCGCTAATGTTGAATCCCATTTTTTAAATTTTTGAGGAGTAATAAATACCCTGTGGAACCAATTATACTGTATCATGTGTTTATTGTATTCTTCATAGTTCCAGATCATAACTTTTCCCATACTTCATTTTTTATCTTTATGTTTAGATTCTTTTCCCACTTCTGCTTAGGTTTATAGTTTATTTCATTTTCCTTATCTTGCAGCTTAATGTACATGTTGGTAATAAATCTTTTGATTATCATTGTGTCTGTAATCACATATTCATAGCTGCTTCCTTTAGGCAATCTCAAGCTGTTTCCCAATTTATCCTTTAAATAAGCTTTCAATTGATGATATGCAAACATTGTACCATGAGTTATTCCATATTTTTACTTCAACTGTTCAAATGTTAATAAATTATTTCCCAAAAAACAATTTTCTATTCTTTTGATTCCTTTTCTCTCCCATTCTCTAAAGGAAAGTTTGTCTATTGTAAAAAGGATTAACAGATTTTGCGTCAATAGTAATTTTGGTATTTGATAATTTGTTTTTTTTTTCCTTTCTAAGTGGATCTTCTTCCATGTATTAAGTAAATGATGCAGTACTGGTGAGTTTTTATATTGCACCAACTTTTCATCCCACTTATAAAGTACATGTTCCAGTACCTTTTCCCTTTTTTATCTAGTTCTTTCTTAGTCCAGTCTGGTTTTTCCCTTGTCTGGTAAAAATCTGATAAATACCTTAATTGTGCAGATCTATAATAATTTCTAAAATTTGGTAACTGCAAACCACCTTGATTATACCTTTCTGTTAATTTATCTAACGCTACCCTTGGATTCCTCCCTTCCCACAAGAATTTCCTTATTATTCTCTTTAATTCCTTAAAGAATATTTCTGTTAAAGGAATTGGTAACATTTGAAATAAGTATTGTATCCTTGGGAACACATTCATTTTAATGCAGTTTACTCTCCCTATCAACGTTAGCAGTAATTCTTTGCAATGTTCTAAGTCTTCCTGCAATTTCTTTATTAGTGGCTGATAATTTAGTTTGTACAAGTGGCTTAAGTTATTATCTAACCTGATCCCTAGGTATTGGATTGCTTGTGCTTGCCATTTAAATGGTGATTCTTTTTTAAATTCTGTATAGTCTGCGTTACTCATTGGCATCACTTCACTTTTATTTGCGTTGATCTTGTACCCCGATATTTCTCCATATTCCTTCAATTTCTTATGTGATTCTTTTACTGATACCTCTGGTTCTGTTAGGTATACTATGATGTCAACTGCAAATAAGTTGATTTTATACTCCTTCTCCTTTACTTTTATCCCTTTTATTTTATTTTCTATTCTTATCAGTCTTGCCAAAGGCTCTATTGCTAAGGCGAACAATGAGGGGGATAGTGGACATCCCTGTCTAGTTGACCTACTTAATTTAAAGTGATTCGATACATATTAATTTCCTGTTACCTTCGCCAATGCTTTAATGTTAAAATTGAGCCCATATTCACCATATCAGTTGGCACCATATTCCATACTCCCACACTCTCTGTGTGAAGAATTACTCCCTAATATTCCCTCTAAACTTCTCCCCTTTCATATTTAATCCATGTCCTCTAGTTTGTCTCTCACCTAACCTTAGTGGGAAAAAAAGCCTACTTTCATTTTCTTTATCAAAAGCCATCATAGCTTGGCAATCAATCAATTAGCTTCATAAAAGTATTTTTAGACCTGCTGCCTTGTTACTGATGTTCATTTTTTGCATGGTCTTGTCATGCCTTTCATGGAGCAGTTCACAATTAAAGAAGGTGGACAAAGAAGATCATGTGCCGCATCATTTACTATTGCTTTTATAAGTTGTTAGCCTGCTGTCAACGATGTTAATTATTTTCTTTACAAGCATGATATATCAGATGTGCTGGCAGAAATTAGAAATATTCTTTGAACAAAGTTATTGTGTTAAGAGCTGCTTAAGCGGTAAAAGTCAACTATTGATATATATTTTCAATTTCATCTTATTGGAGATAATTATAAAAGAAAATTACATGCAGTTAATGAATTGTGAAGACTATTATCTCAGAATATATGAGTTCTCTGAATTTAAGATACCCATTCTTTTGAGCTACTGGTCATGAATAATCTGGAAATTGAACCACAAATGTTTATTATTATTCCAGTTTTGGCAAGTAAGTAAAGCAAGCAGGCTCAGAAACAATGTAAACTTCTTATACTCATTGTCAATGGGCACAAAAGTTTAAAATTATAACCACCAGAGAAATAATGATTAAAATAAAATAAATAACTAGGGATGCTAGAAATTTGAAATAAAATTAGAAAATGCTGGAAATGTTTAGCAGGTCAGACTGAATCTGTGGGAGGGCAGAGAATGTCAAGGTTTGAGGCTGAAGACCCTTCTTCAGTTCTGAAGAGGACTCAAAGGAAGCTTGTGAAGCTGAAGAGAGATCAGGAGAGAATGTGGTAAAATTGAGGTGATCTTGGTGATAATCTGTAAATAAGGTTCAATTTTAAATTGAAAACAAAATTTAGACATATAGTATGGTAACAGGAAATTTTGACCCATGAGTCTGTGCTACCTAATTTACAAATGTCCCCAGGGAAAACCGACACAGACATGGGAAGAACGTACAAACTCCTTACAGACATCGTGGGATTTGAAGCCATGTCCCGATCATTGGTGCTGTAAAGGCTTTATGCTAACTACTATGCCAACCATGGTCAAAGAGTGAAGGGAAGAATTTAGAGGGTAAGAACATAGACAAATGAAGCTATACAAAAGAATGTGAATTATGAAATGCAGACTGGGAGGACCTGCGAAGGAGGTCAGAGAGAAGTCCTTCACTTCGAGAGACAGAGGACAAATAACAAGGTGAGCTAAGGTGTCAGATGAATGACTGATGATGCAGACCAAGAAACCAATTTACCTGTAGAATTCAAAATTGATCATGAAGGCAATAGAGTGCCTGAAAGATCTATAGGCTTGTTCCCAACCTGTTTGGTCGAGGGCAACGGCAGTATCCACCAGGGTCCATAGGCCTCTTCCTGAATGGTGCATGCATGAGGGCCTGCACCATTTATGGAGCTGGAGTGTGGCGGCGAATGTGCAGTTGGCTCACCCCCGGCAGCCAGGGGTTGGCATGTTAGTCAATACGCATGCGTGCTTGACTTAGTCCCAGCATTGGTAATGTCAGCTGGGGGCTGTTGTGTCGTCCTGTACACAACCATGCTCAGCTCAGCCTCATCTGTGCAGCGGTTGGAGCCAGGGCCAACGCGTGACACTAAGGACCATGTGAAGGACTTATGCACACACTTAAAGTGAGGTTGTGCAGCCAACATCGGCAGTTGGAAACCAGAAGGATAATAAGTTAGGTGTCAACAATTTCTGTTGACCATTTCACCACACTTTCAGAATCATTAAAGTATCATTTGAACATTGCTTAGGCTTCTTTAACATTTATATGATTATTTTGTTGTTAAGAATCTACTACATAGAATATCAGAAAAGTATATTACAAGTTTTGCGTGTGAACAATAAAGGATTTAAATACAACTTGTTATGGTCCTTGGACAATTTTATTTTTGTCTGAGGACAGGACTGAACCTACTGTGGGGGATTTGACAGCTGCTAGGAACTGTAATAATGCTTTGCTACCACGAGGGAACTTGGCAACTGTTAAAGTATGAGAACTACGAGCTGGAAGTCCATAGGCTTGAAAGAGAGCACTGAACAGTTTAAAAAAGCCCAGCACACTGGTTTTGAAGAGATTATTCAATGATTGGACTGCATACAGTCAGACATTCGGACTGACTGTGCGTGCTCACCTGGCAGCTTCAGCAAGCCACGCACTGAGATGCTTTGTTCATGGGTGCTAGCACTGCTGTCTGGAGCTGTTCACCCAGTAGATTCAGTGGGAAAAGGAAGATAGAGCTACTTTGTCCATGGGTGTTGGCACTGTTGATCTGACAGCAGTTTGGGGAGTATATGACCAACAATTTGCCTTCAGAGAACAAAATATTGAAAAAGGACTTAGAAATATTGGATAACCATGAGAACAGTGAACAGAAAGCTTTTAACTTTGAAAATGAATCCAGTCATTCTTTAGTTTCGAAAGTGACCAAGGGAAAGGTCCAGAGAGCAGTTGACAAAAAAATAGAAATTTAATTGTAGACAGAATTTGCTGGGCCAGAAAGCTGAAGAAAAGAATATAGTTAATGATGAAACAGATTCACCTTTACCAAGATGCAAAAGGTTGGTGGAGGAGAGTCATCTTTTGAAAGAGAACAAGTCATTGGTTAATTACCCAGGACAGCTGACTATTGAATATAACTTGAAGGCTCAGCTAACAACAATGCAGAAAGAAAGAGAAATTACATTCCAGGAATGTAACAAACAAGATGAAGAAATTCAGACACTTTGAGTTTACCAACGCAGGGCAGAAAGCAGAAATACCAATGTATCACATGATCTTTTAACTCCAGATCAAGTTAGTAACTTATTGGAAGATAATGAGAGAATTACTTTCTTATCATAAGAATTGAATACAGAGAGTCTCATAAAAACCTTCAAAATAAACTGTCAGAAAATGAGACTGAATTGGAAGTTGTAAAATTGGATCTGAAATTGCAGGAAAAGGAAATAGAAATCAGGGTGGTTGAAAAGGCTGCAGTTCCAGTTAAAGGAATCTGTCGGATCAGTAAGTGGAACCAGTCTACTTCTTTACAGAAAGATTCTACAAATGCTGTGGCTGTTGATAAATTTGAAGAACAAATGTTTGAATTTTGCCTATCTATGGTCAACTGTGAGGAATAAAGATAAAGATGAGCAAACCTGTTGCAGGGAAGATTAAGGAACGAGTTCATTGAAATCGAGAGAATCGGGTAAATCTTCAAAATCTGGTACTAAAAGTTCAAATTCTTTATGACGAGTGGAAAAAGGAAGAAATCCAAATGACATTCTGAAGATGTGCCTCATGTTAAATTTAAGTGGAAAGCTGTCTCTATTCTGTCTGAAGAAGATCTGAGGTTTGCTGGTTGATGTTTTAGCTCATGGGTTCTACATTAGATGAAGGAACTGTAATAAGCACACACTGACTTTATTTTGTTGGATTTTGTGTTTTGTACATTGTCCATACATAGACTGTAGGGTGGTGGTAATGACGAAGAAAGAAGATCTGTGTAACATTTCGAATGTTATGTAGTTCATTGTTATATAATAGTATCGTTATGTAATTTATTGTTAGAGACATTACATCAACTGTTATAAGTACAAACGGACTTTATTTTGTTGGTTTTTGTGTTTCGTGTCTTGTCCATAAACAGTTTGCAGCGTGGTGGTAGGCAGCTAGGCATCTGAATAAAAAAGTTGGAAAGGATGAGCACAGGCTATGATAATTTGATACGGATAGGAGGATGGGAGAGGTAAGGTGTGAATTGATTGGGGGAGGGACTGGCTCTGTGAATACAGAGCTGGAGGAAAGGAGCTAGAGGAAAAGGGGGGAGGGAGGGGGAGAGAAAGAGAGAGAGAGAGAGACAGACAGATAGACAGAGACAGAGAGAGATGGGTGTGTGGCAAACAGAAACCAGAGAATTCACTGTTAATGCCATCTGGTTGTACAGCCTCTGTATCCAAATTTCTCCAGCATTGTGTTTGTACTTCAATCACAGCCATTTCTCAGCCATTTCTGCCACCTACTACGTGATTCTAATACCAAATGTATCTCCCCCTCTCCAACTTCCACAGGGACTACTCACTCTGTGACTTCCTCATCCACACCTCCCTTCCCACCAATTTCCCTCTTGGCACCTACCCCTGTGACCACAGGAAATGCGACACTTTCACCCAATACTTCCTCCCGCACTAGCATTATGAGCACCAAAGAGGCCTTCCAAGGTAATCTGCAGTGACTACTCCATTCAGAGCTCCTTTTGTGATCTGCTCTACATTGGGGACACTGGACACAGACTGGTAGATTACTTCATTCAGTACCTTAGCTCTGTCCACCACAAAGCAAAGATCTATCAATAGCAAACCATTTCAATTCCCTGCCCCACTCCCATGCCAACATGACTGTCCATGGTCTCATATACTACCAGACTGAGAACAGCTGCAAATTGGAGGACCCATCTCCTCGAGGACACCCTTGAACAGATGTTATTAACATCAACGTCTCAAGTTTCCATTAGCCCCTAGCCCTCATCACATTCATTTTCTGAGATGAATTCTTCTGGTAAGCCATGACAAAATAAATTTCAAGTCATCCACTCTACATTCCGTACTCAACATTTTTCACTTGGATTCATGCTGAGTGACTATTTTCATAAAAACAAAAGTTATCAAACCATTTTTCAGATAATCAATGTGGGCTCTTTTCGAAGGTCTCATTGGGTGTTTTATGCTCAGTCAAAGTGTTTCCAAAGACTAGTTCTAGCTTGAAACAGTTATGATCTCTTCAAGGTCAATCCAGGCAAGTGGTTCTCAATTTTTTTCATTCCATTCACATACCACCTTAAATAATTCCTTACTATCCACAGAGTACCTATGGCATACTATGTCATAAGTGCTCTATGATTGTAAAGGGATTACTTAAAATGGTATGTGAGTGGAAAATAAAGGGTGAGAACGATTGACCTTGGCCAATAGGTACCTGTATACAAAGCTTGCAAACTTTTATGATCTTAATATGTGATCACCCATTATTTGGTCTCCCTTTCTTATCCACCTTCCCATTAGAAGCTCTCACCTCAATTCCACCTATCCCAGAATCACCTCTCCAACCTCTTAACATTTAAACACCTGATGTGTTTCCCTTCAACTCCTGTTCCCCACTTCCTCTCTCTAGCACTCTCCCACTTCCTTTCCCACTCTTGGCTCCTCTCATATTCTTAAGTTCCTCCCAACCCACTAATCCTTAACCGCTTTGCACTCTTGCCAACATTGTTTCCCAAGCCTTCCCTTCCCGCTAACTTTCTTGCTTTAGGTAAAAGCAAAGGAAGAGTGCTATTGAACGTTTGGAACATTTGGTGAGAACCTGGGGCTAGGGTTCTGATGGCTAATTTATGCTGCCTGCTCTCCAGAACTGAGGTCACAACAACTCCAGACATCAAGGTGCAAAAGAAAGATAATGCTTGAGAACGTGCACTTCCAGAGTCTGAGCTCCAGATTATTGTCAACTTCTTTACAGAAACCTAAGAGTGAGCCTTATACAGAAATTTCATATCTACCAAACAGCTCAAATCGCCCAAACCTCCACCCCCTAACAATGTAGAAAAATGTAAAATACTTTCTTTCTCTTGGGAGCCATGTCCCAGTGAAGACAGACATAGATGAAATTCATCACTTTCTCCAACACATATTTGGCGTTGTGAAAAAGGGATTATTCAAGGATGCAGATATCAAAATGAACACAAAGCTCCTGGTCTATTGGGCAATTTTCATCTCCACTCTCCTGTATGCTTCAGAAACAGGGATTACTTACAGGAAAGATCATCAAGTGCTGGGGGCATCAATGCAAAGTCAGCAAAATCTTCCAAATTCACTGGCAGGAAGAATGAATGACACCAGCTTTCTCTCCCAGGGTAACAACCGGAGCATCTATTCAGCTTCAACTCCCGTGGGGAATTCACATAATTCACAAGCCTGATATTACCCTCAGAAACAGACATTGTACTTCGAACTTTGACAGGGGAAGAAATTACAATGATGCAGGGACGTTTTTAAAGCCTCCTTGAAAAACAGTAAATTATCAACTCCTGGGAACTCGTGGCCACTCAAATCTGTGAAGAGAGATTTGTGATGGTTCTGAGAAGTTTGAGCCTCCTGGCCCATTAAGCAACTGTAACAGAGTCAAGGAATTATATATTGATTACAAGAGCCCCTTCAGAACTATCCTTTTAACATTTATTTTTCATCCATGTGCTTGCAAATCATATCATTTTGTGTCTTCTCAACTTTTATTTTGTTGTCATCCTAAAATCATTGAATATTTAAAAATATATCATGCTTTCACATCGAGGCTTTTGACGTTTTTTGAAAATATAGATTCTCGACACACTTAGTTTGATACCCAAAGTTCTATATTGGAATGTCCAATTACATTGATTTAAGAGTATGCCTCATATTTGAATTCTCAATGGAGTTGTTATTGCTGATTTATGTAACATTAAGAATCGTGATTGAAGTATTATTTTCTGTGACCAGAGTAAAACATCTTCAAAATAGGATTTGTTGAGGGGGCGTGGCAAGATGGCATAGAGTCTAGACGTGCAATCTCGACCTCTCTGGCCAGACTTTTAAATATCAATTTTTTAACCCTTTGTTTCCAAGTTTAAACTTTTAAAGGAATTATTATGGCCACTAATGGTAAAAAGACTAAATCTCAAGTTCAAAAGAAAATACATTTTTGAAGTGTTGAAGATTTGGGACCTAGATGACTTGAAGCAGCCCCAGGCTCAATTTATTCATTGCCTAAATCCCAAGAATTGCCTGTGGAGGCTGAAAAGGAAATTCATCAGGCAGCATTACAATCTGAAGAAGTCGTTTTTCTTCGTGAATGGATGAGAAGACAACAAGATGCAGGGGGAGACCAGCAGCGACTCCCTGAAGAAGTCAGTTACCTTGTTCTGCCACCATGTCAGAGAGAGCAGAGCTGAGATTTACGGATTAACAATGTATGCAATTAAATGCAGTTATTCAACCTATATTGACATCTCTAATGAATGAGATGGTTCAAATGAATGCTGGTATAAGTTCTGAATTAAATATGGTTAAGACACGTGTGGATGCATCTTTTGAAGAATTTAAAACATTTCAGACTGCTTTTTTGGACTGTAAACAACAAGTGACTTCTTACACAGAAAACATGTTGAAGGGAGAAAAATCAGCCACAGAATTAGGAGATCGTGAGAAGGAGCTAGAAAGAAAAATAGATTATTTGGAAAATCAAAGCAGAAGGAATAATGTGAAAATTGTTGGTTTGCCAAAAGGTATAGAAGGACAAGACCCTCTTCGTTTCTTTAAAGACTGGATTCTGCAAATATTAGGGCAAGAATTTTTCTTTGGGGGATTGGCACTGGAAAGAGCCCATAGAACTTTAAGAAGAATACCCTTAGCTGATCAATGCCCGAGACTGGTAATAATTCGATGTCTGAGTTATTTGGATAGAGAAGCAATACTTCGACTTGCAGTACAAAATGCAAGACAATGACAAACCCCATTATTGATTCAGAATAGTAGAGTCTTTTTTTATCCTGATCTGAGTCAAGATGTCATTCAACGTCGACGTCAATTTAATCCAGTTCAAGAAGTTTTGTGGCGTAAAAGTTATAAGTCTACTTTTCGTTACCATGCAGTGTTGAAGGTCTATTACGGAAACTATCAATTTCGGTTTTTTGAAACTGATTGTGAAGCAATGATTTTTGCTGTTTCATTGCTGGATATAAGAGGACAAAGACGTAGTCCACCATTATTTCCAAAAGAAAAATTTGGTAGTTCTGGAAACGGAAGAAATGATAGAAATGGGAAAAATGGGAATGGAAAGAGTCCACCTCCTTCCGAAATGGGATCTGGAGTCTTTTGGATTAAAAGAAGAATTTTCTTATTTTATTTTTTCTTTTGTTATTATCATTCTTGGATGTTACTGATTGTTCGGCTGGGGAGGGGGAGATTTGCACTAAGTTCTTTACTAGTCATCAGCCACTGGTGGGTGATCTACACCCAATTTTTGTTTAGGGGATTACTACCTTTTCGTATTTTTTTTGGGGGGGGATTTTTAAAATTTGTTTTAAATTTTTTAAAACTTTTTTCTTAGTTTTTAATTTGTGATTTTTTTTATTGGAAGGCCTACATACCTTGATTTGAGTTTTTATATAAAGATATTATTGGTATTTAGTAATAATAGTAGATATGTCAAAGTTGAGGTTTGCTACTTTTAATGTTCGAGGATTAAATAGTACAAGTAAACGTAAGCGAGTCTTGGCGTATATTAAGAAAATGAAAATTGATATTGCCTTTTTACAAGAAACACATTTGAATGTGAAGGAAAGTTATTGGCTTTGACTCCGTTGTATAATAATCAACTTATTTCTTTTTCAATACATAATCAAAATTTATTGCATTGGAGATTAAAAGGTGTGGAAAATTTGGGAGATTGTTTTAAAGAGGGTAAGTGTTTTATCTTTTAATCAGACGAGGGAAGATTTTGGTATTGATAAGAATTCTTTCTTTCTTTATTATCAAATTCGATCTTTGGTAAAATGTATGTTTGGTAGAGATAGAATTTTACCTAAAATGACTAAATTTGAGATTTCCCTTATGAAGGTACTAGAGAAGGGTTATATTTCATTTATGTATCAAATATTATAGGATGGTATGTATAAAAAGGGTTGGGATAGATCTAAAATTAAATGGGAAGTGGATATTGGTTTTACTTTTTCTGAAGAGGATTGGTTAGATATTTGTTATGATAGTGTAACTAGATTGATAAATGCACATTATGCAATGATTAATTAGAATTTTTTACGTCAATTATATTTGACACCTGAAAAATTTAAAAAATATGGTTTTAATGAATCAAATTTGTGTTTTAGATGTGGTGATATGGTTGGAACTGTTTTTCATGCTGTTTGGTCATGTATCATACAATCTTTTTGGAAGAAAATTCAATCGTTTTTAGAATATCTGTATAAGATTAAAATAGTGTTAGATCCAACAGTATTTTTATTGGGTAGTTTGCAACCTCTGAAAGGCTTGGGATTAGATAAGTTTCAGCTTGCTTTTGTATATTTAGCTTTATCCGTAGCGAAAAAATGTATTCCTAGTACATGGAAAGATACAAATATGATTGATATTAATAGATGACATAATGAGATGAAATATTGTTTAATAATGGAAAAAATTACATATGTTTTGCATGATAATTATAATTTTTTTATTAATAAGTGGTTGTTATACTCAGAATATTTACATTTCAATTTATATTGATTAGATTTTAATATGTATATTTAACTTTTTTTTATATTCTTTCTTTTTCCTTTTTTTATGGCTCTCCTGAGGAGAGTTGGCTGAAGTGGGGGGGGGGGGGCGGGGGGATCTTTTCTTTTATTTTTTTTATATATATATTAAAAAATGTTCATGTTTATGTTTAATTGCTGTATATGTCATATATTATTTGTTTTTTTAATGAATAAATAAGGTTTAAAAAAAATAGGATTTGTTTAAATTTTACACATCTAAAGATACTTCCAAATGCATTATTCTCAATTTAAGCATAACATCTCTGTATTTACATCAACATATTTGACATTAATGCAATTTGTTTTTTCCTGTTAGTCATTACTCTACTAATCACTGTTCCTACCAGATATTTTAAGTCAATAATTTTCATAGTATTATAGAAAATAATCAGTGTCTCTCCCCATCCTCTTTCATAAATAATATATATTTCATTCTTCTTTGCCCAATTCCCTTTTTTCATCTTTCTTTAGCTGTAATGGCATCGCTACTGTTTAGATCTGACCAATGTCTTAATAAAGATCCAGACCCAAAACATTGACCATTTCTATCCATTGATACTGTCTAACCTAGTGAATTCTTCCAAGATTCCAGCATTTGCATCTTTTGTATTTCTCTGTTATTCTAACAATGCTGTATATTTTCATGAGAGCTCTTCATTCTTCCAAATACTGGTGAATACAGTCCTAGTCAACTCATTCTCTCCTCATGATGAAAACACAGCCAAATTCAAGCATCTATTTACACTAATTTCCATTTGATTTTATACTCTTCACATTCCCGTTTATTAATTATTGATTTACAGTGGCTAATTAAGCCATCAGTGTCCTTGGTGACTGCCATGATGAAGGACTCACACTGTTTGACCTGTTGAGTTTCTCCAGCTCTGCGTTTTTACTTCAATCATGGTGTCCGCACACTTTCGTGTTTTACTCCTCTAAACTGCCAGTCTCCACAGGATGCAGGAGAAATCTGGAGATCTCAGAAGAAATCCACGTGGTCAAAAGAGACATTGGGAACTCCATGCAGATAGCACTGGGGGTCAGGATTGGACACAGTTAGCTCTAACTCAGAGGCAGCCTCTCTTGTTGTGATTACAAGGTACTCCAGACATTTATGATGCACCAATACTTTGTCATTTCAAATTCTCAGATAATAAAAGCTAAAGTATCATTTGTCTTAATTATTTCCGACATACGCACATTGACTCTGAGTGATGTATAAAATACACCTAGATGTCCTTAAACAACAACACTGCCCAAATGATTAATGGATGTAACAAATAATCTGTTTTTCTGAACCAAAGTGGATAAGATCACATTTTTCCAAATTATATTCCATCTGTCATGCTCCAAGCCACTCACTCAGATTGTTCATATCTCCTTTTTTAAACCCTTTCCATACCACACTCCCACCCAATTTATTATCGGCAAACTTATAAATATGATATTTGGACTCCTACTAAATTATTACTACAGGTTGTAAAATGCTGACCAAAGAACCTTTCGCCAATCTTATTTCCTCTCTTTGCTCTCTATCCAATAGCCCATTTCTTAAGTCATGTTACTTCATTAGCCCAATTGCATCTGTTCTAACCTCGTTTACCATTGATAGTTCTAGTCATTGACCATTGTGACACACTAAACATTCTGTAATCCTTGGCTTGAATATATATTCAAGCACACTGTGCTTGAATTGAACTGACTCATATTAATCTTGGTCTATTACTGAATAATCTGCTGCTATGTCAGTGTTCATGTTAATGCACTAGCCTTTTAACTGTAATGTTCATGTTAATGCACTAGCCTTTTAACTGTAATTTTCTCTTGAAAACATTCTGTTCTACTATTGCCATTTGTAGCATAAATATTATGTAAAGCCAGTTCTCCACTTAGTTTATGTATCATATCGCAAACAGAGGAACCACTGACATGGTCTTTGCCCTCAGACAGCTCCAAGAAAAGTGCAGAGAACAAAACAAAGGACTCTACATCACCTTTGTTGACCTCACCAAAGCCTTCGACACCGTGAGCAGGAAAGGGCTTTGGCAAATACTAGAGCGCATCGGATGTCCCCCAAAGTTCCTCAACATGATTATCCAACTGCACGAAAACCAACAAGGTTGGGTCAGATACAGCAATGAGCTCTCTGAACCCTTCTCCATTAACAATGGCGTGAAGCAAGGCTGTGTTCTCGCACCAACCCTCTTTTCAATCTTCTTCAGCATGATGCTGAACCAAGCCATGAAAGACCCCAACAATGAAGACGCTGTTTACATCCTGTACCGCACGGATGGCAGTCTCTTCAATCTGAGGCGCCTGCAAGCTCACACCATGACACAAGAGAAACTTGTCCGTGAACTACTCTTTGCAGATGATGCCGCTTTAGTTGCCCATTCAGAGCCAGCTCTTCAGCGCTTGACGTCCTGCTTTGCGGAAACTGCCAAAATGTTTGGCCTGGAAGTCAGCCTGAAGAAAACTGAGGTCCTCCATCAGCCAGCTCCCCACCATGACTACCAGCCCCCCCACATCTCCATCGGGCACACAAAACTCAAAACGGTCAACCAGTTTACCTATCTCGGCTGCACCATTTCATCAGATGCAAGGATCGACAATGAGATAGACAACAGACTCGCCAAGGCAAATAGCGCCTTTGGAAGACTACACAAAAGAGTCTGGAAAAACAACCAACTGAAAAACCTCACAAAGATAAGCGTATACAGAGCCGTTGTCATACCCACACTCCTGTTCGGCTCCGAATCATGGGTCCTCTACCGGCACCACCTACGGCTCCTAGAACGCTTCCACCAGCGTTGTCTCCGCTCCATCCTCAACATCCATTGGAGCGCTTACACCCCTAACGTCGAAGTACTCGAGATGGCTGAGGTCGACAGCATCGAGTCCACGCTGCTGAAGATCCAGCTGCGCTGGATGGGTCACGTCTCCAGAATGGAGGACCATCGCCTTCCCAAGATCGTGTTATATGGCGAGCTCTCCACTGGCCACCGTGACAGAGGTGCACCAAAGAAAAGGTACAAGGACTGCCTAAAGAAATCTCTTGGTGCCTGCCACATTGACCACCGCCAGTGGGCTGATAACGCCTCAAACCGTGCATCTTGGCACCTCACAGTTTGGCGGGCAGCAACCTCCTTTGAAGAAGACCGCAGAGCCCACCTCACTGACAAAAGGCAAAGGAGGAAAAACCCAACACCCAACCCCAACCAACCAATTTTCCCTTGCAACCGCTGCAATCGTGTCTGCCTGTCCCGCATCGGACTGGTCAGCCACAAACGAGCCTGCAGCTGACGTGGACTTTTTACCCCCTCCATAAATCTTCGTCCGCGAAGCCAAGCCAAAGATTATGTAAAGCCAGTTCTCCACTTAGTTTATGTATCATTGCTTTGAAAACTTTCCTTCAGTACAGAAATTACACAACTAAAATTCTCTTGATTAACTACCTAGGTATTAGGCCAGCATGATGAAGCTATGTGTCCTTTTAACTGACCGTAAAAATAGTAAACCAGAAAAGTCTGCAGATGCTAAAACAGTTTTCCATTTTGTATTACCATGCATATATTGGACAGCTTTTTTATTACATCCATAGCATTATTTAATCTGGTTTCACCCTTATGTTTCAGATACATCTTTAGAAAATGCAATATTCATTCCAGCTCCACCTTAGTAAACATTCGTATCTGTATTTTACATTGGATGGATTTAATTATATGTTCATAGCTCTCACAGATTTTCAAGCAAGATCAAATTTGAAGTGTTTGGTAACTTCACTTGAACATGCTCATTGATGGAAGCAGAAACAATCTATTTATATAAAGGACAAAAAGAATGATGAATCCTTGAAATGTGCAACAATGTTCTTGATGGCCAGTGTATGTGAAATAATGCCGGATTTAATTCGAGTGAAAGAATATCTTGATGAAGGGCTCAAGCCCAAAAAAATTGGTTATGCATCTTTATCTTTGCAACATAAAGTACAATTTTTGACCCACTGAGTTTCTCCAGCTTTGTGATTTTATAGGTTAAGAAGGAGAGAGAGGTGTACAGCTGGGGTAGGCTACAAGGAACAAATAGGCTCTTGAGGAGTATAAAAAGCCAAGAAAAAATCTTATGCAAGAAATCAGGAGGGCAAAAAGAAGACCTGAGGTTGCTTTGACAGACAAGATGAAAGAAAATCCTAAGCCCTTAAACAGATACAAGAGAAAAGGATGGAAAGGGACAAAATTGGTCCTCTTGAAGTTCGATGGTCAGCTATGTCTGGAGCCAAAAGAGATAGGGACCTGTATTTACTCAGGAAATTGGCACAGAGTCTATGGAAGTGAAGCAAACAAGTTGTGTGGTCATCAGAATCAGAATTAAATTCATTGTCATGAACAATTCATGAAATTCGGTGTTTTACAGAAGCATTGTTCATATTATAACATCTTACAAACATTACTATAGAAAATAAGAATAACAGGGCACTAAAAGTAAGGCAGTGTCTTTAGTTCATTGATTATTCAGGAATCTGATGGCAGTGGGGAAGAAGCTGTCCTTGAGCCATTGAGTGCTCAGCTTTAGGCTCCTGTACCCTTTTCACGATGGTAGCAGAGTGATGAGGACATGGCCTGGGTGGTGGGTATCTTTGAGGATAGAGGCTGCTTTTTTAAGACAGTGCCTCATGTAGATGTCCTTGATGGAATGAAGTTTGGTGTCTGTGATGTTGCAGGCTGAGTTAACAACCCTCTGGAGTTTATTCTTGTCCTGAGAGTTGTCCCCTCTATACCAGAATAAAAAGGTGGAGATATGTGCATTCATAAGGCAATATGAGGATGGATAAATCCCCAGGGCCTGGCAAGATATTCCTTTGACCTTTGATGGAGGCTAGCGTAGAAATTTCAGGGGACTTGGCAGATCTATTTAATGTGTCCTCAGCCATGGGTGAGGTACCTGAGCATTGGATAGTAGCTTATGTTGTTCTATTGTTTAAAGAAGGCTCCAAATCCACCCAGAAAATTATAGACTGGTGAGCCTGAGATCAGTAATAGGTAAGTTATTGGAAGGTGTTCTAAGTGATTGGATATACAAGTATTTGGATAGACAAGGATGGTTAGGGATAGTCAACATGGCATTTGCATGATGGTTTGTATTTAATCAAATTTAGAGTTTCTGAGGAGGTTACCAGGAAAGTTGATGAAAGAAAGGCCACGGATGTTTTCTACATGGGCTTCAATAAGGCCTTTGAGTCATTTCATAGTCACTGAGTGCTTATGGATTCACCTCCAGCCCTCCCACAGCCTTTACAGCTGCACAAACTCCTGTTCAGCCCATTAGCAAACATGATCAGGAAGCCTTCAGTACCCAAAGTTCTACAGGAGCAGTTCAGGAGGCCTTATTGCCTCAGCACTCTCTTTAATCCTGGCTCCGATACCAAGTTCTCATGTATCCAATCTCCAGCAGCCCGTGAAGATCCCATGTCCAAAAGATGCCACAGCCTTTGTGAGTTCCTCAGCTGTCGAGGTCCTTGCTGTTCTTTCGCCGTGGTCACCATCCTGCAGGGTCGTCTCCTCTTCTTCTTCTTAACGGGGGTGTTCTCCCTATCTCCGGTGCTCCCCCAGAGTGTGTAACCCTTCATGGCCATTGCCAAGAACATGCGCCGTCATCTTGAGTGTAGGATTTTTAAATAAAATGTCATCTCCTAAAATAGGCTATTTAAAAGTCAGCATTTATCTGTGTCTCTGGCACTGTGAGGCAGCAGCTGTATAATCTGGGCCACTGTGTTGCCCTTGGAAACTGGGATGCCATAGCTCCAACCTTGCAATTCTCTTTTTAATACAACAGTGAGAGTGGAGGTTGAGAGGGCTACAGATACACTGCTGATCTATGAACAAGATAGCTTTCCAATGTGGGAAAAGTTTTCAAGTTAATTTCATTTTTAAAATGATTAATTGGAAAAATATGGATTAATAAATGAGAGTTTGAATTTATTCAAAACAAATGTTAGCTGATTACTTAAACAATTATAAATGCTAACAAATTTGGGTTAAATGGCAAATGGGCTTTTGGATATATTGATGGGAAATTTCAAGTTGTAAGGAGGTTTTCCCTGATACCACACAGATTAATGAAGCTGGCAGAACAAATTGAGAAGGTCTTTCAACAACCATGTACAGCTTTGGCCAGTTTCCCAGAGAAGAAAAGATGAGGTGGAGTTTGCTACAGGTAGTTAGAAACTTGATGCACTTTGATAGACTAAGTAGGGAAAAATTCTTTCCAGTAGTAGAAGCATTTTAACAAGATGACACAGAGCAAATATGATATAATAATATTTTGCAGGTTCATTTGTCATGAACTGCCTGTAAGGTGGTAGATTTCAAAGAGGAATTGTGTATATATTTGAAAAGTACAAATTTCCAGGGCTATGATGAAGAAGCTCAGTCGAGAGTTAACAGAGGATAGATGATACAAATTGTAGTGACTTTCTATGCTGCAATGTATGGAGACCATTTTGTGAAGAGCTTTGACAGAGTTTGTTCATCTACCAATCCACACATAAATCAAAGCCACTTAGCACTTATCCTTATTCCTCTCCCACTCTAATCTATAGACCTGTACTTTCACAGTGAGGTCCAACATAGGAACAGCACCTCATTTTCCACTGAGGCACTTTGAAGCCATTTGGACTCAATATCAAATTCTACAACTTGAGATAAATGAATTTCTTGGTCTGTATCAATCATCCATCTATCTATCAACTTGCTTTTTTATCCCTATTTTTTCCTGCCAAGATTGGAGATAATGCCAAGTCTGACCCACTGATATTGTCCTCCTGCTCTGAATTTCTCAGGTCGTACATTCTTTCCTTTAGATTCTTCTATCTATGTTCTCACTCTCTGACTGCTTTCACTCACTCATTGACTAAATAACCTAGTTTACAACTTATTCTCATGGTCACCCCTAAGCTTTACAAGTTTCCTTTGTCTCCTTTTCAGTTCTGATGAAAGATAGCTGACCTAAAACAATGACTCTAAGTCAAGCCTGACCTGCTGAGTATTACCAACATTTTCTGATTTTACATCAGCTTTCCAACATCTTCAGTTTTTATTTCTATTGTGCAGACCATGACCTAAAATGGCTCCAAAATTTCAAAATTCTTCATCAAAGCAATGTGCTTATCAATGCTTACCATCATGCTTCAGGCTTCTTATTCCTCAACTTAGCAAGTTTTTTTTCCGATGACTTTAGATGAAAGTAATCTTCCAGTTCTTGCACATGTTTGGATTGAGAGCCATGAAAAGATTGGACTTACACTGTCTGGCATACATGTCACTCCAGATCCACACCATTAGGGTTGACTTTTAACTCTCTGAATGCCACTGCATTAAAAATGCAATGAGAAATGATGAAAGAAAAATGAGTGAAGCCCTCATTCTACTAATGATTAATTTTTAAAAAACTAAAAACTGTATAAATGTGAATAAAAAGGATACAGATGCTCTAGGCTTGATGGAAGAGCAGGAAAGATAGAGTGGGTTACATTTTTGTTGAGGGAAGACAACAACAGTGCTGGAGATGGTCTAAGGGAGAGCATCTAGTTAAGCTGCATGGATAGAATTTAGAAACAAGAGGTTAATATTCAAATCGATGGGGTTAATATAGTCAATAGGAATTGGAATGCTGATAGGAACAGAAATTGTAGATAGCTGTAAGAACAACAGGAGAGGAATACTGGGAGACTTTCACTTTCCAAATATGTGCGTCCAAGAGAGTTTCCTCAATCAATATATATTGAGGGTTCTGCTATACAGTAGACTTCCTCTTAGAGAACAAGATTGGACAAGTGACTGAAGTGACAACTGAGGCAAACAAGATAGGCAGCAGATGTTGGAAAACGAGAATATGAAAGAAGGCAATAAAGAAAGTGGAATGCGGTGTAAGTAGGAACATGAAGCCATTGAAGGAGAGCCTGCAATCCCTTGCCTGCTTTCCAGTTATCCACATGTCCTAACCTGCCAGATGCGATGCAGCAGGTCTATTGGAATGGCACCATTAACACACTTGCTAGAATGCAATGAATCCAGCATCAGGGCTCCACAGTTATGGGTGAAACTATCAACACAAAAACAAGGATCTGTCCTCATAATTCTTCGGGCATTCAAGTTTGAAGTTCAAGGACACATTAGTTGTGTTCATATTAAAAGAGAACCATTTATAAGTGTCCGCTATAATGAATCCTCCTGCGTCTTTTGTTTGCAAAATTCTGATTCCAAGTCAGAAACACGGACACTGATAATGTAGTCAGGGATAAACCGTCCAAAAATGATTCATTAACATCTCTCTTGTTTCTTGAATTGGTTTTAATAGTTACTATTTCAGAAGAATAATTGGGGTGGGGGGGGGGGGGGGAGGATGAAATGCCTTATCCATCTTGCCTCACATGACAAATAGACTATGACAAATTAGACTGATTGGACTATACAAAGATCACCAGGGGATGTGTCAGGATCTATCTTTCCTAAGAAGGACATATAATCATGACCTTCCTAATGGGCAGATGCTAAATTACCTAGATGATGGGATACCTCCTGTTCAGTAATCATTAAGGCCACCCATAAATTGGAGGAACAGCATCTAAGACCCTGACTAGGCACTTTCTAACTGGATGGCATTAACAATGACTTCTCTGGTTTCTGCAAGATCACTCTCTCTTCTCCCTATCTTCCCCATGTCTCTGTCTTCTTTCTGCCAGCTCTCCACCCCTTGCTTCTCCATTCACAGAACCATCCCTCCTCCCCTTGTTTACCATTGTGCCTCCTTCCCTTATCCACCTATTACCTCCTCCTGTGGACCTGTTCTCCTTCTGCCCTTCTCCTCCACTATTTTGTTCAGATGTCCACCTACATTTTGTCATACCTTAATGAAGGACTCAAGCCTGAAAAGATAAAAGTGTATTTTCTCTAGCATTGTGTTTTTAATTCAAACACAGTGGCAGCAGACTTTCATGTTTTATTGAAGTCTCACAACATGTTTTCAACTTCAGGTTAATAACTCACTCGTATAATGTAACTTTACAGTTGAGATCATGAATTCATCTGTCAGAACCATGCATAATTAACACCATCACTAACATCAGATCAACCTTCCTGAGAGTGACCCCATAAAAAGAAATTGACCCAAGTGGACTCCTTGGCCATGTCCGAAGACCAAGAAAAGACCAGTTGGTGGGAGTATTCAGGGACATCTTTGAACGTTCCTTTCTTGAGTCTAAAGTTAACTCCTGCTTTAAGAGGACCACTGTTATCTAGGTTCCAAAGAAAAGCAAGATAAAGTGCCTTAATGACGACTGACTGGAGGCTCTGACATTGATCATCATTAAGTTCTTCAAGAGGGTGATCTTAGTTCACATTAACTTTAAGCTTCAAGGCAACCTCTATCTAGAACAATTCACCTGCTGACATGATCCAAGGCAGATGTCTTCTCCCTGATCCTTGTGGTGGTATACCACCGGCCTACTGCAGGGGGCAACCTCTGAACCTGCAGGAGTGTAAGGGGACTGGACAACACCTGGCCAGCTGTCAATCAGTCAGCCTGAATGGATCAAGCCCCATCTGGTCGGGTGTCAATCACCTTCCGGGATATAAGCCTGCGCCGGCTTCACGAGACCTCATTCAGTATTGCTGTAGCCACAGCCAGCCTGGCTCTGTGGAAGTCTTTGTGGATTAAAGCCTGTTGTACAGTCTTTACCTTGTGTGTGTCTGATTCTGCCTAACAGCGCACCACAATTTAATCCACAAAATGTTCCCACGGCAGCTATGCAAAAACTCCTGTGCGCAGGGAGCCTTAAGGTCGACCCACACCACCCAGAAGCCCAGACACACTTCGAGATCTGGCAGCCCGCTGTCGAGACAATCATCAAGGCACATGAGGGCGACATCCTGGACTCTGATCAGAAGAGGTTGGTCCTACTCCGGTCAAAGCTGGGTCCCCGCGCCTTCCAGGTAACCAAAGGCTGCTGCACAATGGGGACTCTAAAGAAATTGTACAAGTTCCCCATGAATGTGATCTATGCAAGGTACCTCCTCAACACCCGAGCCCAGCAACCCGGGGAGATGGCTGAGTCTTACCTGGGACACTTGCGAGAGCTGGTCTGACTTTGTCTGGCTGAACCCGGGGTAGGTGTAGAGGAGGTCGAGAGGTTGATCTGGGATGCCTTCGTCCAAGGGCTAAGCTCGAGGGCCATCCGGCAGAAGCTGCTGGAAGACAACATCTATGCCCTAACCAGGACTGTGGAAGTGGTCCAAACCCTGGAAGCAGCAGCCCTGCACGTCGAAGCCTTCGATTCCAGGTTCTCCCAGGCTCCCTCATGGCCCTCTCACACTGCAGTTGCAGCCCCAGGCTGAGCTGGGGAGGAGAACGTCGCTGCGGCAGGCACCCGACATCACTGTAAGTACTGTGGGTCCTGGTGTGGGTCAGATCGCGCCAAAACTGCCCAGCTAGGAACCAGTACTGTTCCTGATGTAGCAAGAAAGGCCACTTTGCAAAAGTGTGCCTCTCTAAACCTGCCGGCAACTCAGTGACCCTCTATGACCTCCCCACCTCCCCCGCGGAATCCCCAAGTGTGCGTGCCGGGTGGCACCACTGTCCCTGCGACGACTTCCCCCTTCCCTGACTTCAACCGCGCAACATCCAGCCCCGCCAGTGACCGGCACAGTGTGCCGCGATCATCTGCACCAGCCCCCGTGCTCACTGGTGCCGCTCACTGAGAACTACAGCGACGTCATTTCCAGCATATGGTGTGACATCACTTCCGGGCGATGTAATGATGACACTGCTGGTGGCTGTGATGATGTCACATCCCCCCATGCAGTTGACACGTCTGGGGAAGGAGGCCAGCCACGCAGTGGTCCCCCACATGCCACCGTCATCTTGGGCCAGGCAGCGCCCAACACGGAGGGCCCCTGATGATGTCGAGAATGACATGGTCAACATGGGCGATGTCCAGGCTGCCCTATTGATGCTCCCCATGCCTCCGGAGGCCATCGGCTACTGCACGCTGCACCTCACAACCGATGTTGATGTGGCCAACATCGGCAATGACCAGGCCGTCCTATCGATGCTCCCCATCCCTCCAGATAGTGACAACTCCGACTCTGAGATGGTCCTGGCCACCACCACGCTGACCAGGGACATCCCCCACGATCTCAGGCGCTCGATGATCGACGTGCGAATGAACAGGCAGGTAACAAAGTGCCTGTTGGACAGTGGCACCACCGAGTGCTTCATTCACCCAAGCGTGGCCCACTCCCTAAGGTTAAAAATCCACCCCACCACCTGCTTGATTGCCCTCACCACCAAGGATAAGACTGTTGGTACCCTCGGGCACTGCTCGGTCGATATAACGGTGGGAGGGGAGACTTGCACAGGATTCAGGCTCCTGGTCATGGCCAAGCTCTGCGCACCACTCCTCCTGGGCCTTGATTTCCAATGCCACCTGCAGAGTGTCACCCTTGCCTTTGGGGGGGAGTCCCAACCTCCACTCACATTGCAGAGCACACCAACATACCAGCCCCGGCCAACCTGCAGCCTCTCCACACTGCGCATCACCCTGCTGGCGGTCTTTCCACATCTTGCGCTAGGCTGCAAGCCGATCGCTGCCAGAAGTAGGCGCTATTGTGCTGCAGACAGGGACCTCATCAAGGCAGAGGTGCGGCGACTCCTGGCGGAAGGCGTTATAGAGCCCAGTAACAGCCCTTGAAGAGCCCAAGTCCTGGTGGTCAAAGGAGGAAGGAAGCTGAGGATGCTCATGGATTACAGCCAGACCATTAATCGGTACACACAGCTGGATGCCAACCCCCTGCCGAGGGTCGCCGACATGGTCAATGAGATAGCCCGCTACCGGGTTTTCTCCACGATTGACCTGAAGTCGGCGTATCACCAAATCCCTATCCACCCGAAGGACAAACCCTACACTGCCTTTGACGCGGATGGGCGCCTGTACCAGTTCCGCCAGGTTCATTTTGGGGTCAGGAAAGGGGTCTCCGTCTTCCAGTGGGAGATGGATCGCATGGTAGACCGGCAGAAGCTGAAGGCAACATTCCCATATCTGGATAACGTCACTATCTGCGGCCGTGACCAACAGGACCACGATGCTAACCTGGAAAAATTCCTCCAGATGGTAGCGGAGCTGAACCTCACTTAGAACCACCCACCTCGCCAACCAGCATACTTCGTGGCCCATGGAGTCGTCAGCCCAGATCCGGAAAGGATGCGCCCATTAATGGAGTTACCCCTCCCCCCATGCTAAATGCCCTCCGCAGGTGCCTGGTCCTGTTCTCTTATTACTTGCAGTGGGTCCCTTGCTTCTCGGACAAGGTCCGCCCTCTGGCCCAAACCACAACATTTCCCCTCCCAGGCAGGCAGCCTTCACCCGCATCAGGCAAAACATCGTGGATGCCACAATGCAGGCTGTGGATGAGGACTTCCCCTTCCTGGTGGAGAGCGATGCCTCCGAGGTGTCCCTCGCTGCTACCCTCAACCAAGGGGGCGCCCCGTCACCTTCTTTTCCAAGACCTTCCACGGCTCTGAGCTAGGGCACTCCGTCATTAAAAAGGAGGCCCAGGCGATTGTGGAAGCGGTCCGCCACTGGCACCTCTACCTGGCCAGCAGGAGATTCATGCTCCTCACAGAGCAGCGGGCCGTAGTGTTCTTGTTTAACACTACCCACAAGAACATGATCAAGAACGACAAGATCCTGCACTGAAAAGTCGAGCTGACAACCTACAGCTATGACATCCAGCATCACCCAAGAAGTTTAACAACTCCCCCGATGCCCTCTCTCGCACCTGTGCATCTATGTATGATGACAGGTTGCAGGGATTGCATGAGTCCCTCTGCCATCCGGGTGTCACCCGGTTGTACAATTTTGTTAAGTCCTGAAATCTGCTGTACACCATCGGGGACATCAGGGACAAAACTGAGGCCTGTCAGGTCTGTGCGGAGTGTAAACCCTGCTTCTTCTCCCCCCCCCCGCCCCCCCCAGGCCCATGTTGTAAAGGCTAGTCGGCCTTTCGAGCGTCTCGGCATGGACTTCGAAGGGCCCCTGCCTTCCACGAACCGAAACGTCTCATTCCTCATGGTAGTGGACGAGTACTCTTCTTCCCTTTCGGCATCCCTTGTCCAGACACCTCCACGGCCACCGTCATCAAGGCCTTGGGGCAGATTTTCATCATGTTTGGCTACCCCGCCTTCATCCACAATGAATGGGGGACTAGTTTCATGAGCAACGAGCTGCGCCAGTAACTGACGGCGAGGGGCATTGCGACCAGTTGCACGACAAGCTATAACCCAAGAGGCAACAGGCAAGTGGAATGCGAGAATGGGGTGGTCTGGAAGGCAGTCCTCCTGGCTCTCAAGTCAAAAGGGTGGGCCATTGAGTACTGGCAGGTCGCCCTGCCCGAGGCACTCCATGCCATTCGGTCACTGCTGTGCACGGCTAACAACGAGACCCCTCACAAACGCCCGTTCTCATTCACCAGGAGGTCGGCGACTGGAATGTCACTCCCAGCACAGCTCACGTCCCCGGGACCAGTGGTTCTGCATAAGCATGTACGGACACACAAGGCCGAAGCCCTGGTAGAGCAGGTTTTCCTCCTTTATGCAAACCACAACTACGCTTACGTTAGGTGTGGCAGTGGCAGGGAGGACACCGTCTCAACCAGGGACCTGGCACCAGCAGGAGCATCCACCACACCACACCACCCTCCAAACCAGGACGACGCTGACCGGGCATTCATCCCCGTCCCCAGGCAGCTCTGGGGCACGCAGGGCCTCCTTGACCACCAGTGGCCCGCTTCTGCCTTAGGAGACAAACCTGCCCCCCCACCCATCCAATACAACCCGCATACGTCGCCCCTGGCCCACCTGGCCACCCCTTCACACGGCACTCCACCAGCCACACACACACACACACACACACACACACACACACACACACACACACACACACACACACACACACACACACACACACACACACACACACACACACACACACACACACACACACACACACACACCCACCCCTGTCACCAGCCCCCCTACTTCCCCTCTGACCAGTGACCAGGAGCCAGTCCTACGTCCTACGATGGTCATAAAGATCCTGGCGGCCGACTAAATATTGTATGTACATAGTGGGTGCGATTCCTTGTTACTGCCCCCACCGCCCCCATCCGGGACAATTTTAAAGAAGGGGGTGAATGTGGTGGTACACCACTGGCCTACTGCAAGGGGCAACCTCTGTACCTGCAGGAGTGTAAGGACTGTCAATCAGTCGGCCTGAATGGATCAACCCCCACCCAGTCGGGTGTCAATCACCTTCCAGGATATTAGCCAGCGCTGGCCTCCCGAGGCCTCATTCAGTGTTGCTGCAGCCACAGCCAGACTGGTTCTGTGGAAGTCTTTGTGGATTAAAGCGTGTTGTACAGTCTTTACCTTGTGTGTGCCTGATTCTGGCTAACAGCGCACCACAATCCTACATTGGGGCCTGGAACATCTGGATGACAAGAATACCTATTGCCAAACTCCCATTCATTAACCATAGCTCCACCTTTAACACCATAGTCTCTAACAAATTCATTTTTAAAACTCTGAGACAAAGGTACACTGCTCTGTTATTAAATATTCGAAATCCTGGCTTGATAACCATGATCATTTGGAACAGCACCTGCTCCATGATAATCCTCAGTACTAGTGTTCCACAAGTTTGAGCACTCAGCGTCTACTTATGCACATGTGTGGCCAAGCATGTGTGTGCTGTAATTCAATTTGCAAGTTAGCAGAAGATTCCACCATTGTAGATCAAATATTAAACAATGACAAGGCAGCATACAGAAAGGAGGTAGAGATTCTGGTGGCCTGGTGTCAGGATAACCACCTTTCCCTTGCTCTTTACAAAAAGAGCTAGTCTTCAATTTCAAGAAGTGAGATTGAGTAGACACCCCAGTGATTTTGAGGTGGAGATGGTAAAGAGGTTTATGTTTTTAGGTACAAAAATCATCAACAATCTGTTCAGGTCCAACAATGTTGATGCCATGCCACATTCGAAGCCTAAAGAAACTTGTCACATTACCAACATCTCTTTCCAATTTTTAAGGATATACCTTGGAAACCATCCCATCCAGAAGCATCTCAGCTTGAAAGGGAAACTAATTGAAGAGAGTTATAAACACAGCTTAGGCCACAATACAAACCAACCTTCTCTTCATGGACTCCAGCTTCACCTCCTGCTGCCTCAGGAAAGCAGCCAATATAAGAAAAGATCCATCTCATTCCTGTCATGCTTCTTATCCCTCCTCCCCTCTAGTCAGGCAAAGTTTGAAATCACTCATCATCAGATTCAAAGACTCCCCCCCCCCCCCCCCTGTTGTTAGATCATTGTGCAGATCTCTCATTAGTAAAATTATGCTATCCTTGCACTGAATGTTTTCTCTGAATCATTGCACAGTGAACATCTGCTTTATTTTGCATGACTTGCTGTAGTCAAGATTACGTTGAGTTGATTGGATAGCATGGAAAGCAAAGTTTTTCATTGTATCATGATACACATTAGGGTTAGGGAAATAGATATTTCAATATGATTCAAATTCATTTTTTTCTCCAGGCTCCTGTCTATATCCTTGCCTGGCACTCCCACCAGTGATAAAGCCACTTTCCCATTTGTTCTGGAGGGGAGAAGAACTAGGCTATTTCTCTTTATATTTCAAAATTAAACTTTGTTCACAATAAAAATATATACAAAGGATAAATGTGAAAAGACTTTTCGCATTCTTAGTATCATATTCATCTCAACATTTGGTTACTGTACATTGCAGTGCTATTCCTTTATTTTACTGAAGCACCTTGTCATGAAGGGTGGCTGTGGTAAACCACTATGGTGCCATGATTGGCTGCTGACGCTGGAGACGCTTCCCAAGACCAATCCTACCCATAGCCCCTTGTATGTTCTCATTTCCTTTTGCTACAATTAGTCAATGAGGTTGATGAGAGTTCCTGCCTTTAATTAATAAAAGCCTGATAGTTCCAGTCATCACCCTTTTGTGAATATTGACTGTACATCAATTTTATTAACTAAAATTTTCAACAACAAAAAAGCATGAAACAGTACCTGAAACCTGAGAAGCTTGATATCGACCCCTGGTCACCAGATGCTTTGAACAGTTTCGAACTTTGGCTATACTGCTTCGTAAACTTCCTGGCGGTGGTTACGGATGCCATCACCATGGATGTTAACTGAGAATACTTCTCTCGCGTATCAGGCCCCCAAGTGTTCCCGATGATCAGCGACAACAGCTCATGCCAAGCAGCTTTAGAGATCCTCAAGGCCCAGCACCACAGGAAGGTTAATGAGGTCCATGCCAGGCATCTCTTGGCCACCAGAAAACAGCAACCTGATGAGTTGAGTGCCAAGTACCTGCGGGCCCTCTGGACCCTGTGCAGAGCGTGTGTCTGTAAGGCCCTGTCGACTGCCCAGAATACAGAGGACCTCATCAGAGATATGTACGTGGTATGGTAATGGCTATTGGAGCAAAAATCTCTCAATCTGAAAGGGGGGATGGTTGAACTTACAGAGACACTGAGCGTGGCTCTCCAGAACTCAGCTGAATACTCAGCTGCTTGGTTGTTGTGGGCACCGCTATCCTGGGATGGGGCATTGTCCCGCCCTGTGAGTGACTAGTTCCTGACACCGTCCCACTACTTTAGTGATCTGACCTCGGCTGCCATCACAGGAGGTCTCTCCAAGTGCTACTTTTGCGGGCAGGGTCAGCACCTGAGGAAACGCTGCCCTGCCAAGGATGCCATGTGGTTCAAGTTCTGTAAAAAGGGGTATTACAGTAAAGTTTGCCAGTCCAAACCATCCACATCATCTAGCAGCACCGGCTGCCACTCCAGAAGTGCAATCGGCACCATCTTCCCTGCACTCCAGTGACGCCATGTGCAAATCATGTAGCTGACATTTTGCACTGCATTCCAAACACCATCTTCCCAGGCATATGATACTACGAGGAGCCGAGGCTGGCCATCTTGGGGCCGAGGGAAGCCATCTCGGGTGCAGGAACACCCATCAGACTTGGACAATGAATCCATACTGGCCTCCGCCACCCTGAACCAGGAGGCCCTACACAAACTTGCCAGGTCCGTGATGGACGTCCAGGTAAGTGGGCGCGATATCAACTGTTTATTCAATAGTGGGAGTAAAGAAAGATGTATCCATCCCGATACCACTAAATGACCGTCCCATAAGTATGGCCAGCCAAGCACAGGATATCACTTGCGTCTAAATCATACATGACAGCAACCCTTAGGTCCTCACTATTGGAGGCATAGTGTACAGAAAGTCACTCTGTGCTTTGATGAGCCCCTTCCTCCATCACGATCTGCAATGAACAGTTCACAGAACTGAAGGCGACATGTGGTCTCTCAACCCTCAATGTCAAACCCCCTCCGCTGTTCACCAACTTCACCCCTGATTGCAAGCAGGTGGCCACCAGGAGTAGACAGTTCTGTGTGGCTGACAGGGCATTCATTAAGGTGGAGGTTCAGTGTTTATTGGGTGAGGGCATCATTGAGGCCAGCAATAGCCCTTGAAGGGCCCAGGGGGTCGTGGTAAAGACCGGGGATAACAATAGGATGGCCATAGACAAAAGCCAGGCCATCAACTGGTATACACAGCTCGATGCATACCCCCTCCCCCACATATCCAATATGGTCAACCAGATTGCACAATATTGAGTATTCTCCACGAATGACCTGGTTGGTGTATCACCAGCTCCTTATCTGCCCAGAGGACTGCCAGTATACAGCTTTCCTGGTGCATGGCCACCTCTACCACTTTCTCCGGGACCCTTTCAGTGTCATAAACATCTTCCAGCTGGAAATAGACTGCATGGTGAACTGCTACAATCTACAGACCACCTTCCCATATCTAGATAATGTTTTTATCTGTGGCCATGACCTGCCATGATGTGGCCATGATTCTTCATGTTGTGAATTTCTGCAAGTTCCTCCAGGCAGCAAAATGCATGAACCTTACATAACGAGGATAAGTATGTGTTCTGGATAGCATGGTTAGCCATTCTTGGCTGCGTGGTCAAGAATGGCATCATTGGTTCCAACCTTGACTGCACGCATCTGCTGATGGAGCTACCCCTTCCACATACCCTCAACGCTCTGAAGAGATGCCTTGAGTTCTTCTCATACTAAGCTCAATGGGTCTCCAACTCTGTGGACAAGATTCACCCACTGGTCAAAACTACCACATTTCCCCTGCCAGCAAAGCCCAAGCCCATTTAAACAGTACCAAAAACGACATTGCCAAGGCAAGCATGCATGCCATAGATGAGTCCATACCTTTCCAAGTGGAGTTGCCGTGGCTGTCATACTCAATTAAGCAGGCTGACCCTTCACCTTCTTCTCATGAACCCTCCAAAGTCCTGAAATTTGCCACTCCTCCGTTAAGAAGGAGGTTCAGGCCATCGTGGAGGCTGTATGCCACTGGAGGCACTATCATACAGGGAAACAGTTCACCCTCCTCACTGATCAGTGAGCAGTTGCATTCATGTTTAATAATAGGCGAAGGGGCAAAGTCAAGAATGATAAGATCCTCAGGTGGAGAATCGAACTGTCCACTTACAATTATGGCATTCTCTAATGGTCCAGCAAACTCAACGAGCCTCCGGATGCTCTTTCCCAAGTAACTTGTGCTAATGTTCAAATGGACAGACTGCAGGCTCTCCACAATGACCTTTGTCATCCCCCAGTTACTAAGTTTCTCCATTTTATCATATCTTGGAATCTACCATACACCGTTGAGGAAGTCTGGACTATGACTAAAAGCTGTTAGGTCTGTGCCAAATGCAAACCCCAATTTTACTGGCTGGACAAAGTGCATTTATTCAAAGCTACCCACCACTTCGAGCGCCTCAGTGCCTTTGCCATACCTTGCCAGGACATGACCACGACCATGGTTATCAAGGCCCTCCTGAATATCTTCACACTCTTTGGATACCATGGCTTCATCCACAGTGACTGTGGTACATCATTCGTGAGTGATGAGCTGAGGCAGTACCTACTGGCCAGGGGCATTTCCATGAGCAGGACCACTAGCTACAAACCTAGGGGAAATGGGAAAGTGGAAAGGGAGAATGCCATTGTCTGGAAAACCATTCTCCTGGCACTAAGGATGCAGGGCCTCCCTGTCTCCCAATGGCAAAAAGTTCTGCCAGACACATGCCACTCTGTCTGGTCACTTTTACGTACGGCCACCAATAATGCTCCTCACAAACAGATGTTTGTTTTTCCTAGGAAGACTGCATCAGTGACTATGCTGCCCACCTAGCTTACCTCCCCAGGACCAGTCCTGCTACAGAAGCATGTCAGGCAACCTAAGACTGACCTGGCTGTCGAGATGGTCCGCCTTTTCCATACGAACCCCCAGTGTGCCTATGTTGCCTTCCCTGACGGGCATGAAGACATAGTCTCAATCTGGGACCTTACTCCATCGGGGGCCTCCCTGACCACCACTGACTTTCAACAGACCCCTCCCCCCTCACCTCAACCTCAGGGATCTTGGAACCTGCAGCTGACCACCCCTATCCCTGGCCACCGTTGTCGCCAACGAAATACCAACTTCACACTCCCCCACCACCCCACCTGTCCCCAGCCCTTGACAAACTGTTAACAGGCCAACCTCACAAGCTACTCACAAGGTTGCTATAGCAGTGCCCCAACCATTGCCACGTCACTCGCTGCAGTAGAGGAGACCCCCTGATAGATTTAACCTGTAAAATTTATATATGTGTAGATGTTTCAAACTTTTTTCTCATCCCACAGGTCTCTTCTTCAAAATAAGGGGTGAATGTAGTAAACCACTGTCTTGCTTAGATTGGCAGCTGCCGGCTGGACACACCTCCCAAGACCGATCCTACCCATAGCCCCTTGCACGTTCCCCTTTCTCTTTGCTTTGATCAGTCAATGGGGTTGATGGTTGTTCCTGTATTTAATTAATTAAAAACATGAGAGTTTCACAACATCAGCCTTTTGTGATTATTGAAAGTACCTCAATAGCCTTCTGGGATTACCCCCCCCCAGCCCTATATGTTGTTTACTGGGCTTCCACACTGGTCTCAGCCCCTCAATAGCCAGTTACAGAAAAAAAAAACCAGACTCTGGTCTTTCCCCCACAAAGCCTTTGCATTGGCTGTACCATACCTCAGTGCATCCTTCAGCACATACTCCTGTAGCCTGGAATGTGCCAATTGACAGCATTCCCTTACTGACGTCTCATTGTGCCAGATGACCCACAAGTTTCAAGCAGACCAAAAGGCATTTTGCACTGAGCTGATGATCCTCCAGGTGCTCTGGATGTTTATCTTGCATTTGTCCCTGGGAATAGCCATGTTATGTTGCTGCTGGGGATGAACCAAGACATGGACTGTTGCTTCCTTCTCCACTATAAATCCACAGTCGGCAAAGATTAAGACTGATATTTCAGATCACATGAGTGAAACTCTTCCATGAAACACTTTCTATACTTGCCCAGACACTGAAACAGACGATTCACAAAGAGGATGAAAGATTAATGCAGAAATGGTAGTCAGACCAAGTTTAAAGCAACATATTTTTTCCTATGTTTCTAATGTTGCAAAGCTTCCCAAACCACACAGGAGCATTAATTGGCAAAAATCTACAAAAGGAGATGGTAGGGCACTTGGTCAAAGAGGTAGATTTTAAGAAGTATCCTGAAGAAGGAAAGAGGAAGTCGAGAAGGTGCAGATGTTTACCAAAGTATTTTTGTTGCTCATGAATGAAGTAGTAAAAGCCATCGCAATCAATAGTTTGAATAGCAAAAATTGAGAGTGTGTAGAGTCAGAAGTGGAAAACAGTGAATTTTCAGAGGGTTGTCGGGCTAGTCAAGGGATGGAAGAGGCAGTAGAGAGCTTTAAAAATAATGATTTTTTAAAAATCAATGATCTGTGAGCTAAGACATGATGAGAGATCTGTTTTGAGTTAGAATAGGAAGAAAGACTCTTAAAGTCCAAAGTGCCCTTCATAGCCCATGCAAGGAATCTGACTCTTTACAGCAGCAGGTCTCACACCAAACGATGCTTTTCCTAGTAATCGATCCTACAGTTCAGATATTCTTTTTGCAGATAGTTTTTGATATGATCTTTACCCACCTTGATTAAATTCATCAGAATGAATTCATTATCTGTTGGACTTTCAATTCAATATCACCAGGAAACTTCTCATCATGCATTTATTAGAATAGGGACTTTCCTTGCCACTGTCGACCTCAGTCAAATGTTAATTTTGCTGGAGTCTGACATCAGGTCATAACACTTTGTCTTATTGAGGAGCCTCGTCTTCTCTGCCTCTCCTTTACAAGGCCACTGTGTCTGATAGTTGTGTGCCTGGTGGTGAGAATAGCTCCCTTGTGTATTATTAGAGTCACAGACATTGTGTCGTACACCAATTCAGCATGAAAGCAGGCCCTTTGGTCCAAATCATCCCTGCTGGTCCAAGTCATCTGTGTGGGCTACTTCCATTTGTCTACATTTGGCCCATATCCCCTTAAAATTGTATCCATGTATCTACTTCTGAAATATCACAACTATATCCTGCTTCCACCACTTCCTCTGCAAACTCTTTCCATATATAAATCACCTTTTGTGTGAAAATAGTTGCACATTGAATCGCCCCCACCCCCCCACAAAAGCCTTCCCCCTCTCACCTTTAATATATGCCCTCTAGTTTTAAACTCACTTTCTCTAGGGGAAAAGACTATGACTATTTACTTCCTCTATGACCCTCATGTTTTTTTTAAATTATTTTAATGATACAACACAGCACAGCCCATGAAACCCGTGCTGCCAATTAACCAGCTAATCCCATACAATTTGAAGGATATGAAGAAACCAGAGCACCCAGAGAAAACCCATGCAGCTCAGGGGAAGAATGTATAAATGTATAAATTTACCTAGGTCACTGGCGCTGTTACGGAGTTACGCTAACCAATATGATAACAGTCCCTCAACACAGTCACTCCTCAGCCTTCTATATTCCTGGGAAAATCCCAGCCTACCCAACCTCTTTTTGTAACTCAAGCCCTCCAATCTCAGTAACAGCATCATCAATCATTTTTAACATTGTTTCCAGTTTGATGACATCCTTCCTGCCACATGGCAACCTGAACTGTACACTGAATTCCAAATATGTCCTTACCAATGTCTTGTTTAGCTGTAATTATGAAGCACATATCAATCATTAATGTTATTTGGGAAAGAAATCTCAGAGGCACTTGAATGATAAGTAAATGAGCAGAAGCCTATGTCTGATTATTTCTTCTTTGAATTGCTAAAAGGAGATCTTCTGCTTGTCAAATGTAAAGATATTTCATATTTATCAGGCTGTTCACACGCACAAAGTTAAGCCTCTTAATGACCTTCACAACCCTCAATTCAATGCTATCTGTACCGTGCGCATCTAAAGCCATCCACCCATGGGAAGCAATAAAGATCTCTATCAATGAAGCATTTTCTCTGGTTTACAAAAGTAGCTCGTGTGCTACAAAGGCCGATTCATCTTTTTATCGTCTTTTCACATCCAAAAGAACATACTTGTGCCATTCAGTCAGCCAGAGCAACAATGTCACTCTCAATTCTCATTATTCCATCAGAATGAAACAGAATTCGCTGTCTTTTACCCTGACCCCATATTCAGAGGCCATTCTGATACTTCTTTTTTCACTCACACTGCCCAGTCACAGTGGTCTTCTCCTCTACCAATTTCTCCACAACATCTCTCCCATCTTGATTTATCCTGTCCCTCTTACCTTTGCCCTTCCCCAGTTATTCCAAACCTTCTTTTAAAAAAAATCTACACTTCCCATCTTAGCCTTGAGACAGCATAGAAATCTAAAAAGTTTTCCTATCCAAGGATTCCACCTGACAAATTGAGTCCCTCCAGCTTCTCATTACTCAAGATTCTAGCATATGCCATTTCTTGTATCTTTCCCTCAAATATTACTGTCACCCCCTAACTGACTATCACTTTGTGTACTTCTGAAAAAGAAAGCCACAGCCATTTTGAGTCTGTGGTGCACATAATAATCACATCAACATGATGGAGTGATTAAACAGCTTTAATTACCAAAAACCTGAGCATTACTGATACACTTCTTGGCCAGGTTCCTGGTACAGAAGCGAGAGGGGGCGAGTCCGGGCACACCATCCTTTATTGGGAATTCCAGGGAGGAGCCAAGGGAGGGGTTAGGGAAGGTCAGGGAGGTTTGGACTAGCCAGTCCATCCATCTATACAAATACCTTTCACCACAGAGTCATTACACATGAAATGCTGAAGAAACTCAAGAAGTCAGGCAGCATCCATGAAGGGCAAAAGACGATCAATGTTTCAGCCAAAACCATTCATCAGGAATCCATATGGGTTTATGTTTTATATGTTTGAGAGCTTATTTGGTGCTTTGGGGCATAATTCACTATTTGCGGTTTCACACTCAAACCTATTAAATACCAATGAACCATTTAGTTCCTTCTTTGGCAATTGAATTTTACAAGTTGACTTTAAATAAAGCAAACTTTCATCAGTAACATACCATGAAATCTTAATTTTAAACTTTCAAATAACAGCACAAATTCCAGCAGATAGGGTTAAATAGTTCAGTTCATTCAGATGTTATTTAATGCTTTGTTGCTCAGAGAATATGCAACATGTTACTGCAGCAACTCCTTCACCACCTATCATTATCTTTTGGCTACATTGCAGAGCCAAAGGAGCTGATTCTGTGCTGTGGTGTTCTATGGTTCTATTCTCAGAAACACCACCACCTCACCTTTCCCCTCTGTGGTATGTTTTGTGGCATCGCCACTAAGGACTGAAATCTCTTTTCAACTATCTATTTTATCTATCAACTTTTGGGAATGAACTTCATAGAAAAAAAACCACAGACAATTATCCACACTTGGGTTTGCTTCTCACAAATTGTGCATCTTAATAAAAATATATCTTAAATTCTAACTGCTTGAGGTGCCAGAGGAATTCAGTTTGTGAGATGACTGTTTGGGACCAGAGATCAAGTTAGAAGATTAGGTTAGATCAGGCTGGAGAGAAGACAGCTCCAGGCATGGGGTCTTCACAATACTGAAAAAATTAAATACAAAATGCTACTGGGAACAATAGGCATTCAACACACCATTTCAAAAGTTCCCTTCCTGGGCCACAATGAGTGACACTGCAGAACATAAATCTCATCATTAAAAAGTTGCTGATAAGTACCAACCCAAGCTTGCTGCAATACATTTAATTGTAAATTAGAGCACACATGTAGCAATTTGTTGAGGTTGCTGGTGAGTAGCCATTTTTAAGCAGTACAAGTCATTCAGCAATTTGGAAATCCCTAAATATCTTATTCTCAATACAAATTGCTGTGCGATTTTCACACTAGTAATCGTGGCTTCACTCAACTCAGCATTCTTTTGCCAAAAGTTTCTGCCTCATTGATTTAGTTTATGCTCTTCAATTTATGGCAGCACCTCAAATTGAATGAACATTACAGAATATTGCTGAATCACAAACTAACCTCAGTAATCAGTTACATCAACAATATATTGGCAGAGTTTGTCTCAATTTGCATAAAATACCTGGAGTAAAAAGGAATTTTAGTCATTAAAATTTTGTGTATCTTACATGGTTTTGAAGCTATGTTAAAGGCTTAGTGATATAATGCAGACCAACATTTATAAGCAAGTATTGAAAATGGTATCTCCAGTTTTGTTAATAAATCAGGTGTTCAATTGCACACTGGTGCACAATTGATTCCAACGTTTGCAATTCTTTGTACAGAGAAGTCTTGGTTAGATAAATGAGCTCATGTTATCAGTGAAAGCAATTTGAAAGCAGCACTTTTAATGATAACAGAGACAAGTACATTCAATTGTTTAACAGAAGGAATCAATAAAGTTGATAAATTACCATAGTTTTCTTTTTCAATGTCTTTAGCTTTCTCAGTTGTGCTCCTCTTTATTCCTTCTGTCTTTGTACAGTTGAATGTGTCATTGAACTGTTTGAAACTCCTAAACAGTTTCAAAGACAGTGAATAAATTTGAATTTTAATTGTCTATTTCAATAGGCTGATTGTAGTACCAAGATAAATCTTAATGTTGAAGGCTTATGATCTGATCCTGTAATTAGCACAACCAATGTGGATGGACTTAAGAGAATTTACAAATATTTGAGTTATACTTCAAAGAAAAGCAAAACTACACAAGTGGAAGGGGAAGATGAACAGCTGGTTGTCACGGTGCATGTAGTAGCAATGATATTGGTAAAAAATGGGATTAGCTCCTACAAGCAGAATTTTGGGAGGAGATAAATGAAAAAGTAGGACCTAAAAGGCAGCCATCTTAAGATTACTACCAGTGACGCTTGCTCGACTGAATAGGAATAGCAGGATGATTAGGACGAATATGCTGCTTAAGCAGGTGGTATTCGAGGGAAGGCTTCAGATTCCCATGACATTCTGAGGGATGGGATCAGTACAATTTGGATGGTATACATCTGGGCAAGGGCAGGGCCATTGTCTTCGGGAATTGTTTGTTAGTGCTGTTAGGAAAAGTTTAAACTAAAATGGCTGGGAGATGTGAATCCATGCCAAAAGACAGAAGAAAGAAATACAGAGACAAAAGCAAAAGTTATAAAAGATAAAAATAAAGGTGAGTTACAGAAAGATCAAATGCAAATGACATAAAGATTGTAAAGGAAAATGACACTTTATCTGAATGCCCACAGCATTAGAAACATGGTACAAATCAGTTTAGAAGATATTATGAAAGTGAACTAACTCAAAATATAAAAACAGGTAGGACTTTATTTATAATGATATAAAATGGAAAAGGGTAGCCAAAGTGAAGGCAGGCCCTTTCGAAGATATGAAAGGGGAATTAATATTGGGCAATTTGGAAATGGCTGAGGATTTGAATGACTATTTTGTGTCGGTCTTCATGGTTGCCAAAGAGTGACATTAAGGGTACAATGGGAGGCAAGGACCTCATACAATGCTTTCACTGAAGAGGTAGGGCTGAGTAAAGTAATGGGTACAAAATTAGATAACTCCCCTGGTCCTGATGGAATGCATCCCAGTGTACTGAAAGAAATGGTGGAAGTTATAGCAGATGATTTTGAACCAATTTGCTAAAATTCTCTAGACTCTAGGAAAGTCTCCATGGTTTGAAATACAGAAAATGTCACGTCATTGTTTTAAAAAAAAGATGAAGGCAAAAGACAGGCCAGTTAGCTCTACACCTGTAGTTAAGTAAGACTGTTTCAATCAGTCAGATACAGAAGGACCTGTTTAACAAATTTATTCAAGTTCTTTGAGGATATAATGAGTGCAGGAGATAGAAGGGAACAGGTGAAATTTGTGTCCTTGTATTTCTTGAAGGCATTTAATAAGATACCACATGAGATAAGGATGCATTAAAGTATTGGTTAACAAATAGAAGGAAGACAGTTAGGATAAATGGGTGTTTCTCTGGTTGGCCATTGGTGGTAAGTGGGGTGCCGCAGGAGCCAGTGCTAGGTTTACAGCTGTTCATGATATCCATTGATGATTTGGAAGAGGGAACCAAGAGTAGTGTGTTTATATTTGCTGATGACATTACATTGTGCAGAGGAACTACGAGAGATATAGATAGGTTAAGTGAGTGGTCATACATCTGGCTGATAGAGTACAATGTTGGTAAATGTGAAGTTATATGCTTTGGAATGAAAAGAGAAGATCAGATTATGTTTATTTACATGGTGAAAGACTATGTCATGCTGTTGTGCAGAGAGACTTGGGAGTGCTGGTCTATGAATCGTAAGAGGTTGGATTGCAGGTTATCAAGAAAGCAAATGGAATGTTGACCTTCATGTTAGAGGTTTGGAATTTAAGAGTAAAGAGGTTCAGCTGCAACTGGACATGGAGTAGTGTGCATTTCTAGTCTTCTTACTTGAGAAAGGATCATCTCTCTTTGGAAGAGATGCAGTGGAGGCTTATTAGGTTGATTCTAGAGATGATGGGGTTAGACTATGAGGAAAGGTTGAGTTGCCTGTGATTGTGCTTTATTAGAATTCAGAAGAATGAGACAGGATCTTATAGAAACGTATGAAAGGGGAGGACCAGACAGAGTCAGAAGAGTTGTTTCTGCTGGTAGGTGAGCTGAGGCAATAGCATAATGATCAGGACAGAGATGAGGAGGAACTACTTTCCCTAGAGCGTAGTGTATCTGTGATATTCTTTGCCCAAGGAAGCAGTAGAGCTGCCTCATTAAATATATTTAAGACACACAATGATAGATTTTTTTTTCATTGTAGTGAAATTAAGGGTTTGGAGGAGAAGGAAGGTAGATGGAGTTGTCCATTGTCAAATCAGCCATGATCTTATCAAATGGCAGAGTAGGTTCAATGGGCCAGATGGCAGACACCTGCTCTTATTTATTATGTTCTTGTGTAAAACACACAGCAGATTATTAGGCTTTAATTACCTTGACGAAGGACAGCAGATAAAATCAGAATTTGTGTCAGATAGATAAATCTTATTTATATTTGAGAATGTCAATTTTCATTTATCCCATTTTCTTTTAAAATTAATTTAAGCCTAACAGATAAAACTTGAAATACTCAGCAGGTCAGAATGCATCCATGAGAAGCAAAACCGAGTTAATGTTTCAGTTGAGGACCACCATCTTCATCAGAAGCTTCATTTTTTTTTATGACCTGCTCAGCATTTCCAGCTTTTATTTCAGAATTCCATCAATTTTAATTTTAATTTTCTTCTTGGAATTATTATTTACATTCAAAATAGATGTCAGGTTCACCAAGCAGCCCGTTGGCCTGATATCCAGCAACTGTCGCTGACTTAGACTTTTCACATCATACGCTGAGACAGTTTATTTTTTTTATCATGCGGCTGTCATTGATGCTGTGATCTGACCTTTCGCTCAGAACAACATTTAGCCACAATTAACCTCCACAAGCTTGTTCTTGAGAGTGAATTGTGAAGATAGAGTTGAAAGTAACAGATCAGTTAAGCAATCTATTGCTGTCAGAGACAGCAAAATACTAAAAGCAATTTAACTTAGGCCATGAGCATTGGAAGTGGAGACACAAGGAAAATTATAAAAACTCGGCAAAGAACAGGGTTCAGAGGCTTCATGATGTGAAAGGTGACTTCATGTCTGCAAGATCAATAATCTATTATATAAGCACATTCTTTCTGCAGTTGAAATCAGAAAACCACAGGAATAATGTAATGAGGCACCATGAGGAAGACATGTCAAGGAATAAGTATTGCTTTTGGTTATAAGGCAGGCACGATCGATCAATGAATAGAATGGCAGTTTATGATGTCAGATGGACATTCATGTTTTGCTTATTCCGTTTCCAAATCACAAGTAATAAGGAAAATTCCTCCTTGGAACTCAAGGGCATTTACTTTCTAATGGAGTCACTGCACTATAGAACACAGACACAGGGCCTTCAGCCCTACTCGTCCAGATCAATCTAATTGCCCTCCTGCCTATGTTCGGCCCATATCCTTCTTACCACTTCCAATCCATATTGCTTCCCAAATGTTTTTAAAAGTCATGATTGTATGCATCTCTAACACTTCATCTGGTGGCTTGCTTCACACATGTAACACCATCAGGCCTCTGAACTTGGACTTGACAAGAATCACATAATATCTGGCACTGCAGGTTAGAATTGCCAGAAATTATGTCAAAGTGAAGAACATCATGGGCATGAGGAGTTTCAAAATTATTGCAGACTTTCTCCATGTTTGCATTGTTTGTAATTCAAAAATATATGTAATGCATCAAAAATATATACAGGAAATACAACACCTCATCATTCGATAAAATATATACCACGCTAGACCTTCATTGCACCATCAATTCAAAATATTCTATTTAAATACCTGTGTGGACTTTTGTTTCATTAAACATTGTACCTGAGAAGTATTTGAGGGCCATCCCCCCAGTGTCCAGTGGCAGGAGGACCCTACACTGTGGTCCTTCACCACAAAGCCTTTGCATTGGTTGAACCAATCTTCAGAATGTCCCTCAGCATTTCCACTCCGGAATTTGCCAGTCACTTACAACATCTAATTATACTGGATGACCAACATGTTTCAAGCAGACCAAAATGCATCTTTCACTGAGCTGATAATCTTCCAGCAAGACTTTATCAGGACAGAACGTTTGTCTTGGTACACGTACCTAGGAAAAGCCCATGGATCATCAAATACTCTGTACGCAGTTGCTGATGACAAACCTTGATAAGGACCATTGAATCTTTTATCAGACCTTCTTGGAAACACACAGTTCATAATCTACACTGCAGGCATCTTGTACAGTGGGAGTGGAACTTCATCTGTGCAGCAAGATCTGATGGGGAGGGACCCTCTCACTGCCATCCTAGCAATGTTTGGGTACTTGTTTGTGCGTTCTGGAGATGAGGTGATCTTCAAAATGATGTTGGCAATCTTTTCTACAAAATTTACATGAATGGTTGACAGCATAGCCACCATCCAGATTGAAACTACTTTAATTTTCCAAGTCATTATACAGAGTCTGGTCCAGGGTACAATTGCCACAAACTTTCTCTGAGTTTCTCCAATTCTACCTCTGTTAGTCTTGCCAATGTTTACATTGTAGATGCATTGCTGTCACATGTTTTAAAATGTTACCTGAAACACAGTTCATCACGTTCCATTCACTCCACGTTTTGTTGGCTAATCAGCCAATGAGCTCAACATTCAATAAGGACTGTACTTCTGATCAACTTTATACTCATTTCTAGATATTTGGAACTAAATATCTCTTGAATGTTGTTGCTAAATGATTAGGGTTTTCAATTTTAAACATGATTAGGCATTTGTGGGTTGGACTTCTTGTTTTGAAACCCAGAGCTATCAAAGCCAATGGGTGCCATATTCTCCTCGGCTTGAAAGGAAATGCAAGTTTGTAAAAATGAGGATAATTTCCATGGATTTTCTGGGCTTACTTGGCTTCTACTTGATCAATGAAGAGGAATTGAATCTTTATAATAATAGGTTGTTATGCAAATTCAAATGAGATGATAGTGTGGGAAATTGGTCATAAATTTGTGATTCATAAGATACATCCATCTTTTTTATGACAACAAGCCAAAATAATTTGGAAGAAATTTCATGAGGCAAGGTTATCAGAGCTAGAGTTTTTTTTCTCTTTGGAGTGAAAAAGGAATGAGAGGTGACCTAATAGAGGTCTACAAGATTATGAGAGGCAGGGACAGGGTGGACAGGCAGCACATTTTTCCTAGGGTGATAGAGGACATCTATATAAGAAAGTTTAAGGGAGACATCAGGGGTCATTTTTTTGCCACAAAGAGGAGTGGATGCCTGGAATACATTGCCAGGGGTGATGGTGGAGTCTGGTAGAATAGGAAAATTCAAAATACTCTTAGACAGGCACATGGATGTAAGAAAAATAGAGGGTTATGGATGTGAGTTAGGGAAGGTTTAGGTTGTTGACTAGGTTTATATAGGTCAGAGGGCCAAAGGGCCTATACTATGCTGTAATGGTCAACAGGGCATCACTTCAAAATACATTATAATGATTCTAAGATAGATTTAATTTTAGTGATGTGATTTGAGGGCAAAATATTGGAAAAGGCAAAATTCTTTTCTATTCTTCTAAGAAGTCTCATGTTATTTTATACCTTTCTAGGAGATATTGAGCTTCAGTTTCACACAAAAAGACAGGGCAGTTGTTCCTCATTTTGGAGGGTGAGTAGGCCTTGACTTGGTGCTTGTCTTTGGAGTGAAATTTGAACCCAAGACCTTGTAACACTTGCTACTAACCAATGACTTACTGTTTAATTAATGTACTATCACCAGTGAAACGGAGTCAGTAGATTTTTGCATTGCATAAAGGCGAGACAAAGTGGTGTTAGATTTGAACTTCAGGCCACATATCCACATGCAGTATTTGACTCTCATTCATGCTCCTTCTCAGTTACTTTTCTGTTTATTTATCAAAGTGCACTGTAGATAAACTGTTCATCCTGCTATTCCCTAAAGTACCAGGTGCTCTCCCCTCATTATTAGCTCACATTTGCGACAAGTCAGGCTGCATAAAATCTTTGAGATGGTGTGAAAGAAAAGGCCAATTAATTCCATATGTCTGAAGACTCTTAATTTAGAAAGGCCAGCCCTAATTTATCATAGATTCCTACATTAGGGAAAAATTGCATCTAAATTTTGAAAAGAATTATTTATCACTTTTGTGCTGTTCTTCTTTTCACATGTTTGCTCCATGCTGACTGCTAATCAGGTTTAAAGCTTTGCAATGGGTCATTTTCATGTTACTGAACGTGCAATACCATTTGGGATAATTTGAAGGTTGTGGGATGGGATAAGATCTCTTGCATTGCTGCATGATATAGTTTTCAGATGATATAGATTATCAATCAAAATTACTTGAGAGAGCCACTCAAATACTTGTTTTATTTTATCCACACTGATAAAACCTTAGCCTTAATCTTGATAACTTGAGTCCAATGTATGCATGCACAATGCTAAACTGTATTAGCATCTTGGTTTATAACCAAAGAAGAATCAATAACAATTTATTTAATTAAAATGCAGGGAATTATTCCTTGTGGTTTCATAAGTTGACAACATTGTCTTGCTGCAATCACTTTAGTCTTTATCAGGGCAAGAGAATGTATAGCAGTGTTGGCTTGTATCCAAAAAACACCTCAAATATCAATTGCTTAACAAATTTAATTTTCTTTCTTTGGCTTGGCTTCGCGGACGAAGATTTATGGAGGGGGTAAATGTCCACGTTAGCTGCAGGCTCGTTTGTGGCTGACAAGTCCGATGCGGGACAGGCAGACACGGTTGCAACGGTTGCAAGGGAAAATTGGTTGGTTGGGGTTGGGTGTTGGGTTTTTCCTCCTTTGCCTTTTGTCAGTGAGGTGGGCTCTGCGGTCTTCTTCAAAGGAGGTTGCTGCCCGCCAAACTGTGAGGCGCCAAGATGCACGGTTTGAGGCGATATCAGCCCACTGGCGGTGGTCAATGTGACAGGCACCAAGAGATTTCTTTAGGCCGTCCTTGTACCTTTTCTTTGGTGCACCTCTGTCACGGTGGCCAGTGGAGAGCTCGCCATATAACACGATCTTGGGAAGGCGATGGTCCTCCATTCTGGAGACGTGACCCACCCAGCGCAGCTGGATCTTCAGCAGCGTGGACTCGATGCTGTCGACCTCTGCCATCTCGAGTACTTCGACGTTAGGGATGAAAGCGCTCCAATGAATGTTGAGGATGGAGCGGAGACAACGCTGGTGGAAGCGTTCTAGGAGCCGTAGGTGATGCCGGTAGAGGACCCATGATTCGGAGCCGAACAGGAGTGTGGGTATGACAACGGCTCTGTATATGCTTATCTTTGTGAGGTTTTTCAGTTGGTTGTTTTTCCAGACTCTTTTGTGTAGTCTTCCAAAGGCGCTATTTGCCTTGGCGAGTCTGTTGTCTTATCTCGTTGTCGATCCTTGCATCTGATGAAATGGTGCAGCCGAGATAGGAGATAGGAGATAGGCCAAAATGTTTGGCCTGGAAGTCAGCCTGAAGAAAACTGAGGTCCTCCATCAGCCAGCTCCCCACCATGACTACCAGCCCCCCCACATCTCCATCGGGCACACAAAACTCAAAACGGTCAACCAGTTTACCTAACAAATTTAATTACATTTTAATCATTAAAACAAGGCAAATTTATATCTATTCCCTCAACATTTCGCAATTGTCCCTTTTTGACCACTCGACTCCACAATCACCTCATCCTCTTTAAATGTATTTAAAACAGATGTGACTGATTATGTTATATTTTATATAGATATGCTTTATGAAGATAAATTGTGGGGTTTTTAGTTAAGCCACACACAGATACAAACTCTTCAAAGCAGATCTCATTTAAAAATCTGGAGCTTGGCTCAAGTCATACAGTCCAGGCTCTGAGTGCCCTTGCAAAAACTTTGAAGAATGCCTAGAAGGACTTCACAAGTAGGTGTTAATTGGACATGCTGTGGAATAATGGATTATTGTTTTGGAAAGCAACAGATAAATGAACTCAGAAGATTGGGTCTGGTGCTGCAGTCTGAGTGCAGTTTGCTGTTGTAAGAGGGTCATGTGGTTTTCTCTGAGAGAGAGAGAGAGAGAGAGAGAGAGAGAGAGAGAGAGAGAGAGAACATTTAGTTCTACAGTTCAGTAGCAGCAGCTGGGACTGGAACATGACAAGCTTGTGGCAAGTTTCTTCAGTAAGACAATGAAGTGGCTAATCAGAAGGAATCGGTTGTGGGTGTCCAACGAGCAACAAATCTCTCTCTGACAACTGACAAGAAACTTCCTGAGCAGTAACCATTTACCTTTCAAGCACTAAAGCCTGGTGAAATTCATAAATGTTAAGTTCTGTGCACAGAATAAGAATTGCCTGCAACCAGTGAACTTGAAGGAGTGAGAAGTGACATTGGACTGTAAATTAAAGAACTTTTCTGAACTTGTGTATACATTACATACACGTGCTCTTAGAATTAGAAGGAGTTAAGTTAGGTTAAATTAATAGTAATAAGTTAAAGTTTGATCCTGTTTTTATATTTAAAAAAAATTAAAAGTAACTTTTGTTTAAGTACCCATTTGTCTTGGTGAATTTCTATTGCTGCTTGGTTTTGAGGTCCTGTGGGGCCATAATACAGGCTAATGATACAAATAGGCAGTTTTGAGGAAGTTGAGAGTCTACAGAGGGACTTGGATCGGTTGGGAGAATGAGCAAAGAAGTGGGAGATGGAATACAGTAGAGGAAAGTGTATGGTCATACATTTTATTATAAGGAATAGACTATTTACTAAATGGAGAGAGAATTTTAGAAAGTGGAGGTCCAGTAGGACTTGGAAGTGCAGAATTCCCCAAAGATTTACTTGCAGCTTGAGTTAGTAGTAGGAAGGTAAATGTAATTTTTGGATTAATTCCAGAGAACTAGTATATAAATGCAAATATGTAATATTGAGGTTTCACAAAGAGCACCTTTGGAGTATTGAGAGGTTGATATCAAAAGAAGGATAAACTGGCATTGGAGCAGGTTCAGACGAGGTTTACGAGAATGATCCCAAGTAAGAGAGGGTTAACATATAGGGAGCGTATGATGGCTCCAGGCCTGTACTCACTGTAGTTTAGGAGGTGGGATCTCATTGAAACATTGAAACATCTCATTGAAACAAGGCTGGATAGAGTGGTCATGGAGAAGATGTTTCCACTAGAGGGAGAGTCTAGGACCAGAGGGCACAGCCTCAGAATAAAAGGATGAGGAGAAGTTTCTTCAGAAGGTTGTGAATCTGTGGAATTCCTTGTCACATGCGGCTGTGGAGGTCAAGACATTGGGTATATTTAAAGCAGAGGTTGATATGCTCTTGATTAGTAAGGGCATCAAAAGTTTTGGGTAGACGGCAGGAACATGGGTTTGAAAGGGAAAATACATGATTTGAATGGCAGAGCTGACTCAATGGAGTGAATGACCTAATTATGCTCCTGTATTTTATGGTCATATGGTCTTAAGTCTAAGATTTTCACCCAGTAAAATTCAAGTCAATACTGTTGGTTACAGGTATCTGGTGATCAAATATCAATTGAAGATTGATTATCTCATGCTTCTATTCGGCTGCATGATGCCATGTACTATCACAGAAACAGTCCCTTCACCTTCTGGTTTGGGTTCAAGTCTAATTTGAATCATGATTCAGCATTGAGCAGCAATGGTGATTCTTTTTCTCAAAGCAGAATTTAGTTTCTGGCATGATTGGTGTGGTGATGTCTTATAAACATAGGCACATTATAGAATTAGTTCCAGCATCATGGCCTGGTAGGGGGCATCAATACCTCTGGGCAGAAAGCCCTGCAAAAGGCAATGGACACAGCCTGGTAAATCACAGGCAAAACATTCCTCATCATCAAGAAAATCTACATGGAAAGCTGCCATCGGAGAGCAGCAGTAAATATCATGGATGTACACCACCCAGGACATAATCTGTTTTCACTACTGCCATCAGGAAAGAGGTATACATGCCACAAGACTCATACCACCAGTTTCAGAAGCAGTTGTTACCCTCCACCTAAACAACAGACTCATTTAAGTCCCATACTTTGCACATTATTTATTTTCTGAATTGCCCAGTTTACATTTCCTATATGTTTCTCTCTTTTGTATATATACTGGAATACCCCACTTTACGAATACTCACTTTAAGGAAATTTGCTTCTCTAAAGAAACCCGTGTTCACTTTTATGAAAGGATTTTAGCTTTTATGAAATCAGCAAGCCATTATAGAGGCTACATCTGCATCCCTAGGCGACCCACACACCACGAGCACCTCCTTCCCCTGGAATAAATGGTATATCATTGCAAAAGTATACATTTGTTTTCTGGTATATGTAAGACAATTAGTATTTTTCATAGATTTTTAAGCTCCTTTTTGTACCTTTGGTTTCATTTTTATAGATTCTTTCCATCTGTATATAGTTTATTGAATGTGTTTCATTTTTCTCTTTCCACACACATTCCAGAGATGTGCAGGTTGGTCAGTTAAGTAACCACAATAAATTCTCCCCAGCTTATAGGTAAGCGGTAGAATCAAGGAGGGGTAGGAAAAATTGATCTGAATGTAGGGAAAATAACATAGGATTTAGTGTGAATAAGTGATTAGTGGTTGGGACAGACGTGATATGCTGATATATGACTTGATGACCTCAATGTATATTTGCTGCATGTTTTGAAATATCCCCCAGGTCAAATAAAATCATTTGAGACTCATATTTATAAAGATGTTATGGATCAATTTTGTTTTTCCTCTTTCAACTATTAAGAAAAGGCTGATCTGATCCTCCGCAAGATTGGATTTTTATTAGACTCTAGCGATGAAGGCAAGATTGTATTCGAACTGAACTTGCTCTTAAATATTCAAATTTAAGCACCCCTCTGCAAATTATCCCTGCAGCTCAGTCAATACTTCCTGACCTGTAAGCCATGACTTTGGGAAGAACTGAATTTCGCAACAATGGTGCAGTTAATTGATTCAGAAATTGTCCTTTCAATTAATATACAGAGGTTAGAAAGGGAAGCGTTTTCAATGCTTTAACCAAAGTATATTCAGTTGTGTTTAACAATCTCAGAGCAATCTTCCAGTTTATTCGTTGTTAACTGAGTATTATTTCCTCATTATGATAAACCTAAGGCTACTGTGTCCAAATCTGAACAGCTTAGTACTTTGTCTCTTATTGCAAAGGCTATGTCATCAAGATTATGTCATACTGAAATGCTGGAAATGATCTAGTCTTGATCCTTGATCCTTTGATAATTAATGATGTTTAGAACAGGAGTGAACCTGAGGGCGAAATATGGAGGAGTCTGAAGCCCAATAAGATCAACATGTGGAGGATCTGCCAATTTCAATGGCAGGGCAGTTAATCTTTGCAAAGTTCAGACTGATAACTAAAACATTAATAATCTGGCTGTCGTGGAGCCACTGTTAATACTGTTTGTATGAGTATACCTGGACCGCCCCTTGCTGATTGTACCTGTGGCTCCTCCCCCTTGATTCCCCTAATAAAAGCAGCAACACCATATCCTCTTCTCAATCCGACGCAGACAAGTTGCACTTACTGTTCTCATGGGTCGTGCACCACGTTAGTCACTGCTTTGGTCCATTCACCAAAGCAATGGACATTTATAAGGCCAGTACCTGGCCAAGGTAAATGAAGTCTACACCAGGCACGTCCTTGCCACATGTAAGCAGAAACCTGGGGAGTCGATCGATGATTACCTTCGGGTCCTGTGAGACCTTGGACAGCCCTGCAGCTGCAAGGCTGCATCAACAGAAGAGTACACAGAGGAGCTGATCCGAGATGCCAGTGTAGCAGGCATCATATTGGATTACATTCACCAGTGACTGCTCGAACAGGGTGAGCTGAAGCTGCTTAAAGTCTTCAAACTAGCCCTCCGCAACGTGGACTCTTTCTCAACTGACAACATGGCCACCGCGTGGGGTACAAGGGCACCACCATCTTGGGATGTGGGATCGCAGGCCACCCATGTCCAGACTTCACTAGGGTTGCACCACTGGAGAACCCGAAGTGCTACTTCTGTGGCCAGCAAAAGCACCCCAGGAAGAACTGCCTAGTGAAGGACATGGTCTATTCTGGCTGCGGGAAGAAGGAACATCACACGAAGGTGTACAAATCCAAGCAACCTTCTAACCCAAGCAGAGCCACATGCGGGCAGTGGATTGTCCATCTTGGACAACGTCGCTTCTGACGGACAACAATAGCACCGTGGCGACTGCCATCTTGGATGCCACCATCTTACCAGACCACAAGCCAGTCCAGCGAATCAGACAGTGATGCTACTCTGGCTTCAGTCACACTCGACTAAAGCAGCCCTCATTATCTCACCAGGTCATTGATGGACATAGAGGTAAATGGGTACAAGACGAGCTGCCTGTTCAATAGCTGGAGCATGGAGAGCTTCGTTCACCCTGACACGGTGCAGCGTTACTCCCTTGCGGTGAGACCAGTGAGCTACAGAGTTTCCATGGCCTCTAAGTCCCACTCAGCAGAGATCACCGGCAGCTGCATAATGACGCTGACCGTGTTTAGAGGACAAAATTTTTAAACTCCTTGTTATCCCACAGCTCTGCGCGCCCATACTACTGGGGTTGGACTTTAGTGCCATCTTAAGAACATCACCATGGAATAGATGGGCCCCATTCCCGCCCCCCCCATGGTCTGCAACCAACAGTTTTTAAACTGCCTGCCCTCCCCTCCGAACGTATCCAACCAATAATCTGCGATCCACCCACCGCGCACAACCTACGGGCTCCCCGAATTTCCCCCCCCCCCACCTCTGTTCACCAACCTCACCTCCAACTGTAAGCCAGTCGCCACCAAGAGCAGGCGATGCAGTACTGGGGACAGGGCCTTTATCAAATTAGAGGTGAGATGGATCCTGACTGAGGATATCATCAAACCCAGTACCAATCCCTGCAGAGCTCAGGTGGTGGTGGTTAAGAGTGGGGAAAACACCAAATGGTATTGACTACAGTCAGACCATTAAGAGGATTACACAACTGGACACATACTCTCTCCCCCGCATAGTCAACATGGTAAAGCAAATCACCTAATATCGGGTATTTTCCACCATTGACTTAAGTCGGCAAACCACCAGCTCCCTATCCACCTGGAAGACCACCTGTGCACTTCATTCAAGGCAGATGGCCACTTCTACCACTTTCTGAGGGTCCTCTTCGGGAGATGAACCGAATGGTGGATGAGCACGGACTGCTGGCTACATTCCCCTACCTTGACAATGTCACTATCTGCATCCACGATCTGCAGGACCACAATGCCAACCTCTGGAAATTCCTCCAGGCAGCCAAAAGTCTTAACCTCACCTACAACAAAGAAAAATGTGTATTCCACACATCACGCCTGGCTATACTCGGCTGTGGGTTGGAGAATGGAGTTATTAGCAGCCTCAAAGCCCTGAAAAGGTGCCTGGGGTTTTTTCTCCTATTATGCCCAGTGGGTCGCCAACTATGCAGATAAGACCCACCCCCTCGTAAAAACCACCTCCTTTCCCCTGTCGGCAAAGGCCCACGAGACCTTTAGCCACATCAAAAGTGATTTGCCAAGGCCGCAATGCCCGCTGTGGACAAATCCGCCCTGTTCCAGGTGGAGTGCAATGCATCAGACTTTGCCCTGGCCATCGCACTTAACCAGGCAGGCAGACCTGTAGATTTTTTCTCCTGCATCCTCCAAGGCCCTGAGACCCTGCACTCCTTCATCAAGGATGGCCCAGGCCATCATTGTGGCGGTATGGCACTGAAGGCACTATGTTGCCAGCAAACGATTTACCCTGCGGACTGACCAACGTTCAGTCGCTTTCATGTTCAATAAAGGGTAAAATCAAGAATGACAAGATTCTGAGGTGGAGGATTGATCTCTCCACCTACAGCTGTGATATCTTGTACTGGCCCGGAAAGCTCAACGAGGCTTCGGATGCCCTGTCCCTAGGGACTTGAGCCAGTGTGCAGAGAGACCACTTACAAGCCCTCCACAATCAACTCTGCCATCCTGGGATCACCAGGTTCTTTGTTGTCATACCCACACTCCTGTTCGGCTCCGAATCATGGGTCCTCTACCGGCATCACCTACGGCTCCTAGAACGCTTCCACCAGCGTTGTCTCCGCTCCATCCTCAAAATTCATTGGAGCGACTTCATCTCCAACATCGAAGTACTCGAGATGGCAGAGGCCGACAGCATCGAGTCCACGCTGCTGAAGATCCAGCTGCGCTGGGTGGGTCACGTCTCCAGAATGGAGGACCATCGCCTTCCCAAGATCGTGTTATATGGCGAGCTCTCCACTGGCCACCGTGACAGAGGTGCACCAAAGAAGAGGTACAAGGACTGGCTAAAGAAATCTCTTGGTGCCTGTCACATTGACCACCGCCAGTGGGCTGATATCGCCTCAAACCGTGCATCTTGGCGCCTCATAGTTCGGCGGGCAGCAACCTCCTTTGAAGAAGACCGCAGAGCCCACCTCACTGACAAAAGACAAAGAAGGAATAACCCAACACCCAACCCCAACCAACCAATTTTCCCCTGCAACCGCTGTAACCGTTTCTGCCTGTCCTGCATCGGACTTGTCAGCCACAATCGAGCCTGCAGCTGACATGGACTTTTACCCCCTCCATAAATCTTCGTCCACGAAGCCAAGCCAAAGACGAGAGTTAAGGACATCAGGATAATAACCAAAAACTGCCAGGTCTGTGCAGAGTGCAAACCACACTTCTACCAATCAGACAGGTCACATCTGATAAGGCTACCCATCCCTTTGAGTGCCTGAGCATGGATTTCAAGGAGCCCCTGACCTCTTCGAATCTCAGCATGTGCTTCCTCAACATTATTGAGTACTCATATTTTCAATTTGCCATTCCCTGCCCAGAGATGACTGCTGCCACCATCATTAAAGCCTTGCACACCCTCTTCGGATACTCCTGTTGTTATTTTCATAGCCACCTGGGGTCCTCCTTCATGAGTGAAGAGCTGCGGCAACATCTGCTAGCCAGAGGTATCACCATGAGAAGGACCACCAGCTACAGCTCCTGAGGGAATGGCCAGGTGGGAAGGGAAAGTGCCACCATCTGGAAGATTGTCTTCTTAACCCTGAGGTCAAAAGGTTTACCTTTCTCCCACTGGCAAGAGGTCCTCCCCAAAGTGCTCCATGTAATCCCTCCTGTGCACCTCCACCTCCACCAATGCCACCCCACATGAAAGGTTGTTTCCCTTTCCCAGGAAGTCCACGTCGGGGACCACACTGCCATCCTGGTTGAACTCCCCAGGGCCAGTCCTGCTCCGGAAGCATGTGAGAAGCCATAAGTCTGTCCCACTGGTTGAGAGTCCATCTCCTCCACACCAGCACCCAATACATCTATGTGGCATACCCAGATGAGCGCGAAGACACTGTGTCCGTCTGGGACCTGGTGCAAGCGGGAGACCCTGGGACTCTGGTCGACCAGCCAGTACATCCACTCCTCATGATCATCCACCACATACTATGTCACCCAGCCCCAACTATCACAGTTCAGTCACCCCACCCACCAACCAGACTGTCCAGGAATCAACAGCCGAGCCACAGCGGCATTATGATGGTCACAATGGCAGACATCCCGACCGGACAGACTGAATTTGTGATGGACATGGAACCCACTTCACACCACCAGACTTCTTTTAAAAGAAGGGGTGAATGTGGTAGAATCACTTTTAATACTGTTTGTATGTGTAAGGCTGGCTCGCCCCTTGCTAATGGTACCTGTGGCTCCTCCCCCTGATTCCCCTAATAAAGGCGGCAATGCCATAACCCCTCAGCCCAGAACAAGCTTGGATCTCAGGTCAGCAAATGAGTCATGCCTTCTGTTTGTGGTAATAAAAGACTATCATTCAGGTAACTTCTGGTCTTTGGAGTTATTGATAATGCACCTCTGGCCAATGGTACAAGCCTGTAAGACAAGTCAAGTTTATTTTCATCTGGTTGTACAAGTATAACTCAACAAAACAGCGTTCTCCAGTCCTCTGAGCAAAAACATGCAGACACACAATAAGACATATCACACACACTGACAAATAATACATATGCAGAACAAGTATTACCTCTATAATAAATAAATATTAGTGCTTTTTTTTTGTAAATGAGAGTGCCTGCAGAGGTTGGAAGTTATGGATCCTTGATGGTACAGGTGGAGAATTGAACAGGACTGTCAGCAGGGATCAAAGATAGGCTTTGATACTCAATACTCAGGGCAAAGATGGGAGTATTACAGCCAAGGTAAATCTAACATCATCCCGAGAGCAGAAGGAGCATGATTGCTATACCTTCTGGGCTACAAGAGCATTGAAATAAAATGTAAAACTTCTTCTGGGCATAATCCTCTTTGCACTTGATAAGTGAATGACCAGGATGTGGGTGGGGGGGGGGGGGTTGGGGGGAGGTGGGGAGAGGAAATAACTTAACAGGAGGTAATGCTTGGGATTTTTGTTGATAGGATGAAATTCTAGATTAGGGCAGCACAGTGGGAATAGCTGTTAGCGCAATGTCTTTACAGCGCATGTGATTGGGACTAGGGGTTCAAATCCCATGCTGTCTAAGGAGTTTGTACGTTTTCCCTGTATCTGTGTGTATTTTCCCTGAGGGCTCTGGTTTCCTCTCACCGTTTGAAACATACTGTGTAAATTGGACAGCACAGACTCATGGGCAAAAGTGGCCTATTACTAAATATATATTTTTAAATTGATGTAACAGGACACATCAGTCCAGAAAATTGCAATGTGTTCAGTGGAGTACTATAAGGCAGATGAGAAAAATCAAAAGGAAATACTTTTTTCTTAATTCAGACACAGGTACAGGAATGAATAAATTACTCAAATATACTATTTAAACAAGAAAATCAAGCTCACACCATGAATATTTAAGAATTTTTAAATTCCATGTGTGTAATGATTTCTTTCATTTTATTACAATATTTCTCTTCCTCAGTGATCTCTTAAGCAGATGGTTCTCTGTGATGATTTGCTAGATGTTGCCAAGATGCATGTCCTTCTCTCTTCAGGACATTCAATTTTTCTGTGATAATCTTTTGGGAAAACTCCTTTATTTAATTGTTTGCATGGAATTTTGAACAGATCCTGACAAATTTAGTAATGGCATCCCCTGGGCAGCAATTGGTGTTCCTATTAAGAAAATAGGTTCACGTTTTGGTAGCCTAGATATCAACTATCTATTTATTCCTTTCTCCACACAGCATTGCATCATTGATCTGTTATGTTACACAAGTCAATTTTTCTTTTCTCAGGTTGTTTATAAACTTGCATCAAATATTGCAAATGATTTGGTTTCCTAAAAAAATGCATGGAAACATTAGGACAGTTAAAAACACAAGGCTAAACTTCAAAATATTTACTTTTTTTTTCCTTCTTGACAATTTTGCCAATTTTACAAGAGCATGTACAAATTCCAGAAGAACTATCATTTATGTTTTATTCTCAACAATCCTGAAACTTTTTTCAGGCCTTCATCTCTTTTCAGCAAGGACATTACAAATAGCAAGTTTGTATTGCTGGTAAACAACTAAGTGTAAATTTATTAAGGATGTTAATACTGAATTAGGTTTAATGCATGTTTACATACAGGCAGCACCAAGAACAAATAAAACTGGGAAAATGAAAAAAATCCTTAGCTGAGATCATTGTACATTTTATTAAATCTGTACCAGCACCCTCTGAACAACAAACTCATTCCTCCCAGTCTCTGATCTTCCTCCTTAACCCTTGCACTGTTTTCTCCTTCAAGAACTTCCAATTATAAATCTCTCTAATGGTGACTTTGAATTTATCACCTGATCAAGTCCAAAGTATTACCATTCATTTCAAAAGTATATCCACATATCACATTTGATTATTCTGACAATTCTATGTCCCATTATCATCATCCAATCAGCCATTAAAATAGTTTCCCTCCAATTACTTGAGCTAACTGCATCATTTGAATCACCTCTCTCGGTTCTGTCTTACACTCGAAAACCTTTAGACTCTTCTCAAGTTCTGGAAGAATTCTAATTCTGGAATAGTGCCTCACTGGATTTGCTCACTCAAAAACATGCAATTTCCTTAATCAATGATTAAATTAAGTCGCATTATCAGAAATATGTAATGTGAATATCAAGGATATTAATTTCTTTTTAAAAGGGACAATTGGTATTCAGGGAGAAGTGTCAATATTAGGAGTAAGGGAACAATAGATTTGCTGTGCTACAAGAATAATTCCTTGCTTTTACAAGGAAAGGTGATATGTGCAAAAAAATAACAGATGGCAAATCAAGTGGAGACAGAATATACGGTCTGCCTATGATAGATTTAACCTTTTAATTGGTGAATGTCAGGGTGAAGACATTGTTGAATGAGATGTCCAAAAATCATGTGTTTATTTGCCTCTATTTCTATGGATAGCTATATAATACCCGAGGTAGGATATACAGGTCAGAATAAACAACTAGTACTCAAATTTTACCTGCACCAGCTCTACCCTTTAAAGATATGTGTTTCCTAACATCCTCCCAGTGTCAATTCTGCATCCCTTGCACGAGGTACTGAGAGTGGCAATAATCCACAGTCTGCAGAGGATGTGAACCATTCCGATCACTATGTGACTGCCCACGTTGCCAAATGCCTTTTCCGCTATTTTCTTTCTTTTTAAAATATTTTTATTGGATTTAACATACAAGCATAAATACAGAATTGACAATTACATAATAATTCATTTGTACACAAGTAAGCATGCACAAAAAAAGGAAAAAAATAGATAAACTTACATCAATAGGTGTTTGTAATACCTCAAAAACATAATTGAAATGATCTATGCAACCATGTTAAACCCATTTGTTGCAATAACATAAAATAAAGGAGAAAAAAAACGAAAACAATTCTAATCTATCCCCTCCAATAAGTTATTAAGGTTAACTTATAAGTTAGTAATTTTTAAAATAAATCAGAAATGTGGAACCACTGACAACCCTCAGAGAACAGGCAATAATTGTTAATTCTTCCATTTATAAAAAAAATTCAAAGAATGGGCTCCACAAGTTCATAAATTGAAGCCTTAGATCTTTAATATTTGATCTAATTTTCCCTAAACTTAAATAGGATGTTACATCATATAACCCCTGTGTATGAGTAGGGGATGAATCATCTTTCCATTTCAATAAAATTGCTCATCTGGCTATCAACATGGTAAAAGTGAAAACTTTTTCCTGAGATAGCCATAGAAGTTTATCTGACTCACAAGAAAAATCAAACAAATCAATTAATGGGCAAAATTCCATATTAATCTTAAGAATCGTTTAATCTATTTTTAATGTCTCTGGTGATCAAAGACATTTTGAAACAAGTAAAAACAATATTTAAATAAGCACTGTTTAAAAAAAATAATTTATAAATACATTAAGCTGCCTAATAACACAGCGGAGAGCACAATGCTGTTACATTACCAGTGATTGCGAGTGGGGTTCGAATCCTGCACTGCCTGTAAAGAGTTTGTACATTCTCCCCATATCTGCATGGGTTTCCTCTAGGGCACACATGTCAAACTCTGGCCCGCGGGCCAAATTTGGCCCGCGATATAATTATATTTGGCCCGCAAGATCATATTAAATATATATTAGAGTTGGCCCGCTGGCCGTCGCGCAAGTATAGCACATGCACAGCAGCAAGTACTACCATAGTAGTTTATAGCACTTCCACAGCAGGCACAGCAGTCCACCGATATAGTTAACGGGAACGTTAATTAGATATTCACAGCGCCTAGCTCCGACGGACCCGCCGCCTAGCTGCGACGGACCCGCCGCCTAGCTGCGACGGACCCGCCGCCTAGCTCCGACGGACCCGCCGCCTAGCTGCAACGGACCCGCCGACTAGCTCCGACGGACCCGCCGCCTAGCTACAATGGACCCGCCGCCTAGCTACAACGGACCCGCCGCCTAGCTACAATGGATCCACCGCCTAGCTCCATGTGGCTGGACGTGGTGGGCCACCTCCGCGTCTCCTTGAGCTTCATCTGTGGGCGGGTGCTGCTGGCCATCGGACTTACCGCTGGGGTGGAGGTCACGGACGAGTTCCACCGTTCTCACAGTATTCCCGGTGAGATGGCGAGACCAGCGGGGACTCCTTGGGTTGTTGGCGGCGGTTGCGGCAGGCGGAGGCGGGGGCGGTGGAGGGAGGGGGGCAGGGGGGGATGCTGCTCGGGTTTGCTGGCTGGGCTGGGGTGGGCTCCCTGCAGACCTCCGCTCCCTGGCATGCTTCTCAGCAACGTGCGATCCTTGGCTTAAAGGCTAGAGAGAAATATTATTTATTGAATATTTTATTTCTTATTTGTTAATGCTTCTTCTGGAAAGAGTTTAACCAAAACTATTATTAAACATTTATTTTCATAAGAAAAAGTTTAACATTACATATGTTGAGAGCAAACATGCAGATGTTGTTGAAAATTTTCAATAAATATTTAGTTCGGCCCTCAACTTAGTCCAAGTTTTTAATTTTGGCCCTCGGTGAATTTGAGTTTGACACCCCTGCTCTAGGGTCTCCGGTTTCCTCCCATGGTTCAAAACATACCCGAGGTTGTAGGTCAATTGGGTGTAATTGGGAAGCACGGGCTTGAAAGCCAAAATGGCCTGTTACCGTGCTGTATGTCTAAATTTAAATTTAATTTTAAATGTAAAATTTTTGAATTTAAATTTAAATGTAAAATTTTTAAATTTAATAATTAAAAATATCAATTCAAATAAAGAAACAAGAACCAAAATATTTAAATTCCCTTTCCTTTTCTCTAAAGGTCTGCAAACTTATTCAAGTGAATTAGATTGTTGACTGGCATCAAACATCAGGCCAGAGATGAAGTGGTCCTAGCACTTCTGTTTAGACTGGATGTACAAGTATATGACCTCCAGAGTAACGCTGATATAAGTACTGCAGCTCCACTAAGTCAAGTTTATTGTCATTTGATTGTTCCAGTACAACCTGATGAAATAGTGGTTTCCAGTCCTTGGTGCAAAAACATGCAGACACACAACCAGACATAAAACATTCAGACAAATAATACATATGCAATACAAGCATCTTATCTATTATAAATAAATAAATATTGTTTGTACAAATGAGAATCTTGATGTTTATTATAAGCAGTTGCTTTGGCTGTTCAGCATTTTTACTGCCCTTGTGAAGAAGCTGTTCCTCAGCCTGGTGGTGCTAGATCTGAAAATCCTGTATCACTTCCCCAATGGGAGCAGCAGAAAGATGCTGTGTGCAGGATAGAAGGAGACCTATATAATTTTGCACACCTTCTTCAGACAATTATCCAAATAGATTATGTTGATTGGGTGGGGGTGGGGACGGTGGGTGAAAGGAGACTCCAGTGATCTTCTCTACCATTCTTATGGTCCTGTGGATTGACCTCCGATCCATTTTTCTGCAACAACTGCACCACAAGGTGGTACTGGTGGCCAGGACACTCTTGATAGAGCTCCTATAGAAGGTTGATACAATGGTGGCTGGTAGCCTTGTCCAGTTCAGTCTTCACAGGAAGCTCAGACTCTGTTGCGCCTTCCTGACAAGTGAGGAGATGTTGAGTGTCCATGTTAAGTGAACTCCAAGGAACTTGGTGCTCTCTGATTTTTTCTCTACTACCAAGTTGTTGATGTGTAATGGAGGGTGGTCATTCCAGGACCTCCTGAAGTCCATGATCATCTCCTTCATCTTGTCCATGTTGACTCAAGTTGTTAGTCTCTCATCATTTCACAAGATTTTCCACATCTTCCCTGTAGTGCGACTCATCGCTGTTGCTAATGAGGCCAACTACTATTGTGTCATCTATAAATTTGATGACACTGTTGGAGCTGGATCTGGCAATGCAGTTGTGGATCAGTAGCATGAACACACAGCCCTGAGGTGTTCCAGTGCTCAGTGGGACAGTGCTCGATATTCTGCTACATCCAGACAGACTGTCGTCTTTCCTTTAGGAACTCCAGGATCTAGTTACAGAGAGGGGTGTTGAGTCCTAGCAAGGACAACTTCTCCACCAGCCTCTGGGGAATGATCATATTAAACGCCAAACTGAAATCAATAAACAGCGACCTGACATATGAAGTGTCATTCTCCAGGTGGGCCAGGACAGAGTGAAGTGACAAAGCTATTGCATCATCTGAGGAACAATTTCTTCTATACGCAAATTGAAATGGATCCATGTTCTCTGGGAGGTGTGTTTTAATGTGTTCCATCACCAGACCCTAGAAGCATTTCATAATAATGAGGTTAGTGCCATAGGACAATAGTTATTGAGGCGTTATTGTCGTCCTCTTGGGCACTGGGATTATTGTGACTGTCTTAAACCCTGTGGGAATGATGGACTGCTGCAGTGAGGTGTTGAAGATGTCCATGAAGACCTCCATCAATTGATCTGTGCCGTCCTTCAGTGCCTGACCACATATTTGTCTAGTCCTGCCACCCTGTGTGGGTTCATCTTGAATAGGGTTATCCTCACCTTGACCACGACTATGCAGGGGGCCCATTCATCAGGGGGACACGGACCTCTCTTTGGCATCATCCTGTTCTGCTCATCAAACCATGCATTGAATTTGCTCAGTCTGTCTGGAAGAGAGGTGTCATTGTCCTTAATTCACAAAGTTGATTTGTGATCCATAATAGTCTTAATCTCTTACCACATGTGTCTCATGTTGCTGGTGTCTCACAGCTGTCTGTGGATCTTCTGTGAGTACCCACGTGAGAGTTCAGACCTGGCTGATCTTGGTACCGTCCTATCCCTGAAACAGCAACAGTCTGTGGTCTCAAAGGAGTCTTGCGGTGCCGACCCCTAACTCCTACCACCCACATCCTGCATCCTGATTTCCCTGCAAACTGACCTAGTTTGTGTGATCTTTCTTCTATTTTATCATAAAGAAACTTGGATTCTTTTATTACTTATATTTTCTAACTAACTCACAACCTAGTGGGACATATCCATTTTGTGCATCTAACGCAAGGTGGGATCTTCTGTCTCTGATGCCCTCTAGTGGTCAGGAGGATTACCAGCTCCTTTTTCCTTAAGATGTTCAATCAAGCAACATTACACAGTAATGCAGTATTCATTTCAATTTAAAGTTAAACAAACATCAACAGCACAAACATTTTTAGTGTGCAGTTCTTTGTCTTTTAGAGATTCAGCCTGTCAGGTGCTTTGATAACATGTGTGGATCTTCTCAACATAGGTGCTTGTGTCAGCTCCACTGGTCCACCTGTTTAGCACTGGTGGTGTTTCTTCTATTGCTGTACAGGCTGGATCTTCTGCATTTGTCAGTTCTTGCAGCATCACTTGTGCTTTCAGCAGACACTTTCAATTCCTCCTCAGTATTTGACCATCCTCTGTTCTAAAGGTGTAGGATCTTGGATTTACATCCTCCAGAAGAGTGGCCTTCTTGTCCCGAGTGTGGGAATCTCTGAGTCTCCATGTGTCATGGTGTACTAGTGGCCAGAAGCTTCCTGCTGAGTTGTCATAGTTTGCTTTTTTTGTTCTGTGCAGACACTTTTGTTTCCATTTAACATCTCTGTTCTTGTTTGGGTCTTCAGAGTAGGGAATTGTGGTGTGTAGCCTACGACCCATCAGGAGTTTAACAGGTGACATGCCATGTTCAAATGGTGAATCTCAGTAACTCAACAGAGCTAGATAAGGATCTGAGTCACTTTCTTATGCTTTCTTGAGCAGGTGTTTAACTATGTGAACTCCTTTCTCTGCTTTACTGTTTGACTGTGGATGCAGAGGATGAAGTCACATGTCGAAAATCATACTCCTCTGCAAAGTTCTGGAATCCTCTGCAACTGTAGCATTGTCATTGTCAATGTAGAAGATTTAAGGAGACTTGCAAAAATTGACTTTATGTATCTGATCATGCAGGCAGCAGACATGTTGGGAAGCAACATGATCTCGATAGTTTGCTAGCTAGTCAAAAACCAGTAGGTAATTCTTCCATCCAGGTGGAACAGATCAGTCCCAAATTCTGCCATGGCTCATCTGGTAAGTCCATTATGGTCATGGATTTTTTTGCCTGCTTTGCATTATGTTTCAGACAGCTCCCACAGCTTGAGACCATGTATCCCTAGCCAATAAACATCAGTTCTATCCCTCCTCTTGTATTTTCCATTCCAAGGTTCCCCATATGCAGTCACTGTAATTGAGGAATGATAATTCTGCTCTGTCTTAGTAGAAGCCCATTGACAACACTCAGGTCAGCTCTGATGTTGTAGTATTGCTGACATTTACCTCTAGGCCAACCTTCATTCAGATTCTTGATGACCTTCTGTAGAACTAGGTCCTTTTCGATTTCAGTTGGAATCTGCTTGGATTTCATGTCAGATACAGGAAGAGATTCAGTGATCAGGTTCACATGGAGTTTCACATCTGTCTCTGTGAACTTTTATTGTGTGCTTCACTCTGCATCATTGCCGTGGACAGTGCATCAGCTAGAACAATAAGTTTCCCTAGTGTATACACTAATTCAAAATCATAACTTTGTAGATTCATCATCAGGCTTTGGATTCGCAGCAACATCTCACTGAGGTTTTTCTTGATTATGGCTATTCATGGCTTGTGCTCTGTCTCTGCCACAAATGTTGGTAAACCATACACATAGCTGTGGAATTTCTCAAGACCATAGACCATACCTAGGCATTTTTTCCTTATCTGTTCACACATTGACATTCAGATGTGGTCATCGTCCTTGATGTGTATGAAAAACTAGTCTCCAATCTTCTTCCACAGCCTGAAGTAGGATGGCACCTATTCTATCCTTTGAAGAATGGCAAAAGTACTGGTTCTGTCATTGGAATGGTCTTCAGTCATCCCATTCTTCTTTGTGGTTGTCTGTCCACTTGAATTCACATTTCTCCTGTAACAACTTCTTTTAGATACATTATTTTGGAAGACAGGTTTGGTATGAATTTACTAATGAAATTGATCATTCCCAGTACACTCAATACACCCTTTTTGTCTGTGGGTCTGGGCATCTCTAGAATTGCTTTTATCTTGCTCTTGTCTGGCTCCACACCTGGCTCCTACAGCTTATCTCCAAGAAAGGTGATTTTCTTAACAACAAACTGATATTTTGCTCTGTTTAACTTTAATCCATACTTCTGGATGCATTGTAGCACTTTCATTGTGTTGCTCCTGTGTGGATCCCCATAGGATCATATCATCCGTGTACACACATACCCCATTTATGCCTTCTATGATGTGCTCTATTGTCCTGTGGAACACTTTTGGAGCTGAGAACATTCCAAAAGGTATTCTTAAACAGAGTATTGGCCAAATAGAGTATTGAATGTACTGTATTCTGTGCTATCTTCATGCAGTTTTCATTGCCAGAAGCCTTGGAATGCATCCATCTCTCATACCAACCTTTCTCTCACTTTCTTGTCAATAATTCCGAATACAATTTTATCATGGATCATTGAATCTTGCAGCAATCCAAAATTGCATGTTCTTGCTTTCAATTTTGTCTGTTAAATAAAGCATCAAAGCTCTCTCCCTGCAGCTGTGTGTGCCAGCGAAACAAGTACCTCTTGAACATTTTATATTTCTTAAGTGAGCAGTCTTCATTGAGCATCTTGATAACCTTGTTGAACTTGCCCTGGTCATCTGCCTTGGCAAAAATAAATGTGTTGAAAACCTCTAGTGCTTGAGGTCCCACCATGGTAAGTGGCCGTGGAATCTTCCATGCATCCACTTTGCTATCGAGTCCAATGGCTTGCAGAAATAGCATGAATCATTGATTGAGCAACTGCTGCTCATGGTTGACCTCAGCATTCCAATTCAGCGTCAGGTGGCTTCACACTTTCCATGTCTCCTGCTGATGTCCACTCCTGGTACCTTGTGATCTTTCTTCTATTGTGATAAGGAATCTTGGTTTCTTTCATGTTACAACTCATGACCTTGAGGGACACATCTATTTTATGCATCTAACCCAAGATGGGACATTCTATCTCTGATGCACTCCAGTGGTCAGGAAGTACTCTATCTCTTCTGAGTAGAAGTTCTTCACAACAAAGACATTGGTGCATGAGTTCTTGTTGATATAAATACACAGTCTCCCTCCTCAAGTCTTGCCAGAAGCAGCAGTGTCTCTGTTCCGAAGGAGAAATGGTATCCTGGAGCCATGTTTCTGTAATCACCAGTCTACGGAAGCCATGCAGTTCTCTCTGGTGAGATGCAGCCTCAAGTAATCCATTTTCTTCTCCAGTGATCTTATATTTGAGAGCAAGATCATTGGGAGCACGGGCCTGAAGGGGTAACCCTGATGCTGGCCCATTTTCCATGCTTCTTCCTTCTCCAGCAGGATTTCCGATAGTCTCCCACACGTCTCCCACAATCTGTTCTGCAGTTTGCAGCAGTATGTGTTCCCTGTTTCAGAATCTTACTGATCCAATTCGCTAATTTGAAAGTCCCGATTATAGATACAGCATAGTGGTTTTAGGATTTCACTGTTGTGAGGAGCTGAAGTGGCCACTGCAACCTCGTGTACTGCCATCTTGAAAACAAAAAAAAAGACATTCTGGTATACATACTTCAGCCAGCTAGTAGCTGTTGACTGTCATTGGCTAGCCTTCTGATCTATATAGTTCCATATGTATAAATCACAGTGCTTTGGAATTGATGTGGAAAAATATAAAGATCTCAATAAAGCTGCTGAAATATTGCTTATTGGGCAAAATGTCCAGTTATGTTTAATGCATTTTCACTGTTCACTCTTTTAAATAAAATCTAACTTTTTCAAAAAATAAAGTTTCGCTGCTACTATTGCTGAAAGTATGCAATTTATCTTGGTATCATTTTAAGTGAGTATTCCGTCAGATCAACAGGAGATAGGTAACCTGTTCAGTGATACAGGAAGGAACATGTGGTATCTGAAAAAAAAATTACAATCAAGGAAACATCAGGATATTTTATTTGCAGGGAAAGCTTGACTGGGATGATAGTTGCTCAGAGTAGTGCCTCTGTCATTTTTGGAGAATCATGAAGGACGGTTATCATGTCTACCAGATACTAATAAATGAATCTCACATTTTCGATGATCCAGACTGTACATTTCATTGCACTGATAGATGATGAATAGGTGCATTCTTCCATAATACCTTCAAACACATTGACCTGACTTTGCAGGCCAATAAGGAAGGTACAATTCTAAATTAACATGCATTGACATAAAATGAAAATATAAACAGTATCTGTTCTCACCAATGAGCCCAGTAATTTTATGCTGCCATTCATTTCAAGCTAACTTAATCCAAACTAAATCTATTCTCAAGATAGCTTGATGTGAATTAAATTATTTACTACAGGCTTAAAGGAATCTTTGCTCAACATTTGGCTTCTTTTGACAGTGAAAAAAAGAGGGAAAGTGGATTCTTTGACATTTCTCTCGTGTGTGAGATAGATAAACGTTTCTATTAAACAATCAGTCAAAGCTTTTGCTCTCTTGAAATGATTCCTCAATGATAAAGCCTGTTTAGTTGAACACTTTAAAAGATCCATGCTTGCAGACAATTCACCTCAAAGGTTTTTGGCCCCAGAAGTCTTTGCCAGGGCCTCAGGGGTACACACACTGTCACATATAAATAGCTATTTAGTTGGCCTGCATTCCACTGGACAGCTTATTCACACATTTGATTAGTGAAGGTCTTATGTGAGTGAATAATGTGAGAACAATCACTAATAAACAAAATTAATTTAATATACTCCTTTAAATGCAAAATAAAATAGGATAGTCTAAAGATTTGGAAAGTTGCCAAATTTCCCATCTCCCAATCTCTTGAAAACCTCATTTTAACTGGATTTCTGTCCTTTTGATGGCTTTATTCACCCAATATTTTTCCTCTGCAATTCTTTCCAGTTTAGTTGATCACTGACTAAGGGTTGAGAGTAATTACTCTCACAGGATTTTGTGGCCAACTGAAACAACTCTGGATAAAAACTGTATCACTGCGGACTCAATCTATTACTAGTTGGCCTCAAATGAAGCTGAAAATCCGAGGACAACAACACAACTGTACCTCATGATTGGAGTGATGGGTGTATCGAGAAGCCATGTCCAAAGACACATAATTGACACTAACAAGATCTCATTGCAGTGATGGGACATAGAACAGAATATTACAGCTCAGTACAGGCCTTTTGGCCCTTGATGTTGTGCTAACCTATATATTCCTACCGAATAAAAAGTACTAAACCCTTCCTATCTCATGACCCTCTTTTTTTTCCATCCATGTGCATAAGAGTCTCTAAAACGCCCCTTATGTTTCAGCCTCCACCACCATCCCTGACAAGGCATTCCAGACACACACAATTCTGTGTAAAAAAAAACCCCATCTCCCCTAAACTTTCCTCCCTTCACTTTGTAGAGATGTACCCTGGTGTTTGCGATTCCTGCCCTGAGAAAAAAGGTGCTGGCTGTCCACCTTATCTATGGCTCTTAGAATCTTGTAGACCTCGATTAAGTCTCCTCTCATCCTTCTGTGCTCCAGGGAGAAAGATCCCAACTCTGATAACTTTGCCTCTTAAAACTTGTTTTCCAATCTTTATATTTTTCCACATCAATTCCAAAGCACTGTGATTTATACATATGGAACTATATAGATCAGAAGGCTAGCCAATGACAGTCAACAGCTACTAGCTGGCTGAAGTATGTATACCAGAGTGTTTTTTTTTGTTTTCAAGATGGCAGTACACGAGGTTGCAGTGGCCACTTCAGCTCCTCATAACAGTGAAATCCTAAAACCACTATGCTGTATCTATAATCGGGAATTTACCAGGACCAGAAGATCCTGGTAAATCTTCTCTGCACCCTCTTCATAGCTTCCATATTCTTCTAGAACTGAACACAATACTCAGCAATTTGTAGAGTTGCAACAAGACCTCTCGACTCTTGAACACAATACACTTATTAATGAAGCCCAACATCCCATAGGTTTTTTTAAATATCTTATCATTCTTTGCAGCAACCTTGAGAGATGCATGGATTTGGACCCCAGGGTCCCTCTGTTCCTCCACACTGTTAAGTATTTGACCATTAGCCTTCTACTTTGACCTTCCAAACTCCATCACCTCACACTTATCTGTATTGAACTCCATCTGCCACTTTTCCTCCCAACTCTGCGTCCTGTTCATATCCTTTTGTAACCTACAACAACCTTCAGCACCATCCACAACTCCTCCAACCTTCGTATCCTCTGCAAACTTACTGATCCATCCTTCTGACTCTTCATCTAGGTCATTTATAAAAATCACTAATAGCAGGGGTCCCAGAACTCCACTAGTCACTGACCTCCAGGCAGAATACTCTCTGGTTTCTGCATGCAAGCCAATTTTTAATTCACATAGCCACATGCTTAGTGGATCCCATGACTCATGACATTCTGAACAAGTCTCTCATTGGGGACCTTGTCAAATGCATTACTAAAATCCATATAGACCACATTTACTGCCATACCTTCCTAATTTCTTTTGTTACTTCCTCCAAAAACTCTATTAGGCTTGTGAGGCATGATCTTCCCTTCATAAATCCATGCTGACTATCCTGTACTTCTCCAAATGCTCATAGATCCTATCCTTAAGAATCCTCTCCATTAGTTTGCACACCACTAACACAAGACTCACCAGTCTTCCCAGAATTCTCCCTATTACTTTAAACAAGGGGACCAGATTTGCCATTCTCCAATCCTCTGGCACCTCTCCTGTGCCCAAGGAGGACTCAATGATCATAGGCAATGCCCCAGCTATTTCTTCCCTCCCTTCCCACAACAAACTGGGGTATATCATGCCTGGCCCTGGGGATACATCAATCTTAATGTTTTTATGAAAATCCAACACTTCTTATTCCTTAATCTCAAAATCATCTAGCACATAAGCCTGTTCTATTCTGACCTCAACCTGATCAAGGTCCTTCTCTCTTGTGAACACTAAAGCAAAGTATTCATTTAGGACCTCCCAATCCTCTTCTGCTTCCAGGCACATATTGTCTCCTTTATCCTTCAGTACACTCACATTCATTCTCATCATTTGTGGGAGCCCATGGTCATTCCCTTTCCTTTACATTGCCAACAGAAACAACACACAATCAGAAGATTTACAACTTCTATGCCAACAACCTTTGCCTTCTTTCTGAAATTTCAAATTACTTCTCACTGAAGTTCCTGGTTGCATCTTTTTTTGTCTCTCAAACCCAAGGTTCATCTCTCTCTCTAATTCTTCCTTCTGATTTTTCATTTGTATGTTTCACTCCAGCATCTATTCTTAAAATAGAAGTACATGTTAATGTTAGTTCTGATATTTATGTTGTTCAGTTGATCATTTGATTTCTCCCTCTCCTCCATTGCCTTTTGCTCATCTGCCATGATAATTTCTGATTGTCTCCATCCTTTTTCAAAGAAAATTTAAGATATCAACTCTTAACATCATTGCAATGATCATACTTTGACTTCAAAGTTCAAAATTCACTCTTGGTTAACATTTCCTTTTCTGATGCTCCAGGCAGGGCAAAATTTGACCATTTCGCCCCTGCAAATGACTTGAATGAATCACATTCAACCACTCATTCTTAGCAATCAGCTAACTAATATTGAAAACTTTTGTTAACTCCATTCCCATCTACTAAACTCCATCAGTTGACCCCAGAATTGGGCTTTACTGTTTGTTAACCATTGCCTGCCATGTTCTATCAACTGACCTCTCGTTCGGTTTGGTTAAGAAACATCCTAATGAAATTACCTTACAATGGTTTCTTCTCAGTCCAGTGGCTCCTTTTACTTTTCTAATTGCTCATCAATGTCAATCAAGTAGCTATTCCTTTTAATAGAATAAGAATATTTAATTTCTTTTTCTGTCAAAACTGGTACTCCATTTTGTCAAACCTGGTACTCCATTTTGCCAATCATGCATAGTTATTATGTTTTTCTTAAGTAAATACAATTAGGGTCTAGATTTCAATCATTCTAACACATCTTGTATCTTGTGATTTCTATGTTGAGATATTATATGGAACATTATTGAAAAGGTAGAACCTTTATATCCTTTCAGCAATTGCTTTCTCTTTTATACTTTATTTAAAATAAAACCACTTAGGAAATATATTACAATATTTCAAACTTAATCCAAATACATGTTGTATTTTATAAAAAGAAAAAAGAGTAAAGAAATACAAATAAAAATCTCCGATCAATCCCCCCACAACCCCTCCCCCCACAACCCCCCCCACAACCCCTCCCCCCACAACCCCTCCTCCCACAACCCCTCCCCCTACAACCCCTCCCCCACTACCCCTCCCCCACTACCCCTCCCCCTACAACCCCTCCAAAAAGAGGGACAAGAAAATAACAACAGAATTACTTCATTTTCCGATACTTTTAAATATATATAAATATTTATAGAGGCCTATAAGAGAAGGGGAATATTCAAAATTTATTTAAATTTTAATATAGTTTTTAAATATAGACTCCATACTTTACAAAATGTATGTTGTTTATCTCTTAAATTATAAGTAATTTTCTCAAGTGGAATACAACTAGCAATTGCTTATTCTGATCTCATGTGAAAGTTGTCCTTTGAAATGAATTAGTGATCTGTTTTCATCCAAATATCACATTTGCTCACTTCATTCTCCAATGGCAAGTTTTGTGATCTTCACAAACACTCGTCTTCTATTTTAGTGATCATTACATTTGACCTCTGTCACAAATTGGAAGAGACAGACTGAAGGGAATGCAATAATAAGGTAAATTAACATCTGATGCCAAAACTGGAGACTTTTGTGGCGATTGAAATTTACAATGTGGTTAGTGAATCCAAATTACATATCTGATGTGACATTCAGCAGAAAAGAGGAAAGTAGAAGGTTGTGGCTCTTCAGTTCAAGAATAAAGGATGGTTGAACAAAAGTAGACTCTCTCTGAGGAATGGAAAAGTTATATATGGAGAAGCTACTTATAATATTAACTATTTTGTGTCAGTTATCTAATTGTTGGCCATAGTCACTAGGTTAGTCAGCATAAGAAAAACAACTTAATTAGTTGATTCCAAAGTCAGCTACTAATTTCCATTTATACTGCATTAATCTTTAGCTTTAGACTGTTAACTGAGAAAAATATGAATTTAAAAGTATTAGCTGCTGAACTGTCAGGTAAAATTGTCCTTAAAAAAGAGCAATTTCTTAAACATAACTAACTGACAGGATTGCCTTAATTGTAAAGATAAAAATATCATTAAAATAACCTACTTAAAAGCTGAGAATTATTATATAAGGATTATAAACAAAGGTTCTATAGCCAAATTATGGAGAAAAACATTTGAAATGAAAGTACTGGAAAAGGGAACAACTTATTCAAAAATTCCACACGTGGAATATATGGCAGATTACAGAAGTGTAGGGGCTGTCAAATGAAATCGGAAGTCGAACATTGGTAGGATCTATATTGTTAATGATAAGTATGTGGAGTGTGTTGCAGAGCAAAAGAATCTGGGAGTACATCTCCAAGGTACCCTGAATTTGGAGTCAAAGATAGATACAGTGGCTATAAAGGTTTTGGGCACATTGGCTTTCAGAGTATTGAGAAAGGAAGTTGAGAGGTCATGTTGCAGTCCTACAAGATGTTGGCGAGACCTTATTTAGAGAATTGTGTTCAGTTTTGCTCACCAAGTTGGATATTTTCAATCTGGAGAGGGTTAATAAGGATATTGCTAGGATTTGGAGACTGGGCATTAGGGAAAGGTTGAGCAGGCTAGGGCTTTATCGTTGGAGCTCAGGAGGATAAGGTGCGATCTCATAGAGGCATACAAATTCATGCAAGGAATAGAGGCAAACACACGTAGTCCTTTTGGAGTTGAGAAACCAATAACCAGAGGACACAAGTTTAAGGCAATGGGGAAAGATTGAATATATACCTGAGGAGTATCATTCAAGTTTATAATCCAATTGCACAAGCATCACCTAGGGAATCAATATTCTCTGGTCCTTGTTGCAAAACAAGCAAACACATAATCAGATATAACACACATACAGACAAGCAATACATATGCAGGACAAATAAACATTAATCAAAAAAAAAGTTTGATAAAAAGGTAGTGTCAGATTTTTAGTGTGAGCAGATCGTTGTGCAGCATTCTCAGTGTCCGTTGGAAGAAGCGGTTTCTCAACATGGTGGTGCTGGCTCTGATATTTTTGTATCTCTTTCCTGACAGAAGTAGCTGAAGGATGCTGTGTGCAGAGTGGTAGGAATGGTCAACAATTTTGAATTACCTTTTCAGTCAACAATCCCAGTAGATCATGTTAGTGGAGGAAGGGAGACCTCAGTGATCCTCTCTGTCACTCTTATGGTCCTGAAGATTGACCTCAGATCCAATTCTCTGCAGCAACTGTACCACACTTTTATGTAGCCAGACAGGGCACTCTCAATAGAGCTCCTGTAGAAGGTTGACAAATGATAGAGGTTGGTAGCCTTGCCCGCTTCAGTCTTCTCAGAAAGTGCAGATGCTGTTGTGCCTTCCGGACAAATGAGGAGATGGTGTGTTCATGATAGGTCACTAGTTAAGTGGACTTCAAGGAACTTGGTGCTCTCTATTGTCTTCATTACCAATTTATTAATGTATAGTGAAGAGTGGTCATTTTTGGTCCTCTTCCTGAAGTCATGATCATCTCCTTTATCTTGTCCTTGTTGAGATTTGGATTTTATTCTCACATCATATCACAAGATTTTCACCTCTTTGCTGTAGTGCAACTTAACATTGTTGCTGATTAGGCTAACTATTATTGTGTTATCTCAGCATGATGGTGTTCGATGTTCTATCAGTCCAGATGGACTGTGAATATTTCTCTTAGGATGTCCAGATTCTGTCTTAAATCGCTTCACTTACTCCCGTAAAAGGTCCGGAGGAGGACTGACTGATCGAACTTGCTCCATCTTCTATCCGCCTAGTGAGCAAATTCGCTCCACCTCCTCTATAAAATAATTGGAACTGAATGGGGCTTCAAAGGGAATAATTACATCGTGATGACACTGTCAGCCTGCAACCCAAGAGCACTAATTTTAAAAGAACCCATATGGTCAATAAAGGCAATTACGTTGTACAGAAGATCTGCCTGAGCCCAAAGACTGCTTTCACAAATCTTCACTAGTGCTCATACCTACTCTTCAGTCATCATTTTCAGTATAGGTTGCTTTCCTTTCTCGGCACATATGTTTGACGTCATGGTGGCGGGCGGCCCTACTGCACTTTTCTCCCCACCTCCTTTAGCATTAGAAGCGGACTCATAATTCACCCCTACATAAAAGCACCACAAGATTCACATTTTTGGTCATCAGCATAAAAGGTAAATTTGCCTTTTTAAAAGAAAAACTTGAGCAGGTGATTACACACACTTTGTATACAAAAACTCCTACAGAGAGGAATGTTGATTCTCAGTGAGGACAACTTATCCACCATTCGATGAACAGAAGCCTGGCCTACAAGGCATTATTTTCAAGATGAGTAAGGATGGAGTGGTGGGTCAAGGCTATAGTATCATCAGTAGAGGAATGGTTTCTTCTTAAAGCAAATTGAACTGGGGCCAGTGATTCTGGAAGGTGCGCTTTTATGTGTTATTTCACCTGACTCTCATTGCAGTGAATCATTGAGGCCTAAAACTGTCACTCTCTTTAGTACTGGGATTATGGTGACTAACATGAAACCCACAGAAACGATGGACTGATGAAGATGTCTGTAAAGACCTTCATCAATTGGTCTGTTCAGTTCTTTAGTAACCGACCAGACTTGTTGAGGGTTCACCTTGGATAGGGTTCTCCACACCATGGCCATGGATACGCATCAGAGGAAATCAGAGCTTTCTTCAGCCAGTTTTCATTGAACCACGCTTAGAAGATGTTCTTTTTGCCTGGAAGGAAGGTGTCATTGACTTTAACTCAAAGTTTTCATCTAATCTGTTATGATCTTGATCCCTTGCCACATGAGCCTTTTGTCGCTGATGTCGCAAAGCAATGTATGGATCTTCACTGTGAATCCATGCTTTGTCTTCCAGAATTCATCCTTGACTGATCAAAGTACCAACTTGTCTCCTGTCCTGAAGGCAGCATCACAAGGTCTGAGAAGTGTCTGGACCTTTGTATCCAACCATGGTTTCTGATCAACATTGATTGTAAAGCATCTGATCTTGATGAAATCCTCAATGGACTTGCTGATGTACACACTTACTGGGCTCATGACTGTAGTAGGTGGCCACCTCCCTGAAACTTTTCCAGTCCATGGTCTCAGAATAGTCCTGTTGTTCTGCTGTACCACCCCATACCCACACCATGTCATGATCTATCTGTGAACTGACTGGATTCATTTTGTCAGCAGTCTGTATGTTGGGGTGAGCAGGACAGATATGTGGTCAGAGTAACCAAGATGAGGGGCGAGGGGTAGCCTCGCACGCACCAGGGACATTGGTGTACATCTAAGCCAGGCTGTTCTCTCCCCCAGAGGCTAAGTTCACATGCTGTTGAAACCATGGTAAGACTGTTTCCAGGTTGGCATGGCCGGCTACAATCATGGCACTGTCTGGATGGGACCTTTCGGCTTCGCAGATGGCACTGTAAAACTCTTTCATGGCTTCACCTTCATTAGCTCAAGGCAGTACATAGACTGTGGCAATCAACATGGCTGACACTTCCCTGAGCAGGTAGAAGCATCTGGATTTCACCATCAGGTTTTCTATCTCTACTGAGCAGAAGGTCTTTACAACAGACATTTGTGTACCAGTTCTCGCTGATATAAATGCAAAGTCCCCCTTCTCGAAATTTGCCAGAAGCAGTAGCTTCTCTATCTGGCCTGAAGGAGATAAGGTCATCCATCTGAATCACTGAGACTAGAATAGAGTCTTGGAGCAATGTTTCTCCACCAGGGCACAGTAGCCCTACAGTTCTCTCCGGTTCAGAAACAACCTCAGATAATCCATTTTCTTCTCGAGTGATCTTACATTTGCAAGCAAGATCATTGAGAGGGCAGGACTGAAGGGGTTAACTTTCCATGCTTCTGCCTTCTTCAACAGCACTTCTGACAGCCTCCCATGCTTATCCCGTGATTTCCTCCACGGTGTGCTGCCATCAGTGTTCCCTGCTTCTGTAGGTTAAAACTGATCAATATTTTACCAATCCTATCTGCTGGTTTGAATGTCCAGTTCATATTTCTTATTTTCACAGGACATACTGGTTTGGGGGTTTCACCATTGTGAGGAACTGACATGGCCACTGCAATCTCGTGTACCACAATTTTTTTTTAAACCAAGAGGGTGATGAGTTCTTGGAATGGGCTGCTGGATGAGTGGGTTGAAGCAGGTATTAGTACAATATTTAAGAAAAAAATGGGAAAAGTACAGGAAGGTGAGATTAGTGTAAGTGGTACATTTTGGTCAGTGTGGGCATGTATCCATGCTATATGACTCTATGAATAATACCATCAAGGGAAGGCATTATCAGTGGTGTGGGTTCAAAGGATGGGAGTTTGAAAGAACTAAAATACTGAATTCAAAATGGTAGCACATTAGTATTCTCCAACTGAACCTCAATATTTGAGGCAAGTACCATTTTGTAAACTTTATAAATCTGTGACATCTGACATTTCATCTACAACACCATTACTTTGACCAGTTATTAAAAAGTATGATCTCACCTAAACCTCACTCTTAAAGAAGCAAAGTGAAAATGCAAGTATAGGACAATGATTGGAAATTCACTGCAACATTGATATGCAAGCATCTGCTGTCCTCACAAGAGCTCATGCTATACACAAATTTTAATCCAGATGATGGGAATAAAACACTGAAATGTTTCCTTAACAGGGCAGTTGATTTTAAATCATCATGAAGGGTGCATGCAAATAGTGAAAAGCAATCCATGACCAGACTGAATCCCAACTAGACTTGGAAATCTCTCAAGAAGGAATTAAATCTAATGTTAATTTTCTCTCATTCTTAAAAAAAAAATGATGCTGGGAATAAGGTGCATTCTCTTCCAATGCAACTTTATATCTGGAAGCTCTGTTCCTGTGGTGAACAGGCTAATGCCAGATGCAAATAAAACATTTCAATGTTGGAACATCAAGAATAATTTCCAGATTTAGACTACAGTTGAATTATTTCACCGATGGAAAAAAAAAGCTGTCTCGTGGCACTGTGGTGATTCACTGTCATGAGGTGATTCACCCTTCTAAACTAAAAAGAGCCAAGGTAGAATCACTAAGTGGATTCTGTCTGATCTGGATCACATTAAATAGAATGGATTTGGACCAGAATTGGGCATTAATGAGAAATTATGAGCCATCAGGAGCTGAAGTGTTCACCACCACAATTTATAAAGCTCATGGTTTGGCGTATCCTTCACCCTCCCTTCACTATCAAACCGAGGGTGAACATACCTAGTTGAATGAGTGTGGAATGGCATGCTAGAAGCAAAACTAGGCAAAAACTAAAGTAAGGTGCAAATCACCTGAAGGTACAACTCAGGAAGACATGAATACCTAATCACCGTAATGACCTACTACAGAATCCTACATGAAGTAGAATCTCCAAAACACCCTCATCCCCAATGATAGCAAGACACAGCATGAGAGTGCTAAAGACAGCATCAAACAGTCACCACCATCTTTAGCCAGAGGGCCAAGTCAATAATTCATCTGGTCTTTCCTCCCACTACCCATTAACACAGAAACCAGTCTTCAGCCAACTCACCTTACTCCATGTGATGTGAAGAAACAAAAATAAAAACACACAATGCTGGAGAAACTCTGTTCTATAAAGTACACTGTTTAACCTGCTAAGATAAAGAGGCCTTCATCAAGGTATGAAAATATGTCAGCAGGCATCCAAACAAAAAGGCGGAGGGGGGGGGGGGTTGGGGGAAGAGCAAAGTCCCAAAGGCAGGAGGTAATAGGTGGATAAGGAAGGGAGGGTATAGCAGTAAGCAGGACAGGAGGAATGACTAGGTGAATAGAGGGGGAAGAGAGAGCAAATTAGCAGAAACTTGAGAAGACAATGTTAATGCCACCCAGCTGTAAAAATAGGTGCTGTTCCTCCAATTTATAGGTGGTCTTGGTGGGATAGTACATGAGTATGGAAGTGGGGCACAGAACTGAAATGTTTGGCTACTGAGAGCACCTTCTCTGTCTGCATCAATGACATGGATATCCCAAGTCATCATTCTTCCCCCGCTTGCTGGTGCGCTCTCCCTCCCTTCTCCACTCATTACCTCCTGCCTTTGAGATCTTGCTCCTCCCCAACCCCTCTCCCCTTACCATTTTGTTTGGATGCTTGTTGATATTTTTCCATACATTGGTGAAATATCAATTATATATCTTTATAATCTCCAGCATTGGATTTTGATTTCAACCATGGTGTCTACAGACTTTAGTATTTTACTTCTGATGTCAAGAAGTAAATGAGAATACTGAATAAATCCAAAGATATAGGACCAAACAATAACCTGGCAACAGTGTTGATGACCCATACTCTAGAATGGACCACACTATCAATCAAGCTGTTTCAGCACAATTGAAACACTGACATCAATACAACAATGTACAGACCTGCTCAAATCCATACAATTCCAGGTATGCCATCTTAAAAAAAGTGAAGAAAGGTCCAAATTGCCTAATTTCAATTCAGACTACTCTTGGTCATCAGCAAAGTGATGAAAGGCATCAATTACAGTGCATTAAAATGCCACCTATTCCGCAACAACCTTCTATCTGATAGCTGGTTTGCATTTTGCCAGGAGTGCTTGGCATTAAATCTCATCATAATCAAGAGCTGAATTCCAGAGGTGAAATCAGGATGATTGATCTTGACATCAATAACCTGTGGCTTCAACGAACCATGTTAAAACTGAATAGTCATCACTCACACATAGAAAGATTGCTGTACCATGGCTATAGAAAGAGAGGATGCTACTGAGGGAGCGTTGACTGAGACGGTGTGGGTGGAAATTAGAAATAGGAAGGAAGCAATCACTCTACTAGGATTAGTCCATAGGCCCCCAAATATCCTTCAGGAACCGAGGAGCAGATAAGCAGGTAGATTTTGGAATTGTGTAGAAAATACAATGTTTTTATGGGTGATTTCAATTTCCTTAATATCGAGGGGCACTTCCTCACTGAAAGAAGTGACTGAATTTGTCAGGTGTGTTCAAGAAAGATTCCTCCTCAGATCACCAACTGACCACTCGCGTGGGGGAAACCTATCTTTAAACTCCCACCCACTTGTGCCCCTTTGTGCACGCACTGGCCCCAGCTCCAATGGTTCACTGCCAGGGCTGAGCCAACCATGGATATGCAATCAAGCTCCCCCGCAGACCTTCGCTAATGTGTCTTCTCGCACCCGTCCACATGCACAGTAATCAACGTGGCCTCACACAGCCTACTAACCTATGGTACACTGCTGATGCCCATGGGGACCAACGGGATTCTGCCCAACCAAAGGTAAGGAGCAAGCCTTTGGCTCTTACATTGCCCCTAATTATGATAAATATAATAATTACTATCATAAAGAAAAACACATACACAGAATATATCAATATGGAGATCTGAGGAGGGCAAGTTAGGCGTCGACCATGTCTGTTGACAGTTTAATAACATTGAACAAAATTTAAACAGTCTTTAAGCATTGTTAAATAAAGTTAGGCACCCTAAAAAAGCATTAAAGATGGTGAACATAGTTAAGAAATTGAATATTGTTGAACGAAGTTAAATATCATTAAGCCACATTAACTTTTATACCAATATTTTGTTAATAAGAATCAACCAAGATGGTGTCAGAGAGTCAGTAGATGCAAGGCAGAGCTTCCCAGGGTAAAGAAGTATAAAGACAGAAAAAAGAAGATCCCTTTAAAAAAAAATGTACAGGAATAAAGAAGACATCATGGATATCATAAAGAAGCAAAATAAAATGTGAAAAAACCCAAAAATTGTTGAACCGGGTCAGAAGAGAAAACAGGAGAGGATTGCCTTGTGCTGAGGAAGCCGACCTCAGGCCCTTGCAGGCATTGGCTGTGATGGTGGAAGGAGTGGAGCCCCAGAACACCCTGCAGGATGAAAACTCACCTGGTGGGGTGAGTGAAGATGGCTTTTCTGGAGCAGGAGTGCAAGGAGCCCTAGAGAAAGCCGTGAATGAGAAGGTGGGAGCACTATCGGGCAATCGTAGAGGGTCAGCAGAGGCCAGTGGGCAGCAGAGCCAATTTGGGCACAGAGAAGCGATGATGGTGGTGGCGGCAGCAACAGGAGAAAAAAAAACACTCACCTGGTAAGGCTGACCCATGCAGAGATCTAGAGAAGGAAGTGATGATGGGCACCGAGACATCGGGACTGGTGGGTTGTGCATCCAGGAAAGAGCTGGGATGTTGAGGATGGCAGAGATGTTGTGAGGCACGGGCAATGTCAGCCTGAGGAAAAGAATAAGAGTGAGAAGGGGATGAGGAGGAGGAAAGAAATGAACAAAAGAGAAAGGCAGGAAGGAAAGAAAGTCAAGGGAAAAAGGAAGCAGAGGGCTCAGTGTCCTCTGTCAGGGACATTATGGATGCAATCATCAAATGAATAATGCATTAAAAAATTAGAGGCAGGCCAGATTGCCATAAAGAAAAGGCTAGATAATTTAACCAATAGGGTGGAAGTTACAGAAGAAATAATAGAAAAAGTGGAAGAAAAGCTGGAAAAAGGTAAATTAAGATGGATATGTGGGGTAAAGAAAAAGAAAAAATATGGGAGAGAATAGATGGTCTAGAAAACTTCAGTAGAAGGTGTCACATTTGTGGCCCGAAATGTGAAGTTAATAAAACATTAAACACAAGTTTTATCAGGTAAACTTCTCAGTGGCTTTATTTTCCCGTTTCCTTTGTTCTCCTGCTTGTGTTCTTATCTCTCTCTCATACCACGTGACTTGCGGTACATCTCATACATATTCATTATCATGACATCCCTCCTTTAATCAGAAATAAGCTTTACCTTCACTTACCAATATCCCTCGGAAACATACAAACATCGTAACTAATGGTAATACTATAACTCAACTACATAAAATTTACTTCCTACAGCACTCATACATGCACTTTATGATACAAGATTAAATACTGTCCCAAAGTTCTTATTAAAACTATGGCACAAAGTCTTCGTATCGTTTGGGCACTTTCCGGTTTCGTTTCGGCCTGCCTGCGATATTGTCGTCGCTTCTCGGTTGTTCATTCTCAGCGTCGGAAATACTGCTTGCCACAGCTTCGGGTGTTTCTGGAGCTCTAGTCACTTCATCAGGAGTGCTGGTAACTGCCTCTGGAACATCATCAGGTCTCCCAGTTTCAGCATCTCGTATTGGCCTTTCAACCTCTTCGCTCGATGTATCTCTGGACTGGTACCTTTTTACACCTGATACATTTCTCTTATACAGGACTCCAGTCGGAGACTTGACTGTCACCATACTGCCACTTCTGGATACGACAGTATAGGGTTGATGGTAATAAGGTGTGTCTAGCTTACCACCAGTTTCATGCTTCACTAGAACATTATCTCCTGGCATGATGTCTGAGTACTTGGCTCCACGTTTTGAATCTGTGTACAGCTTTGCTGCACCTTTCTTTTCAGCATCGTGGTCCCTCATCTCCTGGACGTCTCGGATTTCCTTTATTTCTGGCATTTTTGTGCGGATTTTTCTCCCAAAAAATGCTTCTGCAGGACTTTTTCCAGTGGTTGCATGAGGCGTTGCTCGATAGACAGCCACATAAGATAGCAATGCTTCTCGCCAATTTTGTCCTTCAGCGTGTGCAATCCTCAATCGTTTTTCAAAGGATTGATTTTGTCTCTCTACTTCTCCGTTGGCTTGCGGCCATTTCGGAGTTACTTTATGATGGTGGATACCTGTGGTCCTCATGTATTCCGCAAATGTCTCTGAAATGAATTGTGGACCATTGTCAGAGTATAATGTAACAGGTAATCCATATCTTGCGAATATCTCTGCTAACGCTTGTATTGTTTTTTCAGTGGTTGTGGACTTCAACACCACGTACTCATAGTATCTGCTGTAGTAATCTATCACTACCATAATTGATTCATCCCGTCGGTAAAGGTCCAAGAAAATCAACAGCTACGTCGATCCATGGTCCTGTCGGGAGTTGCGTATTCCGGATCGGTTCTGGCGGATTACTCCTACTTGTGATTTGACATCCGTGACAAGTTTTAACAAATTTCTCTGCGTCTTTATCACAACCTGGCCACCATACCTTGGTTCTGAGGTTTTGCTTGGTACCAACAATACCTAGGTGTCCTTCATGCGCTAAGGATACGATCTTCGGTCTCAATCTTTGCGGTATCACCAATCTGCAACCTCTTAATACACACTGTCCGATGCAACAAAGTTCGTCTCTAATGGAAATGTAAGCCTTGTGAGTACACTTGTCCTATTGTCCACTCTGTATGCATTCTCTTACTTCCCTGAGTTCTGGATCACGTTCGGATTCTCTCTCGACCTCCTTCGTAGTCACAGCTTTTGGTGTCGCCTGAATAGCTACGAAGCGTACAAAGCTCTCTGTTTCTGTTCCCAATTCTGACTTGGATTGTGGACCACCAACCTTCACCAATCTGGACAGCGGATCAGCAATGTTTGCTTTCCCTGCAATGTGGATTACTTTATATTTGTAGGGTTGTAGTCTGAGTACCCATCTCTCTATTCTGGCACATGGTTTGGATCTAGGTGCATAGATCACCTCTAATGGCTTATGATCTGTGATGAGTTCAAATTCAATGCCATATAAATATGCATGGAACCTCTCACAGGCCCATACAAGTCCGAGTACTTCTTTCTCTGTCTGAGAGTATCTTCTTTCCACATCAGATAACGATCTGCTGGCATAGGCAATGATTCTTGGTCCTCCAGCATGCATCTGGACCAACACGGCTCCTAAACCAACCGGGCTGGCATCCGCTATGACTTTGGTTGATGCGCCGGATCGTAATATCCAAGATTTTTTGCATCTGTCAGGCTTTGCTTCAGCGCTGTGAACGCTTTCTTCTGCTCAGATCCAAAATGAAATGGTACACCTTTTCTGGTTAGTTTCCTTAGTGGTTCTGCCACTGTAGCAAAATTAGGAATGAACTTTTCACAAAAATTGACTAATCCCAGGAAACTCCTCACCTCTGTTGCGTTCTGAGGTGCACGTGCCTCTGCAATAGCTTTCACCTTGGCCTCTGCAGGGTTTAGTCCTTCCCGTGTAAGTCTGTGTCCCATGAAGTCCATTTCTGACACACCGAACTGGCACTTGTTTCCATTCACGGTAAGGCCTGCCTACTGTAGTCTAGATAGTACACGCCTCAACCGTTTGTCATGCTCTTTCTTCGTTGGTGCATGGACTATGATGTCGTCAGAAATGTTGGCAACTCCAGAAATGCCTTGAATCACTCGATGGATTTCATACTGGTAGATCTCCGAAGCTGCATTAATTCCAAATGATAGTCTCTTGTAACGATACAATCCACAGTGAGTCACAAATGTTGTCACATCTCGGGAACCTGGATCCAGCTCTAATTGATGATAGCCCCACTTCAGATCAATTTTTGAGAATACCTTGCTGGTAGTTAGTTCTTGAAGTACTTCCTCCACTGTTGGTATAGGGTGTCATTCTCTAATTATAGCTTCATTGGCCATTCTCATATCAACACATAGTCTTATGTCACCCTTTGGTTTGGGCACAATTACTACGGGACTGACCCATTGTGTTGAATGTTCCACCAGTTCAATAATGTCTTGTTCGATCAATTCTTTAATTTTGGCTTCGACTTTCCCACGAAGTTCAAACGGAGTTCGGCGCATTGGTTGTGCCTTAGGTTTGACCGTTTCATCTACCGCTAGCTTCAATTGTCGACCTTTCAGCTTTCCTACTCTTTGGAAGACTGCGGGGAATTCTTGCTTCATATCCTCGTATGACTGAATTGAATTGACACAAGCTCCAATATGAAATATTGCCAGGTTTTGCGCTGTGCTTCTACTCAGCAATGGTTCTCCCCTCTCTTCTATGACCATAAACTCTGCTTCGGTGTCACTACATAGTGTGCATTTAATGCATCTACCGCTTTCCGGAACTCATCCTTTCTTCCAGTATTCAAAAGTGTCTTAAATGTTTCCCGAACTGAGGGTCCTGCAGTGAAAAGAAGTAGCGCCCTCCTCTGCGCTTTTTGTTGAACTGTACCGGTATCTAGAAATAGGCCACGACTGTCGGCGTAGGATTCAAATTCTTCCAGCCATGCCTTCCACTTCACACTTACAGTGCTTGCATCACCCGTTGGGTCAAAATGAGCAATTCCACTATGTGTTAGAAAGTCACCGTCTGCCCCAGCCATGAGGAAATATTCTGAGACAAAGAGAAAATTCTTATTACCTTGAAGTTGTCTGTAATCCTCTGTAATCTTGTTTAGTCTTTAATTTTCTTCAAGCTTCTTTCATCCTTGTCGCCAATGTCACATTTGTGGCCCAAAATGTGAAGTTAATGAAACATTAAACACAAGTTTTATCAGGTAAACTTCTCAGTGGCTTTATTTTCCCATTTCCTTTGTTCTCCTGCTTGTGTTCTTATCTCTCCCTCATACCACGTGACCTCCGGTACATCTCATACATATTCATTATCATGACAGAAGGAACAATATTAAGATCAAGGGGGAGAAGGAGGGGATGGAGGGAAGAGACCCAGTATGGTTCTTTAAAAAGTGGATCCCTAACATGTTAGGGAGGGGAAAAATTGGGGATGATTTGGATATAGAAAGGGCCCACCAGTCTCTTGTACCACAGCTGAGTCCAAATCAGCAATCCCTCTGTCTGGTTAAGTTTCTTCGCTGCCAGGACAGAGAGAGAATTTTACAGGTGGCGGTAAGAGGAGTGAAAGAGAAAGGGGGTCTTGCAGAGTATGGAGTAGTGAAAGTCCTCTTCTTCCCAGACATTAGTGTGGTACTATTAAGGTGCAGAAGGGAATTCAAGCAGGTGAAGAAAAATCTTAGGCAAAAAGTGAGAGTTTACCCTCTTTCATCCTATGCTGAAGATAATAAGAGCAGGAGGGGAGAAAAAGTTTATTTTTATAGACCCTAATGAGGCAATGGACAATGTGGAAACCCTGTGACCCTCCCAAGTGTAAATATAAATAAGGGGAAAAAGAGGAATTGATGGAATTATCAATTGTATTTACTGTATATGTTATGATTATGAGGGTAATGACTTATTGTGTTACTGTCTAAAAATGATTGGTTGTTAAAATAAGAATTAATATGGGGAGCTCGAAGAGGGGAAGGGACTCGTCTGTTAGATGGGTGCATTAGGCACACCTCAAAATGACAGGGTAGTTAGCACCAATATTTCGAGCTTTGTGCCAGGAAGGTTAGGGGTGAATTAGGGGAGAGAAGGGGAAAGGATTAATTAGGGGTATTTTTTGTATTTCTTTGAATTGTAGGTTCTCGTTTTTTAAAGTTGCTTAGGTTTTGTTTGGAGCATTGTCATCTGCGCCATATGCCTATGGATGGCAAGTGGGATGGAAGATAAGTATCAGAGGAAATAAAGGAAGGGAGAGAAGACTAAGGAAGGGTTCTGGGTTAATGGATAATACAATTAAATTAGTAAGTTTTAATGTGAATGGGGTAAACAGACTGACAAAGAGAAAAAGAGTTTTGGCACATCTAAAAAATGCAGACAGACATGGTGTTTCTGCGGGAGATCCACCTTACAAAGCAAATGAAGTTAAAAAGGGGGTGGGTGGGCCAGGTGGTGATGTCCTCCTTCAATTCCAGAGCCAGGGGAGTGGCTATCCTGATAGGGAAGAATGTTCCATTGGTGGTCCAGGGTGTGGTTGTTGACCTGGCTGGGAGAATTGCGATGATGCATTGTCAAATATACTGAATCATGGACACTCATGAATATGTATGCCCCAAATTTTGATGACAAACAACTTGTACAAGATATATTCCTGAAGATAACAGAGGGGGATGAAAATGTCTTGAATGGAGGGGACTTCAATTTTTGTCTGAATTCTGTCATGGACAAGTCAACAAAGAAAATATCAAGACCAAGGATGGCTAAGTCCATCATGGCCTTAATGAAAGAGCTGAATTTAATAGATGACTGGAGAAGGCAGAATACGAGAGAAAAGGATTACTCTTTTACTTGAGACATCACAATTCCTATACCAGAATTGATAGTTTTTGACATCAGCCCAGTTAGAGAGTAGGATAATGGAGACCAAGTACATGGCTTGATTGCTGTCAAACTATTCACCCTTAATTCTGTCCATCATAATGCCAGATAAGCAGGCCATTGTATATCAATTGTGCCTGAACCTGTTGCTGTTGGGAAAACCCAAATTTTGTAGCTTTTTGGAGCCTAGATAGAGTTGTTCTGTGAGATGAACTGCCATTCTACTAACAATAATCTCCTAATATTGGACATTTTGAAGGCCTATTTAAGGAACCAAATAATTGGATATTCCAAAAGTATCAAAAAGGGGCACATGAAGCAGATCAATGAAGCAGATCAATAATTTGGAACAGGAAATGGCCCAATTGAGAAAAGATTATCAAAGAGCAGGTTTAGAAGAAAAATACAGGAACTTAATGAATAAAAATCTTAAATAGAATACACTGCAAGCATACAAGACCGAAAAGTTGATCTCAAGATGTAGACGACAGTATTACGAGCTGGGGGAAAGGGCCCATAAAGTCTTGTCCTGGCAGGTGAGGGTGGAAGAGGTTTCAAGAACAATCAATGTGATTTAAATGGGGGCAGGGAAGATTTCACATAAACCAAAGGAAATAAACAAAAACATTTAGAAAGTTCTATAAGAACTGTATAAATCAGAGTCGGGGGTGGGGTGGGGTGGGGGGAGGATCCCACTAAAATAGATTATTTTTTGTTTACATTGGAACTACCAAATTTGGATCAGGAAGATTGAGAGGGGCTGAATCCCCCCTTCTTGAGAGATTGAAAAATCCTTGGGTTCATTGTAGGCTAATAAAGCACTGGAGGAGGATGGTTTCCCCATGGAATTTTATAAAGAATTCAATGATCTCTTAATGCCCCTTAAGAAGGTTATGGATCAGGCTGCAGAGACACATACCCTCCTCAATAGCAATCATTGCTGTGATCCTGATAAAAGACAGGGATCCATTGAATCCCTCCTCTTTATAGGCCCATCTTGTTATTGAATGCAGATTACAAAATCATAGCAAAAGCATTGATGAGTAGGTTAGCAGTATATTTTCCAAAATTAACATCCTGATTAAGTTGGATTTGTATAAAAGAGGCAATCAGCAAACAACTTAATATAGTACATCTGGCACAGTCAGGAGTGACCATAGTTCTGGATGAGAAGAATGCCTTGGATAGATTGGAGAGGGTATTTTTGTTCAAGGTACTGGAGAAATTTAGACTGGGACTAGCATTTATTAATTGGGTTAGGATACTCTACTATAAACCCCAAGCTAAAATTATTATTAATGGGCAGATGTCTCCAGTATTTCCATTGAGTAGGCCCATTATCCACAAAACTGGTCAAACTGGCCATTGAGCCACTGGCAGAAGTCATTCAGTAGGATCCAGGCATAAAGGGGTTTGAGGTGGAACACAAAATCAACCGATTCATTGATATGTTAAGATATTTGACAGACCGGGGATGGGTTGGGGGGGGGGGTGTTGTTGGTCAAACTGAGGACCACCTTGGAGGATTATGGGAATGTCTCGGGGTATAAAGTAAATCTGGATTCGAGTGAGATCATACCTTTCACAAAGGGGGATTATAGATAATACCAACAGGGAAGTCAATTCAAATGGCTACAAGAGGTATCAAATATCTGGGGATAAAAATAGACAAGGATTTATGTAATTTTTACAAACACAATTATCTCCCTTTGCTCTGGAAGATTGAGGAGGACTTTGGTAAATGGAGGACTCTGCCCATAATATTGGTGGACAGAGTTAACTGTATTAAAATGAAGGTGATGCCAAGGCTAGTTGTTACCCATTCTGTGGCCCCAGGGCTTCTTTAAGATGCTCAGCGAATGTGTCAGAAAATTTCTGTGAAATGGTAAAATGGCTTGAATCTCCATGGAAAAGTTGAATTTGGATTAAAAACTGGGGGGTTTAAAATTGACAGACTTCAAAAAATATTATTGGGTGGCCCAGGCAAGGTTTATCACCTCTTTCTTTGAGGAAGGCCTCCCTCCCCCCTCCTGGGCACAAATTGGACTGCATGTGGTCAGCAGGTGAGTTTATATATATATGAATGGGACTTGTAATGGAAGATTCTAACCTATTTTTTAACCTGTTTTTTCTTAATTTCCAGCTCTTGGTTCTGAGGAGCTGAGAACCTTTTTTTAAAAACTTGCAGCTTTGGGTTCTGCAAGGCTGAGAACCTAATTGTTTTTAGAATCAGCAGACATTAGCAAAATTCCACCGAGGGGCCAGAGATGCTGTTATCTGAAGAAAGGACATCTGTGTACCGAGAACATTTAATCTTCCTGCTTGTTTTGGTCACAGACTGTCAGAGGCCTAGCCTTGATGTAGAATAAACCATTGTATTAAAAATGATAAGCTGAAAATTATGTTATTCGTTAATTAACGTAGCATGCTAGCTTGCTTGCTTATCTTTCTTGCTGTGCTGGGAATAGGTGCTTGGGTAAGCAGTTTTTGGGTAATATGAGTCATGGTCCTGCTGCTGAAGTTTGAGACTCTCCAAGAGGTGGCAACATCTCTCAGCAAGAAGAATAAGAACTTCTGGAGCCCAGCCAACGTCCCGGTCAGGGGAGGTGGAGAAGCTGCCACCGGCGTCCTGACAACCTACTACAAGTGTGCAGTCGTTGCCTCGCTTCGGCAGTTGGGACCAGTCCAAGCATTGATAAGTATAGTTGGGAAGGGCTTGCATATTGTAGTGTTAAATCAGCTTTTGAATTTGTAATAAACATTTGTATAATCTGAACTGCTCTCGGTGTGTGTGTCTATTTTCTTTCGGTAGTTCAAACACTGTGACCAATCTAAAACAAACAAAGTGAGAGGTACAAGTTTACCCAAGACAATTGGCGCAGCGAGCAGGATTGGTCTCAAGATGTTTCGCTGAAAGAAAGAGTTGAGCCCTGAGCAGTTCTTGATTCCAGGATGGACTTTGTATAATCTGAACTGCTCTCGGTGTGTGTGTCTATTTTCTTTCGGTAGCTCAAAAACTGTGACCAATCTAAAACGAACAAAATAAGAGGTACAAGTTTACCCAAGACAGGACTCTAAATTAATTTAAAAGAAAACAGAAAAATGGATAAACTAAAGATATGGCAAATAATAAATCCATGTATTGGAATGAAGGTGGGGAATATCTCCCAAATCACCCTTGAACCAGAACAACTTAATACCCATGACTCGAGATGATAAAATACCGACACCTGGTGCCAGAAAGGTGTTTTGAGGATTGTTACAAGTGAAGGTAGCTCATGTCATTTGAGCAATTGAGGAATAAATATAATTTGTCAAATAGAACATTTTTGTTATTTTTTTGAGGGACAAATTGGGACCATCTATGACCCTGGTCAATATATAACATGGAGATTCTAATTCAAAGGGGAATGTGCATGTTTATTTCTATAATGTATTTCATATTCCAAAGTGAGGGCTTGAAGCTGGGCTTATACAAGTCAAGGGAAAAGAGGGAGACGGACTTGAGCACAACAATCCACAAGTGGTGCTGGTCAGATCTGTGACTGGACAGCTTGACAGCAGTTATTACTGCCAAGTACAATTTCCTGCATAAACTCTACCTCACACCATAAAAACTACAGAAATCTTGGATTTATCCTTTCAACCTGATTGTGTACAAAGGTGAGATCCTTCTGTTGGGCATTCTCCAAAAAAAAAAGAAGTTGATTTTCCACAGGATCTGGAATTGTACCTTTAGGGAAACATTATAGATGTGTGTGTTTAAACTGTGCAAGTCCCAAAATCAGTTTGTGAAGGTCACCTTGGCAGTAGCCAGGAATTGTAGAGTGGGCATGTGGAAGTCCGACTCCCAACTAAACATTAAAAGATGGAATATGGGAATACAGGGTTGCATTCCCCTGGAGAAATTCATGTACAATTTAAGGAGAAAATAGGACACATTCATTAGAGTGTGGGAACCTTATCGGAAATATACTGGTTTGCAGATATGACAATCCCCCTTAACAATCCATCCCAACAGGAAAACAATTGGGATCAATAAAGTGGGATATGGCGCAGACAATGTGCTCTTTTATTTTTTTTCTATTTATTCCTTACCTTTGGTTACCTGGTCACCTTGGTTGCTTTTTCCTAGATTCTGTACGGATCATTGATCTCACTTTTCGTATCTATATAATTTATATGACTTTATTCTAAGATGTATCAGAGTAAGGGTAAGGGGGGGGGTGGTGGGAAGGGAGTAGGGGGGGGGATAAACATGGACTTTGTATGTCATATTGGGGTTGAAAAAGATTGTATTGCATGTTTGAATTTATATGAATCTTTGAAAATCAAAAACTAAAAAGAAAAATCAACCACAGAATGGTACATACTTTTCATCGAACAATAAAGAAGGTGGCTACCAAGTTTTGTGTGTTATAGATAAAGGATTTAAATACAAAAAAAAGAAAGATTATTGACACAGTATGAAACAAGATGAGACTAATTCTGGGAAATGAACCAAGTCAGGTGGCGGACCTCTTGCTGTATGACTACATTGGTGAGAGTGACCACAACTGACTGAGCTATAGCATGGCTCTGGATAAGCATAACAGCAGACAAAATGGGAAAGTGTTTAATTGGGTAAGGGATAATTTCAATGGTGTGAAGCAGCAAGTAGTGAGAGTAAATTAGAAACAGATCCATTATGGACAGATTTAGAATTGAAATCTATACAGCAGTATTCAGTGTCTTCTTTATTGGGTACCTCGCTTCCATTTAGTTTTTCCAAGATCAATAACCATATAACCATATAATCATTTACAAATATATTTAATCAAATACTCAAATATATATTGAGAATCTTGTTCCAATTTAGGATTTTTTAAAATAAAATTAAAAATTGTTTAATCTAGTGCTATCTCTCATAATTGTTTTTTCAATCATCAATAATTGATCAATCCTTCTCTATATGGAAAATTAAAGGTATTATTTCTTTTGTAAATTTATTTAAGGAAGGTTGTTTAATGTATTTTGAACAGCTGTTAAGTAAATATGACTTACCAAATATTCATTGTTTTAGATATTTATGGATTAGAAATTTCTTAAATACAATTGTTGGGCACTATCAGTTGCCCCAATAATTACAATGGCAAAGACTTGAGGGGAACGATAGGCTTTATTGCACAAAAGACTTGAGCTGGTCCAGATCCAAACTAGGGAAGTGCAGGGAAGGGAAAGGTGGCCTGGATCACCTGAGTTCAGGAAAGATTGTCATCAGGGGGTGGGACAGCCAGAGCCAATTAGCATATACAATCCAAACCATTACATTCACCCCCTCTTTTTAAACAGAACCCCCCCCCTTCTCTTTTACACAAGAGGGGGAAGAGAGAGAGAGAGAAAAAAAAAGAAAAAAATTCTAGAGCTTTAGCTGCACCGGCGACTTCCTCCTTCTGCAGGACTGCTGGAGGGCAGGCGTGTCTGAGGTTTGCTGTTTGGGAGGGGAAACAGTCCCGGGGGGGGGGCAGAGGAGGGAGCAGTCTGGGTTGGGGTGATGTTTGGGTGCTCCCGGGAGGGAGATTTGATGCCTCCTAGAGGACCAACTCCTGGAGAAGAGAGTGAGGTGGCTCGGCCTCCAGTATCTGGGTGGTCTGGTCTGTGGGGTGAGCTTTGGCAAGCAGTGCAATTTCGGGATCCCCGGTCCAGACAAGGTCTCAGATAGGAAGAGTCCTCATGGCCATTGGGATACCTCACAAATGCATATTGTGGGTTGGCGTGTATGAGGTGTACCGCTTACACTAGTGCATCCGTCTTATGGCCCCTTGCATGTCTCTGTTGTGGGACCGGCCCCAGGGTTGCCAACCAAGGAGGAATGGAGGCTCAATTTGCCAATCTACTAGGGAAAGCAAACAAATGTTCATGCGGGGTGGTGTTAGTCGCAGTGCACAGGAGCGATCGGATGACATGAAGCACTTTGGGCAAAACGTCCTGCCAGCGGGAGGCCAGCATGTTTTTGGGCCTAAGGGCCACGAGCATCACCTTCCAGACGGTGGCGTTCTCCCTTTCCACCTGGGGTTATAGCAGGTGGTCCTGCTGGTGGCTATGCCTCTGGCCAGGAAGTATTATCACAGATCCTCACTCATGAACAAGGTCCCCCGATCACTGTGGATGTACTCGGAGTACCCGAGCAGGGTGAAGATACTGCAAAGTGCCTTGATTACCATCGCTGAGGTCATATCCACGCAGGGAATAGCAAAGGGGAAACTGGAGAACTCGTCCACCATCGTCAGGAAATAGGCATTCCTATTTGTAGTGGGTAAGGGACCTTTGAAAGCAACATTGAGTCATTCAAAGGGGCATGTGGTCTTGATGAGGTGTGCCTTCTCGAGTCGGTAGAACTGCGGCTTACATTCAGCGCAGATCTGGCAGTGTCTGGTCGTGGACCGGATGTCCTCAACAGAGTATGGGAGGTTCCGAGTCTTGACAAAGTGCTACAACCTCATGACTCTGGGGTGGAACAACTGTTGTGGAGGGTCTGAAGATGGTCAAGATGCATGCTGGTGCATGTCCCCCGAGTTAGGACATTTGGGGGATCGTTGAATTTACCTGGTCGGTACAAGATGTTGTAATTATAGGTGGAGAGCTCGATCCTCCACCTAAGAATCTTGTAATTCTTGATTTTTCCCTCGCTGTTTAGTATTGAAGATGAAGGCCATGGCCCTGTGGTCTGTCAGCAAGGTAAAATGTTTATCAGCCTAGTAATGTCGCCATTGGCACACCACCTCAACGATCGCCTGGGTCTCCTCCTCAACTGAGAAATTACGTACCTCAGGACCATGCAAGGTGTGGGAGAAAAAAGCTACTGGCCGGCCTGCCTATCTGGTTAAGAGTGACGGCCAGTGCGAAATCAGAGGCATCGCTCTCCACCTGAAACGGGATGGACTCGTCCACGGCCTGCATCGTGGCCTTTGTGAGGTCTCTTTGGATCTGGAAGAATGCAACTTGGGCTTCTGCTGATAACGGGAAAGTTGTGGACTTAATCAGGGGGTGGGCTTTATCGGTGTAATTGGGCACCCATTGTGCATAATAGGAAAACAGCCCCAGGCACCTTTTTAGCACCTCTAGGGTGTTTGGGACTGCAAGCTCCATAGAGGGTCACATGCGGTTGGGGTCCAGAAAATACATCAAAATCTATCCATCCATCTATCTATCATCTATCTACAGGAAGCAGAAAACAGGAAGGGCTCATGAGAACTATACCTTAAGAAAGGACTTGGGAGAGCTCAAAGGGGTTATGGGAAAATTAAAGAGAACCACGAGGTATTCTATGTGTACGTGAAGAACAGAAGAATGACGAGAATAAATGTTGGGCTGCTAAAGGAGGCAACATGTGGCGGAGAAGGTCGGGACGTCCTAAATGAAGGCATTGCTTCAGTATTCACAAAAGGCCCTTGATCAGGGTGAGGTTGGAATAGAACAGGCTGGTCTGCTGGACAATGTGGAGATTAAGGAAGAAGTGTTGGATCATCTCAAAAACATTAAGATTGATAAGTCCCCAGAGCTGGATGCGATATACTCCTGGTTAATGTGGGAAGGGCGGGAATAGCAGGAAGAAATAGCTGGGTTATTGGCAATGATCTTTGAGTTCTCTTTGGCCACAGAGAAGGTACAGGAGGATTACAGAATGCAAATGTGGTCCCATTGTTTAAAATATAATGGGGAGAATCTGGATATTATAGAGCAGTGAGTCTTACATCAGTAGAGGCCAAACTATTGGAGAGGATTCTGAAGGAATAGGATCTATGAGTATTTAGAAAAGGACAGTCTTCAAAAGGATAGTCAGCATGCTTTGTGAAGGGAAGGTTGTGGCCCACAAGACTAATTTATATTTTTTTAAGGAAATTGATGAGGGTAGACACTGAAAGGACTGGTTGAGTTCCTCTAGCATTTTAATGTGTTTCTACCACCCCATGAGATACATGTTCAGAAAGTCACGAGGCATGGGATCCATGGAAGCTTGTCTTTGTGGATAAAAATAAAATTGGCTTGCAGGTAAAAAGGAGAGAGTAGTAATGGAAGGAAAGTCTTCTGCCCGGAGGTCAGTGACTAGTGGAGTACACCTAGAATCTGTTCTGAGACCTCTGTTCATGATTTTTATAAATAACCTGGTTGAAGAGGCAGAAAGATGGGTCCAATGATACAAAGGTTGGAGGAGTTGTGGATGGAGCTGAAGGTCATCGAAGGTTACAAGAGGATATAGACAGGATGAAGAGTTAGGAGAGAAGTGGCAGATATATTTTTCAGCTGGATAAGTGTGAGGTGATACATTTGGAAAGGACAAACCAGAAGGGTGAGTACAGGGTTAATGGTCAGTTACTTAAGAGTGTTGATGAGCAGAGGGACATTGGGGTCCAAATCCATGCATCCTTCAAGATTATCACACAGGTTGATAGGATAGTTAAGAAGCCTATGGGATGCTGGGTTTCATTAATGTGGGATTGTGTTCAAGAGTAGAGAGGTCATATTGCAACTCTACAAATCTGTGGTGGGACCATACTTAGAGTATTGTTTTTAGTTCCTGTCACCTCATTACAGGAAGGATCTAGAAGCTATAGAGAGTGCAAAGGAAATTTACCAGGATTGGAAAATAAATGTTATGAATCAAGGTTAGCAGAGCTGGGACTTTTCTCTTGGGAGTATAGAAGGATGAGAGGAGACTTAGAGGTTTACAAGATTATGAGAGACAAATAGGGTGAACAGCTAGTTCATGTTTCCCAAGGCAGAAATAGCAAACACCAGAGGATGAGTACAAAGTGAAGCAAGAGAAGTTTTGGGGAGAAACCAAGGATTTTTATTTATTTATAAATAAATAAACTGATGAAATGTATATTTTTATTTGTACACACACACGAGGGTGTCTGCAATGCCTTGCCAGGGATGGTGGAAGAGGTTGAAATACTAAGGGCATTTAAGATGTTCCAAGACAGGCACATGGATGGACAAAAAGTGAAGGTTATGCTGTAGGGAGGTTTAGTATTGTTTCAAGGAATATATTGGACAGCACAATATCAAGAGCCATAGGGCCTGCAGAGTGCTGCAGTGTTGTATGTCAATCCTAGTAAAACTTCTCTGCATTTTCAATCTTATGAATATCCTTCCTGAAGTGGGTGACCGAAACTGCATGCAATACTCCAAATTTGGCCTCACCAAGGACTTATACAACTTTATCATAACATCCCAACTCCTATACACAATACATAATACTTTGCCAATACTTCTATACAATATTTTGCCAAAAATTCTTTACAATGCTATCTACCACTTTCATGTTTTATTTATCTGTATTCCCAGATCCCTATGTTCTACCACACTCCTCAGTGCCCTACCATTTGCCATGCATGTCCTTTCATGGTTTGTCTTTCCAAAATGCAACTCCTCACACTTGTCTGAATTTTTCAGCCAATTTTTCCAGCTGGTCCCAATCCCTATGCAAGCTTTGAAAACCTTCGCTGTCCACACCTCCAATCTTAGTGTCACCTGCAACTTGCTGATCCAATTTACCACATTTTCATCCAGATCATTAGTGTTAGCGTTTGGTTTAAGGAATATGGAAACTGGTGGTTTTCTCAGAATTGATTTGATGAGAATGACCATGAAATCAAGATGCTAATTAAATTTAATGTTTCTACATTGGAAACTCCACATTTTCTCAGGTGAATGGTCCAACATGAAATATAGAACATAAAGAACAGATGCTGGATACAAAGGAAACTCAGTAGTATGCTAAAAGGGGTGGCACGGTTGGCATATCATGTGATCGGGACTGGGGTTCAAGTCCCATGTTGTCTATATGTTCTTCCCATATCTTCATGGTTTCCTCCCACCCTTCAAAACATACCAGGAGTGTTGGTTAATTGAATGTAATTGGGCGGCATGGGCTCGTGGGCCAAAATGGCCTGTTATCATGCTGCTTGTCTGTATGTATGTATGTTCAACACAGTAGGGAATCATTTTCAGCACAGACATTGAATGTCCAACTCCTTGGATACCCAAGAGCTGATTGAACACTTCAGGGAGTGAGATTCAAGGAATTCTTTATTGAAGAATTCTTTTAAATCTCCATTCCTGTTCTCCTTTTTCAAACTTTATTTAAAAAATAAAAAACATGCATATAATCTAATAACAATCAAAAATTAATTTTACAGAAATATATATATAAAAAACAACCCAACAAAACAAAAAACCCATCCCACCAATCCACCAGCTCCCTTAAGGGGAGCCAAAAAATATGAATTATATAAGAAAACTATTATAAGTATTAATAACAATTCAAAATATATCTAAATGCAAAAATTCCAAATATGGAAGTCATTTATCAACAAAGAAAGAATAATGATCATGTAAATTATTTTTCCATAACAAAACAAGCTTTCATTTCATTATGATGAATTAATAAATAATTATTAAACATTGTAAAAGGAATAAGCTGGTTATTATACAATGGAGTTAAAATTAATAAGTTACCTTTTGATCCCAAAATCATATTTCTTTTAATCCAAATCTTTAACAAATGTTTCAATACTGGCCTATTATGTTCTTGTAACAAATTCAAATTCCAACAAAATATAAATTGATGTACGTCAGCCTCAGAAATACACGCCATTTCCACCCTGGCCCAGCTAGGAGGTTGATCTAAATCCATCAATCTACTAATAAATTTCAACTGGGCCACTTCATAATTTTGAAAATGTGGTAACTGAAGTCCACCCAATGCGCATTTCCCTGCAAGTTTATGTAATGCCACTCAAGCCAATTTACCCTTCCATAAAAACTCCCGCACTGCCTTATTAAAATCCTGAAAAAAAAACCTTTGAAACTAAACAAGGTAATGACTGAAATAAATATTGAATTTGGGGAAAAATATTCATTTTAATACATTTGACCCAGCCAATCAAAGTTAATGGAAGGTCTTTCCTTTTAATCAACTCCGCTTTAATCCATTTTAATATAGGCACATAATTTAACTGACAATGACTGATAGTTAGCATCTACAAATGCACCCAAATATTTAATTTTATTTGTCCACTTTAATTTTGTAATAATTTTAAATTCAGAATAATCTCCTATTCCAACTGGTAAAATTTCACTCTTATCCCAATTATATCCAGATAATTCTCTCAATTTCAACAAACACTCTTGTAACTGCTTCAATGACCATTTTGGTTCCTTCAAATATATCAAAACATCATCCGCAAATAAATTAATCTTATATTCTTCATTCATATCCTTCATCCCTCTAATTTCATTATTTTGCCTAATAGTCTGAGCCAACAGTTCAATAGCCAATGCAAATAAGGCTGGTGACAATGGGCAGTCATGTGAGTTGAACAAGTCAAATTAAATGGTAAAGGAACCTGTCCATTTGTCACCACCCTGGCAATTGGGTTTGAATACAAAGCTTTAACCCAACCAATAAAAAAGGGCCGAATTTAAACATTTCTAGTGCCTTAAATAAAAAAATCCCATTCAACTCTATCAAAAGCCTTTTCTGCATTTAGTGCAACCACCATAGAATGGTTGGGTTGATTTCAGTATGCATTGACCAAAGTGATTAAATGAAGAATATTATCTGATATATTTCTTTTTTTAAAAAAAAAACCTGTTTGATCAGTATGATACTTAGGTAGATACTTAGCAAGTTTGTTAGTTAATACTTCAATATAATTCTCTTCAGCGCTTGACGTCCTGTTTTGCGGAACCTGCCAAAATGTTTGGCCTGGAAGTCAGCCTGAAGAAAACTGAGGTCCTCCATCAGCCAGCTCCCCACCATGACTACCAGCCCCCCCATATCTCCATCGGGCACACAAAACTCAAAACGGTCAACCAGTTTACCTATCTCGGCTGCACCATTTCATCAGATGCAAGGATCGACAACGAGATAGACAACAGACTCGCCAAGGCAAATAGCGCCTTTGGAAGACTACACAAAAGAGTCTGGAAAAACAACCAATTGAAAAACCTCACAAAGATAAGCGTATACAGAGCCGTTGTCATACCCACACTCCTGTTCGGCTCCGAATCATGGGTCCTCTACCGGCATCACCTACGGCTCCTAGAACACTTCCACCAGCATTGTCTCCACTCCATCCTCAACATTCATTGGAGCGCCTTCATCCCTAACGTCGAAGTACTCGAGATGGCAGAGGCCGACAGCATCAAGTCCACGCTGCTGAAGATCCAGCTCCGCTGGGTGGGTCACGTCTCCAGAATGGAGGACCATCGCCTTCCCAAGATAGTGTTATATGGCGAGCTCTCCACTGGCCACCGTGACAGAGGTGCACCAAAGAAGAGGTACAAGGACTGCCTAAAGAAATCTCTTGGTGCCTGCCACATTGACCACCGGCAGTGGGCTGATATCGCCTCAAACCGTGCATCTTGGCGCCTCACAGTTTGGCGGGCAGCAACCTCCTTTGAAGAAGACCGCAGAGCCCACCTCACTGACAAAAGACAAAGGAGGAAAAACCCAACACCCAACCCCAACCAACCAATTTTCCCCTGCAACCGCTGCAACCGTGTCTGCCTGTCCCGCATCGGACTTGTCAACCACAAACGAGCCTGCAGCTAACGTGGACATTTACCCCCTCCATAAATCTTCGTCCGCGAAGCCAAGCCAAAGAGAAAGAGAGATAATTTTATAATCTACATTTAATAGGGAAATAGGCCTATATGAAGACACTTTTAATGGAACTCTATCTTTTTTTGGATAAGAGTTATTAAAGCACTTGAACAAGATTCTGGTAACATCTGATCCTCAAAAACATGTTTTAACCCATCTCCAAATACATTAGATAAATCATCATTAAAAAAAAAATTATAAAATTCCACAGAAAATCCATTATCCCCTGAAGACTTTCCATTTGGCATTTCCTCTATAGCTTCCTTAATTTCAAAATCTGTAAATGGAGATTCCAATTCCTGAACATCTTTCTCTTCTAATATCAATAACATTAATTTTGAGAAATAAGATTCAATAGAATCATTGTCCTGCCTCTCCTGAGAAGTATATAATTTTTGATAAAATGAATAAAACTGGTTATTAATTTCTTAAGGCTTATAGGTAATTGTTGAATTCTGTTCAACAGCATTAATAGTACGAGATGCCTGTTCAGTTTTCAGTTGCCAAGCAAGTACCTTATGAGCTCTCTCTCCCAACTCATAACAATGTTGTTTAGATCGATGAATTAAGCACTCAAACTGATGTTTTTAAGGCATTATAACATAATTTCAACTTCACTATGCCAGCTTTTTTGTCTTCTGTTACATCCTTCTGAAAATGTTTCTCTAACTCAGTAATCTGTTTTTCCAACCTTAAATTTTCTGCCATATATTGTTTTTTAAGTTTCGTAGAATAACTAATGATCTGCCCTCTCAAATAAGCTTATTTGAACCATCAATGGAGATTGATTTTTCCGTGCTTTCTGTACTGCCATTCGCAAGATCAACTCTCTATCTTGATATTTCAAACAACAAACCAGAACCACTCTCGGTGTTTGTCCTGGAAGTGGTTTCTTCCTCAATGCTCTAAGAGCTTGATCCAATTCCAAACATTCAGGAAAAACTCCTTGCCCAATACTTCAGGAATCCAGTGCTTAAAATTTTTTATTGGATCAGAACCTTCAATATCCTCTGGAAGACCAACAATTTTCACATTATTCCTCTGGCTTTGATTTTCCAACAAATCAATCTTCTTCAATAAATCCCTTTTTTGGATCCCCCAGTCTACAAAGGAATCCTCCACTTTTTCCCATTTATGCTCCATCTGATTTTGACATTCAGAGAAGGCCGTTTCAATTTTTAAAAAAACTATCTTGTACAGTATCAACAGATTTTATACATCTGTTAATATCACTTAACTACAGTCATTTCTTGTTTCATAGTTGTCATTTCATCACACAAAGTATTCATTTTTGTTTTCACCTCCATAAATCCTTGATTCATCCGAGTTGATATTTGTTTTGACATATTGTCCATTTGACAAGCAATCCCTTCCAAAACAGCGAACACAGAGTCCAGTCCAGGATCCATAACCATCTTTTGAGACCTACCTTCTCCAACTTCAGACTCCTCCTTCTCCTCCTGAGTAGATTCCAGCAAGGTAAGTTCCTCTTCCTCCTTAGGCACAATAGGTCCTTTACCTATGCGACTGCGGGTTTGAATACCCAATGGCGGCACACTGACCCTGCCACCACTTGGGCTCCCCCACAGCCCACACCTTTTCCAAAAGTTCATGCACCTGGGAGGCACCACGCATGCACGGCAGAACTGCTGAACATGCAGGTGCGTCTTCTGATGCTACACTGCATGTCCCCAGGCCACTGGGCAATGTTGCGGGCTCATGGGATCCTCTGTCAGTCAGGTCGCCCGGCATCACATGCACATGGGTTGGCAACGGCCAAGCTTACCGATATGCCGGCGCCATCTTGCGACTGCAGGGTCGGCGCCAGCGTCAAACTCAAACGGGCTGGAGTTCTGAGGTTTGGAGCCTCCCAATGATGACTCCTTGGATTCAACTGTGCAGGTAGGCCTCAATTCTTCTACACTTTTATAAGGTAGTTTTTTCTGAAGTTGTGCTTTAGATTTCTTCACATTAGTAGCCATATTAAAAGTCACTCTTGTTCAGAAAGCTAAAACTATTTTTAACCACTTTTGTAATAAAAAAAGAGAAATCGGGTACTTAAGAATCTAGCTGGGGAAAGGTGGAATTGCATGTCTTTCTTCTACACCATCTTGCCACGCCCCCCTCCGTTCCTGTCCTTTGTGGGAGTGTTCCACATTCAGCTTGCTGAGATACCTCTGACTGTTGTGAAGCTGAGGTGGTCACATAATTTGTAAAACAGTGGCCATTAAACGGCCAAAAGTTGAAAAATAACATGCTCCTGCCTTGAATGCTTTATTAATCCTTGAAACTAGCTCAACCAAAGCTCTGCTCTGCCTAGAATACTTAACATGTTCCCTCATTGAAACACAGGCTTGATACACTTAAATGAACTTCAGGTGGAACAATGGTTTCCTGAAAATTTTGTATACATATAGGCTCCTGCTGAAAGCCATTTTCTTTGTCTTTCTCCTCCCTCTTCTGGGAGTTCCTTTTTTTAATATTCTCATTATTCTATTGATGGCCACGATATTTCCTATACCAACTGGTTTGAGTATGAGCTTGAATTCATTGTGTCTCATTCCCCATGAACCGTCAATTGGTCAATGTGTAAATACTATTTTCCTGGATGATATCTAAACAGTTTTTTGTGCATCTCAGGCTCTATTCCAAACTTAAGAATATATTATGTATGAAAATCAAGTGCTATATAATCCAATTTAAATCCATATACTTTGCCTGGATTTTGTATTTTAAGATTTGGCATTGGGAATGCTCTTCAGGCATTGAAGTGAAAAGCCTGTGCTTAATTTTGAAATGAAAGGGTTGGGGTTGCAAATGAGACTTTGTCTCGGTCAATATTCATATACTTTTACATCCTGTAAAATAGGATGGTTCTACCCTCTTGGAATCATGGAATTTATCCATGAAGTGAACTTTCCAAAGTTAAAGATGATAATGTCTGATGTCCTAAAGTGGTGTCCAATCAGTTGTTGGAATCAGAGAAAAGTTTAATTCTTTTCATGCAAAAAACCTTTTGTTAAGATTATTCACCTCTCTTGGATTGTGGAGAAATTTTGGAATTTGGCAATTCTGTATGTTGTTACGAACTAACAACTCTTAATTATTTTGGAACTAAAGAGACTTGGTTAGCACCAACACAGGAACAGCAATGGAAAATTCACCAATGGTAAATTCAAAATAATATATATTTTTTAAACTATCAACAACATAACATTTCTTACTTATCTCTAAACTTACTCAACTCTAAATTTAACCTCATTATGCACAAATGTGCATGTGTATAATTAAGTCCCAGTTTGAAAAGTCAATCTTTAAAAGTTCAGGATCATTTTAGTCTTGCTTGAAATTCTTAAATTCTTAATTGAGAAATAATTATAAAGCACTTTTAAATATGATAGCTTCAGGACTTTTTACTCACAATGTGGTTATTTTCTTCCACAATGAATTCACAAACCCAGATATGGGTTAAACAAATGTGATTATCTTCTTCCATAATGAGGTCACAAACCAGGCAAAGGTTAAATGAAGAGGCCATACAAAAACAGACCCAGTAGAAATCTGTCCTCTTTTCCAAAGAGACAGCAAAATAGTCTTTCTCATTTCAAAAGCCACTGATTCTTTGCTCCCTTTATCCCCAGAAGTAACACACAAAAGCACCAATTCTGGTTACTGTAACTCAATACTGTCACAAGGTTTCAACCCCTGTGTTACAGGAGTTTTGACTTCTGTACTCTAAACTGAACTCTTCCAAAATGAAACTCAAAATGTATGAATCTGGTAATATTTCTCCAAATTGTGTGACTGTTACATCATCACAGAGGTGAATCCCAATTCTACCAAAATTTTGTTCATTTCACAAAACAATTCCATATCCATAACAAACTCTGACCTCTCTGTTCAAGAGGCTTAAGTGGCTTTGATTAAAAATAGATGCCTTCCTTTGGCAGTTCTTGAAATAATTAAGACCCACATGAAATCCATTAGCTCCGTCTGTCCAAGACATGTTGACTCAGAGAATAAACACACTTCTCAGAAAATAATGGTGCTCTATAAATATTCTATGTCCTGTGTGTACCAACCCACAACTATGAATACAGATACAGTATTTTAACTTTAATTTACTTTACTAAGACATATTGTATATGAAAAATATAGTTTAACATTAAATTAATGATTAATATAATCATTGACCATTGCCAGTGGGCTAATCTCGCCTCAAACCGTGCATCTTGGCGCCTCACAGTTCGGCGGGCAGCAACCTCCTTTGAAGAAGACCGCAGAGCCCACCTCACTGTCAAAAGACAAAGGAGAGAAAAACCCAACACCCAAACCCAACCAACCAATTTTCCCCTGCAACCGTTGCAACCGTGTCTGCCTGTCCCGCATCAGACTTGTCAGCCACAAACAAGCCTGCAGCTGACGTGGACTTTAACCCTCCATAAATCTTCGTCCGTGAAGCCAAGCCAAATATAAATACATTACAATGTCTTGCTTGCAAATTTGGAGTAAGTGGATTGATTGCTCTATGATTCTCATTTTCTCTCCAGACTAAATAAATTTATACTGGTAATGTGTATTACTCCAATTGATACAATTAGCATTATTCATTTTATTTTGATGCTTACATTAGTCATAATTATGAGAGCCATTTGCCCAGTTGTCTTAAGCTTTTCTTGCAAAGACACATCAGATATATTTCCCAAAACAATTAATCACATGCATTTTGCAACAACCTTTTTCAATTATGCACACTAATCAATTAAAAATTGAATCCAGATAAAAATAATGTAATTTATTTGGTCACCTCATCTGGCTATGTTTCCTAAAGAATCAAAGTTCACAAACAAACTTAATAGATGTTACATTTATAAACTCATAGATTGAGTGATGAGTGAATTACACATCTTTAACATTCAGCTGTACAATACAGAAATGATACTGTAGGCCTGAAATTTTGTTTTGTAAACACTGGGGCATAAAACTTCTTTATAAATTCATACAAATGTTGTTAATTAAAAAGAGTGTTCTACAGAAATTCATAAAAAAGGAATGCATCAGCACATGATACAATTTCAAGACCATGATTCCATTGGGTTTGAATGGCACACATTTATAGATAGAACTATAACGTTTCTTATCATATCTCATTCCTTATTCCATAACAAAATATTTTGTCAAGATTTTTTTTAAATCCTGCAACCATGTTAAAATTGTAATTGGTTTGATCCAGCTGGATCTCTCCTACGAGCTACCCTTTTCCTACAGGTTTGTTCTGAGGTCCTGAGGCACCACATAAATTAACAGGATGCTTTACATTAACAGGCCTGAGGCCTCAGACAGCAGAAGCTCAGAGAGCTGTAACAACTCACTGCCATCAAAGGCATTGGAACTGCTTATATTAAAGTAAATAATTAAAAAGATAAAATGGAAGTTGATGATGAAAATTAAATAATACATTTTAGACTGTTCCATCATCTAATACATATTCCTCAAAAATAACATGCTGAAACTTGATTATAAAAATTGTAAAATAAAGGAGAATGAACTAAACTACCCTTCTGCATCTGCTTTTTGAATCAATGTCAGTGAGAGCAATCAAATGAAAGACGTTATGTTACACCAGCTTTCCCTAGTGTGAGAGCAAATGACTGTGTCATCTGCCACCCCATTGATCAACAAAGTGATTGAGCAGGCTGGGCAGGTGTCCCTTTGCATCGAAAGCTCCATGTACTTCCCTCCTGAAGCTCAGCATTCATAGAGGACAGTGCTCAGAAGACTACTTGACCAGTCTGGTAGATTAAATCACTGGCACAATTTGTTGGCTTGTAGGGAAATTCAAGCATCAAAATCAGATGCATCCATCCAAGGCACAGTACATGGCAGTTTGATATTCTCATAAATGTTCAGGTGATGGATTCAATCTACATTTAGTCATTCAACTCTGAACATTTATATTTCACTTTTGAGCCCTATTATGAAGATCAGCTCTCTTTGTGTAGGCATGGAAGCCCAGGGAGAGCTGTCCTTTGTCCTGTGGAACCAGTGACTGAAGACGAGTATGCTCCAATCCCACATATTCTGCCTTGCATTGTAATTATTTAGAATGGTGTAAATCAGCCAGAACCATTTTGGATATTGACACCTTAGCACTCTGCTTAGTTTATGGACCCCCCTTCCCTGTGAATTATGTTTAGTTGGTTTATTTTACACTTTTCTCCTACCGACAACATGAAAAAAATAGTTTTGTTGCATACACATTATGACGAGGGTGGAAGGAAAATACACACGAGGAGTCTAAATCAAAGATGGCTTTATTGCATTGGCAGCTCTGCTTATATGGGCCCCTGGTGCTGACATCGGGTTGGCCAACATTCCCACCAGTGTTCCTCATCTTCCCGTCATTCGGAGGTCACCTGGGACGACAGCCAATGTCATCCCCCACCCCCCAAGTCCATGCAGTTGCTACATTCATCAGTCATTTTATGGGCCTCTGTGTCTGTGAGCAGGCCACTACAAGAGCTCACCCACCAGAACTGAACTTCGGTTGCTTGCACCAGCATCGCAGGGGTGGAGCGCAGATTGTCTCATTGCAGACTGGTTCATTTCAGGCAGTCAACGATAAAGGTTTCCTCTTTATCGCCGATGTCAATGATTCTAATGACCTTGTAAGGCCCCTCACGGAGTCATTGCAATGGTGGTCTATGTGCACCCCTCCACACGAACACTTACTGAAAAGTCCCAAGGTCATTTGGGACACTATGCTTGGGATAGCCATGTGGTGGGGGTTGCCACAGGACCAAGAACCCCAACTTCTACTGTAGGCTCTCAAGGTTCGCTGCGGGGTCTTCCAGGGGTTTAATCAGGAACCAGGAATTCCCCTGGGATGATTAAAGGCTTGCTGTAAACAATCTCCACTGCAGAGACATTGAAGTCCTCCTTCGGCACATTGCATATTCTCAGGAGGACACAAAGCAGTTCATCCACCCAGTTGGGATCCTTGAGCCAAGCCATCAAGCTTGGATTCTTTAGACCAAAGGGCATGTAGAGGAATTTAATCAAACCTAAGGGGATTATCATTGCAGTCTTGGGGACATTCTGGGGGTGAACTGGGATTTGGTGGTACCCTCAGATGAGGTCCTCCTTGAAGAGCACCTGTACCACATGTAGGTTGGTGGCAAAGTCTTGGTTGTGCGGCACGGTGTATCTGTCAGGCAAGGTTGCCTCATTGAGGTGGCGGTAGTCCCCACATGATCTCCAACCCCCTGCTGATTTGGGCACCATATGGAACGGAGAGGCCCAGGAACTGTCGTAGTACTGCACAATTCAAAGCTCCTCCACCTTTACCAGTCTGAGTTTCTTGGTGGGAATTGACATGCTCTGGTATAGAGCAGGGGCCAGGATGTGAGTGAACTCATTGTCCGGGAGGGGGCAGGTCGCTTGGCTTCCTCCAGAGGCAGAGTCTGAAAGATTCTGGTGTGCACTAAGCACCGCCCCTTGAGGTCAACAAGCAAGCAGTGGGTCCGAAGGAAGTTGGCCCCCAGGAGCTGTTGCATCACTACCGTGAGGGTAAAGGTCCATGAAAAGGGGCTGTTGCCGAAATTAAGGGGGATAGTGTGAATCCCAAAAATTTGAATGGAGGAGCAGTTGACTGCCCTGTATTGGGTTCTTTTTGCCACAGTGGGTGTCAAGGACTGCCAGGGGTAGGACATTTATCTCGGCACCTGTGTTGATCAGGAAACACTTGCCAAACAGAGAGTGCCAGATGTGGAGGAGGATCACTTGGGCCAACCACTGCAGCCATCAACGTCGGTTGGCCAGGGCATTTCCCGAAAACCCAGAGTGGGCGGCATCAATAGGCCTCCACACCCCATCGCTGGTGGTAGTAGCATAGCTGTCCTGGGTGTTCACTTGACCTTCCGCTGTCCTTGATCTCTCAGGGGGTTGTCCATGGAGCTTGCTGATGTGGACTATGACAATACTGACGTCCTTCTTTGCTCTCCAGAGCCTCTGAGGGTCACTGAAGTCCTCATCTGTGGGCAAGAGCTGTATATCTTCAGGCTGTTGCACCAAGAATATCTGCTCAAACAGCAGGCAAGGCTTGTGGCTCTCCGTTCACGCGAGCATCTTGCTCATTAGGGCGGAAGGAGCCCTGCCCCCAGTCCATCCAATATGCAGCAATCAGGTGGCGCACTCGTGCCGGGAAAGCCTGAAAGTGCGGGTTAGCAGCTCTTTGAAGGCCACGTATTTGCCTTGCTCCGGAGGCTGCCGTAGGAAATCTATGACCCTTGCCACTGTGTCCTAATCAAAGACGCTCATGATGTAAAAGTAGCGGGTGTTGTTGGCGATGAGGTGAAGCTGGAACTGTGCCTTGGCCTGCTCAAACCACATGTGCGGTTGCAATACCCAGAATTATGGGAGTTTGAGGGAGACTGTGGATGATTGCTGGTTCTGCTTGATCTGTCATCTTCAGGTCTTCCTCTCATGCAGAGGTCACCTGGGACGACAACCAGTGTCACCCCCAAGTCTGTGTGGTTGCTGTGTTTGTCGGCCATTTTGCGTCTTCAGGCACAAGCCACTACAGATTATTATTTCAGTCAGTTCTCCCCCACCCCCCCACCTTTAAATACGCTGTGGGACCATAAGGGCCCCCCTTTGTGAATGACTGGTGTAGATTAATATTTACCACAAGTTTGCAGGATCTTCAAAATGATCTGATTGATTAAATATTAAGAAATAAAAGTCATTATTGAAATATCCATTGTGTTGCAACAACATCGAACCTCAGTGCATCAGAAGGCGGAAACTACAGTTTCATTAAATGTTGGTAAATTATGATAAAGTGAAAAGACCAAGCAGTCAAGCTACTGGAAACAATCAACTGATTAGTTACACAGATTCTTTAGCCAGCAGAACACAACTTACGGCTGTAGACTTTTTAAATACCTCTGCCAGGGCCCCTGTAATTTTATGCACAAATCCCCTTCAAGGCCTGAGGGAATATTTTAATCAAGCTCTGGGGATTTCTTGAAAATAATTATATTCTCTCTAACTTCCCTAGACACTTTTTTTTAAATGGGAAGATGATATCATGGATTATAAAAGAAACACTTAACTGCTGCTTAAATATTTCAGTCAGGATTGTGTCTGTTACAAAAGCTTTTATTTTTTTTAACTGTCAAATGGTCTTTATACACTTTTGCTTGCCTAAGCTGTGAGTGGATTGTCATAGATAGTTTTCTTTGGCTTGGCTTCGCGGACGAAGATTTATGGAGGGGTAATGTCCACGTCAGCTGCAGGCTCGATTGTGGCTGACAAGTCCGATGCGGGACAGGCAAACACGGTTGCAGCGGTTGCAGGGGAAAATTGGTTGGTTGGGGTTGGGTGTTGGGTTTTTCCTCCTTTGTCTTTTGTCAGTGAGGTGGGCTCTGCGGTCTTCTTCAAAGGAGGTTGCTGCCCGCCGAACTGTGAGGCGCCAAGATGCACGGTTGGAGGCGATATCAGCCCACTGGCAGTGGTCAATGTGGCAGGCACCAAGAGATTTCTTTAGGCAGTCCTTGTACCTCCTCTGTCACGGTGGCCAGTGGAGAGCTCGCCATATAACACGATCTTGGGAAGGCGATGGTCCTCCGTTCTGGAGACGTGACCTACCCAGCGCAGTTGGATCTTCAGCAGCGTGGATTCGATGCTGTCGACCTCTGCCATCTCAAGTACTTCGATTTTAGGGATGAAGGCGCTCCAATGAATGTTGAGGATGGAGCGGAGACAACGCTGGTGGAAGCGTTCTAGGAGCCGTAGGTGATGCCGGTAGAGGAGCCATGATTCGGAGCCGAACAGGAGTGTGGGTATGACAACGGCTCTGTATACGCTAATCTTTGTGAGGTTTTTCAGTTGGTCGTTTTTCCAGACTCTTTTGTGTAGTCTTCCAAAGGCGCTATTTGCCTCGGAGAGTCTGTTGCCTATCTCGTTGTCAATCCGTGCATCTGATGAAATGGTGCAGCCGAGATAGGTAAACTGGTTGACCGTTTTGAGTTTTGTGTGCCCGATGGAGATGTGGGGGGGCTGGTAGTCATGGTGGGGAGCTGGCTGATGGAGGACCTCCGTTTTCTTCAGGCTGACTTCCAGGCCAAACATTTTTGCAGTTTCCGCAAAACAGGACATCAAGCGCTGAAGAGCTGGCTCTGAATGGGCAACTAAAGCGGCATCGTCTGCAAAGAGTAGTTTAGATAGTATATTATGCATAAAGTACCCTCAGGTCAAAAATAGTTTTAGTTGAAGACTTTATCCAAGTGATTCTGTCACCAGGTGCTGTCTGACTCTTTGTCCATGATACACTATTTACGAATCTTTGTCATTGAGTGGATGGTTTCAGATACTTTACGGACCACTGAAGAATTTGTGTATTTCCCAATTACTACTCCATTTTCTCTGCTATTTCTATTCACCGAATGTCCTATATGTCATCAGATTTTTGCCTTTAGATATCTGTTGAGTTGATTTTGCACTTTCAACACAATCTTTATTTTCTATTCAACAACAATCAACCACCTTTCCTCTGTCACTGAGCATTGCAATGTCCACTTAGCCACAATGATTAAATAAAATTGACCACAAAGTAAACATTCCAAGTCAAATGTACAATTCAAAATTCCCTCATTAACTTGCAGAGAAAGGATAACCACACTTGAACATTCCCTTAATGCTTCCAGGTCATTTAACTGACTGGGACTCTGAGAACACAAGACCATAAATTGCAGGAGCAGAATTAGGCCATTCAGCCCATCATCTGCATCACCATTTGAACCATGGTTGATGCATTTTTCACCTCAACCCCATTCTCCTGCCTTCTATCCATAACCTATGCAGGCCTAACTAATCAAGAATCAATCAACCCCCACTTTAAAAATACTCAATGACTTGGCTTCCAAAGCCATTTCTGTCAATGAATTTTTCAGATTCATCACTTCTTGACAGAAGGAATTTTTCCTCATCTCTGTTGTAAAGGCACAACAGAGAGGCTTTTCCCTCTGGTCCTAGATTCTCCCACTACTGGAAACATCTACATGTCCATTCAACATTTGATAGGTTTCAATGAGATCTCTCCTGATCTTCTCAACTCCAGCAAATACAGGCCTAGATCCATTAAAAAAAAAACTCATCAAATGATATATAAAATTATGAGAAGTATCGACAGAGTAGTGCAAGCAAGATTTTTCCATTTAGGTTTGGTGGGACAAGAACTGGAGAACATGGATTAAGGGTGAAAGATGAGATGCTTATAGGGATAATTTGGGGAACTTCCTCACGCAGAGTGTGGTGAGGATGTGGAACAAACTACCATTTGAAGTGGTGGATTCAGGCTTGATTTTGATATTTAACAAAAAATTGGATAGTTACATGGATGTGTTGGGCTTGGAGGGGTGTTGTCTGGGTGAAGGTTGATAGGATGAGGCAGCATAATAGTTTGGGAAAAACCAGACTGGCCCAAGGGACTATTTCTGTGTTGCATTGTTCTGTGGTTCTAGGATTCAGATGTTCATTCTCTCATTCCTGGGATCATTCTTGTAAACCTTTTCTAAATCCTCTCCAAATGCCAGCACATCTTTCCTTTCACATGCAGCAGCTCTGAAGCATCTTATGGAAGTTTATAAAGTCATGAAGGGTTTCTTCCTCACAGGTGATTGGTGGGTGTATGAGTTGAGCTTCCAGAGGAAGTAGTAGAGGAAGAGACAACTGTATCATTTATAAAACATTATATAGGTAGGTACATGGATGGGAAAGATTGAAAGGGATATGGGGCGATCACATAAAAATGTGTCTAGCTTGGTTAACAGACAAATTGGGCTAAAGAGCCTATTACCATCCTGCATAGATGTATTGAGCCACAAAGAAAAAAAGGTCAATATAGTGTTAGTGTATATCAGTGGTTGAGTCTGGCATAATGTTGTCCAGAAAACCAAACTGCAATTAATCCCTGCAATCCTCTTATAACATAGATGTATTAGCCATAATTTAAGAGTATAAGGTCTTGTGGAACCAATCAGTATGGATTTAGTGCAGGACTCATTTGCAAGCTGTATCTCAAGGACACTGGACTACGAAGATTTTTCTTCCTGAACACTTAAGTCCATTTAATGGATTTTGGGCTGCTAATTACAAAAACCTCCTTAAAATGTTCCTATTACATACTGTTTTTCAGATATGACCTAATTTTGTGATTTCCTGTCATATTTTGTCTACAAGTATATGGAGTACTAATCAAGCTGCTTTGGTCAGTTCAAGCATGCCTGGGCTTGCACTCAATGCAGCTTCTGTGCTTAGTCAGGATAGATGCAGAGAGGCTACAAAAACAGCTCACATATACAGATGCTGTGGATTACATTGAATGCATATATTCTTCAAGTAATAGCATGGTGATTGTACTCAACAATAGCATTTATTGACTTAAGATTCAATACAGCAGAAATGACTCAAAGTTGCAGCAGCTGCGATACATTGTTACATTTGTGGCGAGGGTATTCTTAAGGATCAAAGACACAGCATGACTGCACTTGATGAGAACACCTATGAGCTCTACTTCATTTGTAAAATTAGTGACCTAGGCTCCTCATATTTGTTGTGAGTCACCTGAAAGCTTAGCTCAGAGGTAGTCAGAAGTCCATGCCATTTGTAGTCTCAATTATTATGGTGACAACAGAAGGATACTGTTACTTCTGTCTGACCGATATATTTGGCTTCTCTGCTCAAAATTAAAAATCTATTGAAACCCCAACCTGTCTTGAGCCATGAGGCGAGTGCCACTCGGCAACAGTTTGCCAGTTACGAAACCACTAGAGAAGGTGATGGATTTTGCTATTTTAGATATATTTCCAATAGGGCAATTTAGTTAGTCCACAAATCACACACATTGTGGCTTTGTATGCTTCAATCTGGATGTAGTTTGGTACTCTATAGTTGCCACAAAAATTCTTTCCATGATATTTTCTCCAGTCTCGTTAGTAAATCTTTGAACTACCTGTGATTGACAAAGTGCAACACGTGGATGTGGTTGAAAATCTGACTTTAGATGACCGCGGAAGGTCATAATGGAAATTTATGGCTTGAAACATGGAATATGGAGAATAGGAAACATATGGAATTGCCTACAATTTGTTGAGTGCAATCTACTTTTAAATCTGAAAGGGCAGCATGTTGATGTAAGAGTCAAACAGGAAAGTCAATAGATGCTGGGGTTGCATGCAAACTTGATGTAGAAATTCAGCAGGCCATGCAGCGTCCATAAGCAAAGGGTAACTAATGTTTTGGGCCTGGATACTTTTTAGTGTTTTTGAGCCATTATATTCCAAGCCATCAAATTATTTTCTGATTGCAAAGAAATAATGCAATTTAATTTCTCCTTTATGTTTGCTATTACAGATTCAATACAAGCAAAGGCATCACCAGAAAATAATTTAGATTAAAACTTCCATTCATCTGTCACTTCACACCACATACATTTGCATCTGACCAATTTTTAATTTATAAGCAATTAAATATTAATATTTCATTGGCATGGAAGGAAACATTTTAATTGGATGGAAATTATGGTTCAAAGTTCACAATCTGTTACAAATATGACACTCAGGACTGAAAATAATTAAAAACACTCCAAATATAATTATCACTGAAAATCCTGATGATTAACTATTTTTTCAGTATGAATAATTAAGGGACTCTGAATGTGTTTCTCGAAGTTAACAATTTGAGAATTTTTATCCTGCAGAGTGATCCTAGCTATGATGTTGAGAGCTTGGATTTTTTTCTTTTTTTTTGCAAAAGAGTGTCCATTCAACTTTCTTAGGATCTTGCTCTGTATAGTGTTACAATTTAATAGATTCATAGAAAATAGGTCCATCAAACCTGCACCACCATTCAATATGATCACAACTAATCATACAACCCCTGCTTTCCCGCCATACTCTTTCTTCCCTTTAGCACAGTGGTTCCCAACCTTTTTCTTTCCACTCACATACCACTAAGTATTCCTTATGCCATAGGTGCTCTGTGATTGCGAGTGGAAAGAAAAAGGTTGGGAACCACTGCTTTAGCAGAACTGTCACATGTGACACTTCTGAATATATCCAATGAACAAGCATCAACAACTTTCTGTACAGGGAGTTAGATTTTCAGCTGTCTGAGGGAAAAGATTTCTCCTTGTCGCAATCCTAAGTAGTTTACATCTCATCCTTAAACAGTGTTCCCTTGTTCTAGAACAGGTATGGGCACCCTTTTTTTTTTAAAACTCACATTCCACCTTAAGTATTCCCTATGCCATAAGTGCTGTGATTAGGAAGTGATTGCTTAAGGTGGTATCTGATTGGAAAGAAAGTTTGAAAGTCACTGTTTTAATCATACATAATTGACTCATTATGTGCACAGTTTCATAACTCCAAAGGAAATGGGCCAATGAATTTTTCTCAAGCAAAATATTTCAGTAACAATTGGGTCTACAGCAGTGCTTCTCAACCTTCCCTTCCCATTCACATGCCACCGTAAGAAATCCTGCACCATTCACAGAGCACTTATGGGTTAGGGAATACTTTAGGTGAAATTAGCGTTTTATTTTAAATAAAAAAGGTTGACCACCCCTCTTCTAGAAAGAAAAAGGCCAGAAGACATTCATATTTTCTTCCTGGACATTACTCTGAGCATGCAAACTATTTAATTTAATTACTATTTTGATGGTAAACTGTTCAACTTGGGATACTTGAATGAAGAAATATGTTAAAATCCCACATGTGGTTTAGGGTCAGATCTGGATTACTAGTAACTGAAAGTTTATTTAATTGAACACAAGAACATAAAAATAGGAAAAAGTCAGCCATCTGTCCTATTGAGCCTGCCTTGTCATTTAAGATCATGGCTGATCTGGCCATGGACTCCACTTTTTCTGCATATTCCTTAATTCCCCTATTATGAAAAAAATCTATCCATCTCTTGTCTTAAAAATATTTTAAAAAGCAGTCTCTACTGCTTCCTTGGGCAGGGAAATCTAGATTCACAGCTCACTGGGAAACTAGTTCCGCCTCATTTCCACACCCCATCTCGAGGCTATGCCCCTTAGTTCTCATCTCCCCTATCAGTGGACACCTCTTTCCTTTATTTCATCTACCCTGATCATAATTTTATACATTTTGAAAGCACCCTTCCAATTCTGAATTTTAGCAGGAATTGTGCCAGGTGACTCAATCACTCCTAAAAGACTAACCCGATGGTTCTCAACCTTTTTCTTTCCACTCACATCCCACTTTAAGTATTCCCTATGCCATACACACTGTGATTAGTGAGGGATTGCTTTAGGTGGTATGTGGGTGGAAAGAAAAAGTTTGAAACCACTGTTTTAATCATACCTAATTGACTCATTACATGCATGGTTTCATAACTCCAAAAGAAATGGGCCAATGAATTTTTCCTCAAGCAAAATATTTCAGTAACAATAGAGTATAGAGCAGTGATCCTCAACCTTTCCTTTCTGCTCACGTACCACCTCAAGCAATCTCATACTAATCACAGAGCACCAACGGCATATGGATTACTTAAAGTGGGATGTATGGAAAGGAAAAAAAATGTTGAGAACCACTGGGGTAACCTCTATCTCCAGAATCAACCTGGTGAACCTCCTCTATGCCACCTCCAAAGCCAGTAGTCTTTCTCAAGTAAGGAGACCAGAAATGAACAGTAGTCCAGGTGCAGACTCACCATTATGCTCTACAGTTGCAACAGCATTGCCCTGCTCTTAAATTCAATCCCTCCAGCAATGAAGGCCAACATTCCATTTTCTATCTTGATTACCTGTTAGACCTGAAAACTATGCTCTTTAACAGCTTTAAAAAAAGCAGTTTCAAGGTAAACTGCAGCAAATGCCATTTTTAATGTGCTTCCAACTCTGCCATTGGTGGAATAAAAAGGTTCAGCAACTATTGACTTTTTGGAACTCATGAAAACTGGAGCTGATAAGGGAAAGTGACTTTCTTTTGCCACGTGAAATGATAACCTCATTATTCTGAATGGTCGGGCAAACAAAAGAACTGGTAATAAGGATGAGAAGATAGAGCTCAAAACAAATTGCAAGAGGAACTCAGCATATCAACTAGCATCTGTGCTGAGTCGCTACCTATGGTTTTAGGTCAAGAACTTGTGTCAGGATATTGTTATTTTGAAAGAGAAAAGCAAGTCTGAGGTTTGTAGAGTGATCATTACTCCTCTTGAATAACTCTGGTAATCTGTTGGAGGACAAACAGCTAAACTCCAGTGACAACTTTGTGGATTTGTATCTTCCAAGATAGTTGGAGGATAATTGAACCGATACTAGCATCTACTCTGGCCAGCATTGAGGCCAGAGTTATAATCAGTCAGTACACTCAACAGGCTATGTTTGCATCCCTGACTCCCAAAGCAGGCATTCTTTTTTGAACTCTGACAGGAAGAGATTACCAAACCAGAGGAAAATATTCAAAGATATGATCAGATTTATTGAAAAAAAAATGAAACATTCTTCATCGACTCCTGGGAGTCTCTGACTCAGAGCTGATTAGGTGTAGAAGGACCATTTGGGATCATTTTGATAACCAACTCAGACTTTAAGAACATGAAGGCCAGTATGACTAGTGGAAGTTTTGGACCAGCTCACAAACTGTCCCATTAGAATCATTCAATCCAAAGTGTTAAGGGACCTGTTCTTTCCATTTTGGCATCTTCAGTCACCTCAAAACCCATTAAAAAAATGGAGAGGAAGTAAGTGATGCATGACCTGAAGAAACTGAGAAGTAAGATGTTTCTACATTACTATATATCCTATTCAGCTTCAAATAAAATGTTTTCATTATCTGTTGTCTTCTGTATCACACAGTTCCAGTTTTACTTTGTTCCTCTAGTCTATCCTTTTTCATCTCCTTTTATATACATCTCCTCCAGAGAGATCTTCTGCAATTAAAAAGCCTTCACTGCCCTTACTCAGCAGGCATCACCACTATTCACATCCTAATATTTCTTGATTCCTTTGACAGAATTCTTTTTGATTCCCGCAGGCCTGATCAAACACTATTTCAGTTCTCTTATCCTTTCCTGTCTGATACAAGTCCAGCTGACTGCTAACATTTTAGTAATTATAATGGAAGAACATTTTAAGAAATAAAAGTGTTCAAGCTTTTTCGGTTTTCTGCTGTTGAACCATGTCATTGTTAAACAAACAGTTCCTATGTAAAGTGGTGGTACTTCTAAAAGCTTCTTGGGACAGAATTTGTAGCCTTGTATTTTATAACAGTATTCTGAAGGCCTAGTGCTTTGGATGCACAAACACCATTAGGCCTCTGATTGAGGTTGGTGAGTGAAGGAATAATTTATTTTCTTGATTCAGAGCAAATTTCAAATTTTCACTTATCTCTACCATTAACTGCTTTACCTCAGAACTTGCCACTTGCATCCATTGTTTTGCAAGCAATAAAAACTTAGTTTTGAATCACTTTAAACATCTCCTGATTACACTATCAATGTCTAAAAGGTTAGCTGTGGATCCATTAAAAACATTTGTCTGAACCAATTCAATGGTGGGAGGGTTATGTCCTGGGTTGTGACCATTACCTTTTACAGTGTCATCGGCATCTATGTACCAGAATGTGATGCAGCCAGTCAGCACACTTTTCACCACACATCTGTAGAAATTTACCAGGGTTTCCAATCACATCAGTACTTCAGATGTTGTCCAGTCATCCTCTCCTCATATCTGAGAGCCTAGAAAACAATAAGAGCATAATGACTGGATTTTTTCCAACATCCCAATGTCACTTTGAAGAATTTCTGGAAATTGCTTTCACAGAAAGAGCACCTATTGTCTCATTTAGAATGATAAGTATTTGTTATTCACAGAGATTGTAAGCACTTTCTGAAAGAAATGTTTAATGTAGTAAATCTTTACTAACACCATTTAGTGCTCTCTGTACATAAATCTAAAATTCTCATACCATTATTTGCCAGTATAGTGTCATTAATGATCTATACAAGGTTGGAATAATCACCTTCACACATTCCTACTTGTCTCAGTTGTATTTATCTTCACTGCAACATCAACCTCACGCACAAAGGTAATGAAACTCAAGTTTCTGCTTTAATGCGCTTCCTCCCTTCCATCTGTTATTCATAAAGGGTCGTGGTGTCAAATGATTCTTGTACAAGTGTGGCATTAGTCATTATTATAAATCGATTAAAACACAATCCTATTTTACAAATGAGAGCTTGACACTCATTTATCATTTGTCTGTTAACTTAAATTGTTGTGGCAAGAATAATCGCACAACAAAGTGAAGATTTTGGAATAGTTGCCTACTGACTGAAGAATCAATTCCAGCAGAATTAATGCGTTTTAGCATTCATGCTATGCAAGTGTGGAGAAGAATGACATGCACCCTAAAGCCTTGGAAACGAGACTGGTTCATTGCTCTGGCTGTTGCACTTACATAGGGCCCAGGCGCTGACGTCAGTGTCCCACACCATTGGAGCACCAGCCTGCGATTTTCCCGTGCTCCCACCAGAGTCCACCATCTTCCGCCATGCAGGAAGTCACCACCAGGTCCTCGTGGTCATTGCATTCATCTGCTATTTTGTGGGACAGTCTGTCTCCACACGTGGGTCACTACACGATCTCTTCTTCCTCCTCCCCCCCCCCACCCCAAGAACAGGCAAACGGGCCATTGTTGTTGTCTTGGGCAGTCTGCCCCTGCATCATAGGGGAGAAGTGGAGACCAGATCATCAGTCCAGAGATGCCAGTTTCAGGCAGTCAACAGGAAGATTCTCCCACCCCCCAAGAAATGGCGATCCACCCAGTTGGGAGCCTTGGGCCGTGCAATCAAGGCTGCCTTGAGGTGACTGTAAAAGCATTCCACCAACCCATTGGCCAGAGGGTGATACACCATGGTGTAGTGGAGTTGTGTCCCCAAGAAGTTAGTCAGCGCTGCCCAGAGTTAAAATGTGCCCCCCTGTCCAAGGTTAAGTGTTCTGGGATGCAGAATCAGGACACCCATGTGTCAACGAGCACCCTGATGCAGGTTTCTGTGGTATTAGCCAGCAGTCTGCCTCAAGCCATTTTGTGGAGCAGTCAACCATGATAAAAAGGTATCTTGCCCCCATGGAAAATTGATAATGGCCCCACTACATCAATATGTTCATGGCTGAACCTGTACCATGCTGGTTCAAAAGTCTGTGATGGCACTCATGTGAACCTGCACTTTGGAGGACTGGCAGTTAATGCAGGTTTTGGCTCATTGGCTGACCAGTTTACAGAGACTCTGCCAGACAAACCTGCCAGCCACCATCTTGACTGTGGCTCAGATTGCAGGATTGTGGATTGTGTCAAAAACCTGGTGCCTCCATGCAACCGGAATGATGTGACAGCATTGCTGGTAGAGACGTTGCACAGCAGAGTCAGGTTATCTGGACAGACGGGGATTTCTTCCATCCTGAGGCCGGAGATGGCTGTCCTGCACACGGGGATCTTAGGATCCTGCTGCTGTGCTTTGATGAGGGCCACAGTCAACCCCCAGGACAGGGCATGTACCAACTCAATCGCAGGGCATGACAGAGCATCATCTATCACTTTGCTTTTCCCGTGATATGTCGAATGTGGTAAATTTGGACATGGGACAGGTGTCTGTTGTTGGGCCCACCACAGGTCCAATACCTAATGGAAGACAAAAGTCAGTTCTGTTTGTGATGGGTGAAGACCCTGAATTGCCAACCTTCCAAAAAGTAACAGAAATGTCTTACTGCCAGGTACAGCACAAATAGCTTGTCACAAGCACTGTATTTGAGCTCAGGGGGTGACGGAGGTGTCTGCTGAAAATAGCCAGGGGCTGCCACTGGCCCTCAATGAGTTGTTCCAGCACACCCCCTACCGTTGTGCAGGAGGCAGACTATCAAGGCGGTAAGTGCCTCTGGTCTGGGGTGTACCAGGAGAGTGGTGTTGGCCAGCATATCTTTGGGCTTCTGGAATGCTCGAAGACTCATTGTCCCAGGTAACGTCTTTTGACAAAGAGGGGGCACATGATGCATGTCATTGCTGGTATGAACCAATAGTAAAAGTTTATCATATGGTGAATTCCTGTAGCCCTTTTACAGGGCATGGCTTAGCAAAGTGCCATCTGCCACAACCTTCTTGGGAAGGAGTAATAGCCCCATATTTACCCTGTGCCCCAGGAAGTCAATATTGTCCAGTCTGGATTGGATGGATGCACAGTTGTCTCAGGTGGGCGGAGTGGTCTTTGCAGCTGCATCTAACGATGAGGATATCATCCAAATAGATGATCACAAATGAGGTCCCGGTCCACTATGTCCATCAGCTGCTGGAAAGTTCGTGCTACATTCTTTAGACCCAGGAGCAGTTACACCATTGCTGTGGGGGGGGGGGGGGGGGGGGTGGAGGTCCATGTAAAACAGCTGTTGCTGAACCAAAGGGAATGGTGCAGGTACCAAAAGTCTGAATGAGGAGTTGCTGGCTGTCTTCATTGCTGGGCTGCTTGTCATAATGAGGTTTGTGAAGGATAGGACGCTTATCTCAGTGCCAGTTTTGACAAGGAATCCCAGATGTAGAGGAGGCCATCACGTAGGCCAACCACCGCAGCCATCAATGATGGTTAGATAGGGAGTTTCCTGGAAACCCAAAGGGTGGGCGGCATCAACGGGCCTCATCACACCCCATTGTTGATGATAGTAGCTGAGCTGTCCCAAGGTATTAACTTGTCTCTCCACTGTTCATGGGGCTTACTGATATGGTCTATGATTGCGCTGGTATCCTTCTTCGCTCTCCAGAGCATGCTCGCCCAGGTCATGACCCTCTAAGGGTCGCTGAAGTCTTCATCCGTGAATAAGAGCCTGATAACCTCGGGCAGCTGCTTCAGAAAGATCTGCTCAAAGAGCAGGCAAGGTTTGTGGCTCTCAGTCAAAGCAAGCATCCTGCTCATTAGGGCAGACTGGGCCCTGACCCCCCCCCCCCCCCCAATCGGATGGCGTGCTCGCTTCAGGAGAGACTGAAAATGTGGGTTAATAGCTCTAATGGCAATGTATTTGTCTTACTCTGGAGGCTGCCATAGGAAGTCTACAACACTTGCTGCTGTGTCCTGATCGAGGGCATTCACGGCGTAGAAGTGGTGGGTGTCATTGGTGACGATGTATCAAAGCTGGAACTGAGCCTCAGCCTGCTCGAATCATGCATGTGGCTGCGACTAGCAAAACTTTGCGAGCCTGAGAGAGACCTCATGGATAGTTGCTGGCTCCACTTGATCCGTCATCTTTGGGTCCAACTGCCAGTTGGACCTGTTGGGGTCACCAATTTAGTGTTTGTGCTACACGAGTGTGGAGAAGGACCTACACACACACACATACCAAAGCCTTGTAAACAAGTTTGGTCTATTGCTCTGGCCGTTTTACTTAAATGGGCCCCAAGTACTGACGTCAGGGACTCGCGTCATCAGAGTGCCAGCCTGGGATTGGCCAGCATTCCCACCAGAGTACCCCACCTTCCCACCATGTGGGAGGTCACCTGGGATGACAACCAGTGTCACTCCAGGTCCATGGGGTTGCTGCATTCGACCGTTTTGTAGGACAATCTGTGTCTCCGTGCACAGACTGCTACACTATGTCCCTAAAAGGTTACTGATTGTTTTTATACAAAGGATTGGACCCAGATTTGTTTACTGAATGAATGTCAACATTTGGATGTCAATAATTTACCTTTCATTAAAAGTAATTGGATTCTATATTAAGATTTGTATTGAATTAAAACTTATGGGCTTGAACATACTTGAAGGCTTTGTGCATTTTATTATACTTCTACCATAGGCAAAGTGAATATTCAGTCTTAGCCAAGCCAAATGCAATTTTTAGTATAATTTTAACCATTTTTCAGATTCCTTTATTGTGATACAAGGAGTCTTTGCTTGGCTTCGCAGACGAAGATTTATGGAGGGAGTAAATGTCCACGTCAGCTGCAGGCTCGTTTGTGGCTGACAAGTCCGATGCGGGACAGGCAGACACGGTTGCAGGGAAAAATTGGTTGGTTGGGGTTGGGTGTTGGGTTTTTCCTCCTTTGCCTTTTGTCAGTGAGGTGGGCTCTGTGGTCTTCTTCAAAGGAGGTTGCTGCCCGCCGAAATGTGAGGCGCCAAGATGCACAGTTTGAGGCGATATCAGCCCACTGGCGGTGGTCAATGTGGCAGGCACCAAGAGATTTCTTTAGGCAGTCCTTGTACCTTTTCTTTGGTGCACCTCTGTCACGGTGGCCAGTGGAGGGCTCGCCATATAACACGATCTTGGGAAGGCGATGGTCCTCCATTCTGGAGACGTGACCCACCCAGCGCAGCTGGATCTTCAGCAGCGTGGACTCGATGCTGTGGACCTCTGCCATCTCGAGTACTTCGACGTTAAGGATGAAAGCACTCCAATGAATGTTGAGGATGGAGCGGAGACAATGCTGGTGGAAGCGTTCTAGGAGCCGTAGGTGATGCCGGTAAAGGACCCATGATTTGGAGCCGAACAGGAGTGTGGGTATGACAACAGCTCTGTAAACGCTTATCTTTGTGAGGTTTTTCAGTTGGTTGTTTTTCCAGACTCTTTTGTGAAGTCTTCCAAAGGCACTATTTGCCTTGGCGAGTACAGAACAAAATTGCCTGCCTTCCACAAAGCAAAGAGTCAACATTAACATTGCGCAGCATGCCTTACAGTACAACAGAAGGAGAAGCAAATGAGAGTGTGAAAATTCACAAGTATTTATGGCCCCCATCTTCTCAAAATTTTTTTAAAATCTTGTGGTCTCCCACACATAACCACCTGCTGGTGAGTCTATGCTCCTCCCCATGCCCTGCCCTCACTATTTTATTCACGTATCTGCATTCCCTTTGCTCGATGAAGAATGCTGCATGACTTGTAGAATTTCTCCAGTATTTTTGTATGAACTATAATCAGAGCATCTGAAGTTTTTCTTGATCAACTTCATGTTTTTATGTTTGGTTGATCAACAAAAGCAGCTCTTGACAGAATAGATTCATGGTCATCAGAGACATATTTAAATGATTGGAAATACTCAAGTTCAACAACTAAACCATCACAAATATCAAGGCAATGAACACATCTGATGAATACTGAAATGGAACACTAATGCTAAACACAAGGTTGGGCTAATAATTAACAAGTTAGTGAGATTCTTAAAGGAGATGCCCAAGATATTCTGGGTATACCTTGCAATTTATGTCCATTTAGGTATCAATTTGTATACACCACACTTTACAATGTGCAAAGGATTGATGGTAAACAAACTGGAGAATGACAGAGAAAGAGGTGAGCAAAGGAGTAGCACATGGCTGCAGTAAGATCAGTTATTGAATATCCAAGAGACAAAAATCAGTCAGGCCACCTGCTTAGAAGAATGAACTATTGCACAGCTTTCCATAGCTAATGCCAAGGGTTTGGGATGGCAGATTATTGTAGGCCAGAGTAAATGACAGCAAGCTTTGGAGTGTTGATCTACAAAGATGTTGGAATGCAAGTGAAGGTGTCCCTGAAAGTGGTACTTGCTTTTATAGGTGATGTTTCTTCTATTGTGGTAAAGAAACTAGAGTTCTTTTGTATTGTTAATATTTTATTATCAACTCATGACACCAGGGACACATTTGAGGAAGCACATTAGGTCTCTGATGCCCTCTAGTGGTAGGAGCATCAACTCCCATTCACCACATCCCCTTTACTTAGGATGTTCAATCTAGCAACATTGAAATGAATACTGTATTACCTTGTAAAGATAAACAAATAAACAAACTAAGTATACAGTTCTTTTTGTTTTAGAGATGCAGCCTGTCAGGTGCTTTGATATGCATGTGGTCTTCTCAAAGGTGCGTGCATCATCTCCACTGGTACACTTCTGTCTTGCACTGGTGTTTCCTCAGTTGCTATACAGGCTGGATCTTCTGCATTTCCTAGTTCTTGCAACATCACTTGTACTTTCGGGAGACACTTTCAATTTCTCCTCCGTATTTGACCATTCTCTGTTCTGACAGTGTAGGATCTTGGATTTACATCCTCCAGAACAGTGGCCGTCTTGTCCCAGGTGTTGGAATCTCAATCTCCCTGTGTCATGTTGTGCCAGTTGGCCCCAAGCTTCTTGATGATTTCCCATTGTTTATTTTGACTCTTTTGCAGATGCTTTTGTTTCCATTTAACATCTCTTTTCTTGTTTGGTCTGCAGAGTAGGGAAGTGTTGTGCATAGACTATCATCAGGAGCATAGCAGGTGACATACCATGTTCAAGAGGTGAATCTCAGTAACTAAGAACTAGATAAGAATCTGAACCACCATCATGTTTTCTTGAGCAGCTGTTTAACTATGTGCACTCCTTTCTCAGATTTACCATTTGACTGGATGTAGAAGACGAAGTCGCATGTTGAAAAAAAATCACTCTTCTGTAAAGTTCTGGAATTCTCGACAATTATATTTAATGGACTATTGTCACTATAGACAATTTGAGGAATTTCATGTCTTGCTTAAGATGGACTTCATGTATCTAATCACACAGGCAGCTCACATGTTGGGAAAGAGTACTGTCTCAGTATATTTCAATATGTAGTCAATCATTCCATCCAGGTGGAACAAATTAGTTCCAACTTTCTTTCATGGTTCCTCTGGTAAGTCAGTTATGGTCATGGGTTCCTTTGGCTTCTTTGCATGAAGTTATAGGCAGGTCTCACAGCTCAAGACCATTTATCTGGCCAATAAACACCAGTTCTGGCCCTCCCTTGCATTTTTTTCATTCCAAGGTGCTACTCAGTTTTTTCAGCAGACCTTGTCATAGTGAGGAATGATAATTATGCTCTGTCTGAATTGAAGCCCACTGACAACATTCAACAATACTAAAACTTAGAGCAGAGCTGACATTCACCTCTAGGCCATCCTTCATTTAGATTTTTGATAACCTTTTGGAGAACTGTGTCCTGTTTCAGCTGCAATCTGCTTCAATATAATGTCAAATATGGGAAGAGATTCAGTAACCAGCTTCATGTGGAGATTCATATCCGTCTCTGGAACTCTTATTGTGGGCTTCACTTTGTGTCATTGCCCTGGACAGCACATTAGCCAGCACAATAATTTTCCTGGCCTGGTGTAGGACGGCACCTATTCCATCTTTTGAAGTGTCCATTTGACCTATCTTTGACCTATCCTTCGATAGGTCAAAGAACATCAGAATGTCTGATTCTATAATTAGAATGGTCTTCAATAGTCCCCATGTTTCCTTGTGATTGGCCGTCCACTTGAATTCACATTTATCATTGTAAAAACTCCCTCAGGTACATTGGTAAATTCATACCAAACCCGTCTTCCAAAACAATGAAATTGATCATTCCCAGCATACTCAATAGGACCTTTTAGTCGGTGGGTCTGGGAATCTCTGGAATTGCTTTCACCTTGTTTTTTGTCTGGCTCCACACCTGGCTCTGACAGTTTATCTCCCAAAAAAGTGATTTCCTTCACACCAAATTGACATTTTACTCTGCAACTTTAATCCATACTTCTGGATACATTATGTTGTTCCTGTGTGGATCCCATACAATCCCACACACATTTTATGCCTTCTATGATGTGCTCCATTGTCCTGTAGAACTCATCTGGAGCAGAGGATATTCCAAAAGGCATTATTAAATAGAGTATTGACCAAATGGAGTATTGAACGTATAGCATTCTGTTCTCTCTTTGTGCTGTTTTAATTGTCAGAAGCCTTGGGATGCATTCAATTTGGTGAAAAACCTTGCACCAAGGCATCTCACTTGTAATTTCATCCTTGGTTGGAATCTGATCATCTTTCCTCTTTACATTGGCATTCAAGTATTTTGGGCCTGTGCACAAGTCACCATTCTCCTTTTGAATTATACCATCAAATTCATTCAGTGGGCTCCTCCACTTTCTTCGTGACCCCTAGTAATATTATTCAGTCAAGCTTGAGTTTGTCATTTAGTGCTGCTGGAACCTGCTTTGGAAGATGCACTACTTTAACTGCTTCTTATAGGTGAAAGGTAGAACACCAAACCTCTTGAAGATGTCTGGAATTTGATCCAGTCTTTACTCTGCTGTTCTGTACATTGGTGCTATTAATGGAGTGCACACTCTTGACTAAGCCGAAGTTCTAACATACTTTGTCACTAAGCAGTGAGTCATATCCATCTGGAATAATGATAAACATGAGGCGGTGCTCTTTATCTTGTACTTTCACCTTGAATCTACATGTGCTTTTCATTGTTGGCTTTTAGCTGAACAGAATTTGAATAGATGTGTGGCATTATCTTTATTGTCCTGATGTCACACTCACAGATCTAATTGTCCTTTGAGTGGAAATGTTCTGCTTCAATTACATAGAGCCTGGCTGAGACCTCACCAGGAATATTGTGCTGAGGTCTGTAAGGAACAATATACTGGTGACAGAAGAAGGGTTTGACCCAGTATTTTAAACTTGTTAAAAAGTCACAAATTGTAGGTCGAAGTATTTTGTAATAAAACAAAGTGTTGGAAGTACTTAACAGATTAGCAAGCAACTGTGGAAAGAGAAATAGAGCCAATATCTCAGGTCTGAGAATTCAGACATCTGGTTTCTAAATATGTGTAGGCTCATGTTCCTTTTCCACAGATGCTGCCTGAAGAATTATGTACTGTATTTCCAAATATTTTCAATTTGTATCTTAGGTTTAGACTTGCTTGAGAAACAGAAGTGATTCTATTAAAATGTGTAATTTTTTTTCAAGATTGATGGAGAAAATTTTGTGATGATGTTTCCCTGAGTACAATGTTTGGACCTAGGAGACATGTTCTCAAAATACATGATCAGCCACTCTGGACAGATAAGAGAAGGAATTTCTTCCAGTTTGCTTTCTCAGAAGGCTGTGGAAGTTCAGTCACAGAGTTTATTTTCAAGACAAATTTGAACAGACCTAGATTTTAAGGTATAGTGGAGGAAACTGATGGTGAAGTATAGTATCAGCCACAAACCCATGGAATCACAAATCAGGAATGAGGTGGTTAAATGCTGGAGGAACTCAGCCAGTCTTTTCAGCATCTATAGAGATATATTGCTGATATTTCACACCCAAGCCCTTCAAGGAATAAGCTAGAAGCAGAAAATCTGTCTCAAAATTCAAACAATGGGGGAAGAATCCAGATCATAAGTTGTTAATTGGATATGATAAGGGACAAGATAAGAATTTATCATGTTTACGCAAAAGATGGAATGGAGAGACAGATAGGAAAAGGTGATGGGAGAAAAGGTGGGGAGATGGTTTAACAAAAGCCAGAGAAGTCTATATTAATGCCATCTGGTTGGAGGGTGCCCAGTCAGCAGATGAGGTGTGTAAGGTAAAAACATCATGAAATGGGACTGGAGAAGGAGTCACCCAGTACTAAGGAGTAACAGGATGGTGTGACCTTGTACGCTCAAGATAAGTTTGGCACTAACAAGCTGATGAGCAGCAAACTAACAGTGAAGGGTAGCAACAGCTTATTCATTGGACAATGTAATGGTATGATAATTTACTAAGTGAGTGTCCTTGGGTATAAAAAAAACACCACTTGCTGATATCGTTAGAATGCGCCTTCTCCAACACTGTTAGTTGTAAGTGTTACAATCCGGTAATAAAGAACCTTGATTTCGACTCAGTCTGGTGTCTGACTCACTCATTCTCGAACAAAGCAGACCTAACAGATGTTGTTCCTCCAATTTATGGGCAGTCTCAGTCTGGCAGTGCATGAGACCAAGGACAGACATGTCAGCAAGGAAATGGGATGGAGAATTGAAATGGATGGCCAGTGGGAGATCTATGCTATTATGGCAGTCAGAACAGAGCAGAAATGTCAGCAATACATTTTTGTCTCATTATAGAGGTGGAAAAGACTGGCCAAGTTCCTCCATTATGTCAGGGTATTTTTATTACAATTACAGCAGCTTCAGACTTCCATGTTCCATGAGGGGATTAACTATCTACTTCTGTTTTTGTATTGTAACAGAAACCATCTCAAATTTTGAGACAGCAGAAAATGCAGTGCAGAAATTGCAAGAGAGATTTAGAATTTATTTCATAAATCTGAGTACATGCATAACATTCTTATTATACAAGTGGAGATAAGTAAAACAAACAAAGAGAGTCATGTTTGAGTAGCTGCAATGGCAGCATTTCCACTCGTGCGGATCCAGGGAGAGGAGTCTAGACACAGCACTCCTCTGCAGGGTTCTACCACCCACACTTAAGCCTGCTAAAGGAGCCAACTGGGTTTTATTTTAAAATTCTGCAACCACAGGGTCTGAACCCAAGATGGGAGCACCTGTACTAGCAGCAACCTCACAGGGTTGCAGACTCTAGGGAAGCAAAGGACTAGCACAGGGCACTGGAAAATGGGGGAACACCATTTGAGAAGGAGAAGCAGATGACCCTATGGGATGGTGGCCATGGTGGAAGACCAGTAGGGGGTTCTTCGACTGAATAACACAGGTGGCAGGCTCCTGGCAACTTGGGCTGGAGACTGGCTGGAATTCTACCAGTTATTGGAACCAGGATCAGAGAGGGTGTGAGGAGTGCCGAATGGCATGGATGATAGTGTCAGAGCTTTGGATCTGGAATTCAGGTTGCCAATGGTTTAGACAGAAATCTGTGTGGCTACAGAGGTAGTACAGAAGTGCTGTAGGTGAATTTACAGCCACTCAGTGACTCTGAAGGTACTCGCTTGCTTCTTTGACTGCAAGGGGCACTAGGCAAATCTTTGCCTGCATTATGGGTGATGGTAAGTCTTTGTCTGCCTTACAGCAGACTAAATGCAATTTTGAGTAACATTACAGCTGATTTATTACATGACAATAAAATAATCTTGAACATTGAAATGTGTTTGGGAATGAAATTTAAATCACATTAAAACCTGGTCACAATCAGACTGGGCTCAATTTGAGCACAAGGATTTTATTTCTCCCCCACCCATGGGTCATGTAGCAAGATTCTCAATTTATAAAGTGAGGCTCAGATGTTTATTTGTAAAGCACTAGGTTGAGGGCGAGGTTTTTTTTGATGCGCAATCTAAGCCAAACAACAGTCAAGTCTTGTTGGTCTTGGGTGACAGCCTCTCCTTACTAAAGATTTTATCAATTATCTAGGTTAACATACTTTGCATTACTTAGGAGTCTTACTATATGAAAAAATGTGTTGAAAACATGAGGGTTAATGTGAGGATCCATAATTAAATAAACATTGGAAAATGGCAATTGATACAAGTGATTAAGTACAACCTTCCTAAGTGGAAAACTTGCCTGATGTTCAGGAATTTGAAATTTAACAAGTTTACTGCTGAGCAAAGCCCCTGCTGAGAAAAATCAAAGCATGCGGGCTTCACTAGCTCAGAATGCAATGTATTCGGTTTGTCTTCTACACAAGACTACATGGAGATCAGTCCTTAGAAGCTCAGATTGGAAAATATATTTTGAAGAACATTTTGGCTTGTGACAATTCAGAAAACAGCTTAAAGTTGGAAGGAAGGAAGGATCAAATTGCTTCACTGGAAATTCTCAGCTTTTCAAAATTGAAATTCTGTGCTTTCTACAAGGCACTTCCATACATTTTCCTCTGAACCTCTAGTGATTCAAACTTAATTGCTACGCTTTACAATTTGTCCACATGCAGCTTCTACTTGTAGAAATGAATTACCAAAAATTGATTATCCACAGTAATTCTGATCTTCAGTAATTGTGTGAACTGACCTGGGAGTTATGAAATTTGTTATTACACATTGCCCACACAGTTAGAAAGCACATTAGAAAATGTGCATCTCATGAAATAGTAAGAAACTGAAAGAGTTTAGTTACGGAAGGTTGACCATTACTTATTGCACCTCTGTTTTCACAATTGTACTGCAGATTGATTAGCATCTCGGACCAGTGTGAAATGAACTCAGGGGCCATAGTCAATCACAGCAATCAGAGTGAAGCCTTCTTTAGCAACTGGCCCAACTGATATCCATTCCTTTCAATGGATGTCTGGTTCAGAGAAGCCATGGCTGCTGGAAAGAAGTGACTGGAACAAGAATCCCAGTCAAAACATGTCAATGGAGAATAAGAAACTGGTCACCAGATATGCTCAGCCATGCTGCACATGGTCTAGGTGTAGAGCATCTCGCATCGAATGACCCAAACCACTTTTTGCTTAATATAGAGATCAAAAATGGTTTGTGTCCTCTTAGGTTGTGATATAAAGGCTCCAGTCAAGGGGTTGGTGAAATATATGCAATATATTCCTCATCAAATTAGTCATTTCTGTGTGGCACTTTATAACCATAACAATTACAGTATGGAAACCGGTCATTTTGGCCCTTCATTCAGCACTGATTTAAGTACTCTCATCTACCTGCACCTTTCCCATAACCCTCCATTCATCTCCCATCCATATACCTATCCAATTTTTCCTTGAATGAAAAAAATGGACCCTTCCACTACTACTTTTCCCAGCTCATTCCACCCAGCCACCACTGAATAAAGAAGTTCCTCCCCATGTTACTTCTAAAACTTTTGCCCCTTAACTCATGACCTTTTGTTTTCATCTCAATGAAAAAGCCCACCCACATCAAATCTATCCCTCTCATAATCTTAAATACTTCTATCAAATTCCCTCTCAACCTTCTATGCTCCAAAGGAGAAAGACCTAGTTTGCTCAATTTTTCTTTGTAATCTAGATTCTGAAACCCAGGTAACATTTTCATAAATCTTCTCTGCATCCTTTCTACCTTGTTGATATCCTTCCTATAATTCAGTGACCAGAACTGCACATAGCACTCTAAATTTGGCCTCACCAATGCCTTGTACAGTCTTAACATCACCTCCCAACTCCTGTATTCTTTGCAGGAATTTATAAAAGTCAGCATATTAAAAGCCTTCTTCATCACCCTATCCACATGAGATTCTAACTTGGGGGAATGATGCATCATTATTCCTAGATCTTTCTGCTCCACTGCATTCTTCAATACCCTCCCACTTACTACACATGTCCCATTTTGATTACTCCTTCCAAAATGAAGCACTTCACAGCATTAAACTCCATCTGCCAGCTCTTCTAAACAGTTCAAATCCCTCTGCAATCTTTGAAAACCTTCATTATCCACAATTCCACCTATTTTAGTATCATCTGCATATTTACTAATCCAATTTACTACCTCATCAACCAGATCATTAATGTACATGACAAACAACAATGGACCCAATACAGATATCTCAGGCACACTGCTTGTCACCAGCCTCCAACCTGAAACAGTTATCAACTACAACTCTCTGGCATCTCCCTTCCAGCTACCGTTAAATCTTTGACCAGCTCAAAATTAATACCAAAATGACTGAACCTTCCTAACTTCTTCCATGCAGAAACTTATTGAAGGCAACATTCACTGCTCTACCCTCATCAACATTCCTAGTCACCTTTTCAAAAAAGGTGACATAATTGGTCAAAAATGACCTTCCACTCACAAATCCATGTTGAGTGTTCCTGATCAGGCATAAGCATTTTCCTTTACCTTGCACAATTCAATATCCTTCTCCTCAGTGAAGACCAAAGAAAATAAATTGTTCTAGACTTCACCATCTCTTTGGCTCCACACAGTTGTCCGCTCTGATTCTCTAAGGGATCAATTTTATTCCTCACTCTTTTCCTATTAATATATTTGTAGAAACCCTTTGGATTTATTTTCACCCTGCTTGTTCCAGTCACCTCGTACCTTTAAGCTTTAATTTATTTCTTAATATTCACTTTACATTCAATATATTCTCTAAACCTTCTTCATTCCTCATTTCTTATATTTATTGAAGGTCTCCCTTTTATTTGAACTATGTTTTCAATATCCCTTGAGAACCATGGCTTTCTTAAACTTTTGACGCTACAGGAATAAAGATTCTGTACCCTCAAAATCTCACCTTTAAAAGACCTCCATTTCTCTACTACATCCTGCCCATAAAACACATTTTCCCAATCCACTCCTTGTAAATACTTTGACATCTCAAATCTAGCTCCCCCCCCCCCAACAAAATCAAAAACTTCCACCCTAGGCCCTGACATATCCCTTCCCATAATGACATTGACAATAATGGCACTATGATCACTCTCCATCCAATAACTCCATCACCTGACCTATCTTATTCCCAACAATAGATCGAACACTGCCCCTTCTCTAGTTAGTATCTCTATATTACTGTTTAAAAACTACCCGGCACACATTTTACGAACTCCAATCCATCCAGCCCTTTCACAGAATTGGTTACCCAATCTATATTTGGAAAATTAAAATCTCCCACAATCACAAGCTTATTACAAATATCTGCCAACTCCCTTCAAATTTGCTCCTCTAATTCTTGCTTCCCCATTCAGTGGGCTCTCAGACACCCCTACAAGTGTAACTACCCCTTTCCCATTCCTCAATTCTGCCCAAATAGCCTCCCTGGACAAGTCCTCTAATCTATCCTGCCTAAGCACCGCTGTAATATTTCCTCAGAAAAGCAATGCAACACCATCCCTTCTGATTCTATCACCCTGATTCTAAGCAACAAAATCCAGGAATAGTTAAGCTTCCAATCACATTCCCTCCTGCAACCATGTTCACTAATCACTACCACATCATACTTCCAAATGTCAATCCATACCCTCAGCACATCCACCTTCATTACAATACTCCTCGCATTAAAATATATGCATTTAAGAGATTTCCCACTTGATAGATTTTTTTTTTTTTTTTTTTTAAATAGAAAATCCTCTGTTTGCCCCTTGCTCCATCATCTTTGCACAGAGCAACTCTCTCGATCACCTGTTATTCCACCTTCAAATACTGTCTACAAGCTTTCTCTATTTGCAATCTAACCTTCTCCTTCCATTTGGTTCACTCCCCCAACCATTCTTGTTTAAAATCTCCTGAGTAGCCTTAACAAATGTCCCCACCAGGACCTTGGTTCCTGCTGGATTCAAGTGCAACCTATCCTTTCTGAACAGGTCATACCTACCCTAAAAATGGTCGCAGAGATCCAGAAACAAATCCCTGTGCCTTGTTCCACCTCTTCAGCCACACATTTATCCTCCTCCTCATTCTATTCCTGCTCTTACTGTCACATGGCAGAGGCAGTAACCCTGCAATTTCTCTCTTTGAGGTCCTTCTTTTCAACTCCCTACACTCACTTTTCAAAACCTGTTCTCCATTCCGGCGGCATGCGCCCCAGCGGCGTGTGCCACAACACCCTTCCACTTTAGGGTATCTTGTACACAAGAAGCAACATCCCATATTTGTTTGAATATTGTGATGCTATTTCTTAAATTATGTTATTTTTTCTAATGGAATATTTATTTATTTCTATGTACCTTTGTTGTATTCTCAAGTTGTCTTCTAATTTCCAGGTTTACATAATTCATTTTTTTTGCTACAGCTATGGTTATCATAATAATTCTTTTTTGTGCTCCATCCAAATCGAGTCCAAATTCTTTATTTCTTATATTACTTAGAAGGAAGATCTGGGTTTTTTGATATGTTGCTTTTTGTGATTTTATTTAATATCTGGTTTAGATCTTCCCAAAATTTTTTCACTTTCTCACATGTCCAAATTGCATGCATTGTTGTTCCCGTTTCCTTTTTACTGCGAAAAAATCTATCTGATACTGTTGGGTCTCATTTATTTCTTTCTTTGGCTTGGCTTCGCGGACGAAGATTTATGGAGGGGTAATGTCCACGTCAGCTGCAGGCTCGTTTGTGGCTGACAAGTCCGATGCGGGACAGGCAGACACAGTTGCAGCGGTTGCAAGGGAAAATTAGTTGGTTGGGATTGGGTGTTGGGTTTTTCCTTCTTTGTCTTTTGACAGTGAGGTGGGCTCTGCAGTCTTCTTCAAAGGAGGTTGCTGCTCGTCGAACTGTGAGGTGCCAAGATGCACAGTTTGAGGCGATATCAGCCCACTGGTGGTGGTCAATGTGGTAGGCACCAAGAGCTTTCTTCAGGCAGTCCTTGTACCTCTTTTTGGTGCACCTGTGTCTCGGTGGCCAGTGGAGAGCTCGCCATATAAACACAATCTTGGGAAGGCGATGGTCCTCCATTCTGGAGATGTGACCTACCCAGCGCAGTTGATCTTCAGCAGCGTGGATTCGATGCTGTCGGCCTCTGCCATCTCGAGTACTTCGATGTTGGAGATGAAGTCGCTCCAATGAATGTTGAGGATGGAGCAGAGACAATGCTGGTGGAAGTGTTCTAGGAGCCGTAGGTGATGACAGTAGAGGACCCATGATTCGGAGCCGAACAGGAATGTGGGTATGACAATGGCTCTGTATACGGTAATCTTTGAGGTTTTTCAGTTGGTTGTTTTTCCAGACTCTTGTGTAGTCTTCCAAAGGCACTATTTGCCTTGGCGAGTCTGTTGTCTATCTCGTTGTCGATCCTTGCATCCGATGAAATGGTGCAGCCTAGATAGGTAAACTGGTTGACCGTTTTGAGTTTTGTGTGCCCGATGGAGATGTGGGGGGCTGGTAGTCATGGTGGGGAGCTGGCTGATGGAGGACCTCAGTTTTCTTCAGGTTGACTTCCAGGCCAAACATTTTGGCAGTTTCCACAAAACAGGACATCAAGCGCTGAAGAGCTGGCTCTGAATGGGCAACTAAAGCGGCATCGTCTGCAAAGAGTAGTTCACGGACAAGTTGCTCTTGTGTCTTGGTGTGAGCTTGCAGGCGCCTCAGATTTAAGTAATAACATCACAATATTCGAACAAATATGGGAACCATACATGAAATACAATAGAGAAATCCTACCATGGACTCCACCACCTAAAATGACAGAAGGAGAAGACAACAAAATGAACTGACTCAGTATATAAAAGTAAAAGACAAAAAAATTCTTGTTTATTTTTATTAAGTGACAACATTATTTAACAGGTTTAATGTATCTTATAGATTGAACTTTGAATAAATGGGAAGGGGGGAAGAGGGAAGGGAGGGGGGGAAAGGGGAGAAAATGACACTATATATTCAAGAGAAAAATGTCTCTATGTATTTTGGTCAGTATGGTTTATAGTGTGAAAAATAAAAAAAATTTAAAAAAGAAGCAACATCCCAAACCCTAGTACCAGGGAGGCAAATCACCATCCAGTACTCCTCACTGCATCAATGAAATACCCTATCTTAACTATTGAGACCCTATAGAACTACTGCCCTTCTCTTCCTTTCCCTACCTTTCTGAGCCTCAGAGGCCAACCCTGTGGCAGAGATACAGCCACTGCTGCTTCCCCCAGTTAGGCTGTCTGCCCCCAATAGTACTTAAAGAGTAATACTTATTATTGAGGAATACAGCCACAGGGGTCCTCAACTCTTCTCCTCTCTCCTAACTGTGAGCCACGCCCTCCTCCCATGGCCCTGGTGTGACCACCTGGCTGCAGCTCTTGTCCATGACACCCTCACTTTCTCTGAGGAGAGCAAAGTCATAGAGCTGCAGCTCCAGCTCAAGTTCCATTTCCCTAACATGGTCCCTGAGAAGCCACAGCTCAGCACACCTGGCACAAATGCAGACATCCAGGAGGCTAGAAGACTCCAGGACCTCCCACATCTGGCACTAAGAACAGCAAACTGTTCTCACACTCATCCTTTTTCTCTCTCCCTTTCCTCAACAGCAGTGGAAAGAAAATAAATAAATAAGCAATTAACCAGTCTTACCTTAATATGAACAAGCTCAACCTCTGCTTGCCAAAGTCCTCTATATCACTCACTTACTGACTGCTCACTGTCTTTTTCCCCTCCTTTTATTGGCCCCACCAATTAACTCAATTATCCCAATTACACACTCCCAAAAAAACAATACTCAACTTAACTATTCACTTACCATGCCTTTTTTTTAATTTAAAAGCCCCACTCTCTCTCCTTTATACTTATCACCCCTGATGCTCACTCCTCGGCACTGCTCCTCTCACCTCCCACCCAAACTACCTCACCTCTTTCCCGAACTCGACCAGTAAGCACGCCCTTTTTAACTTACCAGCCCTGTCACTCACTCCTTACTTCTCCTCAGCACTGCTCCTCTCACCTCTCGCCCGTCCCCAGTGTTGCAAAGGATGATCCTAGTGTGGTGATACAAGTATATGTACATATGACTGTCAATGGGTAGCTGGCCTATCCCCCACTGATGACTCACTACCTGGTAACTCTTCCCCTTGGAACCCTGGAATAAAGGCTTTGGAGTCATTGATAGTGTATATCAATTAATTATTTTGCCATGACTGAGCTCCACAACCTCTACAGTCCACAGGTAAACAAAGTCTATTCACGGTACCTCCTGCCTTGAGAAAATAGCAACTTGGTGAGTCCATAGACGATTTCTTTCGGGCCATGCTTCAACATGGGTGCAAATGCAGGGTCAATATCCATGCCCCAGTTATCAGCAGACCAGTGTGTGGACAAGCTAATCTGGGAAATTATAATGGGTAACAAAGAAATGGCAGAAGAACTAAATGAGTATTTTGCATCAGTCCTTACTGTGGAAGGCAATAGCAATATATCTGATAGAGGTCTCAGGGAACAGAATTAAGTACAGTCAAGATTACTAAATGGACTAAAGATAGATAAGTCTCCCAGACTAGATGAGGTGCACCCACGGGTTCTGAAGGAGGTGGTGTTAGAGATGGTAAAGGAATTGTAAAATATTTTCCAGGAATCAATAATTCTGGCATGGTTTCAGAGGATTGGAAGGTTGCAAATGTAGTTCCACTGTTTCAGAAAGGAGGGAAGCAGAAAAGAATATTACCGGCATATTAGTCTGACATCTGTTGAAAAGTTATTGGATTCGATCCTCAAGGACGTTATAAAATATCTCGAGCCTCATGTCATGATAGGTCCAAGACAGCATGGTTTCATGAATGGAAGATCATACCTGACCAACCTATTGGAATTTTTTGAGGTAATCTCAAGTAGGATGGGCAAGGGAGAGGCTGTAGATGTTGTGCATTTGAATTTCCAGAAGGCCTTCAATAAGGTGCCGCATAAGAGGGTGCTTAATAAGATGAAAGCCCATGGAATTACAGGAAAGATATTAGATTGGGTGGAACATTGGCTCTTGGCAGGAAGCAAAGGGTGAGATAAAGAGATTCTGTTCTGGTTGTTTGTTGGTTACCAGTTGTGTTCTGTAGGGGTCAGTGTTGGGGACGCTTCTTTTTTTCAAATGTATATTGATGATTTAGATTATGGATTAAATTGTTTTGTGCTAAGTTTGCAGATGACACCAAGATAGGTGGAGGAGTAGGAAGCATTGAAGAAACCGAAAGGTTGCAGAGAGACTTGGACAGTTTAGGAAAGTGGGGAAAGAAATGGCAGATGAGATACAAGGTTGTATGTTTTGAAAGAATAAATAAACAGGCAGATTATTATTTAGATAGGGAGAAAATTCAAAATTTGGAAGTGCATAAGGACTTAGGGGCACTTGTGCAGGAGATTTTAAAGTTTAACCAGGTTGGATCGGCAGTAAAGAATATGAATGCTATGTTGGCTTTCATTTCAAGACAAATGGTGTATAAGTGTAAGGAGGTGTTGATGAAGCTCTGTGGGGCACTGGTGAAACCTCACTTGGAGTTCTGTGTGCAGTTTTGAATCTCTTATCTTATCTGGACATGTGGTCAGAATGCCAGACAGCCAATTGCTGAAGTACCTGTCAGGGCAAGTGCTCAATCAGGGGGCAGGAGAAACGTTACAAACTGCCTCAAAGCCTCCTTCAAAGGCCTGAGTGTTGAAATCAACACATGGGAGATACTTGCCCTCAACCGTCCAGCTTGGCGCAGTAAGATCACCACAGGAGCCCATGCAGCTGAAGTCAGGCACATCATCGAGGCGCAATGAAAACATGCAGTGCATAAGGCCGGAACAGCATCTATTGCCACGACAGCACCCACCCACCCAGAGTGGCCTCACCAGTCACCTCCGGACCCACAGCCACCAATCTCTAATTTGACTGAAGCCATGGTCATCTTCAACTACGAAGGACGAACAACAACAACAATAATCTTAGAAGGGATTACTGAGGTTGGAGAGAGTTCAGAGAAGATTTACGAGAATGATTCCTGGAATGGACGGGCTGACAGATGATGAACATTTATCAGCTTTTGGACTGTATTCATTGGAGTATAGAAGAATGTGAGTGATCTCATAGAAACATTTTGAATGCTTTAAGGATTGGACAGAGTAGATGTGAATAAGATGTTTCCCTTGGTGACTGAATCCAGGACAAGAGGGGACAGTCTTAGAATTAGAGGATACCTATTTAAAATCAGGAGAAATTTCTTTAGCCAGAGCATCTTGGATTTGCGGAATTTGTTGCCACATACAACTGTAGAGGTTCAATCATTGGGGGAGTTTAAGGAGGAGATTGAGAGGTATCTAATTAGTCAGGGTAACAAAGAATGTGGGGAAAAGGCTGGAAATTATAATTAGATGTGAGAGTGGTTTTAGCTCATCGTGGAGAGGAGAGCAGATGCAATGGGCTGAATGGCCTACAACAGTTCATTTATCTTATGATCTTGTGATTGTGCTTATAGTATACTGCAGAAGATATGAAGGTTTTCCCTCACCTTGTCTGCCAAAGCAACCTCATGTCTTCTTTTAGCCTTTTTTTTAAACTTTATTTATTCATTTAAAATACAGATAATAAGTAACATATATAACAATAAACTAAGCATGAATGATATATTTTATATATATAAAAGAAAAAAGAAAGATAAAAAGAAAAAGAGAAAAAAACTGCAAAAAGAAGGTTCAAGAACTTCAAATTCCTGGGTGTCAACATCTCCAAGGATCTATCCTGGAGCCTCCATGTCAATGCAATCACAAAGGCTCGCCAGCCACTCTACTTGGAGATGTTTGAGGATGGAGCTAGTGGAGTTGTTCAAGTGAACCGGTACGGACTTGAAGGGCCGACATGGCCTGTTTCCGTGCTGTAAACGGTTATATGGTTATATTATTAAAAGGAAACCTACCCCCCTCCCTTTCAGCCAACTCTCCTAAGGAGAGCCATAAAGAGAAAAAAAAATAAAGAAAAATTAAGCATACATATTAAGATCTCATCAATGTAAATCAAAATGTAAATATTCTGAATATAACAACCACTTATTAATAAAAAAACGATAATTATCACGTGAAACATAGGTGATTTTTTCCAATATTAAGCAATATTTAATCTCGTTATGCCATCTATTAATATCAATCATATTCATATCTTTCCACGTGCTAGTAATACATTTTTTTCGCTACAGATAATGCTAAATATACAAAAGCAAGTTGAAATTTATCTAATCCCAGACCTTTCAGAGGTTCTAAACTACCCAATAAAAATACTGTCGGATCTAAAGGTATTTTAATCTTATACAGGTATTCCAAAAACAATTGTACTTCCTTCCAAAAAGATTGTATATATATACATGACCAAACCACATGAAAAAAAGTTCCAACAGCGTTACCACACTAAAACACAAATCTGAATCATGAAAACCAATTTTTTAAAAACTTTTCAGGTGTTAAGTATAATTGATGTAAAAAATTATAATTAATCATTACATAACGTGCATTTATCAGTCTAGTTACACTATCATAACAAATATTTGACCAATCGTCCTCGGAAAAAATAAAACGAATCTCCACTTCCCATTTACCTTTAGATTTATCCCAGCCCTTTTTATGCCTTTTACCCTTTCTGACTTAAGATTTTTTCTTGCAATTTTTTATACTCGTCCAGTGTCTCATTTGCTCCTTCTTGTCTTTACTTGCCATACACCTCTTACCTTCTTTACAAACTCCCCAATATACCTTGAAAACCAAGTTTCCCTATGCCTGTAAACACTGCTTTGAATCCTGACAGGAACAGATATAACTCTGTACTCTCAAAATTTCATCTTTGAAAGGTTCCCTCTTAACCAAGCACATCCTTGCCAGAAAACAACTTGTCCCAATGCATGTTTGGTAGATCTTTTCTCATTTCCACAAAATTGGCATTTCTCCAGGAAAGCTTGTTTGTTTTCTAGTTCAAGGAAACAAATGCTGCCAGCAGGTAAACATCAAGGTGCAGGAGTACATACTGATGCTTGGTTCAAAGATGTGCGGAAGGACCACAGGATCACAATATATGATCCTGGACCAAGGGGTATGGTCCTGTGCAGCAGACTCCTAAATACTTCACGGGTGCATTGTTTCAGGAGAAAACTTAATGGCAATGATTCATTGTAAAAAAAAAATCAATGGTTCAATGAGCATAAGGAAAATTGTGAACTTATTGTGTATAAATTATGAATGCAATGTCTTTGATGGACATTGTGTTTCAATTTGCAATACTAGACCATATCAGTGAGATATTTTGAGGACAATAGTTCAAATACCAATGGTAAAGTGGGAGCATTGCAAACATCTAATGGAAGGGTCCAGTAAAATCCCTGCTATCAGGAATTCAAGCAACCAGCAAAAAAGTTCATAGAAAATAAATAGGTAAAAATTATGAAAGTTTAAAATTGGGTTGCCCTAGTGATTAGTTGGCCAATCATGCAACACACAGTCTCAAGCAACCAGCAAATTATCTTATCTGGTATCTACCAATCCCCATAGGTGCAAATCCTGGGGGGAGGGGGGGGGGGTTGACTGAATGTAAATAAGTTCTGAGAGGATTGCTTTATAGGTCTCAAGTGCAGAGTTTGAGATGGATTACATTTGAGCTGAAGCACACATTAAAGGGTTACTTGTGAAATGTGTTGCCTTATCATGACACAAATTATGGTGGTGCACAAGGTAGCAAAGAAAATGGAAGAGCAGCAATTTCCTCACTTTCAAGGGAAACTTAAAAATGTTAATCAACAAAGCTCCTTAATCATTAGGCTCTGATCTCATCTGGGTTCACATGGTGTCCAAACAGCTACTTTATGTACAAGTCGAAAAAGAAGAGGTCACTTACACATGCAAAGAAATTGGTGAAATGAATGAGTCAAGCTCCATCCTTATCTCCCACCACCCTGCAACTGTAGGGTGCAGGCACAAATTATTTTTAAAAGCTACATAAACAAGGAGTAATGGACTAAATCAGCAGAATTCATTGAGGATGTCATGGAGACCAAATCCTACACAACCAGGGCTAACCAGAAACCGTGGTTAGATGCAGAAGTCCGTGCACCTCATAGAGCTCGTAATGGTGCCTTCAGGGCAGGATGGCGCTGAACGCTTCCATGCAATCAGAAGAAAAAGTGTGGGTATGCACAGCTGTACATGAGGTGCATGTGGCAAAGGATAAAAACTATAACAGACCACAAGACAACCTTGCGGATCAAAGAAAACAATGCCTCGCTTCTGGACATTCTGAACATCTTCCGTGCACAGTTTGATGAGATGAACAGACTGAAGCCAAAGAAAGCTCCATCTCTTCCTGATGAATGGGCAGAGCCATAGCTGAGATGAGGAGAACCCTATCCAAGGTAAACCCACATAAAGCAGAGGTCCAGACAGCATTTCCAATCAGGTACTGAAGGGCTGTGCAGATGAAATGACGGAAGTCCTTATGGACATCGTAAACACGTCATTGTAGCAGTCCATTATCCTTGCAGGTTTCATGACAGCCACCATTATCCCAATACCAAAGAGGGCAAAAGCACAAGGCCTCAATGACTGCCACCCAGTGGCACTGACCTTCACCATTATTAAATGCTATGAGCATCTTTGGGGAAAGCATCAAAACACATCAGCCTGAAAGACTGGACCCATTTCTTCAACTACAGACAGAACCATTCCAATGATGATGCTATAGCCTTGTCCCTTCACTGTGACCTGCTTCACCTGGAGAATGATGCCTTATTCAACGGGCTATTGATCATTGACTTCAGTTTGGTGTTTAATATGATCATATCCCAGAGGGTCATGGAGAAGCTGTCCAGGTTGGGACTCGACACTCCTCTCTGTAATTGCATTCTGGACTTGCTAACAGAAACAGCACAGTCTGTCTGAATTGGCAGCAGAATGTCAAGCACCGTCATGCTGAGTACTGGCGCACCATGCTGTGTGCTTAGGCCTCTCTGCTTCATGCTACTGACCCACAATGCAAGATCCAACTCCAATAGTGTCAACAAGTTTGCAGATGACACAACACTAGCTGGCCTCATCAGCAACAACGATGAGTCGCACTATAGAGAAGAGATGGAAAATCTTGTGATAGGTTGCGAGAATAAAAACCTGGGTCTCAATATGGACAAGACAAAGGCGATAATTGTGAATTTCAGGAGAACCACTGATGATGATCCTCCACTACACATTAATAGCTCAGTCGAGGAGAGAGTAGAGAGTACCAAGTGCCCCAGTGTTTGCTTAAGGAGTGACCTATCCAGCATCCACAACCTCTCCTCACCTGTCAAGAAAGCTCAACAGTGACTGCACTTTTCAAAAACAGTGTGGCAAGCAAGGCTACTGGCCACCATCCTCTCAATTTTTATGGAAGTTCTATCAAGAGCTTCCTGGCCGGCTGCATCTCAATTGTATAGTTGATGTGGAACATCAGATTGGAGGTAAAATACCGTAAGACCAGTAGAAAGGATACTGGGGTCTTCCACCACTCACACCACCCCCGCAACAACATTGATGTGATTGACTGGAATCACAGGCAAAATCAGTGAGGACCCACACTGTGTCTTCTAGCTACTCCCTTCGGGAAAGAGATGCAAAAGTATCAGAGCCAAAACCAGCAGGCTAAGAAACTGCTTCTTCCCACAAGCCGTGAGATTGCTGAACGACTGAATTAACTGCTCATACAAACCCTCTGTGACTCTTTAATATTTATTTATTTTAATATTTGTTTTTATGTGCATTATGTGTGCTTGCTCTGCTTTGGACCGAGGACCACAGAACACTGTTTTGTCAGGTCGTACTTATATTATCAGATGAAAAATAAATATGAACTTGAATTTACAGTTTCTTGTCACAAATTCATCATATATTTAACCCATTCTGCTGTTTATTTCTGCAGCTCTTCCACTAAAGTAACATATGCCGTAATATATTTCACCAGATGAATACTTTGATCAAGTGCTTTCAACTGTGAAAGCAGTGAAGTTGAATCAGCTATTGAAATAAAGACTTCACAGAATTGATTATCTAAACAATTGAATTTAGTTTGACAAGGCCACCATAACATCATTAGGTGTGATGGTTTCACTACAATTTTTAGCACACTTAATTATTGATACTTCAAAGTGAAATATTAATTTCTCAGAACTTTCTGCTCTCCACGTGATTTTGTTTTGATTAAATTGATCAGGAATTTCAGGCTAAGAATGAGGAACTACGGTGGTCCACGGCATCCTAACAACAATATGGCATTCAAACGTGGCGATCCTGCAAGAACCATGATGACTAAATTGGCCTTCTTCATGGGCTGCTCACCACATGGTGGGAAACAGCAAGCCTTTCTGCGGCTGACAAGCCAGTGGCATAATTTCTGCCAGAAATGCCGAGGCAGCTAGGCCTATATAAAGGCAGGGAAAACCATCAATGAAGTTAGTATCGGCTGTACTCACCTTGTGTCAGTGTCTTGGTTTCACGGTCTGCCGTAGCACGTGCTACATTGGTGTCCCTGACCAATCCAAACGGGACTTTGGACCCAACAATGGAAGAACAAACAACACTCCACACAGTTTCACTGAAACTGCCAACATTCTGGACTTCACAGCTGCTGGTATGGTTCGAGCAGGCCAAGACTCAGTTCCAGATTCGACAGATCACAGCCAATGCCACGAGATATTACTGTGTGGTGAGTTCGCTTGACCAGGACACAGCCACCATTGATTAATCCGGCAGCCTCTGGAGCAGGGCAAATATCTGGCTATCAAAGAGCTATTAACCTGCACTTTCACGCTCTTAAAATGCATGCACATGGCCCGACTGTTGCACATGGATGGTTTGGGGTCAGAGCTCCTTCCGCTCTCATGAGTGACATGTTAGCATTTACTCTTGGCCACAAGCTTTGCCTGCTATTTGAGCAGATCTTTCTGGAGTAACTAGTGGAGATTATCTGACTGCTTCTCACCGAGGAGGACTTCAGCGTCTCAGGAAGGTTGCATTTCGAGCGGACATCCTCTGGGGAGCAAAGAGAGACTCCAGCATTATGGTAGATCAAGTCACAAAGCTTTGGGTGCAGCGGGCATCTAGATTGCCACAGATGACCAGCAGGATAATGGGACTCCTAACCCTGGTGAGCAGTACTATTTCTATCAACAACAGTGTGGTTTGGAAGCCTGTTGATGTCACCCCCACCGCATGTTTGAGGGAAACATGGTGGCCGGCCAACGAGACCGCCTTCTCCATGTGGGACTTCCTATTGGGGTGGCAGTTCCTGGTTGACACCGGGGCCAAGATCAGCATCTTGCCACCCTCAACTCACCACATCCACAATGTAAAATCAGGCCCAGCCCTGAGGGCCACAAACAATTCCAGCATCTGAACCTTTGGCATTCGCACCATTTCACTTCGCTTTGGGAACAGCCGGTTCATGAGGACATTTACCCTGGTAATAGTACACCACCATTACTGGAGGAAGACTTTCTTAGAGCTCATTCCTTGTTGGTGGCCCTAAAAGGGTGGTGGTTAATGCATGCCAAGATTTTCCTGACCTTCTTAGGGGACACTAAGCTACCTGTCCCCACCTACATTCCATTACAGCCAATGTTAATGAGTTCGCACGCATCCTGGCAGAATTCCCCTCAATTGTGGTACCACAGTTTACCTCAACAGAACCAAAACATGGGGTATGGCACCACATCTTCACTAAGGGCCCCCCCACTTGCCAGGACATGCTGCCTCCCCCCATCCAAGTTTGGTCTGAACATCAACCGGCTCAAATGATGGAAGAGCTGGGAATAGTGCAGTGGTCTGACAGTCCCTGGCCATCCGTCCCCCTGCACATGGAACTGAAGGCGGTGGGAGGATGGAGACCATGTGGGGATCATCACCGCCTCAATGAGGCCATGATACCGGAGAGGTATCCGGTGCCCCACATACAGGATTTTACTGCGAACTTACATGGGGTATGGATATTCTCCAAGGTTGATCTCATCAGGGGATATCATCAAATCTTGGTCCACCAAGAAGACATTGCTAAAACTGCCATCATCACATCCTTCGGTTTATTTGAGTTCCGCAGGATACCATTCGGGCTTAAAACACGGTTCAGACATTCCAGAGGCTGATGGTCATGGTGGGTCGGGATCTCAGGTTTCCATTCATTTACTTGGATGACATTCTGATCGCCAGTCGCAACCACCAAGAACACGAAGCCCACATAAAACAACTATGCATCTGCCTCAGCAAGTTTGGCCTGAACATCAACCAGGCCAAATGCCAGTTTGGGTGAGAGACAATAGACTGCCTTGGCCACAGAATTAATAGACACGGGGCAACACCTTTGCCCAAAAAGTTAGAAGCTGTCAGGCATTTCACCAAGCCACATACAGTGAAGGGCCTCTCGGAGTTGGCTGGTATGATTAATTTCTATCAGCGCTTCATACCGGCAGTGGCCCGCATCATGCATTATTCTCGCTCATGGTGGGGAAGCAAAAAGAGGCTGAGTGGAATAAGGAAGCATCGGAATCCTTCCAGAAGTCCAAAGATGCTCTGGCCGATGCCACTTTCCTGGTGCATTCGAGGACAGATACTCCAACCTCCATCACAGTGGACACATCCAACACAGTGGTCAGGGGTATACAAGCAATTGGTTGGGGGGAAATGGCAACCCTTAGCTTTCTTGAGCAGGCACCTCCTGCCTCCCAAGCTCAAGTACAATGCCTTCGACTGCGAGCTCCTGGCATTGTACTTAGTGGTCCGACATTTTAGATATTTTCTGGAGGGGAGGTGATTCAAGGACTTCACGGATCATTTTCGCCTTCAATATAGTGTCCGACCCATGGTCAGCCAGGTAGCAGAGGCACCTGTCCTACATATCTGAGATTATCACGGATATCGAGCATATCGCTGGGAAGACCAACATGGTGGCCAACGCATTGTCCCTGCCAACAATCCAGATTCTATCCCAAGGGATCAATGACACAGCCCTGCCCCAGGCAGAGCTATCAGATCCTGACATCCCTGGATACAGGACAGTAGTGACAGAACTCAAGCTGGAGAACGTCAACTTCAGCCCCAGAAACCAGAATTTCCTGTGCGACATTCCGACCAGCAAGTCTCGCCCCATCATCCTGGCAGCATGGAGTTAACCGGTGTTTGAGGCGGTGCAGAACCATGTTCACCCAGTCATCAGAACCACCATTAAGATGGTAACAAGCAGATTCGTTTGGCATGTCCTCTCCATGTAGGTCAGCCAATGGGCCAGAACTTGCATGCACTACCAGTCGTCAAATGTGCAGACACACATCAAGGCCACCCCCCACCCCCCGGACATTCGAACTGGCATGATGGTGATTCAGCCATGTGCACATAGACATTGAGGAACCCCTGCTGGTGTCATGGGGGCAGGGTACCTGTTGACGATGGTTGACCATCCCACAAGGTGGCTGGAGGCAGTACCTCTGGCAAAAACCTCAACAGAGTCCTGCCCCAGAGCCCTAATAAACACATGGGTGACCCAATTCGGAGTTCTGGAGCACCTGATATCAGACAGAGGTGTGCAGTTCACCTCAGGGCTCTGGGTGGCCTTAGCTTGCCTCCTGGGAACCCAACTCCACCACTCCCCTGGTAAATAGTTTCATGGAGAGGTTCCACAGGCACCTCAAAGCGGCGCTGATTGCCTGACTCAAAGGTTTGAACTGGGTTGATGAATACCGTAGGTCCTCCTGGGAATCCTCACCACATCCAAGGAGGACTTCAATGCTTCAGCGAGGAAATGGTGTATGGAGCACCCATGGTCATCCTCAGGGAAACAGATGAACCACCTGCGACAGCGCTTGAGAGATTGAGAGAATGACTAGGCATGACTAGGCACGACTAGGAACATCCCAAGATGTTCATCCCTGGGGACTTGAGAAGCTGCACATATGTCTTCAAGCAGCGAGAGATGCACCAAGGGCCTCTACAGTGGCCATACAAGGGGCCCTACTGGGTGCTGGGTGGTTATGTATAACGGGGCAACATGTGTGCTGGACATCGGCAGCAAGATGAAAACATTTACTATTGACTGACTCAAACCAGCACATATGGAAACCAGCAAGCCGATCAACCTACCATTTCTACGCTGCAGAGGCAGACCACCCAAAACCAAGACAGCACCCAGATAATCGGTTCAGTGGGGTGGGGGTGGGGGCTGTGTGGCGGCCCACAGCATTTCGACACACAAAATGGTGTCTGAATGAGGCAATCCTGCAAGGGCCATGCCAGCTAAATCGGCTTTCTTCGTGAGTACAGATCTATCACCAATGTACATAGTGTATATAGTTACTGTATCTAGACTGTGCTTACAGCAATTGGCTGAGAGCTAAGCCACGCCTATTGTCTGGGCCTTAAAGGGTTGTGTCCCTAGCCAGGTCGGATCATTCCGGACTGGTCGGCCACCTGTGAAGAGCTCCTGCCTTTTGCTAATAAAAGCCTTGGTTTGGATCAACAAGTCTTTGGTTCTTTCGACGAGCTCTACACACTTGATCTTGACCTTCTGTCATGTAACTGTGTCATTGAAATGTGCAACTATATTAAGACTAATGACCACTAAAATGCAATGGTGTATTGATTCCAAATGAATTGGGGATTTCAAGTAAATCAGTTCTATCAAAAGAGAATAAAGTTAAGAAGTCAAAATCCTCCAGATGAAGGTTAAATATATCCAGAATGGTTTCAAGAATGAAGAAGAAACACAAAACCTCGCAATAATGGAATCTTGAGGAACTTGATGGCTCAGGCAGCCATCCATGGAGTGAAATGATCAGGCACCAGTCCAGGATACCTTACTGAGACTAAGATAGGAAAGGAATTCAAATTGAGATCCACAGGCAGAGCACAGGTATTTGTCTAAGCAGTTATCCAATCTGCATTTGCTCTCATCGTTATAAATAAGTACATCAGTGACCTCTGAATCAGAATCCGGATTTATTGTCATGAAATTTGGTGTCTTGCAGCAGCGTCACAGTGCAAACATTCATATTATAGCCATCTTACATTAATATAAATAAAAACAATAAAAATAATAGTGCACGAAAAGTAAGGCAGTGTTTTTGGTTCATTGATTATTCAGGAATCTGATGGCAGCGGGGAAGAAGCTGTCCTTGTGCTGTTGAGTGCTCGTCTTTACCTTTTTCCCCAATGGTAGCAGAGTGAAAAGGGCATGGCCTGGGTGATAGGGGTCTTTGAAGATAGAAGCTGATTTTTTGAAACAGTGCCTCATGTAGATGTCCTCAATGGAGTTAAGACTGGTGCCTGATGAACCCTCTAGAGTTTACTCTTGTCCTGAGAGTTGGCGCCTCCGTACCTGGCGGTGAAGCAACCAGCCAGAATGCTCTCCACAGAACACCTGTAGAAATTTTCGAGAGTTTTCGGTGACTTACCAAATCTCCTCAGAAAGCTCAGTGGGAGCCTTCTTTGTGATCGCATCAATGCGGAGGCTCCAGGACAGATCCTCAGAGATGTTGATACCCAGGTATTTGAAATTCTTGACCCTCACCACTCCTGAACCCTCAATGAGGACTGGGTCATGTTCCCCTATCTTCCTTGTTGAGTGCTAGGTTGTTGTTGTTACACCATTCAACATTTATCTCGGTATGTGGGCATAAAAACTGACAAGTTGCTTGATAGCTTGCATCCGAGAGTTTTAAAGGAAACAGCAGCAGATATAATGGAGCCATTGGTGGAAGTTTTCCCAAATCACCGAGTTTTGTAAAGGTATGCATGGATTGGAAAAACACAATGTGACTCCCCAATTCAAGAAGAAAGAAAGATGCAAAGCAACTTTATAAAATACAGGTTTGGTTACTTTTGGAGTAATGTGTGTAGTTCTGATATTATTGTGCTCTGGAGAGAATTTAGAGGAGCTTCATCAGATTGTTGCCTGAGTTGGAGATCTTTAATTATGAGCTGAGATTGGACATGCTGGTCTTGTTTTTGCACAAGTGAAGGAGGCTGAGACATGATTTGATAGAAAATTGTGAGTGGCAGTATAATGTAAATTGTCAAAATCCTTTTTTTTAATGATAGGGTACAATATCCATAGGGCATAGATTTAAGGTGAGAGGAATGAGTTTTAAAGGGGTTCTGAAGGTTAAATGTTTTTAGGCAGTAAGTGGTTGATATCTGGAATGCACTTTCAAAAGAAGAGATGGAATCAGATACAATCATTGTGATTAAAAGTAATTTAGACAGACATTTAAGTTGGCATGGTAGGGAAGGATACATTCTTAATACAAATAAGATTAGTATAGATGGGAGAAGTTGTCAAGGATATAAGATGACAAAATATAGAAGCAGAAGTAGGTCATTTGGCCCATCGAGTCCACTCCGCCATTCCATCATGATCTGATCCATTCCCCACTCCCCTGCCTTCTCCCCACAGCCTTTGATATATTCAATATTCAGATGCCTATCAATCTCTGCTTTAAATAAATCCAACGGCTTGGCCTCCACAGCTGCCCATGGAAGCAAATTCCAGAGGTTCACCAGTCTGGCGAAAGAAATTCCTCCACATCTCTGCGTTCATTTGGCACCCTTCAATCCTGAAGTTGTGTCCTCTTGTCCTCCACTCCTTTACCATGGGATAAAAAAAAACGTTGCACATCTGCTTTGTCCAGACCTTTCAGTATTCAAAATGCTGCTTAATGGTCCCCCTCCCCCATTCTTCTGAAGTTTAAGGAATACAGTAGAAGAACTCTCAAATGTTCCTCATATATTAATCCCTTCATTCCAGCAATCATTCTTGTGAATCTTCTATGAACCCTCTCCAATACCAGCACTTTTTTTCTTAAGTAAGGAGCTTAAAACTACCTTATACTCTAATTTTCTCCCCCATCAAAATAATAGTCATCCCTTTTTATTCCTTCAACCAAGGTGCATGGCCATACACTTTCCAACATTACATTTCATTTCCACTTCTTTACCTCTTCTCATAATCTATATCTCTCTGCAGCCCCTCAGTTTCCTCATCATCACCTCCCCATTCACCTGTCTTTGCATTATCTGCAAACTTAGACACAAAGCCATTTATTCCAAATCATAAAGATATAATGCAAGAAGAAGCATCCCCCAACACCGACACCTGTTGAAAACTACAGGTAACCGGTAGCCAATCAAAATCTTTATTCCCACTCTATTCTCTCTTTATTGCCACTCTATTCCCTGCCTAACATCCATGCTGGTATGCTTCCTGTAATTTCATGGGTTTTCAAACTGTAAAGCAGCTTCATGTGCAGCACCTTGACAAAGGTCTTTTGAAAATCCAAAAATACAATTTCCAATGCATCTCCTTTGTGTCGCCTGCTTGTGGTTTCCTCATATAAATTGTAGTAGGTTTGTCAGGCAAGATTTTTCCATGTTGACTTTGGCCTATCTTGTCATACACCTCCAGGTACTCCATAACCTCAACAATCAACTCCAACAACTTTCCAACCACTGATGTTAAACTAACAGGTCAATAATTTCATTCCCTGCTGATTCTCTTCCTTTTTAAATATCAGAGTGACCTTGCAATTTTCCTCTCCTCTGGAACCATGCCAGAATCTAGTGATTCTTCAAAGATCATTACAAATTCCTCCAGTACCTTGATAGCTACTTCTTTCAGAACCAAAGAGTGCACTCCATCTGGTCTGGGAGACTTATCTACCCTTAGACCATTCAATTTCCAAAGCACCTTTTCTCTGGTGATCATGACTGCACTCACTTCTCTTCCCTGACACCCTTGAAAGTTTGGTACACTGCTAATGTCTTCCACAGTGAAGACTGGTGCAAGATATTTATTCGGTTCCTCTCCCATCTTCTTGTCTCCTATTACAAATTCTCCAGCATCATTTTCTATTGATCATTTCTCTGCTCTTTTCTTTTTTTTTTGCACAATATACTTAGAGAAGATTTTAGTATCATTTTTGATATTATTTGCTACATTCCTTTCAAAGTTCATCTTTCTCTTCCTCATAACTTTCTTAGTTGCATTTGATATGCTTTTAAAAGTTTCCCAGCCCTATATCTTCCCATAATATTTTGCTTCCTTGTATGCCCTTTCTTTTCCTTTTACTTTGGCTTTGTCAGTCACAATTGTGTTTCTTCTTTTTTGGTAATATACTTGTCCTGCACCTCCCTTATTTCTCACAGAAACTCCCGCCATTCTGGTCTGCCGCCCTGCCTGCTAGTGTGCCACTCCAATCAACTTTTGACAGTTCCTCTTTCATACCTCTGTAATTCCATTTATATAATTAATATACTGACACATCTGCTTTTATTTTTTCTCTCTCAAACTGTAGGGCAGTTTCTATCATATTATGGTCACTGCCTCCTAGTGATTTCCTTACCTTCAGCTTCCATATCAACTCTGATTCATTACACAATATCCAATCTGGAATTGCCATGAAATAGTTGGCCACCTCCCAGTTTTGATTCCCACTCCCATACTCACATGTCTGTCTATGACCTTAAGTACTATTCCACCAGGATCACCCATAAATTGAAGGAACAACACCTGATTTTCCATCTGTACATTCTCCAGCTGGATGGCATTAACATCAACCTCTCTGGCTTCTGCTAACCTCCTCACCTTTCTCCTCCCCTTCCTTTACCTGTTTTCTATCCCTCAGATCTCCACCCCATTTCTTCCCTATTCACCTAACCATTCCTCCTCCCCCCTTGCTTGCTGCTCTGCCCACCATCCCTTCTCCACCTATTATCTCCTGCCTATAGGACTATGCTCCTCCCCCATCCCTCCCCTGCTTAACCTTTTAGTTTGGATGCCTGCAACATTTTTCCATATCTTGATGAAGGGTTCAAGCCTGAAATGTCAGTTATGTATCTTTATCTTTGCTTTATAAAGTACACTGTTTGACTTGCTCAGTTTCTCCAGTATTGTGTCCTTAGATCTTTCTTGACCTTACTTGTAGCATGCCCTCAGCATCTGCTTGCCAAAACCTCTAACTCACCACTCCTACACTGGCCACTCACACATTGGTCACTCTGCTTGTGCCAGGTTTACTTTTATTTTATCTTGCTAATGAATCGATTGGCCCATTAAAGTGCCAAGCCCCACAAGTGCTCCTTTTTGAACTCTTCTCCCTGGCCTTTGTGTAAATTTCTCTCGTTGTGAATCAGTTAGTCAACCAAAAGGCCTGTGTATGTGCTGTACACTGCTAATGTGTGTACAATGGTACAATGATAAAAGGAAGACCTGTTTGCTTAATATCTGTTGTTGATAAGGTTCTGGACTCTATAATCAAGGAAAAGAAGAATTAATCATTTTGACAAGCAAGTCAATACAGTTTTCTAAATAATAAATCACATGTGACAAATTTGCAGTCTCTTTCAGTATTCAACAAGCAGAGTTGATCAGGTGAATTTTCAGATGTAGTGTACATAGAATTTCCAGAAGGCATTTGACAAATTGCCATATAATAGCCTGGTGTATAAGATTAGAACCCTTGGCATAAGGGGAAATGTGTTAGCATGAAGTTAAGTTATCACATCAAGAGACAGAACTTGAAACAACTCATCACAAGAACACCATGTCTACACTAGCCAAAATGTTGTAATTATAGGATCACCTCCCTTGTCAGACAAAAAACTCCCTAATGATCGAAGGTCACCTTCTCATGTCAATCAAGATCAGACATGCCCACAGGCTAAGATCCCTTCTGATTGGTTGTCTTCCAATTTAAAGTCATGTGACTAGACACCGAGAAAAGTCCCCTTCCAATTGGTCACCTTCCTTACCTGAAGCTACATGACTCAACACCTGGGCCAGCCTCTTGCACCAGGAGTATAAAATGCAGCATGTGTATATTTTCCCCTTTGTCACCCCAATTCTGCTCCTGGTTGTGATTTACAGGTAATGCTGGAAGCCCAATTGCAAGGTGTGTGCAATGAGGGTGGGGGGATAATTGTGGCATACATCTTTTTTTAATCATAAAAGGACTTTATCCATGAAGGGAAAATGGTCTCTTCCCACCCTTAGTTCCTTATCAATATATTTCCATCACTGTTTTCTTCTTCTGGCTATCCATCCTATAGGATGAAGATGGTTCATTTTAGACAGTTTGTGGGGTTTGTTAGGATACCCCACTCCTCAAAAAGGACCAATGAGTGCATGAATGGATTTTAAGAGAGTAAGAGGTTGCACAGGTCCAGATCCACCCTCTTGACATCTACTCCTGGATCCAGTGTCATGGTGAGGTCCAAGATGGCTGGGGGAAGTTCTGTTGCAGTGAATGGCCAGACCAAGCTTTGATGCAAGGGATGGCCTTTCCGCGCTTCATGCCACATGTTTGCTGGATGGCCTTTGACCCTACAAGAGGTTTGTTCGCCCTTTGACAGATCTTTTTCATCCTGCAGGGTGTCTAGTCTCACCAGGTTTAGTTGCCGACCATCCGACCAGGTGACAAGTAGTTCTGGGTTACACGGTACCAATAGCACTCAAACAAGTGACCTGACTTTATTACAGTTCCGTCACTGTAAATTGTTACATACATTTCTATTTGCATCACTCCACATTGTGGTATTTTGTCACCTCTTCCTCATCTGTTGTTTGAGTGTCATCCCCTTGACTCAGCCCTTCAATGCCTGGAAATAGGGAGAACTCTAGACTGTGGTCCTCCCCCACCTCACCCCCCCACCCCCCCCCACCGTCATCCTCAGGTTTGCTGCACCAAGCCTCATGGCATCCCTTAGCAGGTGGTCTTGCAGCCTGGAATGTGCCAGTTGGGATCATCTTGAGGTGCTAAAAGACCAAGAAATTTCAGGAAGACCAGAGTATATCTTTCATTGAGTTGATGATCTTGCAGCAGGTCTGGATATCTGTTTTTCTACGTCCTCAGGAATAGCTAAAATCAGAGAATCCTCAGTCAAGCTGCTTCTGAGGATGAACTGTAACAATGACCCTTGCATCCTTCTCCACATACACTTAGCAAAGAGGTGAGCAACTGTCTCCTCTCCATCATATCTGGGACAACATGTGTAATGGTGATGTTCCAGTTTTACATGAAGCATCAGATGGAAGATTTCTCTCACTGCCAACGGAGTTTGGAAAAAAAAATCCAGAAAGGATAGATGGTGTGATAAAATCCAGCTGACTCAAATATTGCTCAGCAATGGGGCCAGGCCCATGCTTTGCAACACCTTGGACATAACCTTAGCACATAACGGCATTTGGTGCCTTTGTACTTTAGTTCTACGCACAGCCTGATGCAACCACACAGTAAGGTTGTCACCAGGATGAGGGCTACATTGGGTATGCCCTTGTCCTTGTTCCTTCAGACCTTTTCCATCTTGGATCATCATATGAATTAGAAGACTACTCTGGTGACCATCAGGGCAGAGATATGGATGATAGACCACACCTGCACCATGTATAGCAGTCGAGAACTCCTCGCACCTTATGACCAGGTTCTTCTCTGTTAATAAGAAGCATTGAGCTCACAGACCCAAATTCTGGCAAACTTTTGAGATCCGCTCTGACCATTTATTTGTTACATGCCTTGGCCCCTCCAAACCAGGTTCCCAATACCTTCAGGTAGTCAGATCTGACTGTGAAGGGGATGGTGGACTGGCCAGACCAGTTACCAAGTACATTGCCTCAATCTTCTTCCTGTTTATCCTGGCTTCCAATGCAGTCTCAAAATGGCCATAGATGCAGAACAATCTGCGGACCAAACTGATTTCAGGTTTATTGTCAGAGTACATACATGATATCACATGCAACCCTGAGATTCTTTTTCCTGCAGGCGAGGCAGAATTACCATTTATTGCTAATGCAAAAAAAATGTGCATAATGTACACATGTAAACAAATAAAGGAATGTAAACAGATAAAGAAATATAAAGAACTGACTGTACAATACAGAGAGAATGAAAAAGAATCAATAAAGTGCAAAAGTAAGAGTCCTTAACTGAGTCCCTGATTGAGTTTCATGTTGAGGAATCTGATTGGAAATGTAACAAGGACCCTTGATTTGGACTCTGCTATGGATTCTGTGTAGAGCAGTTAAATCCAATCCAATTCTGGATTCCCTCCCTAAAGCCCATTTTGGACAGCACGTCCATCATGGACTATCCAGTTGAAAGCCTTTTCCTGCATTTTAGCTGATGGTATCTCTAAACTGCACGAGGCTATCAGAGATTTTCCTGCCCAGAACTGTACAGGTTTGGTCTGGGTGGATTATTTGCCCCAGGGAAGAATTGACTCAATTGACAATGGCCTTGTTAGGATTTTGTTATCAACATTTAACAATGATATAGCTTTCCAATCCCTGATGAGGGTGATAATGCTTTTCCTCGTGGATTATGACATGCTGTCTGTTAGGAGGCAGGCCCACCCAATCCCATAGAGCTCTATACCACTCAGGTAAAGGAACAAATTAAGTCTGTCAGCTCCCTCAGAGTGTTTGGCTGGTCCAACAGCTCCTGCTAACCATCATCTAAGACCACCCTGATAGAGGACAAGAAGCTTAGGGAGACAATTCTGTCTGTAACCCTGTCTGCAAATCTTCTGAAGGCCCATACATGAGAATGTGGTGCGTTCTTGTGGACCATCGTGGTTCATCTGATTTAATGTATATTTGAATCTGTAGTTCGATAGCTTCTTTAATCCGTGTCATTCCTGTACTTTACGGGGGTGGCAGGTACTGATTCTTCTAACCCTCAGTAGTTTCAGTACCTTCTCGAGGTATATGTAGTTTTGTGAACTTATTTATTAGTGAGATCCATTTGCATGCAGGCCTTCCATCTCTGGTTATGTTTTCTCCAGTTTTAAATAAAATTAACATTTTGGCTCTAGCGCATGTATGTCCAGCGTTGTAACTTCTTGAACCCTTTATATCTGTTACCTCAAATCTCACCACCACAGATGCATGTCAAACTAATTCCATCAGCCTGCACTGAGGCAGCTCACACTATTCTTGGTTACCAGGATGGATGATGCCCTTTTTAAACGGTGGGGACCTCTGACTGCAGCAATGAGAGGTTGAAAATGTTCATGAACACTCCAGCTAGTTGGTTGGCGCAGATGTTCAAGAAAACACAACAATGCCTTTACTTTCTGAGAAGACTAAGCAAGTTTGGCATGTCTTCCTCGACCCCTCAACAACTTTTAGAGGTCACTACTGAAAACATACTTTCTGGATGCAACACAGTGTGGTGTGGAGCTGCTCTACTCAAGATTGGAGGAAGCTATTGAACGAAGTGTCTGGAATTCAGATCATAACTCAAATTTCCCTCCTCTCCATGGACTCTAACTACATATCCTGTTATGTAGGAAAGGCAGCCAACATCTGTAAAGGCCAATCACACCCTGGACACAATCTTTCTCCCCCCTCCCACTGAGAAGAAGGCTTAACAATGTTAACATAACAACTGGCTTAAACTTGATATCTTCCCCACTGCTGGAAGACTCCTGAATGAACCTCACAATACTGTACTCATGCTGCCCTTATTGGGTACTAATTAATCTTTTCATTGTCAATCTAGTCAATCTATTCTGTAAATTATACTTGTTATACAGCTGTATGAATGTTAGAGGTAACCTGATAGACTGCTCGCAGAAAAACCCTTTTCACTGTACTTGAAACATTTTAGATTATTTCTCAGCCACATCAAAAAAAGTTAAAGCTCTATTTTATTTTCAAAATGACATGCTCAAAGAAAATGGTTCTCCATTTTTACGATCAAGTCGATATGTAATTAGAAAGAAAATGCTCCTCTGTCATGAAGGTTGGTGATAAAGAAGGATTGAATGGAGATTGCAGCTTCTGTTCATCTAAAGTCAAAGTCACAGTTGTGTAACAAAGAGAGGTTCAATGCCAATAAAAAGGGCATCAAGATTTGGACAGCAATGTGCTTAAAGGACAAAGAAGTAATAGAGCTCTCTCAAAAGCTCATTGGTATTGATCTCTGTCTGCTGAATTAACTGATATTAACCAGGATGGTAGTAAAGAACCTTAGTTAAGTTCTGGATGACTGGTGAGGGGGAGGAAAAATCATTTGGCTTCATGCTCCAATTTTCCAAATCAGAATCCCTGACAGAAACATGCAGATATGGATATAAAGATGTGAAGAACTGAATTTGGCTGATGAATGAAAAACAATGGCTTTCTTCTATTTTCTGGAGCAAAGCAGGCAACACAAGTGACACACTTCCTGCCAAGCTTGCACTTTTGTTCTTTAAACTGCAGATAATGAAAAATCTTTCTTATTTTGGGATTTTAATGAAGTTTAGCACTTCTTCATTGAGCCAAAACTCCTCTTAAGGATAACTCACAAAGTATATTTTCTTCACAATATGTTGCTGCTTGTACACTACCCAGAAACTATTTCATGAAAAGACAATTATCTATTAATTACACAGGATAATTTGCTGTGATTTGCAACAAGAGCACTTGTTCTCAAATAAGAGTAATTCCATCCATTTGTATGGTACCCATAAAAGAGCTAAAACAGCAAATAGTACTTCACAGGGATATCATCAAAAGACTGATCCAATGCCACATGGGCATAAGATTGGAGAGAGAGGGATTGTTTTTATAGAACATTTTAAACCATGAAAGGCAAGTTCAGACCTGTAGAGTTTCAAGGAGGGCATTCCAGAGCAAAGGCCCTGACTGCCAAAGGTAAATCAATGTATTTCATGATAATGAAAAGATATCAGGGGCAAACAGAGCAGTTTAGAGGGGCAGAGGAAATTATAGAATTAGGGAGAATTGAGGCTGTGGAAGGATCTGAAAATCAAAATGGAATGTGAACAGATTTAAGGCGCAGGATGCACTGGCCACAAGATTTTTGGGGAAACAACGTGAGAAGATAGAGTTTTGAAAGGTAAAATAATGTTGACTGGACTGGAGTGCATTGAAATGTATAACTTTGGAGCTCATAGTGACATAGATGAAGATTTTCATAGATGAATTGGGATAGGGTAGAGCCTAGCAATGTCATCAGGATGAAAAAGTAGATTTTTTTATTGCTCCATTTATGAATCTTGAAGCATAATCTCAAGTCAAATGTGACACAAAGATGCCAACAGTGTTTTCCACTTTCAAACAGTTGGAATGAAGAGGGAATTTCCAGAAGTAGAGGGTATGAAAGATGAAAAATAGATTTTCTGACTGGGTTGTAAATTCACTTAAAAGTGAAAACAATGAATGAAATCTTGAAGTACAAACTGAGCGTAGTGACATTGCATGACGATCAATTCAAGTCCAACTCCAGGAATTCATCTGATTTAACACCAAGCTAACCATTGGGGATCACATTGGTCACAGTTGCTGGACAAGTGCTCCATCAGAATGCATGGTGATTTAAATTAGAGACTCAAATGTACCTTTACCTATGAAATGTAACTTGGAATTTCTTCTTGTGCTCATAAATTGTATGCCACAAATATTAATGGGATTTCTTTGGCACAAAATCTATTAATGCTCCTTATAGATTAAATCTGCAGTGACATGTGGTTGAAAAAATCCATTTAAAAGGAGTATTCAAATTACTTGGAAATATTTCACTTGTCTGTTGTTAACTGCTTGTTGTGGATGAATACAATCATGTAGAAAGTTGAAAAGGTAAAGGTTATTTTAAAGTTAACTGAACTCAACTGTGCTTGGAGTGCCTCTAGGTGAGAGAAAACTGGAAACCAAATGTATTGTGTTGCTTTCAATTGCTGATTACTTAATACTGAAAATGTGTGAGGTGGCTTGTGAGTAGATTTTGAATTTTGTCATCGCATAAAATATTGACAACAAAGCCACAAGTTTTGAAGTAAATGAAGAACATGTCGTGGCCCGCTAACTGGGATGCAACCCAGTACACAAAATGGCTGATAAACGCAGCGACCGCACAGGCCCCACAAGTCCACCCGCAAGACAAGAAACAAGCAATGGCTGGAACGTCACCCAGTCCACTGACATTACCAGCGAGGAGTGAATATAAGCAGAGCTGCCAATGCAATAAATCAGTCTTTGACCTCGACTCCTTATGTGTGTGTCTTCCTTCCACACTTCGCAGTAGCGCGCACGCTACAAACCAATAAACTGGTTTGGGCCTTTACATTGTCACACAAAAACAGAATCTAACACTGTGACTTCCTAATACCCAGGTCGTTGGGATCCACGACGCTGCTGGAGGCAAGTCTTCCAAATAGGCCCTGCTGGATGGCTTCTTCACCTGGATATCCCCAAAAACATTCTGATTTTTAAAATATATAATTTGATTAGTATCCGTGTACGCAGGATAGTTGAAAAGGTCACAGGAAAATGACTAAATTTGAGATTTTTCTTATGAAGGTACAGAGAAGGGTTATATTTCATTTATGTATCAAATATTACAGGATGGTATGGATAAAAAGGGTTGGGATAGATCTAAAATTAAATGGGAAGCAGATATTGGTTTTATTTTTTCTGAAGAGGATTGGTTAGATATCTGTTATGATAGTGTAACTCGATTGATAAATGCACATTATGCAATGATTAATTACTATTTTTTACATCAGTTATATTTGACACGTTAAAAATTTAAAAAATATGGATTAATGAATCATATCTGTGTTTTAGATGTGGTGATGCGGTTGGAACTTTTTTTCATGCTGTTTGGTCATGTATACATATACAACTTTTTGGAAGAAAATTAAATCGCTTTTAGAATATCTGTATAAGATTAAAATAGTTTTAGATCCAACAGTATTTTTATTGGGTAGTTTGCAACCTCTGAAAGGCTTGGGATTAAATAAATTCCAGCTTGCTTTTGTATATTTAGCTTTATCCGTAGTGAAAAAATGTATTGCTAGTATGTGGAAAGATGTAAATATGATTGATATTAATAGATGGCATAATGAGATGAAATATTGTTTAATAACGGAAAAAATTACGTATGTTTCACATGATAATTATAATTTTTTTATTAATAATGGCTGTTATACTCGGAATATTTACATTTCAATTTATATTGAGATTTTAATATGTATATTTAACTTTTTAAAATAACCTTTCTTTTTTCTTTTTTTTATGGCTCTCCTTAGGAGAGTTGGGTGAAGGGGGAGGGGATTTATTTTCCATATAAAAAAAATTCTTGTTCATGTTTAATTGCTGTATATGTCATATATTATTTGTTTTTTGAACATATAAATAAAGTTTAAAAAAAAGGGAGGGGATGTGGGACTGGAGTGTGCCCACATAGTCACTGGTGGGCAGATAGTAGTTAGTCCTGCTACATGTTATTGGCATGTGTTGTAGGCCCAATGACCTTGTAAAATCAACTGAGGTTAGCACTCAAGGAGCCAATGGGAACAATCTCAGTTTTACTGTCAGTAACATGGTCCATCACTTTCAATGCTCCAATGTTTAAGAAATGTTAAATGGTGGTGAATACTGCATCCAATAAAAACTGATAAAATTTGGAGCCAGATTTTGATTGGAGTATAAAATTACTGGAAACAGAACTGTTACATTAGGGAAGGGAGATACAATTAGCAGAATGTGGTTTACTGCTTTTCCTAATTAAACTACGTTGAAAAAGATTGTGTCTACTTAGAAACTGAGAAGCAGCTCCTCCACATCAGGATCTAAATGTTACCTGATACTGTGAGCAAAGGGAGGAAGAAGACCACTGTATTAGTAAAAAAAACAATCAGCTCTCAAACAGGAGAATGGAAATCTGAGGAATAGACAACTTCTGAAAAATTTATCTCCAAGAGAACCTGAAATAAAATTGATGCTGAGAATAATAGTGTGAAACTGCTGCAGGTTGACTTTGCAAGCTTTTGCTCTTTTCCATTTTAAGAATATTAATAGGAAAATACAGGGCAATGAAACCCATTCTATTAAGTGAACTGAAAAGTAATTACAATTCTGGATTAAAAACTTGCCTATGAACTATTCCTAGGGAAATTAAAAAAAAAATCAATAATGGACTTCAAATCTAAAAGGAAGAATCACAGGAACCACAGAACAGAAAATTGTTATTCAGCAGGTTATGTCTGGATATTTTAATGTTGTACTCCAATGCTTGCCAATGTATTAACCCTAATCTATCTCAACCTAATCTGCTCTATGAATATATAGCCTAATCTAGGTGTTTGAAGTAAAGCTCTCATTATCGTAGAGAAAATGTTGTCTTTTGACAAAACTTTATAAGTGGCATGGTTGGTGTAGTGGTTAGTGCAATGCCTTCACAGCACCACAATCGGGACTTGGGTTCAAATCTGCGCTGTCTGTGAGGAGTTTGTACGTTCTCCCCGTGTCTGAGTGGGTTTTCTTCAAGGGCTCTGGTTTCCTCTCACCGTTCAAAACATACTATGGGTGTAGGTTAACTGGGTGTAAATTGGGAGGCACAGATTGAAGGGCCAAAATGGCCTGTTACTGTGCTGTGTGTCTAAATTTAATTTAAAATTTAAATTTAAAAATCATTAAAAATCACTTTAATACCAGTAACTCTGAAATGACAAGTGACTACTTTTTTTCTACATATTGAAATGCAAGTAACTTTCAGTAAGGATTTCAAATCCTAAACAAGAAGGAAAAACAAAGGAGAGAGCCCATCACCTGCGTCATATTCTGTTTCATCATTTACACTCCTTTTCCTTCGGGGTCGAGGGCCCCATTATATGTGTGTATTATTGTATTAAAATAAGTATAGAAATACTCAACAAGTCAATTCAAGGGAAGAAAAGCAAGCCTCTGAACTAAAATTAGACCAGAGGTATATAACATCCTGACCAATTTACTTGCACTTCTAAAAGTAAAACTTCCTTTCACAGATATGGTGAGAAAAGAAACTCTTCAACTATATATATTTAGATGTAACTGAAAGCTGCAAGTTCAGAACTTGGAATCAAAAGTATGGTAATTTTATCAATGATTACGGAATATTATTACATTGCAGCTGTAATTTTAGTGGTTTTTCTAACAGAGCACCAAGAGGTGGATGTGTTTGAACATTTATTTAATGTTTGATCAAAATTACTCGCTGTGCCTGAGCTTACTTTTGAGAACACAATATAGCAATGTGAAATGCCAAAGGACTTTGCCTCCCTCAAATGGTTTGCCTTGTGCATAACTGTAGACCAGATGAACGTGTCCATCAGGACCAAATTTTAAAATAATATGCCTGGACAATGTACATGTGGGAGATGTGGCCTGAACATCAATGGAAATTCAAAATAGTTGTTACAAGCTGAGAGGACCCATAAACCCAGCAGCAACAGATATTCACCAAAACAAATGGTTACTTAAACAAAAGTTGCTTTTAATTATCTTTAAACATGAAAACAGAATCACACTTTAACTTATCTCTATTGACTTACTTAACCTAACTTAACCCCCTTCTAATTCGAAGCGCACGTGTATGTAATGCGTGTGTAAGTTCAGAAAAGTTCTTTGGTTCACAGTCTAATCTCACTTCTCAATCCTCCAGGTTCACTGGTTATGGGCAACTCTTATACTATGCACAGAATTTAACATTTACAAAGTTCACCATGCTTTGGTGCTTGAAAGGTAAATGGTTACCACTCAGGAAGGTTCTTGTCAATTTTCAGAGAGAGATTTATTGTTTATTTTACTTCCATCAGCCACTTCAGTGTCTTGACAAAGAAACTTGCCACTTCAGGGTTCTCCACATGATAACCTCTTTCTTTCAGGTCACCAGAGAGTTCCTCCTTGTTTCTCTTATTTCAAGTGAAACATTAGACAGCCAGTCCTCTCCTCTTGCATGAACCACAAGGGCTTTGACCAGGCCATCTTACAAATGGGCTTTCCATGAGCTTGCCTGCTTGTGCTGTTCCAGGCCAAGATGCTGTCTGCTGGCTGTAACATTGTACAAGTGATCTCCATGTGTGTGGATGTGTGTGTGTGTGTGTGTGTCTCTCTCTCTCTCTCTCTCTCTCTCTCTCTCTCTCTCTCTCTCAGAGAAAGCCTGTTTGACTCTCTGTGCTTGGAAAACCACATGATCCTCCTGGAACAACATGTTCTCTTCCAGACAATCTGGGGCTCCAGCAAGATCTTTCATCTGTTGCCTTTTGTAAACAACAATCCATTAATGAAGTCTCTTGAGCACTATTCAAAGCTCTTGCAAAAGATTTGAGGCCCTGATATGACTAGCATGGGGCAGAGCTCCAGCATTTCAAATAGATCTGTTTTAAAGTGTTTCTATGTAACCTACTCTAACAAACCTTTCCCAATTTATCTCTCAAAAACATCTGTATCCTCTGTCACACAGTTATTTTTAATTGATTTAGATTTATTGTCAGAGTACATATATGACATCACATACAACCCTGAGATTCCTCTTTCTTGCAGACACAGCAGAATTACCACTAATTGGTAGTGCAAAAAAAAAACTATATACAGCGTAAACATGTAAACAAATGAAAAAACTGTGAACAGATAATGAATGTAACAAACTGACTGTGCAATACTGAGAGAACAAAGAAAGTCAATAAAGTACACAAGAGTCCTTCAATGAGGCTCTGATTGTCTTTGTCATTGAAGATTCTGATGGTGGAAGGGTAGCAGCTGTTCCTGAAACTGGTGCGAGTCCTGTGGCACTTTGGCCTCTTTCTTGATGGCAGCAGTGAGAACAGAGAATATGCTGGGTGGTGAGGGTCTTTGATGGTTGCTGATGCCCTCCGATGGTAGCATTCCCTGTAGATGTACTCAAATACGGTTTTGCCTGTGATGTACTGGGCTGTGTCCAATCCCTTTTTGAGAGCTTTGTGCTCAGGGTTATTGGTGTTCCCATACCAGACCGTGATGTAGCCAGTCAGCACACTTTCCACCACACCTCTGTAGAAATTTGCTAGGATTTCTGGTGTCATACCAAAGCTTCACAAACTCCTGAGGAAGTAGAGGTGTGGATGTTCTTTCTTCATGATGCCATTGGTGTGTTAAGTCCAGGAAAGATTCTCCGAGATAGTGACTCCCAAGAACTTAAATTTGCTCACCCTCTCCACCACTGATTCTCCAATGATCACTGGATTGTAGAGCTCTGGCTTTCCTTTCCTGAAGTCAACAATCAGCTCCTTAGTTTTGGTGACGTTGACTGCAAGGTTGCTGTTGGTGCACCATTCAGCCAAGTTTTAAATCTTCCTCCTGTATGCTGACTCATCACCTTTCTTTATACAACCCAATACCACGGTATCGCTTGCAAATTTGTAGATGGTGTTATTGTCATACATAACCCTAACCCTAATGTGCACTGACATCACTCCCCTTTATGAAGCATGCTGATATTTTTCCCCTTTATGAGGTGCGCTGACATCACTTCCCTTTATGAAGCATGCTGACATCACTCCTTTATGAGGTGCGCTGACATCACTTCCCTTTAGAGGTGTGCCATTGTTTAAAATAAAAAAAAACAGCTGTGTTTCTTGACCTCTGCAGTTAATACCACTAAATTGGTGACCCGCCCCCCCCCCCCCACTGATGGGTGCTCAACGTCTTTTGAGCCCCAACAGTGAAACATAGTGAGAAAGCCTGCAGAATGGATGCCACTACTGCGCTGCACACGGTGGCTGTGAAACTGCCCACCTTCTGGCCTCACAGACCACGTCCATGTTTCCAGCAGGATGAGGCTTAGTTCCACATTATGAACAGAACAAATGAAGCCACCAAATTCTGGCATGTAGTCGCTTCATTAGACATAATCATCTACTTTGGCAGCAAAATCTTCATCAACAACCCACCTGAGGAGGATCAATACAGTGCTTTTAAGGCATACATCCTCGCGACTTTCGGCATGTCTGACCTGGAAAGAGGCACACGCTTACTCCACCTCGATGATTTGGGGGTCAGAAAGCCATCACAACTGATGAATAAAAAGCTTGTGTTAGCATTCAGCCATTTCAACTTCTTAATGTTCAAGGCAGCCTTCTTAGAATGGCTCCTCGTGACATCGCCCTGCTGCTCTCTTCTGCTGACTTCTCCAAACCAAGGGAAGAGGTGAGGGAGGCAGACAAACTTCACAGAATACAGCAGCCTCCCATGACAAAGTTTCAACAAGTCACCTTGGACAGTCAAGTCAATGCAGCTGCCATTTCTATGGCACTCCACCATCTACCGAAGAAGAAAAAGCCATTGGAGAACAGTGAGTGGGGTTTCTACCCAGAAAGTGGGGTAGGAATGCGTGCAGTTATGTGGTTGACTCCCAGGGAAATTATAACACCAACCGCCACTGATTGTCTCGGAGGTTAGTAACCAGACCGGCCTGTTATATGCCACTGATCAGCGCATGGGATGCAAACTGTTAGTTGACACCAGAGTCCAGCTCAGTATCTTCCTACCAAGCAGGAATCTCGAGTACCTTATGCCGACTTGCATGCCGCCAATGGTACTACGATAAGCAGTTATTTTACCAAGTTGATACAACTGATATGAGGCGACACACCTTACCGCTGGACTTTCATGCTAGCGGCATTAGGACAGCCCATTTTTGGAGTGGACTTCCTGAGGACACATGACTTGTTGGAAGACGTGAAAGGGCACCGTTTGGTCCACACCACCACATTCCACACATGCCCACTTTCTTCAGGTCATCGGCTGGCAGAACTGCTATGTTTACAAACACTTGTCACCGATGATTTTGTGAACTTATTAGCAGAGTTTCCTGAATTACATGCACCAGATTCCATTTAGTCTCTCCACGTCATGGAGTTCAGTACTATATAACCACCATCGGCCCTCCCCCACATTCCAAGGCACACATACTTCCCCCTGACTAGCTACTACAGGCCAAAAAAAGAGTTCAAAACTATGGAGGAATTAGGCATCATCCAAAGGTACAATAGTCCTTGGGCATTGCCACCCTATATGGTGCCCAAAGCATCTGATGGCCTAAGACCTTGTGAAGATTATTAACACCTCAATAGCACAACTGTGCCAGATAGGTATCGAACACCACATATTCAAGATTTTGCCATCAACTCCATGGCAAACATATTTTCTCGAAGGTAGACTTAGTAAAAGGTTATCACCAAATGCCTGTCTACGTGGAGGACATCCCTAAAACAGCCATAATTACTCCATTTGTCTATTTGAGTTTCTGCCTTAAGAATGTGGCTCAGATGTTCCAATGTTTAATGAATGCCATCACGAAAGATTTGCCTTTACTTTCCTTTTCGTCTACCTCAATGACATCTTAGTGGTCAGCGAGTCAACACAAAAGCACAGACAACACCTACGATAATTGTACCAGAGGCTTTTGGATTTTGGCCTTTCTATCAACCTTGTGAAGTATGCATTTGGCAAACACACTATTGACTTTTTAGGACACAGGATTTTGAATGCAGGCGCAACACCACTTCCAGACAAAGTATCAGCCATTTGGGCCTTCCCAAAGCCCACTTCAGTTTAAAGCCTGCAAGAAATCCTGGGAATGGGGTGGGAGGGGTATTTTTTCTTTATTTTTGTTTTTTTTGTGTGCTTATGTATTCATTTTATATATACATAATTATATAAAATTACTCATACTGAATTATATACTGTTTCCGTTAATGATCTTTAAATAAATAAAGTTTTAAAAAAAAGAAATCCTGGGAATGGTTAACTTCTATAACAGGTTCATCCCAGCAGCTGCCAGGATCATGAAGCCTTTGTTCCACATCCTCACTGGCAAACCTAAAAAATGCTCTGGACTACAAAGGCCACAGAAGCATTTGACAAAGCAAAAGAGGTGCTTTCAAAGGTAACCATGTTGGCCCACCCCCATATGCACTCCCCGCTTGCACTCATATCAGACGCATCGGACTTTGCCGTGGGGGCAGTCCTAGAACAGAAAATCAGCGGTCACTGGCAACCTCTGGCTTTTTCAGCCACCACCTACACCCACCCGAATTAAAGTAAAACATTTTCGACCGGGAGTTGTTAGCTCTTTATCTGGCCATCAAACATTTCAGATATTTTCTCAAGGGCAGACATTTTACTGCATTTACTGACCATAAGCCGCTAACATTTGCCCTTACTAAGATTACTGATCCCTGGTTGGCACATCAACATAGACATTCAGCCTATATTTCTGAATTTACCTCTGATGTGCGGCATTTGTCCAGTAATGACAATTTTGTAGCTGATGCCCTGCCAAGGACAGAGGTCAATGTGAGGTGGGCTGGATCTCCAGGCTCTTGCAATAGCCCAACAAGAGGACAAGGAGGTAAAAGCTTTCCATGCAGCTATTATGGACCTGCTCTTAGCCGATGTACCATTGGTCCCAACCAGGTGAACATACTTTGTGATACTTCAACCAGCCACCCATGACCAATCATCCCACTGTCTTGGCAGAAGAAAATTTTCAACCACATTCATTGCCTGTCCCATCCATCTGTCCGCACAACCGTCAATCTTACGTCCTCAAAATATTTCTGGCATGGCTTAAGGAAGTTGGTCACTCACTGGGCATGAACATCCCTCTCCTGCCAGGCAGCTAAGGTCCAACGGTACACCAAGTTCCGCTTCTAAAATTTCCACCTCAAAGGTTTTGGCATGTACACATAAACATTGTGAGCCCGCTGCCTGTGTCCATTGGTTGTCTATTTTACCCGCTGGTCAGAAGCTACACCAATAATAGACATCATGGCTAAACGTGTGCTTGAACTTTTCTCTTGACCTGGGTTGCTCGACTTAGAGTACAGGTCCATCTAACCTCTGACAGGTAAACTCAGTTTAATTGAACCTTGTGGGGAAACCTGGCGAGACTGCGGTACACAATTACACCATACTACTGCATACCACCCGCAGGCTAATGGGGCAGTCGAACGTTTCGACCGGCATCTGAATCAAGGCTTGCGGGCAAGACTTAATGGGCCTCAATGGGCAGATGAGTTACTTTGGGTGCTGTTGGATATTAGAACGGCACTTAAGGATGACCTGGAGACCTCTTCAGCAGAATTTTCCCAGGAGAAGCCCGCATTTGCAGAACCATGTGGGTTGCTTCCCTGCTGATAGAGAGACGATGACTCTGCAATGCGCTAACTTCACTCCCTTTTATGAAGGGCACTGACATCATTCCCCTTTATGTAGTGCAGACATCACTCCCCTTTATGAAGCTAACTGACATCACTCCCTTTTATGAGGTGCAGACATCACTCCCCTTTCTGTCATGCACTGACATCACTCCCCTTTATGTCGTGCACTGACATCACTCCCCTTTATGAAGTGCACTGACATCACTCCCCTTTATGAAGCGCGCTGACATCACTCCCCTTTATGAAGTGCACTGACATCACTCCCCTTTATGAAGCGTGCTGACATCACTCCCCTTTATGAAGTGCGCTGACATCACCCCACCCTTATGAAGGGCGCTGACATCACTCCCCTTTATGAAGTGCAGACATTACTCCCCTTTATGTCATGCACTGACATCACTCCCCTTTATGTCGAGCACTGACATCACTCCCCTTTATGAAGTGCACTGACATCACTCCCCTTTATGAAGTGCACTGACATCACTCCCCTTTATGAAGTGCACTGAGGTCACTCCCCTTTATAAAGTGCGCTGACATCACCCCTCCCTTATGAAGTGCGCTGACATCATTCGCCTTTATGAAGCACGCTGACATCACTCCCCTTTATGAAGCGCGCTGACATCACTCCCCTTTATGTCATGCACTGACATCACTCCCCTTTATGTCATGCACTAACATCACTCCCCTTTATGAAGCATGCTGAAATCACTCCCCTTTATGAAGTGCGCTGACATCACCCCCCCCTTATGAAGTGCGCTGACATCACTCCCCTTTATGAAGTGCAGACATCACTCTCCTTTATGTCATACACTGACATCACTCCCCTTTATGTCGTGCACTGACATCACTCCCCTTTATAAAGTGCACCGACATCACTCCCCTTTATGAAGTGCACTGACATCACTCCCCTTTATGAAGTGCACTGACATCACTCGCCTTTATGAAGTGCACTGACATCACTCCCCTTTATGTCGTGCACTGACATCACTCCCCTTTATGAAGTGCGCTGACATCACCCCCCCCTTATGAAGTGCGCTGACATCACTCCCCTTTATGAAGTGCAGACATCACTCCCCTTTATGTCATGCACTGACATCACTCCCCTTTATGTCGTGCACTGACATCACTCCCCTTTATGAAGTGCACCGACATCACTCCCCTTTATGAAGTGCACTGACATCACTCCCCTTTATGAAGTGCACTGACATCACTCGCCTGTATGAAGTGCACTGACATCACTCCCCTTTATGTCGTGCACTGACATCACTCCCCTTTATGAAGTGAACTGAAATCACTCCCCTTTATGAAGTGCACTGACATCACTCCCCTTTATGAAGCGTGCTGACATCACTCCCCTTTATGAAGTGCATTGACATCACTCCCCTTTATGAAGCGTGCTGACATCACTCCCCTTTATGAAGCGTGCTGACATCACCCCCCCTTATGAAGTGCGCTGACATCACTCCCCTTTATGAAGTGCACTGACATCACTCCCCTTTATGAAGTGCACTGACATCACTCCCCTTTATGAAGTGCACTGACATCACTCCCCTTTATGAAGTGCACTGACATCACTCCCCTTTATGAAGCGCGCTGACATCACTCCCCTTTATGAAGTGCACTGACATCACTCCCCTTTATGAACGTGCTGACATCACTCCCCTTTATGAAGCGTGCTGACATCACCCCCCCTTATGAAGTGCGCTGACATCACTCCCCTTTATGAAGTGCAGACATCACTCCCCTTTATGTCATGCACTGACATCACTCCCCTTTATGTCGTGCACTGACATCACTCCCCTTTATGAAGCGTGCTGACATCACTCCCCTTTATAAAGTGCACTGACATCACCCCTCCCTTATGAAGTGCGCTGACATCACTCCCCTTTATGAAGCGTGCTGACATCACTCCCCTTTATGAAGCGCACTGACATCACTCCCCTTTATGAAGTGCACTGACATCACTCCCCTTTATGAAGCGTGCTGACATCACTCCCCTTTATGAAGTGCACTGACATCACTCCCCTTTATGAAGTGCACTGACATCACTCCACTTTATAAAGTGCGCTGACATCACCTCTCCCTTATGAAGTGCGCTGACATCACTCGCCTTTATGAAGCACGCTGACATCACTCCCCTTTATGAAGCGCGCAGACATCACTCCCCTTTATGAAGTGCACTGACATCACTCCCCTTTATGAAGCGTGCTGACATCACTCCACTTTATGAAATGCGCTGACATCACCCCTCCCTTATGAAGTGCGCTGACATCACTCCCCTTTATGAAGTGCAGACATCACTCCCCTTTATGAAGTGCACTGACATCACTCCCCTTTATGAAGTGCACTGACATCACTCCCCTTTATGAAGTGACCTCACATCACTCCCCTTTATAAAGTGCGCTGACATCACCCCTCCCTTATGAAGTGCGCTGACATCACTCGCCTTTATGAAGCACGCTGATATCACTCCCCTTTATGAAGCGCGCTGATATCACTCCCCTTTATGAAGTTCACTGACATCACTCCCCTTTATGAAGTGCACTGACATCACTCCCCTTTATTAAGTGCACTGACATCACTCCCCTTTATAAAGTGTGCTGTCATCACCCTCCCTTATGAAGTGCGCTGACATCACTCACCTTTATGAAGCACGCTGACATCACTCCCCTTTATGAAGCGTGCTGACATCACTCCCCTTTATGAAGCGCGCTGACAACACTCCCCTTTATAAAGTGCATTGACATCACTCCCCTTTATGAAGCGTGCTGACATCACTCGCCTTTATGAAGCGCGCTGACAACACCTCCCTTTATGAAGTGCACTGACATCACTCCCCTTTATGAAGCGTGCTGACATCACTCCCCTTTATGAAGTGCACTGACATCACTCCCCATTATGAAGCGTGCTGACATCACTCCCCTTTATGAAGTGCACTGACATCACTCCCCTTTATGAAGTGCACTGACATCACTCCCCTTTATGAAGCGTGCTGACATCACTCCCCTTTATGAAGTGCACTGACATCACTCCCCTTTATGAAGCGTGCTGACATCACTCCCCTTTATGAAGTGCACTGACATCACTCCCCTTTATGAAGTGCACTGACATCACTCCCCTTTATGAAGTGACCTGACATCACTCCCCTTTATAAAGTGCGCTGACATCACCCCTCCCTTATGAAGTGCACTGACATCACTCGCCTTTATGAAGCACGCTGATATCACTCCCCTTTATGAAGCGCGCTGATATCACTCCCCTTTATGAAGTTCACTGACATCACTCCCCTTTATGAAGTGCACTGACATCACTCCCCTTTATTAAGTGCACTGACATCACTCCCCTTTATAAAGTGTGCTGTCATCACCCTCCCTTATGAAGTGCGCTGACATCACTCACCTTTATGAAGCACGCTGACATCACTCCCCTTTATGAAGCGTGCTGACATCACTCCCCTTTATGAAGCGCGCTGACAACACTCCCCTTTATAAAGTGCATTGACATCACTCCCCTTTATGAAGCGTGCTGACATCACTCGCCTTTATGAAGCGCGCTGACAACACCTCCCTTTATGAAGTGCACTGACATCACTCCCCTTTATGAAGCGTGCTGACATCACTCCCCTTTATGAAGTGCACTGACATCACTCCCCTTTATGAAGTGCACTGACATCACTCCCCATTATGAAGCGTGCTGACATCACTCCCCTTTATGAAGTGCACTGACATCACTCCCCTTTATGAAGTGCACTGACATCACTCCCCTTTATGAAGCGTGCTGACATCACTCCCCTTTATGAAGTGCACTGACATCACTCCCCTTTATGAAGCGTGCTGACATCACTCCCCTTTATGAAGTGCACTGACATCACTCGCCTTTATGAAGTGCACTGACATCACTCCCCTTTATGAAGTGCACTGACATCACTCCCCTTTATGAAGTGCACTGACATCACTCGCCTTTATGAAGTGCACTGACATCACTCCCCTTTATGAAGTGCACTGACATCACTTCCCTTTATGAAGTGCACTGACATCACCCCCCCTTATGAAGTGCGCTGACATCACTCCCCTTTATGAAGTGCACTGACATCACTCCCCTTTATGAAGTGCGCTGACATCACTCCCCTTTATGAAGTGCACTGACATCACTCCCCTTTATGAAGTGCACTGACATCACTCCCCTTTATGAAGTGCGCTGACATCACTCCCCTTTATGAAGTGCGCTGACATCACTCCCATTTATGAAGTGCACTGACATCACTCCCCTTTATGAAGTGCACTGACATCACTCCCCTTTATGAAGTGCGCTGACATCACTCCCATTTATGAAGTGCACTGACATCACTCCCCTTTATGAAGTGCACTGACATCACTCCCCTTTATGAAGTGCGCTGACATCACTCCCCTTTATGAAGTTACTGACATCACTCCCCTTTATGAAGTGCACTGACATCACCCCCCCTTATGAAGTGCGCTGACATCACTCACCTTTATGAGGTGTGCCATTGTTTAAAATAAAAAAGTGGGTAGTTGACTCTTCTCTGCTAATCTGTATTTCTTGAGCTCTGCAGTTAGTACCACTAAACAGTGAAGATTGAGTCTGCTCTCAGACTACACTATTATGTGCAATGACGCCTGCTGATATTTACCCATACTTTGATGAGACCTGAAACATCAGTTATGCATCTTTATGTTTGCTACATAAAGGACACTGTTTGACCTGCTGAGCTTCTCCAGCATTTTGTGTTTTTACTCAAAGAATTTCTGATACATGATATGACTGTAAGGAAAATCACAATCCAATTGAAGACATTTTTTACACTAAATTTTCAAAGCCCTGAGACAAATGGAATGTCTTGTTATACATTACTGCAAATACGTGACTTTACCTGAAGTAGTAATAAGATATTATTATAGATCAAAATTGAGGTGTAAATTCAGAATATGGCAACTGAAGTGGAACTGACCATTCTATCCCATTGGAAAATGGCTTGATTGTTCCTGGAACTATAAAGACTATATCCACAATTCCTGCTATAATAAATGCTGTAATTTAAGTGAACAATATGCAAACTTGATTTATTGGAAGAGTCACAAATTAACAAACCTCTTAATGTTAGGGACTGAAGAAACTTTTTTAGCACTGACAAAGGAACAGCAATGGAAAAGTCACCAGACAATGGTGAAACTCTAACTTAAACTAAATTTATCCCCACTATGCACAGGTGTGTGTGTGTGTGTGTGTGTGTGTGTGTGTGTGTGTGTGTGTGTGTGTGTGTGTGTGTGTGTGTGTATGTGTTTGTGTTAAATTTTCAATTCAGAAATAATAATAAAGCACTTTTAAACATCGTTTCTTCAAGCCTCTTTAACACAATTCTTTCAACGAGTTGTCAGTCAGAGAGGTTTTCTTAACACAAGTGTTTTCTTCTCTTGAATGAAGACTTTTGGAATTTGTGTTCCAAATGTTGAAACTTCCCTCTTTATCTTAAAGAGATGGTTAGAAATGGGCTTACTGATTTAAAGCCATTTATGTTGTATCTCTGGTGAAAAGGATAATAGACGTCCTGTCTTTCCAGGAGGTCAAACATTCTTCTTCTTCACGGAGCTTTCTTTTACAAGGAGGCTGCACTCTTTATTTTGAAAGGAGCAGTTGGAAAGCGAAGAGGTTTCCCTTTTGAAATCCACTCATTTTCTGTGTTTCCTTTTTATTAGGAGTAATACATAACAGTACCTATTCTGGTTACTGTAATTCAAACATGTCTTTCACAAGGTTCCAACTCCTGTGTGTTTCACATACAAACAGGGTCTTGACTTCTAAAACTGATCCAACAATATCTGAATTTGATGATATATTTCTCCAAATCATGTGGCATTATATCATCAATGAGGTCAGTCTCAATTCTTGGAAACGACATGATTATGTATTGGAATCCTTAACAGTTTTAGTCTCATTTCTGCAAAACTTCTTGCCTTTTCCAGAACCACTCCATATCCATAACAACCTCTCTGTTCAAGAGGTTTATTTGCTTTTAAGAACCACACTTGGTATTTGATTTTCAATTAAGAACATTTCTATTCCATTATGGTTTTGACTTTCTAGATGCTGCATCTCCAAAGCTCCCTTTCTGAGTACAATGATTCTTTGTAAATGTGCTATGACCTGTGTGCATAACCCTGGACCATCCCATAATTTCCTCACTAGAAATACATTTATTTATCTTACTAAAATGTTTTTATATGAAATATAACTTAACATTAACCTAAATATTAATATTAACACAGATTCATTATACAAGCAACAAGTGGTTCCCTGCATATTAAAAACCTAAGTTGAATTGGAATTGGATACCTTGGAGAAGATTCAAAATTTGGTGAGGATGGATCAATGACTGGTCATGCCAATTGTGGTAGATGGAGATATATACAATCTTTTTATTGGATGGAACAAAATAGCCACAGAATTGGGTTTGTCTCAAGAATGTTGAAGATCGGAGGGAGTCACGTGATGGAGTAGTGGCCGGTCGGGAAAACCAGCCCCCTCCAGGAAAATAGGAAAAATGTTAGGTAAAACCAAAGCATAACAAAAATAGAATATAAGAAATAGAAGATAAAGATACAGAGAAGAGAAAGAAGATGGCTTCCATGAAGGAGAAAGTAAAAACAACTGTAAAGAAAGAAGTAGAAAAGTCACCAAAGAAGAAAGAAGAAGGCCTTACCTGCACGAAGGAACAGGATGCTGTGGTGGTGAGGAGCGCCCAACCCTCGAGGTCAGTGCCTGCCTTGCGGAGTCATGACCCACCAGCTGGTGCACTACAAAAATGGCTCTCAGAGCCAAACAAAAGTGTGCAATCAAAGGAGAAAGAGGACACTGGCAGGAGGGGGGTTCAGCAGAGGAGCGGGCTGTCACACCCTGACACCAGGGTGCTCAGCTGGAGGACGAGGAAGGCAGCAGAAGAGGGATCAATGAAGCAGACGTGGGAGATAGACGGAGGGATGACTGACAAGAAGACCAACGTCAGGAAGCACAACAGATGAGTAGCCCAGGAGGGTAGGACTAGCAACAAGAGGCCCAGTAAGAAGAGGCTCGACAAAGAGATACAAGCAGCTCATCAGGAAAAACAGAAGAGACACAGACACAAAGAAGAGAAGAAGAAGACACAAACACAGATACAGACACAGAAGAAGAGGAAGAAGACCAAGATCTTCACAGAGAAGGTAAAACTGATGGACAAAGAGAAATAAAAGGTAAAACTAATGAATAGAATATAGATAGTCTTTTTTGAAGAACAAATGAGATCATTAAAAGAATGGTTATCATTAGAATTTAATGCAATTAAAAGGAAAATGAAAATAACAGAAGATAAAATGCAAAGGTTAGAACTGGTAATGACAGAAAGAGGGAAAAGAGTAGAGAGTGTGGAAGAGCAGGAAACTGCTGTAAAAATGGAAGTGAATGACAAGAGAAAAATTGGAAGAAAGTGACAAAAAAAATTAAGTGACAAGAGTTGTCATCTGAGAAAATTGATATGTTGGAAAATTATAGTAAGCGAAAAAACATAAAAATAGTGGACCTGAAGGAGGGTGAAGAAGGCACAGACATGAAGGAATTTATAAAGGATGGATCCTGAAGGTCCTGGGAATGACAAAATTGCAGGAAGAAATGGAAATAGGAAGGACACACAGAGCATTAGCTCCGAAACCACAGGCACATCAAAAACCAAGATCCATCTTAGTAAAATTTTTGAGATACACGACAAGAGAAAATATACTGGAACGGGCAAGGAATAAAGTTAGAGAAGATAATAAACCATTGGAATACAAGGGTCAAAAAATATTTTTTTACCCAGACATAAGTTTTGAACTCTTAAAGAGGAGGAAGGAGGTTAATACAGCGAAATCAATGTTATGGAAAAAAGGTTACAAATTCATATTAAGACATCCAGCTGTGCTTAAAATATTTTTACCCGGGGAGCAAATCAGACTCTTCTCAGATCCAGAGAAAGCGCAAGAATTTGCAGAACGTTTGCAGGACAGGAGAAGAAATGAACAGATGTAATAAGAATGAAGAATGGTGATAAAGTATATATGTAAAGAACTAAAGAGGGAAAAGAGAAGGGAAAGAAGGGAGTAAGGGGGGGGTAAAAAAAAAAGTGAACTTTGTTATATGTGATTAAAAAGAAGTGTTTTCTGGAGAGGGCTGGGTAGAGGTGGAATAACCATCACTACAAAATCAATTGACGCTGTGAACAAGATCGCAATCCAAATGAAAGGGGGAGTTGTGGTTGCCTGGCAAGTGACATGCGGCAACTCAGAGAGGGCGGGAACTTTTGGGTTAAGGTATTATTGGATGTGGGAACCGCGGGGGTACTTTATGTCTTAAGTGTAATAAGAGAAAACTAAGAGATGAAAATGGGGAAAAGGGGGTTGGAGGTAACGAAGAGGTGGAAAAGAGGTGTATGCAAGATATAAGATGGCCATGTTGAGGTATATGACTATAAACATTAATGGAATACATAACCAAATTAAAAGGAAGAGGCTACTAAATTTATTGAAGAAGGAAAAAATAGATAGAGAAGTTGTGGAGGAAACACATCTAACTGAAGCAGAACATAACAAACTAAAGAGAGTCTGGATAGGACACGTAATGGCAGGATCCTATAATTCAAAAGCTAGAGGTGTAGCCATACTAGTTAACAAAAATGTACCAATCAAAATAAAGGAGGAAATAATAGATTCACCAGGGAGGTATGCAGTGATAAAGTGTCGGATATACTCAGAATTTTGGAATTTGCTCAATATATATGCGCCTAACGAGGAGGATCAAAAGTTTATGCAGGATATCTTTTCAAATGTTGGAGACGCACAAGGAAATATAATGATATGAGGGGATTTTAAGCTTAATTTGGACCCAATGTTGAATAAAACTGGACAAAAGACAAGTAAAAGGAATAAAGTAGCCAAATGTATGGTTAAATCAATGCAGGAAATGAAACTTATGGATATATGGAAGAGAGAAGGAATTTTCATATTATTTGAGTAGGCACAAAACTTACTCAAGGATTGATATGTTTTTGTTATCAGCCCATATACAAGGGAGAGTTAGGAAAACTGAGTATAAAGCTAGACTGCTATCAGATCATTCACCCCTATTATTAGCAATAGAACTAGAGGACATCCCACCAAGAACATATAGATGGAGGTTAAACTCCATGCTATTTAAAAGACAGGAATTTAGGGAGTTTATTGAATGCAAAATTAAAACATATTTTGAAATAAACTCAGAATTAGTGAAAGACAAATTTATATTATGGGATGCAATGAAAGCCTTCATTAGACGGCAGATAATAAGTTATGTAACTAAGATGAAAAAGGATTACAATCAGGAGATAGAGCAGTTGGAAAGGGAGATAGTAAGTACAGAAAAGGAATTAGTAAAAAGAGATGAAGAGAATTGGCAGACAAAAACATAAAGTATGAAACATTACAAATAGACAAGGTGGAGATGAACATGATGAAATCAAAGCAAAAATATTACGAACTGGGAGAAAAAACACTTAAAATATTAGCCTGGCAACTTAAAACAGAACAAGCTAAAAGAACGATACTGGCATCAAGGAAAAAGGGCAAACAAATTACATATAATCCAACAGAGATTAATGAAAATTTTAAGGAATTTTATGAACAATTGTATCAAAATGAGAACAAGGGGAAAGATGATAAAATAGAGGAATTTTTAGCTAAAATTGAACTGCCGAAATTGCAAGAAGAGGAACAAAACAAACTAATAAAACCATTTGAAATAGTTGAAGTACAGGATATATTAAAAAAGCTGCCCAACAATAAAACACCAGAAAAGGATGGATTTCCAATAGAATTTTATAAAACATTTAAAGAGTTATTAATTCCTCCTCTCCTGGAAGTAATGAACCAGATAGAAGAAACACAAAACTTGCCAGATTTATGTAAGGCAGCAATAATTACAGTAATACCAAAGACAGGGAAAGATCCATTAACACCAGCATCATATAGAACAATAGCTCTACTTAACTCAGACTAAGATAATAGCAAAATTATTAGCCAACAGATTGGCCAATTGTATACCTAAAATAGTAAAACAAGATCAAACTGGATTTCTTAAGAAAAGACGAACGGACAATGTCTGCAAACTTATTAAACTAATCCATGCAGTTCAGGGAAATAAGAAACCATCAGTGGTTGTTGCTCTAGATGCAGAAAAAGCCTTTGACAGAGTAGAGTGGGATTACTTATTTAAAGTATTACAGAAGTTCAATCTACCAGAAAAATATATAAATTGGATTAAAGCATTGTATAATGGACCGTTGGCGAAGGTAACAGTAAATAGATATGTATCGAGTCACTTTAAATTAAGTAGGTCAACTCGACAGGGATGTCCACTATCCCACTCATTGTTCACCTTAGCAATAGAACCTTTGGCAGAACTGATAAGAATATAAAATAAAATAAAAGGGATAAAAGTAAAGGAGAATGAGTATAAAATCAGCTTATTTGAAAATGACATAATAGTATACCTACCAGAACCAGAAGTATCAGTAAAAGAATTACATAAGAATTTGAAAGAATATGGAGAAATATTGGGGTACAAGATCAACTCAAATAAAAGGAAAGTGATGCCAATGAGTAACGCAGACTAAACAGAATTTAAAAAAGAATCACCATTTAAATGGCAAGCACAAGCAATCCAATACCTAGGGATCAGGTTAGCTAATAACTTAAGCACTTGTACAAACTAAATTATCAGCCACTAATAAAGAAATTGCAGGAAGACTTGGAACATTGGAAAGAATTACCACTAACATTGATAGGGAGGGTAAACTGCATTAGAATGAATGTGTTCCCAAGGATACAATACTTTTTTCAAATGTTACCAATTCCCTTAACAGAAAAATTATTTAAGGAACTAAAGAGAATAATAAGGAAATTCTTGTGGAAAGGGCGGGAGGGGGGGGGGAAATCCAAGGGTAGCATTAGATAAATTAGCAGAGAGGTATAATCAAGCTGGTTTGCAGTTACCAAATTTTAGAAATTATTATAGAGCCGCACAATTAAGGTATTTATCAGATTTTTACCAGACAAGGGAAAAACCAGACTGGACAAAGATAGAACTAAATAAAATAGAGGAAAAGGTACTGGAACATATACTTTATAAGTGGGATGAAAAGCTGGTGCAATATAAAAACTCGCCAGTACTGCATCATTTACTTAATACATGGAAGAAGATCCACTTAGAAAGGAAAAAAAAACAAATTATCAAATACCAAAATTATTATTGATGCAAAATCCACTAATCCCTTTTACAATAGATAACCTTTCCTTTAGAGAATGGGAGAGAAAAGGAATCAAAAGAATAGAAACTTGTGTTTTGGAAAATAATTTATTAACATTTGAACAGTTGAAGTACAAATATGGAATAACTCATGGTACAATGTTTGCATATCATCAATTGAAAGCTTATTTAAAGGATAAAATGGGAAACAGCTTGACATTGCCTAAAGGAAGCAGCTTTGAATACGTGATTACAGACACAATGATAATCAAAAGATTTATTACCAACATGTACATTAAGTCGCAAGATAAGGAAAATGAAATAAACTATAAACCTAAGCAGAAGTGGGAAAAGGATCTAAACATAAAGATAAAAAATGAAGTATGCGAAAAGTTATGTTCTGGAACTATGAAGAAAACAATAAACACAAGGTTATGCATGATACTGTATAAATGGTTACACAGGGTGTATATTACTCTTGAAAAAATTTTTTTAAATGGGTTTCAACATTAGCGGATAGATGTTTTCGCTGTAAGAAGGAAATGGGAACAACATTACATGCAACTTGGGCATGTACGAAAGTAAATATGTTTTGGGAAGCATTAAATCAGATACTAAATAAAATTACAAAAAATAACATACTAAAAAAAACAGAGAAATTTCTTTTAAGTAACATAAGAAGTCGAGAATTAGGACTCAAATTGGATAAAGTGCAAAAAAAAATTCATTATGGTAGCCTTAGCGATAGCAAAAAAATGTATAATGTCAACTTGGAAAATGGAAGAGAGCATGGGTATACAGCAATGGTACATGGAAATGAATAAATGTATTCCATTAGAAAAAATAACATATCATTTAAAAAATAACGTCATAATGTTTGAACAAACTTGGGAACCAATACATGGAACATATCAGAGAGATCTTGCATATGACCTCCATCCCCTAAAATGAGAATGAAAATGATAAGAAGACAAAATGACTAGATTCAGTGTGTAATAAATAGATGACACATTTTTCTTGTTTATTTTCCTTTGTGTGAAGATATTGTTTTATGGTTTTATTGTATTGTATATGTTGAATATTTATGGATTTGGAAGGGGGTGGGTAGAGGGGAGGGAGGGATAGGGGAAAAAAAGGGGAGAAAAGACCACTGTGTAAATTTAGTGAGAAACGTTTGTACATATTTTGGTTGATATGGTTCATAGTGTGAAAAATAAAAAAAATATTTTTAAAAATGAGTGCGAGAGAGAGAAAATGTCAACTGTTGGAAAATGATATCCTTCACTAACAGAATTTATACATCAGCAATCGTCAAAGGCATACTATTTTCAAATCAAGTTTATTGTCATCTGACTGCACAAGTACAACCTGATGAAATAAAGTTTGCCGGTCCTTGGTGCAAAACACACAGACACACAACAAGACATAATGCACATACACTGTCTGCAGACACTGTATTTGAAGTAAAAACACAATGCTGGAGAAACTCAGCAGATCAAACAGTGTTCCTTATATAGCAAAGATTAAAAATACATAGCCGGTGTTTTGGACTTGAGTCCTTCATCAAAGAATGGAAAAATAATTACGTGCCTTGAGGAAGGGCTCAGGCTCAAAATGCTGGTTATCTATAACACACATACAGGACACATATGCAGGACAAGTATTCATATACAGCTATTTCCCGACATACATCCAAATTCCATTCTGACTGACCAGTCGTATCTCGAAATAGAAGTAAGTCTGACGCATGTTAGCATGGCAAGTAGTTACCCTGCTATCAGACCCCATACTGATCCCACTGCCCAGAGCTCTCCCGACAGCCCACTATCAGTCCCCACCCTGATCCTACTACCCCACACTCTCCTGACAGACAGCTATTAATCCCCACACTGATCCCACTGCCCCGTTCTCTCCCGATAGACAGCTATTAGTCCCTGCACTAAGCTCACTGCCCCGCGCTCTTCTGACAACCCACTATTAGTTCCCACACTGATCCCATTGTCCCGCACTCTTCCAACAGCCACTATCAGTCTCCAACTGATCCTATTGTCCAACAGCCACTATCAGTTTCCAACTGATCCCACTACCCCGCGGTCTCCTGACAGCCTGCTATCAGTCCCCACACTGATCCCACTGCCCCACACTCTCCCAACAGTCGAATATCAGTCTCCACACTGATCCCACTTCTCTGCACCCTCCCGACAGCCCGTTGTACTTGTACAGCATTCTTTTATAGATGCAGTGGGGCACACAATGCCAGGATATCATCTGATAGTAAGTATTGTACGCATGCAGCCATTAGCACAGGTGGATTTATGACCAAGCATAATTTTTATATTCATATATATATTTTTTTTATTTTTAAAAAATTATACTGTATCATTTTTGCAGTCATATGTATGGTCGTAAGTTGCATAGGTCATATGTATGGTTGTAAGTTGCATAGGTCATAGAGGTTGTATACAAATAAATATTGTTTCATGAAAAAAAAAGAATGTTGAAGATCATGACAGCCAAAAGTTCTCACAAAGCATACACATTTGCATTCTTTCATATCATCGGATAAGCTCTTCCAAATCACTATGGGCAAATTTTACTCAGAGCAGATGCATATTCAATATGACATTCTGATGACTATTGAACTTAAGAATAAATTCTAGCAGAAGTTCTGAAACAACATCAAAGAAATAATGTGAATTAAAAAGTAACAATTATGGTTGTGTGCAATGTAAAGTGATTATCTTAGCTCGTGAAAGGATATACCTTGTTGGTGACCTACTAAAGCAAAGATGTGAAACATTAATAAATGCTCTGAAAATTGTGAATGCGTCTGAGCTGAGGCTCGTTCTTCAGAATGAATAAATATTAGGCTTATTTTCCATTGGTTTTATCAACAGGAATTTTGTCCATTCATCATATCTAGGGCTCTGAAGTAAGAAAGCAAACCATTCATTATAAGAATAGAGTACCATGCTGACATTAGAATGATAGAAATTTAATGCCTACAGGTTTTGACAATTCATTCTCTATTTTTCTTGATCATACTTTGCAAAATATCAGTCCATTGTATTAACTAATTCATGAATGAGTGACAAAGTACATATGAGCAAAACACACGTCATTTTGCTGACTTATTCATGATCTGTTCCCCACAGCTAGTGCTGCATTCTCTCCTTTCTTTAACCCCTAGTAATGGGTTTTAAGAGTATCCTTTTACATAGCATGAGGTAGAGTTCAGGTAATATATTCAGTCAGACTTGCTCAGTTAATTACCATGTTAATTTAAAACTCCTTTAGAATTTCATAGCAATCAATGCCATTGCATCTTCATCTGCATCTTTCATGCAATTTAAAAAAAAATATAAATGGTGCCCCAATGTCTTTGAAGCATTCCACTGGTTTGAAGGTTTCAAAAGATGACCTATGATGTGGAAAATGTTTAACAGCTGCACTGATAAGCCTTTGAGTCTTTGTCACTTCCTACTCCATGAATTGCGAAGCCACACAGCCGAGAGATTTTAATCAGATTCCAGGTCTGCTCACAGGAAAATAGAAGCATTCCCTCGGCAAATTTTGTCAGACATTGTCACCAATTGCCTACCAAATTTTCTGTCACAAGATACAGGAGTGACAATCCACTGCAACATTAAAAATCATGCTGTTTTGGTGGTACATCGATGGATAATATTTCCAAGGCACCGAGTCATTTCTGTGGCATCATGGAGGTGCAACAATGATGCTTTTTTTTTGTAATTATGTCAACCAATCCATCTCTCAGACAACATTCTTAACAAATCCAAGGATGCTGGAAGAAACTCTAATTCTCCTTAAGAGTGCAGCGACAATAGGAAAGATTCTGCTTCTATGTGTATGCTGCTCAGTCCAGACAGAACAACTACTACCTTCAGCCATGGTGACAAAAGCCTTGCTTATAATCCTGTAAGGTGACCATCCCTGCCCTTAATGGCCGCACTTAAAGTTAATATGTTGTGGTGTTACAGAGTCCAGACGACCCCAAAATCCAGCAGCAATAGATATGCACCACAACACAGGGATACTTAAACAAAAGTAGTTTTTAATTATATTTGAACAAGAAAACAGAATTAAACTTTAACTTAATACTTAACCTACCTAACTACTTAATCCCCCCTCTAATACTAAGCGCAGATATGTGTAATGCATATTTAAAGATTAGAAAAGTTCTTTGGTTCACAGTCTAGTCTCACTGGTTGCAGGCAATTCTTGTACTGTGCACAGAAGTTAGCATTAACAAAGTTCACCAGTCTTTGGTGCTTAACAGGCAAATGGTTACCACTCAGGAGGGTTCTTGCTGGTTTTCAGAAAGAGATTCCTTTTCCAGGATATCCGCAACTGATTCCTTCTCAATCAGTTTTGGTGACAAAACTTGCCCCCTTCAGGGTTCTCCAGCTGATCCTCTTTCTTTCAGTTCACCTTTCACAGTCTTCTCCTTTGACCAGGCAGCCTTCCAAAGTTTGCCAGCTTGTCCGTCTGGAATGGATTTCTGTTGCTCTCCTCTCTGTTTCACACCCTCCTTCTCTGAGAGCAAAACTCTTGTCCTCTTTGCTTGCAAAGAATTCATGCTCTCGCAGGCAAGCTGCTGTCGATACTTTGTTGCCTCCTGCAAAAGTCTTGGAAATATTCTGTGCTTTAAAGTGTGTGTGTGTAACAATTCTTCCCAAACCACCTCTAAATACTCTGTCACAGTGGAATTTCATGATCTTAGGAACATTCTTTCCAAGCGCAAGGAAAATTCTCAATGATTTTACCTTTAAATCTGGTGTCATTGATTGAAAGCAAGAACAGTTGCACAGTGGACTCCATTCACACTTCCCGAGTGCTGCAAACTTGGACATTTAGTTGCCATGTAACTGCCACCACGAACCAATATTGTGCTGCCTTCAGTGTCTCCTGCATCTCCAACATGAAAGAAGATTTTAAAGATGTAATCTTCATTATAATCAGAATACTTATAAAGAGAGCATAGGAAGATAACAATCATTGTGCTAATGATTGCTGTTCCATTTTCTGCCTGCATTTCACATGACACTGCCTTGCTATTTATTCTGTGTAAGTATCCCCTATGTCTACAGGATTCTGATTAAAGGCTGAAATAAACACAAAATATTCCAGTGGAACATTGAAGTCTGCAGACACTGTAGTTGTAGTTAACACACAAAACCGCTGGAGAAAATCAGCAGGATTTGCAGAATCCACAGGAGACAAAGATATATGTTTCAGGCCTGAAGCCTTTTGTGTATTAATTGAACATTCCTGTGATATTTAATAACCTAAAGGAGCATTATTCAAATAAACAGATTTAATTTTTCAGGTTGAAAAATTAGAACCGGGAAAGTTAGAAATATGTTTTAAATGACATTGTAAGTAAACATGAAGAACAGCACCGCATCTTCCATTTAAGTTGGATGCAACCCTGAGGACTCAACACTGAATTCATTAAATTATGACAGTAATCCTTTCCAGTTTATGTCAGTATTGGCCAGTTCCGATACAAGGTCATTTATTGATAAGATTCAGGTAAGATCCAGCTTCTCTCTTGAACTTTTCCAGCTTTCTCTTTAATTTGAGATATTCAAAGGTTCTATCCTGCTTTTCACAATTCCATAGTTGCTTTTGACTTTCTGTTAATTTTCTTCTATTTACATCTCTTGCAGGACGATTTGTTCGCAACAGCAAATATTTACCACCCTATTTCACCCAATACCAGTCTGTGTCATATATCTTCTCATTGTTCCCATTCTATCGCAATCATTCAATCACCTTTCTTTCCATTTCTCTTTGTCTGGAACTGTAAACATGCTTGTCGTATCCTTTAAACTTTCGTCATCATTAATTCATGGAATTGTACATCATGGAAACAGGTGTTCCAAAACAGCTCAGACCATCAAGCACCCAGTTACACTAATACCACACTAATGTTATTTTCTCTCTCCACATTCCCATCAATTTCTTTCACCTGACGTGAAGTGCAATTGACAGTAATCAATTAATCTATGAAAAAGAAAAATTCCAGACAGGCAGTATATAAAAAGACTTTGAAGTAAGAACAAACAATTTGTGCTCCTTGAGACTGGTGCAGTGATCTTGGTTAGAAGCTAAGAACCTACTGAGCAAATGCATTTCATGATTTCAGTCATTATGCTCAACATCGTTTTATAACTATTTTAACAAAAAACCTCTTCTGAGAAGCATCTAGGAAATTTTCCCACACCAAAGGCACTTGGTAATACAAGTTTAAGGAACAAGAGTGGACTGGATTCCTGTAAATATGACTTTTGTATAACAATGAGAATATTTTGAGAGGCCAACCAAGTATGAAATGTTCCGAAAAGGTAAAAGTGTCACTTCTATGCCAGAAATGAATATGTCCCTGACCTTCAGCAACTTATTGGTATAAAAAACAATCAATAATATTTTACCGTAACTTTTTCTTTGTCCACAACTGAGCTGCAAAATTTGAAACTCATCTTTGAAGCTCAAGATTGCTAGGAAAGGGCATAAAAAGGATTCGGGGAGCTTCAAGGGATAAGAGAAGAGAAGAGTTAAAAACATGATGCTGGAGAAACTCAAACAGTGTATGCAGCAATGATAAAGATACATAACCAACGTTTCAGGCTTGAGCTCTTCATCAAGGTAAGAAAAGCTATGAGAAAACCTTGAAGAACAGGAATGAGGAAAACCCCAAGGCGGAGGCAGAATCTAGAGATGTTAATGTTGATGCCATCTCGTTGGAGAGTGCCCAGACAGAATACTGGCTGCTGAACCTCCAATTTGCAGGTGACAACAGATTATCAGTGCATGAGGCCATGGATAGACATGTTGGTGTGGAAATCGTGCTTGGAATTGAAATGGTTGGCCAATGGAAGCTTTCTGTCATTGCAGCGGACAGAATGAAAGTACTCAATGAAACCATCTTCCAGTCTGTATCCATCCACTCTGATGTAGAGGAGGCCACAATGGGAGCACCAGAAGGACTATATGGGATCCCGAATGGTGATGACGGAGGACGTGTGGGCATGCGCAGTACTTCCTGCAGTCATAGGAGTAGGAGTGGAAGACATCCCTGCCCTTTCAACAAGTGGAAGGTCACTGCAGCCTACAATTGAACAAAGGCTTGAGGACATTTTTTAGGTTGATGTGCCCAAAACAAAAATGTTTTAATTTGTTTTGAAGAAATAAGATATTTTCTTCAATTCAAGCACTTTTTAGTTTTAAAATGTGATTTAGGAAAAGAAAATATCTACATTCAGTGGTTCTAAACCTTTTTCTTCCACTCACATCCCACTTCAAGTATCCACTATGCCATAGGTACTCTGTGATTAGTAAGGGATTGCTTAAGGTGGGATGTGGGTGGAAAGAAAAAGTTTGAAAACCACTGTTTTCATCATACCTAACTGATTCGTTATGTGTATGGTTTCATAACTCCAAGGAAATGGGCCACTGATAATTTTTCTCAAGCAAAATATTTCAGTAACAATTGGGTCTCAAGCAGTGATTCTCAGCCTTCCCTTCCCACTCATATACCACCTTAAGCAATTCTTTACTAATCAGGGTACCAATGGCAGAGGGATAGGGATTACTTAAAGTGACATGTGAGTGAAAGGAAAAAGGTTGAGAACCACCGATCTACATAGTTGGACGGCAATGCAACATATCAGAATTCTTTCATTTATGTTCTTCCTGAAAATGTGTGATGCTTTGTCCACTAAAAGCTTCTTTGGAACTCAAAATAGAGATACTGTAAATAAATGGGTACAGAGAAATTAGCTTCATAACAAATCTTAAGGATACTAATCATTATCCCTCCATCATTAATTGTATCCATATTTCTAACCTTTTAGAAACAATTTTTTATTGATGGGAAGTTCACAAAACACCATTAGATTTGATTCCCAGTGCACAAGATTCCAGAAGCATGCATGTATGAGTATTTCAGAATAGCAAAGGGACTCATTATATTTGACCTTATAAAAGAGTGATCTGTGTTATAGCTTTCATTTTATAAGGGCACTTTCTTTAAGGATCCAGGAATATATATTTAGTTGAAGGAGCACCACATTGTTTGTGTGCCCTTTCTTTTTTAATGTGTGGAGAACTGTACTAAAAGTCATCAAATGGCACTAGACATTTTTCAATCAGTCAGGGTATACAAGATAGGGGTGTATTTTATCTCAGACTGTCTGGAGCCTGATTCCTTGCATTTAACACCTCCGTGGTCTTCAGAGAGCCAATCTCACTGAAATTAAAATAGCTCCAGACAGACAGTAATGTGTTAGGATTCTCTTACTAAAAAGTTCACAAACTTTAAACAAACTTCTCATGCCACACAATTAGCAATAGACACTTGCAAATAATTTCTATCTTTCAGAGCAGTGAAGCAAAAAGTAAATAAATTTTCATTTAATAATATTCAGCAAACAAAGCTTCCTGTCAGAAGGAGAAGGGGCGTAATTAATTATCAAATGCAAATGTGTACTTCAGCATTTTTGAATGAGAAGCAATACTATAAATGTGCTTGTGTAAAAAATAATCCATTTGTCACAACATCCACATTTATTGAAAGTTCTTCTCCTCAAGGTTAATGTGTGTTATCAACACTTCTCTGTGAATTGTTACAAAAGAAAATCTGTGGTGTTAAATTAATGGAACAATTAGCCACAGTATTGATATAGGACCTGGACTCAAATGTTTCTGCCCATGGATAACCCATCCAGCTTCTCATTGTTTGCCACAGTATCCATGTTGGTGTTACCGGTTTTCATAGTTTTAAATAGAAATTTGATTTATTTTCCAAGTGGCTTTATGTTTTCTTGAGAAGCTTTCCTTGGCGATTTTATTTTTGGGAAGGCATTTTTAAAATTAATATCTTGTGCAAATTACATTTCAGAACATTTCAATCAATTTTATGTACTGCTTAAGTACACGAGTTTGTCCAAATACACATAGTTGTTAGTATACACATAGTTGCTTCATTTTGGTAAGAAGAATCAGAATAGGACATACGTGGTAAATGGGAGAGCATTGATGAATACAGAAGAGCAGAAAGATTTAGGAGTAACGGTACATCGTTCCCTGAAGGTAGAAACTCACGTGAATAGGGTGGTGAAGAAGGCTTTTAGTATGCTGGACTTTATCAATCATTGAATGGAATATAGGAGTTGGGAGGTGATGTTGAGATTGTATAAGACGTTGGTGCGGCCTAATTTGGAGTTCTGTGTGCAGTTCTGGTCGCCTAATTATAGGAAGGATATAAACAGAGTAGAGAGAGTGCAGAGAAGGTTTACCAGAATGTTACCTGGGTTTAAGCATCTAGAGTATAGGGAGAGATTGGACAGATTAGGTCTTTATTCTTTGGAGCGTAGAAGGTTGAGAGGGGATTTGATAGAAGTATTTAAGATTATGAAAGGGATAGACAGAGTGGATGTGGATAGACTATTTCTGTTAAGAGGAGGAAAGATTAAAACAAGAGGACATGAGTTAAGAATTAAGGGGCAGAGGTTTAGAGGTAACATGAGGGGGAACTTCTTTACTCAGAGAGTGGTAGCCGTGTGGAATGAACTTTTGGGAGAAATAGTGGCGGCGGAGTCAATTGTATTATTTAAGAAAAGGTTGGACAGTTATATGGATGAAAAGAAGATGGAGGGTTATGGGCATTGTGCAGGGAGGTGGGACTAGAAAGGGGTGTTTGGTTTGGTGCAGACTAGAAGGGCCTAATGGCCTGTTTCTGTGCTGTAAATTGTTATGTTATGTTATATTATATGTTAATTGATGTAAACCATGAACAAAGTAAATTCCAAAACATTTGGTTCAGCCTCATCAGTTTCATCAATTATACCAGGAAGAGCAAGTTACGATGAAGTGCTTTGACAGGTTGGTTATAGACCAAATCAACTCCATTCTTAGGAAGAATTTGGACTCAATTCAATTCACCTAACATCACAACAGGTAAAAGGCAGATGCCATTTCGCTGGCCCTCCACTCTGCATGAGATCACCTATGGCAGGTTACTGTTCATTGACCACAGTTCAGATTCAACACCATCATACCAGAAAATCTCATGGCCAACCTATAGAATGTGAGACTGCCCATCATTATGCAACTGGATTTGCATGTTCCTCACCGGCAGACCCCAATTAACGGTACCTTCTCCTTGTGACCATTAACACAAACCCACATATTAACCTCTACCCTATTCCCTGTAAACTCATATGTTGCCAAGTTCGCTCCAATGCAAACCATAAATTCGCTGAGGACACCAGCACTGTTGGAAGAGAAATTAGAAATGATAAGTCAAAGTACACAATGGGGAGAAAAAAACAGTGGAGTTACTGTAGCACTTTCCCTAGTCTAGTGAGGAGAGTAAGGAGCAGAGATGAAGTGCTCCTCTGCAGGATCATACTGCCTGGTTGTAATGCCAATGGCATACTCTGCTTGTAAAAGGGTCCAATCATACTTTTTTTTTTAAACAGCAAAGCCACCTAGTTCTGTGCCCAAGATAGCTTCCCCCATGCTTAACAGCAAAACACAAGGGGTGATGGGCTCTAAGGAATCAGTGGACCATGCAGGGCACTAGAGGAAGAGAGTATTCTATTGGCAAAAAGGAGAAGAATGGGGGACAACCCTACAGGGAAGCTAACCACAGCATGGTGTTTAGAGGCTATAGGACTTGTACCTGGCTGTGCGGTGATGGAGATAGGACCGTGAGAACCAGGGGCCAGGATTCGTGAGGGTGTTGATAGCAACCAGGGCTCCTGAAGGGCCTCTGGTGTTAACAGATTGTATCAGAGGTTTGGAACCAGGAGCTCAGGTTCACTGCTGGAATGAAGACGAGTCTGTGTGGCAGCAGAGGTTATGGAATCACAAAGGTGAATCTATAGATTCTCTGTCTCTGAAGGGACTTTCTTTTGCTTCTCTTCATCTCATCGGTGGGTGTCAACAAATTCTGTGTTGTATGCATGGCAATAAAGGAATCTTAAATCTTGGTGCCAGGACAACAACCTGGCATCAAAGCCAAGGAGCTTATTGTGGATTTTTTTGAAGGGGAGGCTAAGGGACCAAACACACCTGTCTGCATTGAAAGGATGGTGGTGGAGCTTAGTACCTTCGAGCTCTTGGGAGTCCACATATCAGAGGACCTCTCTTAGAGCCAGCACATTGAGGAAACTATGAAGAAGGCACATCAATGCTTCTACATGCTATGAAATGTGAAAGACTTAGCATGATGTCGAATACTCTATCACCAGCACTGTGGAAATTATACTGACTGGTTGCATCATGGCCTGGTTTAATAATTCATGTGTCCAGGATCACAGAAGTTAGAAGAAAGTAACAAACATAGTCATCTCCATCGTGGGATCTAATTTCCCATCCACTGCAGACATCTCTGTGTAGTGCTGCTACCTCAAGAAGGCAGTCAACATTTCAGAAGGACTTGTAATGGCACTGATTTAACACAGCTTACGAACAAAGAATACACTCACTAGTTTCTTTCAGCACACCATGAAGTAGACTTTCTTCTTTATTATTCACTAGACACAATATTGCATTCTTCAACTCCCCAAACACCACCCTTCTTATTGGTTCACTGCCACATGGTGATCCTGACACTCACTCTCCTCCTCCCGACGAAGGTAAGTATGTGACCATGATAAACCCCCATCACTCTGGACCCAACCTTTACTCAATGCTATCTTTAGGCAGAAGGTACAGAAGTCTGTAATAGAGGACCTCTAGGTTCAAGAACCATTTCCTTCCAATGTCTATTCGGCTCTTGAACCTCTCCTTGCTATCCTAACCTTAAACCACCCTAGGGCCACATGAAGACCTATCCACACAATTGAAACACCATTTTATTTCCCACACTGACTGCAGCTGTAAATATTTATTTATATAGCTATCTTTTATACATGATCTTTTTCTTTACGGGTAACTTTGTTTTACAAAACGTGCCTGTTTGGCTGTAGCAATAAGAATTTTGTCATGTGTGTGACAAAAACATCAACATCAGCATTATCAATGTATATTGTTATCATACATGCATTTAATTGTCTATAAAACTAAAAGGAAGCAACAGTATCCAACTATGGTGGTCTCCAGATGTACTTGCAGGGGGAATGACAAACAGCACTTAACAAACAGGGCAAAGTTGCAGTATCTCCAGTAGTGTAGCAAAAGACAGCTTGCGCACCTCCATTCCAGAAATTGACAAAAGTATAGTATTTCAGTATTCTCTGAGGAATAAAACTGTGTGAAATGTGCATATTGTGAAGTATGTGACAAAGAGATCAGATGACATAAAGACCTTGCAGGAATTTCAAGCAAAAATTAAATGGGTGGAAGAACTCAGTAGGTGAAACAGCATCTATGGAGAGAAATGGATGGTTGATAATTCGGATCAAGACCCTGTTTCAGGACTCTGGGTAGAAGAAAGATAGACAATATATACAAGTATGAGGGAGAAGTGTTTGTTGATGACGGAACCAGATAACGGAGGGAAGCTAGTTAGATTGAACCAGGTAGGAGGGAAGGTTAACTAAGGGAAAAGAGAGGTGAATAAGCATGTGGGTGATAGGCAGTTGGAGCCAGGCAGTGGAGGGAAGAAGATTCCAGGTAATCAGGGGAGAAGGGATATGTGTACAAATGATGAGAGACACTGGAGGGACTATTGGTTGAGGGAAAGCAACAGAGTAATAGTGGGTTAACTTGAATTGGAAAATACAATATTTGGGCCCAAGTAGAAAATGAGATGTTGTACTTTGAGCTTGTGTTTGGTAGCAGAGAAAGCTGAGGACAGGGGTTTTTGTGGGGCTGGGAAGAAGAGTTGAAATGACATGCATCTTGAAGCTGAAGATGGTCGTTTGTGCTCTGTTCTCCACCAGGTTTCATCAGTCCATCACCCACATAATGATCTGCCTGATTTCTCCCTGACCATACCAAACCCTCACCTGTTTCCACCTATCAGCCTCCAACTCACCCTTCCTCTCACTTCCATACACTGACTATCATTCTTTTGGACTCTCAGTCCTGGTACAGGATCTTCACCCAAAACATCAACCATCACTTTGCCTCCAATCGGGAAATAGAACAGCTGGAAAGGGAAATAGCAAGTACAGAAAAATAATTAGCAACAAGGGAAGATACAACAAAAAGAGAATTGGCAGACAAAAATAATAAAATATGAAACACTACAAACGTACAAGGTGGAGAAGAACATAGTGAAGACAAAACAGAAGTATTATGAGTTAGGAGAAAAAACACACAAAATACTAGCTTGGCAGCTTAAAACAAAACAAACTAAAAGAACGGTATTGGCCTCAAGGAAAAAGGACAAACAAATTACATATAACCCAATGGAAATCAATGAAAATTTCAAGGAATTCTACGAGCAATTATATCGAACTGAGAATGAAGGGCAAGAAGACAAAATAGATGAGTTTCTAGCTAAAATTGAACTACCGAAATTGAAAGAAGAGGAGCAAAACAAATTAATAAAATCATTTGAAATAGAGGAAATATAGGATATATTAAAAAAACTACAGATGGATTCCCAATAGAATTCTATAAAATATTTATAGACATTAATTCCTCCTCTCCTGGAAGTAATGAACCAGATTGAAGAAACACAAAACATGCCAGATTCATGCAAAACAGCAATAATTACAGTAATATCAAAGACGGGGAAAGATCCACTAACACCAGCATCGTATAGACCAATATCTCTACTTAACTCAGATTATAAGATAATAGCAAAACTATTAGCAAACAAATTGGCCAACTGTGTACCAAAAATAGTAAAACTAGATCAAACTGGATTTATTTAAGAAAAGACGAACAACGGACAATATCCGTAAGTTCATTAACTTAATCCATGCAGTACAAGGAAACAAGACGCCAACAGTGGCGGTTGCCTTAGACGCAGAGAAAGCCTTTGACAGAGTAGAATGGAATTATTTATTCAAAGTACTACAGAGGTCCAACCTACCATAGAAATATATTAATTGGATTAAAGCATTATATAAGGGGCCATTGGCGAAGGTGACAGTAAATGGATATATATCAAACCAATTTAAATTAAGCAGGTCAACTAGGCAGGGATGTCCACTATCTAACTCACTGTTTGCATTAGCTATAGAACCGTTGGCAGAACTGATAAAAACAGAAAATAAAATAAGAGGGATAAAAATAAAAGAGAAGGAATATAAAATCAGTCTATTTGCAGATGACATCATAGTATACTTAACAGAACCAGAATTATCAATAAAAAATTACATAAGAAATTGAAGGAATATGGAGAAGTATCGGAGTACAAGATCAATGCAAATAAAAGTGAAGCGATGCCAATGAATAATGCGGATTTCACAAAGTTTAAGAAAGAATCACCATTTAAATGGCAAACACAAGCAATCCGATACCAAGATATTCAACTAGATAATAATCTAGGCCATCCATACAAATTAAATTATCAGCCATTAATGAAGAAATTACAAGACGACTTAGAACATTGGAAAGATTTACCACTAACACTGATAGGAAGGGTAAATTGCATTAAAATGAATATCTTCCTAAGGATACAATACCTATTCCAATCGTTACCAATTCACCTAACAGAGAAATTCTTCAAGGAGCTAAAGAAAATAATAAGGAAATTCTTATGGAAAGGGTGGGAAACCGAGGATAGCGCTAGATAAATTAACAGAATGGTACAAACAAGGGGGGTTACAGCTACCAAACTTTAAGAATTATTATAGAGCAGCACAATTAAAATACCTATCAGATTTTTATCAAACAAGGGAAAAACCAGATTGGACCAGATTAGAGCTAGATAAAATAGGGGAGAAGGTACCTGAACATATACTATATAAGTGGGATGAAAAGCTGGTGCAACATGGGAATTCACCAGTACTGCTCAACATTTGGAAGAAGATTCACATAGAAAGGAAAAAAACAAATTACCAACTACCAAAATTAATATTGACACAAAATCATCTAATCCCCTTCACAATAGATAACCTTTCCTTTAGAGAATGGGAGAGAAAAGGGATCAAAAGAATAGAAAATTGTTTTTCAGGAAATAAATTATTATCTTTTGTACAAATGAAGTGCAAATATGGTATAACTCACGTTATAATGTTTGCATACCACCAACTGAAAACCTACTTGAAGGACAAATTGGGAAGTAGGCTAAGGTTACCAGAAGGAAGCAATTTTGAATATGTGATTACAGACACAATGATAATTAAAAGATTTATAACAAACATGTACATCAAACTGCAAGAGAAAGAGAATGAGGAAATAAGCTGTAAATCCAAACAAAAGTGGGAACAAGATCTAAACATCAAGATAAAGAATGAAACAAGGGAAAATTCTTTCATGAGGGGTAGCATTAGTTGCAGTACATAGCACAGATCGAGTGGTGTGGAGCATCTCTGGAAGGACCTCCTGCCAGTTATGCCTTTTTGTATGTCTGCATGTTTTATACTGAGGACCAGAAAATGCTGTTTTGTCAGGTTGTACTTGTACAATCAGATGACAATAAACTTGACTTGACACTCAGCAAAAAATAAAACCCAAAAACAAGCACGAATACATTTGTGGTATTTAAATTCACAACTTTATATTATTCTCAATGTGGGCATCAAATAAGCTCCAAATAGTAAAAAAAAAACTACACCTTCCACACCAAACCAAATAAGCAAACCTACTATTTTGTGCTGTTACTGTGATCGGAGAACATGTGCTGGGGGGAGGAGGGGCATGGCGTGATGGCGTAGGTGGGAGACATGAAAGGACCTCTCCCAACAGAATTGTTAAAAATCTGACCTGAAAAAGTTTTTTAGACTAAAAATTATTTAAAATTTAAGAAGTATTATTAATACTATAAACAGTTAAAATGTAAAAGACGAGGGCACAGACTGTTAAGAAAATTACTCAGAAGCAACTATCAAGTATGGAAGAATTTGGGCCTACCTTCGAAGCAGAGCCTGGAGACTTGACTACTCTTCATTAGTTTTGTAGAGCTGCAGGATTACCTCATGGCTCTTAAGCACAATCCCTCAATTTATGAAATTTAACCCCCCGAAGCTTTCTTAACTACCCTGTCTACTTCTGAGGCATGGACCCCCAGATCCCTCCGCTCTTCCACATTACCAAGAATCCTTCCATTAGCTTTGCACTCTGCCTTAGAGTTTGTCCTTTGAAAGTGTACCACCTCACACTTCTCTGGATTGAACTCCATCTCCCACTTCTCAGCAAGCTCTGCATCCTATCAATATCCCTATGCAATCTTCTACAATCCTCTACACTATCCACACTACCAACCTTTGTGCTGTCTGCAAACTTGCCAACCCATCCTTCTACCCCCTCATCCAAATGGTTTTAATAAAAATCATGAAAAGCAGGTCCCAGACCAATCTACTAGGCATAATCCTCCAATCTAAATGTACTCCCTCCACCACAACCCTCTACTTTCTGCAGGCAAGCTAATTCTGAATCCACATGGCCAAGCCTGGATCCCATGCCTTCTGACTTTCTGAATAAGCCTACCATATGTATCCTTGTCAAATGCCTTACTAAAATCCACGTAGACCACATCCACTGCACTACCCTTATCTATATGTCTAGTCACCTCCTCAAAGTACTCTATCAGGTTTGTGAGACATGATCTTCCATTCACAAAGCTATGCTGACTGTCCCTGATCAGACAATGATTCTCCAAATGCCCATAGAATGGTTTCCAACAGCTCACAGATCTATAATTACCTGGACTTTCCCTACTACCTTTTTTGGACAAGGGGACAACATTTGCCACCCTCCAAACCTCCAGTACCATTCCTGTAGATAACAAAGACACAAAGATCCTAGCCAGAGTCTCAGGAACCTCTTCCCTCACTGCGTGGAGCAGCCTGTGGAATATTCTGTCAGGCCCCAGGGACTTATTCATCCTAATGCATTTTAACTGCTCCAACATATTCTCTATTTTAATATCAACGTGCTCTAGAACATTTACCCCACCCATTTTGTCCTCACTATCATCAAGTTCCATCTCTTTGTTGAATACTGGAGAAGTATTCATTGAGGACTTCACCCACTTTCACAGTCTCCATCTTCCCACCTTTATCTCTAATCAGTCCTACCTTCACACCTGTCATCCTAATTTATACTTGTAACTTCAAGCTTTATAGCCTCACAGTTTGCCCTTCCACAATTGAACATTTTATTGCCCTTTCTGACTCTATCCTTGTCCATAACAATGCTAAAGGCCAGGGAGAGGTGGTTACTGTTGCCCAAGTATTCAACCATTGAGAGAACTGTGACCTGACCTTGTTCATTACCCAATACTACATCTAATATGGTATTTCCCCCTAGTTGGCCTGTCAACATACTGTGACAGGAATCCATCCTACATACTTAACAAACTATCCTGTCTAAACCAGGGGTGGGCAACATTTAAAAAAAAACTCATATTCTACCTTAAGTACAGTATTCCCTAAAACCATATGTGGTTTGTGATTGGTAAGGGATTGCTTACCAGTATGTGAGTGGGAAGGGAAGGTCGAGAACCACTGCTCTAGACCCAATTGTTACTGAAATATTTTGGCTTGAGAAAAATTGTCATTGGCCTATTTCTTTTGGAGTTATGAAACCATGCACATAATGAGTCAATTAGGTATGACTAAAACAGTGGTAATTCCAGAGATACACAAGACATGGCAGAGGCTGGAATCAACATCTGCTAATCTGCTGGGGAACTCAGAAGGTTGAGCAACATCGGTGGTGGAAAAAGAATGATCAATGTTTCGGGCCAGCACCCTTCTCCAAGGCATTCTTTCTGCCACAGATGCTGCTTGACCCATTGAGTTCCTCCAGCAGATTGTGTGATGTTAATTTCATTATATTGCAAATATAAATAGAATGGAAAGACATCAGTCCAGCAGAGGTTGATGGGTTCTTGATTAGTAGGTATATCAAAAGTTATGGGGAGAAAGCAGGATAATAAGGTTGAGAGGAAAAATACCTCACCTGTGACTTGAATGGCAGAGCAGACTCAACGGGCTGAATTGTTTAATTCTGCTCCTGTGTGTTGTAGTCCTATTTTCCATATTGCACATGATGTCAGGATTCCAATTCATTTCAAGAAACATGAAGCAACTCCAGACATATTAGTATTTTAATGAAGGGCTCACTAGAAACGTTCTATTTTTTCTCTTCCAAATATCTCTTCTTCTGTACATTAGTTATTAATATTAATCGTCAATTTTTGAAGTCTTTTTTATATTACCTGTGAACTTGGCTGACATGGGATTCCTGTGTGACACTGATTAAGTGAAAGCTCTGTGCTTTTTATCTTCAGGTGTACATTCCCTGAACTTTTTAATAATTCAGCTTTTTTTTTCTGCTTCCACTACTTTCTTGATTTGACTGAATAGCTGGAATCCATGTTGTCCATCTTATTTTTCAGACTGAAGTTCTAACATGCAAGTTTAATTTAGCCATCATTTGGTGGACGACATAGAGCTGAGATTATGAGATTTCTTCTTGCCAGCCCTTTTGATCTTGAATCTATTTCCTGAAGTTTTGGTGTAACCAGATTCAGTAATAGCTGTCAATAGGAAATTGGATAAATATTTGAAGGAGAAATCATTGCCTTGAATAAGAAAAGGGATAGAGGAATGAGATAAGATTGGCCTCATTTTAATTCTCTCTTTTCTAATGGCCTCCATTAGTCCTGTAACATTCTGAAATTCATTCTGAAAAATACCAATCACACGAAAAATTGATGTTTTCTGGACTAATTAGCTAATCGTGATTGAATTTAATCATTCAGTCAACATGCTTACTCGGAATGGATGAATTTCTCTGATAAATCTCAGACTAAATGACATCATCGATTTTTGCTTTGAAATATTACAGCCCTTTTGTCTCTGGGCAATCTCTGAACATTTTATCCAGAGAGTAGGTGGATAATGCAGACCAGGAACGTAGAAAAGAATATTACTGGAAAGCCCAATTTAAATTGGGAGAATAGAAAACTTCAGTAACAATATAAAAAACAAGTTTCTCCTACTGTCTCAGTACTCAATGATCTCCATTTGAAAGCAGCCAAAACTCATGTAACTCCTATCAATGGCTCCCAAAGCATTCCACCTAAAGGAACTGCTAGATTAGAGTTAGAATAACTAGTTTGCTACTGGAGGAATAGTAACAAGCTGAGGCTCATTCTCAGAGTGTGATTCAGTATATGTTCCCTAACCCAAACGTAGCATTTGGCCAGGCAGTCAGCTGATCACAACTAATACAACACGTATGGATGAGTTTCTGCTCTATTCCCACACCTATAAAAGTGTGCAATCCAAGGACAACCTGTTTATCTCAACTCTAATTTCCCACAGCATTGTCATCATAATATCAGAAAATCAAAGTCCTTGTCTACGTTCTTCAACAAGATAAATGTCATCAAAAGGGTAAATATTTCACACAAAACATACATGTAAACAGATTTTCTTGACACTCAAATAAACAAAAATTGAAATAGTTAAAGATTCTACCAAATTGGTCAGAACAAAAATAGAAATGTTAATCCAATGGAAATGTTATACACAGTTTTAAAGCACTTCTATTAAAACATTTATAGCAACACATGAAAGGGAAGTATTGAAACAGTTTAATAATCACCCTGTTGCAAGAACTAGATTGCAGAAGAAAACAAATACAGGTACACGATCCTTTATCCGCAACCCTTAGGGGACAGTGTGTTCCGAATTTCAGATTTTTCTGGATTTCGGAAAGCCCACCCTAATTGTGCTGCCATATCCACCCCACCCCCTTCCAGTTGTCCAGCTGTCTCCCCCAACCGGCAGTCCCTTGGCTGCCCGGACATCTCTCCCGACCACTGGTCCCTTGGCCGTCTCCCCCAACCGCGGTCCCTCGGACGCCCAGCCACCTCCCCAGACCGCAGTCCCTCAGCCGTCGACTGCAGTCCCTCGGCCATCTCCCCTGACCGTAGTCCCTCGGCCGCCTCCCCCAACCATGGTCCCTCGGTTGTCTCCCCCGGCCGCCTCCCCCGACTGCCGGTCCTCACTTGCTGGATTTTGGAGCTTTTGGATGTCTGGATAAAGGATTGTGTACCTGTCTACTGAATGATTTAAAATATTTCCAGAAGGGACTTTGAGTACTCTCTTCATATCAAAGTTTGAGTTCTGAAGCAAAGCCAAAAGAAATAAGAATTCTTGTTCATTAATTACCAATTTTTTTTTAATGCAAAAGTGCAAGGATTAAAAGTACACCATGTGTAAAAAAAAATACAGATGAGCTCTGGAGCAGTTGCCTGAGCTGAGGACTTTGATTAGGGATCTTCCAAGCAAAGGCTGATGAGTGTCCACAGATGTCCAGCTGGTAATTACTACTTGGATCTGTGCTGAGTCTGGGGCTAATCTTTTCTAACATGGAAGAGAAGGCCAGTTCCATTTCAATACCTCAGGAATCAATCCACATTCAGTATATGATGACTGCATATGAAGCACAAATCTCCAAACCAACTGTGATGTCAGCAGAGTGGAGTGTGTGTGGTGAACTGCTGTACATTCATTAATCTGGCTCCTTCCTCTTGGCTCCATATAAAGGCACCAACACCATAACCCTCCCCAGAAAGCCTGGGTCACAGCAAAGGATGACCTTCAAGTTTATTGTGAATAAAATCCTATAGTTCCGTAGCTCTAGTCTTTTGAGTTATTGATAGTGCATCATTGTAAAAGGAGGATTCCTCCTGTTGTTAAATACTACTTGTCTTTGCAAGATTAGGACAGTTCCAGGAGCCTTTAGAGATGAAATACCAGTGCCATGCAGCTCTCTGAATACTGGTGCAAGCTCAAGCCATCAATGCACAGATCTGAACCTCATTTCATTTATCAGAATATTTATAATGCATACTCAATAAAATAATCTTATAATCTTATGGAAAGAAAAAAATATTTAAGACAAGTTAGTGCTAAAATGGACAACTCTCAAGAGGATGTGAAGAGACCATATAACCATAACCATATACAGCACAGAACAGGCCAGTTTGGCCCTTCTAGTCCATGCCGGAACAATCCCCACCCTCCTAGCCCCACTGACCAGCACTTGGTCCATACCCCTCTAATCCTCTCCCCTCCATGTAATTATCCAGTCTTTCCTTAAATGTAAATAACGTTCCTGCTTCAATTCCGCTCCAGATAATCCAAGAAAAGCATGGATTCTCCTCTATCACCATCCACTCAGCTCTTACCATGATGTACAATTAACTCATACTGTACCAGACAACGGAATCCAAAGCTAAATATCACAAGTGATTACCACCTGCTAAAAAGCTAGCTATCACCTGCTGAAATTAAAGACCCATGTTACGGCTGGGTGTAGGTACAGCATATAACTGAGAAGAATGGCACAACTAGAGAAGAAGCAGGAAGTGTGGTACTTGGATGATGCACCAGAGGAACAGATGGAGGACATAGACTGGAGGGGAGAAGTCTTGTATCTGCTGGGGACCAGCAGGAACCCAGTCTTCATTTTCAGGGCTAACACAGAAAATTTATGTACAGTACCATTCAGTCATGTCCTACATGAGGTTATGGACAGCAAATGCAATATTATTCCATCTGTACTGCACATTCCTTTCACCACATCCCCAATACTTGCTCATCAGCAAGTATTTATCATGTCCAATATTCAGATCCCCTTCCATACTCTCACCTAATAAACATTTCTGCAAACGTCACACTCTCATCTCATACCATCCCAGTACACAGTTTCCATTTTTTAATGTATAGAACAGTACACTACATAAATAGGCCATTTGGCCCACAATGTCTGTGCCGAACATGATGAAAAATTAAACTAAATCTCCTATGCCTACACATATCCATATCCCTTCATTCCCTGCATTTTCATGTGCCTATTCAAAAACTATTGACTCTGCTTCCACCACTACTCCTGGCAGTATGTTCCAAGCACCCACCAATCTCTGTGTAAAAAAAAACTTGTCCTGCATATTTCCTTTAAACTTCTCCCCCTCACCTAAAATGCATGTCCTGTCATATTTGACATTTTTACCCTGAGAAAAAAAGATTCTGACTGTCTACCTGATCTATACCTCTCATAATTTTATAAACTCCCCTCAGCCTCCAGTGATCCAGAAAACAAAATTGCAAAAAAAAATAATGCCCTTTAACTGCATTAACCTGTCACTAAGTACAAGGAAGCCAAGTAACCATTGGGGAGAAGGAGCTGCTCATTAATGGGGTCTTCTTTTTTTGTTGTTGCTGTGGGCACTAAAAGGTTCAAAAGATCAATAATTATGGTATTCCTGCACTTAATACTATTCTCACCTTCCCTTCAAGATTCAAGTTTGCTGTTCTCCTCCAAGTATTTCACAGGTATTTAGTCCGCTTCCTCTCACATCTCCAAAGCCTCATTGATTTCTTATCTGCTCATCAAGACTGCTACAGCCAATGGTGACACAATACACGCTGCAGCCAAATCCACCCAGAGCTGCTCAAATTTATCTGATAGAATCATTTTCAGTCTCCTTTCTGTAAGTCAGTTGGCTTGCAAATTGTGGCCAATTTGTGATGGACATTGAGCAAGCGAAGTTATAAGACTTTTAGTTACTGAGGAACTCAAACTGTGATCACAAGGTTGTGTGTTGGTTCACATCAGAAGCAGCTTATTCTGCATTATTATTTCAGCAAGGTTTTCAATGTTACCTTCTACAACATGTGGCACAAGTTCACAGATATATTCCTGCTTGCTATTTTGGAGACTAATCTATTTCTCTCACTCAAGCATTGGACATCCAATCTTGATTTCTCATCAGAACTAGAATATAGTACACAATGTCCACGCAAATGCGATGCCAAATTGAACTAAATCTCTGCTGCACATGATACATATCCCTTCATTTCCTGCATATCCCTGTGCTTCTCTAAATACTTCTTAAACACCATTATCACATCGGCTTCCACCACTACCTGGCAGTCCACTACCTGGACAACTCTGGGTAAAACAAAAACTTACCTCACTTATTTCTTTTACAATTTCTGCCCTCACTGTAAATGCATATCCATTTGTTTGTGACATTTTTACCTTGGATAAAAGATTCTTATAATTTTATACATGTCTATCAAGTTTCCCCTCAGCCTCCAGTGCCCCAGAGAAAACAACCCGAATTGTCCAACGTCTCCTGAAATCTCATAGTCTCTAATTCAGGTAGCATCCTGGTAAATCTCTTCAGTACCCTTTCCAAAGCCTCCACGTCTTTCCAGTCACAGATCAACCAGAACTGTATATCCTGTTTCATGTAAAGATGCACTGGAACCTGGTTTGAAAATTCTGCCCAGCAGGGTGGGATTAGTATTATAAGGGTAGGGTGAGATAATATTCTGAGTGGATGATGGTACCACATTCCATGCCTACCAGTTCTACATTCCAGATTGTTACATGAAAAAGACAAAGGACCTATTTAAATAATGCTGAACTACCATCTGTTCTTCTCTATCTCTGTGGTTGTGTACAGCTTTTGGATATTAGGTTTGTCACATTGAACATTAAACTGCTCTGTTCACTGCCGCTCTATCTTTCTACATCAATCCATGAAAAGAAGATCTATGCAAAGTTGAATGTCCTCCAGATGGTCCCACTCTGCACACACAGAAGAGGACAAATGATATTGGGCCTATAACTTTGCTGAGGAAATTGATGTCGATGTCGATTTAAAAATCGATCTATTTAAAAGCTTTTATATAAAAGCATAGTTTATAGCATGTGTGTAATAATGAAATAAATTAAGTCTTTTTTAATTTTTGTCACTTTCAGTTATTCAAAATCAAGCTCCTATGATGGACAAGAAAATACTTTTTTTGTGACAAAAATCATTTCAACAATATTACAAAAATGTGCCAGATGATCATCTTTAAAAACATCAGATTACTTTATAATCCAAAATTAAATGAAAGATTTAAAAAAAAACTGTGTTTAGTTATTTCAGGGAAGATTTTGCTTGCCCAATAAATATTGTGTGTGTAAGATAGTGATCATGTTTGCATGGCCACTAGCAAGGCCTTGATTATAGTTACTGCTTGATTAGACTTCGCTGCCAGCAGGGGGCTGACACACAGCATGTAGATCTGTAATAGAGACTTGCAGCCTCATGGCATGCCTCATGGTGCTGTTTACATCAACTTTAAAGTAAAGAACTTTTTCCTTTATCTATGTGTTGTCTAAGAACTCACACATACAAATACAAGATGAAACAGTGTGAATATCAACAAAAAAATCAATCCAAAATCCATTAATATTTTGATCATAATATAGTGCCCGAAAATATCACAGATTTTACTCTCTGATATTTAACCAATATTAAAGAATGGAGCTTGAGGTGTGACTTTTCTGATTGATATAAAGTGGATTACAGAAAATATAAAGCTGAGACCTGGGCTTTCTGAGGAAGGGTCAAGGTGTTAGAGGCTTTATACAAGATCAAAGCAGGAAGGGCCACAGGTAACAGTTACAGAATGGGGTGAAACCAGGCAATCAGGAATACAGCAGTTCACCACATTTACCCCTTGTATTTTTTAAATTGTCCAGCAGGGTGACATGGGGCACAAAGTCTTACAGGTTAAGCTGGTCTGGCGGCTTGATCTTCCGAACTGACCAGTAGAGCGCCAGAAATTGGGTTGCAGCTGAGGCTGCTGTTTCATCCTGGTCCTCCAGCGCTGTGTTGATCTGCTGGGGGCGTGACAGGTCGGCTGGGGTGATTGGGGTGGGGAGAGGGTGCAATGACACATGGAGGAAGGGGGCGGTGCTGCTTAGTGGGTATGCTCCTTGGAAACCCACGTGTTCACGAGGTCTCAGATGGAGACAGTTTCTTCACGTCCATCCGGGTTGGCCACGTACACATATTATGGGTTTGTGTGGAGGAGCAGAATCCTTTTAACCAAGGGGTCAGTTTTATGGCCCCTCACATATTTTCATAGCAGGACTGGCCCTGGGGACATCAGCCAGGAGGGTTGTGTGGTCCCCAACACATATTTCCTGGGGAAGGAGAAAATTCTTTCATGAGGGTAGCATTAGTGGCAGTACATAGCACAGATCGAGTGGTGTGGAGCACCTCTGGAAGGACCTCCTGCCAGTGAGAGACAGTCCCATGGAATTTAGTGCAAGGAGGATGGTCTTCCACACAGTCCTCTCTATCGGACCGTTCCCCCAGGGTGGTTATATGTAGATGTAGGACGGGTACCTGAACAGGGTGAACTGGTTGCGCAGGGCCCCTTTGACTGTGATGGTGGTCATGTCAGGGCAGGGGATGCCAAAGGGTAACCACAAATACTCGTTGATAGCTGTGATTAAATATATATTCCGGTTGATGGAAGGAGAGGGGCCCTTGAAGTCCATGCTCAGACATTCAAAGGGGTTTCATCAAGTGCGCCCTGTTTGGTTGGTAGAAGTGCAGTTTGCACTCAGCACAGACCCTGCAGTCCCTGGTCACGTCTATGACATACCCAATGGAGTATGGCAGATTCCAAGATTTGATAAAGTGAAGAAATCTCGTGACATATAGGTGGCAGAGGTTGTTGTGGAGGGCTTTGAGGTGATCCACCTGTGCACTGGTACATGTCCCTCGTTTTAGGGCATCTGAAGGCCTGCCAGTACAGGAAGTAATAATTGTAAGTGGAGAGCTTGATCCTCTAGCTTCACTACCCGGGCTTTCTGGGGAAGTGTCAAGGTGTTAGAGGCTTTACACAAGGTCAAAAAGAAAGGGGCCACAGGTACAGTCACAGAAGGGGATGGAACCAGGTAATCAAGAATACAGCAGGTTTCTATAGTTTAAAAATAAACTTCTACAAACTTCAGCGAGGAATTTGAATATTCCAGGCAACTGTGGAATTTGTCACACAATTTATGTGCATATCAAATTAAAAAATATTAAATTGTAAGTTTTTACCCAATCTTCCCTAATCAGTTTTTAACATATACAGTATTTTGTAAATGAATAAACAGCCATTCTTTGACTTGCAAAGAAATGAATTTCAGAAAAATGTTTTGTTTAACAAAATTTCATAAATTGCAAAGACTGGATGAAATATGTTTGAGGACAGTGTATTCATATGCACAGAAAGAAGTGTGCTATTTGCAAAAGCAAAAAATAGCTTCTGAAAAAACAAACACAATGCAATGTAATTGAATAGAATTTTTTTGTACATAATTAACCAAGTAACTAAAGAATTTGCTCTTTCACCAACCTTCCAGCATGCAACTTCACTTCTATCTTTTTTTTTATACTGTTACATTCCCTCTTTATCTTCCTTTGAAGCAACTTCCAGGAAAAGAAGGGCAGAGCAACTGCATTACCTCCCTTTGCAGATTTTAAATACCAGTACATTCCTTTCATTTTGCTACAAGATAAAAATCCTTCAGGCTATCCTTATCAAGATTATCAGTACAGAAGCCAGTTCAAGAGTCAGGGAATGTTACATAACAGGCAAATAACATGTATGTTAAGCAGCAGAATATGCCCTCTTGTGGCACATTTGGAGGTAGTTTGCAGGAAGGGCCATGTGGACTGTATTTGTTTCTTTCTGCAGAAATAAAAGGGGCGAAACGTTTGGCTTAATGGTTGGTACAACCCCGTTACAGCGCCAGCGATAGGGACATGGACTTGTATCCCACACTGACTATAAAGAGTTTGTATGTGTCAGCATGGGTTTTCCCCGGGAGCTCCAGTTTCCTCCCACTGTTCAAAAGAAACTGGAGATTGTAGGTTAATTGGGTGTAATTGGCCGGCACATGGGCTGAAATGGCATGTTACCGTGTTGCATGTCTAAATTAAAAATTAAAAGGTTGCCCACCCCTGGTAAAGGTGTATTCACTGTTTCACGGCAGTATCACTGAACCATCCGGAAGATGCTTTTAGCAACCCTTGGCCTAGAAATATTTGTGTGTAATGTTCCCAACCACTTCCTTTCGCAGTTGCTGCCTGACCCACTAAGTTCTGCAGCAGCTCACTTTTTTGTTCGAGATTCTAGCATCTGCAGTGTCTTGTAGCCCATAAAATGTGAATTTGGAAATTTCAGTAAAATACACAATTTTGAATCTATTTCTGTGGGTCTTTTTGCCAGGAATTCTCCACATGATGTCAGTAAGCACATTTTCATGCACATTTGTCTGAAATGGCTTTTTCTCATGCTGGCTGGTCAGAAAGACCACTATTGCTAGGATTAAATACAAGTGACTGGCATTTAGAGTTAGGTTGCTGCATGGTATTCTATACCTGATAGCTGACTCTGCGCACTGCCCACATTGAAGGCATAATTTTTCTTGGATTTTGATTAACCGCTGCAGACAAGAGCAGGCTTATCCAATTATTGGATGGGTTCAATAGATGTCTCAGGTATCATAGACCATGCCAGGGACAATTTCACAAGAGAAACACTGAGGCATTGTGGTGTGCTGTGATGCAGCAAGCAGACACAAAACAGAAAAACGACTGCAGGCTTTAATCCACTTAAAGTCTTGTACACCAGTTTCAGTCTCAATGGTTCCACATGTGACTGGCGCGGGAGGGGCCGGCTAAAGTTCTATATCCAGGTTAGTTGATTGACAGCCTCCCAGGTGAAATCAGCCTCCCAGGTGGTCTTCCTGCAGGTACAAAGGTTGTCCCCTGCAGTAGGCTGGTAGTTTTATCACCACATTCATTCCCTTGGTGTCCTCGGTGGGGTGGGGGAAAGGTGCAGGCGGTCCGGTGGCCGTCTGTGCCTCTGGGACCATCGCAGGATTGGAACCTGGTCAAAGGTCAGGGTTGCCTGAGGGTCAGCTGGGCCCAGCGTTGCCAGGGCGGATGGTGATGTGGGTGGGGTGGTGTATAGCAGTGAGGGGGGCTGGACAGGTCTGGTCCGCAAGGAGTGGGGCCCTCTGGAGAGACTGAGGACAGCTCCTAGTAAATTCTGAGTGGGCCAAGGGTACCGTGGCGGGAGGTTTGGTGGGGTACTCATGGTATTGGGGGGGTGGGGCCCCTGCTGGTGCAAGATGCTGGTCCAGACGGTGTCCTCACGTCCATTGGGATACATGATGTAGGCATAGTTTGGGTTCGAATGGAGAAGGAGCACCTGTTCGAATAGGGGTTTGGACTTGTGGGACTGCACGTGGGTTTACGGAGGAGCACCGGTCCCGGAGACGTTAGCCATGTTGAGAGGGAGATTCCAGTCACCGATTTCTGAGGGAACGAGTAAAGGCGCTCGTGAGGGTTTTGATTGGTAGCCATGCACAAGAGTGACTGTATGGCATGGAGTGCCTCAGGGAGGGTCTCTTGCCAGTAGTCAACGGACCAGCCTTTGGACCTCAGGGTTAGGAGGACTGCCTTCCAGATCACCCTGTTTTCGTGCTCCATCAACCCATTGTCCCTGGTGTTGTAGCTAGTCGAGCAACTAGCTGCAATGCCTTGCACTATCAGGTACTAGCGCAGCTCCTCACTCATAAAGTCGGACCCCCCGGTCATTGGGGTGAATGCCAGGTATCTGAACATGGTAAAGATCTGTGTCAGCGCCTTGTTAATGGTGGCTGTGGAGGGCAAGGGATGCAAAAGGTAAAACGAGAGTATTCGTCTATGACCGAGAGGAAATAGACGTTCTTGTTTGTGGAAGGCAGGGGGCCCTTGAAGTCGATACTGAGCTGCTTGAAGGGCAGAGTAGCCTTGACAACGTAGGCCTCTGGTGGATGGAAGAAGCACAGTTCACACTCTGCCCAGACTCTGCAGGACTCGGTCATGGTCTGGTCTTCTTGGACGGTGAAGTGGAGGTTCCAGGACTTAATGAAGTGCTACAAGCGCATGACACCCAGGTGACAAAGGATGTTGTGCAGCACCTGCAATTAGTTGGAATGCATGCTGGTGCAGGTCTGGGACAGGGCGTCGGGGGAGTCGTTGAACTTCCCGATCTATACTAGATGTTGTAGCTGAATGTGGTCAGCTTGACTCTCCAGTGAAAGATCTTACTGTTCTTGATCTTTCCCTTATGGGTGGTGCTGAACATGAAAGCCACTGCACATTGGTTGGTGAGGAGAGTGAATCTCCTGCCAGCCAGGTAGTGGTGCCAGTGGTGGACTGCTTCCATGATAGCCTGGCCTCCTTTTCAATGGTGGAGTGCCTGAGCTCGAAACCGTGGAGGGTCCTGTAGAAGAAGGCCACGGGTCAGCCCCCTTGGTTGAGAGAGGCTGCAAGGGAAACATGAGAGGCATCACACTCTACCTGGAATGGGATGTCCTCGTCCACGGCATGCAGGTGAGGAGCCCTGGATGGTCGACATTAATGTAGGAGGCAGCAAAGTTTCCTTCAAAATTGACACAGGCTGATGTTACATCCATTCCCAAGCAGGTGTTTAAAAAATTATACCCAGAGACATCAAGGTAGGGAAAACATAGAAGCCACTCTATGGTCCAGGGGGAGTGAAATTGATGGTCCTGGGATCGGCAAATGAAACGCTCTCATACAGAGAGAGGAGTGCCACAGAAGCAGTATATAGTGAGAGATCTACAAAAGGCACTGTTGAGCAGACCAGCTTTATTGAGACTCCAGCTTGTGGGCAGATCGGATGCCCTGGACCAGGAGACAGTCAGGAAGGCATTCTCCAAACGTTGTGTTGGACTCGGGCTAGTACAGAAGCCGTACAGCATTAAACTCAAGCCTAATGTGAAACCATTTTCATTGAAGGTACCTTGAAGGGTCCCATTGCTGCTCATGAAGAGAGAGCTTGAAAGAATGGAGAAACTTGGAGTTATCAGCTGCATAGAGGAGGCTACAGAATGGTGTTGTGGCATGGTGATAGCACCAAAAGTGATTAAAGAAGATGTTCGCATTTTTGTGGACTTGACACCCTTGAATAGATCAGTGTGCAGAGAAATGTTTATACTTCCTTCGGTGAATCAAACCTTAGGCATGCTCACTGGTGCACAATATTTTACCAAGTTGGATGTGAACATGGGATTTTAGCCAATTCCTTTGTCCAAAGAATCAGCTCTCTACACAACATTCATCATGCCATTTGGGCATTACTATTTCAACCGCCTACCCTTTGGCATCTCCTCTGCCCCTGAGCACTTCCAGAACAGAATGGTGACCAAGATTACTGCAGGCCTGGACGGAGTTATCTGCCACATGGACGATATTCTCATTTGGGGGACCACAAAGGACCAACACAACGTGAGGGTCTATACAGTCCTAGAATGTGCAAAAAAAGCAGGGAATCCCTCTTAACATGGCAAAGTGTGAGTTTGGAAGGAGGCAGGTGAAATTTCTGGGGTACATCATCTCAGCAGATGCTGTGAGACCACATCCAGACAAGACAAGAGCTGTGCAGGACGTGAAGGAGCTGACAAACATTAGTGAGCTCAGAAGTTTCCTTGGTATGATGAAGCAACTAGGGAAGTTCATACCAAACCTGGCTGAAAAGGACAAACCACTGAGGAACCTGTTGTCCATGAAAAACCAGTGGAACTGGGCACTGACTTGGGCTTGCAAGAGATTCAACAATTTTATTTTAAGACTACAGTTCAAGTTGAAGACAGACCACAAACCACTTGTGAGTCTGCTAGGTGGGCAAGCACTGGATCCGCTGCCGCCACGGGTACAGAGGTTCAGGATGAGGCTGTTGAGATACTCATACACGATCTCACACACACCTGGGAAGAGCCTCACAACTGTGGATACACTCTCTCGCTCCCCACTACAAGACAGAACAACGAGTGCTGACAAAGACCACATGGAGGACACCAATATTTACATAGAGATGGTGATAGAAAGCCTCCCAACAAGCGACAGATACCTGACAGAGCTCTGAGAACAACTATGCGCTGACAATGTGTGCACACAGGTTATAAAATACTGCACTGGAGGCTGGCCAGACAGAAACCAGTTACAAAAACCAGTCAAACATTACCGGCAAGGGAGGACTGTTCTGAGGTGCTTAATGGACTACTCCTGCATGATACGAGATTAGTATTCTGGCTAATATGCGGAACAAAGTATAAGAAAATACTCGAGGGCCACCAGGGGGTTGTAAAGTGCCAGGAACGTGCCAATCAATCAGTGTGGTAGCCAGGTCTGAGTAATCAAATAAGCAAGATCATCTTGAGAGTGCATCCACGAAAAGACAAACGTAAGAGCACCGTTGATGCCGAGTAAATTCCCTGACAGGCCATGGCAAAAGCTTGCCACAGACTTATTCACATTTGGAGAGAGGACATACTTATTTGTGGTGGACTATTTCTCTAGATTCATAGAAATAGCACAACTCAGCCTGTCCTGAACTACTGATGTAATTTTTCATTTAATATTGATGTTTGCATGGCATGGCATCCCAGAGACATTAGTCAGCGACAACGGTCCACAATTCACTGGACAAAACATGAAAGCCTTCACAGTGGATTATGGGTTCATGCATGTGACAAGTAGCCCTAAGAATCTACAAAGCAATGGTGAGGCAGAGCGAGTAGTACAAACAGTGAATACCTGCTCAAGAAAGTAAAAGGCCCTTACCATGCACTATTGGTGTACAGAGCCACACCTCTGAGCAACGGCTACAGTCCAGCACATTTGCTAATGGGACATCACCTTCACACAAATCTTTCAAACCTACTAGAGAGGTTGCAGCCAGAACTCCCAGGCCTGTCTCAATTCCAGAATGAGGAGAGGGAGAAGAGGTGTAAGAATGTGAAGTGGTATAACAGAGACACAGAACGAGTGACCTGGAAAAGCTGGCACTAGGAGATGAGGTATGGATCTCTGATGCAAGGCAGCAAGGTACAGTAACTTCTGTGCACCACAGCACACGGTTGTACATGGTTAGAGGACCACAAGGGACACTAAGAAAGAATCATCAACATCTCATTCCCATACCAGAGTCTCCATGTGAAAAGCAAGAAGAGCCTGGGCTGGAAATGGACTCTCATGCAAAGGCAGGTCCAGAGACTCTGCCACCTGAAACTCAGAGTTTGCCTGGCATAATAAGAATGATGTCTGGACGAGAAGAGACCACAGAGAATGAATCTGTAGAGACTGTAAAACACCCAGAGTCAAGAAAGACTTATGTATTGTAAATGTTGAATGTGTATTTGTATCGGAATGCATAAAAGTAACTGTCGCGGGCGAAGCTACAGAAAAGGGGGCTTCGAATGCAAAGGGGGATGTGGTGTAACACTAATGGTGGGAGGTCGAGTGGGCCAATGACATCACGGGGCAGGACTTGTGCATCTTGGAGAGAGAGGCTCAAGACTAGCAGGGATAAACCAGTACATGAAGATATTCACTAACTGTACAGTAAAATAAACAAGATACGAATGTGACTCCAGGCTCGAGGTCATTTTTATAATAAGCATGTCTGAATCCAACATGACAATCAGGAATTCTGAACAAAGTAGATAATGGGAGCTTTACTGTAGCAGATCTTCTCATTGAGATCAGAGGGTATTTCACATTGAGCACTTGGTTCATTTGAATGTAATGACTGGAATGGCTATTTCATTTGATCAAGAAACAATCTGATTTGAAATTGTCGTCAAACCATGAATAATGCAGTCCATTGAGCATATCAATCTCTTCAAATACAGACCAAACTTTAGAGCTGGCATGGCCCCTAGTCCTCCCAAAAGCTTCTGTAAAAGAATCAAAACATTACAACTGTGCAATGATGTGGTTCAAGCAGATTTGTCTAAGTGCCCTTCATTGATTCTTCAAACAACAATGATATTTCAATGACACACAACTCTACAAGACAACATACAAGACCTGGCATACCCTTCTAATGTCTGATATCTATCACAGAAAATAGAAAGCCAAGATCATCCTCACAAATCCAAAGGTGACTCAGCTATACAGCCACTGTGATCACACTCATCATGTCATCTGCAATATTTGATAAACCTTACCTCTACAGGGAGTCATTTTATAGTCAAGGAAACATCTGCATCAGTTCACTGTAATTGCAATAAAATCATCTAGTGTTTTCAAGTAACAAGATTCCATTACCGTGGATAAAAAAAATGTTAAGAAACTACAGAAAGAAAAGCATGAGCAGAAACTGTAAATAGATAAATTAGTGGCTTCACTCAGCATTACTGCACAAAGGAACAATAACAGCATTAATGGAACAAAACTTCCATTCCCAAGAAAACAATCAACATCTACTCACCATTAGCTTTTATTCTTTCTCACTAAAGTGTAGTTCTTCTTCAATTGTTGCTGCTCGGTGCTGGAAGACTGACACTTATTTTGATCGATAGATGCAGATGTCCTCCATAGATGGCCACAATCAGATTCTGCTCTTGTGGTGCAGACTGAAGACGTAGAACAGTGCTAGAAATGCTACACTGATATCTTGAAACAGGACAAAAGACTTGGGTCCTGCCCCACGAACTCTCATAGTACTAGGCAGACAATGATGTACAATTCAGATTATAGGAATTCTGTCCAAGCCTCCAAAACCCTGCCAAGGACCGTAACAAGCTGTCTGATCGACAGAAGCAAAGAGAGTCCTTTGGAGCAGCAAGATGCTGATTCCAAGAATTCACCATCTGCATCAGGGGATAGTCAAGATCTGGAACTTTTGCACTATGCCTCAATAGAGGCAGAAAACTGCTCCCTCACTGATAGAGACGTCTGTAACATTATTCCCTGCCACACAACAAAAACTCACATCTAAAAGAGGTTATCCTGGCACTGCACTAGTTTTTGTGACAATGGGAACATTTCAAATTATGCCTTTGAGCTGATCTGACAAACTCTGAAAGTGGACCTCAACAATGCCGAGAACAGCGTCAGCTAACATACAGATCACAGCCCTTAGCAGCGGATCTACCCTACAAGAATTAGCAGGATATTTTCTCTTCACCCTGTTAATTCCTTACAATCCCAAATCCTCAATTAAATTAAGAACGAAAGGGAAACAAGGAAAAGAAGAGATCCACTTCAGAATCAAGAGGGCTGCCTATGTTAAGACACAATGCTAGAGAAACTCAGCAGGTCAAACAGTGTACTTTATACAGCAAATATAAAGAGAGATATGTGTTATACAAGATGTTGATGAGGCCATTCTTGGAATATTGTGTGCAGTTGCTATAAGAAAGATATTATAATGTTGGTTTAAGAAATTATTGCCATAAATATATCAGTTTACTTTCTGTCAAAGGCTGGAAAAATTAGAACTATTTTCCTTAAAGCATAGGAGGTTTAGAGGGGATCTTAATGAAGTCTATAAAATCATGAGGAGCATTGGTAAGGTGAATAGTGGCAGCCTGTTTCCTCAAGTAGGAGAATCTAAGACGAGAGGCAATAACTTTAAGGTGAGGGAGTGGAATTTAGAAGGGGCATGAGGGGGCAGTCTTCACTCAGAGGGAGGTGGACAAATGAGATATGCCGCCAGACAAAGTGGTGGAGGCTAGTGTGACAGAATATATAGAAATGTTTTTGGGAGATAAATTGGGAAAGGTTTGTCACATGCAAACACTTTAAAACAGATCTTATTTGAAATACTGGAGACATAGTGGCTTATCACACCTTTTTGCAAGAGCTTTGAAGGGTGCTCGAGAGACATCACTAATGGTTTATTATTTATCAAAGGCAACAAATGAAAGAGCAGGCTGGAGCCGCTATTGTCTGCAGGAGAGTTCTGCTGTTGTAAGAGAGTCATATAGTTTTTCAAGCAGAGAGATTCAAACAGGCTTTCTCTCAGTGTGTATGAATGAGTGAGAGAGTGAGAGAGTGAGAGAGTGAGAGAGTGAGAGAGTGAGAGAGTGAGAGAGAGTGAGAGAGAGTGAGAGAGAGTGAGAGAGTGAGAGAGAGTGAGAGAGTGAGAGTGAGAGTGAGAGAGTGAGAGAGTGAGAGAGTGAGAGAGTGAGAGAGAGTGAGAGAGAGTGAGAGAGAGTGAGAGTGAGAGTGAGAGAGAGTGAGAGTGAGAGTGAGAGAGAGTGAGAGTGAGAGTGAGAGTGAGAGAGAGAGAGAATGACAGAGCACTTGACAGTGTTAGAACCAGTAAGAAGTTGCTGGGACTGGACAGGACAAGCTGGCAAGGTTTTGGAAGATGGCCTAGTCACAGCCCTAGTGGTTCATGCAAGAGGAGAGGACTGGCTGTCTAATGTTTCACTTGGAATAAGGGAAACTAAAAGGAACTCTGTGGTGACCTGAAAGAACGAGGTTATCATCTGGAGAACCCTGATGGGCAAGTTTCATCAGCAAGATACTGAGGTGACTGGTTGAAATGCATCAGTGGTGGAGATCCTGGAACAACATGTATCTCTCTGAAAACCAACAAGTTTTCCTGAGCAGCTACCAGTTACTTTTCGAGCACCAAAGCCTGGTGAACTTTATAAATGTTAAATTCTGTCCACAGTGTAAGAATTGCCAGTAACCAGTGAACTTGGAGGAATGAGAAGTGAGATTGGACTCTGAACCAAAGAACTTTTCTGAACTTGCACACACATTACACACGTGTGCACTTAGAATTAGAAGGGGTTTAAGTTGTTAATAATAAATAAGTTAAAATTTGATTCTGTTTTCATGTTTAAAGATAATTAAAAGAAACTTTTGTTTAAGTAACCATTTGTCTTGGTGAATATCTATTGCTGCTGGGATTATGGGTCCTCTGGGCTCGTAACACTAGCAGGTTAACTTGTTTTAAGAAACACTTGGGTAGCAACATGAATGGAAGGGGATTGGAGTGTTATGGGGCTAATGAAGGCAAGTGAGACTGAGGAAAGAGATCGCATTGTTCAGCATGGACAAGTTGTAAGACTCAATGAAATTGAGATGAGAGCATATAAACACAATGTAATGAATGATTGGACCATGATTAGAGGTCCCTCTGTTACATTCTTACCTCTTGAAGCTAAGGGGAAATCATTAATAGGAAATATGTTATGCCATTTTTAAGTCTATTCAAACTCCTTCCATTGTAGAAATGCAAGACAGATTGGGAGGCTTACAACCCACCATGAAAAAGATTGACAACATTGAAGACAATAGTCCAAAACAAATATTTTCTCATGAATAGCCATTGGCCATTGCCATTCATTAGAGAAGTTGACTTCCAATTGAAAGGCTGTATGATAAAATGGAACTGATCAAAATCACCAATTTATATGTGTTTGCTCCAACTAAATCCTCTAAACCCCACTATAAATAGTGAATGCTGCATCTAGGGTTACTGTTGTGTCTACTCAAATAACTTTTCCTCGCAAGGAAATGCGGCAAGAAGTCAGCACTGAAAATTGACTGAAAATGCTGGATACATTCAAAAAAGTCTGCAATTAATTCAAGCACAAGAAACAAACATGGGGCAATTATAGTGAACAGTCGCATGCAACATGCAAGTTTATTTTACAAAGCATACGTTTCTCGTGAATTGCAAGGTAGTATATTAATGCATTTCAGTATAGATTGAATTTTTAAAATGGATCAATATGAAGATCATTCCACTTTCTATGCTGAACCTACTTGTAGTTTTAAGCAAAAGTCCTGTCCATATCATTGTGTTGATGGACTCAATGAAGGAACCTTTTTGTTTCACCAGTCACTGTCGTGACAAATCCTCCATCAGAAAACATAACCTGTGAAATAAACTCCATCATTAATGTTGCAATTCACTTGAAACATCAGGCGTCAGACATTCCATTATTGAAGGGTTAAAGAGGTTTTCACGATGACTTCATACGGAGTTTGATTTTATAGAATCAGAAATGTCACTGTCCACTGCATTTGCTCAATACCAAACTTCATTGCATTAATTATATGATCCTATTCTTTTCAAAAATCATTCTGCAAATGCTCTACTTAAGCATTTATCTTCTTCTCATCTAAGTGGGTCAATTGACACTAGTCACGATAAGGTACGCGATGTTCTAACGTTTTATTCTTCAGTTCTTTTTCTTTGCTAATTATTAGTCTAATTTTGGTTTACAAAAAAAAGTTGTGTTCTGTTGAATGCATTATTATAAATTAAAGTTGTCTCAGACTCAAGTATTGGTCAAAATCAACTGCATTTCTTGAAACATTAACTGATATTACAGAAATAGTAGGTTATTTCTTTCAGCCTTTTTGAGATCTGTGTGCAATGTTTCCATCCATCTGAAGTGTCGTACAATGTCACGAAGAATTCAGGGACAGCATCATCATTAGGATAATTGGTCTTTATTCCAGGGTGCAATGAACTGGGATTCCCTGATAGTGCATTGTGCCTGATGGCTGGCCCTGCCTCCCGGCTCCATCCCATCCGCTCACTTAGAACCCCGGTTTCCCGCCTAAACACAGAACCCTTCTGAAGACCACTGTGAAACACTACCCATAGTTATAAGCTAATAAAAGCGTTTGTTCTCCCTCCAGTCATGAGATCTTTTATTTGCAAAACAATTTTATTAGCTTATTCCCTAAATGATGAAAGAACTACTCAAGCCTGGTAGGCTGTTGATAGATCTTCTGTCCCCTGATGCAGCTGAGGAGTTAACGTACTGCTAGACTGCTTCCAGGCCTACCTGAATGCAACCAGAGACGTCTTCCACACTGGTGAACTCAGGAGGTCTGTACTAGTTTCCAGGATAGAAACGAAAAGGTATTCAGTCATCAGGGACTGCACTCCATATGAAGCTGCCATCAAGGCATTGAAGGTTATGTACCTGAAGTCACAAAACGAGGTCCTAATGACTCGCTCTATGTCGCCAAAGGCCAGGAGAGACAATCGACTACCTGCTGGATCTGTGCAAACTTGTCAAGAAGTGCAAGTACAAAGCAGCTATGGGCCACATTTGTGAGGAAGAACAGATCCGGGACACTCTAGTCGCAGGGGTCCGCTCGAGGTACATGAGGCGGCGACTGCTCGAGTCGGGAAAGAAAGACCGGGTAGGCCACATTGAATTGGCCATATTGTTGGAACAGGTTGAGCTTGAGAACAACGACCTCGAAGCTAGCAAGCTCGCTCACTCAGGTGAGCCCTTCCAAGGTCTGCCTGCTTTCGCTACCCTGCCCTAACAGCTGCGCTTCCCGTGCTAGGGAGTGCTTTTTCTGCAGCAAGAGTCAGTATCCTCGATCTCATTGCCCAGAAAAGACTCAGTGTGTTCCAGCTGTGGCAAGAAAGGGTATTGGGCGAGGGTTTGCCATGTAAAGGGAAATACAGAGAAGTCTGCGCCCTGCACTGCCCCCCCGATCTGATTCCAGCCCAAAGCCGTCTGCCCCGAATTCACTTGTACCCACTTGCTGCGCTACATGCCGATGGAATGTGGCAGTGAGAAAGAAGGCTCTGCGGCCATCTTGACGCAACTTAAAATTCAAATGGTGCCACCATCATTGGAGGAGAAAGGAGGGTGGCCATCTTGCCACACCATGAGGTTGACACTATCTTACCCACGCAGGGCAACCAGGAAGGTGGGATCCACTCGAGTTACAAGTACGGAGTTGCTAGGGTCCTAGCCTCGATGGTCCTAGATCAGGACTGACCTCACCAGCTCATCCACTCCATAGTGACTGTGAAGGTAAACGGACATTCCACTAAATGCCAAATCGACACAGGTTCTACTGAAAGCTTCATAGACTCAGAGACAGTACAAGAATACAACCTCAAGATGTATCCTTCCAGTTACTGCATACTCCTTGCATCTCATTTGCATTCTACGCGTGTTCAACAACATTGTATAGTACATCTGTTGTTTGAATGGGGGGGGGGGATTTCTGTAAATTTCACTTGAAGAATTGTGTGCTCCGGTGTTGTTGGGTCTGGACTTCCTGTGTCTCCTTAAAAGCGTGACCTTGACTATTCAGGTCACCTCACCCCATAATGCACACATGTCAAACTCAGGCCCACAGGCTAAATTTGGCCCATGATATAATTATATTTGGCCCGCAAGATCATATCAAATATGTATTAGAGCTGGCCCGCTGGCCGCCGCGCCAGTATAGTGCATGCACAGCTATTACTACAAATCCCAGAATGCTTTGCAAATGCGTTGGCGCCGGCCCGTCAGCCAACTAATCGCACCCACCTCGTCTCTTTACTTTCATTAGTAGCTGCGACCTGTCGCCCAACTCACATGTAATAAACCCCTTACGAAAAATGGCCAAACGAAAGACAGAAAACAGGACCTTTCAAGACAGGTGGGAGGGAGGCAGACTATATGTTCATCATTTTAAAAGACAAACCTGTTTGTCATTGAAGCAAGTTGTTATTTTTTTGACTTGTTGGCTTGTGAAAAAAAATACATTTAAAAGGAGCTTAAAGGCTATAGAGAAATATTGTTTATTGAAAATTTTATTTCTCCTTTGTTAACGCTTCTTCTGGAAAGAGTTTAACCAAAACTATTATTAAACATTTATTTTAATAAGAAAAAGTTTAACATTACATATGTTGAAAGAAGAGAAAACATGCAGATGTTGTTGAAAATTTTCAATAAATATTTTGTTTGGCCCACGACTTAGTCCAAATTTTTAATTTTGGCCCTCTGTGAATTTGAGTTTGACACCCCTGCCATAATGGTTCAGAACGGAGGGCCCCTAATATCAGAACCTACATGCAGCCTTTCTACACTGAATATTGACCTCCCCCCCCACTCCACTTCTCTTTTCCTGAATCTGTCCTCAGACTGCAAACCTATTGCTACCAAACCAGGAGGTACAACACAGCAAACCAAGATTTCATAAAGTCTGAGACACAACATCTGTTTGACGAAGGTAAATCAAATCTAGCATCAGCCCGTGGAGAGCGCAAGTGGTAGTGGTAAAAGGGGGAAACAAGTCCAGGCTAGTAATTGATTATAGTCAAACTATTAATCGGTAAACGCTGCTAGACGCATACCCCTCCCTCAAATTTCAGACATGGTGAAAGATATTGCGCAGTATCGGGTCTATTCGACTTTCGATCTGAAAGCTGCTTATCATCAGCTGCCAATTCATTCCGAGGACTGTCCATATACGGCTTTTGAAGCTAACGGTCATCTCTATCAATTCCGGAGGGTCCCTTTCAATATTACTAATAGGGTTTCTATCTTCCAGAGGAAGATGGACAGAATGGTAGATGAGGAGTATGGGTTGAAGGCTACCTTCCCCTACCTCGATAATGTCACCATCTGTGGCCACACTTTAGAAAATCAAAACACAAACCTCCAGAGATTTCTCCACGTGGCAAAAGCCCTGAACCTCATTTATAACTCTAACGTTAAAGTGCGTGTACAGAACTAAATGTCTGGCTATACTTGACTATGTGGTGGAGAATAGCATCATTTGCCCTGATCCCAATAGGATATGCCCCCCTGCTAGAGCTCCCAATCCCCAGGACCTCAAAGGCTTTGAGGAGATGTCTGGGGTTTTTCTCATATTATGCCCAGTGGATCCCTCAATATACTGATAAGATCCATCCTCTCTTAAAAGCCACTAATGTTCTCCTCTCGGCTGAAGCCCAAACGGCTTTTAACTATATCTGGAACCACATTGCAAAACCCGCAATGCACACAGTGGACGAGAATGTACTTTTCCAAGTGGAAAGCAATGCTTCGGATGTAGCTCTGGCCGCTACCCTCAACCAGGCAGGTAGGTTGGTTGCATTTTTTGATCTCGGACATTACAAGGCCACCAGCTCCGCAACTCATTGGTGGAAAAGGAGGCTCAAGCCATTGTAGAAGCCGTGAGGCACTGGAGACACTAAATGGCTGGTAGAAATTTATGCTCCTCACTGACCAGCGCTTGGTGGCATTCATGGTTAATAATGTTAAGAGGGGTAAAATCAAAAATGACAAGATTGCTAGGTGAAGGATCAAGCTCTCCACCTACAATTATGACATTGTCTATTGGCCAGGAGCCCTTAATGACCCTCCAGATGCCTTATCCAGAAGAAGCTGTGCCTCTGCACACACTGGCCAACTGTGGTCTCTATATAATGAGCTCTGCCATCCAGGGGTTACCTGCATGGCTCATTTTGTCAAGGTAAGCAATCTGCCCTATTCCATGGAAGAAGTCAGAGAAATGACCAGGTCTTGCCAGGTCTGCGTGGAGTGCAAGCCACACTTCTATCGCCCCACAAAGGCTCACCTGATCAAGTCATCCAGGCCCTTTGAAAGGCTCAGTGTTGATTTTAAGGGACCTCTCCCCTATACACCCGCTTTCCATTCACCATTCCATGTCCAGACATATCCACTTTGTCAGACATAAAGGCCCTAGATTCCATTTTCACCCTTTTCGGGTATCCCAGCTATAATTATAGTGACCGGGGCTCATCCTTTATGAGTGATAAGTTATGTCAGTACCTGCTGGTGAGGAACGTCACATCCAGCAGGACTACTAGCTACAACCCCGGGGGAATGGGCAGGTTGAAAAGGAGAACACCACGGTCTGGAAGGCTGTCAAACTGGCCCTGAAGTCAAAAGGCCTTCCAGACTCATGCTGGCAGGAAGTCCTCCCTAGGGTTCTCGGTCGCTACTATGTACTGTGACCAATGCTACTCCTCATGAACTCCTATTCAATTTTAAAAAAGGTTGGGATCTCTCAACCTGACTCATCATTCCTAGTACAGTCCTTCTCAGGAAGCACATGGGAGAAACAAGACCAACCCCTGGTGGAAAGGGGGAAACTGCTCCATGCCAATCCCATGTACGCCTATGTGGAGTACCCGGATGGCAGGGAGATTACAGTCTCCATCAAGGACCTGGAACCTGCCGGAACAGAGGGTCCTTTGCCTCAAGTACCCTGCAAGCCACAGACCTCATTCTCGCCACCCCCAATCAGGGCCTCAGGGGATCCGGTTCAGGAGGAAAGTGCATCCCCCCTCCACCATTGAGCTAGAGAACCAGTCCACCTCTCCTCTCTCACAAGGGGTCCACGATACCCAAGGAGCCCAAGGCTCTGCAGTGCTAAAGCGCCCTATCAGGATCTCCAGACCCCTGCACCACTTAAATATGTAAATTTGTAAATAACTGTATATTTTTCAACTTTTTTTGAATCCATGTTTTCTATCTTCATTAACAGATCCTAAATTCTACAGGAAGGGGTGAATGCAGTGAAATGGGATTCCCTGGTAGTGTGTTTTGCTAATGGCTCCACCCCATCTGCTCACATATAACCCTGGTTTCCCACCTAAACCTAGAACCCTACTGAAGACTACTGTGAAATCTTGCCCTTAGTTATAAGCTAATAAAAGTGTGTGTTCTCCCTCCAGTCGTGAGAGCTTTTATTTGCACTTCACAGGTATTGTGCAGGAGCAAGAATTAAATAATTTTCAGGATAAAATCTGTATGCTCCCATTATAGATATCAACCATTGCAAGGCATCCAGAGTCTATTCCATTGTATATAAACTAGAGCAATTAATTATCAAAATAGAATCCTTTACCAAAAAACTAAAAAAGCATGCATCTATGTAGCTGACTGGAAGTGTTTAGAGTTTACAATATACTAATGGTTGCACAGATCATTTCAATTTAATATTTTTGAGGTATTATTGATGTAGTTTTATGCCATTGTCAATTCAATATATATGCTTATATGTAAAACTCAAAATAAAAATATTTTAAAGAGTTTACAAGATTCTTTAGAGGTGCTGAACAATTATAAGGTAGGAAACAATCTTCTCTTTGCAGGCTCTCACTAACAAATAATAATCAGGCCATATTTACTGATGTTGATTGAGAGATAATAATCATAGGATCTTACAAACCTACCTAAGAAAGCAGGTGGGGCTGTAGTCGGTTATTACAGAAGTTGGCATATCTAGTAGACTCATGGAACCCAGATGGAGTATAAGACTCTGTACCAAGGTTAGCCTGAAACCCACATTTTTCTTAATCAGGTATGTATCTACAGGGATAAGTAAATTTTAGATGTAATGTAAGAGGATTCTAACAGTAAATTTAAAAAATGGAAAGATATTTTCAGTGATTATGCTATTGTCAGGTGGAGGGAGCATATTATCATTAGTATATTGAGGTGTTTACTTAGAAGTAAGTTTGAATTACTCCAATGGTACATTGGTTTGCAACAAGGAATAGAGAATCTAATTTTTTCAAACTTTATTTAAAAGTTAGAAAAAAACATAACATACAGTATAGAAATAATAAAAAAAAAGATTTTACATTAACACCCACTCCACCTTCCCACCCCTTCAGCTAACTCCCTTAAGGGGAGCAAAAAAAAGATTATATATATAAAACGAAAATGTTATAAATGTTAATAACATTTCAAAGTATATCTAAATGCATATATTTCAAATACAGAGACCACTTACTAACAAAAGAAGAATAAGTAAATTATCAGTAATTTTTTCCATAACAATACATACTTTCAATTCATTGTGCAAATGTGATATATTAATCTCAGTATCATCTTTCCAAGTACTAGCAACATATTTACGCACTACTGATAACACCAAAGCAATTTGAATTTTGTCCAATTCCATTCCCCTTAATGAATACAAATTTCCCAACAAAAAAATCATTGGATCTCATGGTAATATAAAATTATATAATTTTTCAAAAACTACTTTAATTCCTTGCCAAAATGATTGAACTTTAACACAAGTCCAAACTGCATGTAGAAAAGTTCCAATACTTGAGCCACATCTAAAACAAGAATACAAATTACTAAACCCATATTTTTTTTAGCTTTTCCAGGGTCAAATATAATTGATGTAAAAAATTATAATTAACCATTCCATATTTTACATTAGTCAATTTAATTACATTGTCCTGACACATATTCGCCCAATCATCATCGGGTAAAATAAATACTAAATCACTCTCCCTTTAAGTTTAGATTTCTCCAAATCTGACTTATCCATACTATCTTGCAACAAATTATATATGACTGAAATATAACCATTTTTCGGTATAAAGGAAATCAAAGATTCAAATCTCGATAAAGTAGGTAAAATCATCTCTCTACCATAATTAGCTTTTATCAAAGCTCTAAGTTGATAATACGCAAACAAAGATTTTACAGGTATATCAAATCTTTCTCTCAATTGATCAATTGATTAAAAGAAAAAAGTTGCTCCTCCACAAAACAATCTTGTATTGTCTTTATACCTTAGAATCCCAAATTTTTAAATGATTATTAAACATTGAAAAAGGAATAAGCTGATTATTATACAATGGAGTTAAAATTGATAATTGATCTTTTGACACAAACACCTTGTTTTTTTAAATCAAATCTTTAACAAATGTTTCAATATTGGCATATCATATTGCTGTAACAAATTCAAATTCCAATGAAATATAAATTCATGTATCTCAACCCTAGGAATACATGCCATCTCAACTTTAGCCCAGCTAGGAGGCTGATCTAAATCCATCAATCTACTAACAAATTTCAACTGGGCTGCTTCATAATAGTTTTGAAAATGTGGTAATTGTAGTCCACCCAATGCATACTTCCATATAAGTCTATGCAACACCACTTGAGCTAATTTACCTTTCCTTAAAAACTCTCGCACTGCTTTATTCAAATCTTGAAAAAAAATCCTTAGAAAGTAAACAAGGTATTGACTGAAATAAATATTGAATTCAAGAAAAAATATTCATTTTAATACAATTAACCTGACCAATCAAAATTAATGGAAGATCTTTCCACTTAATCAAATCTACTTTAATCTGTCTTAATATAGGTACTTAATTTAATTGATATAATGATTGATAATTAGTATCCATAAACACACCTATATATTTAATTTTATTTGTCCACCTTAATTTTGTAATAGTTTTAAATTCAGAATAATCTCCCACTCCAACTGGTAAATGTTCACTTTTATCGCAATTCATTTTATATCCTGATAATTCTCCAAATTTCAACAAACACTCTTGCAATTTTTTCAACGACCATTCCAGTTCCATCAAGTATACCAACACATCATCCACAAATAAGTTAATTTTATATTCTTCATTCTTATCCCTCATCCCTCTAATTTCTACATTTTGTCTAATAGCCTAAGATAATGGTTCAATAACCAATGCAAATAAGGCTGGTGACAATGGGCAGCCCTGTCAAGTTGAACAAATCAATTTAAATGGTGAAGAAATCTGTCCATTTGTCACCACCCTAGCAATCGGGTTCATATATAAAGCCTTAATCCAACCAATAAAAAAGGGTCGAATTTAAATTTCTCTAACACTTTGAATAAAAAATCCCACTCAACCCTATCAAAAGTTTTTCTACATCTAACGCAACCACCATAGTTAGGTTAGGTTGCTTTCGATATGCTTTGGCCAAAGTAATTAATCGAAATATATTGTCTGATGCATTTCTATTCTTAATAAAACCTGTTTGAACAATATGTACCAATTTGGGTAAATATTTAGCAAGTCTATTCGCTAATACTTTAGCTATAATTTATAATCTACATTTAATAAAGAAATAGGACTATATGAAGACACTTTTAATGGATCTCTATCTTTTTTTGGAACGACAGTTATTAAAGCACTTGAACATGATTCTGGTAACTTCTGCTCTTCAGTAACTTGATTCAACACTTCTCCAAATACATTAGAAAAATCATCATTAAAAAGTTTATAAAATTCCACAGGGAATCCATAATTCCCTGGGGATTTTCCATTAGATATTTCCTGAATAACCTCCTTAATTTCAAAATCCGTAAATGGAGATTCCAATTCCTGAACATCATATCTATCTAATATCGGTAACTTTAATTTAGATAAGTAAGAGTCAATAGAACCATTATCCTGTTTTCCCTCAGAAGTATATAATTTCAAATAAAATGAATAAAACTGGTCATTAATTTCCTGAGGCTTGTAAGTAACTTTTGAATTCTTCTTAACAGCATTAATAATGCGAGATGTCTGTTCAGCTTTCAATTGCCAAGCAAGTACCTTATGAGCTCTTTCCCCCAACTCATAATAATAATGTTGTTTAGATCGATTAATTAAGCACTCAAATTGATGTTTGTTAAGAATTATAACATAACTTCAACCTCACTAATGCAACTTTTTAAAATCTTCTGTTATACCTTTCTGAAAATCTTTCTCTAACTCAGCAATCTTATTTTCTAACTCTAAACTTTCTGCCATATATTGTTTCTTAACTTTCGTAGAATAACTAATCTTCCCCCTCAAATAAGCTTTTAAAGCATCCCATATTACAAAATGACTATCCACAGAATTAACATTCTCGGTCAAAAATAAAGAAATACGCTCTTTAACAAAGGTAACAAACTCTGTTTTTTTCAATAACATTGCTTTAAACCTCCATCTAAACAACGGACGTACTACCTCTGAACTTTCACAAGAAAAAAGTAGTAATGAATGATCTGATATAACTTTACTTTTATATTCAGCTAGTAATACTCTACCTTTTAAATGTGCTGAATCCAAAAATAAATCAATTCTAGAAAATGAATCATGTCATGTCATGAAGAATAAAAAGAGAAATCTTTCTCTGTAGGATTAACTATTTTCCAAATATCTCCAAATATATTTAAACTTTCATTAACACATTAATTTGTGTTACCATCTTTGATTTCCTTATACTTTTTCGATTTCTGTCTAATAAAGGGTCCAGAACACAATTAAAATCACCACCAACTAAAACATTTTCATTAGCTTGAGTTAACAGTAAAAAAGCTTCTGAATAAACCGCTCATCATCTATATTAGGGGCATAAAGATTCAGCAAACTCCAAGATTCAGCAAAAAATTTACATTTCACTCTTAATACACTGCCAACATCCCCCTCTGAAGATTTGAATTCAAATGGTAGATATTTATGAATCAAAATCACTGCTCCTCTTGCCTTAGAATTAAAAGAAGAAGAAAAAACATGACCAACCCAATCCCTTTTCAATTTCAAATGTTCTTTTTCAGTCAAATGTGTTTCTTGTAAAAAAGCAATATCAATTTTCATTTTTTTAATATAAGCCAATATTCTCTTTCTCTTAATTGGATTATTTAATCCCTGAACATTAAAAGTTGCAAAATTCAAATTAGACAACCTTTTTAACTACTAATAAATTTACATACTGTAAAATAATGCTCCCCTCTATAATTCTTCAAAAAAACCCTAAAAATAACCAGAAAAACACACAAAAAAAAAGCCACCCAAAGGTAGTAATACCCTAAAAATCTGGGTGTGGTAAACCTTCTAGTAGCAGGCGACTGTCAAATTTTTCAGTGTCATCCATCCCTCCAGCCAGATACATATTTATTACTTAATTAAACACAATAAAATATAGACCATATATTCACCCCAATGATTCTATGCCCAATGACTGCTCCGGATCTTCAACATCAAGAAGACTTTGTGTCAACTCTTCTTTCTTTCCATTCTTTCCATACTTTCCATTCTTTCCATACCCATGTTCATTTCCATTTCCATTTCCCCTCTTCTTAGGAGACAACAGAGGAGAATGCCCATTTCTTTGCAGTTCCAGCAAAGAATTAACAAAAACCATAGCATCATGATCATTCTCAAAGAATTGAGATTGAAAGTTTCCATAAAAAACCTTCAAAATTGTAGGATAACGAAAAGCAAACTTAGCCTTTTCGCTACAAAACATCTTTGGCCGTATTAAATTCTTGTCATCTTCCAATAACCTCTTGACTCAAATCGGCATAAAAAAACACTGTTATTTTGAACAATTAATGGAGACTGATTCTGCCTTGCTTTCTGTACCACCATACGAAGAATAATTTCTCTATCTTGGTATTTTAAACAATGAACCAAGACTAGTCCCAGTATTTGTCCTGGAAGTGCTTTTCTTCTCAGAGCTCTATGAGCCTGATCCAATTCCAAGCCTTCAGGAAAAAGCTCTTTACCCAGCACCTCTGGGATCCAATGCTTAAATTTCTTTACAGGATCAGAACCTTCAATGTCCTCTGGAAGACCAACTATTTTTACATTATTCCACTGGCTTTGATTTTCCAACAAATCAATCTTCTTCAATAAATCTCTTTTGTGAATCCCCCAATCTACAAAAGAACCTTCCACTTTTTTTCCATTTTTTCTCTATTAAGTTCCACCTGATTTTGACACACAGAAAAGGCTGTTTCAATTTTCTTAAAATTATCTTGCACAGTGTCAACTGATTTTATACATCTATTAATATCACTCTTAACTACAGTCATTTCCTGTTTCATAATTGACATTTCATCACACAGGGTATTCATTTTTATTTCATCTCCATAAATCTTTGATTCACCTGTGTTGTTATTTGTTTTGACATATTGTGCATTTGACAAGCAATCCCTTCCAAAACAGTAAACACTAGATCCTTTCCAGATTCCACCTCCACTTTTTGAGATCTGCCTCCTTTAACTACAGGCTCCTCCTCCTAGACAAATTCTAATAAGGTAAGTCCTCTTCTTCCTCAGTCATCGTAGATCCTTTAGCTGAATGGCTGCGGGTCTGGACACTCGACGCCAGCAACCCGACCTCTTCGGGATGTCGGTATTCTGGCTCCCCCATACCCATACCTTATCCAGCAATTCTCGGACCCGGGATGCCCCACACAAGCCAGGCAAAGCTGCCAGATGTGCAGGAGCATCCTCCAACACTACACTGCGCACCCCCAGGCCTCCCAGGGAGGTTGCAGGTTCACGGGTCCCATTGTCGGCCGTGCCACCCGCGTGCACGGCTTCACGTGAATGCGGGTTGGCAACAGCCGAGCTCACCAAAGTGTCGGCTCCATCTTGCAGGATTGCCGCCGAGGTCAAACTCGAATGGGCTGGAGTCCTCTGAGGCTTGGAGACTCCCAACAATGATTCCGTGGATTCAGCTATGCAGGTAGGCCTAAATTCTTCCGCACTTTTGTATCGCAGTTTTTTTCTGAAGTTGAGGTTTAAATTTTTACATTAGATGCCATCATAAATCACTGTTATTTAAAAAACTGTAAATATTATTTTTAACCACTTTTATGCTTTTTTTTAAAACCGGGTATTTAGTAATTCAGCTGGGGAAAGGTGGAATACACATCTTCCTTCTACGCCATCTTGCCACGCCCCCCCGGAATAGAGAATCTAGATTAAATTTATTCTACCACGGCTTAAAAGTTCTTCTGGTCCTATTGTTGGCACTGGCACAGCACTGTGGATTACCCTAACAACATTTGTAAAAACTGAGTAAAGAGTAAAAATTTCAAAATGTTCTCAAATCAGCATCTGTAGATTTCCGTGTGTACAACTTGGGTGAAACAGAGTTTCTTGTGTTACAATACAAGCAATACTTTTGCAGCCACTGTTCGGTATATTAGTGAATGAATGGAGAGAACATGGGAGGGGAGGGGAGAATTTGCAGATGGGAAATAACAGCAGCCTAACGACGAGAGGAAATTATGCAATTTGAATGAGAGCAATGCTTGCAGTGATGCACAGTGAATAACTTGAGAGGCTGAGACTGAGTCTCTGATCTACAGGATTTTTTTATTCATAATGGACAAGGGCCTCATCCCGTACCATGATCCGGGCTTTCTGGGAAAGGGTCAAGGTGTTAGAGGGTTTATACAAGGTCAAAAGAGGGAGGTGTTACAGGCACAGTCACTGGATGGGGTGGGGGGGGAGGAGCAGGTAATCAGGAATACAGCAGTTCACCACACATTGGAAGCATGCTCTCTGTCTAAGAAACCACAGAGACCATTCATGGCCACAATCAAGTGGAAGGAGATTGTGGCTCGTGGAAGGAGATTGCTAGGGAGATCAAGTGGCTCATGGAAGGAGATTGCTAGGGAGATCTCTGTAGATCATCAGTCTGGTCTTGTAATGGCTGTACTTGAAAGAAGTCTGAAATGCAGGTAAATACCAGCTCCAGCTTCTGAGTGATAAAGGAAAACAGGTAATCTTGGAACTTGAGTGCCGTCCCTAATACACCATTGTGTGGCACAGCACAAAATGTGTGAGATTAGCAACAACTCAAAATGTTCCAAATGGTTGGAAGATGTGAATGACTGTGGCCCTGGCCCGCCTGGGCAAAGGAGCCAAAGTGCATACAAGAGGTTACATGAGTTTGTTGAAAGTTCCAGGACTCTGTCATGTCAAAGATGCAGTTTTATTGTTGGTTTATTAAGTAGCATAAATTTAGAGGGAGCAGGGTTAGTAAAATTGGCTGTTGTGCAATTAAACAGGATACACCAGAAAAGCAGAACATGATGAGAGCAATAATATATCATCTGGCCTGTTGTGTTTGCTCTACTATTCAATAAGGTCGTTGCTGATCTGGCTGTGGACTCAACTCCACTTACCTGCTTGTTGCCCATAACTATTCAAAAACCTCTATATTGTATCTTAAATATACTTAATGAGACTATCTCTCTTGCATTATTTGGCCAACAATTCCACAGACACACTTCTCTCTGGGAGAAGCAGTTGCTTTTCATTTCAGTCTTAAATCTATTCTCCCAGCTTTGAGGTAATGTTCCTAGTTCCAGAATCTCCTGCCAGTGGAAACAACCAAACAAAACATTACAATGACATGGTATGTTTTATTACCCACCCAAATAATTTCAAGTTTTTAAAAAATTAATTTACACAAGAAACTTTTGTGACTTTAAAAGCACCATATAGAGTAACACATATTTATCCTGCATGCCTGAATGTTCTGGATAGACCAGGTGAAAGAACCTGTCAAATTCAAAGCATATGAAGTATCCTTTAGATATGAAATTACAGGTAATGAAGTACAACTTTCATAGACATTATGCATTGTTTACTATAGTATTTTGGGCATGAACAAGTGGTCCCAGAGAATTATATAGAACAAAATCCCTGTTATCCAGAATTCAAGAAACCGGCAGCCTCAAGCAACTGGCAAAAAAAATCACAGAAAATAAATAGGTAAAAAACACGAAAGTTTAAAGTTAGTGGACGTTACCCATTAGTTTGCCAATCACTCAACACAACACACAGTCTCAAGCAACCAGCAAATTCACTTTTCCGTCATCGACTAATTCCCCATAGGTGTAGCATACCAGGGGTTTGACTGTATTTCTAATGGGAGCACATTTTAAGTGAAAAGACCAAAGTTGAGCAAGGTGGTTCACATCAATATTCCAAACACTTGAAAAGAAAAGAAAGCTAGACACTTAGAGCATCCTTCTTTATCACGATATTGTGAGGGGTGACTCTGGATACGCAAATACCCAATTAGAGATTGGCCTCAATAATGACAATGTTTCATCATGTTCTCACATTTTATTGGAGTTGGAGTTTCTACAGAATAGTTATTACTTTGAGCTAATGACAGAGAAAAATATGAGTTTTAAAAATTTATTAATATTTATGAACAGGCATTATTATTAATTGAAATTATCTCACTGGCATTGAGTCAAAATTTATTTATTGTTATAGTTCATAACATGTAATATTACACAAAATTGCTTTCTACCTGCCGTAAGGAAGAGGAGTTGCCATGAGTTCACCTCGCACCACTTACAGTCAGAGAGAAAAAGTATAGAAGAGTCCCTTCAGGGTTACTAAGTGTCCATGGATTTACCTCCAGCCCTCACGCAGACTCTGCGGCACATTTAAGAATCTTCACTTCATATAAATCAGCACAAAATCATCAAGTTTGTCTTAAAATAATGTTGTGAATTAACTGCTAATTATAGAAATCAATTTCTTTGATTTAGCATTCAGCAGACATAAAAAAAAACATTATTGGCCCAGTTTATTTTGTGCTGAAGCTGGAAGTTTAAAATCAACTTTGGCAAGTTTAAAATTTTAGGTTGAATTTCCTCATTGCTCTATCCAAAGGTTGGTTAGATTCTGTCAGCCCCAAGTGCACATCTTGGAGTCAGAACATAGAAAGCATTAATGCAAGTTAACTATTGTATAATTGAAGAATGACTGGAGTATGGTGGATTCAGCTTTATTTTTGCAATAATAATAATAATAATTTGTGCTTTTTAAAAAAAATCTGCACTTTATTTTGCACTTCTCATCTGCTTACTTCCTTCCCTGTCCAACACCCCTGCTCATGGTCTTTCTCATTTCCCTTGACTTATCTTTATTCTTCCTTCGTTTCCTTCCATATACTTTATTCTACCACTTTCCCACTTCTTTCCTTTGAACCTCCTTCTTAGTTTTTCTATATATTCTTCTGTCTCAGTCCAATTATTCCAGTCATCTCACTGCAGCTAACTTGAATATTTCATGGGAGCTGATTTCCCCTGTGCTACGAACAAACTAATAATTTTACAAGAGTAAAAGAAGAAAAGTATTTCAGCTAGTTTCAGCCAACTTTACAGTCAATTGACCTCAGAATGTTTCTCATTACATTAATGAACAAATTGAATATCTGAAGCTCATCATTATCATTTCAGGGTATCCTGAGAAAGTTTTACATCAATCAAATGGATTCATTTCAATTCCAGTAATGTCTGCAATGGCAACAAATTTCTGCCCAGCAACATCTTAAGAGCAGGTTAATGGTTATGCAATTGATCCATTTCACTAGACAAAATCTGAACAATGTAACCATTAACTGTGTATTCTCCTTTTTAATTCTGTCTGACTGGGTGTCCTATAACTGTTTTACAAAGTACCTCCAACATCATTCTAAACTGTCATTCTACAGTTATCTAATAGTTATCCAACATTTATGCTTATAGAGATTGAGTGCTCACCAATGAAAGGGTTTAACCAGCCCATTTGATGTCAATAATACCTTGGCCTAATAGGAAGAGATCAAATTTTACACAGTTTCCATTTAGAAACAAAATAATATTCTGTCCACATGGAAAGGAGGAGTGAATATCTCTGGTAGGCTCCCACTCCTGTTGCAGGTTATTTCACCCAACAGCCATAGAAACTTGGAAACACAGTATAAATATCTAATAGCATAGCCCAATGAAAATTGTAATCATCAGGGTTTCTGTTTGCTTTCCTTTGGGAGTAAATGTAATTAAAGATAACGACCTCCACAAGAAAAGAACAATTGAACTGCCTAACCAGACTGGCATGAAATGTCAACAACTGATAACAAAATATTTCAATTTCGGAGACTTGTATCTCAATTCTTAGAAGCTATCTAAATTATTTATTACTTCATCAGATTATGTTGTACGATACATAAGAAATGAGTATTAATTAGACAAGTGTTAGAAGCGGACTGATGAAGATACAATTGATTACTAAACACAATTTGAAAACAAATGTGTAAGCTTACCTAATGATTTACTGATATCAAATGAAATAATCACCAAATGTAACTCCATCCTTCTCTAAATCAAATCATTTTCACAAAATCACAGAGGAGCACATTACTGAGCATTGGGTTAAAAAGTTACAGTAAAACCCCTGGTTATCTGACACCTACAACGATTAGTAGGTTCAGGGTAAGTGTATTTTCCAGTTACTCTTACAATGCCTAACACACTTGCATTAAGAATAAATGGTTTAAAAAATAAACAAAAATGCTATCCTCTACTTACACTGAACGAACTTTATTTTCAGAAACATTCTGAAAAACATTTAACTGTGGCGGCTCACCACAAGGCAGGTGAACCACACCCGCTTGTAAGCCATGCGGCAGGGCAGCCGGCCAAAATGGCGCCGTCGGGCATTTCCCTTCCTTCCAGCTCAGGGCTCAGAAACCTGTGCTTGGGGACCAAGTGATGCCCAGGTGACATCAGCGCCCTCCAGCATGGTTCTCAGCCAGGTCTGGGCTGGGAGCATAAGTGCAGCCCAGCAGCCTGCAATAAACCAGTCTGCTCACTGAGCTCAACCCGTCTGGTTGTGTGTGTTATTGCAAGAGCAGTGGAGCCGCCACTACATAACCATCATTGCATCTACAGTTTCCTCCCACTCCACAGAGCCGCCCAAAAGACAAACAATAACATTACTGCATATTTTGGTATTTCAGTCAAATCCTGAAAACCTCAAAAAGCAGTCAAAAAAAATCAAGAGTCCACATGTACGCCAGATACAAAAGTGAAACCTTAAACCAACTAGAAAAAACACTCGATGAAGATTCAGCGTACAAAACGACCCAAAATTTCCAAAAAAAACCCCAACCTGACAATAAATTTCGACAGTTGCTGGATTTCTTGGCCACTTCTAATATTTTTAACTTAAAACTCACTTCATATTTTTGTCATTTTGCTGGAGGCTCCATGATAACAACCACCTTCCAGCAACACCCAACAGCTCAATCAACAGGATTGGGGGGGGGGGGGGTCAACTTATACACCTGATATATGACAAAACCATGAAAATGAGGCCAAAAATGGGGACCTAACTTATATGCCAAAATATATGGGTAATTGACATCCCCCTTCCCCAGGCTTACAGAGCCTCTGAATCTGGATAGGGAGGCACTGTAAGAAAGTCACCCAGTGAGCAGCATCAACCAGCTCTTCATCCAAGGCAATCCCATTTTATTCAAACACAACTTTAATCAAATTATATTCAAACAGCTGTTACTAGCAAAGCACAATCAAGGCACTCGGCTGGCTGAATGTTTCCTCCCATCTTCACCAAAGGTTTGTAGTGACTTTGGAGAACATTTACAATTTTAAACTTATGTAGTTGGCCTATTATTTTATTCATATTAATTTTAAATGATTAAAATGTATTTTCCTCGATTTATTTTTTTTGCCAATTGCTTGAATTCCTTATACCGGGGGTTTAATGGTATATTGATTTCGGTGCACTTAAAGAATATATAAGACAATAATTAATTTTTCGAACGATAAGTCAAGTCAGAATATTTGAAAAGATAGAATAAAACCTGATGTTCAGTCCATACAAATGTCTATTATCAGAAGCCCGCTTGGTCATATGTTTAATTGGATAAATATAATGAAATATAGTCCAACTCCGATTGTCCGAAATGGTCCGGACTCGGCCCATTTTGGTTAAACTTTTATTTTTCGGAGAACTGTCAATTTTTAAAAACATTCCAGTAATAACAGCAAATCATTTGGAACAGTGTTTCAACAACAACAAACTTCAAAGGACGGCATTTTAAACGTTAAAATAATATTTAATTCTAATCAGACAAAATGCTGACCACCAAGGCCCCGCGCGTGCCGGGCGCCCGAGGGTCCAGCTCCTGCCGGGGAGCTGGAGATAACCTGCTGCCGGCACCGGGAGCCTGAGTTCCAAGAGGCCCGACGCCGCCGGGAGCCCGGAGTTTGGGGTCCGTTGGTGCCTCCGGGAGCCTGAGGTCCTGGTCAGTTCGGCTCCCGAAAGAAAAAAAACCGGAAAATCCGATTTCGGATCATCGGTGATGGACTGTATCAGAGTTGTAATCATGGAACGGATCCACGATTTGTAATTTTTATGTTTCTGTTTTGATTTTTTTTAGTAGGTCTCGCTGAGAATTAAAATATCTGTTGTTCAATAGTGTAATAATGAAGCATTAAACGAGAACTTACTGGTTAGAAGTTTGATGATTATTATTTGAGTCAAGGGAGTGGTGAAATAATATGAGATCCAATCTGCGCATGTGCAGCCCATCTATGAATCTCGAGAAAGACGAGCACTGCTATAATTCTGTCAAAAGAGCATTTTATTGTGAGGCATACATGCAACACTAGAAACTACCTTAACAATGTCGGATGTAATCACAGGAGATTGAGGAGGACATTGAGGTCTGAAAGACTATAGGGTAGATCAATAGACCACCAGAATGTGACACATTTCAATCAATAGCCTGCAAAATTGTTGCAGTGTAATTCTGCCCCTCCAACCTTAGAGGTTTATTGTAAAACCTATTAAATGTTCTTTGACCATCCTGCCTGACAGATGATATCCCAAATGGGGACTTCCACTCTACTAGCAGTAGGCGTAGCTGCTGCTCTGGTTGAGTGAGCCCTAAAATGAGTGGTATCCTCTCCAGTCAACCTCATGGTCCTCTTTAGCCACCTGGCCAAGGTCTGAGAGGATGCCCACTGATGCATTTTCCTGTAACGTACAAACAAGAATCTCTCTTCCCCTCCAATATCGCAGGTACATTGAATATTTTGTCTCAGATACCGTACCACACATAATCTTTCATCCTCTCGATAAGCGTAAAATTTAAACTTTGTTCCCACACTACCAGGTTTATTATGTTTCAACAAGTCATGAACATGAAATTCAGCAAAATCATTTTCCCAAATGATATAGTCCGCGTGTAAACAAGTTAACATCTGTATTCCTTGGGCCAAAGTCAAGGCCACAAACATGAGCAATTTCCGAGATAAGTCACCTAAGTCTAAAGTGTACAATGGTGACAAATGTCGCAACAAATCCAACACAACTTTAACATCCCAGATGGCATGATAATGTGGCGTAGGCAGACGTAAGTGAAATACCTCCCCTCATGAATCTTGAAATCAGGGGATGTTTCCTGACAGAGAGTTCGGTGTCTTGTAGAGTCAAGAAAGCTGCCAAAGCACTCTTGGCCATATTCATAGCACTATAACTGGCTACGTGAACATAAAACAAATCAGTGAGGAAATGCAAAACATCTGAAACTGAAACTTAATTAACATTTAAACTCATTAAAACAAAACAGTTGCGATTTGTTAACCTAAATGGCGTTTTGCTTCTGAGTTGACTTTCTCCAGAAGCACAAATAATGTCCACAGTTTTTGGCTGCAATTATTTTGTGCCGAACTTTTCATGCCAATTCTGCAACATAAAAGATCAAGATGAGTGAGGGGATGGGGAAGGAGAGATACTGGTTGAACTTGCAGTTCCTTGCTCCTTCTCAACAGTAAAGGCTGTTCTAGCAGCATCCAATTCAGCAATGGAAACCAAGGCTGGGAAGGCCAATTTGGCACCACCAGGAGTCCAGTGGCCCTGTCCTCCTGAACTTTGTGCAAGCATTTTAGCTACTGATGAGAAGGGGTGGGGGGGAAGCATCAAAATTCAGTTCTGCCCAATGAATTGTAAAGGCGTCTATGGCTTCTGCCTGGTGGGTCTGCTGGCCACCAGGATACATATCTTGGTACTTGGGCATTTAAATAAAATGCAAACATATTGATCTCCAGCAACACAAAATTCTGTGCTATCAGATTAAAACTCTTTTCCCCCAACATCCATTCTGTCCTATCATTGAACTTTCTAGACATCAAATCCACTTGATAGTTCAGATACCCTGGCAAATAAGTGGCTGTAATCCAGATATTCCTTCTGATACACCAACTCCATGTCTGTATTGCGAGCCAGTTACATGATGGGGACTTCAAACTTTTATTCAGGTATGCTACTGTTGAAGCGTTGTCTAACCTCATCAACACGTGTATACGCCTTTTCTTGCACAGAATGACTTCAGTGCCAACTGACCGCCAACATTTCTAGAATGTTAATGCCACCGGCAGAGGATGTTAAATCTGTGGCGCCCCATTCTGTACCATAAGCATCTGATCAGATTTCCATATCAAATTTTCTGATCTCTATCATGGCATAAGCCTGAGATACATTTGTTGTCCACCACGCAAATTCTGCTCTAGCCTCTTGCAATAAGCCTGGTCTATCAAAGGTCTATCAAAATAACCCTGGTGGCTTTTAAAGTTCGTACTTTATCTCTTTCCAAGAATCTATATTTTAGTGGACCAAAATGAATGGCTGGGAAAGTTGCCACCAATTTCCCAATTACTTTTGCTACTTTACATATAGAGGGACGAGATAATGCAATCAGAACACTACAAGCCTGAAGAATTTCTACTTTTTTATCTTCTGGCATAGATTCGATATTTAAGAGGAACCTGAGGAATTTAATTTCACTGGTTGGGCTGAGGACTGATTTTTCTGGGTATATAATGAATCCCAGTTCCTGCAGCAGTGCCGTAGTGGCGTTAACTGCTCTCTGTGTTTCGCCCATGGACCTGCCGATCACGATGGTGTCATCCATATAACCTATCACCATTTGTCCTTCCTGTCTGAGCCGGGAGAAAACCAGTTTCAGCAATTTGGTAAATATTCTGGGTGCAGAACTAAGTCCATTAGGTAGTGCCTTATATTGCCACAATTTGCCCTTTCAAAAAAAATTCAGGTACTTTCTAGAGAGCGGGTGTACAGATACTGAATAATAAGCATCTTGTAAATCAATGGATGCCCTAAAATGGCCCTTATATAATAATGGCAGAGCAGAATGAATGGATTTCAGAAAGCCCACCTGAATTGTGCTGCAGTATCCACCCCCACCCCCTTCCAGTCGCCCTGGCGTCTCCCCCAACCGCAGTTCCTCGGCCGCCTCCCACCAACGCTGGTCCCTCGGCCGCTCGGCAGTCACCCCCACCCATGGACCTTCAGCCGCCCGGACGTCTCCCCCGACCGCCAGTCCCTCGTCTATCTCCCCTGACCACTGGTCCTTCGGCCACCCGGCTGCCTCCCTAACCACGGTCCCTCGGCCACCCAGCCATCTCCCCCAACCGCCTGGATGGCTCCCCCAACCATGGTCCCTCGGCTGCCCGGCAGTCTCCCACTTCCCCAACTGCTGGTCCCCACTTTCCGAACTTTGGAGCTTTCCGGATTTTAGATGTCCGGATAAAGGATCATGTACCTGTCCTCATTTAGGTCAGAAAAATCTAAAATTGCTCTCATTCCCCACTTCTCTTAGGTCTCGTGAATATGTTTGAAACAAACTCATCCTCTTCCCGGCAGCAAGGTTTGTGGTGCGCTGTTAGACAGAATCAGACACACACAAGGTAAAGACTGAACAACAGGCTTTAATCCACAAAAACCTCACAGAGCCAGGCTGGCTGTGGCTGCAGCAACTCAGCGTGAGGCCTCTGAAGGCCGGCACAGGCTTATATCCCGGAGGGTGATTGACACCCGACCAGGTGGGGCTTGATCCATTCAGGCCGACTAATTGGCAGCTGGCCAGGTGTTATCCTGTCCCCTTACACTCCTGCAGGTACAGAGGTTGCCCCCTTTAGCAGGCTGGTGGTGTACCACCTCAAGGTTCTATTACATTTTTGCATTGTAAAGCCATAATCTCTTTATGTGCAGCTTCCATGAACTGGGGGCTGCGTTTATAATTGTATAAGTCCTTATTCCAAACCGGAGGGCATTTCTGTGGGTCAAACTCAACTTGATACCCAGAAAATGTATGCCGTACATTTGCATCAGTCGTAAGATTACATCATTGGCTAAATAACATTGTTAATTGACGCCCACAATTTTATAATAATTAGAAAATGCACTCAGCTGTCTAAAGGTGGTGCTCATTTTTTCAGCGTGCTTGGCTGTGCAATCTGTCTTGACCTCTGCGAAGAGTTTTGAGTGGGAAAATTCTGCTGACGCTGTCTCCACAGAGAGCGTTGCCCTAAAAAATGCCTGCGTGGTCCCCTGCATACTTGCGATAGGGATGAAACATTGCAGTTGCTCTTGCCTGTACTCTCGAGCCTCTAACCACTCCAGCCATTGCCTTCTGCTGCTCATTCAAGTCCTTCACCTGTTTACTCAGATCATCACCAAAGAGAAATTTAGTGACAGGATTAGCGGGTTTACATAAATGAGCATAGCAAACATTTAGATCAGGCTTTATCAGCTCCTTCCGGAAGGCATTAAGTTTGTAACTGGGATGGGAGAGCAACCTCAGTGCATCTTGTTATGTCTCTGTTGTATCTGATGACAGTATCTGGGCAAACGCAGAGATACGTTTAACCAGAGAGCCCTGTAATCTTTGCAACTTCATGTCCTTGGCTCTCGTGGGGACGTTCAAATTGTCCCATATTGTGGGGTTTACTTTTGGTAGAACCGGCAGAGGGCAATTGGCTGGGCAGGGGTATTTTTAATTGTCCTCTAGCACCGTCTCTTCAAAGACATTAGATACCAGATAAGATATTGACCCCACTATTTCTTCATTGAGGGGTTGCCTAATGCCCTTGGTACTGCAAATTTTGCTGCAGTTGGAACTTTTCTCTCAGCCCGACCAATGAGAGTTGTGTATTGGGGGTTAGGGGACTTGATTTCCACATCTAGCCCCTTGAGCTCTCCCTCGCCCCATTCATATTGGAAATAAGATTCTTCCCCCTGCTCAGAAGGCACTTGTGGTTTACTGACGATTAATGATATCATGCCTTCCAACTTGTCCAGTCTTAGCAAGATCTCTTCAATTGTCATAGGCTTTTGTAACAGACCCCAAAAGAGTAGGATCAGAGACACTTATGTTGCCTTTTCTCAGGCTTTTTGTGTAGCTGGTGGTCATCCTCGCCCATTGATTGGGCAGATTAAGTACATCCAATGCGCGGGTCATAGAGCAGCCGGGAATTGTCTTACTGAGTGAATGCACCTCCTCTTCACTGCCGCTAGAACTGAGGAAACCTTCCCTCATTGAGCACACCTCCTGCAGCGGCATTTCTGTATCACTGCCAGACATGTCGGACCCCAACTTCAGTGAAGCTGGATCATTGCAGCCAGACCTGGGCCCCACCCTCCACGAGGGTAGGCTGCTGTCGCTTGATCCTACCCCTAATGGAGATAGATCAGCTTTCCCTGACCCAACCCCCCAGCAAAGGTAGGTCAGCATTGCTGCTTCTCAGTAGGTTGACTGCTCCCCGGCAGGCCCGCTGGTTCTTCAGCACTTCAAATGTGCAGTAGGAGCTCTATGAGCTCGAGGCCTTTTTGCTGCACTCCTCCCCATCCCAGGGCCTGGGAACCTCCCACTGGCTGCCCTAGATCGCTTTTTGATCACCTCCTTCAAGGGAGAGCCTCCCTGTGGTTTGCACTCGGCCTCCATACGGTGGTCAGATCGTCTGAAACACGATTTACCAACTTTTTTTTACTTTTTATTGGCGCTCAAAATGGTGCCCGTGCAGCAAGTCAAACAGATGAATTGGCTTCACATGCGCAGAAGGGATATATTAACGAACCAACGAACATTACGAAAAATACTGGCAGTTATGCCAAATAGATATAGTAGATGCAATAGAAATCAAGCAGAGATTAAAGATTTAACCTTGTTTATATCTCAATCATCTTACTATTAGAAATTTTCAGAGAAGAATGAAAAATGATGGGTTTCATTTTGCCAAGGAATCGATAATTAATATTACATAATTGCATATATCCATTAAACCTAGTGATTTAACAACAAAGTAACCATTAGTTGCTTCCAGATCTATTTAACTAACTTTGAATTTTTTCCACACTTTAATATGTACATAATTAACATACAGTACACTCCAATTATCCAAAATTGGATTCTCCAAAAATTTTTTGGAGCCAAACTGACCGGAGATCTTGGGCTCCTGGCAGCAGCAGGGACCTTGGGCTCCTGGCAGCAGCCGGAACCTTGGGCTCCTGGCGGCAGCGTGGATCTTGGGCTCCCAGTGGCAGCGGGGACCTCAGGCTCATGGCATCAGTAGGGCCACGGTGGGGAGGTGTCGGTGCTGGCAGCCAGCATTTTTGGTGAGAATTAAACATTATTTTAATACTTAAAAAGCCTTTCCTTGTTTGTTGTTGCTACTGGGCTGCTTTTAAAAAATGACTAGTTCTCAGGAAAAAAAAACATTTATCCAACATAAGCCCAGTCTTGACCATTTTGTATAATCGTAGTTGTACTGTATTTAATGATATCAAATTGCTTTAATGCTCATCCATATCCCTCATTTGATTTCTTCAGTTAAAAGATACAAGTCTGCAGATGCTAGAATTTGGAGCAGAAAAGCAAATTGCTAGAGGAATCCAATAGGTCAGACAACATCCACAGATGCTGCTTGACCCATTAACTTCCTCCAACAGTTTATTTTTTGATTCTTTATTTGTAAGGCTGGGCCCCTCTGACAAAATACAACCACACAGTGACATGAAAATTGGATAACTGAGCACATTTCAACACCTGATCCTCATAACAATTCATTCCAGCAACTTGTCTGTTGTGTGTTACAGTATCATAATTTTCACTTGCATATCCAATGCAAGATCTACTTTGGACAGCAGAATGCAGTCAATGAAGGGCTTTGGTCATCAAAGCAAACAATCAAAATATTTATTCTGTAAATGTTCCATCCTATTCAATATAATATGTTATTTCTTCAACAGGTATCAATTCTCTTTTGTGAAATGTCATCTACCTCTCAGTAAGTTTTTAACTTTTTGTTATAAATACCTAGTATAGTGAGATTCATCTGCAAATAGATGAATGGGGTGCCTCTGACATACATATAGCCATGCAAATTTACAGAGTGTTGGATTACAATGAAGATTTCTGTATATTTTGATGTATAAGTTGAGTCATGAAATCCTAAAAAAAATTCTCAAAAAGGCAGTGGGGGAAGGGGGGTCGATTATACGCCAGATATACTTTTGAGACCTTGCATTCACTGAAAAAAAAGATTGATGTCAATTTGATGAATAAGTAGTCGCTGGAAGCACCTCTCCGCCACTGCGCCCCAATACCTCCCTACCGCTGGGCGATGCCATAACCACTCCTACCTGAGACGCTGAGGTTGCCATTGCCGCTCCTGCCTGGTAGACTGTGGTTCCTGCTCCCGCTGGGAGCACAATGTCGGCACTTCATCTCTGTGGGCCATCATCACTGCTGCCTGGGATGCTGAGGCTTCTGCTCCCGCTTGGAGTACACTGTTGCCACTCCAGCTCTGTGGGCCATCACCATTGATGTCTGGTAAGCTGAGAATTTTTTTTAACTTAATTTACAGCTTTATTACTTACGTTTAATGGGGGTCGAATTGTATGCCAGATAATCAACTTGCAAACCCGTCAACTTGTACTCCAAAATGTATAGCAATTAGAGCCAAGCAAGGTCAGCATGATATAGCACTTTTACGGCGTTCATTCAGGAGCCTGATGGCTGCAGAAAAGAAACTGTCTTTAAGCCTTCTGGTGGATGCTTTCACACTCAGGCTCAAGCCTTATTCCCAATGGGAAGGGGCAGAAGAGAGTGTGTTTGGGATATGGTTGGTCTTTCAGTGTATTGGCTGTCTTTCTTAGCTGGAGCCCATGGAGAGGATGGAAGTTTGTGTTGTATTCTGAGTTGTATTTACCACCTTCTATAGCTTCTTCTGATCTTGAGCAGAGCACCTCCTGTACCACACTGTGCTGCATCCAGTAAGAATGCTTTTGATGGTGCATTTGTAGAAGTTTTTTTGAGGCACAAGGGAGAACACACTGAACTTCCTTACTCTTCTTAGAAAATAAAAGTGTTGGTGCGCTTTCTTGACTGTCATGTTAACATGCTTGACCCAGGTCAGCTCATTGAAACTGATTCTTTCTGATAACTTAAAGATATCTACTCTTTCTTAAATGTCAGAAGCAGTTGGAATGTGAAAGGAGGAACTTCTTGACCATTGTGGAATGGGCTTATGTTCAAGCATATACTGTATACATCAAAGAATATTTTAAAGGATATTTTTAGTTGAAACTTTAAAAATATATAATTGCCCTAAGAAATTAAGCTATTTTTGTCTCTTGAATAGACAGAAAGACCTGTGGAAGAAAATTAACTGCTAACTGTCTATATTGCTGGTTATTCAGGATATGATTGGCTTGCCTTGAAGGCCTGTGGAAACTGAGGACTCTGCTCTCTTGTTCTTGAATGATGACCATACACTATTTTCATATGTTTTCTCTGATCTTTCTCCAAAATATGTTAAAGTCACAGAATATTTAATAGAATATTGAAAATTCTTATAAAGTTCCAGAGAACTGGGTTTCATTTAAATAATTCCAGAGTTAAGAGTTGAGAGCCTGTTTGAACAATGTCAAGCTTGGTTCAATTTTGAAATAAAAAAGTCTGAAATTTATGTATCAGCATCAAACTCCAACAAATTCCCAGTAAACTCCCCTTTAAGAGAGAGTTAAGTTACTGCATTCTGTGCAACACTCTTCTATTATTAAGCCTGCAGTTAATTTAGATAAACTTCAGCTAAATTATCTAGCATAACCCAGTTAGGATATAGATTTTCTATGTGTAGCAAATCTATAGTAAAACTCAATTTCTTGCTTCTTTTTTACTGCAGTGTACATCTCTTCTTTCATTACTATGCATTCTATTATTGGTGCTAAAGATCTATTTACTGATCAGGAAGAGGATGTCACCCAGGGTATGTGAGGTACTCAGACCAAATAATCCACAGCAGCCACACATTACATTGCTTTCCTGGAATTGTTTAGAAGGGTGAATTAATGGGAATATGCAACTAAATGAAGAAATATTCATCGAAAACAAGGGGATAGGGAGAAACAGGATTAATATGCCCTGGAGTTTCATTGGGCCTTGGCCTAATATAGTGTCACCAGAAATGTAGCTCAACCATAAAAAAAATACACAACAAAAAATTCCAGTAATAACCTAACTTGCATTCATGATCATCAGATATTGACAGGGAAAGACAGAAGCTTCAAAGTAGGTGAGCAAGTTCTAATTTTAAAGATATACTATTTTTTATTTGATTCTGACTTTTTAAAATTCACTTTGAATATCCTCACTATTTCAAAACATAATTGTGCTTGTTTGGTGTTTATCATGAACAGGGCCTAGATTTTTCCCTTCTTGGTCCAATGTCTTTTCCTATTGTTTTCAAGGTTTTGGCATTTTAATTTCAGTTGCTTTTATTTTAAATCAAATCTTCTTGCTTTGGGGGTTCCTTTTTTACTATTATGTTTCAAATTATAAAACCTCAACCTGATTTTAAATTACATTTAATTCCAATTTGTCTTTCTATTTATCTTTCCTTTTCTTTGCTGTGCCAACATTGGTCCAGCTTGGTACTCCTGCTTTCAATGTTCATTTGATTGATTTTTTTTTATATACAAATTCACAATTGCCTGCTAAATTACATCTTTGCTGCTCTCTCTCTCTCTCTCTCTCTCTCTCTCTCTCTCTCTCTCTCTCTCTATACCCCCCCCCTCCCTGTATTCTCACTTCACTGAAATCTTTTTCAACCTTTGATCAACAAAACGCGAATGCTTACCTCAACATTCAAAAGCTCAGAGGTTGACCAAGTGGTAAGGAAACCTTCAGGGTTGGAGCCTATGGAAATATAATTTATTTCCTTCAATCCTAAATTGCCATTGAGAGACCAAATAGGCAGATACATAATCCAGATATACAGTCCCGACCCAAAATATTGACAGACTATTTCTGCCCATGATGCTGTCCTAATCTATTGAGTTCCTCCAGCATCTCACTGTTTGCTCAGGATTCCAAGGTCTGGGGATTTTGTGTTTCTCTGAATCAACAGAGTTTGCTTCTCTTGAAGTGAAAGGGATTGCTGGAGATACATGTGTGGCATAGATAGAGGTAGAAGTTTTTTTTCCCCATTTGACATAGGTTTAGTGCAAGGTTGTGCTATTTAGAAGGCAACTGAGGAGGATTTTTTTTAACTCAGTGGCTGGATTTGGAATGAACTCCTCAATGGTGGTGAAGTCAGGCAGTGTATCCAGACAAGCACTTGATTCACCAAGGCATTGAAGGCTATAGGCTAAATGTAATTCATATACATTGTACTCAATGGATAGCCTAGATATTGTGGATAAAATGGCTTATTCTGACCCTCGAGTTCTAACTTAAGCTGAAATTTGTAGCTTGACTGACGGTTCAGACAGAGTGGGAGAGATGTTGTAAATTACAAAACCTTTGACTTTATTTATTCACTTTTCAGGATATGATGGGTCTTGGCAAGGTGAACATGCATTGCTTATCTCAAATTACCCTTGGAAAGTGGTGGTCAAGTCACCATTTTGAACTGCCACCTTAATTTTGGTAAAGGTATATGTTGGATTAAGAGTTCCAGAAATTACACATGGCAACAATAAAATGAAAATACACAAATGCTGGAAGAACACAGCAGGCCAGGCAGCATATAGTAGAAGCAGTGTCAACATTTTGGGTTGGCACTCTTTGTCAAGATTGGTGAAGATTTGAAAAAGGGGGTGGAGGAGGGGGGATACTAGTGATTGACTCGAGGGAGAAAATGGGGGGGGGGATCTGTGATAGGCTGAAGGGAGGGAAGCAGAAAAGGAAGGAATGCATGGAGTGCTCAGGAGGAAGGGAGGTTAAGAGGTATATGAAGAATTGGTAAGGAGAAATTGTGAGGGAGGAAAAGGAGAGATAGGATAGTGTGAGATGGAAGAAAAAAGGAAAAGGAGTGGGGGGGGTGAACAGAAGTTGGAGAAATTAATGTTCACGCCATCAGGTTGGAGGCTACCAAGATGGAATATAAGGTGTTGCTCCTCCAACCTGAGTGTGGCCTCATTTTAACAGAAGATGGACACATCAGACTGGGTAATAGGGTTGAAATATGTGGCTTTCAGGTGATCCTGTTTCTTCAGGCCGACAGAGCGTAGGTGCTCAATGAAATGGTCTCCCAGTCTACATCAAGTCTTACCAATGTACAGAAGGCCACACTGAACACAATATACCAATCCAGTAGATTCACAGGTGAAGTGTCGTCTCACCTGGAGGGACTGTCTAGCATCAGACTTCACTCCATCGAGGACATCCACATGAGGCAATGTCTTTAAAAAAAAAGCAGTCGCTATCCTCAAAGACCCCCACCACCCAGGCCATTCCCTCATCACTCTGCTGCCATTGGGAAAGAAGTACAGGAGCCTAAAGATGAGCACTCAGTGGCACAAGGACAGCTTCTTCCCCGATGCCATCAGATTCCTGAATAATCAATGAAATAAAGACACTGCCTTACTTTTTGTGTACTATTATTTTTATAGTAATTTAAGATGGTTATAATATGAATGTTTGCACTATGATACTTCCACAAAACACCAAATTTCATGACTTGTTCATGGCAATAAATTCTGATTCTGATATTTTTTCCAAACCTGTGAATCTGTCAGTTTCTTTTCGACTTCCAGCTTCAAAAGCACAAACTGCAATGAATCCTTTGCTGCCAATTGCAAAGGGAGACATACAGTTCTTGATGATTGAATTCTTCTTTCATATATGAATGAAATCCTGATGTTCCAGTGCAGAGTCTTGAAATTCATCTGTCTTAACTCATCAGTTGCAGTTGTAGCAGTCATCGCTGCAGCAAAGTTAATAATGATTCTACAAAGTTTGCAAATTTCTAACCAGCTCTGACTATAGATGATACTTTCTAAGTTCTAATATTTCCCAATGGCACCTCCTAGAAAACATGAGCATCAATATTCCAAATTACTATCTTATTAATCCAATAAATCAAACTTTGTAGATGAAGCATTAAGTAGCTTTAATTTATTGATTATTAAAATTTTGCATAACTTTGCACTGAGATTTTCATAATGATGAGTAAACAAAGTATACTGTATGATAATAACAATATTCAACTTTAAACAGATATTAAATAAATAAAAAAAGAGGAAATTAAGATCAATTAATGCAATAAAATTGGGGAATGGCCAGCTCTCATATAAATCAAAGCAAATTAATGACACCTTCAGGGAATTCTATGAAGGATTGTATAAATCTGAATTGACTGGGGATCCCAATCAAACGGATGAGTCCCTGGCCAGATTAGATCTCCCGCACCTGAATCCAGAGGAACAGGTGGGATTAGATATTCCTTTTACAGAGGAAAAGCTGGGTAAAGCATTGAGTGCGCTATAAGCAGGCAAATCTCCAGCGGAGGACGGATTCCCACCTGAATCCTATCAAGAATATAAGGACATTAATGCCTCTGTATATGGAGATTTACCTACCTCGGCTGCACCATTTCATCTGATGCAAGGATTGACAAAGAGATAGACAACAGACTTGCCAAGGCAAATAGCGCCTTTGGAAGACTACACAAAAGAGTCTGGAAAAACAACCACCTGAAGAAACACACAAAGATCAGCGTGTACAGAGCCGTTGTCATACCCACACTCCTGTTCGGCTCCGAATCATGGGTCCTCTACCGGCATCACCTACGGCTCCTCGAACGCTTCCATCTGCGCTGTCTCCGCTCAATCCTAAACATTCATTGGAATGACTTCATCACCAACATCGAAGTACTCGAACTGGCAGAGTCCGCAAGCGTCGAATCCATGCTGCTGAAGACCCAAATGCGTTGGGTGAGTCACGTCTCCAGAATGGAGGACCATCGCCTTCCCAAGATTGTGTTCTATGGCGAGCTCTCCACTGGCCACCAAAGAAGAGGTACAAGGACTGCTTAAAGAAATCTCTTGGTGCCTGCCACATTGACCACCGCCAGTGGGCTGATATCGCCTCCAACCGCGCATCTTGGCGCCTCACAGTTTGGCAGGCAGCAACCTCCTTTGAAGAAGACCGCAGAGCCCACCTCACTGACAAAAGACAAAGGAGGAAAAACCCAACACCCAACCCCAACCCACCAATTTTCCCTTGCAACCACTGCAACCGTGTCTGCCTGTCCCACATCGGACTTGTCAGTCACCAACGAGCCTGCAGCAGATGTGGACATACCCCTCCATAAATCTTCATCCGCAAAGCCAAGCCAAAGAAAATATGGAAGTGATAAACCAGGCTAGGGAATCACAGACCCTCCTGGAATCTTTTATAATGGTGATTGTTACAACAATTTTTAAGAAGGGTAAAGATCCACTCATGCCCCCTTTTTATAGGCCAATTTCCCTGCTGAATACCTGGCAAACAGATTGGCGTTGCATTTGCTTTGTGCAGGAGAGACAAGCTGCGGGCAATATTGGCAGACTGTTGAGTGTAATGCATTTGGCACAATCTAAAAATGAGAGGGAATTGGATGTTTCCTTGGATGCAGAGAAGGCTTTTGACAGATTGGAGTGGGAATTTTATTTAAAGTACTGGATAAAGTGGGGTTGGGACCAACTTTTTAAAATTGGATCAGGATGCTATACCATGCACCCAAGATGAAAGTTGTAACCAATGGGCAGGTCTCTTCAGCCTTCCCCCTTACCAGATCAAGTAGCAAGGGTGCCCACTGTCACTGGCTCTCTTTGTGCTGGCAATGGAACTTCTGGTGGAGGGTATTCATCAGGATCCAGATATTAAAGGTTATAGAGTGTGCCAGGAGAAGCACAAAATTAACTGATATATCTGACGGACTCTGCGAGTGCTCTGCCTCAACTGCACAAGGTACTGGAGGACTATGGGAAACTTTCTGGGTACAAGATTAATTGGGAAAAGAGTGAGGTGATGCCATTCACCAAGGGTAATTATAGTCAATTTAAATAAAATAGTAATTTAAAGTGGCCACAGGAAGGGATCAAATATCTAGGAGGTAACTTGAATAATCTATATAAGTTAAGCTACATCCCCTTGCTGGAGAGAGTCAAGGAGGACTAAAGAGGTGGATATCCCTGTCCATAACATTAGTGGGCAGGGTTAACTGCATCAAAATGAATGTTGCCAAGATTCCAGTATCTTTTTCAAACATTGCCTGTGCCATTGCCCTGGGGTTTCTTTAAACAGCTGCTACATAAGGTTAGAAGGTTTCTCTCGAATGATAAGGTGGCAAAGGTCTCTATGGAAAAATTAACATAGGACTATAGTCTAGGTGGATAGAAAATGCCAGACTTAAAAAATATTATTGGGCAGCTCAGTCGAGATACATTGCCTCTCTCTTTCAGGAGGAAGTGTGTCACCCTGGGCACAAATTGATCTGCATCAGGTGGGCGAGAAGATAGCAGAGGATTTCATTTACAAATGGGATATCAATTGCTGTCAGGGAAGAAGGGCAGCCCCATACTAAAACAAGTGATTAACATCTAGACCAGTATCTGAACGCTAAAGTGGAGCTGTCACCAAAAATGCCCCTGACTCCTAATAATACCATTTATGGTAGGCAACAGGATCCTGGATACCTGGCGCTGTAATGGCATCAAGTGCATAATGGACTGTTACAAACAGGAGCAATTAATGTCATTTGAGCAGCTAAAAAATAAATATGCTTTGCCAAATCAGACATTCCACTGCTATCTTTAAATAAGGTCTTTTCTATGGGACCTATTGGGTCCAAATATGGCCCTACCTCGATGCAGTAATGTAGAAGCCTTGATTCAAAGGGGGAGTGGTAAGAAATTTATTTCGGCAATGTATTGCCTGTTTCAGTCAAAGGGACCCAAACCAGGCCTTCATAGGTCAAGAGAAAGATGGGAGTCAGACTTGGGCATTGCAATTGATGAGAGATGCTAGTCCAACTTATGCCAGGAAAGCATGACCACGGTCATCAATGCAAGGTACAGGCTGGTGCAGTATAACATTTTGCACCAGCTATATTTAACGCCACAGAAAACAAACAGGTCATAACCGGAACCCTTTTGGGTAGATCTAGGCCAAGTCCTGGAGAAAATTATAGGCAAGAGATTCCCACACAACCCAGAGTCGTTCCTGCTTGGAAACATGATGGACATAAGGCTTACAGTGAAGCTGTCCAAATTTCAAATCCAATTTGTATTAATCGCATTGGCAGTGGCCAGGAAGTACATTGCAGTGACTTGGAAGTCCGACTCCAGTCTTAGCATCAAACGATGGAACAAGGAAATGCAAAGCTGCGGGAGAAAATAACATTACCTGAGAAACAAATATAGTACCTTTCATAGGATCTGGCAGCCATACATGCATTACATAGGCGCATGGCGGTGATTGGTTTCCTCGTTCCTTGCTGCGGCTTCCTCTCACTCGCACTGATCCCAATCAAGGAAAGTCAGGAATGAATAGTGACCCAGAGGCCACCCACTGAGCTGTGACAATCCTTGCCCCTTGTTATTTATTTTCCTGTTGTTAAAGTTTTGTTGTTGTTGGTTGAAGTTTGAGTGAGTCATCTTGTTTTGTGTGGGGGAGAGGGGTTGGTAGAGACACAGGCTTGTATATATAGTCATAAAGAAAATGAATATATGTATATTTGAATGTGAACTGCCATTGTTGGCATGACACTCTATATGGCTGTACAAGCTTGTGTGAAAATATAAATAGAATATTCAAAAAAAAGAATGAAATTAATATGAATTCAAAGAAAAGTAGCTCGAGCTTACTTCTCTGTCCTGATTCTTCAAAGAATGAGAAGCAAGCTCTCTGTATGCCCAGATATTTTGACATATGATGTCATAGTAACTATGGCAACACTACAAACAATTTTTTTTATTAAAGGGAAAGGCATAAAATTAACAGAAAAATCAAAAACACAAGGTTTTAATCTTTACACTGACAATCGTGCCTGTTTAGTATCATTAAAATTCCAACACATCTCTTTTCTGTTTTGCTTTTCTCTTGTGCAGATTTTTCTCACAATCCCAGGATTTATTCCCCATCAATAACTCTCGTTGACTAGGTGTTGGCAAGCCATCTCCATGAACTGCTATAGATTTTATGGTGAAAGTATTTGAAGTGCCAGTAAATGAAGAAACTGACGGCTGTGTAGTTAAACAGAAATCATGGCTTTTATTATTAGAAACTTAGTAATACAATAATGAATGATAATGGGCGCATACACAGTTATACCTAAGGGGAGTGTCTCTAGTGATAGAGATAATACACGTCCAATATCAGGAGAGCAGACTAAGCACAGCAAGCGACTGACAGCATGACACAGATTCATCACAGTATTCCATCAAACTGTTGCCAAAGGAATGCAATGATTTTTTGTGACCTGCAAGTGGGCACCTTGGTTCCCATTCATCTGCTATCCTTAATACTTGGAGGCACTTCACAGGAATGACTGGTTTGAGAGAAAATTGTCTCAATTTGATGATAATGTTGATATCAGAATGTCTGTATGGGTTTAATTCTTACTGTGTTGTAACAGTGAAGCTATAATAATTTCTATACAAACCTCCTAATGTTCAACACCACCGTACCACATCTCCACCACTGTACTGACAGATGTATCCTCAACCTTATTGAGTCCTCACTATCCCAACTGGGGAATCATCCTTCTGATTGCCAATGTCCCAACTCTGTGATAGCCCCAATGTCCAATCTCTCACTCCTCCCTCCCTTCTCATTGGACAAATTATTTATCAGCCTCACAGCGAGTCACAGTGTTCCAAATGCTGACTCTCTTCAGGCTTTACATCAGGCTCTGATTCTTAGTTGTGGCCCTTGCTCAATTTAGGACTTAGCAAAAAAAGGTGTACAAGAAGGCCTTGATAAGTAGGATTAAGAAAAACCAACCCCAAGGAATTCTATGCATGCATTAAGAACAGAAAGATGATGAGAGTGAAGGTAGTGCTGCTTAATGATAAAGGAAGTGACGTGTCTGGAGGCAGAGGAGGTAGAGAAAATGAACACTTTGCTTCAGTGTTCACCAGAGAGATGGACCTTGGTCAATGTGAGGTCAGTACAGAACAACCTTATGTGGTGGAGGCTAAGAAAGAGGAAGTGCTGAATCTTCTTAAAAACACTAAAATTGGTAAGCCCCCAGGACTGAATGTGATATTCCCCAAGTTACTACAGTTACTGACAAAAGGCAAAGGAGGAAAAACCCAACACCCAACCCCAACCCACCAATTTTCCCTTGCAACCGCTGCAATCGTGTCTGCCTGTCCCGCATCGGACTTGTCAGCCACAAACGAGCCTGCAGCTGACGTGGACTTTTTACCCCCTCCATAAATCTTCGTCCGCGAAGCCAAGCCAAAGAAGAACTACAGGAAGCAAGGGAAAAGATTGCTGGTGCATTGCCAATGATTTTTCCGCCATTCCTGGGCACGGGGAAGTAACAGAGGATTGGAGAATGGCAAATGTGGTCCCCTTGTTTAAAATAGGTAACAGGGAGAATCCTGGGAATTATCGACCAGTGAGTCTTACATCAGTGGTGGGCGAGCTATTGGAAAGGATTCTTAGGGAAAGAATTTATGAGCATTTAAAGAAGTCAATATGATACACCATACCTTCTGAGCCTAAATGAGGTTATTGACAGTGTGACAAAAGAAATTGATGAACGTAGGGTGGTAGATGTGTATATGGATTTTAGTAAGGCATTTGACAAGGTTCCCCATGGTAGACTCATTCAGAAAGTATTGTAAGCACTGTTGTGCAAATAATTCTGACGCAAAGTCCGCAGACTGTACAACAGGCTTTAATTAGCTTCAACTAGTATCTTTGCTGGCTCCACATGTCTGACTGTCCCCAAAGGGGCCAGCTCGAGTCTTTATATGGGCTGGTGATTGACATCCAGCAGGTGGAGCCAGCCTCCCAGGTCACCTACCTGCAGGTACAGTGGTTTCCCCCTGCAGTAGGAGTGCTTTATCACCACATTCACCCCCTTCTTAAAATGAGTCCTGGGGGGGGGCGGCAGAGGCGATCTCCTCAGTACTGGGTTGTATCTACAAGTTCAGGCAGTCCTCTGGTTCTCTGTGCCTCTGAGACCATCGCAGGACAGGCTCCTGGTCAATGGTTTGTAGGGGCAGGGCTGCCTGAGGGTCAGCTGGGTCCAGAGTGGCTGGGGTAGTGTCTGGCAGAGAGGGGTGTAGGTCTGGAGTGGGGCCCTCTAGAGAGTTAGAGAGAGAGGGTGTCATCTCCAAGGGGATTCTGGATGGGCAAGGGGTATCTGGGGTGAGAGGGCTGGGCCTCTGCTGGTGCCAAATCCCTGGACTAGATGGCATCTTCACATCCATTAGGGTACCTGATGTAGGCATAATTTTGGTTTGAATGGAGGAGGTGCACCTGCTCCACGAGGAGGTTGGATTTGTGGGTTCTTGTATTTGCAGAGCTCCGGAGACTTCAGCCACCCTGGCAGAGAGATTCCAGTCACTGATTTCCAAGGAAAGGAGAAAAGGCACTCATTAGGGGTCTGATTGGTGGCCATGCACAAGAGTGACCGTATGGCATGGAATGCCTTGGGAATGGCCTCTTATCAATAGTTGACGGACCAGCCTTTCGATCTCAAGGCCAGGAGGACTGCCTTCCGGATTACCCCATTTTCATGTTCCACCTACCCATTGCCCCTGGGGTTGTAGCTAGTTGTGCGACTAGCTGCGATGCTTTACACAATCAGGTACTGGTGCAGCTCTTCATTCTTGAAACTGGAACCCCAGTCGCTGTGGATGAAGTCCAGGTATAGATCTGCGCCAGTGCCTTGATAACAGAGGCGGAGGAGATGTCAGGGCAAAGGATGGCAAAAGGAAAATAGGAGAATTTATCTATGACTGAGAGGAAATAGACATTCTTATTCGTGGAAGGCAGTGGTCCCTTGAAGTTGATGTTGAGTCGCTCCAAGGGACGAGTTGCCTTCACTACATAGGTGTGTGACAGGTGGAAGAAGCGCAGATGACACTGCACACAGACTCTGAAGGACTCAGTCATGGTCCAGACTTCTTGGACAGTGAAGGGGAGGTTCCAGTACTTAATGAAGTGGTACAGGTGCGTGACACCTGGGTGGCACAGGGTGTTGTGCAGCGCCTGGAGTGCTTCAGGTGAGTCATTGAGTTTCCTGGCCTATACTGGATCTTGTAGCTGAACGTGGCCAGTTTGACTCTACAGTGCAAGATCTTCTTGTACTTGATCTTGCCCCCCTGGGTGGTGCTGAACATGAATGCCACTGCACGCTAGTCTGTGAGAAAGGTGAACCTTCTGCCAGCCTGGTAGTGGTGCTAATGGCAGACTGCTTCCACGATCGCCTGGTCCCTCTTTTCGATGGCAGAGTGTCCGAGCTCTGAACCGTGGATGGTCCTGTAGTAGAAGGCCACAGGATGGCCCCCTTGGTTGAGAGTGGCAGCTAGGGTAACATCAGAGGCATCGCACTACACCTGGAATGGAGTGTTCTCGTCCACCACATTCACCAAATGAATTTCTCTCTTTTGCAGTTCTAAAGAGCTTTCTGCATTGTGGCATTGGTGATGTGCTGTCTGATGCAGGCAAAGGCCGCTTGCACCTCAGCAGGGAGGGTAAAAGTGGTGGCTTGGACAGTGGGCAGACCTCATCTGAGAAGTGGGTGCCCACTGGGAGTAATAAGAGAAGAGCCCAAGGCACCTGCAGAGGGCCTGAGCATGTGGGGGAGGGGCAGTTCCATTAGGGCACATGCATTCTGGGTCGGGACCGATGGCACCATGTTCCACAATGCACCCCAGGATGGTGAGGCAGGTGGTGCTGAACACATACTTATCCCTGCTGTAAGTGAGGTTCAATGCTGGTCATGGCCACAGATGGCGGCATTGTTCAGGTATGAGAAAGTCGTTGTTAGGTTGTGCCAGTCTACCATGCAGTTTATCTCCCGCTGAAACATGGAGACTCCATTTGTGACCCCAAACGGGACCCAGCAGAACTGGTGGAGGAGTCCGTCTGCCTCAAAGTTTGTATGAGGATTATCCTTTGCATGGATGGGAGCTGACTTCAGGTCAATCGTGGAGAAAACCCTGTTCTGGGCTATCTCATTGACCATGTTGGCAATACGGGGGAGTGGGTAGGTGTCCATTCGGTATACTGTTACAAGCTCAGAGGACCCCAAAACCTAGCAGCAATAGATATTCACCAAGACAAATGATTGCTTAAACAAAAGTTGCTTTTAATTATCTTTAAACATGAAAACAGAATCACACTTTAACTTATCTCTAATGACTTAACTAACCCTTCTAATTCTAAGCGCACGTGTATGTTCCTTTAGAAAAGTTCTTTGGTTCACAGTCCAATCTCACTTCACATTCCTACAAGTTCATTGGTTGCAGGCAATTCTTATACTGTACGCGGAATTTAACATTTATAAAGTCTACCAGGCTTTGGAGCTTGAAAGGTAAATGGTTACTGCTCAGGAAGGTTCTTGTCAGTTTTCAGAGAGAGATTTTTTTGTTCCAGGACTGCCACAACTGATTCCTTTTTAATCAACCACTTCAGTATCTTGCTGACGAAATTTGCCCCTCAGGGTTCTCCAGATGATAACATCTTTCTTTCAGGTCACCACAGATTTCCTTTTGTTTCTCTTATACCAAGTGAAACATTAGACAGCCAGTCCTCTTCTCTTGCATGAACCACAAGGACTTTGACCAGGCTGAACTAAGCACTCACAACCCATCTTCCAAATGGGATTTTCCACAAGCTTCCCAACTTGTCCTGATACCGTTCCAGTTGCTGCTGACTGTAAAACTGTAGATCTGATCTCTGTATATGTGTCTCTCTCTGAGAGAAAACCTGTTTGACTGTCTCTACTTGCAAAACCACATGACCTTCTAGAACAGCAAGTTCCACTCCAGAAAGAATGCAGCTCTGACAAGTTCTTTCATCTGTTGCCTTTTTGCAAACAACAATCCATTAGTGATGTCTCTTGGACACTCTTCAAAGCTTTTGCAAAGACTGTTGACCCCAACATGTCTTGCATGAGCAGAGCTCCAGTATTTTAAGTAAAATCTGTTTTTAAGTGTGTGTATGTTACCTAAACTAACAAACCTTCCCCAATTTATCTCCCTAAAACATATATATATTCTGTCACAGTACCAATTAATGGTCTGACTATAGTCGATGAGCATCCTCAGTTTTCTGTCCCTTTTAACAACGAGGACCTGGGTCTCCAGGGGCTGGTGCTGGACTCTATAACTCCTTCTGCCAGAACCCATTTCACCTTGGCCTGTCCTGTCAGCCGTGCAGTAGAGCCTGCTCTTGGCAGCCTTAGGCCTACAGTCTGCTGTCAGGTAGTTGAAGAGGGATGGTGGGGGGCACCTGTAGGGATGGAGAGCCCAGAAGTGGACTGGGGGTGGATGCTGGACTTTGTGCTGTGGATGGTGAGTGGGGCAAGTGGGCCACCGGAGGTAATGGTGAGGCTGCGGAGGTGACACTGGAAGTCTAGTCCCAGGATAACTGGAGCAAAGAGCTTGGGCATGACCAGTAGCCTAAACCCTTGATGATTCATGGAGACCCCTTGCCTTTTTCAGTCGCCATCCGTGGCCTCCAGAACTAAAGTACAGCGTATTTGACAGGAAACTACTCGCCCTCTACCTGGCCATCTGCTACTTCCACTACTTCCCAGAAGGGCGTCTGTTCACTGTCTACACAGATCACAAGTCACTTACTTTCGCCTTCTCAAAGTCCTCTGATCCATGGTCTGCTGAACAGCAGAGGCATTTATCCTACGTCTCTGAATTCACCACTGCTATCCGACATCTATCAGGAAAACACAATGTTGTTGCCAACGCACTCTCCAGGCCAGTGGTCAATGCAATGTTGCAGGGCATCGACTACCATGGTCTGGCTCATGTATCACAAGACCTTGAGACACTCAGTTTCAGAAGTGCAATTTTGGGGTTTCAGCTCCTAGACTTCCTTCTTGATGCCAATGGCACTACACTCCTCTGCAATGTCTCCACTGGCCAACCTCGACTGCTGGTCCCCGCCCAATGGAGAATGGTTTTCAATGTAATCCATGGTTTGTCACACCCCTCAATTTGCACACTGGCGCGACTGGTGTCTGCAAGATTTGTTTGGCACATCCTGTTCAAACAGGTCACGGAGCTGGCAAAAATCTGCAGACTACCAGACGGCCAAGGTCCAGCAGCATACCAAGCAACAACTCCAGCAGTTTGATGCCCTAACCCACAGGTTCCAGCATGTCCACCTCAACATAGTTGGGCCCCTGCCAGTCTCCCGGGGGTCGCGCTACCTAATTACAGTGGTGGCCAAGTGAAAAAACACACAAATGTTGGAGAAATTCAGCAGGTCAAACAGTACCCTTATGAAGCAAAAGTAAAGATACATCACCAACACTTTGGGCTTGAGCCCTTCATCAAAGTGTGGGGAACATGAAAGATATCCAAACAAAAGGGGGAGGGGGGTGTTGAGGGTGGGAGATGATAGGTGGAGAGGGGGGACACTGCGGGGGTGGGTGGGGGAAGAGTCTAGGCTAGGTGGATAGAGAAAAGGAGTAGGAACTGGAATAACTAGTTAAGGGGGGGGGGAAGGGGGGAAAAAAATCAAGCTTATTAGTGGAATGCAGTGAACTCAGTGTTCAAGCCCTGGGGTTGGAGAATGCCCAGACAAAAAATGAGATGCTGTTTCTCCAATCTGCTGGTGGTCAGGGTGGGGTACTGTGAAAGGCCAATGGAAAGACATGTGACCTTGAGAGTGTGACTCAGAATTGAAACGGTTGGCTACGGGGAGGTTGTTTTCATTGTGGATGGAGAGGAGGTGCTGGGTGAAGTGATCTCCTAATCTGCGACCAGTCTCTTCAATGTAGAGAAGGCCACATAGGGTGCACCGGATGTAGTAAATGAGCTCTTTGGAAGTGCAGATGAAGTGTTTTTTCACCTGAAAGGTCTGTTTGGGACCTTGGACCATGGTGAGGGAGGACGTGTAGGTTCAAGTACAGGTTCACTCATTGGCCAGAGGCCATACCCACTCTAGAAGCCTCCACAGAAATATGTGCCAGAGCTTTCCTTGCCACCTGGGTCTCCCGTTTTGGTGTCCTGGAAGACGTTATCACCGAACGTGGGGTCCAGTTCACCTCTGCCCTGTGAACAGAACTCTCTAAACTCCTGGACACCCAGCTGCATCTCGCCACAACTTACCACCTCCAACGGGCTAGTTGAGCATTTCCATTGCCACCTCAAATTGGCACTGATGGCACATCTTGAAAAGCCCAACTAAGTGGATGAACTTCCCTGGGTTCTCCAGGGGATATGCATGGTACCCATGGATGTCCTCAGAGCCTCCTTTGCCCAACTAGTTTATGGAGAGACCATTGCAGTCCCTGGCTAATTCCTCCCACCAGCAATCAAACAGAACACTGACAAAGCCATCATCCTTGAAAGGTGTGCATGACAAACTAGGCTCCATTGTAACACCCCCGTCATCGTGACATGGTCAGCTGCCCTAAAACTATGCCCTGAACTTGTCTTCCTGTGAGTATGTATTCATGTGAAGGGGCGTGCACAGGACTCCCCTTCAGCAATCTTAGGAAGGTCCAAACAGATGTTGCACAGGAACCCTTCCACGTTCACTCTTGACATTGGAGGCAAGGAAGAGTTATTCACACTTGACTGTTTGAAACCAGCTCATCTGGACTTATCCCATCCAGTACAGGTGCCCCCACCTGTGCGTAAAGGTCAGCCGCCGAAACAGCATAAGCCACCCTCAATGCATCCCGAGATCACCAGTGCCAGTTCTGCAGGGGGTGGGGTTGTGTGGCGACGCATGTTTGCAGAGGTGAACTGGCCCCGCTTGTCATGCATGGTCAGTGGGACAGCCATAGCAAGGATGGCATTGTGGGACCGTTTCTTCCGGTCCAGATCAGAAGGGTGTGTGCGCGCTTGCATCGTCATGACGCAAGTTCCGGGACAGTGGGGGTGGGACCAGGGACGGACTTGAAGGCTGCACCGCGGAATTCAAAATAAAGCAGTTGTGACACTCGAGCTCATAACCTGGTGTCTCAGTCTTTTTGGGCTTGAGCCTTTCATCAAGGTATGAAAGAACCTCGGCAAGCATCCGAACCAAAGAATGGCGGGGGGGGGGGGGGGAGTGGAAAAAGAAGATGATAGGTGGAGAAGGGAAGAAGGTGAAAGCAGTGATCAAGGGGAGGAGGGATAGCTAGGTGGGTGGAGGGGGAGGGGAGGGGAGAACTGGAAAAACTGGAAAGGGGAAGGGGAAAGAAAAGGAGAGCAGGTTAACAGAAAGCAGAGAGGTTGATGTTAATGCCATTTGACTGGAGAGTGCCCAGATGGAAAATAAGATGTTGTTCCTCCAATCTGCAGATTGTACATACGGCCGTGGGCAGACATGTGAGTATGGGAGTGTGACTCAGAATTGAAATGGTTGGCTACTGGGAGGTTGCAACAGGATTTAGAAAGGTTGCAGAGTTGGGTTGAAAAGTGGCATATTGAGTTCAATCTGGATAAGTATGAAGTGATGAATTTTGGAAGATCAAGCATGAAGGCAGAGTACATGGCAGGATTCTTAACCATGTGGAAGAACAGAGGAACCTTGGGGTCCAAATCCATAGATCCCTCAAGGTTGGTGTGCAGGTTGATTGGGTAGTTAAGGAGACTTGTGGTATGTGAGTCTTCATTAGTCTGGTGAATGAGTTCAAGAGTCATGAGGTAATGTTGCGGCTCCATAAAACTCTGATTAGAACATACATGAAATATTGTGTTCAGTTCTAGTTGTCTCATTACAGAAATTATGTGGAAGCTATGAGAAGGTGCAGAGATTTACCAGTATATGGTCTTGATTGGAGAGCAGGTCTTATGAAGCTAGGTTAACAGAACTAGGGCTTTTCTCTTTGGAGCAAAGAAAGATGAGAGGTAACTTAATAGAGGCCTACAAGATTATGAGAGGCATAGATAACGTCGAGGTACTCGAGATGGCAGAGGTCGACAGCATCGAGTCCACGCTGCTGAAGATCCAGCTGCGCTGGATGGGTCACGTCTCCAGAATGGAGGACCATCGCCTTCCCAAGATCGTATTATATGGCGAGCTCTCCACTGGCCACCGTGACAGAGGTGCACCAAAGAAAAGGTACAAGGACTGCCTAAAGAAATCTCTTGGTGCCGGCCACATTGACCACCGCCAGTGGGCTGATAACGCCTCAAACCGTGCATCTTGGCGCCTCACAGTTTGGCGGGCAGCAGCCTCCTTTGAAGAAGACCGCAGAGCCCACCTCACTGACAAAAGGCAAAGGAGGAAAAACCCAACACCCAACCCCAACCAACCAATTTTCCCTTGCAACCGCTGCAATCGTGTCTGCCTGTCCCGCATCGGACTGGTCAGCCACAAACGAGCCTGCAGCTGACGTGGACTTTTTACCCCCTCCATAAATCTTCGTCCGCGAAGCCAAGCCAAAGAAAAAGAAGAGATAGGGAATCACCCAGCACCTTTTTCCTGGTGTGAGAGTAACAAACACTAGAGGACATCTGTAAAATCTGGAGGAAGGAAAGATTAGGGGAGAAAACAGGGGTAAGTTTTTTTTATACAGTGTAATGGGTGTCTGGAATTCCTTGCCAGGAGTGGAAGTGTTTCTTCACCTGAAAGGTGTGGAAGTGGAGGCTGGTACAAGAGGGATAGGCAGGAGCATGGATTGAAGGAAAAGAGCATTATGGGTGTGAGGTGGGGATGGTTTAGTTTGTTGAGTAGATCAGCACAACATCGTTGTTCGAAGAGCCTGTACTGTGCTATAACGTTCTATGTTCTGACTTCAGGTCTCCATCCTCGAATGATAAACTAAATGCATCTGCTTCAGGCACAGTTCTGACATCTAATTCTCTCACTACAATGAATCATCGGCCTAGGCTTCTGCCTTGGAAAATGAATTTTGCTTCATTTTAAGGAATATATATAATGCTGGTTCAGAACCACCCAAGATCTCCTTTTTATCGTTCTTTGGCTTGGCTTCGCAGACGAAGATTTATGGAGGGCTAATGTCCACGTCAGCTGCAGGCTTGTTTGTGGTTGACAAGTCCGATGCGGGACAGGCAGAGACGGTTGCAGCGGTTGCAGGGGAAAATTGGTTAGTTAGGATTGGGTGTTGGGTTTTTCCTCCTTTGTCTTTTGTCAGTGAGGTGGGCTCTGCGGTCTTCTTCAAAGGAGGTTGCTGCCCGCCGAACTGTGAGGCGCCAAGATCCACGGTTGGAGGCGATATCAGCCCACTGGCGGTGATCAATGTGGCAGGCACCAAGAGATTTCTTTAGGCAGTCCTTGTACCTCTTCTTTGGTGCACCTCTGTCACGGTGGCCAGTGGAGAGCTCGCCATATAACACGATCTTGGGAAGGGGATGGTCCTCCATTCTGGAGACGTGACCTACCCAGCGCAGTTGGATCTTCAGCAATGTGGATTCGATGCTGTCGGCCTCTGCCATCTCGAGTACTTCGATGTTGGTGATGAAGTCGCTCCAATGAATGTTGAGGATGGAGCGGAGACAATGCTGGTGGAAGCGTTCTAGGAGCCGTAGGTGATGCCGGTAGAGGACCCATGATTCGGAGCCGAAAGGAGTGTTGGTACGACAACGGCTCTGTATACGCTAATCTTTGTGAGGTTTTTCAGTTAGTTGATTTTCCAGACTCTTTTGTGTAGTCTTCCAAAGGCGCTATTTGCCTTGGCGAGTCTGTTATCTATCTCGTTGTCGATCCGTGCATCCGATGAAATGGTGCAGCCAAGATAGGTAAACTGGTTGACCGTTTTGAGTTTTGTGTGCCCGATGGAGATGTTGGGGGGCTGGTAGTCATGGTGGGGAGCTGGCTGATGGAGGACCTCAGTTTTCTTCAGGCTGACTTCCAGGCCAAACATTTTGGCAGTTTCCACAAAACAGGATGTCAAGCGCTGAAGAATGAGAAACAAAAACAGGCGATGCATATTTGGGATCTGAAAAAATGATAGGTAGCTTTAATCTTAGAGTAATTAAATTTTATTTAATTTATTTAAAGGCCGGGCAGAAGCGAGGTGGAGGCGGTGGCCCCGGCCTCGGTCGAGTGAGGCAGGCGGAGGCCCCGATCCGGGCAAAAGCGAAGGGGAGGCGGTGGTCGCGGCCTCGGTCGAGTGAGGCAGGTGGAGGCCCCGATCAAGGCAAAAGCGAGGGGGAGGCGGCGGCCCCGGCCTCGGTTGAGTGAGGCAAGCGGAGGCCCCGGTCCGGGCAGAAAAAAGGAGGCGGCTGCCCCGGTCCGGGCACAGGGAAAGCAGTGGCGGCCCCGGCCTCGGTCAGGGCAGAGGGTAAGCGGCGGTGGCCCCGATCCGGGCAAAAGCGAAGAGGAGGCGGCGGCCCCGGCCTCGGTCCAGTGAGGCAGGCGGAGGTCCCAGTCCGGGCAGAAAGAAGGAGGTGGCAGCCCCAGTCCGGGCACAGGGAAAGCAGCGGAAGCCCCGGCCCCGGTCCGGGCAGAGGGTAGGCGGCGGCAGCCTCGATCCGGGCAAAAGTGAAGGGGATGCGGTGGCCCCGGCCTCGGTCGAGTGAGGCAGGCAGAGGCCCCAGTCCGGGCAGAACCGAGGGGGAGGCGGCAGCCCTGGCCTCGGTCGAGTGAGGCAGGTGGAGGCCCCGATCCAGGCAAAAGCGAGGGGGAGGCGGCGGCCCCGGCCTCAGTCGAGTGAGGCAGGCGGAGGCCCCGGTCCAGGCAGAAAGAAGGAGGCGGCGGCCCCGGTCCGGGCACAGGGAAAGCAGCGGCGGCCCCGGCCCCGGTCCGGCCAGTATGGTCCGACCTACGAGGGGAGGCAGGCCCCTCCAGCCCGGTAAGAAACCTGCATAAGAGAAGGCCACTCCAATATAAAACCTACAACCCAAGGACCTCGCTGCCACGTCCCAGCTTGCTTGGCCACGGCACACGAACAATGGGTGTAAAGGGTGGGGCCAGTACTGCGCACACTGCACTCCACCTTAAAGCTCCTTTGTGCAGGCCCGAGGACATGTCCACGTCCTCCCCCTCCACATTCTCCCCCTCAAAAGATGCTCACAAACTCAAGCTAGCATTCTGGAACATCAGAACCATGCTAGACAAAGCTGACAGCCACCGACCTGAACGTCGGTCTGCCCTCATCGCACATGAACGCCTCAGACTTGACATCGACATAGCCGCTCTCAGTGAAGTCCGCCTTGCAGATGTAGGCAGCCTCCAAGAACGCGGCGCGGGCTACAGACTCTGCTGGTCTGGCAAGCCTATGCTTACAGCTGGTTAAATACACCATCCCACACTTGTCCTCAAATGATCATTGAGCCATCTATGTGACTACTAGAAGAGTTAGGGAGTTCAATGGGGAGTATAGTGGTGGATGTATCTGGCATGAAAGGGCTGGTGACCTGGTGAGAATGATAATGGAGTAGGAACTTGTTTACCAATACTACAGCTGCACACTGCAGAAATTGAACAGTTTGAAATTTTGATCTCAGTGAACTGTGGTTGTAGGGTTTCAGAGCATGAAGTATGCACAAGGCACAGAGTGGACAAAATGGTGGATGGCATCTATCTGAGAATAATATTCCCACATATATTCAACAGCAGGCAGGTTCAGAGCTCAGCCAAATAATCCAGATTCTCCTCAGCCTCAAATAATCCAGAGGAAAAAGTTCAATGCGAATTTATTGTCATACACATAAGTACAATGTAAGTGCCCTGAAATTCTTACTTGTGCAACCAAATGGGTGTGTAAGATATACCAACCAGAAAAACAAAAATTTAAATGACCACAAATGCAAAACAGAGAAAGAGGTTAGTAACAGATTTGCAAAAATCAGTTCAATGCATTATGTTTAACATGTTGAATAATCTATATAAACTAGAAGAATGTCACATTTAATTTATGACACAGATAATAATAGAGGGAAGGAATTTGAATTAGCCCCAGTATCTCTGGATTAGGAGAGGTTAATTTATTAGAATCTCTGTTCTTGATTTCAACCACGTTAATTTATATGCAGTTAAAGAGCATGGCAACAGTTTCATGCTAAACATGAATATGAATTGTTACTTGAGGAAGGTACTCAAGAGCATCCAGAGGTAAAGGCTTTCAGAACAGAAGGGGAAATGTAGAAAATTGGTGGGCAAAGGAGGACATAAAATCGATTGTAGACCAACCACATGACTGTCACTGCACTGTGATTGATTATTTTGAGATTAAATATGAGCCTTTGAATGTGGCTGTGAAGGTATTGATAAATGCGGTGACCTAATGATGGTCTATTCACAATTCACTCTGAAAACAATAAATTTGTTCATTAGTTGCAAGTCAAGTCTGGGGTACTTAACATGATTTTGTTAAAGGACAGGAAAAGATTATTCAGACTGTGAAACTTGCATTAAAGTGATGTGGTCCACCTATTCTATGACCATCCTTTAATCAGTCATTTCTCAAACAAAACCTATAAAAACAGGCATTGAGATTAATTTATAAGAACTGGAAAATATCACTGTGACTTCCTAATGTACCTCAGGGAAAAAAAATTTACAAGAGGTTTGAAAGTAATATATCATACCCTTCCCAGCTAACCTGAAATCTGGCTGTATAAATAACAAAATCTCTCTCAGCCTGAGTAGCCTAGCTGGTGTCCAGGATCATAGACACAATGCAATAGGGCAATTGTTTGTTCTTTATTTCTCAAAATCAGTAGTTTCATGTACCAAAGTGAATCTGTACTCTTCAATCATCCAAAAGTCTTTGCAGCATAAAGTCTTGCTCTTTGGCTAAGTTGTTCAATACATGCAAGTCTGAGACGTTGTGACATTGAAGGTAGGTCACAACAATTCTAAGCTGATATGGAGGCTGATTTTCAGGGGACTCTAGGTGATGATATTGTAGCGTGAATTAAAATTCTCACCACTGGAAGGAGAACATAACGTTTTTATTAGCTAATAACTGAGGGTAGGACCTTACAGTGGTCTTCAAAAGGGCTCAGGGTTAGAGGCGGGAAACCAGGGTTATCCATGGGTAGGTGAACGTAGAGCCAGCCATCAGTATAACACACCACCAGTGAATCTCAGTTCACTGCATTCACCCCTTCCTGCAGAATTTAGGGTTTATGTATGAAGACAGAGAACATTGAAAACAAAGGAAAAAAACATTTGAAAAAATATAGTTGTTTACAAATTTAAGCGATCTGGGGGTCTGGAGATCCTGCTGGAGCGCCTAAGCATGGGAGGGCCTTGGGCTTCTTGGGTCTCCTGGAGCCCGTGATGGAGGAGTGGTAGGCAGGGTCTCCGGCTCTACGGTGGAGGGGGATGCACTTTCCCCCTGAATCGGATTCCCCGAAGCCCTGACTGGGGGTGGCTAGAATGAGATCCATGGCTCATAGGGCTCTTGATGCAATGGACCCTCTGTCCAACGGGTGCCAGGTCTCTGATGGAGACAGTGTCTTCCCTGCCATCCGGGTACTCCACTTAGGTGTATGTGGGTTTTATATTGAGCAGTTTCACCCTTTCCAGCAGGGCATTGGTTTTGCTTCTTCTCACGTGCTTCCTGAGAAGGATCAGACCGGGAGTGATGAGCTTGGTTGGGAGTGTAGTTCCCGATGCCGACCTTCTCTTGAAATTGAATAAGAGCTCATGAGGAGTAGTGTTAGTCACTGTACATGGTCGTGACCAGATGGAATGGAGCCCCATAGGAAGAACTTCCTGCCACCATGAATCTGGAAGGCCTCTTGACTTGAGGGCCAGTTTACAGAGTTTGATACAGTTTGACTGTGGCATTTTTGTTTTCAACCTGTCTGTTCCCCCGGGGTGGGGGGGAGGGGGTTGTAGCTTGTAGTCCTGCTGGATGCGATGCCCCTTGTTCATAAAAGATGAGCCCCTTTTCTATGTATATAGCTAGGATATCCAAGCAGTGCAAAAATAGAATGTCGGATCTTTATGACTGCCGATGTGGACATGTCTGGACATGGGATAGTGAATGGGAAGTGGGAGTACTCATCAACCAAAGAGAGGAAGAAAGTGTTCCCATTCGTGGAGGGGAGAGGTCCCTTAAAATCGACACTGAGCTGTTCGAAGAGCCTGGATAACTTAATCAGGAGAGCTTTAGTGAGACAGTAGAAGTGCGGCCTGCACTCCGCGCAGACCTAGCAAGACCTGGTCATTTCCCTGACGTCTTCCATGGAGTATGGAAAATTGCACATCTTGACTAAATGAGCCATGTGAGTGACCCCTGGATGGCGGAGCTCATTATGTAGAGACCGCATTTGGCTGGTGTGTGCAGAGGCACAGCTTCCTCAGGATAAAGCATCTGGAGAGTCATTAAGGGCTCCTGGCCGTGAAGTGGAGAGCTCGATCCTCCACATAACAATCTTGTCATCTTTGATTTTGCCCCACTTGACATTATTAAACATAAATGCGACCGAGCGTTGGTCAGTGAGGAGTGTAAATTTCCTACTTTCCAGTGCCTCACAGCTTCTACAATGGTTTGAGCCTTCTTTTCCTCAGAGGGGTTCTGGAGCTCATGACCTTGTAATATCTGCAAAAAAAAAGCAACCAGCCTGCCTGCCTGGTTGAGGATTGCAGCCAGGGCTATGCTTGAAGCATTGATTTCCACTTGGAAAGGTATGTTCTCATCCAGCGCGAGCATGGCAGCTTACGCAATGTGATTCCGGAGGTAGTTAAAAGCTGTTTGGGTTTCAGCCAAGAGGGGGAAAGTGGTGGCTTTTAAGAGAGGGTGAACCGTATCAGCATATTAAGGGATTAACTGGGCGTAATATGAGAAAAATCCCAGGGATCTCCTCAAAACTTTTGTGGTCCTGGAAACAGGGAGCTCTAACAGGGGGCGCATCCTATCGGGATCAGTGCCAATTATGCCATTCTCCACCACAAAGCTAAGGATAGCCAGATGTTTAGTCCTGAACACACACTTCCTAGAGTTATAAGTGAGGTTCAGGGCTTTCGCTGCATGGAGAAAACTCTGGAGTTTGGCATCATGGTCCTCTTGGGTATGGGTACAGATGGTGACACTATCGAGGTTGGGGAAGATAGCCTTCAACATATACAAATCGATCATTCTGTCCATCTGCCTATGGAAGATAGAAACCCCATTAGTAATTCCAAAAGGGACCCTCCGGAATTGATAAGAGTCGACCATTAGCCTCAAATTCCGTATGTGGACGGACCTCAGAATGGATTGGCAGCTGGTGATAAGCAGCTTTCAGCTCAATGGTTGAATAGACCTAATACTGCACAATATCATTCACCATGTCTTCAGATGGGGGTGCTGGCTCTTGCCACAGAAAAAGCACGGTAAGCGGCAGCCCTTAAGGATGGAATGGCGGGAGCAGCCATTCCTTAGAAGGAATCACCTGGGTGAGTGAACTTGTTGGCTTCGAGGTCATTGTTCTCAAGCTTGGCCTGTTCCAGTGACTTGGTCAGTTCAACGTGGCTAGCCAGATCCTTCTTACCCAACTCGAGCAGATGTTGCCTTATGTACTTCGAGCGGACCCCCACGACTAGAATGTCCCGGATCTGTTCTTCCTCACGAACATGGCCCATAGCCACCTCATACCTGCACTTCTTGGCAAGTGTCCACAGATCCAGCAGGTAAACATCAATGGTCTCTCTTGGCCGTTGGCGACGTAGAACGAATCGGTGCCTCGCTAGGATGTTAGTTTGTGATTTCGGGTACCGAACCTTAAAAGCCCCGATGGCAGCATCATATGTAGTACAGTCCCTAATGACTGGCCACCCCAGGTCTAATTCCATTCACTTCAGTTTTACCATTTGCTCTTGATGCCTAATTCAGTTAAACCTTACCTTGGTGCCAAGTGCAGCCATTCTTTCCTAGGCTATGGAATTCAGATTTTCCAACCAAGCCTCTCATGAGCTTTAGATATGAGAATCCAACCAAAAAACAAAACTGAACAATGTGGGCAAATTATTGTTGAGTAATTGGTTCTGATACTTTGCTAGCAACTGAAGAGGAAAATGTGGAGGAATATATTTAATTATTTGGTTTGTTTTTGGTGTTTGCATTATTTTAAATGCTTTCATCATCTTTAATGACTTTTATGTTTTTAATTAATTTCATCAATATCATTATTTAAAAAATATTTTCTGAATGTTAACAGAGACATTCCAAGACATCGAAAATTATTTGCAAATTAGATAACTGAAAGGCCTGTGAGTGCAACCTCATTGACTGATAAACTATTTCTATGCCCCTGGTTCTAACCACAAACTACCTCTCACTTATTATCCATTCTGTGCCTTTGTTAGCTACTCAAGTGTTTTGATGGTGTGGTATCTCAACAGAATCATAAATAGTGAGGTTACCATTGGATGCAGAACAGATTCTGTGTTTGTCCTGCACAAGAAGGAAAAGCAACTATTTCATCCTTCATAATAATCATAACCACCCATTATAAAGCACTATCCAATTTAAGTATTTTCACCTCAAGCTAGATCCATACATGAAGCAGTTTAATCGTAACATAAAATTAGGAAAATGGCCATGGTACAACAAAACTTTTAAATTTACCAAAGATAACTTTGAGTGATGTATTATCAGATAGTTTAGAATAATAAGATATAATTTACATTTATTACAATATCTATACTGTGTGATTGTACAAAGGCTTCAGAAAATCAGTACATCTGTGGTGCAATTTTATTAGCATAGAGAAATGAACTTAAGAAATAGCTGACCTCTGGATCAGTATTTAATAAACCATCCATCTCTGTCTTGAGTATTCTTGGTGTCTGAGCATTCACAGTCCTCTTCAGGCAAGAATTCCAAAGATTCTCTATCCTCTGATTGGAGACATTTCTTCTCATCTCTCTCCTGATTGGCTGAATGCTTTCTTTAAGACCTGAACTCGGATTATTGACTCACCTGCCAGGGGAAGCATCAACCATCTCACCATAATATGTGAGATTTTAATCTCCAATGAAGTCCAGTACAGTGTATAAAACCAACACTGTGAGGCACAAAGAGCTGAAACCAAGTGTGTGTGGTTCAGGGCTGAGGCTCTCCTATGCAACCCAGAGGGCAAAATTGAGTACGCACAGAAGATCCAATGATCAACTGTGTGACACCAGCGACGCAAGGTGCATTTGGCAAGGGATCAAGACTATTATGGATCACAAGTCAACCTTGTGAATTAAGGACAAGGATGCCCCCCCTACCCCCTACCTTTCGACACAGACTGAACACCTTCTTTGCATGGTCTGATGAGAAGAACAGGATGGGGTCAAAGAAAGCACCTGATGAACTGGCCCCCTACAGAGCCGCAGCTGAAGTGAGAAGATCCCTATCCAAGGTGAACTCACACAAGGTGGAGGGACCAGACAACACACCTTGTTGAGTACTGAAGGACTGCGCAGACCAATTGATGGCAATCTTCACAGACATCTTCAACACTTCACTCCAGCAGTCTATTGTTCCCACAGGCTTCAAGATAGCCACCACTATCCCAGTTCCCAAGAGGCTGACAATAACAAGCCTCAATGACTACTGCCCTGTGGCTCTGACCTACATCATTATGAAATGCTTCAAGTGTCTGGTGATGGAACACATCAAAGCACACCTCCCAGAGACGTTGGATCCATTTCAATTCATCTGTAGAAGAAACTATTCCACAGAAGATGCTATAGCCTTGTCACTTCATTCTGTCCTGGCCCACCTGGAGAATGAAACCTTGTATGCAAATCTGCTGTTCATTGACTTCAGCTATTTGTTTAATACAAATGGATCGGAGGTCAATCTACAGGACCATAAAAGTGACAGAGAGGATCACTGGAGTCTCCCTTCCACCACATCGATGCGATCTACCAGGATCATTGTCTGAAGAGGCACACAAAATCATTAAGGACCCCTTCCACCCTGCACACAATATCTTTCAGCTGCTACCATTGGGGAAGAGATACAGGAGTATGTGACAGATTATAGATACGTTTTTGGGAGATAGATTGGGGCAGATTTTTTAGTGTAGGTCACATACAAATACTTTAAAACAGATCTTATTTAAAATGCTGGAGCTCTGCTCATGCTAGACAGTCCAGCGCCAAGAGCCTTTGCAAAAGCTTTGGAGAGTGCCCAAGAGATTGTTGTTTACAAAAAGGGAACAGATGAAAGAGCTTGTTGGAGCTGCATTCTGTCTGGAGTGGAACTTGTTGTTCTAGGAGGGTCATGTGGTTTTGCAAGCAGAGACAGTCAAACAGGTTTTCTCTCAGAGAGAGAGAGAGAGAGAGAGAGAGAGAGAGAGGGAGTCAGAGATCAGTTCTACAGTGTTAGGTCTGCTTTGTTCATGAATGAGTGAGTCAAACACCAGACTGAGTCGAAATCAAGGTTCTTTGTTCTTTATTGCCGGATTGTAACACTTGCAACTAACAGTGTTAGTTGGAGAAGGCGCATTCTGCCGTTATCAGCAAGTGGTGTTTTTTATATACCTTAGGATACGTACTTAGTAAATTATCATACCATGACATTGTCCAATGAATAAACTGTTGCTATCCTTCTCTGCTAGTTTCCTGCACATCAATTTGTCATCCCCACTCTTATCTTGAGAGTACAAGGTCATAACTGCATCTTGTTATGGCCCAGCACAGGGTGACTCCTTCTACATTCCCAGCTCATGATGTTTTTACCTAACAACAGTCAGCAGCAGCAACTGAAACTGGAACAGGACAAGCTGGCAAGCTTGTGAAAAACCCCATTTGGAAGATGGGTTGTGAGTGCTTAGTTCAGCCTGGTCAAAGTCCTTGTGGTTCATGCAAGAGGAGAGGACTGGCTGTCTAATGTTTAATTTGGTGTAAGAGAAACAAAAGGAAATCTGTGGTGACCTGAAAGAAAGAAGTTATCATCTGGAGAACCCTGAGGGGGCAAATTTCGTCAGCAAGACACTGAAGTGGCTGATTGAAAAGGAATCAGTTGTGGGCGTCCTGGAACAACCAATCTCTCTCTGAAAACCGACAAGAACCTTCCTGAGCGGTAACCATTTACTTTTCAAGCAGCAAAGCCTGGTGAACTTATATGTTAAATTCTGTGCACAGTATAAGAATTGCCTGGAACCAGTGAACTTGGAGGAGTAAGAAGTGAGATTGGACTGTGAACCAAATAACTTTTCTAAACTTACATACACATTACATACATGTGTGCTTAGAATTAGAAGGGGGTTAAGTTAATAGGGATAAGTTAAAGTTTAATCCTGTTTTCATGATTAAAGATAATTAAAAGCAACTTTTGTTTAAGCAACCATTTGTCTTGGTGAAATTCTATTGCTGCTGGGTTTGGGGTCCTCTGGCTTATAACAAGTTTCAGAGCCAGCACCACCAGGCTGAGAAATAGTTTCTTCCCAAGGGCAGTGAGATGCTGAACGACCAGGGAACTGCTCACACTAACCATCCGAGACTCTCATCTGTACAAAACAAAATTTATTTATTTATTTTTATAGATTAAAATATTTGTCCTGCATATGCATTATTTGTCTGTATGTGTGTTATGTTTGGTTGTGTATCTGCATCAAGGACCGGAGAACACTGTTTCATTGGGTTGTAGTTGTACAATCAGATGACAATAAACTTGACTTGACGTGACTAATCAAGGCTTGGCACAAATTCCTGGTGAAGTTTCTGTGTATTTTCTCGTAGCTCAGAAAGCAGTTAGTTGTACTTGCTAAAGTGGTTAGCGTCATTAAGTCAACAGCTTTTGTTCACAACTACTACTACATATATCACAATGTTTCCCCTTTCTTACCAAAAAAACTGATATATATTCACAATTTTTACAAGTTTAATCAAATTTCAACCTTTTTCCACACTTTATGATCACAGGTGTTACTTTTGTTGAACTCTGATTTATCGGATGTTCTCCGCCTGGACTAAAACATTGTTATTGGATTTTGATTCTTGTAGGTATTGTGTGTTTGTTCTTCTCAAACAACCATGAGATTCCTTTCATGAAATCTTCATTCAACATCTTCCCTTTCCTCTTGTGTGTTGAGTAAGAATAAAGAGGGCTCACTTGAATTTTGCTGAATCTCTCATTCACACTTTCAAGGTAATTCCTAGACCCACATGCTTCAACCATTGCCCCATCTTCTCATCCCTGTGAAAGGTCTTTGTTTTAGAGATGGAGACTTGCTACTGATGTATGATGATCATTTTTATTTAGAGTAGTTTTCTTTCTAAACCAGGCTGAAGGGATTTCAACTGTGTCCCTTATCTTCTGAGCATCTGTATTTTGGCAGGGCTAGTTGTGCTATGCTATTGGTTTGCAGGGATGAAGCTTCATGACGATACTCAATCATCATGCTTCCTTTACTTTGCAGTATCATAACCATGTGACACCATTTCATGCTGTACTGGTTGGTAAGTGGCACATTGAATATGAAAAGATAACTTTGGTGATTTTGAATTTGGAATTACATCCTCATTTCACTCACTGCTGGATTCCTTGCAGTGCCTTGCAAAATCAGTTAAAATATATTTGTTGATGATTTTTCCCCATGAGGTCATTTGCTTTATGACATTCACACTCCACCCTACCCTGAGTATGAGAAAGATCAGATTTAATGATGAATTTAGTTCCTTGCAGCATAGAAGATAAATCTTGAAATGAGGTTGAGGATTATTTTGTCATCCATTGCTTAATAATCTCTTCAGAGATTTTTGATCTTATCTATCTTAGATAACATCATGATGGCCGTTTTTAAATCATTTTGTGACACTTTCTTACATTGCTTTAGTTTGCTTAACTATTCTTACACTTGAGCTTTCTTCACACGTAGTGAAAGTTTAGGTTTATGATTGATTGGTTTGCATTTGGTTTAATACTTCCATGAGTTTGGTGCCCTTTAATACCCATGTGAATACATAAATGCTCCTACATATTTTTTCAGAGTTTTCTCTAAACATATACTCATGCTAAATATATTCTTCCAAACCATCCCTCGACTCTTCCCACCAATTTCTTCCCTGCAGTTTTAGCCTGTTCACAAAATCAGACTCTTAAGTATATCTTGTGTTCTAACTCAGTACAAACAAAGATAATGTGCTTGATTTGAATATTGATTAGAAATGTAGAAGAATGGATTTACAAGTGACCTCCAGGTGCACCTACATTTTTACCGCAGCCAGGGTTGCTATTTCTCTTGCTGTTCTCAATTGTCAGAGTTTGTAGCTTTGTCTATGGTGATTGATGATAGAGCAGGACCATCCAGTAACTTGATATCTGAACTGAAATACATCTGCATTACCCTGCGCCTGCGATATTGTCCTTGTGGATGGTAAGCTTTAGAAAAGGTCATTAATGTTCATCTAAGTCGAACATATTATCTTCAATATGTTGCACACATGCATTCTCTCTGACTCTGATGTCCAAAGCTATTTCAGAGGTTAGTGTGATGTGTGGTTCAGACATATATTAGGCGCCTGAAACCCTTACAACTTAGCTAATCAACTGAAGTTCCAATATAGGAGACAATATATTATAAACAATACATTTGTTTATAATTTATTTCACAGGTATTTTACAATGGAAAAATTGCAGGGATGAAAATATTTTTAATTGCATGAATATAATAATGTTTCAGATATGTAGATGTGTGTATGTATGTGTGTGTATGTGTATATATATATATATATATATATATATAAAAAACACACACACACACACACACACACACACACACACTACACACATAAATAAAGGAATTGTAATAAATTGTACACATTTTTAAATGTCATTTTATGAGTGAATAAAATAAAAAAGAATTGTGACAGTTTACCAATGTATTGAATGTTTAAAGTCAAAAATAACCCATGTCATATTGCATTCAAAATATGAATACAAATTGGATATATACATCTGAGTGATTTCCAAACAGAAGTAACACGTAACAAAATATTCTGGATAAATAGTTTAATCAATGATATGGGCAGGATCTGAGGCTCTATTCCCTCTGCAACTGGATTCTCAACTTCCTCATCCACAGACTCTAATCATTATGGATCGAACACACACCACTTCCTCCATGCTGATCATCAACACAGGAGCACCCCAAAACTGCATGCTCTGTCCCCAATTATATACGCTAAACACTCATGGTTGCACGGCCAACTTCAGCTCCAATGCAATCTATAAATGAGCTGATGACTCCATTGTTGTTGGCCAAATAATGTGAAAGGATGAGTCAGAAATTAGGATTGAGACTGAGAATCTGGTTGGGTGGTGCCTAAACAACAATCTTGCCTCAACATCTACAAATCCAAGGAGCTAATAATATCGATTTTAGAAAAGAGAGCCCAAAGTATCTGTTCCTGTCTTCATTGATGGGACAGAAGTAGAGAGGGTTCGTGCCTTCAATTTCCTGTAAGTCCACATGTGAGAAGACCTCTTCTCGAGCCAGTACATTGAGGCAACCATGAAGAAGGCACACCAACACCTACACTTCCTATCAAACATCTACAGATGCACATTAGAAAGTACAGTATATTTTGCTGGTTGCATTATTATGGTTTGGGAATTCAACTACCCAGGCACATAGAAAGTTCCAGAGAGAAACAAAGATTGCCAGTCTATCATGGGCTCTGACCTCCCATCTATTGAAGACATCTATGTGAAGTATTGCTTCAAGAAGGCATTAATGTATCATATAGATTGAACGTTGAGTGGATGGGGAGGGGGGGTGAAAGAGGGAGGGAAGGGAGGGGGGAAAAGGGGAGAAAATGACACTGTATATATTCAAGAGAGAAATGTTTGTGTGTATTTTGGTTAGTATGGTTCATAGTGTGAAATTTTTCTTTAAAAATTTAAAAAAGAAGGCATACAGCATCTTAAAAGGACCCCTATCACCCTTATCACTGTGTCCTTTGGGAAGAAGGTACAGAAGCCTGAAAACTAGTACATCAAGGTTCCAGAATAGTTTTACTCAAAACCCATCTTATAGATCCTCTTACTCCCCGAACAACAAACTGCTCTGGGATTACCAAAAAGGCCAGTCTGCATTATTGAAACCTTTATTATTTTTGCACTAACTGTAACTGTGAATATTTATCAATATATCCTTTGTTTTTACTATCTCTTTCCTTACTGGGATAATTTAATGTAAAACATTAGTGTTCGATTGTAGTTGATCAATTTTGTGTACATGTTTGGCTTGTTATGAGCCCAGAGGTCCCCAAAACCCAACAGCAATAGAAATTCACCAGGACAAAAGTTAAACAAAAGTTGCTTTTAATTAACTTTAAACATGAAAATAGGATTAAACTTTAATTTATTACTATTACTTAACCCCCTTCTAATTCTAAGCACATATGTATGTAATGTGTATATGAGTTCGGAAAAAATATTTAATTCACAGTCTAATCTCACTTCTCCAAGTTCACTGGTTGCAGGCAATTCTTATACTTTGCACAGAATTTAACATTTATGTTATATATCCATTTACTGTCACCATCACCAATGGTCCCTTATATAATGCTTTAATCCAATTAATATATTTCTCTGGTAGGTTGAACCACTGTAGTACTTTAAATAAATAATTCCATTCTACCCTATCAACGGCTTTCTCTGCATCAAAAACAATCGCCATTGTTGGAGTCTTCTTTCCTTGTACTGCATGGATTAAGTTAATGAACTTAGAGATATTGTCCATTGTTTGTCTTTTCTTAATAAATCCAGTTTCGTCAAGTTTTACTATTTTTGGTACAGACAGCCAATCTGTTTGCTCATAGTTTTGCCATTATCTAATTCCACCTGCATTGAATTTGCCCATCGTTATTGAATGAAGATCTACCGGGACCAATGCCTGAAGAGGGCGCACAAAATCAGTGAACCGGTGCGGACTCGAAAGGCCAACATGGCCTGTTTACGCTCCGTAAATGGTTATATAATTATATGGAATTTCACCAGACTTTGGTGCTGGAAAGGTAAATGGTTACCTCTCAGTAAGGTTCTTGTCAACTTTCAGAGAGAGATTTGTTGTTCGCTGGACACACACAACTGATTCCTTGTAACCAACCACTTCAGTGTCTTGCCGAAGAAACTTGCCCCATCATGGTTTTTCAGATGATAACCTCGTTCTTTCAGATCATCACAGAGTTCCTTTCCCTTCTTTCAAGTGAAACATTATACAGCCAGCCATCTCCTCTTGTATGGATCACAAGGGCTTTGACCAGGCTGAACTAAGAACTCATAACCTGTCTTCAAAATGGGGGGTTTCCACAAGCTTGCCAGCTTGTCCTGATCCAGTCCCAGCTGCTGTTGCTGAACTGTAGAACCCAATTCTTAGAACAGAAAACTGCACTCTGACTGTGGCACCAGATCCAATCTTCTGAGTTTGGTCATCTGTTGCTTTCCAAAACAAGAATCCATTACTCCACAGCATGCCCAATTAATGCCTAATTGTGAAGTACTTATAGTCACTCTTCAAAGTTTTTGCAAAGGCGCTCGGAGCCTGGACTATCTGACTTGAGAAGAGCTTCAGCATTTTAAATGAGATCTGTTTTGAAGTGTTTGTGACCTACACTAAAAAAAATTTGCCACAATTTTTCTCCTTTAAAACATAATATAAAATATAACATAATCCGTCAGAGGCTGCATCAAGTAAGAAGTTTCAGTGCATTGTTCTTATGAATATGTCAATAAGCTCATTATCATTTTAAGCTTTTTAATCAATATCAAAAACATTGGGGAAAATTTCATCTTGTGCCAACCTGCATTCTGCATACGAAGTGCTCATCAGATCTTTAAAATTGGTGTATAGATTTGGTTGTCCAATCTGGGTCAGATTGCAGTAGTGGAATGGAATGCTGACTGACTACTACAAACACTTGAAACAAAGATTAGGGCTGTTTAACGTAAAAATTGAAGTCCTATGATAATTGTTAGTATTTGAAATTCAGGTAACAATGAATGAAACTGGTGCTGTTCTGTCCAGTTATACTAGCGATCCAGACAGCAGGCTTTAATGAAATATTGTATGTTTAAATCAAGCCATACAAATCTGTAAAATGAATTCATCTCAGGGTAACACCTGCTATATAACCTTGGAAATGATTTGACCTGCATAACTTAACCTGCCTTTCCATTTAAGCAATCATCTATGAGATTCCTTAGTCTTCCCAGATGCTCACTCATAAAGGTACATCTCTTGATATCAGCAGTTTATTGATCCCATTTCACTTAAAGTTTAAAGTCTCAAATCCAGCCAGCAAAAACCTGTAGGCAAATAAATTCTATGGCCATATTTGCTTTTGTAAGCATGAAATGTGTGTGTGTGTGTGTGTGTGTGTGTGTGTGTGTGTGTGTGTGTGTGTGTGTGTGTGTGTGTGTGTGTGTGTGTGTGTGTGTGTGTGTGTGTGTGTGTGTGTGTGTGTGTGTGTGTGTGTGTGTGTGTACATGCTCTGAGATTCTGATAGGTAGCAAATTCCTGTAATGCTCAAATAATGTTACTGTTACACATTCTGTTTTACAGCTTAGAAACTTGTAAATAACTTGTTGATTTGTTAATTATTTCCACTGCTTAGATGTGCATTCTGCTGACAATAAAGATAGTAATTTTCCTTTTGGAATAGTGAAGAAGTTTATTGACATTCTCCTGGTAAGTTTTGATGAATTAGTTAAATCAGAACTAATATTTTGTGGCATCTTTCTTGCAAATACTCACATAGAATCTCATTTGTCCAAGGTCTCTGTGTACTGACTGGAGGGCACAGCACAGGCTAGTGACAAAGGTCAGCAACATTAACTTATCACTGGACTGTTGCACACAGCAAATTTGTCTCATTGCTATTGCATTGAATTCCTGTGCCAATTGGCTATAATAAAAACTTTTGATGGAATGACCAAGCTTGGAAACTGTCAGATATTAGAACTGTCAGATATTTCCCAATTTAAAAAAAATACTTTCATTCGCAAGCTTTTAACCATTCTTTAAATTATAATTCTGATCAGATAGTTAAGAAGGCCAATGGGATGCTTGGCTTCATTTGTCAGGAGACTGAGTTCAAGAGTTGAGAGGTCATGTTGCAACTCTACAAATCTCTAGTGAGACCATACTTAGAGTTCTGGTCACCTCATTATAGGAAGGATGCAGAAGATATTGAGAGGGTGGTGAGATTTACCAGGATTGGAAAATAAGTCTTATGAGGCAAGGTTAGAGCTAATCTTTGGATTGAAGAAGGATGAGAGGTAACAAGACAAGAGAAGTCTACAAGATTCTAAGACCCTTTTCCCAGGGCAGGAGTAGCAAACAGCAGAGGATACCTGTATAAAATGAAGGGATGAAAGATTAGGAGAGACATCAGGGGTAAGTTGTGGATGCCTCAAATGCATTTCCAAGGATGGTGGTAAGGTTGAAACATTAGAAGCATTTGGGAGACACTTAGTCAGAAAAATAGAGGGCTATGAGGCAGGAAGGGCTTAGTATTTTTTTTTGGTAGGAATATTTATGTCAGCACAACATCGAGGGTCAAAGATCCTGTTCTGTGCTGTAATGTTCTATGAAAAAAAAGTCTTTTATCTGAATACTTTGGTTGAAGTCACTTTTCAACTATTTAGATTCTTTTTCTTCATAAGAGAGAGAGGAGATTGATGTAGATTAAAAGCAATGAATACTTATAAAGAAGACTACTGAAACTACGGGAACATTGTTGTGAATTTCACAACTAGTACAATATGGTTTAATTATTTCATCCCATGTTCAGTTTTGAAAATAAGATATATTTAATATCTATACTCCAGAGAAGGTGGTCCTATCTATTGATTACAGATTTGTGACTGAAGAGATTGTGAGTATTTTAGTGCAATGCATTCCTAAGGATGGAGAGTGGCTTATTATTCATTGTAGCAAAGATTTACTCATAAATCAAAAAGGCATGCCTATAATTAGCATTATAGCAATAATTCATCAATCAAAAACTCGTGAATTGTGGAATACCTGTATTCACTTAAGCCCAGATCATTAATGCCACAAATAGACAATTCAACACGTGAAACATTCATATATCTAATCCATTGCAAAGCCAAGCAATCACTGATTAATCACCTATGTGTCATGTTGGTGGGTGGGTGCTTCTTTGGAGTGGAGAGATTAGACATGGCTGTGTAAGGCAATTGCAAGTAGTTCTGGCACCATTTCTCCAGGATTGGCAGAAGGCAAATTCAGGACACTGTGAAATCAAAGGAAATTAAGAATGTCACTCCACAGCAATTTCTTAGTACGATAATTTTGTTGGATATTTTCATGAGGTCACTGACATTGAACTGTATTTTTCATTTTTACTTTCCTATTCCATTTATTGTCATGTAATAACATAAAAAGTGTAATATACATGAAATTTTCTTTTGCCTACTAGAAGGCAAAGAGTCATAATTAATGTTTCCCAGTGCCCCAACAGTAAGAGAAAGAGAAACAAAGGAGAGTCCATTTAGAGCCATTGAGTCTCCAGTGCACCTGCTGATCTGCAGTCTTACAGACCTGTCAATCCATCAGCAACCTGAGCTCCAAATCAAAACTTCTGATATCATCAGGATATTTTCAGTGAGCCTTTCTGACCCTCTTGGATTCTGGTTCTGACACCTGGTTCCCATGAACCCAGTATGGTATGTGGGGCCTTTGATCGCAAGTTGCCAGCACCCTATAGCTTATGTGGGTCCTTCAACCATAATGGTCAACTGCCCATATCTCAAGGGAGCCCTTCAGCCTCTGAACCCTCCACTGGTCTGCTGTAATAGTCACCATCCTCTTATGCTTCTCATTTTTAATGTAGGAGTGTTCTCCCTAATTCTGGGGCCCTGTGTCGGTCAGCTGCTCCTCTGACATCTACAAACCCTCGTGTTCTGCTGCCTAGCATAGGTGCCACCATCTTTGGCACAGATCACGCAGTTGCAGGATTTAAAACAACCATCATCGGCTCCTTTAACAGTCTCTTTAAAGCCTATATGGAGCCATCAGCATCAGGACTGGGCGGTAGGATCCTGCAAAGCAGAGTTATGTCTCCGTTGCCCACTCTCCCAGGAGCAGTGCCGCTGTTACAGCAGCTCTGGCTGTCCCCCCTTATTTTTAACACTAGTGAAACAATATTTACAAAACTATACAGAACTTTGCATGGATTTTTTTTCACATGGTATGTACACTACAGAGGAGTTTTTAACAATAGCATAATTTGTAAAATTAACTCAAATTGTACTGGAGCCTTTGCCAGGTATTTTTGGGGGTATGTGCATATTTCTCTCATTATCATTGAACCAAAGTATAAATATCTCCGATGCAGCAGTGTAAATCAATTGTGAGAAATTTGTGATTCCACTATTGTTCCCTCAAAGATGTCCGCGTGTCTGGGTGCACATGTCTTGTAACCAAATTAATGTGCACACAAAAGATTAGTTGTCTAAAATAACATAGCAATTAGTTATTGAAAATAATCTCTTAGCTATCTTTTAACAACAAACTGAACAAAGTAGTTCAAAGTATAGAATAAAATCTTAACTAAATATGCTACTTTGTAGAATCTAATCATATTTGTGTTATATTAAACCATGCTAATAGAGTTTTATTAGATGGGCTGTGCTAAAATGATCTTATGTGGTGACTCGCCCACACACAGGCGAACTGGCTCACAGAGTTGCGGGCAAGTCCATGGCAGATCTGACTGTGAGACATGCGGGTGTGAGCAAGCCCAAAGTCTGGTGGCTGATGTCATAAAGGTTCTGAGAGTCACAAGCATCATTGGGTTCTGAGTGATTTAAGCAAGTGTAAGTGTTCTATTAAAGGCGATTGGTTCAACTCACTTTTGACTCTCTGTGGTTCTTTCATTTGCTGTGTGCCTAGTGCAACGACCTTGGTGACCCCGATGGTCCAAACAGCATTTGGACCCAACGATGACTGACCCAAGCATGCAGAATGCAGTTTAATTGCAACTGCCCACTTTCTGGACCGCACGGCCACAGGTTTAGTTTGAATAGATCGAAGCCCAATTCCAGGTCAGGCAAATCGTCTTGGACACCACAAAGTACTACTATGTGGTCGATTCATTCAACCAAGAAACATCAGGCCCCATCATCAACTTCCTACATCAGCCACCAGTTGTGGACAGGTATAAAACAATCAAGGCACTCAAAATCCATACTTTTCACCCCTCCCGCATGCAGCGTGGTTGCTCCACATGGATGGCCTAGGCGACCACACGCCATCGGCCTTAAGGAATGAGATACTAGCACTAGCAGACAGCCATAAGCCACGTTAACAGTTCAAACAAGTCTTTCTCGAGCAGATGCCAAAAGAAATCTGACTTCTCATCACTGACGACAATTTCAATGACCCATGCAAAGTAGCGACCTGAACAGAAATCCTGTGGCACACCAAGCAACATGGAGGGGCCGACATCCACCAAGTTGCTCATATGCCCTAAGGCCCGGGCCTTCTCTATGCCACCAACAAAGCCAGTTATGCTTATGGCAGGGAGAAATCCAGTTTGGTTTCAGGAGCCCACTGTTGCCACCTACCCTGTTTTTTTTCGGGGTAAGACTGGGGCTGGCTGTCGCTAATGGCTATGGCAGCTGTGATAGCTTCCTTTACTTATGGGACCAACACTCCGGGGAAAAGTTCCTCATAGACATAAGGGCAGAGGTTACTGCCAACGGCAGCATCATTTGCACATATGGCAAGCGAACCACTCCACTACAGTTCGGATCCAGCCATTTCACCTTGTCATTTACACTGGCAGCAGTGTCGCAGCCTTTATTGCGTGCAGATTTCCTCCGGGCACACTGCCTCCTGGTGGACTTCAAGGGACGACACCTATTGAATGCCAAGACCTTCAGAACTTCTCGCTTGGCGAAGCCAAGTTACCAGCTCCACACCTAGATTCTGTGACTTTGTAAGGCAACAAATTTGCCAGAGTACGAGCAGAGTTCCCGACCATTATTACGCAGCAATTCTCCACAAATACCTTTAAGCATGGTGTACAGCACCACATTCCTATTCAAGGATCTCCGATACATGCCCGGGCACGCAGGCTCCCGCCCGACAAACACCTCGCCAAGGAAGAGCTCTGGAAAATGGAGAAGATACGAATTGTCTGGTGCTCAGACAGCCCGTGAGCCTCTCTGCTGCCCTTTGGCTGGAGGATGGAAGCCATATGGAAAATACAGAAAGCTCAATGATGAGCCTCAATGAAGGCTCCTGGCCGACCCCCTACCCAGTGACCCACATTCAGGACTTTACGGCCAATTTGCATGGGCACGCAACTTCTCCAAGGTCGACCTGGTCCACAGGTATCACCAGATTCCCGTCCACCCCAGCGACGTGCACAAGATGGCCCTCATCACCCTGTTTGGCCTATTTGAGTTCCTGTGGATGCCGTTGTGTTGTGAATGAGGAAACAGATTTGGTAGGTCTCAAAGGCAAGGACTCTGAACACAATTTTGATGTAGGGAAGGATTTTATTTACAGAAGGCAAGTGTGGGAAAATGGCAACTGATGCAGAGCGCGCGCGTGCGCGCGCGCACACACACACACACACACACACACACACACACACACACACACACACACACACACACACACACACACACACACACACACACACACACACACACAATGAACTGATACATACAATGATCAGGGAAAAATCACTATGATGCCCCAGCACCCCTCGACTCAGTGCAGGCACGGCTCTGTGCTACAAGGGACACTAATTAAATACTCCCAACCCTTTTAACAGTGCCCATCTTCTCCTGCACCCTTCTAAATTTCTAGGCATGGAGTGAAGCAGAGTGGGTCCCAAGCTGGCAAAGAGAGAGAACAAAGAGAACATGGCACCTTTATAGTGCTGGAGGTTCCAGCCCAGATCATTTACTGGGGACCAATAGCTCAGTAGCAGGAGGGTTAATCTAATTACAACAGCCAAAGACCCAAGGCAGGCTGGAGAGTGCAGTCCAGATCATTTACATGTGGTTAACAGCAAGGTGTGCACTAATGGGTGGGGTGGAACCAAAATTTGATTGGCAGTTGGTGTCTCCTCTGACTAGGTAGGGGGCTGTGCTGTCCAATGACAGCCACAACCCTTCCCAATACACTTTGGGACTCCAGAATGCAGCACAGATGTTCCAGCGGCTCATGAACTTGGTGAGGCATGGCTTGGATTTTATCTTCATCAACTTAAATAATATCCTGATTGCCAGCTGCTCACCAAGAGCACTTGACACACCTATGCCAACTCTTCTGCAACCTGAGTGAATACGGTCTGGCCATCAACCCTGTGAAGTGCCAATTTGGGCCATCGGCCATTGATTTCTTTGGGCACCGCATCAACCAGCATGGAGCATGTCTTTTGCCAACAAAAGTCGAGGCTATACGCCAGTTTTCCAGGCCCAGTACAGTCAAAGGTCTACAGGAGTTCATGGGTATGATCAACTTTTACTACCAATTCACACAGTGGATGTGCCCACAGCCCTCATGGTTTACACTTCCAACTCAGCGTTTGGCAGCGTGGGTCAGTGGAAACCACTCGTGTTCTTCAGCCAGCACCTGCGACCCCTGGAGCTGAAATAGAGCACCTTCGACAGGAAGCTGCTAGTCCTCTACCTCATCATCCAGCACTTTCAGTATTCCTTGGAAAGGCAGGAGTTCACAGTCTTCATGGACTACAAACCCCTCACCATCACATTCGCCAAAGTGTCTGATCCATGGTTGGCATGGAAGCAACACCACCTGTCATACATCTCGGAGTATACCACCACTGTCAAACATATTTCCGGGAAAAACAACATCATGGCCAATGCACTGTCTTGTACCTCCATCCACTCGGTGCACTCCCTGTCCCAAGGTTTTGACTACGCGGCAGCTGGACAAAGAAATGCCGGCCTACTGCTCCCCAGTCTCAGGCCTGCATCTTGAGGACATCTTCATAGGCCCAACAGGCAGCAAGTTCCTCAGTGATGTGTCCACTAGCCAAACCTGGACCATCATTCCAGCCGCTTGGAGGAGTCGCATTTTCGACACCCGACATGGTTGACCCATTCGGGCAGCTATCCAACTGATGGTGGATAGATTTGCTTGGAACAGCCTACACAAGTAGCTCAGGCATGGTGTCCGGGACATTCATACACTGCCAGACCTCCAAAAATCTAAGCCATGTGAAGGACCCCCTTCAACACTTCCAGCCAATACACAGGAGGCTTGAGCATGTCCATATGGACATCGTTGGTCTGCTGCCAGTCTCCCAGGGGGGCAAGGCACCTGTTCACCATGGTGAACAGGTTCACCAGGTTCACAGAGTCCTGCACCAGAGCCTTCATTGCAAGCTGGGTTGCATGTTTTGGCCTGCCTGCCAACATCACCTCAGACAGGAGGTTGCAGTTCACATCCAGCCTATGGTTGGAGCTGTCACAGCTTCTTGGGACCCAGCTGCACCACACTATGGCCTACCATCGAAAATCCAAGGGCCTGGTAGAGCATTTCCACTGGCATCTGAAGTTAGCCCTGATGCACACCTCCGAGGCCCAGATTGGGTGGATGAGCTCCCATGGGTGCTTCTTGGCAACTGCAAGCCTCCCAAAGAAGACATCCATGTCTTCGGCAGAGTTGGTATACGGCGCCCCAATGACGTTTCCAGGCGAGTTTGTGCCAGTGGCCGTTGTCACAGAGGAGACACCCACAGCAGTGCTCACAATACTCCAAGAGAAGGTAGAAACACTAATTCCTGTCCCAACCTCATGCCATGGCCTGACATCTTCCTTTGTCCCCAAGGACCTCCGGGATTGCAACTATGTCTTTGTCCATAGAGGCATGCACCAGACTCCACTCCAGTGGCTGTATGAGGTGCGCCAGATCAGAATTATGTGCGTCCTTGATGTGAGTGGCCATAAGAAGACCTTCACAATTGACCGCCTCAAGCCAGTGCACCTAGATCTAGAACAGCCTGTGACTGTGCCACTCCCATGCAAATGGACTAAAAAGGTGATGGTTGTGGACTCCACACCTCCTAACATTGGTTCTGGTGTAGGGTGGGCGGGGTGGGGGGGGGTGGTCATCTCCCAGCTCGCTCACAGAACAGGTGAATGGAGTCGCAGGCGAGTCCACAGCTGATCTGACTGTGAGAGCTCTGGGTCCAGGGTAAGCCCAAAACTTGGCGGCTGATGTCATAAAGGTCCCGGGAGTTACAAGCGTCATCAGGTTCCAAGGGATTTAAATGTGTGCAAGAGTTCTATTAAAGTAAGTTGGTTCAATTCACCTTGTGAATTTTGCAACTAGGAAAAATAAGTCCATAGATCTTGGGTTATCTTGCATTAAAATTAGAAATTAGTTGGTCCAGGAAAGTTTTGAACTTCATTGGGAGTAAAATCATTACCTTTTGCAAAATACAGTGATCAGTGACAGGAAAGGACGATCCCAGCATTGCCACTCATTATTTCAATTACATCACTGGACTCCATAACAGTTCTTATACAGAAGCCAATAAAAGCCAAAAAATAGTTTGGTACAATTACTGGGAGTGTATGTACTGAAAATGTGCCATCTTCTTCCAGGGTCACAATGTCATTATTTCCTTACAGATATCATGTGAAATGAGTCAGGTGTATAAACGCATGAATTCCAAATCTTTGTGGTGGTTATGCACAGTAATTGCATGAACTTTCAGGAGAGAGGAGAGGAGCTCCAACTAACCTGTGAGACTTAGACTGTAACAAATAGTCCATCCATCCATCCATCCATCCCTACGCAAGCAAAGATAAACATGGTGCCTTGTAGCTTTTCAGCTTTAGGTACCATGTGCCGGGGCAAGGACTTGGAGGCGAGTGCTTACCCAGGACAAATGCCTCCCTCTGGGTCCCAAGCCACTAAGCCTGGTGGAGTGTGATTCACGACAGCCAGAGTGACGTTGGATTGCCCCGCAGTGGTCTGTTTTAAGACCATACTTGCTGGCCATTGTCCTTATGGATTCTTCGCCCACCGAGTTTGCTGCTGCAGACTGCTAGGGAAACTGTTTCCCGTGCTCTGTCACAGCTGCCAGCCCCTGCTGCCAGACTGACATGTGCTATTTGCCCATAGCTGGGGCCCTTTCCAGGTACTGACAGCTGGGCGAGCTGAGCCCGGGGATTTGAAGTCAGAGTTGCCTTCTCCTCGCCTTTGCCAAAAGAGGCAAAATCTGTAAGGCAGCAGGTGATTTGAATTCAGAGTCTCTTAGCTTTTGCCTAAAGAGCCTTTGCCCACAAGGATCCAAAACAGGTCTTCCAGAATGCCCCAGTGCAGCTGCAGGATGCTGATGACTCCCGGTGTTGATCCAGTCTGGGTTGGCCAGGCTGGCGATGGCGAAGATGTCACTGGGCTGTCGGGGCCAGGCAAGGGCGACTTACTTAGAATGAGCTCTTAAAACAGAAGTTCACATTGGGAAACGTAGTTTTAAGTAGTGATCTGGAATAGACCAGCCTAGTGCTGGGAATGACATTATTAGATATGCTGCCTTTGGCAATGGACATTGGGACAGCACGTTAAAGTGGTTTAAGCTTTCCCTTAGAAAGTAAAAGGTTTGGAATATTGGAGACATGCGGTCCAATGGAGAAGTCACCATAATCATCTTCATTCATCTTGGTAATGCAGATAAGATTGGTTTCTATAAGGATGATTTAGAATATCTGTGTTCTTTGGTAACCTTGTGGTAAGCAACTGAATAGAGTCATAAATCTGTGTCTGTTTACATGACTGTTTACATTGAATGCCTCTTCTGACTGTTTCAGAAGCTTCAGAAAACAATTGTGACAATACAAAGATCAATTAATCACTTACATTGTACTTGACAAAGTAATAGTCGGAACAGCAATATATTTCATCCTTTCGTAGATTAAAAAAATCCTACAATTTATTTTACTCCATTTAATGTTGTTGAACAGCTATTGACATGTCTGCTACAAGAGCTAACACCTTCCATGCATTGGCACATAGATACATGTTACTGAATTTTCACTCTGCATGTTATCACAATCACCTTTTGTGATTGACTTTGCATTTTGATTCAATTGTGTGCATCATGCATCAAGCAATTGAATTTTTAGCTGTCTAATTAGCAGTTGTGAAATATACAAGGGCAACTGATGACTATATTTTGTGTTTAGATTTTAGCTATTTACATTCTTTCAAGTAAACATTGATCTTCTAGCAAATTGTACTCTGGTGCATTGATACTTAATTTGATTCAAACAGACTTGTGCAATAAGGTGCAGTAGCCAATTTGCATAGTTACCAGTTAGCACAGGTTTAGAGTCCAACTGCAGCCTTTCTTTTGATAGTACAGGTACACAATCCTTTATCCAGACATCTAAAATCTGGAAAGATCCAAAAACCAACATTTTTTTTCCTGGTCCTGGTACAGCAGAGGGAGGGAGAGAGAGAGAGAGAGAGAGAGAGAGAGAGAGAGAGAGAGAGAGATACACAAGCGTGACTTGGTTGGGTGGGGGCGGGGAGAAGAGATGGCAGCGCGACTTGGGTGGGCGAGGGGGGAGAGAGAAGGCAGCATGTCGGGCAGCTGAGGGGGAGAGAGATGGTAGCGTGACTCAGGTGGGTGAGGGGGAGAGATGGCAGTGTGAGTCAGGTGGGCGAAGGGGAGAGAGACGCCAGTGCGACTGGAAGGGGGTGGATACGGCAGCACAATTCGGTTGGGCTTAAATCTGGGGCAGCTGGCTTTTGTTCTGAAATCCGGAAAAATATGAAATTCGGAACACTGTCCCCCGAGGGTTCCGGATAAAGGATTGTGTACCTGTATTCTCAATCAAGTGTGACAAGTGTTCAAGTGAGACAAAAGAAGAGAAAACCATAAAAAGCCAATTTTAAATCCATTCACTAATTTCTCAATCGGGATGATGATTTCTAAAATGCTTTAAAAAATAATTTAGACATACAGCATGGTAACAGGCCCTTCCGGCTCAGGAGCCCATACCACCCAAATATCCCAATTAACCTACAACCCCCATACATTTTGAAAGGCGGGAGGAAACTGGACCACCCGGAGGAATCTCACGCAGACGTGGGGAGAACATATAAACTCCTTACAAATCAAGTCACCTTTGTATATCATTCATACCATGCTCACATGATAAAGATGAGATAGCATTTCTCCAGGACCATGGAACATATTTACGTAAATATAAATTAGAATATAAGTTAAACACATTGAAATATTAAGATGTATACAGTAAACTTCATGGTACATTATCCACATACGTTCTGGGAATTCTGGAGCCTGATAGCTTGGGGTAAAAATCTTGCCCAATTTGGACCTAAGGGTCCAAATGCTATAGTACCTCCTACCGGATGGCAGAATGGAGAAGAGTTTAACCCCCCCACCAGGCCTTCCTGAAGTCAACAACCATCTCTCGTTATGTTAAAGTTCAGATACAGGTTGTTGGCTCTGCACCAGTCTGTTAGTGACTGCATCTCATCTCTGTACGCTGACTCATCATTAGCTGTGTTTAACTGCACAGTTGTGGGTCAGCAGAATGAACAGCAGTGCACTAAGCACACAGCCCTGGTGGTGGGGGGTGGGAATCGTGCTCCATGTGATGGTCATGGAAGTGCTGTTACTAAACTGGACTGCTTGAGGTCAAGAATCCAATTGCACAGGGAGGTGTTTAGACCCAGCAGGCTCAACTTTCTTATCAGGTACTGAGGTATGATTGTGTTGAATGCCAATAACCAGGATTCGAACATACGAGTCCTTATTTCAAGGTGGGTGAGGGCTAGGTGGAGGTGGTGATGGCATCATCCATAGATGGATCTGGATGTGAACTGCAGGGTTTACAGACACCGCTGGTTTATAGACATCGCTGGATTCAAACCCAGGTCGCTGGCTCTGTAATAGCATTGTGTTAACTGCCACACTAATCATGCCATCCCATTTATAGAAATATTTATAAGAACAAAACTATTTATTTTCTCATGACACTGGCTAAACATCAACTACTTGCTGGAAGGCTATTACAAGAGAAGAAGAATGAAGCAAACTTTATTCCAAGTTGAATAAAATCATAACTGTTCTCTTTTTAATCATGTATTAACATAAAATAGGTATCATTGCTGAAGCAAAAGTTTAACACCTAGCTTTAATGTTCAGAATAAAATATTTATAAGCCCTTTCTTCACAACGGAAGTCCTCTTGGCAAAGACTATGTTGATAGTTGGGACTTGAGCTAATAATATGAAGAAATAGCAATAAAATGATGAATATATTGGTGTTCTTTGATGATGTAACCAGTATAATAGATAAAAGGATGGAGTAGATTTTGATTTACAGAGAATCTACAAGGAGACAGGGAAACAAGGATGGAGCACATGGAATTGGGGGTAATGCAGTGATATGGATTGAGAATTAATGAGGTAATGAAAAGCAGAGTGGGAGAAAACAGTTTTCTCTCAGATTGGCAGGCTGTGACTATTGGGATACAACAAGGATTCTACATGCACCTCAACTGTTCCAAACATATATCAAAGATTAGGTTGGTGAAACAAAAAATTGAATTTCCAAGTTTGTTGAAGATACAGAAAAAAGGTGGGTATAATCAGAAAGGTTGGTTTTATTACAAGAGGAATTGAGTGGGTTTGCAAATTTGGTGGGTTTGCAGAGAGAGGAGCCTGGACACAAGTGTTACAATCACATGTAACTTTAATTAACACACAGGAGACAAGCAGGGGAGAACATCAAACATACCCCGGGTACTCCCCTGTGCATTCGGAATGTGAATGACAAAAGATGAGGTCGAATGACCAATTAAGACATTTTCACGGCAACAGTTGTCATATGTCTGCTTGAAAGTTCTGTGCATAAGAGACAACTGTTCCTTGCTGGTTAAACAGGACAGTGTGGTAGCTGAAATCAGTGATGGGATCACAGTAGTCTGTTTCCATTGAGAAGAGAAACAGCTTGAAGGGTAGTCATCTCCTGTGGGCTGGGGGAGTAGTTGTGAGAGCTCAAAAGAGAGATTAGTCAGGGCCCACCTGAGGTGGGGATGACCAGAGGGGAGGTTGATCCAGGTCAGAGTGAGTAGTGCATAGGAAGCTCCACACCAACGAGACTTACCCCAGCAATGCTCTCTCCAGAGAGCATACATGTCTCTGCGAGTCACCAGCAGGGTGACCTCACCGAACTTTGCATCAGCGCAGCAAACTTGAGTGGGTGCTCCCTGCTCCATGTATTCCAATCCCTCTAGGAAGGGAATGGCTTCCTGGACTGTTTTCTTGGTTGTCAGTCCCATGAGGGGCAAGACCACCCCTCTATGGTTGGTACATTTGGTGTTGACTAAATAGCCTGCCAAGGCACCAGTCATCTTCGTGCTCCTTGGGAAGTAGTGCTTGCGGGCGTCCCCGTATATACCCACAATCAGTGCCCACTCCCTAACAACCCATGTCCCCTCTCCAATGGTGTGCTACTATAGCTGTCCATGTAGGGAACCTGGCCTGGACTGCAGACACCACCTGTTCCCAAAGAGTGGTCCCATCATCAACCCCTTCTGGTGGCACTTGCAAGGTGTTGTGTCTCTATATTACTTGGGAGGCTTCTTAAATAACTCAGAGGTGCAAGATTCAAATAACAAAAGAAATTTTACTTACAGATGCCTTCCACAATCTCAGGAAACTGTTCACACATACACATAAGTCCCACTGTGGTGCACGGCAGTTACTACAGTGAGAAGGGTGTATTCTTACATGATTACAAAATAGTTCACATTACCCTGACTATATAACATCCTTTCCTTCTCAAGATACAGAAAAAATTACTGTTCTTTATCACTTTCTTTCCAGTGCAACTTAAGTAACTGAACTTGCACACTAGTTTATTTACACAACTATTTTTAAATAGTTCTTATTGTTATCGCACTGGCTGCAGTATGTTGCTTCATCATCTTATGGATTTGACTGCGACCGTTGGGCTCTGTGTTGCTGGTACATATGTAGGTGATGTAGCTTGTTGAGCTTCACCTGACATCTGCTGTGTTGATGTTTCAGTATGAGTGGTTGTGGTCTCTTCACTTGATACCTCACTTGATATGGGTGTTGCAGGGTTTTCTGGTATTAAACCTTTTTGCTTCATCACATCTTGTGTCAACCAGATGTGAATTCTGTTCTTCCTCAGCTGATTGCCAGACAATGTATGGTCTTGGTGTCTCAGTTTTTCTGATGACCTTTGCTGGGGTCCATGATTTCAATATCGGCTCTTGAATATGCACGTGTATATTCTGAAGAGTTCTGGCAATGTTGGTGTCTGTTTGTTATAATGCTGGTGTTCTTCTTCTTGCGTGTCAGCCAGTCTTCTTCTAGTTTCCTCCTGGTCTTCTCGAGGGTATATTTTGCTTGGCAGAGTTGATTTATATCTCCTGCCATTTAGAAGTTTTGCCGGGGACTTCATGTCAGCCCTTAAAGGTGCTGCTCGTAATGATAGAAGATCTAGATATGGGTCTTCCTTTGTTTCATGACTCTTAACTAGTGTGTGTTTCACAGTTTGCTCTTGTCTTTCAATTAACCCATGACCTTTTGGGTAGTATGTGGATGATGTAGTGATAATAAACCCATACTCTCCAGCCAGCTTTCTGAATTCTTGTGACATGAACTGTGTTCCATTGTCAAATATTCCTTGCTCGGGTATTCTTTGTTCAGCAAGGAGTGCTCTCATTTCTGAGGTGATAGTTGACACTCTCAGAACATTCACCCTTTTGATGAATTGAAACTTAGAGTAGTAACAGGCTACTATTAAATGCCAGTCTTGATTCTTGATGAACAAATCTGCTCCCACTGTGTGTCATGGACTGGCAGGTACTTCTGTGGAAATCATTTCCTCTTTATGTTGTGTGTTTCTGTACTTTTGGCATACTTTCTTCATCTGTATCTCATAATTGACAGAGATCAACTGTAACTCCTAGCAGCTATCCAGACCTAGAATTGCTGGTCTGTCTGCATCTACCACATAGAATGTACAGAGGATGTTCTTTCCCTTATTGCAGCCATTGATCTTAGCTCTCCCTAGCTGCTTGATCATGGGTCCACGATAGGCCGTTAATGTGACATTTGCTATTTCCAACACAGCCTCTTTTGGATATCTTTTTATTTTGTTCTCTGGGAATATCTAATAGTAGAGACTGAGTGGAAGGACGTTGCTTTGTGATCCAGTATCCAGCTTCACCTTTAGGTTAAATATCGTAGGCTTGTTCTGGATTGTCCTCTGTATTTGGATCCTCGTGTGCAACTCGCTTCCTTCTTTCACCTCACCTGACATCTCGTGAAAGTGTATGGATTCTATGTCCAGTATCTGGGTGTCGGGGTCCTCATTGTTGTTTCCTTTTATGTGGTGGATCTTCTTCTTGTCTTTTCTCTTCACTGGTATTTCTGTTTTCTTCATATCAGACTGGCACATCTTCGCCCAATGCTTTGTTTTACCACAAGACCATATGTAGGGTATTTATTATGGTCATCATCTGCTGCATTTCCTACAGATCTTGGGAGTTGACACTTTTCTGATTGTGTTCTTTATAGCATTAAACCTTCCTTCTCTTTGCTGTGGGTGGGTTTGCATAGATATGGATTTCATTTGCATCCTTGTAGCTTTGAAGGCTCTGGCCATGTCTATACCTTTGGCCATCCCTGTAAGTGACTTTTGCACTTCGGGATGGGCACTTCCCCATATTAGTTGATCAAATAATCTTTCCTCTATATCCTTAAATCTGCATTTTGCAGCAACAATTTTTAGTTTAATGAGGAAGTTATCAACAGTTTCATCAGTCTTGCATTAAGCCTTGAAATTCATAATGTTCAATTCTATGATTAGACCTGGATTTAAGGTGAGAAGCAAACTTTGCAAATATCTGCTCTGGGTCATTTTTTTCCACCTCTGTAACCTCCCAGCTATTAAATAAGTCAAGGCCTCGCTCCCCTGTCCAGAGAAGTATATAACTGACCTTCTCCTCTGCTGTTGCATTTTTAAAATTGCTCTTGAATGCTAAATTGCACTTCAGACGGTGGGGGCCACTCGAGTGAGGAGCATGGAGTCTCCTGGGAGTTAGCCTCGATGGTCCTAGATCAGGACAGACCTCATCAGCTCAGCAACTCCAGAGTGACTGTGAAGGTAAATGGACATTCCACTAAATGCCAAATCGACACGGGTTTTACTGAAAGATTTATAGACTCATGGACCGCAAAAACACAACCGGAAGATGTATCCTTCTAATTACTGCATATTTCTCACGTCTCATTCGCATTCTATGGATGTACAACAACATTGTATAGTACATCTGATGTTTGAAGGGGGAGAGTTCTGTATACACTTGATGAACTGTCTGCTCCAGTGTTGTTTGGTCTCAGCTTCCTGTATCACCTTAAAAGTGTGACCTTGGAGTATTCTGGTCCCCTTCCCCCTGTAATGGTTTGGAATGGAGGACCCTAAAATCAGAACCCACATGCAGTCTCTCCACACTGAATATCGATCCCTCCCCCTCCCTTCCTCTCTTACCAAATCTGTCCTGAGACTGCAAACCCATTGCTACCTGCCTACCTGGTTGAGGGTAGTGGCAAGGGCTACGTCCAAAGCATCACTTTCCATTTGGAAAGGTACATTTTTGCCCACTGCGTGCATGCCACCTTTCACAATATGGTTCTGGAGGTAGTTAAAAATGGTTGAGCTTCAGCTGAGAGGAGGAAATTCGTGAGAAATATGCAGTAATTAGAAGGATACATCTTCCGGAGGTACAGTACAACAGACCGAGATTTTATGAACTCTGAGGCACAACGTCTGCTTGATGAAGGTATCATCAAACCTAGCACCAGCACAAGTGGTAGTGGTAAAAGGGGAAAACAAGTCCAAGCTAGTAAATGATTATAGCCAAATTATTAATTGGTACATACATTCATTGGACATGGTGAATAATATTGCACAGTATCGGGTCTATTCGACCATCAACCTGTAAACTGCCTATCACCAGCTACCAACCCGTTCCGAGGACCGTCCATATATGGCATTTGAAGTTAGTGATCATCTCTATCAATTCTAGAGGGTCATTTTCGGTATCACTAATGGGATTTCTATTTTCAACAGGCAGATGGACAGAATGGTGGACGAGTAATGGTTGAAGGTTACCTTCCCCAACCTCGATAACGTCACCATCTGTGGCCACACCTTGGAAGACCATGACACCAACCTCCAGAGTTTTCTCCACGCACCAAAAGCCCTGCACCTCACTTATAACTTTAACGAGTGGATATTCAGGACTAAACGTCTGGCTATCCTTGGCTATGTGGTGGACAATGGCATCATTGGCCCTGATCCCAATAGGATGCACCCCCTGTTAGAGCTCCTCATCCCTGGAACCACAAAGACTTTGAGGAGATGCCTGGGGATTTTCTCATATTACTCCCAGTGGACCCCTCAATATGCTGATAAGGTCATTCTCTCTTAAAAGCCACGAATTTCCTCCTCTCAGCTGAAGCTCAACCACTTTTAACTACCTCCAGAACCATATTGTGAAAGGTGGCATGCACGCAGTGGGCAAAAATGTACCTTTCCAAATGGAAAGTGATGCTTTGGACGTAGCCCTTGCCACTACCCTCAACCAGGTAGGCCGGTCGGTTACATTTTATCACGGACATTACAGGACCACGAGCTTTGGAACCCATCTATGGAAAAGGAGGCTCAAGCCATTGTAGAAGCCATAAGGCACTGGAGACACTACCTGGCTGGTAGAAGATGTATGCTACTCATTGACCAACACTCAGTTGAATTCATGTTCAATAATGTCAAGAGGGGAAAAATCAAGAATGACAAAATTGATATGTGGAGGATCGAGCTCTCCACCTACAATTATGACATTGCCTATCAGCCAGGAGCCCTTAATGGCCCTTCAGATGCTTTATCCGGAGGAAGCCGTCCCTCTGCACACATTGGCCAACTATGGTCTCTACATAATGAGCTCTGCCATCCAGGGATCACCCACATGGCTCATTATTTTAAAGCGTGCAATCTGCCCTACTCCATGTCAGGGAAATCATCAGGTCTTGCCGGGTCTGCATGGAGTGAAAGCTGCACTTCCACCGCCCTGCAAATACGCACCTGATCAAGTCATCCAGGACCTTAAAAAGGCTCAGTGTCGATTTTAAGGGACCTCTCCCCTCCACGAATGGGAACACCTTCTTCCTCTCAATCATTGACGAGTACTCCCATTTCCCGTTTGCCATTCTATGTCCAGACATGTCCACTCCATCAGTCACAAAGGCCCTAGACTCCATTTTCGTCCTGTTTGGGTATCTCAGCTGCATTCATAGCGACCAGGGCTCAGCCTTTATGAGTAATGAACTACGTCAGAACCTGTTAGTGAGGGGCATCATGTCCAGTAGGTCCACCAGCTACAACCCCCATAGGAATGGGCAGGTTAAAAAGGAGAATGCCAGGGTCATGTCAAACTGGCCCTGAAGTTAAAAGGCCTTCCAGACTCATGCTGGAAGGAAGTCTTCCCTATGACGCTCCATTCTATCCACTCGCTACTATGTGCCACGACTAATGCTACCCCTCACGAGCTCCTATGCACTTTCGAGAGAAGGTTGGCATCGGGAACTGCACTCCCAATCTGGCTCACCACTCCTGGTCCAGGAAGCACGTGAGGAGAAGCAAGACCGACCTACTGGTGGAAAGGGTAAAACTGCTCCACGCCAATCCCACATACACTATGTGCAGTACCTGGATGGCAGGGAGGACACCTTCTCCATCAGGGACCTGGCACTCACCGGAACAGTTGCCTCAAGTGCCCTGCAAGCTATGGAGCTCATTCTCGCCACCCCCAGTCAGGCCTCTGGGGATCCAGTTAAGGAGGAAAGTGAATCCCCCTCCACCTCTGAGCCAGATACCAAGCCTGCCTCTCCTCCCTCACAAGGGGACCAGGAGACTCAAGGAGTCCATGACCCCCAGTGCTAAGGCGCTCCACCAGGATCTCCGCTTAAATCTATAAATTTGTAAATAACTGTATATTTTTTTCTGAACCCATGTTCTCTGTCTTCATTCACAGACCTTAAATTGTACAAGAAGGGCTGAATGCAGTGAACTGGGATTCACTGGTAGTGTGTTGTGCTGTTGGCTGGCCCTTCCCCCATCTGCTCACTTATAACCCTGGTTTCCTGCCTAAACCCAGAACCCTTCTTAAGACTACTGTGAGACCCTACCCTTAGTTATAAGCTCATAAAAACATTTGTTCCCCCTCTAGTCATGAGAGCTTTTATTCACACTACAGTGGCCATCTGAGATCCCCCCATCTTCGGCTACCTCCCTGTTTTGGAGCATTGGTGGGTTCCCCTCATGGCAGGTCTGGGACCGCATGGTCATTGGTCGGGCTTGCAAAAACTTGGGCACGAGTGGATACCCATCCCACAACCACATGTCAATCACTTCCCCCCCAGTAGACAATGGCTCGGAATTTTCCTGGGTCAAGCAGTGAGTCAGAACAGCGAGCTGCTTTCAGCTGCTATGTTTCAATCGACTTGGAAGCTGCCTCTATGACTTTAATTTCTAGATTGGTCACTCACATTTGGGCAATCTGCATTTCCTCCTGTAGTGCACAGCATTGATGCTGCAGGAATTCTATCTCCCTATTTTTCTGGGCGCCCTGATTACTTAACTCAGATATCATACCTCACTGGTGCCTGTAGGGGTATCAATAACCATAGGGCTCTCCCACAACTCTTCCTGGCCTCAAGAACCCCTGGTTCCTCTAGAAGAGAGATCATGTGGTGCTGAATCTTTGTTCAGTGAGGGTCCAGTCTGTCGACCTGCATGGCATGGCTTACTAGCCATGCTGCTAAATGGCTGTACCCCTGTTGGTTGTCATCCACCTGGGGCTTTTATATTCCGTCCCCATGGTTCCTTTCCTATCTGTGGGTTGTATCCTGCTGCCCATGCAGGTGAGCATGCAATCACACATGCATCCAACAGGAAATGCACACACACAACTTGTTTGTACGATCTCCCACATGGTTAGTACTCCACGTGTGTCCAGCCGAAACTCTTTGAACCCTGCTCGCAGCACCAATTGTCATGTTAGGAAGAGTATCAGGTTCGGTGGGTTTACGGAGGGATGAGTCTGGACACAAATGTTACAATTACATGTAACTTTTAGTAACACAAAGGAGACAAACAGTAATCAAAAGAAGAATCAGAATTTATTGTCATGAACCAGTCATGAAATTCAGTATTTTGTGGCAGCATCTCAGTGCAAATATTTATATTATGAACCATCTTACAGCACTTATAAAGAAAAAGAAAAATAGTAGTGCATGTAAATTAAGGCAGTGTCCTTGGTTTGTTGATTATTGAGCTGTCTTTGTGCCACTGAGTGCTCATCTTTAGGCTCCTGTACCTTTTTCCTGATGGTAGCAGAGTGAAGAGGATGTAGCCTGGGTGGTGGGGGTCCTTGAGGATAGAGACTGCTTTTTTTTTAAGACACTGCTTCATGTAGATGTTCTTGATGGAGTGAAGTCTTGTGCCTGTGACGTCGCCGGCCAAGTTAACAACCTTCCAGATTTTTTTCTTGTCCTGAGATTTGGCACCTCCATACCAGACAGTGATTCAACCAGCCAGAATGGTATGGTACACGGGACACCTGTAGAAGTTTTCAAGAGTTGCATTATGAGGAAGCCACAGCTTATTTGTAACATATTTTAGAGACACTATCAATGTCAGAATCTTGAGCAAATAAACAATCAGCTGGAGGAACTCAGAGGGTCAAGTGGCATCAATGTGGGGGGGGGGAAATGAAGGGGATTGTCGGCATTCTTTTAATCAAGAGCCCCTTCAAACTGCAAGTTATTGGAGTTAATTTTCTGTGATGTGATTGCCAGGGGCGGTTGCTTGCATGTTCGTTTGTGGAAGGGGAGGTTGGAGTGGAGCAATCAAATGTGGGAGTAAGTGGTCCCTTCAAAAGTATCTGTCCTGAGTGGTCAATATATCAGGACTATCTGAACTGAGGCTAGAAAATCATGCAGGCATGTACACTGTTCTCAAAATATGGGCATTGTTAGCCAGATAGAATTGGTTTTAGCCTGGGATGAATATAGTAAGTTTCTGCTCAGTGCTTCAAGATTGAAATCCATTGCATTCTGTTCCTTAGATCCAAACAAAAAGATGATTGACTTTCCCTTTCGCCTGGTACCTGTTGACTTCTCCCAACAATAAGTGATTAATTTTCTTTTGCTAGTTGACGGGACATAAATTTATGTTGTAAGTTTATAAGTTTATAATTTATAAGTTTATGTTGTGTTCACTTGGGTCACATCTCTGGTGAAAGGAGCATTAAACGCCAGAGGTCAGTTTTGTTCACACGTCCTCCTGAGAGAACTGATTTCCAATCATGTCTGAATTTTAGCTTGGTGCAGATTTTTACATTCCCTAACAATGGAATTCAACAGAGTTTAACATCTCTGCACATCCAACATTTAATGGGGGCTAAACATGGTGCCCAGACAGTTTGGAGACAATTAAATGGAAGATGTTGGATTATGTACAGACCTACCCACACTCCATTACAATTTATTCTCTAGCTGAAATGCTAACTGGTCACAGGTCAAGGATACCGCTGAGCTTGGTACAATCCAACTTGGAGAAACAAAAGGAACCAGAAAGTGTGGCACAAATGTGCAACCTAGGAGAAAGGGTTGCAAGTTTGGAATTTTTTTAATTACCAGGGTATAAATGATTGTCAATATCGAGCCACAAGGGAGTTTGCAGAAGCATGGGGACTCAGGACCTCTCTAGTCAAGATGGCTGACAAATGACAAAGCGTGCAGTTTGATTGAATGATGAAGTTTCTGTTCCGCTATAGCACTCCCTATGCCATAAGTGCTCTATGATGAGTAATGGATTACTTAAGATGAAATGTGAGAAAAATTGTCATTGGGCCATTTCCTTTGGAGTTATGAAACCGTAAACATAACGAGTCAATTGGGTACGATTAAAGCAGTGGTTTTCAAACTGTTTCTTTCCACTCACATACGACCTTAAGTAATCTCTTATTAATCACAGAGCATCTATGGCATAGGGATTAATTAAGGTGGTATATGAGTGAAAAAAAATTTGAAAACCACTGCTCTAAGGAATGGTGTTTCTAGAATAGGATGTGAAGAATAAGCCTCGGGTCAAGACAGGATTGATACTATGACGCAGCCATTGGTGGACTGAAGACGCGAGAAACATGAAATAGAGTAGAAAACCTTCAGCCAGAATTTTTGAACAATCTCAATTTGTAAATAACTTGATAATGTGTGTTTAAAAATGACATTCAATTAAACAGGTTATATTTATAGGGAGTAATAGTTCAATCAGTATTTCATTGATTCCTTGGCACTCAAAAGGGCCTGGGACCTTTCCTGATTCAGCTGATAGATACTCCAGTCTTTTTCAAATCTCAAGATAGAAATTTAATGCCTTTATCAAATGCAATAAATTCTGTCATGTCAGTGTAATCCATATGCAATGTTTTCACAAATAGTCCAACTTTAAAATCACGCCTGCAAAGTCACTGTTATTTTCCTTCAAGTTTTTTTGCAGAAATCATTAAATTTGTGTATCTGTGAAAGACAGTACCTGTAAAATATCTGCTTAACAAAACACATTGCTCTTTTTAATGGATAGAAAAGTAACAGTGTTGTGTTCTGAATAGGTTTAATGGGTTTAAAGAGAATTGAGGCTGAGCATGTGTTATGAACAAACAGAGGGCTTTATTTACACACGGGGGAATTCACAAAATGAGCACGCACTCACAGACTAATGTACACAGCACACAGGCACAGTATACTGAGAAACAAGGGTTTAATTTGTTCAGCACCCACCATCCACTCGTACGTTATACTGAAAAACTAGGGTTTAAATTGTTAGCAGCCACCATCCACAGGCACAGTATTCTGAGAAACAAGGGTTTAGTTTGTTCAGAGCCCACCACTCACAGGCACAGTATTTCATGTAACAAATAAAAGAGTTCATACACATAAACCTAGTCTCCATTGTATTTTCCCCTGCACGGGATCCGAGACAGGCCCATTGTATTTGGCTCTTTAGAGCCACCTGAAGCCTGGAGTTCAGCAATGGTCACACTAACAAATACATACAGATAAATCTGGTTTCCAGCATCAACCACGGCCCATTGCAGAGGGTCCTCCGAAACTGTCTGCATCCTGGGCTTCAGAGATGCATTGAAGGCAACAGAAAACAGAGAGAGAGAGACCTCATGCTCTTGGCTTTTTCAATGCAGGGCCCATCAACATGACCTGCAAGGACCAGTCATGTCTCATCTCATCTGTGGGCAGATCTAACCATTGTGTGGCATCTCAAGGACCAATTACATATCAGCTGCTAAGGCCAATCGCACATCAGTCTCATGGTGGTGGTTGGGGGATCTAACCCTGAATTGGCAGGTGAGTTGACTTCTGAATAGGCTCCAGCCTGAGATGTCACATGACCCTCCAGAATCCACATTCCCACCAGGTTCCATATTCCCACCAGGTTCCTGATAGAGAGGCTACATGACACTCCACAATTCACACTCCCACCAGGTTCCAGTCAGAGAAGATAAATGACCCTCCACAATCCATGGTAGAAACAGCTTGTTGGGCAGTTGACCCCATCATCCAAGAGTATTGTAAATTTGAATCATAGTGGACACATTTTCTGCTCTTAGAATTAAATTTGCCACAACTTTCACTTAATACTGATAGCTCAAGTTGGGACAAGACTTTGTTTAATTTCTAATGAAATTAAGTACAATCTGTGAAACATTACTTTCTGAATAACATCCTGTTAATTTCTCAAATTTATCATTAGATATTTTGGTACAATCATAGGATATACTGTAAATTGCCCACTGCAATTATATGTGTGCACCATCAGGATGTGCACTCAATTTCGTTCTACTTGTGCAATGACATAAAGGTTATCTAATCTTATTTAACTGATTGGTGACAAAGGAAGTGTACATCTTAATGCTTAAATATAATGAATATGCCATAGTGATAAGAATTAGATAAGTATCAACTCTACGTTGTGATGTCAGTTCTTACTTTACATTAAAATATCTTTTGTGAATTTTTTTTAACATGGTTGCTGACCATTTCTAAGCCGCCAAGGATAGCAAAAGGTCATGGTGCTTGCGGAGCTGCCACTGGTGTGGACCTGTGGGGAATGGGGCGAGCTTCTGACAGCTCCATACAGGCTTTAAGTGACATACTAAAGGAGCTAATGGTGGTTTATTTTTAAAAGTGTGTCCACTGGGTCTGGGCCCAAGATGCCGGTGCCTGTGTTCTGCAGCAACCTCAAAGGGTTGAGACTCCAGGGAAGCTGAGGACTGGCGTAGGGCTCCATAAAACAGGGAGACTACCCCCCGTTTGAGGAGAAACAAAGGAGACAATCCTCTGGGATAGTAACCACAATGGCAGACCAATGAGGGGCTCTGTAGGTGTAGAGCACACTGGCGGTGGGCTGTTCGGCAACACGAGGTGAGGAACCCATGCAGGTTGGAGGCTGCTGGTGACTTTGGTCAAAGGACTCACACCAGGCTCTGGACTAATGGAAAATGGCTCGAGATAGCTGAAGGGGTACCTGTATAGGAACCAGGATGCGAGAGGGTGCTGAGGACAGGAGGGACTCCCGAGGGGCCTTGGGCAGTTAAGGTTTACTAATTGAGCCGGAGGTTTGGATCTAGAGCTCAGGTTGCTGATGGTTTGGACTGAAGGCTGTGTGGTCACAGAGTCTGTAGGAGTGCTGGACGTGAATCCATGGACACACAGTGACTCGGCAGGACTCTCTTTTGCTTCTTTTCCTCTGACTGTAAGGGGTGCTGGGCAATTTCTGCTGATGGTGAATCTAGTCTGTCTTTCAGCAGACTAAAGTCAATTTTGTGTAATATTACACCTGCTTTATAACACGAAAACAAACAAATCTTTTATCTTGATGTGAATTTTGATATAACAGGTACTTCTTTAATTTGTGTGCACAATGTGAGAGCATATTTAGTGTAATTTGGTGGATTTTGCAGTTGGTTGATTGCATACTTGCTGTAAGAATGCAGAGTAGGTAACAGATGTGGTTGATCTTTGAGCAAGATTGGGCTTCATTGATCCAAAAGCTCTGAATGTTATTAATATGTGGAGAAATCTGGCACTGCGCAGCAGGAAAATCCTATTGAAAATAGTATGCTCACTCTTTCACTCTTTATTTGGGGTGGGGGGGGCGTTAGACTAATTTTAAGCTAGGTCATTAATGTTGTGTACTAATTTTGGGGGGGGTTTAGTTTATTTAGTCTGCCGATGTAGTATTGTAATTTTTATTATCTTATGTTTAATCTTTTTACTGTAACTTTCTATTTTATTCATGTCATAAAATCTTAAATAAAGTTAAAAAAAAAGAAAAAAAAAAGAAAATAGTATGCTTTCATTAGGAAAAGGCAAAATGGAATTGCTTGCTATATCCCAATTGTTGAGGTCGTCAATGAGCCCATGCAGTGAGACCTAGACCATGTTTATAGAATTACAGAATGGTTACAGCACAGAAAGTGGCTCTTTGGCCCATCAAGGTAGAAGAACACTCTCCTGCTCTTTCCCCAAAGCACTGAAAATTCCACCATTCAGCTCCTTTTTGGATACTGCAATTAAATTTGTCTTCTTTACCATCCTGGCATTGCATGCTGAATCCCAACTTTTGAATCTAGATCCTTATGTACTCATGGCTCTTTTGTACAATCACTTTCATTATATATCCTTTGTTTAATGTGAACAGTTATTTTTTTATCCTCACTGATTATCTACATGTCCTGCCTTTTTCTAAGGACAATGGTTATTTACCCCCAGGTTTCTGATTCATTGCACTTTAAATTTCAAATTTAGACATACAGCATGGTAACTGGCCATTTTGGTCTACAACACCATGCCACCCAATTTACACCCAATAACCTACACTTCCAGTACATTTTGAAGTGTGGGAGGAAACCGGACCCTCCACGCAGACACAGGGAGAATGTACAAACTCCTCACAGACAGCGTGGGATTCGAACCCTGATCCTGGTTGCTGGCACTGTAAAGGCATTGTGCTAACTGCTACGCCAACTGTGCCAATGGTTTTAGATTTGTGACTTCCTGTTTATAACATTGTTTCTTTAAATTATAACATTTTGCATTTCTCAACCTTAAATTAGACCATTATGCACATTCCAGCTTGTCTTGGCTTGAAGTTTATCTTTTCTCCTCATGGTTCACAAGTCCTCGAAGTTTTATGTCATCTATAAATTTAGAAATTTTGCCCTGTAAACCTGAGTCCAGATCCAGATACGTTTAATTAAAAAAAGAATGTTGCTTCAAGTACTAGTTGCTGGAGAAGTCTGTGGTACACTTCCCTCCACTTCAAAATTATCTACCTTTTTGCTTCTGCTATTGGGGCAATTATTTTTATGCATGGTGCTGCAGAATCTTTTATTCCCTTGTCCTTTGTCTTGTAACTGGGATGTGCTGTAAAGTTTGAAAATGGTATCTCCCCATTATCTCCTCAAAAGTGCTCATTTAATGTGAACTAGAGACAGTGCCATACCACAAATGTGAATAAAAAAAACTTGTTCCACTGCTAGCTGGAGGGAAGGGATGTGTATGGGAGACAATTTGGGGTCAAGTGTGAAGACCTGGATAGAGATAATGTATGGCCTGAGTTGAGAGAAGTGGATGATGCGGGTATTAGGCTGGATTGTGTGGCACTCAAGGTGAAGGAAGGAAGAGTGTAGGTTCAGGGAAGAAGAGTGGATGGAGTGGGGGATCGATGGTAGAGGAAAGTGTGGAGAGATACTGTATGGAACCAGGGTGGAGGGAGTCAGTGGGGTCAGGTTGAGGAAGGGAGATAGTGTCGAGGTCAGGGTGGAGGTGGGAAAGACTTTAAGGCCCAGGATATTGGGAGATAGCATAGGTCAAGGGCAGATGAATGGATAATGAAGATAATGTGGAGGAAGAACTCAGTGGAGGAAGATTGGAGGGAGAATGTGTGAGAAGTGAGAGTAGGGAAGAGGATATATTGCAGAAGTGATGGAAGGAAACTTTGAAGGGAGGGAGAATGTAGTGGGAGAGGTGCAGAGAAGAAATAGCAGAATGAAAGTATACGCAGATTGAAATGTGTTGAAAGGGAGGGAACAGGGTTGATGTAAAAGTGACAGATAAGGAGACAGAGGGATGAGGAGTGAGAAAGAACAACAGTGGGAATCATGGTGGGAGAGGGAGAACACAAAGCGAGGGGGAATTAGAGATAAAGAACACAAGTGGTGATACCATCTCTACTCTTATGAGAAAAAGTTAGAGAAGATAGGCTTGTATTCACAGAAGAATGAGAGGAACCATCATTAAACCATATCCTGGTACCCAAGAAGGAAAGGGTAAGCTGCCTCAATGACTATTGTCCAGTACTGCTCACATCTGCATCCTTTGAGAGGTTGCTCGTGGCCAGAATGAACTCGTACTTAAATAAAGATCTAGATCCCCTGCAATTCACCTACCATCACAATCGCTCCACAGCAGATGCAGTCTCACTGGCTCTCCACTCAGCTCTGGATCACCTGGAATACAGCAATACATACATCAAAGTACTCTTCATCAAATACAACTCAGCTTTGAATACTATCATATCCTCAATGCTGGTCAACAAGCTCCAAAACCTGGGCTTATTTTCATCCCTCTGCTACTGAATCTTTGACTTCCTCATCAGAAGACCACAGTCAGCCTGAAATGGAAACAACGTCCTCTCCTCACTGACAATCAACACAGGAACACCTCAAGGATGCCTGCTTAGCCCACTGCTCTACTTGCTCTACACCCATGACTGTATGGCTAGGCACACTGAAAATGTCATCTACAAATTGCTGATAACACCACAGTCATCAATAGAATCACAGATAGCAATGAGGTCGTGTACAGGAGTGAGAAAGATCAGTCAGTTGAGTGGTGCCACAACAACAACCTTGCACTCACATTAGCAAAACCAAGGAGCTGATTGTGGACTTCAAGAAAGGGAAATCAGGAGATCACAAATCATTCGTCATTCCTCATTGAAGAGTCATTAAGGTGTCAACATCTCTGAGGATGTGTCCTGGGGCCTCCAGGTCAATGCAATCATGAAGAAGGCTTGTTAACAGCTATTCTTCATGAGGAGTTTGAGGAGCTTTGGTATGTCACCAAAGACTTCTGCAAATTTTGACAGGTGTGCTATGGAGAGTATTCTGCCCACTGTATCCACTGTTTGGTATGGAGCTGCCAATGCACAGGACAAGAAAAAACTGCAGAGAGTTGTGAACGTGGTCAGTGCCATCACAGGCATCAATCTCCACTCCCATCGAGGACATCAACAAGAGGTGGTGTCATAAGAAAGCAGCCTCTATCCTCAATGAGCCTCACCACCCACGCCATGTCCTGTTCACACTGCTACCATTTGGAAGGAGATACAGGAACCTGAAGGTGAACATCCAGTGGCAGGAGAACAGCTTCTTCCCATCTGCCATCTGATCTTTGAATGGAAAATGAGCCACAGACACGGCCTCACTTTCTCTTATTTTATCACTAATTTATTTATTTTTAAATAATTTTACAGCAATATTTGCATTGTAATTCTGCTGCAAAAGAACACATTAATTAAATTACATGTTCATGACAATAAATTCTGACTGGAATATATAAGATGCAGAAGGGTTTTGATTGCTTGAAAGTGGAAAGGGTGCTTTCTCCTTCAGGAGAATCATGAACTGGAGGTCAGTGTTAAACAAAAGGGGATTTAAGATAGACAGGTAAGAGAGAAATAGACAAAAATCTTTGGCATCCAAGTTCAAAATCAAGTTCACGTTTATTGTTATATGTACCAAGATGCAGTGTTGGAGGTTGTTTTGCAAGCAGATCAGTCAGACATCTCATAATTAATGCAAGTAAACTACTACAAAAACACAGAGTTACAGAGAGAAACAAAGGTTCTAGAGAAACATAGAGACCCCATTTCTCTATCTTGACCTCTCATTCTCAAACTCAGACCCTCTCCATCTGCTTGGCTCCCTGCTGCCCTCTCTTGGGTTCTTCTCTCCTCTCTTTTTGCAACATCTATTTTCAAATACATTTTTTTCTTGTTATGTATCAAACCGTTTGATACTGGCTCTACAGTTTAGTCAACAATGGTTATACAAATAAAATCAAGGATGCACAAGACAAAGATCTGAGGGTGAAAGTGATAAAGATCTAATTTGTCTGAACATTTAAATAATAATATCAATTTATCGAGATAACTTCATCCATTGGAATAGTCAGAAATAATGATAAAATTGTTTCCCTTAAGAAATAGATTCTCAAGATTGCAGCGTATGCCCTACCGGTGGGGCGTGGGAATATTTTGGTGGGGCGTGGGGCTTAAGAATATTTTAATGGGGCTTAAGAATATTTTGGGAAATAATTAAAAAGTTTGACCATTTGAAAATGTTGGCTATTGACTTCAATTATATATTTTGTGATTTAAAGATAATGGGTTTTCCCTCTTAGTTAACTCAGCCATTGCTGGTATTTATCTGAAGTTCCAGTGCAATACCAAGAGGAGTTATCTGAGTTGCAACATGATGAATCTGTGAAAACTCTGTTCAAAGTGAAAGGAACCATGATGTGGCTATCTAACGAGATTGAAAAGAAAGACCTAAACGACTACTGATGCATTTTCCATCATCTTATTTAGTAGAATGTGGCTTCAGTGCTGTTAGTGATCACAAGCTAAGAGTACGAGCTAATGGAAATTACAAAACATGGAGATTTAAGGTTGAAACTAACAAAATTAGTCCCTTGAATCAAAAAAATCTGCAGCCATTGTCAGGGACAAGGTTCCCGCTGAAGTGATGACAATTGTTGAATGTGTGTTTGAGATGGTTGACATATTGAAGTAGTTGAATATGGAATATGTGTTTCAGTGTATTCCTGACCTTAAACACTTTGAAATACACTTGCAGTAAATTATTTAATCATTTTGAATATATAACTTTTTTCCGTTAATGGTGGGGCGTATGTTTTAAAAAAAATAAAGTGAAGGGCCGACATGGCCTGTTTCCATGCTGTAAATGATTATATGGTTATTATATGGTTATAAAGTGGGGCTGAGAGCAAAAAAAAGGTTGAGAACCACTGCCTTAAGCCATTCTAAAATGTGCTATTCTGTTCCTGTTCAACAAGATTATTCATTTTTTTTGAAAAAAATTCAACCCATCAAATAAAAATACAAAAATAAATACATGCCATCTGCAATTCACCTGTTCAGAGTGCTTCACCACTTCAGAAATATTGATACTGACACAATAAAGGTTTTGGTTTCACCAGACAGCAATGTTTCTTCACTCCATTTCTTGATTTCCTCTTGTTACATCATAGAACTATTAAAAAATACAGCACAGAAAATGGCCCTTTGACCCTTCTAGTCTTTGATGAACTATTATTCCATCTAGTCCATTGCCATCCATATCCCTCCCATCAATGCACCTGTCCAAATCACTTGGTCACACATCTTCAAGCAAGATGTAATCTTTGTAAATATTTGGAGGTTGAGTATGTTATCAAAATTTGCTGCATTAAACTGTAGTTTAGTGAATTCATCTGCAACTATTAACTGTAGGATTTCAATTCAACAGTCATCTTGACAGAGAAAAAAAAAAACAACACAAAATTGCTGGAAGAACTCAACAGGTCTCGCAGCATCCATAGGAGGTAAAGATATATAGCCAATATTTTGGACCTGAGCGCTTCAAGACCTGAAACATTGGTAATATATCTTTACCTCCTATGGATGCAATGAGACCCGCTGAGTTCCTTCAGTATTTCTGTGTTTTTACTGCAATCATAGTGTCAGCAGACATTCATGTTCCACAGTATTATTGATAGAGCTAACTATCTAATCTAACTCAGATTTTTTACCTGAGATTTTATTCCTGTGGGCAAGGCAGAATGACCACTTATTGACAGTGCAAAAAAAAACTAACTTAAAGTATACACAAACAAATAAAGAAATATAAACAAGCTGAATGTGTGATACAGAGATATAAAAAGTAATTAAACTGCAAAAGTAAGAGGCCTTAAACAAGTCGCTGATTGTTGTTAAGGAGTCTGATGGTAGAGGGGTATCAGCTGTTCTTGAACTTGGTAGTGCGTGTCTAGTGGCACCTATACTTCTTTCCTGATGGTAGTCGCGAGCACAGAACTTGTGCTGGGTGATGTGAATCCTTGATGATTGCTGCTGCTCTCCAACAGCAGCATTCCTTATAGGTGTTTTTGACTGTGGGGAGGATTTTGCCTGTGATGTACTGGAGTGTGTCCACTAACATTTGCAGGGCTTTATACTTACAGCTATTGGTGTCCCCACATCAAACCATGATGTAGACTGTCAGTACTCTTTCCACCATGCATCTGTAGAGATTTGCCAGGTTTTCCGACATCATACCAAACCTCTGCAAACTCCTGAGGAAGTAGAGGCACCGATATGCTTTCTTCACAATGTCATTTGTGTGTGAATCCAAGAAAGATCCTCCCTCTCTCCACCTCTGATTCCCCCAGTGATCACTGGATCATATACCTCTGGTTTTCCCTTCCTGAAGTCAACAATCACCTCCTTGGTTTTGGTGACACTGAGTGTGAGGTTGTTGTTGGTGCACCATTCAGCCATGTTTTCAGTCTCCCTCCTGTTTATACACGAGGTATAGTCAGCAAATTTGTTATTGTTATACCGAGCCACTGAGTCGTAGGTGAGTAGAACAGGGGTTAAGATGCTGCTATATTGAAGGAGATTGTGGAGGAGATGTTTGTGTACCCAGTTGATAGCCATCCCTTATCTCCTGTCACCTCCACTGATCCTAGTCATGTTTCTAATACTTGCATGGTCCAGAAGTTCGGAATGCGTCTCGACTTGGGTCAAAACGAGACTGTTCCGCAATCCCATAACGAAGCTTACTGAGCTAATCGGCTTGATATTCTAAGAAGGACATTTACAGGAAATAATAATCGCCTCCAACACGCGAAAATCATTTCGTCCTCCTGATACTCCTTCGAGATTGCACACCTTGAAACATAAACCAGTCCCTTAATTCCCAAAATGAGAAAAGGTATCGCAAACGATGAGAAACCCAGCAAGAAATTCCACCTGAAATGTTTCCAGGCTCCTTCCTCGATGGAACCAGAACTTTTTCAGTTCCTCCAACTTTGTTTGGTCCGGATTCAAGGATCTGCAGACATTGTTTCTTTGAGAATTTATTTAATAGCAAATAAGGTCTCAGGCAGGCGATTAAACTCAAAAAGAAAGAACTCTAAGAAGCGGCGTTTGTTCGGAGGACCTTTGCTGTGGTTTTACTGTGGAAGTTCTTGACCGTTTGTTTTCATATCAAATAGAGACCTCATCTCTCGTTAATGCTACTTTCACAGTTTATGTGCATTCTCGTGGGGGTGGGGTGGGGGTGGGGGGGGGGGTTGGGGGAGAAACAATCGACGGAATTGCCTTGCAGAAGCCAAAGCCGTCGGTTTCCTTGGCTCCTGAGTTTATCAGACGTGTTATTTTAGATCGCGCGGATTTCATTTTCATTTCATGCATTTGATCATCAGAACCACTGAATGTGCTCGTAAGTCGTGGGGACTTTTGTATTTCTCCAGTCACTACTGAATCTACATCCACGGGCAATGTTGCTGGGCGGGCGGTGGATTTGGCCGACCTTCCTCCTCTTATTGCGCCGGGGAGGTGGGCTGTGTCTAATTCCCGACAGCCATGGTCAGAGTCGGCTGCAGGGGCAGTGGTCTTTGGCACGGCGAGTTTAATATGCGCATCACATTGCATTGCCCATAGTGGGCAGTTGTGTGTGTGCGAGAGAGAGTGAGACAGAGAGCGCGCTGGGAGCTGCGGCGGTACAGTGCTCTCCCTTTCAGTCCGACTTCCAGAAACTGCTACCGCCCGGAGGAAGAGGACGCCACCCCTGGTCTCAGCATCATCAAGACCTACTGAAGATGGTCTGGCAAACCCAGAGGTGCTCGGCAGTGACCTACTGAGAGACCAAGAGAGCCTCCGCTGCCGCCGGTAGAGTGCGGAAGATTTAAGGGTCCGGCAGAGTCAACAGTTTAGCACAGGTAGGTAGGTGCTCCAATGGTTGAGACTCCGATGTTGATCGGGAGACTCCGCGCGTAGACCTGCCTGGCTCCTGCTCGACTGATCACCTGTGTTTTGTTGGGTGAGCCTTAAGCTATGGGGTTTTAAACACTGCAAGACACGCAGTGAGCTTGACGGGATCCGTTCAGCCGTCAAGATTTAAAGAAATGGGGATAGCTGAAATTTTCTTCGCTTTTCAAACAGGTTTGCCATATTTATTGCTGCAATTTACACAGAAAAGCCCCGCTCCCACCCCCGTTCTGATTTACTACCGCTTTCTTTAAATAACGGCAAGGCGTGCGAGATTTCACAGTGACAGAATGCATCAAGATGCCCCGCTTGCAGGTTTGTCAATAACACATGTTTCAGTGCGCATCTCTTCCAATATTCCCTCCTGTGCAATGAACGATAACGCCGGCTGTATAACAAGCGAGGGGCCGTCGTTCCCTCCCCCGACCGCAACCAGCACTGGTCAGTCGCTGCTTACCTGCGGCAAGGTCATCAGTGAGATCGGGATCTTTGGTAAACTGGAAATCTACCACCGGCTTTCCCGAGAAACTTTTAAGACCCTTCTCATTTGGAGACCGGATCATTAAGTGATCTCAGGTAATCTAGCTGCATGATTAGAATGTACATTCAGGTTGTCACTTCCAATTGGTGACAAAAGACAAATCAGCCCTGTCTCTCAATTTTTGCGTTGAACCCTGCTTATTTACTTTAATTGACCAGAATTCTTATTGAAATTGTGATGTACGGAAGATATAACACGTGCCTGCTTGAGAGAAGAGTAAATTATTTACAAAAATGCAGGCAAGGACATTTTCATTACAAATGTATCATACAGTGAAATTGTTAATATCTTGCAACCTCAATTAACTAAATGAAAACCTTAGAAATAAATCTGAAAGCCAGGACATTCCACCAAACTAACAAAGTAATACAATGTGTAATGAATTCTCTTTATGTTTAATATAACATGCCTGACATATTAAAAACATTACAGGTATTTGCTTCCAGCTCTAGTGAATAGTGACAGAACAGAATTAATGTTTCAAAATAAGTTATATATTTTTGCACTCACAACATGCTAAGGTAGTGAACAATCTGACTTACAGCAGCCATTCAAAGCTCTTCAGCACTGCTGATATCACAGAATATGTTCTTGTTTCTTTGAAAACCTGATCTACTTTACACCAAAGTGAATAAGTTTGTTGTTGAGAACCAGTATCAAGTAATGGACAAACACATTTGCAGGGGATGTCAGTTGACAGCAGCATAATCAAATCTGTGAATTAATATAAATGTATTTAGTTTGGTCATAAATCTTCGTCCGCGAAGCCAAGCCAAAGATTTAGTTTGGTGATCTTTTTTAACGCTATTCTATGTCTTTATCAATCAATGGCCAATCTAAGCTCTTTCAAATATTGTTCACTTACAAGCAGACTACAGGAAGTATGTTGTACAGCCATTTTCAATAGTATTATGATTTGATTATTTAACCCAAACAAGATCCCAGAGTTTTTATTCAATAATCAATACCTACCAATGTGCTAAATGTCCAATAATATTTTGATCATATGCAAAAATGATGCAAAAGCTTTTAACCTATGTAAGCTTAAATGAACATACAAGTTACTTTGTATGTGCATTAATTTGGTAATAGAGAAAGGGCAGTAAGTAAATCTTCCTCCTCTGGTGGTCAAGGTTGAATTTCGTTTAGAGAACTAATGGTGAAGCGACTGCTGTGCATTGGCATTTTTCACTAAAGCAAGGAACCACTGGAATATAAAGCAGGAAAATGAACAATATTTTATCTACCAAAAGCTGTAAACATGATTGAGATACAAAGTTCAGTCTGTTATTTTAAATTTTCAATTAATCAGCTCATTTTAATAGACTTCATCAGGCAGCTGTGAGTGTTTTATTGAGTTTTGTTGGAGAATATCACTTCAGTGCAGAGAGCATTCCAGTGTGTTACAGATTGGAAATGTGGCAACTTCACAGAAATTTAATTTCTTTGCACTTATCTTATAATGCCTTGTCTTTAATGAAAAAAAAAATCTGTAAGACTATTGAACAAGTTTAATTCAGTGTCTTGTTTTTTTTCTGATTTGGAAGCATTTACCTGGTCGCAACAGAATCCATTTTATGAAACCTAATTAACAGTTTTTGCAGGGGATATTCACAAACAAATGTTTAAAAAAAATCTTGAACTATGGATGAAAGTCAATGGTATTGTCAGGACATAATTTTAATTTAAATTATGAAATATATTACAGTGAGCAGTTATTTCTTGTGTAATCATTCCTCTCATAGAATATTTCCAAATTATTGATACACTGCAACATATCTATTTACTGAATTTAAAAACATTTTCAACAAGCTAATTTTCTTTTAATTTTTTCCCTCTCTTGATGACCTAGTTTGCTGTCTTCTTCTTTCATGCAATGCTTTAAGCTAGTGAAATGCAATGATCTAGTCTTTTGCTGTCTGAATGCCTATTGTCAATTACTCTTCACATTGTCTAGCACAAAGAACATCTATTTGGTACAATTTGGATTGAGGGTCATTGGATCTGCTCAGTAAGTTAACTGTTGATTGATATCAATGCAATCACATTTTAGAATAGTTATGCCATCTGAAGCCACTCCAAAGATTTTCATAAATGTTCAACAAACTATTCAGAAAACATTGCATTCGAATTCATGAACCTTGCAATGAGTTTAAAATATGATATACAATCATTACCAAATTTGTTACCTACATTGACTCATTGAATGTAAAACCAAAACATTATTAAATATCCTGGAATCTCATACATTGCTCATAAGTAGTATATGCAATGGTCACAGAGATTATTTCAAAAGGAAAGGAAGTGTATCTGGAATGAGAATGAAGTTGGAGAACTCCATTAAGAGGTGTCAAATTAAATTTTCTCACATCTTCAATTATTCAGAAATCAAACATAAGTGTTTACAAGTATGGTAATTTAATAAAATCGCACACTTCAAAAATATTTACACTGCAATAGATGCTAGTGGTCTATTATTCTTTGACAGAATCTATCAACTGACTCAATAATGAATTATACATGTTATGATGATGAGATTCTTATCATAATTTCTGTGTTTTGAAATAATGTAGAAAAGTTATATTGTAAAGTCTTTTGTATTTCTTGAGATTTCTGACACTTCTGAACTTCATGTTGTATAAATGTTATTCTGAGCATAAGATTATTTTCAAGTTCTCGCAGGAAATCTTCTCTTTTTTATCATGAGGAGTTATTTGTGGTCTGAACCATCAATTTATAAAGCACTGGTGGTGGATACTTTCACATGAATTAAGTGTGAACAAAGTACCAGGTGAAAGGCACTTTTCTTTTGTTTTTCTTTTATCCATGTGCCTGTCTAAGAGTTTCTTAAATAGTTCTATTGTTTCAGCCTCCACCACCACCCCTGGCAATTCTGTCCAGACACCCACAACTTTCTATGTAATATACTTATCCCTGGTTTCTCCCCTAAGCTTCCCTCCCTTCATTTTGTACAGTTTTCCTCTGGTGTTTGCTACTCCTTCAAGGGCACTGACTCTCATAATTTTGTAGACCTTTATTAAGTCAACTCTGATCCTTGTTCAGTCCAAGAGAAAAACACTAACTTTGCTAACCTTGCCTCATATGACATATTTTCCAGTCCAGGCAACATCCTGGTAAATCTCTGCACCTTCTTCATAGCTTCACATCTTTCTAGTAAAGAGGTGAGCAGAACTGAAAACAATATTCTAAGTGTGATCACTCCAGAGATTTATAGAGCAGTAGCATTACCTCATGGCTCCTAAATTCAATCCTCTGATTAGTGAAGTCCAGCATGCTGTCGACCCTCTTTACTGTCCTATCAAGCTACGAAATGACATTTGGAGATCTATGGATTTAGATCCCAAGGTCCCCTCATTCACCCACAAGGTCCCTCTTGTTCTTACATAAACAATTTACCATGTTTCTCAGGAATCACATGGGCAAGTAATAGACAGGATGGCCATTTCACTTGGTACATTTATCATTCAAAGTGATTTGAGCAGCTGTTGTAGGGAATTATTATGTGGATGACATTTTTTTAACATATGGTACTCATTTATTGGATTGGAGCAAAACATGTATGCTTCAAAATAACTAATCTGTAACAATGAATAACCTGAGGAACTATCTGAAACTCAGTTTGAAGTCTTAGGAATATTTTTCAGAAAGAAGGGAAAACCTATACCTATGAACTACTTTGTAGATTTTATGACAAATCTATTAAATCACCTATTCTGGTGCCAAGATGAGCACTGCTAGTGGACACAAATAATTCAGATCTAGAAGTATAAGAGAAAATTATTCAATAATTTTCCAGGCTGTATGTTGGAACAATGCATTCTAGAAAGGCCCTTTGAACAACTAGCAGATTCTTTAATCCATTGATTTCAATTGAATTAATACAACAAGGGAAAAACTACAGATGGTAGAAATCTGAAATTAAAAATAGAAAAATGCTTCAAATATTCATAAGGGCAGTCGACATTTGGGGTTTGGAATGAAAACTAATATTTCTGGTAAGTATCATTTAATCAGTGCAGTGGAAGTTAGGTCACATTGATCTGAAAAAATAATTCTGATTTCTTCCTGACACCATCTGGATATTTTCAGTCTTTTGTACCAAGTATCTTACTTACTAATAGACAGCACAAAATTTCAAAGTTGCATTACTCTAAGAAGTCTTTCAACGATTCTCTTGGAAAATACGCCACAATATTTGAAAAGGTATGTCTGTGCATACCAGATGATTTATTTCCTGTGATCCAACCATCAGCTTTAGGTTGGTAGGTTAATTTCTAACTGTTTGAAAACAATTGTGTTTTAACCATCAGTTGAAAGAATATTCCTCACAGTCTGAAACTAGAAACAAAGATGTTTTGAGGTTTATTACTCCATGCAAATAATAAAAAAATGAAACAACATTTTCTGACTGGCAATTTGCATTTTGAGTGGTCATTAGGAATTGATGTATATGTGCCATCTGTTAGCTGTTTTTTTATAAATTGGTGCTGCAAGATAGGTGGAGAATGACCAATCCCTTTATGAACTGTTGTGAAAAGCATGGACCTGAGGTGCCAGTTCTGATTCACATTTTAGAATTTCATTTTGCATAAAGGAATCAAATGATAAACTACCAAAACATTGTGTTGATATTAATGGCCCCAAACATGATTCTCTTAGTCATTGTAACAAGTGGATTAGATATTTCTTAGGTCTTCAGATTTGAAAACCTTTAATGAAGAAAAATAAATAAATTCTTGTTTGCCCATTGAAAAATTCTTTGCCATGATATAGGTTGCTTGGATGGAGTTTGGTGTTGGTGAAGCAATTGGATCATTTGAGTAGTCTCCCTCGCAGCATTAACATTGTCATTGGAAATGAGGGTTGAGTATAGTTAAACCTTGAATTTGTTCTGGGATGTGAATTCCAGCTCAAGTTCTTTGTCACGGTGATTGAGAAGCATGTTAAACCAACCTCATGTGAAGTAATAATAAAAGCATACCCACTTGCTTATTCTACAGGTAAGATTGTGTTGGAATTCTCATTATGAGATCCAGTGGATCTGATTACCATGTAAAACTATGAGGCAACCATTTGAAGTATCAGAGTGGGTGCCTTACAGATAAATAATATGACTTGAGAAAATCTGGACAATGTGGCTCAGAAAGTAAGTGTTGCATCTCTTTTAGATATTATTAAATCATTTGTTGGGGTTTCAGAGATGCTGCCTATGCCCTGAGACAGGCCTGTTCAGTGCTGAGAAGAAGTGGATATAAATTTGGTATTGTCCTCATCAGTCACTGCAGCTTAAAATGAAGCTGCTATGGATTTGTCTAAATAATTCTTCAGCTCATTTGTGGATTTGCATGTCATGACCCCAAATTAAAGTCTTTTGAAATATTTTAAGCAAATATATATTATTTAACTTTATTAATGATTGTACTAAATATTTACTTATTCATTTACCATTTGAGAAAGAATGTTTTTGGATTCAAGGGCAAAATTGCAGGTAGCAGCAAAGGCTGAATATGCACCAAATATCCAAGAAAATAGCATTCCTGATGCTCAGGAATTTAAAATAAAATGCAAACTTCCAAATGATGTTGCGGAGCAGGGATTCGGGCCATTGCACACTCGGGACTGTCGCAGCAAGAGGAGGAGTGATGAGTGTAGGGAACCAGCCTAGGTGAGTGAGTTAAAAAAAAAGAGTGCTGAGGGTAACTGAAGGGTTAAACAGAGTATTTATTTGTGGGAGTGAGTACTTGAGATAATTGGCAGGGACAAATAAAAGGAGAGGAAGCTGAAGGGAAGCGACCGGTGAGTAGAGGCCAAGTGTAGGAGTCAAGCTTTGAGGCTTTGGCTGGAGAGGCTTCGGCAGGCTTCGGACGAGCTTGCTTCCAGTGAGGTAAAGGCTAGGTAAGATCCTTTAATGAAATTGGGAATAAGTAATGGAGCCAGCTAGGGCAGTGGATTGCTCCGATTGTGGGATGTGGGAATTCTGGAAGAGCACAATTGTCCCTGATGACCACACCTGCAAAAGGTCCATCCAGCTGCATCTCTTGACAAACCAATTTAGAGAACTGGAGCTGGATGAACTCTGGATCATTCAAGAGACAGAGAGGGCGATCGTCAGGGACATTTCCATCAACAATAAGTACAGGGTTTTGGATACTGCTGGTGGGGATGACCTACCAGGGACAAATTGTAGTGGAACCTCAGCTCAGAAAGGAACAAGGGAAAAGAGGAGAGTAGTAGTGATAGGGGATTTGATAGGGGGAAAGATAGGAGGTTCTGTGGGAGAGATTGTGATGGTCTCTTGCCACCCTGGCGCCAGGGTTCGCGATACTTGGAGCGAGTTCTTCGTATTCTCAGGAGGGAGGGTGAGCAGCCAGATGTTGGGGTCCATATAGGGACCAATGACATGGATAGGAAGGACGAGGAGGTCCTGCAAAGAGAGTTTAGGGAGTTAGGAGTGAAGTTGAAGGATAGGAACTCCAGGCTGGTGATCTCAGGAGTGCTATCTGCGCCACCATGCTAGAAAGGATAGAAATAGGATGTTAATGCAGCTAAATATGTGGTTAAATAGATGGTGCAGTCAGGAGGGCTTCATGTCTTTGGACAATTGGGCTATTTTCCAGGGAAGGTGGAACCTGTTCTGATTGAACGGTTTGCACCTGAACTGGAGAGGGACTAACATTCTTGTGGGTAGATTTGCTAGTGCTGCATCGGGGGATTTAAACTAGATTTGCAGGGGGATTGGAACTAGAATATTAGAGCAGATAGAGGAGTGGGGGAGGATAAAGCTCATGCAAGGACTACATGTATAAACAGAAATCATAAGTTTGTATGTGATAGAAATGTTCTCAGGTGTATTTATTTCAATGCAAAGAGTATTGTTGAAAAGGCAGATGATCTTGGGGTGTGGATTGGCACATGGGATTACAACATTATTGCTATTAGTGAGACAGTTGTAGGAGGGACAGGACTGGCAGCTGAATGTTCTGGGGTTCCATTGTTTCAGACATGATAGAAGGAGAGGGATGAAATGGGGAGGAGTGGTTTTGCTAGTCAGGGAAAATATCAGTGCTGTGCATAGATAGGACAGCCCAGAGGGCTTGTCTACAGAAGCTATATGGGTGGAGCTGAGGAACAGAAAAGGTGTGACCACACTGATAGTGTTGTATTATAGACTGCCCAGTAGTCAGAGAGAATTGGAGGAACAAATCTATAGAGAGACAGCAGACTGATGTAAGAAACAGAAAATTGTGATAGGAGATTTTAACTTTCCACATATTGACTGGAACTCCATATTGTAAAAGGGCTGGATGGTTTGGAGTTTGTTAAATGTGTTCAGGAAAGTTTTCTAGATCAATATTTAGAGGTACAAGTAAGAGGCGATGCAATACTTGATCTCCTATTAGGGAACCAGACAGGTCAGGTGACAAAAGTATGTGTAGGCATACATTTTGGGTCTAATGACCATAATGTCATTAGTTTCAAGTTAATTATGGATAAGGATAAGTCTGGTCCTCAATTTGAGATCCTAAATTGGAGAAAGGCCAATTTTGTGAAAATGAGAAAGGATCTACAAAGTTGTTTCTGGTAAGGATGAGTTCAGTAAGTGGAAGGCCTTCAAAGGTGCAGAGTTTGTATGTTCCTGTCAGGATTAAAGGCAAAATTAACAGGTATAGGGAACCTTAGTTTTCAAGGGATATTGGTGATATGGTTAAGAAGAGCGAGGTGTATAGCACATATAGGCAACAAGAAGCAACAAGAGAGTATAGAAAATGTAAGAAATCAGGAAGGCAAAAAGAAGACATGAGTTTATTTTGGCAGATAATGTGAAGATGTGAAGGTAAACCCAAAGGATTTCTACAAGTATATTAAGAATAAAAGGATAGTAAGAGACAAAATTGGTCCCTTAGAAGATCAGAGTGGTCATTTATCTGTGGAGCCTCATGAGATGGGGGAGATCTTATACAGTTTTTTTTTATTTTGCATCAGTATTTACTTAGGAAACTGTTATAGTATATAAAAAAGGAAGGGAAACCCTATAGAAATTAAAGAGGAGGATGCACTTTCTGACTTGCAATGAATAAAGGTAAATAAATCCCCTGGGCCTGATATGATATTCCCTCAGATCTTGAGGGAGACTAGTGTAGAAATTGCAGAGGTCCTGGCAGATATATTTAAAATGTTCTTAGGCACAGGTGAGGTGCTGGAGGATTGGAGGGTAGCTCATGTTGTTCTGTTGTTTAAAAAAATGCTCCAAAAGTAAACAGGAAATTACAAACCGATGAGCCTGACATCAGTACTAGGTAAATTATTGGAGGGTGTTCTGAGAGATTTGATATACAATATTTGGACAGCCAAGGGTTGATTAAGGATAGTCAACATGGCTTTGTGTGAGGTAGGTCATGTTTAAAGAATATTACAGTTTTTCCAAGAGGTTACCAAGAAAATAGATGAAGGAAAGGCTGTGGATGTTGTCTACATGGACCTTAGTAAGGCTTTTGACAATGTCCCACATGGGAGGTTAGTTCAGAAGATTCATGGAGAGATTTTAAACTGTATTTGAAAATGACTGAACTGGAGAAAAGTGGATGATTCCTTCTCAGACTGGAGGCCTGTAATTATCGGTGTGCCTCAAGGATCAGTGCTGGGACCATTGTTGTTTGTTGTCTATATAAATGATCTGGATGATAATGTGATAAATTGGATCTGCAAGTTTCCTGATGACACTAAGATTGGAAGCTTTGTGTACAGCATAGAAGACTGGACAGCTGGAAAATAGGCTGAAAAATGGCAGATGGAATTTAATTCATACAAGTGTGAGGAGTTACATTTTGGAAGGACAAACCAAGATAGGGCATACACAGTAAATGATAGGGTACTGAGGAGTGCAGAGGAAGAAAGCGATCTAATAATACAGATACATAATTCCCTGAAAGTGGCATCACAGGTAGACAGGGTTGAAAAGAAAGCTTTTGGCATCTTGGCCTTCGTAAATCAAAGAATTGAGTGCAGGAGTTGGGATGTTATAGTGAGGTTATATAAAACATTGATGAGGTCAAATGTGGAGTATTGTGTGCAGTTCTGTTCACCAAACTATAGGAAGGATATCAATAACATTGAAAGAGTGCAGAGATTTATTAGGATGTTGCCAGATCTTCAGGAGTTGAGTTACAGTGAACGATTAAACAGGTTAGGACTTTATTCCTTCGTGCGTAGAAGAATGAGGGGAGATTTGATAGAGTTTTACAAAATTATGAGGGCTATATACAGAATAAATGTGAGTAGATCCTTTCCACTTAGATTAGGAGAGATAAATACAAGAAGACATGGCTTTAGATTGAAAGGTTTAGGTGGAGCATTAGGGGAATCTTCTCTCAGAGAATGGTGGGAATGTGGAATGAGCTGCCATCTGAAATGGTAAATACAGGCTTACTCTTTAGTTTTAAGAATAAATTGGATAGATACATGGTTGGGAAAGATCTGGAAGGTAATGGAATGAGAGAAGGTCAGTGAGACAGAATGTTTCAGCACAGATTTGAAGGGCTGAATGACTTGTTTTTGTGCAGTACTGTTCTACTGTTGTTCTAAAATCCACTGTAAAGTTTTTTTTGTTTTATTCCCCCATAGTCAACAGTTAGTGCAGGAAATGACAACATTGATTTTATAAAGCTACAATATAAATATGATAAATGGAGAGCACATATTGTGATCTGTGGCATAGTTTCAAATTTGAAAATATATATATATACTTGGTTATAATGTTTTAAAATGTTGTTTCATTATTTTTCCTCTAGCAAAGGGCAAGCATTGTATGAACCAATCTTCCATTTTTTTTGTCCACTCTTAAATAACCCCTTACATATACTAATATTTTGTCCCCAACCTTGTTCGATGCATGGTACCTTCTCATTCAACACCCCTTCAACTTCAGCGATAAATCTCAAAAACTGTTGATGGATGTAGAAATGTTGAGTTCATGAATTGGTTTTATCATGGAGATTGAAAGAGACTTGTATTCTTGTAATAATAACACTTAGGTGTCCATGTAATTTAAAGAATACAAAAGAAACCTAATTTTTGCAGGAGAATAATAAAAATATCTTATTCATAAAATTGATGGAAGTGCAATCTTAAAACTGACATCCAGGACTTTGATAATGAGAAAATATTTTAATCTGATGTAGATTATTTAAGAAATAAAGAAGCTAAGAAGGAAGGTAAATTATGTGTGGGGGTGGGGGGAGCGAGATCAATGACAAATGTGTAGCGGCACTATAACTCCCAGGAGGCATCAAACCAGTCATGTGACATCAATGCGTGATGACGTTAGCACGTCAAGCGCGTGATTTGGGCTTTTAAAAGGTTGCGTGGGTGATGAAAAGTTAATCCATTTGATTCACTCAAAAAATGCCTTGTGCGGTTATTTCATCACATCCACTGCAATTTCAATGGGCAGAAATGGTGACCCCAACTTGATCTGAGCACACAGCCTTCTGATCTGGAATCACAAATTAATTAAAAGAGAGTTAAACAAACTCATTTATGGACAAAAAAACTGAATTTTGGAGAAGAGGGGACTGACTGAATTTAACAGGAAGTTGTCATTTTTTTGCATTTGAGGAATGAAGCTCCAAGGAGGCTAAGTAAAACTGAAATCATCAGACATTAAGAACAATCTCTGCATTCATTGATTGGTGTCTATGATTAATGATTGTTTAAAACTAATGATATCAGCCTCAGGTGTGCTCAGTGCTTGAGATCCTAACACCCTTAGCTGCTTCATCAATGAAACTACCTTCATCATAAATTCAGAACTGAGAATTTTTACTGATGACTTCAATGTGTTCAGATAAAGCCTCAGATAAAGAAAATTCAGTTCATACAATTCATAGAGTTCCATCTGGAAAAGTGTGAGGTGTCCTCAGGCTCACCACCTCATATCTGAAATCAATCTGCTCAACTTTCTTTGCACCACCTCCAAATCCAATACTGTATATCTTTTCTCAAGTAGAGACCAGAACTGTATTCAGTACTCCAGATGTAGCTACACCTGTACCCTGTAAAGTGACAGCAGAGCTTCCCTGCTCTTAAGTTCAAATCCTTGAGCAATGAAGGCATTTGCTTTCTTCATTACCAGTTGCACCTGTACTCCAATGTTTTGAGATTCATGGACAAGCACTCCAAAGTCTCTCTGTGCTATAGCATTCTACAGTCTTTCACCATTTACAGTAAATAATAACCTGATCTACGATTTTTCCTTCTAAAGTGGATGATCTCCATTTGTCAAAATTGTACTCCATCTGCCAAACCCTTGCTCTCTCACTCAATGTTACACTTGCTTTTCCATTCAATTTTGGTTATTAGCTAACTTATTAAACTTGATAATCGACATTCAGTACCCTCTTCCAAATCATGAGTGTATATCGTGAGTAATTGCAGGCTCAGAACTGACCTCTGCAGCACTCTGCTCACCACTGATTGCCGACCTGAGAAACATCCCACTCTCTGCCTTCCATTGGTTACCCAATCCTCTATCTATGCGAATACATCAATTCTCTGTATCTTTTTAGATGTCTTCTATGTGTCAGATTATTAACTACCTTCTGAATCTAGAGGTTTGTATTCTCAAGTATCTTCTGCCCTAAGGTGAAGGGAGAAGAGTGCATAATATGAGAGGGATGATCTTTTTATATGTTGTCAGCTTTACATTTTTAAAATTTAGATATATAGCATGGTAACAGGACATTTTATCTCATGACCCCATGCCACCCAATTTTCACCCAATTAATCTACATCCCCAGTACGTTTCAAATAGTGGGAGGAAACCGGAGCCCCTGGGGGAAACCCATGCAGACCTGGAGAGAATGTACAAACTCCTTACAGACACCGCAAGATTTGAACCCTGGTCCTGAATACTGGCACTGTAAAGGCTTTGCACTGACTGCTCTGCCCACCATGCTGCCCATAAAACAGCAGGAGGGATGGACAGAGGGGGGATTGTTTTGTGTGATGGGCTGGGACACATTCCCAGTTCTCTGCAGTTTTCTGCAGTCTTTGCAGAACAGTGGCTGAACCAAGCTGAGATGCATCCAACCATATGCTTTCTGTAGTAAAAATTAGTAAGACACCTTGGGTAAATTTAAAGGAAATGCTGAATTTCCTTAGGTTTCTGAAAAGGTAGAGTCATTGGTGCATTGTTTTGGTTGTGGCATTAATGTGGTTGGATTAGGATAGATTGGTGATATTTATGGCTAAAGGTTAAAGCTTTCTATCATCTCTGCCTCATCACCATTGATATAGACAAGAATAACTGCATTTCCTGATGTCCTTGATCAGCTCCTTCATTTTCCTGACATTGAGGAATAACTTGTTATTTTGACACCATGCCACAAGACTCCTTCCGAAACTCCATCTCATCATTGTTTGAGATCTGGCATAAAATAGTAATCTACAAACTTGTAGATTGAGTTAGAGCAATATTTGACCACACTGACATGAGGACAAAAGGAATATTGTCAAATACTTGAGGTCTTGAATGGTAGATGCCTGAATGAGTTGCCAGTGGAGGATGTGAAAGTAGATTTCTTAGCATCATTCAAGATAAATTTAGACCATCACATGAACAGGGAGGGAATAGAGGGATATGGACCAGGTGCAGGAAGATCAATTAGATTGACATAATAGTAAAGGCCAGATATGGTGGGATAAATTGATTGATCTTGTGTTGTGTGGTACTATTCTGTGTTCTATGTTGTGAGTTTCATGTGATTAACGTCCTGGACAAGTGGCATAATATTTAAGCTGCAGGAATGGTAGAGAGTGTGTCAAGTAATTTGATTTCAAACTCTCATAGACTCAAAAATGCTGGAGGAACTCAGCTGGTCTCACAGTGTCCATAGGATATATTTCTGACATTTCGGGCCTGAGCCCTTCTTCAAGGTAATATATCTATACTCATATGGATGCTGCAAGACCAACTGAATTGCTCCAGTATTTCTGTGTTTTTACGACAATGACAGTGTCTGGGGACTTCCATTTTTCACTTAAATTCTTGCAGGGCAAATTAAGGAATATCATGGATTATTTTCCATTTCTAAGGACAATTATATTTCTTTCTTTTTCAATCTTTTTATTAAACATATTATAAATAAACAATATATGAGTCATATAGTAAAAACAGAAACATCAATATATTGCAATACATAATATAATGTATAACATTATAACAAATTGAACAATATTATCCCTTTCTCCACAATTTGGAATATTCAAAAAAGAGATTAAAAATAATTGTTAAAACCCCATCTAACATCAAAATAAACAAAAAATAGCAACAACAACAAAAAAAAGTTGGGCAGCCTAAGCTGAGAGTTCACTACAACAGATCGGTACAAACTATTTATCTGGTCCTTGCCAATAAAAAAAAACACAACAGAAATCCAGATCAGACTGGAAGGTAAAGTCAAAATACAAATTAATTCATATGAAAGGATGCCAAGTCACTTCAAACTTAACAGAGGTATCAAAAGTGAAACTTCTAAACATGACATAACTTGAGAGAATCATTGCATCAAAATAGATGAACTAGTATCTTTCCATTTAAATAAAGTGGCTCTTCTGGCTACAACTGAACTCACCTCTCGAATTATAATTCCAAAAATAGCAGTCAATGGATTAGGTTGCAATTTAATACTCAGCATAATTAACAGTCTTGAAAATATCTGTCCAATACTTCTCCAATACAGAGCAAGACCAAATCATATGCATTTTTGTGGCCCCTTTGATTTACATCTATCATACATAGGTCTAACATTAGGAAAGATACAGGCCAATTTATCTTTCGACATATGAACCCGATATACCACTCTAAACTGGATCAATGTGTGTTGAGCACATAATGAAGAGGTATTAACCATTCCAAAAATCTTTTCTCAAAGATCCTCTGGGACAAGGGATCATTAGAGATTAATTGCAATTTGAATAAATTATTGTAAATATTACCTATTAAACACTCATGGGAAGGATTCAAATGAAAAAGAGTATCAGCCAAATCAGGTTGACATGATATAGGGAAGTTAGATAATATTCAAAAAAATTACTTGGAAATATCTACAAAAAAGTGATGTAGGTATTATATTTGTTAGATATTATATCAAAAGACAATAAACATCCATCTATAAACAGATCAGAAAAAATAGATAATGTTTTTCCAAAAAGAAAGGTTTTATTCCTAAATCATTTTTTGACAATATTGACTCTAAAATTTCTTCTTATATATAGAATAATAAGAATGCTAGGTTAGGTATATTTCATTTGCAGAAATTAAAGAAAGATGATGCTGAATTTTAGGTTTTATTTTTGGGCAGTTAATATTCGATATATTATGTTCTGGGTATATTCTGACTAACCTGACTGCCCTCATTGGACAGATTTGGAACTGAAATCTGTGCAGAAGTATTCATTAGATTAGTAAATATACCTTTAACTCAATACTTAAGCATACATTGCACATTTGGTTTCAATTTTGCAAATTTTTTTTAAATAAATCAATAGATTTATTAGATTTAGTTTATCAAGTACTATTTATCTCAACTATTTTTCTCATTGTCTATGACAATTACATTTCCAACAATCCACAAAAAGTTTATAAGAATAGTTTTTTTTTTAACCATGCAAGATGCAAGATATTCTTTGGCTTGGCTTCGCGGACGAAGATTTATGGAGGGGGTAAAAAGTCCACGTCAGCTGCAGGCTCGTTTGTGGCTGACCAGTCCGATGCGGGACAGGCAGACACGATTGCAGCGGTTGCAAGGGAAAATTGGTTGGTTGGGGTTGGGTGTTGGGTTTTTCCTCCTTTGCCTTTTGTCAGTGAGGTGGGCTCTGCGGTCTTCTTCAAAGGAGGCTGCTGCCCGCCAAACTGTGAGGCGCCAAGATGCACGGTTTGAGGCGTTATCAGCCCACTGGCGGTGGTCAATGTGGCAGGCACCAAGAGATTTCTTTAGGCAGTCCTTGTACCTTTTCTTTGGTGCACCTCTGTCACGGTGGCCAGTGGAGAGCTCGCCATATAATACGATCTTGGGAAGGCGATGGTCCTCCATTCTGGAGACGTGACCCATCCAGCGCAGCTGGATCTTCAGCAGCGTGGACTCGATGCTGTCGACCTCTGCCATCTCGAGTACCTCGACGTTAGGGGTGTGAGCGCTCCAATGGATGTTGAGGATGGAGCGGAGACAACGCTGGTGGAAGCGTTCTAGGAGCCGTAGGTGGTGCCGGTAGAGGACCCATGATTCGGAGCCGAACAGGAGTGTGGGTATGACAACGGCTCTGTATACGCTTATCTTTGTGAGGTTTTTCAGTTGGTTGTTTTTCCAGACTCTTTTGTGTAGTCTTCCAAAGGCGCTATTTGCCTTGGCGAGTCTGTTGTCTATCTCATTGTCGATCCTTGCATCTGATGAAATGGTGCAGCCGAGATAGGTAAACTGGTTGACCGTTTTGAGTTTTGTGTGCCCGATGGAGATGTGGGGGGGCTGGTAGTCATGGTGGGGAGCTGGCTGATGGAGGACCTCAGTTTTCTTCAGGCTGACTTCCAGGCCAAACATTTTGGCAGTTTCCGCAAAGCAGGACGTCAAGCGCTGAAGAGCTGGCTCTGAATGGGCAACTAAAGCGGCATCATCTGCAAAGAGTAGTTCACGGACAAGTTTCTCTTGTGTCTTGGTGTGAGCTTGCAGGCGCCTCAGATTGAAGAGACTGCCATCCGTGCGGTACCGGATGTAAACAGCGTCTTCATTGTTGGGGTCTTTCATGGCTTGGTTCAGCATCATGCTGAAGAAGATTGAAAAGAGGGTTGGTGCGAGAACACAGCCTTGCTTCACGCCATTGTTAATGGAGAAGGGTTCAGAGAGCTCATTGCTGTATCTGACCCGACCTTGTTGGTTTTCGTGCAGTTGGATAATCATGTTGAGGAACTTTGGGGGACATCCGATGCGCTCTAGTATTTGCCAAAGCCCTTTCCTGCTCACGGTGTCGAAGGCTTTGGTGAGGTCAACAAAGGTGATGTAGAGTCCTTTGTTTTGTTCTCTACACTTTTCTTGGAGCTGTCTGAGGGCAAAGACCATGTCAGTGGTTCCTCTGTTAGCGCGAAAGCCGCACTGTGATTCTGGGAGAATATTCTCAGCGACACTAGGTATTATTCTATTTAGTAGAATCCTAGCGAAGATTTTGCCTGCAATGGAGAGCAACGTGATTCCCCTGTAGTTTGAGCAGTCTGATTTCTCGCCTTTGTTTTTGTACAGGGTGATGATGGTGGCATCACGAAGATCCTGAGGCAGTTTACCTTGGTCCCAACAAAGCTTGAAAAACTCATGCAGTTTGGCATGCAGAGTTTTGCCGCCAGCCTTCCAGACTTCTGGGGGGATTCCATCCATACCTGCTGCTTTGCCACTTTTCAGTTGTTCGATTGCCTTATATGTCTCATCCAGGGTGGGAACCTCATCCAGCTCTAGCCTTAGGGGCTGTTGAGGGAGCTGGAGCAGGGCGGAATCTTGGACTGAGCGGTTGGTACTGAAAAGAGATTGGAAGTGTTCTGACCATCGGTTGAGGATGGAGATATCAAAAGAAAATGACTTATGACAGCTTAATCATCAATTCCACCAGCATATTGAGATTGGAAACTGCAAGGTGTACTTCAAAAACTTGAAAGTCCTTCTCCAGCACTTCTGAGATGCATAAACTACCAACAAGGACAAAAGTTGCTCGCAGATGGGAACATCGGCACTTCTACCGACATTTGCAAGTCAACATATACCTGCCACAGTGAATCAGGAGAAAGTTCATCACCACCCCCTGCTGGAGATGTTCAGATCCTATCAATCAATTAAAATTGAGGCAAAAAGACAAAGTAAGATTACATAAATATAAATGTAAACCTTTTCAAAATGTCCACAGTTCACAATATGAGGAAAAAAATACCCTATCCTTTTAATTCTTGTCTTTCTGGGTAACATAAATTGATTTGTAATGTCACAATTATCACCACTAGAAGAATATTTACTGTGGATTTTTAGACACTTTCACTGGAGTGTTTAATGGGCAATTAATACATAAGCAAAGAAATATTATCAAAGGTGTTTCTCTATCATTGAAATGACTGCAAAATCAACTCATGATTAAGATCATCAACATGTTGCTGCTGAGTTCATGTGCACCATCATAACTGCAGACTTTTATTTCAAAAGTAAATTTTATGTAGATACAAGAAATTCACTACAGTGATTCAGTCTTTCTTTATATTTGTTTCATTGAACCATTACATTAATAGGTGCCATTACACCCATAGATACTTTAGCAATACATCAACGCTGCTCATGTTTCTACTTCAAGCAGTCTGCCACAAACTGTTTGAGAGGCTGTTGCATGGGACTCAAACCCTTGGTGCCCAATGGTGGCAAAATCATTATGTTTCTTCCCCACTTTGTGGTGGTCACACCTCAGTGTGTGAATGCACACCCTGAAAGTGCTGACAAGTAATCTTGTGACAAAATTTACTGACTTGCAGATCTCACTTTAGAGAATTACTTTTAATTTCATTGCTAGCAGTGAACAATGAAGCTTTTGGTGAAACTGGGCGACAGGTGGATTTTGGGCAAGAGGTAATCTGCTCTTTATTTGGTGAGCATTATTGAAATTTATTGAAAATTTGTAAATGCACATTGAAGATTTATTATTACATGTAAATAAAAATGTTTAGAACTAAAATTTTCAGACAGACAACTTGCATGTTGATTGATCATTGGAGATTGAGGTATATGCTAATAAAAACATAAGAATGCTGGAGGAACTCAGTAAGACTTGCACCGTCCAGAGGAGATAAAGATATATAATCAATGTTTTGGGTCTGAGCCCTTTGTCAGGAATGATTGAAAGGCAGGCAAACACCTGAATAAAAAAATCTGGGGGAGGAGGAGCACAGACCAACAGGCAAAATATGATAATTGGATATTGTTAGGAGAGCAAGAGAGGAAAGGCGAGAATTAATTGGGGGAGGTGTGTGACTCTGTGAATGCAGAGCTGGAGAAAAGGAGACAGAGGGAAAGAGAGAGAGAGAGAGAGAGAGGAAATGTGATAGGGGGATAGGGAAAGAGAGAGTTCAAAGTTCAGGTTTATTGTCTGAGTACATACATGACATCACAAAACCCTGAGATTCTTTTTCCAGCAGGTGAGGCAGAATCACCACTGATTGGTCGTCTAAAAAACTGTACTCAAGAAGATATGTATACATGTAAACAAATAAAGAAATGTAAACAAACAAAAGTAAGAGTCCTTAAATGAGTCGCTGACTGAGTTTGTTGTTGAGGAGTCTGATGGTCAAGGGGTAGCAGCTGTTCCTGAACCTGGTGGTGTGAATCTTCTGGCACCTATCCCTCTTTCCTGAAGGTAACAGCGTAAACTTTTATCCTTGATGATGGCTACTGTTCTCTCTAGATGTTCTTTTTTAAATTTTTAAAAAATTTTTCACACTATGAACCATATTAACCAAAATACACACAAACATTTCCCTCTTGAATATACACAGTGTCATTTTCTCCCCTTTTCCCCCTCCCTTCCCTCCCTCCTTCCCACCCCCACCCTAACCACTAAACGTTCAACATATACAATACAATAAACCCATTAAACAATGTCATCACACAATGAAAATAAACAAGTTTACCCTCCAGATGTTCTTGATGGTAGGGAGGGTTTTGTCTGTGATATTCTGGGCTGTGGCCATTACCTTTTGCAGGGCTGTCTGCTCAGGGATATTGGTATCCTCATACTAAACTAGGATGCAGCCAGTCAGCCCATTTTCCACCACACATCTGTCGAAATTTGCCAGGGTTTCAAATGTCCTGTGGAAGTAGAGGCACTGATGTGCTAACTTCATGATGCCATTGATGTGTTGGGTCCAGGAAATATCCTCCGAGTTAGTGACTCCCAAGAACTTATATGTGCTCACCCTCTCCACCTCGGATCCCCCAAGGATCACTGGATTGTACACATCTGTTTTTCCCTTCCTGAAGTCAACTATCAGTTCTTTGGCTTTGGTGACCTTGAGTGTGAGTTTGTTGTTGGTGCACCATTCATTCATGTTTTCATCTCCCTCCTGCATGCTAACTCATCAGCCCTTTTTATACAACCCACTGCCACGATATCATCAGTGGATTTGTAGAACTTAGACACATCCTTAATACCTTTCTTCAGATTCTGTGAAGGAATCATGATAATATTTGAACTACCAAAGAATCTTGTTGATATTACTGTCCCTAAGTTTCTCTATTGTTGTAACAAATGGATCAGATGTTTCAAAGTTCTGCAGATTTCAAAACTTTCATTACACAGGAACAAATAACGTCTTGTTTGTGCACTGGGAAATTCTTTTCCATGATATGGCTTAGTTGGATGGGGATTGGTGTTGGGGAAGCCATTTGCATCTTTTGAATAATTTCCAATGCAGTGTTAATTCTGCTATTGGACACTAGAGATGTGCATGGTTAAACCTTGAACTTCATCTGGAGTGTGAATTCCAGATCAAGGTACTTTGTCACAACAAATGAGAAACATGTTAAACCATCTCATTTGAAAGAAATAAGAAAAGCATACCCACTTACATATCCTGCAGGGAAGATTGTGCTGGTGTTCTCACTATGAGATTCAATTCCATCTGATCACTATGTAAATCTGTCAGGAACCAATGTAAGTATCACCATAGATGCCTTTCAGAGAAATGGTATATTTTGTAATGACGTAAAGACACTTGGAAGATGTTACGTGGAATGTAAGTTTTGCATCTATTTCAGATTTTGATTTATATTAGTTGTTAAGGTACCAGGAGATGTCACTCACACACTTCATTGCGCACCTTTATCATGAGTTTTTATTATACGTGAACAGAATGTCATTTATACTTTTACATTTTTTTCAGTACTATGCCAAGATATCAGTGTAGCAGTGAACATTAAGTTGAATATGGACTTTGAAGGTAATATGTGTGGTGAAGATTTTGTCAACCCAATCGAGCTGGTACATAAACACTTTGCATTAAAAATCCAATTAATTTAATTATTTTGTAAATTACTCTATTTGTCACAAAATGGAATTTTTTTTTGCCTAAAATTATATTTAAATCTCAGAATCTGGTGTGGATTAAAGCTTGGAAATCATGAGTTCCAATCCCACAAAAAATTGTAGAATTTAAATTCAGTATATTAAATTACGCCAGTGCTATGAAGACCCTAAATTATGTTTAACATCCTCTTGAAAATGTGTTTATTCTTTTCAGGAAAAAAATCTGCTCTCCTCTTCTGATTTGCCCTTTCCATCCTCCAACAATGTGGTTGACTGAAAATTTCCTTATTAAATGTCCTATCAAGGTATTTAGTTCAACACCAGTTGAGGCAGGCAATATATGCTGACCTAGCCATCAACACCTATGTACCGTGACTGAATTTTAAAGAAGCACTTCAGTCCAAATACAGAGGAGTCATCATTTTGCAGCTGTGGGCATAAGAGAACTGTTAGTGAGAAGTCAAGTGGCTTGACTTTTCAAAGATAAATTATCTGGCAGGGCATAAAGAGATAGATAGACCTAGGCAGGTGTTATTAGTTATGATAAATGTCAACTCCCGAGTAGACTGGTTTGGACTATTCTACCATTTTTTAAAAAGGTCACACCAAATGCTAATCTTTATCATGCACAATGAAGCAATTCACCTGTCCTTCTTCATTCTAATAGTGATGGATGGACTGTTGCAAACTGCAGACAGATTTCAGTAAATTTGTTGAATGTTGGAGAACATTTGGCAAATTCTACTATCTCAGTTTCTCACAGAGTTACTTGGATTGCTGAACCCACATACACTTATCCAGTCCTCCAATTTTATCATATTGTAGCATTTGCGCTACGCAAGCTTGGAGAAGAATGACCCGCACACCAAAGCCTTGAAGTCAAGACTGGTTTATTGCACTGGTAGTTGCGCTTATATGGGCCCCAGGTGCTGATGTCAGAGCCCCGCATCATTGGAGCATCAGCCTGGGAATGGCTGGTATTCATTTCCTGCCACAGTTCCCCAAATTCCCGTCGTGCGGGAGGTGTCCCCCCCCCCCCACTGCATTCTTCGGCCATTCTGTGGGCCGGTCTGCACCTCTGTGCTCGGGCTGCTACATGACCCTCCCCCCGCCCACTCCAGAACCGGAAATTGGGCTGCTGTCTGTTGACTTGAGTGGTCTGCCCCTGTGTCACGGGGTTGGAATGGAGACCGGCTCTGGACTGTAATGCTGGTTTCAGACAATCAATGGTAAAAGTCTCCTCCTTACTGCTGATGTCGAGGACAAAAGTAGAGTAGTTGTTCCTGATGACCCTGTAGGGCCCCTCATATAGTCATTGTAGGGGTGATAGGTGTGTGCCCTTTCTCACAAATACGTACTGATGTCTTTATGTCCCTGGGGATATTATGTTATATTATGCTATGGGCTGGCCATGTAGTGGGGACCCCAATTTTTGCTGCAAGTTTTCAAAGGTTGCTGCAGGATCTTCTGGGCGTTTGTTGGGGGCCAGGAACTCTACCTGAATGATTAAGGGTGGAGACTTTAGACCATCTCCACTACTGAGGCATTGAACTCTTCCTTTGCCGTTGTATGAATATCCAGCAGGACCCAAGGCAAATCATCCACCTCTTTAGGACCATTGGGCCTGGCCATTAAGGCTGCCTTGAGGTTCCTGTGAAAGTGCTCCACCAACCCATTGGCCACAGGGTGATATGCCATGTTGTGGTTGAGCTGTGTCCCCAGGAAGTTAACCAACACTGCCCAGACCCCAGAAGTAAATTGTGCCCCCCTGTCTGAGGTTAAGTGCTCTGGGATCCTGAATCTGGACACCCATGTGTCAATGAGTGCCCTCGTGCAGCTTTCTGTGGTGGTATCAGCCAGCGGGACTACCTCAAGCCACCTTGTGGAGCAGTCAACCATGGTCAAGAGGTATCTCGCATCACGGGAAATTGATATTGGCCCCATTATGTCAATATGTACAAGACTGAACCAGCACCATACTGGTTTAAAGGTGTGTTGGCACTCTTGTATGAGTCTGCACTTTGGAGGACTGACAGTTCATGCAGGTTTTGGCCCACTGGCTGACCTGCTTATGGAGGCTGTGCCAGACAAACCTGCTAGCCAACATCCTGACTGTGGTTCAGATGTGAGATTTGTGTGATGCACCAATCAGGCAATGCGCTTGCACCGGGTAACTGCTCTTTGAGGTTGCCATAGGAAATCTACGACCCTTGCCACTGTGTCCAGATCAAGAGAGCTCACAACATAGAAGTAGTGGGTGTCATCAGTGGCAATATGTCAAAGCTGGAACTGAGCCTCCATCTGCTCGAACCACATGTGTAGCTGCAACACCCAAAATGTTGGGAGCCTGAGTGAGACTGTGTGGATGATTGCTGGCTCTGCTTGATCCATCATCTCCAGATCCAACTGCTGGTTTGACCTGTTGGGGCCACCAATGTAGTGTTCACACTATGTGAACATAGAGAAGAACAAGACACACACCAAAGCCTTGAAGTTGAGACTGGTTTATTGCATTGGCTGCCACGCTTATATGGGCCTCAGATGCTGACATCAGGGCCCCGTGTTATCGGAGCGCCAGCCTGGGATTGGCTGGCATTCGTGCCAGAGTTCCCCAACTTCCCACAATCCAGGAGGTCACTTGGGACGACAGCTGGTATCACCCACCTCCCCAGGCAGCATGGTTGCCGCGTAAGTCTGCCATTTTGTGGGCCAGTCCGCGCCTCTGTGCACAGGTCGCTACAATATAATTGTAAAAAGGAACAATACATAAATGGGATCTTCCATCCGACTCATCCATGGCAACCATGTTGCATGGAGCTCAAGGGAGTATGGATCAATAAATGGCACCTTGATAGCCATAATACTTAAAGTATATATTGAGATGAATTTACTGTACAGATACCAATGTCAACATAGTAGCATCTACTCTAGTGCATGTAAATAGCATGAAATATGTAACATCACAAAACAAACACAGTGTTGAATTCACAACAATAACATGCTTACTCAGGAAGGCAAGTAAGGAAATCAGTTGTGATACTTTGCACATCAAGCATTAAAATGAGAGTAATTTAGCAGAAAATGAAAATTACTTAAAGATAAGCTAAAGTGTTTGGTGGAGGGGAAGGATAAAATATTATATTTGGACTGTAGTTCCTTCCACCTATACTAATTACGTGCTGGTAAAGTTTACCAGTTAATTCAAATAAGTGAAAACATGTAATTAGGTTTTGAATGCATAGCATTTGAATGTGTGGGGTGAGGTTAAGAACGGGCAAATCTGAGGCATCGATATTTAACAGAAATTCGTAAATTGCAATTGAGACCAGAAGTTAATGGCATGTTTTTTCTTGTTCTGTGTTTTGATCAACTTCCATTTAATTTGATTTAATATCAATTCAAGAACAGGATTTTACTAGAATGGATACAGTTACCACGGTCGCCTACTTACCTTCACTGGGAGCGGTGCTGGTCGCCGCTGATGATGTAAGTGATGCGATACATACGCGGTTGTGTTATGTCAGTATACGGGTGATGGATCTCAAATCCAGGAGGAGAAGAGAGAGATTCAGGATCACCCTGATGAGGTCAGAGGAGTTTGGCTGGGTGGTGTTTGGAGAGTTAAAGAATGCAATAGTGAATAATAAAGAACACGATTTCATGGTGTACTGAAAGAAATGAGTAAGTATATTCTCTATTTGTTTGTAAGAGGTGGAAAATCAGTACTGTTAGACAGTATCTTGATATCCTCTGCATCTGCCTTGATTGTGGAGTGAAATTAATCTGAATTTTGTCCTGATCATTACTGGTGGCAAAATATTTCACAAAGCTCAAAGGTTTTGCCTACAAAACTGTCGATGAAGTGTGGCTCTGCACATATTATGTTGAGCATGGGACCCTCACGGTCATCATATAATTGTCTATTAGCCACATGCTAATAGATATCACGTGCACTAGAATAATCTTTACTGATTTTAACATTGTGGGGCTCACAGAGGGACTTGGATAGGTCTTGGGTTGCTGTTACAGATGATTCAGAGTTATCTGGAGGGGGTCAATCTGGGACATTTGGGGCTGTGAATTTTCTATCAGATGTTTGGGGGGAAGTGAGGAAGTTGGACACCCAGGTGTCGATTGTCAGTGGCCCTGCAGTGAGGCTTGAGGAAGGCATTGGTTGTTCTTCGGGACTGGGGAGAAGTAGAAGGTTTAAAGGTGACCGGTAGAATGCTCTGTGCTCCAGTATTGATGGCTATGAACCAAATCTGTTAGATTCCCTCTTTAATCAAAATGAAGGAGGCTTCTCCTGCCTTTTGAATGAAATGGTTAAAAAAGGCTTTTAACCATTTCTCACATTCTGATGCCTTGGAGCACACATGTCAAACTCTGGCCCGCGGGCCAAATAATTATATTTGGCCCGCAAGATCATTTCAAAAATGTATTAGAGGTGGCCCGCCCTGCAGTGAGAGCCGATGCTGTTTTTTGGTAATGTCACCCCCACCATCCTCCCCCTTCATTGCACATCCTTCCCCATTGTAACACGTGAAATTGTCACACGAGAAGTCTGTCGATGTCATCAGCCGGCAAGCCAGTTGGAAGGCTCCCTACACAACCAGTCACTTCTCCCACCTGTCGAGCGGTGCGGCGGATGGGCAAGCGCCTGTGATTTCCTGTCGACGCGACGGGCATGGCAGGCTGCACATGGCCCCCGGACAGCCCTTCCACAGCGCGAGCGCACTTCTCCCGGTCGCCACGGCCTTCAGCGCTTGCACCCGCGCGGACCCCAGGGACGGCTGGTTCGGCCCTGCACGTGAAGTGAGAGAGGGTGGCTGTCCGCAAAGGCTGATCGGCAGCGCGCTGGGCCTGAGTGGATGGGTAAGCAGGGGTGGGCAGAGGGTCTAGGTGAGGAGTAATGGGCAGGGGAAGTTATGGTGGTGCGAGGGGCAGTTAGAGGGAGGGATGAGTAGAAGGAGGGGTGGATAGGGAAGAGGTAAAAGGGGAGGGGCAGGGTGAGTAGGGGAGGGGTGATTAGAGGGTGTGAGATGGGTAGAGGGAGGAACAGGTTGAGGGGAGAGGCAGTAGAGGGGCGTTTATAGGATGGGGTGGGTAGAGGCAGAGCGAGTGGAGTGAGGGGTGAGTAGAGGTTGGGTAAAGGACTGGTCAGGTAGAGGGATGGTGGGTCGAGGGTGAATAGAGGCCTAGAGCCTGAGGAGTGAGCAGGAAATGCTGAGTCCTGATGAAGGCCAAAATGGACAATGGACACCGCCTGTGAATGCTGACTACATCTCCACAGGGACCAAATAGGTTTCCCTCAGGTCAAGCAAAGGGTGAACTTGAGCTACCTACTCCTGACCTGTAACATTATCCTCCTAAAGTTATATCCTAAAGTTTAACATTACATATGTTGAAAGAAGAGAAAACATGCAGATGTTGTTGAAAAATTTCAATAAATATTTAGTTCGGCCCTCAACTTAGTCCAAGTTTTTAATTTTGGCCCTCCGTGAATTTGAGTTTGACACCCCTGCCTTGGAGCATAAGCATGTCATGTCATATGCAAGAGGACCTGGTATCAAACTGGTACCTTGGACTGGGTGGGGGGGGGAAGGATGGGTGCACAGCACACCAGATGTATCCAATTGTACCAACATAGAAATCTACAGCACAGTACAGATCCTTCGGCCCACAGAGTATTACCAACATAATAGCTTACTCTACCAATGGTCAAGAATTCTTCTACTGCATAACCTTCCATTTTTCTCTGTTCAATATACCTATCTGACTTTTTATAAGATCCTATTGTACCTACCTCTATTACTGTTGCCGGCAGTGTATTCCATGCATCCACCATTCTCTACGTGAAGAACTTGCTTCTTACACATACCGAGAACCTTATAACTACACCCCCCTGTGTTAGCCATATCAGCCCTGAGGGAAAAGCCGCTGGCCATCCACAAGATTAATGTTTTTCATCATCTTGTACAACTCTTTCAGATATCCACTTATTCTCTGTCACTCTAAGGAGAAAAGACCACGTTTACTCAACTACCTTCATTACCATGATCTTCAATCCAGGCAACATAACTGCAACTCCCCTCTGCACCTTCTTAAAATCATCCATATCTTTCCTGTAATGAGGTAACCTGAATTGAACACAATATTCTAACTGGGATCTAACTAAGGTTTTGTACAGCTGTAGCATTATATCACGACTCTTGAACTTGATCCGACAGTTAATGAAGGCCAATGCATCATACATCATCTTAGCAATACTATCAACCTGTGTAACAGCTTTGAGCATCCTATTGTTATAGATCCCAAGGTCTCTCAGTTCATATACAGTTACAAATCAGTTGTGATAAAATCCTGTCACAGTGCACAATAGCATTGTGCCGTACACAAAAAAAATCTCAGTTGGGTCATTTCTGTTTTATATGGTTGGTTGCTTCTGTCATGAGAACAGTTAGGAGAGAATATGAGATGGGACCAATTGGATGTGCTGATGTGTAGAAAGAATAGGCTCATTGCTAGTTGTCCTTTTTATTATTTCATGCTTGTATTCTTTGAAGACTGAAAATTCACCCACTTTCTCTTCAAATAACTCTTCCTGTATGATGATTGAGTGAAACCTTCTCCTTGGTTGCATTCTATTATGTTCAACATTTTCTGAAGTTATACCAGTGCAGATTGTTAAAAGATTTTGCTTTCAATTTATTCCAAATGGCATATGGACTTGGTCACAAGAACCGGAATCTCACCCATCATAAGGACCATCTTTTGTCTCTTGCTTTGAGTCCCAGTCATCACTTTAACCACCTGTCAACATCTCTACATGTGATGCAATAGGTCAGAGTTCACTTATGACTTGGATAGGTGAACAACAACGATCACGAGCAATTCTCAGAAAGTACTGTGATGCTGACCAGTGTATTTGTCCATTTCATTACGCTTGTTAAAATTGACAAATATGCTTCTAAGTTTATTTGGGGTCTGTTCAAACATAAAAAAAATTAAAAGCGTATGATTTAGTTTTGACTTCTTAACTTGTAAAGTTGGGATAGTGAACCAGAATATTATTCTGGTGAATAATTCCATAACTTCCATTTGGTGATCTTTCCTCCGGGTGTTTCTTCACCTTCAGTTCCTCCCAGCATGGTGATCAAGGAAGGAGCACTCACTCATGTTTCATTTATTCTTGCTATGCCTGAGGCAATATGAGCAGGGGTTATAGTCCAGTGATTTTAATGACAAATTCCCATGGCAAGGTTTGACTACCGAACCTACATTTATTGATGTAACATTGCAGAGGAACTGCATAATTGGCTTCTGAGATACATTAAACATGCCAGAGAAAATATAATGAAGGATTTGTACCAAGATAATATTCTTGTTTTGTATGTTTGGAAAACCAACTAAATTATAAACAAAATGAACAATTTGGTCATCTACTTAAAATTTTATTTGTAGTTTTGTTTGTCAATTTTTTCAACAACATCTAAACAGCAAAGAAAACCAAGAAAGTGTATAAAAATCCTAACAGTGTGTGTATATTATGAGGCGCCTGCAAGCTCACATCAAGACACAAGAGAAACTTGTCCGTGAACTACTCTTTGCAGATGATGCCGCTTTAGTTGTCCATTCAGAGCCAGCTCTTCAGCGCTTGACGTCCTGCTTTGCGGAAACTGCCAAAATGTTTGGCCTGGAAGTCAGCCTGAAGAAAACTGAGGTCCTCCATCAGCCAGCTCCCCACCATGACTACCAGCCCCCCCACATCTCCATCGGGCACACAAAACTCAAAACGGTCAACCAGTTTACCTATCTCGGCTGCACCATTTCATCAGATGCAAGGATCGACAATGAGATAGACAACAGACTCGCCAAGGCAAATAGTGCCTTTGGAAGACTACACAAAAGAGTCTGGAAAAACAACCAACTGAAAAACCTCACAAAGATAAGCGTATACAGAGCTTTTGTCATACCCACACTCCTGTTCGGCTCTGAATCATGGGTCCTCTACCGGCATCACCTACGGCTCCTAGAACGCTTCCACCAGCGTTGTCTCCGCTCCATCCTCAACATCCATTGGAGCGCTTACATCCCTAACGTCGAAGTACTCGAGATGGCAGAGGTCGACAGCATCGAGTCCACGCTGCTGAAGATCCAGCTGCGCTGGATTGGTCACGTCTCCAGAATGGAGGACCATCGCCTTCCCAAGATCGTGTTATATGGCGAGCTCTCCACTGTCCACCGTGACAGAGGTGCACCAAAGAAAAGGTACAAGGACTGCCTAAAGAAATCTCTTGGTGCCTGCCACATTGACCACCGCCAGTGGGCTGATAACGCCTCAAACCGTGCATCTTGGCGCCTCACAGTTTGGCGGGCAGCAAACCTCCTTTGAAGAAGACTGCAGAGCCCACCTCACTGACAAAAGGCAAAGGAGGAAAAACCCAACACCCAACCCCAACCAACCAATTTTCCCTTGCAACCGCTGCAATCGTGTCTGCCTGTCCCGCATCGGACTTGTCAGCCACAAACGAGCCTGCAGCTGACGTGGACTTTTTACCCCCTCCATAAATCTTCGTCCGCGAAGCCAAGCCAAAGAAAAAGATAGATACATATATACATGTGTGTATCTCTAGATATGTATCTCTAGATATGTATCTCTAGATATGTATCTCTAGATATGTATCTCTAGATATGTATCTCTAGATATGTATCTCTAGATATGTATCTCTAGATATGTATCTCTAGATATGTATCTCTAGATATGTATCTCTAGATATGTATCTCTAGATATGTATCTCTAGATATGTATCTCTAGATATGTATCTCTATATAGAGATATATATAGAGATATATATATACACACACACATGTATATGGGAATAGCATGTGCTTCTTAAAAACCCGATGATTTCATTTCATGACTATCATCTTGGAGGAGATATTAGAATAAGATTCAGATATATTGTCAGCGTACATACAGGACATAACGTACAACCCTGAGATTCTTTATTCCTGTAGGTGTGGCAGAATTACTATTAATTGGTAGTGCAAAATAAACTGTACACAGTGTAAACAAAATAACTTTAAAAAAACAAATGTAAATGAACTGATTGTGCAATACAGAGAGAACAAAAAGAAAATCCATAAAGTGCACAAGTAAGAGTTCTTAAATGGGTTTGTCTGATGGTGAAGGGGTAGCAGCTGTTCCTGAATCTGGTGGTGCCTGTCTTGTGGTACTGGTCTTTCCTGATGACAGCCGCAAGAACAGAGCATGTGCTGGGTGGGGTTGGTTTGTGATGATTGGTGCTGCTCTCCAATGGCAGCGTTCCCTGTAATTGTACTCAACCACACCTTCGTAAAAAAATTGCCAGGGTTTCTGATATCATACCAAAGCTCCACAAACTCCTGAGAAAGTAGAGGCACTGACGTGCTTTCTTCACAATGCCATTGGTGTATTATTGGGTCCAGAAAAGACCCTCTAAGATCGTGACTCCCAAGAACTTAAATTTCCATATCCCCCCAATTCTCCACCATTTCCCCAGGCAGTTTGTTCCACATACAAACCCCACCTCTCTGGGGGAAAAGTCTCTTGTAAATCTTTCCCTTCTCTTAAATCAACACCCTCTTGTTTCAAACTTATTTGTATTTGTTATGTTGCTAATTTCCATATTATGGGACATTCCCAGCAGGTAGAACAATAAACAGAGATAGAAAACTGAGTCCACCACAAATGGATGATTTACAGCAGTAATGGTCAATTCTGATACAGGTGGAGAAGGCAAACTATATTTTCTTTCTTTTTAAAATATTTTTATTGAGTTCAATATAATAATCTCATATTCATATGGCACTAACATAACAGAAGGAAATATCAAAATGTATACATAATATACAACTAGTAAAAATGCTCTAATTAACAGTTTCCTTTTGTTGGTATTAATTGTTAATAAATATGATTAAGATTAAAAAATAAAATCACATGAATTGCTTTATAAACAATCTGCTCATAACTTGGTAGAATATCAATTAATATAGTCTAGGACCTTAATATATAAACTCCAATTAATCAACTTATATCAGGAAAAAAATAAAAAAAAAATAAACTAACACTAATCTAATCCCTCCCTCTAAACAAGGTTACTTTAAAAATAACAAAGAGAAAAAAGAGAACTCCATACTGGATTGGATCACTACCTCCAGAAGCCAGAATGCGCATCACTGGAGCAGCCCAACAGTCGAAAACCACCACCCATGATATTATTCTATGAATGGACCCCATATCTTTTTAACTGGTACTTTTTGTCTTTGATATTATACCTAATTTTTTTTCCTAACTTAAATATCCCATTACATCATGTAGCCATTACCTATGAGTCATCTTTCCACTTCATTTAAACAGCTCGTCTGGCTATCAGCATACTAAAAGCTAAAATCTTCTCTTGGATACAAAGATATAGTTGGGTAATGAATAAAGCCAAACAAGGCATTTGAAGGGCATAGATATATTTTAGTCTTAAAAATTGTTGATAAAGATTGAAAATTGTTTCCCCAAAATCTACCTAATTTGGGACATTCCCAAAATGTGGATTAATGTTTGGCCTGGAAGTCAGCCTGAAGAAAACTGAGGTCCTCCATCAGCCAGCTCCCCACCATGACCACCAGCACCCCACCCCCACATCTCCATTAGGCACAGTCAACCAGTTTACCTACCTTGGCTGCACCATTTCATCTGAATCAAGGATCGACAAAGAGATAGACAACAGACTCGCCAAGGCAAATAGCGCCTTTGGAAGACTACACAAAAGAGTCTGGAAAAACAAGCACGTGAAGAAACACACAAAGATCAGCGTGTACAGAGCCGTTGTTATACCCATGTTCCTGTTCAGCTCCGAATCATGGGTCCTCTACCAGCATCACCTAAGGCTCCTAGAACGCTTCCACCAGCGCTGTCTCCACTCAATTCTCAACATTCATTGGAATGACTTCATCATCAACATCGAAGTACTCGAGCTGGCAGAGTCCGCAAGCATTGAATCCATGCTGCTGAAGACCCAACTGCGCTGGGTGGGTCACGTCTCCAGAATGGAGGACCATCGCCTTCCCAAGATCGTGTTCTATGGTGAGCTCTCCACTGGCCACCGAGACAGAGGTGCACCAAAGAGGTACAAGGACTGCTTAAAGAAATCTCTTGGTGCCTGCCACATTGACCACCGCCAGTGGGCTGATTCCGCCTCCAACCGTGCATCTTGTTGCCTCACAGTTCGGCGGGCAGCAACCTCCTTTGAAGAAGACCGCAGAGCTCACCTCACTGACAAAAGACAAAGGAAGAAAAACCCAACACACAACCACAACCCACCAATTTTCCCTTGCAACTGCTGCAACCGTGCCTGCCTGTCCCGCATTGGACGTGTCAATCACCAACGAGCCTGCAGCAGACGTGGAAAATACCCCTCCATAAATCTTCATTCGCAAAGCCAAGCCAAAGAAAAAAGAAAATTTTTATAAATTTCACGCAAGGATCTACATGTGCCTAAAAATTAGCTAATTTAAATTTAAACATATGTATTCTGTGTACCACTTTAAATTGTAATAAACCATGTCTAGCACAAAGTGATGAATCATTAATCAAACTAAGAGTGGAATGCCAGTCCTCACCTGAGAAAGTTATATTAAGATCCTGTTACAATCATTTGTAATCTCAACCATTGAGGTTAGTCTTAAATCCAATAAATTACTAGAGATACGTGATATTAACGCACTGTGAACAAACTGCAAATCAAAAAATATATCAAGAATATTTGATTCAAGGAAAATCTTTTCGCGTAGTTTGGACAAAATGTCTAACTCATAAATATCAAAAAAATGTCTATTGTAAAGCTTAACTGACAAAAGAAGCAAAATTCTTACAGATAAATAAATCTTTGTAACTTTTAATACCTAATCTATGCCTTTCCTTAAAACTTGCATCTATAATAGAAGGTGGAAAAAAATAGTTAACTATAATGGAATTCGCCAGGGAAAAACTATTATTGATTCCATATTTTTAGTCATTACCTAATTGTGAATCAGTTTAGAAAAAGATCATGGTAAAATGGAAACTAAAGTGTCAACAATGATGTTTTTAAGAAAAAAATAATTCCATTTCTATCTAAGTAGGACAACTAATTAGTTGATCAAATTTTAATTTTAAAAGTAAACTATGTAAAGTAATTGCTCAATAATAAACATAGAAACATAGAAGATAGGAGCAGGAGTAGGTCATTCGGCCCTTTAAGCCTGTTCTGCCATTCAATGAGATCATGGCTGATCTTAAAGTTCAGTACCCTGTCCCCGCCTTCTCTCCGTAACCCCTAATTCCCTTATACTGAAGAAATATATCTAATTCTCTCTTAAATATATTCAATGAACCTGCCTCTACTGGTCTCTGTGGCAATGAATTCCACAGATTCACCACCCTCTGGGTAAAGAAATTCCTCCTCATCTCGGTTCTAAATGGTTCTAAATGCCAAATCAAAAGTTTGGCAGTGAAAGTCCTCCATTTCTAACTGTTCTCTGAAGATGGGTTTATTTATTTGTTCCATATACAAAAATAAATAATTGAAGCTCAGTCAAAAATGATTTGGGAATAAAAATTAGTAAAGCTTGAAAAAGATATAGAAATTTAAGGAAAATATTCATTTTAATCAATTGAAAGTGGAGATCATCCAGATAGAGACACTTTAATCTGATTAAATAATGCTATAAAATGGCTTTTTTAAAATTATAATTCCTAAATATTTGAATTGGTCCTTAACTATCTTGAATGGAAAGTTAGAATATATAGAAATAGGTCCCTTTCAAGGTAAGAATTCACAAACATATTTAATATTAGGTATGGAAATCTCCAGATTTTAAATAAACAGCAATAAATCACCTGCATAAAGAAATACTTTAAGTTCAATTCCATGTGTGGTTATTCCCTTAAATTCTCTACACTGTCATAAAGTAGCCGAAAGAGCTTCTAATACAATGTGAAAAAGTAAGGGACTTAATGGGCATCCTTGATGTGTTCCACTAATTAGCCTAAATATTTTTGTTGTAAATTAATACAAATTGAAGCCATAGGACGCAAATATAATAATTTGATTCAATTAATAAATCTGAACCAAAATTAAATTTCTCTAAAGTAGTGAATAAATAGTTCCATTCCACCTAATCTAATGCTTTTTCAGCATCTATTGAAAGTACACATTCCATTATATGGATAGAAGGTAGATATATTCAGTATACTGTATACTATATATATATATATATATATATATATATATAAAAGAATAACAATTTTTAATAAAATGTGTTTGATATAAATAATTGTTGGTATAATTTTTTTCTAACTTATGCACTAACACTTTAGATAAAATCTTCATATCAACATTAAGTAATGAAATAGGTCTATAGGAGGCACATTCTCTTGCTTCTTTTCTTTTTTCAAAGTAAGAGAGATGTTTGCCTCATTAAAAAATGATGGAAGCATTCCTTCTTTACTTCAATCTTCAAACACCAAATTTATATATGGTACAAGTGTTTTAGAAAAGAGTTTATAAAATTCTACAGGGAAACCATCTGGTCCCAAAGATTTATCTGATAATAAGGAAGAAAGAGCAACAGAAATTTCTTCCTGAGAAATAGGTCCCTCCATCTTTAAACACTTATCCTGTGATAAAGTAGGTAGGTTTATTCAATCTAAAAATGAAATTATTCTTAAACTCGGAGCTATAAAGATTAGAGTAAAATTGTCTAAATCTTATTAATTTTAGATTGATCTGTTGTCATCATACCATTTCTCATCCAAATCTTATTAGTTTGCTTTTTTACAGCAATGCCTTTTAATTGACCATCAAGTAGCTTACCAGTTTTTTTTTCACCATGAATATAGAAATGACTCTTGCTTCTCAACAATTACTGTTCTATAGGATATGTAGAAAGAAGATCAAACTTAGTTTTAAGTTCAACAATTTTTATATAGATCTGGATTTTTATTTTGAGCAAATAATATATCAATTTGTTTAATCTGATTTATCAATTCCAGACTTAATATTAGTAGTATAAGAAATATTTAGTCCCCTCAAATAAGCTTTCATAGTATCCCAAACAATCAAAATAGATATTGATAGGAGGAGTTGGTATTAAAAAAATGTCTTTGTTATTCCAAAAATTTTAAAAATTCTTTATCTGCAAGTAAAAAAAAGTATTAAATCTCCATTGTCTTTTTAAGGCAGAGCTGTCAGAAAAATTCAAGGTTAGTACAACAGCTGCATGATTAGAAATGATTATTGCTTGATAATCACAAGCTTTAGTTGATGCTATCAGTTGATTGCCTAATTAAAATAATTCTAGAATAAGAATGGTGTACATTTGAAAAAAAATGAGTATTCTCTATTATTAGGATTTTAAAATTGCCATACATCTGAAACACCAAATTTGATTGAAAAGAATGAATTCAAGTTGATGATTTAGAAAACGCAATAGATAAGCAGTAGAACAATCTAATCTGGCATCTAAACAATATCAGGTAAAGCTGAAAAAAATTCTCACAAAATGCAGGTTCATCTGTTTTTGGTGCATAAACATTGGCCAACACAATTTTATTATATAATTTACCTGTGAGAATAATGAATTGACTCTGTTTATCTAAAATACTACTATGTAATTCAAATGGGATGTTTTGATTAATTTGAATGGAAATCCCTCCAGCCTTGCCCTTTCCATCTAAACTAACCTAACTTTATCAAAACTTTTTATGTGCTTCTCCTGAATAGGACTATATCTCCCTTTAAGTTCTTAATATGAGACATAACTCTACATCTCTTAATAAGTACATTTATACCTTTAACATTCCAACATACCATATTAATTGAATAAATCATTATTTAGGCAGCCAATAAATCATTGGACACTCCAGCCCTCCACCAGCAATCCGAAGACTGCCTCCCCAACCAACTGCATTCAGAATTAAAATATATGTAAACCTGCTACTCCTACTGAAAAAATGAAGCTCTCTGAAGGTGAACAATTTGATATTGGGTTCAGAAGTCTGTACCTTACCCAGAGAGAAAGTGAGGTGTTCATCCTCCAGCTTGCTTTGGACCTGCAAGAAACCTCAGACACATGGATCAAAGTGGGAAAGGGATGGGTAATTAAAGAAGCAGGCAAGAGGAGGTTTCAAGTCACTCCTGCTGACTAAACATTGATGTTATACAAAGCAGGCATCTGAGCAATGTTTTGCTTTTGCATGTAGAGATTGCATTTTGAACACTAGTATGCACGGCACTAGATTTGGTGAAAGGAGAGATATAAAAACTGGAGATGTGGGAATCTTAAGCAAACAACAACAAGACATTCTTTCAGCATCTCAATGTGTGAATGAAATGGATCACAGCTTTTTGAGTCCTTGAGTGTGAGTAGGGAAGAGCTGAAAGGAGAGGTATTGCATCTCCAGTGGTTGCATGGGAAGTTTCTGTAAGGATACAGAGAAGTAAATAAAATCTGTGTGAGTACTCAGAGAAGCAAGCTAAGATGGGGAGAGAAGAACAGGATAAATTATGTAATCACAAAAATAAATCAGTAAGTCAATTAAACAGTATGAGGTTTAAGGAGTAATTCACAACTATGAGACATCACAATTGTGTGATTTTTTAAATATTCAGTTTTATGAATAACATCCTTTTGAGGATGTAACATTTATGTGGTTTAAGGCTTAAATAAGAGCATTATTTTTGCTTACTTCTGAACATTGCAAACAAAAAATGACAACCTGCAACTGCTCTGCACTAACCTTAAGATCTATTTGGGTAAACAGTGGCTGAAACTGTTCATTATGGGAGGTAATGTTCTGATCATTCATACAGTGGCTTATTCTTTAACCAAACATGAACACAGCTATGTAGCATCCTCTAGCATTGGGAAAGTCCACCAACATAGATGTCCACAGATGGTATGTGTTGGGATGTGGTCATTAATTTTTTCTATTTGTATGAAACAATTGCTAACTAATCTGTCTGTTTTCCATTAGCTTGACAGACCTTTGTGCATTAGTTTTAAACCACATTACTCATTTGCCCTTCCCTGAAATGGCAAAGCCATTACCTAGAACAATTATATTGGACTTCAGTGGTTAATTACAGAAAGCTAACATAGACAGCGACTCAGACGCTCTTCCTTTCCAAATTACACTAATAGCTTCTGGTACAAGCATAAATTAAACCATTACACAACTAAAAATTTAATGACTGCAATTATTTTTTTTACTTATATTAGTTCAAAAATATTTTAGGCATTTCTATTTAATAAAAAAAAAATAAAATCCTCCTGCATATACTAAAATGTACTGAGCCTTACTTTTTGCCCACATAAATTTCCATCATCATTTCATTTCCATGGTCTCCTGAGCCATTTGGGAAATTAAGTTCATTATTTTTCAAGTTATGATAATATGAGCAATCTAATTTTTATCACATGAATTTCCTGATAATTATTCTAGTGTAAGAAATTGACATTGCAGAAATCTGCATCACAAATAAAGATATTAATTTCTACCTGAATGGGTCTCATTCCAGATTTCCATCTGATAGTTCATGAAGAAATCATTCCTGCTGCACAGTCAGGACTAGAAATATGGTTCTGCAATATCAATTTATGACAGATGCCTTGCAGAATTCCTTGTGATTCCACATGTATTTTTAAAATCCACCTGATTATTATTATTATTATTTTTAAATGGTATCCAATGAGGTATTTGATCTATTAAATAATTCAGTTAAACTATCTACAGTTTGTTAGATAGTGGAAAGAAAAAACAGCATCAGGTAATTTCATCAGATAAGTTCAAGCATTATATCACTGTTAAAGGTGGTATTTAATATCTTCAAAAACTCTCAGCAAAGTAAACAAATCTCAGCATATAAATTCAGATGACTATACTGTTTACATCATCTGTCAACCTGCCCTATCCCTTGCCCTCAATAATCTGAAGCAAGTAATGCATCAAATGTAGTTCCTTCCGATACATGTTAACCCAGGAAGGGCTGCCAATAGACACACTTGGACGATTGTGTTTTATTATTGCAATCCTAAACTGAGATTCATTTGGGTAAGCCTCAAGTTACATCCCCTTCTTCAGAATCTTCTCCTTTCCCCAAATCCATTCTACCTCATCCATCCCTACTTCTAATTCACAAATCTCTATCCCTGAGAACTACTCTCCAAATATGGACACAATGCTTGCAAAATTCAGCAGGTCAAACTTTGTATAGCAAAGATTAAGATACATAACCCATATTTCGGGCTTGATCTCTTCATCAAAGCACCAAAATGTTGGTTATGCATCTTTATTTTTGTAGACAAAGATATTTCTACAACTGCCTTTTCTACAACTTTTCAAAACAAAAACAGAAATGTTGGAGGAACTCAGCAGATCTCGCAGCATCCACAGAAGGTGAAGATATATAACTGATGTTTTATGCCTGGTCCCTTCAAGATACAAGTGAAAAGCAGACAGGTTCCTGAATAAAAGGCTGGGGAGGTAAGAATGTGCAGGGGAGAAGTAGAGACCAACAGACAAATGGTGTTAATTGGATAGGACACAGGAAAGAGGAAAGGTGTGAATTGACTGGAGGATGGGAGGTTGTGTAGGGCTCTATGGAAGCAGATCTAGGGAAAAGGAGGCAGAGGGTAAAGGGGAGAGAGAGAGAGAGAGAGAGAGAGGGGAAATTACGTCTCCAACCTTATTGTATCCCAAATTCACACTCCCTTGATCTGCATCCTACCCAAGATCCACAAACCCAATTATACCAGTAGATTCATTGTTTCCATGTGCTTCTGCTCCATGAATTCACTTACATTGACTCATTTTACCTGCCCTGGTCCAGTCCCTGCTCAGCTACATCCAGGATAGTTCAAATGCTCTCCAGCACTTCAACATCTTCCAGTTCTTTTTTTTTTTTTTTTAAATTTTTTATTTTTCACACCATAAATCACAATAGCCATGATATACACTTTTTCTTTTCCACACATTTACAGTGACTTTTTCTCCCCCCCCCCTCCTCCCAAGCCACCCCCCCACCCCCCCCTCTCATCCATTTTAGGTATACAATCTAGGTTGCATTAATTCAACATCTTCCAGTTCCATGAACTCTACTAGTTCATCTTTACCATGGATGTCCAATCACTATACAGCTCCATCCCCCATACCCTTTGTTCCTTTCTCGATAATATACCCAACCAGTACCCCTCTATCCTCACCTTCCTTCATCTAGCAGAACTTGTCCTCCACCTCAATAACTTCTCCTTTGACTCATTCCAGTTTTTCTAATTCAAAGGGGTAGCCCTGAGTACTTGCGTGGGCCCCATCTGTGCCATGCTGTCTCATGCACCTATGATGAACTCAGCAACTTTATCTACTTTGTTGTCAATTTCCACCCTGACCTCAAGTTCACTTGGTTCACCTCAAACAACACTGTCCCCTTTTTGATCTCTGTCTCCATCTTGAGAGACAAACCCTTGACAGACTCTTCCACAAACCCACTTACTCCCACCACTACCTTGACTACACCTCTTCATACCCCGTTCCTTTCTCTCAGTTCCACTTTCTGTCACATCTGTTTCCAGAATGAGGCCTTCTGAGTGAGATTATCAAAGATGTCCTTCTTGAAACAACGTTTCCTCCCATCTCCCACCATTGCAGACTTGGAGATCACTTAATTGAGCACCTTGGATCTGTCCATTGCACTAGTGTGAATCTCCCAGTGGCCACCAATTACAATTCCCCAACCCATTCCCTTGCTGACATGTCATCCATGGTCTCGTGCACTGCTAGAATGAGATCACACAAATTGGAGAACAATTCCTCATATTCCATCTGGGTACATATCCAACTAGATGTCATTAACATTGACTTCTCCAGTTTCTGTTAGCCCCCCCCCCCCCCATCCCCATCTTTACCTGTGTCTCCTTTTCTCTCTCTCTCCCCTTTTCCTTCTGTCTCCTTTCCCCTTCCACTGCTTCCAATGAGACCTAAACAATCTCCCCTTCCCCAATCAATTTTCACCTTCCCTTTCTCCGGTGTCCTATCCAATTAACACCTTTTGTGTGTTGGTCTGTACTCCTCCAACTGCCTATTCTTCCCTCCACAGCCTTTTGTTCAGGTAACTGCCTGCTTTTTACTCATCCCTTGAAGAAGGGCTCAGCCACAAAACGTCATTTAGATATCTTTACTTCCTATGGTCGCTGCAAGACCTGCCAAGTTCCTCTGGCATCTCTGTGTTATTATTACGATCACAGTATATGCAGACTTTCGTGTTTAACTCAAAAGTTTTACAATGGCTGCCCAATGATGTTGGCAGACCTTTCTTGTCTTTGTGTTGTTTTGTTTTAGCAGTCTGAAAATAAAGTCCAATGTACCAATTTCTAAAATGCCACTCAGATTTCAGAAGGTCTCTCCCTATTTAAACATAATCTGCACCAACTTCCTGAAAGGGGAAGATGCCATTCTAAATGCAAACATCTACAAATTGTATTATTATGTGTTTTGGTAAACATGGTATTCAACTCTCTATCTCACAGGAATGCTGTGAAGTTGCTCTCTAAGTACAAGGTACAAATAAACCCCTGCAGCAAGTATTTAGAATCAGCAATTACTTGCACAAATCCCCATTTAATGATATGGTAATTGTTAATTAACATTAATCAGCTTCTCTGGCACTGAAAATGAATTGATATAAAGAGTAAAGTCTCACTTCTGCAAGTTTTGTAATTTTGTGAGTGATTTGAATATGTTTTATGTAGACTAATTTATTTGTTTCATTCACTTTCTGTTACAGGTGTGGCAAAAAAATTCAGCCATTATAATGCACCTTTTTAGTCATCCTTTCATTATTTTGCAAACCTTTAAATGTGATTGATAAGTGAGGTCCTCTCATGCTTATCCTATTCTTTCTCATTTTGAGCATTAAAATCACACTGAAAAGTTTATATTATGGAATCAGGCAATAAATTGAAGCCATTGAATTTGACAGAAGTATTCGATCAGTTGCATTCCCCTGTTCTTTTCTCAGTAGCCCTGTAACACTTTTCTCAAAGTGTTTATGCCACTCCCTTTTTAGAGAATACAGCTGCAACTTTTATAAAAGGAAGAGTTTCAATATCTCAGCTCCAGTTCACCTGACAATTCCTTAAACCTGTCATTTGCTTTGGACCATATTTTACTTATTTACAACAAAGATATTTTTAATTTGGGATTAAAATCTCTCTCAAGTTGCTCTGCCTCGGGGAAACCAGCCTTAGTTTTTAAAAGAATCAATGATCCATGGACTCTTTGGAAGTAATTGAACTCCCATCACCCTGGTCATATTCCTCTTTTTGCTGCTCCCTTCAGGCAGAAGGTACAGAAGCCTCATCCAGTACCTCCAGGTTCAAGATCACTTTTTCTTCAATAGCTACCAGGCTCCTGAACCACTTCTTAATATCCTAATCATAAATCATGTACCATAAAAAAGACCTGTCTGCACGATTAAAATAACACTTTTCTTGTATTAACTGTTACCATAAAGAGTATCTCTTATATTCAGTATCTCTTTGTAATTTAATGTATGAAGATGGCAGAGCTGTTGTAGCGGCAGCTTTGGCCCCCAGTGCGGACCTGCAAAGAGTGAGGGAGTGGAGATGCAGGGTCCATCTACTCAGTCAACTGCCGTTGGCTCCGTACGGGCTTTGAACAGCCCATTGAGGGAGTCAATGGTGCTTTTAGTTGAAATCCTCCAACCGCAGGTCTGCAACCAAGATGGTGTGGCCTATTAATTGGCGGCAGATATGAGGGGAAGCAGAGGACTGGAGCAGGGCATCAGAGGATGGGGAGATCACGCATCATCTTAGAGGGGGAAGCAGAGAAGATGACCTGCGGGGACAGTGACCATGGCGGCAAACCAGTGAGGGGGCTCTGCGGCTGAGGAACCAGCGCACATGATGGGCTGCTGGCAACGTGAGGTACAGAATCTGTGGAAGCTGTGGGCTGCAGGAGACTGGCACAAACTGGCTGGAGGGATAGCAAGTATCAGAATCGGGATGCGAGGAGGTGCTGAGGATGATGGAGGGTCCCTGACCGTGTCCGAAGTTTGGATCTGGAGCTCAAGTTGCCAATGATCTGGACTGGACTCCGTGTGTCTTTGGGGGCTGCAGAAGTGCAGGAGGAAAATCTACAGACACTCAGTGACTTTGGAGTGGGCAGTGGGGGGACTCTCTTTTGCTTCTCTCTCTGACTTTAAATCTGACTATAAGAGTCACTTAAGCAATTCCTGCCAGTATCTATCTCCCTTGCAGCAGGTAAAAGGGAATTTCATGTAATATATTTCTTTATTAATATGACAATAAATTGAATCTATGCTATTGTAGTTGCATTTTTTTTTTATAAAACTGCAGCAAGTAAGAAAAGGTTTACCAAATTGAAAACTGGAATGGGCAAATTGTCATGTGAGGAAAGATGGGGCCAGGCTAGATTTGCATCAGTTGGGTTTTGGAAAAATGAGAGGAGACTGATTGAAATATACAAGATCCTGAGAGCTTTCGACAGAGTGGATCTGGGATCTCCTATGGGATAATCTAGTACTTGGGTTTCTGGTGGCCTCCACTTCTGCTGAAGATGTTTTCTCGCAGGATGTTTCTCAAAGGATGGCAGAAGCAGAATATTTAAGCACTTTTAAGGTCAAGTTGGGTAGCTACTTGAAGAGAAAGGAGACACAAATATTTCCAGGTGGAGACTGGAACGAAAAGCTGAGGTTGCAATCAGATCAGCTGTGATTTTGGTGACAGATAAAACAGGATTGAGGGACAGAGTGGCCACCTGCATGAATAATCTGCATGTTCATATGTATTAATCAAATACCTTTAACCAATTTTGCAAATGGCTATATTTTTGTTCAAGTACATGTTTACCTAAACTTAACAAATTTTAATATTTCAAACTAGGACAGGACTTGCAGAATAAATAGAGGACCCTGGAATGTGTTGTCCAACAGAACGAGTAGTTCTGTAAGTGCTGATGTTTAGCACATCTGTCAAGGGCAGTGAGCACAAGAGTTAATACATCGCATTGCAACTGTACAAGATTCAGGTGAGACTACATTTAGTGTAGTCTGCACAGTTCTGCTTGCCCTGCTAGAAAGAAGCAGCATATAAATTAGCCAAAAAAAAAAACAGTATTCCTGAGGACTGCGAGAAATTCAGAGTTCGACAGAGGAAGACAAAAGGATTAATTTGGAAAGGTAAAAAGGATTATGAGAGAAAGCTGACAGGGAACATAAAAAAATGACTGTAAAAGCTTTTATAGATATGTCAAGAGATTAGTTAAGACAAATGAGGGTCTGTTACAGTCAGAAACAGGTGAATTGATCATGGGGAACAAGGACATGGCAGACCAATTGAATAACTACTTTAGTTATCTAAAGAAAATATAAATAATCTGCAGGAAATAGTAGGGGACCGAGGATCTAATGTGAGGGAAGGATTGAAGGAAATAAATGTAAGTCGAGAGGTTGTGTTAGGTAAATTGAAGGGATTAAAAGCAGATAAATCCCCAGGGCCAGATAGTCTGTATCCCAGAGAGCTTAAGGAAGTAGCTCAAGAAATAATGGATGATGCATTAGAGATAATTTTTCAAAAGTCTTTAGATTCTGGATTAATTCCTGAGGATTGGAGGGTGGCAAACATAACCCTACTTTTTAAGAAGGGAGGAAGAGAAAAAAAAACAAAATGGGAAACTATAGACTAATTAGCCTGACATCGGTAGTGGGGAAAATGCTAGAGGCAGTTATTAAAGATGTGATTGCAGCACATTTGGAAAGTAGTGGTATCATTGGACAGAGTCAGCATGTTTTTATAAAGGGAAAATCATGTCTGATGAATCTAATAGAATTCTTTGAGGTTGTAACTAGTATGGTGGATAAGGGAGAACCAGTGGTTGTGGTTTATCTGGTCTTTCAGAAGGCTTTTGATAAGGTCCCACACAGGAGATTAGCATACAAACTTAAATCACACAGTATGGTATTGAGGTGGATAGAAAATTGGTTGACAGACAGGAAGTAAAGAGTAGGAATAAACAGGTTCTTTTCAGAATGCCAGGCAGTAACTAGTGGAGTACCTCAAGGTTCAATGCTAAGACCAGTTATTTACAATATATATCAATGAGTTAGATGAGGGAATAGAAAGCAGCATCTCCAAATTTGAAGATGACACGAAGCTGGGTGGCAGGGTTAGCTGAGAGGATGCAAGGTGACTTGGACAAGTTAAGTGAGTGGGCCAAGACATGGCAGATGCAATATAATGTGGATAAATGTGAGGTTATCCACTTTGGCGGCAAGAACAGGAGAGAAAATTATTACCTAACTGGTGTCCGTTTAGGAAAAGGGGAGATGCAATGAGACCTGGGTGTCACTATGCACCAGTCATTGAAAGTGGCCATGCAGGTACAACAGGCAGTGAGGAAAGTGAATGGTATGTTGGCATTCATAACAAGAGGATTTGAGTACAGGAGAAGAGAGGTTCTACTGCAGCTGTACAGGGTCCGAGTAAGACCACACTGGAGTATTGTGTACAGTTTTGGTCTCCTTATCTGAGGAAGGACTTCCTTGCCATTGAAGAGTGCAAAGAAGGTTCACTAGATTGATACCAGGGATGGCAGGACTTGCATATGAAGAAAGGCTGGATTGACTAGGCTTATACTCACTGGAATTTAGTAGATTGAGGGGGGGATCTTATAGAAATGTATAAAATTCTAAAGGGATGGGACAGGCTAGATGCAGGAAGAACAGGGAAAAAACAGAACCAGGGGGCACAGTTTAAGGTGAATCTGTGGAATTCTTTGCCACAGGAAGTAGTTGAAGCCAATTCCTTATCTATATTTGAGAGGAAGTTGGATTTGGCCCTTGTGGCTAAGGGGATCAGGGTATAGGGAGAAGGCAGGTACTAGGTACTGAGTAGATGATCAGCCATGATCAAAATGAAATGGCAGTGTAGGATTGAAGGGCAAAATGGCCTACTCCTACACCTATTTTCTACATTTCTATAGTAGATTTGTTATTAAGCTGGAAAGAGTGCAAGAAAGATTCACAAGGATGTTATCAGAACTGGTGGGTGTGACTGGCAGGCTGGGACTGTTTCTTTAGAGTATAGGATCCTGAGAAGGTGTATAAAATAATGGAAAGCATAGATAAGGAAAAAAATTCAATCTTTTTACAGGGTAAGGGAGACCAAAACAAGGAGTCATGGGTTTAAAGTGAGAAGGGATCAATTTAAAAGGGACTGAGCGACAACCTTTCACACAGAAGGTAGGGGAGAGATTGAATGAGCTGCCAGAAATACCAATAGTATAGTTGTGATATTTAAAGACATCTAGACAGTATTTGGATAAGAAATGGTTTAAAAGGATGAGCCAAATACAAGCAAATTGGACTTAATCAGATGGGCAATCTGGTTGGCAAAGATGAGTTGAGCCTATTTCCTTGCAGTATAGCTCTGAATCTATGATGATATAATTTCCATATCCTACCTCTCCTCTCTTGCCAACATCCCTACTCATGAAACTTGGAACCACATCAGGTTACCTTTGAATCATGGACATGGGTATTCTGATCACTACATCTCACAGGTCACTTTAACATTGCCAGCACTTTCTGGATCCCAGATAATCCATACGCAATACCCTTGGAGTTGAGTTGATATTACAGGACTACATTGGACGTCTCTTTTTATGCCACTACTTGCTTCTAAACTAAATTCTCTAAATTACTTCATGCTAATTTTTACATAAATTAATTAACTTGTGCACCCTACTCTAGCCTCATTTAAAGCTTATAAACTGTGTAATCTTTCTCTGAGATCTCCATAGCTTTAACCCGAGTAGTTACAAAATTCTCATGAAAATGCATAAAATAGATTAATTATTAGAACCCATGAAACATTACAATTGAAAAGGTCAAAGGAGGGAAAGTTGCCCGTCACAACTCTGCTGCAGAGGAAGTGAGACCAGTATAGCATCATATTCAAAGATCACTGGCAATCCAAACTTCAGTGCTTTTGGCAACCTCATTACATGAGGATTCATTAATTTAATATATTAATTCTTCACTACAATCTCACTTATTTGTACAGTAATTGAAGAAATGGCCAAAAAATATTAGTAATAAACTCAGTGAACAATACCCATAGTCCTCAACACCCCATGAATTATAGGGAACAGGACTGTTATGTTTTTCTTTAAGACTGAACAAACTTCTTCAATTACTATTGGCCCACAATCTGCACTTCAAGCCAGATCAATTGACAGATATTTCTCCATCAGATAAAACCATTGCATCTAAAACAACTATGTAATAAATATATTTGAACCCCTGTCATGATATTCTGGTTATTTTAACATTGAACATTTGGAACAATCCTTGTTTGTAAAAAGAAAAATGAGGTAGTTAGATTTTGGCACTAACAACTATGTCACCATGCAGGAGTTCAGAATAAATCAATGCGGTTAGTATACAAGTTAACTGCATTTTAATTTCCCCTGAAATTCCTGATTATCCAGTTGATGCTCATTTGAATTGTTTTAGTTAGGTTAGACAGCAAGCTCATGCCCTTAGCCTGGGTGGTATTTCAAATGAAGGAGCTTTTGGTCCTCTCACTTAGAGGAACCAGTTGGAATTGCGGGTTGCGGGAAGCAATAGAAACATAGAAAATTGGTGTAGGAGTAGGCCATTTGGCCCTTCAAGTCAACACCGCCATTCATTTTGATCATGGCTGATCATCCACTCATTACCCTGTTCCAGCTCTCTCTCCATACCCCCCCTGATCCCCCTAGTCACAAGTACTAAATCTAACTCTCTCTTAAATATAGCTATGGAACCGGACTCAATCACTTTCTGTGGCAGACAATTTCATAAGTTCACCACCCTCTGAGTGAAAAAATTCTTCCTCATCTTAGTCCTAAGGGACTTCCCCTTTATCCTTAAACTGTGACCCCTGGTTCTAGACTTGCTAAACATTGGGAACAATCTTCCTGCATCTAGCCTGTCAAATCCCTTAAGAATTTTGAACGTTTCTATCAAATCTCCTCTTAATCGTCTAAACTCCAGCGAGTACAAGCCCAGTCATTCTAGCCTTTCTTCATATGCAAATCCTGCCATCCCTGGTATCAATCTAGTAAACCTTTTCTGCACTCTCTCCATGGCAATGATGTCCTTCTTCAGATAAGGAGGCCAAAACTGAACACAATACTCCAGGTTAGGTCTCACCAAGGCCCTATTCAACTGCATCAATACCTCTCTGCTCCTGTACTCGAATCCTCTTGATATGAACGCCAACATGCCATTCACCTTTTTTACTGCCTGCTGCACCTGCATGCCCTCTTTTAATGACTGATACACAGCGACACCGAGGTCTCTTTGCATCTCCCCTTTTCCTAATTGGATACCATAAAGATAGTACTCAGCCCTCCCATTCTTTACTCCAAAGTGGACAACCTCACACTTATCCACATTATATTGTATCTGCCATGCATTTTCCCACTCACCCAACCTGTCCAAGTCACCCTGCACACTCTTAACAGCCTCTACACAGCCTACAATCCCACCCAGCTTCATGTCATCTGAAAACTTGGACATGCTGTTTTCTATTTCCTCATCTAAATCATTAATATATATCATAAATAACTGGGGTCCCAGCACTGAGTCTTGTGGTACCCCACTAGTAAATGACTGCCATTCCAAAAAGTACCTGTTTATTCCTACTCTTTGCTTCATATCTGTCAACCAAATCTCTATCCACCTCAATACCATATCCCCTATACCGTGTGCCTCAAGTTTGCATAGTAATCTCCTGTGTGGGACCTTATCAAAAGCCTTCTGAAAATCCACGTAAACCTGGATCTCCCCTATCCACTCTACCAGTTACATCCTCAAAAAATTCAATAAGATTAGTCAGACTCGATTTTCCCTTCATAAAACCATACTAGCTCTGACCAATGAATTCACTACTTTCCAGATGTGCTGCAATCACATATTTAATAACTGACTCTAACATTTTCCCCACTACTGATGTCAAGCTAACCGGTCTATAATTCCCTGATTTCTCTTTCCCTCCCTTTTAAAAAAGTAGAGTTACATTAGCCACTCTTCAGTCTTCAGGAACTACTCCAGAATCTAAAGAGTTTTGAAAAATTATCAACAATGCATCCACTATTTCATGGGCTACTTCCTTTAGCCCTCTGGGATGCGGACCATCTGGCCCTGGGGACTTGTCTGCCTTTAATCCCTTCAATTTATCCAACACAACCTCATAACTTACTTATTTTCCCCAGTCCTTGCGTCACATTAGCCCCATGGTCCCCGATTATTTCCTGAAGATTATTCATATTTTCCCTAGTGAAGACCTAACTAAAGTAGTTATTTAATTGGTCTGCCATGTCCTTGTTCCCCATGACCAATTCACCTGTTTCTGACTGCAAGGGACCCACATTTGTCTTTACTAGTCTCTTTCTTTTTACATATCAATAAAAACTTTTGCAGTCATTTTTTGTTCCCTGCCAACTTTCTCTCATAATCTCTTTTGCCTTTCCTGATTAATTCCTTTGTCTTCCTCTGTAGAACTCTGCATTTCTCCCAATCCTCTGGTATTCTGTCTTTCCTGGCTAGTCTATACGCTTCCTCTTTACACTTGATACTCTCCCTGATTTCCCTTGTTATCCAAGGATGTACTATCCTCCTTGAGTTATTCTTTTTCCAAACCGGGATGAACAAATGCTGTATTTCATCCAGGTGATCCTTAAATGCTTGCCATTGCCTTTCTACAGTTAATCCTTTAAGTAACATTTGCCAATCTAACTGAATCAATTCGCGTCTCATTCCCTCAAAGTCACCCTTCTTTAAGTTCAGAACCTGAGTTACAGAATTAACTTTAATTAGTTACTTTAATTTAGTTACTTTCCATCCTAATGTAAAATTCCACCATATTGTGGTCACTCTTGCCCAAAGGGCTTCGCACAACTAGATTGTTAACTAATCCTTCCTCATTACTCAGAACCCAGTCTAGAATGGCCTGTTCCCTCATTGGTTCTTCAGCATACTGGGTTAGAAAATTATCCCGTATACCTTCTAAGAAATTGTCCTCATCAGTACCCTTACCAATTTGATTCATCCAGACTACATGGAGATTAAAGTCACCCATATAACTGCCTTCCCTTTGTTGCACGCATTTCCAATTTCCTGTTTAATGCCATCCCCAACCTCTCTACTACTGTTAGGTGGTCTATACACAATTCCCACTAACGTCTTCTTCCCCCTTGCATTTTGCAGCTCTACCCACATTGATTCCACATCATTCAAGCTAACATCTTTCCTTTCTATTGCTTTTAACTCCTCTCTAACCAACAATGCTACCCCACCTCCTTTTCCTTTCTGTCTGTCCCTCCTGAATATTGAAAATCCATGAATGTTAAACTCCCAATCTTGGTCCCCTTGAAGCCATGTCTCTGTGATCCCAACTATATCATAGTCATTTACAGCTATCTGCACATTCAAATCATCCACCTTATTACGAATACTCCTTACATTAAGACACAAGGCCTTCAAGCTTGTTTTTACCAGAGCCTTAACCCTATCTCCATTATGCTGTAAAGTGGCCCTTTTACATTTTTGCCCTGAGGTTACTTGCCTGCCTCTTTTAATTTTCATTCTTCTATCTCCGACTTCTTCCCTCATGCTAAACCCCTCTGTCTCTCTACTCCTGATCCCATCCCCCTGTCACATTAGTTTAAACCTTCTCCAACAGCTCTACCAAACACTCTCCTGAGGGCATTGATCCCGGCCCTGCCCAGATGGAGACCATCCTGTTTGAACCAATTCCAATGCCCCAAGAATCTGAACCCTTACCTCCTACACCACTGTTCAAGCGACATATTCGTTCTATCTATCCTGCAATTCCTACTTTGACTAGCTCATGGCACTGGCAATAATCCAGAGATTATTACCCTAGAGGTCCTACTCCTTAACTTCCTTCCAAGCTCCCTGAATTCTGCTTGTAGGACCTCATCCTGCTTTTTTCCTATGTCGTTGGTACCAACATGGACCACGACAGTTGGCTGTTCACCCTCCCCATCCAAAATGCCCTGCAGCCACTCCGTGATATCCCTGACCCTTGCACCCAGGAGGCAACACACCAACTGGGAGTCCCGTTTATGGCCACAAAAGCTCCTGACTATTCCCCTTACAATTGAATCCCCTATGACTATTGCCCTACCACTCTCTATCCAGCCCTCTTGCACAGCAGAGCCACTCACAGTGTCCTGACCCTGGCTACCGCTGCCTTCTCCTCATGGGCCATCTCCCCCAACAACATCCAAAGCAGAATATCTATTTTTTAAGGAGATGACCACAGGAGACTCCTGCACTACCTTCCTGTTCTTACTCTTACCTTTGGTCACCCAGTCCCTATCTCCCTCAACTCTATGAAGCTGTGGTGTGACCAATTCGCTAAAGGTGCTATCCACCAAATCCAGTGCCATTATGCGGTCAATCAGGAGCTGCAGCTGAACACACTTCCTGCACACGTATTTCCCAGGGACACTGAGTGTCACCCTGAGTTCCCACATAGCACAAGAGGAGCATGGCACGGGACTGAGCTCACCTGCCATGTCTAAAATGACCACCTACGATGGAGTTAAATGAAAAAAGAAAAAAAGAGACACCCCCTTTACCTGTGCCTCAGCCTTTCTGCGCCTAAGTCTCTCGAGCCAAAGTCTCAAGTCTCCAGTCTTTCACTGCCCCACTCACTTACTGAGCCGCTCCTCGCTGGCATCTCCCTCACCTTTCACTCTTATTTTATTGTCCCTCAGGCAATTTACTTACTGTTCTAGCAGTCTCTCCTCACCCCTCCTCCAACGGTCGCCTTGAGAAACACCGACTCTGTTGCCCTCCGAGCAACAGCAGCCCGATCCAACTCACCAGATGTTGACCACTTGTTGAAATAAGCTGCCAGATTTAATGTGCTGGAGAATTTTTAAATAAAGGAACTTTCCTCCAGTTTCATTAATGCTGAAAATGCTGGTCCTGCACACAGCGAAGGTTTAAATTATTAAAAATTAAAATAAAAGTTTTAATCATTTTCTATTTTACAAAACTAAAGAAAATAAAATGCACCAAAAACATTTAAGAATGATTAAAATACAAAACAATCATATTTTAAAAGTTTCTTACTCCCATTGAAATTTTTGTGGTCGTGGATCCAGAGCCAATTTTACTTTCCACCAACATATGGCAGCACCCAACTCCACTGCTGGACTTTGTGGTGAGACAATTGCCAAAGTGTGTGGAACACAAAGACCACAGATGTGGAAATCTTCAGCAAACACTAAGTTGCTGGAGGAACTCAACAAATCAGACATCCATGGGTAGAAATACTGTGGTCACTTAACATTTGGGTCAGAACTCTTTCTTGTTAAATGGAGTAGCAGTCCAAGACTAGCTGTTGTTTACCAGGTAAATGCTGGTGGGTACAGAGTGGAACCATTGGCATTTACCAGCAAGAGTTTCATTCTTAAGAAATGCTCATTTTTCTTGGGTAAATATTGTACAGTATCCTTTTTACAGCTTCCAGTGCCGTAGGCAAATAATGTATGAAATCTCATTAAATTTTAACCTTTCTGTGTAGTACTGCAGTCAGATTAATTATGTTTCATTAAGACTAAAATAAAGGATTGGTCTTCAGCAAAAAGTATTCAGGTAAACAATTTTATAGCTATTTTATGAATTATTTAGCATATTTTATTTTCATGGCTCAACGTTCAACTGCTCTGGTTACCTATATAAACCAATTGCTGGTTTGAATTTTTCTTTCAGTCATTTTAATTTAAAATTAAATTCAGACATACAGGTATACCCCCGCTTTACGAATATTAGCTTTACACAAATTCGGTTTTACAAAGAAACCTGTGTTCTCTTTTATGAAAAGATTTTCACTTTTACAAAAAAACGGCTGATGGAGCTGTCACAAACCAGCAGGGCTGCCAGCGTGCGGTCGGTGGGATGGTCACAGGGCACCCGGCAGGTCTGTCAGCATGCAAGCATGGTGACCAGCAGGGCTGTCAAAACTCGCTGTCTTCCCGATTCTGGTAAGTGAAAAAACACTTTCTATAGGTTGAGTATTTATCATATTATTCCTGCTTTTACTATATGTTTGTGTTATTTTAGGTTTTATGTGTTATTTGGTATGATTCGGTGGATTATTTTTTGGGTCCGAGAATGCTCAAAAAATTTTCCCATAGAAATCAATGGTAATTACTTCTTCACTTACCGCCATTTTGGCTTATGAAAGATTCTGTAGGAATGCTCTATTTTCATAAAGTGGGGTATACCTGTACAGCACAGTAACAGGCCATTTTGGCCCACGAGTCCGTACTGCCCAATTTACACCCAATTAACCTACACCCCCGGTACGTTTTGAATGGTGAGAGGGAAAACCCATGCAGACATGGGGAGAATGTACAAACTCCTTACAGACGGTGCAGGATATGAACCCTGCTCCCAATCCATGGCTCTGTAAAGGCGTTGTGCTAACTGCTACGTCAACTGTGCCGCCTTGTGCTTAATTTGGCATTAAATACACATTAATTGTCTGAGGTTCTAACATGGCTATTTCAAGATAAGTCTTTAAAGACATTTTCAAAGAAACAAGTGTAGAGCTCGTCAAAAGAACCAAAGACTTGTTGATCCAAACCAAAGCTTTTATTAGCAAAAGACAGGAGCTCTTCACAGGTGGCCGACCAGTCTGGAATGATCCGACCTGACTAGGGACACAACCCTTTAAGGCCCAGACAGTAGGTGTGGCTTAGCTCTCAGCCAATCACTGTAAGCACAGTCATTACATACATACTCTAGATACTGTAACTATATACATTGGTGATAGGTCTGTACTATCACATTCACCCCTTCTCGGAGAACTGACCCTGGGGTGGAAGGGCTAAAGAGGGAGAAGGGAAGGAAAAAAAACAAGGGAGAGAATGAAAGGAAGGGGTAGGTTAAGGACTGTAGTGGTTAGGGGGTCTGACCATCCGGTGTGACCGCCGTAGTGCCGGGATTGGGGTCGCTGGAGTGGTGTTACCAGCGGGCTCGTCAGGTGCGACCGCTCCTTCGCTCAATTCCCCAGCCGTGTTGTCGGCAGGGTGGCCTGGGTCATTGGGTTGCTGTTGGTCCTTCTGTTCTGGCACGGGGCCTGAGGAATAAAGAGTTGGGGAAGGTTGGGTTGGGGGGGGGGGGTTGCTGGGCCTACCACGTCCTGAGCTAGGTCCCGAAACAGTGTCCATATAACCATATAACCACTTACAGCACAGAACAGGCCAGTTCGGCCCTACTAGTCCATGCCGTAGCAAATCCCCACCCTCCTAGTCCCACTGACCAGCACCCGGTCCATACCCCTCTAGACCCCTCCTATCCATATAACGATCCAGTCTTTCCTTAAATGTAACCAATGATCCCGCCTCGACCACGTCTGCCAGAAGCTCATTCCACATCCCCACCACCCTCTGTGTAAAGAAATTTCCCCTCATGTTCCCCTTATAATTTTCCCCCTTCAATCTTAAACCATGTCCTCTAGTTTGAATCTCCCCCTTTCTTAATTGAAAAAGCCTATCCACATTTACTCTGTCTGTCCCTTTTAAAATCTTAAAACACCTCTATCAAGTCCCCTCTCAATCTTCTACGCTCCAGAGAAAAAAGCCCCAGTCTGCACAACCTTTCCCTGTAACTCAGACCCTGAAATCCTGTCAACATTCTCGTGAACCTTCTCTGCACTCTCTCTATTTTGTTTATATCTTTCCTTAATTTGGTGACCAAAACTGTACACAGTACTCCAAATTTGTCCTCACCAATGTCTTGTACAATTTCATCATAACCTCCCTACTCTTGAATTCAATACTCCGATTTATGAAGGCCAACATTCCAAATGCCTTCTTCACCACACCATCTACCTGAGTATCAGCCTTGAGGGTACTATTTACCATAACTCCTAAATCCCTTTGTTGCTCTGCACGCCTCAATTGTCTACCATTCAATGTATATGACCTATTTAAATTTGCCTTTCCAAAATGCAGCACCTCACATTTATCTGTATTAAATTCCATCAGCCATTTCTCAGCCCACACCTCCAGCCTTCCTAAATCACCTTTTAATCTACGGTAATCTACCTCACTGTCCACAACACCACCAATCTTTGTGTCATTCGCAAACTTGCTTATCCAATTCTCTACCCCTACATCCAGATCGGTAATATATATCAAATAATAGTGGACCCAGGACCAAACCCTGAGGAACTCCACTAGTCACTGGCCTCCAATTGGACAAACAATTGTCTACCAATTGTCCTCCCGCCCATCTGGGAACTCAACGTAAGCGTAATGTGGGTTCGCGTGGAGTAGAGTCACTCGGTCGACCAAGGGGTCATTCTTTGAGTGCCGAACGTGGCGTCGCAAAAGGACAGGGCCAGGGACGGTGAGCCATGCCGGTACAGTGGTTCTTGATTCGGATTTCCTTGGGAAAAGGAACATCCTTTCGTGGGGGGTGGCATTTGTTGCGGTACATAGGAGGGAGTGGATGGAGTGTAAGGCACTAGTGAGAACCTCCTGCCAGTGATAGGTGGGGAGACCTTTAGACCAGAGAGCCAGTGTAACCGCTCTCCAGATGGTGGCATTGTCCCTCTCGACCTGGCCATTACCGCATGGGTTATAGCTGGTGGTCCTGCTTGAAGCGATACCACACTCCAGAAGGTACTGTTGCAGCTCTGCGCTCATGAATGAGGACCCCCTATCACTGTGGATGTTCTCGTAGACTCTCAAGGACACCATAGACAGCAATGCTGTTAGATGCTGGTTATCCTCCTCCACCTCAATGAGCCTTAGGAAGTTTTCAAAGTTCAACAGCCAGAACCTAAAGACTTTGAAGGCTGTAGCTGACTATGGGTCGATGTCAAGTTTTTCTGGCCAAGTCAGATGCTCCATCCCTTTTCAAAAAATTCTTTTTGCTAATAAAATTGTAGAGCTCGTCGAAAGAACCAAAGACTTGTTGATCCAAACCAAGGTTTTTATTAGCAAAAGACAGGAGCTCTTTACAGGTGGCCGACCAGTCTGGAATGATCCGACCTGGCTAGGGATACAACCCTTTAAGGCCCAGACAATAGGCGTGGCTAAGCTCTCAGCCAATCGCTGTAAGCACAGTCATTACATACTCTAAATACTGTAACTATATACATTGGTGATTTTCTTTCTTTGGCTTGGCTTCGCGGACGAAGATTTATGGAGGGGGTAAAAAAGTCCACGTCAGCTGCAGGCTCGTTTGTGGCTGACCAGTCCGATGCGGGACAGGCAGACACGATTGCAGCGGTTGCAAGGGAAAATTGGTTGGTTGGGGTTGGGTGTTGGGTTTTTCCTCCTTTGCCTTTTGTCAGTGAGGTGGGCTCTGCGGTCTTCTTCAAAGGAGGCTGCTGCCCGCCAAACTGTGAGGCGCCAAGATGCACGGTTTGAGGCGTTATCAGCCCACTGGCGGTGGTCAATGTGGCAGGCACCAAGAGATTTCTTTAGGCAGTCCTTGTACCTTTTCTTTGGTGCACCTCTGTCACGGTGGCCAGTGGAGAGCTCGCCATATAATACGATCTTGGGAAGGCGATGGTCCTCCATTCTGGAGACGTGACCCATCCAGCGCAGCTGGATCTTCAGCAGCGTGGACTCGATGCTGTCGACCTCTGCCATCTCGAGTACCTCGACGTTAGGGGTGTGAGCGCTCCAATGGATGTTGAGGATGGAGCGGAGACAACGCTGGTGGAAGCGTTCTAGGAGCCGTAGGTGGTGCCGGTAGAGGACCCATGATTCGGAGCCGAACAGGAGTGTGGGTATGACAACGGCTCTGTATACGCTTATCTTTGTGAGGTTTTTTAGCGCAAACTCCGGGAGATCCAAAATGAGTGGTGGACTAGCCTCGCCAAACGAACACAGCTCAGCGCGGACATTGGCGACTTCAGGGGTTTCTACGAGGCTCTAAAGGCTGTGTACGGCCCCTCACCCCAAGTCCAAAGCCCGCTGCGCAGCTCAGACGGCAAAGTCCTCCTCAGCGACAAGATCTCCATCCTCAACCGATGGTCAGAACACTTCCAATCTCTTTTCAGTACCAACCGCTCAGTCCAAGATTCCGCCCTGCTCCAGCTCCCTCAACAGCCCCTAAGGCTAGAGCTGGATGAGGTTCCCACCCTGGATGAGACATATAAGGCAATCGAACAACTGAAAAGTGGCAAAGCAGCAGGTATGGATGGAATCCCCCCAGAAGTCTGGAAGGCTGGCGGCAAAACTCTGCATGCCAAACTGCATGAGTTTTTCAAGCTTTGTTGGGACCAAGGTAAACTGCCTCAGGATCTTCGTGATGCCACCATCATCACCCTGTACAAAAACAAAGGCGAGAAATCAGACTGCTCAAACTACAGGGGAATCACGTTGCTCTCCATTGCAGGCAAAATCTTCGCTAGGATTCTACTAAATAGAATAATACCTAGTGTCGCTGAGAATATTCTCCCAGAATCACAGTGCGGCTTTCGCGCAAACAGAGGAACCACTGACATGGTCTTTGCCCTCAGACAGCTCCAAGAAAAGTGCAGAGAACAAAACAAAGGACTCTACATCACCTTTGTTGACCTCACCAAAGCCTTCGACACCGTGAGCAGGAAAGGGCTTTGGCAAATACTAGAGCGCATCGGATGTCCCCCAAAGTTCCTCAACATGATTATCCAACTGCACGAAAACCAACAAGGTCGGGTCAGATACAGCAATGAGCTCTCTGAACATTGGTGATAGGTCTGTACTATCACAACAAGCTCTGCTGATTTCTTCACAGAGTAATTCCTGGATGTGTACAGCATAATTCAATGGAAACTGTTAGAGTTTATTAGCCAGTTAATTGATGAAAAGACAACATGAGTTGATATTGATAAAGACGAGTTTGCTGAAGGAGTTGCATCATTACTTATGTACATAACTATTGAAATTAAAATAAATGGCAAGACATTTGATGAATGAATGAAGAAAGAATGCATTTGCTGTTACAATTTAATCTCTGCTAAGTGAAGTGCACTTGTAATTTGCAAAACTAAAATTATTCATGCTATGGTCATTTTAACAGTTTCCCGATTGGATCCATAAGCAACTCTTTCTTACGGCATCTGATTTGTATGCACATCACCTGATTACACATGGAACATTCTCTGACAACTTTGTCTCGGATCTCTAAGTGTCAGTATCCCCTTCCCTCTCTCTTATGTGAACAAGGCTTGTACATTGCCATATCACAAGAAAATTATACACTGCCAAAGTGATTTCACCCAGTTGTACTGTCACATTGCAATGCAAGCTATTTATTCTTGTCCCATTAACTTTGCTTTGGCTATGTCTTCAGCAATACTCCTTTCCTGTTTACTAAGTGCTCTCCAAAAATCTCTGATTCTGCTTCAATAATCATTTGTGGCTTGAGGTAATGGCTTCTAAATTCTCATAATTTTAAACATGATAAATGTCTGTGCCTCCTGCTTTCTGCTCCATTTAGCTTTTAAAAAAAAATGTTTTTATTGAAGCAAAATAGCCAAATTTTTCATTAAGAGATACACACAGACAGAAAAACAAACAAACAAAATAAAATCCCCCCCTCACCCCACCCTGTTATGATAGAAATTTCTCCCTCGTTCACAATTTAAAAATAGCAAAAATAAAATCCGATCAGGTAACGTATGAGGTCCTAATGTATATTACTGGTACACAATCCTTTAACTGGAACCCTTGGGAGACTGTGTGTTCTGAATTTCGGATTTTTACGGATTTTGGAAAGCCAGATTTAAGGCCTCCTGAATTGTGCTGCCATATCCACCCCCACCCCTTCCAGTCACCCTGCTGTCTCCCCCCCAGCCCCCACCCTCGCATCTTGCGCTGCCGGTCTTCCGGTCCCTCACCCGCCTGACTCACGCTACCGATCTCCCCCCCCCCCCCACTTCAGCCGCCCAACTCACACTACTGGTCTCCCGGCTGCTCGACTCACGCTGCCAGTCTCCCAGCCGCCCGACTCCCCCTCTCAGCCCACCTGACTCGTGCTGCTGCCTCTCTCCCCACTTGCCAGATTTTGGAGCTTTCTAGATGTTAGATGTCCGGATAAAGGATTGTGTACCTGTAGTAAAATATATATTATAACAGTATTACTCCTCACACTATATAAGATCTTTTCAAGTGTACCTTTGGATATTAACTCATTTAACAATCATCTCTGTGAAGGATGAATTCAGATTTCCAGTTTTGTAGGATACACTTTTTTCCCAGCTGTGGCCACAAGTAATAGATTTTTTTTTAATTGTGAGTCACATTATGACTTTATAGCACTCCCAAAATCCAGGCCCTAGGGTCAAATGAAATTTCGATTTTTATAATAACTGAGGTTATTCTTATATTTCCAAAAGTCTTCCAGGTAAGAGCAATTCCAAAGCATAAGAAATAAATCTCCGACACAGGTTTTACATCTCTGACATTTGGGAGAGGTGTTATGAAATATTTTATGCAGTCTATGTGGAGTGTGATAGGTTCTGTTAAAGATATTAAACTGTATTTGTCTACGTTTAGTTGAAATTAATACAGTTTGAGACATTTCAAGGATATTACACCAATCAAGCATCATTAGAATTCCATTCATGATCTGATCTGTATTTATTTTTTATATCACCCTTAGTATAGATTGGTATAAATAGTTGTTGTTAGACCCTTAGTAGCGTTCAGAGCTTTACAAACCAAGTGCTTTTCAAGCGGGGATTCTGTTGGAATTTATGGAAAGTCCGTCACAGACCCAGTGCTTAATCTGAAAATATTTAAATAAATTATTATTTGGTTGTTTGAATTTTCTTTTTTTTAAATTTTTAAAATTTTTCACACTAAGTCACTTGTTGAAAATTGGCAAATTTATCTTGGCTAGATAAATCCTCAACTGTTTTTGTGCTACTATTAACCCAATTTTTTAGTATTTCTCCCTGCAATCAGCTCTGAGATATTAGGGTTATTCCACAGAGGGTTTTTTCAGTATAATTAGGTATTTATAACAGTAACTGTGCAAGTTTCTTGCCATACTGCAAAAGAATTTAGAATTATAGCATTCTTAGAGATATTTAAATGTTATTTCTTAGAGGTGAAGAAAGGAAGAACTACTTTAATTGATGTTGTTCAATAGGAAGCCATCTAGCCTCATTGTTCCTCAGAATGGAACCAACATCTTATTGAATGGAATTGAGCTGCAAGGTAGTAACATTTAAAATTAGGAAGATTTAATCCTCCCTTGCAATGAAGGGCCTGAATGGTTGAGTGTTTGAATCTAGGGGCTTTCCCTTTCCATAAGAAGAACGACATAGATTTATTTATTTCATTAAATAGATTCTGGGGATTTTAATTGAGACACATTGGAATAAATATGGAATTTGGGGAGTATATTCATTTTAATTGAGTTCACTCTACTAATTAAAGATAATGGCAGTTCTCTCCATTTCTGTAGATCTAATTTAACCTGATCCAATAATTTGATGTGATGGTCTTTAAGGATTTTGTCTGCAGATCTCCTAATTTCTATGCCTATGTGGCGGTATGCCATTAGGCAGGTGAACTGGTCCCGCTTGTCAAGCACGTGGCGGGGCAGCCGGCCAAAATGGCGCCATTGGTGGGGGGGTTTCCTCCCGACCTTGGCACTGGGCTCAGAAGCCCGCGCTTGGGAATCCACATGATGCCCCGGTGATGTCGGGGCCCCCCAGCACATTCTCAGCAAAGTCAGGGCTGGGAGTACAAGACCAGCCAGGCAGCCTGCAATAAATCAGTTTTTGCTCACTGAACTCAACCCGTCTGGTTGTGCGATCCTTCAGTGAGCAGTGTAGCCACCACTACACCTAAATATTTAAATTCATTCTGGCACCATTGCAAGGGTTTGACTAGGTTCTTGATGTTATTGACTTGTTAAAAGGCATGAATTCACTTTTTAAGAATGTTTAATTTATATCCTGAAGCAGCACAGTATTGTTGGAAACATTGTAGAAGGATAATGATTTTTTTAAAAATCAGACAGGAAAACTAAAAAATCATCCACCAAAAGGGCTAGTTTGTTTACATTTGAGCCAAATTAAATGCAAGTGATGATGGGATTAAAGCAAATAGCAATAACCAGTGGTTCAGTAGTTACTGAGAACAGCAGCAGAGCACTTGGGCAACTTTGGCGGACGCCCCTAGAGAGCAGGAAGGCACCTGACAGCACTCCGTTAGATAGAATTTGATCTTTAGGGCCAGCAAAAAATGTTTCAATGTATTGAATAAATCTCTCTTCAAAGTTCATTGCTTTAAGAGTTTGCAAATGGAAACTAGGTTCAATCCTGTCAAACACCTTCTCTGCATCCATCAACGTTATCAGCATGGAATCTTTTTGCATATGAGCCATTCCATTATATGAAAAAGTCTTTGTACATTGCCAGATCCATATCTATTTTTGACAAAACCTGTCATGTCAGCATTCATAATTTTAGGGATAATGTCATCTCTTCTTTATGCAATTGATTTTGATAAAATTTTGTAATCTGAATTCATAAGGCTATGGGGCTGATTAAAAAGTTACAATTTTGATGTTCCTTGTCAGGTTTGGGCAGTAATATTACTGTAGCCAATTCCAGAGAGCTAGGCAGAGTTTTATTATTCAGTGCTTCCTTAAACATAGTTATTAAAGGGGTTAAAAGCTTATCTGAAAAGCCTTAAAAATATTCAATTGGAAAACCATCTGACCCCGGAGCTTTATTTTTCAATAGAGACTTCATAGCGCCAAGAATCTCTTTTTCAGATATATCAGCGTCAAGATGATCTATGTCCTTAGGACCTAACAGGCAGGGTTAATGAGTTAAAGAAATGTGTTGCTTTAGTGTTTTCTGTATAAAGTTCTATATAGTGTTTCATAAAACTTTCTAAATTCTTGATTAATGTCCTGCGAATTAATGAGGGATGTGCCATCATCTATACTAATACATTGAAAAAATCTTTTGGGCTCTTCCTTTTTTTTTATTTGGCAGGCTAATAACTTAATAGTTTTGTTTCAGAATTCTTAATAGTTGGACCTGGACACATCTGCCTCAGCTTTACTTGTACATAAATTATTATATTGGATCATTTAAAAGCCAATGTATTAAATACTTGTTCACTTTTAGTAAAAACATTTTCACATTCAACATTTATAATCTTTTCCTTTACAGATACAATTCTTTGTTCTTTTATCTCATGCATGCTATATGGAGGGACTTGTCCTCTCAGATATGCTTTTAAAGCCTCCCATATGTTAGCGTGGGTTGAAGAATTTGAATTGGTTTCCATAAATATATCAATGTGGCCGTTCATAAATCTAAGAAATTCAGGATCTTTAAACATACACATTTTAAATCTCCAACTATGAGATAGTGATTGTGTAATATCCATATTGCAAGTTATTTTTATTATATTATGGTCAGAAAGTACAGCCAGTAGATAGGAGCATTCAGTAACCCTGGATACCATACTTTGGGATATTAGAATCATGTCAGTTCTAGAATAGGAGCCATAGACATTTGAAAAGAAAGAAAAGTCCTTTACATTTGGATTAAGTTGATGCCAAATATTGCATAACCCCAAATCTCTAATGCCCTGATTCAGGACTGATGCTGCCCTTGAACGATTAAAAGATCTTGGTGTAGATCGCTCCTTTGCAGGTCCAGGACCAGATTGAAGTCACCACTAGCAGACAGTGGTCCAAAGCTGTCATAAGTTTTGATAAAAAATCATTAAAGAAAGCAGGATCATTGTGATTGGGGCCATATACATTAATCAGTGTGATCCTGTTCATATACATTAACCAGTGTGACCCATTAACCAGTGTGACCCTGTTCATATACATTAACCAGTGTGACCCTGTTCATATACATTAACCAGTGTGACCCTGTTCATATACATTAACCAGTGTGACCCTGTTCATATACATTAACCAGTGTGACCCTGTTCATATACATTAACCAGTGTGACCCTGTTCATATACATTAACCAGTGTGACCCTGTTCATATACATTAACCAGTGTGACCCTGTTCATATACATTAACCAGTGTGACCCTGTTCATATACATTAACCAGTGTGACCCTGTTCATATACATTAACCAGTGTGACCCTGTTCATATACATTAACCAGTGTGACCCTGTTCATATACATTAACCAGTGTGACCCTGTTCATATACATTAACCAGTGTGACCCTGTTCATATACATTAACCAGTGTGACCCATTAACCAGTGTGACCCTGTTCATATACATTAACCAGTGTGACCCATTAACCAGTGTGACCCTGTTCATATACATTAACCAGTGTGACCCATTAACCAGTGTGACCCTGTTCATATACATTAACCAGTGTGACCCATTAACCAGTGTGACCCTGTTCATATACATTAACCAGTGTGACCCATTAACCAGTGTGACCCTGTTCATATACATTAACCAGTGTGACCCATTAACCAGTGTGACCCTGTTCATATACATTAACCAGTGTGACCCTGTTCATATACATTAACCAGTGTGACCCTGTTCATATACATTAACCAGTGTGACCCTGTTCATATTCATTTCACAATTAACTCTGCTGTTCTTGTCTTTTTTTGTTTTATTAGTATAAACCTAACATTTTTATTAACAAGCTTCGCTACTCCCTGTGGTGAACTGCTGTATACTTATTTATCTGGCTCTGTCCTGTTCTGTGGCTCCTCCCTCTTGACCCTGTATAACCCCTCCCCAGAAAGCACAGGAGGACCTTCAAGTTTATTCTAAATAAAAGCCTACAATTCTTTAACTCTCATCTTTTGAGTAATTGATAGCATATCACTCCCCTTGCTTTTGTGGTTAGTTGTTTTAGTGTCGATTCATATTGATATTTCTTCCTTGCTTTGCTGAATGGCAGCCATGACCATCTCCAGGGAAACCTTTCCTCCTTTTCCAGAGTCGGTTGCCATCTTTGCAAAGTTAACAACAAAATATCCTTCTTACTCCTAAGATTATGACATGCCATGCAGCACTAGCAAGTGAGGTTTGTATTGAAAGTTTTAGGAATGCAGTTTTGACAATAAGATAGTGAAGCACCTCGAGGTACACCCAGAGAGCTCACTTTTGCAGGTCCTTCCTCATCACTGCCTCATGTGATCCCCCTGCTTCATTTCTGTTTACTGTCTTGAACCTACAATTCTCTTGGGTTCCCTTTAACATTTTGTGTTCCAATACAGATATCTCGTCACTCAGGTTTATTTCACAACATTGTTCCCATCCCGTTGTAGTTGCAGTATTCCTGTTGACTTAACCCAATTGTGCTTATGGTGTTACAAAACCACAGAATATGCCCCCAATTCCTGGTCAGCTCCTTGCATTTATAATCAAGTTCTTCTTCAATACACACACACAGCATTGTTTAAATGAAGTCTTATAGCATAGGAAGAGGACCATCAACTCACTACATGCTTTCAAACTGCCTTGTAAAATGGGGTTAACCGGGCAAATTGCCCGGTTAGTGTCCCACTCACGAGGCAGCTTGAAAGGATCCTACCCGGTCAGCGTTGTCCAAAGTCAAACAGGTCCCTCCCCTATATCAGAGGTAGTTAGGGAACCCAGTTAAACTTACCCAGGACGCGTCCACCGGCCACCTGAACAGCAAAATGGCCAACACGGTTACTCCTACTGGAGAGTCTGCAGTGATCAGGGGGAGAGAGAGGTCGCTGCCAGGGCCCAGGCTGGAGGTGGGGGGGGGGGGGTGAGAGGTCGATGTCGCGGGGGGGGCAGAGGGTTCGCTACCGTGGGGGAGAGCGGTTGCTGCCATGGGGGAAAAGGGTCAGCTGCCGCGGGTTGGGGGGGAATGTGTTTGATGGTGGGAGGGAGACTGACAGCTGGTGGGGGGGGGACAGGGGAAACTGGTTTTTAATGATGCGTCACTTACCGCGTCATAGCGGGGGTGGGATCCCCCTTAAATTGCCGGGTTGGCGATTTACTGGGGCTATCCCCCCCCCCTCAGCTTAAAAGATGCTGGAGGCATCTTTGCCCCACTAATTGCACCTAGGTCCCAGGAGAGTGCTGCAGTTTAAAAACACCTACTGAGTCTTCACTGTTTATCAAGCACTTTTTAAACATTTATCACATTGTTTTCTTAATGGATTCAGCTAAACACCCTTCAAATTCTATCATTCAAGTCAAGTCGATGTTGTCATTGGATTGCATAATTACAACATGACAAAACAGCATTCTGTGGTTCTTTCTGTCTATACCATGTTTATACATACATACACAAATAAATAAATAATTTTTTCATGGATATGATAGCCTCGGATAGTTAGTGTGATCAGTTATTTTGCTTTATCAGCATTCTTACTGCCCCTGGGAAGAAGTTGTTCCTCAGCCTGGTGACGCTGGCTCTGATATTCCTGTATCTCTTTCCCGAGGGGAGCAGCAGCTGTAAGATGCTGTGTGCAAGGTGGAAGGGGTCCTCAATGACTTTGCATATCCTCTTCAGACAATGATTCCAGTAGATCCTATCAATGGAGGGTGGGGAGGGAGGGAGATTCCAGAGATCCTTGGTCCTGTGGATTGACCTCCAGTCTATTTCTCTACAACAACCTTACCACACTATGATACAGCCGGCCAGGATGTTCTCGATAGAGCTCCTGTAGAAAGTTGACATAATGGTGGCTGGTAGCCTTGCCCATTTCAGTCTTCTCAGGAAGTGCAGTCGCTGTTGATTCTTCCTGACAAGTGAGATGTTGAGTGTCCATGATAGGTCATTACTTAAGTGAACACCAAAGAACTTGGTGCTCTCCATTCTTTCCACTATAGAGTTGTTGATGTATAATGGAGGATCATCGTTCATGGGACTCCTGAAGTTCACGATCATCTCCTTCATCTTATCCAGTTGAAACTCTAGTTATTACTCTCACACCATTTCATGAGATTTTCCACCTCTTCTCTGTAGTCCAACTCATCATTGTTGCTGAATAGGCCAACTACTGTTGTGTCATCTGCAGACTTGATGACATGGTTTGAGCTGGATCTCATGATGCAGTAGTGTGAACAGGAGTGGGCTGAGCACACAACCATGAGGTGTGCCAGTACTCAGTGTGACGGAGCTTAACATTCAGCTACCAACCCATTCAGACTGTGGTCTTTCCTTTAAGTAGTCCAGAATCCAGTTATAGAGAAGGGTGTTAAGCCCCAGCGAGGACAGCTTCTCTACCAGCCTGAATGTATTAAACATCAAACTAAAATCAATAAACAGTAGCCTGGTGTATGAGGCATCGTTCTCCAGGTGGATCAGGAGTGAGCAGTCGTGTAGTAGGAGCAATTTCCAATGGCCATTAAACCAATCAACTTGCATGTCCTTGTAGTGTGAGAGGAAACCCAACAGTCACAGTTAGAACATGCAAACTCCATATAGACATCACCAGAGGTCAGAATTTAATCCAGATAACTGAAACTATGAGGAAACAGCTTTACCAGCTGAGCCACATTTCAATTTATGACCATGAAGCTAGACAATTTCTCTGACCTTATTTTTTAAATTCTTCCAACCTACCTTTGCAATTTTTCTGGCTCGTCTATTCCAGAATTGTCACCTACTCTTAGTTACACTGAAAGCAGTGAGGCCTGAATTGATGAACAGTACAATTGAGTCATTTATTTTCAGAACTGACTGGTTTTGCTGCAATGTTATATCTGTAATATTAACTATTATTCCTTGTCAATAGACACTGTTTGATCAGCTTCTCTTTTTATTGTCAAGTTTTTGCAACAGTTCCACCATGCATTTTGCAACTTTTATACTTTTCATCACTTCTCTATCAAACTCCCCTCATTAATTTATCAAGCAGATGCATTGGTAAGAGGTGTGCCCTTAACAGCCCTGGACTCACCTTTTCCCTTTCTCCCTATCAATTTTTGCTTTTTGCGCTAAAAATTGATTTGTTATCTAACTTTTCCAGTTCAGAGGAAGGATTTTTGATTTGCGATTTTAACTATATTTCTCTTTCCACAAATATTAGCCAGTCTGCCGAGGGCTTCCAGCATTTTCCATTTGCAACAACTGCATGTATTTGGATTTTCAGCAAGAGACTGCTCAGCCTCTTTCATAGACAATTTTACAGTGTGGATTGTAATGAGATGCAGGCCAGACAAAATATAGTCTGGGTGATTGTATTCTTTTATTTACTAATTGGAGTTGAAGATTTAATACTTTCAAATTGCTTGCAAGATCATCTGATTTTAAAAGTAGTAGAAAATTGTGCTCACGTGTTCAGCAGGTCTTGAAATTCTGCATTCTGGGATGTATTCTGATCAAGCCATGTTAATTATCAGCTTAGTTGTATTGGTTAAGTTAATACCTGTTAATATACAGCATTACCTATTTCCCTCTGTGATATCTTATTATCTTCCTTAACACTTTATAAATCAGATTAAAAAAATGCTTCACTGCCATTTTCATTTTATGATTCTTTGTCAGATTGCATGCATTTCTAAATCAAATATAATTTCCAATTGTAACTGGTCATATCTGGTATATCCTGTGACTGATGTGTGAGATTTCTTCAAAACATATATTGTCACACACTGTTGTGCCTGTCAGTGCTATCCTTGATCAATAATTCCAGTCATTGGACAGAATGCCTCGTCACTGCAGCATTTTACGTGCCAAGAAGGAATATTACCATGATGACTTGTATTCCTGAGCTCTTCCTATCTCGATCACCTCAAAGACATTTTAAATAGCTAGAGTTTACTGAGTGTTCAAATTCCTACATGATAAACCTCCACAGAGGCACATATGCTGTGGAATATTAATAGGTTGTGGTGGAGTCACTCTTTAGGTTCTTATTTGATAGGATAATATATTCAAAGGCTCTATGGTTAGATTAAAGTAATAGCAAAGCTACATGCTCATGTCTTTGAAGCTCAGATAGCCTTGATTCTGCAATTTCATTGTTGTATTGGCATACAAGATAATTAGATGGCTGTCATCCTGGATCACTCAAACAGTTACTAAGAATCAATACATTAAATGTTACAGAATGTTTTATTCAATTTGTATTCAAATAATACAAATTGTCCAGAATAGCTTGTGGAAATGTAATCCTGAAATAAATGTTAGGTTTTTGGCTAATTGTCCTATGCTTTCTCTCTATTGCATCACTTTCACTTATTACTTCCTCTCTAAATTTCTTTCTCCTCTCTCCTGTTTTGTGTGTGTGTGTGTGTGTGTGTGTGTGTGTGTGTGTGTGTGTGTGTGTGTGTGTGTGTGTGTGTGTGTGTGTGTGTGTGTGTGTGTGTGTGTTTCTCTATCTATATACAAATAGATTTACTGAGTATTTGTAAAAGTTAACAGGAATATAGAGTAATAATTATCTAAAATATTCTTGTTGATGCTTTGTGCATATAATTGTTCAGTAAAGATTTCTGAAGGAAAATCAAGATAATTATTAAATTTTGGTAATATATAATTTGAAACCAAATAACCTTTAACTACCTGTCAATATGCATAGACAGCTTTTCTACACAGCAATGTTTTCGATCCAGCACTCTAAACTGTATGCTGACACTTTAGAGTAGTTCTATCTCCTCAAATTTGGATCCAAATAATTAAATAATGGCTTACACATTGGGAAATGATATGGCTGATGGAGCCAAAGAGGGATCTGAAAAATCCTTGATGAATCCTAGCTCTGAGACATTGGAGAGGGATCTTGAATTGATGTTACTTAGTCGAATTATAAAAATGTCAAGAGTGTTCATTCTGATGAAGGATGCTCGTACATTTCTCTGGCCATTTTGAAATCAACATTTAAAGTTAACGCAAACTTTTCAAATCAGACTTTTTCACTTCCTTGTGCATCTCATCTAATTCTGCACTTCTCTTGATGGTTAGTTTATGCTGGCCACCTTCTAAGTAAATTGTAAACCAACTAAATTTGTGACTTCAAATATAGACTTAATACTGCATTTGACTTTGTTTTTAATTCCATTTATTTATAAGACACCAACAAGTCCAACATTTATTGTCCATCCCTAAATGCCCTTGAAGATAATGGGTAGCAATCTTCTCGAACCCAGTTTTTTTTTTTACTTGATGCACCACCAGAATTGGAACTTTTTCACAAACAAGTTCAATCCTAACCTTGATGGCCAGGTTTCACTGATAATTTAGTACCAAGAGGACAAACTCCCAGCTGATAGAACTGCTGTCACAAGCATGAAACTCGAGGATGTAGCCTTTGGGCTACAAGGTACTACTCTCCTGCACAACATTTCCACAGGTCAGCCTCACTCTATCATCCCTGCTGCATGGAGATGTTGCATTTTCAATACCATTCATGGACTATCCCACGCAACAGTCCGCCTGATAGCTAATACATTTGTATGGCGTGGACTCAAAAAGCAGGTCACGTACTGGCCAAAGACGAGCATGGACTACCAATGTGCAAAAATGCAATGGCACATGAAGGCGCCTCTTCAGCCTTTCTAACCACCACAGTGCAGATTTGACCACGTGCATGTCTACATTGTCAGCCCACTTCCAGTATCACAAGTGTCCAGGTACTTGCTAACAGTCATCGACAGATTCACAAGGTGTCCGGAGATGGTTCCTTTGATGAACTCGTCGACCAATTCATGCACCAGAGCTTTTATTTTTGTCTGGGTATCTCAGTTCGGACTACCTACACACATCACCCCTGACACAGGCCCACAGTTTACCTCTGCACTCTGGGACATTTTGTCATGACTGCTGGGAATGCAGCTCTACCACACGAAAGTGGCTTGGTTCCATCGGCAAATGAATGCTGAACCTCCAGGGACCTGATGGGCGGACGAGCTGTCCTGGATCCTCCTGGGAATAAAAACAGCACCAAGAAGGATCTCAACTCATCGGCAGAGTTAGTTTATGGTACCCTGCTCATTGTACCAGGGGAGTTCATGCCCGCAGCATGCAGAGAGGAGGTGCCACCAACTAAAGTCTTAGGCAGAGTATGGGAGCGACGTGGAAAATTGGACCCAGTTCACACGTCAAGGCATGGAATAATAACACCTTTCATCCCAAAGGAACTCCAGGACTGAGAGTTTGTGTTTGTGCATTGAGGTGCACATGGGCCACCCATATAGAGGCCATAGGAGGGCCCTTTCAGAATGCAATGAAACAATCGTACAACTTGAGTTCTGGATATTAGGGGGCATCCAGAAACATTTATGATTGACTGACTAAAGCCCACTCATCTCAACCTTGATCGGCCCTTGCTACAAACCCCCGATGAGAAGGCGCGGATGCCCACTCAAGAGCAGTGGACAGGAATGGCACCAGAGGGTTTAGCCTCCTATCACTTGGGGGGTAGGGAGAAATGTAATGGCTCACCAAAGGCTTAATCAAACTGGTGATGATGTCATCTGGAACACAGGGTTTTAAAAGCTGCAAGTGAATTTGAGTAAACTACTTTTACTGAATCTTGACTCAGCTACGTCTGATCATTTTCTCATTCTTCATTTCGCTCTGTGACATAGTTTGCTGCACATCTATACAAATGTTTAATGATGGGGATAAGTGAGCCTATATATACTGTACTAAATGACGATACAGGAGTTATATATTGAGTAAACACATCACCTAATAACAAATTTCACAAATTTATTTCTATACATTGCATTTTTAAATAAAACCAAATAATACAAAATATTCATTTCTGATCAGTGTGATAATCCATGGTTTCCAATTTCACAATTGTTGGAAAAGCTTTCCAATAAAGCCAAATATAGATTACAATAATTCCCTGTTTACATTCTAATGCTTGTGCCCAGGTATTGATTCATCTAGTTGGTTGTAACTGGTGTTAGTCATTGGGTATAGTACCCCGATATTCATTGAGACTATAATCTAGAACAGTACTAAATTACCATTTGCATCTTGGGCATTGTAGAGAAATGTTGCAGCAGGAAATATTGGCACAAAACAATATTCAAAGTGCACGACTTGGATGACATCCTCTCATGAAATGGTGGGATTGACAAATTATCCAGGGTGGGCATAATTTTAGAAAGAGGTCTGATTCAAGTTCTTTTCAACTTGGGATGTTCCCTCATGTTATTTTCAATAAGGTTGCACTGAACTGGGATTCACTGGTAGAGTGCTGTGCTGATTGCTGGCCACGCCTCCATCGGCTCACATATAACCCTGGTTTCCCGCCTCAACCCAGAACCCTTCTGAAGACTACTGTTGAACTCTACCCATAGTTATAAGCTAATAAAAGCGTTTGTTCTCCCTCTAGTCGTGAGAGCTTTTATTCACGCAACAATTTTATTAGCTTATTCCCTTAATGATGGAAGAACTACTTAAGCATGGTCTGTGCTGATAGACCCTCTGTCACCCGATGCAGCTGAGGGATTCACGTACTGGCTAGGCTGCTTCCAAGCCTACCTGAATACGACCAGAGACGTCTTCCACACCAATGAACTCAGAAGGTCTGCACTCGTTTCGAGGGTAGGAACAAAAGGGTATGCAGTCATCAGGGACTGCATTACGTATGACACTGCCATCAAGACTTTGAAGGCTCAGTTCCTGAAGTCACAAAATGAGGTCATAACGAGGCACCAACTCGCTCTATGTCGCCAACGACTAAGAGAGATCATCGATGACTACCTGCTGGATCTGTGGTTGCTTACCAAGAAGTGCAGGTATGAAAAGGCTATGGGTCATGTTAGTGAAGAACAACAGATCTGGGACACTCTAGACGCAGGGGTCCACTCGAGGTACATGAGGAAGTGACTACTCGAGTCAGTTAAGAAGGACCTGGATAGCCACGATGAACTGGACAAATTATTGGAACAGGCCAAGCTCAAGAATGATGACCTCGAAGCCAGCCAGAGAGTTTGCTCACCCACCCAGGTAACCCTTCCAAGGATTGGCTACTAGGGAGTGCTTTGTCTGTGACGAACCAGCATCCCCGATCTTGTTGCCTGGCTTAAGACTGAGTGTTCCAGCTGTGGCAAGAAAGGGCATTGGGCGAGGGTTTGCCACACGACAGTAAGCCCAGGAGAGTCTGCAGCCTTGACCACTCCCAGATCTGATTCCAGCCCCAAGCCATCTTCCCCAAATTCACCCAAATCCACTAGCTGTATCTCACACCAACGGAGGGTGGCAGTGGGGAAAACGGCACAAAAAGGCTCGGCGGTTGTCTTGCCACAACCAAAATTCAAACTCAACGCCATCATCATCACCATCTTCCCCATGCTGGGAAACCCAGGACTGTGGGAGCCAATTGAGTGGGAAGTATTGAGTTTATGGGGTCCTAGCCTTGCTGGTCCTAGATCAGGACAGAACTCACCAGCTCAGTAACTCCATAGAGACCGTGAAGGTAAATGGACATTCCACTAAATGCCTCATCTACACAGGCTCAGCTGAAAGCTTCATAGACTTATGGACTGTGCAGGAAAACAACCTAAAGATGTATCCTTCTAATTATTGCATATTCACTGTGTTCCATTCCCATTCTGCGTATATTCAACAACATTATATAGTACATCTGTCATTTGAAGCTGGGGAGGGGGGGGGGTGGAGGGTGTGAATTCTGTAAGAATTCTGTATGTACTTGATGATGAGCGTGCTCCAGTATTGTTGGGTCTGGACTTCCTGTGTCACTTTAAAAACGTGACTTTGGAGTATTCTGGTCCCCTCCGCCCTGTAACGGATTAGAACACAGGGCCCCTAAAATCAGAACCCACATTCAGCCTCTCCACACTCAATATCGACCCCCCTCCTCCCTTCCTGGATATGTCCTTGGACTGCAAACCTATTGCCACCAAGAGCAGGAAGGACAGCACAGCAGATCAAGATTTCAAAGTCTGAGACACAATGTCTGCTCGATGAAGGTATCATCAAATCTAACAACAGCTTGTGGAGAGGGCAAGTGGTAATGGTAAAAGGGGAAAACAAGTCCAGGCTAGTAATTGACTATAGCCAAACCATTAATCGGTACACACTCCTGGACACATACCCAGTCCCTCGAATTTTGGACATGGTCAATGATATTGCGCAGTATCAGGTCTATTCGACCATGGACCTGAAAACTGCTTATCACCAATTGCCAATCCATTCCGAGGACCATCCATATAAGGCATTTGAGGCTAACGGTCATCTCTATCAAATCTGGAGGGTCCATTTTGGTACCACTAATGGGGTTTCTATCTTCCAGAAGCAGATGGACAGAATGGTGAATGAGTATGGGTTGAAGGCTACCTTCCCCTACCTCGAAAATGTCACTATCTGAGCCACACCTTGGAAGACCATGACATCAACCTTAATTTTTCTCCATGTGGTGAAAGCCCTGAATCTCATTTATAACTCTAACAAGGGCGTGTTCAGGACTAAATGTCTGGCAATCCTTGGCTACGTGGTGGACAATGGCATCATTGGCCTGAATCCTGATCGGATGCACCCCCTGCTAGAGCTCCCCATTCCCAAGTCCACAAAGGCTTTGAGGAGATGCCTGGAGTTTTTCCTCATATTACGCCCAGTGGATCCCTCAAAACTCTGATAAGTTTCACCCTCTCTTAAAAGCCACTACTTTCCCTCTCTTGTCTAAAGCTCAATGGCTTTTAACTATCTCTGGAATCACATTGCAAAAGCTGCCATGCATTCAGTGGACAAGAATGTACCTTTCCAAGTGGAAAGTGACACTTTGGACATAGCCCTGGCCACTTCTCTCAATGAGACAGGCAGGTCAGTTGCATTTTTTTCCCCCTCGGACATTACAAGGCCACAAGCTCTGGAACCCCTCTGTAGAAAAGGAGGCTCAAGCCACTGTAAAAGCTATGAGGCATTAGAGACACTATCTGACTACTAGGAAATATATGCTCCTCACCAGTGCTTGGTGACATTCATGTTTAATAACGTCAAGAGGGGAAAAATCAAAAATTACAAAATTGCTAGGTGGAGGATCGAGCTCTCCACCTACAATTATGACATTGCCTATTAGCCAGGAGCCCTTAATGACTCTCCAGCTGCCTTATCCAGAGGAAGCTGTGCCTCTGCACACACCGGCCAACTGTGTTCTCTATATAATGAGCTCACATGGCTCATTTTGTGAAAGCGTGCAATCTTCCCTACTCCATGGAAAAAGTCAGGGAAAAGACCAGGTCTTGCCAGGTCTGTGCGGAGTGTAGGCCGCACTTCTACCACCTCACAAATGTATACTTGATCAAGTCATCCAAGCCCTTCAAACAGCTCAGTGTCAATTTTAACAGACTTCTCCCTCCCTGAATGGGAACACTTTCTTCCTCTCTATCATTGTTGAGTACTCCCACTTCCTGTTCACCACTCCAGTCCAGGCATGTCCATTTCATCAGTCATAAAGGTCCTAGATTCCTTTTTCACTCTGTTCGGGTATCCCAGCTATATTCATAGCGACCAGGGCTCATCCTTTATGAGTGACGAGCTACGTCAGTAATTGCTAGCAAGGGACATTGCATCCCGCAGGACTACTAGTTACAACCCCAGGGGGAACAAACAGGTTGAAAAGAAGAACACCATGGTCTGGAAGGCTGTCAAACTGGCCATGAAGTCAAAAGGCCTTCCAGACTCATGCTGGCAAGAAGTCCTCCCTATGTCACTCCATGTTATCCAGTCACTACTATGTACCGTGACCAAAGCTACTCCTCATGAGCTCCTATTCAATTTTGAAAGAAGGTCGGCATTGCGAACTACACGCCCAACCTGGCTCACCACTCCTAGTTCAGTCCTTCTCAGGAAGCACATGAGGAGAAGCAAGTCTGAACCCCTGACGGAAAGGTTGAAACTGCTCCACACCAAACCCACGTACGCCTATGTGGAGTACCCAAATGGTAGGGAGGACACCATCTCCATCAGGAAACTAGCACCTGCCGGAATAGAGGGTCCGTTGCCTCAAGTGTCCTGAAACCATGGAGCTCATTTTCACCACCTCCAATCAGGGCCTGAGGGGATCGATTCAGGACAAAAGTGCATCCCCTCCACCATTGAGCCAGAGAACCACCCCATCTCTCCACTCTCAGGAATCCAAGGCTCTCCTATGTTAAGGCACTCCACCAGGATCTCCAGACCCCTGGACCACATAAATCTGCAAATAACTATTTTTTAAACTTTTTTTTTTGGAATCCATGTTCCCTGTCTTCCTTCACAGTCCCTAAATACTGCTGGAAGGGGTGAATGCAGTGAACTGGAATTCACTGGTAGTGTGTTGTACTGATGACTGACTCTGCCTCCCAGCTCTGCCCCCATCTGCTCATATATTGCCCTGGTTAGTTAAAAGCTAATAAAAACATTTGTTCTCCCTACAGTCATGAGAGCTTTTATTCACGCTACAATGGGCAAGGAATTTTTGTGCTCTGGCTAACATAACTTCCCAGCCAACAAACAAACGGCTGCATGAACACAACAGGTTAAGCAGAAACAGAGGGAGAGAAAGAATTGTCAAAAGGGCCAGAATCCTTCATGAAGATTTCATCCTTCTTTTCCTGATCAGATCTTATGCACCAATTAGATGCTGGCACTTTCTTAGTTACTTCAAAATGAACGTATCTGTTGTAAATAACTTTAGTACAGTTTAACAAAAACAAAGCTTCCAATAAACAAATTATTTTTTTGTGTAATGCTTTCTAGTCTTTTTCAGTCATGAAAAAGAAAAACAATAATTACAAATATATGATAAATAAGTAAAGTTTATTTGACACCAAATATAGATGCCCAGAAATTCTAGCACACTCAAATGGACTCAATACAAATCGAGGACATATTAACCTGCATTAAGTTTCACAGGGAATCTCTGGCTATACATAGCATAAATTAGTCTATTATTTGGTGTTCCCAATTCTTTTCTACTCCGAATGGCCAGAATTTTATTGCCCTTGGACTGAGAAAGCTGCATAAATACAAAATGCAGATGAATGTTCATCTCATTCACAAATCTTCACTGTAATAACTCTGTTGAAGAAGCTGAAGTCAGGAGATGCTGACCTGCATACCCCAAGAATTCAGGTTTCATTGCAATATGATTTTATCACAATTTTTGATTTTAGGAATGCTGATTAGAAAGATTTAGGATTGCAAAAAAGGCACATTGCAATGTGTAATGTGCGTCGAAAGAACCAAAGACTTATTGATCCAAACCAAGGCTTTTATTAACTCTCAGACTGGACCATATCACAAATAGGTCGACCAGTCCAGAATGACCTGGTCCGGCTAGGAGAAATCCTTTAAGTAGGCGTGGCTACACTCTCAGCCAATCACAGTCATCCTACACTACCATCTGTAGATATGTACATATACATATTGGTGATAGAATCTGTACTATCATACAATGATCTTATACTTAATGCCACTTTCTCATTTAACTCATTCAGCAGAGACAGGCCTTTTGGGCCATTGAGTTTGCACCAACAATCAGGCACCATTTATACTTGTTTCACTTGCTTCCTTCACTTCTCCAAGATTCAATCACTCCACCTATATTCTAGGAACAATTTACAGTGTTAAATTGTCCTATCAGACTGATTCCTGGGATGGCAGGTGTGACATGTGAATAAAGTTAGACTTGGGTTATACTAATTGGACCTTTGAAGAATGAGGGTGGACTCACTGAAATTGATAAAATTCTGACAGGACTCAACAGGTTAGATGCAGGAAGAATATTCACAATGTTGGGAAAGTCTAGAACAAGGTATCACAGTCTTAGTATAAGGGGTGAGCCATTTAGGACTGAAATAAGGAGAAATCTCCACTCAGAGAGTTGTGAACTTCTGGAACTCTCTGTCACAGAATGTAGTTGAAGGCAATTCAATAGATATACTGTATTCAAAAATAGAGTTGGCTGTGGCTCTTATGGCTAAAGGGATGAGAATCAGGTTTATTGTTATGAACACGTGTCATGCAATTGGTTGTTTTGCACCATCAGTATGGTGTGGAACAAGGTGCAAAAATGACTATGTCATGAATACAAGATTTTCAAAAATAAATAGGTAGTGCAAAACAAGAGAGAAATGTGAGATAGTATTTATGGGTTCATTGTTCAGAAATTTGAAGGCAGAGAAGAAGTTGTTTTTGTTGAGTGTGTCTTCAGGCTCCTGCACTTCCTCCCTGATGGTAGCAGTCAAAAGAACATGGCCTGGGTGGCAAGGGTCCTTGATGATAGAAACTGCTTTCTTAAGCCATTGCCTCTTAAAGATGTCATTTATGGAGAGAATGCCCATGATGACACTGGCTGAGTCTATTCCTGTCCTGTGCATTGGCACCTCCATGCCAGACAGTGATACAACCAGTCAGAATGCTTTCCATTGGGAATCTGTAGAAATTTGAAAGTCTAGCGATATACCAAATCTCTTCAAACTCCTAAGGAAATATAGCCACTAGCATATCTTCTTCATAATTGCATCAACATGATGGTCCCAGAATAGGTCTTCATAGATGCTAACACCCAGGAACATGAGGTTTCTTAACCTCTCCGCTGCTGAACCCTCGATGAGGACTGGTTGCGTTCTCCCAGCTTCCCTGTCCTGAAGTTCACAATCAACTTCTTTGTTTTACTGATGTTGAGAGCAAGGTTGTTGTTGTGACACCATTCAACTAGCTGATCTATCTCACTCCTGTACACTTCAAAGGTTACAGAGAGAAAGCAGGAATGAGATATTGAAATTGTCCAATCAGCCATTATAATGTTGATTGGTGGTAGTTTCAAAGGGCAGAACCACCCCCTGTTTTTATTTCCTGTGATTCTACCAACCCCCATGTCTTTCAGATGTAGGATGACATCCATGTGGTCACAGAGAGACCATGCAAACTCCTCACGGACAGTACTGAAGATCAGAATTAATCTTTGGTAACTGGGGTTGAGAAGCAACTGCTCCATCTGCTGTGGCACAATGAAATGGTAAATTTGAGAGCCAGTGAAGTGCTCTCAGTTCACCATTTATAGACTTGGTCTTTACCCTCTTATCAGCTGGGTCACCTCTCCAAATATTTTCCAGTCAGCATTCATTTAATCATTAAAAATCATATTGGATTTCTGAGCTTACTGGGCAAGTTTTCATAATTGTTTTCTCCAGGAGTAGTATGCTGCAAAGGACAATACTATGCAGATATTGTTGATAAGTAATCACATTGGATACTCAAAAGCTGATACTAATGTTGCATTATTTCATCCAAAAAGAGAATATTGCTCTTTAAAAATTGATTACACCTGTATATTTTTCTCTTTTATGCTGAAAATTGATGGCAGTCTGCTCAGACAAATTTTCAATTAAGATAATAAAAGTAATTTTTAAACAATTAGTTGAACAAGCTTTGAAACCAGCGGATATGAAGCAAGGGAATCTGTGATGATGTGGGGATTTTTAAATGAGCTACTTTTCACAGGTTCAGGGCTATGGTTCATTTCTAAATGAACCATTTACTTTTAATACATGGAGTCTGCTTTTACATCTAGTTCGTATTGTACTGCACTCAGGAATTGAACAGAAAATCCTTGCCAATGTGTTTTTTTTGGCTTGCTGATTTATCACACACCCTTGCATTTTTAATAATTGAGGGAGATCACATCTTAACCAATGCATGCCACACACCCTCCCCCTTCCAATTGTGAGTTACCCTGTGAACTATTAAACAGATTTATCTAGTTTATTGAATTATAAAGTGCACAGCAGTATGGTGTGGATGTACCTGATCTAAATTAACATTTAACTACATCTGAAGCCACAAAAATCACATCAGATTCAATTCAAGTCGCATTGATACAGCTGGCCTTTTATTTGTTTTTTTTCCCCCACATAATAAAAAGCAATATCTAGCCCATCAAAACCTATTCTGGCTATGGACAGTTCTATTTAACTGGCCACTTCCCATAACCCTTAATTCCCTTATTCAAAAAAATGTCTTTTTTAATGCTTTCAATGAGATAGAGTCTATTGCTTCCATGGGCAGAGAATTCCACAGACTTGCTATTCTCAGGGTGAAGTAGTACTTTCTTATCGTTATCTTAAGTCCATTTCCATGAATCTTGGGGTTGTGCCTTTAATTCTAATCTTATCTACCAGAGAAAACCACCTTCCTGCTTCTAACCAAATTTATTCCTTTCATAATTTTATATTGCTAAGATCCTCTAAATCTGTAATAAATATCATGACAGGGTACTCAATCTCTGCTCATGTTAACCCCCTTCATTTCCAGAATCAATCTGATAAATCACCTCTAAAACCAGTATATAATATATCAAGCATAGAGGAAAGAAAAAAATGAGTTAATTGTAAATTTTTCTACTCACTGCTACATGTACTACATGGAACTCCAGCAAAAAAAAAACACATTCATCTAGACTGATGAATTGATTTAAATTAATACCACCCTATGTCACAAGTTCCTTGGATCACTTGATTTCTATTGCCCAATCAGATTCCTGCTGATGAGATCTTTTCAAATCCAACTGCCTCCAATTGCCTTCAGATAAAATCCCTGTTGATATCTGCTGTACAGGTAAGGAGATCAGAATTGCAACCTTATCAACACCCTATATAGTTGTAGCAGAATGTTCTTGTTCACGAATTCAATCCCTCTAGCACTTTTTTGATTACCTGCTGCACCTGCAAACTAAGTTTTTGTGATTACATAATAAGGGACTTGTGTCCAGCTGGTAATACTTTATTTTTAAGTTGTTGGACTGAATAGACCTATTTTTTTTTCCTATGCTTGCAAAGAATTAAGCAATTCTTGTTGCCATTTTCTAATGTTTAAAATAATATAGTAAACTGTGGTCAATCCAATTGATTTGTTCTGTGTTTGGATTTGGAATATGATATTGTATCTTTGCTTTTTCTGAATAACCCAGATACTAACTTATGCAGTTATGAAGAATGGATTCAAGTAGGTTACTTTGAATTGTTCAGTTGAGTTTAGTACCCTGTTATGTCTCTGCAAGTTAGTAATTCTACTTTATAACAGAACAGGAAATAACAGGTTCTAACATCAGTTTATCCTAATTGCTTGTTAGTTCAAAGTTGCAATAATTATTCATGGAAATTTATCCTATCTTCTAAGAACCACGGGAGAATATCAAATCCACCATTTCTACATTAACTGAGGTGGTGATTGACATCCTCCTATTTCCCTTAATTTTTCTGACATCTATCTTACTTTTTTTTCTCTTGCTCTCTCTTCATTCTGCTCCCTTTACTCCAAAGTCAGTGGAGTGGTTAGCACAGTACTATTAAAGTGAACCAGATTTGCATCTGGCCCCGTCTCTAAGAAATGTATATGTTCTCCCCATGTGTGTGTGGGTTTCCTCTATGTTCACTGATATCCACCCTCCAAAATGGGTGTAGAATATAGTTTAATTAGTGTATTTGGGTGGTATTGGCTCATGAGCCGGTTACCATGCCATCGAGGAAGCAGTCATCATTAGACTGGTAAAGGCTTTGACTCAACAGGCTTCGATGAGAACAGGTGAGAGGTGACCCTTTTCAAGGAAAACAAATGGATTCAGCAGGTAGGCACAGGTAAGGGCAGGTTTTACATCTATATTTTGTCCTCCTCTTCATTAAAAAGTGAGAATGGTAGTCAAAGAAGGGGAATATACCTCTTGCAGAATGTGGGTCATCAGGGAGGCTAGCTGTGGGGTGTGGGATGTTGAGTTTATACTGTTTGAACATACACTGTACACATACACTGTATTTTCAGTTTCATTCCCTTTTATTTCCTATAAAAACAATTAAAAATTTGAGAAAAGAGTTTTTAGCATATTGGTATGGAGTATAGGAGTTTGGATATTATAGTCAATTGTTTAAGACCTTGGTGAGACCAAATTTGGAGTATTTGTGTGGGTTTGGTGACCTAACTACAGCAAAAATATCAATAAGATCGAGTAGAGATGATTTACTTCAGGAACTGATTGACAGGGAAAGGTTAAACAGGTTAGAACTTTATTGCCTGGAGTGTTGAAAAATGAGGGGAGATTTGATAGAGGTATTTAAAATTATAAGGGGGATAGACAGAGTAAATGTAGATAGACTTTTTTCACTGAGGGTAGGTAAGATGCAGATCAGAGGACATGGGTTAAGAGTGAAAGGGGATAAGTTTAGGGGATGTGAGGGGGAGATTTCTTCACGTAGAGGGTGGTGGGAGTGTGAAATCAGCTGCCAGCTGAGGTAATGAATGTGGGCTCAATTTTAACATTTAAGAATAATTGGGATGGGAGAGGTATGGAGGGCTAAGGACTGGATGCAGGTCAGTGGGACAAGGCAAAAAAAAAAAGTTTTGCACGGACTACAAGGGCCAATCAGTCCTGTTTCTGTGCTGTAGTGTTCCATGGTTCTACAGTATATGTATACAGTTCTAAGTTAAAATTAAATTACATTAAATTAATTTGTTTGAAGATGCAGTATGAAGTAAATAAAGCAAATGAGTGGATATAATAAATGTGGATTTTCATAAAGGATTTGATAGGTCATTGCTCAAAATTGGATTGAATATTGATGATGATCATGGGTTTATTGAGATCCACAATGTACATCTATGCCAAAATTCTTACTGGCTTAAGCCGAAGAAGTACTTGTGAAGAAAAATTATAATTGTAAGCTAATTGAATTAAATGAAATGAGGCAATAAATGCTAGGGTAGATATGGGTATTCAGAATAATCCAAGTACAAACAAAAGTAACTTGCCTGAGTGTAAACAGTCCTGTGTTATGAGCAGACTCTGATTAGTGAACTTGGGGAGGTTCAAGAGTCAGATAGTTGTTGAAAATGAGCTGTTCTGAACCTAGAGGTGCTGGGTTTCAGGCTTCTGTACCTTCTGCCAAAGGCAGCAGTGAGAAGAGATTGTGACAAGGTTGGTGGACTACATTTTCTCGTAGGCTAAAGATAAGAGATAAGAAAGTGGAGAGGAGTGATCAGCTGGTTATAAGGCTGTAATTTGTATTATCACAAGATTGTTACTTAAGCCTCAACTATTTGTAATCCTTATCCATGACTCTGATAAGGATTTTGAACATGGTTAGCTTTGCCATTGATGCAATTGGTTTGAAAGACAAGTGAATTAAGAAATGCATGTCAAATAGAATATAACACAAGAAAGGTGAACCCATTTACTTGACAACAAACCATGGAAAACCTGAATAATTTTCAATTAGAAAAAAAAAGTGATGCTTCTGGATTTGCTGTAACTGGTGTCAACCTGAGAGAACAAAGAGCGGAGATACAGCCCTGCTCTGCAGGATCCTACTGCCCAGTCCTGATGTCAACAACTCTGAACTGGTGTTAAATAGCTTGTTAGAGGAGCTGATGATGTGGCCAAGGTTGTGGAGCTGTGCTGGGCTGCATACCACAAAGAGTTGCAGACTCTGGTGGAGCAGCAAACCACCAGAAAAGGGGAACATCTCCTATTGAGAAGACAAAGCCTGGGAGATGACCCTACAGGAAGGTGTCAATGGCAGCTTACCAGTGATGGGCTTGCTGGTAGAAGGACCATACAGGCTGTATGCTGTTGGCGACATGGTTGAAGGATTCACACCAGGCTGTGGGCTGCTGGAGACTGGCTCATGGGAACCAAGTATCGGAACCAGGTTTCGAGGGTGCTGGGGTCAAGAAAGGCTTTTGAAGGGCCTAGAGTTTTTAAAGCTTTCTGATCATATTTGGATCTAGATCTTGGATGGCTAATGGATTGAACAGGAATCTGTGAAGCTGCAGGTAAATCTACAGATATTCTGTCTTTCTGAAGGGACTCTCTTTTGGTCCTATTTATTTTACTATTGGGATACTAGGCAGTTCTACTGGCAACTCTTTTTCTTTTATGGCAGGCAAAAGTTGAAGTATATTATGTAGATAACTTTAGAACCAAAGAACACTGCATCATAGAAACAGGCCCATTCAGCCCTTCTAGTCTGTCCTGAACCATTTTTTGCCTAGTCCCACTGATCTGTACCCAGTTCATAGGTCTCCATACCTCTCCCATCCGTGTACCTGTCCATATTCTTAAATGTTAAAATTGAGCCCACATTCATCACCTCAGCTGTGTGAAGTTCTGCCTCGCATTCACCCTAAACTTTTCCCCTTTGGCTCTTAACCTTGGTTTGTATCTCACCCCCCCTCAGTGGGGGGGGGAAAAAACCTATCTACATTTACCATCTATCCCCCTTATAATTTTAAATGCCTTTTAAAATCTCCCCTCATTCTTCTATGCTCTAGGGAATAAAGTCCTAACCTGTTTAACCTTTCTCTGTAACAGAAGTCCAGGGACCATCCTAGTTAATCTTCACTGCACTCATTCAATGTCACTGATATATTTCTTTTAGGTGACCAAAGCCGCACAAAATACTATAAATTTGGCCTCACCAGTATCTTGTACAACTTTACCATAACATCCCAGCTCTTCTACGGAATACTTTGATTTGTGAAGCCCAATATGGCAAAAGCTTTCTTTACAACCCTATCCACTTGTTACACCACTTGCAGAGAATTATGTATGTGTATTCCCAGATCCCTCTGTTCTACCACACTTCTTAGTGATGCACCATTCACCATGTGTGTCCTTTCTTGGATTATCCATCCAAAATGCAACACCTCACACTTGTCTGCATTAAATTCCATCTGCCATTTTTCTGGTGATCCTGATCCCTCTGCAAGCTTTTTAAAAAAAAAAAAAAAAAAAAAAAAATCTTTACTGTCCACAACACCTGCCATCTTGGTGTCTTTTGTTTAATGATAAAATGACAATAAAAGGAAGCTTTGACTACGACCTCTTGGTATTCGGAATTCAATGCCTAACACTATAAGTTATGCAAACACAAATTAAGCAAGCAAAAGATAAATTTGGGGATGAGGCTTCAATTAAACAGTTTTCTCGAGGGTTCTCAGCTGGTACACTGTTCTAACCTAAGAAAAATTATGCTAGCTTTAGAGGGAAATTGATTCACCAAGTTTATTTCTGGATTGTTCAATAAAGAGAGATTAATTAAGCTGAAACTATATTCTGAGTTTCAAAGAATCAGTCTAAGATTTGGAATATATGAATTTGAAAATACTTTGAAATATTCTATTTTTTGTATTTGGCTCCCCTTAAGGGAGCTGGTTGAAGGGTGGGGAGGGTTTTTCTCTATGTATCTAAAAATTTCTTGCTGTTATTTGATTGTATTTTGCTTTAAAAAAATCTTTTAAATAAAATTTGAAAAACAAGAATCAGTCTGAGGAGAGTTAATTTCAATGAACCCCATGTATATATTTAAATGGCTCAGTGGGCAGATTTTCCTGTGGTTTGGTAAACTAGAAATAGAGACAAGGGTCTGCGGATAGGCAATCAGCTATTTCCGAGAGACAAGGATAGGAAGCTCCTTTGCTAAGATTTATGAACCTTGGGAATTTTTCACCTTGGAGGTGTGGATGCATGCCTCAGGGAGTCAATACAAGCCAGCATTTAAGTTGTCATGAATACTAATTGATCTAGGGAGATTGGGACAGTACTGAGAAGGTAGATTGGAAGGATTAAGGCAGTGGCAATCATGTGAATGGGGGAACCAAGCTCATAGGCCCAATGGACTGTTCCCTACTCCTCATTCTTGCATTCCAATATGAAAACCGTCTCATTTTGGAACTTCAGATTCAGGGACTATTTTATACAAGTTGACGTATAAGGAATATTTTAAGGGGAAGTGGCATGGAGATTAATATAAAAGAAAGCAGTAAGGTTTAAGATTCCTTTGTTGTCATGTAATAGTTCAGCACATGTAATATTACACAAAATTTCCTTTTGCTTGCCATGAAGCAGACAGTGTCACCTGGCACCCCATACGGTAGGACAGAAAGAGAAGCAAAAGGAGTCCCTTCAGAATCATGGCTTTGCCTCCTGCACTCCCACAGCCTCTGCAGCCACACAAACTTCTATTTCATCCATTGGCAACCTGAGATCTAGATCCAAACCTCTGACACAATCAGTGCAAATTACAGTTAAAGAAATGACTAAAATATTTATTTCAATTGCATATACTTTGTTATAAGAACAAACACCTAAAGTAGGTATGTTTAATTCAAAAGAAAGGTGGGAACAAGATTTAGATACAATAATAGATCAGCAAGATTTGCAAAATTTATGTAAACAAGTAATGACTAATACTATCAATGTAAGATGTAGATTACTTCACTATAATCAATACATCAATTGTGTATTACACACCTCAGAAATTGAGTAGATGGAGATCAAATTGATTTTAGATGTGGAAAAGGAATTGGAACTTTCATTCCACATGGTCTTGTATGAAGATTAATTCTTTCTGGTTTCTGTTAGTAACTTTTTGCAACGAGTAACTGGAGTGATTTTTTTTTCTCTGTTAAATCTTGAATTAATGTTGTTCGGAAATTTTGAAAGTGTTACTCCTAAATTATTGTTGTCAGATTCTCAATTAAAATTTGTTAAGTTAGCTTTAGTAATAGCAAGGAAATGTATTGCTGTAACATGGAAATCTGATGTTTCATTAGCATTAGACAGATGGCATGCTGAGATTCAAAGTTGTATTCCTTTAGAAAAAAAATAACTTACAATTTGAGGGGTAAATATTTCTTGTTTCTACAAATTTGGAGCCCGTATGCTAGAATTAAGGTTAAATGTTATATGTGTATGTATGTATGTGTGTGTGTGTATATATATATATATAATTTTTTAAAAATTCTCCTGACCAATGAAATTTTCCCTGATAGAATAACAATTTTATGATATTTCTGGAATCCTTGAGTGTCATCAAATGCAATCCAAATTAATTATCATTCAGTAATGATATTTTGTATTTTAGTTATGGAATTAGATTAGGTTTAGCAGAGAAGGGAGGGTTCAGAGGGGTGTTTTAAGTTAGTTTGTTCTTTATTTATTTATATATATATATATATATATATATATATATATAATCAAAAAATTAGTGAAATCATTCTCATTCTCACCATCTATCTGTCAATTCCTGAAGAACCTTGTAAGTTTCAGTAAAGTGCCCTTTCACTCTGCTGAGCTCCATCAAATGCTGTCCAACATTTCATCAGGAGATGACCTACTCATTGCAGGTATCAATCTAATGGACCTCCTTTGAAATGCTTCCAGTGCATTTTCACCTTGCCTTGAAAACTAGATTGATGGAGTACAGAGTACTCCAGATATGCAGTTGCCAATCTCCACACAACTGAAGATTCTGCTCCTCACTATTCACTCTCATTCTTACTCCATCCTCCAACCACGCCATCAATTTGGCAAAGCCACAAGTTTTTTTTTAAAAAGCTTATTACTTATGGATCATTGCACACACCCAAATAAATGTAATTTTCCTACACAATTATCAATGGATACCCTGGTTAAAAAAAAATTAATTTCCCTTTTAAAGCATACCATTTCTGAAATTTAAATTCTATTCTAAAACATGTCTTCATATCATAATAAAAGCCATTGTTGATCAAAAGGCAAAAAAAACATTCTCTGCTGAGTCAACAATATTCTGTTTACTGCATGTTCTTCATCTTTTTCTTTTGTTGCAACAGTGCAGTTTTCACTCCAATTTGCAAACCATCCAATCTTGCGAATATATTACTATCGTTAAATGCTGGAGCCCTTTACCAACGTGGGAAGAGAACATGAAACCGAAAGGTTCAAGCAGTTCAAGATGTGATATCTCTATCTCCTTAAGGACCAGCAGGGATGCAAATAAATGCTAGATTTACATAGGGAATCCACACATGGAACATTGCATGTCTAACTTGATATAACTGTGAATGAGGGATTGCAACAACATTTTACCAGGCTGCTTCCTGGAATGGCAGGCTTATTGTAGGAGGAGAGATTAAACAGACCAGGTCTTGCATGCTGTTGAAACAAATGGGAATTTTATGAATCTTTATAGAGTAGATGGAGGGATAATATTTCCCAGCTTCAAAATAAGGGGTCTGTCATTCAGGATTGAATTAAAGAGAATGATTTTTTTCCTAAATTCTCTACCTAAAAATCTGTGGATGTTCACTCACTTAACTGATTTTTTTTTATTATTAAGGGAATCAAAGGATCTTGAGTAGTTCAGGAAAGTAGCACTGAAATGAAATATCAGTCATAATCTCTCCCTGTACAGCAGAGCAGACGAGACCTGCTTCTGCTCCCAGTTACACTCTTATCGACATTCTGTAAGTAAATTAAAAAAAAACATCCAGATCACCAATATATTTAAAAAGTATGAAAATTCCTATGGAAGAACACCATGGTATCACTGATAAACATATATTTTCTCTGCGATACATACTCCATGTCTCTAATTATTCTGTTTGGTGTGCACTGTAGTTACCCTGTTACCACTCCATCCTCAACATCCATTGGAGCGCTTACATCCCTAACGTCGAAGTACTCGAGATGGCAGAGGTCGACAGCATCGAGTCCACGCTGCTGAAGATCCAGCTGCGCTGGATGGGTCACGTCTCCAGAATGGAGGACCATCGCCTTCCCAAGATCGTGTTATATGGCGAGCTCTCCACTGGCCACCGTGACAGAGGTGCACCAAAGAAAAGGTACAAGGACTGCCTAAAGAAATCTCTTGGTGCCTGCCACATTGACCACCGCCAGTGGGCTGATAACGCCTCAAACCGTGCATCTTGGCACCTCACAGTTTGGCGGGCAGCAACCTCCTTTGAAGAAGACCGCAGAGCCCACCTCACTGACAAAAGGCAAAGGAGGAAAAACCCAACACCCAACCCCAACCAACCAATTTTCCCCTGCAACCGCTGCAATCGTGTCTGCCTGTCCCGCATCGGACTTGTCAGCCACAAACGAGCCTGCAGCTGACGTGGACTTTTTACCCCCTCCATAAATCTTCGTCCGCGAAGCCAAGCCAAAGAAAAAAAACATACGACAAGAAAGAAAAACTTCACTCTCGAACACGCCCAACTGCATCCACTGCAAATTACAATCTCCTAATATTGTGTGCATATGATAACATTTGTGAAGGAATATTTTGAAAATCTGGAGTTATTATTTTATTCCAGCAGTGCTTAAATTCAACACTAATTTATTTTTTTTGCGAAGTTTGGATGGCTGAGGTTATTCATTCCTGGATTATCTTAGTTCAACAAAGTTATCTACGGAGCAAACAGAAAAAGAAATGGGCTGCAAACTAAGCTCCAGCGAATCACTAATCATGACGGAATGATAGCAAGGGTCAAGGAAAATATATGAAGTAAAAATTCAACCTGTCTTTTGAGGAATCAATCTGGAGAATCATTTTCTTGTCTGAGAATTATTTAATTTGGATTGGGATGAAAATTAAAAGTTTCAAAGACAGGCCATTGAACTGCAACATCAATTTCACGTTATTAGCAGCAAATTGAAAATCTATTCCATGGTTCCTTAAGAGAGTTACACCTTGGTTTTACAACATTAAAGGTATGAAATATTTTTGAAACATTTGATAGGATTTGTCTTGATGCATTGTGGCTTATATCATGTTAGAACAGCAGGTAGACAATATTACTCCTCCTTGAAACTGGTTCTGGGATTCACAATTAACCTAGAGACCTGGTGCTTCCAATAAATTTGACACGTCAACGCTCTGCCTTTTAATTGGTACGATAGCTGCATGCAATTAATGCCAACCGAGCTGCACATTTGCTGAATGTTTCAGCACAGTCCTATAGTGTGAGTGGCTTTAAGAAGTGGTGGATATTTCTTTTGAATTGTGAGTCTTTGAGCAGTTCAGAGAAGATAAGAGAAGGATATTGATTAAACAGAGGGAACCACAAAAGTTTTCATACAAGCTCAGTGCATGTAGTGGCCTCTTTGGGTTTGCCAATCAATGTCAGGAGCCAAACCCCAAGGATCTAATGTGGTTTCTATGAGATTCTCTCTCACTACTCCCCATCTTTAATCTTGGAGTCTGCAGACTTCTGTGCTTTCCTCTCGAGGATCCAGATACAGTGCCTCTAGAATTACAATATTCTCACTTGTGTTATCATCTATGAATGCATCTTTAAAAACTATATTCCAATCAGCTGCAGCAATAGGCTCAGGTTATTGTGTCCTCCCCGAGCCATTCAGTTATAACAATCTTTGACAGTCACAACTCATACTGAACATTAATACGTTCTGCAGCATAGTCAAACTCATTGCCTCACATACATTCTGCCAGCTTTTCAATCATAGTGGGAATATCATCCAAACATATTGTGTAATATTGATAAATATAGCTCCTGCAAGTCAAGGTGATTATTAGAGAAGGCATCAATTAACTGAAAGAGGGCAAGTATTGGAGGGATGAATTCACTCATGGGAAGGAAAGAGTATTTTCCATCAATAGAATAGTCATTGTTGAGGCCAGTGGTGGTATTTTGACATGCAAATGTACTGCTTCTCATTTTCCTGACTTACCTATTATCGAGTTCTTCACCTCATTGAAGGCTGGAAATCTTTTAGCACCAGGTCTGTGCCAGCTTACTTCTAAATTCTCTCCCCATTTATTCTCCCCATATTCTCATGATCTCCCACAGAATTTACCATTTATCTGTGCAGTAGGATAATTTAGGGAAACTGATTAATCCCCTGTCTGACATGTTTTTGCGATGTGGGAGGAAACAGGCAAATGGAGAGAAAATCAAGGGAAGAAGATCCCTGGGGATCAGGATTGTTCTTGGTGCTATTAGGTAGTAGCTGTGCTACCTCATTCACTGTGCTGGCCTATATATTTCAGGCTACAAACACAGTAAACCTTAACCTCCAGACTTGCTCCATCATGTTCTCTATTGCTGCATCCAAATGCGTGAGTATCATTTTTGTCTGTATCACAACATATAAACAACATCATCCATATGTGTGGGGGCATCAAGGCCCAATGATAGCTCTCAGATGGCAATGCTTCTATTCACAAATTGACTATTCAACCTGAAGATGTCTCCTCAAGAACTGCTTTTAGCGAGCTGATTATAAATCCAAGGGATGACCCAAATGAATGGAAATTGCAGCAAAAGTCACATCTCTCAATGAGACAAGAAACAGAGGCAAACTCTACTCTCTTTGGTGATGTGAAAGATCCAACCCTGTTATTTTGAAGAAGCAGACCAATTATCTCAGGCATCAGAGCCAATATTTAATCTTTGATCAACATCACTAAAAAAACTGCAATGTCTAGAAATTCATCCTCCTTCCACAGCACTAAACCACACCATACAGTAGCAGTGGTGAATGTACCCTGCTTCAGAAGTTTAATTTCAAAGACAGAGATGCACAATAATTATGAAATAGAAACTTTAATGCTGCAGACTGGGAATTGGGTCTTTTCAATTCTTGGGTGCATCCAGTCTCCACCCTGCTCGATGTCTTTTGTGAGTCTGAGATATTCAAGCATGAAATAACGTTATATAACCATATAACCATATACAGCACAGAACAGGCCAGTTTGGCCCTACTAGTCCATGCCGGAACAAATGCCCACCCTTCTAGTCCCACTGACCAGCACCTGGTCCATACTCCTCCAATCCTCTCCCCTCCATGTAATTATCCAGTCTTTTCTTAAATGTAAATAACGTCCTTGCTTCAACCACCTCTGCCGGAAGCTTATTCCACATCCTAACCACTCTTTGCATGAAGAAATTTCCCCTCATGTTCCCCTTATAATTTTCTCCCTGCAATCTCAAACCATGTCCTCTGGTTTGAATAACCCCCACTCTTAATTGAAAAAGGCTATCCACGTTGACTCTATCTGTCCCTTTTAAAATCTTGAACACCTCCATAAAATTCCCCCTCAATCTTCTACGCTCCAGAGAAAAAATCCCCAGGCTGCTCAACCTTTCTCTGTAACTCAAACCCTGACATCCTGTCAACATTCTTGTGAACCTTCTCTGCAATCTCTATATTTTGTTTATATCCTTCCTATAATTTGGTGACCAAAACTGCGCACAGTATTCTAAACTTGGCTTCACCAATGCTTTGTACAATTTCTTCATAACATCCCAACTCTTGAATTCATTACTCTGATTTATGAAGGCCAACATTCCAAATGCCTTCTTCACCACTCTATCTACCTGAGTATCAACTTTGAGGGTACTATTTACCATAACTCCTAAATCCTTTGTGCTCTGCACTCCTCAATTGTCTACCATTCAATGTATATGACCTATTTAGATTTGCCTTTCCAAAATGCAACACTTCACACTTATCCGTATTAAATTCCATCAGCCATTTCTCACCCCATTCCTCTAGCTTTGCTACATCTCTTTTTAAACTACAGTAATCTTCCTCACTGTCCACAATTTCACCAATCTTTGAATCATTTGCAAACTTACTTATCCAATTTACCACCCCTTCTTCCAGATCATTAATATATATAACAAACAATAGTGGACCCAGGACCGATCCCTGAGGAACTCCACTAGTCACCGGCCTCCAATTTGACAAACAATTTTCAGTACTCTCTGACACCTCCCATCCAACCATTGCTGAATCCATTTCACTACCTCCTTATTTATACCTAATGCCTCCACCTTTTTTCCTAACTTCCTGTGGGGAACTTTGTCAAAAGCTTTACTAAAGTCTAAATAGACAACATTCACAGCCTTCCCCTCATCAATCTTTTTTGTAACCCCCTTGAAAAATTCTATAAGGTTTGTTAAGCATGATCTACCCCTGACAAAACCATGCTGACTACTTCCTATCAATCCCTGTTCTTCCAAATATTTGTAAATGCTATCCCTCAGGACACTTTCATTCAATTTACCCACCACAGACGTCAGACTCACAGGTCTATAATTTCCTGGCTTACATTTGGACCCTTTCTTAAATTTCTTAAGTTTAATTCCTACCAAAAAAAAACAAAGTGATTTCTGCTTACAAAATAAGATTAATGCATAAATTTAAAGAAATATTTTTTTTTTCAACTTTCAAAATTTAGGATAGCTGAGAATTTCAGTTAAGTAGTTTTCAGATAATCAGAAATGCATTTTGAATGATAATGGATTTAATAAATATTATTGGTCAGACACATCTGACAACAATAAATCAGAATAAGTTCTGAAATAATTCAAGGGGTGCATTAGTCACCTGACTGTTGATTTTGGCACGTGTGGGCGGACCTATTTGGCCCATTCCCTCAAGGCCATGCCATGCAGCAAGACTACACTGCTGAAGAAGAAACTGCTTTCAGGAATTTAGGTCGAAGTAAGATCACACTTTCTTTATTGGTGACCTGCAACATCTGCTTAAAAAATTTATTTCTACAAAAACAAAGCAATCTCTGAACAATTCAATATGAAATATGTGTTTAAAAATAAACCATCATGTATTTGGAATCAATGGATTTCAAGAAAACTATTTTGTGTGTTAAATGACAGTGAAGAACACTCAACAATGCAGCACACCGTTCTAAATTAGCAGGAGCATGTGTACAGGAAGTGGAGATAACAGAGATGTGGCAAATGGTGTTCTGCTCTGGTATACAGTATTCCACTGAAGCAGGGAAAGGATGAAGATGAAAGAACCATGGTGTACAAGCAATTTAGAAAATCTCATTAAGAAATGCTTCTAAGAGGTTTAAGAAGATAAGAACTGATAGGGCTCTGGAGAATTGCAAGTCTGCCAGGAAAGAGCTTAGGAAAGGACCTGGTAAAACTAGAAGGGGCTATGAGAAGGCATTAGTGAGCAGGATTAAGCAAAGCCAAGGCATTTCAACAAGTATGTGAATAACAAAGGGATGAGGATAAGACCCATCAAGGGTGATAATAGAAATGTGTGCATAGAGTCAGAGGGGGTAGTGAAGGTCTTTAATGAAAACTTTGTTGCTTCCATATTCACAAGGGAAAAGGACCTTGGCAATTGTGAGGATGATTTAAATGGACTGAAATGCTTGAGCATATTGACAATGTATATTGACAAGAGGACATGTTGGAGCTTTTGAAAAGCATGAGTGAGATAAGTTGCCACAACCAGATGACATTTACCGAAGGCTACTGGGGGAAATGAGGGAGAAGACTGCTGAACTACTGGCGATTATCTTCACATTGTCACTGGGACAGGAAGAGTACCGGAGGATTGCAAATGTTGTTCCCCTGTTCAAGAAAGGGTGTGTAGGTATGTAACCTAGGAAATTAAAGTGGTGGGAAACCTGTTGGTGAAGATCCTGAAAGACAAGATTTACACACATTTTGAGAAAATAATTTATTCGGGATAGTCAATATGGCTTTGTGAGGGAAAGGTCATTTCTCACAAGCCTGATTGAATACTTGGAGGATGCAACAAAACAACATTGATGAAGGGAGAGTGATGGATGTAGAGCATATGGATTTCAGTAGGGCATTTGATGAGGTTCCCCTATTAAAGCTCATTCAGAAAGTAAGAAGGCATGGAATCCAAAGAGGCCTTGCTTTTGTGGGTGCAGTATTTGCTTGCCCGCAGAAGGAAAAGAGGTGGTTGTATTCTGCATGGAGGTCAGTGACCAGATCCATAGGGATCTGTTCTGGAATCCCTTTGTGATTTTTATAAATGACCTTGATGAGGACGTGGAAATATGGGTAAGTAAGTATGGAGATGACATAGAAGTTAGTGATGTTGTGGAGAGTCTGCGGGGTTTCCAGAAGTTACAAAGGGATATTGATAGGATGTAGATCTGGGTTGAGAAGTGGCGGATGGTGTTTATCCCAGAAAAGTGTGAAATAGTTGGTCAAATTTGAAGGCAGAACACAGTGTTAATTGGAGGAATCTGAGCAGTTTGGAGGACTTGAGAGATCTTGGAATGATGTCTAGAGGTCACTGAAACCTGCAGCACAAGTTGACAATGTTGTAAAGAAGTTGTATGGTGATTTGACCTTTATTAACTCTGGATACAAGTTCAAGAAGCATGAGGAAATGTTGCAACGATACAAGACTTTATTTAAATCCAACTTGGAATATTGTGTTCATTTCTAATCACTTTACAACAGGAAGGAGTTGATGCGATAGAGAGTGTGAAGAGGAGGTTTACAGGGATACTGCCTGGATTGGAGAGCATGCATTATGAGGATAGGTTGAGTGAACTTGGTCTGTTCTCCTTGGAGCAATGGAGGATGAGGGGTGGTCTGATGGAGATGTATAAGATGATGAGAGATATTGATTGCATGGATGACAAGAGGCTTTTACCCAGGGCTGAAATAGCTTTCAAAGGGGGCATAGTTTTAAAGTGCTTAGGAATATGTACAGGGGATAATGTAAGATGCATGCTTTTCATGCAGTGTGTGGTAGGTGCATGCAATGCACTGCCAACAATAGCAGTGGAGGCAGATACAATAGGATATTTTAATAAATCATTGGATAGGTACATGGAATGGATAAAAATGAAGGGTTATTCTGTTGAGAAATTCAAGGCAGTTTTTGGAGTAGGTTTTTGGTTGGCAAAATGCTGTAGGCCAAAGGGCCTGTATTGTGCTGTAGAATTCTATGTTTCAATTGCCAATTAATTAAAAAAAATACAAGTATTTAAATGTAAATTTAGACATGCATTCAATACTGTAGCAAGCCATTTTAGGCCACAAGCCCAGACTGTTCAATTACACCGAATTAACACACAGCCCTGGTACATTTCAAATGCTATATCCCCCAGGGGAAAACCTTGCAGACACAAGAACAATGTACGAACTCCTTACAAACAGCACAGGATTTGAACCCTGATCCGAATCGTTGGCGCTGTAATAGCATTGCGCTATCTGCCATGCCAACTGTGCCACCCTCTGTTCTATGTTCTATACAAAGCTCAGCTAAACATCCCTCATGGGAAGGGCATTATATTTACATAACAATGTCATCAAAAATTATTAGTTCATTTTGGTGTGATTTTTGAATTTTGGTCAAAATGAGGCAAGAATTTATGGGTCGTTCAGAAGATGTATCATTGTGAGACATTAATGACATAGCATAACTCAATTAATGGCTTTGTGACAGTTTAACAAATTGATTTAGCTTTATTAGTGTATTATCATCTTGCACAACTCTCATAGTGATTTATTTATATTCATTTTATTAGATATCTTAGCTCAATAAATACACTGAAAATTCACAAGGTCAAAATGAACCAAAATACCAAAAGACTATTCTTCATTTATTCTAATCACAATACTTCTTTTGAATAATTTTGTTAGGACAAGAAATTTAATCAAGTTATACATCTATTTTTATGCATCACACATGTGAGTTGAAGCATAGAACCAAGTTATTATATGCCTGTATATATTTACAGGTATTTATTAGTTTTTCACGATCTTGATATTAGAGGCAAGATCAGCATTTATTGTTCATACCCAACCCTCATTGAAGTAGGAAAGGATTAGATTGTTGTCAAATAGTTTTATGTAGATCTAGGGGTGCAATGCTGCCAGACCGCTGCTCCGGCACCTTGGGAGGCAGCTCCAGCACCCCATGGGGACATTCCAGGCACCTCATGGGGCAGCTCCGGCACCTCCTTGTCGCTGTTTTTGTTGAGCTCTGGCACCTTAAAAAAATTAGCACTGCTCTCCTACGTAGATGAGCAGAACATCGTGGGCTGAAGGACCTGTGCTGTGCTTTTCTATGTTCTAGGATGCAAACAGGCATTTGCTTTGTTCTCTCTATGCTTCCACTTTCCCCACAAAACACCTAATTGACTTCCAACTTTTGCTCCTTCAACCAGCAAGTTATAAATCTGCAATGTGAACTTTTATTTTTTCCACAGATGCTGCTTAATCTGCTTGGTATTTTCAGTGAATTTTGCTTTAATTCAGATTCCCAGCATCTGTAATTTTTGATAACAAATATGCCGATTGTTCGAGGACAATCTTGTGAGCTGGTCGTGTACTCTACGTCATCACTGATATTAATCGCTTCATTGCCAGGTTCCTTGGAGCTGTGAACGTTTTGACCAGAATCAGAGATAAACAAATGCACTTTGCAAGCAGCATGTTGGACTTACTTAAATCTTTTTGGCTCTTTTCAAGGACCTTGAGATTTATCTGACCTCAGGACAGAATCAACCATAATCAAATCATCGTGGGCAGAGAAAAACAGTGAATATTTTCAGAATTTCCTCGGGGAGCTTCTACTGCAACACTGAGATGATAACTGTTTCACATCTTTGAAAATTACACAAAAAATCCATCTATTTGAAGAAACCTATCACAACAGAATAAAGCAAGATCATTGTCATTTTTCTGGTACATGAAGCAGGTAATTATTTACCTACTGTGAACACTATGGAATTGATGTCAGACTAATTTGCTCACAGCAGTCCCAAGACCCCTTCAACATCATATTTGGATCAACCATTAGTTTCTATTAACAATTCAGACATCTTTGCTTTAATATTCCACTACTATTTTGTAAAGGGTTCAGATGTGCAGTATCAGCTGTGGCGCTTCGTGGACAATTCAGCTCTTCGAACAACTTCTTATCTCGTTAACATTGTCTAAGTTCACCCCAATATCCTCTCTTCATCTTCAAACTTAAAATATAAACACTTAACTTCTTGATGATATCTTCTGTGGCAGATGAACTTCATTGGAAAGAACAGTAAGAGAATCAGAATTTATTGTCATGAACACGTCACAAAATTTGTTGTTTTGTGGCAGATTATAGATGCAAATATTGCTGTGAATTACATTTTTTAAAATAGAAAAATGCAAAAAGAAGAGTAAGTGAAGTAGTGTCTGTCGTTCATTGTCTATGCAGAATTCTAATAGCAGAAGGGAAGAAGCTGTTTTTGTACCTTTGGGTGTTTTGTCTGTATCTCTTTTCTGACGTTAGCAGTGTGAAGAGGGCATGGCCTAGTCGGTGAGGGCCCTTAAGGATTTCTTGAGGCACCTCCTCTTGTTGATATCCTGAATGGAGTGAAAACTGCTGCCACTGATGGCATTAGCTGAATTCACAAAGTCTTTACTTGTCCTAGAGAGTGATGGAACCAGTCAGAATCTCTCCATAGTACACCTGTAGAAATGTACAAGAGTCTTTGGTGACATGCAAAATCTCATGAAACTCCTCATGAAGTGTAAATTCTGACAACCCTTCTTTGTGATTTTGCATCCACATGATGGCACCTGGAAAGATCTTCAGAGATCATCAGACTCGATCTTGTGTTTTAAGAATAAATTGGATAGATACATTGATGGAAGTGGTCTGGAGGGTTTTAACATGGGAGGAGGTTAGTAGGACTAGCGAGATGATGGTTAGCACAGACTAGAGTGCTGAATGCCTTGTTTTCTGTGCTGTAGATTTCTATGGTTTCACGTTGACACCCTAGAATTTCAAGTTTTAAGTCTTTCTGCTGCTGACTCCTCGATGAAGACTGGTTTGTGTTTTCCTGATTTCCTCTTCGTGAAGTCCACCATCAATTCCTTGGTTTTGCTGGCATTGAGTGCAAAGTTGTTGTTGTGACACCACTCAACTTGCTGATCTATCTCCCTCCTGTACAGTTCCTCGTTGCCATCTGTGATTCTCCTGAGGACTGTGGTATCATTGGTAAATTTGTAGGTAGCTTTTGAATTGTGCCTAGTTACACAGTAATGAGTTGTAGTCGTGTAATGTATTATGCTGACTGCTTGCTATTGGTTATGACTGTAGCACTACTGGTATAACAGATGGTGCAACTTATCCCACTGGTCAGTAGAGGTGGCTTCCTCTGTTAATAAAAGTCTATAGAATGATATAAGTCTGGTCCTTGCTCATGGCATATCATGGGTGTAGAATGAGAAGATAAGTGGGCTAAGCACACATTCTAGAAACGTGCCTGTGTTGATTGTCAGTGAGGAGGAGATGTTGTTTCAGATTGTTCTGCAAATTTTCGTGCTTCCTCTGGATCCAAGAATAGTCTGTTTTGCTGTCCTGGAATAAATATTTTCAATACTGCTGGATGCTTTAGTATAAATTTATACCCTTTCTTCCATAAAATCGCCTTTGCTGTATTGAACTCCTTTCTCTTCTTCAGGCGTTCAAAACTTATATCTGGATAAATAAAGATTTTTCGCCCTTTGTACTCCAGTGGCTTGTTGTTCTCTCTTACTTTCTCCATTGTTTTCTCCAGTACCTTTTCTCTTGTAGTATATCTTAGGAATTTTACTAAAATAGATCTTGGCTTTTGTTGTGGTTGTGGTTTAAAGGCCAATGCTCTATGTGCCCTTTCTATTTCCATTTCTCGCTGTAGTTCTGGACATCCTAAGATCCTGGGGATCCAATCTTTTATAAACTCTCTCATATTCTTGCCTTCTTCATCTTCCTTAAGGCCCACTATCTTTATGTTATTTCTTCTGTTATAATTTTCCATTATATCTATTTTCTGAGCTAACAGCTCTTGTGTCTCTTTAACTTTTTTATTAGATTCCTCTAATTTCTTTTTTAAGTCCTCTACCTCCATTTCTACTGCTGCCTCTCATTCTTCCACCTTGTCCAATCTTTTTCCCATTTCTGATAAGGTCATATCTATTTTATTCACTTTCTCTTCTGTATTGTTTATTCTTCTTCTTAAATCACTAAATTCTTGTGCTTGCCATTCTTTAAATGAATCCATGTATTCTTTAATAAGAGAAAGTATATCCTTTGTCTTGCCTTTCCCTTCTTCTTCTATTTCCCTGTACTCTTCCTCTTCTTCTTCTTCCTCTGGGTTGGCCATCTGTTGTTTCTTTGTTGTCCTTTTCTTCTCTTCTTTCTTGTTTTCGTTGTCTTCTATGTTCTCCTCTTGCTGCTGCTGTTCTGCAGCTGTCGTTGCTGGCTGTGGAGATCGACTCCCCAGCTGGTCACCCCTCCCATTGGTGTGTTTTTTTGCATGCGCATCGCGCATGCGCGACTCCTCGCGCATGCGCGGTTGCACACTTTTACTCGGCTCAGCAAGCCATTTTTGTAGTCCACTTTCTATCGACCTGAGGGAGCGAGTTTCTCTCTCCACAGCGGGCCTCTTCGAACAGGTAAGGCCTTCTCCTTCTTCTGCCGTTGTCTTCTCTTCCTCTCTTCTTACCGTTGGTTTCGATTTTAATTTTTTCGTCGCCATCTTCTTTCCACCTTTATACTCACTTTACTTTAATTTTTATTTTTGTGCCTTTGTTTTTTCCTTTATTTTTTCTGACTTTTCTGGAGAGGGCTGGAGTTCACCGTCCGGCCACTACTCCATCACGTGATTCCTCCGATGTTGTTTCAGATTCATGCTAATTGTGGTCTTCTGATGAGAAAGTCAGTTGTGGAGGGAAGTGCTGAAGCCCAGGTTTTGAAGCTTGTTGACCAGTACTTGAGGGTATGAGGGTGTTGAAAGCTGAGTTGTGTTTGTTTTAACAGTAGCCTGATGTAAATGCTGCTGTTGTCTAGGTGATCCATGGCTCAATGGAGAGCAAGTGAGCTTGCATCTGCTGTGGAGAGAATATGGCTAGAAGTCAAATTGCAGTGGGTCCCAGACTTCACTTAGGTACGAGTTAATTCTGACCATAACCAACCTCTCAAAGCATGTGAGTGCTACTGGATGATAGTCATTTTACCCTAGTCGAGAAAAAAATTGGAAAGATTTTTCACACACTATCGGTAATTCTTGCAGTTAAACTGGAACCTTGCTCTTTAATTTCTCTGTTTGGATTATCTGATGATGATGTTTTATTGATTTCATCTCAAAGCCAAATTTTATCTTTTATTTCATTGTTAGTAATTGATCAAATGGAAAAATAGCTCTCCACCTACACACATACAATGGTTAAATTATATTATGCCTTGTTTAAGCTTAGAAAAAAAAATAGATATGCTATTAAAGATTCAAACATTAATTTTTCAAAGGCACGGGTTCATTCTATAGACCATTATCATAATCTAAACTTTTAAGATTGTTCTAAACCTCGATGTTGTGTTGTCAGTTTCTGAGTTGTCATCACTCGATACCCACATGCTAGTTTTTTTTTCTAACCTTGTTATGGAAGGTGTTTTGATTAAAGGGCTTTTTTTCATCAATTACTATATTTTAAATACAACGGTACACTTTAAGGGGTTTTGATAAATTTAAATTTATTGTGTCCTTTATTATGGCTGTGCTTTGGAATTCATTTGTATGATTTTGCTTTCAGGGATTTTCAAATCTTTTTTCCCCGTGCTACAGTCCATAATTGTACGGTATAAATTCATTGTTATTGAAATTAATATAAAATATTTTAAAAAAGAAAGGTGTTAGTCAAGGAAGCAGCTCCCTCTGTCTTCTACGATGATTGCTCGATTGCAGCATGAGAGATTGAAAAAAACTTGTTCAGTTTGCGATTTATATTGCCTCCTTATATTTAATTTACTTTGAATTTGAGTTACAAATAAACAATTAGTTAATGCAATGCAGAAATCGGCACATTTAAATTTAGAGTGAGAAAAATAGACATCATTGTGCAATATCTGTAGTTCAGATATTAATGGAAATATCAGTATATTTCTTCATCATGTTTGGTCTTATTTCTTTGGTCAAAGAACTGACACTGGGGAAAAAAAAATGGCAATGTTGACTAATTATTTCTGCTTTGTGTTAACATCAGATTGATCACGATTGCACTTTTAACAGTGCCCTTGAATCAAAGGTTTATTGGCACATGTGGGTGAGAGCGAACTGTGCTGCCAGTTCGAAGTATATTTCGACTGAGATAAGTTGTCAGCTGGAGGTCAGGAATTGATTTCTGACTTGAAGAAGACTGGCAGATACGGATTTTTGTAAATGGTTTGAGAGCTAAGGAAACATGAGCCAGAATGATATGATAGAACAGAAATGCTTATAAAAAGGCAGCATTCAGATTCTGATATTAAACACAGAAAATGCAGAAATGCTCCAAAGGCCAGAAAAGAGAGATATTAGTCATTTTATATCAGTGACCATGTATAAGAAATGGAGAAATTTTGTAGTCAAGGGTTTTAAGTTGGGGAGAAAAGGGAGGAGAGAACAAAAGTGGGAGTTTGTGATCAGGTGAAGGAAAGAGTAAAAGTGTAGTTTTTTTTGAGAAATTCAGCCCAGAAACTGGTCCTTTGATTCACCAAGTCCATGCTGACCATTGATTGCGCACTTACATTCATTCTAATGCATCCCCTTTTAACCCTCATCAGTTCTCCCAGATTCTACCAAATGCCCATAAATGCATAGTAGCTTACAGAAATCAATTTACTTAACAATACATATCATTGCAATGTGGGAGGAAACCAGACCACCTGGAAGAAACTGACATGGTCATGGGGAGAATGTGCAATGTCCACGCAGACAGCATCCACGATCAGCAAAAACTGGTATCCAAGTACTGTGAGGCAGGTTCTACTAGCTCGCTACTGTGCTCCCTTATAGATAGTGCAAGGTGAAAGAGAGTGTCATAACAAGGTGTAAGAGTATACAAGAATGACCAGAACATTACATTTTATTCTTTAATACCATTCTGAGTCCTGTGATTAGACTCATCAAAAGATGAGAAGCTTTTTCCTCAAAGTTGGCATGGAATCTAATGCAGAAGTACAGGGTCATAGAAGTCAGAATGGTGGTGAAATAGAGAATTATACCGACAGGCAAATGGAAATTCCATGTTAAACACGTGTTTTCAAAGAATTCATCCAAATACTTAATTTTATTTGTTTCTTGGATTGTGGGTAAGGCCAGCATTTATTACCCATCCCCTCATTGACCTTCTCAGGTTAGTGGTGAGTTGCCTTCTTGAGCAGCTGCAGCCCTCCTGCAGGAACTCCCACTTTGCTGTTGGTTAAGGAATTCTAGGGTTTAGACACAATAAAGATGATATAATTCCAAGTAGTGGGCCAGGTATCAAATAACAATGAGAGGGAATACAGGAAAAAGATTGAAATTCCAGTGGCATATTTGCATCACAGCATGGCTTGGGAATTGCTCAGCTCAAGATTGGAAGAAGCTACAGAAGGTAGTTAATGCAGCTCTGAACATGATCAAAACTTCCCTCCCCTCTATGCACTCTTTCTACATCTGCCTCAGAAATGTGGACAAATATCCTGGACAAACTGTCTTCTCTCTCTTCCCATTGAGGATAAGGCTTGAGCATGCACCAATAGTCTTAAAGATCATTTCTTTCTTCCCTGCAGCCATCAAACTCCTAAATGAACCCCATAACAGTGCTCTCTTGCTCCCCTTGCTTGGTGCTAATTGAATTTCCTTTTTGTTCTAACCCTACACTCTGTAAATTGTGCTCTTTAAACAGTAGTATGAATGTTAAAGTTAACCTGTTAGTCTGCTCAGAGAAAAATCCTCACTGTAGTAGGTATTTTGTGACAAATAAATGTAAACTTAGTTGAAATGATGTGAAATTTGGATGGGAACCTGCTGAAGATGGATTTCCTGGGTGGCTGCTGTCCTTGTCATTGCTGGTAAAGCTTGCTGGTTTGGGACATGAATCAGAATGACCCAAATTAGTAATTCAAATGAGTGCAATTTTTTAGATGGTGTACCATGCAGCCAATCAAACAAGGTTCTTTGTTTTGGATGGGGTCTAGCTTCTCAAATGGAGTGGCACTCATCCAGGCAAGTAGAGAGTAGTCATGATGGTCCTGACTTATGCCTCACAGATGGTGGGAAGACCTTGGGGTGGCTCACTCATCGTAGGATAGGTAACGTCTGAAGAGCTATTGTATCTATGATGTTGAAGTGGCTGAAACAGTTAATGTTTTGTTTAATGAAATCACCCAGTATATTTATCGTGTGAGACTCCGTCATGGTAATGCCATTGAATATCAAGTGCAGATGGTTAGTTTATCTCCTGTTGGAGATGATCATTGGCAAATTTGTGGCATGAATGTGACATATAATTTATCAACTATGCTTGAATATTGTCTAGGTCTTACTATATGCTAGTGTGAAATATTTCATTTGCTGAGTATTTACAATGTTTAAAAAATGTTTAAATTTAAATTAAATTTAGACCTACAGCCCAGTAACAGGCCATTTCAACCCACAATTCTGTGCTACCCAATTTACACCCCATTAACTGACATCCCCAGTAGGTTTTGAACAGTGGGAGGAATCCATAGTCCCCAGAGAAAACCCATGCAGACACGGGGAGAAAATACAAACTCCATACAAAAAGCATGGGATTCAAACCCTGGTCAGGTGCTAGAGGTATCTGATCTACTTGCAAATCTTGTTATTGTGAGTTACTCTGCAGCATGAAATGAATGCCTGACCTCGGGGACAATGTGCATGCACAGTAGAAAGGAAAAGATGGTGAATGATCTCTATCCTGCACACATGTTTCTAACTCTATCTTCATATTCCTGAACAAATTCTAAAAAAACTCAACAAACTGAAACTGATTCTAAGAATGTGGCTGGTTTGGGTGAACAAATGAAATGTCAGAAAACAATATTCTTCTCGTATTCCATGGTCAGTACCCAGTTGCACCAGCAAAATGGCCGCTTGAAACTGCACAGTGAGTGGAGTGGCTGAGAAAGAAGTAGAAGTATGGGCAGGGGGAGAGCGTTCCAACTATACTGTGCAGGGGAGAGCAAAGAACACAGCTCTAAACTCAGATTAAATATTTGGTTTGAAATGGATATATGCCATCTATTAACTCTCACTGATATGGATCAAAAAATAAACTGAGCAAACATTTCTGTTTCAGGAACAAACCGATAAATCATCTCTACATTTTCACAGTCCCAGTACCGATTGTTGTCTTGGTTTTAAAATTTGGCTCAAAAGGCTTTATCAAGAAGAGGTTGAGGTAGTGGTGCAGGAGTTGAAGTAAGTAAGTGAAGCACTTTTAATTAGACTCGACAGACCAGATTAATAGGCTTTAATCATTATAAACTCACAGGCATCTCTTACATGCTGTTGGCCCAATTCCAAGGGAGGGGATTGGGTGGTACCATCTTTATTAGGAGTTCTGAGGGGGAGGAGTTACAATATTGGGGTTGGTCAACCAGTACAATAACTGTAATATAGTGTTCCACCACAGTCACCCCTTCTTTTTGAAACAAAGTCCAGCGGGGTGAAGTGTCAGAGTCCAGTCAGATTCTAATTACAGGTTTAGCTTGTCCAGTGGTTTCATCTGTCAAACTGACCATCACAGTGCCGGCTGTGGTGTAGTTGTTGGCTCCTGGGCAGTTCTCTGTGTGATGGGCTGTGATTCAGATGACTGAATCAAATTAGTTTGGGGTGGTGGAGAAATGTGGGGCAGTGCAATTGGTGCCAACGGTGGGGTCAGATACCTGATCATGTCCCTGATAGTTGTGGGGGAGGGTGGTGCTGGTTTGTCAGCTGTGTTTGGTCCAGTTGCAGGGGCTCCTGCTTATGCAAGGACCTGAAAAAAGACAGTGTTTCTCCACCCATCCTGGTATTGCAGATAGGCATACTGCGGGTTTGCGTGGAAGAAGTGGACCTTCTCAACCAGGGAGTCTGCTTTATAGGTTCTGGTGAGATTCAGGAGTCGCACAGGCCCTGGGGTCATCAGCCAGACTGGTAGCATGGTTCCTGATGCCAACCTCAGGGAAGGAGAATAATTTTTCATGCAGGGTCACATTTTTTGCTGTACAGAGAATGGACTTGGTAGCATGAAGCATCCCTGGTAGGATCTCTTTCCACTGGGAGACGGGCAGCCCTTTTGAATTGAGGTCCAGGGAGGACTACCCTCCAAATGGTGCTATTCTCCCTTTCCACCTTGCCTTTCCCTTGGGGGTTATAGCTGGTTGTCCTGCTCATGGCTATGCCTTTGGCCAGCAGGTATTGCTGCAACTCCTCTCTCATGAATGAGGACTCCCAGGCACAGTGGATGTAACTGGGGTATCCCAAGAGTATGAAGAGGTTACATGGGGACTTAATAACTGTGGCCATGGTCATATCGGGACAGGAGATGGGGAATGGGAATCATGAGTATTCGTCAACAATGATGATAAAATACACATTCTGGTTCATGGAGGGAAGGGGGCTCTTGAAGTCCATACTTAGATGTTCGAAGGGACAGATGGGCTTGATCAGGTGAGCTTTCTCTGGTCAGTAGAAGTGCGGTTTGCACTCCGCACAGACCGGACAGCTGAGGGTCTGCTCCCTGATTTCCTCAACCAAGTATGGGAGGTTGCGGGCTCTCACAAAGTGTTAGTGCCTGGTTACTCCAGGGTGGCAGAAGCTGTTGTGAAAGTCTTGGAGGCAGTCTTCTTGCTTGTTGGTGCAGGTACCCCTGGGAAGGACATCGGGAGGCTCATTGACCTTCCTGGGCCGATACAAGATCTCGTGGTTGTAGGTGGACAATTCAATACTCCACCTCAGGATCTTGTTGTTCTGATTTTTTTCTCGCTGTTTGTTGTTAAACATAAATGCAACTGCACATTGGTCTGTCAACAGAGTGAACAATTTGCTGGCTAGATAATGCCACCAGTGGCCCACAGCTTCCACTATGGCCTGGGCCCCTTTCTCAACAGCTGAGTGCCAGAGTTCGGGGCACTGAAAGGTATGGGAGAAAAATGCCACATGCCTGCCCACCTGGTTAAGAGTGGCAGACAGGGTAAAGTCAGACACATTGCTCTCCACCTGGAATGTGCATGGTAGGTCATGTTTAATGAAGCTGATAGTATTTTTTTGAGGAGGTTACTCGGAAGTTTGATGAAGGAAAGGCTGTGAATGTTGTCTACATGGACTTTATAAGGCCTTTGACAAGGTCCTACATGGGAGATTAGACAGAAAATTTAGAAGCTTGGTATTCATGGTGAGGTAATAAACTGAATTCAACATTGGTTATAAGGTATAAGCCAGAGATAGGTGGTGGATGATTGCTTCTCAGACTGAAGACCTGTGATTAGTGATGTGCCTTAGGGATTGGTGCTGGAACCATTGTTGTTGGTCATATAATGCAGACAAGTGTGAGGTGTTGCATTTTGGAAGGACAAACCATATACAGTGATTGGTAAGGCCCTGAGGAGTGTGGTAGAACAGAGGGATCTGGGAATACAGATACACAATTCCTGTAAGGTAGCATCACAGGTAAATAGGGTTGGAAAGAAAGATGTTAGATTATTGGCCTTCATAAATCAAACTATTAATTATACAAGTATGGATGTGATGGTAAAGTTACATAAGATATTGATGAGGCCAAGTTTGGCATATTGTGTGCAGTTTGAAAGAGTGCAGGGAAGATTTACTTGGATGTTACCTGGACTTCAAGAACTGAGCTACAGAGAAAGTTTAAAACGGTTCAGACTTTTGTCCCTGGAGCATAGAAAAATGATAGTGATATTCAAACTTATGAGGGGGATAGGCAGAATAAATGTAGAGAGGCTTTTTCCACTGAGGGCAGGGGAAGTGCAAACCAGAGGTCAAGGGTTAAGGGTGAAAGGGGAATAGTTCATAGGGAACATTAGGGGGGAACTTCTTCACACAGAGAGTGATGAGAATGTGGAACAAGCTACCAGGTGAAGTGGTGAATATGGGCTCAATTTTAACATTTAAAAAAAAAAAAATTGGACAGGTTCATGGATGGAAGTGGTATGAAGGGCTGTGGACTGGGTGCAGGTCGGTGGGACTAGGCAGAACAGTACATTCTAGAAGGGCCAAAGGTCCTGTTTCTGTGCTGTAATGTTCTATGATTCTATGGAAGATGGAAAATATCTGTTGCTATTTCTTTCCTAGATATCCACTTCTCGTGTTGAACTAGAGACATACCCATTGCATTGTTTTTTTTTGAATGAGAATAGTTTCCCCCATAAATTCCCCAAAAATACAATTAATATAATATGACAGTAAGGCAATATTTGTCTCTTTTAAATAAAATACCTGGATTAAAACTTTATTGTGTGATTGAAATGAAGGATGAAATAAGGATAATAGGAAGCCTGACCACCTGGCAAGGCCTGATGGTGATCAGTGAAGTTGTCACAATTTTAAAAAATGGTAAAATGTCATTCTTTTTACTTCTGTGCCCAATTTGTACGGAAAGGCTTCAGACTAAAAGCATGGAATGACAAGACTGCAACCTGGTGTTAAATCTAAAGACACATAATAAACAAAGTATCTGTGTGTCCTGTAACCAGTCGGATGAATATACAGTAGTTGAGAGAAAGAACCATGTTTACTGAGATCCCAAAACAATGCCTTTTTGAGACGATTACAAAGCTACTTACAATGATCAAGAAGACATACTTTATTTTAATACTTCTAGCAGCATGAGAACATTTTTCCTCATTCATTTAATTGTGGCTAAAATTAGAAGCAAAAACATGATTATCGTGGCCTCATTCAGGCATTGTTTCAACTCTTGACGAGGGAAATTACACATTTGGCTTTTAACTTCAAGTATTTGTGTTGCATGACCATTATTATTGCATTTTAATGTTCCATCCAAACCAGGATGTCATCATTAATAAAGAAATTGAAATGGAACTAAATTCTGTGGAATCATAACAAAATGGGTGTTGATCCTGATTCTTTACAAAGGAGCTAGAGAAGCAACAGTTTAAGCTTTGTAATAATTGATTGGCTCATCATCTTCAAACCTCTTTTTAAGGTTGAGGTTCGACTATATCCACAAGAGATTTCTTCTTGATTCCTGTTGTTTAAGGCCTTTTTCTTTGTCAGTCAAATGCTTCCTTTCTATCTAAGGCTGGTACATCAGACGCCAAAGTCATGTAGCCGTTGACTTGACTCCATCATCAATTGTACCTAACCTCGAAAAGATGAGCCCAAAATGATCTTTAGGTTAAAAGGATCTGGCAAGGTTAGAGAGATTTTGTGATGCATATGAGAAGCTCTTTCAGAAAACCCAGCTTGAGGATATTTTTCAGAAAGCAGTTGTTCATCTTTTTAATGCAAAATGTAGATATTTAGCCCATATTCCCAAACTTAACACTTTTAAATGCACTAATAGATTCATTTTTCATCAATCCAGAAAGGAAAGGTGAACATATCCCTTAGGAACTCAAGCTCTTTTTCATACTGATACTGACTGAGCCATTGTTATCCTGTGTGTGTGAGTGAGAGATGGAAGGAAGTAAATCCTCTTGACTTCTGGTAAATTATTATTTTTTGATTGCCACTGATGAGATACTAAACTAAATTCTTATTGAATTCTTGTAAATAAAGGAAGTGATATAACTATATACAAACATGTTATTGAGGAGCTATTATTGCCAATGTGTGATTTCAAGAAACACCATGAAGCCATTGAATCTTTCATCCAATTATTTATGAATATTAGAAATCCAAAATCAATGTGTTTGCAATTGTTTTGTTGATAAAAATCCAAGCAGCATTAGATAATAGCAATAGATCACAGCCACAAAATATATAGAAAAGTTCCAATGTTTTGTCTACTTCCTTTTAAAAACCAATGTTATCTTCATCTAAGTGATCAGTGCAGCTTTTAACAGCAGATTTATGAAGGGCCTTAATTAAGGTTTTGGACTTGAAACATCAACATTTTCTGCATCTCCCATTGATGCTGCTCCAGTGCACTCCTCCAGCAGTTTGTTCTTTGCTGTAGGTATTGGCAGTCTGCTGTTTCTTCATTTTCACAAAAAATTTTTTGTTTATTCCACTGACAGGAAGGAAAAAATATATTTTTTTGGTTTAACACATCTCTGCCTCTCTGTTTTGATGATTGTTGTACAGAAAAACATGGTATGGAGGGATAAAAACCATGAAGAACAAAAATCTTTCATTATAGCTCAGGAATCAATCCTGGCAGGCCTTGTAAGCACTTTTTTCTGTCCTATCAATATAACATCAAAGAGACGGATTTCCAGGACAAAGTCAAGTGCAATCTGATTCACTTTAGATAATGCTTGAATTATGTCTGTTAAGAGCTCGAAATCCAGTATCATTCTTCAGATTAGTTGCAAGTCTCTATGCAAGATGAGTCCATACACATTTAGCATATATTAAGTCTTTAATTCACTTGAGAAATATTAGTGAATATGGTTATGTTTATTGAATTTGTAAAAAGCTTTTAAAAATTGTAAATCTATTTCAATAGTACTTATATATGAAAAAATCGGTTATTGTACTGATCAAAATGACAAATATAACATTTATTATTTCCTCTTTACCTTCCTATCCATGAAGTAACCCTTCCCCTGAACAATGTGATATACTTTGGCTTACACTTCAGACAGTAGACCAAATACTCCTTTGTAATATTATGCATTATTCTAGTATATTGGTCAATGTCATTAATGAGACCTGTTCAAGAACATATTTCAAAACGTGCTTAACAGTGAGTTTCCTAGTGTCAATCCTGATCAGCAATGTGTTGAAAGGAATAAATAATTGTGCAATTTGAAAAGTTTGATACCTTGAGTTAAGTCTATTGATGTATGAATATACATAAAGTGCGCCACCCTTCATGTATGGAAGTCTCTTCTCTTTGGCTTGGCTTCGCGGATGAAGGTTAATGGAGGGGTAATGTCCACGTCAGCTGCAGGCTTGTTTGTGGCTGACAAGTCCGATGCGGGACAGGCAGACACGGTTGCAGCGGTTGCAAGGGAAAATTGGTTGGTTGGGGTTGGGTGTTGGGTTTTTCCTCCTTTGTCTTTTGTCAGTGAGGTGGGCTCTGCGGTCTTCTACAAAGGAGGTTGCTGTCTGCTGAACTGTGAGGTGCCAAGATGCACGGTTGGAGGCGATATCAGCCCACTGGCGGTGGTCAATGTGGCAGGCACCAAGAGATTTCTTTAGGCAGTCCTTGTACCTCTTCTTTGGTGCACCTCTGTCTCAGTGGCCAGTGGAGAACTCGCCATATAACACGATCTTGGGAAGTCAATGGTCCTCCATTCTGGAGACATGACATACCCAGCGCAGTTGGATCTTCAGTAGCTTGGATTTGATGCTGTCGGCCTCTGCCATCTCGAGTACTTCGATGTTGGTGATGAAGTCGCTCCAATGAATGTTGAGGATGGAGCAGAGATAATGCTGGTGGAAGCGTTCTAGGAGTCGTAGGTGATGCCGGTAGAGGACCCATGATTCGGAGCCGAACAGGAGTGTGGGTATGACAACGGCTCTGTGTATGCTAATCTTTGTGAGGTTTTTCAGTTGGTTTTTTTTCCAGACTCTTTTGTGTAGTCTTCCAAAGGCGCTATTTGCCTTGGCGAGTCTGTTGTCTATCTCATTGTCGATCCTTGCATCTGATGAAATGGTGCAGCCGAGATAGGTAAACTGGTTGACCGTTTTGAGTTTTGTGTGCCCGATGGAGATGTGGGGGGCTGGTAGTCATGGTGGGGAGATGGCTGATGGAGGACCTCAGTTTTCTTCAGGCTGACTTCCAGGCCAAACATTTTGGCAGTTTCCGCAAAACAGGACGTCAAGCGCTGAAGAGCTGGCTCTGAATGGGCAACTAAAGCGGCATCGTCTGCAAAGAGTAGTTCACGGACAATTTGCTCTTGTGCCTTGGTGTGAGTTTGCAGGCGCCTCAGATTGACCTCAGACTGCCATCCTCGGATGCCCCCCAAAGTTCCTTAACATGGTTATCCAACTGCACGAAAACCAACAAGGTCGGGTCAGATACAGCAATGAGCTCTCTGAACCCATCTCCATTAACAATGGCATGAAGCAAGGCTGTGTTCTCGCACCAACCCTCTTTTCAATCTTCTTCAGCGTGATGCTGAAACAATGTATGGAAGTACACTGCTCTGAAATGCCTCAAATGCATTTTGTGCAGCCATTTGATTTGTGACATTTTACTTAACAAAATATTTTTTAGGTAAGCACCCCTCTGATAAAATGAGGAATGTCTGTAAAGGGCCAGACCAAGTTGATAAACCTATGATTTTCTTTGGCATTTTTGGTTGACTGCAGTTGAAGGCTCAGCAGCTCTAGATATCCATTATTGTGTCAACAGTCCAAAATGAGCTTGAGGTCAGATGCTGATGCATTTTAACTTTGTGGTGGTACACCACTGGCCTACTGCAGGGGGAAACCTCTGAACCTGCAGGAGTGTAAGGGGACACGCTGTCCGGCTATCAATCAGTTGGCCTGACGGGATCAAGCCCCACCCGGTCGGGTGTAAATCACCCTCTGGGATATAAGCCTGCGCCGGCCTCCCGAAGTTCACACTGCAGCTACTGCCAAATTGGCTCTGTGGAAGTCTTTGAGGATTAAAGTCTGTTGTTCAGTATTTACCTTGTGTGTGTCTGATTCCAGCTAACAGCGCACCACAAACTTCCATTGCACTTTGCATTCAACATCTGAGTCCAGTGGTTCATCATTAACATGCTCGAGAGAGGGTCCAGTTGCATGTTGCATTTGGAACCCCAACACTCTGTCAAGGCTAATTGGCATTTTTAACAGTAAAATTAGTCACCGATTTTGTGAGAAAGGGAAGGTTCATTATTTGCTTATTTAGCTTTATTTCAATGTTTTTAATTACTTGTTAACACTTTAAACTTTTTTTCCTCATTTTTAAAGTGACATTTTAAAAACTTTTAGATGTACTTGATTGAGTTATTTTTAACTGTTGTGGGAGCTGTCAGTATGCTTTAGGGTAGGACCTCAGGATCTAATACCCTAAGGTGTGTTCACAACGCAGAGCTCCCTCCGCTTGCAAGACTCCCTTCAAGTTCACTTGCATCATTGCTTCAGAAATGAATGATTTTATGTGTGGGTGGGAACAGGTCATATTGAGGAGGAATCAGCCCACTGAATTATTGGCAAAATTGCAAGAAAAGCTATTGGAGCTTTGAACAGGCAAGTCTAAGTTTACCATCCTTTTTCTGTCACAGTTGCTGGTTGATCTGTGAGTTTGTCCAGTAGTTTAGTTATTGCACCAAGTCTTAAAGGTTTATCTAAAATGAAAAATAGAAAAAGTGTATTTATTGAGATGAGAGTCAAATCTACTTCTTAGTATTCAATCCTCTCGTGCTGTTAGTTTCCAGACTGAACATTTTTACTGTATCTTGAATTTTGAAGGAAAATATCTGCTTGTGTCGACTTCTGATTACCTTGAGAATCTTGGAAGTAATTAAGTAATTAAAAGTAACTATCATTCAATATTCTATAGAGCATGATTTGAATCCAATATACTTTTTAAATAATTGACATAGAATTTATAATTATTTCATCATTTTAAAGATCTCTGCAAACTAATTTTGTACTAATTACAATAATAACTTCAGGAAATATGTGCTTTAATCTATCTAAAGCTTACTCAGATTATCTTTCCTCATGGAAGATAAATATCTAATGCTATTAAAATTAAAACAGCTATTTCCTGATGTGATGTGTTTTAAGCCTGCATAAAGACGTTCATTAAGTTGAGATAACATTTTATTAAAAGAGTGAAAATTGAAATGGTTGACCTGAAATTGTTAATCAAGGAATTGATTTGATATATTTTTTTGGTGCTTATACAGACATAAGCCATACTGAAATACGTCATTTGAATATTTATGCACACTATTAACCTTCTTTTGTTTCTTACCTGAAATATTTCATTGATTTTTATCTCTGAGATTATTATTTTAGCTGGATCTTGTATCTTTGATGAACCAGGCTTGGTATTTAGCAATTTATCACATAGAGAGATGCAGGCATTGACCAGGAAGTCTGCATAACACCCAAGCCAGTGGAATATATCATAATCTTGTCACCTGCAAAAACATATTGTATATTTCTTCCTCAAGGTCAAAACTACACCTGCAGATTCAAGTTGGATATTTATAATTATTTTTGGTGTTAGTTTTATTTTGCAACATATATATCTCCTGTTTATTTTGTAAGACCAATTTCAGACAACAAATATCATTAAGTGTGTCCTCAAAGAATTTGTTCTATAAAATTTGCTTTTAGCCCCTGCTGACTTTGTGTTCCAACTCCCACAAGCCACTTTCTGTAAATAGAATTTTTACTCTAAACATACTCTTTTCTTTCTGTCTTTTATTCTGGTAGTTTATGATTAGTTAATTGTACTGTCTATGGAACAATTTTTTCTTATCCAAATTATGTTTAATTTCTATTTTTCTGATCAATATTTGGTTTCTCATGAATTATCAATGTCTCTATTATACTCATTAAAATTTATTTGGGGGGGAAGGGAAATGTCCATCGATTAAATTTTTCTACCTTTTGCAAATAATGGAGTATTCTCTTCCCAGAATGAGGTACCATTTTAATGGATTGAGAGCATGGTCCACGCTTCATTATTCTTGGAGAAATTCCTTTTTTATCCATTATATCTTTGAATTTAATTTTAAAAACCAAATTCAAATCATTAATGTACTTATAGTTGTTTTTTGTGAGTTTTTAAAAATTTAGACATACAGCACGGTAACAGGCCATTTCGGCCCACGCGTCTGTGCCGCCCAATTTACACCCAATTAACTTACATCCCAAGTATATTTTGAACAATGGGAGTAAACCGGAGCCCCCTGGGGAAAACACATGCAGACACCTGGTGAATGTACAAACTCCTTACTGACAGTGCGATCATTGGAGCTGTAAAGGCATTATGCTAACCGCTACGCCGACCGTGCCACATTCATTTTACTATAATACATTCACAGGTATTCAGACTGTTTCAAATCTTAAAAGTAACCCTTAATTACTCTCGCATTGTGCACAATATCCCATTGTACACAGATAAACACAAAAAAATTATTCTCATAAGAGACCACTGATGTATATTATTACCTTTTGAATGCTACTTAATATTTTTATCACCCAGCAACTTTCAGAATTAGCATCAGAAAGGAAGTAAGTTCTTCGGTGTGCTGAGACCAGAAAGACAGAATCCAATATGCAATGAATATTTGAACAAAGTTATCCTTTATTTTGCCATCTCTGTAAGATAGAGAAATATTATACCCAACAATTTTCATTGAAAACACAATATCTGTTTCACCTTTCTGCTTTTATTTTGCATAAGTTATTTTCAATAGCAGGAATCATGGAACATAAAGCTGATCCATTTTTGAATGAAGTTGGTAGTATTTTTGTAAGATGCATTGGTAGGTCATTCAGTACTTTTTAGCTGCCTTCTGTCACTTGAGGACATTAGCTGCATTTGTTCAACGTTGTCTTCAGAATGTGAGTTTGCAACTGTAGACATATGGAGTCAATGTGCTTCCACTTGAGGTTTAGCAAGGGGGGGTAGACCAGCAGTGCGAGTAGGGCAGGCGAGGGGGTAGACCGGCAGTGCGAGTAGGGCAGGCGAGGGGGAAGACCGGCAGTGCGAGTAGGGCAGGCGAGGGGGAAGACCGGCAGTGCGAGTAGGGCAGGCGAGGGGGAAGACCGGCAGTGCGAGTAGGGCAGGCGAGGGGGTAGACCGGCAGTGCGAGTAGGGCAGGCGAGGGGGAAGACCGGCAGTGCGAGTAGGGCAGGCGAGGGGGAAGACCGGCAGTGCGAGTAGGGCAGGCGAGGGGGAAGACCGGCAGTGCGAGTAGGGCAGGCGAGGGGGTAGACCGGCAGTGCGAGTAGGGCAGGCGAGGGGGAAGACCAGCAGTGCGAGTAGGGCAGGTGAGGGGGAAGACCGGCAGTGCGAGTCAGGTGGGCAAGGTGGAGGAGATGGCAGCGCGATTGGAAGGGCATCGGGGTGGATGGTTGGGTGAGCTCAAATCTGGCTTTCTGAAATCCAGAAAAATCCAAAATTCAGAACACATAGTTCCCCAAGGGTTCCGGATAAAGGATCGTGTACCTGTACCTCATAAATGTTATGAGAAAAATCCTGAAAGGATTGGCTGAATTTCAGAATTTTAATTTAATTTGCTGTCATGATTGGCACTGTCATCACGGACCATAAGACCAGAGGTCATTCATTCTGCCCCAATATTTAATCATCAGTTGGTCCATTTCCCCACTCAGCCACACTACCTGGCCTTCTCCCCATAATCTTTGATGCCCTGGCTAATGAAGAACCTATCAATCTCTGTGACACCCAATGACCTGCAGCAACAAATTCTGCAAATTCATCTGTATCTTTTCGAAGTGGATGCCCTTCATTCCTGGAAGTTGTGCCCTCTTGTCCTATGGTCTCCCACCAGGGGAAACACCTTTCTACATCGACTCTCTCCATGCCTTTCAGCTTTCAAAATGTTTCAATGGGATCCACCCCCCGCCGTCATTCTTCTAAATTCCAGTTAGTATAAGCCAAGAGCCATTAAACGTTCCTCACACAATCACCCTTTCATTCCCAGAACATCCTCTGAATCCTCTCTAATGTCAGCACTTCCTTTCTTAAAAGAGGAGTCAAAAACTTCTTACAATACTATGCAAGGTCTTATCAGTGCCTTACAGTGACATCCCCACTCTTATATTCTATACCACTTGAAATGAATGCCAGCATTGCATTTGCCTTTTTCACCACTGACTCAACAAACAAGTTTACCTTTAGGGTATCCTGGATGTGAACTCCCAAGTCCTTTTGCATCTGTGAATTTTCATTTTTTTTCCCCATTTAGAAAATAATCTTCCTGTTTGTTTCTTCTATAAACTTGCATGGCCATGCACTTTCCAACATTGTATTTAATTTGCCACTTCTCTGCCCATTCTCCTAATCTGTCCAAGTCATTCTGCAGCCTCCCTGTATACTCAATGCTACCTGCTCCTCCACTGACCTTTGTATCACCTGCAAAGCTTGGCTGTATAGCCATTCATTCCATTATTTAAGTCAGGCAGTCCCTGGATTAAAAACAAATTGTTACCTAGATCTGCCTTTAATTCAAATTATATCCAAGTCGGAACAGGTATATTTATATGCATATAAAACATATGCACTCCCCAATACACTAAAATACCTTTAACATAATATTACAGTACATAATTATACAGGTAATAATACAGTATTGAATGTAGTAATAAAAGTAACAACATACAGTCAATTTTTTCAACATTAAAAGTTAACACTTACAGGAGAGGATAATGGAGAGATGACTACTCTCTCGCTATGTTGGGTGGTGGCACCGCCCTGACCCCGACCCCACTGCCCTCCAACATCTTTGTTCCTTCCTTCCCTCTCATTCACTCACTCGACCCCACCCTCCCTCTTGCTTGCTCACTCCTTCCTCCCTGCTCGCTCCTTCCTGCCCCCTATCTCTCCCACTCACTCGCTTCTTCCTACTCCCTCTCACTCGCTCTCTCCCTCTCGCCTACCTCCCAGAGCTCACAGCAGAGTCCCAGCATTCTTTCAAAGATGTCTTACTTTCGGTTTGCCAAGCTTGTTTTCAAGTCTTCAATGACTTGGAGGGGACTTCAAACCATATTACTTCAGTCTCAGTTGCAGCCCAATATGTTTGCTTCTGGATGGGCCCTGGAGATAAAATGGATGCATTTGTGAGGGTTCATGGGTTAGGTAGTAGAGTCCAATGCTCTGGTGGGGTCCATAAATAAAGTTGTAGCATTGACCATTTCTGGAAGGTCAATGGTGGTGTGCATTATGGACCTCGGAGGTTGGTGATATTTGTATTTTCAATTTAGTTAATATTCAAATTAAATAAAATAATCAAATTCTGAAAAAAATGGGAGTTTGCAGTCACTTGCTTAGATTGCTTCCTGTTGAAGAAAAATAATTTAATTTAAATTGGACTCAACCACTCTCGAACCAGAAGTTGATGCCATTCTACTTCCAGTCGGCTTCCAGTTCGTAACTACAGGTTGTTTGTAAATTGGAAGTCTTCACCCTGGGGACTGCCTGTGTACAACATAAAAAGAAATGGCCCAAAAGTTTTTGAGGAACTGGAAACCCACCAAAATATGATCCATGTATTCCGATTCTTTGCTTCCTGCCAATCAGCCCAATGATCTACCCACACCAGTGTGTTTCTTTTTATATCAGGGCTCTTATCTTGTTAAATATCCTCATGAGTGGTTTCTTGTAAAAGGCCTTCTGAAAATCAAAATACACAACATCCACTGCATCTCCTTTATCTAGCCTATCAATATGTCAAAAAAATTCTAATTTAAATTACAACCACAGCTGACTTCCTATCCAACAACACGCAGATAGAATTTATGTGCCTTCCTCAACTAATTTCACAGTGAGGATCTATTTTCTTTATCTATGTTGAATTATTGACAGCATTGAATACAGTTTCTGCTTCAACCCACTGATTCAAAATTGGATTTTTTTAAATTATTTTTTTAAGGATTATTGGCAAACCAGAATTTCATGCCAAAAATGTGGATTGCTAGGCTATTCAAGAGGTATTAAACAGCCAACAACATGAGGTTGTTGAATAAATACAAGACATGGTCAAGAGGATGGCAGATTTCTTTCCCTGATACTGATTCATTTGCAGACATCTTTACCAGGAATAGTTGGCAATATTCTGATACAGTGACCCGCATTCGAATCCTGAGCTCTCTGCAAGGAATTTGTACATTTTCCTTGTAATCTGTTTGGGTTTTCCCAGGTGTTTCAGTTTCCTCCCACTCTCCAGAATCGTAATTGGGCAGCATTGGTCTCAATGGCTTGAATTGGTTTCAACTGTGTTCTAAATAATTTTTTTCAAAAAAATAATATTTTTTCATCCAGGCTTCTGAATAACTCACGCTCTGCAATACCACAACAGGTGTATGAGGCACAGATACACAGATGTGTAGCCCATGCTTAACCAACCTCTTACAAAGAAGGAAATAGCTTTAGGGTTGACCTTTATTTATACTCCACCTCATTTCATGTTACGTTGAGTATAAGCAATAGTTGGAACCCAAATTTAATTACTAACATGAAACTTTGTCATCAATATTGCTACTTTGACAAAGCTGCCTTTGCTCCCAACTATCAACACCAGGTCTCCTGTGGGAATAGATGTTCTTGCATCATTTCAGTGTCCTGAATCAGAACATCAATGTATGTTAGGCATGCTGACGCTATCCAATACCAAAGACAGCAGGAAAGTCAATTCTATTACAATACTTCAGTAATTATGATATTTTGTCATTTTTTCAATTGTTGTTCTTGTGTCATGGCACTAGGTCTTTATCTTTATTCTTTGGCTGAAGGGATTATTGGTATCAATACTTTAGTTGCACATCTCGAGCCTCAATCACATCCACAGGCAGTTTTAACACATCATAAAAGAAATATAAATCTACACAAATCTATAAATTTACTATGTGAATACATTTACAGCTTCAGTCTTTTTTTTACTGCTTCTTGTTCTGTGGTACAAGCAAAACTATTTTAACAGTAAACTCAGAAAATGGTGGAAACTCTCAAGGTCAGGCAGCATCTGCTGAAATCCAAGCAGAGTTAACATCTTAGGTTGAAGACTGTCAAGGAGGTCTTTGACCTGAAGCCTTAACTCTCGTGTTCTTTCCACAGACACTGTGTTTGAATGAGAAATTCCAACATTTTCCATTTTTATTTCGATTTGTGAGCATCTGCAGTGTTTGGATATTATTTTAGCAACATTCACATCAGACTGTACTGTTTTACATTGATTTCATCTCGAATTTAGCTGAGTTTGTTATAAAGCAATCAACTCCTTTATTCTGTGATCATTGTTGAAGTGAGATACCCCTGGTTTATCATAAATTAACTGCAGTGATATTATAATTATAATATAAATTTGTAGAAGTGAGATACCCCTGGGATATCATTAATTAACTGCAAGTTTATAATTAAGAAATATTTTCTAGGTTATAAAAGTCTGTATCAAAAATAATAAATACCATTTATTGTTTGTCATTCTTGCCTCCAAAATGTTCTCCTGAACAATGGTGACCTCTGTAATTTATCCTTGCTGTAAATAGAAAAGGGAATTAAAGTTCTTGTATCACGAGTCAATCATCTGAGAAACTGGGATTTAATTCATGGACCTGTTGCTGATTTCTAAACACAATTAAATCCAACTTTGATTCTCAGCAACCATAGGTTTCAACATTGAGAGATGCCTGCCCTGCTGGTATTTTTTTTCCTACATGCTGCTGCTTTCTGTTGCAATTTACTTCAATAAGATCTTCTGTGGTAGCAGAGGAATTACAGAAAAGGGAAAGAAATACAACCTGGCTGCTAAATTCTTAAAATAGTTTTACTCAGGTAATTACAAAGAATGAATTAAATAGAGCAATTGATGAACTCAAGACGAGCAATTTTGATGCTTGTGTTTTTGGCTAGCACCTTTATATTAAGCATGCTCTGCGTTTGCAAATCATTTCTACTGACTGTATATTTGCTTCAGAGACTTTTCTGATATCTGATCCCCTTATTTATGCTCCAGGACATAAATATTTTAACAATTTGCATATGTAAATAACTAACTTTTTAATTATTTTGTCATCCACCTCTTTGTATTCTGCTTCCGTTATTATTCAATTGATGAATAACAACTATTTTCTAGTTCAATATGCATAAATTAGAAATTTAGCATAATTAACATGCTCCCTATAGACATTGTAGAATATAATTTTGATTAAGATGGGAATTAAATGTTTGAGTAATAGAAGATTTGGTTTCTTTATTTTCTAGTTAACTTAATGTACATATGGAGATTTGATTACATTATCAAAATGTATTTTCTCCAATGTTGTTTCTGCTTCCCAATTTTCCAAAAAAAAAGTCAGGCTACCACTAGAGAAGTGCTTTCTATGAAAGCTGAGAGGACTTGGAGTGAGAAAGAGCTTGTAACCAAATCAGGGTTTTACAAAGCATATAATAGTTGATTGCATACTTTTTAATATGGGTGATATTCAGGAAAATCTTTCAGTGATCATCCTTTTTAAAGGGCACTGTTTTGGTTTGCAGTTGGGATGAGAATGATCGAGGGAATGGATTTCCTAAAATTTCTGAAGGTTTGAAGATGAGCTCATTTGAAATTACACCATAGTTAATTTATTTAGAGAGTAAAATCTACTGTAAAAGAGGAAAAACATCTGATAGAAACTATGGTAAATTTTCCAAGTAAAACCAGGGTAAATTCCTGATAAAATTGTTTTCAGTGAGGGATTATTACACACAAATTATATGAATGAAAATTTCTATTATTTATAGCAATACAGCCAACAGGTTGTTTTACATGGACATTTGGTGACAATGACAGGGAATGCCTGCTGTCATTGAGTACAAAGCAAAAGCACTATACTCACCTTGAACAAGGAGCCAACAGAGAAGTGACTTTCATACCAACTACTACAAGCACTGTTACTACCCATGGTCATTTAAATCCAGCTGGTAAACCCATGGAAACCGAACAGCCCAGATTGTGTCCGAGGATGTGTCTTGAATGCCTTTATTCTCTCCGTTCAACAAGCCAAAATTCGCACTTGCTTCAGGAAGGCCACCAGCGTACTAGAACCGAAGAAAGGTATTGTAACAGTCCTGAATGACAACCGACCAATGACATTGACATCCACTATCATGAAGTGCTTTGAGGCGCTGGTCATGACTACAGAACCCTTGTCTACCCTCCAACCTTCACCCATTGCCTGCAACCCAAACAGATCTATAGTAGACATCATCTTTCTAGCTCTCCACCTACAATTACATCGGCTATAGCTTCGCATTTTATAGCACAAACCCCAGAAAAATCTTCCCCAAATTTCAGGATCTAAGCCCCAGAGATCCCTCTGCAACTGAACTGGGTATCAAGTAATGATTAATTGCATTGCAGGAAAGAGATTGAAAGTCAAAGATATGGTGCCAAGATAACAACCTCTCTTTCTTTTTTTAATTTTTAAAAAATTTTTCACCCTATAAACCATACTGAACAAAATACATACAGACATTTTTTCTCTTGAATATATACAGTGTCATTTTCTCCCCTTTTCCCCCCTCCCTTCCCTCCCTCCCTTACCCCCCCTTCCCATTTATTTAAAGTTCAATCTATAAGGTACATTAAACCCGTTAAACAATGTCGTCACTTAATAAAAATAAACAAGAAATTTTTGCCTTTTACTTTTAAATACTGAGTCAGTTCATTTTGTTGTCTTCTCCTTCTGTCATTTTAGGTGGTGGAGGTCCGTGATAGGATTTCTCTATTGTGTTTCATGTACGGTTCCCATATTTGTTCGAATATTGTGATATTATTTCTTAAATTATATGTTATTTTTTTCTAATGGAATACATTTATTCATTTCTATGTACCATTGTTGTATGCTCAAGTTGTCTTCTAATTTCCAGTTTGACATAATACATTTTTTTGCTACAGCTAAGGCTATCATAATAAATCTTTTTTGTGCTCCATCTAAATCAAGTCCAAATTCTTTATTTCTTGTATTACTTAGAAGGAAGATCTCTGGGTTTTTTGGTATATTGCTTTTTGTGATTTTATTTAATATCTGGTTTAGATCTTCCCAAAATCTTTTCACTTTCTCACATGTCCAAATTGCATGTATTGTTGTTCCCGTTTCCTTCTTCCAGTGAAAACATCTATCTGATACTGTTGGGTCCCATTTATTTAACTTTTGGGGTGTGATGTATAGCCTGTGTAACCAATCATATTGTATCATGCGTAACCTCATGTTTATTGTATTTCTCATAGTTCCGGAACATAGCTTTTCCCATGTTTCATTCTTTATGTTTAGATCTTGTTCCCATTTTTGTTTAGGTTTACAGTTAGTTTCCTCATTCTCCTTTTCTTGCAGTTTGATGTACATGTTTGTTATAAATGTTTTAATTATCATTGTGTCTGTAATCAGCGTGCATCCTTGAGGTGCACCTGAGTTCATTGTTAGTCGTCATTGTCAACCTCTCTTTCAATGTCAATAAGGTGAAAGAAATTATCATTGACTTTAGGAGAGACGGCAGAGTTCACACCCCTGTCTATATTAATGGCGTTAAAGTCAAAAGAGTAGATCGTTTCAACTTCTCCAAAATATACATTTCCACTGACCTGACCTAGGCCTCGCACATTAACATAGCAATCAAGAAAGAGCAACAATGTCTACATTCTCAGAAGGCTAAGGAAGTTCAGTGAGTTCCCCTAGTCCCTCGACATCCACAATTTCACTATATTTACAGGATGGATCAGACTGGAGTCATTTCACTCAAGACTGGAAGAAGCTGTATAAAAGTTGTATAACAGGACAGAAAAAACAGTGACTTAAATATGTAGTCCAGCCACGTTTAAGTGACCTTCAAGGAACGGTGCTCTCCACTCTCTCTACTACACAATTGTTGATGTATAGTGGAGGGTGGTCGTTCCTGGTCCTTCTGAAGTCCACGATCACCTCCTTCATCTTTCTTCATGGAGACTCAGGTTGTTATGGTCACATCATTTCACTAGATTTTCTACCTCTTCTCTGCAGTGTGACTCATGTTGGTGATGAGGTCAGCTACTATCGTGTCATCTGCAAACTTGATGACACTGTTGGAGCTAAATAGTGGATATTATCGAGAGTGCATGAACAGGGGAGGGCTGAACATAAAGCCCTGAGGTGCTCCAGTGCTCAACATGATGATGCTAGACGTTCTTCTACCTACCTGGACAACTGTGATTTTTCTGTTAGAAAGTCCAGTGTCCTGTTACAGAAAGGGATGTTGAGTCCTAGCGAGGACAACTTTCCACCATCCTCTGGTGAATGATCTTGTTAAATGCAGAGATGAAGTCAATGGCATATGAGGCATTGTTCTCTAGGTTGGTCAGGATGGCGTGAAGTAACAAGCAGCACCATCTGTGGAATAGTTTCTTCCACAGGTGAATTGAAATGGGTCTAGCATCTCAGGGAGGTGTGCTTTGATGTGTTCCATCACCAGATGCTTGAAGAATTCCAAAATGATGGAGGTCGGTGCCACAGGGTGGTTGACATGCGGCCTCTTGGGTACCAGGATGATGGTGGCTGTCTTCAACCCTATGGACTGTTGGAATGAGGTGTGGAAGACGTCCATAAAGATCTCTTGTCTGCGCAGTCCTTCAGAACCTGGCCAGGTATATTGTCTGATTCCACTTGGATAGAGTTCTCCTAATCTCAGCCGCAGCTCTGCAGTGGCCCATTCATCAGGGGGACACAGAACTTTCTTTGTTGTCATCCTATTCTTCTCATCAAACTGTGCATAGAAGATGTTCAGTCTGTCTAGAATAGAGGTGTCACTGTCCTTAATTCATATGGTTAACTTGTGGTCCATTATCATCTTGATCCCTTGCCACATGCGCCATGTGTCACCAGGGTCACACAGTTGCCTCTGGATCTTCTGTGCTTACCCCTGCTTTGCCTTCTGGATTGCTCAGGTGAGTTCAGCCCAGGCTGATTTTAGTGCCATCCTATCCCCTGTCCCCTATGTATGTAATCCATTAAAAAAAATTAAAAATCGATGCACTGACTGTATAAGTGCTATGAGAAATATTTAATTGTGTAATTTAAATAAATTTCAGTTATAAATAGTGGATATTATCGAGAGTGCAAATGGCTTGTCATTTCTGTATAGCTCAATCATTATTTTTCACTGTGGAAGGTTTGGAGCTGAATTGTTATTTTGACACCTATCACTTTAGTATTACTTACCAACATTCTTTAATTAAGGGCTGCTCCAATCCACTTGAGATCTCAATCATGGGTTGGACACATTTCCTTTGCATTTGATCTTGTGGAAATCTTTAAAGCAAGGCAGTTAAATATGAAAGTCTGTGGATGCTGTGATTGTAGTGTAATACATAAAAGTGCTGGAGAAACTCAATATTTCAAGCAGAATTTTAAAAAGGACAATTTAACTCACCTCTGCTTGACATTCACTTAGAATTATATAAATGAATCCTCTTAATGACTTAATCCAATGAAGAATTATCCAATGATTTAATCAACATAATTCATGAGGGGAAAAAATCTTTTTTTTTCACCAGTTTGATTGTGTCTGACATTTATTTTAAACCAGGCTTGAGATGCTTATCAGGTTCCATCCAGAGATGGAAAAGTGTAACCTGTTTTAAAATTTTGACAATTTGACTAAAGATAATTCATTTTAATTAATGTTGCTCTTACTCATCACAAGATCACAAGATAAAGGAACAGAAGTAGGCCATTCAGCCCATCAAGTTTTCTCCTCAAATCCCCAACCTGAGCTAAAATGTTCTCACTTCTTGACCCAATTTCTTGCCTTTTCCCCATTTCCCTTGATCCCTTGATACCTTTAATAATTAGATATCTGTCAATCTCCCCCAATGATCCATCCTCCACAGCTGTTTGTGGCAAAAAAATTCCACACATCTACAACCCTTTGGCGAAAGAAATTTCTCCTCATCTCAGTTTTAAACAGGTTCCTTCTAATTCTAAGACCATGTCCTCTTGTCCTGGATTCACCCACCAAGGGAAACACCCTATTCACATCTACTCTGTTCAATCCCTTCAATATTCGATATGTTTCTATGAGATCTCCTCTCTTTCCTCTATATTCCAATGAATATAGTTCAAGAGCCTCTAAACTTTCCTCATGTTAGTCCCTGCGTTCCAGGAACCATTCTGATAAATCTTCTCTATACTCTCTCCAAGATTATTACATCCATTCTAAGATAAGGGGCCCAAAACTGCACACAGTACTCCAAATGAGGTCTCACCACTGTCCCACAGAGCCTCATCAACACCTCTTTACTCTTCTACACCATTCCTCTTGAAATGAAAGCCAACATAGCACTCACTTTTTACTGCCGATCTCACCTGGTGGTTAACCTTTAGTGTATCCAGCATGAGAACCCCCATGTCCATATGCACTTCTGAATTTTGAATTTTTTCCCCATCCAAATAATAATGTCTGTTTATTTCCTCTTCCAAAATGTACAACTTTACATTTCTCAACATTATATCTCATCTGCCATTTCTTTGCCCACTCTCTTAAGCTGTCCAAGTCTCTCTGCAACCTTTTGGTTTCTTTAACACTTCCTACTCCCCCGTCTATCTTGGTGTCATCTGCAAACTTCACCACAAAACCATTCAATCCATAATCTAAATTATCAGTATATTACCAACACCAGCCCCTCTAGAACACCACTAGTAACAGGCAATCAATCCGAACACGATCCCTTTATTCCCACCCTTTGCTTCCTGCCCATCAGCCAATGCTCCACCTAATATAATATCTTTCCCGTAATTCCGTGGGCTTTCATCTTATTAAGCAACCTCTTATGCGGCACCTTATTGAAGGCCTTTTGAAAATCCAAATACACAACATCCACAGCCTCCCTTGTCCATCTTACCTGAGATCTCCTCACAGAATTCCAATAGGTTGGTCAGGCATGATCTTCCCTTTATAAAGCCATGCTGGCTTGTACCGATCATGCCCATGCACCTCCAGGTATTTCATAACCTCATCTTTGAGGATCAACACCAATAACCTCCCGACAACTGACATCAGACTAATAGACCTATAATTTCCTTTTTTCTGCCTTCCTCCTTTCTTAAACAGCGGAACTATATTTGTGACTTTCCAATTCTCAGGAACCATGCCAGAGATTATTGATTACTGGAAAATCAATTCCAATGCCTCCACAATCTCCAAAGCCACTTCCTTCAGAACCCTTGGGTGAACCTCATACAGTCCGGGAGACTTATCTATTTTTAGTCCATTCAGCTTACTAAGTACTATCTCTCTTGTAATCCTGACCATATTTACTTCTATTCCCTGAGACCTCTGACTGTCAGGTATATTGCTATTGTCTTCCTCAGTGAAGACTGATGCAAAATACTCATTTAGTTCCTCTGCCATCTCTTTGTTACCCATTATAATTTCTCCAACATCATTTTCAATCGGTCCTATGTCTACGGTCCTATATCTACCTGTGTTTCTCTTTTACGTTTTATATATTTAAATAAACTCTTAGTATCCTTTTGTATATTATTTGCCAACTTCCTTTAATAATTCATCTTTTTTTTCCTAATAACTTTTTTTGTCTCTTTCTGAAAGTTTTTAAAAAGTTTCTTGGTCCTCTGTTTTTCCACTAATTTTTGCTTCTTGTATGCCCTCCCTTTTGCTTTTATTTTAGCCTTAACCTCTCTTGTTACCCACATTTGTGCCATTTTTCCATTCATGATTTTCGACTTTCTTGGAATATATCTATCCTGCATGGATTTTCTTGTTGAAATCTCCTCCAATTCTGCTATGCTGTTCCTCACCCCCCCCCCCCCCCCACATCTAGCTTATTTTTCCAGTCAACTTGGGCTCTGTCATTTCCTTTGTTCCACTGAAATATTGACACACCTGATATCAGTTTTTCCTTTTCATATTTGAAAATGAACTCAATCATGTAATGATCACTAAGGATTCCATTACCTTTAATTCCCTAATCACCTCTGGGTCATTACACATCACCCAATCCAAAACCGCCAATTCCCCTGGTGGGCTTATCGACAAGCTATTCCAAAAAAGCATCCCATAGGCATTCTACAAACTCTCTCTCCTGAGATCCAGTACCTTCCTAACTTTCCCAATCCCCTTTCATGTTAAGATCCCCCATAATTTTTTTGACATTTTCCTTCTGACACGCTTTTTCTATTTCCAGCTGTAACTCGTAGTCAACTTCCCGGCTGCTGTTTCGGGACCTGTATTATGATTGCCAATAGGATCCTTTTACCTTTGCCATTTCTTAACTCAATCCATATGGATTATACCCCATCAGACTCTATGATCCTTCTTTCTAGTGATTTAATATCATTGCTTACCATCAGGGCCACACAACACATGCCTATCTTTCCTGAACACTGTGTACCCTTGGACATTCAGCTCCCAATCGCATTCATCATTAAGCCATGTCTCAGTGTCATATTTTTCAGTGTGAACTGTCCAACGCGGTCCTCTACTTTATTCCTAGTGTTCTGTGCATTCAAGTACAGTACCCTTTAACCAGTATCTGTTACCGATTCGGCTGTCTGTCTATTGTACAGTAAATTATCCTGTTTTTTCACTTGCCTGTCTTAATTACTCATAATTAATTATTTTGGATGAGATGGTTATCTTAGCTGTTAGCACAATGCTATTATAGTGCCAGTGACCTGGGTTCAAATCTGGCACTGTCCATATGGAGTTTGTATATTCTCCCGGTGTCTGTGTGGGTTCCCTTCGGGCACTCTGGTTTCCTCCTAACCTTCAAAACATGCAGGGGTTGTAGTATAATTGTGAGTATTTGGGTGTCACTGGCTCATGGGCCAGAAAGGTGTGTTACTGTGCTGTATGTCTAAATTAAAAATATTAAAATAATCATCATTAATCATAAATGTGCATTCAACAATCTAACACTTAAAACATAAGGAATATAAGACAATTCAATGACTCATGCCTTCTCTGCTATTCTAGGGTAATTCTTCATCTCTCAGCTGTACTTTTGTGCACTGAACCCCAAATCCTTTAATTCACTGAATGACTTAACCCCATCAATCTCTATTGCGAATATACTGAGCCATTGAGCCTTTGCAACCTTCTTGGATGAAGAATTCCAAAACAGGAAATTCTCATTGAATTTCTGAATGGTTGACTCTTACTTTGAGATTATGATCCCTGATTTCAGTTGACGAATGCAGGGAAATCATTCAAATTTGATATCTTTCAATGGGATATCTGCATACGTAAAAGCTGGGGATAATTCATTCGTGATTTTCAGAAATCTCCATGGCCTACCTAATTGGATAATTGGTACCAAGATAAAATATGCTTAATTGTAACCTACATACAGTTCCTTTTATGGTCTTTAAACCAGTTTAAAAGCCAGGAGATGATATTGCTATTTTTGAAATTAAAAGCGAATGCCTTTCATTTGATGGTCTTCTTTTCCAGACTGATTATTTAGTATTTAAAAATGCATTTCCTCTTTCACTGATTCTCAGTCATGATAGCATTTTTTATCCCTGATTCAAAACATTACATTCAATTTCCTCTCCTGAGACTTAAACAAATTGAGTCAGAGTTGATGGATTTTTTTCATTGCTGCATGTTCCTTCTTGTAGATCAGATTGTAAGACAGTCCCAAAAAGATTGCGCTGACTGCAAAAAAAGAAAAAGTGTATTTTCACTGTGTTCTGGCCAACATTTATCTCCAAAACCGATGATGTGGCCATTTATTTGTAGCACTTTGATTAATTGCCAAGTTTCCTGTATCACCACAAGCAAACACACAAAAGCTCTCATCGATTGATAAGTACTTTGGAACAGCAAAAGGTTATAGAAGTCACGAATCAAATGCAAGACACACTCACAAATGATTTGTAATTAAATTCTTCTGATTAGTTGTTGATAATTAATAAACTTGTATTCTGTCAGAGATAAGCGTCACAATAAATTACCCAGCAACACCCATGAGGGGACAATGTATAAAAAGTGCTGTAAATTTTAAATGCTCAAACCAAATGCTCAAACCTTTGAATAAAATCTGGAATGTGCATTTTAAACACATGTGACTTGTTCGATTATAAATTAAAAACTGTGGAGCACAGGGGCAAATGTTCCAAACATTATGGAGAGCACTGTATTTTCTTGCATTAAGAAATGTATTTTGTCTCTGTCCTGAATGGCTAACCTCTTGAGACTGTGATCCCTGGTTGCAGAAACTCCAGACAGAGGAAACATTAATTTCATGTCTACTGACCAAACCCAACAAGTATTTTGTACATTTTTATGCAATATCCTCCCATTGAAAATGACACAAAATAAGTGGAAGTTTATGATGCCATGAAGTTATCAGGACTCTGCAACTGGATATAAATATCGCAGGTTGAATGCTGGGCAAAAGCATGGCAAATAAAGTTTGATAAAGGAAAGTGCAAAAGGAAACTTAAAAGTTTACTACAGTGGAACTCTTGATATCTGGCACCTGTGGGGATTGGTAGATTCCGGGTAAGTGAATTTTTCAGTTGCTTGAGATTGCACGTTGCATGGATTAGCAAACTAACAGCTAGGGGCGCCAATTTTAAATTCTCATATTTTTTTACCTATTTATTTTCTGCTGTTTTTTTTTTGCCGGTTGTTGGAATTCTGGATATCAGGAACTTTACTGTAATTTCTAAATGGATAAAGAAAGCTGATGAGTGAAGTACAGTGGATCTGGATGTTCCTGTGCATGAATTGAATTAAATTGTTTTCTGGTCATATGCTCTGAGATACAGAGAATGTGCCGTGTTGCAATAAGTGAAAGAATGCAGGGTATAGAATAACAAAGACAAAGAACTAGGGAACGTGAAAAGTATGGTTGAAACAGTACAAGGACCTCATTCATTACCAATGAAAGGTTTATTTAAGAGTTTGATAAAAGCAGAAAATAAACTGTCTTTGAATCTGGAGGTTCATGTTTTCAAACTCACATTACTTCTTCCCCACAGAAGGAGGGAGAAGGGAGAGTTACCAGGGTACGATGGGTCCTATAATAAGTTGGTAGCTCTCTCAGGGCAGTGAGAAGTACAGCTGAGTGGATGGCAGTGAGTATGATTTGAATGATGGTCTGAGTTTTTGTGGTTTGGGCAGAGTAGTTCCTTTACCAAGCTGTGATGCATCAAGACAAGATGTATTTTGTAGTATTTATGTATAAATATATCATCAAGATTTCAGACAGGTGCAGGAAGTCATTTGAAAGGCAAAAAGATCTATACTCTTCAAGGTTGGGAAAATGAGATGCCATCGCATTGAACAAATATTTTGTGTTAGTCTTCACGGTGGAAGACACGTCCAGCATGCCCAAGTGCGGAGTTAAGGATGCGAATGTCGGGGAGGGCCTTGATAAAATAGTTGTTACAAAGGAAGTAGTGATGGAGAAACTAATGGGACTAAAGCCAGACAAATCACCTGGTCCTGATGATATGCATCCAAGGGTTCTGAAGGAAATGGCAGAAGTTATAGTTGATGCATTGGTGGTCATATACCAAAATTCCTTGGATTCTGAGCAGGTCCCGGCAGACTGGAAGACAGCAAATGTCACGCCACTTTTTAAGAAGGGATGTAGGCAGAAGACTGGAATTTATCGGCCAATTAGCTTGACGTCTGTAGTTGGAAAAATGCTTGGAGACATCATTAAAGATGAAATAGTGAAACTTTTGGAACGTAAGGGTTCAATCAGGCAGATGCAGCATGGTTTTAGAAAGGGAAGATCTTGTTTGACAAACTTATTAGGATTCTTTGAGGATATAATGAGTGCGGTGGATAGAGGGGAACAGGTTGATGTTGTATATTTGGATTTCCAGAAAGCGTTTGAAAGCCGCACAAGAGACTTATCAGTAAGTTACAGGAAAGTGGAGTCCAGGGAAGTATATTGGCCTGAAAATTGGTTGTCTGACAGGAGGCAGAAAGTCGGGATAAATGGGAGTTTTTCGGGTTGACAGAGAGCGGTAAGTGGGGTGCCGCAGGGGTCAGTGTTAGGCCCACAACTGTTCATCATTTACATTGATGACTTGGAGGAGGGGACAAAATGTGGTGTAGCCAAGTTTGCGGATGACACCAAATTGAGTGGAAGAGCAAATTGTAATGAGGATGTGGAGAGTCTGCAGAAGGATATAGTTAAGCTGGACGAGTGGGTAAAGGTCTGGCAGATGGAGTACAAGGTTAGTAAGTGTGAGGTTATCCACTTTGGCAAGAAAAATAAAAGAGCTGAATATTATTTAAAGGGTGAAAAACTACAGCATGCTGTTATGCAGAGGGACTTGGGAGTGCTTGTGCATGAATCGCAAAAAGTTAGGTTGCAGGTACAGCAGGTTATTGAGAAGGCAAATGGAATGTTGGCCTTCATCGCTAGAGGAATTGAATTCAGGAGTAGGGAGGTAATGTTGCAACTGTATAAGGTACTGGTGAGACTGCACCTGGAGTACTGTGTCCAGTTCTGGTCTCCATATTTGAGGAAGGATATAGTGGCTTTGGAGACGGTCCAGAGGAGGTTTACTCAGTTGATCCCTGGGATGAAGGGGTTGACTTATGATGAAAGATTAAATCGTCTAGGATTGTATTCGCTTGAGTTCAGAAGAATAAGAGGAGATCTTATAGAAACATATAGGATTATGAAGGGCATGGATAGGATAGATGTAGGAAGGTTTTTTGGGCTGGCCGGGGAAACTAAAATGAGAGGACACAGTCTCAAGATTCGGGGGAGTATATTTAGGACAGAGATGAGGAAAAATAGTTTTTCCCAGAGAGTAGTGAATGTTTGGAATTCTCTAACCAGGGAAGTGGTTGAGGCTGCCTCATTAAACATATTTAAAATTCGGTTCCTTTTGGGGTTCTTTTCTTAATTGTTTTCAAAATGTAAGATTAGTTAACTTTTGGTTTTTTACTCCATTGTTTACCTTCCTTTTTATTATTAGATAGCGGACTGCTTAGGTTTAGCCAGTAGCCTCTGAATGGGGGAGGATGATAATTTTTATTATTATATGTGATCTGTTAATACTTTATTATTATGTACCAACGTAACATTTACTTGATGAAACCAATAAAAATATTGAAAAAGATTTTTATTGAAAACTGTTTCTTATCTAATAAAGACCCAGCTGCTGATATTGATCTTCATTAAAACCTTAAAAATCAAACTTTGGCCACACTGATAAACAAGGTCATGAATCAACCTTGACATTGTAAAAGCATGGCACAAATTTTGATTTGGAAGAAGGCACTGCACACGACCCTAGCATCTGCAGGTTTTTTTGTTTAACTCAATGTAGTGCCATTAGTGAGAGAAAAAGAAAATTGAATCTTTCCAAGGATTTTCCATGTCCTTCCAAATGTAAGTAACCCAATACACTAAACTGGCACCATCAGAAACTTGAAATTATTTACTGATTTTTAATTTGTTGAATCGTTATATTAGACTTTTATTGTCCAGTTTTTATATGAAACATAATAGGAAATTAGTTGTAAGTTAGATTGCATGCAACTTCCTACTTGACTATTGCCGATGATACAACATGAAATGCTGAATTATACAGCAAGCTTCACAAGTTGGCCAACATGCAACAAACTGGAAACTAAACAGATCTAATCCCCTCGCACTCTGACAGCCTGCAGGGGGTTGGATCTCTCAGGTTGAGAAGGAAATAAAGTTTTAATAAACAAGTGATTTTTACAAATAATTTGGTGACAATGGAAAGAGTCCAGATCTTTAACTTCCATGTAAAGACTAAATGTGCAATTAGATCTTGAAATTAATCAGTTTCAATTTATTGAGTTTTTTTTCTCCTAAATGTTTGCAACAACATATTGCCAACACAAACACAACTGTTGGAGTAGACACAATACAAAATCAGAATCAGACTTTATTGTCATGAACAAGTCATGAAATTCAGTGTTTCATGGCAGCATCACATCACAGTGCAAACATACACATTATAACCATCTTTCGACATTACTATAAAAAGTAAAATAAAATAGAATAATAATAAAGCATGAAAAGTAAAGCAGTGTCTTTGGTTCATTAAATTTTCAGGAATCTGATGGCAGTGGGGAAGAAGCTGTCCTTATGTCACTGAGTGCTTGTTTTTAGGTTCCTGTACAGATAATAGCAGAGTGAAGAGGGCATGGTCTGGGTGGTGAGGGTCTCTAAGGTCTTCTTAATAAATCCAGTTTGATCTTGTTTTATTATGTTTGCTAATAATTTTGCTATTATCTTATAATCTAAATTAAGTAGAGATATTGATCTATATGATGCTGGTGTTAATGGATCCTTCCCTGTCTTTGGTATTACTGTAATTATTGCTGTTTTACATGAATCTGGCAAGTTTTGTGTTTCTTCTACCTGGTTCATTATTTCCAGGAGAGGAGGAATTAATAACTCTTTAAATGTTTTGTAAAATTCTATTGGAAATCCATCCTCTCCTGGTGTTTTATTGTTCGGCAGCTTTTTTCTTGTACTTCCTCTATTTCAAATGGTTTTATTAGTTTGTTTTGTTCCTCTTCTTCCAATTTTGGCAGTTCAATTTTAGCTAAAAATTCCTCTATTTTGTCATCTTTCCCTTCGTTCTCAGTTTGATATAATTGTTCATAAAATTCCTTAAAATTTTCATTAATCTCTATTGGGTTATATGTAATTTGTTTGTCCTTTTCCCTTGATGCCAATACCGTTCTTTTAGCTTGTTCTGTTTTAAGTTGCCAGTCTAATATTTTATGTGTTTTTTTTCCCAATTCATAATACTTTTGCTTTGGTTTCATTATGTTCTTCTCCACCTTATACGTTTGTAATGTTTTGTATTTTATTTTTTGTCCGCCAATTCTCTCCTTTTCATTATATCATCCCTTTTTACTAATTCCTTTTCTGTACTTACTATCTCCCTTTCCAACTACTCTGTTTCCCAATTGTAATCCTTTTTCATCTTAGTCACATAACTTATTATCTGCCCTCTAATGAAGGCTTTCATTGCGTCCCATAATATAAATTTATCTTTCACTGATCCTGTTTATTTCAAAATATGTTTTAATTGGCGATCAATAAACTCCCTTTTAAGTAGCATGGAGTTTAACCTCCATCTATATGTTCTTGGTGGGATGTCTTCCAGTTCTATTGCTAATAATAGGGGTGAATGATCTGATAGTATTCTAGCTTTATACTCAGTTTTCCTAAATCTCCCTTGGATATGGGCTGACAATAAAAACATATCAATCCTTGAGTAAGCTTTGTGCCTACTCAAATAATATGAATATTCCTTCTCTCTTGGGTGCTGCCTCCTCCATATATCCATAAGTTTCATTTCCTGCATTGATTTAACCATAAATTTGGCTACTTTATTCTTATTTCTTGTCTTTTGTCCAGTTTTATCCAACATTGGGTTCAATTTAAGGTTAAAATCTCCTCCTATCAATATATTTCCTTGTGTGTCTGCAATCTTCAAAAAAATATCCTGCACAAACTTTTGATCCTCCTCGTTAGGCACATATATATTGTGCAAATTCCATAATTCTGAGTATATCTGACATGTTCTCATTATATACCTCCCTGCAGATCTAATATTTCCTCTGCTATTTTAATTGGTACATTTTTGTTAAATAGTATGGCTACACCTCTTGCTTTTGAATTATTAGATGCTGCTCCTACGTGTCCTACCCAGTCTTTCTTTAATTTGTTATGTTCTGCTTCAGTTAGATGTGTTTCCTGCACAAATGCTATATCTATTTTTTTCCTTCTTCAATAAATTTAGTAGCCTCTTCCTTTTGATTTGGTTATGTATTCCAATAATGTTTATAGTCATATAGTTCAACATGGCCATCTTAAATCTTGTTTATATTTCCTTTCCACCTCTTCACCACCTCCATCCCCCTTTTTCCCACTTTGGTCTTTGATGATTGCTGAGCCAGGCCATGAGGGCTGGTTTGAGGTTCCTGTGGAACCTTTCCACAAATCATTGGCCTTAGGGTGGTATGCTGTTGGATGGTGGAGTTATTTTCCCAGGGTGTTGGTTAAGGCTGCCCAAGGCCTGACATGAACTAAGCCCTTCTGTCTGAGGTCAGATGCTGTGCAACCCCAAACTGTGCTACCCAGGTGTTCAGTAGCACTCTGGCATATGCTTCCATGGAAATTTCTGCCAGACCAATTAATGTCATCGGTAAATCCTTCCATCGGTTTAAGTCAGACTTAATCTTATTTAACAAAGGTAAATAATTTAAACCATACAAATTTTAAAACTCTTTATCAATAATTACACCTAAATACTTAATCTTCTCTGACCATTTAAATTTAGTAATTTGCATACAATCTGAATAATCCTCATCAGATAAAGTTAATATCTCATTTTTATCCCAATTTACCTTATACCCTGACATTGATGCATAAAATTTTAACAACTTTTGTAATGGTTATAATGAATTCTTAGATTTAGATAAATATATCAACACATCATCTGCAAAGAAATTAATTTTATACTCTCGTTACCCAATTGTAATACCTTGAATATTTGTATTTTGTTTAATTGCCTGGGCTAAAGGTTCTATAACTAATGAAAATAAGGCTGGTGGCAATGGACAGCCCTCTCTAGTTGATCTGTACAAACTAAATACTTGAGAAATCTGACCATTTATCACCACCTGCACAGAAGGATTCGTATATAATGCCTTAACCCAGCCAATAAAAGATGGTCCAAATTTAAATCTCTTCAACACTTTAAATAAAAATTTCCACAAGACCTCATCAAAAGCTTTCTCAGCATCTAATGCTAATATCATTGATTGATTAAGTTGCTGTCTTGATGCATTAATTATTGTAAGTAATATCATCAGCTGAATATCTATTTTTAATAAAGCCTGCCTAATCCACATGCGCCAATTTTGGTAAAAAATTAGACAATCTATTTGCTAAAACTTTTGCTACAAACTTATAATCTACATCCAATAAAGATATAAACCTATTAGAAGCAACCTTCAATGGGTTTCTTTGGTATAACTGTTATCAATGCTTTTGAAAATGATTCAGGAAACAACCTGGTATCTGTAACCTGCTTCAATACATCCATATACACCGGAAACAACAAATCATGAAATTGTTTATAAAATTCTACCGTAAATCCATCCTCACCAGGTGATTTACCAATCGGCATAGATTATAATGCCTTTTTGAGTTCAAAATCCGTAAATGAAGCATCTAACAATTTTACATCCTCCTCCTCCAAAGAAGATAAATTCAAATTAGACAAAAAAGTATCAATCTGTTCAATATCTATATTCCCTTTAGATACATACACATCTTGGGAAAAGGCACAAAATTCTTCATTAATCTCCTGTGTTTTATAAGTGACACCTGAGTCATTGCATTAATTGTTCTATAGTTTGTTTAGTTTTCAACTCCCATGCCAAAACTTTATGTGCTCTTTCCCCTAATTCATAATAACGCTGTTTTGATCTCAAAAGCAATCTCTCATAATTATAAGTTTGCTTCGTATTATAACAAAGTTTCAAGTTAGATAACTGTATCTTATTGTCTTCCATTGCATTTTCCTGAAAATTTTTCTCTAAATCTGCAATCTCCTTCTCTAACTCCAAAAGTTCCACTGTGTATTGCTTTTTCACTTTAGGCATATCACTAATAATTTGACCTCGCAAATATGCTTTCAAAGCATCCCACAGTGTAAATTTACTTTGTAATGATCCCTCATTCATCTCTAGAAAAAGTTTAATCTGATCTCTCAAAAACAAAACAAATTCAAGTTGTCTAATTAACATCTCATTAAACCTCCAATGATATGTTCTTTCATCTTTCTCAGCAATCTCACAAGAAATCAACAACAGTGATCTGACAATATTCTACTCTTATATTCTGCATATTCAACCCTTCCCTGCAAATGAGCTGAAACCAGAAAAAAAGATCAATTCTAGAAAATGAATCATGATGAGCAGAATAAAATGAATAATCCTTCTCTGTCAGATGAAAACGCCGCCATATTTCAACCAAATTTAATTAGTTTTCTTAACAATTTTTGGAGATTTATCCAACAGTGGATCCAAACAGCAATTAAATCCCCTCCTACCATTATGTTCTCATTTGATTGATTCAAATTTAAGAAAGCATCAGTTACAAATTGTACATCATCTTCATTCAGTGGATACAAATTCAGTGAAGTCCAAGTTTCTGAAAACAATTTACAATTCACCCTCAAAATTCTTCCAGCATTTTCATAGTCAGATTCCAAAATAAAAGGTACCATTTTATGTACCAAAATCACCACTCCCCTGGCCTTAGAATTCCAAAGGATGTCCAACCCAGTCTCTCTTCAATTTCAAATGTTCTTTTTCTGTCAAATGCGTCTCTTGTAGAAAGGCAATATCCACCTTCATCTTCTTAATATAATCCAAGACCCACTTTCTCTTTATCGGATTATTCATCCCTTTAACATTCAATGTCGCAAAATTCAATTTACTCATTTAATCTTCATAAATATTTTTTAACACAACCAACCCACAAACACACTGAAGCTCCAGTGAAAGAAAAATAAAATCCTGCCATTTAACTTAAGTCTAAATAAAATATAAATAAATCGTAAAGAAGAAAAACAAAAAAGAAAAAAAGGAAAGAAAATTAAAAAAATCCCCTCCTTCCCCCTCTTTAAACCCCTCTAAAGAAAAACAAACCCACAAAAGTGGTACCCCCCTCTATTGACCAGGTGTGGTCTAAACCACTACTGGCAAATGACTTCAGAAGCTGTAGTGCCATCCACCTCTCCCAAGCTGATATTCGTACATCTCAATATTTCACCTAAAAAACAGTATTGATTCAATCCACTACCTCCACAACACCAACAGATTGATCCTGAACACCAGCTGCAATGACAGATGAATCCTCTTCTTTCCGGGTCGAATGTTGGTCTTGAACATATTCCCTGCTATTCCCATTCCCATTCCCATTATGCTTCGGAGAACCATTTGATTTTGATGGTTTCTCCAACTCAGAACTATGAGAATTATTTGGCAAAGAATTAGCAAAAGACGAAGCTTCAGCATCATCATCAAAAAACTGAGCCTGAAAATCTCCATAGAACACCTTCAACACAGCAGGGTACCTAAAAGCAAACCGATATCCCTTCTTCCATAACACAGCCTTGGCTGGATTAAACTCCTTTCGACGTCTTATCACATCTTGACTTAAATCTGCATAAAAAAAGACCCTACGTCCTTGAATCATCATAGGGGCCTTGATTCTGCCGACCTTTCTGATCTGCTAATCATAGAATTAACTCATGATCTTGATATCTTAAACAACGAATAAGAACTGCCCGTCGAGATTGATCAGGGAAAGGTTTTCTTCGTAACACCTTATGTGCTCTATCCAGTTCCAATTCTTTTGGAAAAGCATCCTTTCCCAACACCTCAGGAATCCATTTCTGACAAAAATTCACCAGATCCGTTCCTTCAAAATCTTCTGGCAAACCCACTATTTTAACATTATTACGTCTACTTTGATTTTCCAACGAATCTATCTTCTGCAAAAATTCACGCTTCTGAACATTCCAATCTGTTAAACAATGTTCCAAATAATCTATTCATTTAGTATATCAATCTAGAATCCATACAATCACAAAATGCTCGCTTAATATCCTTAAATTCCCATGGACCACATCCACTTCTCTTAAACATTTAATCACATCTTGCTTAATCGATGCCACTTCACCTCTTAATTCAGTAAATTGAAGCTTGCATTCTTGAAAACCTTGAGTAACTTGAACAGCCATATTATCCATATGTTGTATAAACTCTTCTGAAACAGACAATATAGTATCTTCTTCCACCTGTACTGTTTTAAAAGTTTGCAAAGTTGGATATTTGGTTCCAGGAGTTTTTACAAGTTTTTGAAAAACTTGAGGCCTACCTTTAGTAAGTTTGGCTGCTTTCAATATCAATTCCAGTTCTTCTTCAGAGTGTTCTTCTGTCACATCTTCTTCCCCTTCTTCAGTTTGTGAAGCAGATGCTGCTGCCCGGTCCTCCCGACTCCAGGTCAGCATTCCCTCCCACACAGGCCCGACATGTTTGGGCTGGCAGGAGAGAGTTGGCCCTGTCGTCAGGGCCAGTTCAGACATCGCGCACATGCGCGAATCCTTGCGCATGCCCAGTACTGACTGGACCCCGCGACGGAGGCCGAACATTTCCTCCATCAGGCTCAGCACGTCGGCAGCTCGTCCAGTTGTCGGGCCCCCACTCTTTCCTGATGGCAGCAACAAGAACAGAGCATGTGGCGTGGATCCTTGATGATCCTGCTAATCTCTGACAGCAGAGTTTCCTGTCGATTTTCTCAATGGTGGGGAGGGTTTTGCATGTGACTTGTGGGACTGTGTCCACCCTTTTACAGGGACTTTCATCCAGAGGTACTGGTGCTCCCATACAAGTCTGTGTTGCAGCTGGTCCAGCACACTTTCTACGTGTTCTATCTATTATGTTTCCTTATCTTGTTAAGTAGCCTCGTGTGTTGCACTGTGTTAAACACCTTATGAAAATCTAAATATATTACATCCACTGCACCTCCTTTATCTAGCTTGCTTGTCACTTAAAAGAAATCCAATAGGTTTGTCTCGCAAGATTATTCCTTATGGAAACTATGCTGGCCTTGGCATATCATGTCATGTGCCTCCAAGTACTCTGTAACCTAATATTTGAATATTGGCTCCAACATCTGCCCAACCACTGGCATCAGGCTAACCAGTTTATAATTTAATTTCTGCTACCTCCCTGCTTCCTTGAATAGTGGAGTGACATGTGCAATTTTTCTGTCCTCCTGAACCATACTAGGATCTATTGAGTCCTGAAAGATCATTAACAATGGCTCCACAATCTAAACAGCTACTTCTTTCAGAACCCAAAGTTGCAATCCATCTCGTCAGAGTGACTTTTCCACCCTTTGATAATCATTCAGCTTTCTGAACTACACTCACTTCCCTCCCTTGATAACCTTCAACATCTGGTATACGGATAATGACCCATTTAGTTCCTTTGCGATCTCCCATTATTATTTTCCCAGCATCTTTTTCTAATGTTCCTCTATCTACTCTTACCCCTCTTTTAATATACTTGAAGAAGCTTTTTGTATCCTCTTTGATATAATTTTCTAGCCTACTTTCATATTTCATCTTTTCCCTTCTCATGAGTTTTTAGATACCTTCTGCAAATTTTTTTTAAAACTTCCCAATCCTTTGCCTTCCTACTAATTCTTGTTTTCTTCTAGACCTTCTCTTTTGCTTTTACATTGGCTTTGAATATTTTTAAAAATGTAGACACACAGCACGGTTTCAAGTTATTCCAGCACACAATGCCATGCGACACAATTTACACCCAATTAACCAACACCCCCTGTACATTTGGAATAGTGGGAGGAAAGCGGAGCCCCCAGGGAAAACCCACACAGACATGGGGAGAATGTGCAAACTCCTTACAGACAGTGTAGGAATTGAACCCCGGTCCAGATCACTGGCGCTGTAAGGATGTTGTGCTAACGGCTATGCCGACTGTGCTATCCTTGACTTCTCTTGACAGCTACAGGTGTGACATTTTTCCATTTGTATTTTCCTCAGTTCTTGCAGAAACTCCATCCATTGGTGTTCTACCATCTTCCCTCCTAGTGCCACCTTCCAATTTACTTTGGCCAGTTCCTCTCCACTGAAATATTCATATATCAGACTTTAGTTATTCCTTATTAAATCTCATATTCAATCATATTGTGATCACTGCCCCTAATTGTTCCTTCAAGCTCTCTAATCACCTCTGGTGCATGGCAAAACACCCAATCCAGTAAAGCTGATGCCCAAGTGAACTCATCAACAAGGTTTCTACAAATTCTCTCTCTTGAAATCCAGTCCCAACATGCTTTTCCCAATCTACTCGCATGTTAAAATCTGTTCACTTTTCTAATTTGTTGTCATTATCCCAGCTACTGTTTGGAGGTCTGTCTATAACTGCCAACAGTGTCTTTTTTCCCTTGCCATTTCTTAACTCAACCCATAATGATTGTGCATCTCCTGAACTTAAGTCACCTTTTTCTAATGATTTAATGTTGTTCCTTACCAATAGCGCCACACCACCCCATCTGCTTACCTGTCTATCCTTTTATTTCATTGTTTATTCTTGGACACAAGGGCATATCTAAGATATAGCAGACATGGCACATGCCCAGGGCACCACTTGAAGGCAGGCTGCCACTTGAAGGCAACCCCCCCAACCCCCAGCACTGCCACCTCCACCCCGAACATACAAGGACCTCTTTCTTCTACGCTCAGTAAACCTATCTTCCTTCCTTGTCTAAGTATTCAGCTTCAATTATACAACGGCAAATACAACATGGCGGACACCAAGGCCTCCTCTCAGAGACCTCCTTGTCACCATTTATTTTGATGCTTTGGCCACCCCTGCCATAGGCGCTATTTTGCGTAGATACACCTCTGCTTGGACATGAAACTCTCAATGAGATCCATCCTTCAGCCACAACTCTGTGAAGGCCACAACATATCTGTCAATGTATTGTAAGATAATTCATTTTATTTGTTATGCTGCATGCATTTAATACAAAACATTTAACCCTTTATTTGTTACATTTGACTCTATATCTCTGTTGCATTGCAATTCATCCCACTGATGGCAATTTTGCATTATATGCCTGTCCTTTTGCACAAACACCCAATCAGCTGCCTCGACTTGTGCATCAATGGCCTCTTCCTCTGCCTCTTCACTTTGGTTCCCACCTCCCTGAGAATCTAGTTTAAACCCCCCCCCTCCCAAACCTCCCTTCCTCAATATTGCTTCCCCTTGAGATCAGGTGCAACCCATCCCCAGAAAAATTTCTGAACTGATCCAAGAATGTGATACCCTGCCCCCTGCATAGGAACATAGGAACATAGGAAGTAGGAACAGGAATAGGCCAAAAATGGCCCATCAAGCCTGCTCTGCCACTCAATACGATCGTGGCTGATCTAATTTATGACCTAACTCCACCTACCTGCCTTCTCCCCATATCCCCTAATTCCTCTATCATGTAAAAATTTATCTATCTGAATTTTAAATATTAAACATATTTAAGGAATATTGAGGGAGCCTCAACCACTTCCCTGGTTAGAGAATTCCAAACATTCATTACTCTCTGGGAAAAACTATTTTTCCTCATCTCTGTCCTAAATCTACTCCCCCGAATCTTGAGACTGTGTCCTCTCATTTTAGTTTCCACGGCCAGCTCAAAAAACCTTCCTACATCTATCCTATTCATACCCTTCATAATCCTATATGTTTCTATAGGAAACATCATCTCCTCAGTCACACACTTTTCTACACTATCTTCCTGTTTTGACCTTCCCTAGCTCGTAGCACCAGGAGTAATCTAGAGATTACCACCTTGGAGTTCCAGGTCTTCAGCCTCTTTCCTAACCCTCTAAACATAATTTGCAGACACTCTACCTAACCATGCCTCTGGATGCTCCCCCTCCCATTTTGCTGAATGTTCTTGAAAAGTATTTATATTTGTAAAATAAATATAATATATATTCATATTCTAAAAGTACAAATTTAGTCCTTTCTTGTTAGCTTGGATGTTCTCAGATGAATTCAGTCAAACCAGAATAAAAATCGTGTTATCTGTTCTCTTAAATCAAGTGAAGTGAAGTTTATTATTATTGATTGCATAACCTGATGCTCAGTGTAAAACACGCAGGCACACAACCAGACATAACACACATACAGACCAACAATGCATATGCAGGAAAAGTATTTTATTAATAATTTTTTTTAAAATATAGTGTTTTGTTCAAATGAGAGTCTCAGATGGTTAGTGTGAGCAGTTCCTTTGGTCGTTCAGCCTTTTCACTGACCGAGGGAAGAAGTTGTCTCTCAGCCTGGTTCTGTGGATTGACCTCCGATCCATTTCTCTGCAACAACCGTATACACTCTGATGCAGCTGGCCAGGATGCTCTCGATAGAGCTCCTATGGAAGGTTGACAGAATGGTAACTGAGTTTCTGCATTTGTTTGCAGTTATTTAAAATGTATCACATTGCAACCTGATTTATTCTCCAAATTAGCTCTGCTCCGATACTGAATACATCACAATGACACTTTTCTGTGAGTTGTGATCAGATGTAGACCTGTAGTAATAGTCTTAAGCTGTTTTTTTTTAGATGCAAGGAATTAACTTGCTGAAAATGAGGGGGCTACAGGGAATCTGAAATTTCCAATGAGAGATACAGTGAAGAAGTAAAAGCAAAAGTCAAAGGGAAGTTAACACTCAAAAAAAGAGAGAAAGTCAAAACATTTTAAATTAAAGGCAGATTATTTTGTTGAACAGATGGAGTGTAAAAATTGAGGCAACAAAGAGTATTTAGAATTGAAAGCAAAGATGCTGCTGTTGGATTGGATGTTTACAATATATCACCCCTCCCCTCACTTCAGACTGCAGGGCAGAAATGAGGGGGGCAGGTGACTTAATCCTGCTCCTATTTTTCTGTGTTCATCAATTGAAATAAAGGTTTGGAATAAATCTTTCAGAGAAATTAGACAATTCTCATAACAGAAAATACATTTTGTTCAGATGATTGCTTTAGGTATTTTTAATCCTCTAGCTTTAAATAACACAGTTATTTGATTTTATCCATCTGCTGTAGTAATGATTGTGTATGATTTAATTTTATTTATTGCATGAAAACTTGATAATTTATTGGATACAAAATGAAAGGCCCAGGCCTGAAATGTTGGCTACCCTTTACTTCTGATGGATGCTGAGTTTCTCTAGCTCATTTGTTTATTGCACTTGACCACAGCATCTGCAGATTTTCTTCTTTAATGTATCCAGATTAACATTTGTGCGAGACCAGTGGTAAATAATTCCTTCAATCTACTTTCAATTTTGCATTGTATCCTATTTCCTTTTGTGCATTGTATTTTCAAGTATACAGCTAGCAAAATAAAAAAACAAATTAGTACTTGCATATTCTACCCCCACAATGAATGCTAATTTAGGAGAGAAACTTAAGAAAAGGAATAAGAAAGAAAACTGTTGTGATAAAGATTTGAAAATGATTGGTGGTAAAACACAGGATACGTTGTCACCCTGGTTAAGTGAAAAAACACACAAATGCTGGAGAAACTAAGTTTAAGATATTTCAGGCTTGAGCCCTTTACCAAGGTGTGGGGGAACATGAGATGTCTGAACAAAAGTGGGGAGGAGAGGTGGTGAGGGTGGGAGATGATATGTGGAGGGGAGGGGGAGAGAAACACCATGTGGGGGGGGGGTAGTAGTCTAGGCTAGGTGGAGAGAGAAAGGAAGTAGGAACTGGAATAACTAGTTGGTGGGGGAGGGGGAACAAGCAAACTGATTAGTGTTCATGCCTTGGGGTTGGAGAGTGCCCAGATGAAAAATGAGGTGTTGTTACTCCAACCTGCGGGTGGTCAGGGTAGGGGTATGTGAAAGGCCACGGACAGACGTGAACTTGAGAGTGTGACTCAGAATTGAAATGGTTGGCTACGGGGAGGTCGCTTTTGTTGCGGACGGAGAGGAAGTACTGAGCGAAGTGAAAATGATTGATGCCATTGTTAGTTAGTTTCCTTTCTTTTATGATTCCTTGAATGCTGCTTGTCTGCTTTCAAACTGCTGTTAATCAATTTCATTGGACCTATGTTCCTATGTGGTAATGATTCCACAGAAATATAAAGTGGCTTATTGTCACTACGGTCAAAGTATCTAAACAAAGCAAAGAGGTACTGATGCATTGCCATTTGAACTTCCCAATTACTAGCCATATATTGGCTAATTTTAAAATTACTAGTTTGTTAATTTTTCACCTCCAAGATCATGTGATGCTTAGATAAGCAATTAAATTGTGTTGATCCAGTTTTAAAGCATTCTGAGTTTCAATAAGTACTTAAAATTTTCTTGATAACAGGTTCATTGGATTTTCCTTGGCTGCAAGATACATCATATTCCTTCCGCCTTAACCATCTTAGTTTGTTCTCATGAATAGTACGCACAGCTCCTATTTTCCACCATTCATTACTTGAGGAAATTGGGAAGTTAAGTACAGCACACAAACGTACTAGAGAAGCTTGACAGGTCAGGCAGCAACCATAGTAAGTGAAAGGTAGTAATCATTTCAGGCCTAAGGCCTTCATCATTTTTGTGTACTGCACTTGACCCCAGCATCTACAGATTGTCTTATTTACCTGATAAGTTAAGTTGACTATTTTAAGATCATTGGACATTCCAGGTGTTTTTTTTCCTCAGGTATACAAAAGTATAGGACTCATAATCATATCTGTGTTGAGTTATGAGCCTGAAGAAATTAATGTCTTTCAGTCAACAGAATAATGTCTCTTATTTATTGGACATCTATGATACCAACTTTCTTTTATGTGCAGATTTTTTGGAAAATAAATTTGCTTCTCAAATCTGATTTGCACATATGATATAGAATTATATATAATTCTATACATAGTTCAACTTCAAAAGAATGTTTTAAATGTGTCACAATCTAAAGGATGAATGAAGATACCAGAAGTAGACTGAGTACAAAGATTAATGTCCATATATGAAGTGGGATTGGACTGATGTGTCATCACAATGCGTTGGAATGTGTGGGAATTACAATGCAACCATTTCTTCCAAACTCCCAGGCTAGAAGATTCCAAATACTTATAACATTGGTTGAGTAAACAAAATGAGTCTATGTCCCAGTTCTAAATGACCCCTAATTTTAAGACTGTGAGCCTCAGTTCTAGACTCACTGCCCAGGGAAAAACTTTCTACTATCCAGATTGCCAAGTATATTGTTATATTTCAATGAAATCACTTGTCATCCATCCAAATAATTGGGACTCTAGACCTTGTCAACTCTTCTTATGAAACAATCTCTTCTTTCCAAGAAATTCTCAGTTCACTTTCATTAGACTCATTTGAGATCTATTTGTTACTCCGATGGAAGTCTGAACCTATGTTCAGTATGCTAGATCCTGCAGAAGTACAGTATGATAACTCAAGTTATGCTCTCCAATTCTTTTCAATTAAAATATATTACATTTGCTTTTGTAATTTCTTGCTGTTCTTACATCGTAACATCTTTTGACTTATGCCTATCCCGTGACCAACAACATCTCCCAGTCTCTCACATTAAAGAAGCCCTTTTTCAAATATTTTATTGATATTTAAAGTATGTACAATTATACAATGTGCAACAAATCTAGAAAAAAATAAAAAAATATGATCATTATTAAGGAATCCAGAGCATATTCTTCATAATAAAATTAAACAGAAAAACAAAAAAAAAACAGAAGTTTTAAAATATTAAAACCTACTCTAAGCAAGGTTGAAAATTGAATCAAGCAACACCTGAGAGGGTCAACACAATGCCAAAATTACAGAACAACTCTAAATTTTAAGATTATGATAGTAGTCCATAAATGAGCCCCATGTCTTTTGGAATTTGATATTTAAATCCTTGATAGCATTTTTTTTTTCAAAATTTAAGCAAGACATAATATCATTATCCCCTGTGCATGTGTAGATGGGGTATTATCTTTCCATTTTATCAAAATTTCACACCTGGCTATTAACAAAGTAAAAGATAAAATTTGGCTTTGAATACAAGTCAGTAATACATCATCCTCTTGAGATATTCCAAAAAGAGCAATTAAAGGGCAAGGTTCCAATTTTAAATTTAAAATCACAATAGTGGTTGAAAAACATCCTTCCAAAATTTTTCCAAGCTCGGACAGGTCCAGAACATATGAATCAAAGGGCATCGCCTGGTTTACATTTGTCTCTTAAAGGATTCATATCTGAATAAAAAGGGGAGAGTTTAACTTTAGGCATATGTGTTCTGTGGATCACTTTAAATTGAAGAAAGCCATGCCGTTCACAAATTAATTTAAAATTGTCAAATTAATAAAATTAAAAATAGAATCCCCAACCTCATTGGAGAGCAAAAGGCTCAAATCCTGCCCACAGGTAATCTTGATTTTAAATAATGAGGCTTGTCTGAAATTAACCACTTTTTCCATAGATAAGAGATATTAAGCCTTTATGAGGAGGTTGTAGTTAAAAAAAGGCACCAAGAACATTCACATCGGGGATTACAGGAAAATCTTAAATCTGAGATCAAACAAAATGTCTGATTTGTAAATATCTAAAAATATGAATGGGGGGGTTGAATTCTGCTACCAATTGTCCAAAAGATGCAAATTTGTTGTCAATAAAAAGGTCTTTAAAAAATTTAATACCCAATCTGTGCCAGTCATTGAAGGCGGAGTCTTTTGTAAAAAGTGATTGGATATAATAGAACTGGCAAAAGAAAATCTCTGAAATCCAAAAAAAACCTTCTAAATTGTGCCCATATTCACAAACAATGTTTAATTATTGGATTATTGGTTAATTTCTATAGCAAAGAGGTTAAAGTGGAACCTAGAATTGCCAACATTGAAGTATTCTTAGCAAAATATAGTTCAATTTCTGCCTATGTTGGGTAAATAGGGTTTACTTTCACAAAGCCTTGATCATTTTGCCTGATAAGCTTTAAGTGGAAAGGAATGTAATAGATTTCCTGTATGGACGTATGTCAGTCTCCTTTCACTTCTTACCTACTCTTTGGCACAACTTGTCTTCTTGATTAATGGGAAGAATGAGCGCCTGTCAATAATTTTTTTTTTCCATATAACCATATAACAATTACAGCATGGAAACAGGCCATTTTGGCCCTTCTAGTGTGCACTGATCCAAGTACACTCCTCTAATCCTACTTACCAGCACTCTGCCCATATCCCTCCATCCCTCTCCCATCCATAGACTTATCCAACTCTTTCTTAAATGACAAAATTGACCCTGCCTCTACCACCTTTCCCGGAAACCCATTCCACACAGTAACCACTCTCTGAGTAAAGAAGTTCCCCCTCATGTTACTCCTAAACCTTTGCCTATCAACTCTCAGCCTATGACCTCTTGTATCCATCTCTTCTAATCTCAATGGGAAAAGCCTTTCCACATCAACTCTATCTATCCCTCTCATTATCTTAAACACCTCTATCAAATCCCCTCTCAGCCTTCTATGTTCCAAGGAATAAATACCTAATTTGCTCAATCTTTCCTTGTATTCCAGATGCTGAAACCCAGGCAACATTTTTGTAAATCTTCTCTGTACTCTCTCTATCTTGTTAATATCCTTCCTATAAATTGGTGACCAGAATTGCACACAGTACTCTAAATATGGCCTCACTAATGCCTTGCGCAGTTTCATCATTACTTCCCAACTCCTATATTCTATGCACTGATTTATATAGGCAAGCATACTAAAGGCCTTCTTCATCACCCTATCCACATGTGCTCCTACCTTCAGGGAACAATGCACCGTTATTCCTAGATCTTTCTGCTCCACCTCATTCTTCAATGCCCTCCGATTTACCACATATGCCTTGCTTTGATTATTCTTTCCAAGATGAAGCACCTCACACTCATCAGCATTAAACTCCATCTGCCATCTTTCTGCCTATTCCTTTAAGCAGTTTAAATCCCTCTGCAATCTTTGAAAACCCTCTTCATCATCCACAATTCCCCACATTTTAGTATCATCTGTATATTTACTAATCCAATTTACTGCCCCATCCTTCAGATCATTAATATATATGACAAACAGCAGTGGTCCCAATACCAATCCCTGAGGTACACCGCTTGTCACCGGCCTCCATCCTGACAAACAATTATCTACTATTACTCTCTGGCACCTTTCTTCTAGCTACTGTTAAATCCATTTGACTATCTCTAAGGACTTAGCCTTCTTAACTAACCTCCCATGTGGAACCTTATCAAAGGCCTTACTGAAGTCCATATAAACAACATCCATTGTTCTACCCTCATCAACATTTCCAGTCGCCTCTTCAAAAAATTCAGTGGAATTGGTCAAACATGACCTTCCATGCACAAATCTGTGTTGAGTGTCCCTGATCAGATCCTGTCCCTCCATATCCTTATATATTCTATCTCTAAGCATGCTTTCCATCAATTTACCTACCACAGACATCAAACTTACAGGCCGATAATTGCTAGGCTTGCTCCTGAACCCTTTTTAAACAAAGGAACCACATGCACAATCCTCCAGCACTATACCCGTCTCTAATGACATTTGAAAAATCACTGCCAGAGCCTCCGTTATTTTCTCATTAACATCTCTCAAGGTCCTGAGGAAAATCCTGTCAGGACCTGGAGACTTATCCAACTTTATATATTTAAAAACCTCCAGTACAACCTCTTTCTTAATCACTATAGTCTCCATATTTACCCTTTTTGCTTCCTTTACCCTGCAAAGTTCAATATCTTTCTCCTCAGTAAATACTGAGGAAAATAAATTGTTTAAGACCTCCCCCATCTCTTTTGGCTTGACACACATTTGTCCTTTTTGATTCTCTATTGGACCAATTTTATCTCTCACTTTCCTTTTGCTATTTACATGTTTGTAGAAACCCTTGGGATTTATTTTAACACTGCTTGCTATAGCCACCTCATACTTTCTTTTAACTTTTCTAATTTCTTTCTTAAGATTCTTTTTACATTCAGTATCGTACCCAAATATCTCCTTTTTTCCCTGTTTCTTATATTTATTGTAGTACTCCCTCTTTTTTTAGAACCAAGTTTCCAATATCCCTTGAGAACCATGGCTCTCTCAAACTTTTGACCTTACCTTAAAACGATGGATACAGGTGCCTAGTTAGTTCAGTTTCAGAAACTATTGCGAAACAGCAAGAGTCAGTAACACAGGTACATAATTCACTGAAAAGACTGATGAAAAGAGAGTGATGAAGAAAGCATTTGGCATTCTTGCCTTCATTGGCCAGGGCAATGAATTGGGATGATTTGTTACAGCTGCATAAGATGTATGTAAGGCCATTGAAATACTGCTTGCAATTCTAGTCACTTTGCTTTCAAGTTCTAGTTGAAGGTGACCTCAAAGGAGGCCACTTGATACCTCAGAAGGGACTCTCTCTGATGCTTTCCTTTCTTGTTTTAATAATGGAGCTAGATTAATTAGTGATTCCTTGTCTTTGCAAGGCAAAGAAATGAAAGAATTTGTGTATTTTGTGTTCATGACAATAAATTGATTCTTGGATCTTGGACTAATGTAATTAATCAGGAACGGGGGCAAAAAGGTCGTAAACGCACATTGCAATGCTGGAGGAACTCAGTCAGTCTTGCAGCATCCATAGGAGATAGATATATTGCCGGCATTTTGGGCTTGAGCCCTTCCTCAAAGAATTAGCAGAGAGTAAGCAAAGAAGAGGATATCTTAGAATAGGCAGTGCTGACTAGGGGAGGAGTCCAGACCAACAAATGGTGTTGATAATGAAAGGATATGATTATGGAAGAGGTGAGAATTTTTTTTCTCTGTGCAAGAGGGAAAACAAAGGAGACATAGCTGGATAAAGGTGACACAGGAAGAAGTGTGGGACGGTGGGGATGGGGGGGAGGGGGCAGGGTTTAATGAAAGCCAGGGAAGCCAGTATATAATGCCATCCAGTTGGAGTGCCTAAACGGAAGATTGTGTTGTTCCTCTAATTTGCAGGTGATTTCAGTTTGGCAGTGCATGAGACCACCACAAATTGAAGGAGCAACCCCTCATTTTCAATCTGGGCACCTTCCAACCAGATAGCATTAATATCAACTTCTTTAGCTTTTGTTAACCCTCCCCCCTCCCCACTTCTTCCCCCATCACCATCCCCCAGCTTTCATGTCAGTGAGGGAATAGGATGGGAATTGAAATGGGTGGACACGCTATTGCGGCAGACAGAATTGAGGTGATCAACAAAGTGATCTCCGAAGTCTGCGCCCAGTCTCTCCAATGTAGAGGAGACCACAATGGGAGCACCAGATGCACCAGTTTACTGGAACTGGAGGGCTTCAGGGTGAGGGTAACATTATGCAGATATACAAAATCATGAGGGACATAGTGGTCAGAATTTTCCCAGGTCCAAGGAATCTAAAATGAGAAGCCATCAGTTTAATTTGTTTAGTTTATTAAAATACAACTGGATGAAAGATTCTTTGGTCCTTGGTGTAAAAACCTGCAAGCACATATATAGATATAGCACACATTTTTGCAAGAGATTCATATGCATTGCATATATTAAAAAAAAATAAATAAGGATTGTTAAATAATAGCAGATTCTCAGAGGGATTGTATAAGCAGTTTATTAGTCTCGTTGCCTGTGGGAAGAAGTTGTTTCTCAGCCTTGTGGTCCTAGTTCTGATTCTTCTATATATCTTTCCTGATGGGAGTAGCCTGAAGATGCTATGTGCAGGGTGATAGGGGTCCTTAACAATTTTGCAAGCCCTCATCAGACAATGATCCTGGTGGATTACATCAATAGGGGGAAAGAGACCCCAGTGATCCTCGTCCACTCTTATGGTCCTATAGATTGACCTCCATTCCAATGTTCCACAGCAACTGTAGCACACTGTGATGCAGCCAGCCCAGATGTTCTCGCTAGAGCTCCTGTATAAAGTTGACAGGATGGTGGCCAGTAGCCTTGCCCACCTCAGTCTTCGCAGGAAGTATAGTTGCTGTTGTGCCTTCCTGACAAGTGAGGAGATGTTGTGTGTCCAGGATAGGTTACTATTAAGGTGGGAGGGGACAGATTTAAAAGGGACTTGAAGTATCCCTTTCTCACACAAGAGATGCTGGAAATATGGAATGATCTACCAGGTGATGTGGTAGAGATGAGTGCCATTATGACATTGAATATACATTTAAACCAATCGAAGAATAAGAATGGTTTAGAGGGATAGAACCAACTTGGGTAGACAATATTGTTGGACTGAAGGATCTGTTTCCATGCTGTAAAACTCTAACTTTTGGGCTCTAAGTATCAACGTCATGTCCCCATTCAACCCCTCATCTCCAAGGTGAGTAACTCCAGTTCATTCTTTTACTCCATGTAATTGAAATCCTTATCTCTGAAATAATTCTAATAAATCTCTTCTTACTAAAGCCTTTAAATCTGTCCAGTTGCAATACTCTAGTTTTGACCAAACCTGGATTATTTCTAAAGTCCAACCTCCTGCTTATGTTTTAACGAGCTTTGTTATGGGCGATATGATTTTCAATTATTTATGCACATGCACCCTTAGATTTTCTTATTCTGACATCCCTTTTCATGTCTCTGGTTCATGTTGCTTGGCCTCATTCTTCCAGCTAAAATGTAACTCCACATTTTTCAGTGTTAAATCTCATTTTCCACATGTCTGTCCATTCCACCAAACTTGTCTCTATCTGCCTTTCATGAAAACAAAATATTGATGGAATAGCCTCTTTTCCATTGAGGCTGTGACCATCTAAGAATCAATTTACCATGAAATAAAGACACCTATACCATTGCATTAGCTTCAGCTGAGCAGAATGCCCATTGTGAGAAGGAAAATTATATTTCAAAATGAACATTGAAATAGCAGATGTCGCAGTTCAGTATTATGTGGTACAATAGGTGACATATCAATGTCCAGAGATGGACTGATTTGTGTATGTTGTATTGCAGTGTCTGCCTGTCCCGCATCGGACTTGTCAGCCACAAACGAGCCTGCAGCTGACGTGGACTTTTTACCCCCTCCATAAATCTTCGTCCGCGAAGCCAAGCCAAAGAAGAAAAAAAAATTGCAGTGGCAATCATTTCTAGGCCAACTAGAGAGATTGGCCTAGGACTTTCTGGGTGTGATTCACCTCGGTTAGTGAAATTTGTCTGGTATCAATCACACAACAAATCTTTTCTCCATCACCCACAGAAATTAAAACTTTGGAGAAATAAACTTATATCTAACTTTTGTTATTAATTCAATTGCATATAGCATACAAAAATCAATTTTGTGCATAATTTGCACAAATGCATCCAGCACAGATGAGTCTATTTCGAGGCATTGATGCGTTATCGATTATACTGCTGAATTGCATCATGTGCAGTTTCAATGTTGATTTGGAAATATCTATTTCGTTTTTCGCATTGCACAGCGTTGAAGAATAAAGCTTCAACGAGTCTGAGGAGTTGCATTGAATGACACATTTATTGAGAAATAACAGTGCATGTTTGGAGCCAGATGACGATTTTTGTGTTCAACCTTATTTCGATTTCACCGTTCAGTGAATAATTAGATTAGATGTGTTACAAATATTTTGTAAACTGGCTCTATTTATCTTCAGTACTTGGAAATCCTGATTCAAGCATAATCTTGATTTGAATGTAGCTGTACTGGAAATGCAGGTGCATTGTATCCTGCCAGACAGTCCTAATTAGACCAGGTACCATTTAGCATTGTTTGCAAAATTCTCTTACATTTTAGTCATATGCCATAAAGCTAGTGTACTTTTTTCACCCTATTATAAAAATGATTTTTTTTAAATCTCAATGAAACATGTTTTATTTTTAAATCTGTTGGAACAACTTCATGCTCTCTAAACACTGCATGTGGTTATTTTTCAACAAAAGCATACACCTGTGTGGTGTGCATAGCATTACAGATCCATAATTGTATGGCTTAGGAAAAGGCCAATGACACAGCATTCCAATGCCAACTATCATGCCAATCTATACTCATCCCATATGCCTACAATAATTCCATGTCCCTCTTTGCTCTCCTCATTCAATACCTGTCCAGGTTCCTCTTAACTACTGTTACTGCTCTTGCTTGCATTACCTCCACTAGCAGCCTATTCTAGATATCAATTGAACTTCCTCCTCATCTTAACCCTATGCCCTTGAGTTTTAGATATCCTGATCATGGGAAATATACACTGGCTATCTAGCTTCCCTCTGCACTCATAATCTTTCTGTGCCTTTTATGTCACCTCTCAACTTCTTTCACTTGCGGGAGAACTGAGTCTGTCCAGTTCAGGCAACAATCTTGTGAAACTTTTCTGCAGATTTCCTAGTTTAACATAACAATTACAGCACAGAAACAGGCCATTAGGCCCTTCTAGTCCACACCGAACCAAACACCCCTCTCTAGTCCCACCTCCCTGCACAATGCCCATAACCCTCCATCTTCTTCTCATCCATATACCTGTCCAACCTTTTCTTAAATAATACAATTGACTCCGCCGCCACTATTTCTCCCGGAAGTTCATTCCACACGGCTACCACTCTCTGAGTAAAGAAGTTCCCCCTCATGTTACCTCTAAACCTCTGCCCCTTAATTCTTAACTCATGTCCTCTTGTTTTAATCTTTCCTCCTCTTAACGGAAATAGTCTATCCACATCCACTCTGTCTATCCCTTTCATAATCTTAAATACTTCTATCAAATCCCCTCTCAACCTTCTACGCTCCAAAGAATAAAGACCTTCTTCATTATCCACTATTCCACCTATCTTAGTATCGTCTGCATATTTACTAATCCAATTCATCACCCCATCATCTAGATCATTAATGTATATAACGAACAACAATGGGCCCAATACAGATCCTTGAGGCACACCACTGGTCACCGGCCTCCAACCTGACAGACAATTATCCACTACCACTCTCTGGCCTCTCCCTTTCAGCCAATGTTCAATCCATTTGACTATCTCAAAATTTATACCTAAAGACTGCACCTTCCTAACTAACCTTCCATGTGGTACCTTATTGAAGGCCTTACTGAAGTCCATATAGACAACATCCACTGCGCTACCCTCATCCACATTCCTAGTCACCTCTTCAAAAAATTCAATCAGATTGGTCAAACATGACCTTCCTCCCACAAATCCATGTTGAGTGCTCCTGATCAGACCCTGTCTATCCAGATGTTTATAAGTACTATCTCTAAGAATTTTCTCCATTAATTTACCTACCACAGACGTCAAACTTACAGGCCGATAGTTGCCAGGCTTCCTCCTTGAACCCTTTTTAAATAACGGAACCACATGCGCAATGCGCCAATCCTCTAGCACTATCCCCATATCTAATGACATTTGGAAAATTATCGCCAGAGCCTCTGCTATTTCCTCCTTCACTTCTCTCAATGTCCTGGCGAAGATCCCGTCTGGTCCCGGAGACTTATCCACCTTTATATTCTTCAAAAACCCTAAAACTACATCTTTTGTAATCTCTATATTCCCCATATTTACCCAATTTGCTTTTTTTATCTCACATCTCCCAATATCCTTCTCCTTAGTGAATACCGAAGAAAAGAAACTGTTCAATATCTCCCCCATTTCTCTAGGCTCCACACACAGTTTTCCGCTCTGATTCTCTAAGGGACCAATTTTGTCTCTAGCTTTCCTTTTACCATTAACATATTTGTAGAACTCTTTTGGATTAGTTTTCACCCTGCTTGCCATAGTTTCCTTGTACCTTCTTTTAGCTTTCCTAATTCCTCTCTTAAGATTCCTCTTACATTCAATGTATCTTTCAAACGTCTCCTTAACTCCATGCTTCTTATATCTAATGTACGCCTCCCTTTTTCTTCGAACCAAGTTTCCAATATTCCTTGAAAACCACGGCTCTCTCAAACCTTTTGCCCCTCCTTTTAACCTAACAGGAACATAAAGCTTTTGCACTCTCAAAATCTGATCTTTAAAAGACTTCCATCTCTCTACTACATCCTGCCCATAAAACAAATTGTCCCAATGCACACCCTGCAAGTCCTTTCACATCTCCTCAAATCTAGCTTTTCCCCAATCAAAAACCTCAACCCTTGGCCCTGACTTCTCTCTTTCCATAATGACATTGAAGCTGATGGCATTATGATCACTGGACCCGAAGTGCTCGCCAACACTAACCTCCGTCACTTGACCCATCCCATTTGCCAACAGTTGACCTTCCTCCCACAAATCCATGTTGAGTGCTCCTGATCAGACCCTGTCTATCCAGATGTTTATAAGTACTATCTCTAAGAATTTTCTCCATTAATTTACCTACCACAGACGTCAAACTTACAGGCCGATAGTTGCCAGGCTTGGTTGGCACCTCTACATATTGTTGTAAAAAACTATCTTGCACACATTTCACAAACTCTAACCCATCCAGTCCTTTCACAGAATGTGTTTCCCAATCTATATGTGGAAAATTACAATCTCCCATAATTACAACCCTGTGCTTATCAGAAATATCTACTATCTCCCTATAGATTTGCTCCTCTAGGTCTTGGTCCCCTCCGGGTGGTCTATAATACACCCCTACAAGTGTAACTTCTCCTTTCCTACTCCTCAGTTCCACCCAAATAGCCTCCGTGGATGTGCCCTCTAATCTATCCTTCCTAGGCACCGCTGTAATATTTTCCCTGACAAGCAATGCAACCCCACCTCCTCTTGCCCCTCCGACTCTATCACACCTAAAACAACGAAACCCAGGGATATTCAGCTACCAATCACATCCCTCCTGCAACCATGTCTCACTAATCGCTACCACATCATACTTCCAAGTATCAATCCACACCTTCAGCTCATCCACCTTTTTTACAATACTCCTGGCATTAAAATATATGAATTTTAGAGATTTCCCAATTTTTAATCCCTGTTTTCCCTCATCTTTAATAACAACATTATTTACTTTTCCTGCCAATTGCCCTTCATCTTCTTCCAGAGTATTTCCCTTCTCTATCACCTGCCCATCCATATTCAAATACTTACTACAAACTTTCTTTGTTTGCATTCTAACCTTCTCCTTACTGCTCTGTACTATTTTGTTCCCTCCCCCCAACCATTCTAGTTTAAAGGATCCTGAGTAGCCCTAGCAAATACCTCTGCCAGAATCATATTCTTCCTGCAATGTGAAGAGCAGAACTGTGCACAGTATACTAAATACAGTCTAATCAATGTTTTATGTAACAGTGAAGAGATTTCAACTCTTACACTTAATGTCTTGGCTGATAATGCAAGCATATACTGGATTTCTCAGTGGCTCAGAAGAAGAGGTCCAAAGGGAATCTGTGAGTCTTAGACCAGGATTCCCTAATGGTTAGCATATAGGTTGAGTCGATAGTAAGGAAGGCAAATGCAATGTTTGCATTCATTTTGCAAGGACTATAAATAAAAGCAAAGATGCTATGCTGAGTCTTTTCAAGTCATTGTTAGTCAGACCACATTTGGAATATGGTGAGCAGTTTTTGGGCCCCATATCTAAGGAAGGATATGCTGCCGAGAGACAGAGTCCAGTGGAGGAATAATGATCCTTAGGATGAGAAGGTTAACTAATGAGGAACATTTGATATATCTGGGCTGGGCCTGTATTCATTGAAGTTTACAATCATGAGGGTGGATCTCATTGAAACCCATTGAATATAGTATTGAAAGGGCAGATAGAATGGCAGATAGATGATTCCAGCATGGGTGAGTCAAACACCAGAGGGCACAGTCTCAGAAAGATATCCCTTTAGAACAGAGATGAGGAGAAATGTGGTGAATCTGGAGGTCATTGTTGGGTGGATTTAAAGCAGAGGTTCTTGATTGATAAGGGTGTCAAAGGTTATGAGGAAAAGGTAGGAAAATGGGTTTGAAAGGAAGATTAAATCAGCAGAGCAGACATGATGAGTCAAATGGCCTAATTCTGCTCCTATCTCTTATGGTCTTTTGTATGTTACATATTGTAGCTTTCAGTAATCAGAGTCTGAAAATTAATGTTTATTTTCACTTAAAAAATCAAATGCTGTATTCTATGTTTCAAATATTATTTATTGTTCTCATAAATTGATTGCAGAGTTTCTGATATTTAATTCCTTTATTTCCATAGTCATTGCTTTACACCATTCGAGTAAAATAAAATAATGTACTATATAGTGCAGAAATGTATTGGTTATAATACAGGTGAATTTTCAACAAAGTCGTGGATTAGCCAGAGCAGTCAAGGTCAGTTTCAATTTCATCAGATTTGATTAAAAATACTTCCCCAATGTTTCACTTTAAAATACAGGTAATCAGATTTTATATTAATTTTCTTGATAAATTGTCTTTGCTATTTTGAGCTGTGAGAATATATTAGATATGAATTCTATCCTGTTGCTATTTATACTTGAAACTGGTGGAGCGTTTTTATTCATTTAATATTTCATAGCTCAAAGTACAAAAAAGACTTCTGAGAAGTGTAAGTTGCACATTTATTATCTAGCATTTGATTTGATTTATACAATTGTATTTTGAGGTAAATAACCAAGGCAAGTGTCATTGAAATCAACATAATAACTCTATCCTTTTTTTGTTGACTGTTGATATGAAATGGAATCTGAGAGGGATATTATACAACTCTTGTGTCTGCAGCTTGACATATTTCATTGGTGTTGAGTATTTTAGATTACATTTTCGCCATGGGTTGATGACATTACTTTCTTTGAGAATAAAAGGAAAGCATTAAGATTGAACAACAATGTTAAGAATAGATTGAGCTATGTAAAACTGAACCCCACCACAGAAAGGAATGGATACTGATGTGACAAATTGACTGTAGTGTGGTTTAATTACCTATGGCAATTATTTTGGAAGTTGGATCATTTTACACAATCTAAAACTGTGATCATATGATATTCTTAATGACGATTATTGAACAGAAGTTAACGATAGGTTATTGAAACTTGGCAGAAATAGTAGATCTGATAAACCTCTGAAATCTTAAAAATCTTGCAGGTATCCTCTCAACCTCTCAAATTCCCTTCATGACAAACAACACCTGCTGCATTTTATACTTTGTATAATGTCATGTGGGAAGACTCGATTCCAATTTCTACTAAATTGCAAAGCATGTTTCTTCTTGAAATCTGCAATATACAATTTCAAGGAAGTTTAATCCCAATGGGTAGCATTAAATGTGCTAAGTGCAATCCAGTGTTGTTGTTCTGCATTACTTTCTGTGTCACTGACCTGTGCTCAATTTTTAGACATAAGTAATTGCTATGAAAGCTTTTATGCATTCTAAAAATAAATATGTACAGCAGATAATTGGAAATAGAATCTTAACCCAAACTCCGCTGCAATAATTTTGGATATACCTGCTCAACCTGATACAAAGGGACACGGTGGAATTATTTTCCCTCTTCCCTTCGTAGCCCATCTTATTTCTTTTTAACAGGATCCCAAAATACCTACTTTTCACAACTTGTCATCCTTTCTCTCTCCTTGACTTAAGCCAGTAATTGATGTCAGAAATCCATTAGCTGCTCCTTGGCAGCTGAGACCTTGATAACATTTGGAAATAAGTTTGGCAGCCTGTCTGTGGATATGAATAATGTTACATTTATCCCTGCCTTTCTACATGGTGCAGATAAAAATATTCACGTTCAATCAGCAGTAAAAACATAAGGGATATTTTTTGTCTGACTGCCACTCCATGTACACAGTAGAAAGCAGGGCAAATTGGAACTTGAATGAAACATAGGTTTGCTGAACACCAATTCAAAAAGCCTTGATTTATTTCTTGAAATTTGTAAATAAGAAAGCAGGATTTGCAGATAGGATTCAGTCAAGTTTCTGATGTCACTTGATCCAATCTCATACTGATTCTTCAGGATTTACAATAGCATTTATATAAAGCTGAAAGTTGTTCTAACAGTCATTGGTCAGTTCAATTCTGATTTCTTTTTGCACCTGTGCCTTAAGTGGAGTGCAGAAATAAGTTGTGACATTATTCATATTACAATCTGCATGGTATTCAAACATCAGTGCACCAGTAAATTAAATTTGGATCCATCTCTCATCTTCACTTGCCAATTTTCTAATTCAGGGAAAGAATTTTGGAATTGTATTGTGCCAATACAGCTTTTGGCTCAAAGTTAGTGTGAGTTGAAAATTAAGAATACTAGTTTATTCTCACATTGATCTTTCTTGCATATACTATTGTCCTTCAAAATGAGATCTCTGGAGATGAATGTATTAATTAGTAATGTTTTAACTGAAAGACAACTTCAGAAATGGAAAAATGAAAGACTTGAGTTTATTTAAGACATTTATGACCATGTTTTTTTTAAAGCATGTGATCTTTTTACCAGAATTGGCACTGTTATGGTCAAGTATTGCATCTGCTTTTAAATATTAGCATTGAGTTTGCTTATGGCATCCTTTTATATAGAATATTTCAACCAATGGCAGATCATTGTATTTAAAATGTTTCAAGATGTCACCTCTGATTCTTTTGAAAATCATTTGAAGTTGACATCCTTCAGGCACAGAGACATCTATCAGGGACAGAACATCTCCTATTATACAATTCATTATTTTGAACATACTTCTAAAATGTCTTCCTTACTATATAACCATTTACAGCACGGAAACAGGCCATGTCGGCCCTTCAAGTCCGTACCGGTTCACTTGAACAACTCCACTAGCTCCTCCGCAAACTCCTGAGGAAGTAGAGGCTTTCTTCATGATGCCATTGGTGTGTTGGTTAGAAGTCTGGTGGTATTTACTGCCAACCCTTAGTGAACAGAAAAGAAATTGAAATTCCCACACAAGAAATAAAAATCCAGTTTATGAACCAAATTTAAAATTTACTGTTTTTCCAAAGACAAATTTGATCTTTTGCTATGTTGAATATTTATTGGTTTTGGAGGGGGGTGGGAAGCTAAGGAGGAAAAAAGGGGAGAAAATGCCACTGTGTATATTTAATGAGAAACATTTGTATATAAAGGCAATTGGCCCAGCTTCTCCAAAATACTACAAACTCATTCCTATAACCATTCCTCTCTTTATCTGCTCTAAGACCCAGATATCCTTACAATCAGAATCAGAATTTATTGTCATGAACAAGTCATGAAATTTGGTGTTTTTTGTAACAGCATCACTAGTGCAGACATTCATATTGTGAACTATCTTACAACACTTTTATTTATATATACAAATATATTAGTCCACGCAAAGTAAGACAGTGTCTTTGCTTCATTGATTAGTGGGGAAGAAACTGTCCCTGTCTCTTTTTGTCCTTGTGCCACAGAGTGCTCACCTTTAAGCTCCTGATGATAGCAGAATGAAGAGGGGTGGTGGTGGTCTTTGAGAATAGAGGCTGCTTTTTTTAAGACATCCCCTCATGTTGATGTCCTCAATGGAGAGAAGTTTAGTGCCTGTGATATAGCATGCCGAGTTAGCAACCCTCTGAAATTTTGTTCTTGTCCAGAGATTTGGCATCTCCCTCCCAGAAAATGATGCAACCAGTCAGAATGTTCTCCTGAGAGTCTTCGGTGACATATAAAATCTCCTCAAGCACCTCAGAAAATGTCTAGCTGCTGGTGAATCTTCTTCATTATTGCATCAACATTGAGGCTCCAGGAGAGATCTTCGGAGATGTTGACACGCAGGAATTTGAAGTTCTTGACCCTTTCCACTACTGAGCCCCTGATGAGGACTGGGTCATGTTCCCATGACCTCCTTCTGAAGTCCACAATCATCTCTTTGGTTTTGCTAATGTCGAGCACAAGGTTGTTGATGTGACACAACTCAACGGGTTGATCTCTCTCTCTTGTATGCTTTCTCATTTCTGTTTGTGATTCTGGTGACAATTGTGGTGTCATTGGCAAACTTGTAGATAGCATTGGAATTGTGCCTGGCCACACAGTCATAGTGTACAATGAGTAGAGCAGTGGGCTAATCATGCATTCTTGGGGTGCACCTGTGTTGATAATCAGTGAGGAGGAGACATTGCTTCCAATTCGTACTGACTGTGATTTTCCAATGAGAAAGTGAAGGATCCAGTTGCAGAGGAGGGGTACAGAAGCCTAGAGTTTGTAGCTTCTTGCCCAGCACTGAGGGAATAATGGTATTGAAGCCTGAGCTGTATTCAATGAAGAGCAGCCAAATGTATGAGTTGTGGTTTTCAAGGTGATCCAGAGATGAGTGGAAAGCCAGCAATATTGCATCTGCTGTGAAGAGGTTACTATGATAGGCTATTTGCAGTGGATCCAGATCTTTGCAAAGGTATGTGTTAATTCTGGCCTTGACCATTTCATTACAGTAGAAGTTAGTGCTACTGGGTGATGGTCATTGAGGCAGCTCACACTACTCTTTTTGGACACCGGGCAGATTGATGCCATTTTGAAGCAGGTGGGAACCTCTGAATGCAGCAATGAGAGGTTGAAAATATCCGTGATCACTCAAGCTAGTTGGTTGGCATAGATTTTCAGTACCCCATCAGGGTATATTACAAAGATGTAATATCGGTTTATAGCCAAGGCTGTCCAGTGAGCTGAAGAGATTGAGCACAGGTCTTGTTTTTTGATTCTGTAGCTTTCTTTCCAGTTCTCTACAGCTGCCAATCTATGATTGGGAGCTGCTCATCCAGCTCCTCTAATTAGCTGTTTAGATTAAATATAAGCAAAATAATACAGACACTGGAAATTTCAAATCAAAATGTAGCGTGCTGGAAACATTGGCCATGTTAGATTGCTTCAGTAGAGGATGAAACAGTTTCATGAGAACATGATGAAGTTCAGAATAAGATAAGTAGCAGAGGAGGGTTGCGGCAGGTGGGAAGTCAGGGTAGCTTTGAGGAAATCAAAAGTTTCACTAGTTTCAAGATTTTGTCACATAATTCCTGGAATAATTAGAAGCAATTTTCACTTAAGACAGTCTATCAAGTTATTTAGTAGTCTGATGGCTGCAGGGAAAGAAACTCTCTTCAAGCCTTTTTAGGCATGATTTCATGCACTTCATCCTTTTCCTTGATGGGAGAAGAGAGTGTGTCCAGGGTGAGATTCAACAGCATGACAGCTGCCTTACTGAGAAAATGGAAGGTGTAAATTGAGTTCATGGAGGGGAGGGAGGATTGTTTGATGTTCTGAACTGCATTCACTACCAACTGTAGCTTCTTTCAGTCTTGGGAAGAGCGCCTCCTGTACTATTTAAGTGGAGTAAAGGGAATTACAATGACACGAGAGAGGAACTGGCCAAAGTACATTGGAAGGGGGAAATAGTCGGGAAGACAGCAGAGCAGCAATCGATGAATTTGCAAGAAATGAGGAAGGTGCAGGATAAATGCATACCAGAAAAAGAAGAAATATTCAAATGGAAAAATGTCACAACTGTTGCTGACAATGGAAGCCACAAACAACATGAAAGCACAAGTGAGGGCATACAAGGAAGCAAAAATTAGTGTGAAGTTTTTAAAATCTTGCAGCAGGTAGCTAAAAAACTGATCAGGAGCGAAAATATGAAGTATGAAAGTAGGCAAATAAGATCAAAGACAATACAAAATTCTTCTTCAAGTATATAAAGCTAAAAGAGAGGTCCATTAGAAAATGATGCTGGAGAAATAACAAGATAGCAGAGGAATTAAATGAGTATTTTACATCAGTGGAAGACATTTGCAGTGTGCCAGATGTCGAAGGTTATCAGGGAAGGAAGGTGAGTGCAGTTACTATTTCAAGGGAGAAGGTGCTCAGAAAGCTGAATGGTCAAAGGGCGAATAATTCTCCTATACCAGATGGGTTGCACAGTTGAATTCTGAAAGAAATAGCAGTAGAGATTATGGAGGTATTGGCACTGATCTTTCAGGAATCAATAAATTATGGTATTGTCCTGGAGGGCTGGGAAATCACAAATATCACTCCACTATTCAAGAAGGGAAGGAGAGAGCAGAAAGGAAATTCTAGACCAGTTATTCTGATGTCAGTGGTTGGGAAGATGTTGAAGTTGATTATCAAGATTGAGATGACAAAGTTCTTGGAGGCACATGACAAGATTGGCCAAAGTCAGCATGGTTTCCTTCAGGGAAAATCTTGCTGATAAACCTGTTGGAATTCTTTGATGAGGTGACGATCAGGTGAGATTATGGAGATGAAGTGGGTGTTGTATATTTGGATTTTCAAAGGTTTTTCAAGAGAGACTTGCTTAACAAGATAAAAGCCCTGATTGGCATGAAACATGCAGTCAGAATTCAGGGATCATATTCTGGTTGGCTGCCAGCTGCTAGTGGTGTTCCACAGGGACCACTTCTTTTTCTTTTGCCTATTAATAATTTAGACAGCCAAGTTTTCAGATGATACAAAGGTCAATGATGGAGCAGGTAGTGTCAAGGAAACAAGAAGGTTGCAGAATGATTTAGAGAGATTAAGAGATAGGGAAAGAAATTGGAAATTAAATTGTTCGACTGTGGTGGAAAAAATAAATGGGCAGACTATTTGTAAATGGGAAGAAAATTGAAAATACCCAGATGCAAAGGGACCTGGGAAGTTCTTGTGCAGGATAGCTTGAAGATAAACTTGCTGGTTGAGTCACTGGTGAAGAAAGCAAATGCAATGCTGGCATTAGTTTCAAGAGCAATGGAATATAAGAGCAGGGATGGCGATTAGGGGGTAGTTTCATAAGGTACTCATGAGACCTCATTTGGAGGACTGAGAGCAGAATTTGTCACCTAGGAGAATGAGAGAGGATCTCAGTGAAATATTTAGAATGTTGAAAGGTTTCGACACAGTACATGAAGAAAAGTTGTTTCCTTGGTGGGAGAGTTGAGGACAAGTGGGCACAATTTCAGGATTGAAGGGGATTCACTTTTAAAAGAGATTCAGAAATTTCTAATTGCTACAAGCAGTTGTAGAGGTTAAGTCACTGGAAGTATTTAAGGGAGAGATTGATAGGTTCTTGATTAGCTAAGGCAGCAAAAGTTCTGGGGAGAAGGCTGGGCAGTGGGGCTAAATGGGAAAGTGGATCAGATCCTGGTTGATTGAGAGGGCAAACTCAATGGGCTGAATATTATATTTCTGCTCCTCTCAAGGCTGCCATGCTCTCAATCTCATTACTAAAATGGTGCAAGGTGAAATTCTCCATAATAGAATTGGTGAATAACAGAGGTCAGTTTGAAGGAGACAGAAAAAGAAGGAATATGAGGTGTGCGGAATTGGAGATGGTGAAAAAAGTCATACATAAACTGAGCTGTTGGGCAGGGATTATACTAGTTTGGCAGAGGTGTGAGAACCAGAATGTGAGGGCAGAGAATGTGTTGTGAGTTCACGATGAAGGAGCAATAGGAATAAGGAAGATGAACTTAGAGTATGGATCAGTACATGGAATTCTATTTTGTGACTTGGGTGATTCAAGGACAGGATTAGCTGATGCAGGTAACAGAGTGTAGATGTTTTAAAAGGGATAGGATGGGAGGTAAGAAAAAAGGGGAAGAGAGTAGTATTATTAATCAGAGATATTACCTTAGCTGCTGAAAGGGAGAATGTTATGGAGGGATTGTCTACTGAGTCAATGTTGATGGAAGTCAGAAATAGAATGTACAGGGAGTAGTCCATAGGTCCCCGAATCACCCCCAGGATACTGATGGGCAGATGTGGTCAGAAATAACAGGGTTGTTGTTATGGGAGTCTTCAATTTCCCAATTATTGCCATCTCCTTACTGCAAGAGGGATAGATGGTGCAGAATTTGTAATGTCCATCCAAGAAGGATTCTTGTCACAATACGTGGACCAGCCAACTAGAGGAGAGACCATACTGGATCAAGTAGTGGTTAATGATCCTGGTCAGTTGACAAACCTCTCAATGAGGGAGCATTTTCAGTGAGAATGACCACAACTCTCTGACCTTGAACATAGCTATGGGCAAGGATAAGAGCAGACAAAATAGTTGTGTTTAATTGTGGAAGGGCTCATTACAATGGGGTAATGCAGGAGAAGGAGAGAGTAAATTAGGAACAGATGTTCTGGGGAAGAGCACATAAAAAATATGGAACATGTTGAGGGAGCACTTGTATGGGATTCAGGATTGGTTTGTCCCAGTGAGTCAGGGAAAGATGATAGGACAAGGCCATGTTTGACAAAACAGGTGAGTCAGATAGTTAACTGAAAGAAGGAAGCATACATAAGATTTAAGAAGAAAAAGACATGAAGGGCTCATAAGAATTGTATGGAAGCCAGGAAGGAACTGAAGAAAGGATTTAGGAGAGTTGAAAGGGGGCATAAGAAGGCCTTAGTGAGTAAGATTAAATAAAACCCTAAGGTGCTCTATGAAAACCTGATGATGAGAGTGAAGGTAGCAGCACTTAAGGATAAAGGAGACAACATTTACCTGGAGGTGGAGGAGATAGTAGAGGTCTGAAGTGAATAGTTTGCTTTATTGTTTACCAGAGAAAAAGACTTTGGTCAAGGTGAAGTCTGCATACAAGTATATGGGCTGAAGCATGTTAAGGTTAAGAAAGAGGAAGTGGTGGATCTTCTTAAATGCATTAGAATTGTCAAGTTCCAAGGACCTTACAAGATATATCCCAGGTTACTACAGGAAGTGAGGGAAGAGATTGCTGGAGATTTGGCAATGATCTTTGTGTCCTCCCTGGCCACAGGGAAGATATCCGAGGATTGAAGAATTGCTATTGTGGTCCCCTTCTTTAAAAAAAAAGGTAATGGAGAAAATCCTGGGAATTATAGACCTGTGAGTCTTACATCAGTGGTGGGCAAATTATTGGAGAGCAATCTTAAATTTAAATTTAGACATACAGCATGGTAACAGGCCATTTCAGCCCACAAGCTTGTGTCTCCCAAATTACCCCCATTTCATTTAACATATATCCCCGGTGCATATTGAATGGTGGGAGGAAACCTGAGGCCCCAGAGAAAACCCATGCAGAACATGGGGAGAAGGTACAAACTCCTTATAGACAGCATGGGATTCGAACCCTGGTCCAGTCCTGATCACTGGTGCTGTAAAGGCATTGCACTATCCGCTATGCCAATCATGCCACCCTTAGGGACAGGATGTACAAGCTTTTGTGAGGAATAGCTTAATTTTTTATAAGGAGGTGTAGCGGCGGCTACACTGCTCCTGCAATAACACACACAACCAGACGGGTTGAGCTCAGTGAGCAGACTAGTTTATTGCAGGCTGCTGGGCTGTACTTATACTTCCAGCCCAGACCTGGCTGAGAATCGCACCGGAGGGCGCTGACGTCATCCAGGCATCACATAGTCCCCAAGCGTGGGTTTCTGAGCCCTGAGCTGGAAGGAAGGGAAAGCCCCGAAGGCGCCATTTTGGCCAGCTGCCCCATCGTGTGGCTTACAAGCGGGGCTGGCTTACCTGCCTTGTGGTGAGTCACCACACAGCCCCCCCCACAAGAACCGGCACCAATGTCCTTTTTTGCCGGGCGGCCTCGCTTCTTGGGCTGGGCAATGACCATGGGCTCAGTGGGATCGAGGTGTGCTGGCTTCAGCCTGTCATGGTAAACAGCTCATGCCTGCCGCCAAAGTCCAGCGTGAACGTCGAGCCAGAACACTGTATAACCTTGTACAGCCGCTCGTACGGTCACTGCAGAGGTGCCATGGTTGGGCCCCGCTGAAGGAAAATGAACTCTGTGGAAAGTAGTTCACCAGGAACATGAGTCATGTGGGTGCAATGCCTGGGTGGCAGTTGGGGTTTGAAGGAGTTCAAGCATGCCCTGAGGTGAGGAAGTAGTTCATGCGGCAACCATTGGGGATTGTGAGGTGCGTTGACGAACTCACCAAGTAGTGCCAGCGGCACACCATAGACCAGCTCAGCTGATGATGCCTGCAGATCTTCCTTGAGAGTGGAGCGGATGGCCAGAAGCACCCAAGTCAGTTCGACCATCCAATCAGGACTGGTGAGGTGGGCCATGAGCACTGACTTAAGGTGGCGGCTCAGACATTCGACCAGTCCATTGGCCTGCGGGTGGTAGGCCGTGGTGCGGTGTAGCTGTATCCTCAACCTGTTGGTGAGCTGTGCCCAGAGCGCAGATGTGAACTGGGCACCCCGATCGCTGGTGAAGGGAGCCAGGACGCTGAACCGGGCGACCCAACCATGCAACAGGGCTCGGGAGCAGGAGTCGGTGGAGGCGTCTGGCATTGGGATCGCCTCGGGCCAGCGAGTGGTGTGGTCCACCACTGTAAACAGGTAACAGTGGCCCTGGGAAATGGGTAAGGGCCCGACAATGTCCACATGAATGTGGCTGAACCATTCCTGGACGTGCTCGAACTCCTGTACGGGCACTCTGGCGTGCCTGTGCACCTTAGATGTCTGGCAAAGGGTGCATGTTCTGGCCCAGCTCACGATCTGCTTCCACAGCCCATGCCATACAAACCATTCTGCCACTATCCGGACTGTGGACCTGATGAACCAATGTGAAAGGTCGTGGATGTGACGGAAGACCTGCCTTCGCCACTGCTGCAGAACCACTAGCCGCGGGGTGCCCAAGGAGATATCTCAAAGGATGGTGACTTTGCCGCTCAGAGTTGGGAGGTCTCGGAACTGCAGGCCCGTGATGGCGGTCTTGAAGGCCCTCATCTCCTCATCAGCTTCCTGGTCCCGGGCGAGCTGGTCGAAGTCCAGACTGGGTGTCAGCGCTCAGATGGCCGGTCAGGAAAGTGCATCGGCAACCATATTGTCTTTCCCTCCCTTGTGCCGAATGTCGGTGGTAAACTCTGACACGAAGGAGAGATGACGTTGCTGGCAGGCTGACCAGGGATCCTTTGCCATCGCGAGTGCCTAGGTGAGGGGTTTGTGGTCGGTGAAGATGGTAAAAGTCCTCCCCTCCAAAAAAAGCAGAAATGCCGCACCGCCAGGTACATGCCCAGTAACTCGCGGTCGAAGGCACTATACTTGCATTCAGGTGGGCGGAGCAGGCAGCAGAAGAATGCCAGCGGCTTCCAATGTCCATTCACCTGCTGCTCCAGGACAGCAGAGACGGCTGTGGCAGAGGCATCGACAGAGAGTGCCATATGCAAGTCGGTGTGCGGGTGGGCGAGCGTGGTGGCTTTCACGAGGGCGTCCTTGGTGGCGACAAGGATGTCATCCAAATAAATAAAGATGAAATCCAAGTCCCTGCCCACAGAGTACATGAGGCACTGGAAGGTCTGAACGGCGTTCTTGAGCCCGAATGGCATGCGCAGGAATTCAAACAGGCCAAAGGAGGTGATGATGGACATCTTGGGTATGTCTTCAGGGTGCACCATAAATCGGAGTATTGAATCCAAGAGTAGAGAGGTTATGATGAAATTGTACAAGGCATTGGTGAGGCCAAATTTGGAGTACTGTGTACAGTTTTGGTCACCAAATTATAGGAAAGATATAAACAAAATAGAGAGTACAGAGAAGGTTCAGGAGAATGTTGACAGGATTTCAAGGTTTGAGTTACAGGGAAAGGTTGTGCAGACTGGGGCTTTTTTCTCTGGAGCATAGAAGATTGAGAGGGACTTGATAGAGGTGTTTAAGATTTTAAAAGGGACAGACAGAGTAAATGTGGATAGGCTTTTTCAATTAAGAGTGGGGGAGATTCAAACTAGAGGACATGGTTTAAGATTGAAGGGGAAAATTATAAGGGGAACATGAGGGGAAATTTCTTTACGCAAAGGATGGTAGGGATGTGGAATGAGCTTCCGACAGACGTGGTTGAGGCGGGATCATTGGTTACATTTAAGGATAGACTGGATAGTTACATGGAGAGGAGAGGACTGGAGGGGTATGGACCGGGAGCTGGTCAGTGGGACTAGGAGGGTGGGGATTTGTTACGGCATGGACTAGTAGGGCCGAACTGGCCTGTTCTGTGCTGTAAGTAGTTATATGGTTATATAGTTATCTTCTTTGGCTTGGCTTCGCGGACGAAGATTTATGGAGGGGGTAAAAAGTCCACGTCAGCTGCAGGCTCGTTTGTGGCTGACAAGTCCGATGCGGGACAGGCAGACACGATTGCAGCGGTTGCAAGGGAAAATTGGTTGGTTGGGGTTGGGTGTTGGGTTTTTCCTCCTTTGCCTTTTGTCAGTGAGGTGGGCTCTGCGGTCTTCTTCAAAGGAGGTTGCTGCCCGCCAAACTGTGAGGCGCCAAGATGCACGGTTTGAGGCGTTATCAGCCCACTGGCGGTGGTCAATGTGGCAGGCACCAAGAGATTTCTTTAGGCAGTCCTTGTACCTTTTCTTTGGTGCACCTCTGTCACGGTGGCCAGTGGAGAGCTCGCCATATAACACGATCTTGGGAAGGCGATGGTCCTCCATTCTGGAGACGTGACCCATCCAGCACAGCTGGATCTTCAGCAGCATGGACTCGATGCTGTCGACCTCTGCCATCTCGAGTACTTCGACGTTAGGGGTGTAAGCGCTCCAATGGATGTTGAGGATGGAGCGGAGACAACGCTGGTGGAAGCGTTCTAGGAGCCGTAGGTGGTGCCGGTAGAGGACCCATGATTCGGAGCCGAACAGGAGTGTGGGTATGACAACGGCTCTGTATACGCTTATCTTTGTGAGGTTTTTCAGTTGGTTGTTTTTCCAGACTCTTTTGTGTAGTCTTCCAAAGGCGCTATTTGCCTTGGCGAGTCTGTTGTCTATCTCATTGTCGATCCTTGCATCTGATGAAATGGTGCAGCCGAGATAGGTAAACTGTTTGACCGTTTTGAGTTTTGTGTGCCCGATGGAGATTTGGGGGGGCTGGTAGTCATGGTGGGGAGCTGGCTGATGGAGGACCTCAGTTTTCTTCAGGCTGACTTCCAGGCCAAACATTTTGGCAGTTTCCGCAAAGCAGGACGTCAAGCGCTGAAGAGCTGGCTCTGAATGGGCAACTAAAGCGGCATCATCTGCAAAGAGTAGTTCACGGACAAGTTTCTCTTGTGTCTTGGTGTGAGCTTGCAGGCGCCTCAGATTGAAGAGACTGCCATCCGTGCGGTACCGGATGTAAACAGCGTCTTCATTGTTGGGGTCTTTCATGGCTTGGTTCAGCATCATGCTGAAGAAGATTGAAAAGAGGGTTGGTGCGAGAACACAGCCTTGCTTCACGCCATTGTTAATGGAGAAGGGTTCAGAGAGCTCATTGCTGTATCTGACCCGAACTTGTTGGTTTTCGTGCAGTTGGATAATCATGTTGAGGAACTTTGGGGGACATCCGATGCGCTCTAGTATTTGCCAAAGCCCTTTCCTGCTCACGGTGTCGAAGGCTTTGGTGAGGTCAAAAAGGTGATGTAGAGTCCTTTGTTTTGTTCTCTGCACTTTTCTTGGAGCTGTCTGAGGGCAAAGACCATGTCAGTGGTTCCTCTGTTTGCGCGAAAGCCGCACTGTGATTCTGGGAGAATATTCTCGGCGACACTAGGTATTATTCTATTTAGTAGAATCCTAGCGAAGATATAGTCCCAGGGAAACCCACAATATTCCCTGGAATTACGGAGTGAAAGCTGCAATTGTGGCATTCCATCTTGATTTTAGGACTGAAAATAAAATCTTTTCAATGAGAATTATTATCCAGGAGATCATGGATTTGTTTTTTTTTTAAACTTTAGTTTAAAGATTTTGTTGATTTGAAAATATTTGTGTTTTTGATTCATGTATGCAGGGGTAGAGAGTATGGATATTGGTTCAAGCAGCAAGCTGGGTTCTGTACCAATGTAAAATTGGATTCTTTTCAGTATGCAATGACTATTGGCTTCACATTTTAGTTATTGTGCTATTATTAAACAGTGCAAAGTGTGTGCTTGCTCATTACTGAGTTATTGTAGTGTTACAAATGAACAGTTCTTGCAATCTCTCACTAGCTGTAGGATTTTCTTAATTTTGCAAATCTAAATAGATTAAATTTGATGAAAGATGAAATATCTCAATGAGCTTTGAATTATTTTTTTTTTAAATACTGGGGTGTTCACCTTTTCTTGAGAATTTTTAAATATTCATTCATATTCCAGATTTAATATAGTCAAAATATTGGACGACCCTTTTCTTTGGTGCCCATCTTTGTCATACAGCAGTACCTCGTATCATCCAAATCGAGCTTGTTTGCATTCATGCAGCTATGACTGTTAAAACAAGGGAGCAATTTCACAATATGCCACAGTACAATTCACTTGAATTCATTCTCACATTTCCATTTGCTTTCTGCTGTAAGTGATACTAAATGTACTGATTTTAATCCTGTTCCAACAGCAAATGATTTTTCTCATGCTATGATCAGCTTATTTCACTTGTGCTGAGGCAGCAGGTATTAAAATAACTTTAAAGAACCAGAATTTAAGTGAGCACATGAGCATGCTAAGGCACTGTGATTTCTATCCTTATCCATTAAGCTTTTCTTTCTTTTCACTTTTGTTATTTTTTAAATGTTACAGCATTGTTTATTTTTCTGTAATTCCATATGCAATACCATTTGAAGAGAAAAAAAGCGCTTTGTATATTTCTATAACAACAAGGGAAAGCATATTTTAGTTGGACCTCTTTTGGTGTGGGGAAGTAAGGAATAAAAACACAATGATGGAGAAACTCAGCCTATTAAAGAGTATACTTTGTAGAGCAAAGATCATGTTTTGGGCTTGAACCTTCATCAAATTATCAAGTAAGGAAACTGTCATTGTCAAAATTTTACTTGTACTCTTCTCAAACTTCTGGAGTTCTTGCTGGAGACAATGGCTCTGTTAACTTGCTGAAGAACAGTTTCACATCTGTAAATTGAGGATATGATTCAACCAGCCTCATAAATGTGCATTTCTAGCAGAAATGATCAGAACAGAGACAGGGATGATTTCACTTTCCTTGATGCTACATATTCTCTCATTTTATTCTTGCGTTGTAAAAGAGTACAGTTTTAGTAACTGGATTAAAAGACCCCTACTCATAATAACTAATTCTTCAGTAGGACCAGGTAATGCTGCATCTTTTGTTTTGTAATAAAGCATCATCAAATAGAAGGGACAACAGCCCTCTCCTTAACATTATCGTATTTGCTATGTGAGTATAGTGGCGGTAGGTAAATCTACCTGAGGATTCCTTTTATTCAGAGCCAGACTTCCAGTTCCCACTGAAGTTAGAAAAGGCATAAGAGTAAAAAAAAGCATGTTCATAAATTATATATATGTGCATGCCATTAAATATTTATTTATTTTAAATGAAGTGCAGGTTTTTATTTGGGTCCTTCATTAAGTTCACCCAATAGCATGCACTATTTATTATCCTGTATGTCTCCATTGATCTAGGAATAAAAATGTCCCTTTATTTGATGGTTGGGAAAAGGAAATAAACTTTTCAAATCTTGACGTTTTTATTTTACTTCAACCCTGAACATTATTTTTATGAAGAAAACAAGAAATAAAATTTCACTGACATTAGGAACCAGTACAGTACAACCCCGATTATCCAAAATGGTCAGGACTGGGCCTATGTTGAATAAATGTTTGTTTTTTTGGAGAACTAGTCATTTTTTTTTAAAAAACAGCCCAGTAGCATCAGCAAATCACTTGTATCAGTGTTTAAAATACAACAAACAACAAGGGAAGGCTTTTTTTGAACCATTAAAATAATGTTTCATTCTCACCCAAAAAAATGTTGGTCACCACTGATCACTGACACCTCCTCACTGAGGCCCCACTGCTGCCAGCAGCCTGACGTCCCCCGTCAGTTCGGCTCCAAAGAATTTCGGATAAATGAGGATTTTGAATAATCGGAGTTGTACTGTATTTAAATTATTGAAAAATTTTGGATTCAAGTGAATAAGAAAACCTCAATGGACAATTGAATTCTGCAAAACAGGAGAAATGTACATAATAACAAAACTCTATTTCAAAAGAATGATCTTTCGTCAGAAGTGCTTCTCTTCAAATGTTGTCTTGTCCACAGATAAAATCCAGCACTTTCCAACTTTTTTTTCCTATTTGCAGAATTCTGATTGATTTGGTTTCATTACATTTTAATTTATTTGTATTTCTCAACTATATTTCCTATGGAGAAAACCTTTTACAGACCTCTCAGTGGGTGAGCACTTTGGTGAGAGTGTCCACAACTCCCTGAGATTTAGCATTAAAAATAAAGGTTCCATTATTGTCATCTAATGCTACATTTAGAATATAACATTCATGAATTTTTTTTGTTGACCATAAGGCAGACAGAGAGTCACCACTTTGTCCAGCACCCTCGCAGAAACCGACAGCTCCTGGTTCTCCTCCAAGTACTGACCAGTCCTGAGCCTGCTTAGCTTCTGAGAGCAGACAATTTCAGGCATATTCAGGCTATTAGGTAGCAATGAATAAGGATAAAAGCAGACAAAATGGCAAAGGATTTAATTGGGGGGGCTAATTACAATGAGATGAGACAGAAACTAGCAAGAGTAAATTGGAAATAGATGTTCAAATATGAAAGTACAGAACTAATCTAGAAGTATAGCTACCACTTGTGCTGAGTTCAAGGTAGGTTTGTCCCAATGGGATAGGGTAAAGATGGTAAGAAAAGGGAACTGTGGTTGATGAAAGAGGTGAGGCAACCAGTAAAGAGGAAGAAAGAAGCATACATTAGATATAGGAAGCAGGAAACAGGAAGGGCTCATGAGAAGTATATGTTAACCAGGAAGGATCTTAAGAATGGACTTGGGAGAGCATGAAGGAGGCAAGAGAAGGCCTTGGCATATAGGGTTAAGGAGAATCCCAAGGTATTCTCTGCATATGTGAAGAATAGAAGGATGATGAGAATGAAGGTGGGGCCACTAAAGGATAAAGAGGCAACATGTGCCTGGAGACAGAGGAGGTTGGGGAGGTCCTAAATGAATATTTTGCTTCAGTATTCACAAGAGAAAAATACCTGGATCAGAGTGAGGTCAGAATAGAGCAGGCTTGAGTGCTGGAGAATGTTGAGATTAAGGAAGTGCAAGTGTTGGATCTTCTTAAAAACATTGATTGATAAGTTCCTGGGGCTGGATGCGATATGTCCCAGTTTCTGTGGGAAGTGAGGGAAGTGGGGCAGTGGCTATGATTCTTGAGTCCTCTTTGGCCACAGGGGAGGTGCCAGAAAATTGGATAATTGTAAATGTAGTCTCCTTGTTTAAAAAAAGTAATAGGGAGAATCTTAGGAATTATAGACCAGCAAGTCTTAGATTGTGCAATCTATTGGAGAAGATTCTTAAGAATAGGATCTGTGAGCATTTGGAGAAGTACAGTCTACACAAGGATAGACATCATGGCTTTGGGAAGGAGAGGTTGTGCCTCACAAGTCTAATTGAGTGTTTTGAGGAGGTAACAAAGACAATTGATGAGGATAGGGTAATAGATGTGGTCTATATGGATTTTAGTCAGGCATTTGAGAGACATTCAGAAAGTCATGAGGCATGGAATCCCTAGAACCTTGACTGTTTTAATATAAAATTGGCTTGCATGTAGAAAGCAGAGAGTTGTAGTGGAGGGAGAGTATTCAGCCTGCAGGTAGGTGACTAGTGGAGTTCTGCAATGATCTGTTCTGGGACCCCTGCTCTTTGTAATCACTATAAATGACCGAGATGAAGAAACAGAAGGATGAGTCAGTAAGTTTGAGGATGATACAAAGGTTGGAGGAGTTATGGAGGTGCTGAAGGTTGTCAAAGATTACAAAAGGCTATAGACATGTAGAGATGGGCAGAAAAGTGGCAGATGGAGTTCAATCTGGATAAGTGTGAGGTGATGCATTTTGGAAGGATAAACCAGAAGGCTGAGTACAGGGATAATGGTTGGTTACTTAGGAGTGTGGATGAACAGAGGTACCTTGGGGTTCAAATCCATACATCCCTCAAGGTCACCATGCAAGTTAATGGGATATTTAAGAAGGCCTATGGAATGTTGGGCTTCATTAATAGAGGGATTTAGTTCAGGAAACAAGAGGTCATGTTGCAACTCTATAAATCTCTGGTGAGATGACACTTGGAGTATTGTGTTCAGTTCTGGTCATCCCATTACAGGAAGGATGTGGAAGCTAAGGAGAAGATTTACCAGGATGTTGCCTGGATTGGAAAATAAGCCTTTTGAGGCAAGGTTAGCAGAACTGGAACTTTTCTCTTTGGAACATAGAAGGATGGGAAGAGACTTGATAGAGATCTACAAGATTATGAGAGGCATAGAGAGGATGGACAGTCAGTACCTTTTTCCCAGGGCAGTATCATCAAAAACCAGAGAACATGTGTACAAAGTGAAGGTAAGGAAGGTTGAGGAAGACATTGGGGGTACATTTTTTTTAAAGACAGAGAATTGTTAGTGGTTGGAATGCCTTGCAAAGGATGGTGGTGGAGACTGAAACATTAGAAGCATTTAGGGGACTCTTGGAAAGGCACATGGATAGAGGGTTACAAGGTATGGAGAGTAGAGTATATTTTTTAAAGAATATGTGGGTTGGCAAAACATCATGGGCCGAAGGACCTGTACTGTGCTGTAGTGTTCTGTGTTTCATGCTTGTGTTGGTTTGGAAGGTGAGATCAAATGAGATCCCGAGTGTGCTGGCCAATTGGATGCAGAATTGGCTTGATGGGAGGAGATTGGAAGGTTGTTAGATTGAAAGCCTGTGGAGTTATAGTGTCTCAACTGTGTCCACTGTTTGTCATCCAATTTGTTAAGTTGGCAAAGCAATTTGGATGGTCAGTAAGTTTGTGGGTGACGTCAAAATTAGTGATGGAGTGGACATTGAAGAAAGCTATCTGAGATGACAACATGATCTAGATCAGGGATGGCCAAACTATGGCCCACATGCCAACTGAGGCGCATTGCCCATTTTTAAGTAACTCAGGGTAATTTTTAAAATTAAAAAGGAATATGGCCTTTTAGAACATAATCTCTAATAATAAATTGCACTGTATTACAATGCACTTCTTACTTTCAACACTAGATGTCACTGCCATTTTGAACAACTACTGTTACTCATCAATTAAAACATTCAACTCAGTTTAAAAGAATGTTTACCTCAATTTATTAAACATGGCTGAACCAAAAAGAAAGAAAATAGCAATGAAGGGCCGAAAATATGGGAAAATTAACACTTTTTTCACAGAAGTCAAGGGAAAGTTTGATTTGCATGGGATCTGTTAACTTTAGTCTTTTCTTTTGTCTTTGGCTTGGCTTCGCGGATGAAGATTTATGGAGGGGGTAAATGTCCACGTCAGCTGCAGGCTCGTTTGTGGCTGACAAGTCCGATGCGGGATAGGCAGACACGGTTGCAGCGGTTGCAAGGGAAAATTGGTGGGTTGGGGTTGGGTGTTGGGTTTTTCCTCCTTTCTTTTGTCAGTGAGGTGGGCTCTGCGGTCTTCTTCAAAGGAGGTTGCTGCCCGCCGAACTGTGAGGCGCCAAGATGTACGGTTTGAGGCGATATCAGCCCACTGGCGGTGGTCAATGTAGCAGACACCAAGAGATTTCTTTAAGCAGTCCTTGTACTTCTTCTTTGGTGCACTTCTGTCTCGGTGGCCAGTGGAGAGCTCACCATGTAACACGATCTTGGGAAGGCGATGGTCCTCCATTCTGGAGACGTGACCTACCCAGCGCAGTTGGATCTTGAGCAGCGTGGATGCGATGCTGTTGGCCTCTGCCATCTCGAGTACTTCAATGTTGGGGATGAAGTCGCTCCAATGAATGTTGAAGATGGAGCGGAGTCAACGCTGGTGGAAGCGTTCTAGGAGCCATAGGTGATGCCGGTATAGGACACATGATTCGGAGACGAACAGGAGCGTGGATATGACAATGGCTCTGTATACGCTAATCTTTGTGAAGTTTTTCAGTTGGTTGTTTTTTCAGACTCTTTTGTGTAGTCTTCCAAAGGCGCTATTTGCCTTGGCGAGTCTGTTGTCTATCTCGTTGTCGATCCTTGCATCCGATGAAATGGTGCAGCCGAGATAGGTAAACTGGTTGACCGTTTTGAGTTTTGTGTGCCCGATGGAGATGTGGGGGGCTGGTAGTCATGGTGGGGAGCTAGCTGATGGAGGACCTCAGTTTTCTTCAGGCTGACTTCCAGGCCAAACATTTTGGCAGTTTCCGCAAAACAGGACGTCAAGCGCTGAAGAGCTGGCTCTGAATGGGCAACTAAAGCGGCATCGTCTGCAAAGAGTAGTTCACAGACAAGTTGCTCTTGTGTCTTGGTGTGAGCTTGCAGGCTCCTCAATTGAACAGACTACCATCCGTGCCGTACCGGATGTAAACAGCATCTTCATTGTTGAGGTCTTTCATGGCTTATTTCAGCATCATGCTGAAGAAGATTAGTAGACTATCATTAATAGCCTATCTACAGATTTACACATTGCATCCTAATCATTAAGGTGGACACCTGGACCATGAACTGTATTCACTGAGAGTTTTGGAAGAATAGTGGGGACTCCCTTGTCCTTTTTTTTAAATCTCTTCTTCTGTTCTTATTTTCCAGCCAGCTTTTTATTTAACACTAATTTTTAAATGAGTTTTAAAGTTTTATTGTATTCATTTAAATTAAATTTAAGAGCAGCAGATACAGAAATGCCTTTTGTAATATGTGACCCCATCAATAAACTACAGTAATGTCAACAGTTAAACTGTTCAGTAGTGTTGTATAGTTATTTTGATAGAAAATTAATTTTCAGTGGCACAGCAAATTTTCAGTTTTCTGGTCTAAAAACATCATTTTTCATGCAGTGTAACTGGTTGAAAAGTGCTGGGCTTAATATTGTTTGGCCCTTGACTCCTTATATTTTTCTGTATGTGCCCCAGTTGGCCTCTGATCGAGATGAACTGGTAAAGTAGGGTCAGAAATGACAAAAGGAATATAACAAGGTCAAGTTTAAGGTTTTGCACTTTGATAGGTTAAACCAGGACAGGACTTGCAGAGTGAATCGTAGGACCTTGCAGAGATTTGTAGAACTGATTAACTTGGTGGTACAAGTACATAGTTCCATGAAAGTAATTGCAAAGTAGACATAGTGAGAGAAAAAAGGCTTTGGCACACTTGCTTTCATAGGTCAGGGTCTTAAGTGCAAGAGCTACTATGTCATGTTACAAAAGTATAAGACACTCAGAGTATTGTGTACTGTTTTGCTCATCCAGCTAGAGGAAAAATATTGAATTTTAAAGGGTGCAGAAAAGATTAACAAGAAAGTTACTGAGACTGGCGGGCTTGAATTATAAGCAGAGTCTGAATAAGGTGGGATTTTTTTCCCTGCAGTGTTGAGGATGAGAGGGGACGTATAGAGATTTATATAATCATGAAGGGACATGGATACAATAAATAATTGTTTATAATTTCCCCATATTAAGGAAATCTAACACGAGAGAGGGCAAAGATTTAAATGGAATCTGAGGAGCATCACTGAAGGTGGTAGGTATATGGAATGTGTTGCCAGAGGCAAAAACAATCATAATGTTTAAAAGACATTTCAGCTGCCACATGGAGATGAAAGATTTAGATAGCAACCTCGATACACAACTGTCCAAGCTACCGGAACAAGAGTATAATAACCTCCCCTGTGCATGAAATAGCTGTTCATTGTGAGGCTTTGCAAGTAACATCATGGCTGTTAATGACATTTGGTCATTGGACCAAACACATGTCATGACAAGCCAATTGAAGATAAGGTGATCTGAATAAGGATTCCATCCTAGTGGTCCAAAGCATTTCTCGGCTCATACCCAGACCAAAATCAGGAGTGCAGCTCAAATAATATTCAAGAACTATGACTCCATCTTTGACAAAATAGCCCATCTGATGCAAGCATCATTCACACATGAGCATTCACTCCCTCAAACATAACTGCTCTGTGCATAAGAGACACTTGTAGCTGGACAAGCTTCTTTTACAGCACCTGAGGGAGAACTATACTGTAATTTCTTATCAGATAAGGTGAAATCCATGAACCACAATTCTCCTCCGGCTTAAATTTAAAATCTTATCACTGTTACTGTATTTGGTGTGTTAAGATACTGGGACATCTGAGCTAATGACATTGCTGAAGTACCTTTCAGATATTGGTTCCAGCACCATGCAAAGATGGTCGAGAATCTGCAGTAGATGCAAATAAAAAGAATATGCTGAGAATACCCAGCAAACTGGGGAGAATTTGTGGACGGATGCATAGATTTAATATTTTGTGTTGATAATGTTGCATCACAACAGCAATAAGTTAAAAATAAAACAAATACAGATAAATTATGAGGGGTAGCTTTCCTTCAGTACAACAGCTCATGCAAGAATAAAAAGCAAGAACAGATGACAGTGATACAGGGAAAAGTTCAGTTAAAACAGTTTAATGGCAGCCTAATGTGGGCTATTCAATGGCCTGATCACAGCAGGGACGAAACTACTTTGAATCTAGTGGTGCTGTTTCAAACTCATACTTTGTGCTAGATGGAAGGGTGGGGGGGTGGAAAGAAGTGATCAGGGGAGATAAGTCTTTTAACATGTTGTCTGCTTTCCCTTGGCAGCAGAGAATGTAGACACAGTTGATGGTCATGTAGAGTCTTGTTTTCTGCAATTTGCCACGTTACCTCTCCTTCAGAACTCATTTGACAGATCAGTTATATTAGTCTTCTGTTTCACTTTGATCCAGTATTTGCAGTACCCTCCATAACGTTTGTGACAAAGACACATTTATCCTTCATTTGCTCCTGTGTGCCACAGTTTTCAATTTGTATTCCAACAATTCATATGTATTTAAAGTGCACATTCTAGACTTTATTGAAGTATATTTGTATACATTTTGGTTTGACCATGTAGAAATTACAGCACTTTTTATACAGGGCACCTTAATATTTGGGACATAGCAGTGGAATGTGCATTTAAGTAGTCATGTTTAGTACTTTATTGCATACCCTTTGCATGCAATGATTGCTTAAAGTCTGTGATTCATTGATATCACCAGGTGCTGAGTATCTTCTGGTGATCCACTGCCAGGCCTCCACTGCAGCCATCTTCAGCTCCTGCATGTTTTGAGGGCTTGTCCCCTTAGTTTTCTCTTCAGCATACGCAAGTCATGTTCAATTGGATTTTGATCATGTGACTGACTTGGCCATTCAAGGATTTTCCAGCTTTTTGCTTTGAAAAACTCCTTTGTTGCTTTAGCAATACGTTTGGGACCATTGTCTTGCTGCAGGATGAAGTGCTGTCCAATGGGTTTGAATGATACAGAGAAACATTCAGTTAATGGCAGCCTCATGTGGCCTGTTCAATGGCCTGATCACAGCAGGGATGAAACTACTTTGATGGTGCTGTTTTCAAACTCATCTATTTTCTACCTGATGGGAGGGGGAGAAGAGAGTGTGATCTAGCTAGATGGGTCTTTTAATATGTTGTCTGCTTTCTCTTGGCAGCAGAGAGTGTAGATACAGTTGATGGTTGGAAAAAAATGGAAAATTGTTGAATGGCCAAGTCAGTCAGATGATCAAAGTCCAATTGAGCATGCCTTCTATATGCTGAAGGGAAAACTTAGGGGACAAGTCTCCAAAACAAACAGGAGCTGAAGATGGCTGCAGTTGAGGCCTGGCAGAGCATCACTTGCAAAGATACTCAGCACTTAGTGATGTCAAACTTGAATAGAAATGGTATTCCTATACACCTCGGAATTAATTTTGTTACTGCCATCAGCAGTTACATCATCAATGAAGGTAAGCATGCCAGTACCGGCAGCCATATATGCCCAGCCCATAATACCCCCACCACCATGTTTCACAGATGGGATGATATGCTTCGGATCTCGGGCATCTCCTTTACACCTCCACCCTTTGTTCTTGCCATCACTCTGATACAGGTTAATCTTGGTCTCATCTATCCTCAAGACCTTTTTCCAGAATTCTATAGGCTGTTTCTGTTCATGAAGTCTCCCACAGAAAGTTGTCATTGACACATCCACAGCTGCCTCCTGAAAAGTGCTTCTGATCTGTCAGACAGGTGTCTGGATATTTTAATTCATTATTCTTCTGTGATCAGCAGTGGAGGTCCTTCTTGGCCAACCAGTCCCTTTGTGATTATTGAAGTCACCAGTATGCTCTTTCTTCTTAATGATGTTCCAGACAGTTGATTTTGGAAATCTTAAGCTTTGGGCAGTCTCTTATTCTTGTTTTTCAGCCTCACGATGACATCTTCGACTTTCAATGGCACAACTCTTGGTCTTAATGTTGAAAAATGGCAACTACAGGCTGCAAAGCTGATCAAAAGCTTAGAAGCAAGCCTAGCTCTCTTATACCAGCACCAATGAAGCAATTAAACATACCCATGTAATCACAAACAGCTGTGAAGCCTAATCTCCCAAAAATTAAGGTTCCCTGAAATGGAGGAAGGAACTATGTATTAAAAATACTGTAATTTCTGCATGGTCAAGCCAAAATGTCTACAAATAACCTTGAATAGAATCTGGAATGTGTACTTTAATCAAACTTTTTTAAAAAGTTTTTCTTTCCTTAAAATTAAAATTTTAAAACTTTTATTTACAGCACGGTGAAAGCCGATTCTGGCCAACTAAACCCATGCTGCCCAATTACACCCAAATTAACCTGAAACCCCATATGTTTTAGAGGATGGGAGAAAACCAGAGTACCTGGGGAAAACCCACGCAGGTACGGGGAGAACGTACAAACTCATTAAATACAGCATTGGGTTTGAGCCTGGGTGCTGTATTGGTGTTGTGCTAACCACTACCCTAACCATCATTTATTTTCCATTACAATTATTCTGCCAAAACATAGAATACAGTTTGGATCACCATTTTATTTGTACCTGTGTTTTATTGGTGCCCTTCCTAAAACTATTAGAATTATTTGCAGTTTTAAAATAGATTTAATACAACTTCTATTTAAATTTGTAATTTGACTGAATACATTCATTTTCTGCCAGATTTGCAAGGCAGACGGTAAAACGATGTCATCGTTTTGCCAATATTTGTTATTTAAAATTTGATCTTCAAAACTTTGAAGTATATTTAATTTTTTGAAGATAAATAGTAAGAGGAGGAGAAAGGCTAGATTATTTTCCTGCAAGGTTTAACACTCTTACCAGGTTTTCCACTATTTGACTACTCATCACCTCCAAAAAGTGAATAAACACCAACTGACAGATGTGAATTGTTCGATTACAAATTTTAAATTGTGGAGCACATGGACAAATAAAGGGAAAAAAATTGTATCTTTGTCCCAAACGTTATGTAGGGCATTGTAGATTTGATTTCAAGGATCTTCAGATTTCATTCCTCTTCCAATTGCACCTTGATTATTTGTTAGCCTTTAACACCCTCTTTCAGCTGTTCCACCACATCAAGCAGCTGTCTCTATTACAATATCATCAGTCATTAAACAAATTCAAGTGAACCGGTATGGTCTTGAAGGGCCAACATGGCCGGTTTCCGTGCTGTAAACGGTTATATGGTTATAAATGCACTCTGGTTAAATTCCAAAACAGAAAATATAAAGTAAGATATCATATTTGATACACCTTACCAGCAGAATGCTTTCTGCTTGCTAATGCCATAGCATTTTCCTTATTTTCAATGTGCCTCTACCTCTTTTTCTGAAACTTAAAGGTGCTTATAAGTTCTACATCCTGAAACAAATCGGTTTCTCTCTCCAAAAATGATCAATTCAGTAATTCCAGAATTTTCTGTTTTATTTCAGATCTTTACCTGCAATGTCATGCTTTTGGCTCCCAAATAGATTTTCTTTGTGTCTGTGTGTTTCTCCCTCTGATTGTATATTATCAGGAAGAAGAAAACACCACTCTTTCCTTTTCACTATTGTTTCTAAAATGACTGATAGCCTGTGTATAAGTACATTATTACTGTCATTAATTGTAGTGTAAGCAAACAAAAACTAATTAAATCCTATACTCAGTGTTCAAGTGACGTACTGCAGCAATAAATTGTCTGGACGAAGTGCAGCACAACTCAAGAAGCAAGAATCCACTGAGCTTCCATTTAACCAAAGTCATCATCTGCAATAGATGTTTTTTTAAATTTAAATTTAAATATTTAAATTTAGTCATACAGTACGGTAACAGATCTTTTGGCTCAAGAGCTCATGCCACCCAATTACAACTAATTGACCTACCACCCTCGGTACATTTTGAAGAGTGAGAGGAAAACAGAGCCCACAGAGAAAACCCATGCAAACATGGGGAGAATGTACAATTCCTTACAGACAGCGAGGGATTTGAACCCTGGTCCCGTAACTGCCACTGTAACAGTGCTGCACTAACTGTGCCTTCCACGCAGATGCTAATCATTCTTGTAGAAGAAATAAATGGGTGGACTATTTTTTAAATGGGGAGAAAATTGAAAATACCTAGAAGGAACCTGAGAGTTCTCATGCAGGATAGCCTAATGGTAAACTTACATGCTGAGTTGGTGCTGAAGAAGGCAAATGCAATGCTGGTGTTCATTTAAAGAGGAATAGAATATAAGAACAGGGATGTAATGTTGAGGCTTTATAAGGCACTGATGAGACCTCATTTGGAGTATTGGAAGCAGTTTTGGGCTCTTCATTTAAGAAAGGATGTGCTGACATTGGAGAGGGTTCAGAGGAGATTCACAAGGATGATTCTAAAAATGAAAGGGTTATTATATGAGGAGCGTTTGACAGCTCTTGGCCTGTATTCATTATAATTTAGGAAAATGAGGGGGGATCTCATTGAAACATTTTAAATGTTGAACAGTGAGGACAGAGTAGATTGTTTCCCATGATGGGAGAAACTTGGACAAGAGGGCACAACTTCAGAATTGAAGGGTGACTGCTCAGAACAGAGATGTGGGGGAATTTCTTCAGCCAGAAGGTGGTAAACCTGTGCAATTCGTTGCCACAGGCAGTTGTGGAGACCAGGTCATTGGATGTATTCGAGACAGAGATTGGTAGGTTCTTGATTATGGGAAGAAGCCTCACAGTGAGTCTGAGGGGGAAAATGGATCATCTCATGTTTAAATGGCAGGGCAAACTCAATGAGCTGACTGGCTTATTTCTGCTCCTGTGTCTTATGGTCTTATAATAATTATGGAACCTCATTGGTTCAGATCAGTGTTCTTGATTTCTCTTGAAAATGTTTGGATTTATTTTGTACAGTGCACAAAAGTACTGGAGAAATTCAATGACTCAGGCCCAAAACGTTGAATGCCTTGTGCTTTCTATGCAAACTGCATAACCTGCTAAGTTTCTCCAGTACTCGACCCCAGCATCTGCAGATTTCTTGTTTACCTGCAATTGTGTATTTGCTTTCAATTGTAACTCAGCTGCTTCCTTGTTAGTCAGAAAGCTAGGGTCAATTTTATTTTAAGATTATTCTTTGGTTGTAGAGTTTTCCCTCAGTTAAAATGTTCAAAATAAATGGTTATCATGTCATTAATTTAGAATCTGTTGAAGCTTTGGTGAGATGTTTTTTGTGTCTGTACATCATATAAGGAAGATTTTTTAGAGCTTGATTTGATGAAGAAAAGAAAAAAAAATGTTAGGGTCTATTTCATTTGGTGAGTCGACAGAATTACAGTTTGCAATAAAACAAATGAATTGCTTTTCTTTGTCTAGTGTGCCTTTGTTATTCTTTGTTATGCTCTTACTTTTGCTTGAATGTAAGTCAGTGGTCTCAACCTTTTTCTTTCCACTCGCATACCACTTTAAGTAATCCCAAGTGAGGGATTGCTTAAGGTGGTATGTGGGTGGAAAGAAAAAGTTTGAAGACTACTGTTTTAATCGTACTTAATTGATTCGTTATGTGCATGGTTTCATAACTCCAAAGGAAATGGCCCAATGACAATTTTTCTCAAGCAAAATTTTTCAGTAACAATTGGGTCTAGAGCAGTGGTTCTCAACCTTCCCTTCCCACTCACATACCATCTTAAGCAATTCCTTACTAATCACAGAGCACCGATGGCATAGGGATTACTTAAAGTGGTATGCGAGTGGAAAGAAAAAGGTTGAGAACGACTGTTCTAAAGCAGCCATTCTCAATCTATTTTTGGCTATGGCTCTCTTCATACTTTGCTCAAAGTTTATAGACTCCCTTCCCTGTGAAGCAGTTACATTTTGGTTTCTTCCTTGCTTCTCTCCTACTGACTACATAAAAAAAACATTCAAATTATGTGAGGTTAAAAGAAAACAAGGCTTTCACTTAAATGCGCTCTTCCCCCCCAGGGGTGGGGCAAAGGGGCGGGTGGTAGGGGTGCATAGGGCGGTCGTGAGAACTCTGGACCTGTGTGAATAGAGCAGGATATTTGTGCTGTGCTGTTATTAAATTGAAGAATAATCTCACTATATTGTTCTAGCAAGTGTTTGGCAAAATGTTAATCCATGTCATTGATGTAAAAAATAGAAGTAGGGCAACTAATAATGGGTTAAAATGTTAATAAGAGTGGAAAAATGTTTTGCCTTCAGCAATATTGGTCAGGTTACAGCTGGAATATTTTGTGCAGTTCTGGTCATTATATGATAGGAAGAATGTGATTGGTTGGGCAAAAGACAATGACTAAGATGTTGCCTGGAATAAAATGTTTTGCTTATGAGAAGAGATTGGATAGGCTATTTATTTTACTTTGAAGTAGAGAAGACCTAGGGGGAAATCTGACTGAGGGTACACAAATTACTGGAGGGCACACAGTAACAAGGTTTCCTTCATGGTACAAGTCCCCAAGATAAGTGGCCTCAGGTTTAAGATAAAGTAAAAGGTTCAAATGGGTTTCTTTTCACCCAGAGGGTGTTTGCAAAAGGAACAAATACATTGCCTGAGAAGGCACAAAATTTGTAAGAAACATCTTGAATTGGCTAAGCATACCAGGTTATATTGCTGATAAATGGGATGAGTGCAGATAGTTACTTGATGGTTGGAATGGATGAGATAGTTCAGAGGCCTAGTTCTGTGCAACAGTAGTTCAAAATTATTGTCATATGAACTAAGATACAGTGAGAATGTTTGTTTTGCAGTTTATTTAATCAACCCATACAGGGTATAGCAGTAAAAACAGAATGCAGAGTTACAGAGAAAGATCATTTAATGCAGAACATAGGAAACATGACTGTACTTGTTTGATTAATAATGAAACGCTGAAGGAATGAAGATTCACACCCAAAATAGTTTTCAGTGAAAGTCTATTTTTTTAAAATTGAAACTTGTCACAGACAGAACGAGGTAAATTCTCCCTTTCTACATTGTTTAATCCTTCCCAATGTTTTCAAAGGAGACCCTGAACATACCACAATACTTTAATGTAGTTTATTAGGGAGCAATGCATCACGAGAAACTTTCAGAATTTCACTTTTACCTCTGCCACTTCGTTTGCAAAAGGTTGCTGTCTGATTGACCAATGGGTCTCAACTATATTTTTATAGCAAACTATTTGTTGATATGCTGTTGCAAAATATGGCATTTCATTCAATATCTCAAATTAATAGTGTATGGGCATCAATTACATCCAATTATGCCTCAGTACATAGTTAATTCATAAGGTTATTCATAGAAATAAACAAGTGTTTTTCATTGAGTTTAATTAGATTTAATTGAGTATAAATTTTCTACCACTGTTATGATGTTAATGTTATTCTAAAGACTATTGATAATGAATCAACATGTTGATCAGATAAATGAGACTTTACCTTTTGCAGAAGTAATACTTATTGCTTATGTGTAAATCTCATTGCTCTGCAAGAATGTGTTCCTCACTCATAACAGGGAGCTTAGATGCTGCAAAAAATTGTCTTTACCATAGGGTAAAACTTTTTGTTATCCACATCAGAATAAAAACAATATTGACAACACTCAACAATTTGGGCAGCTTCTACAGAAAGAGAAATGGAGCTAATGCTTCAGGTCAAAGAACCTTCCTCAGAACTGGGCCTTTGACCTGAAACTTTCAATTCTATTTCTTTCCAAATATGCTGCCTGATCAGATCAGTGTTTCTTCCATTTTTATTCTTAATTTCAAATTTTCAGCATCTACAGATTTTTTTTTTTAAAACAATGTGCCGAATCACCCTCAATTTGGTCAGCTACTTAGATATGTTCCTTTTCACTTGCTCTCCAATGTTCTCCCTACAATTGGAGTGGAGGTCCAGAGTTGGGAGCAGAGCATAGATCCACTTAAATGAAGGTTAGTACTTGGCTGCAGTACTTTGAAGACTCCTTCACTGATAGTTTTTGACAGGAACCAAGGTTTGGGGAGTAGGATGGTGGGGATTAACCATACCATCTGTGATACTCAGTGAAGCTTTGCAAGAGTTTATTAAAGTTACTGTCATTTTATTTAAAAAATAAAAACATTGCTCTGAATCATTTTTAAAAAATAAATTATTAAATAATTAAAGTCTAAAGTGTGAAAAACTGGATTTTCCACTTTCTATCCCATCTCCAAAATGGAAAACAAAAATAAATTCTAATCCCAACTAGCAATGGATTCTAGAGTGAATCATCAGACAATCTGACCATTGATCAACATAAATCATCTGTTCCAACCTACAGAAACTAATGTGCAATGAATGTTGGTCATCTGCAAATAAATGGAGGGGATGCAAACCATGAATGTTCACAAATTCCAACTAAAATCTGAGGTACTGCAAAACAATTATTGACCTATGGCCTTATAACCATAGCTACCATTAGAATATTGGTCCATGAGGTAACTATCAATTATCAGCCTCTTATTGTCCACATACATGGCTCAAGCCCGAAATGTTAGCTATGTATCTCTGCCTTTGCTACATAAAGGATGCTGTTTCACTTGCTGCACCTCTCTAGCATTTTGTGTTTTTACTTCAACCACGGTGTCCACAGAATTCCGTGCTTTACTTCATCTTGTCCACAGATGAATCCAACATTAATGTTGTCTAGAGTTTATAGACCAAAGATCAAGAGTCAAAATTTACAGTAGACTAACAGACCAATTGCTTGAAATTGTTAATTAGGCTGCCAATTTCAGCAATTATCCTGTTTTCCTTTCAATAATTCAAAATACAGTGCAGCTACCTACTGTGACATCCAGATGGTATTTAGATACTATGACATAACATTTATAAATTTGTCACACTTTGAGTAATGACATTAAGTTTAAGGTGGAAGGTTTACAGTGGTGCACTTCATTTTGCTAACAGTTATTTAAGCATCGTTGCACAATCAAAATAATTTGGCAGTCCTTTCTCTTTCCTCTAGCACTCATTTACAGAGTAGTTCCAAGAAAACATAAAAGCTGCAATGATCCCTGAAGACCCATTGAAGAGCGCCGCCTCCACTGTCTACCCTTTACATTATGTATGATGGCCAACTTAACTCGACTAATGTCTTGCCCAAACTTCCTCCTGCAATTTTCAAACAAAGATTTATTGCTGCTTGTGTATTTTTTTTAATGCATTTGCAAGCGGCAGAAACAGATATTGGAAGATTGTACTGGAGATGCTCGAGACCAATTTTATTATCATTGTATCGCCAGGATTTTTATGATAAAGAAGCATGATATATAGCAAAGCTCCCATGGAAGTTTTTTTTTTTAAATTTCAGTTTCATTTGACCAGACAAATTGTTTCATTCTTTGTGTACACAGAAGAGTGAAAAAATTACGAGGTTACTCCAGAATATTTTATTTAGCCTTAGAACTGGAATTGTTGGCACGGTTAACTCATTGCCCATCTCTACTTGCCCTTATCAACTTACTTCATTTGCTGAATTCTTCAGGTGAAAGTACTCCTATAGAGTGTTGCAGGACTGAGACCCAGCAATGGATGACGAGCAATACATTTCAGAAGTCATCTGGATGGTGGACAAATTGGGGATGGGAAGAACCTGCAATCCAATGCTTGCTGCTCTTGTCCTTTATAGTAGTAAAGTTCATGGTTTGGAAGTTGTTCTCCAAGTAGCCTGATATTGCATGATTGCAGTTTTGAAATGCATGGCACTTGAAATAAGGGCAAATGGCGATCAAATATTAACAATGAGTATTGGAGTCTTTTCCATTTGATCTGGATTTGAGTTAAAATACTGTCATTCACTGTTTAGATTTCTAATTTTTGACGAATTTCATGTTTGTGAAAACTCAAATAAAATTGGACCAAGGATAAATTGCGTAGGATTAATCAACAATAGCACACCTTCACGGATCAATCACAAGCTTTCCTGACAAATAATGCTGATACAAAACTCACAAGTATGACTTCAATAGAGGAAAAATCATCTCATTTTATTATTAAAACAGCAAACATAAACCTACAAAATGTCATATTTTATTCTTCTGAAACTAAAGACATACAGTTTTAAATTTGTAATTCGTGACTGATTCTGCCCTTACTTTTCAAGCTGCTCCCATATAACCATTTACGGAGCGGAAACAGACCATGTTGGCCTTTCGAGTCCGCACCGGTTCACTGATTTTGTGCGCCCTCTTCAGGCATTGGTCCCGGTAGATCTTCATTCACTAAAGATGGGCGAATTCAATGCATGTGGAATCAATCATAGAAATGTTTGTGAAATGTGCAGTTCAATACATCTGGGCACATTCAATACAGTGTCAATCTGTTTTGGGAGTAACTGTGGAGTGAGGATGCAGAGGACTCAGAGAGATGTGGAGAGAAGCCCAGTAAATCCAATAATAATTATACAAATTGAATTATTTGATACACCTATTGTTCTGTCCAGATCCAACTTGCTAATTTAGCAGTTTTCCCTTTGGGTGGAGGGGGAAAGATATGAAGAAATGCTGTAACATTTCATCCCTTGCTTTTGGATATATTTCTTATATCCTTGGATATAAGGGATGACCCTTGGAAAGATTGAAGCCACAACCATATATGTGATTTCTCTTCCCACAATGAAATTTGTAGATATCACAAATCAATTCTTCATAGCTACTAGAAATATTATTGTACATGTACAAGTCACAGGAAACTTGGCAGTTTATAGCAGAGAATTGAAAGAAGGAAAGATTAGCATTTATGTAGTGGTTTCCATAACCCATCCCAGAGAACTATGCAATCAATGAAGATGTGTTTGAAGTGTAATCACTTTTGTAATACAGGACATAATATACTGACTTCTAATGTAGTATCCTAGCCTAACACTTATCCAAGATTACTGAAATAACAGAATTGCTCACATTTAATTCTGTAACTGCCTCCCTGTCAAATGATCAAGTTGGGAAGTATATCATCGGCATATATCACCTACAAAAGATTAATGATCAGCTTGGAATAGAAGAGAGTTTTATATTTTGTATCCCTTGATTTCCATTAAAGTTGAGTTTCGTTCCTGGAGGTGAAGAATTTGCTCTTCATTCAAACCTATTGACAAAAGAGGCCTCCAGGAGAGAAGAAATCATGAGTTCCGACAACTGAAATAACAGTAACATTGCAAAATTAAAATACACCTGATGATGTGCTTTATATAGTATCAAAATGTGCCAATAATTCTTAGGTACTTGTTTTTTTTATATTATGCAAGCTGACAAGCTGTAATTTGGCCTATTAATTTAATCAAATAAAGCAATTCTTTATTGTTGTACCATTGATTCAGTGCAATTTCTGTCAGTAACAGAATGATGTGCACTGACCAGCTGTTGTTGAATGTTTGGTCCATTTACTGTGTTAGTCCCAATGGTTGCTAAAAATCATGTTTTTTTTAATTTGGGGGACTTTTTACTGAGTTCCACATAATGTATTCAATCTGAATTGTTTGAATAACATTACCCACTTTGGATGACTGAAATATTAACCATAATGAAAAATCTGAAGCTTTCTCATCAGATCCTCTCTGATACGTCTGCTTGTATCAGGAAGGATGAAGATGGTGTTTTTCAAGAGCACCAAGGATAAATGCAATAATTTATTGAAAAATGAATGGATTTTTAAAAAAATCGATAAGAATAGATAGAATTTTGAGGGGTGTGAAATATTCTTAAGGGAGATGGTGAGCAGCCAGAATGAGTACCAATGAAATAGGCAGGAGTGGGGTTGAGGTCCTGCAAAGTATGTACGTTTACGGAGTTAGGAAAGAGGCTGAAGAACAGGTCCTCTTTGGATTACTCCTGGTGCCACAACAGGAAGATAGTGTGGACAAACATCCTGGCAGGGAGTTTGCTAATGCTGCTATGAATGGTTTTAAACTAGATTTGCAGAGGGGGAGTGTGGGAAGAGACAGAGGAAGAGGCGGATGGCGCACAAGTAGGGACAGCTAGTAGGGAGTTTGTGTAGATGGACAGGCAGATAGGGAAAAATTGCAACCAGTGGGATGAGTTGCAATGCAACAGGAGCACAGAGTCAAAATGGTTAAGGTTTTGTATTTAAATGCACACAGCATAAAAAATAAAGTTGATGACTTTGTAGTACAGCTACAGATTGGCAAGTATGATGTTGTGGCCATCCCGGAATCATAGCTACAGGATGGATGTCATTGGCAGGTAATAATGTTCAAGGATACACAGTGTATAAATGCTAATGTGATTGATATTAATAGATGGCATAATGAGATGAAAACTTGTTTAGTAATAGATTTTAGTAAATATATTTTAGTTTATATTTTAGTTTTTTTTTCTTTTTGGCTCTCCTAAAGAGAGCTGGCTGAGAGGGGGAGGGGGGGGTTCTTTTTTTTTCTCTTTTCTTTTTTATATTTTTTTACTGTTCACAATATATACTTTTTTTTTAACTGTATGTAATAAAACCTTGTTGAACGAATAAATAAAGTTGTGAAAAAAAAGGATACACCGTGTATTGAAAGGATAGGCAGTAAAGCATATAAGGCAGGGGTGTCAAACTCAAATTCACGGAGGGCCAAAATTTAAAACTTGGAGTAAGTCGAGGGCCGAACTAAATATTTATTGAAAATTTTCAACAACATCTGCATGTTTTCTCTTCTTTCAACATATGTAATGTTAAATTTTAGGATATAACTTTAGGAGGATAATGTTACAGGTCAGGAGTAGGTAGCTCAAGTTCACCCTTTGCTTGACCTGAGGGAAACCTATTTGGTCCCTGTGGAGATGTAGTCAGCATTCACAGGCTGTGTCCATTTTGGCCTGCATCAGGACTCAGCATTTCCTGCTCACTCCTCAGGCTCTAGGCCTCTATTCACCCTCGACCCACCATCCCTCTACCTGACCAGTCCTTTACCCAACCTCTACTCACCCCTCACTCCATTCGCTCTGCCTCTACCCACCCCATCCTATACACGCCCCTCTACTGCCTCTCCCCTCAACCTGTTCCTCCCTCTACCCGTCTCTCACCCTCTAATCACCCCTCCCCTACTCGCCCTGCCCCTCCCCTTTTACCTCTTCCCTATCCACCCCTCCTTCTACTCATCCCTCCCTCTAACTTCCCCTCACACCACCATAACTTCCCCTGCCCATTACTCCTCACCTACACCCTCTGCCCACCCCTGCTTACCCACCCACTCAGGCCCAGCGCGCTGCCGATCAGCCTTTGCGGACAGCCACCATCTCTCTCTTCACGTGCAGGGCCGAACCAGCCGTCCCTGGGGTCCGCGCGGGTGCAAGCGCTGAAGGCCGTGGCGACCAGGAGAAGTGCGCTCGCGCTGTGGAAGGGTCATCCGGTGCCAGTCGCACGGGGCTCGCGCTGCCCGGGGGCCATGCCCAGCCTGCCATGCCCGTCGCGCCAACAGGAAATCACAGGCGCTCGCCAATCCGCCGCACCGCTCGACAGGTGGGAGAAGTGACTGGTTGTGCGGGGAGCCTTCCAACTGGCTTGCTGGCTGATGACATCGACAGACTTCTCGTGTTACAATTTCTCATGTTACAATGGGGAAGGATGTGCAATGAAGGGGGAGGATGGTGGGGGTGACATTACCAAAAAACAGCATCGGCTCTCGCTGCAGGGCGGGCCACCTCTAATACATTTTTGAAATGATCTTGCGGGCCAAATATTAATTTGGCCCGCGGGACAGAGTTTGACATGTGTGATATAAGGGGTAGGGGGGCATGGTTATGTTGGTAGGGAAGATCTTTATATCATCAGAAAGAGGTGACATAGGATCATAATATATAGAATTATTGTGGGTTGAGTTAACAAATAGCAAGGATAAAAAGAAACTGTTGACAGTTAAATGCAGAGCTCCAAAAAGTAGTCAGAATGTGGACAACAACTTACTTCAGCAAATAGAAAAGACGTGTCAGAAGGGCTATCTTATAATAGTCATGGAAGATTTTAACATGCAAGTAGTGTGGAAAGATCATCTTAGGACAGGATGTTAAGCAAAATAATTTGTTGAATGCCTATAGGATGGCTTTTTAGAGCATCTTGTTGATGAGCCCACAAGGGGATCAGCAGGACTGGATTGGATGATGTGTAATGCTCCACAGGTGATTAGAAAGCTTAAAGTAAAGAAATGATTAGAAGGTAGTGATGATAATGTGATTGAGTTCAATTTGAGATTTAACAAGGAAAAACTAAAGTCAGATGTGTTGGTATTTCAGTGGAGTAAAGGCATGAAAGAGGAACTGGCCAAAGTAGATTGGAAGGGGGCACTAGTACAGGAAGATGGCAGGGCAGCAATGGATGGAGTTTCTGCAAGAAATGGGGATGGTGACGGATAAATTCACACCAAAAAGAGAGGAAATATTCAAATGGAAATTGTCACAACTGTGTCTGACAAGGGAAGTCAAAGCCAATGTAAAAGCAAAAGAGAGGGAATACAAGGAAGCAAAAATCAGTGGGAAGATAAAGGATTGGGAATTTTTTAAAAACTTGCAGAAGGTAACTAAAAACTGATAAGGAGGGAAAAGATGAAATATGAAACTAGGCTAGCAGATAATATCAAAAGAGGATACAATAAGTTTCTTCAAGGATAAAATGAGTAAAAGAGAGGTGAGAGTAGGTGTAAGACCACATAAAACTAATGCTGGAGAAATTAAAAATGGGAGACAGAAGATGGCAGATGAACTAAATGGATCTTCACTGTGGAAGACATTAGGAGTGTTCCAGGTGTTGAAGAGCATTGGGGAAGGGAAGTGAGTGCAAGTACTATTTCAAGGGAGAATGTCTGCACTCATTCATATTTAGGAGAATGAGGAGGAATCTCATTGAATCATTTCAAATTTTGAAGGGCATGGCCAGAGAAGATGTGAAAAGATTGTTTCCCACAGTGGGAGAGTTTAAGACATGAGGGCACAACTTTAGAATTGATGGATGTCCACTTAGAACAGGGATGAGGAGGAATTTCGGCCAGATGGCGATAAGTCCATGGAATTTGTTGCTACGAGCTGTTGGGGAGACCAGGTCATTGGGTGTATTTAAGACATTGTTTCATAGGTTCTTGATTAGCCAGGGAATCAAAGGTCACAAGGAGAAGGCTGGGCAGTGGGGCTGAATGGGAAAATAGATCAGCTGATGATTAAATGGCAGGGCAGCTCAATGGGTGGGAGAGCCTATTTCTGCTCCTATGTCTTGTGGACTTATGGGCTTGTGGACTTGTGAATGTGGACAGTTTTGAGTGGAGCAAATCCAGCTCTGGGCAGTGATGCACCCTGATCAAATATTTCAGTGTTGCACCTGTTGAAGTTAGCAAAGGTTGCAGGTGACATGCCAAATTTCTTCAGGCTTCTGAGGAAGTGAGGTTATAGATGCAATTTCTTGGTCATTGCATTGATAGAGGCAGACCAAACCAAGACACTGAAGATGTTTCCCCCCCCCAGGAACTTAAATATGTCAACTATCTGTACCTCAGCACTACTGATGCAGACTGTGAAGTGAGCTTTTACTTCCTCTGGAAGCCCATAATCACCTCATTGGTCTTGCTGATGTTGAGGGAGAGATTGTTGTCCTGGCACCAAGCTACATCTCTCTACCTCTCCTCTGTATTCAGCTCTGTCATTGCTAAGGCCATATACTTGGAGGGGAGACCACCTAGGAATACCAAGTGCTGTAGGTTTCTGTGAGAGGTCTTAGATAAAGTGGCAATGCTCTGTCTGCCTTACAGTAGACAAAAGCTAAAGAATTTCATGTATATTACATTTTAAATAACGTATCATGTGACAATAATGGAGCCTTTAAACTTTTCTAAGACCAGAATCCATTGGAGGAGAAATAAGCTATTCAGCCCATTGAGTCTGCCCCACCATTTAATCATCAGCTAATCCATTTTCCAACTCAGCCTCACTGCCTGGCCTTCTCCCCATAGCCTTTGATGCTCTCTCTAATGAAGAACCCATCAATCTCTGTCTTTCATACACCCAATGACCTGGCCCTCACAACTACCTGCAACAACAAATTCCGTAGATTTACCACCCTCTGTCTGAAAGTCCTATGTACCTCTGTTCTAAATGGACACTCTCAATCGTGAAGTTGTGCACTCTTGACCCAAGCTCTCCCAACATGGGAAACAACCTTTCTATATCTACTTTGTCCATGCCTTTCAACATTTAAAATGTTTCAATGAGATCTCCCTTCATTCTCCTAAATTGCAATGAATACAGGCCAATTCTTCCTAAGATAACCCATTAATTCCCCCGGAATCATCCTAGTGAACCTCCTTTGAGGCCCCTCCAACATCAGCACTTCTCAAGCCCAAAACTGCTCACAATACTCCAAATGATCTGGCCAACAACAGTGGTTTGATCCATGAATTTAAACATGGAGTTGGAGTATTTTTTGGCTACACAATCATGGTGAACATGGAGTATAATGGGGAAATGAGTGTGCAGTGCGTTGGTGTTGCGGATGATCATGAATTGGTGCCCGCAAATGCACATATTAGGCATAAATATGTAATAGTCTTCTTCCTTTCCCTTGAGCCCTGTAGAGATCCTTTAAATACTGACTGTATGGAAGATTGGTTAACGTCTTGTATGCTTGATTGTGCATCTCCGAGGAATCCTTGAAGATTTTCTTTCATTTTTCTAGTTAAAATCTTTATATTATTGTACTTTTAAATAATTTTAATTAATTTCTTATGGGGGTGGGTGGTATTGGGCGAGGGGGCATTAAAGTAGACGGGGGATTATAAATACATGTAATGGAATTTTTGAATTTTATTGTTGTAATACAAGTATGAAAAATTAAAGATTAAGAAAAAGGGTGTAATCATGAAGGAAGTATTGTCACCCATCCTTTGGATCCAATTGCAGAGATGGCTGCTGAGACCACGTTTATGTAGCTTGGGGATTGGTTTGTTTGGTACTATTGTCTATCGAGTCTTTTTTTAATCTATATCTCTGTCTCCTGTGAGCCATCCCCTTCCCTTCCATCTCCTATTGCAGAGCTACCCTCCCCCCATCATCTCAGCATTTTTCTCTTACACTCCCACCTATGACCTCTTAACTGATAGTTTGTGCTCCTTTCTGCCCTTTCCTCCCTCCTCTCCTCTTCTCCCCTTCCCTTTTTTAAATTGAGGCAGCTACCTTTCTTTTTATTCATAACTTGATGAAGGGCTCAGACTTAAAAGATTGGTTACCCTTCATTTCCTTTTTTATGCCGTGTGACATGCTGAGTTTCTCCAGCACATTTATGTACTGCACTTCAACTCAGCACCTGTCGACTTTCTTCTTTAGCAACAGTAAACATATTTTTTAAGTGAAAAATACAGATGTTCTCAAAAAAATAAATTAATTCAGAGCTCAGTGCACATTTGAAAATGGATAGTTAAATTCATTTTAATTTTGAAAGACTACCATTATATGAATTATTCCACATTGAGCAGGGAACACTGAACATGCAGAAAAGGTCAAAGAAGATAATACAGAAATGCTTGAACGAGTCTCCAGATAGGCATTAAGGAACACATAGGGTCCATAAACACAAGAATATCATCCATAAATTTGACAACATCTTTAGCCCATTCAAGAGTTCAGCTACTGCACTCAGATCTAATTCTGGTGAAAACAACATCTACTGAACAGATTAATGAAAGAAAGGAGCAAATTGTTATTTGGATCCAGTGGTATCTGCAAATGTATTAACTATACTGATATAGACTGTGAAAGTAGGAACAAATCATGAACTAAATCGAAGAATATCTGCTAAAAACATTATCAACAGAGGTTTAGATTATGTCATTTCAACACTACTATCATAAGATCACTTTATGCGTTGGTCCTTGGCTTTGTAGATTATCAACATGTAACTAAATAACAAGTAATAGCTGAATCCCATACTATTCCTTGATTACATTACCTGAAGGGACATTTTTGAAATTGCATGGAAAATTGGTGAACAGCTGAAGACCATATTGGACTGCCTCCCAATTTTTCCCCCTACATATCTCTCTTTCCCACCAACTTCTCTTTCACTTCACTACATTTTGTTATTCTTGTCAAACACTGATTGTGGTTTGAATATTGAATTAGCCAGAATCCTTAGTTGAATGTACTAATGATTCCTGTTTATATAACACCTCATTTATAGGCTCAAACTTTTAAATCCCTTCATCATTTCAAATATTTCTTAGGTCATCACCAGAAAACAATATGCAGCCTGTTCAAGTTCTTCGGTTGGTAGCTCTACTTGGGTTTGCTATTTTGTTATCATCTTTATTAACAGTCATGGAATTTTACAGCTTAGAAATAGGCCTTTCAAAGTTCAAATTTAGTATCAGAGAATGTACATGATATCACACATAACCCTGAGACTTTTTCTCTGTGGGTCAGGCAGAATTTCTAATTACCAGCAACTGTAAACTCTGCTCAATGAAAGAACTGTAAATAAACTGGGCAAATATAGAAGCATAAATATTCAGTAATTAATAATGAGCAAAGTTAGGGACCTAACATGAGTCTCTGAATGAGTCTATTGTTAAGGAGTCTGATAGATGAGGGATAGCAACTATTCCTGGACCTGGAGGAACGAGTCCAGTGGTACCTATACTTTCTTCCTGATGGCAGCAGAAAGAACAGAGCATATCCTGGGTGGTGTGGATCCTCGATAATTGCTTCTGTTCTCTGATGGCAACATTCCATGTAGATGTTCTCAACTAACTTCTTTTGGTGCAACTTGTCCATCCAGACTGTATTTTCTATCCAAGCTTGGCCCATATGTCTATGTTAGACCCATGTTCCTCTAAAATGTTCCTATCCATGTACCGATCCATGTGGGGAAAAGTGATAAAGCAATTCTGATGGATTGAATAGACTGTATAAGACCATAAGATCTGGGAGCAGAATTTGGCTCATCATTCTGCTCTGCCATTCAAACAATGGCTGATGTATTTTTCCTTGAAATCTCATTCCACTGACTTCACCTCAGGACCTTTAACATCCTTACTAATCAAGAAACTATCAACCTCCACTATGAACATACCAAAATGCCTTGGCAATTTATGTCAGTAACATAAATTCCACAGCTTCACCACCCTCTGGCTGAAGAATGTTACCCTCTTCTCTGTTCTGAAGGGTTTTCTTTTTCTTCTGATGCTGAATCCTCTGGTTATCTACTTTCCCTTGACTGGAAATCTCTCCATGTTCCCTCTCTTGCCCTTTTCAATATTCAATAGGTTTTTGATGCATGTCTCCCACTCAGTAACCACACACCCTCTCACCACTATCCTTCTAAACTCCAGCAAGTACAGGCCCAGAGCCATCACACACTTCTCATCCCTTTCTTCTCTTGTCACATTCTCATAAACCTCCAACATCAGCGTACTCTTCATTTGATCGTGGTGTAAAACTGCTTAGAATGTGGGATGAGATGCTTAAATTCACTGTCTCTCAGACTATGCAGATGTTGCAGTATTCCCATCTCTGACTCAGAAGTGCATCGATTGGATTAATATTCCAGTGTAGTACAGATTGAGTAAAGTCATTATCTGTGAAGCCTTCTTTGGGATGAACCATTAAATGGAGACCCTGACTTCCTTGAGCAGATATAAAAATATGTGATGCAATTTAGTGAAAAGTAGCGTATGTTAGCCACTGTTAATTATGCCTTAATCAATACCACCAAACTAAATTTAATGGTCATTTACTGAATTTTCCTGTACTGAAATTGCCACCGTGTTTGCCTACTTTGTAATTAACAGACTTCACTGCTGAAAGCATTGTGGAGAATTCTGGATTTTGCAGGGATCTGAAGGAAATAGCTATAGATATAATGATCTTCCGGAATCAATAAATTCTGGCATGGTTCCAGAGGACTGGAGGATTGCGAATGTCATTCCACTGTTTAAGATGGGAGGAAGGCTGCAAAGAGAAAATTATAGGCCTATTAGCCTGACATTGGTGATTGGGAAGCTGTTGGAGTTGATTTGTCAAGGATGAGGTTATGGAATACCTCAGGCACATGACAAGATAGGCCCAAGTCAGCAATGTTTCCTCAAAGAAAAATCATGCCTGGCAAACCTACTGCAATTTGTTTGAAGAGATCACAAGTAGATTAGACATGGGAGATGCAGTGGCTTTTATTTCTAGAGGAATAGCATATAAGAGCAGAGATGTAATCTTGAGACTCTATAGGGCACTGGTAAGACCTCACTTAGGCGTCAATTTTGAGATAGTGTGTGCTGACGTTGGAGAGGGTTCAGAGAAGATTTAAGAGAATGATACCAGGAATGAAAGGGTTAACGTCTGTGGAAGGTTTATCGGCTCTTGGACTATACTTGTTGGGAGTACAGAATGATGAGTGGGGACTTCATAGAGACATTTCGAATGATGAAAGGCTTAGACAGAGTAGATGTGGCAAAGATGTTTCCCATGGTAGGGGAGTCTATGACAAGAGGACACAAATTCAGGATAAAAGGGCATCAATTTAAAACAGATATGTGGAGAAATTTCTTTAGCTAAAGGCTTATGAGTCTATGGAGCTTGTTGCCACAGGCAGCTGTGGAAGCGAGGTCATTGACAGGTATTTGATTAGTCAGGGCGTCAAGGGTTATGGGGCGAAGGCCGGAGAGAGGGGGTGAGTGGGACCATGGATCAGATCATAATATAATGGTGGAGCAGACTTGATGGGCAGATTGGCCTACTTCTGCTCCTGTCATCTTGTGAATTCTGGAAAAGTGAGAAGAACTATATCTATTATTTCATATATAGAGCTGAGCAGAGCACATTTCTTATAAGGATTATTTCACCTTTTCCTTTGTTAAAATGAAATGATAGCCTTGCTATCTTTCCTGGCTGAAATGTTGTTTCTCTCCACTCTTGCTTGTTTGACTAGCCTCAGTGATGGACTGTATCTGTAAGAAGGGTGAGCTTCAATTAGCTTGCAGCTTTCTCTCTGGGATAAATTGTAATTCAACCCAAACAATTTGATCTAATTAAGACAATTTAGCACTGTTGAGGGAGTGCATAATTGTGCAGTATCCACTTTTGACTACTTGTTAACTTCAGGTTTCTCGTTTCCTTAATTTGGCTGCATTTAGGCAAAACATTGTTGTGACAGTTTTGGGACCATTTTTATTCATTTTGTCCTTTAAATTGAAACTAACACATTCACCTTTCAATAAGGTTGCTGCAATCCTACAACACTAAAATTATTGCTTCACTTGGGCTTCAGCAAAGCTTGGGTAAAGTTACTATTTACTCACCAATGAATATTTAGTGTGAAATAGGAACATTGTGGTTGTAGTGTAAACACACTGAAATGCTGGTGGTGTCCTGATCAAGTTCTGCACTTTGCTTTGCAAAGATCTATTCCTTTTGAAATCATGCCATGTGAGATGGAAACTTTCCTTTCTCAGTGTTTACAGACATTTAATAGAACATGACATTTTCATTCACCTAACTTTCTTGATGGAATCCTTTAACTGAGCACAAATTTAAAGAACTAAGTGTTGTACTATGTATTGGCCAATTCTTCTCTATTCATCTTTAAATGTCTAGATTTTTTCCAAGTATTGCATGTGGCATGATGTTTGCTCTCAGTGATGCACCATGTCGCCTGGTCAGTGAAGCTTGCTGCTGCCTTTAGAATCAAGGTAAATTGTTGCAAATTTAATATAACCGGGAAATTGCGTGCTTACTTGCATGAGGTCAGATTTGGGTTTAAGCCATTATTATTGTTTATGTAATTACCTGGCCCTATTAAAACAAACTTCATTCATGTATATCATCATTTACTTGAATATTTCAAAATATTAATAATTTTCAGAAGGAAGTAATAATGTTAAAATGTTATATTTTACACAATTTTAGCTTAATTTATATATATTTGTTCAATCCACATTTTGTGTTTTGTAAAATGTTTAAAATAGTATTTTTATTTCCTGCTTGTGTTTCTAATCAGAACTCAACAGTACAATTTGCTACTCAGTTTGATGTTATTGCTGCTTCTAAATACTTAGAATCTTAACGGTAGCAGGCTTCAGAAAAAGGGACGATCTCAACTCAGAGTCAGACAGACATTTGTGAGGAGCTTTGATTCAGTTGAATGACAAGCCCCATTTCTTCATTGCTAAAAAGAATTAGTGTTGCATTCATCTTATTGCAACTTGTAAGAGACCACACTTACTATATTTACTTCTGGTCTCTTCATCATAGGAAGGACATGGAAGTTTAGAAATGGTGTAGAGGAGTTTACCGAGATCCTGTCTGGATTAGAGAAAAGGTCTTGTGAGAAGATGTTGAGTGAGATTGGCTTTTCTCTTTGGAGTGACAAGGAATGAGAGACAATTTAATAAAGGTGCATAAGATTATGAGGGGCATATATACAGTAGTGGACAGCCAACACCATTTTCCCTAAGTCAGCAATGGGTAATGCCAAAGGGCTTCTGTTTAAGGTGAATGGAGGAAAGGTTAGGGATTAATACACAAAAGTGTTCTAGAAATTCAGAAGGTCACACAGCATCCTTTATGTAGCAAAGATATATAACCAATCTTTTGAGCCTGAGCCCTTTGTCAAAGTATGATCAAAAAGCGGGTAGGTGCCTGAATAAAATGGTGGGGAGGAGGAGATGGAATACAAGCCCACAGGCAAGAGGTTAAAGGTGGTTATGGGTGGGAGAGCAGAAGAAAAAAAAGCTAAGAGGTGATACAGGGAAGGGATAACTCTCTGAATGGAGAGGGAAGGGGGTGGGGAGATGGAGGAAAGGAGAGAGAGGGATGAGGAAAGAGAAAGAGAGACAGGCGAGGGGAGCAAACAGAAACCAGAGAAGTCGAGGTTAATGCCATCTGTTTGAGAAATACCCATCAAAAATTGGAGGAACAACATCTAATAGTCCATGATAAGTTTTTAAAAATTATTTTTTTTATTTTCCAAAGACTCCTGTAAATCAAGTAAACAAAATTTAACATTCTCTTTCTGAGTAATATGATTAACAGAGTCCTTATTTCCCACTCCTTACACCATCCCTTCCTAACCCTTAAATTATACAAATGCAAACATACAAAAACCGCTGAAAAACTGACAAAGAAAGCAATCCTCCTCTTAGCTAGAGGACCTTGGATATTAAATAAAAACAGGTAGGGGCAAAGCACACGTCGTCTGCTCTACATTCCACATTTCATACTCCTAATCCTTTACCTGCTGGGATGGATTGTTTCTTTTCTCTTATTGGGGGGAGGGGAATGGAGGAGTGTGCATTATATCTGTGCCCCTATGTGCCTCAGATATGGTTGCCACACTTCGACGAATATGTCATATCTTCTGTAGATTGTTGGTGATTTTCTCCAGGGGAATGCAATTCTGTATTTCCATATTCCATCGTGAGATATTTAGCTGGGAGTCGGACTTCTACATAACCGCTAAACACTTCTTGGCTACTGACAAGGCAACTGTCACAAACTGAAATTGGTGTTTGGACAGTCTAAGCTGTACTTGTCAAATGTCCCCGAGAAGAAAATCCACCTTTGTCATTTTTTTCAGGGTGTCCCCCAGGCCTTCCCACAAGGACCTTAGCCTTGTTCATAGCCAGGTGGAGTGGACAAAGGTTCCTGCCTCCACACTGCACCTAAAGCACATTTCTGAAATTTCTGGTTTTCACTTGTGTAATTTTTTTCGGTGTGAGGTATAGCAGATGCAAGAAATTATATTGCACCACCATGTGTCTGGCATTAACAATTCCTGTCAGGCTATTCAAACACAAATCTTCCCACCATCGTTCATGAATAATTTTGACCAAGTCCGACTCACATCTTTTTCTTGATCGATGTTAGCCCAGCTTTGGGCTTTCACTTTGGATTATGGAATACATAAATTTAAACACAATCCCCTTTTGAATTAGAGTCTCCATGTCACCACAGTCAGGCAGAGTCATTGTTGGTCCCAGTTTGTCCCTTAGAAAAGATCTTAATTGCAGAAAACAGAAGAATGTTCTATTCGATAACTCATATTTAGTCCTCAAGCGGTTGAATGACACGAGCTGCCCATGATAGTAGCAATCCTTGAAAATATGTGTCTATATCTCCCTCATCAAAAGGAGGAATTAGATTTACCTCTCTACTAGCCAAAAACCTCTCCCCAGGAGTTACAGCCTCAATTCTATTACTTCCCTCCATCTTAATTTTTCATTTCTCTAATTGAAACTGTCCCTTTCAATTTCCTCCCTCTGTTTTTAATTACCACTAACTCATATATCCTCCATTTTTCAGTTTCCTCTGCTTCATATATTCTCAATTTGTCATCCTTATCTTTGTGTTTTCAGCTTCCTCTTGCTCATTTTGTTGTTTCTGTAACTCAAAGTTCCTTTTCTCCCTATCTTCTTTCACCCTCAATTTCTCCAACTCCAATTGCAATTCAAAAAATATATTCTCCAGAAAACTTTCTAGGTCTGTATCAACAAATTTTCACTCACCTAAATAATATTTCATTATAATCCTCTGATTTGCATTTTCCTCATCCAATCCTTGACTTCAGTCAGCTTTAATGCCTTAGAAATAACCATCAGTTCCTCTTCTCTTGCTCTGCAGCTCTGCACGTGGTGGTTGTGACAAATATGTACTAATATCCATTGCTGCTGTTTTCCACACCCACAAGCTTTAAATTAGCTTGGAAAAACCAATTAACTAATAAATCATAAAAACTCCAAAAGCTTAAGATCCCAAAACTCCAATTTTCAATCTGAAAGGACGGGTCCCCAAACATTACGAGCCTAGAGGACCCCAAAACCCAGCAGCAATAGAAATTCACCAAGACAAATGGTTACTTAAACAAAAGTTGCTTTTAATTATTTTAAACATGAAAACAGGATCAAATTTTATCTTATTACTATTAACTTGACCTAACTTAACCCCCTTCTAATTCTAAGCACATGTGTATGTAATGTGTGTGTAAGTTCAGAAAAGTTCTTTAATTCACAGACGAATCTCACTTCTCACTCATCCAAGTTCACTGGTTGCAGGCAATTCTTATACTATACACAGAATTTAACATTTATGAATTTCACCAGGCTTTGGTTCTTGAAAAGTAAATAGTTACCGCTCAGGAAGGTTCTTGTCGATTTTCAGTGAGAGATTTGTTGCTCGTTGGACACACACAAACTGATTCCTTCTGATCAGCCACTTCAATCTCTTGCTGAAGAAATGTGCCCCATCAGGGTTTTCCAGATGATAACTTCTTTCTTTCAAGTCACCAAAAAGTTCTTTTTTTTTTGTTCCCCTATTTCAAGTGAAACATTATTCAGCTAGTCCTCTCTTGTATGGACCACAAGGGCTTTGAGCAGGCTGAACTAAGAACTCACAACCTGTCTTTAAAATGGGGTTTTTCCACAGATTGCAGCTCAGGATTTAATCTTCCGAGTTCATTCACCTGTTGTTTTCCAAAACAATAATCAATTACTCCATAGCATGTCCAATTAACACCTACTTGTGAAGTATTTATAGATATCCTTCAAAGTTTTTTCAAAGGCACCCGGAGCCTGGACTATCTGGCTTGAGCATACCTTTGGCATTTTAAATGAGATCTGTTTTGAAATGTTTGTATGTGATCTACACTAAAAAACCTGCCACAATTTATCTACTTTAAAATTTATCTATATACAATATAAAATATAACATAATCTGTCACACTAAATTTATTCCATTTTATCCCTTTAATGTAAGCAATTATCTGTCCCCTTAAATAAGTCTTCAACATATCCCAATTTAAAAAAAAATGTTATTAGTAGAGGGGAAGTTTATCTCACAGTACAGTTCTATCGGAGTTCTGACAAAGCTACAAAATTTCAGCTTTCCCAACAGCAATGGATTAGTCGCCATCTATAAGCCATATCTTGCTTATTTGGCATTAGGATGAACAAAGTCAGGGGTGAATGATCTGACAGCAGCCGAGCAATGTACTCAGTCTCCATTATCCTAATTTCCAACTGGGCTGCTGCCAGAAAAAATTCAATACTAGTGTAGGAATCATGTTGCCTCAAGTAAAAGGAATAATCCCTTTCTCTTGAATTCAGCTTTTTCCAAGCCTCTGTGAGATTCGAATCTTTCATGAAGGCTAGGGTGGACTTAGATGTCTTGGCCCTTGTTGCCTTCTTGGCTCATTTATCCATGTTCAGATTCAGACAAAAATTGAAATCCCCTCCAATCAATATTTTCTCACCCCCCATCCCCCTCAGAATTTTTAAGAATATATCTTATAAATGTTTCATCAACAAAATTCAGAGCATATATATTCATAAGTGTCCAGGATTCTGAGTATATTTGACAATACATCATCATAAACCTGCTGGGTCAGCAACCACCTCCTGGACTGTTACTGGAACATTCTTTCTGACTAGAATTGCCATTTCCCTGGTTCTGGAATTGAAGGAGGATGCTGACACCTGCCCTACCCATCCGCATTTTAAATTGGAATGTTTTTGGTTCATAGGTTAGACTTCCTGCAGGAACACTATGCCTGCCTGCAGCTTCTCAAGTTGTGCCAAGACTTTTTCTCTTAATCTCCCTATTTATCCCATTTAGATGTTTCTCTTAATCTTCCTATTTATCCCATTTATATTAAAACATATTCTTAATTATTTATCCATCACCCCAGTGCCTCTCCATCTTCCTTTCCCCCTCCCTTCCTGTCCTCCAAAACTTATCTTCCATACCTTTTGTCCTGTATCAACTCCTGGCGCAGATGCTCGTGTGCAAAATGAATCCTAAACAAAATGACAAAACCAAAACCAATAATTCCTAAGAATATATTAAAAAAAACATGTGGTCCTTTCTCCTTCCTCTCTTCCCCCACTCTATTCCTAGCCTTCTCAGCGCCCATATCCCCTACATAGGCACCAACTCTAATTCCAATCTGGAGCATGCCCAGGGCACCCATCAAAACCCCCACCACCTCCGCCACCTCAAAGCTCCCCTGTACCTTTCCTTTTTAAACTTACAACCTTTATGATAAAGTGTAACCATATACATTATTTACAGCCAGATCCCTTCTCATCATTGACCAACCACCTCTATATCTTCCTTGGGAATACTCCTGGGCTGTGACGAGGCTCTCAGCAAGCCTTGCCACTTCTTTAGCTTCTGGGAAAAACTTCTTTCCCCCCCCCCTCCCCCCCATACCAGCAGGAACACTTTTGAAGTCACTAGATGTAATAATACCAACCCAATATCTTAATTTTTGAAAGTTTTGCCGTATTGAATTTCTTCCATCCTTTTACCAATTCTACACTTGTACCTGGGGCAAAAAAGAAACTTTTCCCCCTCAACTTCTAATGGAAAACCACCGCACGCAGGTATACCCAGAGTCTTTTGAGGACCGAACGGGGTCTCTGTCCCAGTTCTGGTTTGGGGAAAGGGGACAGATGGGGCCCCTTCCACCTGAAGTTCCTCTCCTCCCCTTTCCATTCCCAATATCTGAGGGATCCACCTTTTAAAAAATGCAATGGGGTCTTTCCCCTCCTTCCCCTCTTTAAGTCTTACAAATTTTATATTATTTCTAATATATCTAGATTATCTCAATTTTTTTGCCTGCCCTTTACCCCCACATCTGTATCCCTCTCTAACCATTCTACACTGTCCTCCATGCTTTTGACCCTCTCTTCCGCCATATTCACCATTCCAGATACTTCCTCCATGGCCCTCCTGAATTCCCATATTTCAGATGTTCAATCTTTTAAAACATTCCTTAGTCTTTTTTCAGAGACCACAACCACTGCCTCCATTGCCTTCATGATGTTTTCCGTGGCGGGCTCCGAGCCCCCTCCTTTCCTTCCTGTTCTCTTCCTCTCTCCTGTCCGCAATGACACGCCTTCCCATCGACTGCTCTCCCCTTTATCCTCCGTGTCGCTCCCAACGCATTGCTGCCACTGCCGCTGCTGCCGTCATCGCTGCTGATCTCCCACCTCTGCTGCCTCCAGGATTCAGGTATAGTCGCTCACCCGGCGCAGTCTTGTTCTCCATCCCCACCTTAGGATGTGCAGTCGGGTTCTGTCCCATGCTGTCCCTCTCCACCCCCTCTTTCCACCACCTGTGGATCCTATCGTCGTTGCTCCCACCTCTGCTATTTTTGTTGCTGCTGCCTCGTTGCTTCTGTTGCTCACAGGGCTGCTCTGTGGTTGCCAGCAATGCTTCCCTTCTAACACTCTCCCTCTCACCGCCTCTCTCGACCCATTCCTGTCAGCTCCCGCAAGTCTCACCTCGATGTGCAGGGATTGGCTCTCCCACACTCTTCCGTGGCCCGCCGATGAACGGGTCCCATTGTCCTCCAACAGGTAAGTCATTCTTTTCTTCATACAGTGCCATGAACAGGCCCTGCCATTTTCCTTGCCATGAGACCATCTCTTCTGGTCTTTGTGCTGTTTAAAGAATGATTTCTGAAATTTGTTTCATCAGCGCATTGTGTGCACTTAAATAAAAGGGAACTTGTCCAATTCCTATTCAATCAGACACATTCTCGATGAAGGATTCCAAAATGAAATGTCAGCCATTCTTTCTCTCCCATTGATACCGCTCGACCCCTGAGTTGCTGCAACAGATTGTGTTTTTTTTTGCTGGAGATTTCAGCATCAGCTTTAAAATGGGAGTTACAGTTGAATAAAACACCCACTAAATATCCAGTATGAATCAGAAGGTACAAAAAAAGTACTCTATTTTTCATTCTACAATGTAAATTCAAAACTTAATGCTGTCAAGGGAATGGACATAGTAGACCACAACAGGACTGGAAGAAAATATATCTTGCCTTTTTCATTTTTTTCTGACATTGGCTTAATAACCTGAATCAGTCTTCTGTTTTGTGACTACAGTGTACAGAACTCAATTATAGCCTTGAGCATTGCTCATTGTGTTAGTTTAATATTCTAGCAACATTTTTGGTATCCTTGAAAAGAATGGATGTCTCATGTATTCAGAAAAGGCATAATAAAATCTTTGGTAACAACTGAAAGGATTAGATCTGGTGACCTGCAGCAGGAATATAGAATTGATTTTGCACTGATGCTATAAAATACCTTGTGAAGCAAAGCCTTGGAGAATTCTTCACTGTATCGGTAATAAGAAACTGCAGTGGATGAGAACTACTGGTATTCAGTAGTCTTATTTTTGAGCTTTCATTTTCTCTTTAGTAATAAGTTGACATTTTTTCCTGCCTATTCAAATTCTATTTGCCCAGAGGCGTGATGCAATAGCAGTCAGGAGGCAGAAGAAGGTGTTGCTCTTGCCAATCAGTTCTAAGATCTGTATGTATGTCATGTTCAGCCAATCAGCTGTACACTGTACTTTCCTATGGGGCAGGATATTACTATCCTCAGAAATTGGTGGCAAATTCTCATTGATGAATACTCTCCAAGGCTGTTTCAGAATATTACATTCTCCACGTTGATTTTTAACTCTGTATCTTTACATGTTAAAGGTTAAACTAACACTGTCATTCAAATAACCCAGGATAAATATGTTCACTGAGAGTAATTTAAATATAATCACCAGAGTATTTAAAATAATGTCATCTTATTTTAAAGGTAGAATGGTATAAAAAGTAGTCCTGGAAATATTCGACAGGTGAGGCAGCAATTAATAGACTGAATCTCTGCTTCCAAAAACAATTGGCTTGAGGATCTGTTAGAGCTTAAAATGCATCGAACTTGAGATTTAATGAATCCAGGAGATCTATTTATGGGAAATGGGTTTGGCATTTCATGTGAAAACTGACTTTCATTCGATTTTAATTTTGGATGGTTGAGTTTCCCAGATCTCGTGCATCTGATCAGCTGAAAGGTTGGTGAGAATGGTAGATTTTTTTCAACAGCTGGTCCCCATTTGGCCTATCATGTCAGTTCTGGCTTTGAGTAAAACAATCCTGTCAGGTCCTTTCTCCTGCTCTTTCTCCCGGCTCAAGAAATTATTCTCTTTCAAGTACCAATCGTGATCCATTTTGAAGATTCCAGATGCACCACCTTTGTAGGCAGTGAATTCTGTATTCATTTTCTTTTAAAAATATTTTAATTTATATTGATACAATGGAAAAAATGAACAATACAATTATATATGCAAAAGAACTAGTAAAAAAGATACAATAGTGATCATATGTAAAAATTTAGAAGTATAATAACATAGAATCTAACAAAGGGAAAAAAAAGGATCATTCTAAATCCCTTCACCTAAGCAAGGTTAAAGATCGACATTTAAAAAACATTCAAATGCTATAATCTTGGAGAGAGAGAACACCTTGCTAAATTAAGGTTATAATAGTTGTCCATAAGAGAGCCCCATATCATTTGAAATTTGATATTTGAATCAATGACAACATATCTATTTTTTTTCCAAATGTAAACAAAACATAATATCCCTGAGCCATAGTGCATGTGTAGGTGACACATTCTCTTTCCATTTAATCAAAATTGCGCATTTTGCCATTAACGAAGAAAAGGATAAAATGTGACATTGACTTGAAGTTAGTATAACATTATTGTCACTAAGTATTGCAGAAAGAGCTATGAAAGGGCAAGGTTCCCATTTGAATTCTGTATTCTAATTATGTTCTGTGGAAGAAGAAATGTTTCTTAACATATCATCCTCATGCCTTACCCCTCTGTCATGTTTATAGAAGTTTTTATGGGGAAGTGTTTTCTCCAGGCTTTTCAAGTTTACAAGAAGGCCCACCTTCATCCTCTCTAATCTCACTGTTGTCCGCTCACTCATCACTGGTGAATAAGTATGGAGTCAAACACACAAGCAAATGAGAGGCTGAATAACCATATAACCATTTACGGAGCGGAAAAAGGCCATGTTGGCCTTTCGAGTCCGCACCGGTTCACTGATTTTGTGCGCCCTCTTCAGGCATTGGTGATTTTAAGTGTAGTGTATCTTTGAGAATTTTAACATCTATCCATAGGTACTCTGTACTTTGGATGTGAAATCTCATATTAAAATATTCAAAAACATTGGCTGTGTGGGAGAAGCCAGTGAGTGACCATGGACAATTAGTTTGGACATTTTTCCTCTAGTGTAGCAAGTTGCTTCTTGACCTTTTGGCTAAGATCAAATGTAGTTCTTATTAAAGTTGATCAACTGGATTTGAGGGAAGTGAGGAACTGCAGCTCAAGCACAAAAGAAGAAGACAACCAAGAGGACATTTTGGAGCAGGACATCATCTAGTGTAAGCTGGCTTGCTGATGCAGGGGTGGATCCATGCTGATTGGGGGACTAATCCAACACCTTTTCCAGCTTTAAGCCCACCTTCACCCATTCGATGAGGATAGCTGCAACAGGAAACACTTCAGCTTCACTCAGAATCCATAATACTGTCAGGATGGCAGTGAAGGACATTAGCAAGGGATCACAGTTTTCCCAGAATCTTTTCAATCGCAAGATCCTGATGGAATAGCTTAAATTTTAGATGAAGGACATCTATTGCATTCAGGATGTCATGGAAAACAGTAACTTTGATGTGACATTGGAGACCCCAGCAGGATGGCAGTGGCTGCTCCAGGACTTCCAAGAGAACTCCACTCTTGATATTCAAGGTGAAGCCACTCTTCATCTTTCCGACACAGAAGGAACAAGTGATAATGGTGCACATCTAGTCGTGGATGTGTTCACCTTCTAGACTGTTATATCGACAGGGACCTGCCTGGATATCAAAGATGCACTTGGAGTCTTGACAAGCAAATAGCAGCTGAAGGTGAAGCTGAGAGAGGATTGCAAAGGGGTCATCATCCACCCCCTCCCCACCTTGGTGTTTGCCACTGTTCTTCTCTGGCCACTGCCTCCTTCACAGATCTCTTCACCTAATCTAGGACCAGAATGCAGGCAGGGGAACTTGGAAGTGGAACATGAAGTTTCTGACCCCAGAGAACATAGAGGAACTAAAGAAGAAGTACGCTGGTTGGAGAACTGTGAAACAGTTCTTCAACTCCCCAGTGACCGGTGGGAAGCAACCAAAGAGGATATTCACCTCAGAGTCCTCCAAGATCATCTGAACCATAGTTGATACAGTAAAGTAGGATGAGACATGATCATGTTTCTTCTTCCAAAAGGTTCACAGAGGGAGCTCTGTGATCCACAGTCTTAAGGAAGAGGACGGTTCAGTCACATCTTCACTGACGGGCAGAGGATCTACAGATCTTTTTATGCTGAACTGTTCAACACAGAGGCTACAGACAGAATGGCCTTCCAGGACAGGAAACGGGAATGTCTGGATCATAAAATTACTCTGGGGGAGCTGAAGGACTCCATCCATTTCTTTGGGTCAAGTAAGACTCCCGGAAGCAATAGCCTACCAACTGAGTTGTACATGGCTCTGTGGGATTGGACCAGCTGAAAGTATACAATGCTATACTCCTGTCAGAAAGCATGTCATACTCCATGAGGAAGGGCATCATGACCCTCATCTTCAATCAGAAAGGGGAGAAGGAAGATATCAGGAATTGGAGACTCATATCATTGCTAAATGTTGACTAGAAAATCTTGTCCAAGGCCATCACTAATTGAGTCAATTCTGCCCTAGGACAGGTAATCCACCTGGACTAAATCTACTTGGCTCTGAGCACAAAGATCTCTGACAGCCTCATGCTGCTCAGGGATACCATCACCTATGTGCAGGACAGGGGAGTGGACACCTGCCTGGTCAGCTTAGACCAGGAGAAGGACTTTGACAGAATATCACACTCATACATGATGGATGTGCTCTGCAAAATGGGCTTTGGGGAGGGAATCTGGAATTGGATTAAACTGCTCTATACAGACATCTGTAGTGCAATCTCAATAGATGGGAAACAGATAGCTTCCCCATCAAATCTGGAGTTAGGCAAGGCTGTCCACTGTCTCCAGTCTTATTTGTGCGCTGCATAGAATCCATCAGGAAGGACGAGCGCATAAGAGGAGTGACATTGCCAGGTAGTCGAGGCACTCAGGTCAAGGCCTCCCTGTATATGCACGATGTCACCATCATCTTTTTGGATACACAATCGGTCTGGAGACTGACCAGCATATGCAGGCATTTTGAGTCCACATTAGGTGTCAGGGTAAACTAGAAGAAGAGCGAGACAATGCTCTTCAGTAACTGGCCAGACTAGTCCACCATCCCCTTCACAATCAGATCTGGCTACCTGAGGGTGCTGGGGATTTGGTTTGGAGGGGCTAAGGCATGAAATAAGAAGTGGTTGGAGCAGATCACAAAAGTCCACCAAATATTGGGTTTGTGGGTGTGGGGCTCCCTCTCAATAATGAGGAAGAACCTGGTGATAAGATGTGAGCTACTCTCTGTATTGCTGTACATGGCACAGGTGTGGCTCATCCCCCACAACTCAAACCTGGCAGATTCCAGACGAGTTTTCTGATTCATATGGGGTCCAAAATGGATAGAGCCTGAAGGGACATCATGTACGTTGCCAGACAATGGGGGGAGGGGTGTACCCTCATCCTGATGACCACCTTCATGTGTGGCTGTATCAGATTGTGGATGGACCCAAGGAACGAGGGCACCAACTGCCCCTTTGTGCTGACACCTGTCCCAGCTGTTGTAAAGGATAGGCCTGGCTCCGGATAGAGCTAGATACTGTCCCAGTCAGCTGGACTTTGTGGAAAAATGTTCCAGAACCATACCTTCGACCATAAAGCCATCAGGCAGTGGTCAGCATGGACATCCTGCAGAAACAGAGAGATGAGGATTCGATTGATCCAATGGGATGGTTCCCTGAGTAGACCATGCAGGTTTTCTGATGGAATGCCTCATCTCCAAGGATCGCAAACAAACACCAGGACTTGGCCTGGCTGGTAGTCAGAAGAGGTCTCCCAGTGAAATCTTTCGTGTACAACCGGAACATCACCCTCCATATACATTGCCCTTGGGATGACTGCAATGGAGCGGAGACTGGCACCCACCTCTTTGTGGATTAATAACATTTGAGAACCATGGGGGCAGGCCATTCAGCCACTTGACCTGATTCTACAATCAGAAATTCAAGGTTGTTTTTTGCTTCAACTCATCTTGGGTCTTAAATCCCAAATCATCTTACTAAACAAAAATCCATCAATAGCAAGTTTGGAATGCAATGTTAACCTGACCTTAGCAGTCCTGACAGGGTCAATTCCTGCCTGTCCACATTTCTAGTCTCTATTATAAACAATGTGACTTTCTTCCATATTTCTGCTAAATGTGGATGAATTTTGAGGATTTTTAAAATTTTTCCTCTCATTATTAAACCAGATTTTCTTTATCCAGCAAAGTAATTTCCTTGTTAAGCAAAAATAGTTTCTGCTGGTAATAGATTGCTGAGAAAGGTATTTTGTAATGAAATTGGCCCTCTAACTCATCATGTTCACATTGATGAATTTTGACCAGCTACACTAATCCTCTTTACTGTATTAGGACTGCAGCCTATGCTAGTTAAGTGTCTATTTAATTGGTCTCTTAACATACCTGTTTGCATCTGATTTCTCTGGCCACTGATTCCCTTTAAACCTCTTCACTCTCGCATTAAAATGTACCCCTTTTTTTAAATGAGTCAGAGGGAGATTGGGTCACTGACACAGGGGGAGGGGGTGGTTTGATGAAATGTAGTAGAGAGTCAGGGAGATGGAGAGGAAAGGACATCATTGATAAACTAGAGAAGGAATGAGATTGGGGAATATAAACTCTGACACCTTTTGTCAGAAAGCTTTTATTGTACAGACAGGGAATTTGAATACCTTGAAAATAACATGATGCTCAGACAGAGTTGATGTGAATATGCAATAGGCTGCTAAATCAGATTGAAATTATTTAAAGAGACAATTAAAGTTGAGGTCAGGGGGATGACTTGGATTACAAATGATGTGGGATTGTATTTAACTACACAGTTTCATAGCAGTTTGCTAACAAAAAATTCATAGACCTTGTTGCATGTCTTTTAACCTAGTTCATTTGAATGGGCGTAATTAGGACAGGTAATTCAATTAACATTGGGGTCACCACTGGTCCTTTACAAGGATCTTTGGGCTTCAATTCTTCTTTGGATTTATTTATTTATTATCAATTTAAATGCTGGACTAGAAGGCTAAGTATTCCACTTTGCAATGATATCCATTTCAAAGTGTGTGATGAAAAAATATTTTTACCCATTAATATTTGTGTCCGTTACAAACTCATCATCATTGTTGGTATGTAATCATGAGTTTGTAATACACACAAGCACAATGTACATGTGCATCCATTTTGTTTTACTGCAAACAGGTATTTTGCATTAAATTATTCCAGAATAGAAAATGATAATGAATATTCACAAGTACAGTAGTGAAAGAAAAGTGTTTTTTTTTCAGTGGAGACAGGAGTTTTTGTGGTGCTGGAGTAGTTTATGATGAGGGTACTAAGAGAAGGCTCAACAGCCTGTTAGCTTTTTGGAAGGGGGGTGGAAACTTTTCTTGATCCGAGACGTGCAGGCCTGAAACAACGCTGTCTGGAGGAAATGCTGGAGGAACTCAGCCAGTCGCAGTGTCCATTGGAGAAAAAGATATATTGCTGATGTTTCGGGCCTGAGCCCTTCTTCAAGGAATAAGGAAATAATATGTAAAAACACAGGAAATCTCAGAAAAGAGAGTGTTGACTGGTGAAGGTGTTAATTGGAGAGGTGAAAATTGATTTTTAGCTGTGTGAGAGGAAAAAGGGAGGCTTCTGAATCTTCTTCCTGAAGGTAGCAGTAAGAAGAGGTTGTGACAAGAATGAAGGGATCTTTTAAGATGTTGGCTTCCACATGAGACCATCTACTTTAGGCAAAAAAAAGAAAAGAACAGATAAACAAGTCAGTCTGCAGATACTGGGGTCAAATGCAATACCCAAAAGTGCTGGGGAAACTTGGTAGGTTACTTTCCACTTGCTGAAAATGTAGAAATGGACAAGTTCCAATAGCATCATTGTTAAAACTTTACAGGCAAGGACCAAAAATAAGGGGTAAACGCAGGATTTTGTTGACACCGTGGTTAAGTGAAAAAACACACGAATGCTGGAGAAACTCAGCAGGTCAAACAGTGCCTTTATGTAGCAAAGGTAAAGATACATCAGCAACGTTTCAGACTTGAGCCCTTCATCAAGGTATGCGGGAACATGAGAGATGTCCAAAAAAAGGGGGAAAGATAGGATATGATAGGTGGAGTGGAGTGGCGGGGATGGGGGGGGAAATCATAGGAAGGGGGGAGGTCTAGGCTAGGTGGAGAGAGAAAAGTAGGAACTGGAATGACTAGTTAAAGGGGGAGGAAGGAGGTAAAAAGCAAGCTGATTAGTGGAATGCAGTGAAATCAATGTTCATGCCCTGGAGTTGGAGAGTGACCAGACAAAAAATGAGGTTCTTCCAATCTGCAGGTGGTAAGGGTGGGGTAGTTTGAAAGGCCATGGAGAGACAAGTGAGCTGGAGAGTGGGACTCAGAATTGAAATGGTTGGCTACGGGGAGGTCGCTTATGTTGCGGATGGAAAGGAGGTGCTGGGCAAAGCGATCTCCTAATCTGCGACTGGTCTCTCCAATGTAGTGAAGGCCACAGAGTGTGCACCTGATGCAGGAAATGAGTTCTTTGGAGGTACAGGTGAAGTGTTGCTTCACCTAAAAGTTCTATTTGGGACCTCAGACCGTGGTGAGAGAGGAGGTGTGGGTACAGGTTTACATCTCCTACGACCACAGTGGAAGGTGCCGGGGAAGGGGGTGGGGGGTGATGTGTGGGAGGAAAGAGCACACAACTGAGTCACAGAGGAAGCAGTCCCTATAGAAGGCTGAGAGGGGAGGAGAAGGAAAAATGTGTCTGGTGGTGGGGTCCTGTAGTAAGTTCCAGAAATTCTGGCAGATAATGTGTTAGATGTGCAGGCTGGTGGGGTGGTAGGTGAAGACGAGGGGGATTCTGTATTTATTGTTTCTTGGGGCAGGGGGGGCTAAAGCAGATGAGTAGGGAATGGAGAAGATGCAGGTGAGGACCAAGTTAATAGTGGTGGAGGTGAAGCCATGTTTATGGAAGAAGGCAGATATTTCAGAGGCTCTGGACTGGAAGATCTCATCTTGGGACCAAAAATAAGATGACCAACTCTAAGCACTTGAACCTAGAGTAAACAGAAAGCTTTTTTTTCCACCAATGGACTGAAATATTAACCAGTGACAGAACCCAGCAGAAATTTTCTCTTTGCAGTCCTTCATCCTTGACTGAATCAATATTTGTTCTCTCCTTGTGCAGTTTCTTGGGGTGGAGGATATGTGACAGATTAAATTGTGCCCAAGAGACTTCACTAATGGATTGTTGTTTTGAAAGCAACAGATGAAAGAGATCGGATGAGTTGTTAGGAGCCACAGGCTGTCTGGAGTACATCTTGCTGTTCTAAGAGGGTGATGTGGTTTGTCAAGAAGAGAGAGTCAAATAGGCTTTTTTTTTCTGAGAGAGAGATCAGTTCTGCAGTTTTACAGTCAGCAGCAGCAGCTGGGACTGAAATAGCACAAGCTGGCAAGCTTGTGGAAAAACCATTAGGAAGGTGGGTTGTGAGTGCTTAGTTCAGCATGGTCAAAGCCCTTGTGTATACAAGAGGAGAGAGAGGACTGGCTGCCTAATGTTTCACTTGAAATAAGGAAAACAAAAAGGAACTCTGTGATGACCTGAAAGAAAGAGGTTATCATCTGGAAAACCCTAATGGGGCAAGTTTCTTCAGCAAGATACTGATGTGGCTGATTAAAAGGAATCATTTTTTGGGGGAGTCCAGCGAACAAAAAAATCTCTGAAAAATGACAAAAACCTTCCTGAGCAGTAACCATTTACTCTTCAAGCACCAAATCCTGGTGAAATTCATATATGTTAAATTCTGTGAACAGTATAAGAATTGCTTGGAGGAATGAGAACTGAGATTGGATGGTAAATCAAAGGACTTTTCTAAACTGACACATATTATATACACATGCATTTAGAATTAGGAGTGGGTAAGTTAGGTTAAATAAGTTCATAGTAATAAGTTAAAGTTTGATCCTGTTTTAATGTTTAAAGATAATTAAAAGCAACTTTCGTTTAAGTAACCATTTGTCTTGGTGAATATCTATTGCTGCTGGGTTTTGGGGTCCTCTGGGCTTGTAGCAGATGACTTTAAATTTTATGTTCTTTCAGTCCTATTATAATGTTTACGTTGCCATTTTTCATCTTCTTTAATAATAAATTCCAATATTTATTTACATTTTCTATTGGTCTGTGAATGAAACACTAAAGTCATGAATTATAAAAGTAATGAAAATAATTCAAACTTTTCTGCAGACAATCTCACAATCTCACAACTTCCTTTCTGCAACTTTTGAAAGTAAATGCAGTTTGTTCTTCATTGAACTGACCTTGATTATTCACTTTAAACTTCCAGAAATCCAAAGGGGAAAACAATAGGCCATTTCATGTCAGGTGTCCACCTGGAGTGAAAACTTAAAACTTACTTTTTGACAGCACCCTAAAAGGCTGCTCCAGCATCGCATTCATGTTGAGAGGCACCTCATAGTGCCGTCAGGATCCAACGGAGGCAGGGGGACTGGTGCCGTAGCTCCACCCGTAATAAATACACGGCAAAGCAATGGCTGGCTTCCCTACCCATAATCCCCCATGCAGCTGGAATCGCTCTGTGTTTCCCAGAATAATTACAGCTGCATGGGGGATTGTGCATAGGGAAGACAGCCATTGCTCTGCCGCGTTTTGAGCTACAGAGAGCAGCCCTGAAGGCTGAAGCGGCCCAGTGAGGCTGTCACAGCCTGCACCAACTGTCCCCGATGTCTCCCGCCAGTCCCCGCTACCCAGAGGGCTTCCGCCAGCCCCCGCTGCCCTGATGGCACCCGTCCGCCGTCCCTGCCTTGAAGGGGGTCATGGAGGGGGATGGGTGAGTGGGGAGATGGGTCACGGGCTGACAGCGTCATCAGCCCACCCCTAACCAGCCACTTGTAGCGGCTGTACATTCAAGCCAGGTGGCGAAGTGCAGCGCTCTGCCAATTATCCTTCCCTGATAAAGGTTGTATTCGGGGCCTCAGAGCCAGCCACAGTGCATTCAGAAAGGTAAATTTCTAGGCATAAGGGTGGAGAACCTCTGCTTTTTCAGTCAGGCATTTTCCTTGCTTGAAAGGGCATAATAATTTGCATGAGTTGGAGCCTGATTGTTAAGCATTGCAAGTGATGGCAGCAGTTCCAGGTAATAATGAAGAATTCCAAAACAATATTTGGGAGAATCTGCAAATTTTTGCCAATTATAGAATTAAATCATTTGTTGAATGCATTGATTTAGTTGTAGAATAATCAGAACTAATGGGTAGAATCATGGAGCTATGTGGCACAGAAAAGGCCGACAGCAGTTGGACTGGGCAGATGGACCTCGTGGAGGAGTGCTGAGACTTTGATGTTAAGGTTCGGATTTTGAACTTGGCATGGGGAGCGTTGAGCTTCTACTGTTAAAGTCGATATTTTAAACTGTGTAAGTAAGTGAGGAGACTTTGCGCCTAAGTCTTGGATTTTGTACTTGGAAACAACTCCTGGTTTTGGGGTAACATTTTTAATCTCAAGGACCACCTTGTATACCAGAATATACAGTATGTATCTGGTTTCATTTTGTATGTTGTCTTGCGTTGGTTTAATTGCTTTGCTTCATTTTGTTACTGGTCTCGTTCAGCTCAGGAGAGCAGGGAGATTGAGTTGGAATGGAGCTGTTATTTTTTTTAAATTTGTCATTGTTACAATAACATTTTTTTTGTTTTCCACTGATTTTGGAATGAATTTCAAGTCCAGGCTGGAATAGTTGAATTAACACTTTCTTGTGTTAAGTTCTGGACAACCTAAATTGTGTGTTAGTCTCAGCATGGCTTATGAAGGACAGTAAAAGTATACACCACCTTATTAACATAGTAATGGAACATTTTGTAAAAGTGACCGTTTAATTTACTCTGGAGTCGGTGTAAAATTTTATATTTTCTATGTTGGCTCACAAATGAGAAATTAATGTATTGTTCAAACTGTAACAAATTAAATTGAGGCAGAACACGATCTGTTGAAGGATCAAAGCAACTCAAACAGCATCAATAGGAGAAAAGCAACGGGTGATGAAGGTTTCTGGCCCAAAGCATCAACCATTCTTTTTGTTGATGGATGTTGTCTGACCCGTTGAGTTCCTCCAGTAAATTATATTTTGCTCTAGATTGCAGCATCTGCAGTCACAGATGATTAAAAATTATACAAAGGAAGCAAAGTGCCTCAGAAATATATTGGTATTTGTGTGACGTATCCATTCACTCACAGGAAATGAGTTGAAATACACTTTGTTGGGAGTGAAAACTGTAAATCTACGTGCTCTCTTTATTCAATAACAGAAATGGTAAGTTTTCAATTAGTTAAGAAGAAATGAAACAACCGTTCATGTTTGGCAGCTGGTTAAAAAGATCTGTGGAGGGTTAAGCGACAACTTATTGTTGCTCCTGGAACAAATAACTTACTTAAAACTCTGCAACAAAGGTAAAGGTTTACATTTTTTTTTTGTCACTGTTCAGAATTGTGTGAGATTGCTCTGTGCATTCCGTGCATTTGATTTCATTGAAGCAGGTATCAACTTGCATTAAACCTTTTTTCCCTGGGTGCACAACATCCAAGGATAGGTTAATTGTGAGGACACCCTAAATGTAGGCCTCTTTGGTTGAATGGCTCAGGTCCAAACTATATGTTAAACTCTCAAGGTTACATCTTTATTTCTTTAACTCTATTGCTGACCTGTTCCTGATTGGTTCTATTAAACTTTCTCCAGTTGCAAATTTATGACAAATCATTGAAAGGCATTAAAACTAGTTAGAATAATATCAAACATTAAGGTTAATTAGAGACTCATGAGAAGTAGTTTAAATTGATTTGAAACCATAGCTCTTCAGCTTGAACTATTTTCAGTGTTAATACCATGTGAGGAGCTTCATTAGAAGTCTTCAGAGAAGACATTAACCAATTTTCCCTTGAACTTGTTACCAGAAGAACTAAATTCTTATAAGATGCATCAGTTATTTTTTTTAAATTAATGAATCAGGATGGAAAGAGTTGTAGCAACATGGAATAGAACATTAAACGAGCACTTACCTGTGCGAAGTTTGATGATTATTATTCGAGGAATGGGAGTTGGTGAGTCAATGGGAGATTCCATCTGCGCATGTGCAGTCATTCCTTTACAGACCGGAGGGGAGAAGCCACTGAACCTAAATGAGTTAAACTAGATGAACCAACCATAACACAAACCTTGTGACTGAACATTATTTATTACATAACAAACATCTTTATCCATAATCAAGAAAGCGAGGGAGAGGTGGGCACATTGACTCATCAGCTCCCATAATAATCATCAAACTTCGCACAGGAAAGTGCACCTTTAATGTTCCATTATTCTTCACAATGTACGTTGGTTTGCCAACATGAGACTTTGTAGCCAGAGGCTTATCCCCTTTGGGCGGTCCGACAGACCATAATCAGTTCAATGGGTCCCCTGTCTGCAGCATTTGTCAATCTGACATGTGTCGGATGGAGGCCGTGAAGCTCTCCCCCTCTGAATTTGTATTGTAGAACCTATTTAACATTCTCTGAATACTCCATCCTGCTTGGTGGAGGATATCGCACATAGGGACCTTAGCCAAATTGGCTGCTGAGGTTGCCGCCGCTCTTGTTGAGTGGGACCCAAACTGAGTAATATCCACTTCAGCCACTCTCATGACCTCCCACAGCTATCTGGCCAACATCTGGGAGCCAGACTGCTGATGTAGTTTTTTTTATAACATATAAAAAGGTATTTCTCATTTATTCTAAGATGTTTTGTACATACACATTTCTTTTTAAACAATCCAACACACATTCATCTTCTCCTTATGCACGCGATGAGAATTTTGTCCCAATTCTCCCTTGCCTGTTTTGTTTCAGAATTCGGTAACTTGAATGCTTACACAGTCCTCCTCCATACGAATGCAAGACAAAAGTTTGTACCCTCTGAGCCAATGTCAAGGCCACTAACAAAATCATCTTATGGGACAGGCTATGTAAATCCAAAATGGAAGTTGGTGACAATAGTCTTAAAGAGTCCAAAACCATCTTTTTGTCCCAGATGTCCTTATATCGGGGAACCGGAAGATGCAAGTGGATCTTTTGATCGGGGGTTGTTCATCATTGCAGGCTCAGAGACCTGGAGTATCAAGAACCCAGCCAGTGCACTCTTTGCTACGTTCACCGTGGTGTAGCTGGCTCCTTGCACATGAAACTTATTGGTTAGGAAACTCAATACGCCTCCAAATGAGGCTGACTGTTCACTCAATCCATTTTGATCACAATACTTTCTCCATTTCCCCACATAGTAGACATATTATTTTTGTGTAGACTTTCTCCAAGACACATGCAGAATGTCCAGAGTTCTAGGCTGCAGAGTGTTTATGTCAATCCTCGCTCTCGGATGATGCAACCTAACAAAACTTAAGTGAGACAATGGATGAGATATCTTTGGATTATTTTTTTGCAAATACTAACAGACATCCCACCATAAGCCTTAGGAGTATGGGGAACGAACATCCACCATTTGTGTGTTTTTTGCACTTTACCATGGCGTCAATTCTGTATTTACCTCCAACATTGGGAAAGCCAATTTGGTACTACTAACAATCTCGTGACCCCGTCCTCCTGCATCTTATTCAGGCATTTTGCCACCAAGGCAAACAGGGGAAACGCATAAAAGTTATATTTAGCCTAATCTAGGGTAAAGGTGGGGATTCGGGAGTCAGGATACATACCTCGGAACCTGAGCATTCAGCCAGGACATGAACAAATCTATATCTGGCATGCCAAAGGTGTCTGCTAGCAGTTTACAGTATTTCTTCCCAAGAGTCCACTTAGTGCTATCATTGAATTTCCTGGGCATCAGGTCTGACTGAATGTTAACCCAACCTAGCAGGTTGGCAGTTGTAACCCAAATATTTCTTTGAATGCACCAGTGCCAAGTCTCAATGACTTGTTACAGGAGGCAGATTTGAGACCTCCCATATTATTAAGGTAGGCTACTGCTGAAGTGTTAGCCAAACTCAGCAATACACAAATGTCAGCTTCCCTTGCACAGAATGACTTTAGTGCTAATAAGCCCGCCAGCATTTCCAAATAATTGATACCGGATTTTGAGACCTCCCTGAGATCTCTGTCCGTCCACCTGCCTCCAGCAGAGACCTTTAGATTCGTGGCTCCCCAACCTTCATCACTAGTGTTTGACCGGATCTCCAAGTTTACCTTTCTGAGCTTGATCCTTGCATAAGCCAGCAAGATATTATTGCTCCATCATCCAAGATTGGATGTGCCTCTCTGGTTAATTTTATGGGGTTGTCAAAATGTCCCATAACTGCCTTAGGAGCTGAGATTTTGTCCCTTTCCAGAAACCTGTAATTTATCTCTGGGAAGGCTGCCACCAGTTTCCCAATCAATCTGGCCACCTTTCTTATGGAGGGATGAGACTCTGTCATGAGCCCTCTGCAGGCAGTCCTAATCTCTATCACTTTATCCTCGAGCAGGGTAACTTTCTTGGCAGCTGTATCAATAATGAAGCCAAGGAATTTTAGTCTCTTAGCAGGTACTAGCACTGATTTCTCAGGATGCATAAGAAACCCCACATGGCTTAATAATCGAGGTGGCTGCTACTGCCCTTTTTGTTTCCTTGAGCGATCTGCCAAAAATAAAGATCATTTAGGTAACCCATTATTGCCATGTGCCCTCTTTCCTGAGCCTTGCAAACATTGGCTTTATAACTTGGTAAATACCCTCCGAGCTTAGCCCATTCAGCAAAGCATTATACTGCCCTAGCTCTCCCTTCCAGGAAAATTTCAAGACTTTGTACTGTGGGAAGATCGTAACCAAATAGTATGTGTGTTGCAAATCTATCAAGGCCATGTAATAGCCCTTACATAACAACGGCAACACAGAATATATGTTATCCATTTTAAAATGTCTGTACAAGACATATTCATTAAGATCCAATAGATCCAGAATCATTCTAATGCCGCCACTTCTTTTAGGTCATGTGAAGATTTTCACTACAAACTCATGTTTTTCATGACTACAACGTTCAATAGTTTTTCTTTATTAACACCATGATCTCGGCCTGTATAACCTCTGTCAGTTGCGGTCTGTGTATGTATGTATAGACCCTTCCTCCTTATTGGAAGTGGTTTCTCAGGATACTGTTCTGGTTGCCTAGAATTAGAAAGGATCTCATTAAACTAGAAATGGTGCAGAAATGATTCACAAAAATATTGCTAGGGCTCATGGATTTTAATTAAAGTGAAACACAAAAATCTGTAGATGCTAAGTTGGTAGTAAAAACACATCAAACTCAGCCAGTCTTGCAGCATCCATAGATTATAAAGATATATTGCCGATGTTTCAGGCCTGAGCCCTTCTTTGAAGAAGAAGCAGGAAATCTCAGGATAGAGACTGTGCTGGCTGGGGGGAGGAGTCCAGAACAACAAAAGGTGCTAATTGGATATGAAAGGGGAGATGTGAGAATTAATTTTATCAGTGTGAAAGGATACAGGGAAAAGGGAGAAAAGCAGATGGGTGGGGGGGGGGGAGTTGCGGGGGGGAAGAAGTGGGGGGGGTGCAGAGGGATAGATTTAATGAAAGCCAGGGAATCCAATATTATTGCCATCTGGTTGGAGGATGCCCAGACAGAAGATGAGGCATTATTCCTCTAATTTGTGAGTGGTCTCAGTCTGGCAGTATACGAGATCACAGAGAGACATATTAGCAAGAAAATAGGATGGGAAATTGAAATGAGTGGCTACTGGGAAAGCTGAGGTGCTCAACAAAGCTAATTCCCAGTTTGCACCCAGTCTTTCCATGTAGATGAGACCACAACAGGAGCACCAGATGCAACTAGATTTGAATTGTCAGGAGAGAGAGATAGTCTTGTATATTTTTCTCTGCAGTATAGGTAGGTGAAAGGTGACCTTGATGTATAAAATCATGAAGAGTAAAGATGAGGTCAGGTATTTTGCCAAGGTAGAAGAATTTAAACCTGGAGGGCATAGGTTAGGGTGAGTGGGGAAAGATTTTAAAGTGACTTTTTCCACACAGAGTACTAGGTTTGGAAATTGAGATGGCAGATGAAGTGGTAAAAATGCACACAATTACAAAATTTTTAAAAGACACTTGGACAGATAAGGATTGGAAAGTTTGAGAGGGATGTATGCCAAATGCACACAAATGTTACGAACTTGGGTAGGCAACTTGACCAGCATGGACAAGTTAGGCCGAAGGGTCTGTTTCCACACGATATAGGCTCTGTGTCTGTAGATTTAGACATAGAGCACAATAACAAGCCATTTCATCCCACGAGTCCTTGCCACCTAATTTACACACAATTAATCCACACCCCTGGTATGTTTCAAATGGTGGGAGGAAACCCAGACACAGAGAGAACCTAAAAACTCCTTACTCAGTGTGGGATTCAAACCCTGATCCCCGTCTCTGGCACTGTAAAGGCATTGCGCTAACAGCTACGCCAACCGTGCCATCCTATAACTCTATCTTTACAGCATGTTCCAGTTCTACTGCCCTTTCCCACCACTATAAGTTCCTTCTTCTCTGGCCTTCTGCGTAACTCCCTTTCATTTACCCCACTAATGGTGGGTAGACTTTCAGACATTGCATTCAGCACTTCCCTCCTACAAGGGAATGAACTTCGGAACTTCCTTTGCAACAAAATCCATTCATTTATGGAGCTGCTTGTTTTGCATCCATTTTGTATTAACCATGCTGGAAATCCTCAAGACAACATATAGAAAGAAGGGATCGCTGAACATTTTGAGCAGATGAGGTCCTCACAGAACTGACTAATCACCTGAAATTTTAACTATTTTTCTGTATAAATTTGCTATTTCGAGCATTTACATCCAGAATATTTTGATATCAATTTTGATTGCTGTTCTCTAAAGTACATTTTGACCCTTTCTCTATCTTAAGGATGTGTCTAAATATGTATGCATTTGGCTTGTACAAAATAATCACTCCTAAAACCTGGCTGACTAAGTGTTATACTGAGGGAGTGGCACAAAATAGTAAGAGCCTCATTTTAGATGTGACACTCAATCCAGGTACCATTTGCCCCTGGATGTGAACTTGAAAGATTCTTTTCCATGAATTTGAAGAACAGGGAAAATATTCTGACAATTTCTAATCCCACAATCAATAAAATCAACAACAGATTATTGATTTTATCTAGGATGTAAATTAATTGGCTATTATATTTCTTAAAATACTGCAGACACTACAGTTCAATTTAATTAGCTCCAGGGGTGCAGTGCTAATTTTTTAGGTGCCGGAGCTGACAAAATGTGTCCCATTTCCTATATCCTCTCTCTAAATATCACACCCAATTTCTGCCAGAACCTTACTGTGTGGCCCTAACCAGATGGCGACGTCCCTCTCCATGTAAGTGTTGTGAGGTTTAGTGGCACCACAGTGTCCTTGCTCTCGCACGTTGGAGTACAGGGGAAGTAGAGTGTATCCGCCAATCATTCCCTCAACTTGCTGTCTGGCCTTGTCACCATTCCTGATTCACTAATGCCTGTGTGCCAAATGGAAAGTTGGGGAGCAGCTTAAATTTGTTAGGAGACGAATGTTCTCTGAAATCTACAATCACATCTCCCTCATTCATGGAGAAGTTGTCATTTTTTACTGATGTGGTGGAGAATCACTTCTACTCCGTGTGGTGCGCTGTTAGACAGAATCAGACACACACAAGGTAAAGACTGTACGACAGGCTTTAATCCACAAAGACTTTCACAGAGCCAGGGTGGCTGTGGCTGCTGGAACTCTGTGTGAGGCCTCGGGAGGCCGGCACAGGCTTATATCCTGGAGGGTGATTGACACCCGACCGGGTGGGGCTTGATCCATTCAGGCTGACTGATTGGCAGCCAGCCAGGTGTTGTCCTGTCCCCTTAGACTCCTGCAGGTACAGAGGTTGCCCCCTGCCTTAGGCCGGTGGTGTACCACCACACTCCTGCAGCACTGCACCCCTGATTTAGCTGTGAACTACTTTGCAATGTCTTGAGATTTTTTACAATGTCTGTCTTAACACTTGGTGATGAATTGCAATTCAACAAAGACATTCTGATGCTAATCACACATCTAATTGTGAATTGCACAATTGAAAGCTACATGAACCTCCTCCTAAATACTAGCAAATTTAATTAAACAATGAAATTTCTGAAAGCAAGTGAGTTTGAAAATGAGTATCAGATCTACTAGCGTCTTTGAATAAAAAAAAAATCAGGCTACTTTTTATTGTCATTCTGCTGATGAGCACTGTTAACTTACCTCTTCGTTTGAGTTTGTCGTGTTCATTTCCAATTCTTTCTCTCCATTTGTTTTTAAGTGCTGCATTACTGAATTACTGTAAATGGACAAAGATGAGATTGAAGTGCTTGGGCATTGGACTAATGTTACGCAGCATCATGAGATGGATGCTATTTATAGATTAAAGTCTTTGCATCAGGACAAATCTGATTGTTTAAAGGGAACCTAATAACAAAGAGAGAACTCAGTCATACTGAGGAATGACACATGGTTCTGAAGCTTCCAGCAAGAACTTCAAAGTGTGAATACCAGTGTTAAAAATTATACTTGAATAAAAATGAATATTCAGCTGAAGTCAAGAAGTGCACATTGAAAGTAAAAGATACGATGGTAAATCCATTGGTGAGACAGCAGATCTAGACTAGACAAGTATGAGTCACATGATGTTAGAGCAAATGGCCACAGCAGGAGCTCCTAAATTCTCACTGACTGCTAATCCTGTTACCCTTCATTGTATCTAACACAATTGTCTCTGCCAATGACAGGATCCCTGACTTGGGTTGAATTGAAGTAACACAAAGAATTGGCCAACCAGGCATGGGCAACAAGGGATGGGGCAGCAAAGAGAGAATTTGTTGGAGTGACAAGGAAACTGCCCTCACCTCTGTGCAGACGAGGGACGTAGACTAGAAATGCACGTTTGCAATGTCATTTCATTTTGGTGCTGGAGCAGAATTTAAACCAGATTCATTCAGTTCCAGATTGTACTTGAATGGATGATGTCTTTTGAGCATCAGAAATGAAAGTAACGATGTTAATTCCTGTGCAATGTTTAGCTCCAAACTTTATTCAATAACATTTTATTCATTAACTTAGTTGCACCCCTTTGGCTTCCCACCTAAACCGCTTCTACTACCATCCCTCCAGCATACCCCATAAATTATCACCTGCTCCTGACTGAAGAATCCTAACCACATAACACCCTCCTCCCCCATTGCCCTGATTCTGATCTTTCATAGAACTGCCACCTTCCTGAGCTCTGATCCACCACTAACTCCAGGATTTGATGCACTGGCCTCGTATTCCAAATATGAAAAGCCCAATCTTCCAGTTCAGTGTTCCACCACCCACACCCCAGCCCATGCAGGCCCACATATGATCCTAATCCTCTGCCATTGGGTATTTTCCTCTGTGAATCCACAGCCTTGGCCGACGCCTGTCCATTATTTCCCATTGTATGTCTGATATGAAGGAAAGTGTACAAAGGCCATTCTGCACATCAAACATCTGGCATTGAAATTATAAATAGAAGCCACACAACAAAAATATACTTTGATATGCCGAATAGCAACAGATTAAGAAATCCATCACTGAATAGTGGAGAATTTCAAGGCCATAATATCTTGGAATCATCCAGGTATGGCTGAAGATTTTACAATTGCTGTGACAGCAGCCTTAGATGAACTATTATGGTAGATAACAAACACTTGTCTGGAAGCAGATGCTATTTACTTGTGGCACAAAGCAGTCATTAGGAAATGCAGGAAGTGGTCAGTGCTTGAATGCAGTGTAGCTTGGTAAGTATTTTGAAAGGTGGATATAGTTCTAACCATACCCAAAACTCATGAGAACATTAAACTATATCTGTAAATAATTGAATGAAAAATGTAAGCCTGAGAGCTGGAAAGAGGACGAGATGAAAAAAAAATTGAACAGAGAAATTAGTTTAGCCTATTGTCACCTTCATCGGGATACAGTGAGAATCTTAGTTTGTCTACTATCCAAGCATCACAAAAGAAAGTCTCCACTCCTTGGCACCATTTTTGATTTGAAAATGAGAACATGATAAAAACAAAGTAACAAGACTCCTGCCATTTCAGTAGCCAATTGGTCATCAGCAAGTAGATGGGAATTCAGCACAAATTCCCAGTTCATCCTGTCAGTCAGTTTCTGCCACTGCAGTAACTACCCAGTTTCCATTACCCACCTGAACAGCCATCCTGCTGGTCGCACTGGCCTCCATCATCACTGCTGCTACACTTGTGCTCCTGATAACCAGCGCCTCTCCTACTGACACCGTAACTACTGCTGTGTTGGCCTCCACAAAAGCCACACTGCCTTAATGTGAGTTTGAATCCCTGCCTACTGTATAAGAGGTTGATGGGATGTAGGGGTACTGAGAGGCACCACGGTCAATCTGGATGCTGGAGCCGGACTGCATCATGCTCCCTCAGCTCACTGCCACCATCATAGAAAGATGTTATCAGAAACATTTAGTCCAGATGTGAGAAGGAAATTCCTTCAGAAATAGAAGCAGGAGTGGGCTATTTAACCCTTCAAGCATGTTCTACTATTCTTGAGGACCATAGCTGATCAATTAACTCATCCCTTTTCTTTACTATCCCCATTATTATGACTGTGGCTAAGTTATTGCAGGCTGAACCTGGTGGGTGCAACTGGTCTGTATTCATTGCAACAAACAAGCATCGACTTGGATGCTTAAATGAATCTCTTAAATGAATCTCCCCAAACTCAAATGGCATTAATTTTTATGCTCTTCAGAAATAGTCTCTTCTGAACAGTGAAGAAGGTTATCACAAATTATAAGACTATCTGGATGAATTTGGAAAGTGGGCAGATGGAAGGTAATTCTGATAAGTGTAAGTTTTGGTTAACAGGGGAGGACTTGTGATGAATGGTATGGTGCCATCGAGTGTTGTACAAGAGAAACTTGTGGGTATAAGTACATTGTTGCATGAAAGTGGCAACACAAGTTTTGAAGATGCAAATTTTGAAGGATCCCAGAGTATTTTTATTGGGAGATATTTCCCAATTGAAGTTAGAGATTTATTAAAGTAAGTTTTTAAGTGTAGTAATAGCAAAGAAATACATAGCTGTAACATAGAAACCTGGTGATATTGTGGGATTGAATAGATGGCAAATGGAATTATTAAATTATTAAATCTATTTTGGGGATGGATGGGGGTGGGGGGGGGAGAAAATTTATAAAAACTGTATTCTTTTGTGTCATTGTTTTTATTATTATGTTATGTAAATGTTTTGACGCAAATAAAATAAGTGGCAACACAGGCAAAGTGAAGACGACATTATTGCACACTTGCCTTCATTTTTCAGGGCTTTGCGTACAAGAGCAGGGATGTCACGTTACAACTCTGTAACACGTTTGTGAGATTGCAGTTGGAATATTTTGTGTCGCTCTGGTTACCAAGCTCTTGGAAAGATATCATCGGGCTGGAAAGGGTGCAAAAAAAAGATTCACAATGATGTTACCAGGACTAGCAAGATTGAACTCTGAGGAAAAACTAGATGGGCCCTAGTGAAGGAGGTTAAAGGGGGTATTATCAAGGATTTTCAAATTGTGAGTGGCATGGATAAGGTAAATGGTTATAGCATTTTACCCAGGGTAGAAGAGTATAAAACTGGAGGGCATAGATTTCATGTGAGAGGGAAAAATGGGTTCTGAGGGACACCCTTATATAGAGAGTGGTGGATATATGGACCAGGCTGCTAAAGCAAGTGGTAGAAATGGAAATCATCATCATGTTGAAGACATATAGACATGGTTATGGGTTGCATGCAGGCAAGTTGAACCAGCTTGGTCAGTGTGGATGATGGGGTGAAGGACCGGTTTCCATGCTGTAAATCTCTCTCTCAATATAGAGCAGATGATTGAATATAATTTCAAAAGCTACAATTCAATATTTTGAGTCTTGAAGATGGTTCCTTCAAATTGCACCTTTACAATGGGGGTGCATCCTAACACTTTTGTTGGAAAAAAGTCATTCATGTGGATGGTCCACAGGCTCCTGGAGTCAGAAATCATTCTCCAAAAATTGAGTGTTGTCAGGGCTCTCTGGGCACCCAAATACCCCATTAAGAGGCAGAGCAAATATGCTCAACGCCAATGCTTAATATGTGAAGAAACCTTACTACCATGATGGAAAATAACTTAGCTGGAGATGTCTGAAAGAGAGTGAACAATGACCTTCTGGAGGAACTCGGTGGCTCAGCCAGCATCCATGGGTAGAAATGATCAATCGATGCGTTGAGTCAGGACCCTTTAATGAGATCAATAAAGAGTCCTGACCTGAAACTTTGACTGACCATTTCTATCCTTGGAAGCTGGCTGACCTGCTGAGTTCCTCCAGCTTCTCATTGTCTGGTTTGATGCCAGCCAATTAACAACCCTTAATTATCTTGTGTTTGGTTGATATTAACAAAAAATGTCTCTTGCTGAGGGCCAGTAGCCTGTGCTCTCCACAGGAAACTGATTACTGCTTGTAGTTTAGATTTGAACAAGTTTTAATAAATGACTGGCTCTTGTTTCCATTAAATGTCTGCTATCCAAGTAATTCCATAACTCCTGAATAATCCTGAAATGTTTTCATATCCAAATCCCTAACTCTGATATGCTTTGAATTGGCAATTACTGAGCTTCAACTGCCCTCTAAGGTTTTTCAGGCTGAGTAACTGTCCCATCAACCTTTGAGTATCCTTCTGGCTTCTGGAAGCCTTCCAATCCTATTGTCAATGCAAAAATACAATTAGTTTAGGAATATGAAGGGCTCTTAAGATTTGAATGATGACCAAGAGGCCTTGTAAAATTGTGGAAGATACTGATGTAGAAGAAGTAGTTGCTTGACATCAAGGTAGACATTAATGGTGTTTAGGGTGGCACAGTTAGTGTAGGGGTTAGTGCAACACTATTATAGCACCAGTGACCTGGTTTTGAGTCCAGCACTGTCTATTAGGAGTTTGTGGGTTCCCTCTGGGTGCTCTGGTTTCCTCTCACCCTTCCAAGTGTACGGCTGTAGGATAATTGGGTTGCTTGGGCTCGTGGGATGGAAGGGCATACTAGTGACCTGCAAGTCTAAATTTAAATTTCAAAATTTTATATTGTATAAATTATCTGTGCAGTAGCAGTCATTTAAAGTTGTATTTTTCTTGACACTTAAGTTATTGATTTTTGTAATCCACTTTTACAGAAAATTGATGGAATTAGTGAGGGTGATGGGCTTCATTTTTACTGTCTGTTGTAGTAATAGTATTACCATGGTACCTGTGTAATTCCATCTTGCACGAGTTCTAAGATTAATGATGTAAAATTAACTCTGATGGATTTATTTTCCCAGGCATGCATCACATTCGTATTAAAGGGACTTTCAATATACAAAGTCCAAACAAAGATCTATTTTTGGATATAAAACTAAGAGACCCAAAAGATTTAAAATGAATAGTTCAGCAAACGGTTTAAAAAAAAATTATATTTCATTGGGCAATCTCAAATCTTATCATGGTGATGTTTTTTTAAAAACTAACAGCACCTGCTAAATAGCTTTTAAGATGTGCTGCACATTTTACTAAGGAAGATTTTTTTAAAAGTCCCGTTCATGACTTGAAAATGAGAAATCTGCAGGTTCTAGAAATCTGTAATAAGAAAAGTGAAAATTCTGGAATTACTCAGGATTGACAGTGGATGTCTGACCTGAAATATTAGTTCTGTTTCTCCGACCACAGATACTGTATGATCTGTTCAAAGTTTTCAGCATATTCCTTTTATTATTTGATTGTGTTTTTCTATAATTGTTTGGGAATTGTTATGAAAAAGCATATATTGTAGATTTGTTATGATACAGAAGGAGACTTTTAGGATCACGAGTCCCTACCCACTCCAAGCAGACCAATTTCATTACTCCTATTCCCTCACTCTTTCCCCAAGCTCCGTAAATTGTTCAAGTTCCTAAATAAAGTTCAAAGTTCAGACTGATTGTCAGAGTATGTACATGACATCTTTCTTTTCCCTGCGCTGAGTCAAAATGTCCACTTATTGGTAGAGCAAAAAATTGTACTCAAGGTGATACGTGCACACTTAAATAAATAAAGAAATGCAAACAAACTGCAATACAGAGAGAAAGAAAAATCGTAAGGTGCATAAGAAAGAGTCCTTAAATTAGTCTGAGTTTGTTGCTGAGTCTGGAGGTGAAGGATAGCAGTTGCTTCTGAATCTGGTGGTGCGAGTCTTGTGGCACCTATACCTCTTTCCTGATGGCAGCAGTGAGAACATAATGTGTACTGGGCGGTGCACGTCTTTGATGATGCTGCAGCTCTCCAATGGCAGCGTTCCCTGCAGATGTTCTTGCTGATAGGGAGGGTTTTGCCTGTGATGACCTGGACTATAGCCTCTATAGTCTCCACTCAGGGGTATTGGTGACCCATGCCAGACCGTGATGCATCAGTCAGCATATTTTCCACCACATGCCTGTAGAAATTTTCCAGTATTTCGATGTCATTCTAAACCTCCACAAACTCCTGAGGAAGTAGAGGCGCTGATGTGCTTTCTTCACGATGCCATTAGTGCATTGGGTTCAGGAAAAATCCTCCGAGATGGTAACTCCCATGAACTTGAATTTTCTCACCCTCTCCACCACTGATCCTCCAACGATCACTGGATCGTATACCTCTGGTTTTTCTTGAGTGTGAGTTTTTCTTGGTGCACCATTCAGCCAAGTTTTCATTTCTCCATCCTGTAATCTGACTCATCGCCCCTTTTTATCCATGATATCGTCAGCAATTTCATAGATGATATTGTCATAGCGAGTCACACATTCATCAGTGAACAAAGAATAGAGCAGGGGCTAAGAATGCAGCCCTGTGGCGCTCCAGTACTGATGGAGATATTCTTACCAATCCTTACTGATTTGGGTGTGGAGATGTGGAAATCCAGGATCCAATTGGACAGAGGGGAGCTCCATAGCCAAGAAAGCCCAGCAGCACCTCTAATTCTTTCAAAGGCTGAGGAAAGTTCATCTCCCACTTCCCATCCTCACTACATTCTACAGAGGATTTATTGTGAGCATCCTGCGCAGCTGTATCATTGCCTGGTTTGAAAGCTGTAATACCTTGGACTGCAAGACCCTGTAGAGGAGAGTGAACTCAGTGGAAAAGACCATTGGGGAACCTCTTCCTAGTATGAAAGACATCCACTACAGTCGATGCAGGCAGAAAGCGAAGAACATTGTGAAAGACACCACACATCTTGCATATAAACTGTTTTCCTTTCTACTATTTGGCAGGGGATGCCATAGCACTTGGGCCCTTACGTCCAGAGTGGGAAGCAGCTTCTCACCCCCCCCCCCCCCAAGTCATCAGGCTCCTGAACTCCCAGTACAGATGTGGATAGCATACTCTCGACTTTCAGTGTATACATCTTAGTACCTTAATATTTTAATATGTTAACTGTTTTCCAATCTTACTTCTATGTAAAAATGCTCCATGGTCCTGGAGAAACGCTATTTCATTCTACCATGCAAGCATGGCAATGAAAGATAAATAAAGGCTAACTTGACTTGAATTGAGATCCAGGTGGTGGAATTTTCTGATCAATTTTGAGGGGATAATGGTAATAAATGCTGAACTGTAGTTGATAAAGAGCATTCTGATGTAAGTATCTTTGCTGTCCAGATATTCCAGGGTTTTGTGTAGAGCCAGTGAGGTGGCATTTGCCAAAGACCTGTTGTTATTGTAGGCAAACTGGAACAGATCTAAGTTGCTGATCAGACAGGAGCTGATATACTTGAGCACCAGCCATTCAAAACACTTCATTACTGTTGAAGTAAATGCCACTAGCAATAGTCATTTTGGCACTCTTTGAGGCCCATTTTGAAACAAATGGATACCATGCCCTGCTGGATTGAGATGTTGGAGATATGCATTGATAAGTTGGTCAGCACAGCTTTTTAATCTTCAGCCGGGTTCTCCCTTCAGACTGGATGCTTTCCTCCTATTCACTCTCCTTAAAGCAGCCAGCAAATTATCCTCTGATATGAACAGGAGAAGATCACTGAGGGCATAGGCACTGGTGGTTCATCAGTGTACAAAGAATAGAGCAGGGGGCTAAGAATGCAGCCCTGTGGCACTCCAGTACTGACGGAGATATTCTTACCAATCCTTACTGATTTGGGTGTGGAGATGTGGAAATCCAGGATCCAATTGGACAGAGGGGATAAAAGGGGATTGTCAGGTATAAAAGGCATTGAGTTAATCTGGGAGTGAAGCATTGACGTTATCTATTGAACCGAATTTGGTTTTATAGCAGGTTATTTCATTTAGTCCCTGCTACAGGTTTAGGGTATCCTTCAATGTTTCCATTTTCATCCAGAAACTCTACTTTGGAAGAGAGATGGCTTTCCACAAGTCAAACCTAGTCCTTTTGTAATGATCCGGATCTTTGGATTTTAATGCCTGTGAATTGGCATGTTCCGGATTTTATTGTTTATCCAGGGTTTCTGGTTGGGGAAAACCCTGAATGATTTGGGGGTGGGGCATGGAAATGCACTGCTGCTTTGATAAAGTCTGTGACAGCCCTGGTGTAATCATTCAGATCCTCAGTTGAATCCTTGAAAACCGTCAATCCATTGACTCAAGGATAGTTCCATTGTGAAGATTCTTTCCACTTCCACTCACACTCATTCCCCCCCCCCCCACACACACATTTCAAGTACAATGAAATAATGAGAATAATAATTTTATACCAGAAGAATGCCAGATGAATAATGAGTTAATATTGTCTAGCCACATTTTTTTGACAACCTAAAACAGGCATCAGAAGTCTTTTATCTGTCATTGAATGATGTAATCCATAAGTCCCTTCTACCAGACTCTCTATTTGTGATGGGAACAGGGGTTGTCTGATGTGCACTGATAGTCAAAGACAACAGTAAATTAGCAACAAAAAAATTACTCTATTTTTCCTTGGGTTATATGAGCACCGTCTGTATTCCACGTGGCAAACAGCCATCTAATGCTGCTCTCTCCACCACCAGTACCGCTAAAGCAGCCAGAAATTTGTTAAAATGGGCAGCCTCTTAATGAAGATAGGATGGGCAACTCAATTAACTTTCATAATTGAGGTTCAAGATTTAAAATTGGATGGACAATTGCAAATCTTGCTAACTTCGAGCCTGAAGAGCAGAAAATAATACAAGATTCATGTCTTTATTTCCAAAAAGTTTGGTTGGTAAATGTGCTGCACATAGAAACTATTATCAATATGCCGTGACTGTTTACACCTATATTTATCTGCATTATCATATATATTTTGTAGGGTATAAACAACATGTATACCTTGCTGTAAACCTAGCCAAAATTTGATGCAAATGTACATTTTCTAATGGCATATTATCCATGTTAAAGAAAAGCAGTCCCATCTAAACAAGCAAGTTTATACGTTCAACAAGAGCAGATTAAACTGTAAACTTGATTTTCACCAAATTTCTAATATAGGTTATTTGGGTTTTGGTATTTCTCATAGCCTTTTTTAAAAAAAAAAGAACAATATATAATCCTATCTTAATGCTATGATGAAAAGACTAAATAATAACATAATTAATGTATTTAAAATTGTTTGATAACAAATGGATAGAATATCCTTCAGCCATTCATTCACCTTCAAGATGTGAATACAATATATGTTCTGAAATAAAACTGCTTCAAATCAGTGGACTCTATTGTTAATTTTTAAGAAAAAGAAACTGCTGATGAAGACTATAAAATAAATGAGCCTTATCATTTCACAGCATCTCAGTACTTCCCTAGGTTATGTGCGAATGTGAAGGGTAGTTACTGTCTCTGAGAACTAACAAAATACCAAATGTTAAAAGTACCCACAAGAGCAAATTTGAGCCATGCTTTAATTAACTGCAATAGAGAAATGCTGGATGAACTTGTCTACCGAAAGGCCCGAAACATCGGTAATATATCTTTATCTCCTATGTTTTGACTACATTCCCAGGATCTGCAGACTTTTGTGTTTCACTTTAATTATTTGTGCCGAGGATATGGAGTTTGCAGAGAGAGAGAGACATAGGTTAAGTTAGGGGACTTACTCCATCTGTCTAGCAGGTGGAGTACAATGTTGGTAAATGTGAAGTTATCCACTTTGGAAGGAAAGATCCAATTATTATTTAAATGGAAAGTGATTGCAGTATGCTGCCATGCAGAAGGACTTGGAAGTGCTTGTGCATGAATTGCAAAAGGTTAGTTTACAGGTTGCAACAAACTATCAAGAAGGCAAATTGAATGTTGGCCATCATTGCAAGAGGGATTGAATTTAAGAGCAGGAAGGTTATGATGCAACTGCACAATATACCGGTCAGGCCACATGTGGAGTACTGCATGCAATTCTGGTTTCTTTCCTTCAGAAAGGATGTACTGGCTTTGCAGAGGCAGTTCACCAGGTTGATTCCAGAGATGAGGGTATTAGCCTACGAGGAGCGATTGAGTCATCTAGGACTATATTTGCTGGAATTTATGAATTCTTCTTACATTAAGAAATGTCCATCTCATGAGCTATGGTGACCACACTCCTGGTCCATTTTTAGACAAGGCTTGAACTGGGCGACCTGCATGAAAATTGCAAGATGCTGGCAACAGTCACTGCTAGTCACACTTAAAATGAAGTAGTCTCTCCAAGTGACCTTCAATGAAACTCTTCGCTTCCCAAAAAGCCCCTCCAGGCACAGGTTAATCCACCAAAAAGGCCCAGTCATTCACAGTGTACTGACAATAATAACCACACCAGCAGTACGAGTATAAGACAGCTTTAATAAACTAAAATGTACACTAAGAGGTCTTGTCTCTGCAAGACAAACCTGGAAGGCTAGACTGTAGCTCTGGACTGCTTTATATACAAGGTCACCGGGATGACTCCTGGTGACCTTCTTCTTTCTTCTTCTTCTTCTTTGGCTTGGCTTCGCGGACGAAGATTTATGGAGGGGGTAAAAGTCCACGTCAGCTGCAGGCTCGATTGTGGCTGACAAATCCGATGCGGGACAGGCAGACACGGTTGCAGCGGTTGCAGGGGAAAATTGGTTGGTTGGGGTTGGGTGTTGGGTTTTTCCTCCTTTGTCTTTTGTCAGTGAGGTGGGCTCTGCGGTCTTCTTCAAAGGAGGTTGCTGCCCGCCGAACTGTGAGGCGCAAAGATGCACGGTTTGAGGTGATATCAACCCACTGGCGGTGGTCAATGTGGCAGGCACCAAGAAATTTCTTTAGGCAGTCCTTGTACCTCTTCTTTGGTGCACCTCTGTCACGGTGGCCAGTGGAGAGCTCGCCATATAAAACGATCTTGGGAAGGCGATGGTCCTCCATTCTGGAGACGTGACCCACCCAGCGCAGCTGGATCTTCAGCAGCGTGGACTCGATGCTGTCGGCCTCTGCCATCTCGAGTACTTCGATGTTAGGGATGAAGTCGCTCCAATGAATGTTGAGGATGGAGCGGAGACAACGCTGGTGGAAGCATTCTAGGAGCCGCAGGTGATGCTGGTAGAGGACCCATGATTCGGAGCCAAACAGGAGTGTGGGTATGACAATGGCTCTGTATACGCTGATCTTTGTGAGGTTTTTCCAGTTGGTTGTTTTTCCAGACTCTTTTGTGTGGTCTTCCAAAGGCGCTATTTGCCTTAGCGAATCTGTTGTCTATCTCGTTGTCGATCCTTGCATCCGATGAAATGGTGCAGCCGAGATAGGTAAACTGGTTGACTGTTTTGAGTTTTGTGTGCCCGATGGAGATGTGGGGGGGCTGGTAGTCATGGTGGGGAGCTGGCTGATGGAGGACCTCAGTTTTCTTCAGGCTGACTTCCAGGCCAAACATTTTGGCAGTTTCCGCAAAACAGGACGTCAAGCGCTGAAGAGCTGGCTCTGAATGGGCAAATAAAGCGGCATCGTCTGCAAAGAGTAGTTTACGGACAAGTTTCTCTTGTGTCTTGGTGTGAGCTTGCAGGCGCCTCAGATTGAAGAGACTGCCATCCATGCGGTACCGGATGTAAACAGCGTCTTCATTGTTGAGGTCTTTCATGGCTTGGTTCAGCATCATGCTGAAGAAGATTGAAAAGAGGGTTGGTGCAAGAACACAGCCTTGCTTCACGCCATTGTTAATGGAGAAGGGTTCAGAGAGCTCATTGCTGTATCTGACCTGACTGTTGGTTTTCGTGCAGTTGGATAACCATGTTGAGGAACTTTGGGGGGCATCCGATGCGCTCTAGTATTTGCCAAAGCCCTTTCCTGCTCACGGTGTCGAATGCTTTGGTGAGGTCAACAAAGGTGATGTAGAGTCCTTTGTTTTGTTCTCTGCACTTTTCTTGGAGCTGTCTGAGGGCAAAGACCATGTCAGTAGTTCTTCTGTTTGCGCGAAAGCCGCACTGTGATTCTGGGAGAATATTCTCAGCGACACTAGGTATTATTCTATTTAGGAGAATCCTAGCGAAGATTTTGCCTGCAATGGAGAGCAGTGTGATTCCCCTGTAGTTTGAGCAGTCTGATTTCTCGCCTTTGTTTTTGTACAGGGTGATGATGATGGCTTAACAAAGGTCCTGAGGCAGTTTTCCTTGGTCCCAACAAAGCTTGAAAAACTCATGCAGTTTGACATGCAGAGTTTTGCCGCCAGCCTTCCAGACCTCTGGGGGGATTCCATCCATACCTGCTGCTTTGCCACTTTTCAGTTGTTCAATTGCCTTATATGTCTCATCCTGGGTTAGGACCTCATAGAGCTCTAGCCTTAGGGGCTGTTGAGGGAGCTGGAGCAGGGCGGAATCTTGGACTGAGCGGTTGGCACTGAAAAGAGATTGGAAGTGTTCTGAACATCGGTTGAGGATGGAGATCTTGTCACTGAGGAGGACTTTGCCGTCTGAGCTGCGCAGCGGGCTTTGGACTTGGGGTGAGGGGCCGTACACAGCCTTTAGAGCCTCGTAGAAACCCCTGAAGTCGCCAATGTCCGCGCTGAGCTGGGTTCGCTTGGCAAGGCTAGTCCACCACTCATTTTGGATCTCCCGGAGTTTGCGCTGAAGATGGCTGCATGCGCGATGGAAGGTTTGTTTCTTCCCTGGACAGGATGGCTTTGTAAGGTGAGCCTGGTGGGCAGCTCGCTTCTTTGCCAGCAGCTCCTGGATTTCCTGGCTGTTATCGTCGAACCAGTCCTTGTTTTTCCTGGAGGAGAAACCCAGTACCTCTTCAGTGGATTGCAGTATGGTTGTCTTCAACTGATCCCAGAGGGTTTCAGGTGACCTAGTGGTGTAATTACATATCACCACACACAGAACATGCTTTGTTCTGAATTCCACAAAATGGTTGGCCACAAGAGCCGCTTCAAAAAGCTGATTTCTCTTCAGCTGCCTGAATGGTTCTCCCTTGCAAAATCACTATCTCTTTGCATAATATTTAATTCTGGAATAGACTGTGACAAATCTTCCCTCAGTTCTTCCAATGCATAGAATTATTGCTGGGCTGTGACTTGGGTTGTACTTGTGTGAAATGTTAACTGACTATTCAGTCTCTCCTGTCTAAACTATCCCTTACAGTGATAATCCCATTTTGCTAAAACTGGAGCTCGTAATAATAGCCTCAAGATCCAGAGTAGTAGATTTAGGACAGAGATGAGAAGGAACTGCGTTTTCCAGAGGGTGGTGAATCTATGGAATTTGATGCCCATTGAAACAGTAAATATATTTAAGATGAGGTTGGATAGATTTTTACATAGTAAGGGAATTAAGTGATAAGGAGAAAAGATAGGTAGATGGAGATAAACATTTCATCAGAGAAGCCATGATCTTGTTGAATGGTAGAGCATGCTCGATGAGCTAGATGGCCTACTCCTGCTGCAATTTCTTATGTTCTAATTAGCTGCAGCATTGGCTAATTTTGATGTGATAATATTAATTTCTATTATTCCTCTGGAACCTATAATAATCACTGATTTATTGCCTGAGAGGTCAAGTATAGTGTCTCTATGAACAATTGGGTGGATGGGTTTGCATTCTGCTACTTCTGAATGCTTAATTTTAAAGTGATTAGATTCCTACAATGTTTTCTGGGAATAAAGCAAATCCAATAACTATTTACAAATCCAATCATTTTTTTATAAATATGGAGCCATTATTGAGGATAGTCTAATGATAATGATCAAGAGGTCAATTGCCAAATAGTTGCAAATGCATGGCATTCTTGGATTAGAAAACCCAACATATTTCCAAGGGAAAATACAGGTAATCTGTACCAAAAGCACTCAAAGGGTTGAGGCCAAAAGGAAATTCTGTCTCTTCGATAGGGCATTCAGCAACTTTCTTAAAGGCATGAGTTGTGCCGATTACCCAAAGACCCAGCACAGAGAAAACAAGTGCATATATCAAGGACAAAGAAGCAGTTTGCACCCTGTAACTGGGAAGGAACCATTGAATTTATGATTATTTCCTTGACCATCCTTCATCAAATTATGTATTTCGAATTTTGTGGCTTCAACCGACAAGAAGTCAAAAGTCCTTTGGCCAAGTGAAAATTGAAGTAACAGAAGCAACAATATCCTATTTAAAGTTCTAAAGAATGACAAAGGGGGAACTTCAGTCACAAACTCAAAACCTCATCTCCTGCGTTGGAAACAAACAACATTATTATCATCTCAAAGAAAAGGGACACATTCCATTGTGGTAACCACAGAGGAGTCTCCCTGTTGTCTGTCACAGGGTCTTCTTTGACCATCATCTAAGAGTGGCCCTGATTCACACTGCAGACTTCATCTTTTGAGCAACTCGTGGAGACAAGCTAGGGAGCTAGGGAGTGGGGAGGAGCAAATGGATCTGGGAGTACTTGTTCACCGGTCACTGAAGACTAGCATGCAGGTTCAGAAAGCTGTGAAGAAGGCAAATGGCATGTTGGTTTTCATAAAGAGGGGATTGGAGTTTTGGAACAGAGACACCCTTCTGCAGTTGTACAGGGCCCTGGTGAGACCCCACCTGGAGTATTGCATCCAGTTCTGGTCTCCAATTTTGAGGAAGGACATACTAGCTATAGAGGGTGTGCAGCGCAAATTTACAAGGTTAGTTCCAGGGATGGCGGGGTTGACATATGCTGAAAGGCTAGAAAAACTGGACTTGTATCTGATGGAGTTTAGAAGGATGAGGGGGGACATGATTGAGGTATACAAAATTATCAGGGGGATAGACAGGGTGAAGTCGGATTACTTGTTCCCAATGATGGGGGAGACGAGGACTAGAGGGCATAGTTTAAGAATACAGGGTAGGCCCTTTAGGATGCAGATGAGAAAACATTTTTTTACCCAGAGAAGTGTGAATCTGTGGAATGCTCTGCCACAGAGGGTGGTAGAGGCAGATTCGCTGATTATGTTCAAAAGAGAGTTAGATAAGACTCTAGTGGGCAAAGGAGTTAAGGGTTATGGGGATAAGGCTGGAAAGGGGTACTGATGTAGTGATCAGCCATGATCTGTAAAATGGCGGTGCTGGCTCGACGGGCCAAAGGGCCTACTCCAGCTCCTATTGTCTATTGTCTATTGATACAATTATCATCATGTATCAACTCTGAGAGAAATGGAGGGAACATCATGAAGCACTGTTCCTCACCTTTTCTTGATCTCACAAAAATTTTGAGTCTTTTAATATAGAATATGAAAAACAACAATGATTTTGTGTAAGCCTAATCTTAACCAATCAGCCCACAAATAATTGGTCTTGTAAATGAGCATATTTCAGACCAATAAGCAAATTAAATCAATGTATAGTAAAACCCCTGGTATTCAGAAACTATGGGGATTGGTAGATACCGAATAAATGAATTTTCTGGTTGCTTTAAGATTATGTGTTGCGTGATTGGCAAACTAATGGCAAGTCACGCCAATTTTAAACTAGCGTAATTTTCACCTATTTATTTTCTGTGATATTTTTGCGAGTTGCTTGAATTCTGGATAACAGGGGTTTCACTGTATTTGTAGAAGCATACATATTACTACACTTAAGATACACAAAGCAAAGGTCTTTCACAAAACTCTGCATTGTACTTAGCATTCCTGACAATAAAGATAATGATAAGATTTTGGAAAATTTGGAGATGTTCCCATATTTTGTGGGTCCCTCAAATGGAAGAAAGACCTCAAAATGACATTAGATATAGTGCGTGTGTGTATAAAACCAGTTCAATGGGTCCCAAGGATAATGAGTCTGAATGTGGCTAATTGAACAGTGATTTTTATATACACGTGTAGGGGAGTCGCAACAGGGGTAAAAGGTACACACATACACACACTCACTGGATTAAACAATACACTCACAATCACTCATGGGTAAAAGGCTTTACAATTAAGATACTCACTACTCTTTGATATTCCTGGCTCGCAGGGACACGAGGCACTCAATACTACAGCTCCCAACCCTTTGTCTGGGCACACCTTACCAACGATCCTCTAGCATTGCCCAAGGTTCCCATCCTGGAGTGGAGCTCAGGTTTGTTTCAGAAGAGCAAGATAGTGATGGCTCACATATGGTGGGATTTATAGTGCCATCAGCTGGAGAATTCGTCCAGATATCAATGAGGCAATTAAAGGGGCCAATGACCAGATGTGTGTGTGGATCTGTTGGCAAGGGTTGACCTTGGTTGGCAGGTGAGGTGACTTCCAATCATGTTCCAGATGGAGAGGTCTCATGCTCCTCTGCAATCCACATTCCCACTAGATTTTAGATGGAGGGGTCACATGACCCTCCATAATCCATCTACATTCCATCCCTTGGAAGTCACAATGCTTGCCAATCATTACATACATCAATACATAGTAGGAGCCTTCTGGATAAATTTACAAAGACAACATAAAAGACAAAACCCCACCACCATGAGAATGACAGTAGTGACCCAGTGAATGGCAATAGCCCACCAAGTTTATTTTTCATGATCTATTGTACATTGGGCAAAAAAATTAATATGTTGAAGATTCCGAGACTGGGTGATTAATAAACACAGGTTCGTGACCATTCAAGTGCTTTTAAATTTGTTCAAATTTCACATTCTCTACAAAGCCACATTTTCAGTGGGATTTATGATCATAAACCATGGGCAAAGAACAGAATCTCAGTGAAACTTTATTTTTGATTCTATTAAGAAAGTAAGCAATCACAACACTTTCATTGTCGCATGAAACTTTAGTATGTGTTAGGATGATGATTTGAAGATGAGTTTTTCGCTGCCGTTGTTGCTAACTGACCAGGAGCCTTTCTTGGGGAACTTTCTGTTTATAAACTAGCATTTTCTTTGGTATAGAAGGTAATTTTTAGCACAGTTGGTGTAGCGGTTAGCAAAATGTCTTTACCACGCCAGCAACTGGGACTGGACTGGGGTTTGAATCCTGCACTGTCTGTAAGGAGTTGGTACGCTTTTCCCATGTTTGTGTGGGTTTTCTCCGGGGGCTCTGGTTTCCTCCCACCATTTAAAAATGTACTGGGGGTATAAGTTAATTGGGTGGCACACACTCATGGGCCAAAAGGCCTGTTACTGTGCTGTATTTTTAAATAAAATTAAAAATATATGTATTTTTTAGTTTATTTTGACTTTACAGATATGTGATCTTAATATTAAATTTGCATAATTCCTTGGAGCTAATATATATTTTATTGTCAAATCAATTTATTAATTTTTTTTAACTGTGCAATACAAGTCCTTTATTTCTGTAACAATGAGGTGATGGTCAGTATTGTTCCAAATAATCTGGGTATGTTATTGAAGGACCACAGTTACTTATCGTTGGCACAAATAGTTGAAGTGGTTATTGTATGCACCAGACTTGGTCATACCTGAAAATGATAGTGAGTCCCCACTATCATTTGTAGAGCCAAAGAACAACTGTAATTGTTTTCAAATTCAACCCTTCTGTAGGTTCAGAGTTTCACTTTACTTGCATGGGCAAGTCCTTAATTGTCTCACTCTCCAGAGTATTTGCACTGCCCCAGTTATCCAAGTGAATCAAGAATAAACCTAGGATCAAATAGAATAGAAACCTTCTTCACTTTAATTTGACTCATTGCCTTTAAGCCTTTCTGTGCTCTTGACATGGGTGATGGGAAGATAATATAATGCTAAGCTGTGACTTGTGCTTTTAATGAAAAACAAGTGTATTAACCAGTACGATTCAAAAGATGACTGTAATAATAATACACATTTTTGACATTACTAAAGCTGTCTTCTTAAAAACTAACAAGCAGGCAGAACTGTTGCATGGAACCATGGAAGGGTGCTGGAGAAATTGTTGGTCAAATGTGCACTGTTTCAAAGGGTTTGGAGCATTTAATTAGTGTCCCTATGTATGTTTTTTGTATTTTCCTCTTTTTTACTATCTAATCAACCTATTAAGTTTACAACTTCTAATTGATTTAAGGGGCCCTTCCTGGTTTTCATCCAACAGAATGGGCAAAAAAAAACCTTACAGAAAATGAGCAAGACTGATTAATATAATTTCTTTTGGATACCAAACATAAGCATCTTGATACAAATTACTCATTCCATAGTCACTTGGTGGAGTTAAAAGCATTAAAATATAGAGTATATTTTGGTGAGATAACCTGGCTCAACATAAAATGTAATGCAATTGATATTTTTTTTTACAATTATAAACAAGCTAAAGAATATTGTTTATAATTAACATCAGGCATGTATATCTCTACTTATATCCCTCTACTTCTCCAGAAATCTGCTGGGTGTTCTCACATTTGCACTTCATAATTTAGGTAAGAAATTAGTGGAAATTCCACTGTCATCAACAAGAGGTTTCGTTGAGATGATAATCCAGCCAAGATGTCTTTCAAAAAGAAATGTAACTTTAAAATTACTTTTTATTTCTCAATGCATAGACATTCTTTTAATAGAAAATGGAGTTTATAATTTTACATGTGAGCAGAACAGAAACGTGACATGTCAGTTGTTTTAAGTAGAACAGACAGGGAAAACAGCAGGAATATTTTTGGGCTGCAGATCAAAGTTGTCAAGGTAACTTTAAAAAAAAATAGCAGAAAGAAAAAGAGGAAAAAATAAATTAAAACATGCTTAGTACCAGACCTCCAACCCCCCAAAATTAGGTCAATTCTGTTTCATCATGTTAAGTGTGTATCAAATGAATAGAAGAATTGAATAGAGTATGTTCATAAAGTTTATTACCTTGCCTGAACTCTGGCCAATGACTGCCCTATGTGGAAAAGAAGCAATGAGAACCTTATTTCCATTTGTCACATGTACATACAGCCCAGGAGAAATTGGTCGATAGATTTACCCCTCCTCTCAAATTAACTATTCGTTCTGTCCTTTCCTGCACTATTTGCCCCATCTCTGCTAGTCTGTAGATCCCACATTGACAGCAGCAGTCACATCACAACTGAAGAGGAGCAAAATTCCTGTACCCTGAAAAAAAATAACTATCTGGTGCATTGTGAAGGGTTATGGCTATCACGTGACAGCAATGCCTCCTATCTAGTTGGAAGCCACACCACCTGCCAATCAAGGTTTGGCTCCATCCCTTCTATTAGTGCACACCTTACCATTGGCTCCTTTGTCATCAGTTTAGCCTTGCTGGCACCGAGCCATTGGCTCTCTGTAAATTACCTGGCTGGACTCTCCAGCTATCTGTCCAAAGCCTTGGGCTATTATAATCAGATTAACCTTGCTGGCACTGAGCTATTGGGTTTCTGCTAATGACCTAGACTGGACCCCTCAGTACTATAATGGGTGCCATGCGTGCTTTGCTTTCTCTCTCATTGCCAGCTTGTGATGGACCACCTTACTTCCCTCCAGGCCTAGAACCATGGAAGGGTGCTGGAGAAATTGTTGGTAAAATGTGCACTGTTTGAAAGGGTTTGGAGCATTTAATTAGTGTCTCTGGTGGCATAAAGCTATGCCTGCATTGAATTAAGGGATGGTGGGGCATCATATTGATTTTCCTTGATTATTGTATATACCCTGTTCATTGTATGTTTTTACGTGTCAGGCTTAAAGGCAATGAGTCAAATTAAAGTGAAGAAGGTTTCTATTCTATTTGATCCTAGGTTTATTCTTGATTCACTTGGATAACTGGGGCAGTGCAAATACTCTGGAGAGTGAGACAATTAAGGACTTGCCCATGCAAGTAAAGTGAAACACTGAACCTACCAAAGGGTTGAATTTGAAAACAATTACTCTATCTCGCTATTAAACTGGGCATATCTATTATTGCTGAGCTGACCTTTTCCTCTTCTTGCTAATAAATTGTGCATGTTGTTTCATTGCCACTTCTATTTTCCCATGGCTACTGGTGGGTGTGGGTGTGTTGTCATTTTCGCCATGTTTGTCTTCAGTAAATAAAATCTTTTACTACCAAAACTGTGTGTCCAGAGTCCTTGCCTTTGCAACCGACCAAACCTGTTTCCTCACTTACAATATCTGGTGTGTTCTATGAAGTATCAAGAAACAAAATCTGCATAATGATATCTTCAATGCAGAAAAAATAATAATAATGATTAACTACCCTTTCACACATACCAGTAAGTCTGAAGTTGAAGGTGGAATGATGTTGCGGTTTCATTTATGATCATTTCAATGGAAGAAAATGATTATAAATGCATAGCTGCATTAAATGGGAATCTTCCTACATTACCTTGCACCACACTTCACTGATTTAAGACCGTGAAAAGATGAATGTCCATGTAATTGATATTAACTGGACTGGAGAAATTAGTTATGTAATCCTTGTACAGTTATTAAATGTGACTGCAGTTCCAACAGTTTAAAAAGCAGTTTTCTTTTGCACTGAAGTATTTGGAAGCCAAGATGCATCCTGATCGGAGGATACAAGGATCAGCAGTAAATATGGAATGCTTTATTATAGGTTATATTTTGGAATCTTCCACTGGTGTGAAGTAATAGCAGCAGTTATTTTGTACTGAGTGTAAGCTTTGGTTTGTTGCTCTGCAAAAGACTCCAATTCATACCATGAATTCAAATTAAAATCTATTTTTAAATCATCTCTGGGCACAAATGGTCTAGAAATTTAACTTTTGTTTGGAAGAATCTTTAAAGGCCAGAGATTCATGCAGAAAATTTTAATATTTCCTTAGATGTATAAAGTGAAAGTACCTCAAATTAGGCAACCAAATAAATGGTACAACAAATGAAACACAACACTGGAGAAACTCAGCAGGTCAAACCATGTACTTTATAGAGCAAAGATGAAGGGACATAACCAATGAGCAAGGTCCATCAAGGTTTCTCCAGCATTGTATTTTGACTTCAATCACTGTGTCTACAGACTTTCCTGTTTTACTCCAAAGGTATAGCAACATCAGTAACTTCATCTCTTATTTCGATGTGATAAATAATGAACAGGGATTCAGCAGTTGGCAAATTTTCTGAAGTTCCTGCTCTTAGACAGTGTTTGGAAATGTGCTTTATTTTAATTATCTCATTATGTTTTTGCCCTTGCGGTTGATGAAAATGCAGCCTTGCATTTGTCATCTCAAGATTTGACACTTCCTTTGTTTTAATTGTGGCTGTCAGTCCTCCACAACAGTAAACATAAAAGTAGAACATCCTGTGTTCTGCTTACCCAAAACCTTTGTCACCACATGCATTCCCCTCTACAATCAGACAAAATCAATGTCCTTGGCTCCAAATTCATTCATGATCCTGCCTCAACCCACGTACCATTTACACTCCCTATTCACTTCCAACAGTCTGATCTTTCTTGTCTTGCTATTCATTCTTTGCATAACCAACATGGTAGAAATTCATCCCCAGTTGTATGGCATCTTGCAATGTCTGAACATCAGATAGAGGTTCTGAATTTGTTTTATTTGACATCAACCAGCAGCCTAAAGGGTTCTAAAAACCAGGAAGGGTAAATTGAATTATTGGTTTTGGGAGGGCCAATAAGCAGTTTCTTTCTTTCTTTCTTTTTAAAATATTTTTATTAATATTTAAAGTAAAAATAATTAAACAATACAATTATACAATGTGCAACATAAAAATAAAATGAATTTTTTTACAACTATGAACACAATTCAAAAATCCAGACTACATTGGTAATAGAATATCAAAGCATAATATCAAAAAATAAACAACCCAAAGGAGAGAAAAAGGGAAAGAAAGAAAAGATGAAATTATAAATTCCTTTTAAGAAAGTTATAAAGTTTATTTTTATAAATAAAAGCTTTATAATTCTCTTCTTCTAGAATTATTTTATCAATGTTTACATTGTTTGCAGTTGAACAAACCACATCTACCATACCATCAAAATCAAAAGAATGAAAAAAATTCTCAAACAAAAAGAAGGAAAAAAAGCCCTTGTAGCGGGCTGAGCAATTGCGCGGTTAGACAGGCCAAATTGCCGCCACAGTCAGTCCGACTCATAATAGCGTGGGTCCACCTTCACTCCCGAGAAGCCTGTGGTTGACGCCACGTGTTGCCCATGGGACATCACCGCTTCTGGGTGGTGCACCGCCGGCCAGGGAGTGACGTCACAATGTGACAACGACACTTCCGGAAGCTGGCACACATGTCACCGGAAGTGAGTGTTCCCCTACACGCAGTGCGAGCAATTCAAATAATTAAGTCAGTTACTGGTTGATCCTAGCACCGCGTGGACATCTCTTTATTTCGTAGCAGTTGCTACACCCTTATAAATCAAAACTCTACCACTAAGCAAGGTTAAAAAAGATACATGGGAATCAAGTATCACTAACCTGGAACCAGACAGCATTGCACCAGAGCATCAAAACAGGTTAGGATAAAAGTCCATAAATGGCCCTCAGGTCTTTTGGAAGTTAATATTTGAATCTTTAATAGCATATCTAATTTTCTTTCTCAAAGACACCACCTAATTTGTGTATAAGGCTCAAGATATAGTTTGCTCTTTATCTGGTCTTACATACCTTATACACAGAAAGCCTTTTATTTGATTACTTCATCAGAGCAAACAAGAAAGAAAACAGGCATTTCACATATGGTTCATTATGTGAAAGATATTGAAAATGGGTATATGGATCTCTGTGTCACTCTGCACTCTTTGGGGTTTTTATTGTTGTCCTACGGATTAGTAGATTCTCTGTTTGGAAAATAAACTTTCTCATTGTAGCTCAATAAACATAAACTTGGATAGTCAGGAGATCTGTTGCCAGAGTAAGTGTGTAAAGTAGATCCACCTGTGGAAATCCCTGCATGAGTTGGTTCCCTTTAACCTGTTTTGATTCATTAGGAACTCTGCTTTGATCACAACTGAATTTGGCCACTGCAGCTGTCCAAGAGTGTAGCAATTTCTTGCTAATTATCATTTCAGTTTTGCATGCAATATCACTTGCAATAAAACCAGCAGCTTCAGTCTTGTGTAAAGGAAATGTTTTATGCATTTTCTGTGTAAAGGAACTGTGCAATAGTATTATAAAAATTGATGTGTTACCTTTTGGTGATTTGGGCAAAAAAAAAACATACATTTCCATATATGCATGTAAATCTGTAGTGATTGTTTTTTAATCTCTAATGTCTGTCTCTGACTTCAGACATGCTCTAGAGCCCTGCTTCTGGATAAATTGCCAGTGGTGTCCACAGAGCAGACAATGCACATATAAAAATGCAGAAGTTTCATGCACTGGTGTATTAGTGACTCAGAGAGGTAGAGAACTTGGAAGGTGATAGCCACTACCAGTAACCACAAAAAACTAGACTGAGGGAACGGTAGGCTTTAATATACAGAAGAACCTTGCTGGCCCAGATCCACGTAAAGGAATGGAGGGAAGAGAGAGGTGGCTTGACCTTTGTGGCAGTGGGGAGGAGTCGTAGGGTATCAGTCATCAATGGGCAGGCCAGCTCCATATATACAGTAGTCAAGAATAACTATATACAATGGAGTAAACATATCACCACAGAAGGAAAATCAGAGAAACACACAAAATGCTGGAGGAATTCAGCTGATCGGGCAACATTCATGGAAGACAAAAGTCAGTCAATGGATCATGTGGAAACTCATCATTAGGAATACCAAGAAACAGGAAGATGCCTGAATAAAGGTGGGGGGGGGGTGGTGTGGCGGAAGAAGGAGAGCACAGATTGGCAGGTGATAAATTAATATTAATGGGAGGGGGAAGGAATGGGGAAAATTAAACTATGAGGTAAATGGAGGAAGAGGCAAAGATGCATAGTGATATTTTTCCTGGCTGTGAATCTTGGAAGCAGCAGGGCCCAGAGAGTGGAACAATGAGAGAAGCTCTTGCAGAACTCCCATCAAAGAGCTAGAGTTCAGCAGCCATTATCTAGCTATTGATAGCACTGTATGAGTCAGTGCTTGTGTTTGGTGGGTGGTGGGGGGGGGGGGGGGGACTGCATATTTTTTAAAAAAAGCAATTTCCCATCTAACAATTAAAGCTGTTATTTTGCTCATTATTTTTTTGGCAGATTTTAAACACAAGGGGCTCTGCAGTTATTTTAAGATGTTATTCAATATTCAAAAATAGCATCGAAGATGTGCAAGCATCCTGTTGACACTATATTGGCGAAGGAGTTTGCTGAGTTGCCGTCAGTGACTGCCAACATCACAGTGATCAGAGCATGATGTTTACAGGTGTGCAATGCTGACTTATCATTTCTGCCGTTGCCAATGTCACTGGTAGAGGTTTGAACAAAACACTATATTCTGGACATATACTGATATAATACGCTTATTTGCAATACTCCATGCGGAAATCTCAGTGTATGGGATATGGAGTCAGAAAATAAATGCAAATAAAAAAGAAAATAAATGCAAATAAAAATAAGCCACAGAATTGAGATTGAAATCATAAGTTAGAAACTGATCGGGGAATAAGAGGAGAAAACTGCTATTTCAGCTACACCATCCTTTGAAGTTTATTTTCCACTGCATATACCATCTATTCTCATGTAATAGCCGAGCCCTTTTTCGTCCCTAAATCACATATTTTCTGTACATCCTGTAAAAAGTCGGACCCCACCATTTTCACCCGCCCATCCCACCTCTCGGTGACCCGAGAGCGAATGCGTGACCCGGCTGCCAGCCACCCAAACTCTGGACACCGTGACCACGGACCCTCACCTTGGCTGGCCCCCCACCCCCGTCGTCCTGAAGGTGGATTGAGCACCCGGTCCCGGCCATCCGAGCACCTGATGCCTCGAACGACGCAGCTAGTTACCGTGGGCAAAAGTCTAAGTCAACTCCCCAAAATTGGTCCTGACAACACGACATTACGCAAACACATACGGTAAGTGCTTTGAGAAGGAGGAGTGAGAGTTTAGGGGCAGGAATCTTTAAAAAGAGAGCCCAGTGGTTTCAGGAGGAGTGGCTGAGTTGGCTCTTTGGAGGCACAGCCTCAAGAGGAGGTAGAGTAGGGCAGCTGTTTGGTGGGTGGGGAGGGATTGAGAGTAAGTGTTGAGGCTCTTGCTGAGTACAGGGTCAATTAAGGCAAAATGTTAGCTCCCCCTCCAGAATGTTGGAGAAATTTGAAAAGCAGGACTTCCAAGTTGCAATCTCATGATTACTACCCATTCCATGTGTTCGAAAAGCAATAAACAGGAAGATGGTGCAGTTAAATGTGCAGTGAAGTAGGTTGAGCAGGGATTCAGATAGTTCGATAATTGGACTCTCTGCCAGGGAAGATGGGACAAGTACTAAACTGGAGGTGGACCAATATCCTCACTGTGGGCTTTAGTTAGCCCTGCTTGGGAAGGTTTGAGTGGCAGAGAGGTGGAAACTGGAGCAAGTGGAGGGGAAGATGCCAGGGCAAGCCAATGGGAAAGGAAGGGCTGCAAGATATAGGTGAATGGTCACAGCAAAACTGAGGGGCTGGAGTGTGTTTATTTTAATTCAAGAATTGAGAACAGTGGTTCTCAACCTTTTTATTTCCACTCACATACCACTTTAAGTAATCCCTATGCTCTATGAATAGTAAGGGATTGCTTAAAGTGGTATGTAGTGGGAAGGGAAGGTTGGGAATCACTGATCTACATCCAATTGTGATTGAAATATTTTGCTTGAGAAAAATTGTCATTGGCCCATTTCCTTTGGAGTTATGAAACCATGCACATAACGAGTCAATTAGGTACGATTAAAACAGTGGTTTTCAAACATTTTATTTCCACCACATACTACCTTGAGCAATCCCCTACTAATCACAGAGCACCTATGGCATTGGGAATGTGGTATGTGAGTGGAAATAAAAAAGTTGAGAACCACTCATTTAGAGTCTGAATCAATATTTGAAATAATGTGGTTGTTATAGAGGTATGGCTGAAATAGAGACCGATTGGCAGCTCAGTTTTCCTTGGACAGGATAAAGGAAGTAAATGAGGTGAAGCTGTAGCCTTTACAATCAGGGAGAGTGTCACAGCTGCACTCAGGGACAACCAAATGGTGGTCTGCATCCACAGTGAGGCAGAGATCAGAAATTAAAAAGTTGCACTGATAGTACTACACTATTATTGGAAAGACACAAAAGCACAGTGTTGTCTTAGTGGGAGGCTTTAATTTCCTCAATATTGACTGGGATGCTCTTCATGTCTGAGACATAGATGGACCTGAATTATTTAGTGCATTCAAGAAAGTTTCTTGAAGCAGCATTGAGCTAGCCTAATCAAGAAGGAAGCCTTACTGAACCTTGCATTCACATCAAGCCTTGCCAGGTGATTGATGTTTCAGTGAGTGAAGGTTTTGGTACTAGATGATCATTCTTCCTTAAAGTTCAAGATGGTTGTGGACAAGGATAAACTTGGGCCTTGGAGAAGAGTATCAAAATGAGGTGGGGAGAGGGTTTGGAGGAGGAATTATGGCATAATTCCTCAGTGCTATCAGTAAGCTGCAGACATTGCGTCCAGATGGAGCTTTTACTGTGGCTGGGGACTTTAATCATTGTAATCTAGGTACTGTACTTCCAAGATTTTACCAAGATGTATCATGTACCACGAAGGGAAATAAAACTGTAGATCTTGTTTATCCAAATGTGGCTGATGATTACAAAACCACTACCTTGCCTTCACCTGTGGCAGGTCTGACCATCTTTCATTGTTTCTGTTTTCCAAGTATAGCCCATCCATTAAATGTACAAAACCCACAATCAAGACTATAAGATCTGGCTTGAGAGTCCCTTACTTTGTTCTTCAGCAACATTTTTGACATGCATGTTGGAGTGTATTTGCTGACCATGCTACCTCGTTGATATTGATTTATATACCAACTCTGTCCTCATTCACACACATCAACAAGTGTGTGGATGGAGTCTCATCACAAAAACAAATAAAAGTGTTTGCTAATCAAAAACCATGGATGAACAGTGACGTTCGCCTCTGCTCAATGGCAGAGATTTAGCCCTACGATCTGGAGACTGGAGACTTACAGCCAGGACCAACCTAAGGAGGGGAATTTCTCAGGCTAAACATACATACAAACAAAAGGTCAAAGAGCATTTTAGCTCCTCAGATCCCCAGCATATGTGGCGTGGCAAAAAGATCATTACAGACTATAAACTGCCTAGTACTGTGCCCACTTCCAGCTGTGCCTCCCTTTCTGAGGAGCTTAAATATATTTACGCCCACTTTGATCGAGAGAACAAGGAGGTCACCTTCAAAGTGGATCTTCCACCTGATGAACTGCCTCTCTTACTTTCCACCTCTGATGTTTGGGCCATCCTGAGTAGAGTGAAAGTACGGAAGGCAGCTGGTTCAGATGATATACCTGGCCAAGCGCTTAGTCTGTGCAGAACAGTTGGCGGGGTCTTCAAAGACATTTGTAGTCTGTCCCTGGCCTTGGCTGTTGTTCCCATGAGCTTCAAGAGTGCTACCATCATGCCAGTGCCGAAGCGATCTACAGCCATGAGTCTGAATGACTTCTGTCCAGTTGCACACACCCCATCATTGCAAAGTGCTTTGAGAAACTGGTTCTATCACCTTTGAAAACTTGTTTGCCCATCACCCTGGGCTCTCATCAATTTGCCTACGCACCAACAGGTCGTCTGAGGATGGCATTTCCATGGCACTTCATTCTGCTTTGACCCATCTGGATAGCTCCAACTTGTGTCAGAATGCTATTAATTGACCTTAATTCAGCATTCAATACTGTGATTCCCTCCAAACTGATCACCAAACTTTGCCTACTTTGTATCAGCTCATTCCTCTGCAATTGGGCCTTGGACTTTCTGACGAACAGACCCCAATCCATTCTTACCTTGAGCATGGGTGTGTTCCAGGGCTGTGTGTTGAGCCTTCTCCTGTATATTATTCTAATTCCATAATCATTTGTAGATTATACCATGAAGGTTGGCCTGATCAGAGGGTATGATGAATTGGCCTATAGGGACAAGGTCCAGCACCTGGCCACGTGGTGTGCCAACAATAATCTGGTCCTTAACACTAAGAAGACCAAGGCAATCATTGTGAACTTCAGGCGTACTGAAAGCCACACTCACGTCCCTATTTATATCGATGGAATTGTGTATCAAGCTTCAAATTCCTTGGTGTCCACATCTCTGATGATCTCACCTGGCCCCTGAACTCTTCCATCCTGATTCAAAAGGTGCAACAGTGCCTTTATGTTCTGCAGAGCATGAAGAAAGTACACCTCTTTCCCAGAATATTGATGGATTTTTACCGCCATACCATTGACAGCATCTCAGAATGCTATGGCAATTTTGTATCATACCATAAAGCACTTAAGCGGGTGGTGAAAACTTCCCATGGATAATCGGCATCCAATTGCCCACCATTGAGAACATCTATGAGGAACGCTGTCTGGGTAAGGTGTTGAGCATCATCAAGGATGCATCTCACCCAAATTATGGACTTTTTACTCTTCTTTCATCTGGTAGACGCTACATGAGCTTTCATTCAAGAAGTGCTTTTTCCCCTCTGAGACTGTGAACCTGCTGAACCTTAAACACATCTCTGAGTGTTACTGCACTCACATTGTACTGCCAGTACTTTTATAATTGCTTACGTTGAATGTGCTTGTTTTTATTCGCACATAGTTATTTATAGATAGCACTATTTTTTTTTAACTTCTGGTTGGATGCTAATTGTATTTCATTGGCTTTGTGTTTTACTTGGCACAATGACAATAAAGTTGAATCTAATCCAATCTAATAATCAAACAGGAACTATGGGGTGTTAATTGGGAGCAGCTGTTATTGGGCAAGCCCACAACTGTCATGTGGGAGTTGTTAAAGGACCATCTTATTAGAGTCCAGGTCTGGAATATTCTAATGTGAAGGAAAGATGAAGATGGCAAAGTAAGAGAATCTTGAATGCTGAAAGAAACGATGAGCTTGACCTAGAAAAAAAGGTTGACCTAGAAAAAAAAGGAAGTATATATAATGTTCTGGAAGCTGTAATTGATCCTTGCCCTGAGGGAATATGAAGATTACAAGAAAGAACTCAGAAGGGCATTAGGAATGCCAAAAAGGGCCATGAAGTATCCTTGATAACTACAAAGAGGATAGATCCAGGAATCAGGAAGAACAAAGAAGAGGATTTCTGTGAGGAGTCAGAGGAAGTGGTCAAGGTGCTAAATTGGTATATTGCATCAGCGCTGGCCAAGGAAGAGGACATGTAGAGTGATAGGGAGCATAATGTAGAGAATGTTCCTGTATTAGGGTATTTTCAGATCAAACTAGGAGTGATGTGGGTCTTTTGAGATGCATTATGGTAGACAAGTGCAGTGGGCCTGATAGGATATATCCTTGATTTTGAAAGAGGAAGCTGAAGAGATTTCTGGGGCCTTGACAATTTTTTTTTTTTTAACATCCTCATAAGTGAGAGAAGATGCCACTGAGGGATGGGGGTGGCTAATGTACCTTTGTTCAATAAGTCAGGATGGGGGGGGGAGTATAATCCAGGAAATTCATGAACAATAAGCCTCGCATCAAAGGGAGAGGAACTTAAGGATAGAATTTGCACACATTTGGAAAGTCGTGGTCAGATTAGTGATAGTTAACATGGCTTTGTGAGATGCAGGTCATGTTTTACTAATTTGAGAATGTATTTTAAGGAGGTGACAAAGGTGGTTGATATAAAGGAGTTTCAGGGAGACATTCACCCCCAAAGGTCAGGAGGCAGGTAGCTGGGTGACTGTCTGGAGAGGAAAAGGGAATAGACAGGCAGTGCAGAGCCATTCCCATCAACAATAAATATACTGTTTTGGATACTGTTGGTGGGGATGACCCGCTGGGGTAAGTTGTAGTTATGTCTCTGGCACTGAGACTGGACCAACTCAGAAGGGAAGCAGGGAGAAGAAAAGAGCAGTAGTGATAAGGGATTTGATAGTTAAGGGACAGATAAGAGGTTTTGTGGGAGAGATTGAGAACCCCAGATGGTCTTTCGCCTCCCTGCTGCCAGGGTCTGTGATATTGCGGATCGAGGTTTTGGTATTTTCAAGTGGGAGGGTGAGCCGCCAGATGTCATGGTCCATGTAGGGACTAATTATGTGGGTAGGAAGGATGAGGAGGTCCTGCAAAGAGAGTTTAAGGAGTTGGGTGCAAAGCTGAAGGTCCTCCAGGGTTGCCATCTCAGGAGTGTGACCTATGCCATGTGCTTGTAAGGCTAGAAATAGGAAATTAATGCAGCTAAATATGTGACTAATGGTGCAGTAGAGAGGGCTTCATGTTTCTAAACATTTTGGAAGGTGAGACTTGTTCTGACAGGGCAGTTTGCACTTTAACTGCAGAGGGACTAACATCCTTGTGGATAGGTTGGCTTGTGCTTGTGGGTGGGTGAGTGGGGTTTAGAACTAGATTTGCAGGGGAATAGGAACCAGTGAGTTAGAGCAGATAATGAGGTGGAAGAGGATAAAAGTCATGCAAGGATTGTATGATTAGACATAAATCAAATGTTTCTTGTAATAGAAATGTTCTTGGATGTATTTATTTCAATGCAAGGAATATTGTTGGAAAGGCAGATGAGCTCAGGACGTGGATTGGCACTTGGGATTACTACATTATTGCTGTTAGTGAGATGGTGGGAGTAGGAGCAGGACTAGCTGCTCGATGTTCTGGGGTTCTGTTGTTTCAGATGTGATAGAGGGGGGAAGGATGAAAGGGAGGAGTGTATGGAAAAATCTGTGTTTAGACAGGACAGCCCAGAGGGCTTGTCTACAGAGGCTATATGGGTGGAGCTGAGGTGTGACTACACAGGTTTGTATTATAGACCACCGAATAGAGTGAAATGGAAGAACAAATTTTCGAGAGTGAGCAGACCGATGTAAGAAACAAAGGTGTGATAGTAGGAGATTTCAACTTGCTGCATATTGACTGGGACTCCCATACTGGAAAAGGACTGGATGGTTTGGAGTTTGTTTAATGCATTAAAGAAAGTTTTCTAAATCAATATATAGAGGTACCAATGAAAGAGGATGGATCTCCTATTAACCAGGCAGGTCAGGTGACAGAACCATGTGTAGTTGAACATTTTTGGTCCAGCAACCACAATGTAATTAGTTTTAAGTTAATTATGGAGAAGGATAGGTCTGATTGTTGAGTTGAGATTCTAAATTGAAGAGAGGCCAATTTGTGGAAATGAGAAAGGATTGAGGATGAGTGGATTGGGATAAATTATTTTCTGAAAAGTATATGTTCAGTAAGTGGAAGGTCTTCAAAGGCAAAATTTGAAAGTGCAACGTTTGTATGTTCATATCAGGATTAAAGGAAAAATTAACAGACATAGGGAACCTTGGTTTTCAAGAGATATTGGTGATATGGTTAAGAAGAGAGAGAGGTGTAAAGCAGGTATAAGAAACCAGGAGCAAATGAGGTCCTAGAAGAGTATAGAAAATGTAAGAAAATACTTTAGAAGGAAATCAGGAAGGTAAAAAGGAAGCAGATAATGTGAAGGTAAAGCTGAAGGGTTTCGACAAGATTATTAAGAGTAAAAGGAAAGTAAGGGACAAAATTGGTCCCTGAGAAGATCAGAGTGGTTGTCTACGTGTGGAGCCTCACAAAATGGGGGAGATCTTAAACAGATTTTACTCAGGAAACTGGCATGGTGAATAAGGAAGGAAAAGAAAGAAGCAGTGGTTCATGGAACATATAGAGATTAAAGAGGAGGAGGTGCTTGTGCTTGCTGTCTTACTGCGAATAAAGGGAGATAAATCCTCATCGGCCTGACTTGAGAAGTGTAGAAATTGCAGAGGCCCTGGCAGAAATATTTAAAATGTCCTTGGCTATGGGAGAAGTGCTAGAGATTGGAGAGTAGCTCATGTTTTTCTGTTGCTTTAAAAAAAAGGCTCCAAAAGTAAATAGGAAATTACAGGCTGGTGAGTTGGAGAACAATAGTGGCTAAATTATTGGAGGGTGTTCTGAGAGATTGGATATAGAAGTATTAGGATAGTTAAGGGCTAATTAAGGAAAGTCAGCATGGCTTTATGTGTGATAAGTTGTGCTTAATGAATCATATAGAGTTTTTGAGGAGGTTACCAAGAAAGTAGATGAAGGAAAGGCTGTGGATATTTTCTCCATGGGCTTTAATTAGGCCTTTGACAATGTCCCACATGGGAGGTTAGTTCAGAAGGTTCAGACACTAGGTATTCATAAAAGGTTGTAAACTGGATTTGAAATTGACTGAATGGGAGAACACAGTAGTAGTGGATGATTGCTTCTCAGGCTGGAGGCCTGTGACTAGTGTTGTGCCTCAGGCATTGGTGCTGGGACCATTGTTGTTTGTTGTCTACATCAATGATCTGGATGATAATCTGGTAAATGGTATCAGCAAGTTTTCTGATGACACTATGATTGGAGGCATTGTGGACAGTGAGGAAGGTTTTCATAGCTTGTAGAGGGTTCTGGACCAACTGGAAAAATGGGCCAGAAAATAGGAGATGGAATTTAATGCAGATAATTGTGAGGTGTTGCATTTTGGAAGGACAAACCAAATTTGGACATGCACAGTAAATGGTAGGACTTTGAGGAGTGCAGAAAAACAAAGGGATCTGGGAATGCAGATACATAATTCCCTGAAAGTGGTGTCACAGGGTTGTAAAGAGAGAATTTTGTCATCTTGGCCTTCATAAATCAAAGTACAGGAGTTGGGATGTTATGGTAAGACATTCATGAGGGCAAATTTGGATATTGTGTGCAGTTCCGGTTGCCAAACTAGAGGAACGATATCAGTAAAATTGAAAGAGTGCATAGATTTACTAGGATGTTCACTGGTCTTCAGGAGATGAGTTACAGGGAATGTTAAACATGTTAGGACTTTATTCCTTGGAGCGTTGAAGAATGAGGGGAGAATTGATAGAGGTTTACAAAATTGAGGAAGTATAGACAGAGTAAATATGAGTAGGCTCTTTCTAATTGGATTAGGAGAGATAAATACAAGAGGGCATGGCTTTGGAGTGAAAGGGGAAAGGTTTACAGGGAACATTAGGGGAAACTTCACTCAGTGGTGAGGGTGTGGAATGAGCTGCCATCTGAACAGTTAACTGGGCTCACTTACATTTTAAGAAAAATTGGATAGATACATGGATGGGAGAGGTCTGTAGGGTTATAGAATGGGTGCAAATCAGTGGGACTAGCTGAATGATGTTTCAGCACAGACTAGAAGGGCCAAGTGGCCCTCTTCTATGAGGATAGGTAATATGAATTTTGGTAAGGTGTTTGACAAGGTCCTTCATGGTAGATTGATTAAGAAGGTGCAGGGGATATATGGTGAGTTGATGGTTTAGATACAAAATTGGCTCATGGAAGATGGGATTGTGGCAAAATATTATTTGGTCTGAAGTCCTGTGTCTTGGAATCAATGTTGTCTGTGATGTGTATAAATGACTTGAATGAAAATGTAGGTTGATGGATTAATAAGTTTATAGATGATACAAAGATCAATAGAAATATGGATAGTGTAGATGGCTATGAAAGAATAAAAGATATAAATCAGTTTCAGATATGGGCAGAGAAATGACAAATGGAGTTTCATCTGGACACATGAGTTATTGTACTTTGGGAGATCAAATGTAAGGGGAACATATGTTAAACATATGTTAATGCTATGGCCTTTAAATTTGTTGAGATATCTGTGTCTAGATCCATAACTCATTGAGAATGGTCATGCATCTAGATAAGGTGGTAAAGATGGTGTATGATATGCCATGGCATTGAGTATAAAAGGATGATTACATTGTAGTTATTTAAAATTTTGGCTAGGTTGCAGTTGGAATACTGTATTCAATTCTAGTTGCTCCATTACAGGAAGAATGTGGAGAATTAGGAAAGGGTTTCAGGATGTTTCTTTACTTAGAAAGCAATATCTTGTTGTGGGAAGAGATTGGACAATCTTTGGTTGTTCTCTCTGAAGCACAGAAGACTGAGAGGTGACCTGATAGAGGTATATATGATTTCCTGGCTATCCATCTCATAGGATGATTGTGCCTTCAGTCATTTTGAGGTTTGATGGGATATCCCATTCCTCAGAAAGGAACAGTGTGTGAGTGATTGGCGTAGGGGGTTGCACACGTCCATACCCATCCTCTCTACATCCTCTCCCAGATCCAGTGACATGGTGAGGGGGTGGGGGGGGGGAAAGGAAATATCACTGAGTATATTTTAATGATGAACATTGTAAATATTGTTATTGATATGATTCATGGTGCAATAAATTAAAAAAAAAATTATAACAAGACAGCTGGGGGAAGTTATTTTGCAGTGAGTGGCCAGATGAAGCCTTGATACAAGGGATGCCCTTTCACAGCACATGTAGGCTGTTGACCCTATGAGAAGGTTTGTCCGCCCTTCGGCAAAGAGCAGTATATATAATGGAGAGGCATTGATGGAGTGGATAGAAACTTTTCCCCAGGGCAGAAGCATCAAACAGCAGAACATCTATTAAAGGTAAAGGGGTGGAAGTTTTGGGAGATGTGCAGGGCAAATATTTAAGAGTGCAAGCTGACTGGAATGGACTGCCAGGAGCAGTGGTGGAAGTAGATGCAATAGTACTGTTAAAAAGACTTCGAGAAAGACACATGAATGTGGAGGGATAACTATCTGGTGCAAGCAGTAGAGTTTTAATTTGATTTGGAGCACACTCAATGGGTTAAATTGCCATTACTCCTGAATCTAACGGTCCTGTGTTCAGCACAGACATGTGGGCTGAAGACTCCGTTCCTAAAGTGTACTGTTACATGTTCTGGAAGATTAAACAGCGCAAAGGATCCATTTACCCTGCCAGTGCTTTTTAAATGGTTCATGAATTATTTTCAAGTTGATATTTTCATTATAATCTGCTTGTGAAGCTTTGTGCATTTTAGTGAGCTTTTTGTTCTTGTTCTAATGTGTCATTTATTTATTTGGGGTACTTTTTTTGTGCTGGATTTCTCTTTTGGCAATTCTATGGCTTGTGGTGTTTGGAGATGTGTTTGAGTATTATAATTTGATATGTTTGAATGGTAGGACTTGAAGAATTAATCATGAGTGGGGAATGAAGTGTGGGTTCGCTGTTACAAGAGGGAGGAAGAGCAGACAACTGGTTCCAGACAGTTTCTTCCCCTGACTTCAGTGCTTGAGATGTGTGTTTCACTCGAGGTTCTGACTGAAATGTGCTCACTGCTAAAACAAACAAAAAACAGAAAATGGTGACAGAGGCCGCAATCTATCCAACCCTGTTCATTCAACCACACAGGATCAAATAATTTGTGAATCAGTAACCATAATAAACCTTCCCAAATGCCAACATCCTCTTACTGGTTTTCCTCTCGCATCAAAATTAATTTTCAGAAAATATCTTCCAAACTAAGTTTCAGTTAAGTCTGTCAAAATTCATAAAAATGTAGAAGACTACACTTGTTAATTCCTGTCCATGGTCTTCTGCATGTCATTATGTCTCCTGCTAGTCCAATAGGGTACTTACCACAATTGCTGCAACAGGGCTGCTTGTCTCCAATAGAGAATATTCTTCCTGACACTGAAAGTAGAGCTTTGCAGTTCTGGACTGTAGGACAGATACTAATTTGCTCAATAGGTCTCTTGTTTAATTTTTAATTTAGATGTACAGCATGGTAACAGGCTCTTCTGGCCTGTTGTGTTTAAGAATGGTTCAAAGAGAATCAAGGCTCGACATGTGTTAGGAACAAATTGTGGTCTTTATTTACACACGGGAATTCACAAAAGGCTTTTCTGACAGACTAATGTGCACAGCACACAGACACGGTGTACCGAGAAATGAGGGTTTAACCTGTTCAGCATTCACCACCCACAGGCTTAATATACTGCATAACAAATAAGCAAGTACATACACATCAACTTGGTTTTCAGAATATTGATGAGAGAGATGCCAGGGCCAATCGCACGTTAGCCTCACAGGTTCGCAGATCTAATCCTTGATTGGCAGGCCAGGTGACTTTCGATGTTTCCAGCCAGAGAGGTCTCATGACCCTCTGCAATTCACATTTCCACCAGATGCCAGATGGAGAGGCCACATGACCCTCCACAATCCACACTACAAGCCCGTGAGCTGGTGTCCCCCAAATACGGAAATTAATTTACAACTCCTGTATGTTTTTTTAAGGGTGGGAGGAATCCAGGAAAAACTCACGCAGAAATGTGGAGAAAGTACAAACTCCTTACAGACCATGCTGGATAAGAACCTGGGTTACTGGTGCTGTAATGTGGCATTAATGGTTCTGCCCATACTAATCAGGTTATCAGATTTTAAAATTCAGAGATCGAGACTCTGGAGGTTAAAAATACAACAAAATTGAATGATTTTGAAATGTGATTTTTTTTTTAAATTTCCTCACCTCCAGACAACAATCAGTGACAATTTGTAAGAACATCTCCTCCATAATCTCCATCTGGAGCATTATGGGGCTCCGTTCTTAGCCCCTGCTCTACTCACTTGACACCTATGACTGTGTGGCTCAGTATGACAGCCACAACATCTGCAAATTTGCTGATGTAACCATGATAATGGGGTTGTACAAAATGAAGCAAATAGCAAGTATACAGGGAGGTAATTGTAATTTTGGCTGAATGGTGCACTAACAACCACCTCGTGCTCTATATCACCACAACAGAGGAACTGTTTGTTGACTTTAGGAAGGAAAAACCAGAGGTGTACAATACAGTGATCATTGGGGGAATCCGAGATGGAGAGGGTGAGCAAATTTAAGTTCTTGGGTGTCACTATCTTGGAGGATCTTTCCTGGACCAACACTAACTAATAGTATCGTGAAGAAAGCAGGTCAGTGCCTCTACTTTCTTTGGAGTTTGGTATGGCACTAGAAACCCAGACAAATTTCTACAGATGCGTGTTGGAAAGTGTGCAGACCATCTGCATCGTGGTGTGGTGTGGAGACACCAATACTCCTTGCAAAAGGTAGTGGACATAGCCCAGGGCATCACAGGCAAAACTCTCTCCACCATTGAGGACATCTACAGGGAATGCTGCCATTACAGAGCAGCAGCAATCATTAAGGATCCACATAACCCAGCATGCACTCTGTGCTAGCTGCTACCATCAGAAAAGAGATAAAGGTGTCACAAGACCCACCACCAACGACCTCTCCACGATCAGACTTTTCAACAACAAATTCAATCATTAACTCATTTAAAGACTCTTGTGTTTGCACTTTATTGATTTTCCCTCCTCTGTTTTAGTTTGTTTACATTTCTTTATTTGCTTGCATGCATATATATCTTGAGTAGTTTTTTGCATTACCAATAAGTGGTAATTCTGCCTCATATGCAAGGAAAAATAATCTCAAGGTTGTATGTAATGCTATGTATGTACTGTGACAATAAATCTGAGCTTTGAACTATGTAATCAGCAAGAGATTACAAATAGGAAACCTCATTTGCCATTCTCCAGTCTGCATCATCTTAACATGGAAGAATATACCATAATCTCTATTGCTCTTGTGTTGTGGCCTTGCATATAGAACTCAAATTATCATGGGCACATTTTTTTAAATTTTATTTATCACTTGTATCAATACCAAACAATTATTCAATTATATATAGATAAGAGCCCAGAGGACCCCAAAACCCAGCAGCAACAGAAATCCACCAAGACAAATGGTTATTTAAACAAAAGTTGTTATTAATTATCTTTAAAAAATTAAATCAAACTCTAACTTATTACTATTAATCTAACCCCCTTCTCATTCAAAGTGGACATGTATGTAATGTGTGTGTAAGTTCAGAAAAGTTCTTTAATTCACAGTCCAATCTTACTTTTCACTCCTCCAAGTTCACTGGTTGCAGGCAATTCGTATACTGTGCACAGAATTTAACATTTATGAATCTCACCAGGCTTTGGTGCTTGAAGGGTAAATGGTTACTGCTCTGAAAAGTTCTTGTAGGTTTTCAGAGAGATTTATTGCTCATTGGATCTCTCTCTCTCTCTCTCTCTCTCTCTCTCTCTCTCTCTCTGCTTTTTCTTCTTGAAGATCACAAAAATAGATTACATCTTTTAAAAAAAGGTACATGATAGGAAAATGTTAATGATTTTGGGAACAGCAGCCCAAAATTGATAAAATACATCAAATGTGTTCAGGAAGAAAAATGTTCATTATCCAATGTAATTTTACAGTGGGGGTATTTATTTCCATGAAATTTGTTCTTTATAAAATGTTTAATATTTTTGTAAATAAATAGTTTTATGCATAATTTATTTACCTAGACAGATATTTTTCTCTCGTTTCCTAATTTGTGGGAGCAAATATAGCAATGGTCATAATGATGAATAAATCAGAAATATATACAATTATTCTTTGTTGTAATTCTGGAAAAATGGAAAACCAAATCCATATTTTCTGTTCTCTCCTTAACTCAATTTTCTCTAAAGTGCTCAGCTATTTCACGGTGTGGTTTCATCACTTAAGAACAAATGTAAATTAATTATCTCTTTGTTTCTTCTGAATGTTTAAATTGAAAATGTCTTATTACTAATTGCCCAACCAGAATAACTTGTCTTTCTCTATTTGTTCACTTTTAAATAAAACTAATAAAATCATTTTTGTCTTCCCATTTAAAAATTTCCACTTAGGAGTTTACTCTTAACAGCTCAAGATGCACTATTCAGTAGTGACTCACTTCAGACCAAAAGACAATGTTTAGTATTACAGTACTAACCAAAGATGATTTTTTTTCCCCCCACATCATTACCCTTATCCTGGTGACTTTATTGTTCTCTGTGGCTCCAATTTTTGCCCTTGAAGTCACCAACTATATAAATTGATCATCTTTTTTATGTGTTATTCTCATTAATACTACAATGTTATCGACCATTTTTGACTATTTGCATTCAGTGAACTATATTTTTCAAAGCAAAATCTCATTCCTTATCTGTACCCTTCAGCAATTTTTCTATTGAAGGTACACACCCATATATAATTTTTCTTCCAAGCTGTCCAATAATTATTGTCATATACAGTATATTCCTGTTTTGCTGTTCCATCTTTCATCTTTAGTTATTCTCATTATTTGCAAGGCAGACATAATTATGCGAGGGATTAACAGAATTGATACTACATTATTTCTTCTCATAGAGAGCCGAGAATTAAGCAATGTAATCAAGAACAACCACCAGGCTTGAAGTGAAGGGTCATGGAGATGTCTTTACTAAAATAGCTTTCAACCTTTGTAACTCACAAGCCAAGAGATTCATGAATGCTTAGTTAATAATACACAAGACAGATACTTGGAAATCAAGTGATTATGGATGTTGCATGTAAATTTGGATAAAGAGGAAGATCCACATGACCGTAGAACTAGGTTTGAAGGGCACAGGCACTAATATAGTTTCTATTTCCTCTGTTCAAAATTGCTAGAAAAGCATTTGTGTCATTTGCAAATGTTAGGGCTTCTTGGATCCTGCATCACTGTGAATGTTGAAAAGGTTCACTGATGTGATTCTGAACTCTTGGGACATTGGTTCTAAACCCTTTTGGCTTTCCAACTCTTTCCAGTCAATTGTACAACCATTTATCTATACCTTTGTATGTTATTTTCAAGCTCATGCATTACATTTTCTAACAAATCTTCTGTACATCTTCAAAGATTCCACCAGTTCCATTTTCCTAATTCAAATTATTTACAGAATTGCCTTGAAAAATGCTCTACTGCACTTCAAGTTTAAATATTCATTTTTTTAAAAACTCAAGCCATGGATTCTGAGTTGTTCATAATGATCTTGAACTAAAGGAATTATGGTCATTTGATATATTCTGATTTCAGCTGAATAGTGATGTTGCACTGCTCAGCCTGCAGCACAAATTGTCTTCTGAGGAAAGATTGAAAGATTCTGCTCAGAATCACTGATATTTCCTCTCTGAATTATTTCAACAGCCTGCAGTGTATGCCATCAGGGATCTGTAATTTTTCTATGGAGCTCTGCTAATTATTTTATAATCTATTCCTGATGAAAGCTCATTCAAAGGTTCTAACTTCTACATCTCTTAATACACTCATTTTCTTAATTACATATTGTACATTCCTAAAATGTAAATATGAATATCCTATTCCTTTATCTTCATCCTTAAAAATTTCAGACATTAATAAGTGTAAATGTTGGAAGTTAAAAGACTGGCTTGATTCTGATGTTGAGAGTCATGCAATTTATCGGTATTTGGACAACGGCTCTGTACTCTCTGATCTTTGTCTGTTTCTTCAGGTGGTTGTTTTTCCAGACTCTTTTGTGTAGCCTTCCAAAGGTGCTATTTGCTTTGGCGAGTCTGTTGTCTATCTCTTTGTCGATCCTTGCATCAGATGAAATGGTGCAGCCGAGGTAGGTAAACTGGTTGACCGTTTTGAGTTCTGTGTGCCCGATGGAGATGTGGGGGGGAGGGGGCTGGTGGTCATGGTGGGGAACTGGCTGATGGAGGACCTCCGTTTTCTTCAGGCTGACTTCCAGGCCAAACATTTTGGCAGTTTCCGCAAAACAGTACATCATGCGCTGGAGAGCTGGCTCTGAATGGGCAACTAAAGTGGCATCGTCTGTAAAGAGTAGTTCACGGACAAGTTGCTCTTGTGTCTTGGTGTGAGCTTGCAGGCGCCTCAGATTCTGTATTTACGACTTTAAGAGTACAAATGTGAGAAACAATGAAGCAGACTATGCTTTCAGGATATCTTGTAACTCTAGTATGCCATATTATTAATTCATTGACATTTAGACTAATTGGACCACTCTTTCTACAACTTCACTAAATTTATTCATCAGCAAATTAGGCACAGACATGTTATTAATGAAGAAACACTGTGCATGCTAGTGAAGATACAAGATCACTCCATAAAACTGTGAGACGAAAGTACACTTATTTTCAGACCAATTTGAGGTTTAAGATGAATAATTTAAAGTTGAGACGACTGCTAAACTAAATCATATGTGAAAACAGATGGTTTATTAGCAATTGCTTGATAAATACAGTTCATGAAATGTTTTTAACTTGGTGAAAATTCCCATATTCTTCACAGGAATCCAAACAGATAACCCTTTGAAACCAACCATCCTTTGAGTGTATTAGAATAAGTGATACAAAGGCTTAAACATATTTTTAAACATTTTTAAATAAGAGTTGAAGAGAAGGAACATTAAAAATAATCTTATTCTTTACTGTCAGGAGAACTAAATGCAAAATAAAATATAAATTTCTTGTCACACATATCAAGATGCAGTGATAAAGTTTGTTGTGTGAGTAGTCCGGCTGAATGCCCCATATATTGTGCAGCAAGTAAGGTGCGAAACAGAGAAAGAACAGTTGGTACAGAGCAAAGGCAATATAATTTTACCAATGTTTGGTTCATTCAGGAATCTGATCACGACAGGAATGGGAATATTCTTGTATCTAGTGTTGCATGATCTTGCTCTAGTGAATCTTTTCCCATGGGGGGAGGGAATTTAAAAAAAAAAAAAAAAAATGGATCTGCCAGAGTTGCTGTAATGACAGCCCTGTTACTGATGTGGATCTGGAATAATGGGGGAGTGGAGGAACAGTGCTGCTCTTCAGGGTTGTACTATCCAGTCCTGATGCAGATGGCTCTGCACAGGCTTTAAAAGGCCTGATAAAGGAGCTGGCAGTGTTTTCAATAAAAATTCAGCAAACATTAAGACCTGTGCCTAAGATGGTGGTGCCTGTGCTGGGCAGCATACCATGAGGATCTGCAGACTGGTGGAGCAGGAAACCGATGCAGGACACCAGAAACTGGGAGAACAAGCTTCGCACCCCCCCCCCCCCCCACCATGCTAAGAGGAAGAAGCAGGTAAGGTGTCCATGGCAGCAAACCACTGAGGGGCTCAGCCACTGAAGGACCCACACAGCTTGCATGGAGTTGGTGACTTGCGGTCAAAGATCTTGCATAGGATGCAGGCTTTTGGGAACCAAATATTGGAACTGGAATTCAAGAACTTACTGAGGGCAAAAAGATCTCCCAAAAGACCTTGAGTGCTGAAGGCTTCCTTGATGTATTGGAGGTTTGGATCTGGAGCTCTGGCTACCAATGCTTTGAACAGGAATCTGAGGGTGCAGGAGCACTGGAGGTGAATCCACAGACACTGTGTCTCTGAAGAGACTTGTTTTTGCTTCTCTTTCTCTTATTGTTAGGGGTGCTTGGAAATGCTAATGGAAAATCTTTGCCTTATGGCAGACAGAAGTTGAAGTTTATCCCTACGTTTTTAACTTTGTCTGTTAATGATTTGGATTGCGGAATAAATAGCTTTGTCACTAAGTTTGCAAATGATACAAAATTAGATGGAGCATCAGGTAGTGAGGAGGAAATAAAGAGGCTACAGAGAGACCAATAAGAAGAATGGGCAAAGTGGCAAATGAAATACTATGTTGGAAAATGTATGGTCATGCACTTCGGTTGAAGGAATAAAAGGGCAGACTATTATTTGGATGGGGAGGAAATTCAAAGTTAGAATAGATTTCAGACCAGATGCTATTTATTGTCATAAAACAGAAAAGCAATACTCCATGAAATTGCCTTTAGTCTGCGATATGACAGACAAAGATCTGTCATTAGTATTAGCATCCATTGCAGTTAGAAAAAGAGAAGCAAAAGAGAGTCACTAAGTGTCTGGACATTTGCCTCCAATGCTCCTACAACCTCTGCAGTTGCACAAGACTCCAGTTCAAGTCAACCCAAATCCAAACCTCTGATGCAACGAGGGGAAGCCTTAGCATCCAAGGCCCTTCCTTACCTTCATCATCCTCTAGAATCTTGGTTCTGATTCCTAATTCTCATGAGCCATCCCAGCTGCCTTCTGTGAGTCTTTCGATCTCAAGTCACCAGCAGCCTGCGTGGGTTCCTTGCCCACGAGTTGACAAGAGCTTGCTTCCTGTGCGTGTCCTTCAGCTGCACTGCCCCTGTTGGGCTGCCATCATGGTCACCATCCATGGAGTTTTCTGCTCTATTTCTCCTTGTCAACAGGGGGTGTTCACCAGTTTGCTGCTCCCCCAGAGTCTGCAACCCCTTGAAGCTACTGCTGAAAACTGACATCTTGAAATCACAGGGTTTTATATAAAACACCATTGGATTCTTTAATAGACCATTTAAAGCCTGTTCAGAGTTGTCAGCAGTTGGACTTGGCAGTGGGTCCCTTCAGGGAATGCTGTGTCTCCACTCCCTGGTCTCCTCTGGACTGCCAATAAAAGAGCAAGGATGTGATGTTGAGGCTTTGTAAGGCAGTGGTGAGGCTTCACTTGGAGAATGGGGAATAGATTTGGGCTCCTTATTTAAGAAAAGATGTTATGGCATTGGAGGGAGTTCAGAGAAAATTTACAAAAGTGATTCCTGGAATGAGGGGATTAGCATTTGAGGAATGTTTGACAGCTCTTGAACTGTACTCTTTGGAGTTCAGAAGTATGAGCGGGGGATCTCATAAAAACATTGCAATGTTGAAAGGCCTGGACAGAGTAAATGTGGCAAAGTTCTTTCCTATGGTAGGGAAGTGTAAAACAAGAGGGCACGTCTTCAGGATTTAACGACACCCATTTAAAACAGATGCATAGGTATTTCTTTGGCCAGAGCGTATTGAACCTCAGGAATTTGCTAACATGAGCAGCTCTTAGTATATTCAAGGCAGAGATTGATAATTGTCTGAATAGTCAGGGTATCAAAGGTTATAGGAAGAAGGAAGGGGAGTCAGACTGAGTAGGAGAATGGATCAGCTCATGATGGAATGGAAGACACTCAATGGGCCGAATGGTCTAATTCTGTTCCTGTGTCTTATGGTCTTATTGTCTTGTATCAAGTATGTTACATTTTTATGTCTTCTTATTTGAGTCCTTTAATATGTTAGCTGCTTTCCTACGGCAGCGTGATGTAGAAATGGATTCGATGAAGGGGAGGGATGATATGTGTGGTGGACTGAGTGGCATTCACAACCCTCCACAGTTTCTGGTGGCCTTGGGCAGAGCAGTTCCTGTACCATGAAATCATTCATCCTGACAGAATGTTTCAATGGTTCATTTGTCAAAGGTTGCCAAGGGATGCAGTGGCATGGCAGATTTCCTCAGGCTTCTGAGGAAGTAAAGGTCCTGGTGTGCTTTCTAAGCCATCGTATCAATGTACGTGGACCAAGGCAACTCACTGGAGGTATTTACTCTCAAGGAACTTAAAATTGCTTGCTATCTCAATCTCAACATTGTTGCTTCAGATCAGGGAATGAGCTTTACTCTTCTTCCAGAGTCAATATTCAACTCCTTGATCTTACTGAGAGAGAAATTATCTGAACATCAAGCCACTGATTCCTGTCTCCCTTCTGTACTCTAGCTCATTGTTGTTAGAGATCCTGTCACTGATTGTGGTGCATTCTATGAACTCAGAGTTGGAGCTGCTTGACCATGTAACCATGGGCGTGGTGGGAGCATTGTAGGGGACTGAGTACACAGCTTGTGGTGTCCCTGTGTTGAGGATGATCATGGAGGAGGTGCTGTCTGATTCAGCCTGTGGAGTAGAAGATCCTGGTTCTAATTGCAGCATTGGTTGGTTCTGAGAGCAATGTCACAGTGTTTGGGGTTGAGTTTGTTTGAAATTGTTGTGCTGAAGGCAGGGTTAAAGTCAATTAATAGTGGTCTGGCATAGGTGTCATTGTTCTCCAGATGTTCTGAAGCTTGGTGCAAGGCAGATGGCTTTGCTATGAATCTGCTGAGGCAGGAAGCAAATTGGAGTAAGTCAAGTTGGAGTAAATGTGAACAATGACCAACCACTTGAAGCATTTTGTAATGATGGGGTTAGTATAAATAACTGGGAGTTACTTTGGCCTGTCACTGCATTCTTCTTCAGCAGCAGGATGACAGTGGCCTTCTTGAAGCAGGTGGGAGCAACCTGCAGGAGAGAGAGGTTCAAGACATCTGTGAATATTCCTGCCATCTATTCTGCACAGGCCTGAAGGACAGGGCCAGGGACTTCATCTGGTCCAATTGCTTTCTGCAAGGATCACTGTTTGGAAGGCTGATCTGGCATCTTTGATGGTGATTGTACCAGAGGTTGATGAGGTTTGGCTCACTGGTCTCCTCCCTGAAATGACTGTAGAGTGTATAGAGTTCATCTGCAGAACAGGGAGTGAATGAAAATATTAAAAATAAAGCTAATGGGAAAGGAACTTGGTGAATCACCAAGGACCTTAGAAGAATGTAATGATCTCACAGTGATAGTTGGAGAAGTAGGAAGGACCAAGATCATAAATGGATTTGAGCTGAAGAATAAAAAGATGTAATGAGGTAAAACAAGCAGGTTTTCGAGCATATGGATCAATGAGTGAGAAAGAACACTTCAAGGGTGCAGAAGGATATTTTAAAGTATCACTGATAATATGAAATGTTAACGGAAAAAGTGCAAGCACTGTGGGTGGAAGGTGCCGCCCTTGCAGCACTCCACCCTCGCTGCTGTGAAGCTGCACCCCAATGGACCACCTGCACATGTGTGCCACCACCACTGCTGCTTGCCACTGACTTAACGGCACTATGGTTCTCCACGTTGGCCCCATTCAACTGGGTCTCTGCGTCGGCAGACCCCAACGCACCGCTTACGCTGATGATGTCACCACGCAAGTGTAGTGCGCTATAGGCCGAGGCACCATGGTGCTCCACCCCTTTTCCAGTGATGCGAGGCTCCGGAAACATCAACACAGGCAGTTCTGCTCTCTGCATCGTTCGCTGCATCTGTGACACTGAATCAAAGACGACCTCATCCCTTAGCTAGGGCCATGGAAGCCATCAAGGTGAACAACCAATATGCTAACTGTCTTTTTGATTCGGGTTCGGTGGAGAGCTTCATTTCACCCAGACCTGGTCCAATGATGTGTACTTGCTGTCTATCCGAATGACCAGAAAATTTTGCTGGCCACAAGAGCCCACTCAGTGGACATCAAGAGGTATTATGTGGTGACTTTGAAAGTTCAGGGCATCAAATTTACGGATTTTAAGTTACTAGTCCTGTCTCAACTGTGTGCTCCTGTATTGTTGGGGTTGGATTTTTAATGCCATTTTAAATTGGTGTCACTGCATTATGGGGGTCCCCACACCCCGCTCTCTGTCTGCCACCACCACTCCACTCCGGATACCTCCTGCCAGTGACAGCCTTCGCCAGTCCCCATGCCCTGAACCAGGTGGTCCAGTTGTAGTCTCTCCACTCTCCAAGTCGATTCTCCAGCACTCTTTGCCAACCTCACTCCCGGCTGGAAACCGATTGCCACCATAAGCCAGCAGTATAGCTTCGGGGACAGGAAATTCATTAAAAGTGAAGTGCACAGACTGCTGGATGAGGGATTCATTGAGCCCAGCTCATCCCTGGAGGGTGCAGGTAGTGGTTGTGATGAATGGGGAGAAGCTTAAGATGGTTGTTGACTGCAGCCAAACGGTCAATTGCTTCACACTCTTAGACGCTTACCCACTTCTGCGAATCATGGACATGATGAATCAGATCGCCCAGTATTGTGTGTTTTCTACCATCAACCTTCGATCAGCCTACCACCAGCTCCAAATTTCCACCATCGGCCTACCACCAGCTCTTGATCTGTCCAGAGGACCACCCCTTCACTGCCTTCGAAGTGGATAGGTGCTTATACCAATTCTTCAGGGTCTCCTTTGGTATCACTAATGGAGTCACGGTCTTTCAGCGGGAAATGGACCGGATGGCAGACCAAACTGGCTAACAGCTACATTCCCATATCTGGACAATGTCACCATCTGTGGCCATAACACACAAGACCACGATGGGAACCCTGAGAGAGTCTTCCAAACCGCAAAGCAGCTGAACCTAACCTATAATTTCGAGAAGTGTGTGTTCCAGACCACTCAACTGCAATTGTAGGTTGAGTTGTGGAAAATGGGGTAGTAAGGTCAGATCCTGACCACATGCGCCCTCTCATGGACCTCCCACCGCCCCAAACCCAGAAGGCACTCAAACGCTGCCTGTGGTTTTTTTCTTATTACGCCCAATGGGTCCACCAGTACACTGACAAGGTACGACCACTCATTAAGTCCACCTCCTTCCCCTTGTCAGCGGAAGCCAGAGCAGCCTTTGACTGCATTAAGTCAGACATTGCCGCGGTCACCCTGCATGCCATAGACAAATCGATACCCTTCCAGGAAGAGTGGTGATTCCAACTTTGCAATCGCAGCCACTTTAAATCAGGCTGGTAGGCCTGTCACCTTCTTTTCCAGGACATAACAGTCTCTGTTATGTACTGCCACCAATGCTACCCTGCACAAATGCATGTTCTCGTTCCCATGGAAGTCAGAATCGGGGACGACCACACCGGCTTGGCTGACGCTTTCTGGACCTGTCCTGCTGAGATGTCATGTCCACTACTCAAAAAAGACCCTCTAGTGGACCGGGTAAAGCTGCTACATGTGAACCCGCACTATGCTTATATTGAGTACCCAGAAGGATGGGAGGACACGGTCCCAGTAAGGGACCTGGCCCAAGCTGGATCTAACATTGTAATGTTCGTTCTCCAATCTTCCTCCAACCCTCCCCCAGGTAACATGCTGGGACAGCAGGACCAGCAACAGAACACAGATAACGACGACTGCAGACTAGAGGTACCCACCCTGACCCTCAGAGACTCCAACGACAATCATACACTGTCCCTGCCAGCTACTCAGATTCCGGTGCCACGGCAATCATGTCGGACGAACAGGCCACCTGACCATTACAGCCCGTAAACCTGCATGCTATCCTCCCCATGTTTTGGAGTCCAAAGAAAGGGCGTACCATTGAGGTTCCCCTCCATACAGACTACGGATTACTAAGAAATCAGAAAAACCACCACTCTGTAATGAACAGTCCCCTCCTTTTTTTTAGCCACCCCGGGGTCAGTTCTCAAAGAAGGGGTGAATGTGATAGTATGGGATCCTATCACCTCTGTATATTATTTGTATATAGTACCAATAGCTGAGAGCTGTAGCCACACCTACTGGCCAGGTCATAAAGGGCTGCACCTAACCAGATCCAGGTCAGTCTGGACTGGTTGACCTTGATGTACTATGCTCCAGTCTTTTGATAATAAAAGCCTTGGTTTGAATCCACAAGTCTTTGAGTCATTCGACGCACTACAGTACAAGCAAAAAGCCTGCACTTTTTTCCTCCTCTACACACTGGTTGTAACTCTTAATCCTGACAAATTCTTAGTGAAAGACCAGTCTTGCTTTGTTACTAGAACTAATCTCACTTGTCCCCATAACAAGTTCAACTTATCATGTCACATTTCTTTGTGGTCTGCAAGTTTCAAGGCTTTCTGAGCCCCATGAATCAGGACCTTACTGATCTTCCCGCTTAAGATGCCTGACCATAAGCTGGCAACTCTATTTTAAATACTGCAAAAGAAGTGGTTATTAACCTTTCCATTACAGAAGTCATTGGTGAACTAATTACCCACGCATTTCATAAAGGTGATGAATAAATTATTGGAGTATAGATTACAGAGTTTTGGACTAATTAAGTTTTTGAACGTGGATAGAAATGACCATTGATAAGAAAACCATGATGATGGTTTCAGCAACAGGCAAGCGGGAGATGGCAATATACATTTGCTTTTCCATGGATAGTTTCAAATTGCATGCCCATTTTTTTTGTGAAAGTTTGCGATTTCTCATTTTCTGCATTTGTCATGACGTGATACATAAATGTCAATAACTTAATCATAAACCTGATGCAAATGAAGATAGAGGTTCTGATTTAGCAGAGTTCGACAAAACTTTTCCAAAAAAATGTAATGCTTATTTCAAAAGTGAAATTAAATTGAAATTTGGCATTTGTTTGAAGTGCTATTTAACAGATCAGACTGTTTAATTAATGGGAGCAACATATTCATTAGCTAGATTCTTCAACTTGAAGTATGTTTCAGGTGTCATTTTCTCAAATATAAAGTATCTGAACAGAAGTAAATCACAAGACTATGTATAAAAATATAACAGATGTATTCTTAAATTTAGAGCTTCAAAGTGTTGGTGTTTTTTCAGTCATTAAAGCTAGGCAATGTCATGGTGCCTTTGGAATTTTAGTGATACGGTGCTTTGGAGAGCATCTCCATCTCTTTCTATGAGTCACCTTTAATAACTGTCGCCACTTATTTCCTTTTTTTGTATTAAACCTAATTACTTCATTTGAAGAAGAAAATAAGGCAGTGCTTTTTTTTTTTAAGGGCTTTATTGAAATTGATGGGCTGTTTGAGTACTGGTTCAGTAGGAGAATCAGTATTACAGTCCAGAAAAGCTGATAAAATTGTTCTCATGAAACTTCATATTCATACAACATAGTGTTTGACTATTCTCAATTTCAATTATTATCAAGATCCATTTTTACAAAAATTTATTCTTTCATACTTCCTTGTGGCAAGTTTGTACCAAGGATAACAAAGCTGGAACATGTTTCACGAAAGGTTAGTGCAACATTCTTAACAGTGTCAGCAACTTGGTTTCAAATCCAGCGCTGTTCTTAAGGATTTTGTACATTCTCCCCATGTCCGCAGGGGTTTCCTTTGGGTGTTTCCGTTTCCTCCCACCCTTAAACCTACGTGTGGTGTCGGTCAATTGAGTGGCACAGACTTATGGGCCAAAATGGACTTTTACCATGCTGTATATCTAAATTTAAACCTTTCAGCATCATTTTTTGGCTTGTATTAGGAATGGAAGACCTAGAGGAACCGTCAGCTAATATTTACAAATTATGAGGCATAATCAAGATTTCTTTCTGCTTTTCATTCCTTATGGAAGTAAAAAAAAAAAAAAGTTGTCAAACAAATTATTTAGAAGTAGAATGATAGTAAAATGAGATGCTTTGAGAAATTTTTGGTCATTTACACAAGTTAAAGGGATTCCAGAGGGATTCAAATTTAAATAAATGCACTTGCTACAGTGGAAAAAAGCAATCTATATGCAATATTACAAAGGTGTTCATGAGATGGACTACAATAAAACATTAAAATTGACTCTGATTGTTGATAAGTCACTGCATTATATTCGGCTCCGAATCATGGGTCCTCTACCGGCATCACCTACGGCTCCTAGAACTTCCACCAGCGTTGTCTCTGCTCCATCCTCAACATTCATTGGAGCGACTACATCTCCAACATCGAAGTACTCGAGATGGCAGAGGCCGACAGCATCGAATCCATGCTGCTGAAGATCAAACTGCGCTGGGTAGGTCACGTCTCCAGAATGGAGGACCATCGCCTTCCCAAGATCGTGTTATATGGCAAGCTCTCCACTGGCCACCGAGACAGAGGTGCACCAAAGAAGAGGTACAAGGACTGCCTAAAGAAATCTCTTGGTGCCTGCCACATTGACCACTGCCAGTGGGCTGATATCGCTTCAAACCGTGCATCTTGGCGCCTCACAGTTCGGCGGGCAGCAACCTCCTTTGAAGAAGACCGCAGAGCCCAACTCACTGACAAAAGACAAAGGAGGAAAAACCCAATACCCAACCAACCAATTTTCCCTTGCAACCGCTGCAACCATGTCTTCCTGTCCCACATTGGACTTGTCAGCCACAAACAAGCCTGCAGCTGACGTGGACGTACCCCTCCATAAATCTTTGTCCGCAAACCCAATCCAAAGAAAGAAAAAAAAAAATATTCACCAGATGTGAGCTTTACAGACGAGGTCTAGGTATATTGACCATCTCCTATTGGCCTTGAGATGGTGGTGGTGAGTTACCTTCTTTCTCCCTATCTGATGAAGGTGTTCCTTATGTATCAGAGGAAATACTTTGGAGGATCTGCTTTGGGAGTCATTCAGTGATAAAGCATGTTGTTAGTTGGCAATAGAATTACTGAACATTATGCCATTTAATGTCATAGGGAGGAAGATGAGCTTTTATTGGTGATGGTCCTTACCTGTGAATTGTAACTTGAGTTCTTTATGCCTTTAACCTAATGAAGGTGCTTCACAAAATGCTACCTAACACGATTTGGCAAAGCTGATTTATTTCCATTAAATCGTTAGGGAAATAGTCAAGGTTGGTGAGCAAAGAGAAGCATTAGTCATTTTATTCATATTCATGCCATGGCAATGGCTTTGCCACCATTAATCCTCCAGCATAGGGAGCCATCAAATTAATGTCTCTAATAATTAATGGATGCATTTAATGTACCTGGAATACTGTTGCAAAGAGTAATAGCAAATCAGGGTTATCTGCAAGACCTGATGATACTCAATATGGTTGCAGAAAATTTGCAGATCACTTCCATAAATTCCCTTCAATCCTTTTTTTATATAGAGGATCCAAAAATCCAATTTAGTATCGTTATCTTTAATATGTTATTCCATTCCATCAAATGTAAAAATGTTGTCCATTTCAATTTGAAGAACATTGTGCATAGGTAGGAATGAGAGCAGAAACAAAGACAAGTCCAAAAAGAAATAAGTATAATGCTTACATTTTTCTGAACTTTAATGTACATGTTTGGTCCCTTTTTATAGAGCACAGTACATAGTGCAGTTCAGCACAGAGGTCCTTCAGCCCATAATATCTGTGGTGAAGATGCAATCAAGTTTAACTTAAACCCTGCAGCTGCACGTGATGCATATTCCTCGATTCCCTGCATATTCACATTTCTATCCAGAAGCTTCTTCAGCTGTACTATCTTACCAGTTTCCTAGTAGTCTGTTGCAGAAACCCTCTCTGTGTAAAAGTGAAGGGAGATGTATTAATAGAGTTTACATTTTAAATTAAATTTTAATTTGGATATCTTTGGCTTGGCTTCGCGGACGAAGATTTATGGAGGGGGTAAAAAGTCCACGTCAGCTGCAGGCTCGTTTGTGGCTGACAAGTCCGATGCGGGACAGGCAGACACGGTTGCGGCGGCTGCAGGGGAAAATTGGTGGGTTGGGGTTGGGTGTTGGGTTTTTCCTCCTTTGCCTTTTGTCAGTGAGGTGGGCTCTGCGGTCTTCTTCAAAGGAGGTTGCTGCCCGCCAAACTGTGAGGCACCAAGATGCGCGGTTTGAGGCGTTATCAGCCCACTGGCGGTGGTCAATGTGGCAGGCACCAAGAGATTTCTTTAGGCAGTCCTTGTACCTTTTCTTTGGTGCACCTCTGTCATGGTGGCCAGTGGAGAGCTCGCCATATAACACGATCTTGGGAAGGTGATGGTCCTCCATTCTGGAGACGTGACCCATCCAGCGCAGCTGGATCTTCAGCAGCGTGGACTCGATGCTGTCGACCTCTGCCATCTCGAGTACTTCGACGTTAGGGATGAAAGCGCTCCAATGGATGTTGAGGATGGAGCGGAGACAACGCTGGTGGAAGCGTTCTAGGAGCCGTAGGTGGTGCCGGTAGAGGACCCATGATTCGGAGCCGAACAGGAGTGTGGGTATGACAACGGCTCTGTATACGCTTATCTTTGTGAGGTTTTTCAGTTGGTTGTTTTTCCAGACTCTTTTGTGTAGTCTTCCAAAGGCACTATTTGCCTTGGCGAGTCTGTTATCTATCTCATTGTCGATCCTTGCATCTGATGAAATGGTGCAGCCGAGATAGGTAAGCTGGTTGACCGTTTTGAGTTTTGTGTGCCTGATGGAGATGTGGGGGGGCTGGTAGTCATGGTGGGGAGCTGGCTGATGGAGGACCTCAGTTTTCTTCAGGCTGACTTCCAGGCCAAACATTTTGGCAGTTTCCGCAAAGCAGGACGTCAAGCGCTGAAGAGCTGGCTCTGAATGGGCAACTAAAGCGGCATCGTCTGCAAAGAGTAGTTCACGGTTGCCCATTCAATTTGGATATACAGTTTGGTTAAAAGGCCATTTCAGCCCATGAGTCTGTGCCACCCATTCTACACTCAATTAACCTACACCCCCATACATTTTGAATGATGGAAAGAAACCGGAATCCATGGGAAAACCCATGCAGACACATTCAAACTCCTTACAGACAGTGCGGAATTCGAACCCTTGTCCCCATCTCTTGCTTTGTAAAGCCATTGCGCTAACTGCTACACCAACCATGCTGCCTACCTGTGGATCTCATCGTTGAATATATTCATGAATGAGCATCTTTGAGATGGATGATTCTAAATAGTTATAACCATCTGAGTAAAGAAATTGCACTTTATCTCAGACTGAAATGGCCAACTTTTCTGTAACTATATCCATTGTTCAAAATTCTCCAATCTGAGAAACGAACAGTTCTTATCTTTCTGACACCTCTCTGTATCATTCTCATAACCCTTACTGTCTCTCACCAAACCTGGATATACGAGACTTGATCCATTCATTTAAATCATTGATATTGATAGCAGCTGAGGCACCTGCTGGTCAAAGCCTCTTAATCCAGAAATGAGCTCTTCATTCATATTCTCTATTTTCTTTCTTTAGCATAGAAATCTAAGTAGCACATTATATTTTGGGTTTGATCTCATCATTGATTTTTACTCCTGGACTTTATCCATCTAACAACAAAACTGATGCACCACTTGCTTCTCAAGTAATTTGCTGTATTTCCACATTTTTGCTTCTTATGACCAAGTAACTCACTGTTTAGAAATTCCTCTTTTCCATTTTATAAAAGAGAATAACCTAATATTTTCCATGTTGTCCTCCAGCCATTATATTGCTCTTCTACTTAAGCAGACTTTTGCCAAATTTTGCATTGAACTTTGTAAACACAGACGTGTTGATGAAAATGTCTGTGCCATTGACTAATGGGTATAATGTGCAGAACTGTGGTGAAGCTTATACTGTAAGACAGTACCCTCTGTTATGAAGGACTGCAGAGTTGATGAAGATGAGCATTTGTTTTCACATCCCAATCTGCCATCTAGGTTGGACACTGGATGTTCAGTCCAATACCATTTTTTTAAAACTTTATTTAAGATTTTATAACATGAATAACATATAGGATTACATTAAAAAAAATTAAGAATAAAATAATAAAATTACAATACAATATCAGTAATCTAAATAAACTATACCCTCCCCAATAATTATTACACATTAATAACCCAACTCAAATTAGTCCAACCCCCCCTTTCCCCCCCAAAATAAAGAATGAAGAATTAATAAAGTTAATAATATATGTGAAAAAAAAAACCACTTACAAAAAAAACAAAAACATAACCGATTAAAATACTAACAAAAAGAAAAGTAATTAAAACTAAAATATCAGACTTAAAAAAACATATTTAAATCAAACTTAAATACATATATTTAACAAACGGAGTTAAGATGAAACATATATTTAACTCAAACTTAATATAAAAAATTAGTAAAGTTAGTAACATTATCTATCAAAAATTCTTAAATAATAATCAATTCTTTAAAAAAAATTGTAGCATGAAAAAAAAGATGAAAAAAAACTTTCTCTATAGAGATAAACCTTCACCAAATATCAACTAACTTCACATCTATCATCATATTAGTCACATAAACCACCATCTTAAAACAAAATTCAAACCTCATTAAGCATTGTACAATTCAATTTTAGTACTCTTCCACCATTTTTCCCTTTTACTCTTAAATAGTTATCCAATAAAAGCTCCAATACCACATTTAAATATCCCCAATCATTACGTTAAAATTCAGATATCCGAATAATAAAAACACATCTACAACGAAATCTATATCTTCAACAAATGGAGCATAAACCACAAACAAAATTCAAGCCTCATTAAAAATTGTACAATTCAATTTATAACTTTCACTATTATTCCCTTCGTTCTGTAACTAAAATAGCAAAATAATATACACCAGAATTACCACTCCTTTCACCTTAAAGTTAAAGAAAAAATATTTTAAAAAAAACCTCATCCATCCTATTCACATTTAAATTTCAGATATTCCTTATCTACTGAATAAACTTTACAAAAAAAACCACATCAATTTTTAGTTTTTTAAACAATCAAATACTTTCTTATGCTTTTTTTTAATTTAAACAAAAAAACCCCCTTCACTCTTTAATCTAATAATACAAAAAAAAGGAAAAAAAAAAAACAGGGGGGTGTGGCAAGATGGCGTAAGGATCAGACGTGCTTTCCAGTCCTCTCCTGACTCTATCTTATTGTTTTGTCTAGAAATGCCCGTTAAAATTATTTAAAAGTTTAGATAATTTCAGTGCTGTTAATTTAACTTATGATGGTACAATTGGTGGAAAAGAGCAAAAAAAAAAACGACAACAGATCATCAAAAAAAACTACATTTTCCAAAAGTTCAAGTTTTGGAGCCTACCTACAGGAAAGACACCGGGACTCAGCGTGAAATGGATCCCAGGAGAGAGGTACAGTGTTCGGATGTAGAGCTCTTTGTTACATCGGTAGAGCTCCCTAAAGAGGGCGCCAAACAGCCTTTAGAACAAAGAGTTACTCAAAGGCATTTGTCAGCTGTAGAAGTGGCGCTGCAAACTGCATCTCTTGAGATACAATAACAACTTGATGGGAGAATTTAATACATTATGGACTGGGGGAAACCCTGGCCAGCATCCTCCAGTCATTGCTGGAGAGGTTGTGGCTGGGGTTTCCACACGCAGTCATACTACAAGGAAGGCAACCAGAATGAAGGAAGGAATAGAAGATCCTTTGGAGAAGAAGCAGGAATCTGTTGAGCCAAAATCTCTTCCAATTGAAAAGATTTTTGTGAATCTTGAATCTAAATTATCTTATACAATGCAGGGATTATTCAAGATTATGACTGAACTTGGTACTAGGTTTAATACTTTGGTGAAAATACATTCTCAACAGATGGCTGAGTGTGGAGCTTTTAAGCTTGAAGTGACAGATAAATTTAATTCGTGTGAAGAAGATATAGACGAAATACGGGATCAAGTTTTTGATGTGACCAAAATGGTCGAAGATTTACTAACTCAAAATAAAAATTTGGTGAAAAAGATTGATTATTTGGAAAACCAATCCAGACAGAACAATATAAAGATTATTGGTTTGCCGGAAGGTATGGAGGGACCAGACCCAAGAAAACTTTTTACTGAATGGATTCCGCAGGTGTTGCGTCAAGAACATTTCCCAGAAGGTATAAAACTGGAATGTGCTCACAGAGCCTTGCGTAGAAGTCCTATTTCAGGTCAAAGTCCAAGACCTGTTTTGGTTCGTTGCTTGAATTATTATGACAGAGAAATAATTTTACGAGTGGCTATTAGAAATGCACAACAGAGAAAATCACCTTTGATGATTCAAAATAATCGAGTTTTCTTCTATGCGGATTTGAGTCAAGAAGTTGTGTTCCATCGACGGGAATTCAATCCTGCTAAAAAGTTGTTGTGGAAGAAAGGTTATAAGGCAACCTTTAGATATCCAGCTGTTTTGAAGGTTTTTCAAGATGGTTGCCAACCAAAGTTCTTTGATTCTCCAAAGGAAGCTATAGCATTTGCTCAAGAGCTGCCAATTACTCAGTTTCAACAGAGACATAGTCCGCCGCGATCTCTAAGGAGACGAGATGGAAGAAAAGAGCCGTGCTCCAAGAAGGAATGGTTGTAATGGTGACTCGGCAGTTGGAGCTGATTAAAAGAAGAGTTGTCCTTTTTTTCTAATTTTTTTTTAAAAAAAGGGATATTAAATAATGATGATGTTAGTTTAAGATGAAGTGAGAGTTGGGGGAGAGAACTGGATAGGCACTATTTCCTGAAAGTCATCTGCTACGTGTGAGTTACCTCACTCCCATTTTTTTTTTGGGAGTTACCGCATTGCGCGGTTTAGACGGGAGGGGGTATTTTTAACCTTACCAGTCCAGTTCCATTCTGATAGCATTATTTATGCTATTTGAGTGACATGCAAGTCACTTCAGAGTGAAATAAAGATCCAATTGCATTGCTTTCTAATGTGTTGGCCGTACCAGGTAAGAATAGCTGATTTTTAAAAAGTAAAATACCGATGGCTCCCATAATAAGCCATTTAAAGCCTGTACGGAGCCATTGGTAGTAGAACTGGACTGGGCGGTAGAATCCTACGGAGAAGCACTATGTCTTCCCCCCCCCCCACTCTCCCCAGGTCCAAACCAGTAGCAGCACTATCATTGTCGCAGCTCTGGCAATGCTGACATTTCCTTTGCCATTAGTCAAAATAAAGTATCATCAACAAATAATATTACCAGATATCTTATTTTAATATTGAGCTGACCATACATACAAAAACCTCTTCTCTGATGCAAAAATAGCTCTGAAATCTGAAACTGTTGTCATAGTAACAGTTTTCCTCTGAACTGCATCTGGAGCTCTTAGCAGAACACTGAAATTTTCTGAAATTAACTTGCATGTATTTTTCTTCCATTTCAAGGATTCAGACATCAGAAAGCACATAAGCAAATATTCTGTTAAGTTGTTTACCATTTTGAATACTTTTGAGGGGAATGAGCAACCAGAGACAAATCTCAGAGGTCAAGTCTCTGGCACCGAGTCTGCCCTTGTGGCTAAGATAGGTAGGGAGGACAAGAGGTGAGCTGTAGTGATACGAGATTTCATAGTAAGGGGAACAAGTGAGAGGTTCTGTAGAAGAGATTGAGAATTCTGACTGTTATGTTGCCTCTGAGGTGTCAGGGTCTGGGATATCTCAGATCAAATAGGATAAGGGAACCTTGATTGACAAAAGAGGTAAAGCATCATCTGTTGCTGAAGAAGGAAGTATACACAAGATTTAGGAAGCAAAAGGTCCCTTGAGAATTGTATGGTAACCTGGAAGGAATTTAAGAATGGACAAGAGAGCTATAAGGGGGCAAGAAGGCCTTGGCAAATAGAATTTGGGAAAACTCTCAATTACTCTATGCATTTATAAAGAATAGAAGGATGAGAATGAAGGTAGGGCTGCTTAAGGATAAAGGAAATAACATGTCTGGAGGCAGAGGAGGTAGGAGAGTTGCTAAATAAAGCTTCAGTGTTCATCTTAGTCAATGAAAGGTCAGTATCGGAAAAATTTGAGGTTAAGAAAGAGGAAGTGCTGGATCTTCTCAAAAACATGACGATTGATATATCCCCAAGACTGGACAAGATAAACCTTGGGTTACTGCAGGAAGCGAGGGAAAAGATTGCTGGAGCTTTTGCAATGATTCATCTTCCTCCTTGGCCACAGGGAAGGTACTGGAGGATTGGAGAATGGCAAATGAGGTTCCCTTGTTTTAAAAAAGGTAATGGGGAGAATCCTCAGAATTATAGACTGGTGAGTCTTGTGTCAGTGGTAGGTAAACTGTTGAAGAGGTTTTATAGGGACAAGATTTGAGTATTTAGAGAAATATAGTCTTCTCAGGGATAGCATGGCTTTGAGAAGGGTAGGTCATGCCTAGCGAGCCTAATTGACTTTTTTGAGGAAGTAACAAAAGAAATTAATGAAGGTAGGGTGATAGATGGACTGTATATGGATTTTAGTAAGGCATTTGACAAGGTCCCCCATGTTCGACTCATTCAGAAAGTCATGGGATTCATGGAACCTTAGCTGTGTGGATTCAAAATTGGCTTGCCTGCAGAAAGCAGAAGGTAGTAGTAGATGGAATATATTCTGTCTGGAGGTCAGTAACTAGTGAAGTTCCGCAGGGATCTGCTATTTGTTATTTTTATAAATGACCTGGACAAAGAAGTAAAGGGATGGATTAGTAAGTTTGTAGATGACATGAAGGTTGGAGGTGTTGGGGAGAGTGCTGAACAACAGGATATACACAGGATAGAAAGTTGGATGGGAAAGTGGCAGATGGATTCAGTTTGGATTTGTGCATTTTGGACATTCAAATTTGAAACTGGTGAACATGGTTAATGGCAGGATTCAACAATGTGGAAGAACAGAGGGACCTTGGGTCCAATCTATGGATCTCTAAGTTGTTGTGCAGATTGAAATGGTAGTTAAGATGGCTTTTGGTATGCTGGCCTTCATTAGTTGGGAATTGAGTTCAAAAGTCATGAGGTACTGTTGCATCTCGATAAAACTGGTGATTACATTTGAGTTTGATCTGGTATTAACCAGTATAAGTTTACATAAGAATAATATAGGATTTGCCACACAATGATCAAATTTTCTGTAATGTCAGAAAATGATTTGCTGCTAAAAATGATTGAAACCAAAGAACTAGGTGAACAACATTTTTGACAGACATGGGGCTCTTGGCTGATGGCTGTCATCAATCTGGCAGGAAGTGAAGAATGATGATGCTCCAAAACTAATGGAAACATGCCAGGCACATGCAACATTTAACAAAACACATCACTAAATCAAGGAACAGTCAATTACAAATGGTTTCAGATGTAAAAAGACTGAAGAAAACTGCCATATTTAAAAAATATATATAATGACTCTTGATACTGACTAATTTATCTGACATGCCAAAAAATAGCCATGTATCAACTCCATATTTTCATAAGCACATTTGTTGGAGAGTAACATCATATTTTAATTTAAGTGGTCCCATGCACTGATTTATTGAGTATAGGTCAATGTCACAATTTAATAATCAATAAAGTTTTAAAATATTTGTCAGTGTGTACATCTAATATTACTCCATAGAAAGATGACCAAAATTATTTAAAATAAAACCACTTAGCAAATATACAATATTTAAAACGTAATCCAAATACATGTGGTATTTTATAAAAAGGAAAAAAAAAGTAAAGAAATACAAAAAAAATTAACCTCCTATTAATCCCCCCAACTCCCAACAAACTTTAAAAAAAAAAGAGACAAATATATCACTTTTTGGTATTTAAAAAAAAGCTATATATAAATACATACACAAGGAGAGAGAGAGACCTGTAAAAAAGATGACCCAAACTTTGATCAAAATGACTGCCATAAACCCTTTGATTTAGAGCAAATAAAAAAAGAATTCTGAGTTAATTACTGTGTGGCCTTACTTTCCACAACTTGGATTCAAGCCCATCTAGAATGATGTGGGCCAAGAAGGACAAGGATTTTAAGTTGATTGGTGGTCATTAAAGAGGTCACATGTTGCTGGCTGGCACTTAGCCTAATGCTATATCCTTTCCCTGTATGGTTCTTTGTAAGTAAATGGGGAAGGACCATCAGCAAGATGGAGGAAAAACACCTAATATTCCATCAGGACACTGTAAATAGATAGCATTAACACCTATTCTCAGATTTCCATTAGCTCTCACGCCCTAGTTCCCAACCCCATTCCCTCTCCATTCAGAGCTATCTCTCTATAATTTTTTTTCTTCACCCTCTTTCTGATATTCACCTATAATTTCTTGCCTGTGGGATGGTGCTTCTCCTCTGCCTGTCCTCCCACCATTTTATTCAGGAGATTGCCTGCTTTTAGCTTTCAGTTTAATGAAGGGCTCAGACCCAAGATGCTGGTTGCAAATCTTTGCTCCAGAAAGAATGTTCCATGTCTTGCTAAGTTTCTGCAGCATTTTGGTGTATTGATAGAGAAAATGAGCAACTTGGATTGCGCTGATGTACCATCAATAATTCGTGAAAGGCTGAGTAGTGAAATAATCAGGCTTTTAATAGCTAAAGACCAGAACACTATTAAACAACCATCCATCTCCTTGACTGATCAGAGCAAAAGTGAAAAGGGGCTATGGGTGGGTAGGATCAGTCTCAGGAGGAGTGACCAGTTGGTAGCAGCCAATTGTGGTATAACTGTGGTTAACCACATGTGCTATCTATCAGTCAACATATTTTCTTTGTGCAAAAATCTGAAACCTGACCCAGTTTTGGAAGAAGAAATGCATTAAAAGGAAGATAAAGAGGCATAGTATTTTTATGGTGCTCAGGTGGAGAAGGAAGAGCACTTCAGATTCTTTGAAATAAATATCACCAACAATTCATCTTGATGTATCACAGCTCAGTCTATCATTGCAGATAAATCTTCCCTTCGTCGACTCCATCGATACCTTACACTGTCTTGGGAAAAATGTTAACATGTTAAAGGTCTTGACCCATCCCTGACATACTCTTTGCACCCCTATTCCATCAGCCAGAAGATGCATTTACTTTAAAACAATAACAATTTATTTTCTGCTGTTATCAGAAGATGATGCCCTGAAATTGTTTTAACTGTATTTTCTCTATACCTTGTAGTGCTTATTTGTAACATTCCTTTCTGCTTTGTTGTTATGTATTTGTTATTGCATTATGTTCTGCAAGTGATTTGCCTGGATAGCACACAAAAAGTGAAGCTTTTTTGCTGCATCTTGGTGCACATGCCAATAAACAATTTCAATCCATGCATTCCCACCAGCAGCCACTGGTGACGACCACCATACCAGCAGTAATTCTAAGGTCTTGACTTAACCACCCTGAAGATCCAAAAGAAGTTCTAACCTTCTTATCCCCCTCAACCTACCAAGACTATCCACAAATACATAAAACCATCATTCCTATAACCTTCTCATTTCAATTGTGGAGTGCGCAGAGAAAAGTGTGTACAATCTATTCTACCACATTCGGTACTTGGGGGCTTTGTGGAGAACGGGATTTTGCTGCAGAGGTATCATGCCTGAAATCCACATGGTCCATCATCCATCGAAGGTTTGGCATATCTCACAAAACTGAGAACAATATCTTTATATTGCTTTGTCTGTTCTACCTTTAATTGGGAATCTCTGCAATGTTGCTGCTGGTTTCACACTTGCCTGATCTCAATGTCAGTATCTGCAGACACTGGAGATTGTACTAGGGGTCAAGGCTGGCAATCCCTGGCGTGAGATGATGTCATCTGATGCTACCGTTGAGCAGATTTTGCTTTCGCACTTGCTACTTTAAAGGCCGATTGGCGTTCGATTCCTGGGATCACTGGCAAGTGTGAAAGGTGCTTAAGATACTGGAAGCCAGCAGTTAATTTCTAATGAAAAAAAAAATCAAATTTCTGTTTTTTTTTGAGAGTTTATGAATAATAAAATACTGTCCAAGTTCAGTTTATTCTGATTCGCTGAGAAAGATTTTACTCAAAAAGCATTATATAACAATGGTGAGCATTTATCCTTCAAATTTATTAATGGGATTGTATGTATATAAATAATGTTTTGTAACTGAGGAATTTATGCAGAAATGATCCCTTATTTTTGTACAGATCATCTGCTCTGTGCCCTTCTTTAATCTGAGATCACATTTTGCTGGTTGGCACTTAGCTTATGCTGTGTCCTTTTCCTGTGCAGTTCTTTGTAAGTAAATAGGGAAGAACCGTTAACTTAAAATCCTTGTCCTTCTTGGACCACGTAATTCCAGATGGACTTGAATCCAAGTGGTGGAGAGTAAGGCCATACAGTAATTAACTCAGATTTCTTTTTGTTTTGCTTACATCTGTGTGACATGTAGGTTGGGAAGTTGACATTGTTTGAAATAAGAGGGAGCAGTGTCTTTGGAATAACTGTGACTTGAAGCAATCAGATGCTAGCCTTGGTTCAGGAGACAACAGGTGATCCAGGGATGGATGTGAGCATTGTGGAATTGAAAAGTGATGGGATACTAAAGTAAAAATAACTTTGGTAGTTGCCTGAGCATGAGATGCAAACTTAATTTTGGCCTCAAACACAAAATCAAGTTGTGAACAGTTTGTTTCACTGTTGTTCATGAAGGGATAACAATGTTTTAGAGTCTGTGAGCATAGAGCAGAATTTCACTTTTCTTTTTCATCACCAATGTGAAATCCATTAACCAGTAGTTAAGCAATAAACTCTGCTTTTGAAATTCATTTTACAGATGAAAACTGCTACTGCACTTAGAAATGAAAGGAATGCACATGGATAGAAGCAAGAGATGACCTCGAAATGTTATTATCCTTTGTGTTCTGAGATTTATAAATTGTTACTAATCTTTTAACATAAAAATAACTGAATTATTGTAGTTGTAATTTGTCAAACTGTCTGCTAAATACAGTTTGCATGTGTCATGTGATATCAAGAATGTATCACATTAGAATGGTATTACAGTAGCACGTGATTCAGCAATTTGGTTAGGCGCTGCCAATCAGTTTGTGCATTAAATTTACCTCCTTGAAAAGGTGAGAAAGAAGAGACATTTACGGTAAATCCCAAAGATTTGAATGTTTGCCAGAAAAAGTTTTAACAAGTCCCCACTGCCTGGACTGACCTTTCAAAATATTTTCACCCGGTCTGACAGCATTTTCAGTAGGAATAAACTGCTTAATTTTTTCATATCCGCTGTGAAGCTGGAAAATAAGACTCCATACTGAGGAAGGAGATTATTCAAGCGATCAACCCCATTTAAAATTACATTAAAGTATTGGGGAAACAGAGGGTAATTGGAAATTAACAGCATTTAACAAAGAAATGAAAGCTTGGACAAAAAAAAGCAGCTGTTTCAGTCAGATTTCAAGCAGCTGATAATTTTTGTTTTTGGCTAAATGTTTAATCTCTTTTTAATTTGCATCTAAACATGGACATCCTAAAATTGAAGCAAGCTTCAATTTGGAAACCTGTTTAAAAACGAGTTGCAATTTGATTCTTTCTGTGAAAATATCCATGAATGTTTTGAAGTAATTATTTTAGCTGCTTTCAAACCATTTTATTACCATTTCCATGATTTCTTGGAATGACTATTAATTATTGCTGAAAACATTCATTTTTTTTGTTCCCACATTATGTAAGAGCTACATAAACCATCTTCTGAGTTTTAAGGTATGATTACAGTATTTGCGAAAAAAGCAAGTCATTTATATCCAGTAAGCTGCAAGAAATAAAAGGTATTCACAATGGGATGGGGGGAGGATGGTGGGGTGGGGTGGGGTGGGGGGGGGGGAAATTCACCTGCTCATTTCTTCAAACACTCTAATAGGTTCCTTTCCATCTACCTGAAAGGATAGACGAGGCCTCTGGTTATACCTTGTATAAAATTCCCCCACCACCTCCTCCCCTCATTCTCCAGGAATAACTGAACCCCATGATAGGCCCATGTGGCTGAGTCAAACTGAAACAATCGATATCAAAAACTATAACTTTGTAATTTATGTTAATGATTTTTGGATGAGGGGATTATTAATAACATGAGCAAATTTGCAGATGACACTAAACTGGGTGGTGGTGTGGGGTGTGAGGAGGATGTCAGGAAAATGCAGAGGGACTTGGACAGGTTGGGGGAGTGGGCTGCTGAATGGAAGATGACGTTCAATGTGAGCAAATGTGAGGTTATCCATTTTGGAGGCAATAATAGGAAAGCTGAGTATTATTTAAATGGAGACAAGCTAGGGAGTGGGGAGGTGCAAATGGATCTGGGTGTACTTGTTCACCGGTCACTGCAGGTTCAGAAAGCTGTGAAGAAGGCAAATGGCATGTTGGCTTTCATAAAGAGGGGATTGGAATATAGGATCAGAGATGCCCTTCTGCAGTTGTACAGGGCCCTGGTGAGACCCCACCTGGAGTATTGTGTCCAGTTTTGGTCTCCAATTTTGAGGAAGGACATACTAGCTATAGAGGGTGTGCAGCGCAGATTTACAAGGTTAGTTCCAGGGATGGCGGGGTTGACATATGCTGAAAGGCTAGAAAAACTAGACTTGTATCCGATGGAGTTTAGAAGGATGAGGGGGGACATGATTGAGGTATACAAAATTATCAGGGGGATAGACAGGGGTGAAGTCGGATTACTTGTTCCCAATGATGGGGGAGACGAGGACTAGACGGCATAGTTTAAGAATACAGGGTAGGCCCTTTAGCATGGAGATGAGAAAACATTTTTTTACCCAGAGAAGTGTGAATCTGTGGAATGCTCTGCCGCAGAGGGTGGTAGAGGCAGATTCACTGATTATGTTCAAAAGAGAGTTAGATAAGACTCTAGTGGGCAAAGGAGTTAAGGGTTATGGGGATAAGGCTGGAAAGGAGTACTGATAGTAGTGATCAGCCATGATCTGTAAGATGGCAGTGCTGGCTCGATGGGCCGAAGGGCCTACTCCAGCTCCTATTGTCTATTGTCTAACCAGTCTTGATGGCTATGTGTACTCCAATTGAGGACAGGATTTACTGTTGTCAAAGATCACTCTGTATCTGAAGTATTTAATTACTGAAACTGTTATGAATGAGCTAGGCTAAAGCAAAATAAATTCCAGATGTCAATGTACTTTACTGCTTGCTATCTCCCAAGTTCCTTTCTGTGAGGTACCAAACTTTTGGGGGGGGGGGCGGGGAGGAAATCAACAGGAAAATGCAGTGTTGCAGTCTATCTGCAATGCAAGAGAAAGATTCACTCAGTTGGGACAACACAGACTAATAGTAAGTTCTTGCATTGCTGTTGAAACCTTTACTTCTATCCTCAGATCGTTGGCAGTCTCCATCTTCTCACCAATAGCTGTGGATGTGCTGTCACCACCTTGCTACTGATGTATTTTCTACAGTTACCCTTTGTAATCTCTCCAATTAGATTTTCAACAATTGCACGTCACCAAACCGATAGGATTGGTCTTTCTGATTTTGACCATGATGTCCCTCCTTGACCCCCTCTGCAAATTCCACACATTGATGGCTGACCCACTCCTTCAATGCCTTTTGGGCTTTGCTGGCAACCGTTATTCCATTCATTTCTCCAGCCAGTTTTTCCAAGGTGAACCAGACCATGTGCAGCCAATTCTCAAAAAGCATTGAACCCAAACTTTTGTCCATTATAAACACTGGCTCTCTCTTGTGGCTCAACTGGATCTTCCAACACGATGGCATATGGGGGAATTATGAACTATTTTGCATTAAGCTATAAAGGATTTGTTTCAGCAAAAAAAATGCCAGATTTATGAATTTCTCTTTGGTGCTGATGCATGCAGCAGATGTGATTCTTATTTATTATTTACTGTTTTTCTTCCTTTTATCGTTTTTTCTTCTTGCATTGTTATGTATTTTGTTTGTACCTGCAAAGGCTTCAGGAAGTAACCTTCTAACCTTCATTGCATCTGTATATGACAATAAACTTGATGCATTCATAACTTTTGAGTTAATTCTGAGTTGTTTTATAGTTCAACGGTTTCATTTACAGATTTTTCTTCTTTGCAAGTAAACAATTAATTAAGAAATCTATCCTCGAAATGGTGACTTCTTTTAAATAAATACCTGACTCAGCTGCTATGGGCCTAAGGGAAATCCATCTGTTCACTAATGACAGTCGTGCATAGTGCTGTGCAGATGCTCAATTTCTGACCACAGGACTCCAAAATAAATCACATACCTCTCAGGTTGTTGTTAATGATTCTGAAAGCAAATTACACAACAACTCATAGAACATGCCAAATCCATCGTAAATATTGATAAATTGTTGGATTATAAATATTAATATTCTTAACTCTGCTTCATTTTTCTCCATCTGGAATGCTTTATTGTTCTTTTTTCTTTTCAAATTATTATAATTACAAACATCAGGAATTTTAATTATCAGAAATTAGGATTTAATTCTAAACTCACTTTTTCACTTTGGCTTGGCTTCGCGGACGAAGATTTATGGAGGGGGTAAAAAGTCCACGTCAGCTGCAGGCTCGTTTGTGGCTGACCAGTCCGATGCGGGACAGGCAGACACGATTGCAGCGGTTGCAAGGGAAAATTGGTTGGTTGGGGTTGGGTGTTGGGTTTTTCCTCCTTTGCCTTTTGTCAGTGAGGTGGGCTCTGCGGTCTTCTTCAAAGGAGGCTGCTGCCCGCCAAACTGTGAGGCGCCAAGATGCACGGTTTGAGGCGTTATCAGCCCACTGGCGGTGGTCAATGTGGCAGGCACCAAGAGATTTCTTTAGGCAGTCCTTGTACCTTTTCTTTGGTGCACCTCTGTCACGGTGGCCAGTGGAGAGCTCACCATATAATACGATCTTGGGAAGGCGATGGTCCTCCATTCTGGAGACGTGACCCATCCAGCGCAGCTGGATCTTCAGCAGCGTGGACTCGATGCTGTCGACCTCTGCCATCTCGAGTACCTCGACGTTAGGGGTGTGAGCGCTCCAATGGATGTTGAGGATGGAGCGGAGACAACGCTGGTGGAAGCGTTCTAGGAGCCGTAGGTGGTGCCGGTAGAGGACCCATGATTCGGAGCCGAACAGGAGTGTGGGTATGACAACGGCTCTGTATACGCTTATCTTTGTGAGGTTTTTCAGTTGGTTGTTTTTCCAGACTCTTTTGTGTAGTCTTCCAAAGGCGCTATTTGCCTTGGCGAGTCTGTTGTCTATCTCATTGTCGATCCTTGCATCTGATGAAATGGTGCAGCCGAGATAGGTAAACTGGTTGACCGTTTTGAGTTTTGTGTGCCCGATGGAGATGTGGGGGGGCTGGTAGTCATGGTGGGGAGCTGGCTGATGGAGGACCTCAGTTTTCTTCAGGCTGACTTCCAGGCCAAACATTTTGGCAGTTTCCGCAAAGCAGGACGTCAAGCGCTGAAGAGCTGGCTCTGAATGGGCAACTAAAGCGGCATCATCTGCAAAGAGTAGTTCACGGACAAGTTTCTCTTGTGTCTTGGTGTGAGCTTGCAGGCGCCTCAGATTGAAGAGACTGCCATCCGTGCGGTACCGGATGTAAACAGCGTCTTCATTGTTGGGGTCTTTCATGGCTTGGTTCAGCATCATGCTGAAGAAGATTGAAAAGAGGGTTGGTGCGAGAACCCCAAAGTTCCTCAACATGATTATCCAACTGCACGAAAACCAACAAGGTCGGGTCAGATACAGCAATGAGCTCTCTGAACCCTTCTCCATTAACAATGGCGTGAATTCTAAACTAATCCTCTTAATATTACCCAACAAAGATACAAAAGGATCTAATGAAAATTTCACTTTCAAAATAACTTCTAAAAATTCCTTAAGTTTAATCCAAAAAGATTTCACTGACCAAATAGAATATAGAATATAGAAAAGATTTTTACATGATAAAGAATTAGGGGATATGGGGAGAAGGGTGGTAGGGGGAGTTAGGTCATAAATTAGATCAGCCATGATCGTATTGAATGGTGGAGCAGGCTCGATGGGCCATTTTTGGCCTACTCCTGTTCCTACTTCCTATGTTCCCCTAAAACATAAATTGGAAGAAATAAAATTACATTTCCTTAATTTGTCTGGAGTTAAATATAATTGATGAATAAAATTATAATGAACAAAATCAATATCTTACATTTACAATTTTAGTCATACTATCCCTACATAAATTCATTCAATCATCCTGAGAAATAAGTTTACCTAAATCTTTCTCCCATTTCAGTCTAGATTTGTGTATATCTGGCTTAAGCATTTTATTCTGTAGTAATAGACAATAGGAGCTGGAGTAGGCCCTTCGGCCTGTCGAGCCAGCATACTTTTACATGATTTTACAGATCATGGCTGATCACTACCATCAGTACCCCTTTCCAACCTTATCCCCATAACCCTTAACTCCTTTGCCCACTAGAGTCTTATCTAACTCTCTTTTGAACATAATCAGCGAATCTGCCTCTACCACCCTCTGTGGCAGAGCATTCCACAGATTCACACTTCTCTGAGTAAAAAAATGTTTTCTCATCTCCGTCCTAAAGGGCCTACTCTGTATTCTTAAACTATAGTAAAGCATACATCTCAGATATAAATCCCTTCTTACCACCCTCAGTAAGCAAAATATTCAAAATTAAATAGATTTCAAATCGCTTTTTTGATATTGGCATTAGCTGTGGCTACACAGTGTTTGGCAATTATTTGGGGAAAAAAAAGGACTGATTTGAGTATTCAGAAATGGCATATGGAGTTGAGGTCTTGTATTCCATTGGAAAAGATAACATAATTTACCTGAAATTTTTTTATCGTAAAACTTGGAGCCTGTATTTGGATTATATGAGGTCGAATTCTTAAATCCCCTCGCCACACAGTAGTGGTGTTACTCCAAACCATGGTAATTAACTGATGAATTTTGATGTTATGTGATCTCCTCTTTCTTTTTCTTTTCCTTTTTTTTCTTTTGGGGTAGATTAGAGGGGGTGGGTGGGTTTGGGATGGGTTGGATGGTTGTAGGGGATTAGTTTTAAAATATTATGTATGTATTTTGTGTATTTTTAAGTTTTATTCCTTAATTGTTTGTTTTAACAGATGGCATCCTGATCCAATAAATTATTTTTTTTAAATAAAAATGAGGATTTAAGTTATTTCAATTTTTGAACAAGCTCTTTCAATTGAACCCTAAATTTCCTTTGGTTAAGGCAGGCAAACTTAAAATGGTCCCTGTGAACTGATTTAAGGGAGGAATTTAACTTCAAACCCAAAAGGCAGGTAGATAGGTGTCTGTAAGGTGAAGAAAGTGGAATTCACAGTCAACACAGAGCACATCAGTAGCCATTCCGCTCAGCAACAAGTATATGGTCCTACCAATGTTATCTAAAACCAATCTACCAGGGAAAAGTTTCAGTGGTCAGGTCTCTGGCAGAGGGTCTGGCCGCTTTGATCGGTGAACACATAGGATGTTATGTAGACAAGATCAATATATGATGGATGTTTTGTTACCTTCTCATGCCAGGGTCAGCGATGTCTCAGATTGAATCCACAGCATTCTTTAGTTGGAGGGTGAGCAGCTGAATGGCATAGTCCATGCTGGTACCAATGATGGTGATGGGAATTAGTTCCTGAAAATGGAATATAGAGAGTTAGGAAGTAAACTACAAAGCAAGCCTTGTGAGTGATCATTTCTGGATTGCTGCCTGTGTAGGATTAGGAAGTTATGGCAGATGAAAGCATGCCTGAGGAGTTGGTGCAGGGAACAAGGGTTTAGGTTTGTGGACCATTAGGATTTCGTCTGGGGAAGGTATGGCCTGGACAAATAGGATGGATTACACAAGAACAGGAGGTGGACTGGTATCCTGGCAGGCAGGTTAGGTAGAGCTGTTGGTGACGGTTTAAACTAGTTTGATGGGGATGGGATCCTGAAAATGAGGGCAGAGAATAGAGTAGATGGTGGAAAGGTTTATTGGATGTGTTGTGAGTTTGTGAGGAAGACAAGCAGGGGAAGAGCATAAATATAGCTGGGAGTTTTAAATACATTTATTTTAATGCAAGAAGAATTAAGAATCAGGTAGCTGAACTTAGAGCATGGATCAATATGTGGAATTACAATGTTGTGGCTGTAACAGACTTGGCTGAAGCAAGGACAGGATTGGCTGATGCAACTACCATGGCTTAGAAATTTTAAAAGTGAGAGGGTGGAAGATAAACAATGGGAGACAAGGGAAGGGGTAGAAGTTGCATTACTATCCAGGGTTGGATCACAGCTCTACAAAGGAAGGACGTTGTTGAGGGATTATCCACTGAGTTAGTGTGGGTGGAAGTCAGAAAGAGGAAGGGAAAAAAACACTGGGAATTGTCTATAGGCCTCCAAATAATCTCTGGACACTGAGGAGCAGATAAGTAGATAGAGTTTGGAACAGTGCAGAAATAACGGGGTTACTGTTGTGGGAGATTTCAATTTCCAAAATATTGACTAGCATCTCCTTATTGCAAGAGGGATTGATGGGGCAGAATTTGTCAGGTGTGTCCAAGAAGAATTTCTGACACAGTATGTGACCAAACTGACAAGAGGAGAGGCTATACTGAACCATGTACTTGGTAGGGGAGCATTTTAGTGAAAATGATCATAACTCCCTGACCTTTAGCACTGCTATGGACAAGGATAGAAGTAAACAAAATGGTAAAGTTTTTAATTGGGTAAGGGATTATGGGATTAGGCAGGAATTAGTGAGAGTAAATTGGGAACAATATTCTGGGGGGAAAACAGATGAAATGAGGAGAATGTTTAAGGACAATTTGCAAGAGTATCTGGCTAGATTTGCCCCACTGAGACAAGGAAAAGATGGTAAGAACAGGGATCAATGGTTGACAAAAGAGGTGAGTCCTCTAGTTAAGAGGAAGAAGAAAGTGTACATAAGATTTAGGAACCAGAAGAATGGAAGCGCTCATGAGAATTAGATGGGAGCCAGTAAGGTATTTAAGAAAGGACCTGGGAGAGCTAGAAGGGGGATGAGAAGGCCTTGGTAAGTAGGATGAAGGAGAACCCCAAGTCTTTATTTGCATTCGTGAAGAGCAGAAGGATGATGAGAATGGAGGTAGGGCCACTAAAAAGAGGAAATTCTAGTTGATCTTAAAAACATTAGGATTGAAAAGTCCTTAGGGTTGGATGAGATATAGCCCAGGTTACTACAGGAAGCAAGGGAAGAGATCACTGGACATTGGCAATGACCATGGTGTCTTCTCTGGCCACAAGGGAAATGCAATGACACATGATCTCCTTGTTTAAAAAGGTAATGGGGAGAATCCTGTGAATTATAGGCCAGAGTGTTTAATGTCAATGGTCGGCAAACGACTGGAGAGTATGATGTATGAGCATTTAGAGAAGTATTGTACATCTTCTCTGGTCAGCATGGCTTTTTTGGGGGAGGGGTGGGGTGAGGGGGAATTGGGGCTTGGTCATCCCCCATGAGCCTAATTGTATTTTGAGGAGGAAACAAAAGAAATTGGTGAAGGTTGGGCAATAGATGTGAAGTATATGGATTTTAGTAAGATATTTGATAAAAACCTCCCATAATAGACAATCAGAAATTCATGAGGTACGATATGCATGGAACCTTGGCTGGGTGGATTCAGAATCATCTTGCCTGCAGAAAGCAGAGGGTAGTAGTATATGGAATATATTCTGCCTGGAGATAGGTGATTTGTGGAGTTCTGCAGGGATCTGTTCCTGGACCCCTACTCTGTGATTTCTTTTAAATGAATGACCTGGATGAAGAAATTGAGGGATATAGTGAAAAACACAGAAATGCTGCAGGAACCCAGCAGGTCTTTCAGTATCCAGATGAGCTAAAGATATATAACCGATATTTCTAGCTGCAGCCCTTCTTCAGAGTATGAGAAAAAGCAGCCAGGTGCCTGAGTTAAAAGGTTGGGGGAGGGGGAGGGTGCAGACCAATAGACAAAAGGTGTCAATTGGATATGGATAGGAGGACAGGAGAGAGGAAAGGTGAGAATTGACTATGGGAGGTGGGGTTGTTTGGAGCTCTATGGAAGCAGAGCTTGTGGAAAGGAGACAGAAAAGGAGAGAAAGAATGAATAAAAATAAGTGTGGTGATACACTTAAGAAGGTCAAAGTTGAAGGCAGAGTGGATGGGGCAGGATTCTTAACTGTGTGGAAGAACAGAAAGATGTTCGGGTCCAAATTCGTAGATCTCACGAGGTTGAGAATGTTTTTTTTTAATGCAGAGAGTAATTGGTGCTTGGAATGCATTGCAGGGGTGGTGATGGAAGCTGGTACAATAGGGATGTGTACAAATTTCTTCGGCAGGCACATGGGTAGAAAAAAAAACGGGTTATGGGTGTAAGATAGGGAAGGTTTAGTTTGTGGCCGCTACCACATCACAGGCCAAAGATCTGTATTGTGCTGTAATGTTCAATGTCTTTTGTTGTTCAAAAATCTGGATTACTCAGATGGTACCAAAACATTACCCAGGATACTCTGGAGCAAAGGAAGAGATGTTGGGAATGGATGATCAAGTCTTTGATTCAATGATTTAGAGTTTACAGGAGCACTTAATGATGGAGAAGAAGCCAGAACAATAAACAGATTTAAGGAAGAAATTTCAGAGAAACCTGGGCAGTTTGTGAAGTTTATGGATCGAAGAAGTAGAGGATTTGCAAAATGGTGGTGTGAAGGAGGTTATAAACATGGGCATTAACAAGGTGATGATCATTAGTGTGTTGTAATGTTCTATGTTACTGGCAAAATAATATTGCTCCTGGTTCTGAGAACTTTTGATTCATGTATAACCTGAGGTTAAGTGAATAATTTTTTTGGGATACAATTATTCTTTTACTGATTTCATTTGTAAATTAATGTCTAGGCATTGTTTTGCTTCAAATTTGGAATGCTAAATATTGTGTGGTGTGCTGAGCAGAATCAGGCTACCATGGAGAGATTGTGATATTGGTTTCCCAGTGTCCTTGGGCTGTGGTATCAAATTGTTTTTTTTTTATTCAGCAATTAACGTGGTTCTTGACAATTACAGTATGAATTTTATTGATGTTAGTAATTAATACATTAGCAAATAGCAGATCAGGGCTTTAATCATAAAGCATACTTCACACAGCAGCCAGCCAAGCCACATTGAAAAAGGAGAGCATGCAGAAAAAAGGGAGAGAGTCTCTTGATTCTTGATGAGTTTGGTGGAGAAAATCAAAGCCGTTAGGAAGCTCGGAGGTTCACAAGCATATTAACGTGTTGCAGTTGATAGGAGGTGTATCCTGCACTGCAGAAGTTTCACACTGTGGAGCACAACTGTTCCGTGCAAGTATATTTAATTTCATTCAGTCTTCCAACAATAGTTGTGCCAAAACAGAAGTGAGACTTCTAATCTCAAGTTTCTTAGTTGATCAAAATAATTGATTTCTTCACGTTTTAGTCCTGAAATTTCACTGGAAGTTCTCCAGTGAAGCTAAAAGCTATGAATGAAGTATTGAATCTTATTTTTTCTGCATGATTATTAGTGTTAAATCAATAGACTTGCTTGTGATAGTCAATCTGTGAATCCCAATGCTGGAGATCCTTGTTGTATGAGCATAAATATTTAATTGGTATGAAGAGAATAAAAATGTATGATTCTGGTCCAGAATCTGGACCAATAATAAATGAAGTGTTTCTTCAAAGACTGAATCAATGGCATAATTCCATTTGACCAGCATTCTTTTCCAAGGAACCAGATTTTGTAGGTTTAAAAGGACAATCTGTAAATTTAATATCTTGAGAGACTGTTTGATATACAAATGTTAGAAAAGTAAGTTAATGGCCAAGGACGATAACTCTGATGTGGTTAAAGAGTCGCAGCTGCACCTCCACGTCAGAATTTGAAAGGAGCTTTGTTCTGGTCCTTTCATGGTCATGGAGTATGGGAAACTGAAAACGTCATGAGAGAAAACAAAAATAACCAATTTGCTGAGAGGCCGTGCTTCATGAAAGTCAACCTTCATCCTGCATGGAAGTTCAGGATCCTGCTTCTGATCTTGTAGCAGTAACTTATGTGGCAGTGTGAGCTTCTGATTGAACATCATCCTGCCTTCCTGCATCCAACAAGTTTTATTTTTAATGTCTCCTGCAGTTCATATCCTGACTGATTTCTATTCCTTTTATGATGAGGAAGTAGAGAGTATAGAAAATAATTACAATGTCTCCACATCCGTGAAAGTTCAATATTGTTTCAATGTGGCAGAGACAGTATCTCATCTTACAATTACAGACAGCATACTTATCTGTTATACCTTCATTTTGCCAATGTTTGGCAGAGTGATCAGAGCACCTAAGTCTTAGAAGACGTACAAATGCTGACAACTCTGAAGGTTCATCCAAAAGAAAAGGACACTGCCTAAAATTAAAATAAGACTACAAACTGCAGGTTGAAAGAAGTGCATCTGAATCTTTTCCTGGCCTGGAAGGGTGTTTAGGACCTTGAATGGTGACGAGGTAAGAGCTATGGGGATAAGTGGAGCAATTTTTACAGGGTAAACTGGAAGAACATCTCTTATTTAGCCCAGGTAATCTACAATCCAATGGCATTAACGATGAATTTTCTAACTTCAGGTAGCCCACTCTCCCTGCTCCTCTTTCTTTGCTTCTGTTGGAGTAAAGTTATACTGCCTTTGTTCTACTCCATTGGATCTTTCACTGTAAATCCGCATTGTGTTTTAGTTGCTGTAGCAAGCATGGAATGTCCAGTTGGACTGCTTGCAAAACAAACTTTCTCACTGCACCATGGAGCACATGACAATAAACTTAAAGTTGATCCAATCAGGCTTCCCCTTTCCCCACCTGATTCCACCTATCATTTACACACTTTATTTTGCATGTTATCAAAATAAACAAACTGTCCAGAGAAGAAAGATACATCAGCGATTTTAAAAAAAGACAAAAAGTCAGATTTGACACATTAATATCACATTGTTAATTCATCCCCTAACTGTGTTAAGAGGATATGAAAACCATTCTTTCTCCACAGTCCCTCGTGTCTGAATATTTGATTAATGTTTGAATTAATTATTATGCAAATAGATGAACTTGTGCCATCAGAGGCATGACATTGAATCTTTGATGTATTCAGGATGTCAGTGGTATTTGTACTTAAGGGACAGATGACAACATCATCAATTTTTCATGCCAAAGTTCTTGCTGATTTAAGTTAGAGCAGCAACAATAACTGGTGTGTGTCAAACCTTCTGACAGTGTCCTGTGAAGCAATACATGGCAAACTTGCCACAATCTGGAAATCTCAGTGTCCTAGCTTCCTTTAACACCAAGCATATGAAAATAATTTTTGCTTTCTGGATAGGGACATAGTTGACTTACATTTTTTTCTAAATATGATCATATGTTTTAATATTTGAAGTATGCTTTAATTTAAATTTAGTCTATCAAGAGGCTGCATGTTGCTTGTTTTTAAATAATACTGTTTTAAACAGTTTGAAATCATCTGAGATATTTTCAGGTCAGAGTAAATGTAGTAACTTTTAATAAACTGTGAACGATATAAATATTGCAATTATCATTCTGAATTTTCATGAGAAGCGCCAACAGTTAGATCTGGCGGAGTTTCAGAAACTGTTGACTAAACAGGAGCAAATTGCTACATAAGAAAGCAATATTTAATGCAATTAGCGTTTTTCTGAATGTGTTCGCTTTAACTTATTAAATGAGTTAGTTATTTTTAAATTTTTAAAGAAAGTAGCATTGCCCTTAATTTAAAATCTTGTATATTTGTGAATCTTTGTCAGTGAATTCACAATCATTCATATTATTTGTTGACATCTTTTGATAATTAAGTTGGAGAGTATGGTTTAATCACACTGAATCTTTTGACTGGGTCAGACCAACTTCCTGAACAAAGTTTGGAAGATCGGCACAAAGCAAATGCAAATCAAATGGGTTAAAGGTCAATGAGCTGACTGGTGCACCAATCTTGACAAATTCCAGCCATTGAACAATAAAATAAATGACTCATCCTTCAGATTTCATCCCTGAGGACAAGTGAAGAAATTTTACTCTGAAGGTCAACTGGTACCAGAGGGTTTGTAAATTATTATTTTTATTTAAATTTAAATTTTTCTTTTAATTTGAATTTAGACATACAGCACCATAACTGGTCCATTTGGTCCATTCTCAATTCAACTTGTGTTTTGGACCTTATATTCACCAGAGTTATATTTTCTTTGTAATATACCTCAAGTATTTACATAAGGAAACAAAATCACGTCTGGCATGCTTTGCACTAATCGAATGATGGACATGCAATTATGAAGAAACATGTTTAATCCATTCGTGATTGACATTCAATTGAGTCATTCACCAGGTGAGTTTTCTTGTTGCTTGGCTGGGTCACTAGGTTCAATGCTTTGATTGCAGAACCTCTGTTCTCTTGGGATGGCAGTATGAGCAAATCACAGTAGGCTGAATAAAATGACACTTTTTAAATGTGCATCCCTTGTTATTCAATCTGGCATTAAAATTGCAAAGTAAGCTTTGAAGGAAAAAAAAGAGAGAAGTATACAAGGAGAACAGAGACTGTAAAGTTTGCAGTGGAGAGATGTGTGAAGGAGAAGTTTAAAGAGATATGACAATGTATTTAGAGTAAAGGTATTTGAATTTCAAAGGCCAAATAAATGAGAACATTTTAGGATAAATGGGCCAAAAGGAAAGCTTACAGTGTCCCAGACTTCTACCCACTTCCATCCTGTGATTCCCTTTTCAAATACTTTTCCCACCATATTCTTTGAAGGCATTTGACCCTCAAGAGCTACCCACTCAAATTCCTAGCCGTTGTCTCATACTAGCTCCATTGGCAAAGCTCGCAACAGACAAAAGGCAGTGCTTTGACACAACAGAGAAACTGCAGTAGTTGTGGTAGAAACAACAGTTTATGGAAATTAGTAAAAGAAAATCAATTCTATATTGACCTAAGCTGGAAAAAGATTGATGGAATCCATACTCACCAAGGTTCCCACAGAAGTTTTAACTAGTTTGGAATTTATCTTGCAGATATTTGTTAGAGTAGCCCTGAAATTGATAGTTAATTTGATATTTGCCGATTAAACTATTTTAATGGGAGTTCCATTAGCTGCAACTCGATCAAAGGTAACATGCAGCAATTGCAAATGTGCAGAATGACAATAATAGCGAAGTAAGATCAGTACCAGTTCTTTGTCTTGTACGTTCAGCTTCAGAATCAGAATTTATTGTCGTGAACATGTCATGAAATGCATTGTTTTGCGGCAGTGTCACAGGTGCAAAAATTGCTATAAATTACATTTATTTAAAAAAAATATATATATATTTTCTCTTTTTGAACTGGGGTAGTGTCTGTGGTTCATTGTCCATTCATAGGTCTGATTGCCCAGAGGAAGAATCTGTTTTTGTACTGCTGGGTATTTATCTTCAGGCTCCTGTACCTCGTTCCTGATGGCAGTAATGTGAAGAGGGCATGGCCTGAGAGGTTCTTGAGGATAGAGGCTACTTTCTTGAGACCCTGCCTCTAGTAGACATTCTCAATGAAGATTGAACCCTTGATAGTGATGGCTGTTCACCACTTTATGGGGTCTTTTACTGTCCTGAGGATTGGTACCTCCATACCAGATAGTGCTGTAACTAGCCAGAATGCTTTCTATGGAACACCTGTAGAAATAGGCAAGATTCTTTGGTAACATACCAAATCTCCTCAAACTCCTCATGAAGTATAGCTGCTGGTGAGCCCGCCTTCATGATTGCATTGACATGGAAGTCCCAGGATAGATCTTCAGAGATGTTCACACCCAGGAATTTGAATTGCCTAAACCTTTCCACTGCTGACCCCTTAATGAGGACTGGTTTATGTTCTCCTTATCTCCCCCTCCTAAAGTCCACAGCCATTTCCTTAGTTTTGATCACTTTGATGGCAAGGTTGTTGTTTTGACACCACTGAATTAGATGATCATCGCACTCCTATGCACATTCTTAATACCGTCTGTGATTCTGCCAATGTCTGTGGTGCCATTGGCAAATGTGTAGATGGCATTTGAATTGTGATTAGCCATGCAGTTGTGGGTGTAGACCGGGTAGAGCAGTGGGCTAAGTACACATCCTTAATGTGTACTTGTGTTGAGGAGACGTTGTTCCTGATCCATACTAACTGTGGTCTTCCGATGAGGAAGTTAAGGATGCATTTGCAGAGGGAGGTGCACGGGCCCAGAGTTTTAAGATTGTTGACCAGTACTGAGGGGATGATGGTGTTGATGTTAGTTGATAAAAAGTAGCCTGATATACATGTTGTTGATATCTAGGTGATCCAGGGTTGAGTAGAGAGCTAATGAGATTGCATTTCCTGTTGAGCGATATTGACAGTAGGCAAATTACAGTAGGTCCAGATCTTTACTTGGGTATTATCGCAAAGAAATTTTCTGATAAAATATTGGCAGTAGCAGAGTACAGATTCACTTGGGTTAATCATGGCACATTTTGGTCTAGCAACATCAAGGATCTGTCATTTGTGTTTGAAATAGTTGGCACAGTTGCTTTTCAATCTGTCTGAGAAACAGGGGAACTCTTATGTTCCCCAGATTTTCAGCACATATGGACAAGTGTTAATAGAATTAAAAAGAGCCCAAATGTTGCAAATTTAAGTTGACCACCACTGTCCTTTTCAATGAGCTTTGCCCACTCCTCTTCTTCCCTTTGATCAGTTAAAACTTGGCATGATTTCCTGAATTAATGCACAAGATCGATAAATTGCCATTTTTCCATTTCTTATTGTCTTCCACATGAATGTGCTCTCCTGAGATTCATTTAATATTCTAAACTGAGAAATTATGGCAGATAATTTCAAGATTGCTTTATCAGACATCTGATCAAGAAACTAAATGCCATTAGTTACTTTAATCTGAAAATATAAAGTTATCTTTCATTGCTTTTGCAAATTTAGACCAGATAGCAATGTTCTATTCTCCATCGGTAATGAACTTGCACTTCGAGTTTAAATAATTGATACATACTTAATCAACATTTAATTAAGGCAGCAATTAGATACAAAAACATTGCTCTTGCACTGTTCTGTGTCAGCTTGTCACAGTGATGTCACCCAGTGTGGTAACTCATGGTGTCACCTGCCCACCACCCTCCACCCCCCCCCGCCCCCCCACACTGGACCTCCTTCCGTACCAGACCATACAGAATCCTTAGTAATTTTTTTTGTTCTAATGTCACTTGTAAATCATAATTTCCACATATCACTGAATGTAATGGCCATAGTAGTAAGATAAACAAAGAGCAAAATTAAAATTATCCCTTTAAATTACAATATCATACTACATTTTCAAAAACGTTATCGATGTAGGTTCACAAATACCAATTTGACAAAAAGCAGCAACTATAAAAACACCAGCAGCAATGAAAACAGTGCGAGGTTGTAGTGCATGGAGATGAAAACACGTGATTCGAAGTTTCATTGTAATTGGATAATAATTACAGTTCTGACCAGAGCGCCTTAGAAGGTTCAACAGGTTCAATTAGCATAGAGTTTTAGCCTTGTACACATTGATACAACAAAAATATTTTTCATAAACCAAGCTTACATGTAACAACTATAGGGATAATTTTACGTAAAAACTTATGCTGAAACACTGCACAGACATTTTATAGACAGTTATTTTGGCCTAACCCCCTCTGATGTCATTGGATGTGGTCTGCAACCTCCGTACCCTCCATGATATCAGTGGCTTGTCAGTTCCAAAGGACATATGAAAACAATTTGTATGTGTTACAAATAGTATAGAATATGGAATCCTGGAATAAAGAAACAGGAGCAAAAGGGGGGCAAGTAGATTGATGACATTACAATATATTAAAAATTAGTCGTATGAATGAAATTGGTGCATGCAAGCTAAATTAAGGAGAGGAATAACATGAAGTAATGATTTAAAGAACGTGTTTCTTTTTAAACACTTGTTATAAAGCGGAGGACAAAAATAAAAATTGAAGTAACCCAAAAGAGAAAAAAAAGCTATAAAAGCAGATCTTCTTCGCGGACGAAGATTTATGGAGGGGTAAATGTCCACGTCAGCTGCAGGCTCATTTGTGGCTGACAAGTCCGATGCGGGACAGGCAGACACGGTTGCAGGGGAAAATTGGTGGGTTGGGGTTGGGCAGATAAGGCAGCATTTACTACGAAAAGCAAAATTGGCATTTCAGTGCCAATGAGCTTTCATCCCATATTCTGGTTGTTTTTCGTCAGTTGCTGAAGCATTCAGCAAAATTCTAATCAAAATTTGGACAATGCAGGCATGTGGCAAGGGATGATTAGAGAAGAAGGAAGAGAACCAGGAAAAGGCATATTGAGAATGTAAAGAGAGCTTAGGGAGGGATTAAAGAATGAAGAACATCAAATACAATAGAAAAGTCAAGAATAATGTGGAGTTAACTGCTATCACAAACTAACGAGATGTTTGACAGGATGAGTCTCTGCGCTGAAGAGGCTTAAAAAGCAGAATAGTGTCTTGCGCATCGATGAAGCAGTAATGTATTCCAGTACTTTGAAAGGGAATGGTGATATCAGTTAAATCAGTGGTTTTCAAATTCCCCCCTAAACTCCCCATTCCACTTTAAGTAATCCCCTCTGTAATTAGTAAGGAATTACTTAAAGTGATATGTGAGTGGGAGGGGAAGGTTGAGGATTACTGCTCTAGACCCATTTGTCACTGAAATATTTTGGTTGAGAAAAATTGTCATTGGCCCATTTCCTTTGGAAGTATGAAACTGTGTACACAATGAGTCAATGAGGTGCAATTCAAACTGGTTTTCAAACCTTTTTCTTTCCACTCACACATCACCTTAAGCAATCCCTTACTAATCACAGAGCACCTATGGCATAGGGATTACTTAAAGTGGAATGTGGAGTTTAGCGGGGAATTTGAAAACCACTGAGTTAAATGAATAGGACTGAATATTTAAAACATTTTTTTGGAAACAAGATGATCATAGATTTCAATGAGTTAGACACAAGGCCAACATTTAGAAATATACCATTAATAAATTTACAGAACAGTAGATGTGAGAAGCAAGCACATATCTATTGACTCTTTACACTATTGACCACCCAGTAATAAAATCTAAAGTTGGGAAATGCCAATCCACCACCCCTTTTTTTCCTTTTGAAGAAATAAAACTAAATTTGATTTTCTTCCTACTTATCCCATTGAACAGCAACTTTTGAGAATTAAGAGTCGATTCTATATTCATGGTGAAAAATCTCATAAGCTTTTGGCTAGCCAATTGAAAGGAATGGTTGTTAAGAGACAAATTAATAAGATTCGGATGGAAGATGGTACGCATACTGATCATTCTAAAATAGATGATATATTTGGAGAATTCTATACCAGATTGTATACTTCTGAATCTATTAATGATAGTACTTCAATGTCAGATTTTCAGGACTGCCTTAATTTGCTTATGCTTTCTCAAGATCAATGTTCAAGTCTGGAAGCACCTATTTTGCAAGAGGAAATACTTTTTGCAATTTCCTCCTTACAATCTGGTTAATCTCCTGAACCTTGTGGGTACCCCATGGAATTTTATAAATCCTTTTCAAAATTGCTTGTGTCCCAACTAATTTCTATGCTTAATGACTCATTTAAACAAATAAATTTTCCATAATCTTTTAATGAAGCTTGTATTTTTTTCTTGAAAAAAGATCAAATTACTGCTATCAAGATGATCACCTTTATGTGTTTCCATGATTGGTCATATTAATTGTATTGAAAGAAACATTTTACCCTTAATTTTTGTATCTTTTGCAATCTATACCAATTTTCATTCCCAAATCCTGTTTTGACTTATTAGATTTGATTATATCTTTCTGACATATGGCAAAGAAAATTCCCCCGCTTAACTAAAGCTCACCTTCAAAAATCTAAAAAAGAAATGTTTCAATAAGATTCCCCAAAATTTTCCTAAATTCCAATGAGTGCAGGCCAAGAACTGTCAAAGGCTTCTTATATGATAACCTTTAATTTCTGGAATCATCCTTGTGTATCTTCTTTGAACCCTTCCAACTTCAGCACATTTCAACAAAATTCCACATTTCTACATAAAATGATTCTCCAATCTGCCTGTAAACCCTCAATATCAATTCAAGAACTTCTTAAGGTTTAATGGGCCCTCAAAACCTCAGTTGTGGTGAGGGAGAGAGAAGGATGGGTTAGACCAACTGTACATTGCTTATGGCCTTACAGGGCCAAGTAGTGAGGTGGATGCATGGAGATTATCAGCATTAATTGTGGATTTAGGTGAATGAAGAGTTCCATGGATTGGCAGCTACTACTGGTGAGAGGAGCCCACTGAGGCAAGGATATGGGGCTTACCTTGAACTGAGTGACAGTGGGTAACAAGTGTCTTTGTCTGTAGATTGACAGAATTAGCTACCAAGAGAGAATGGGGACTTGGTTAATTATTTTTGAATTTTTTCCCCTTCACCATTTTAAATCCAGAGAGAAGCAATTAAGATATTGAAGCGGCTGTGTAGTGGGTTGATCGGGCACACAGCGCGGTATCGCGAACCATTGCCGGCACAGTTCTGCAGGCATGTGGAACCATAACACGGACAGCTGAATACTCACCTAATGGACCGCACACGACCGGTTCTGCATGCCGAGGAATGGTATGTTGATCTGTTGAGTCTCCTGCCGGAAGGTATGGGACGCTCGCAGGCCTTAATTTAAACCTGCTGGACCCATGGATCGGCAGCAAATTCATAGTGATGACCCACCTTGTCCTGTGGAGCCCGGGACATGCAGTATATAAAAGAAGCTTGTAAAGTCGGAATAAATCAGTCTTATGTTGACTAACCGTGTGTGTGTGTGTGTGTGTGTGTGTGTGTGTGTGTGTGTGTGTGTGTGTGTGTGCATGCATGCAGATTGATTTAGTAGCTCTACCGAAGTAGCCGCTACAATAATTAGAATTAAATTTATTTGCTTCTGGACCTTGACAACTTTGCAATGTACAGAACCCCACTTTTGTTGGTATAGTTAGTTGATGATGTGTCATTTGGAGAAAAAATGCAAAATTTCAATGGGCTTTTTTAGAATTTTTGACAGATGCGCAAAATCTATTCAGATATCCAAATGAGGTTGATTGTACACAGTGGCATGTGAAGGGAATCCCAGAGAACATTCCTTGAGTTTTGTTGACTGACAGAGTTCCAATAACCTCTGAAGAAAATAAGAGATTACCAAATGAGTGAATGATCAGGATTCATGAAAGTACTTCAAAATACGGATCCTAAAAATCTACGTTTTCAGGCAATTAAAGTAAAGTGGAATTATAGGTCTAGTTATTTTCACATTATTACCATAGGGATTGAAACATTGTAGTTGGGAATAACAAAAATGTCCTTATCTGTTTACCTCCCCCAAAATCCTAATTTGTTAGGTGAAATTGTTACTGACAATATGCTGGTGCAGTAATAGATAAAAGGTTGGTTGAACGAACAAAATGGATTTTTTCTTGCACTTCTGCTTGCCTTGCAATATGCAGATGTGCTGGAGAAACTCTGCAGGCCTTGCACCATCTATAGTAAGTAAAAGGTAACAAACATTTTGGCTCTTCATCCTGAATGAGGAAAAGCAAAAATAAAAAGATTGGTGGGGATGGGGGGAGGAGTGGAGAGGAGGGAGGAAAAGGAAGAGAGCAGGCAACAGTCTCATCTACTTCCAGATTGAAGGAACAACACCTTGTATTCGGTCTCAGCATCAATAATGTCCTCCTGGCCTCTCTATTCCATCCTTTTGTCTCCTTTCTTGCTACTGCTTCCCACCTCATTCCTTTCCAACTTCTGTTAGACAACTACCTTCCTCGCCCTCTGCCCTCTGTCCCTATCACTTCTCAGTTTCCTTCACTTCTACCCTCCCAACCTATTGCCTCTTACCTTTTAGCCTGTACACCTTCCCTTCCCCTTCCTCCCTCCCCTTGCAATGATTTTGTGAAAACTGTTATAAAGATTCCCTGTCCCTCACCTTTGGTCTTATTTTGTACGAAGAACACACAAGAGATTCTCTCAGAATTGAATATCTGACCCTGATCACACCAGGGCTGCTGAGTTATTCTGAAGCATTTGTTATAGAGCAATGCAAACTGACAATTTAATTTCACCCTTTCTAACCTGAAAATATTTTCAAAATGTTCTACTCTTTGATAGAAATATTGCAAAAGAATGCTTCACATTAAAATTGTTCATATTTATCTTCACTTTCTGTACATTTTTCCCAAAATGTACTGTGCTGAAATGCATTATTTGTAGTCTCACCCCAGTTGATGGTGTTTTCAAAATAAATTGCTTGGTGTCTTATTTTGCATGGTAGAAGAGGAAAAGCATGCTATGATTCCACAAAAAAAAATCGTCTGGATTTTAAACAAAACTTGATGAGTGGTAGATGTAAATATATTAGGTATTTTAAGGTAGTTTGAAATGCATTTGGCACTTTTAACCCAATTCATATCTCACAGAGGTAATTTCTGAATGTGAACTTCCACTGATGTTAATTTGAGGTTGAGATGGATTTTTTATTTAAGGAAAATGTCATGGCTGGAGGACAATTTAACTTTTCCGATGCCTGTGACTAGTCTTTTTTGTTACTATAAATAAGTACTTATGTTAATACAGTTCAAATGGCCAACTTAACCATTTTTCTTGTCACTGAAGTCAGTCTCCTTTTACCTCTAATTATTAAAAAGGTCTGGACCACCAATGATTACATTTAACCTTTCTTCCTAACTTGTATATTCAAGCAGATAACATCTGATGAAAATGAATAAATAACACAGCTCTTTGATAATTGCCAACCCAACAGTGTATTAAAATAAATAAGTGAATGCAAATGACTATTTTAGATCTACTGTGGAAATAGAACGTGTTTCAAAATTCCAACTCTTCTACCTCTTCCCCACAGACAAAGTCCGAATGAAAATCACCAAAACCACTTAACTTATTTCTGAAGAAAGCCTTTGCCGTTTCATCAAAACGATGTACATTTGAACTTCCATTCGCAGCAAACCATCAGATCAAGATTGATTGAGTTCCAGAATAATACTCTGGGATCTTTGGCTCAAAAGTGACTGATGGCAATGTGGGGCTTACAGACTCTGTCAAAGATTGACAGGAGGTGCTTAACGGGATAAAATTGTTTTTTTTTTCAGTATAACTGTTCTGTAATTCTTTGGTTTGGCTTCTCCAATAGCATGTCAATAACCTTTAATTGTCACCAGCAAGAAATGTAAGGGCAGCAGGCACATGGGCAACAACCACTTGCAGGCATACCTCAAATCATAGATGAAGCATATCATGTCCAATGCCCTCCATAATGTTTGGGGAAAAAGGCATTTTTTGCCTTTCTTTGCCCCTGTGCTCCACAGTTTTAAATTGTTATCAAACAATTTAAATGTCTTGTAATTGTATATACATATTAGTAATAAATGTATAAATTATTAAATACTCAAACAGGCTCTGTTCTGGATGTTTAAATTTGCATATAATTTATTTTTTAAATATGATTTAGGCTGATAGTATGAAAAATAGTATTATTTGGTATATTGGATTTCTCTTTCATTTGTTCAAAAGTCAAGAAAAACAGAACCTGAAACAATCTTTTATCCACTTTATCCCATTAATGTGCTGGATATCAAAGAAAGGATTATTTAAAATAAAAGGAATAAGTGGATTCTGCTGTAACATCATCATAGCTATTTGGTAGTTCATAATTCCTCTTTCTATATGAGTTCCATTCCATATCTTGAATAAATATCTTGATACTCTTTTCAAAAGTTCCTCATTTTGTTTATACATAAAATGTTCTGGATTAGTTTCTCCATTGTTATTCATTTCTCCCCAGTATGATAACAGGAGGATAGAAATCCTAATTGAGCTGCTTTATAATAATTTTTAAAGTTTGGCAACCGTAATCCTCCCTGATCAAATTTCCAAGTTAGTTTTTACAAAGCTATCCATTGCATTTTATCATGCCAAATAAATTTTCTTACACTTTTATTTGATTCTTGATAAAACTTCATTAGTATTACATGGGTAATGACTGAAATAAATATTGTAATCTCAGAAAAATACTCATCTTTATACAATTTACCCTTCCTATTAAAGTTATTGGTATATATTTCCATCTCTTTAAATCTTCATTAATTTTCTTTAAAATGCTATATAATTCAGTTTAAATAAATTATTTAAATTTCTATCAATATTAATTACTAAATATTTAATTGCTTCCTTTTGCCACTTAAACTTCATCATCTGGTTAGTTAATGTATAGTCCCCATCATTCATAGGCATCACTTCACTCTTTCCTACATTGACTTTATAACCTGATATCAAACCATATTCTGCCAATCCTACATTGATTTTCTTCAATTATATTTTTTGTTCGGTAAGATATAGTATAACATCATCTGCAAACAAGCTAATTTTATGTTCTCTTTCTTCTATCATAAAACCCTTAATCTCACTTCTGCCAATGGTTTTATAGCCAATGCAAATAAAAATGGTGATAAAGGGCATCCTTGTCTCAATTACCTTTCTAATGTAAAAGGGTTAGTTATTTGCCTATTCATGACCACGTTAGCTTTTGGATGATTATACAAAGCTCTTATCCAATTTATAAAATCATTTGGAATTCTGAAAACATTCAATACTTTAAATATATGTCCCATTCTAGTCTAACAAATGCCTAATCTGCCTCTAAAGCCACTACTACTGCTGGTATCTTTTATTTCTGGGTTACATTAAATAAACTTGTAAATTTAACTATATTGTTCACGGATCTTCATGTTTAATGTAGCCAGTCTGATCCATGTTTATTAATATAGGTAAATATTTAGTTAATCTGTTAGCTAATAATTTGAAAACAATTTTATAATCTGTATTTAATAATGATATCAGTCTATAAGAGGATGGTAATAAAGGATATTTCCCCTTTTGGGAATTATTGTTATTAATGCAGTTTTAAACAATTCTGGTAAGTCGTTAGAGTCTCTCATTTGATCCAAATGTCACATAAAAACAAGAATGAACAACTCCTTAAATTTTTTAAAAACTCAGGAGAGAAACTGTTCTCTCCCAGAGCCTTATTATTTGGCAAAGACATCGAAATATCATATACTTCAATATCCATAAAGGAATTGGATAATTCCATTTTTTTAGCGACATTTAATTCAGGCAATGTAACTTGTGATAGATATTTATCTATGTTTTTCCTCATTCTTTAAAGATTCTGACTGATATAATTGTTGATAAAGATTCCTAAAATCATCATTAATTTCTTGTGTTTTATATGTAACTTGATCAGTTTCTCTTTTTGTTGCTATTATTGTTCTTGATAATTGCTCCATTTTGAGTTTCCGTGCTAAAACCTTATGGATTCTATCACCTAATTCATAATATTTTTGTCGTACGTGCAGTACATCTGTTTCTACTTTATAAGATTGTATTAAGTTTCATTTTTTTTATTCCAATAATCTTTTCTCTTCAGTTTTATGAATGTGCAATTCCTTTTCTAAATACATCTTTGTCTAATTGATCTACTTCTTTCATATTTCCTTCTTTTGTTTAGATGTGTAACTTATTATTTGTCCTCTTAAATAGGCTTTCATAAAGACCCATATAATAAAAGTATTTACTACTTAGTGTTCATTAATTTCTAGAGAAAACTTTTTCTGTTGTCATAAATTCACAAAAATCCTTACTCTTTAAAAGTATTGTATGAAATCTCCATCTATAACCTACATTTTGTTCTTCTTCCAATGCAATTAACATCACTAAAGATGAATAATCTGATAGTATTCTTGCTTGATAAATCTAGGTTGTAATTATGTAGAGACTTAGAACATATCAATATGTGAATATGTTTTATGTCTAAAAGAATAAAAAGAATAGTCCCAATCATTAGGATAAATTTTCCTCCAACTATCAACAAGTCTCATCTCATTCATTAAATCTATCATGATTTTAACTACTTTATTTTCAACAATATTTCCATTTGATCTATCTAGTTTTAAATCAAAAGTAAAATTAAAATCTCCACCCATTATTATTTTCCCCAGTGCACTTGATAATTGCATTTAAAAAATTGTATAAATTTCCCATTATCTTCATTTTGTGCCTATATATTCATTAATGTCCAATATTCTGAATAAATTTGACAATTAATCATTCCATATCTCCCTGCTTTATCTGTAGTTGTATCCAAATCACGATCATGCTCATGACTTTGCAGTGATTAGGCTCATGTTCTCCACTAACTCGCTCGATATACCGAACAATTCCTTATTCTATTTTCATCATAGCTTCAAGTTCTCTCATAGATCTTTTAAAATATATGTAGATCACTTAAAGGTTAAACCCCATTTAAACTCACTCAAAATATTACTATTTTTTCCCCCCCAATTGCAGCAATTTTTTTTCCATCTGATAATACATTCAAGTATCAGCATCCACCTGTCTTGCATTTTCAGGCATTGAAAATGCCTCATTAGATTCTGTGAAAAACCTATTTCTCCCTTCTGGAACAAAGACCTTCAAAACTCAAAACTGCCGGATACCTTAAGACAAAGGTGTAACCTTTTTTCCATAACAAATTTTTAACTGAATTGAATTCTTTTCTTTTTTTCAACCACTCAGGATTTAAAAAAAAATTATTCCCATTATAAATCATGGGTGACTGTCGTTCTTTTGTTTGCTTCGCCGCCAGCTCTAAAATCTTCTCTTGTTCTTCATCTCAAAGAAATCTGACTGGTATCGGAAGTGGCTTCTGGTCCAGCTGTGGCTTTGGTCACAATGCTCTATGCACTCTCTCAATTTCAATGTCTCCTTGAAACTCAGTCACAATTACAAGACACCTTGCAGAAAAAGGAACTATATAAGTAAAAAAAAATTGAAAAAGATTTAAATATACAAATTCATGATGAGGCCTAGTCAAGATTGTGCCAGGAGAGTTTAACCAATACAATTAATGTCAGATATCAAATGGTAGAAGACTTTTTTTACAACAATGATACTACACTCTGTATAAATTACATGAACAATTCAAATTGTTCTGACAAATGTTTCAGATGTAACAAGAAACAGGAACCTTATTACATGCAGTTTGGTTTTGTGAAAAAGTGGGAAAATTTTGGGAAAACTTGAGTATATTGGGACAAATTAGAAGATACAGATACCAAAAAATCCCAGAATAATTTTGCTTGATGATTTATATGACACTGATACTAAATTGAAGTCAGACAAATTATCAATGAAAATGCTTGTGTGTAGCAATAGCAGTGGCACGGAAATGTATGGCAGTAACATGGAAGTCAGATAATTTTATAAGGTTGGGTAGATGGCCTACGAAAGTTCAAAATTGTATACCATTGGAAAAGATTATTTATAATTTAAGGAATTAACCTGAGCATAGGAACATAGGAAGTAGGAAAAGGAGTAGGCCAAAAATGGCCCATTGAGCCTGCTCTGCCATTAAGTAAGATCATGGCTGATCTAATTTATGACCTAACCAACAGTAAGAGTCCATCCACATCGTCCATAACACCCGCTCCTTCCAATTAATATGTACAGGATAAAATAATATGTTAGGAACATAAAAATAGTAAATGATAAATAAATTCAGGTTTTTTTTTCTTTTTTCACTTTCTTTTTTTGGGGGAGGTGGAGGGGGAATAAAAAATATATCATTTTGTATCATTTTTATTGTATTATTTGATAAAGAATTATATGTATGCAAATGAAAAATAAAATTTTCAAAGTTAAAGTGCACAGTCACTATTTTAGTCAAGGTTATTTGTATACATTTTCGTTTGACCATATTGAAATCACAGCACTTTTTATACATCGTCCCCTCATTTCACAGCACCATAATGTTTGGGATATTTGGCTTCACAGGTGTTTGTGAGTACTCAGATATGTTTAATTGCTTCATTGATGCAGGTATAAAAGAGTTAGGGTTGCTTCTAAGTTTCTGATCACCTTTGGAGACTGTGGATGCCATTTTTGAACACGCCTACTGTCTGGGCCTTAAAGTGTTGTGTCCCTAGCCAGGTCAGATCCTTCCGGACTGGTCGGCCACCTGTGAAGAGCTCCTGTCTTTTGCTAATAAAAGCCTTGGTTTGGATCAACAAGTCTTTGATTCTTTCGACGAGCTCTACAATTTTATTAGCAAAAAGAAAAATAATTTTTTTGAAAGGGATGGAGCGTTTGACTCAGCCAGAAAAACTTGATATCGACCCACAGTCAGCTACAGCCTTCAAAGCCTTTAAGTTCTGGCTGCTGAACTTTGAAAACTTCCTGAGATTCATTCGGGTGGAGGAGGATAACCAGCGTCTAACAGCATTGCTGTCTATGGTGTCCTTGAGAGTCTACGAGAACATCCAGGATGAGACCACTTACACCGCAGCCATAAAGGTACTGAAAGAACTGTATGATCAACCGGTGACCAGAGTTCATGCCCGACTCGTGCTTGCGTGGAGGAAGCAACAGCCCGGCGAGTCCAGCAGGGCATATTTACAAGTATTAAAGGAGTTGGGCAAGGACTGTAACTGTGTTGACAAAACTGCTGCCGAGATCACTAGCGACCTCGTCTGGGATGCCTATGTGGCCAGGCTCCGATCGAACGAAGTGAGGCTGCGCTTGCTCGAGCAAGGGGTAGAAAAACTAGAGGACGAGGCCCGGATTGCAATCACAATGGAGGATGCAGCCTTAAAGTCCAACGAGTTCTCTAGGGACTGGACCCCTCGTTCTGATGTGAGTAGAGTGCCCTTCTACCCTACCACCCCCCAAGATACTGACGGCCTGTTGGCTTTTGCTACACTGCCCCCTGCGAACCCAAAATGTTATTTCTGCAGGAGGGACAAGCACAGCAGGTCCCAGTGCCCAGCAAGAAAAGCCAGGTGCCAGAAGTGCCTTAAAAAAGGCCACTTTGCTGCAGTCTGTAGGTCTAAAATGGCCAACAGCAAACACAGTGCCTCGTGTGAAGCCCAACCGCCACTATCCCATTCAAACTCTTCTTCCCCAGAGCTCTCGTCCAATGAGAGCAAGGGCTCCCCTGCACGGCAACGCCTGACGTCACAGAGATGCCGAACCCGGAAGGGGCGGCCCACCCTCGCAACCATGGTGTTGGTCCGCCTCTCGCCCCCGTGCGGAATACTTGACCTGGCCTCGGTCCCGACTGTGGCAACCGCTGCTGCTGCCGTCGCCACAGACACCCCCGGGTCCGACGCTACCGCTGCTGCTGCCCGCTCCCCTGCTGCCGCTGCCTACGCCGCCGCCGGTGCGGCCACCATGACCGACTGGAGACCCGCCACAACCAACCAGGTACTCACCCTAGCATCCATCGCTGACGACTGCCGGGGCCAGACCACCATGACCGACTACCTACTCACCGCCAACCGCAAGCAACTACAAACCCCACTACTTACCTTTCATCCGCCGACGCCGCCACAACAGCACTTCCGGGAGGTCCTCCAACTTGCTCCTCCAGCGCTGACTACGTCTATGATGTCATCCTGTTGCGTGACGTCATCACGCGGAACTCCCCTGTCAACTGGATCAGTGGCTGCTTCTATCACACTAAACCAGCAATGCTCTCATCCCTTCACTAAAGCAATGGAACTGATTAAAGTGCATGGGCACTACACCAATTGCTTATTTGACTCTGGGTCAACTGAACCTCCTGCCCATTGAGAGGTGGGGAGACCTTTAGACCGGAGAGCCAGTGTAACCGCTCTCCATATGGTGGCATTCTCCCTCTCGACCTGGCCATTACCGCGTGGGTTATAGCTGGTGGTCCTGCTTGAAGCGATACCACACTCCGGAAGGTACTGTTGCAGCTCTGCGCTCATGAATGAGGACCCCCTATCACTGTGGATAGAATTGGGGTACCCGAAAATGGCAAAAAATACTGTGAAGGGCCTGTCTGGGCAGGGCACAGCGAACGGGAAGTGGATCAACAAGTCTTTGATTCTTTCGACGAGCTCTACAACTACAGACTTCAATGTTGATCAAAAGCTCAGAAACATGCTGAGCTCTCTTTTACCTGCATTAATGAGGCAATTAAACATACCTGAATAATCACAAACACCTGTGAAGCTAAAGGTCCAAAACATTTTGGAGGACGCTGTATACAAGTATTACATTTTTAATGTATTCTAACATAACAATAAAAGGAGCCTTTGTTCTTTGCCATCACCCTGACATGGAAATACATCATTGTTTCGTCATTCCTCTAAGTCTATGTCCTGGAACTCCCTTCCCAACAATGCTGTCCAGAATCTTCATGACAAGGACTGCAGTCCTTCAATAACTTGGCTCAACAATATCCTCTCAAGGGGAAGTGGGGATGAGCTATTAATTTTGGCCTTGAGTGATTGCTACAAAAAGAAAAATGAATGAGTGCATTGTTTTCATCTGAAATATTTAAAATCAAAATATTGCCTGTGTACTTTTTAGCATAAAACATTGGCATGGCCGCAATGCGATGACAAACTTACAGACTCTGTAAAATATATAAAGGTTACTGTAGAATATAGCTATTGCTCTTTCAAGAAGAATGCTTTTGTTCTGTCTTGAACTAGTATATGAGGTTAATTTCAAGTTTGCTTTAAAATAATGTAAACTACGCAGGTTGGATAGAAGCTAAATTAATCTCAGCGGGTTCTTTTATTCAATTTTTCTGTTTCTCATGGCCTGTGGAGTTGCTGACATATAACTTATATACAGCAAAGAATTTAACTTGCAATTACAACTTGCATTGACTACCTTCTGTTGCTCATTTACCAGCAGATATACCACCACAGGCAAGCAGTTGCCATCTGTGGTACAATGTAAAATCTATCTCAAATCTGGCTCCCTGCAGAAATTTGTTTCCATTCTTGTATCTGCAGTCTTGATCATAACAAGCCACACAATTTTAACAAACTAGTCTGTTCCTAGTGCACAGTGTTTTCAAGCAAGGTTGCATCTCCCACAAACTAGAATAGAGATAATCTTAACTTCACCCACATGGTCTGATGTAAACCTACAAAAAAATGCTGGAGACACTGAGCAAGTTGTGTAGCATCCACTGAAAGTAAAAAGTAGGCTAAGAATCCATTTTATCACTTTATTTAAAAAAAAAGTCTTTTCAGCTTGGATCTCTCATGTCAGGATATCACAATTAAGTGTGTCATATTTAGAGACTGCCACTCGTATTAGATATCTTTAACTCTTCTGATTGCCTCAATAATCCTGAAACAAAGCAGTATCATTAACTGCAATATACATAAATTGACACGGGAATTTGATCAAATCTTTTGATCAAATTCAGTTAGTTTACTCTAATTGTTCAGGTGCAGCAAGTAAGAATTTCGGGCATATATACATTGTTCAGTGTGTATGAGACTAAACTCATTATCATTTGGTCCGTCTGAGCAAGTCAACATGCTTAGTGATGGAAGTATATGGGGCTTTGGCAGACATTTCACTGAAATTACCATAACTCATAAGCAATACTATTCCTGCTGCAAACATTTAAATGAAACAAATGGAGGTGTACAGTTTCAAAATATATATTCTTTGCATTAGTCATTGAGTAAGAAGAGTCAAATTGAAAGCTTCAGTACTTTAGGATCTTAAGGTTTTCTGTTTCGTCCTGATACATTGTATTTGGATAAGAGAACTTTGTTTCTTATTATGAATGAACAAACTACACGACTTGGGTTACACTGCATGATTCATTACTGGTTCTTGAGAGTATTCAAATTCAGCCAGTAACTGAAGGAGTGCTACACTGGTGGAGGTGTCATCTTTTTGATGAGTCTTTGTTCATGGGGGAAGATTAAAAAAAAGGGCTCATGTACCATTTCTGAATAATGGATTTTTTCCTTTATATCTTGGTCAACATTTATCCTAAATTAAGGACGCACCAAAACAATATAAATGGGCATGATCATTTCTAGGTTCTTGTAATTAAATTGGCTTTCACATTAACAACCTGCACATGTTCAAAATTTGTTCATCAATAACGAACTTAGAGGAGTCTTCCAAACATGAAAAGTGTCAGTATGTTATTTTTGTTTAATATCTTCTGATGAGCAATGTTTCAGTATTCCAGGACAAAACAGAATAATGGCCTGTCCAAGATTGATCATAAAAAGGTACTATTTTTTTCAAGATTTTAGCCTGATCTTAATTAAAGAAATAAAAGAATTTGAAGGTGTGAGAAGACAATTACATGCTAAAAACTTGAAATATTTAATGATATACTCCACGACTTTGAGGGTCTAAGTAACAGAAAGGAACCAGTGATTTTTAAAGATGAAGAACAAGGTGGAAGATTTCCTTTATTTGGCAAAAGAGCTAAAAGATACCAGGATCATGAATGTTTTTCAAAATAAATTTTGCATTTCTCTTTGTTCTGATTAAATGAAGATTTTGCAAAGGTCAAACCTATACATTTAGAAAAACCTAATATTTCTAGAATTTTGCAACAGAATGAATGAAGAAAATTGTAATAACATCAAATCTTGTGGAAAAAAATCTGCAAACCTGGATTCTATTGTTGCCAATAGACTTTCACTGATTTATGCACAGAGAGTCTGCAGCCTGAAGATGTTTAGGGTTTTTTTTTTCCAACTTGGATGTTCTCAGATGCTTACCAATAAAATGCAAAAATGAAAACATGAAGTCTCTTTGGAGTTTTTTTTTTCAGAATCTTGTGTTAAAGATTTATAAATGATACATCGGTAGCTGTGGCAATATTTCATTCATCTTTGGTGAGAACTATTTCTATGGTTTTAAACCTAGGAATGGGGAACAGCGAATGGAAGATAGAGTAGATTGAAATAATAAACTGGAAGTATACACTGGTCTTTTCCATAACCAGGAAATTAAAATAAAATGATCTTGAATCAATCATTGTCAGATTTTGCAACAATGTATCTTGTTGCCTTGATGGAAATGATATCAAGGCCATTATTTTACAGAGATTGAAAATGTCATTTAATTTGCTGCTTCAGTAAGTTTGTTTGAGGAATCTACCCTCTTCATATTTGTACTGCTGCCTTCATGTCAGTTGTTGGCAAAATGTAATCAGGAAAAATAGCTGGTCATTTCGAACAGCTGAATATAACCAAATCAAGTCAATATGGCTCAATGAAAGATGAAGGATGTTTGGCAAATTTTCTGGAGTTCTTCAAGGATGCAACAAACAGTGTTGATAGAGAGGAACCAAAAGATGGGATGTATGTTAATTTTCAGGAAGTATTTGTCAAAGTTCCACATAAAACAGGTGGAAAAAGTCTGTAGGCATTGTCTGAACAATGATTATCATGCAAACAAAGTTTTTTTTTCTGGTTGCAAGGTTATATAACCCCTGGAAAGTAGTTTGCCCTCATTTATTGGCCATTAGGACTGACTATGGTACAGCTAAAAAAGCATTGACAACACAAGAATCATTTCCAAATATCTCCAATTCTGGAAATATTCAAAAGTAAAAATTAAGCAAAAACTCTTGAAGCACTTCAGAATCATTTCAAAAGTTCTGAACGAAATTGAACTAATTTAAAGTCATCTAAATTGCTCAATATGTGAACTCTTCCCATGGAGCTATTGATTTCCACTGAAAAAGTTTGTTCTTACATGATGTCTACCTTTGTATAGGAAATTTCCATAACTTAATACCCTGCCATTGTACTCCATACAGAGTCCAACACTGTCCATTTCAAACTGACCTAACAAGTATGCTGATTCAAAACGAATTGGCGATGTTGCACCCTACCTAAGTGGTCCATCCCCAGGATGATCTGACACCTGCATGCCAATTTACGAGTGTTCACACTGGCATGTTAGCCAGTAGATGGCGGTTAATTGCTAGGATAAACTGCCAGTGTGAATGGGGCTATTGTTTAACATTAAGAAAGTTATTAAAGCATAAAAATAAGAATAATGTGAAAATATAAGAACAAGATTTCTGTTTTCAATTTTTATATGAAAATTATTAAATGTAGTTACTAGAACAGTGGATCCAGGAGGTTATTAATAACGCTTTACTGCTGATCCATTTTCTGCACAGGAAAATACAGCACAAAATCCAATAATTTTAGGCATTTCATTTGTTCTGGATTTTCAATATTGTTTTTATTTTTGATGTTCATCATCTTCAGTATTTTACATTTTCTTTAGTACAATCTGCACTTACTATACACGTGATGCATGATCAATTACACAAATACTGAACTTGCTGAGACTGAAGGGTTTTATTTACAAGAGAGGGACAGCATCCCTGTGTTGGTCACTCACACTGACCCAGACTCAAACTGGGGGCAGACCTGTGGCATGACAGCTTTCATGGGGAAGAAACGGGTAGGAGTCACGAGCCAGCCATTGAGAGCAGGGTCAACCAGGAAAGGTCATGATATTTACATATGGCATGCAAATATATGCAATAGTGGTTTCACCACAACACATCACCCATCTTCAAGACATTACTCCCTCCAGAATTGTAAGGCTAATTTTGCTCACTGAGATGGTTCTGAAACAGAGTGAAGATGCCCTGAGCAGACATGTGACCCTGTGACAGTTGATGTGATTGGCTGATGAGGCTGGCCTGAAAAAAAGCTCCTGCCCATAAAGTAAAACAGGAAAGTCTGCAGGCACTCTGCTTGAAGTAAAACACAATTTTGGAGAAACTCATCAGGTTAAATAATGTCTTTTTATATAGCAAAAATAAAAATACATAACCAACATTTTGAACTTGAGTCCTTCAACAAGGTATGGAAAAATGAACATTTAAAAATTGGTACAGATATTTAAAACAATGAAAAAAAACCAAAATACTTTTTAAATAATCAACATTAAAACAAATGTTATTAATTGTGAAGAACTTTCTTTTAAACATACAAAGTTCAATGTAAAATTGCAGGTATTCCTCAGCAAAAAATATTTTATAACTTATACTGACATTTTTTAATTGATTGATCCTGTTTATTAAATTTACATTTTAAATTTAAATATAATTTTTTTTAAAATTAGATATGCAGAGAGGTAACAGGCCTTTTGGCCCATGAGTTCATGCTGTCTAATTACACCCAATTGATCTACACCCCCAGTACATTAGTAAATTAATATCACATATTACTGGTGAAATATTGATTATATGGTAATATATGGTCTTCCAAAACAAATTGTTACAAGCTCAGATGACCTCAAAACCCAGCAGCAATAGAAATTCGCCAAGACAAATAGTTACTTAATCAAAAGCTGCTTTTAATTTTCTTTAAACATAAAAACAGGATCAACCTTTAATTTATTACTATTAATTTAACCTAACTTAACCCCCTTCTAATTCAAAGTGCACATGTATGTAATGTGTTTATGTTCAGGAAAGTTCTTTGCTTTAATAGTCCAGTCATTCACTTCTCTCTTCTCCAAGTTCACCGGTATCAGGCAATTCTTATACTGTGCACAGAATTTAACATTTATGAATTTTCACCAGGCTCTGGTGCTTAAAGTTAAATGGTTACTGCTCAGGAAGTTTCTTGTTGGTTTCAGAGAAAAATTTGTTGCTCATTGGACACACACAAACTGATTTCCTCTAATCAGTCACTTCAGTGTCTTGCTGAAGAAACTTGCCCCATCATGGGTTTTCCAAATGATAACCACTTCTTCCAGGTCACCACAGAGTTCCTCTTGTTTCCCTTATTTCAGGAAAAACACTCAAGCCAGCCATTTCCTCTTGAAAGGACCACAAGCTCAACAGGCTCAGAACTCACAACCCGCCTTCAAAATGAGGTTTTCAACAAGCCTATCAGCTTGCTATGTTGCAGCCTCAAAAGCTACTGCAGAACTAATCTCTCTCTCTCCCTCCTTGAAAATTCTTTATCAGCACTTGAGCCAGAACTTTTCATTTGCACCTGCTTTTGAAATTCTTTCCAAGGCAGTTCCATTGTCTTTGCAAAAATCACTGGTGTCTGAATGTTTGGCTTCAGCAAAGCTCTTGCATTTTAAATAAGATTAGTTGTGTTACTGTGTTTGTGAAGTGACCTACACTGAACCCCCACAATCTATCTCTTTTAAATAAATATTTATATTTATTATAAAATATAAAATATAACACGTAACAAAATCCTCTACTCCCACCTTAAAGAAGGAAAATGTAAAAGAGGCAGACAACAGAAAAGATTTAAAGACATGTTAAAAGCCAAGAAATGGAACATCGATTTTAACAACTGAGAAACCAATCCCAAGGACTGTAAACTCTGTAAAACCATCATCCGAGAAGGAACAGCAACTATTGAATTCAAAAGATGTGCAGAATTAGAAGAAAGGACAAGAAAATAGTAAAAGAGACGACAACAACCAAAGCCCAATCTGCCATCTGGAACTACCTGTCCTGAGCATGGAAGAACTTTCAAAACCAAGATTGGACTCCTAAGCCACCTAAGAGCTCATAAATAGATCAGTAGAATGAAGGCCCTCATACTTGACCACAAGTGATAACCACGGCGATGATGTGATAAATATATAGGAAGGCAAATAGTCTAACCTGAAAGAGTGTGAATGTGATTCACATTGTTCTTGTTATTCATAGAGATTTTGCAGCATATTTGCCATATATTCTTAACTCAACCTGAACTATTGATGAATCATTAGTCACACACATGAACAAACATTTGAAGTTTGATATATTTCCATGAAAAATATTAGTGAACCACATGTATTTCAACAATACTCCAATAGTTTTGTGGTCACTATTAATGATGTTGGCTCTTTATTCAGAGTTTATTTAAGTTCTTAGTTGTATTTCCTGACTGCTATGTTTGGATAAGTTATAATCCATGGTGTAGGCCTCTAGATGCGAGTTCAGTAATTTCACCATAATGCTAAAGTATCTGTACACATTTATATTCATCTGACCCTGTGGCAAAGCAAATTTTTCAAAGCAGGATTAATACAAACGACAATATTATAAAGTTGCTCACTTCTGTTCTTTAGGGAGTTCAACTTCCGACCCATCACCCCACCATGTCATGTTGACCATTTCAACAATGAAATTTGTTGAACAGTGTGTTATCTTGTTTAATGTTGAAAATGATGCAGTTGGTAGAGATCTTTGCAGCATTCCCTGAAGGATTTAAGCAACATTCTTGCAGCTACTGGGTCATTCTTCTGCTGAATGATTGGAGATTGAGGAAGGGTGTTTCAAGGGTGCAAGATGGAAGGATGAGGTGGTAGCCTGCAAAGGATCAGAAGTACCTTAACAGGGCACGAACAATGGTGCTTGCAGGAAGCCTTTTTTCCCTGCATAAGATGCACAGACACAGTGCAGGGGCTCTGGGCTAAGGGATTATTTGAGGACTTGAGTACAATTACTGAATGTTCATTCAAAGTCTGAGGAGATAGATTTGGAAACTTGAAGTGTCCAAAGGCTATAACTCATTGATCCAGGATGATCCCACAGCTAGGAAGATATGGGTTACCTCTCTGAATTGGAAAGATATACTCTTTGAGAGGTGAGCGGGCTTCCATGGCAGATTATAGGGATATCTTATTTTAAAAATGATCCGGTGAAATCACTGGATGTTAAGACCCAAAGTATACTCAGTTAAGAATAACATTGTCTTTGATGCAGATGGGGAGCAGTGAAAAAGAAATGCACCATGGTGGGGGGGGGGGGGAATTGATTAGCATAGTACAAAACAGATATTAATTACTGATTCTGAGAGGGTAAATTTGACTTTGAGAGCAGTGCAGGCAAATTTGCTATTTGTGATTGCTTCCTCTCAGTCCCCACCATCCACTTTCAGTGTTTAATATGAGTTTGTTGTTATATGCAAAAGAATAATGTACAGATGAACCAAAATTCTTCAATAGGTACATAAGATACGCCAAGTACAATAGTAAAAATGCAAATGATCACAAATAAAAGACTGAAAAAGAGAAAATAAATTTGGAAGGATAGATAAAGAAATGTTGACCATTTCAGACATTTTTTTGCTGTGCAGACAGATCCTTTGGTGGTCCTGGGGCGGTTTATGCTTAGCTTTAGAGTAGTATGGGGAGGTTCAAGAGCCTGATGTCTGTTGGGATAACAAATGTTATTGAATATGAATGTGCTTATCTTCAGTACTTTCTGCCTGAAGGGAGAAAATGGTGGTGAGGGACGAGCTGTGGGTGCAAGTGGAGTATCTCCTTCAATCACAGGGTTAGATGCTAGAGGGGGTCATTGGTTGGAAGGGAGGTATGGAAAAGGGAATCACAGATGGAGCAGACCCTACAGAAGGTGGAGAGGGGAGGAGAAGGGAAGCATCTGCAGACTTTTATGTTTCATTTAATTTCAAATAAACCACAAGGCAATGCATATACAGTGGAAAAACTAACATGAGGGATTGAGGCCAAGCACCAGTGTTTTCTTTGGTGTATATATTATGTATTTTTGAAATTTAAGAATGCAGATTCACATGAATAGATGAATTCTTCAAGGACAAAATTACTCATTTTTAAAAAAAATGGCATTTGATCAAGTCACTTCAAATTTATTGTCATCTGATTGTACAAGTACAACCAGACAACACAGTGTTTTATTGTCCTCAGTGCCAAACATGCAGATACACAGCCAGAATAATACACAAACAGACAAATAATACATATGGAGGTGTGATGCGCTATCGAGCAGAAAGCATGAAGTCTGTTCGACAGGTTTTATTCCACATAAACTTCCACAGAGCTGGCTGTGAGAGTGCTGTGCTAGCTCTGAGACTGACCACGAGGGGTCAGATCTAGCTTATATCCCAGAGGATGATTGGCAGCCAACCAGGTGGGGCTGGGTCTATTCAGATCGGCTGATTGAAAGTCGGCCAGGTGTTGTCTTACCCTCCAGTGCTCTTCTGCAGGTACACCCTGCATTAGGCTAGTGGTGTATCACCACAGGAAGACAAGTATTTATCCAAATAAATAAATAGATAAATATTGTTCTGAACAAATGAGAGTCCCAGATGGTTAGTGTGAGCAGCTCCTTTGGTTGATCAGCCTGCTCACTGCCTGTGGGAAGAAGCTGTTCCTTCGCCTGGTGATGCTGGCTCTGATCCTCCTGTATCTCTTCCCCATAGAAATGCTGCATGCGGGGTGGAAAATATCCTCAATGATTTTGCATTCTCTTCAGACAACGATCCTGGGTGATCACATCGAAGGAGGGAAGGAGATTTCAATGATTCTCTCTGTCACTCTTATGGTCCTGTGGATTGACCTCTGATCCATTTTTCGGCACTAACCATACTACATTGTGATGCAGCTGGCTAGGACATTCTTGATAGAGTTCCTATAGAAGGTCGCTGTTGCGCCTTCCTGACAAGTGAGGAGATGTCGAGTGTCCACAAGAGGACACTTCTTAAGTGAACTCCAAGGGACTTGGTGCCCTCCACTCTTTCTACTACAAAGTTGTTGATGGGTAGTAGAAGGTGGTCATTCCTGGTCTTCTTGAAATTCACAATCTTCTCCTTCATCTTGTCCATGTTGAGACTCAGCTTGTTATTCACACACCATTTCTTGAGATTTTCCACCTCATCTCTATAGTGTGACTCATAGTTGTTGCTGTTGAGGCCAACTACTATTGTGTCATCTGCAAACTTGATGATACTTTTCGAACTGGATCTGGTGATGCATTCATGGGTCAATAGTGTGAACAGGAGTGGGCTGAGCACACAGCCCTGAGGTGCACATGAGCTTGGCGTGATAGTACTCAATGTTCTACCACTGATCCAGATAGACTGTGGTCTTCCTGTTAGGAAGTCCAAGATCTAATTACAGCGAGGACAGCTTCTCCATCAGCCTCTATTCATATTAAATGATGACCTGAATTCAATGAACAGCAGCTTGGCATATGAGGCATCATTCTCCAGGTGGGTCAGGCCAGAATGAAGCAACAAGGCTATAGCATCGTCTGTGGAATGGTTCATTCTATAGGCAAATAGAAATGGGTCCAGTGTCTCTGGGAGGTGTGCTTTGATACATCAGTCACCAGCCGCTCGAAGAATTTCATTGTGGTGGAGGTCATTGCCACGGGGAAGTAGTCCTTGCAGCCTGTTATTATCACCCTCTTGGGTACTGGGTTGATAGTGGCTCTCTTGAACCCAGAGGGAATGATGGACTGCTGCAGTGAGGTATTGAAGATGCCCGTGAAGACCTCCATCATTTGTTTTGTGCAGACCTTCAGTCCCTGACCAAGTATGTTGTCTGGTCCCACTACCTTGTGTGTATTTACCTTGTGTGGGTTCTCCTCATCTTGGCTGTGGCTATGCAAGGAGCTCGTTCATCAGGTTGACATAGAATTTATTATGGCGTCATCCTGTTCCTCTTATCAAACCGTGCATAAAAGGTGTTCAGTCTGTCTGGAAGGGAGACATCATTAATTTGCAAGGTTAACTTGTGATCCCTTATTGTCTTGATCTTTTGCCAAATGTGCCTCAAGTCACCCAGCTGTCTGTGGATCTTCTGTGCATACCCTTGCTTTGTCTTCCAAATTGCATGGGAGAGTTCAGTTCTGACTGACCTTAGTGCCATCTAACACCCTGTCCTGAAGGCAGCATCATGAGCTCTGAAAAGGGCTTGGACATCTGTATTCAACTATGATTTCTGGTTAGCCCTGGTTGTGAAGCATTTGATCTTGGTGACATCCTTAATGCACTTGCTGATTTAGCCTGTCACTGAGCTTGTATAATCCTCTATGTTTACATGACTATTGTAAGTGGTGGCATCTCTGAAAGTCTCAAAGCAGTCTTGCATTGCTGCTTTCCACTCCCCCCCTCCCCGCCACCCAACCCAGGACATATCCTGATCACCCTGAAAACTGACCTAGTTTGCTTTGTCAGTCCTCTCTATGCTGAGGTTAGTAGGACAGACATGTGATTTAAGTAAGTGAGAAGGGGGGAAAGTTACAGCCTTGTACACACCAGGGATTTCGGTGTACACCCAATCCAGGGTATTCTCTCTACCTGTGGCGAAGTTCACCTGCTGTTGAAACTGTGGTAAGACCATTTATAGGTTGGCATGATTGAAGTCACCAGCAACAATCATGGCACCGTCAGGTTGCGAAGTCTGTGCTTTGCAGTTGGCTCCATAACACTCCTTCAAGGTTTCACCCTCGTTAGCTGAAGACAGAATGTAGGCCGTGGCAATCAGAATTCCCTAGATCTGCATTTCACCAGGAGAAACATTATCTCTGCTGAGTAGAAGGTCTTCACAACAGAGATATTGGTGCAATAGTTCTCATTGGAGTAAATCCACAGTCCCCCTCCTCGAGTCTTGCCAGAAGCAGCACATCTCTGTCTGCCCTAAAGAAGATAAGGCCATCCAGCTGGATCGCTGAGTCTGGAATGGTCTCTAGATTATCTGGAGCCACATTTTTGTAATGAGCCCTGCAGTTATCGCTTGTTCAGACGCAACCTAAGGTAATCCATTTTCTTCTCCAGTGATCTTACATTTGCGAGTAAGATCATTGGGACCACAGATCTGAAGGGGTTAACTGTCTAACCCTGATGCCGGCCCATTTGCCATGTTTCTGCCTTCTCCAGCAGAACTTCCGATGGCCTCCCACACGTGTCCTGCAATCCGCTCCACGGTTTATGGCAGTCTGTGTTTCCTGCTTCTCTTGAAGTGGTCTGTGGCTCTCTCGAAAAATATCACCTCTCACGCTTAAAACACTTGAAAATCAACTGGATGAACAGGAAGCTCAACATTTGCATAGTATTGATAATTTTCTAACACAGTACAGTACATATTTGGCGATGCAGCTCTATTCCTGACAAACTTTCTTCTCAATAACCGGATCAACCTTCTAGGTTTATATAGGTTTATTATTATCATGCTGCATGAATAATTCTTAATACAGTATTTATTGCTAATGTTCCCATTATCTGCTAGAACATTTCTGCTTGCTCTCATATCTGCATGGACTGGAAAAGGCCTCTGTGACCACTCATCCTTTCCACAGACTTTCTGCACTTCATGCTTCAGAAGTTAAGCAAAGGTTACTGGCCTTTTATTATTTCATTTTATTATTATAAGGGAGAATTTTCTTTTGCATCCCCATCATCTCAACATCACCAGCTGCAAGGAACATCTGTGACTGGAGTGATCATGAATTTTCATGAGGTGTAAATTTGTTTTATAGGGTTCACTTTGATTAATGGCAGTAACAACTGGTGAGAATCATTGTTTACATAAATTCTGTGCAGTAGCTGTCGGTCAATTACTGTCTGATTCAAGTTTATTGTCATCTGATTATACATATACAAGTCAACAAAGCAGCATATCTCGTGACCATTGTGCACAGACACACAGTACCTTCTGCACACAAATGACATATAGATCGAGATTGAAAAAATATATAAATTATTTATTAGTTTCTAGGATTGTTCAATAGTCTCACAGCCTGCAGGAAGAACCTCTTTTCCCAGGCTGGCATTCCTGGTTTTTATGCTCCTGTACCTTTTCCTTGAAGGTAATGTCTCAAAGATACTGTAGGCTTGATGGTAAGGGCTCTCAATTATTTTCTGAGTCCTCTTTAAGCACCACTCCCAATAGAGGGAAGGGAAACCCCAGTGAGCTTCTCAGCAGTTTTAATCACCCTCCACACTGACCTCCAAGCTTCTATCTATTTATTTATTTATTTTTCACACTATGAACCATATTAATTAAAATACACACAAACATTTCCCTCTTGAATATACAGTGTCATTTTCTCCCCTTTTTCCCCCTCCCTTCCTTCCCTCCTTCCCACCCCCATCCAAACTCATTAAACGTTCAACATATACAATACAATAAACCCATTAAACAATGTCATCACACAATGAAAAGAAACAAGAAAATTTTGTCATCTACTTTTACACACTGGATCAGTTCATTTCGACTTCTTCTCATTCTATCATGTTAGGGGGTGGAGGTCCACGGTAGGCCCTCTCTGTTGTGTTCCATGTACGGTTCCCAAATTTGTTCAAATTATGTGACTTTATTTTTAAAATTATGTTATTTTTTCCAATGGAATACATTTATTCATTTCTATGTACCATTGCTGTACTCTCAGGCTCTCTTCTGATTTCCTAGTTGACATTATACATTGTTTTGCTACAGCTAAGGCTATCATAATAATTTTTTTTTGTGCTTCATCCAGTTTGAGGCCCAATTCTTTACTTCTTATATTACTTAGAAGGAAGATCTTTGGATTTTTTGGTATATTGCTTTTTGTGATTTTATTTAATACCTAATTGAGATCTTCCCAAAACTTTTTCACTTTCTCACATGCCCAAATTGCATGTACTGTTGTTCCCGTTTCCTTCTTACAGCAAAAACTTCTATCTGATAATGTTGGGTCCCATTTATTTAACTTTTAGGGCATGTGTAACCAATTATATTGTATCATGCATAACCTCATGTTTATTATATCTCTCAAAGTTCCGGAGCATAGCTTTTCCCATATTTCATTTTTGATTTTTATGTTTTTGTTTGGGTTTATAGCTTTTGTTTGGGTTTATAGCTTATTTCATCATTTTCTTTCTCTTGCAGCTTGATGTACATGCTTGTTATAAATCTTTTAATTATCATTGTGTCTGTAATCACATATTCAAAGCTGCTTCCTTCTGGTAATCTCAGTCTGCTTCCCAGTTTATCCTTTAAGTAGGTTTTCAGTTGGTGGTATGCAAACATTGTATCGTGAGTTATACCATATTTGTACTTCATTTGTTCAAATGATAATAAATTATTTCCCATAAAGCAATTTTCTATTCTTTTAATCCCTTTTCTCTCCCATTTTCTAAAGGAATGGTTACCTATTATGAAAGGGATTAGTTGATTTTGCGTCAATAATAATTTTGGTAGTTGATAATTTGTTTTTTTCCTTTCTACGTGAATCTTCTTCCAAATGGTGAGCAGATGGTGCAGTACTGGTTAACTTCTATATTGTACCAGTTTTTCATTCCACTTATAAAGTATATGTTTTGGTACCTTCTCCCCTATTTTATCTAGCTCTATCCTGGTCCAGTCTGGTTTTTCCCTTGTTTGATAAAAATCTGATAGATATCTTAATTGTGCTGCTCTATAATAATTCTTAAAGTTTGGTAGCTGCAAACCACCTAGTTTGTACCATTATGTTAATTTATCTAGTGCTATCCTCGGTTTCTCCCCTTTCCATAAGGATTTCCTTATTATTTTCTTTAGCACGTTGAAGAATTTCTCTGTTAAGGGAATTGGTAACGATTGAAATAGGTATTGTATCCTTGGGAAGATATTCATTTTAATGCAATTTACCCTTCCTATCAGTGTTAGTGGTAAATCTTTCCAATGTTCTAAGTCATCATGTAATTTCTTCATTAATGGCTGATAATTTAATTTGTATAGATGGCCTAGATTATTATCTAGTCTAATCCCTAGGTATCGGATTCCTTGTGTTTGCCATTTAAATGGTAATTTTTATTTAAAACTTTGTGAAATCCGCATTATTCATTGGCATCGCTTCACTTTTATTTGTGTTGATCTTGTACCCCAATATTTCTCCATATTCCTTCAATTTCTTATGTAATTCTTTTATTGATAATTCTGGTTCTGTTAAGTATACTATGATGTCATCTGCAAATAGACTGATTTTATATTCCTTCTCTTTTATTTTTATCCCTTTTATTTTATTTTCTGATCTTATCAGTTCTGCCAATGGTTCTATTGCTAAAGCGAACAATGAAGGAGATAGTTGACATCCCTGCCTAGTTGACCTGCTTAATTTAAATTGGTTTGATATATATCCATTTACTGTCAGCTTCGCCATTGGACCCTTATATAATGCTTTAATCCAATTAATGTATTTATCTGGTAGGTTGAACCTCTGTAATACTTTGAATAAATAATTCCATTCTACCCCATCAAAGGCTTTCTCTGCATCTAAAGCAACAGTCACTGTTGGCGTCTTATTTCCTTGTACTGCATGGATTAAGTTAATGAACTTACAGACATTGTCCGTTGTTCATCTTTTCTTAATAAATCCAGTTTGATCTAGTTTTATTATTTTTGGTACACAGTTGGCCAATCTGTTTGCTAATAGTTTAGCTATTATCTTATAATCTGAGTTAAGTAGAGATATTGGTCTATACGATGCTGGTGTTAGTGGATCTTTCCCCGTCTTTGGTATTACTGTAATTATTGCTGTTTTACATGAATCTGGCATGTTTTGTGTTTCTTCTATCTGGTTCATTACTTTCAGGAGAAGGAGGAATTAGTAACTCTTTAAATGTTTTATAGAATTCTAGAGTCCATCCTCCCCAGGCATTTTATTGTTCAGTAGCTTTTTTAATATATCTTGTATTTCAAATGGTTTTGTCAATTTGGTATGCTCCTCTTCTTGCAATTTCGGTAGTTCAATTTTAGCTAGAAACTCATCTATTTTGTCTTCTTTCCCTTCGTTCTCAGTTCGGTATAATTGCTCGTAGAATTCCTTAAAGTTTTCATTGAAATCTGTTGGGTTATATGTAATTTGTTTGTTGTTTTTCCTTGATCCCAATACCATTCTTTTAGCTTTTTCTGTTTTAAGCTGTCAAGCCAGTATTTTGTGCGTTTTTCTCCCAGTTCGTAATACTTCTGCTTTATTTTCATTATGTTCTTCTCCACCTTATACGTTTGTAGTGTTTCGTATTTTATTTTTTTGGCTGCAAATTCTCTTCTTTTTGTTGTATCTTCCCTTGTTGCTAGTTCTTTTTTTGTACTTTCTATTTCCCTTTCCAGCTGTTCTATTTCCCGATTGTAGTCCTTTACTGACCTCCAACCTGATGCTTTGCAGGTCCCATACCAAACTATGTTGCAGCCAGTCACTTCACTCTCTATTGTGCTCCTGTGGAATGCTATTAGGATGTGACCAATAGCCTTGCCCTCCTCAACCTCCAAAAAGTGTAGGTGCTACTGCAACCTCCTGACTAATGAGGTGTTGTGGGTTCAGAATAGGTTATCCTTTAAATGGACACCAGTAAATCTCATGCTTCCCACTCTCTCTATGATAGAGCCATCATAATGGGTCATGGTGCTTAGTCCTCCTGAAATCCCCAGTCATCTCCTTTGTCTTGTCCATTTTGAGTCTCGGGTTGTTGTTCTTGCACCACTGTACAAACCTCTCAACTTCTTCTCTGTTAGTTGACTCATCATTATTGCTGTAAACTATGATCCTGTGAGCCTAATAAATGGCAGTCAGTGAGTTGTCAATGCAGAGACATTCATAACAGCACTTCTGTGTCAAAGAATTCCTTTTTTTTCTTTTTGCAATCTAAAGTGTGTGCATTTATACAGTTAGAAATGGATTGAAGATAATGACATAAATCTTGCTGACTGCAGCCAAAAGGAAACCTACAACATTCAGCTGTTTCTCATGCTGGTAAGCCTCAGACTTGCACAAGCCCTTAAGTTCTGGACTGACTCAATAGCCAGAGCATGGTTCCTTGGAAAGCTTTTGACAAGGTCCCACATGAAATATTAGGCTGCAAAATTAGATAGGTTGTGATTTAGTTTAATGTAATTTAGTAGATACAGAGATGTTTGGCAAATGGGGAACAATGAGTCATAATAAAGCAAATAATAAGCTGCTAGAGGGATTCAGTAGGTCAGGCAGCATCCATGGGTGGAAATGGTCAGTTAATGTGAAGAGTGTTAACTGCCTGCATTTGGCATTTGGACTACATCGATGCATAGCATCCTATTACTTTAAGTAAAGTAACTGATTGTACTGTAAATTCTTCAGATTTTGATTAATACAAAGCTGACTGGATGTGTGAGCTGTGAGGATGGTGAAATGAGGTTCAAATGAGGTGATTTGAATAGGCAGAACGAGTGGTCAAATACAGGACAGATGTTGCAGAGTATAGCACCACTTGCGTCGTTCCATTCTGTCACTGCAGTCATACGATCATAGTTTGACAGCCAATGGAAATTAATTAATGACAAAGCTCAGCCTGCAACATTACATGACTGACTCTGCCTTTCCTGCCCTCCACTAGCGACTCAGTCATAGCATAAGGGATCCATTCATTTCCATTACGATATGCAAATTGGAGAATGGTTATAGTTTTCTTTTAAATATTTCAGTTCAATTTATATTTCTTATTGACTTGAGTATATCTTAATGTTTTTAAAATGTTTCAATTAATTTTTATTTTTATTACTCAATTGTTCAATGATTTTAAAATATTTATACCATCAGGCCTACATGCGAGAATGGTATCTGCTGCTGGTTTGATGTTTGACATCAGATGATAGCAGCAATTGTATTCAAACCAATAGTTTATTTATCATGCAAGCTTCTTGCCAAAAATAATGGTGAAGGTTGGGAAAGGAGGAAGAGGAGGGACAGAAAGATCAGATTGATCCAAGCATCTCTGCTGAGGGAAAAATTAATGTTGTCAGTAAGTGCAAGAGAAGTCGTAGTTTTATTCAATTTCTCGTCCTGGCCTAAAATATCACAAGAGCTCATTGCAAATGAGAAGTGATGGAAATATAGAAATTAGGAGCAGGAAAAAGCCATTTGGCCCTTCAAGCCTGCACTGCCGTTCATTATAGACATGGATGATAATCCATGTTCAGGACTTTCTTCGTGCTGTTGCCTGGTAAGAACACAAGAAATAGGAGCAGGAGTAAGTCCTCTGGCCTATCAAGCCTGATCTGCTATTCATTGAAATCATGGCTGATTTGCTCCACCTACCTTTTGCCCATAACCCTTATTTCCCCTTCTATACTAAAATCTATCCAACTAGGTCCTAAATTTATTTAATGAGACAGTCCCTACTGCTTCCTTGGGCAGAGAATTCCACAAATCACTACTCACTAGGACAAGCAGAAGAGTCGCACCATCCTTTGAGATCCTGCACACCCGCTTCAGACAATGATCACGTCGAGGGGGGGGAGGGAGACTCTAGTGATCCTCTCTGCCACTCTTACAGTCCTGTGGATTGACCTCCAATCTATTTCTCTGCAGCAACCGCACCACACTGTGATGCAGCCAGCGAGGATGCTCAAGTTCAAGCTCCTATTGAAGGTTGACGTAATGTTGGCTGGTATCCTTGCTCACTTCAGTCTTCTCAGGAAGTGCAGTCGCTGTGGCACCTTCCTGATGAGTGAGGAGATGTTGAGTGTCCACAATAGGTCACTGGTTAAGTGAACTCCAAGGAACTTGATGCTCTCCACTCTCTCTACAACAGAGTTATTGATGAGTATTAGAGCAGGGGTGTCAAACTCAAATTCACGGAGGGCCAAAATTAAAAACTTGGACTAAGTCGAGGGCCGAACTAAATATTTATTGAAAATTTTCAACAACATCTGCCTGTTTTCTCTTCTTTCAGCATATGTAATGTTAAACTTTTTCTTATTAAAATAAATGTTTAATAATAGTTTTGGATAAACTCTTTCCAGAAGCATTAACAAATGAGAAATAAAATATTCAATAAATAATATTTCTCTATAGAGGATTTGTCAAATGTTGCTAGTGTGCTGTCGAATAGTAAAATCTGAGGGCTATTGCGAATGTGGGAGAATAACATGATTCCTGAAACAATCAAATGGGTGACTGATTGTGGGCATGAACTCTAGCTGGGTTATTTGCCATGGCCTTTTTCTATTGGTACAGATATCCTTTGATTTACACACTTTTCAAGTTTTATGCCTAATGAGCTTGTATCCAGTTGCAGGACCATTTTTAACCAGGAATATATTTATCACTGTGACATGAAACTATTGGAAGATCGTTTTATCCTGAGATTAAAGTTCATAATACTTACTCAGGCCTGTGTGCGGGAGGGCGGGGTTTGCGGGCGATCGGATTGGACAACGACAGTGCGGGGGCATCGGCTCTCGCTGCAGGGCAGCATCTCGGCGGATCAGTGGCCCCGTCACCGTGAGTTGCGGATCGGCCTGCGGCAGGAAGGGGGAGTGGGCAACGGTCCTGGCGAAGTCAGGCCCGAGGCCTCCGGTTCCGGGCTGGGAAGCGGCCTTGGCTTCCCCTGACACCGGCCAGGCCCCAAAACCAGAGTCCACGGTGAGACCCTGCAACATAAACAGAGGAGGTGGGGGCGATTAGCAGGCTGACGCCAATGCATTCTGGAATTTGTTGTATTACTGTGCATGCGCTATACTGGGGCGGCGGCCAGCGGGCCACCTCTAATACATTTTTGAAATGATCTTGCGGGCCAAATATAATTATATCCCGTGGGCCAGAGTTTGACATGTGTGTATTAGAGGGTTGTCATTCTTGGTCCACAATCTTCTCCTTTGTCTTGTCCACATTGAGACTCAAGTTGTTACTCTCACAACATTTCACGAGATTTTCCACCCCTACTCTGTTGGGTGACTCATCATTGTTGCTGATGAAGGCAAATACTGTTGTGCCATTGCAAGCTTGATGACACTTTTGAACCTGGATCTGGTGATGCAGTCATAGGTCAGTAGTGTGGACAGGAGTGAGTTGAGCACACAGCCCTGGCTTGAATGCTATGGTAATGATGGACTGCTGTAGTGAGATGTTGAAGATGTCCGTGAAACTTATGTCAATTGTTCTTTGCAGTCCTTCAGTGCCTGACCAGGTATGTTGTCGGTCCCTCCACCTTTTGTTGGTTCACCTTGGATAGGGCTCTTGTCACCTTGCAGCGTCTATGTGGGAGGAGGGTCTGTTCACCAGTAGACACGGAACTTTCTTTGGCATCATTCTGTTCTTCTCATGAAACAATGCATGGAAGGTATTCAGTTTGTCCTGAAGGGAAGCGTCATTGTCCTCAATTTGCAAGGCTGACTTGTGATCCATAATAGTCTGATCCCTTTCCACACACGCCTCCTGTCACCTGTGTTGCACAGCTGTCTATGGATCTTCTATACATACCCTCATTTTGCCTTCCGGATTACACAGGATAGTTTAGCCCTGGCTGATCTTAGTACCATCCTATTCCCTGTCTTGAAGGCAGCATTACAAGCTCTGAGAAGGGCCTGGAACTCTGCACCCAACCATGGTTTCCGGCTAGCCCAGGTTGGGAAACATTTGATTTTGGTGACATCCTCAATCCATTTGTGGGAGCATATTCAACAGTTTATTCATTTTTGAGTGAAAAAAAAATCTCCTTGGTTCTGATCTTTCCCTTCATTGGCAACAGCTTCCTGGATGCAGTCTCTCCATTCCAAATGGGATTTTCTACATTTCGGTAAAGTCCCTTCTCATTCTTCTAAACTATAGCGAATATAAGCCTAATTGTCCCAATCTCTCTTCATGCATTAGTTTTGCCATTCCCAGGAATCAATCTAGCACAGTCCTTGCATGACAAAGAACATCCTTCCTCAAGGGGAGATCAAAGTTGTACAGAATACTCAAGGCATGATCTCACCAAAGGCCTGTACAATTGCAGTAAGATATCCCTGCTCCTGTACAAAATTAAGGTCAACATAGATCAACATTGATTTTCCTTCTTAACATCCTGCTGAATCTTAATTTCCTACTCTATCCACATCTCAAGACACCTACTTCTTTCCTAATATTTTGCTGCTCAGACAATAATCTGTCTTCCCATTTTACTACCAACAGAGAAAATTGCAGATTTGTCCATATTATGCAACTTCAGCCGTACCATGAAACTTTTTCATCCCAACAATAGCAGGAGCCTCTGCATGCTCTTCATCGTTCAATCTCCCACCCTGTTTCTTGTCATCTACAAACACGTACATTAATTCAATTCCATCATCAAAATCATTACATTGTGAATAAGTGCGGTGCAGCAGTGAAATCTGTGGTACACTGCCTGCCTCTTAGAGAAAGGACTATTTATTCTGACACTTTTCTTCCTGTCTGCCAACTAGGGTAACCATGACAGTACTTTATTCCCAGTCCCATGTACTTCAATTTTACTCACTAATATCAGATGTGTGACCTCAGTGAAAGCCTCAGTCAAAATCCATCACAGTTCTGGTTCTCCCCATCTGCTCGCTTCATTACACTGTCCAAGATAACATTCCTGAAGAGGCAATATATAAAGATAACTTCTCATTAGAATTTTAACCATGCTTAAAATGCAGAAAGATGCATTTCATTTACTCAATTATGCATTGTTTGCAGTCTGATGAAAGAAATAACTCGGTGACCGATGGATCTTGTAGATTTCTGAAAGCAGAACTACTTTAATTACTGTACTTAGCAAGCCAATGGAATGCAGACATTTTGGATGGTTCCAAGGCTACCCATTGGTGGGATCAAAAACCGAATATGTTGAAATTAATTCAGCTCCAGGATATAATATCAATGTTGATTTCCTAGATTTACAATTTTTTGAGGATTCTAGGATTCTGTTAGTTATTTGTCAGTAGACATTCAACCTGATGTTGAAATATTTGGAGTGAAACATGATTGTAGTAAAAGCGCCGTGATGCTGGAGGAACTCAATTGGTCTCGTAGGGTTCATAGGAGGTAAAGATTTATTACTGGTGTTTTGTGTCTGAGCCCTTCCTGAAGGTGTCAGTAAAACAATTTCTGTGATCTACAAAATTAGCAATTTACAGTGGCTGATTAAGCTCTCCTGCATGTCTGCTGCAGCACCTGGGGCATCCCAGATTTACTCAGGGAAATTGTGCAAGCTCGACACATATAGCACTGGAGGTCAGGATTGAACCCAGGTAGCTGGAGCTGCAAGGCAATGGTTCTACAACAGTGTGCATGTTTTGCCATGACCTATGATCAATTATCAAATTGATCCATAAGGTCAATATACCAAATGGGACAATAAATTCAAAGTACAACTTTATTATTGAGATGGACATGTGAGAGCAAAATTCCCATCAATTTAATAGGGAAAGAAGTAAACCTGTAAGATATTCAAGAATTAGAATATTATGGATCTCTATTTGAATCATAGTCAAACACTTGAATAGTTTCCAATTAAAAATCTTTCAATCTCCTTTGACAGTAATTTATTGCAGTACATAAGTGCAAAGGTGGATAAGATGATACTTGATTCCTAAGAGGAGACTTATCCTGAATCTCAAGAGCAAGCAATGATAAATATAAATGAGTAAATAATGTGAGTACACCATTAATTGATCTCAAATGATGTCATGTTCATTTTCAAATGATAATGTATCACCCAAAAAAAAGACAAGCTGATAACTAAGTCATGTTATAAATGATCAAAAGTTATAACTTTTGGCATTGACTGACAAGGTTATTACAAAATAACAATAACTGAACTTGAAGATAATTCTATTTCTTCTTGAATGCATCTTATTGTAGTTAAACTGAAGAACTTACCCAAGCAACCAATGCTGTCTTTATGCTCTATCTGATTTTCTTTCAATACATCAATTAATTCTCCCTTAAAAGCTTAACTACCTTAACTGCTGCTTCTGTATTGTTACCATTTTGACAAAAAAATTATGCTGAATTTTGTGCGATTTGAAAAGAAAACTCGCATATGTATACCTTTAGTTTTAAACCTGATAAATAACCTCCTGTCATTGTGAATGACCAGTGTCATTAATACAGAAAATAGAACTGTGTATGGTTCTTGATATGATCTCATCAGTCCATCATGTATGTTTAATATACCTTTTTTTGTCAGTTCTGTTCTTGAAGTGAACCCAGAGTCTGGTTCATTTCTTCAAATACCCTGAATCATTGCTTTTAGCATATTTTGAAAATCTGTACTTTTCAACTCTCCACTCCCCTCTACCCTTCATGTTCACTTTTATTATCCAAGTAGAATAACTTGTTTGTAATAATTAACTTTTTCTGTATTTTATCAAATTCTTCATTTGTACAGCATTATTCTTTATTAACATTATCTGCAAATTCTAGCATTTATATTTCCATTTGCAAATCCATGTCACTATTTGAATTAGAGACAACACAAACATCAGCAAAGAACTCTGTGGAATCTCATTTCTGACACTGGGCTGGTCTGTTTGACCTTTCCTCTTTTTTGAATTTTTACCTATGAAAGCCTCATTCTGCTATCTGTCCCTAATTTTATACAGTTTAACTTTATCATGAGTTGACTTCATGGAAAGTCTTCTGTTACATTATCTTCAGCTTTTTTGTTCATCTTTGAATAAAAGTTTTTCATTTTCCCTTCCCAAACATTGTTAATTACTCTCTCCTTCCTGTTAAATAAAACCAGAGAATACTACAGCACAGAAACAGTCCTTTCAACTCTTCTAGTCTGTCCCAAACTATTATTCTGTCTAGTTTCACTGACCTGCACCTAGACCATATTCCTCCGTACCCTTCCCATCAGTACCTGCCTAAATTCATCTTAATTGTCAAAATTCAGCTGGCATTTTCTTCCACATGCCCACAAATCTCTGTGGAAAAAGTTTCCCTTTAATCTTTTACCCTTAACCGATGGTCCTCTAATTTTTATTTCATCTAATCTAAAATACAGGAATTATGCATTCTTCCAGCCAGTCCTGTGACAACAATTTCCTTTACTAATTAACTTTAATATAAGAGTAGTCACTTCTCTTTCTGGCTTTGTGAACTTTGTTTTATATGCATGGACTTCCCTTGTTAATTTCCCTCCCATCCTTCCACCTGAAGTACCCTTATATCATTTCTGCTTTGTTTAAAATCACTTCCTTCTTGTGCATCTTCTTCATCAACAATGATACAAAATAACTATTCAATATTCCAGATTCCTTTCATTGTTGTGTAATAATGTAGAAAATGTAATACAGTAAAACCCTGGTATCAGGCACGTGTGGGGATTGGAAGATGCCAGATAAACAAGTTTTCAAGTTGTCTGAGATTGCATGTAGTGTGAATGGAGAACTAATGGTGAGGCACACCAATTTTCACTTCTGTATTTTTTACCCATTTATTTTCCTCAATTTTTTTTGCTGGTTGCTTGAATTCCAGAAAACAGGGATTTTACTGTATTTTGCAAAACAATATTTTTTCCTGTAGTAAGGCAAACAAGAAGTTGTTATTGAGTATCCCAGATGGGATGTTGCCCCACTGGTGCCAGGGTCTGAGAGATCTCAGATAGAGTTCATGGCATTCTCAGGAAAGAGGGTGAGTAGCACAATGTCGTGGTCTATATAGGGAGCAATGACGTGAGTAGGAAGCATGAGGAGGTCCTGCAAGGAGAGTTCAGAGGCACTAGGCTGAAAGACGGGGCCTCCAGGGTTGTGATCTCAGTATTGTTTTCTGTGTCACGTGCTAATGAGGTTAGAATGAGGAAGATAATGCAGCTTAGCATGCAGGATGGAGGGGTTCTGGTTTCTGGACCATTGGGACCTATTCTGATGGGATAGTTTGCATCTGAACTGGAGGGAGACTAATATCCTTGTGGGAAAGTTTTCTTGCGCTGCTCTGGCAGGTTTAAGATAGATTTGGAGGCAGATGTGAACCAGAGTGCCAGAGGAGAGGAGGAGGTAAAAAATAATCTGAAAATTGCTTGCACTGTTAGAAATAAAAGGGCGGAATGTGGTGGAAATGTTCTTCAGAACATCTATTTCAATACAAGGAGTGTTGCAGGAAAGGCAGATGAGCTGAGAATGTGGATTGGCACATGGAATTATGACATTGAAGCCATTAGTGAAACTTGGTTGCAGGAGGGGGAGGGGCTTCTATTGCTTTGGACAAAAAAAGAATGGGGGAAATGAAAAGGGGAGGAGTGGCATTGCTCATCAGAGAAAACATCACAGCTGTGTTCAGGCAGGACAGGTCAGTGGAGCTGAGGAAAAGGAAAAGTATGACCACACTATTATAGATTACCCAATAGTCAACAAGAATTGCTCATCAGAGAAAACATCACAGCTGTGTTCAGGCAGGACAGGTCAGTGGAGCTGAGGAAAAGGAAAAGTATGACCACACTATTATAGATTACCCAATAGTCAACAAGAATCAGAGGAGCAAATCTGTAGAGAGATAGTAGACAGCTGCAGGCAGCATGTTTGTGATGGTAGAAGATTTTTTTTTAATCAGTATTCACTCAGGCACAGAGTAGTGGGAAGTAAGGAAAATGGGCAGTGAGGTCATGGAACCTATACAAACTAAAGATGAGGAAGTGCTTGCTGTCTTGAATCAAATGAAGGTGGATAAATCCCCAGGGCCTGACAAGATATTCCCATGGACCTTGTTGGTGGCTAGTGTAGAAATTACAGGGGCTTGAGCAGAAATATTTAAAATGTCCTTTATCATAGGTATGGTTCCAGAGGTTTGGAAGGTAGCTCATGTTGATCTGTTGTTTAAAAAAGGTTTAAAAAGTAACCCTGAAAATCATAGGCTGGTGATGCTGACAGCAGTAGTAGGTAAATTATTGGAAGATGTTCTAAGACATAGAATATACAATTATTTGGATAGCCAGGAACTGATTAGAGATAGTCAACATTGCTTTGTGCGTGAGAGGTTGTGTTCAACCAATCTTAGAGTTTTCAAGGAGATTACCAGGAAAGTTAAAGGAAAAGCTGTAAATGTTGTCTACATGGACTTTAGTAAGGCCTTTGGCAAGGTCCCACTTGGGAGGTCAGTCGGGAAAGTTCAGTGCTAGGTATTCATGGTGAAGCAGTGAACTGGATTTGACAATAGCTGGATGGGAGAAGCCAGAGAGTAGTGGTGGATGATTGCTTCACAGACTGGAGGCCTATGACTTGTGACATGCCTCAGAGATTAGTGTTAGTAGCATTGTTGTTTGTCATCTAGATCAATGATCTGGATGATAATGTGGTAAATTGGATTAACAAATTTATAGATGACACTAAGATTGGAGGCATTGTGGACAGTTAAGACAGTTTTCAAAGCTTGTAGAGGGATATGGACCAGCTGGAATGAAAAATGACAGATGCAATTTAATGCAGACGTGTGTGAGGTGCTCTGTTTTGGAAGGACAAACCAAGAAAGGACATACATGGTAAATGGTAGGGCACTAAGAAATGCCTTAGAATAGAGGGATGTGGGAATACAGAGAAATAATTCCTTGAAAGTGGCATCACAAGTGTATTGTGTTGTAAAGAGAGCTTTTGGAATATTGCCCTTCATAAATCAAAGTGTTAAGCTCAAGAGTTGGGATATTATGTTAAAGTTATATAAGACAATGGAAAGACCAAATATGGAGTATTGTGCGCTGTTTTGGATACCTAACTTCAGGAAGGATATCAATAAGTTAAAAAGAATGCAGAGAAGATTTACTAGGATGTTGCCTGGACATCAGGAACTGAGTAATGGGGAAAGGTGAAACAGGTTAGGACTTTATTCCCTGGAGCATAGAAGAATGAAGGGAGATTTGATAGAGGTATTTAAAATTATGAGGGGATAGACAGAGTAAATGTAGATAGGCTTTTTCCACTGAGAAGCAAGATAAAAACTAGAGGACATGTTAAGGGTGAAAGGTGAAATGTTTAGGGGTACATGAGGAGAAACTTTTTCACACAGAGAGTGATGGGAGTGTGGAACAAACTTCCCCATGAAGTGGTGAATGTGGGCACAATTTTAACATTTAAGAAGGATTCGGACAGGTACATGGATGGAAGAAGTATGGAGGGCTATGAACTGGGTGCAGGTCAGTGGGACTAGGCAAAAAGATAGTTCAGCACAGGGGCCTTTTTCTGTGCTATTATGTTCTATGGTTCTTTTAGCATTTCCCAGTGCCCCTTACTGCAAAAGAAAGACAAACAAAAGAGTCCATTCAAAGTCTCTCTGTGGATTGGCCTCCTGTGCTACCGCAGTCTCTGTAGCTGCACACTGTTTGATCCATTGGCAACTTCAACTCCAGATCCAAAATTCCAATACAATCAGGAAGTCTGGAGTACGCAAAGCTCTTTGGGAACCTGCCCTGCCCTCAGCAGTCTCTCGAATTATGGTTCCGATACCTGTTCCCATGAGCCAGTCAGTCACATGCCTGCAGCATGTGTGTGTCCTTCAGCCATTGCTGGTCCGCTCTCGTGGTCAACATCCATTCACCCTTTTACATACATTGTAGCTCAGATTTTTCATTTTAAATCGGACATGTCCTTATTTATTATTTAAGGTTGCATGATTTCTTATTTTTCATGAAATGTAATTTTCTAGTGTCTCTTTGCCTCCCAAATTTTTGACTTCTTCTAAAACTGTTCCATTCTCTTTCATTTTAACAGAATATGCCTCTCAAGCAATGGCAGCTTTCATTTGAAACATTTCCCATTGTCAATTTGTGTGTGCTCAATCAGCCTTATTTTTCTTCATCTTGACTTCTTCATTGTTGACAAGCTGCTAATTTGGCCTGTTTAGAGTTCATCCAACATTTTAAATGTTAATTTTATTGAGGCATTTAAAAGGAGTTATTTTGTTTTGGGACCAATGTTCAATTTTCCTGATGTCACTCAATTCATAAACTAAAACTAGTGATTTGAAGAAGACAATTCTGATAGAAAAAGAATTGACAAAAATTTCTTACAACATCTTGATTATTTAAGATTTTTAAAAATCTGTGTCATCAGCAGAATCAGAAAATGATTTTATGCACACATCTCATGTTCCCATGTTCTCAGTATTAGCCAGTGTGCACCATTCATATCTATGTTTATTGATAAATTGAATATTAAGGAGGTGACCTATCACCTTGGAACATGCTGGGAATGAGATGTACATAAAAGGAACCCCACTGCATGACAAATAATGGATGATTTTTGCTCATTACTTTATTTCTGATCATTGCTGGGGCCTGAAGAATTTGTAGCAGTCATTCCATTGCACACACACGCCATGATTCTTTTCAACCTGTTGAGCCCTTGCCTTGCTTGTGTGAATCCACTCAGTACAGGACTTGATCTTTTTCGACAGCTGCAATGAGGAAGATGTATCCAGATGCTCTGAAGATAGGTTTTCCTTTTTCCCCATGATTTCCCTGGTCTCCATTGCATCCTTCTTAGCAACTATTAAATGGTTTGATGGAGGGAATTTCTTTGAGGTCACATCTGTCTTTTATTGCTTTGTAATGGCAATGATCTTAGCAAATATTTGATTATAAATTTAACAAGTGGAGCAGTGCAAAAACAGCTCTAACAGACTTTAAAAAAAAAACTTGCTAATTCCCAATGTATCTTTTATGATTGATCTCACTGGAAGTTGACACCATAGGCAACCTGGAACATCATGAAAAAAACACGTTAGCACCTCTACTTCCTCAGGAGTTTTTGAATGGTTATAATATTTTGGGGAATTTGGTAAGATTTTGAGTAGGTTACATACATATGCACATTTTAAAACAGATCTTATTTGAAAGACTGAAGAATTCACATTGCAGGAACTCTGTTATTTCACCAGTAGGTGCTAATGGCTCATGAAAGGCTTGACCATTGTCTTGCTGGAGTCAGGCTGTCTATCAGTACCCTTTCTGCAAAGTGCTTACAGAAAGGTCACTCCTGAGTTTTGTTTATACTTAAGATAACAACTTGAGCAGAAGGAAGATCTCTTGTAGTTTGCTGGAGAAGGTGGGGTTTTGCAAGTCACATGAGTCACATGAAGCTTTCTGGAAGCCAGTTGGAGAGAGAGGGAGGGAGAGAAGAGAAGCTCTCTCAGTCAGTGTGAGTGAGACACTGAACAGTGCAATCCAGGAAGAACTGATGAAAAGTTCCAAAAGCAGTGGATGGCTGGATGTTTCTCTTGGAATAAGTGGAACAGAAGGAGCTCTGTCGTAACCTGAAAGACCCTGAGGGAGAAAGTTTCATCACCAAGACATTGAAGTGATTAATGGTGGCACCTCAGTTGTGGAAATCCTGGAACAACAAATCTCTCTCTGCAAACCGTACAAGAACCTTCCTGAGCAGTAAACATTTACCTTTCAAGCACCAAAGCCTGGTGAACTTCATACATTTTAAATTCTGTGCACAGTATAAGAATTGCCTGCATCTAGAGAACTTGGAAGAAGTGAGATTGAACTGTGAACCAAATAACTTTTCTTAAATTTACACACATATTTCATACACGTGCGCTTAGAATTAGAGGGGGGTTAATTTGGGTTAGTTTAGAATAGAGTTAAGTTAAAGTTTGATTTTATTTTCATGTTTAAAGTTGATTAAAAATAACTTTTGTTTTGAAAACCACTTGTCTTGGTGAATGTCTATTGCTGCTGGGTTTTGGGGTCCTTTGGGCTCATATCATTTTGCAGGGGCTTGGTGGTGAATCAGAAACCCTGGCTATTTTCTACACTTGTGTGGTGGAGAGTGTGGTGACTGGCTGCATCGCTGCCTGGTTTGAGAAGGTCAATAACTCCTGATCATAAAGCCCTGCAAAGGGTAGTGGACACAGCCCAGAACTTCATAGGCAAACCCTTTTCCACCATTGAGAACATCTGCAGGGAATGCTGCCATTGGAGAGCAGCAGAAATCATCAAGGATCCACAAGACCCAGCATTCATTCTGTCTCACTGTTGCCATCAGGAAAGAGGTATAGGTGCCACAAGTCTCAAACCACCAGGTTCAGAAAAGCTGCTACCCTTTGCCATCAGACTCCTCAACATCATCCTCAATCAGGGGTTCATTTAAGGACTCTTACTTTTGCACTTTATTGATTTTTTTTCCTCTTCTGTATTGCACAGTAAGTTGTTTATATTTGTTGATTTGTTTTCATGTATGGTTTTGTTTCTGCAGTACCAATAAGTGGCAATTCTGACTGGCCTGCAGGAAAAATGTGTGCTTTGTGACAATAAATCTGAAATCATTCTTGACCAGCAGAAGGGGAGCTCAATTCCTTGGCTAAAACAGTCTGTCTATTCATCATTGCTTATCTTTGTTTCTGAAATTTCTAAAATGTCATGGAAAATATATGCAACATGGTGTTGTTTTTGGAAAATGCATCTAAAGTAACACAGATAAAATTGTCTTTGTTCTGCATTTGAATACTTAGCATTTTTAATTTCATTAGATCTATAACCATTTACATAACATATGATCTGTGTGTGCATGGAATAGAGTTCTTTCTTTCATTAGTTATTGATATAATGAAAGGAGTCTGCTGCTTCTATAAATATCTTGGTAATAATCTTCCAAGTAGAACCAGTTTTTCATTTTTTAGGATATCAATGATATTTCAGCAGTTAAAGACCAACCCCCATATTTAATTTTATACAAAATGTTTTCTGCAAAGCTAATCCTTTCTGAGAGAATGGAGGAACAGGTACTTTAATTGCACTGTTTGTTCTGTTGTTTTGGAAATGGATTATATGTGGTTAAGCTTAACGGTATGTCAAATGTCAACAAAAAAAATCCACAATGTCAAACCACGACCTCCATTATTAACTGGTCAAGATTAAAATTCTTTTAACTGCACCAGTTTCTGCAACACTAGATTTCACCACATTTGCATCCATGTTAATGGATTCATATAGTTATAATTAAAATATCCAAATGTAATTCACAATTCATTATGTTCTCGAAATGTTATTGAGTACGTCTACATTTTTTTAACATGGATGGTTCTCACGATATTCCTTAAACATGGAGACTGATAAGTATAATAATGTTCAAAATCAGGTGCAGGAATCAATGTGTTTATCTGCAGTCATTGAATGGAAGGGGGTAACTGCATCCATTTCCCACCCCCTAGACAATTGTGGCTTGCCAACAGTTTTACAAGTGATTAGCATCTATTTAGCCTGTGCTGCTTAACATAAACCTGCACCTCTAAAAGTGGATGGAGTAGGACCAAGCAATTGTGTTGCAAGTAAACCTAAGATCAGACAGAGCGAAGGAACCCAACTGCGCTGGGTGGGTCACATCTCCAAAATGGAGGACCATCGCCTTCCCAAGATCGTGTTCTAAGGCCACCGAGACAGAGGTGAACCAAAGAAGAGGTACAAGGACTGCTTAAAGAAATCTCTTGGTGCCTGCCACATTGACCACCGCCTGTGGGCTGATATCGCCTCCAACCGTGCATCTTGGCGCTTCACAGTTTGGCGGGCAGCAACCTCCTTTGAAGAAGACCGCAGAGCCCACCTCACTGACAAAAGACAAAGGAGGAAAAACCCAACACCCAACCCCAACCCACCAATTTTCCCTTGCAACCGCTGCAACCGTGCCTGCCTGTCCCACATTGGACTTGTCAGTCACCAACGAGCCTGCAGCAGACGTGGACATACCCCTCCATAAATCTTCATCCGCAAAGCCAAGCCAAAGAAGAAAGAATCAATGGCAGGTAAATTCTAGGACCAAGAAAAGTACTTTTAAAGTGATTGCTAAGAGGCATGTAAGTATTGTGTGGATGGAATCATCAAGATTTTGTGAATAAGGACAAAATCACAGTTGAGGTGATCTTTGAAGTATTTGTTCTGATGGGTGTTAACTGTCTCTCTCTATCCCTGATAAGTTCACATTGTCATTCGCTCTCAATGGAATAGGGTTTTGGGATGTAGATGTCTTTTACAGCCCTGATGATCCTGTGCAGTGAGTAAGTAGCTGAACTACCTTTGCTCTCCATGTCCATGTTTTGTTCTTCAACTGCTAGGTTTTCTGATGGACCTTTGTCTTGAGATGCCTGTGAAACTGTTTCTGTTTCCTTGAGGAAAGGTGGAGTTTGTAAGTTCGGAATAAAATTGCATTTGTCTCCTGATTGTTCTATCAAACCTAAATCCAACCTGCCCACTTTCAGGTTTAAGCCAGGGGGGTAGATATCAGCGAACAATCAAATTGTAACAATCCCGAGACCTGGACTAACAACCCAGAGGCCAAAGTTCAAATTCAATTGTGACAATTTTAAAATTTAACAATCTAAAACAGCAACAACCACACATCTCACGTCCACTAATCTACAACTGGATTTCCAGCATTCTTGCACCAACTGCCTACATGTGACTCCTGACCCATCATCTGATGATCTAAATATCCTTTAAAAATACCAACTATGCCAGTTATTTCAGACGGTCCACAATAACCTTGTCAAGGAAAAATAGGGTGGGCAATAAATGTTGACCTTTGCTGCAATGAAGAAGAATAAAGGATAAAAGAGCTTCTCATCTTGCCAGTCAGTCTTTTCTTTTGCCCAGAGGACCTCTACCATTGCAATCTGACCTCATTATGGAATGAAGGGCCCAGGTGCTATGCACTGGGTATCCTTGTCCTTCCTCTGGAGATATTTCTCCAGCACTTTTGTGCCTCGCTCTTGAGCTCAGCATCTGTAGACTTTCTGCTTTAATTCATTGTGTCCTAGATTTTTTCTTAATCAGAAGACTCGCTTGTGTCTCTGCAAAGTAAAATGGACTTTGTTCTTCACTCTTTCCCATTTCAGATGAGGGGTCTTTGACCTGCAATGTTAAGTTGTTCCTCTATCCACAGATGCTGAATGTTTTGAATATTTTCATGGGGTTTTTTTTGGTTATTTTTCCTGCTGACCCTAAGGTCAGTGATAAGATCCCTTCCCCAGAGCTTTCAACAGGATGCAGATTTTCTCCCCATATCTTGTCTAAAATCTTATCTCTGGTTACTTCCTCCAGATGGTTCCCTGCTCATTAAGGATCCTAATACATGCATTTCTGGGTCTTACATACCCAGAGGTGTAACAATCTTAATGTACTGGGTTTGCACATCCAACGACTGTCTCAGGACATATGCCAATAAAGTTGAACTTGAGCTTGCATAGATTTAGCCCCCATAATGTCTAAATCAGAGCGTGGGTTGATTAGTCCATATAAATCTCCACGGTTTCAGTCCCTTATCTTCCTTTTCAAGGTTATTATATTATCCTTCAGTTAAGTCATTAGATAATTCATTGCAAGCAGAGTTGTGTTTGGTTTCTGTCTGAATGTGGAATATGATAACCATGCAGATAGCATCTGGCGTCAAGAGATCAATCAACTGCTTGTGTTTCTTGGTGTTCATCCTAATTATGTAAATTAGTCTGAAGCTGCTTGAGTCAGAATGTTACTGACCAGGTCTACAGTGTCTGGCTCACGTAATGAACAATTAATTTTATACTCATTTTATGGGGTTATGGGGATAAGGCTGGAAAGGGGTACTGATGGTAGTGATCAGCCATGATCTGTAAAATGGCGGTGCTGGCTCGATGGGCCGAAGGGCCTACTCCAGCTCCTATTGTCTATTGTCTATTACTCATTTTATGCAATATTACGATGTTAATATCTATCCATCATGGTGAGTGTTCACTAAAGGGAGATTAGAATTTCATGAAGCCCCCAACAAAGAAAACCTTTGCTTGAATTCATTCTTGCACTCAAATTTTCCCTCCCTCTTAATTGCTGTTTAATTTCTCTGTGCAATATATACATTTTATCTGTTCCTAGCATTGACAAAGAGGAAAAGAAATGTATAGGGTGTGAAAGTTGACGTTCTGTGGCATTAAGATTTTCATTTCAGTCATATTATTCATTACAGTTGGTGGAGTTGTAAATCGTGAGGTAGATCATCAAAGTTATCAGCAGAAGGTAAGCTCGTTGATATTATGGGCAGAGAAATGATTGGTGGAGTTGAATCCACACAAGTGTGAGATGCTGCACTTTGGGAGGTCAAATGTCAGGATGCTTAGGAGTATTGATGGACAGAGAGATTGTGATGTGCAAGTTTATAGCTCCTTAAAACTGGAAGGAAAGTGTATGGTGTGTTTGCCTTTATTAGTAGGGGCATTGAGTATAGAAGTTGGGAGCAAGATTCCAACTGTATAAAACTTTGGTTGAACCACATATGGAGTATTGTGTGCTGCTTTGTCACCACATTTCAGGAAGAATATGGAAACTTTGGAGAGGCTTTTGAACACATTCATCAAGATGTTGCCTGGATTATAGCACATAAAGAGGGGTTGGATAAACCTTTATTTTTTTCTCTGAAGCATCAGAGAGAGATTTGAGAGGCATAGATAGGGTGGAAAGTAAAATTATTTTTCCCAAGTACAAGATGACGTAGTTTTAAATTCAGGGGGGAAAAAAAATAAAGGAGATTTATGAGGCAATTTTTTTACAGAAAGTGTGATTAGATGGCGGAACGTGCTTCTGGGGGAGATTGTGGAAGCAGATATGGTCACAATGCTTAAGAGTTGTATTGACAGGCAGTGAAACGAGTTGTGCAAGCAATTGGAATTAGTATAATTTGACATCATGGTCAGAACAGACATTGTGGGCTGAAGGGCCTGTTCCTGTGCTGCACTGTTCTACATTGTGGGGAAACTCGAAGCAAAGAAGTAAAGGATACCATGAGTACCACTTCATCTGGATATCCTGCTGGAAAGTAGATGACAGGAAAGGATGTAGTTCACAGGATTGGAGGATGGAGGATCATGTCTCCGTCAAGAAATGAGTGGATGATTTGCTCACGATTAACCTTGGAATAAGATCAAGAGCTGTGATCTGAATGTGAATGCCCAGCCAAACAAAAGGAAAAATGACTGTTTAAAAATTGTATCAGCTCCAAAATTATCAGAAAGGTTGAATTTGAAAAGATTCAGTGAAGATTCCTCAGAATGTTGCTTGGGGGTTGTAACAACAGATTATTTAGCTTTCCTTGAGTTTAAATTGCTGAGCAGGTATATTTGAAAGGAGGTTGTAGATAAACTGTTTGCTTAGGGAACCAAGACAACAGGACATTAAGTTAGAACTGGGTATAAAACAGGGATAGTCTTCATACAGGAGGGCAATGAAAATCTGGAATGTTCTCCATGAACAGCAATCGTCAAATACCTGGATTCTTGTCAGGCAAGAGTATCAATGTTTACAAAATATGTGACTGTGGGACAGAGATACAAAATAGCCAAAACCAATGTTCCCTCTAATTTTTAGTTCTCAGTATGCACAAAAATCTTACATTGTGCATTTTCTTTCCCTGTGGCAAAGTACATGCTCACTGAATGCTTGTGCAAATGCAAACTTGAAATAGTTTAAATATAATTTTGATACAGCCTTTCTCTCATGGTAAATAAAGCTGTATTGGCATGTTGGCATTCTATGAAGTAACATATTTAGTTAAGATTCTGTGCTTTGAACTTGGTAACTGACCTTTTGTGCGCACATTAAGATTCTTTTGTGGGCTGGTTACCAAATCGGTGTGTGCAGCTTTGGAGGGAACAATGGCCAGAACCTGATTAAGCAGCCAAACTGGCACAATGGACGAAATAATTAACTCTGGTTAAAACACCAACCAAGCACAGATATTGGCAAATGATGAAAATCTTGTTCCTTGTTTTGCTGGGAAAGATGATATGATATCCGCTCATCCTGTGCCAGAATGGAAGCAGGCACAGCATTTCTCAAGAGCCACCCGATGGAGAATCTAATAGTAGTCTGGTGATCTGCCTTTACTTGACACTCGAGGGATCCCAGGAAGTATATAGGAATCTAATAGTAGTATGGTGGTCAGCCTTTACTTGACACTCGAGGGATCCCAGGAATCTAAAAGTAGTATGGAGGTCTGCCTTTACTTGACACTCGAGGGATCCTTGGAAGGATATAGGAATCTGAACCTCTCAGTGTCACCTAGTACTATATGATGACAGGATTAATGACTAGGGATTCAAAGATGGTTGGTAATTTACATTTAGCCACACAACAAAGTCATGAGTGAGAAATAGCTAATTGACATTTCCAACAGCATATTTCTCATCTGCCATCTGAAAATTTTCATTATGGACTAGGTGAATGAATTTGTATTAAGTAATTGATAAAGTATAGATTCTGTCCTTCGAATCTTTCTGGGAAAATAAATTCACATTTATCCTTTTAATTATTCATTTGTCTTAGTCTATTGCCCTAATTTCAATGTAATACTGATTGACCTGTACAAATGTAATTTACTGCTTTGAAGTCCAGGTCAGTATCCCCTGAATGAAATGAACAACTGTGACTTTGTTAATATTTTCTTCATGAGTCATTCTTTTCTTTTTCTTCTTTTCTTTGGCTTGGCTTCGCGGACGAAGATTTATGGAGGGGGTAAAAAGTCCACGTCAGCTGCAGGCTCGTTTGTGGCTGACCAGTCCGATGCGGGACAGGCAGACACGATTGCAGCGGTTGCAAGGGAAAATTGGTTGGTTGGGGTTGGGTGTTGGGTTTTTCCTCCTTTGCCTTTTGTCAGTGAGGTGGGCTCTGCGGTCTTCTTCAAAGGAGGCTGCTGCCCGCCAAACTGTGAGGCGCCAAGATGCACGGTTTGAGGCGTTATCAGCCCACTGGCGGTGGTCAATGTGGCAGGCACCAAGAGATTTCTTTAGGCAGTCCTTGTACCTTTTCTTTGGTGCACCTCTGTCACGGTGGCCAGTGGAGAGCTCGCCATATAATATGATCTTGGGAAGGCGATGGTCCTCCATTCTGGAGACGTGACCCATCCAGCGCAGCTGGATCTTCAGCAGCGTGGACTCGATGCTGTCGACCTCTGCCATCTCGAGTACCTCGACGTTAGGGGTGTGAGCGCTCCAATGGATGTTGAGGATGGAGCGGAGACAACGCTGGTGGAAGCGTTCTAGGAGCCGTAGGTGGTGCCGGTAGAGGACCCATGATTCGGAGCCGAACAGGAGTGTGGGTATGACAACGGCTCTGTATACGCTTATCTTTGTGAGGTATTTCAGTTGGTTGTTTTTCCAGACTCTTTTGTGTAGTCTTCCAAAGGCCCTATTTGCCTTGGCGAGTCTGTTGTCTATCTCATTGTCGATCCTTGCATCTGATGAAATGGTGCAGCCGAGATAGGTAAACTGGTTGACCGTTTTGAGTTTTGTGTGCCCGATGGAGATGTGGGGGGGCTGGTAGTCATGGTGGGGAGCTGGCTGATGGAGGACCTCAGTTTTCTTCAGGCTGACTTCCAGGCCAAACATTTTGGCAGTTTCCGCAAAGCAGGACGTCAAGCGCTGAAGAGCTGGCTCTGAATGGGCAACTAAAGCGGCATCATCTGCAAAGAGTAGTTCACAGACAAGTTTCTCTTGTGTCTTGGTGTGAGCTTGCAGGCGCCTCAGATTGAAGAGACTGCCATCCGTGCGGTACCGGATGTAAACAGCGTCTTCATTGTTGGGGTCTTTCATGGCTTGGTTCAGCATCATGCTGAAGAAGATTGAAAAGAGGGTTGGTGCCAGAACACAGCCTTGCTTCACGCCATTGTTAATGGAGAAGGGTTCAGAGAGCTCATTGCTGTATCTGACCCGACCTTGTTGGTTTTCGTGCAGTTGGATAATCATGTTGAGGAACTTTGGGGGACATCCGATGCGCTCTAGTATTTGCCAAAGCCCTTTCCTGCTCACGGTGTCGAAGGCTTTGGTGAGGTCAACAAAGGTGATGTAGAGTCCTTTGTTTTGTTCTCTGCACTTTTCTTGGAGCTGTCTGAGGGCAAAGACCATGTCAGTGGTTCCTCTGTTTGCGCGAAAGCCGCACTGTGATTCTGGGAGAATATTCTCAGCGACACTAGGTATTATTCTATTTAGTAGAATCCTAGCGAAGATTTTGCCTGCAATGGAGAGCAACGTGATTCCCCTGTAGTTTGAGCAGTCTGATTTCTCGCCTTTGTTTTTGTACAGGGTGATGATGGTGGCATCACGAAGATCCTGAGGCAGTTTACCTTGGTCCCAACAAAGCTTGAAAAACTCATGCAGTTTGGCATGCATTGCCCTCATTGCACATGAACTCCTCAGACTTGACATCGACATAGCCGCTCTCAGTGAAGTCCGCCTGGCAGATGTAGGCAGCCTCCAAGAACGCGGCGCGGGCTACACACTCTACTGGTCTGGCAAGCCTTCGGATGAACGACGCCTATCTGGTGTAGGCGTCATGGTCAAGAGCTTCATTGCCTCCAAACTCGAAAACCTTCCGACAGGCCTCTCGGACCGAATCATGTCCATGCGACTCCCACTTCAAAACAAGCGTCACATCACCCTCATCAGTGTCTATGCTCCAACCCTCCAGGCGGAACCAGCAGAAAAGAACAAGTTCTACACCGACCTGCGCAACCTCATCCAACGTACCCCTACAGCCGACAAGGTTGTCATCCTGGGCGACTTCAACGCTCGTGTCGGGAAAGACTCAGAAACCTGGCCAGGAATCCTGGGCAAGCATGGCGTCGGCAAGTGCAACGACAATGGGCGCCTCCTGTTGGAGCTCTGCGCAGAACAGCGGCTTGTCATTACAAACACCCTTTTTCAGCAGAGGGACAGCCTTAAGACCACCTGGATGCATCCCCGATCCAAACACTGGCACCTCCTGGACTACATCCTGGTGCGAGAAAGTGACAAACAAGATGTGCTCCACACCAGGGTCATGCCTAGCGCGGAATGCCACACTGACCACCGGCTGGTTCGCTGCAAGCTCAACCTTCACTTCAAGCCAAAGCCCAGGAACAATAAAGCCCCCAGAAAGAGGTTCAATGTTGGAAAACTGCAGTCAGACGAAGCGAGAGGAAACTTCCAGGCAAACCTCAAAGCAAAGCTCGACGTTGCAACCCGCCTCACGGACCCGTCCCCTGAAACCCTCTGGGATCAGTTGAAGACTACCATACTGCAATCCACTGAAGAGGTACTGGGCTTCTCCTCCAGGAAAAACAAGGACTGGTTTGACGAAAACAGCCAGGAAATCCAGGAGCTGCTGGCAAAGAAGCGAGCTGCCCACCAGGCTCACCTTACAAAGCCGTCCTGTCCAGAGAAGAAACAAGCCTTCCGTCGCGCATGCAGCCATCTTCAGCGCAAACTCCGGGAGATCCAAAATGAGTGGTGGACTAGCCTCGCCAAACGAACACAGCTCAGCGCGGACATTGGCGACTTCAGGGGTTTCTACGAGGCTCTAAAGGCTGTGTACGGCCCCTCACCCCAAGTCCAAAGCCCGCTGCGCAGCTCAGACGGCAAAGTCCTCCTCAGCGACAAGATCTCCATCCTCAACCGATGGTCAGAACACTTCCAATCTCTTTTCAGTACCAACCGCTCAGTCCAAGATTCCGCCCTGCTCCAGCTCCCTCAACAGCCCCTAAGGCTAGAGCTGGATGAGGTTCCCACCCTGGATGAGACATATAAGGCAATCGAACAACTGAAAAGTGGCAAAGCAGCAGGTATGGATGGAATCCCCCCAGAAGTCTGGAAGGCTGGCGGCAAAACTCTGAGTCATTCTAATTACATTTTAATTTACATATTATTGTCATTTTCCCCTGCATCACACCAAACAAAACAAAACAAAGGACTCTACATCACTTTTGTTGACCTCACCAAAGCCTTCGACACCGTGAGCAGGAAAGGGCTTTGGCAAATACTAGAGCGCATCGGATGTCCCCCAAAGTTCCTCAACATGATTATCCAACTGCACGAAAACCAACAAGGTCGGGTCAGATACAGCAATGAGCTCTCTGAACCCTTCTCCATTAACAATGGCGTGAAGCAAGGCTGTGTTCTGGCACCAACCCTCTTTTCAATCTTCTTCAGCATGATGCTGAACCAAGCCATGAAAGACCCCAACAATGAAGACGCTGTTTACATCCGGTACCGCACGGATGGCAGTCTCTTCAATCTGAGGCGCCTGCAAGCTCACACCAAGACACAAGAGAAACTTGTCCGTGAACTACTCTTTGCAGATGATGCCGCTTTAGTTGCCCATTCAGAGCCAGCTCTTCAGCGCTTGACGTCCTGCTTTGCGGAAACTGCCAAAATGTTTGGCCTGGAAGTCAGCCTGAAGAAAACTGAGGTCCTCCATCAGCCAGCTCCCCACCATGACTACCAGCCCCCCCACATCTCCATCGGGCACACAAAACTCAAAACGGTCAACCAGTTTACCTATCTCGGCTGCACTATTTCATCAGATGCAAGGATCGACAATGAGATAGACAACAGACTCGCCAAGGCAAATAGCGCCTTTGGAAGACTACACAAAAGAGTCTGGAAAAACAACCAACTGAAAAACCTCACAAAGATAAGCGTATACAGAGCCGTTGTCATACCCACACTCCTGTTCGGCTCCGAATTATGGGTCCTCTACCGGCACCACCTACGGCTCCTAGAACGCTTCCACCAGCGTTGTCTCCGCTCCATCCTCAACATCCATTGGAGCGCTTACACCCCTAACGTCGAAGTACTCGAGATGGCAGAGGTCGACAGCATCGAGTCCACGCTGCTGAAGATCCAGCTGCGCTGGATTGGTCACGTCTCCAGAATGGAGGACCATCGCCTTCCCAAGATCGTATTATATGGCGAGCTCTCCACTGGCCACCGTGACAGAGGTGCACCAAAGAAAAGGTACAAGGACTGCCTAAAGAAATCTCTTGGTGCCTGCCACATTGACCACCGCCAGTGGGCTGATAACGCCTCAAACCGTGCATCTTGGCGCCTCACAGTTTGGCGGGCAGCAACCTCCTTTGAAGAAGACCGCAGAGCCCACCTCACTGACAAAAGGCAAAGGAGGAAAAACCCAACACCCAACCCCAACCAACCAATTTTCCCTTGCAACCGCTGCAATCGTGTCTGCCTGTCCCGCATCGGACTTGTCAGCCACAAACGAGCCTGCAGCTGACGTGGACTTTTTACCCCCTCCATAAATCTTCGTCCGCGAAGACAAGCCAAAGAAAAGAAGACACCAAACATATATTTTTCTTTTCAGCTTTAAAATTTGCATTTTACAGTAAAACTCCTATCCAGCACCTACGAGGATTGGTAAATGCCAGATAAGCAAGTTTTCCACTTGCTTGAAATTCACTCTTACAATGCCTAACTAATATACCTGCATTAAGATTAAACAATTCAACAGACTAAAATAATATACTGTTCTTGCATTGAACAAACTTCACTTATTGAAAAGATTACCCTTTTTTTTATTTTCCTCAATTATTTTCAGGTTGCTTGAATTCCAGATAACAGGTTTTACTGTAATTGAAAGTATGACGAATCTGCTATCCTTCAAGGTTCATTTATAAAACCCATGAATGAATCTTGATTCTATGATTGCATGTATGATTTTTTTTCCAGTATTTTGTATCTATCAACCCATGTTTATCTTTCCCAACTGTACAAATCTATAAGCAAGCCAAAAAGTGTTCTCCATTACTCCTAGTTTCCCTAATAATGTCTACAAATTTATCAACCTGCTTGTGGTTTCTATGCCAACAAAAGTAACATGTTCCAGGGCAATTTGCAAGAGACCAGACAAAAAATTAGGCAATGCCAGGGCTCATTAAGAGAAATTAGGGGTGATGATCAATAGCATGGTCAAAGAGGTAATTTTTTTCAGGAACATCATAAAACAGGAGAGAGATAATGTGACAAAGAGGTTTAGGAAGCTAATCTGGAGCCAAAAACGTTAGCAGCTGAAGGCATAACCGCCAGCGAAGTAAAATTATTCAGTTGAGAGATGTCCAAAAGACAGAATTAGAGGTTCACATATATCTGAAGAGATTAGAAAGGGCAAGAGTCAGAACTATGGAGTTATTTGAAAGGAAAAGTGAATTTTAAAAATGAGGTGGTGCCAAGCAAAGTAGTTGATGTAGTACAAGACTGAGAAGAGGTGGTCAAATGTGGTGATTCCTCTCAAAGTATGGCAATCTTCTGTGGAGGACTGCACACAGTCCTTTTCTTCAAACAGTAGCCTGAATTATGCTGAGAATGGACACAGCTTAGAATGAAGCTAACAGCATTGGACAGTAACAGTCAGTTGAAAAAACTCATGCCAATCTTCAGGCTCTCTGTTTTACATGGCCCCTTTCATTTCCTCTACTCCACACACCCTTTCATCTAGTTACAAAAGAGTAGGCTTCTGATCCTATTCCTGAAATTTGTCATCTCTTCCAATGCACTTGTGCTTTGGGCTTCAATTTTCATTGAACCAATTAGTTGTATATTTCTGCTTCATTTTGGTAAATGTTAAAACTTTAGCTGAACTATTAAAGTCTCCACTTTTCTCAAATGGTTGGGGTTTGGTTGTTTTCATTCCCCAGTAGATGAAGAACTTGCACTACATCTGTTGTTTGCAAATAAGAGCTGAGAAAATTCACTCATATAAAAAGCAAGTTGAATAAGCATTGTGTAGCACACAAGACTCAAGGCATTATGTGAAATGGAACAGGCCTTGCATGCTCAATGAGTTAAAGGCTTTTCCTCTTCTTATTCCATTATTTTTCTTCATACTAAACTTGGTGGACAATTTATACTTCCATAGTTACTTAAAAACATCTTGCTCTGATCCCTGATTTATTGGGAGAGCATGAGGGAGAGAGGTTTGCAGTACATAGGGGAAGAGCATTTAGGAGATATCGGTTTGAATCAGGATCTCAGAATCAGGTTGTGACGTCAGAGATTGGTAGTAGTGGTTGTTATTGAATATGAAATGTGCTGGTCACCACGGTGGATGAGGTCTGAAGAGGAGTCATAGAGAAGGTTGGGTAAGATCTTAAACAAAAGGGCACTCAATGTCAGGACCAGACACCACTCTGTAAGGAAGCAATCTGTTGATGTAGGCCTCCCATGTATTGCAAAGGCCTGATTCAGAATGAGTAATTGACTCCAGCACCTTGTTCAACAGCAACTTTCACTGAAAGTGCACATCCTGGCACCGAAAGATGTACATCAACTTGAAGCAAGATCCTGATTTTTTTTTTTGAAGTTTCACATAATGCTTCCACAATCTCAGCTTGTGATGGAGACATCAGCATTCATTTTTCCTTCCTGATCTTTGTTTTTCAACACAAAGCAAAGACTGAACTATGCCTCTGGACTGTGCTTGTGAGATATGGCTTTTACGACATGGTTCCTCCCTCATGATTAGGAAAAAATTAATTGTGTTTTGAAAATTGATTCTTTTTCTGGTACCTTACCTGTGTATTATCATCTATTGATACTGAGGAAAATGTAATATGTGGTTTAAAAATGATAAAGAATTACATTAAGTATTTCATGAAGTTATTTTATATTGTTAACACAAAAGATTTTGACAGAGTTGGAAGATTCCATGTCCCAGTCCTGGTTATGTAGTAGTGGGGATTGCAAATAGCATAACATTATTCTGTAATTTTTCACCTACACTAGTTAGAATGAATGGAAAATCATAGATTTTATACACTGTTATCCACAAAACAGGAAGATAATTTTTGAGTTGTGCTTTTTTTTATAATGGTAAGCCAGAATATACAGTTTCCTGTGGTAAAACACTGTCAAGATATATAAACAAATTCAATTTGTTGCTGGGCTATTTGAATCATCCAGACATCTGATTTAGTGGTGGGAATAGGCTATGTGCCCCTTCAAGCCTGTCTGCCCTTTAATAAGATCCTGGTTGATCTGAGTGTGATCCTAACTCCATATCTACCATGGAAATTGTTCAACACATTGCATATGATTCATCCACCTACTGCAGTTCAAAGACTTGGCTTCCATTGCCCTTTGAGGAACAGAGTTCCAAAGAATATTTTTGGAAAGTGTGTGCTTCACATTTTAGAGTCACACAGTGTAGAAATAGGTTCTTCGGTCCACTGACCAAGCAAACATTTGCACCAATCTCATTTTATTGCCACCACATTGAAATCCCCCACGATTCCACCACTCACCTGCATGATGGGCAACCTGTTAATATACCAATCTGCATATCTTTGGAACATGGGATGAAACCAGAACCTTAAAGAAACCCACGTATTCACAGGGAGAATGTGCAAGCTCCTCTGAGATAGCACTGGAGATCAGGATTGAACCTGGGCCACTGGATCCAGGAGACAGCAACTCTGCCACTGTTGCTCTCTTGTTCTCAGTAATGCCAAGACCTAAGGAGGACCTTTGTAAAGTTCATCATAAAACCATTACATTTAATCATAGTCAAAATACTTCACATACTGGATATATAACTGAGAAGCTTAGAAAAATACTTGACACGTCAGAGACCATGTGTGGAGAGAAAGCCTTTGTTTAAGGTTGGAAAAAAATCTGATAAGAATTTGATCACAGTGATTCAATGCCCAGGACCTTGGCCTTTTTAGAGATCTTAGTTTGGTCTGTGTGAAGCCCTGTGACCAAAGCTTAACAACATTGTTAAATCAGCACCACCAAACCTGGCCAAACAGAAAATGTTTTACACAGCAATTAGAAGAAAAATTAAAAGGATAAATTGCAATGATTTTGAAAGTGTAGTGAGTAACCATTTCTTATTTTGCTTTTATGCATGGCATATGTGTGGAAAAAGATAGAAGCAGATACCTGGTTTAGGTGTTTTAAAAAGAATAGGATGGCAGGTAGAAAAGGTTGTGGGGGGGGGGGGGGGCGTGGTGGTGGTAGCATTACTGGTCAGGGTTAGTTTCATGGCTATGAAAAAGGAATACATTAGATATAGGAAGCAGGAAGGGCTCATTGGGAGTATATGGTAGCCTGGAAGGAGGATAAGAAAGGATTTGGGAGAGCATGAGAAGGCCTTGGCATGTAGAATTAAGGAAAACCACACTATTCATGTGTGAAGAACAGGAGAATGATGAGAATAAAGATGGAGCTGCTAAAGAATAAGGGAGTCAAAGTGGCTGGAGGCGAAGGAGGTTGGGGAAGTCCTAAATGAATATTTTGCTTCAGTATTCACGAGATAGAAGGACCTTGATCACGGTGAGGTCGAAACTGAACAGGCCTGTGTGCCGGACAATATGGAGGTTATGGAATGGAAGCATTGGATCTTCTTTAAAACATCAAGATGGATGTCCCCAGAGCCAGGGGCAGTATACCCCAGGCTATTTTGGGAAGTGAGAGAAGTTGTAGCTAGGGCAGTAGTTATGATCTTTGAATCCTCTTTGGCTACAGGGGAGGTGTCGTAGGATTGGAGAATGACAAATGTAGTTTGAAAAAGGTACAGTACAACTCTGATTATCCGAGATTGGATTCTCCAAAATCCTGATTTATCCAAAAATGTTTTTGTTGCTGAACTGACTGGGGATCTCAGGCTCCCGGTGATGGCAGCAGCGGACCTCAGGATCCCAAGCAGGAGTGAGACCTTCGGGCTCCTGGCATAAGTCTGTGGGGAAATGTCGGTGATCAGCAGAGGCCAGTATTTTTTTTGGCGAGAATTAAACATGATTTTAATACTTAAATGCCTTCCCTTGATGTTGTTTAAATACTGTTGCAAGTGACTTGCTCTGACTACTACGCTGCTTTTTAAAAAAATGACCAGTTTTCCGAAAAAGAAGTTTGTGTGTGAAATGGGCCCAGTTCCGACTATTTAGGATAATTGGAGTTGTACTGTAAAAAGGAGAATCTGGGAATTATAGATTGGTGAGTCTTACGTCAGTGTTGTGTAAATTCATCGAGAGAATTCTTAATGATAGAATCTATAGAGCATTTGGAGAAGTACAGTCTAAAAGTAAAGGTTCCATTATTGTCACATAATACTATATTTAAAAGGTAACATAAATGAAATTCTTTCACTTTGTCTACCGTAAGAAAGGTTGTGCCTCATGAGTCTAATAGAGTTTTTTGAAGAGGGTAACAAAAGGAATTGATGTAGCGGCTCGTGCACGGTGACCAGCCCGCAAAATGGCCTGTTGTCCCAAGTGACCTCCGCACGGTGCGAAGATGGGGATCTCTGGCACAAAGGTAGGCCAACCTGAGGTGGGCGGTCTGATGACACGGACCTCGTACATCAGCGCCAGGGAGTGGAATAAAGCAGTCTCCAATTTTGACTCCTAGTGTGGGTGTCTTCCTTCCACACTTGTCGTATGGCGTATGCTATACTGGTGACCCCAACAGGTTCAACTGCCAGTTGGACCTGAAGATGACGTATTAAGTGGAGCCAGCAACCATCCATGTGGTCTCCTTCAGGTTCCTAATGTTCTGGGAGTTGCAGCAGCATGTGTGGTTCGAGCAGGCTGAGGTTCAGTTTCAGCTTCGCCACATCACTGCTGACGACACATGCTACTTCAACATCATGAGCGTCCTCAATTAGAACACAGTGGCAAAGGTTGTAGATTTCCTACAGCAGCCTCCGGAGCAAGGCAAATGCACACCTCTCAGAGCTACTAACCCACACTTTCAGGCTTTTGCTGCATCAGGACAGACTGGGGGACAGGGCAGGCTTTTTCTGCATCAGGACAGACTGGGGGACAGGGCCCCATCCGCCCTAATGAGTGAGATGCTTGCATTAACCAAGAACTCTTTGAGCAAATCTTCTTGGAGCAGCTGCCTGAGGATATATAGCTTCTGCTCACAAACAAGGACTTCAGCGACCCTTGGAGGGTTCCCGCCCGGGCGGACATTCTCTGGAGAGCAAAGAAGGACACCAGCGCCATCATAGACCAGAACAGCAAGTCCCACAAACACCACCGGCGAGATTAAGGCCAGCGGGACATTGAATTTTGAACCTATCCTTGCAAATGATTCAGTGCACACTTCAACATGTCTGAAGGCATGCATGAGCTGGCATCTTCATATTACAGAGTAAATATAAACATTGGTGACTTTGAGGCCAGTGATATGCACTGAATAACTGCATTTTAGTCTTGTGGATCATTTCTACCCCAGCAAGAAGCTTACTGCTGCACATTGAATAAGCTTCAGGGCAGCGTGACATCAATCTGCTCTGCAATTGGCTCTCTGAGGAACGGGACAAATTTCTATGGGCAGTCAAATTTGAGATTAATGCTCTATATTCCATCCCAGTTGGTGGTATTGAGAAAGGCCATGTTTCGAGGTTGGCATAATTCCCTTACTTTCCCTTGGAGCTGGCAATTACAATGAACAGCCAGCAAACCCATTGGATTTTCCCATGTTTGTGTCGTGGGTTTTAATGTCAATGATGTCTAGCTCTGTCACTAGGGAAATGAAAGATAACACATGCTCTAATAAATCTGTTTTGCTCTGATTCAAAGTGATCAAGGTTTGCATTTATAACTTGTTTCATAAGTAGAGATGAATTCTTCCCCCATGTAGGTTCAATTTGGCAGCTGCAAGCAATAACATTGTTTTCCAGCAAAGCATAAAGGATTGGTGATATGGTTGCTGTGCCGATTTGCAAAGTGCAGTTGTTTTACTGGGAAGATTATCTATCTTTAATTGCCTAAACCATAATTTTGTCTTGATGAGGCAGCTTGAAGTCATGGTGGAAGTCATTTAGCATTGGCTAAATGTGGCAATACTAATAGTTAGCATAAAGTACTAAGTGTATATCATGATGCATTGAGGTTCTGTTGAATTGTTGGGTGCCAAATACAAAGCTATCAACCCAAATTGAATGATCTAATAATTGGTAGTAATTATTAACATTGCAAATTGTTCCACAGCTGGTATGAATGTAAACCAATTCCATCAAGCATATAAAGATTATATAATGTTGAAACTAGTTGTCCATCATGTAGTATTTAATTATTTGGACTATATCAGTCCATCAAAACGTTCAGTAATGAACACAAAAATTGAGAATGTTGACCCAAAAAAGGAATTGCTTTTATTATACATAGACCAAGGAAAGCATTGAGTGTTGTCACAAAATACTTATTAAAATGATCACTGATAAAATTAGGTATAAGCTCTAAACAGGAATACATTTCCTAAAGTTCAAAGGAAACTTGAAGAATTACATCAAAAAGAAAGACAAAAATAGGTTTCAGAATTTTTTTAACTGTTAAGTTAAAGGAAAGCAATAAGCAACACAGAGCTGAAGGCTTGTTACTTCCCATGATTGCACATTAGTACTGAATGTTTTGGAATTACAATGTACCATAATTGCGCAGTTTTGAAGAACTTCCAGTTTTTGTCTGTTTAAAACTTCATCTGGCCATTGTTCCCTCCATCTATATATTTTGCATAACATTATTACATTGGATTTGTCACCTATAATTTTGTTCCTCCTTCTATTTTGTCATCATCTTGCAAATCTGACTGACATTTACGATTTCAAATATTTTTATTCTCTCGACAGAAACAGATGGAATTGATTTCCAAGAAATCAATTTCGAAAACCATGCGATGACACAGAAATACAAATTATACAGACAAATCACATACTTGAATAAATGTTGTGAAATAAAGTGTATGAATAAGGTGTTTTTTTATCTTAAGCAATAATAGAAACACAATATTTTCATATTTCAAATGGCATTGCAGAGATGTCCACCTGAAAGTAGTAATTAACGATGCAATTGAAGACCATGGTCAGGACACACTAATTTTAGGATGTTCCCACAGAAAATGGCATATTAAATGCAGGGCTGGCAGCAGTGTGTTCTCCAAAGCACAGCCCGTGGGGAAGGAGTAGGCTGGAGGCCAGATACACACACTCCTGACCCCTTGATTGATGCCTATAGACTTTGGTATTATAATTACAATGAATGTCATCCCCCCTCTGCTTTCTAATTGGCATGTTATGTGGTTTCAAACATTTGTTTAATTCGATTAATTTTTGTTTTTCTTTATTTTAAGGTATTTTCTTAACAGGTTGTTGTATTCCTTATTTTTAAAAGCTGCAGAAAACTAGGCATGTTGATCTGGATCTGTGGAGAGAGAAATTGGGATTACATTCCAGATCAAAATTGATCTTTGATAGGTCATTGACCTGGAATCTTGTGCCTGTTTCCCTCCCCATAGATGCTACCTGACTTTCAATTCGGAAATGTCTCCTCGCATTTTGTTTAGGAACAATTTCATTTTATTTCATTTCATTTCATTACTTGTTAAATGTTTAATACTGGTTTTCAATGTCCTTTCAAAGACTTCTAAAAATGGTGGATGAAGTGGTCAAGAGGCCACCAGGTTGGCTGTGGTTTTGGCCTTGCCCTCCATTGCACGCAGTCTATTGAGCACTTTCAGCCTGCTGTGCCTATGGAACAACCAAGATAGCAATGCATCTTTGGGAAACCAGATCCCCCAGCGAGACATCACATAGTCATGGAAAGAATGCGAAATCTCCACACACACAAGCACCAAAGATCAGGATTGAATCCAAGTCTCTTGTACTGGGAGGCACCTATCTTTGCCACTCTTGTTACCTGTTTTGGATATAGTTTCACAAAGGATAATAATTATACTTTAGGTCTCCTATCAGCTCTCATACTTGTATGTGGGAGATTGCATTAATAACCCATTATCTACTGTGCTACATTTGGACCTACAAGTTAGATATCTCTCAAATTTGGCAAACCAAAACATTCATGACCTTTAGCCTTCATTCTGAATGCATGTTAGATGCAAATTGTAAGAATTTGTTGATTCGGAAGCTATTTATTTACATAAAATGCACAGATTGAATCTGGTGGAAAAATAATACTCTTTTGAAATTATGTTCATAGCAATGTAGTCAAACAACCACCCATGGTATCAAGATGACAGACAGATAGAATGCCCTTAAAATAAACTTTGAAGTTGCTGAAATTTCCAGGATTGTATTGGTAATTAATTAACTGTGACACAGTGAGAAAAAAGTGAATGGATGGGTTGGGGCAGTGGGATTCAACCTTTTTCTTTCCACTTTAACTAATCCCTATGCAATCAGTGGTCTGTGATTAGTAAGGGATTGCTTAAGATGTTATGTGAGTAGGAAGGGAAGATTGAGAATCCAATTGTTATTGAAATATTTTTCTTGAGAAAAATTGTCATTGGCCTATCTTCTTTGCAGTATGAAACTGCGCAGATAATGATGAAAACAGTGGTTTTCAAACTTTTTCTTTCCACCCACATACCACCTTAAGCAATCCCTTACTAATCATAGAGCCCCTATAGCTTAGGGAATACTTAAAGTGTTATATGAATGGAAAGAAAAAGGTTGAGAACCACTGGGTTGGGGGCTGTGTCGAAGGGGGCAGGCTCAAAGCTGAAAAACAACAACTTTTGTGGAATCAGTAGTACAAAGGAGGAATGGGTTAAAAACTGCTAATATCCATTTGGAAAACATGGATGTTCTTGTATTATGGAACAAAGTTCAGTGATGAAGACTATGGTCCATTAGTATAATATCAATCAATCTAAAGAAATACCTGTTTGCTTCCACCAACATTGTGCTTTATCAACTACAACTAATTATATTGCAATATATATGAAGCTTTAATGAAGCCACAAAAAAATACTTGGTTCAGTTTTTTATTGCTCATATGGAAGAAAGTCTGAAGAAAAGCCAATTGATGAATACCGATTCTAAAGGCACTCAATTAACATGGCAGAAACAAAGTACTGGGGTATTTGATTCAAGAAAGCACAGTTTTTAGAAATAATTTTAGAATAATGAATTCAATTCACCTGAATAAGTTTGTCAAGCCATCCAGATCAAGAGAAACATGCATTTAATTGAACAAGGTTATATATTCATGTTAATTCATTTGCTGAATATTGTATGAGAAGGTTGTCTGCATATGTAACGAATGCAGTCATGCTCCCAGTATTCCACTGGATATGCTCCTAAGAGTGGTCAACATAACTTCTCGTGGAAGATGGGTGGGTACTGTAATGTATATATATTTGGGAGATAATTGGTAAAATTAGAGTAGGTTACATACATACACACATTTTAAAACAGATCTTATTTGAAATACTGAAGAATTCATATTCAGTAACATTACAGAAACTATGGAAAATGCTATGCACATTTCACAAGTAACTGCTTATTGAAATAATGTCATCAAATGAATTGACTGGAGATAGGTCATCTGTGTTGAACATTTTTACAAGGCTTTTGACCTTTCTGCAAAGTGCACAGAAAGGTCACTCCTGAGATGTTTGTTTACCTAAGACAACAGATGGGAGCAAAAGACTAACTCCTATTGTTTGCTGGAGAAGGTGGGGGGGGGGGTTGCATGTGAGAGAGTCACATGGGCTTTCTAGTAGTTGGCAGTGAAAGAGAGAGAGAGAAGGGGAAACAAGTTCTCTCGCCCAGTGTGTATGTGACACTGAAAGACAGCTGAAGCAAGCAGGGAAAGCTTGTTGGAACTGAAACAGAAAGCTCCAGAGCGGCAGATGGCTGGAAGTGCTATCTGCCTGAAGTTTCTCTTGGAATAAGTGGAACAGAAAGGAACTCTATGATAGCCTGAAATAAAAAGGTTACCATATGAAAAAAGCCTGATGGGGAAAGTTTAATCAGCAAGACTGAGGTGACTATTGGTGGTACCTCAGTTGTGATTTAAAAACAACTTTTGTTTAAGTAACCATTTGTCGTGGTGAATATCTATTGCTGCTGTGTTTTGGGTTCCTTTGGGCTCATATAGTACAAAGGAATATGTCATATAATTATACAGATCAATTGGTTCCAGAAAAAACACATTTTCCAATAAGTTTTTTTTAAATCATCTCTCCACTCTTCACCACTGTGTGGATGGATAGAGATTGGAAATCACCATGGTGGCATGTATCAATCAGCCAGCTAATTTCTCTTTGTCCTCCTGATGTTCTTTAATGTGATGTTAAACAGCTTTAAAGATACCATGTTGCTTTCATGCAGTACCTAATTAACTACATAAGGTACTACATGATTAGCAATTGCAATGGAACTTTCTGACGGTTCTGATTCTGATATTTAAGTTGCTCTACCATTGATTACTTGGTTCAATTGAGTTCCAGATCCCCTATAAAAGACACAGCACTAGAATGATTTTCTTATTACATAAAGTTTCAAAATACATTTGCATTGTATAAATGCAGTAGTTGCTGGTGTTGTTCTTTTTCAAGTGACCATAAAATATTACCCTCTGTTTCCACAGTTACCATGCTATTTTGTCATGTCATGGCTTTTTTGGTATACTCATCTAGAAATTAGGCTGGACTAGAATGACAAATATATATGATATGGAATAGAAATTTGGATATTCCCAATTAAGCTCTAGGTTTAAGAACTTTGCTATTGAGATGATGCAGATACCAAGTGCCCGAGACATGTTTATTTGGGTTTCGCTAAATTCCTGTTCCTCTTCTGATTTTTACTGCTGTGATGGGAAATTCCAGTGGATTTTCTGCATGAAATACTGCACAGGGAGTCTGTTATATCAGCAAACTTGAGTAGATATTATTAAATGTTGATACAGAGTAATACCAAAATATTACAATTTGAAATGCAAGAAGGAAACGAAGAGCTCAAATTCTGGAAGTGACAGAAGGAAAATTCAGATGAGCCCATTTTATGTAGAGACCACTCTACAGGGGGAATTAAGTCAAAAGATTAATGGAATCTATTGTAGAATCAATATGGTCTCCACATCAGAACCATTGGTGTGTAGGGAAGAATAGTTGCTGTTCATCCTTCTAATTGCCTGCATTCAGAAATCATAACGAGATGCTCATATTTAGTGTGTAACCTCAGTTTGGCAAAACACTTCCCTAACAGAAATACTGCTAATTAGTTGACATTCTGCAGGGTGTCACCAAATCAGGTGGGAATGCAGCAGAAATTAACACCGGGCAGAACTTCAGCTCCTCAGTTCAGTACAATTTGTGCTTTCTCATAGTTTACATTTGTGATTTATTCTAGCCAACATGAATTGAATTTCCTCAAAATGTGTGTGTGTGTGTGTGTGTGTGTGTGTGTGTGTGTGTGTGTGTGTGTGTGTGTGTGTGTGTGTGTGTGTGTGTGTGTGTGTGTGTGTGAGAAAGCCACAGAGAACAGGCAGATTAAAATAGGCTGAGTGTTGTTGCTTGATTTTCTGCTCTGGTTGTAAGAATTATGGGAGTTTATTAGTGATACAGAAATAAAAAGCTGTTATTGAGCTAAAGGTGAGCTAAAATTCACTGGAAGAGTGCAGAAGCTGTGCCGTCAGGCTGATTGGACAGTGTGAGCATGATATGCTTGCCACCCATTTATACCCAATCAACCTACAACCCAGTACACTTTGCAGGGTGGGAGAAAACTGAAGCTACTAGGCAAAACTCACACAGACACAGGGAGAACATGTAAACTCCTTACAGGCAGCACCAGATACAAACCTGGGTCGCTAGTGCAATAAAAGTGTTGTGCTGACCTCCTAAGCTCACCGAGGGGAAAACATATTAATGACACCTTGCAAATGTGTGTTGACAATACACTAAAATGCTGGAGGTACTCAGCAGGTCATCCAACATCCCATGAAAAGTAATAGGCAGTTGACCTTTTTGGCCTGGGCTCTTCTTCTGCCAAAGAATATTATGCCTTAAAAACTGCCTCATGTAAGGACTCTATTGCACTCTCTCACTTTCTCCATTTACATCATATTTGTTCTGGCAATATCATCCTATCCAAATCGGTCCACTTCTCACCTCAAAGGGATTCAATACCCCTCTCTGAAACTGGATTCTGGACTTCTCGACTGAAAGACCACAATCAGTCCAGGTTTTGGCAGCAAAAGCTCAAGTCCTGCCATGCACTGGCACCCTTCAAGGCTACTTTTCACAGTGCTGACTCATAACTACACTGCCAAATTCACCTGATACAACAGTAGTCAGCTTACAGACAGGATGTTATGTGGCTCGTAAAATGGTGTGAGAACAGCAATCTGAGTCTTAACATAGACAAGACAAAGGAGATGATTATGGACTTTAGAAGGATGAACAGCAACTATTCTTCCCTACACACCAATGGTTCTGATGTGGAGACCATAAATTTCATGACATGTTCATGACAATAAATTCTGATTCTGAGTCCAAAGTTTCTTAGCATGTATAAAAAGGACAAACTATCCTGGATTCACAACATCTCCTCATTAGTTAGAAAGGTGCAGCAGCACCAATACTTCCTAAGGAGGTTGAGGAGTGGAGGACTACCAACACTCATCTTGACAACTTTTTAAAGCACAATTGAGAAGTTCCTGACTGGCTCCATCATTCTGTGGTATGGTGGCTGAAAAGCATCACAACAAAAGTCAATTAAGAGGATCTTCAAAATAGCCAATAAGATCACTGAGGTTTCCCCTTCCTTCATTGATGACTTTTACTGGAGTGTTGCTAAAATTGGGCTCAAAGATTTACTAAGGACTCTTTCCATCCATCACACAATATCTTTAACTGCTTCCATCAAGAAGGAGGTACAGGACCATCAAAATCAGAATTTTATTTACTGTAGCCTGGAAGATTGATGAACGGTATCCTATAATCAAGTATATCATTCTGAAATACTTGTACATATTTATTTTAAATTATATCTCTATGTATATATGTGATTATTATGCACTGTGTATTGTGTGGTATGTGTATGCACCGTGTTCTGGAGAAATGCTGTTTTATGGGGTTGCAGGTTTTCAGTCATACGATAATAAACTTGATCTTTGCTTTGAATAATTATTTTCTCCTTGATTATAATTGTCCTTGCATTATAGTTGATTGGATCCTCAATTAGCACTATTCTTGTCAGTTAATCACATTTGCTTTCAAACTCATATTTCCTCTTCCCTATCTCCAATTTTCCCCTGCCTTGAGGATTTCTAAATGTTTCCACCTGTCATTAAAAATAAAACTTGATCTGAAATGTTAACTCTAATTCTCTCTTCACAGATTTTGCCATTTTGTTTGCTTTTATTCCTTTTGCAAAATCACATTCAAACTTAAATCTCAATCTCATATGTTATAATTTCTATTCTGCCTGTTTATCATTCTGTGTTTGCTACTATATTCCTTGAGGTCTTTGTGTTCCTTGACCTGCTGTTTCCTATGTTACAACTGTGTGCTTTTGTCAAAAGTACCATACCATACATTCAGCATATTTCTATCCTAGTCAGACATTACTCCCTTTTACTTTTGTTCTGCATAATCACTTAGTTTGGAAATGAAATGTACGTTTATCACTGAATGTGAAATACAAATTGAGATCAATTGAACAAAGTTATTTTTCTGAGCAGCTGAGGATGGCTTGCTTCCACTCCAGAATTGTTAGCTCTGATGTGGCTAATGATGGATTCATAGATCAGTCAGAAAGAGACTTATGGGACAGGGAGGTGCATTATGAGCACCAATTTTGTACCACTGATGGCAATAAACAATCTTATTTTACAGACCAGCCATTCTTTACAGAGCCTACCATGGAGACATTATCGCCAGCACCTGGGCGAACCTGCACAAACTCATTTATGTATCACTAACAAACATAGCTATGCTGATCCAGAGGCAACACTGTGTGAAATTTGACTGCTAACCCTATTTACTCATCTTTAATGTTGGGGATTAGTCTCATCCTTAATGCATTTGACTCATTTTTTCTGGACAAATGAAGATTGACTTCCATAGAAGTTTGCGGAAGTGATTTAAAAAAAAAGGTATCCAGGCAAGAGCATATTTTGTTGGAAAATAAATGTTAAGTCAAGTTTATTGTCATCTGATTGCACAACTACAAATCAACAAAAGAGTGTTCTCTGGTTCTCAGTCCAAACCACATAGACACACAACCAGACATAACACATGTACAGATAAATAATACATATACAAGACAAAAATTCATATATATATATATAAATATATATTGTTTCCTAAATATGAGAGTCTCAGATGGTAAGTACAAGCAGTTCCTTTGGTCATTCAGCATTCTCATTACCTGTGCGAAGAAGCTGATACTCAGCTTAGAGGTGCTGGCTCTGATACTCTTGTATCTCTTTCCTGATGGAAGCAGCTGAAAGATGCTGTGTGCGAGGTGGAAGGGGTCCTCAATGATTTTGTGCATCCTCTTCAGAGAACGATCCTTGTAGATCACATCAATTAGGGGGTGGGGGTAGGGAGACTTCAATAATCCTCTCTGTCACTCTTCTGGTCCTGTAGATTGATCTCAAATCTATTACTTGGTAGCAACCGTACCACAGTGTGATGCAGCCAGCCAGGAGAGCTCCTGTAGAAGGTTGACATCATGGCAGCTGGTAGCTTTGCCCGCTTCAGTCTTCTCAGGAAGTGCAGTCACTGTGGTGCCTTCTTGACAAGTGAGGAGATGAGTGTCCATGGTAGGTCACTAGTTAAGAGAACTCCAAGGAACTTGGTGCTCTCCACTCTCTCTTCTACAGGGTTGTTGATGTGTAGTGGAGGATGGTTGTACCTGCTCCTCCTGAAGTCCACGATCATCTCCTTTGACATGTCCATGTTGAGACACAGGTTGTTACTCTCACACCATAACATGAGATTTTCCACCTCTTTGTAGAATGATTCCAGCATTGTTGCTGATGAGGCCAACTACAAACTTGATGACATTGTTGGAACTGGATCTGGTGAGGTAGTCATGGGTCAGTAGTGTGAACAGGTCCAGAGAGGGGTGTTAAGACCCAGCAAGACAAGCTTCTCCACCAGCTTCTGGGAGATGATTGTATAAAATGTATAAAAAATTGGAAGAACTCAGCAGGTCTCATAGCATTTATAGGAGGTAAAGATATATATCCAATGTTTCAGGCTTGAACCCTTTGTCAGGGTTTGAGCAAAAAGCAGGCAGGGGGCCGAATAAAAAGGCTGGGGGAGGGGAGTAGAACAAGGAGCAAAAGGCAATAATTGGGCATGGATAGGATAGGATAGGAAAGGTGAGAATTGGTTGATGGAAGAGGCTGGCTCTGTGAATCCAGACCTGGAGGAGGCAGAGTGAAAGGAAAAGAGAGACAGAGTGAGAGGAAAGGAGACAGGGATAGGGATGCTGTGAGACCTTCTGAGTTCCTCCAGCATTTTCGTGTTCTTGCTACAATCACAGTGTCAACAGGCTCTCATGTTTCACTCTACCCTTCAGTATTTGGAGCAAAATAACAATTTATTAATGGGATATTTAATGTATCTTTCGCTCACGAAAGTAAATTAATATGAATTTCAATATTTTTTTCTTTAATTAGTTACATTTGTAAATTGCAATATCAACATCAAAAATTCCATAGTCAGGCACAATTAAATCCTTGATTTTAGCCACAAGATGGCTCTATAGACCAAATTGGTGATGTAACTGCCCTGACTGGTGCCATTTTTTATCTGAAACTGACCAATGGAGATTTGGTTTGTAATCAGGTCACTATTGGTGCTGAATTACATGCCCAAATGAAAAATAGTGTTCAGCAAAAGACACAATGAATTTGGATTTGTAATCCTGCTTCACAATTTCAGCATATCACTATAAATCTAGTGCTTTCCTGCAGTGTAGCCAACGTTATTGTTCAAGAAGGGAGGATGAAATGTAGTTGCAAGTAGATTTCACAAACAGTTGCAATTCTGCCGAGATGATTTTGTTTCTTATAATGTTGGTTCAGCCACAACTACTTGGAGAATTACTTGAACTTATTTTGGGGGAAAAAAAAATTGCTTCAGAATCTTTATGGGTATGGAGAGGCCAGAAAAAAGGGCAACCTCTGTTCTAGTGTTTCATTGGAAATCTCATAGATACTTTGAATTTGCAGTGCCACTTGCTTACTGGTAATAACTGTGATAATATGTACTGCTGAATGTCTTTGAAAAGAATCTCTCAGCTTTATCTTGCATGTATATATATAAAAAAATGGCACAGAGTTGTCCACATTATGATGTGTGAATCGTTGACTGCAGGTAATCATTTATTTTGAGTTAATTATCTTTTTGTCCTTTATTCAACCATGAAAGGAGACTCATGAAACTATCATAAGTGGAATACAATTCCTGTAGATACTAGTCTTATTTTTTTCATGTTGTTTTTGGTAAATTAGGAAATAATACATCAACTAAGTCAGCTTGACTGTGTAAATAGTTGATTTGGCAATTTTGTGGGATCAACAGAAAACTATTCAAACTGGAGCAGATTGTAATACTCTTGTACTTTCCAGAATTGTGGTATAATTGGCACCTAGTGTGAGCATGGAACTATCTTCCTGTCCTTCTGGAGTGTTAACAAGGAGTTGTTGTTTTGAATTTTCAAGATGCATCGTGACAGCGGATTAGTAGTTTACATGGCAAATGCTACACAGATTGCCATCTGCTCAATGGATTTTATTTAAATTCCTTGCCGTTTTTTTCCATCTACTTGCCTCTTCTAGGGTATTATATTCTTTGTGAGATGTGTTACACACATAATTGAATTATTGTGGAGCAAAGTTGGTCCTGTACTGAACATCATTTTGAAATTGTCCATATTTATCATTGAGTGATGAATACTAAAAAGCAAGTTTCAACATTCATGATTAACACTGAAACTTCAACAATTATGATCACAGCAGTTCCACGTTATTTACACTTGTTATTTGTTTTTATTTGGTCTTTTGGCTTGGGAATACTTACGATTATCCAAATTTAGTCACTTTTGTTGGTTCAGTGAACTTTGAACTGATCACAATAGCAACTGCGTGCAGAAGAAATCCAATGAGCTTTAAAATGTCACTGATCACATGCTGTTACCTCTCCCATGCCAACATTTTGGCATCAATGTAATGGCTGTAAAAGGGCTGTCAAAATAGTGTAATGCGATGAATTGAACTTGCTGGTATTCAGCAGTTTACCCAATGGTGAAGCATCTGGAAAAGAATGGCATCTGAAACCATGATCTCAGGCTTTTGATGTTTAATGGAAAGTATACAATCACTGGAAGTTAGTATCTAATTTATATTTCAACTCCCAATGAATTCTTCTCCAAATTCTTGGCCATGTTTTCCTTTAACCACATTGATTTCATCTCCATGAATCAATGTGCAATGTGCAGGTGAATGCATTATTTGTAACCTCCTTTTGTTGCCAATGTACTAATTTTTTTTAAAAAAGTGATTGATTTTTATTCTGTCAATGACAGAGCCCAATTGCAAACTATTTAGCACAGCATTAAATGGTACCAAATTCCAAAGCAGAACTATTAACACTCAACTCAATTCCAAGTCTTCCTTCTAAAGGCTCTTTTATAGTGAAATTTAACAAATTGCATACAGGTTTCCTCTGCCTTTAAAATGTTCCACTTACCTGCATAAAAGGTCCGAGGGTGGATTGTTGAGTCCAACGTGATCAGAGTTCCCTCTGCCAAGGGTGGTAGTGTCAGAGGTGGAGCGAAGTCACTCCACCTCCTGCATTAAAGGAATTCCACTGAAAGCGACTCCAAAGGGGGAGGGCTGATGACATTGCGATGATGTACCCATCAAGTGCCCATCTGCGTAAAAGGAGATTACAATGCCAGAGGATCTGCTTGAGTTCTAAGACTTCTTAAGCAGATCCTCACTAGCGCTCATACCTGCTCCTCAGTCGCCATTCATGTGCATAGAACGCTTTAACTCCCTGGGGTGTATGTTCCATGACACGGTGGTGGGCAGTGTTACTGGACTACACACCCTGCCTCCTTAACCTTCGGAAGCTGGCTTGAGAACCTCCTCTTCGGAAAAGGACTCCGTCTACATAAAAGGTAAATTCACCTTTTCTTTGTAACGTGAGCAGGGAATAATGTGGCTTTTGTGCATAGAAACCCCAAAATATTTTCCAGAGTATGGACATTTCCCTCAAGTATAATTAAGTCTTCTTAATCTATGGTAATATATTGTGGAAAGACATTAAAATGTCTAGGTCTTTGATTTAAAAAAAATTCTATGCCATAATAAATCTTTTAAAATGTATCTCTCTGTGAGTTTCTGTTTCTTTCTCATTGGGTAGCGGAGTTTTGTGGTGTCCTGCTATTCCACTTTCAACCTGCAGCAAATCATAATGTTATGGGTTATATTAGTATGGTTATGGATAAATATGTCTTTAAAAGAGAGAGATTATGGGGGGGTTTAGTGCAGGTCACTTCACAAACAGAGTAACACTTCACAAAACACATCTCATTTAAAATGCAAGAGCTTTGCTGAATCTTGACGTTGAGGCTCCGGTTGACTTTGCAGAAGCAATAAAGAATGCTGATCTATTGTGTATGGGCAATAAAGTCCAAGCTCAGAAGTATAAGATCTTTCACAGATTGGATTTGGAGCCTTGGGAGAGGTTTTTGGATTTTTTAAAAGCAGAGAGAGGATAAAACTGGATTCTTCTCTGAGAGAGTGAGGGAGAGGTCAGTTCTACAGTCGCAGTTGAGGCCGCAAAATGGCCAGCTGGCCGGGTTGTTAAAAGACCCCATTTTGAAGATGGGTTGTAAGTTCTGAGTTTAGTCTGTTGAAAACCCTTGTAGTTTTTACAAGAAGAAATGGCTCGAGTGTTTCTCCTGAAATAAGGGAAACAAGAGGAACTGTGGTGACCTGGAGGAAGAGTTCATCATTTGGAAAACTCATGATGGGCAAGTTTCTTCAGATTGTGTGTGTCCAATGAGCAACAAATATCTCTCTGAAACCAGCAAGAATCTTCCTGAGTGGTAACCATTTAACTTTAAGCAGAAGAGCCTGGTGAAGATTCATATATTTTAAATTCAGTGCACAGTAGAAGATTTGTCTGACACTGGTGAACTTGGAGAAGTGAGAAGTGAAACAGAAGAGAAATTTCCTGAACATATACACATTACCTATATGTGTGCTTAGAATTAGAAGGAGATTAAGTTAATAGTAATAGGTTAAAGTTTGATCTTGTTATTATGTTTAAAGAAAATTAAAAGCAACTTATGTTTAAATCACCATTGTCTTGGTGAATTTCTATTGCTGCTGGGTTTTGTAACAATAGTTTCTGTGATGTCGTGTGAATATCAATTATTTTAATATATTTGTGCTATGTCTCAATGCATTCATAAAGACATTATATCTGCTAAAGAGTTCACATTCTTGAAAACATTGTGGAAGAATCACTTACCATGTCATACTGCTCTTCTCCAACAAGATTTCTGGTAAATGTCTGTGCAATAGTGGACCCTGGGATTTGAAAATACTTCCCATACATTGCCTGGATATGACATTATATGTAGCAATTTCATAAAATATCCATAACCAAGCAACTGAATAGCTTAGGGTTACAAAAATATACACCAGTAAAAACAAAATAATTTGCTGGGAATTCTATTTTTAAAAGAGAGGACTGTTACTGATGATCTAGATTATTCATCCAACTCTGCTATTTATTTTATTGATGGATTGGTTGTCAGCCAAGCAATTTGTTGCAAAATAGTGATTGACGTTAGAAAGCATTTCCCTTTTTGCTGCAAGTCGAATTATTGTCACATGAGAGCCATTGAGACAAGCAGTTGCCAAGATTCCTGTGTCCCATCACCTTAACCTGTTCCGAAAACTAGACATTGACATTTGATGGAAAATTTCATCTCTTGCTAAGGGCAAAACTAAGCCTCACAGAACTTGGTAACGCAATAGAGGAATGGTAAGATTTGTTGATGGTGACAGATATGATAATGTTTATTATAAATGTTTAAGTTCCAGTATTTTTGTCTTTTGTGGGAAATGGGTCAAATGTAGAACAGAAATGATTTTACCTGCAGAGAAATGGATCAGAGGTCAATCCACAGGACCATAAGAGTTTCAAGGAGGATCACTGCAGTCTCCGTTCCTCACCATTAACATGATCTACTGGGATTATCTGCAAAATAATTGTTTATGCCATCTGGCTGGAGGGTGCCCAGAGAGAAGATTGCTTCGCTCAGTACCTCCATTTCATTTACAAACACAGTGACCTCCCAATGGCCAACCAGTTCAATTCCAAGTCACATTCCCGCGCTTACATGTCTCTCCATGGCCTTATGTACTGTCCCACCCTGACCACCTGCATATTGGAGGAACAACACCTTATTTTCCATCTGGGCACTCTCTAGCCACATGACATGAACATTGTCTTTACTGCTTTCCATTAAACCTATTTGCCTTTTCTTTCCCCTGCCTGGTTTTTCCTGTCCTTCCAGTTCTTTCACCCACCATTCCCCCCACCCCATTGCTGCTGTCCCCTCCACCCCTTTCTCTACCTATCTTCTCCTGCCTTGTCACCCCCCCCTCCTCCTTTTGTTCTGATGCTTGCTGCATTTTCTTATAGTTTGATCAAGGGCTCAAGCCTGAAATGTTGGTTATGTATCTTTGCCTTTGCTATATAAAGGACACTGTTTGATCTGTTGAGCTTCTCCAGCATTTAGTGTTTAAATTTCATCAATGTTTGGTAAGGCTCTAATCCATTTTTGTTGGCATATTCGAGAATTTCAACAGCAGAAGGTAATGAATAATTCAGGAAAAATGTTAACAATAAACAACACAGAAATTAACCTGAAAACATTCAAGTTCATTACTATAGGACAAAATTTAAAGGAGATGTGCAGGACAGGTTTTATTACATAAATAGTAGTTGATGCTTAGAATTGGCTGCCAGGGCTAGTAGTGGAAGTAGGTGCAATAATTATATTCAAGAAACTTCTAGATAGAAATATGAATGCACATAGAATAGAGGAGTATGAATTATGTGCAAGAAGAAGAGATTTAGTTTAATTTGTCATCATACTCAGCACAGACATGGTGGGCTGGAGAGTCTATTCCTGTACTGTATTGTTTTATTAATCAGCCCATTATTTATCTGAGACTTGTCTGGTTGTTTTTAGCTAAACTGTGTTGGATCTCTTTAATTTATTCAAATTTTGCAAAATATCAAATAAAGTTATCAAAAGAACGACTGGTTCAATGGTCAGGACACTCATGAGTATTCCAGTAAATCTGTTAAGAGCTCATCAGGGGAAATGTAAAGTCCTTTGAAAGGGTGGACAGGAGGTTCACCAAGAGATTACCAGAGTACTACTGTGGTCAAGGGTTTCGGGTATGATTTTTTTTTTCTTTTATGGAATACTGAAAGTTAAGACATGACCCGAAAAATCTTGATGAAAGAGGTTCTGTAAGAGTAATAGGGGTAAACTATTCCCTCTAGATCAAAAACAGAAGTCCATATAACTAAAGTCATTGTTATAAGATCCATAAAGGAGAGGTGCAGAATATTTTCACTCCAAGTTGTTGAGACCTGGATCACTTGTTATCTTTTAAAAGGGACGAATACAAGGAATTTATTGGCAAGATGTATGTTTAGGCACAAAAATAATGATGAAAATGCCAATATATGAATGATAGTGCCATGTTTCAAACTTTCTACAAACTAGAAACTGAATGTTGCCTGTCCAGATATGTTGAGGTAGGTAAAGGGTTTGGCCAGGCATTAGATAAATATCCACCAGCTTTGTCTCCGCTCCATCCTCAACATTCATTGGAGCGACTTCACCACCAACATCGAAGTACTCGAGATGGCAGAGGCCGACAGCATCGAATCCACGCTGCTGAAGATCCAACTGCGCTGGGTAGGTCACGTCTCCAGAATGGAGGACCATCGCCTTCCCAGAATCGTGTTATATGGTGAGCTCTCCAATGGCCACCGAGACAGAGGTGCACCAAAGAAGAGTACAAGGACTGCCTAAAGAAATCTCTTGGTGCCTGCCCCATTGACCACCGCCAGTGGACTGATATCGCCTCAAACCGTGCATCTTGGCGCCTCACAGTTCGGCCTCCTTTGAATAAGACCGCAGAGCCCACCTCACTGACAAAAGACAAAGGAGGAAAAACCCAAAACCCAACCCCAACCCACCAATTTTCCCTTGCAACCGCTGCAACCGTGTCTGTCTGTCCCGCATTGGACTTGTCAGCCACAAACAAGCCTGTAGTTGACGTGGACATTACCCCTCCATAAATCTTCGTCCATGAAGCCAAGCCAAAGAACGATAAAGGTTTAATGGCAGCTGGAATCAGAGGGGTTAGTAATTGGTGGTGAAAGGGACCATGGTTGGTTGAATGAATGTCCTTGTATGGCAATTATTCAATGTACAGATTCAATGGTTGTCTTGCTGCAGCTTCCCAGGTATGATCCCAGGCAGCACACTAACAACAATTAACATTATCAACACAAAGGAGAAAAAAAAGTTAATAAATATACAAGGAAGAATACAAAACATGACATAATTAGTATTCACAGTTGGGTTGGGGCTTTTTGACATGCAGGGTAAGGATAGTAAGCTGGTTTTAACTCAGGATACTATGAGTTTGTTGGGTGAGTGCTTAAGTAGTCCTACTCTGGGAGTTAGGATCTACTCATGAATGTGAGTGCAGAAATTAAAGAAGAAGGACAAAAGCATGATACTCTATGTTCTAAGTTGATGAAGAAGGATAGGCGGGGACAAAACATAAATGTAGCCAGTAAGAGGGATTGAAATGTGTTTATTTCCCCTGAGGAATAAAGGAGACGAAATTAGAGCATGGAACGACAATGTGTGGCTGTTAGTGAAACTTGGCTGGAGGAAGGGTTGGATTGGCTGATACAGGTATCAGGGTTTAGGTTTTAAAAAAGAATAGGATGGGAGGTAGGAAAGGGTGGGAGGGAGTAGCAATACTGGTCAGGGACAGTACCACGGCTATAGAAAAGGAGGGAGTGTCTACTGAGTCAGTGTAGGTTGAAGTCAGAAATAGGAAGGGAGCAATCACTGTGCTGGGAGTAATCTATAGGTCCCCAAATAGCCCTCAGTATGCCAAGGAGCAGATAAGCAGGCAGATTTTGGAATGGTGTGGGAAATATAGGGTTGTAGTTAGGGGCCCTGTTCCCTCTAAGCTGTGCACACATGTGTACACACACATTTTGCAATCAACGCACAAAGGAAATGAATGTGCACACAAAAGGTGAGTTACTTAAAATAATGTAATGATTAATAATTACACTTGTAGAATAAAATCTTAACTAATTTTGTTACTTCGTACAATTCACACTTGTGTAATATTAAAACATGCCAATACAATTTTATTAGCCATAAGAGATAGGCTGTGCCAAAATTATCTTAACATTTGTACAAGCATTCAGTGCACGCATGCTTTTGTCACAGGAAAAAAATTGCACAACATAAGATTTTTGCGCACACTGACTATTCAAATTTAGAGGGAACATTGGTTATGGGTGCCTTTAACTTCCCTAATATTGACTGGCGCCCCATGATTGCAAGAGGAATGGATGGGGCTGAATTTATCAGGTTTGTTCAGGAAGGATTCTTGACACATTATGTGGACCTGCCGATGAGAGGAAAGGTCATTCTGTATCTAGCTCTTGGGGTCTGGTGGTGGACCTCTTTGTGGGGGAGCATTTTGGTGAGAGTGACTACAACTCCCTTAGCTTCAATATAGCTATAGAAAAGGATAAAAACAGACAAAATAGAAAAGTGCTAAACTGGCAAAAGGATAATTATGAAGGGATGAGGCAGGAACTAGCAAGAGTAAATTGGAAACTATGTTCAAGGATGAAAGGAGAAATAATGTGGAGGAAGCTTAGGGAGCATTTATGCTGGGTTCAGGATAGGTTTTTCCCACTGGGACAAGGAAAAAATGGTTGGAAAAGGAATCCGTGGCTGAGGAAATGGGTGAGGCAACTAGTCTAGAAGAAGAAGGATGTATATGTTAGATACAGGAAGCAGGAAGGGTTTATGAGAAGTGTATGGTAGTCAGGGAGTAGATCAAGAAAGGACTTGGGAGAGCTCAAAAGGGGGTATAAGAAGGCTTTGGCATGTAGGATTAAGGAGAACCCCAAGGCATTGTATGTGTATTTGAAAAACAGAAGGATGATGAGAATGAAGGTGGGAGAGCAAAAAGATAAAGGAGGCAGCATGTAGCTGGCGGTAGAGGAGGTTGGGGAGGTCCTAAATGAATACTTTCTTTCAGTATTCACAAGAGAAAAGGACCTTGATCAGGGTGAGGTTGAAATAGAATTGGCCTGTGCGTTGGACAATATGGAGATCACGGAACAGGAAGTGTTGGATTCTCTTTAAAATATCAAGATTGATAAGTCCCCGAGCCCAGATACGATATATGCCAAGTTGCTGTGGGAAGTGAGAAAAAAGATAACTGGAGGAATAGCTATGATCTTTGAATCCTCTTTGGCTGCAGGGGAGGTGCTGGAGGATTGGAGAATGTCAAATATAATCCTCTTGTTTAAAAAAAGGTAATAAGGAGAATCCTGGGAATTCTACGTCAATGGTGTGCAAACAATTGGAGAGGATTCTTAAGGATAGGATCTATGAGCATTTGGAAAAGTACAGGATAGACATGCCTCATTTGACAAGGTCTCCATGAGTGACTCATCCCGCAAGTCATGAGACTTGGGATCAGTGGAACCTTGGCTGTGTGGATTAAAAAAATAGCTTTCAGGAAGAAAGCAGAAAGTAGTAGTGGAAGAAAAGTATTCTGCCCGGAGGTCAGTGACTAGTGGTGTGCTGCAAGGATCTGCTCTGGGACCCCCAGCTCTTTGTAATTTTTGTTAATGACCTGGATAAAGATGCAGCAGGATGGGTCAGTAAGTTTGCAGATGACATAAAGGTTGGAGGAGTTGTGGATGAAGCTGAAGGTTGTCAAAGGTTACAAATGGATATAGACAGGATGTAGAGTTGGGCAGAAAAGTGGCAGATGGAGTTCAATCTGGTGAAGTGTAAGGTGATGCATTTTGGAAGGGCAAACCAGAAGGCTAAGTATAGGGTTAATGGTCGGTTACTTAGAGTGTGGCTGAACCAAGGGATCTTGGTGTTAAAATCCATACATCCCTCCAGGTCACCACACAGGATGATAGGATAATTATGAAGGCCTTTGGGATGATGAGCTTTATTAATGGGGGATTCAGTTCATAAGTAGAGAGATCATGTTCCAACTCTGTAAATCTCTGGTGAGACCACACATAGAGTATTCTGTTCAGTTCTGGTCACCTCATTATAGGAAGGATGTGGAAGCTATGGATAGGTTGCAGAGGAGATTTACCAGGATGTTGCCTGGATTGGAAAACAAGCCTTATGAGGCAAATGTGGTAAACCTTATACTGTGATTAACTGCTATTGACTGGGCATGCCTCCCGAAACCGATCCTACTCATAGCCCCTTGCAGACCACCCTTTCACTTTTGCTCTAATCAGTCAGGGAGGTGGATGATTGTTGATAGTGTTCTGGTCTTCAGCTATTACAAGCCTGATTGTTTCATTACTCAGTATTTTGTGAATTATTGATGGTACATCAGCAAAGCTAGTAAAACTAGGACTTTTCTTTATGGAGTGTAGAAGGATGAGAGGAGACTTGATAGAGGTCTACAAGATTATGAGAGGTGTAGATAGTGTGGACAGACAGCATCTGTTTCCCAGAGCAGGAATAGCAAACAGCAGTGAAGGGAGGGAAGTTTAAGCGAGACATGAGGAGTAATTTTAAGCAGAGAGTTGTGGGTGCCTGGAATGCCTTTCCAGGGTTGATGGTAGAAGCTGAAAGATTAGGGGGTTTAAAGACTCTTAAGCACATGGATGAAAGAAAAATAGAGGGTTAAGGGATAGGGTGAGTTTAGTACTTTTTAATTAAGAAATATTTGGGTTGGCACAACTTTGAGGGCTGAATGGCCTGTACTGTGCTGTAGTGTTTTATGTTCCTTTTTCATAATCCCAAAACAAAGTACGCACATATTGTGGATAAAAATTCTGGAGGGAAGCGACACCCAGACATGTTCAGGATTGTTGAACTCCACTGTACACGTCCATCCAGCACCTGTACCTCAGCTGGCTGCATGTTGAAGTGTCTGGATAGAATGTTGCTAATCTTGTGCATATCCTTTTACTATGAAATAATAGATTCCAAAAAAAAACTTCTTTGTTTTATGTACTTGTTTCACTTAGCACAAACATTCATTTCATGGCTTGCTGAACAATTCTTAGAAATGTTGTTATTTATTTCTTTGTCTCCCAGCTGTCCATGCCCCTTAACATTTTTAGGTATTTCGATGAGTCCACTTTTTTTCTGAACTCAAGGAAATGTTCACTGTAATCTAATTATTTCTTGGCTTTATTTCATAATCAGCCCTTCCAACCCATCCTTTATTAACTTAACCCCTGACCTCTAGAGGGAGGCTGGTAATGACCTGGTTTAAGTGCAGCTCATCCCCTCTTGCACTAATAGATTTTCCCGTTCTCCATAAATCAAAACGTGTGTCTTTTATGCCACTGTTGCAGCCATGTATTAAATTCTTTGATCCATTCAAGGCTAAATATCACACTATCCAAATTTTATTCAGCATTATGTTCTGTATTTTAATTATATCCCAGATCCTTGAGCTTCTTCAACAAGACCTCTTTCTTAACCGATGAAAGGTTCAAGCCTCAAACATTAGTTATGTCTCTTTTATCTTTGCTATATAAAGTACACTGTTTGACCTGCTGAATTTCTCCAGCTTTGTGTTTTACTGTTTCCTAACTAGACATGTAATTGGTTTCAGGTGGAAGAATTGTTTGCTCTGAAATGTGGAAATGCTAACAATATTCGACCTGTCACATAACACAGAAATCGAGTGTTATGTGACCTGTCGTAAATACTTTGTGAAGCTTTCTGTCAATATGCTTCCTGCAATGATGGGCAACACATGGTGAAACCATAATACTCACTGGTTCTCTAATCGAAAGATACTGCAAACCTAGATATTCCGGCAGGTATACAAGTCAGTGCTTGTGGTACAAATTTTCTGTGCTCAGTGCATTTTTATGGGTATCTTTTGCCTCATGCAAGATGTTAGCAGTATTTATAAAGTATAGCTGAACATTTTAAATGTATCTAAATGTAGGCACTTAAACAAGAGAAAGGTATACACTGTACAAATTCTTAGAACGTCTGCAGATTTATTTAATATTTCAGTCTTAGCCACAGATGAAGGATATGAGATAAAAGCCCACGCGGCCTAAGTCTAAGTGTGGGACTGAAGTAGACTCTACCTCCTCACTGGCCCCTTGTCTCATGGTTAGTTAAGTCAGGGTAGTTTAAACTTGAGGGTTTGCATCAAACAATGGCCGAGAAGGGCTGGATAGAGATTTAAGGCTACAGCTAATGATTAATTCAAGTATTGTCAGGCCTACGTATCTAATAACTCACTAATGTCGAAATGTGATCGTGGAATGCTGTTTTGTTTCAATTCACTCTTGGGTAAAGCAAACTGTGACTGAATCTTCCAGTGAGCTGTTTAGCTTTAGGGTTAATCTGACTTACAGATGTTTGACTGGTGTCATGAGTTCCTCCTGGGTATTTGAGACTGGACGTGCAATGAGTATTTGCTGCTGCATCGATTGTGAACCTGAAGATGCAGGACTGAGAAGAGCAGCATGGGATGTTTTAACACCTCTGAGACAGCCTACATTCTGGCTTTGGATTTCTGTGGCTGTTTTCATCAAGGGGAGGGGTTCTAGTTCAAGCATACTCATTTCATGGAATCAAAAAGATAAAATTATAGACTTGTGACACACTTGCTGTGAATACCCCTGAAAAATCAGAGAACCATACAGAAGGATCTGAAACTTTCCACATCTAACTCAATCTCAAGAAATACTAAATACAGCAAAACCCCTGGCATCCGACATCTACAAGGATTGGTAGATGCAGGGCAAGTGAGATTTTCAGTTGCTTGAGCCTCAATCTTACAATACCTAATTAATATTAAGAATAGGCAGTTTAAAGGACAAAAAAAAGTACAATACTTGCACTCAACAAACGTCACTTGCATGAATATGTAAACCTTAAAGTATTTTACTTTATTTTCAGTCAAATTCTTTGAAAACATTTAACCATTACTGGATCTGCAGATTTCTTCTCCTTCATAAAGCTGCCCGAAAGATGAACAGTATCATCATAATTAAGCCCCTCTTCCCAGATAACACCTAACTAATATCCTTAATAATACACTAATAAAGATTTAAAAAATCTTACTAAGCAGGGATAGGAGAGACTTTAAGAGAGTCATCCAATGGTGAGAGGCTCTTCATCCTGGGTGATGCTATTTTATTCAAACATAACTCTATTCAAACAGATGCTATGAGCAAAGCACGGCCAAGGACTCCACTGGCTGAATATGTGCTGCCATCTTCATCTTTTACAATTTTAATTTTTTATTTATTCTTATTTCTTTTGATTGATTTATTTATTTTCCTCAATTTTTTTTTCGCCATTTGCTTGAATTCCAGATTACAGGGGTTTTACTGTACCTGTTTTGCACGGAGATTGCAAGTACATCATAATTAAATTTGATAAAACACCCGTCAGATCTATTTGTTTCCATTTCGTTCTCTCTTGGAAGTTCATCTGGTTGTTATGCTAAGCGGCAGATTCTGATAATTTTCATAGTGGCTTTGCATATTTTAATCTGTCCAAGTTTCTTTCTGACCCTCAATCCTCATTGCCTTTTCACTCCTCGATAAACACAATTTCTATCACGCTGAGAACAGAAAATAGAACAGGTTACATTGCATTGATCACTGAAAATACCAAGCTATTTGTGTCTAAATGAAAATTGGCACAAATATATTGTAGATGTTTTAAATTGCATTACTTGGGAATCTACATCTTCAGAAACAGTATCTGGCAGACTTTTGTGTTTTACTCAATATATCAAGATGCATAAGAAGTGAACAAGTGATTGGAACTGCAGTGGATTGCCAGAGTGTGGAAATTGGCTCAGGTATTATGAATTGAAATTGTCGTCCACATAAATTTTATAAAAAAATATGATGGGTCTCTGTGTATAAATATTTATATATACTTTCTTTTCACCCATAAATGAGCTTTTAAAGCATCAGCCAATGCTTCAGCCTAAGTGAACTAGTTAGCAGGATCTATTCAATGTGGGAATAGTGAAGTTCTTGGCAGACAATGGACAAATGCAAGGATCAAACAATAGAAACAAATTGCAAAAAGGAAGATTAGATTTAGATTCAGAGTTTTAAAAAAACATAAAGCTAAAACTAATCTACCCCAACCTTCTAATCAAGGCAACAAGAAAAATAGAAAGATGGATCAGGTCGCGAGCTCTAGAAGATGGACGGATGAAACAGCCCTCAAGCACCCAAATCCTCTAAAACTGGCAATTATGATAATATTCAATAAATGGGCCTTGTCAAACTGAAACTCTTTATCTTTAATATTATACCTAATTTTTTCTAAGCTTAAATATGACTTTACATAGTTAGCCACTGTGCATGAGTCAGTGGGAATTCATCTTTAAATTTCATTAAAATTGCCCATCTTGTTTATCAGTGTGCTAAAAGCTAAAAAAAATTCTATTGAGATACTGATTAAAATTTTATTTGGTTCACATGAAAAACCAAACAGTGCAGATACAGGGCAAGAATCTAATTTAATCTTAAAAATCATTGACAAAGAATTAAAAATATTTTGCCAATAACTTCTTAATTTAGGACATTTTTAAAACATATGAATCAGTGAGGCTTTAAAAATTTTACTCTTTTCACAAAATGGATCATTATCCACATAGAAATGGGAAAATTTAAGTTTGGACATGTAGCGGCCCGCGCCTTGGGCCGACACAAGAAATGGCTGTCAACCGCAACGACCAGCAAAGCATCATGTGGGCTGAAACAGCCATTTCCATAGGCCACCGGCAGAGCGGTGAAACTGGCCAATCACTGCCGGTGGATCGCAGGCATCTGAGGTAACCAATCGGAAGCCGTCCCGTTCAAGCTATGCCCTGGTGGTGACGCGGCCGAGTTGACTATAAAAGGCAGAGCTGCTACTGAATAAACTCAGTGTTGAATACACTCCACTGGTGTGTGTGTCTTTCTTCTCCTGCGGTTTCGAACAACAGCCTTAGGGCTGTAACTGAGAGCTATAACCTAGCTGTAGCCATAGAGACCTCGCTACAGTGGTGACCCCGACTGGTCCAAATGGTGCTTTTGACTTGAAGATGGAAGAGCAACCTGCGATCAACACCATAGCATTGAAGCTGCCCGGCTTTTGGACATCACAACTACAGATGCGGTTGCAGCAAGTTGAAGCGCAGTTCGCCATTTGACAGAACTCCACCGATGACACGCGCTACTACCATGTGGTCAGCGCCCTCAATCAGGACACAGCAGCCCGCATCATTGACTTTCTCCAGCAGCCCCTGGAACAAGGAAGGTTTGTGGCCTTCAAAGAGCTGTTTACCCACATTTTCGGGCTCTCAAAGCACAAGCGCACTGCTTGACTCTTGCATATCGATGGTATGGGGGTCAGGGCTCCTCTGCCCTCATGAGTGACATGCTTGCTCCCAGTGATAACCACACCTCCTGCCACTATTTCAGCAGATCTTCCTGGAGAGGCTGCCTAAGGACATCCGGCTGCTCATCGTGCAGGAAAACTTTAATGATCCCAGGAAGGTGGTTGCTCGAACAGACCTGCTATGGGCGGAAAAGTGGGATGCCTGCGCTTCGCTCAAGCAGATGACAGCACCAAGTTAACAGCACCTGGCCAGGAAGACCACCTACCGACCACCCAAATTCCATGCTCCAACGGTGGGCAGTACTGTTTCTATCACCTCTCTCTGCTGGAAAAGATTGAAGGCAACTTAATAAGATGGAGGGGCCTGCTCATCACCTTAGTGGGGAGGGTTAATTGTGTCAAAATGAAGATGATGCCACGACTCCAATACCTCTTCCAATCTCTACCCATTCCATTACCTCAGTCTTTCTTTAAATCTCTAAATGGTAATGTAAGGACATTTATTTGGAATGAGAAAATACCCTTGATATCTTTAGAAAAATTGACATGGGACGCAGCGGGGGTGGGGGGTTTAAAGTTACCTGATTTTTTTAAAAAATATTATCTAGCAGGTCATTCGAGGTTTCTCTTAGTTACTTAGTTGCAAATAGGATTACATACAATGGGGGAGAGGACAGCAAATGATTTTATATACAAATGGGATACCAAGTTAATAGCAGAAAAAAATGAACAGCCCCATATTAAGGCATACGATTAAAATTTGGCATGAGGTCAATGAGTGTGTTAGAGAGAAAGTGGGAATATCACCAATGACATCACTGACCTATAATGAAATGATACCCATGTATATGGGCAATAAAATCTTGGAGATCTGGCATTGTCAAGGGATCCGATACATTGAGAACTGCTACAAAAGGAGACAGCTTATGTCCTTCAAGCAGCTAAAAGGTAAATACGATTTGACTCTTATCTTCAGTTAAGATCATTCCTAAGGGATAGGTGAGGTCCCACAACAACCCCGCCTACACCTAACAAGGTAGAGGGGATGTTGCAGTTGGGAAATGCATCTAAATTTATTTTGAGAATGTACTCTGTACTCCAAGGTGAAAACCCCAAGCAGGGGCTACACAGATCAAGGGAGAGATGGGAGTCAGATTTGGGCATCACAATTAGTAAGAGATGCTGGTTGGATTGGTGTAGAAACAGTGTGACACCAGTGATTGATTCTAGATACACATTAGTTCAATACAACTTCTAGCACCTGCTCTATCTCACACTGCAAAAGATTAATAAGGTGAAACTGGAGGTGTTGTTGATGTGCTTTAGGTGTGGGGTGGAGGTAGGAACTTTTGTTCATGCAACTTGGTCCTGTGTAAAGGTGGTCCTATTTTGGCAGGATTTAGCTAATATATTAACCAAGATAATGGGAGTAGCCTTCCCACTGGACCTGACATTGTACTTTTGGAGAACCTTATGGACATAAGCTATAAACTATCTAAATTCCAAATTTAATTCATATTAGTTGCTTTGTCTGTAGAGAAAAAAATATGTATAGAGATGACCTCGAAGTCTGACTCCCCTCTCCTTATCAGTCAGTGGACTACAGAATGTACAGCTGTATTCCCATCGGGAAAGAAAAATCACGTATAATCTTAGAAACCGACACAGCACCTTGGGCAGAATATGACAACCGTATTTGATGCACGTGGGAGCGCAATTGTAGCTACACCCCGATGAAACTACCAATAGGTGGATTAATAAATAAATTATATAAGGGAGTGGCTCCACTGCATCTCGCAGTCCATTGGAAGCACCAACATCACATCTAGTTTTTTTTATGTTGTGGCTAGGCTGGTCTGATTATACAGGGCTGGACTGGTGGTTGGTTTAAATTTTTCTTTTCAGAGGCTTTTCTTTGTAAAGGGGAGGGAGGAAACATCACATATTTGTAATTAGTTGGTTGATATTTATATATATTGAAGAAATGTGTGATGTTGTTTATTTTTTATTGATGGAAAATGAAAAATAAAATATTAAAAAATCCAGTTCAATATTCCCTATCCATTCATCATTAACCAAAAACAAAATGCTATTTTTTTTGACCGATGTTTCTTCTATCAATAAAACAAATAAAAGTCCATGAATGAATATAAGATTAAAAGAACCAACTGAAAAAGAACATAATTGACATAACAGAAAGCAAAACAAATTACATGATGGTGTCTGCATGTGTGTAAATGGATTAATAAATTGTTCATTGGTTAATAATGCAATTGCACTGGGCTAAAATAATATTCAAGTATCACTCATCAACACAATGTAGAAAATGAGTTTCACTGACAAAACTGAACTTTGGATTTTTATTTTTAAATGTTAGTTTATATATTGACATTTGCAATTGTGCAGAAAAAACAAACTGTTGTGTGATTGCAATAAAGGAATCAATGCTAATTTGATATGAACACTTATACTTCTTTGGCTTGGCTTCGCGGACGAAGATTTATGGAGGGGGTAAAAGTCCACGTCAGCTGCAGGCTCGTTTGTGGCTGACAAGTCCGATGCGGGACAGGCAGACACGGTTGCAGCGGCTGCAGGGGAAAATTGGTGGGTTGGGGTTGGGTGTTGGGTTTTTCCTCCTTTGCCTTTTGTCAGTGAGGTGGGCTCTGCGGTCTTCTTCAAAGGAGGTTACTGCCCGCTGAACTGTGAGGCGCCAAGGTGCGCGGTTTGAGGCGATATCAGCCCACTGGCAGTGGTCAATGGGGCAGGCACCAAGAGATTTCTTTAGGCAGTCCTTGTACCTTTTCTTTGGCGTACCTCTGTCACGGTGGCCAGTGGAGAGCTCGCCATATAACACGATCTTGGGAAGGCGATGGTCCTCCATTCTGGAGACGTGACCCACCCAGCGCAGCTGGATCTTCAGCAGCGTGGACCATAGAGAGGCAAAATACACACACACACACACACACACACACACACACACACACACACACACACACACACACACACACACACACACACATACTCTCTCTCTCTTCAGATTTGAGATTTATTGTCAGAATACATATATATCATATACACCCTGGTTTCCTGTGGGTGAGGCAGAGTTACCACTTATTGGTCGTGGGGGAAAAAAACTGTACACAATGTACACATGTAAAATAATTTAAACAAAACTGACTGTTCAATATAGAGAGTAAAAAAACAATAAAGTGCACAAGTAAGAGTCCTTAAATTAGGTCCTGATTGACTTTATTGTTGAGGAGACTGATGGTGGAGGGGGGGAGCAGGTGTTCCTGAACTGGGTGATGTGAGTCCTGTGGTGCCTATACCTCTTTCCTAATGGAAACAGTGAGAACAGAGCGTCTGCTGGGTGGTGTGGATCCTTGATGATTGCTGTTGCTCTCTGATGGCAGCATTCCCTGTAAATGTTCTTGATGGTGGGAGGGTTTTACCTGTGATATCTGGGTTAATCTTTTCAGGGTTTTACTCTCAATACAAGACCGTGATGCAGCCAGTCAGTACACCTCCCACCATATGTCTGTAAAAATTTACCAGGGTTTCTGATGTCATACCAAACCTCCACAAACTTCTGAGGACAGAGAAATGCTAACATGCTTTGTTAACGATGCCATCAGAGTGTTGGGTCGAGAAAAAATTCTCCAAGATAGTAACTCCTAAGAACTTAAATTTGTTCACCCTCTCCACCTCTGATTCCTCCAGTGATCACTGGATTATTAACCTCTGGTTTTCCCTTCCTGAAGTCAACAATCAGCTCCTTGGTTTTTATAACCTTGAGTTTGAGGTTGTTGTTGCTGCAGCATTCAGCCAATTTTCATTCTTTCTCCTGTATGCTGACTCACTACCCCTTTTTATACAACCTGTTACCGTGGTACCTTCAGCTAATTTGTAGATGGTCTTACTGTTGTACAGAGCTACACAGTTGTAGATGTAAAGTGAGTAGAGCAGGGGGCTAAGAACACAGCTCTGTGGTACTGATGGAGAAGATGTTCTTATCAATCCTCACTGACTGTGGCCTGGAGGTGAGGAAATGAAAGATCCGATGACACAGTGGGGTGTTGAGTCCTCGGTCTTGGAAATTTCTGATCAGTTTTGAGGGGGATGATGGTGTTAACTGCCAAACAATAGAATCAGAATTTTTTGTCATGAGCAAATCATGAAATTCTGTGCTCATGAAAATCCTGAAAGTCAATAAAGAGCATACGGATGTATGCACCTTTGCTGTACAGATATTCTAGGGCTTTGTGTGGAGCCAGTGAGATGGCATCCACTGTAGACCTGTTGTACAATAAGTGAAATGGAATGGATCCATGTCGCTGCTGAGACAGGAGCTGATATCTTGTACACCAGCCTTTCCAAACACTTCACCACTGTTGATGTGAGTGCCACTGGTCATTTAGACAGGTAACCACACTCTTTTTGGGCACCAATACAATTGATGCCTTTTTGAAATTGGTGGGTACCATGTCCTGTTGGAGCAAGATGTTGAAAATATTTGAGAAAACTTTGGTAGGTTGGTCAGCAGAGATTTTTAATACACGGCTGGGTACTCCGTCCAGACCATACACTTTCCTCGGATTCACTCTCCTGAAGGCAACCTGCAGTCGTCCTAGGATATGGATAGGAGAGGATCATCAGGGGACATGGGGGTGCACAGTGGTGGTTCTTCTTTTTCCTTGGGGTCAAATCAGGCTTAGAAGGCATTGTGTTCATATGGGAGTGAAGCTTTGCTGTCTCCTATTGCATCTTGTTTTGTACCAAGTAATGTCATGCAGGTTGGTCTTCATTGGGGTTTCCATTTTTGTCCATAAACTCCACTTTGCCTGGGAGATGGCTTTCTCTAGTCACATCTGCTCCTTCTGTAGTGAGCTGGATCTCCAAACTTAAATTCTTATGATCTGGCTCTCAGCAAGTTCCAGATTTCATTTTTCATCCAAGACTTCTGGTGGTGGAAAAACCCTGAAAATTTTGGTGGGAACATTTATCCACAGCTGTTTTGATAAAGTCTGTGACAGCCTTGGTGTAATCCTCAGCTGAGTACATGAACACCACCCAATCCGCTGACTCGAGGAAGTCCTGTAACCATTCTTCAGCTTCCTGCAACCACCTTCTAGCTGTCCTGATCTTTAGAGCCTCTCTTTTTAGGCTGGCTGTTTGAAGCCAGATGATCCAACTTGCTAAAATGTGGTGTTGGGAAAGAATGGTAGAAGCAATTATTAGAAATATATCATAGGGTACTGAGAAAAAACATCATGTTAAGGTATTTGTGCAGATATGGCAGAAAATAAAACTCAAAGTGTGGGACAAAACAAATTGGTGTGGATAGAAGATATCCTAGTGGTAAAAGAGAGAGTAGACATAGACAGATCTTTCTTTCTGTACTTGGTAGGATGTCATGAGGATCAGCAGTGGGGGCTTTGAGATTTTACAATATACATATGAAAATTGAATGAAGGTACAAAAAGTATGGTTATGCAGTTTGCAGAAAACAGATAATGAAGAAAGTAAGTTGTAAAGAAACAAATACTTTGAGGCTACAGAAGGATGTGGATAGGCAAAAATCTATCAATGGGGCAAATATTAAATCGACTACCAGCAGAAAAAAGATAATCTAAATTGTGCAAGATTGCAGAGGTCAGGTGTAGAGTGAGCTTGTGTTCTGATGTATGATTCACACAAAATTGGGATGCAGGTAAGGAAATAATTAGCAAACGATATTATTTAATTGCCTGGGGAACTGAATATAAAAGTAGGAAGGTTATACTTCATTTATATAAGATGCCAATGGGACCATATCTGGAGTACTGTCTGTAGCATTAATGCAGAATTTAAAAATGTTGGAAGTGGTTTATGAGAGTAATATTGGAAATGACAGTTTGTATTTTGAGGACAATTTTGTTGGGCTATACTTGTATCCACAAGAATTTAGAGGAGTGAGAGGTGATATGATTGAAATGTATAAGAACTTGACAGAGTGAAAGTGCCGAGGATGTTTTCTTTTGTAAAAGAATCTAGAACTAGGGATTATCAGAATTTAAATTGAATACTGCACTCTCTCCCCCCTCGCCCACCCTCCTGAGCCGTGCTCTCTTCCCACTCGCTCGCCTGAGCCACATTCTCTCTCTCCTCACCTGGCTGAGCTGTTCTCTCTCCCTGTTTGCCCAACCCACTCCCTCTGTCAAATATCCTTTCAACGCAGTCACTGAAATTTTGCTGGAGGACAATCCCTGTGCAGTCTCCTACCACTTACAGGTGAGGTGAGACCTCAGGCTTCCAAGCAGGAACAGGGACCTTGGGCTCCCGGGCAGCATTGACGACAGCAGTGGGGAGATGTTGGGGATCGGCAGCCAATACAAATATTCTCCTGATGCCACTGGGCTGCTTTGGAGTCAATATTCAAAGCCAATATCCAAAAAATCCCTTAAGCAAGATAGGTCCGGTCCGGTCCCAAGCATTTCGGATAATCGGAAAAGTACTGTATATGGCAATAAATCATTATCTTTATTATCTTTATGAGGTGACTATATTGTAGATACATTCAGGTCAGCCATGATCTTATGAAATGGTTGAGCAGGCTGGAATGGCTGAGAGTCACTCTTCTTTTGAATACTTTATTTAAAATTTTATAAACCATGATACATAAACTCTTAATACAAAATATATAATATTAGTAAATATACATGGCATATAACAGAAAAAACCCTCTAGCCTCCCCCTTATTCAGTAAACCCTCTCCTCTTATATACCCCTTACATAAAACCACCCCTAAATTTCCCCCTAACTACCCTCTCTAAAAAGAAATAATAAGAAGAAAGGAGATGTAAACTATAATAACAGATAAATATCAAAGATTGAGGAACTTCTACCACACCAAGGCAAAAGTATTCAAAATCTCAAACCCATATAAACCAAATAAGGGTTCCAAACTTTCTGATATAAAAGATAATTATCTTGTAAATTATATGTTATTTTTTCCAATGGTATACAAGATCTCAATTCTGAATGCCATCTAAGTAAATTCAACTCTATATAATGTTTCCAAGTAATCATAATACATTTTCTCGCTATTGCTAATGCTAATCTCAAAAATGCTATTTGGAATTTATTTAATCTTAATTCCAAACAAACCTTTTTAATATTACTTAGCAAAAATATTGATGGATCCATTGGGAATTTAACTTTAAAAATATTTTGTAAAAGTTCATTAAACTGCTTCCAGAAAGGTTTCACCTTTTCACAAAACCATGTTGAATATAAAAATGCTCCTTTTTCTTCTGGCATCTAAAACATAAATCTGTAAAAAGTAAATAATATCTCATTAATTTCCCAAGAGTTAAATATAATTGATGTATTAAATTATATTGAACTAATCTATATCTTACATTCACTATTTTTGTCATACAATCTTTACACAAGTTTCTCCAAACCTCCTGAGTAATTTCTGTTCCATCTTTTTCCCATTTTAACCTAGATTTTTGTAAATCTGGCTTATATATTTTGTTCTGTGATAATACATACATTTCTGATATAAATCATTTTTTCCTACCATCTGTAATTAAAATGTCAAAATTAGTCCGTCTGATCAACCTCATAGTATTCCCAAATTAATCCATTAACAAAGCTCGAACTTGATAATAAAAAAGAATATTTAATGGTATTTCATATTTTCCTTCATTCTTTGAAAAATAATAAAATAATCTCCTTTGTAACAATCTTGTACAAACTTAATTCCTTTTTGATCCCATATTTTCAAAAACTGATTATTAATCGTAAAAGGAAAAAGTTTATTCTGATACAAAGGTGTCATCATAGAAATTTTACCACATATATCTAGTTCTTCATTTTTATTATTCCACATTTCCATGAAATATATCAAAATTATTGAATTAAATTTATGTGACAACTTTAAATTCCAATTATATGCAAATTGATCCCTGTTATTCTCATTAATTCAATTTAATTCAATATCTGCCTCAACCAATCGACTTTCCAAACAATCATTCTATTAATAAACTTTAATTGTACCACATTATAATAATTTTTAAAATTTGCAAGTTGTAAACCTCCTAAATCATACTTTCACATTAATTTTAATAAAGACACTCTTGGCATTTTATCTTTCCATAAAAGCTTCCTAACTATAATATTCAATCTTTAAAACATTTTCTGAGAAATTTTACAAGGAACAAACTGAAAAAATATATTGTAATCAAGGAAAGATATTCATTTTAATACAATTAACTCTACCTATTAATGTTTTTGGTAAATTTTTCCATTGATTTAGATCATTCTTAATTTTATAAAATAAAGATGAATAATTTAATCCATATAAATGATTAAATTTTTTAAAACTTTAATACCTAAGTAGTTAACTTGATCTGACCATTTAAATTTAACAATTTTCTTACTAGGGGTAATTGTTTGCATCATTATAGGAAAACTGAATAGAACATTAATCAAATATTCTAGACTAGTTCTTTACCAGAAATTCCTTCCAGAAGCTTCTTTTAAAACTATAATCTGATAAGATATTGAAAAGGCAGTTAACACAAAAGTTAGATAGTTTGGTGCAACTTTCACTATGGATCTGTATGCATTTATAGAAAATGCAGCATCAAATTCATCTTCAAAATGATTTGCAAAGTCAAAATTTACAATGTTGCAGCAAAGATCCAATCTATTAGGTCCATCAAGACTGGACTTTGAGATGCCTCATTTAATCCAGCTTTCCTACTGATTTGGGACTTTAATAAAATATTCCTCTTTGTGAAATTTATTTTGCAAGAATTTCACCAATGTAATGCCGAAGGAAATAAATTAGGATTGGAGCAGCATGAATTAGAAAGTCATTCTTGGAAAATGACTTGTGGATTGATTAAATAATATTTTTTTCATCAACATGTGCTTCTTTGGGGAAAAAAACAAATGTGACTTCAGAAAATTTTAACACAATGTATGTGGAGGAAAATTTAGTTCTAAAGGAAACAAGCATTTGAAAGAAACAGGGATTTGAATCAGCTGGATTGCTATTGCATATAGCTGCCGTGGTTATAATGGGCTGAATGGCTTGATTACATGCTTTATAGGTCGTCCTTGACTACAACCAAAAGTTTTTTTAAAGATATGTTTCTTAAAAATATTGTAGAAATAAATATTTTGTATCAAAAGTACTCTGTACAGTGGTCCCCGCTTCTGGCAGCAGCTCAAAGTCCCCATTCCCCATCGGCAGAATAAGGTCCCCACTCTCCACAGCAGCTCGAGGTCCCCATTAAAGGGCAAACCCAAGTTATAACCAATCCTTCAGTTCCCATTATGGTCGTTAGTCAGGGACTAAAATATCAGCACTTAAATGATAAGAAAATTCCGTTAGGAAAGGAAACTGATCATCTTTGGTGTTGGGATGAATGCAATCAATGTTTATTTTTTTTTTGCAGGAACAATTCAAATCTGTACTGAACAGCAAACAAAGATTTGCAATAAAATCTGCAATAATTATTATGGACGAAATTCATTAAAAGCCAACAATTTTGCAGTTAGAGCATTTTCTTTTTTCTTCAATTTCTTCAATTTCTTACTTAAGTCTTATAAAAGTTTTGAAATATCTATGATTGTTATCATTCTTAAAATAGTACTTGTTTCTATTGTTAGGTTCTCCATGCCAAGTGCAGTCAAATCTCTGGAAGGAAAGAAGTGGGGAAAGGCAATCATTAAATACTGGTAAATGAAACTAAATTATTTTATAATGCATTTTTTACATTTCATTGTTGTAATGCTTGTGGTCTGGTTGGGTAGTGATGCTAACCTTATTAAGATTGGTGTTCTATTGAGAATACGCAAAAGTAGATGAAGGTGAGTTCAATAAAATTAATTGGAAAAGTGATGGATTCAAAGACTTTGCCATTCAAGCTGGATTGAAACCGATCGACTATCTTTGGAGAGCATATGTAATACAAGAATGGGCATTCAATAACTACTAGAAATTATCTGAGTATAAATCTATTCATAATTCAACCTGATTGAGTGACAAATGACTGCCATTGTACTTCAATGCACCCAATTATCTGAAAAGGAGAACAATATGTGACCTATTTAGTCAGTTCAAGTCAAGTCAGGAACCAAAGTGGCTGCTGTAACCTCATGCGCTGCCAAAATTCTATACCCAGGTTAGAGGTTCTCAACCTTTTTTTTGGCTTGCATACCACTTTAAGTAATCCCATAGGTGCTCTGTGGTTAGTGAGGGATTGCATAATGAGGTATGTGACTGAAAAAAAAAGGTTGAGCACCTAAGTATTGAAAAACTATGGAAAGGATTAATGCAACAAAGATAGCAGTAATTATCTATCCTAATATGCAGGATAATGGGAGGAAGTATTCAAAAAATACTTGCCTTCCTGCTCCAGTTGATAAGCTTGGCATTCACTTGTAGTTTATTTGGAAAAATGCAGTGAGAAAATCTGTTTAAAAAAAGGACTCAGCTCAGACTTTGAAATTCTCTGACAGTTTCAGTGGACAACAGAATCAGGGAAGCAGACAGATAATGACGAGAAAATTTGGTAGAACTCTAACTTTGCAACTGTTCATAAAAATGGAGAATTTAGTTTATTTATTGTCTTCAATTTGCCTTTTTCTTTGTTCAAATCAATCTGTTCATTGCCATATTAAAATAAAGCTGACCTCACAACTCACTATTCAAACCACACATTTTCTCTTGGACCAATTATACTTTTTAAAAAATCTTCATTGTGGAGGAATGCTGTTTCTCTGCTTGCGAACAGGTCAGGTGAGCTTGTTGAGATGATGCCAAGTGATTCATTGCTGTAATCTTTTGCCTATTATTCAATAGTAATTGACTTGGGAGCTCATTGCTCAATTAAATGTGAAATTAATTTTAAATTGTGATTACTTATTCCAGTAATTAGCCATAATTATTCTGACTGTGACCTTATTCTGCCTTTTAATAGTTGGCCCCAATAACATTTTGATCTTGTAGTAATGAAGGAAGGATTTAAAACATTTAAATAAATCAAGAAACTTAACATGGACTTCAGCATGGATCATATTTATTTTGATGAGGTAAATAAGCCCTGTTTAATGTAGGTCAGTGGGAGAGGAGAATATATTTGACATAAATTCCATTAAATCTTATCAAGCAAATCCACTTAAGGTATAGCTGTAGTCACCTGGGCCAAGCAAAGCAAAAAATCCTAAAATTAAAATGATCAAATGTTGTATATGTGCCCGTCAATTCTGAAAAGCTTACAGTGAGTTGGTAGCTTCCCCAGGACTTAAATTCATCAGTGATTTGGCATTTGGTGAACCCAAAATAGATGCAAGAACAATTACTTTAGCAGGAACTAAGGCCTCACTAATGTGTCTATGAAGAATTACTGAATTGGTTGAGTCCCCTTTTAAATCAATTCTGTTTGAAGCTGAATACTGAAGATATAATCTGAAAATTTAAAAAAAGAGTCTTCTGCAGTAATTTGTGACTCAAAATTCAGAAAGTGTGAATGATAGTTGAAATCCATACTCCTCTGTGCTCTGAGTTGCTGAGACTGAAGTGAACAGAACCTTCAGGAGAGTTAAATGCTCCAGCCAGCTGAAGTTTACTCCGGTCATCTTCAATCTCTCGCTACAGAGGACAGAAGTCCCCACCAGTGGGGGATTAACTACCACCTGGGCCCTAGGTTGAACTCTAGTAAGGCCCCGCCCCTCACCTTGCCCCACGGCCCCCTCCCTTTGTTGAATAGAATAAAGTGAAATTGTTCCATTTATTAGCTTTTGGACATGATGCCCTCACATATTCTATATTTATCCACCGGGTATGTTCTGGGAATATATCAATTGGTGTTTGGTTGGAGGAGGGGAGCAAAAACTTAATTAAAATAAAATAAAATTACCTTACAGAAGCCATCAGCTAGCCCCAAATAATTTGAAAAGTCTGTGAGTTACGACAGGATAAATAAAATCAGTTCTAAATAAAAAGTCTCGATACAAAATAATTCAGATGGGAGAATCTTTTTTTAAAAGGTAAACCTCAGCTCTTCAGAAATATAGTGATAGTTAAGGGTCTTTACCTCCTGTGGATGCTGCAAGACCTGCTGAGTTTCTCCAGTATTTCCATGTTTTTACTTCGTAAAAGAGATGCAGTCCCCCTCCCCATCAGGCTGCCCAGAGCGTAGATGTGAGGGAGCATAAATGACAGTGTTCATTGCCAAATCTGATGGGGCGAATGTGATGCATGGTGGTAATCGGCCTGGAGGTGGACCCGAGAGAGCGACATGTTTCCAAAGTCGAGCATTGGTGGAAGATGGGGAGTGGGGAGGAGTCAACGGAAGTGATGCTAATGGCCCCGGTACTCCAATCCATTGCACATGCGCCAGCCAGGACAAGCACATGCGCGCAAGAAGAAACATAGTCACACACAGCCTATGTATCCCGGGATGTTGTATTTAACATGGTAAGTGCCCCCTTTCTTCCCCTATGCCCCCAAATGGAGGACAAATTAAAGTCCAGCTCAAGCTGGCACCAGATGGAGGACTGATTACTCAAAAGCCGTACTAAAATCATATGTCTGGCCATCCTACCTAAACCATAGGAATACTTATGACAGACTTTTGTTCATTGACTACAGCTTTCAACACCATCATACCAAGCAACACTTTTGACCAAATTAAAGGATCTGGGTCTCTGTTGGTTCCTCTGGATCCTCCCTGACAGTTGTCAATCAATGCAAATCTGCAACATCACTTCCTGCTCTCTGACCATCAACAGACAGGGGCACTCCAAGGCTGTATGCTTTGTACCCTACTCTACTCCATGTCCATCAATGACTCTTCAGCTCCAATTCAATCTCAAAATTCACTGACAACTCCAGCATTGTTAGCCGAATATCTAGAAATGATGAGTCAGAACGCAAACTGCAGATCTAGAATTTGGTTAGGTGTAACAGAACAACAATCTTGCTCTCAATGTCAGCAAGACCAAAGGAGCTTTTTGTTGATTAACTCATACTTAATTAAAGATCTGGATCCACCACAATTTGCTTATTGTCACACTCACTCCTCAGCAGATGCAATGTCAATGGATCTCTACTCAGCTCTGGATCATCTAGATGACAGCAACATGTACATCAGGCTACACTTCATTGATTAGAGCTCAGCTTTCAACATCATCATTCCCTCAGTACTGGTCAACACTCAGTACATCATGCCCTCAGTTCTGGTCAACATCTATAACACTCGATGCAGGCAAAAGACAATAAACATTGTGAAGGACTCCACACAACCTTCATGTAAACAGTTCTCCCTTCTGCCATCTAGTATGTGGGCCCTTATGACCAGATTGGGCAAAAGCTTCTGAATTCCTCGAACGTATGTGGATAGGGTACTGTGGACTTCTACTGTATACGTCTTAATATTTCAAAGTGCTTAACTTCTTTTCTAACTTGTATTTATGTAAATATGCTCCGTAGTCCTGGAGAAACACCATCTCATCTTTACTGTGTGAGCATGGTGTGAACAATGAATAATGGTGACGACTTGATGAACACTATGTGACAGAAACTGCATTTTTGCCTTTGCCATCAGATTTCTGTCGTTTCTTTGAACCACAGACATACCTCACTTTCTCTTCTTTTGCACTACCATTTATATGCATGTAATAGTTGAATTTTGTGGACCAATTTTTAGGGTAAAATTTAGGGAGTCAACAATTACACACACGACTTTTGACTGTGTTAAGTACCTGTGTTGTTTGAGGCATCAGGAGCTCAGATGGATGGGTGGGCAGCCGGGACTGGGTGGTAAGTTCATGAGGGGAGCATCAGGAACTCAGATGTGCGGGATCAGTACGTCCAAACAATCACAAAGCAGGGCACACTTTTTCCTCTACCCTCTAAGGAATCTGAGGAGATTTGGCATGTCATCTAATATTCTATCAAGCTTCAGAGGTGCACTGTGTAAAGTATACTGACTGGTCGCATTATCGCCTAATTTGGCAATCCGACTTCCCAGGGATGCCGAGGCTCCAGAAGGTAGCAAATTTCACTAAGTCCTTCACAGGCTCCGACATCCCATCCATTTAACATATTTATGTGAAGCACCACATCACAGCATCTTAATGGACTCTATCATATCCTCTTCTCACTACTATCTTCTGGCAGAAGGTCTGACAGTCAGCACCTACAAATTTCAAAAACAGTTTCTTCTCAACAGCTATCACGCTCTTGAGCCTCCCCCAATTATGCTAATGGGGACTACTCTGACACCACAATAGAATTGTCTCCATAATTGCAAAGTCACTTTTTTTGAACCAGGAAATTATTGTATTTTTAATTGAATTCAGGACATTATGGCAGTTGTTTTTAAATAAAGTACAGCAGCAGTAAGAATTTCAGTGCATATGTATGTTGTTATATTTGTGGGTATCCCTCCGAGTCAACCTTTGTTCCAACTGAGCGAAGATGTTTGTGCGTGTATTTGTTTATCGTGTACTTGATGTTACATTCAAAGAAACACACGATACATCCCAAATCGACCAACTAATTCCAGTGACATGGATATCACGATAATTGGAGCTGATGCATTTGTTGCAGTTTTCATCCGCCTTCACAGCCGTTGAGTTATCTGTCCGCCTGTTCCACCATTGAGGGTTTTGTTGGATTATTCTTTGTCAGGGATCTTACCCTCAACCATACCACCATGCATGACCCTACCACTCTCGGGATCTTAGGACCACACAAGCTTCTCCACCACGACAAGGTCACAATCCACGGAGAAGATGTATGTTGTACAATGTGGATGGCAATTAACTCATTATTATTTTAAATCAGAAATCTCCAGTTATTTTGAGGCAATAGTTTCTTACCCAGATTTGGACTTCTATGCATAGGTACTGAAGAGTGGATTGTTAAAAACCCAAAGGGAACTGTTTGCAATCTCACTGTTCAACCTGAACAAAATTTGATTGATGCCTCAACTTAGAATAAATACTTCTGGAGGTCGACTCTCATCAATCCTTCTGTTTGCATATTCATATCTATTCAATGTCTTTCATCTATAAATCTGAACTCACCCAGAATTCTGCTTAGAAATACAGATGATCTTAGAATAAAATTAATTTGTGTGGAGATAAGGGAAAGACTGTCTGTCCAAAAGTACAACTCCACAGCTATCAATTGGAGAAAAGAAAAAATGGTGGGGGGGGGGGGTGGGGGGAAATTCTGTCTGTATAAACTGAGCAAATTAAATTGAAAATAAGCTCATGGAAGGCATTCAGGATATTTTCTTGAAATAAGATGTCATTGGGATAACTCGGGAATAGGCTGATCCTGCATCATCAACCAGGATTAAGTAATAACTTCATGGTCAAGGATCCTCTGGAGAAAAAGAGGTTAAAATATGATAGTATTTCACATTCAAATTGAGATTGACAAACTTAAATCTAAAACCCTGAATCATAAACTCAGAGCAGGCAATTGCATTGGTGAGAAGGTTGAATCATGTAAAATGCATAAGGAAGATAGATTAAAAGGTTTATCATTAAAAAAGCAGAGGCAGGCATTTAAGAAAATGGGAATTAGGAATGACGTGCCAGGGTCAGACGCGTCTTTGATCGAGTTCAAACATTCAGATGCCAGAGGGTGAGCAGCCAGATTTTGTAGTCCGCGTTGATACCAGTGACATAGATGGGAGTAGGGTTGAGGTTGTGAAGAGGGAATATAGGGAGTTAAGAATGAAGCTGAAAAGCAGGACCTCATGTGTGGTAATCTCAGCATTGCTACCTGTGCCACGCGCCAGTGAGTGTAGCAATAGGCAATTATGGCCAATGAATGAGTTGCTGAAGAGTTTGTTCAGGGGGCAGGGTTTTAGATTTGTGGATTGTTGGGATCTCTTCTGGGGAAGGTCTGACCTGAACAAAAAGGAAAGGCCGCATGTGAACTGGAGAGGGACCAACATCTGGCTGGCAGGTTTGCTCGAGCTGTTGAAGAGAGTATAAACTAGTTTGACAGGAAGGTTAAGAACCAGAATGTGAGGGCAGAGAATGGAAAGGATGATGCAATGTTTTGTGGATTTATGAAGAAGGACAGGAAGGGGAGGAAGCATAAATGGAGTCGGTTGGAGGATTTGAAATGTGTTATTTCATCGCAAGGTGTGTTAGGAATAAAGGCGATGAACTTAGAACATGGATCAGGATGTTGAATTGCGATGTTGCGGCTGTTACAGACATTTGGCTGACGGACAGGATTAACTGATTCAGGTACTGGAGTTTGTGTTTTAAAATGGATAGGATGTGTGGTAAGAGAGGAGGGGGGGAGTAGCATTACTGGTCATAGCTGCAAAAAGGGAAGACGTTGCAGAGTCAGTGTTGATGGAAGTCAGAAATAAGAAGGGAGTAGTGTTTCAGCTTCCAAATAGCCTTTGACATACTGAGGAATAGATAAGTAGGAGGATTTTGGAATGATGCAGAAATTATAGGATTGTTAATATAGGAGACTTCAACTTCCCATATATTAACTGGCACCTCCTGGCTGAAAAAGGGATAGATGGGGCAGAATTTGTCACGTATGTCCATAAAGGTTTCCTGACACAGTATGTGGATTAGATGATGAGAGGAGAGGCCATACTGCATCCCGACGGGCCAAATGGCCTACTCCAGCTCCTATTGTCTATTGTCTATTGTCTATTGTCTATAGTATTGAGTAATGAACTGGTCAGTTGGAGAACCTCACAGTGGGGGAGCATTTGACCACAAATCCCTGAGCTTTGGCACAGTTATGGGCAAGGAAAAAAGCAGACAGAATGGGAAAGTGTTTAATTTGGGAAGGGGAAATTACAAGGGGATGAGGCAGGAATTAGGGAGTGTAAATTGGGAACAGATGTTCACTTGTGTGGGGTTCTGGATAGGTTTGTTCCACTAAGACGGGGAAAATATGGTAGGAATAGTGAACCATCATTTACAAAGTAGATGAGGCAGCTGGTTAAAAGGAAGAAGAAAACATAAGTTAGATTTAGGAAGGAGGAAACAGGAAGGGCTCATGAGAATTATATTGTCACCAGGAAGGAAATTATGAAAGGATTTAGGAGAGCTCAAAGGGGGCATGAGAAGGCCTCAGAAAATCTGATCAAGGAGAACTCCAAGGGGTTCTCCGTGTACATGAAGAACAGAAGGATGATGAGTGAAAGTAGGGCCGCTTTAGGATAAATTAGGAAATGTTCCTAGAGATGGAGGAAGTTGGAGGAGTGCTAAATGAATACTTTGATCCATTTTTCAGTAGAGAAAAGAACCTTGGACAAGGTGAGGTCGGAAAAGAACAAGCTTGTGTGCTATCCTATGTGAGATTAAGAAAGAGGATGTAATGGATCTTCTCAAAACATTAAGACTTATAAGTTCCCCGGGGCGGACAAGATATATCCCAAATTTCTGTGCGTAAGGAGGTAAGAGATAGCTGGGGCGTTGGTGATGATGTAACATCCTTAGCCACGGGGAAGGTGCTGGAGATTGGAGAATGGAAAATATGGTCCCCTTTTTAAGAAAAAAGGTAATAGGGAGAATCCTGGGAATTATAGGCCAGTTAGTGATACACCATAAGCAAGGACCAGATGTATCATACTATAGGCTTTTATTAACAGAAGAAGCCACCACTACTGACCAGTGGGATAAGTTGCATCATCTGTTATACCAGTAGGGTAGAGTCAGTATACAGTCATAACCAATAGCAAGCAGTCAGCTTAATACATTACATCACTACATTCACTCCCCCCTCCCCCTAGAATTAACCAATTTTAAGTAATAGGAAAAAAAATCAAAAGGGTTAAAGCACCACAGAAGAGAGAAAAATCAGTCATCAAAAAATATCTGTGAAAAATGCAGCAATTAAAACTTATCATAAGTAAGCTGTTGGTGCGGCCTTGAAACTCTCTAAGACCAATGCAAAATAACTGGAGAGGACTCCTGTAAGCTAACAGGAGAAGCTGTTTTTTCAGTAGATAAGAAGTGATTGGTAGCAGGTGTTGTTTGGGGTAAGTCTCTGTGTGTTACAGACTGAATATCAGAGACAGAGACATGCTGTTCTGAGGAGGGTAAAGGGAGATTAGTGGAAGAGGGAAAATGGTTAGAAGTTGCAGGCAGAACCCCTGGCGAAGCAAGATCCCTAAGGGAAACAGTGTCCTGTCTCCCATCATGAAAAGCAATTTGAGCATATTGCGGTTTAGCATGAAGCAATTGTACGCGCCCGACTAATGGATTCACCTTGCTCTGTCTAACCTGCTTTCTCAGCAAGACTTCTCCAAGTCTAGAAAACCAGACTGGCAAGGTCGATCCAGCCTTTGACTCTTGGAAAAAGAAAACAAATGCTGATGAGGCGTTCCATTAGTTGATGTACAAAGCAACGTACGGATAGAGTTCAAAGCTTCACGTAACACTTCTTGCCAGCAGCTGGCAGGGAGACCTTTAGATTTGAGTGCCATGGTAACAGCTTTCCAGATTGTACCATTGCTGAGTTCAACTTGCCCATTCCCCCGAGGGTTATAACTGGTACTGTGACTCGTGGCAATGCTTCTGTCAAGAAGATATTGCCGAAGCTCTGAGCTCATAAAGGCTGAACCTCTGTCACTATGAATGAAATTCAGATAGCCAAAAATACTAAAAATGGAATCAAGACTCTAATTACAGAACCAGCAGAAACATCAGTACAAGGGATAGCGAAAGGGAAACGAGAATTCATCAATAACACTAAAAAGTAAATGTTTCTATTATTTGAAGGTAATGGCCCTTTAAAATCTACATTGAGATGTTCAAAAGGTCTAGAAGCTTTGATCAATGTGGAAGGTGAGGGTTTGTAATAACATGGTTTGCATTCAGCACAGACAGGCATTGTCCAGTTAGGGTTCTCACATCCTCTACTGTATAGGGAAGATTGAGAGATTTTTTTTTGTGTGTGTGAGAAGTCCATCCATTTATTTTCAAATGTCTTGCACCATTCTCCAAGGAAGCTCCTCTTAACTTGCATTACATAACCTTTGGGAATAAGGCAACAGTTTGTTCACAAGTGCACTTGCAGTCTGTTGACCTGACAAAGAAAAATATTTGCACAGCGCCTACAAAGTACTTGTGGAAGGAAAAAGCAATAATTCAATTTAAAAAAGTACATCCCTTTTCTGCTTACATTACAGTAGATGAAGACAATTCTCTGATATCAACTCTCTCAAGACCTTGGCATTCTCAGTTCCAAAGAGGCATTTGCTGAATAGGGAAGGTGCCTCATACATCACCAAAATATTGCTTAGCCAATTCCAGGCTCAGAGTCCATGCCAATGACATGCAATGGGGAAATACAGACAACAGGTAGAACCCTAACCCTAACCATGCCCCGCTCAACCAAAGGGTTCCATAACCTGTATTATTTTCTTTCTTCATCTTCAACATCCAGAAAATAAACATTTATTTCCACAAGACATTCCAAAGAAATTGGCATTTCATTTTCACCTGCTTGATTGAAATACTGGCTTAATTGGGAAGGGGACAGGTAACAAATTTGAAAATTATGTTGTTTGTGGTCAATGCAATTCACAATTGAAGGAGCATTATTGGAACCTCCATTTCCCTCAATCAGCTTATCACTTCAGGATTTTTTTAAAGTATTCTGACAGCAATTGCAGAGTATTAAGCAAATGCACTATTTTCATTCAGCAGACAGGAAAACTACCCAAATTCACCCAGCTTTGCCCCAGATAAACCTGCTCCGGCAAAAAGATTAAGAGCTTGCTTGGAGGGCAAGTCTGTGGTTTCTGAACTTGCAAGATATTTAACATTGCCCACATTTCTTTTCATACTTGGCATTTCCAAGGGATCCTTCACAAACCCCAATAACATCCAGCTGAAAAGTACAGCCAAGCTCCATTCAACAATCAAATGAGAACATTGGGGTGGGGGGGGGGGGGGGGGCTTGAAGATGCAGTAACCAAGAACAAATTTCTCACAATGAAGACAGATCAAGTTTCACTAAGATCGATTTTGTTCAATGATTTTTTTTAGACCATCCCACCAATCTTATCATATATCCCTTCCTACCTTAAAAAAATAGCTTCAAACAGAAATCTAGAGGATTTATTTAAAAAAAGGGAGATGGAAGATGTGTTCTGAAACAAGGAGCCGTTCAGCCACATTGAAAAGGAAGATGCAGTTTGATGTACATATTTGTTATAAATCTTTTACTTATCATTGTGTCTGTAATCACATATTCAAAACTGCTTCCTTCTGGTAACCTCAGCCTGCTTCCCAATTTGTCCTTCAAGTAGTTTTTCAGTTGGTGGTATGCAAACATTGCACCGTGAGTTATACCATATTTGCATTTCATTTGTTTTCCCAAAAAACAATTTTCTATTCTTTTGATCCAATTTCTCTCCCATTCTCTAAAGGAAAGGTTATCTATTGTGAAAGGGATTAGTTGATTTTGTGTCAATATTAATTTTGGTAGTTGATCATTTTTTTTTTCCTTTCTCCGTGAATCTTCTTCCAAATGTTGAGCAGTACTGGTGAATTCCCCTGTTGCACCAGCAAGAGAAAGAGAATGATGAAATAAGCTGTAAACCCAAACAAAAGTGGGAAAAAGATCTAAACATAAAGATAAAGAATGAAACATGGGAAAGCTATGCCCCGGAACCATGAGAAATACAATAAACACGAGGTTACGCATGATACAATATAATTGGTTATACAGGTTATACACCACATCCCAAAAGTTAAATACATGGGACCCAACAGTATCAGATAGATGTTTTCGCTGTAAGAAGGAAACGGGAACAACAGGACATGCAATTTGGGCATGTAAGAAAGTGGAATAGTTTTGGGAAGATCTAAATCAGGTATTAAATAAAATCACAAAAAGCAACATACCAAAATGTCCAGAGATCTTTCTTCTAAGTAATATAAGAAGTAAAGAACTTGGCCTCGATTTGGATTGAGCAAAAAAAAGATTTATTATGATAGCCTGAGTTGAAGCAAAAAATTGTATTATGTCAACCTGGAAATCAGAAGATAGCCTGAGAATACAGCAATGGTACATAGAAATGAATAAATGTATTCCATTGGAAAAAATAACATATAAATTTAAGAAATAACATCACAGTATTCGAACAAATTTGGGAACCGTACATGGAACACAACAGAGAAGTCCTACCGCGGACCTCCACCACCTAAAATGACAGAATGAGAAGAAGACGAAATGAATTGAACCAGTGTGTAAAAGTAGATGACACAATTTTCTTGTTTATTTTCATTGTGTGATGACATTGTTTAATGGGTTTAATATATCATATATGTTGAACATTGAGTGGGTGGGGAGCGGGGTGGGAAGGAGGGAGGGAAAGGAGGGGGGAAAAGGGGAGAAAATGACACTGTGTATATTCAAGAGAGAAAGGTTTATGTGTATTTTGGTCAATATGGTTCATAGTGTGAAAAATAAAAAAAAAAAATAAAAAAGGAAGATGCAAGCAGATTAACACAGCGAGAGCTTTTGCAGAGTTGTACTGGTTCCCAAGACCCACTCGTCTATCCTCAGTGAAGTGTGAAATAGAAGCACAGTGTTGAAAATACTTTGCAGGTCCTGCAGTGTCTGAGTAGAATTATTAGCTGTTTCAGACTCCAAAGACTTTTCATCCTGACTGACGCAATCTCATCTGGGTCTTTCTCTCCACGCAAGCTACCTGACCCCACTTTTTCCAGTATTGTTTTATTTTAAATGTTCCACATGTGTAGTTTTTATTTTTCAGTGAAAAACATTGAGTGTTGAAGATTATACAGGCACAGTTTATCATGAGTTTGCAGTTAATGAAACTGAAAAATTGTCAGGATATTTAGAAATGCAGTGCAAACAGTCCCAGAAGCAGAGGAGTTTGACTGTTAACTACAACTTTGGCAGATTGAGAGATTTCAAATAGTAATAAAGTCTGGTGACCCCCAGGTGGCACAGTTCTTCACGAAGAAATTTTAATCGGTCTAGCTGCAGACTTGCATAAGATGCGTGAGAGAGAGCATCAGGAGGATCATTGAATTTTCCTGGATGATAGAGTATGTCATAGTCATAGGTAGAAACTTCAATGCGCCATCGCATAATCTTATCATTTTTAATCTTGCTCTTCAATTTAATATTGAACATGAAGGCAACAGATTTCTGATCAGTTAACAAGGTGAACTTCCTGCCAGCTAAGAAATGTCTCCAGTAGTGGATAACTTCTATAGTAGCTCGTGGTTCCTTTTCAATGGATGAGTGTCTTAATTCGGGCCCACGTAATGTGCGAGAAAAGAAGGCTACAGGTTTGCCAGCTTGATTTGGTGTGGCAAACTCAGATGCATCCGATTCCACTTGAAAAGGTAAATCCTCACTAATTGCAGAATTGGAGGCCTTAGCTAAATCTTCTTTAATGTTTTCAAAAGCTTGGAGGGCCTCATTACTCAAAGGAAAATTGGTGGTTTTAAAAAGATGTCATGCTTTGTCAGCGTAGTGTGGTACCCATTGGGCGTAATAGGAGAAAAAACCCTAAACAACTCTTGAGGGCCTTTTGCATTGTGGAGGGGGCAGCTCCATGAGTGGTCGCATTCTCTCAGGCTCTGGACTGATTTCTCCTTTACTTACTACGTAACCCAATATTGGCAGGCTCTTCGAGCGGTACACACATTTGTGATTATTCAGGGTTAAACGCAAGGTCTTGGCTATGTGGTGCGCTCTTGGTTAGAAGCAAACACACAAAACCAAAAGGCTGTACAACAGGCTTAATTCGACATAAAACTCCACAGAGCCAACCATGAGAGTGTGCTGTTGTGAGCCCTGAGAGTGACTTCGAAAGGCCGGGTCAGGCTCATATCCTGGAGGGTGATTGACACCCAACCCGGTGGGGCTTGGTCCATTCAGGTCGGCTGATTGACAGTCGGCCAGGTGTTGTCTTGTCCCCATGCTCTTCTGCAGGTACAGAGGTTGCTCCCTGTAGTAGGCCCGTGGTTACTTGGAGGAATTGTTGCAAATTCTGATCATGATCATTCATGTCTTTGCCACAGATGGTAACATTGTCCAGATAATGAAAAGTGGCCTGCAACTTATAGGTATCCACTAACTTATCCATTTCTCTTTTAAAAATGGGTACTCCATTAGTTATGCCAAAAGGAATTCTCTTAAACTGGAAGAATTTGCCATCAGCCTAAAAATCAGTAAACTGCCTTTCATCCTTATGGATGGGAACTTGGTGGTAAGCTGATTTCAGATCAATAGTAGAGTATATGTTGAATTGAGAAATTTGAGTAAACATGTCTGAAATGCGAGGCAGGGGGTAAGCGTCTAGTTGAGTGTATCTGTATATCTTTTCTTTCTTTGGCTTGGCTTCGCGGACGAAGATTTATGGAGGGGGTAAAAAAAGTCCACGTCAGCTGCAGGCTCGTTTGTGGCTGACCAGTCCGATGCGGGACAGGCAGACACGATTGCAGCGGTTGCAAGGGAAAATTGGTTGGTTGGGGTTGGGTGTTGGGTTTTTCCTCCTTTGCCTTTTGTCAGTGAGGTGGGCTCTGCGGTCTTCTTCAAAGGAGGCTGCTGCCCGCCAAACTGTGAGGCGCCAAGATGCACGGTTTGAGGCGTTATCAGCCCACTGGCGGTGGTCAATGTGGCAGGCACCAAGAGATTTCTTTAGGCAGTCCTTGTACCTTTTCTTTGGTGCACCTCTGTCACGGTGGCCAGTGGAGAGCTCGCCATATAATACGATCTTGGGAAGGCGATGGTCCTCCATTCTGGAGACGTGACCCATCCAGCGCAGCTGGATCTTCAGCAGCGTGGACTCGATGCTGTCGACCTCTGCCATCTCGAGTACCTCGACGTTAGGGGTGTGAGCGCTCCAATGGATGTTGAGGATGGAGCGGAGACAACGCTGGTGGATGCGTTCTAGGAGCCGTAGGTGGTGCCGGTAGAGGACCCATGATTCGGAGCCGAACAGGAGTGTGGGTATGACAACGGCTCTGTATACGCTTATCTTTGTGAGGTATTTCAGTTGGTTGTTTTTCCAGACTCTTTTGTGTAGTCTTCCAAAGGTGCTATTTGCCTTGGCGAGTCTGTTGTCTATCTCATTGTCGATCCTTGCATCTGATGAAATGGTGCAGCCGAGATAGGTAAACTGGTTGACCGTTTTGAGTTTTGTGTGCCCGATGGAGATGTGGGGGGGCTGGTAGTCATGGTGGGGAGCTGGCTGATGGAGGACCTCAGTTTTCTTCAGGCTGACTTCCAGGCCAAACATTTTGGCAGTTTCCGCAAAGCAGGATGTCAAGCGCTGAAGAGCTGGCTCTGAATGGGCAACTAAAGCGGCATCATCTGCAAAGAGTAGTTCACGGACAAGTTTCTCTTGTGTCTTGGTGTGAGCTTGCAGGCGCCTCAGATTGAAGAGACTGCCATCCGTGCGGTACCGGATGTGAACAACTGAAAAGTGGCAAAGCAGCAGGTATGGATGGAATCCCCCCAGAAGTCTGGAAGGCTGGCGGCAAAACTCTGCATGCCAAACTGCATGAGTTTTTCAAGCTTTGTTGGGACCAAGGTAAACTGCCTCAGGATCTTCGTGATGCCACCATCATCACCCTGTACAAAAACAAAGGCGAGAAATCAGACTGCTCAAACTACAGGGGAATCACGTTGCTCTCCATTGCAGGCAAAATCTTCGCTAGGATTCTACTAAATAGAATAATACCTAGTGTCGCTGAGAATATTCTCCCAGAATCACAGTGCGGCTTTCGCGCTAACAGAGGAACCACTGACATGGTCTTTGCCCTCAGACAGCTCCAAGAAAAGTGTAGAGAACAAAACAAAGGACTCTACATCACCTTTGTTGACCTCACCAAAGCCTTCGACACCGTGAGCAGGAAAGGGCTTTGGCAAATACTAGAGCGCATCGGATGTCCCCCAAAGTTCCTCAACATGATTATCCAACTGCACGAAAACCAACAAGGTCGGGTCAGATACAGCAATGAGCTCTCTGAACCCTTCTCCATTAACAATGGCGTGAAGCAAGGCTGTGTTCTCGCACCAACCCTCTTTTCAATCTTCTTCAGCATGATGCTGAACCAAGCCATGAAAGACCCCAACAATGAAGACGCTGTATCTGTATATAGTTTGGCTGTAATCCACAACCATTCTAGGTTTTGTGCCATTTCTGACCACTACCACTTGAGCGCGCCAAGGACTTGTGCTGGGCTCGATGACGTTTTCTCTTAACAAGTTCTTAACCTCATCTTTAATAAAGAGACTATCTTCTTTACTGTAGCACCTACTTTTTGTAGCTATAGGCTTACAATCTGAGGTCAAATTAGTGAAGAGACGAGGGGGTTTAATTTTTAGTGTGGACAAACTGCAAAACTTCTTTGATGAGATGGTGATGGATGGCAAAGGGCCATTAAATGCCAATATGATACTTTTCATTTGGTATTGGAAGTCTAGACCTTGAAGCATTGGAGCGCATAAGCCAGGGAGTACAGAAATCTTGAAATCAGTATATTAATCGTCATGTATTTTTAAATTAATTTTGCAATAATTTGTAGTATCTTATTCTAGACCTAAGCAAGCTATTGTGATTGTGTGCTTAGATGGGTATAATGCAAGATTTAGTGCTCTAGCAGTCGAAGGGTGAATGTAACTGTCTATACTGCCTGAATCAAATAAACAGTTAATAGGCTGCCCATTTACCTCCACTTTCATCATGGATGGCTGCAGATCGTAGGATTTATCTTGGTTTACCTCATGGAAGCCAGAATTGGATCTCCTTGTGGCATTGGCATGTAGGGCCTCACCTCATCGTTGGACAATTCAGAAGAAGTCAAAGAAGCAGAAGTTGGGCTAGATGAATCAGTGTCTCTCCAGCTCAGCGTCGTGGCGTTATGATGATGACCTTGCTTAGTTTCAGTGCTTGAGCGCTTCTTCTTCTTCTTCTGCTCGCCACGAGTGCCAAATGTTGACTCTTTAGCTCGGCAAGCTCTGACCCAATGGCCCTTCTTCCCGAAATTGGCACAGGTATCTTGGCGTGCGGGGCACCGGTTGCGGGCATGTAGTGCCAAGCCGCAGAAGTAACATTTTGGGGATCGGCCTTTGCGCAACGATTTCGTAGATCTCAGTAGCGAATCTTCACTACAGGTCGATCTGAAGGGTGCCACTTTGGCACTTCTCCCTTGCCTGAATGCTTTCTCCCCTTGTAGCACAGTTAAGAGCATCTTTGCTTGTTACAGAGCCACATTAAAAGTCAAGCCCGGAGTCTCCAATAGATGCTGTCTAACGTATCCTGATTCCGGAGAGCTAATGAACATGTCTAACATCAGGAACTCACAATGGGCTTCAGCTGTGATGTCAGCGTAGGCACAGTTCCTGGATAGCCCTTTCAGGGCGAGTACAAAATCATCTACACTCTCACCTGCTTGTTGCTTCCAAATGTGAAGCTGGTGAATTGCGTTCAGGGTGTTCTGAGGCCTATCATAATAGGCTCTAAGGAGATTCACTGCGTTCTGGTAGCCAGCTACCTCTCTGACCACGGAGTAGGGGACGTCTCCGAGGAGAGCCATGAAATGGTCCATTTCCTCGGCGTCTTGCATGACATTGTTCTATTGCATGTATGCTTCAAAGCATTGGAGGCAGTGGTGCTATTTTTCTCTAGCTCGGGTGGCATCCAAGTTTCAGAGAAGTATCCATAATGTTATTCTGTTAATAAAATTGATATGCCACAAGCAAGGACCAGGCGTATCATAATATAGGCTTTTATTAACAGAATAAGCCACCTCGACTGATCAGTGGGATAAATTGCACCATTTGTTATACCAGTAGAGTAGAGCCAATCTACAGTCATAACCAATAGCAAGCAGTCAGCATAATACATTACATCACTACAGTTAGTCTTACATCAGTGGTGTGAAAACTATTGGAGAGGATTCTTAAGGGCAGGATTTCTGAGCATTTGAAGAAGTACAGTCTTCTCAGCAATAGTCTGACCTTGTTAGGGGAACTTCATGGCTCACAAGCCTGAGTTTTTTGAGGAGGCAGTAAAGAAATTGAAGAAGATAGGGTAGTATTTGTGTGTATATGGATTTTGGTCAGGCATTTGATAAGGTCAACCTTGAGAGACTCATTGAGAAAGCCATGAAGTATGGGAACCATGGAAACCTGGCTGTGTGGATTCAGAATTGGCTTGCTTGTAGAAAGCAGAGCATAGTACTAGATGGAACATATTCTGCCTTAAAGTCAGTGGAATACTAAAGGGATCTTTTCTGGGACTCCAGCTCTTTTTCATTTTTATAAATGATCTAAATGAAGAAGCAGAAGGATGGGTCAGTTAGTTTGCAGATGATATAGGTTGGAGGAGTTGTGGATACAAAAGGGTGCAGAGATGGGTTGAAAAGTGTCAGATGGAGTTCAATCTGGATAAGTGTGATGTGATGTGTTTTGGAAGGTCCAACGTGAAGGTTGAGTACAGGGTTAATGGATGGATAGTGTGGAAGAACAGAGGGACCTTGAGGCCCAAATCCATACATCTCACAAAGTTACCATGCAGTTATGGGAGGGTGATTGAATTCAAGAGTCGAGAGATCACGGTGCGAATTTACAAATCTCTGGTGAGACTGCATTTGAATACAAATATTGTATTCAGTTGTGGTCACCTCATTGTTGGAAGGATGTGGAAGCTATGGAGAGGGTGCAGAGGAGATTTACCAAGATGTTGCCTGGATTGGAAAATAAGTCTTTATGAGGCAAGGTTAGCAGGGCTAGGGCTTTTCTCTTTGGAGTTTAGAAGGATGAGAAGAGAATTAATAGAGGTTTCCAAGGTTCTGAGAGGGATAGATAAGATAGTCACCCAATAACTTTTCCTAGGGTGAGAGTAGCAAATACTGAAAGACATCAACACAGTGAAGGGAGAAATTTTTATGGGAGACATCAGAGGTGTTTTTTTTTTAAGAGTTGTGAGTACCTGGAATGCCTTGGCAGGGATGGTGGAGCCTATAATATTCAGAGTTTTTAAGAGATTCTTAGGCAGGCAATGGATGAAAAAAAAATAGAGAGTATGAGGAGGAAGGGTTTATTTTTTTTTAAATTTTATTAGGAACATATATATATATATATATATATATATCAGCACAGCATCAAGGGTCGAAGGGCCTATACTGTGCATTAGTGTTCTATGGTTTATGTTCTATGATGTCTAGGCCATTGATAGATATGGTTTTCAGAGAAATATAATCTCTCACTGGTTAACTAAGAAAATTATGCATGTAATACATTGAAAGAAAAATCTTCAAAAGCTGAAAAGTATAATGGTCGGCCTGATGAAATGTGGAACTCAAGAAACTACCAAAGGATTTCTAATGAAACATGAAGATAAATAATATACAATAAATTGCTCAGATAAATAAAAAAAGTTGTAGAAACAGGTCGAAGTAAATGTTGGGCAAGCCTGGCATCATTAAACTTTTTACAGCACTGCATTCGGACTTTTGAGATTTGAAGACTGGCCTTAAATTCTGTTACTCAGTACTTTTGAGTGATGTGTCTAGGTGGATAAGGCACCCTCTTCAGAAATATGGTGGCTCCACTCTGGTGGAGGTTTGAAAATTCTGGGTGCCCACTCTCTCCTCTCATTTATCTCAAGTGACATTCAGCTCACAAATTTTGACTAATGCCGTTACAGCTGCACTGCACCTTACCTCTAAAATTAGTAAAAATCCTTGGGCTAGATAATTTTAAAATAATGCTCATTAATATTGAATTTGTATCCACTTCTGCTTGCAATCAAGGTAATGTGCATGTATAATCATGCTTCCCAATCCCATTAAAACAAACTCGTTTACTGTGTTCTCCAGTTGATCTAGCTCAAGGTTAACAAAGCATTGTGGTTGACTTTTAAATCTCCTCAGAAATATTACTCAATCAAGGACTTTTAATGATGGGCATTAAATATCAGCCTTGCCAGAGATGCCCACAAACCTAGAATGAATAATTAATCTAAAATCCTTGTGCCTGCTTTGTGGTTTTCTAATTTATTTTCTATCTATTTTATTGGCCTAATTTAAGAACATTTTGCCTCATAAAACAGCCAATGAATCAGCATCCAGTCAGCTTAAAACTGACATCTTGTTTTCAGGATTTCTTTCATCTCTTAAATAAGAACCAAGTTAAAATGTTGAAGTGAAACATTCAAATTTAATGCAATCGCTTAGGGGTAACTAATCTCAGAATACTCGGTTTATCCCTTTATTCCTGAAACAGGGAAGGAGCAGTCAAATTCTTCCTGGCTTCATAGAAATCTGAATTATGGTTATTCCATGCCTATTGGAGTTTATGCTGCAGACATTGACTGTTGGATGTTAAAGTGCCCAATAATGCCTGTCATTTTACACTGACTAGTTCATTTGAGTGCAACAGAGTGGCTGAGGTCAACTCATTCACATGATGGGTTGTCAACCCTGAACTCTTCAGTGTTGTTCAGTGCACATCACTTATTTCTGGATTTGAACTGAACTTTGGTAGTGGAGTGCACTGTGCACATGGTAATCTTATCGGTCGAGTAGTTAGTAACTCATTGTGTATCTTCACCCTGTATCTTAAGGCAAAAAATGAAAAGAAATATAATTCTTCAGGTATTCAATCACAGAGACCAAAAAGCATCATTAATTGACAACTATAAACTGCATTGTGCACAGGATAATAACTGGCACATCTAGGATTGTGTTTGGCTGACCACAAGGCATAATATTTGCAAGACTATTTTTTTTCTGTAAATTTGCATAAGAATAAATGTTCAAGTTCATTTCTAAGCTTCAACCATCTAATAGTGAAAATAACATGTTGCAGAATAAATGGTATAGAGTATCATTTTCACCAGCGAACAAGTCAATGTGTGATCATATTGAAAACATCAAACACTGATTTGTACTTTTACAAGAAATTGCATTATCTACTTCTTCTATAATCTGTTTAACTCACATCAATTTTTTTATAACATTTTTAAGGTTTATATTTTTTACCTATTATTTTGACTGCACCATTAAAATAAATGAGATAAAATAGATGAGCTCCAAATTTGCATCCAAATACTTAAAAGAGTTGATTGGTTTGGAAGGACATGTTAATTAGACATATTTTCCACACATATACAAGCACATTCTAAACATGCCTTTTCTCCCCCACCTGGCTCCATCAGCCCATCATCCCTAGCTCACCTGGTTCCAGCCCCTGTCTCATCCCTCCCTCTCACTTCTTTATATTGGCTATCTTCCCTCCATACTCTCAGTCCTGATTAAAAGTTTTAACTCAAAACATTGACCATTCCTTAGCCTTCCAGATGCTGCTTGAACCAAGTTGGTGTATGCTTATCCCCCTCCCACACCCCCCCCACCCCCCACTATTTTATTTAGGCATCTACCAACATTTTGCTCATACCTTTGTGAAGGACTCAGTCCAAACCATTAGCTATGTATCTTTATCTTTGCTATATAAGGAACGCTAATTTCCTCCAGCATTTTATTTTACTCAATCATGGCATCTACATACTTTGGTGTTTTAACCCTGACATTTTGTACTGCTAAGATAAACATTTCAAAAACGTGTCAGGCTTTTTAGTAATTTATTGTGCTGTTATTTGTTTTACATGCCTTGAAAGCCAAGAGCTATAGTTTTTTCATACACTTGACTCTGATTGTCGAAGAAAGGACTGCCAGGAAATATTAGCTCCTGCTTCATAATTAGCTTCATGATGCTATATTTAAAATTTACATTGCCAACACAAGCAAAGTGTTACTGTGATCTACTTCGAATATATAATGGATTATGCAGATGTATGAGGGGAAGCACTTCAGTCTAAATGTGTATACTGTCTTTAATCAGAAGATGTTGATGCACAAATTAGCCCTCAATAGATTACCAATAAATTCTAAAGGGTCTTATTTTGTCACCTGAAATAGAGCTATAGTTTCTGCATAATATGTATTGTTCCTTTTTCATGTTTAAAATACTGATACATGAAATGAAATTGAATAATTTGATTAAATATTGGGTTACTTTAAGCGAGATTTACAAGGTGTTGCTAGGTCTTGAGGAACTGAGTTACAGGGAAAGTTTAAAGAGATTAGGACTTTATTCCCAGGAGTGAAGAAGAATGAGTGGCGATTTGATAGAAGTATACAAAATTACGAGGGGCATAGATAGAGTAAATGTAAGCAGCTTTTTCCACTGAGGTTCAGTAAGACAAAAATTGGAGAACATAAGTTCAAGGTGAAAGAGGAAATGTTTAAAGGCAACATTAGGGGAAACTTCTTCATGCAGGGTGTATGGTAAATGCATGCTCAATTTTGTTTAAATGTTTAAAGGGAATGTTTAATGGGAACATTAGGGGGAACTTCTTCATGCAGGGTGTGTTGTAAATGCATGCTCAATTTTGACTTTGAAGAAAGGATGGAAGAGGTATGGAAGGCTATAACCTGAGTGCAAATTAATGGGATTTCAGATTTTATATTTATTGTCAGAGTACATACATGACATCATATACAAACCTTTTTTTATTACAGGTGAGGCAGAATGACCACTTATTAGTAATGCAGAAAAAATGTATGTAGCATGAATAAATAAAGAACTGTAAACAGATAATGTATGTAAACAAACCGACTGTGCAATACCATTTAACCATATAACAATTACAGTAGGGAAACAGGCCATCTTGGCCCCTCTAGTCCACACCGATTTAAGTGATCTCCTCTAGTCTTCCCTACCTGCTCCCTGTCCATAATCCTCCAATCTCCTCACATCCATGCACTTATCCAATCTTCTCCTAAATGACAAAATTGACCCTCTTCCAGAAGGTCATTCCACTCAGCCACCACTCACTGAGTGAAGAAGCCCCCTCTTATGTTACTTTTAAACTTTTGCCCCCTAATCCTTAACATGACCCCTCATTCCAATATCACCTACCCTCAAGGGGAAGAGCCTATTTGCATCTACTCTATCTATCCCCCTCATGATTTTAAATACCTCTATCTAATCCCCCCTTTAACTTTCTACACTCCAATGAATAAAGACCCAGTCTACTCAATCTTTCTTTGTATTCTAGATACTGCAATCCAGGCAACATTTTGGTAAATCTTATCTGGGCCCTCTCTATCTTTTTGATATCCTTCCTATAATTTGGGGACCAGAACTGCACATAGTATTCAAAATTTGGCCTCGCCAATGCCTTGAACAGTCTCAACATCACCTCCCAGTTTCTATATTCTATGCTTTGATTTATAAAGGCCAGCATACCAAAAGCCTTCTTTACCACGCTATCAACATGAAAAACCACTTTCAAGGAATGATGAACCATTATTCCAAGATCTCTCTGTTCCCCTACATTCGTCAATGCCCTACCCTTCACTGCATATGTCCTGTTTTGATTATTCTTTCCAAAATGTAGCACTTCACACTTATCGGTATTGAACTCCATCTGCCATCTTTCAGCCCATTCTTTGAAGTAGTCCAAATCCTTCTGCAGTCCCTGAAAACGATCTTCACTATTTACAGTTCCCTCTATTTTTGTATTGTCCACATATTTACTAACGCAATTTACCATTCCATCATCCAAATCATTTATGTAAATGACAAACATCAAGGGACCCAACACCGATCCCTGAAGCACACTGCTCGTTACCGGCCTCCATCCTGACAGACAGTTATCCACCATGACTCTCTGGCATCTACTTTCTAGTCACCATTGAACCCATCTGACTATCTCAACATTAAAACCTAGCACCTGAACCTTTCTTACCAACCTTCCATGTGCAACCTTATCAAAGGCCTGACTGAAATCCATAAAGGCTACATCTACTACTCTACCCTTATCAACCTTCCTAGTCACCTCCTCAAAAAACTCCACAAGATTTGTCAAACATGACCTTCCCCGCACAAACCCGTGTTGGGTGCCCCTGATCAGTCCCTGCCTCTCTAGATACTTATACATATTTTCTCTAAGAATACTTTCCATTATTTTACCGACCACCGATGTCAAACTTACTTGCCTACACCTGGAGCCCTTTTTAAACAGTGGAACCATGTTTGCGATACGCCAATACTGCAGTGCCATGCCCTCCTCTAGTGACTGTTGAAAAATCACTGTCAGAGCCTCCGCTATTTCCTCCCTAACTTCCTTCAAGGTCGTGGGGAAAATCCCGTCGGGCCCCGGGGTCCTCTCCACCTTTATATGCCTCAAAAGTTCCAATATCCCCTATTTCCTAATCCCTACATTTTCCATAATCACCTCGTTTGCTTCTCTTATCCTACACAATTCCATATCCTTTTCACTAGTGAATCATGAAGAGAAGAACTCGTTCAATATCTTCCACATCTTATTTGGCTCCACACACGTTACAGAGAGAATAAAAAAAGTCAATAAAGTGCACAATTAAGTGTGCTTAAATGAGTCTCTGATTAAGTTTGTTGAGGAGTCGAATGGTGGAGGGGTAGTCATGTTCTTGAACCTGCTGGTGAGTCTTGTGGCACCTATGCCTCTTTCCTGATGTCAGGAGTGAGAACAGAGCGTGTGCTGGGTGGTGGGGGTCTTTGATGATTGCTGCTGTTCTTTGATGGCAGCATTTCCTGTAGATGTTCTGGATAGTGGGAAGGGTTTTTCCTGTGATGTCTTGGGCTATTTCCAGTACTTTTGGAGGGATTTATGCTCAGGGGTATTGGAGTCCCCACATCAAACTTATGATGCAGCCAGCCAGCACACTTTCCAGCACACTTCTGTAGAAATTTGCCAGGATTTCTGGTGTCGTACGAAATCTCTGCAAACTCCTGAGCAAGTAGAGGCATTCGTGTGTTTTCTTCATGATGCCATTAGAGTGTCTGAGATGGTGACTCCCAATAATTTAAATTTTCTCATCCTTTCCACCTCTGATACCCCAATGATCATTGGATTGTAGCTTCTTAGTTTTGGTGACATTGAGTGCAAGGTTGTTGTTGGTGCACCATTCCGCCAAGGTTTCAATCTCCATCCTGTCTACTGACTCATCCCCTTCCTTTACACAACCCACTACCCTGGGATCATCAGCAAGTTTGTAGATGGTGTTGTTGTTGAGCCCCATAGTCATAGGTGTAAAGTGAGTAGAACTGAGGGGTAAGAATGCAGCCCTGTGAGGTTCCGGTACTTATGGAGATTGTGGAGGAGATGCATCGAAATGAGGAAATTGATGATCCATTTGCACAGTGGGGCTAGGCAGAATAATAGTATGGCATGAACGAGATGAGCCGAAGGGCCAATTTTGTGATATAGTGTTCTATGAGATCAGTAATTTAACAATTGAAAGTCGTATTTTCTCAACTGGCATGTGTTGATTTAAACATTTCAAAGGCATTGCTTCAAAATTAAAATGAATATTTTTGAGTCGGGAAGTCATAAAGTAATAATGACCCTTCAGCCATCCATGTCCATGCTGACCATTGATTGCCTCTTTGTACTAATCTCAGAAACAAGCCCTTGGCCTATAGCCTTCTGGACCTTGGCACTTCATGTGCTGCTTGAATGGTGTAAGAATACCTGCTCCCACTACCTATCCAGCAGTGTAGTCCACATCTCAACCATCCTCTGGTTGAAAAATTATTCCTCAAATCCATTCTAATCCTTTTACCCCATGCCCTAATCCTACACCCTCTGGTTTTAGCAGCTAAGGGGAAATGTTTTCTAATCTTCACCTTATTTGTGCCCTCATAATTTTGTGTACAAGTAGTCCTCAACTTACGACCGTGTTCCGTTCCATTTCAGTCGTATCTTGAAATGGACGCAAGTCAGAAATTCACTGCATCAGTTTTATTGTTCATCAAGTACAACATGGCAGCCACCAAAGCCATCTCTCATAAGAGGTTGGCTACCCCTGCCATAGGTGATATTTTCCATAGATAGGTCCCTACTTTCACCCCAAAAGTGTAATTTTTAAATTTACATATTTTTTCTTTGCTTTTAAAAAAATCTCTGTCACATGTACAGATGCTTGTAAGTCACATAGGTTGTAAGTCGGGGACTACCTGTTCTTTTATCTGCACTTTCAACTTGCTGCACTCTATAGAAAACAAACCAAGTCTATCAACTCTTTTCCCACACTTAAATTTCCATCCTTGTCAATGTTCGGGTGAACCTTCCTTGAATCTTCTCCTGTAAATCAGCTGCTTTTTAGCTACCTGAATGAAACGGAAGGTTTTGTTTGTGTTTAGAAGAATTAGTAGCTCTTGAACATAAATTTCAATGCCTTTGGCTAATATACATCTTTTTGAAGCTGTATCTTTTTTAACAAGATTAACTATTGTTTTAAACGTAGAACAACATAGCATAGTATGGTCCCTTCAGTCCATGATGCTGTGCTGACCTAAATAAACCCACTCCACAAGAATCTAATTTTCCCAAACTCACATCATAAACCTCTATTTTTTATACATGCATGTTAACCAAACAGTCCCAATTTACCATCCTCCATCACCACCTCTGTCAATTCATTCCAGGTACCCATCACTCTCCATGCAAAGTAGCTTACCTCTGATGTATCCTTTAAACTTTTCCTACACTCACCTTAAACCGATATCTTCTGGTATTTGCCATTGTCACCCCAGGAAACAGGTGCAAGCTGTTCATCCTATCTAAGTCCCCCATAATCTTATAAAACTCTATTAAATCACCTCCATTCCTTCATTGCATATTCTCTAATCCAGGCAACATCCTGGTAAATCTCCTCCACACCCTTTCTAAAGCGTCTACATCTTTCCTGTAATGAGGTGACCAGAACTGAACACAATGCTCAGTGTAGTCTAACCAGAATTTTTTTTTATTTCATCTCAACTAATTCAACTTTATATGTATCCAATATGTGGATTTGATATCTCAATCTAGCTCATAGGTGCTGGCAACGTCAGAGTAAATTGCCACTATATTTTTCCAAAAATATAATTTATTCACAACAAGAAAACCGTATAAGATTTTTTACATTCATATTGATACATTCTCATTTTTGTACATTTTACATTCTTCTCTCCCTACCCTATGACCATCACTGTGACACCTTGTCATTTCTTCCCCCTCTGTTCATTGAGGGGCTTCCCTTTAGCGTCATCCCACAGTGCCTGGCAATGGGAGGTCTCTAGACTGTGGTCCTTCCCAATAGTGCTCTCGCATTGTAGGCACCAAGTCTCAGTGCACCCCACAGCATATACTCCTGTAATCTGGAATGCACCAGTCGGCAGCATTCCCAGACCAACATCTCAGTATGTTGAAAGACCAAAAAGTTTCAGGCAGTCTAAAGAACCAAGTTGATGGTCTTCCAGCAGTTCTGGATGTCGGACTCAGAGTGTGACCTGGGAGCACTCCATAGATGAGAGAGTCCTCCGACATGCTGCTGCTGGGGATGAACCATGACCAAGCCCCCTGCATCCTTCTCCACGCACACTTTGTGAATTTGCACTCAACAAAGAGATAGGCAACAGTCTCTACCCCACTAGAACTGTCATGAGGACAACATACATAGAGGGTGATGTTCCGGTTGTACAAGATATCTCACTGGGAGGGCTCTTCTCATCACCAGACAGGCCTTGTTTGTGAGCCTTAGGGATGAGGCATTCCACCGGATGATTGAAACAGTCTGCTCAGGGAGACATCCCACTGTATCCATTGAATTATCATCTCTCAGTTTCTGCATAGGCTTATCACCATGTGATTAAAGGTGTTGTTCTGAAAAAAAACTTTTCCACGAAGGATAGGTAGTGTGGCAAAGTCCAGTTTACTGGGACAGTGTGTAGCATGGGGCCAGGCCTATTCTTCACAATACCTGGGACAGTTAGAACCTCAGCATCTAGCGGCACTTGATGCCCTGGTATTTTGGTTCCGTGCAGCCACACATGAAGGTGGTTATCAGGACGAGAACGACATTGGGTACGCCCTTGCCTCCATTTTCTGATAATTTGTACATGGCACTCCTTTGAACCCTATCCATTTTGGACCCCCAAGGGAATCTGAAAACTGCTCTGGTAACTGCAGGGTGGATGTGCGGGGGTAAGCCACACCTGTGCTATGTAAAGCAGTACTGAAAGCACCTTGCACCTGATGACCAGATTCTTCCTCATCATTGAGAGGGAACACCATGCCCACAGTCCAAAATTTTTTGTGGACCTTTGGAATTCACTGACCAATTCTTGTTGCATGCCTCAGTCCCTCCAAACCTGATTCTCAGCACCTTCAGGTAGTCAGATCTGACTGTAAAGGAGATGGTGGATTGATCAGGCCAGTTACTGAAGAGTATTGCCTCGCTCTTCTTAGGGTTACCCTGGTATCTGACATGGACTCAAAATCCCACATATGTTGGTTAGTCTCCAGATCTATTGTGTATCTGAACAGAAGGCAGAGACGTAATCCATCTACAGGGAGGCCTTGACCTGTGTTCCTCTGCTGCCTGGCAACATCACTCCTCTTATGCCCTCATCTTTCCTGATAGATTCAGCAAAGAGCTCTATGCACAAATAAGACTGGAGGCAATGGGCAGCCTTGCCTCACTCCAATCTTGATGGGGAAGCAATCTGTTTCATGCCCATTTATTTGGACTGCACTACAGATATCTGTGAAGAGCAGTTTAATCCAATTCTGGATTCTCAACCCAAAGCCCATTTTGTAGATCACATCTTTCATTTATGTGCAATATCTGGTTGAAAGCCTTCTGATCTAAGATGACCAGGCAGGCATCCACCTCCTCTCCTACACATATTCTATGGTATCCCTGACCAGAGCAAGACTGTCAGAGATCTTCCTGTTCAGAACCATGCAGGTCTAGTCTGGGTGGATCATCTGCCCAAGGTGACTTATCTCAATTGGTGATGGCCTTGGACAGGATTTTGTACCCCACATTTAGCAATGAAATGGGCCTCCAAATCAAATTGACACTATTTACACCTTTAAAGTAAAGTTGATAGATTCTAGCCACTGAAGCAGTCAACATGGTCTGCCATCGGGTTCAACAGTGTGTTCCACCATTGAACTTGTTGCAATCTCCTAACACATGCTGGGCAATCTGCTCACAGACCTATGCCAACTTAGACTTGGCATCACATTCGCCAGCCATTGTGTTCAATAGAGATTTCATTATTTGTGAATGCAATTATATTTTATGTTTTAAAATGTGTGCTTGTAGCTAGCTGTTACAAGCTATGGCTTTGTGGAGCCTATAGTACAGGAGAGATTATCACTGTATGCAGGTTAGCTCAGAAAGAATTATTAGACTCATAGCCATGCATTTATTCTCAAGCTGAGGGATGTGGTCAAAGCCCCCTCAGCGCTGATTGGTGCATTTGTGATCTGCTTTCCTTGATAGGTCAGTTAGGCTCCTTTAGTTGTGGCCAATTGGAGAGCAGTGCTATGGGCCTTGTGCAGCTTGCTGGATTGTTGCGTTTGTCCTTCATTTTGTGAGACACCCTGAGGGGGCTGTGAGGGGCCATCACATGCTAATATTTTTAATTTTGGAAAAAAACATTTCAAATATTTTTATTTTTTATTTAATTTTCATTACTTTTTGAAAGCATCTGCATGTCTGCGATGCCCAGATCCATTGGAAAATCTTTGCAGTTTTATTGGGGGACAATCTGGAGGTGGGGCTTTGTTGTTTGTCCTGTGAACTGAGGACTGGATTGGTTCTGCCCATTCATGAAAGTTAATGGCCTTGCTTTGCCAATTTGCCCCTGGATACACTCAGAGAGCAACCCCTTTAGCCATCCAGCTCCAAAATAGATGAGGGCAGAGGGCAGAGGAAGCTGGGCAATGAGTACAGGTTATTGACACCACTATCAAAACCCAACACATTGAATTTAATATCAGAACTGTCATGTGTGCATATGTCAAATTAAGGTTCTATCATTTCTTTTGGGTTAAAGAGGCTGGAGAGCAAGAAGAAAGTGAGTGTTCAGGTGATGTCTATCCAGCAATCAATTTGAACTATTGTCTGTTTTGTTGTGGAAATCAAACAAAAAAATCTGCAGATGCTGTAAATTTAATTACTGCAGATGGGCAAAAAAGCTGCATGAACATGGTTGGCTGAAGAGATGGTTTCTGTGCTTCATGTTTTGGTTGTGAGAGGCCGGACAGATGTTTCAGGTTAGGACCCTCAGTGAGACTAAAGTTGGAAACGATGATAGAACATTGAAATATACAGCACAGTTCAGGCCCATCAGCTCACAGCATTGTGCTGATATAATAGCCTACTCTCCCGACTGTCAAGAATTTCCCTATTAATTAATCCTCCATTTTCTCTGTTCCATGTAATAGTCTCTTAAAGGATGTCATTGTACCACTGTCGGCAACACATTCCAAGAATCCACCATTCTTGTGTGAAGAACTTGCCTCTTACATGTCCCCCTGCACTTACTCCCAAGCACCTCAAAACTATGCCCCCTGCTGTTAGCCATTTCAGCCCTGAGAAAAAAGCCTCTGGACATCCACGTGATCAATGCCTAGTGATAGCAAGTATATCAAGAGGGAAAGAGAAAAGAGGGGGTGGAAAGAAGTTGGGAGGGACTTGAAGGGAGGGACTTGAAGGTAAAGACCACTGGGAAGAGGTTTAAAGATTAGGGAGAAAGGAAGAACAGGAATAAGTAAAGAACAGGAATGGGTAAAGGGGAACTGAAATGATTGGCAACCAGGAGTGGCATGGTCTACATCTATAAGGTCAACTATAGATTTGGTAACTGGTTTGCTGAACACTGTTTGTGGGTCGAAGCTTGAAATCTCTTGTAACCATCTATTTGAATTTCCTTCAGCATTCCCACACAGGCAGCTCTGTCTTTGACCTAATCCATTGCCAGGATGAGGCCAACATAAACTTGATGAGCAACACATCACAACCCTCCTGGTATTGAACATCAATTTTTTTTCTAATTTTAGTTGGTTTACACTGTTTCCATCTCGAGTTATTCCTGTTCTTGGAGTTGACAGAGGGCATGTTAGTTCCTGTTCTTGGAGTGGACAGAGGGCATGTTAGTTCCTGTTCTTGGAGTGGACAGAAGGCATGTTAGTTCATGTTTCACAAGCTACAAAAATCAGGAACTTTGTTGCCTTGGCCTTTACCCAAGAGGAGATAGCTTGGCTAACTGGAAGCAACTACGTAAGCTTCTCTGACACCATTCAGGTTGTCGTGGCATCCATAGAATTTTGCAAACTGAAAAGAAACCAGGTAAGATGCATCCAGTACTCCTCGTGGAACTGGAGAAAGGCATCGATAGAACCCTTGCCCAAATCGTGCTGAGGTCAAGGAACACAGGACAAGTGCCTGGAATTGGAGAATTTTAAGAAAATGAAAACAAAGTGATCCTGGAATGCACATGCACTAAACTGTTATATGCAAAATTTCAGACACCTTTCTTGATGAATCTCATGGAACCACTGGATAGAGCTAATTTCATAAAAAGAAGTATGAAATGAGCACATTAGTGTAAGTGATGTCAGGTAAATGATCTGCTTCTGTGCCAATTATTCCACTACTTTTTGATAACAATTAATATTTATCAATTGTCACAATCAGCAGACTAATTTTACCTGCTGTAACCCAAAGCATCTTCTATCAACTCTTTCTTGATCACCCACTCTCTGTGTTGGCCCTTCTTCTGCCTCAGGTACTGAGGCAACTTTGTCTTATTTTATCCCTACCACGTCAATAGTTTCTCTCCACTCTTGTGCAGTTATAAGCTTCTTTTTTTCATTTACAGGCAATCAACTCTTCAGCCTCCCCACTTTACACATGCCTCTCACTTCCACACTCTGTTCCTCCCAGCAAAATTTAAAAAAAAACATTGATCCATTAATTTGAGTTTGTCTGTTGGGTGGAATGTAATTATGACTAATTCTGGGCTGAATCACACCACTCTGCAAATTCAACCAAACAGTTCCATTTGTGAGTCAATCTTGGGCAATTGATTTGATTTCTAAATTAGACACATAACAAATACTGTCATTCTCCATTGTTTGTCTTTTCAACAAAATCCCGTCATTAGTTATTCCTTGAACAGTGTACTAGGCTGGAAACTCCACTCAGGTAAGTTCCATGTTTTACCTTTGCTCCTTCAGGACCTTTTGATCACTTGAATTCTGCAACCTCCCTCAATCCCAATCATTAACCACCAACATTCCCCAAGATTCCTGATATCCCAATTTGACCCACCCACCCAAACCTAAGTTAACAATCAACAACCTCCTCCTTCGTCTAATTAAGCTTCCAACACCCGCCTGCCTACTGCCACACCTCCCCATTGCCCACTGACATTTCCCCACCAACACCTTTTTTCCCTCTGTCAAACCCACAGCTCCCAACCATCCTCAAGACAGAGTGACCAAAATGTAAGGGTGTGGTTTTACTGGAATGCTTTCTCATTATTTGGATGTGCTCATACAAGTTTTTATGTTCTATCTTTTAACCACATGGCTCTTGGAAGTATGAGAGGAAACCAGACATCTTGATTCTTGGAACATAGCAGAATAAAGAGTTATCTCTTTAGAATAAAGAGTTATCTCATTATTTACTCAGAGTAATTTAAAAGACTGAGGAATGAGGCAAATCAAAATAGCTACAAAAATCAGCTACAAAAAGTGAAATCAAGGGAGGGAAAAGACTGGAATACAAGAAAGAAACAAAAAAAGAACACATTTTCAAAACTCCTTAAAATAATTTTCAAACTGAAGAATTAAATGCCACATCAATTATTGTTCATTTTCTTGGCAAAAGAGTTTGCTTGTGAACTATGAATATTTATCATTTAATTACAAACTGTACTTGTTAATTGCTACATTGAACGTTTCCTGTTGAGTTTAATTTCGTTGTACATGTAGGAAATTCCTGAAAATCACAGGGAGATTGTTCACATAATCCTGAGAAAGCAAAAAGGAGGGAGGTATATTAAATCAGTCAGAAAGTTGTAATCGCACATCTTGCTGAATAGTTAATTTACTGGTGTCCAAACATTATTAAAATTTCCCTTGATCCATTAGTAATCATTGAAACTTTACTGTCCTTATATTTGCATTAGTTTCTCATATTATGCAATGTATTTGCTTCCTTAACTCCAGATAAATGAAAGTACCCATAGGCTTTCCTCATACATGAGTTGAACAATTAAGTTCTTTGAGCATTTAACAACTTGCCTGAGAGGTCAAAAGATACATATGAATACAAATTGACCTAAATCATTGCTATTTGGCTGGTGGCAAAACCAATTGTTGAATTTCTGACCTGTAATTAAAAAGGCATTGTAGAATGGACCGGTTAAAAGTGTAAGGTTGTGTATTTTAGTTCATTTCTGTTGTAACTAATTGATAATCTCCTCACTAGGTATATTCTGCAGCTAGTAGAGCTTATAAAGCATAGGCTTATTTTGAATTAATTTGATTTTCAAGTGATATTTCAGTCCTTTGGTTGGTTGCAGTAAATTGTCCAAATCTGCTGTTAACAACCCTTTCACATTATCCCTCACATGCTGTAAAACACAATTACACATCACATGTAGTTAATCAACTAGAAAATTCATTTGGTCTGTGAAAAGGTTGCTTAGATTAACAATGCTATGACTTCATCATTGGTTTTCCAATGAGAAAGTCAAGGCTCCAGTTGCAGAGTGGGGTACAGAGGCCTAGAGCTTTTAACTTCTTGACCAGCATGGAGGAGGTAATAGTATTGAATGCCAAGCTATAGTTTAACAAAAGCAGCCATATGTATGCTGTTTATTTGAGGTGATCCAGAGCTGAGTGCAAGCCAGCGATATTGCATCTGCTGTGGAGCGATTGTGACGATAGGTGAATTACAGTGGGTCCAGATCTTTGCTTAGGTATGTATTAATTCTGGCCGCGAGCAGCCTTTCAAAGCATTTCGTTGCAATAGAAGTTGGTGCTACTGGGCGGTACTTTTAAGGTGAGCCCTCCTGGGACCCAAGTGTAATTAGTGGGGCAAAGGTGCTTCTAGCATCTTTTCAGCTGCTTCTAGCACCTTTTCAACTGCAGACGGATCGACCCATTAAATTGGCAAATCTGGCTAATCAACTCTGCTGTGCTGCAGTACAGCAGGCAATTGTGACCACCAGTGTCAGGCGAATGCTGCAGTCAATGGAGGAACAGCAGGATGTAAGCACTGCACATTTCAGTAGATGCAGCCCATTGACGCATGCACGCAAGCATTGATGTCACTGGAACAACCGGGTTGGCCATTTTCATTTTCAAGCGGCCGGTGGACATGACCTGGGTAAATTTAACTGAGTTCCCTGACGACCAAATTGCCCAGTTAACCCCATTTTACATGGCATCTTGAAAGGGGCTATGGAAGCAGCTAACACTGCTCTTTTTGAGTACTGGGATGATTGATGCCCTTTTAAAGCAGGTGGGAACCTCTTACCGCAGCAAATGATACCGGCTATGCTATCAGGGCCTGACACCTTGCGATGTCACCCTCTTGAATGATGCTTTTAATCTCCTTGTTCTCTCCCTCAACAAGTTGCAAATTATCTGATTCATCTAAGGCTTCTGGTTGGGGAACATCCGGTATTTGCGCATGGGCACACACTCATCCGCGCAGGTCTTGATGAAGTCGGTGACACCTGTTGCATATTCATTCAAGTCTATGGATGAGTTCTTGAATATGTTCCAGTTCACCAATTCAAAGCACTCCTCTGCCTCCCTCGACCACACGTTCACTGTCTTCACCACTGGTGCTGTGGTCCTCAGTCCCTGCTTATACACAGGGAGTAAAATAAAGACAGGTATTTACCCAAGTGCAGTTGTAGAATGGCTCGGTATGCGTTCACTCATACTAATTTTCCTGTATCAGAGAACATAGAACAGGACTGCTCAGGAACAGGGTCTTTTTGTGAATATTTTATTTAGGATTTTCCAAACTTAAACTCAAAACAGTTATCAATATTATTGACGTTAATGTTAACAATAATAATGTTGATTACAATTATCAATTCTGTACAAGATTTTCTGACTCCATCCCTCCCTCCTTTTACACCGTCCACATTTAACACTTAACCAACCACAGTTACACATAACATTCAGGACATTCACAAAAAAGGCATGAAACATATATTGGGGTTCATGGGGTTGTCACGTCACAGAGCCAGTGCTCAGGTTGTTTCTTTTTCTTGACTTTTCTTTTTCTGGTTGGGATGGGATGCCCCCCCCCACTGCCATGCCAATTGAGGGGTAGTCAGGGAAGATTAGGCAGCGAGGCACCATGGTCCACACTATAATTGAGCTCCTATAAAATTTAGGTAGGGTTGCCAAATTTTCAAGAAAGTGTTATACTTTTTCCTGAAGTTGTAAGTAATTTTCTCCAGCAGAACACAGCTTTGCATTTCTACGTTCCAGCGTGCTATGCTCAGGTAGGATTCAGAGTTCAGGGTAACCGCTATGCACTTCCTGGCTACTGCCAATGCTATCATTACGAATTGGATTTGATATTTGGACATGCTCATTGTAAGTACTTTGTCCATTATGTTTTCTAACAGGAACAACTCTAGGTCCTGCAGGAATTCTTCCCCTATGATTTTTTTTTTAACATGATTTGGCCCAGTTCCACTTAGAAGGGTCTCACCTTGATACATGTCCAAGTTGAGTGCCCAAAGATTCCTGTCTCAATGCCACATCTGAAGCATTGGTCTGATAATTCCGATTTAGATCTGTTCAATCTTCGCAGTGTTTGAAATTATATTGCACCAGCCTGTACCGCACATTAATGATTGCATTATACTGGTCCGACACAGGTCAGCCAGCACCGCTCATCAATCGTTATTCCTAGGTCTAACTTCCAACCCTGCCTTGATTGTTGAAGGCCTAGTTTAGGTCCTTCTGCTTGGAGCAAGAAATACATGGCTGAGATGAATTTTCAAGTGTTCCCCCTTTGAATCATGGCCTCTATGTCACTGCATGCTGGTAGGGCCATAGTTGGACCTAATTTATCCTACAGAAAAGATCTTCTCTGAAGGTAGCAGTGGAATGTCTTATTTTATAAATCATACTTTTGCCTGAGTTGTTGAAACAATATTAACTGCCCCCACTCATAACAGTCCTCTTCGCACCTGACACCATTACGATGCCAGGTGTCCAGGATCTTGTTACCCATTGTCAATCTTATTAATCCATTTGGAGTCAGGAGTGTTTTGGGGGACAGCCCCAATTTGATTCCTAGATATTGGTTAATTTTATTCCAAATGAAGATTGTTTGTTTTGGTATAGGACTGCTGTTCTCCCAGATAATAATTTGGTGTCCCATTTATAAATAAAGTCCTCTGCTACCATCTCACCTTGCACTTGCAAGTCAATTTGTGCCCAGGATGGTACACCTCCCCCTCAAAGAGTGAGGCGATTTATCTAAACTTGGCTGCCCAATAATATTTCTTGAAGTCTGAGATTTGTAATCTGCTCAGACTGTAATCCAAGGTCAATTTTTCCATAGAGTCTCTGGCTACCTTTCAGTTCCATAGAAATGTCCTTATTCTTGAAAGCCAAATTTTGGAAGAATCCCTGGGGCAACACCATGGCAGTGACTGGAAGAGGTAATGAAGTCTCGGTAACACATTCATTTTAACACAATTAATCCTGTCCACTAAAGTTATCGGCAGGAACATCCACCTATTTAGGTCCTCCTGAATACTCCCAAGCAAATGGGTATAATTTAGTTTATAGAAATTATTCAAGTTATTGTCTATTCTGACACCTAGATATTTGATCCAATTTAGTGGCCATGTTAAATGACTATTTTCTTGATATTGACTATAATTCCCCCTTAGTAAGTGACATGATTTTGCTCTTGTCCTAATTGACCAGTGATGATGTCTTGTCTGCCCAGTGATCTCCCCATAGACCTCCAGAGTAGAGCGCATCTTGGACAACAAGTTTGTTGTGTCTGTCAGATATATCAGTATGCTATTGGCAAATAAATTTATTTTGTGTTCTTCCTGTCCTATTTTAAAACCCTTGAAGTCTGGATCCTGGTGAACGGCTTCAGCCAATGGCTCCATGGCTAGTATGAACAGAGCTGGAGATAGCGGGCACCCTTGTCTACTTGATCTTGTTAATGGGAAAGCTGGAGAAATTTGTCCATTGGTCACAACTTTAGCCTTGGTCACATGGTACAGTGCCCTTATCCATTTTATAAAAGTTTGCCCGAATCCCAACTTTTCCAGCACTTAAAATAGAAAATCCCACTCCAATCTCTCAAATGCCTTTTCTACATCGAAGGCCACAACTAAACCTTTCTCATTTCTGGTTTGTGCCAGATGCATTATACTCAACAGTCTGCCAATGTTATCTGCTGTCTGTCTGTTTTGCACAAAGCCCGCTTGGTCTTTATTTATTAGTTTTGGCAAATGTTTTGCCAATCTATTTGCCAGGGCTTTGGCAAGTATCTCACTTCTAAAATGAGTCTATAATAAGATGTTTTGGTAATGCAGCAACTTCACCAGGACTGAACAGGGTTTTGGCCAACTGCCTGGTTTCAGAAGGGGTGACTGGTGGGCCCTCTCCAGCTCCACCCTTTCTCCCAGTATATCTTTACCCAGCACTTCAGGGATCCAGCTCTTAAAGAAGTTTGCAAGATTTCTTCCTTCACTCCACTATTTTTATGTGTTTCTACGGCTATAGTTTTCTAGGGCATACAATTTTCCACAGACTCATTCCCACTTCCTTACCAGCACGACCAGCTTCTACCCTACTTATTCCTGTCCTCACTTGCTCCTACCCTGTCTTCATCTTCTGTCATTCTGTTATCTTCTGTCCATTAGACCTGAGGGGGCACCCTGCATTTTGTCTATTTTGTTTGCCATGTTCTGGGCTCTTTTGTCTCCTGTTTGAAACAGTCTATCTTACCTGAGGCCCAAGGCCTCCAGTGTATCCTGCAAGGAGGGCTCTGAACCCTCCTTCTCCCTTTGCTTCCCAGCCTCATGGCACTCCCCTACATTGCTGCCGCTATCACCTCCATTATGGTCCCTATCATTGTCACTCTTGCCGCTAATACTCGTGTCCTCTGACCCGACGCTGGACCTTCTTGGGCTTACCGCCTCCCAACTCAATTCCTCTCCAGCACTTCCCAGTCTCTCTGCCCTGCCGCCGCTGCTCTTACCAAATGTAGCACGAAGAAATGTGCTTGGCACAGAACTGCCTAACTTGGCACTCTCACTGCAGGAGGGGGTCCTGAGGACCCCCCACCCCAAGCCAAGCCAGTCTGGGGTAGTGTTACCTCCTTGGCTCTCCTGGAGGGCAGCACAGGCTCGGCAACGACTTCCACAGCAGGCCTCGTAGCGGCGCCACCATTTTCTCCACCACAAGGCACCTCAACTCGGTCTTCTGGCTTCGGAGCCGATTCTTTGCTGTTCTTGCTTGTGGTTTTATTTTTTTGTTGTTCTTGGTGTCTTCCCACGTCACCAGTAAATATTTTGGTTGTTATTTTGGTATTTTTCTTGATTTATTTTCCTGTAGGTTTGGGAGCTCCAGGATTCTGCTTCCTCTCACTCTCCCAGCATCGTGTGACCCCCAGGAACAGGCTCTTCATGCCATGATGTACGTGCCAAATTAAACTTAATTTTTATCCCTGCACACGATCCACTTCCTTCGTTCCCTAAATATTCAATACTGTGATTTTGTCACATGGAAGCAGAGAGTGTATGACCTGTTTAATTTTGTCTTCCACTATAGCCTGGGTAGATAAAACATTATGCACCTTAATTTTATTGAGATACAATCTTTCACTTCATCTACTCAAATTTTCAAAATTAATAAGCCTTCTCCTTCCTCTCATGGTAAAGATACCTTCCAGAATCACCACTATTGTCAAAATAGCAGACTAAGGCCTCGGAGTCGCAACTCACATCATCAATGGATTGCCCTTGTCCTCTGGTCATTCCCTGGTTTGCTGTCATGATTCAAATGCAGATGACACAAAAGTAGCTTCATGACTACTGGTATCATACGTCCCTCATAATTTGTTGACCAGAGGCACACACCAGCTGAAAGTAGAATCAGTTCGCCATTGCCTGAAGAGGGCGCACAAAATCAGTGAACCGGTGTGGACTCAAAAGGCCAACATGGCCTGTTTCCGCTCTGTAAATGGTTATATGGTTATATGGTTATAACAGCAAGCAAGTAAGTTCAAACTTATTGAACAAATTTATTTGGTTTATGATATATTCTGTCCTATAAGTGGCATATTTGTATACCATCTTGGACACTGTTGGGGGGTATAACCTATCAGGAAAAAGCTGCAGCATCCAGGTCTGGTTCTTGGCTCAGAAGTGAAGAGGAAACAGAGGAGAGACATAGTGATAGGGGATTCATTGGTCAGGAGAGTAAACAGGAGATTCAGGGATTGAGACTCATGGATAGTATGTTTCCTCCCAGTTACCAGGGACAGAGATGCCTCTGATTGAGTCCATAGGATTCTTGAGAGTGAGGGTGAGCAGCCAAATGTCGTGGTCCACGTTGGTACCAATGACATAGATAAGAAAAGTTATGTGACTGTGAGGGGTGCAGAGGGAGCAGGACCTCAAGGGTGGTAATCTTTGGATTGCTGTCTGGACACTGCACTAGTGAGGGCAAGATTAGGAAGTTATGGCAGATGAATGCATGGCTGAGGAGTTGGTGCAGGGGAAAATGGTTCAGGTTTGTAAATCATTGGGATCTCTCTTGGGGAATGTATAACCTGTACGAAAAGGAGGGGTTACACCAGAACTCCTTTTGCAAATTCATTTCTTTCCCACCATGTGAGGAGACTGATACTGGATGTGTATAAAGTGATCTTTCTCCACAGCTTCTCTCTTTTTTCTTCACTTTTCTTTTGGATTCTCTCACTCTCATAAAATGATTTTGACCATATATGTGCCTCACTATATTTGCCCGTCATTATCATAAACCTATAAGATCACCCCTGTTAGGTCTGCTTTGTTCATGAATGAGTGAGTCAGACACCAGACTGAGTCGAAATCAAGGTTCTTTGTTCTTTATTACCGGATTGTAACACTTGCAACTAACAGTGTTAGTTGGAGAAGGCGCATTCTGCCGTTATCAGCAAGTGGTGTTTTTTTTATACCTCAGGATACGTACTTAGTAAATTATCATACCATGACATTGTCCAATGAATAAACTGTTGCTATCCTTCTCTGTTAGTCTGCTGCACATCATTCTTGTTAGTGCAAAGCTTATCTTGAGTGTACAAGGTCACATCTATATCTTGTTACGGCCCAGCACTGAGTGACTCCTTCTTCATTCCCAGCTCATGATGTTTTTACCTAACACCCCTCAGATTCCAAGATCCCAATGTAAATAAACTCAACTAATCCAATCTCCTTTCCAGATATATCCTGGTCATTCTCTTCTGCACACTTCCTAATGCAACCAGATCCTTCCTGTGATGTGGCTACTAGAACTGTACATAGTACTCGAAATGTGGCCTGAGCAATGTCTTGTTACACCATCTCACGGATATACAGATATCAGGTTTAACATTCTGAATTTTGGTTTTAAATCTTAAATTAAATTTAAATTAAATTTAAAATTTTTAAATTTAGACATACAGACCATGCTGTCCATTTTACACCCAATTTACATACACCCCAGATACATTTCAAAAGGTGGGAGGAAACTGGAGCCCCTGGGAAAACCCATGCAGTCATGGGAGAATGTGCACAAACCATTGTACATGGATGCAGGAAAGGCACACTGCTGATCATGCCAAAAAGAGATCCAACATAGAATTTAAAAAGTAATTTCACATTTACCATCCTCCAAGGATTCCTTAAACTCTGCATTTTAATAAGACTATGAGAAATAGGTGTAAAAAAAGACTATTCGGCTGTATTGGGAAGGGTTGATGCTGTCATGTGACAGCACTTCCCCCTACCTTATTGGAGGGCACACCAGCTGCCAATCAAGGTTTGGTTCTGCCCCACCCACTAGTGCACACTTTGCTGTTGGAACCATGTAAATTACCTGGACTGCACTCTCCAGCCTGCCTGTACTTGACCTTGGGCCATTGGCTGTTCGAATTGGATTAGCCCTCCTGGAACCAAGACATTGGCACCCTGTAAATGATCTGGGCTGGAACCTCCAGCATTATAAAGGTACCTTGTGCTCTTTGTTCTCTCTTTTTGCCAGCTTGGGACCACCCTGCTTCACTCTAGGCCAATGGTTCCTAAGCTTTTTTATGTCCCACACCCCTAAAAAAAATTTATATGTTCTTGCACCCCTTAAAGTAATAATTTAGTTAAGAATAAAGGTGAAGGTAACCAAAACAAATTTGTATAATCAATTTTTAATAATATATAAACAAAAATGAAACATGGAAAAGAAAAAAAATTACCACAAATTAAAAGTTGCATAAACCCTACAAAAAAATTAAATGTTCATCCATGCATGAAATTTCTTTAAAAAAATTAAAGAACTAATGTTCAAACATTCATAAGCCAATTTAAATTTAATGACTCTTTTGTTCCTGTTTATTGCTTAAGAGTTTTTCTAAACGTGGCACTTTGTAGCTGATGGCAATCCGCATGTCTGCCTGTGCATCCAAGCGATTTCTAGATTTTGTCTTGATTGACAAAAGGGCACTAAATCCAGACTCGCATAAGTATGTCGTCACGAATGGGATGAGCACAGTTAGTGCTTTTTCACAAAGTCTTGGAAACATGTCCATTGCCGAACACCAATATTGTTCCAAAGTTTTGCTTTCAGACTGCATTTCAAGAACACGATTTGTGCACGGTTCAATAAGATCTTCCTTCAGCTCTTCATCATCCAACATATTATCCAAAATGAAGGACTATGGATTTATAAAAAAAAAACTGAAAATGTTATCTCACACCCCTTGTTGGGAAACCCTGCTCTAGGCCTAGAAATGTGGAAAGGTGCTGGAGAAACTGTTGGTAAGAGGTGCACTGTTAAAAGGGCTGGGAGCATGTAATTAGTGTCCCTTGTAGCATAAAGCTGGGCCTGCACTGAATCAAGGTGTGGTGGGGCAGCGTAGTGATTTTTCCTTGATCATTGTATGTACCAGTTCATTGTGTGTGTGTATTTTGTCCCCACACTATTTTCTCCACATTCGTTATTAATTGCCCGCTATTTCTTTCCCACGGCTGTTGTCAACTGTGCATGTGCGTTCTGCATCAGTTACCATTTCCCACGCTTGCCTTCTGTAATAAAATCCTTCACTACAAAAAAACTGTTCAGTGTCCTTACCAACCAAACCTGCTTCCTCATTCGCCCCATTATTGAATCATGAGCTGATCCATTTTCCACTCACCCAATTGCCCGGCCTTCTCCCCATAACCTTTGATGCCCTGGCTAATCAAGAACCAATCAATCTCTGCCTTAAATACATCTAATGATCTGGCCTCCACAATTGCCTGTGGCAACAAATTCCAGAGATTTACACCTCCCCCCCCCCATCACTTCAAATAACCTTCTGAAGAAATATTTCCACATCTCTGTTTGAAGCAAATGCCCTTCAATTCTAAAATTGTGCCCTTGACCTACACTCTCCCACCATGGGAAACCACCTTTTACTCTGTCCACACCTTTCAACACTCAGAATGTTTCATTGAGATTCCCCCTCATCCTCCTAAATTCCAATGAATACACACCAAGAGCTGTCAAATGCTCCTCAGATGATAACCCTTTTCTTCCCAGAATCATCCTTGTGAACCTCCTCTGAACCCTCTCCAACGTCAGCATGTCCTTTCTTAAATGAGGAATCTATAACTGCTCACAATACTCCCAAGTTATTATTGTGCCGTATAATGCCTCAACATCACATCCCTGCTTTTGTTTTCTGTTCTTCTTGAAATGAATGCCAGCATTGTATTTGCTTTCTTCACCATGGATTCAACATGCAAGTTTACCTTCAGGCTATCCTGCACAAGGATTGCCAAGTCCCTTCACATCTGGGTATTTTTGATTTTCTCCCCATTTAGAAAATAATCTGCCCATTTATTTTTTTTACCGGTATATGATCGTAGAATTTCTGACATTTTATTTCATTTGCCACTTCTCTGCTCATTCTCCTAAACTGTCCATGTCATTTTGCAGTTGCCCTGTTTCCTCTACACTACTATTCCCCTGCAGCTGCTGCAATCGTGTCTGCCTGTCCCGCATCGGACTTGTCAGCCACAAACGAGCCTGCAGCTGACGTGGACTTTTACCCCCTCCATAAATCTTCGTCCGCGAAGCCAAGCCAAAGAAGAACTATTCCTCCACCTACTTTCTTATCATCGACAAACTTGGCTGCAAAGCCATTCATTTCATAATCCAAATCATTAATATAAAACATAAAAAGTGTCCCCAATACTGACCCCTATGTAATACCACTAGCAACTGGCAGCAAACCGTAATATGATCCTTGTATTTTGATTCTCTGCTTCCTGCCAATCAGCCAATGCTCTATCCACACAAGTATGTTTCTTTTATACCATGAGCTTTTATCTTGTAAAGTAGCATCATGTGAGGCACCTTGTTAAAGGCCTCTGGAAATCCAAATGCATAATGTCCACTGCATCTCCTTTATCTAGCCTGCTTGTCACTTCAAAGAATTCCAATAGTTTTGTCAAGCAATATTTTCCCTTAGGGAAGCCATGCTGATTTTGGTCTAGCTTGTCACGTGCCTCCAAGTACTCCGTAACCTAAGCCTTGATAATCGACTCCAAAGGTTCAGAGGCTAGGTATTCATGGTGAAGTAGTGAATTAGATTTGACAATGGCTGGACTGGAGAAACAAGAGAATAGTGGTGAATGATTTGTTCTGAAACTAGAGGCCTGTGACTACTGGTGTGCCTCAGGGATCAGTGCTGGGACCATCATTGTTTGTCATCATTTTCAATGACCTGGATGATAATGTGGTAAATTGGATCAGCAAGTTCGCAGACAACACTAAGATTCGAGGTGTTGTGGACAGTGAAGAAGGTTTTCAAAGCTTGCAGAGGGATCTGGACCAGCTGTAAAAATGGGCTGAAAAATGGCAGATGGAATTCAATGCCGACAAATGTGAGGGTTGCATTTTGGAAGAACAAACGAAGAAAGGACATACGTGGTAAATGGTAGGGTACTGAGGAGTGTGGTAGAACAGAGGGATCATAATTCCCTGAAAGTGGAGTCACAGGTGGATAGGGTTGTAAAGAGAGCTTTTAGCATTTTGGCCCTCATAAATCAAAGTAACAAGTACAAGATTTGGGATATTATGTTAAAGTTATATAAGACATTGGTGAGGCCAAATTTTGAATATTGTGCACTGTTTTGGTTCCCTAACTACAGGAAAGATATCAATAAGATAGAAAGAGTGCAGAGAAGATTTACTACCATGTTGCCAGACTTAAGGAACTCAGTTACGTAGAAAGATCAAATAGGTTAGGACTTTATTCCCTGGAGCATAGATGAATGAGGGGTGATTTGATTCAGATATTTAAAATTATGAGGGGGATAGATAGAGTAAATGTAGATAGGCTTTTTATCCATTGAGGGTAGCTGAGATACAACCAGAGGATAAGGGTTAAAAGTGAAAGGAGAAAAGTTTAGGGGGAACATGAAGGGTATGTGGAATGAGAAGTGGTGAATCCGGGCTCAATTTTAACATTTCATAAGAATTTGATCAGGTACATGGATGGGAGAGGTATGGAGGATTATTGTCTAGTCCACTGACCAGCACCCAGTCCAAAAAAAATGGTTCGGCACAGACTAGAAGGCCAAAGAATCCTGTTTCTTTGCTATAATGTTCTATGGCTGTATGGTTCTAATATCATCCCAATCACTGACATCAGGCTAACTGGTCTATAATTTTATTTCTGCTGCCTCCTCCCTTCTTGAATAGTAGGGTGACATTTGTGATTTTCCAGTTCTCTGGGCCCATACCATACCAGTGTCTAAAGATTCCTGGAAGATCATTGCCAATGCCTTCACAATCTCTATCACTTTTTTCAGCACTCGATGGTACAATCCATCTGATCCAGAGCATTTTTCAACCCTTAGACCATTCAACTTTCTGAACACTTTCTTTCCCCTTCCTGATACCCTTTGACATCTGCTAATGTCTTTCACAGTGGACTGATACATAATTCTGGTTTAGTTCCTCGGCCATCCCTTTATCTTTCATTATTATTTTCCAGTGTCAATTTCTATTGGTCCTATATCTACGCTCACCTCTCTTTATATACTTGAAGATGCTTTTTGTATCCTTTCTGTATTATTTGCTAGCCTACTTTCAGACTTGCATTTTTCAAGTTTTTAAAAAAAACTTCCCAAATCTCCATCTTTTGTTTGCTTGTTTGCCCTCTCTTTTGATTCCATTTTGGCTTTGACTTCCCTTGTCAGCCATTGTTGTGAAGCTGAGAAGACTGAGCAGCACTGAAAGTCAGACCAACAAAAAAATGAATGTGTGAAATAAGGAACTGTGCAGATGCTGTGATTGTAGTAAATACACAAAAGTGCTGGAGAAACTCAGCAGGCCCTCAACAAAAATATACAAGCCACGTTTCAGACCTGAGCCTTTTGTTAAGTTACAATGAAGGGCTCAGGCCCAAACGTTAGTGAAATATCATTGCCTCCTATGGACACTGTGGGAACTGCTGGTTCCTTCAGCACTTTTGTGCATTTAAGGAATAAATAAATTCTAATGCATCCTTTTGAATCTCCTGCCAGGAAAGCATTTGTTGGAGAACTGATATGTACACTTAAAAAAAATTTGATACTTAAGCTAAGAATTATCATCAGAAACAAACTGCCTTAGAGAGACGATAGGGTGCGATAGTACAATATACGTGTGGTGTATCAAAGAAATACATACTCCGCCTTGTCAAGGTGTACTTGATCCCTGATCCTTTGGAAGAGCATCCAATAGCTACATATGTCACATCAAAAGTTTACAACTTAGAGTCTGTTTTTGCTAAAGCTTCTCCTCTGATTTTGGTAACTGCACATTATCAGTTGCTGTTAAAAATACTGCTGCTCTCACCCATTTGTCTATTCTTATTTCGAGCTCATTCAGGACGAGCTACAGTGTAATGCACAATTAAAATTGCACCCTGCCGAACACGATGTCCAAATCAAACTAAAACTCGGCTGCTTGGACTTGATGGGTATCCCTCCATCTCCTTAATATTCATGTGTCTATCCAAAAGCATCTTAAATGCGACTATTGTACCATCTTCCAGCACTACTGCGGTGCGCTGTTAGCCAGAATCAGACACACACAAGGTAAGACTGCACAACAGGCTTTAATCCACAAAGACTTCCACAGAGCAAGGCTAGCTGTGGCTGCAGCAACTCTGAGTGAGGCCTCGGGAGGCCGGCGCAGGCTTATATCCCGGAGGGTGATTGACACCCGACTGGGTGGGGCTTGATCCATTCAGGCCGACTGATTGACAGCCGGCCAGGTGTTGTCCTGTCCCCTTACGCTTCTGCAGGTACGGGGTGGCCCACTGCAGTAGGCCGGTGGTGTACCACCACAACTACTGGCAACCCCAGGCACTGAACACTCGAAAAATATTTGCTGCATACATCACCTCGCGACATCTTCACCCTCACCTAAAATGTCAAATATCTTCCAGTGGGTGATGCTCTTACCTGAGGCGATAGATTATGAATGTCCACTCTATCCATGATTCTCATGATTTTAGCTTCCTATGTTCCAGGGAAAACAACCCAATTTTGTCCAAGCTTTCCCCATAACTTATGGCTTCTAAACCAGGCAACATCCCAAGGCTCAGGCCTAAAATGATGTTTATCTTTCACTTCCTATAGATGTTACTGAATTTCTCTGGCAAATTTGTTCTTCACTCTCCTTTGTCCTGTGGTAGTGTATGTATCCCGGATCAATGAGCAGTATTTGTAAACAATGTAGTTAGTTCAATTAATGGAAGCATTTTCAGCCAGTCTGTAACCACAGGCAAAGATTCATGTCTGTTTGGGCTGATTTCCAAAGGCCTACCATGATACTTGCATTTTGTGATAGTCTGGCTTTCATGAGAGAGGATAAGTGAAGGGAGGTTTATCACAAGTAAATGAAATTAATGAGATGAACAGAATGCTAATCTGCAGTAATTTTTTTTGATAACTCCTCAAATTAATGTCATGATGTAGGCAAGAGTATAGAAGGCATTATCTTTATTTTCATGGTACAGAAGAAAAACATTCATACAAGTAATTTTGCTGCATCCATTAAGGAGAAGACGACTTTTGTTCATTGTAACTGCAAACCCCTTTGCTAAAAATATATTTCGATACAAATGACTTTTAAAATACTCTGTTTCTGGTTGTGGTAGTGCCTGTTTATTACCAATCTTTTTTAAAGTTTTCTGGTCAATAACATCTGAGGAAGCTGTGCAAATGGAAACGTGACTGACTGCGGAGGATGCTGAAACACAGATGCTACATGTGATGACTAAGTTAGTAATTTCCCACTCAATGCTATTCATGAAGAATTCACATCTTTAATTTAACAGCATTTCTCCCCATCCATTGTCTCTTTTCCACCAATGCTCACATTTCTTAGTTGTCTTCTTTGCTTCACAATGGGATAGATTGCTAGGCTTAACAGATTGACTTTGAAGTAAAGGAGTTGCATGTCCTGTAGACTGAACAGCCTAGCTCTAGTTCTCTATTATCCAATGGGATCTGAAAATCAATAACCCACCATCAAAGCACCAGCTCAAAATGATGCAGGGACATTGGCTTTAATATTGTTGAACCTGAGGAACCCAGCAGGAATGTTTGCACTTCTGTACTAGGCCGAAAGAGTCATAAGTAGATAATTCTCAACAGAGGCACTAAAGTTGCAATTGAAGATCTTCCCCTTTGTGAGAGTTAACAATAGTAGTGGGTATGAAGTGATATGATGGGGTAGATTTACCAAGGTAGTGTGAAAGAAAGAAATAATGTGCATAACAATACATGGATGGAAATGGAACTCTATTTACCTTACTGGACCTGCTAAAGTAATAAAAATGTTTTCATTGCGTCCAAAAGGATGACTAATATTCTTGCCTTGAACATAGAAAGTCACATTTCCCATGATTATGCTTGCTTTGAAAAGAGAATTCAACTGTACTTGTGAGAATCCCTGCAGAAGCAGGCGACCCTGCGATATCTGTCTTTGAGTACGTCAGAACATCTTTTAAGAGGGTGAACTTTGGTGGTGTGGAGAAAATCTGTAAATCAACTAACTAGAGTGTTCACGGATATTTTCAATCTCTCATTGCTGCTGTTGGAGGTTCCCACCTGATTCAAAAGGGCACCAATCATCACGGTCGCCCAGTAGCGCTCACATCTACTGTAATGAAATGTATTGAGAGGTTAGTCATGGCCAGTATTGACTCGTATTAAAGGAAAGACCCTGAACCCACTGCAATTTGCCTACTGCCACAATTGCTCCACAGCAGATGCAATATCACTGGCTCTCTGCTCAGCCCTGGATCACCTAGACAATAGAAACGTATATCAGGCGGCATTTCATCAATTAGAGCACTGGTTTCAACACCATCATCCCTTCAGTACTGGTCAGGAAGCTTCATATCCTCAGCCTCTACACCTTCATCTGCAAACTGATCCTTGACTTCCTCATCAGAAGGCCAGTCAATGCAAATCAGTAGTGTCTCCTCACTGACAATCAACACAGGTACACCTCAAGGATGTATACTTAGCCTACTGCTCTACTCCTCTATACCCATGACTGTGTGGTTAGGCACAATTCAAATGTCATCTACAAATTTGTGATGACACCACAGTCATTGGCAAAATCACAGACGTCGATGAGGAAGTGTGCAGGAGTGAGATAGATCAGCTAGTTGAGTGGTGCCACAATGACAACCTTACATTCAGTATTAGCAGAACTAAGAAAATGATTGTGGACTTCAGGAAGGGCAAACTTGGAGAACCAGTCCTCACTGAAGGGTCAGCAGTGGAAAGGGTAAAGAACCTTTGAATCCTGGGTGTCAAAATCTCTGAATATCAATCCTAGGGCCTTCATATTGATGTAATCACAAAGAGGGCTCACCAGCAGCTGTACTTCGTGAGGAATTTGGAGAGATTTGGAATGCAAATTTCTTCAGGTGTACCGTGGACAGCATTCTGATTGGTGGCATCAGTGTCTGGTATGGAGCTGCCAATGCACAGGACAGGAAAAGGCTACAGAAAATTATGAACTAGGCCAGCACCATCATAGGCATTTGTCCACTCTATTAAGGAATCTATAAGAGGCAGTGTCTCAAGGCCCTCACCACCCAGGCCATGCCTTCTGCCACCATCAAGATGAAGGTACAGGAAATGTTCAAATAAAAGATGGAGGTGTGGTGACCTGCTGCCGCAGTGAGCAAGCCGGCACTCTAGGGGGTGAGTGCAATGTAAAGCCAGCAGACCGCACAGCATACTGGCCTCAGCAAGCGAACCGGCAGATGAATAGCTAAAGCAGCCTAAAGGACTAGCGACCCTAAAATAGCGCTGACCTCACTGTACAACCAACAGACTGAGGTAGCGCAAGGGGAAGAAGGTATTGTCATGCAAGGGTGTACCCGCACACGGGAATACCCACCTTTGTCGTGCAGAATGTGACATCAGTAATCAGGGCAAATGGCGGGAACTTAAACGATATAAAAGTCGGGCTTGAGTCCTAATAAAGTAGAGCTTAACCTGACCACACTTGTGAGTGTCATTCTTTCGGGTAGCATGTGGCTACAGGAGCCTGAAACCGAACACCCAACAGTACAAAAACACCTTCTTCCCCGCCACAATCAGATTTTTGTGGACAAATAACCACAGACACTACCTGAATATTTTTCTTCTCATTGCACTTATTTATTTATCTATCTCTGTTTATTTTTAATTTAATTTAATTTATACCAATGTTTCCACTTGTAATTCTGATGTAAAATGATGAACTTCATGCCACATGTTCATGACAAATTCTGGCACAGATTTAATTTGAATTTTTTTTAATCCCAAGTTCCTCACATGTGATTTTAAATTATTTTAATTGAGATTTCATCATCTGAATTCACCCCCCTCCCCACCCCCCACCCACACACAAACACACTGCCTGGATACACATTGTGAGACATTTTGAATTTTCACATATCATCTTCCAATGTCCTCAGAATCCATTAGGACAAAAGCTCTCCTTTTTATATACTTTCTAAATCTAACATTTCAAAGCTGCCACTTGTGCTTCAATACTTTCTTCTACACTCTTGGCACTCTATCATCAACATGCTACGTTTCTTCCTGCATTTTCCCATCTAACTTAACTAATTGTCTCTTCATTTTATTAACTGGCTCCAAAACTTTATTTATTTCCCCTTTCACTTCCATTTTCATTCCATGAAATTCTCTTATTAGCAAATCAATATTGATTACATCTTGTACTTTGTTTTTACTTTTAGAAGTCTTAGTTTCTTTCAATGTCTCATCTTTTTTGTGACTAGTCTTCCGCTTCGCTGTTGATCCCTGGCGAACCCAACTCTTCTTCTGAAGGTGTTGCTGAAGGATCTGGCTTTTCGCGCATGCATGGTAAACTTCCGAGTTCTTCCCCGACACAGGAGAGTGACATCAGCAGACAATCCTCCACAAGGTCACTTACCCAGGGAGCAGCTCCCTGTTTCAAGGTTGCAGTAGGTCTCGTTTTCTCTTCACGTCGGGCTCTGGGCAGGGCTGCAGAAAATTTTTCTTTCTTTAGAGGCATTTTTAAAATGTTATTTCAGTGTTTAAATGTACTTCAAAGATTTTAATTAGTTTAAAGCATTGCTTATTTGTTACTTTTTAAAAAATCAATTTACCAGGGGGATCAAGTTCCTATGTCTTAACCCTACGACATCACGTGACGCCCACCCTTCCTCTCCTAACAGTCACCCAGCTACCTACCTCCTGACATTTGGGGGTGACTGTCTCCCTAAAGCTCCTCTCGATCACTACCTCTACCTCCCAAATCATCCAGAATTCATTCCGCTCAAGCTCCAGGTCCCTAATTTGGTCTCCCATGAGATGAAGCTGGATGCACCTCTTGCAATTGTAGTCACCAGGGACAATTGTGCTATCCCGATTTCTCACATGCTGCACTCAGAGCATTCCACTGCCCTATCTGCTGTCTCCATTAACTTTTCCTAATTTAAATACAAAGACCTTACTTGGCCTTGCCTTGCTGGATACAATCTCATCCTCTGCCTCTGCTCACTGAATTTTTGTGAGCCAAAGCCTCTCACACACTTGCTGCTCTCCACTGGCCACTCCTCTCGAGCTACCCTTCTTTTTATTTGTCACTGCCCCTTATCTTAATTACTCATCCCACTAATCACCATCTTGCTTAACCCTTAATTTGCTCTTTCTTCCTTTGTAAATGTACTCACCTCAAACTGGTTCCTGACACTCACATTTCTCCCAAAGCTCTCGCTCCTCCTCTTCAAGCAAAAGTCCCGAGATGACTATTTGGAACTTGTTGACTGATACTGTGGGTATGATGGTGTTGAAAGCTGAGCTGCAGTTGAAGTGTAGCTTGATATATGTGTTGCTGTTGCCTAGGTGATTCCAAGTTGAGTGGAAAGCCAGTGAGATTGCATCTGTTGTGAAGTGATTGTGTTGGTAGGCGAATTGCAGTGGGTCCAAATTTTTACTTAGATTCGAGTAAATTCTGATCATGTTCAACTTCTTGAAGTATTTAATCACAGTAAATGTGAGTGCTACTGGGCAGTAGTCATTGAGGTAGCTCACTCTGCTCTTCTTGGACACCAGTGCGATTGGTGCCCTTTTGAAGCAGGTGGGACCTCACCTGAGATTGAAAATATCCATGAACACTCCAGATTGTTGGTTTGCATGGATGTTCGATATCTTGCCAGGTATAAGATCAGGGGCTGATGCTTTCCAAGGATTCACCCTCTTGAAGGATGTTCTGACATTGGCCTCAGAGACAAATGTCACACGACTGTCAGCTTCTGCAGGGATTCTCATTGGTACCATTGAATTCTGCTTTTCAAATCGAGCATAAAAGTGTTCAGCTCATCGAGTGGTGAAGCATCGCAGCCATTTATGATGTTCAGCCTCTCCTTGTAGGATGTAATAGCCTGTAATTCCTGCCATAGATGGCAAATATCTGCCTCTACCTCTAGCCCACCTCAGAATTGTCTTTGGAGAGCATTGGCCTGTTCTTTCCCAGAAATCCAGAATATTATTTGCCTTATCACTGAAATCCTTCATCCCTTGTCATTCAATACAGGGCTTAAATTCTCAGAAGTTTTGATGATTGAAACATGCAAAGTGTTGATGATTTTTTTCCCCCCAGGTAGGGAATCTTGATCCAAAGGCTCATCAGAGGTTTAAGACTGAAATGTGAGGCATTTTGTCTTTTGATAGATTGTGGATCCTTGGAATTGTTCACTGAAGAGTGCTGTTGATTGAGTTGTTAGATATATTCAAAGTTGTGGGAGACTTGTGGATTATAGAGAAATCTAGGGAAGAAATAGAAGAGGTCATAGATCAGTCATATATGGTGAATGCTGAGCCACAAACATCATGGAAATTATAACATGAACTTTCTTTCTCCAAGCATGGACCAATGAAGGTATTGACTTCTGCATGAACCGTAAGGAGTGTTTGTATGATTGAAATGTATTACACATGAACATCTACCTAAAAATACAAATTCCTGAGAATATCCTTTTGAAAAATATCAGTATGTCCCCAATAGAAATTTGACAGCATTTTTGAAATAAAAATGGAAAATTCCAAAGTTACTGTCCTTCGATAAATCTTTTTAATGAGCCCAGATCGATCGTGTCCAAATTCAAACAGTTCCCCATGGAATAGGTAGTACTTAAATAAAATGACATATCAGTTTAATTTTAATCTGACTGAGAAACCACCAACTTAATTTAAGGTTTTTCTTTTGGATGGATTACAAGTAATTGAAGGAGTAGAAGTAAAGACACAAGGCATGCAAGGCCACCTAATTAGGCTAAATCTGTGAAATCAAAAGCTATTTTTGCTTTATTTGGCTGAATGTACCATTAGAATAAAAGTGTGGTGGTACACCACCAGCCTACTGCAGGGGGAAACCTCTGTACCTGCATGAGTGTAAGGGGACAGGACAACACCTGGCCAGCTGTCAATCAGTCGGCCTGAATGGATCAAGCCCCACCCGGTCGGGTGTCAATCACCCTCCGGGATATAAGCCTGCGCCGGCCTCCCAAGACCTCACTCAGAGTTGCTGCAGCCACAGTCAGCCTGGCTCTGTGAAAGTCTTTGTGGATTAAAGCCTGTTGTACAGTCTTTATCTTTGTGTGTGTGTCTGATTCTGGCTAACAGTGCACCACAAAAAGGCGAAAAAATCTACACATTCATCAAATCTGTTCACACATGAAAGGGTCTTCACTGGAGTAACATTGACAATGAAAGTAATTTATTCAGACTCTCAATGCCCCTTAATGATTATTTATAATCTATATCTGTTCCATTTTGGATCATTGGTAATACGAAAGTTATCTGGGTGAAAGACTTACCAATGTTTTACGAGCCTTTGATTCACCATGCAAATTCCCACATTTATTAGGTTTGCAGATATTAGAGACTTTCACTGGGGGATAATTGTTGGCCAAACCAAATAACAAACTCCAATCATGGAATATTTTAGATCCATCTCAGAGATAGATAAAGCTTTGGCTTGAACTTGTGGGCTGAAATGGCCTGTTACTGTGCTGTATGTCTAATTTTTTTTTAAATTTAAAAATTAGGGAAACCAAAAAGGATTGACAACATCTTGATTTTCTCCAGTATGATGTATTTTTAAAATATTAAAATTTACTGATTTTATCAAGACATTTTATAGTGGGACTTGTACATAATTATCTTAAATTCATGTTGTTTCATGTGTCTTCCCTTGATAGTGTCATAAAAGATTTCAAGCAACACATTCCTTGTGAAGGGAACCAAATTGTTTGGAGAGTTGACATATCGCTCCAGCTCTGTATATTGAAATGAGGCTCTATTCCAAAATTTCTCCTATAATTTAACACATTGCTGTCAGTTATCCCTCTAGTGGAGTAGAAAATCAGGTCATGTACTTCTCTCAGTTACCACAAATATATTTCTGTACTTTATTGAATAAGAATACACTAAAACTAAGAAAACACTAAAGGAACTGCTCACACTAACCATCCGAGACTCTCATTCGTACAAAACAATATATATTTATTTATTTGTAAAGATAAAATACTTGTCCTGCATATGTATTGTTTGTATGTATGTATGTTATGCCTGGTTGTGTGTCTGCATGATTTGCACCGAGGACCAGAGAACATTGTTTCATGCTTGTATAATCAGATGACTTGCCTTGTCTAAGAACTTTCACAGGCCATACATCTTAGAGAGAAAAAAAAAACAAGATTGATGCTGGGGTGAACCTAGCACTCAGTCAATCATTTCTTTGATTTTTCTCTTTTTCAACTGAGGCAGAAAGGATCTTCAAATTGATCTAAAAAGGCAGACATTTTGTTGGTGGGAATTGACTTTAGCCATAATTTGCTGAAGATTCCAAGTGTAAAACTTTGTGGCTGGTAGATTTTAAAGTAGCTACAATGACATAATTTATATCAACTTCAGTTGTTCATTCCAGTTTGTTACTTGGATACTCGATGAACTTTCTATTCTCTCTCACCTTCAAGTGTTCGACATGCTCATTAAGAGTAGTCTCAGTAATCCTGAGGAGTGTGCAAGTTCACAGAGTAGTGCAAATATTAGTTTTGCATTTGCTGCTATATTCAATCAGATGACATGAATATAAATGGCAAAATTATTTTATTAATATAATAAGATTTATTGGATTAGTAGAGCAATCTTTATCTGAGTCAACTATTCTTAATACAATTCGAAAATGATAAAATGCTGTCAGTCTCTCTGCACCTGATGCCTGATGTATTTTATTTTTTTCCCACACATTTTTTTATTTCAGATACTCAACATCTGAGAAGTTTTGGAATTTAGTTTCTGAATTGCAGTGTGATTTTAAATCTCCATGTACTGCTTATGGGCCCCGCTTCCTACACTCTAAAACTTCTATTGTGGTTTTTAAACATAAAAGCTAGACAAAAAATACCCTCTCCTCTTCCTTGATCTCTTGTGGTTAGTCCAAGATTTTAAAAAAAAATTCCGTTCTTTTACTGAGTGTTTCGTTCTCCGACTCCTATTTGCTCATTTCACCCAGTCATGCTGGACATAAGTCACACTAAACTGTTTCTCCACATTGAATGATTAACTCTGGAAGTCACCCAGTTTTGGGGCACCCAGCAGGTAACGAGATTTTCTCTAACGTCAAATCAATGGTCACTAAAAAAAAAATGACAACTTTGAACCATTCTTGTTTTTAAAAAAAAATTATTGTAGTTTTCATCCAATTACCAGTGGTCAAAAGCAGATGATTGCTGCTCTCTTTTGTGTACCATTAGCTGGGAAGCATATCAGCATTGTAATGAGGGAAAATCAAGAGGGAGATTGCAAATTAATATTGGTGGGGGGTGGGGGTGGTGGGAAGAGTTAAGCCATAACAGTAGCCTGTTATGGGCCTCTTCTATGTAACACTGAGATGCCACAAATATTTTGATTTTTATCGGTGTAAAAAAAAGGGCAGAACATGAAATGAGTAAATTGATGTTAAAATGAGCAATTGTGAATGCACCCTTAAATTCAGCTTTTATCGATTTTTTATATGGTTTGATCTTTGTTTTACTGAGCTAAAACCTGAAATGACATCAGTATTAGAGTAACTTCAACGAGAAGTGTTCTGTCTAATTTCCAAATGGATGGGACTTCCACCAGAAACAGTACAGTCACTTTAAAACCTGAAATAAATGCATTTTAAGTGCTTGATTTTTTTCATGAAATGCTACATTCTTTTTTTCTAATCTAATTTCTAACCACAGATAGAAGTGAAGTGCTGGATAACTAGAAGGGTAGGCAACATTTGTTAAAACAAACACAGAGTTAATGTTTCAGGCTGAACAGAAATACAAAAATGAGAAAACAAGTTTGAGAGAGAGAGAGAGAGAGAGAGAGAGAGAGAGAGAATGAAACGTCATGGAAATAAAAACAGAGAAATGCGGGTCAGAGCTGAAGCAGAAAACTGAAAGGAATGCATGACATATCAGGCGTTTATGGAATGAGTAAAACTGAGGTAATATTACAGATTGATATCCAATAGTAGGACAAGACACTTCTGATGCAAAAGGAAAGTACAAAAGAAAATCTGAAAATTTTGAATCTCTATTGGGTCGTAAAGGTTGCAATGGTACAGATGGGAAAATAGATGAAATTGCTGGTGCAAGGGACCACAGACCGATTGGCCAGAATGAAAGTGGGATGAAGAACTTGAGTGTCAAGAAACAGTTATCTCTCAAGATCACTTGGAGACTGAAGGTTCTCCACAAGGCAGTCACCAAGGCTGCCAAGCATACTACATTGATGCAAATTGATGTTGGTATAATTAAGATTTGGTGAAAAATTTCTGATATCACTGTATCACCTTATTATTAGCCTTACACATATTTATGTTCATAAATTTGATAACAATATTTTGTGAAATCAGAAACTCAAGTTTCCCTAAATGATCCAACAACCAGGACAAAATACAATCTGTTCATTCAATGACATCAACTTGAGAAACAGTTTGAGTTTGGTCATTTACCTGAAGTGGTGTTTTTACTTAACAAGTAACCTTGATGCACAGTATAAATATACCAGTTTACATTTATCAGCCTGAAGAAAACTGAGGTCCTCCATCAGCCAGCTCCCCACCATGACTACCAGCCCCCCCACATCTCCATCGGGCACACAAAACTCAAAACGGTCAACCAGTTTACCTATCTCGGCTGCACCATTTCATCAGATGCAAGGATCGACAATGAGATAGACAACAGACTCGCCAAGGCAAATAGCGCCTTTGGAAGACTACACAAAAGAGTCTGGAAAAACAACCAACTGAAAAACCTCACAAAGATAAGCGTATACAGAGCCGTTGTCATACCCACACTCCTGTTCGGCTCCGAATCATGGGTCCTCTACCGGCACCACCTACGGCTCCTAGAACGCTTCCACCAGCGTTGTCTCCGCTCCATCCTCAACATCCATTGGAGCGCTCACACCCCTAACGTCGAGGTACTCGAGATGGCAGAGGTCGACAGCATCGAGTCCACGCTGCTGAAGATCCAGCTGCGCTGGATGGGTCACGTCTCCAGAATGGAGGACCATCGCCTTCCCAAGATCGTATTATATGGCGAGCTCTCCACTGGCCACCGTGACAGAGGTGCACCAAAGAAAAGGTACAAGGACTGCCTAAAGAAATCTCTTGGTGCCTGCCACATTGACCACCGCCAGTGGGCTGATAACGCCTCAAACCGTGCATCTTGGCGCCTCACAGTTTGGCGGGCAGCAGCCTCCTTTGAAGAAGACCGCAGAGCCTACCTCACTGACAAAAGGCAAAGGAGGAAAAACCCAACACCCAACCCCAACCAACCAATTTTCCCTTGCAACCGCTGCAATCGTGTCTGCCTGTCCCGCATCGGACTGGTCAGCCACAAACGAGCCTGCAGCTGACGTGGACTTTTTACCCCCTCCATAAATCTTCGTCCGCGAAGCCAAGCCAAAGAAAAAAAAAAAAATCCACTTATTTAATTTACACCTGCGATATTGCTGAAGAACGATTGTGTGAGGCAGTGATAATGGAAATGAAGACTAAAAAAGGAGTAGTCACCTTGATGGGTGTATACCATAGGCTACAAACAGTCATTGAGAGCTTGAGGATAAATATGCAGAGATTGGCGAGGGGTTTGTAAAAGGATCCAAGGCTTTTATTGTAAGTGAATTCAACTTCCTCAACATTGAGTAGGAATGCTAAAATGTTACAGAATTTGATGGGTTGAACTTTAAGTGTGTCCAGGAGAACTTCCAACAGCAAAATGTGCAGAGGCCTAATGGGGAAGAGGCCACTGGGGAATGAAGCAGGTCAGGTAACTGAGGAAGGGGAATACATTGGGGTGATTCCATTTGATCCAAAATTGGGGCAAGGCCAGTAGTTAACATTAGTTGACTGGATGTTAGAGAGTAAAAAGGATGACTGTCAGATGGGAGGTTTTCAAGAGTGTGATTAAGAAGGGCCAGGATGAACATATTCCCAGAAGGGCAAAGAGCAGAAATTGCAAAATAAAGGAATCCTGATTAACAAGAGGTCAAATAGAAAGAAGAGGCATATAACAGACACAGGTAGACAGGTTTGAATGAATCCCTTGAGGAATATTTAAATTTTGAGATATAGACACAGCATGGTAACAAGTCTTTTTGGCCCTTGAGCCTGGGCTCAATTGACCTACAGCCATAGTATGATTTGAATGAAGAATGGAAACCAGAGCACTTGCAGGAACCCCACACAGACACAGGAATAACATGCACACTTCTTACAGGCAGTGCTGGATTCTAACCCCAGTTGATGGCGTTGTAATAGCATTGCACTAACAACTATGCTAATTGTGCCACCCCAAAATATAAAAAAGATAGGAGCATAGTGAAGAGGGAAATAAGAAGGGCTAAAAAATATTGGATGACTTTTGCAGACAGTGGAAGAGAGAATCCAAACAAGATTTTCTAAGTATATTAAGAACATTAAAGCAACAAAGAAAGGAAGACAAAGTACATCCCAGAACATTGTGGGAACTCAATTGTTGAAGCCTTAACATACATTTTCAACTCATCATTGAGTACAGAAGTCTCAGAAGACTTGAGGCTGGCAAATGTTGTGTTGTTATTCAAGATTAATCCAGGTAACCACAGCCCAGTTACCTACTGTAACATATACTTCCTTAACATCATTGAATACTCCCGCTTTCCATTTGCCACTGGTGATCCTGTTAGTGGCAATGCCTCTGGCCGACAGGTACTGGTGCAGTTCATAAAAATACTGTGGTGGAGAATAGAACTATGACACCCTATACCAGAGGAGCCTGAGAAACTGCCAACATTTGGATGGGCAAGAGAAATTAAGAGTGTTGGATTTGTTGTGGAAAATTCTCTCTCTCTCTCTCCCCCACAACATGGAATGGGTTCGGGAATGAGGGATAGGAGGCCAGCTAGCATGCTGTGGACTAATCCACCCCTTTTCAGGTAGAAAGTGATGCTTCAGACTTCACCCTGGCAGCTACCCTTAATCAGGCTGGCAGGCCCATCACATTTTTTTTAATGCACCCTGCAGGGCCCTGAGATTTGACACTCCTCAGTTGAAAAAGAGGCCATTGTCGAGGCAGTGTGGCACTGGCATCATTACCTGGCCAGTAAGAGATTCACCTTGCTGACTGATCTATGTTCACAATCAACAATGGGGCAAAATAAAAAACAATAAAAATACTGTGGTGGAGAATAGAACTATGACATACTATACCAGCTTGGAAAACGTAATGAGCCACCAGATGTCCTGTCCCTGGGACTTGTGCTGGTGCTCAGATCGAACCTCCATAATGATCTCTATCACCCCAGAGTCACCAGGATCTTTCACTTCATTGAAGCACACAACCTGCCATATTCCATTAACGAGATCAGAACCATGTCAAAGAACTGCCAGACAGGGCACAACTTATTAAAACCACTTGCCCCTTCGAGCGACTCAGTGTCGACTTCAAAGGACCCCTGCCCTCAACCTACTGTAACATATACTTCCTTAACATAATTGAATACTCCCACTTTCCATTTGCCATACTCTGCTCAGACATGACCACTGCCACAGTCACCAAGGCCCTGCGCAGCCTCTTCACTCTATTTAGCTTCCCTAGTTACATCCACAGCGACCGGTGCTCCTCCTCTATGAGGGATGAACTGCACCAGTACCTGTTGGCCAGAGGCATTGCCAAGAGCAGGACCACCAGTTACAACCCCCGGGTAATGGGCAAGTGGAGAGGGAGAATGCTATGGTCTGGAAGACAGTCCTCCTGGCTTTGCAGTCAAAGGGCCTCCTGGTCTCCTGCTGTCAGGAGGTTCTCCTGGAGGCCCTCCACTCTTATCAAGTCCCTGCTTTGCACCACCACTAACGCAACACCTCAAAACGTATGTTTTCCTTCCCCAGGAAATCTATGACAGGGAACACACAACTGGTACGGCTGACATCCATGTGGCCCATCCTCCTCTGGAGGCATAAGAGAAACCACAAGTCTGACCCATTGTCGAAAGGGTTCACCTCCTCCATGCTAACCCCCAAATGGCCTACATGGCAATTTGTAACTGGTGGTCCCGCTCTTGGCAATGCCTCTGGCCAACAGGTACTGGTGCAGTTCATCACTCATAGAGGAGGAGCACCGGTCGCTGTGGATGTAACTAGGGAAGCTAAATAGAGTGAAGAGGCCGCGCAGGGCCTTGGTGACTGTGGCAGTGGTCATGCCCGAGCAGGGCATAGACACGAAGACAGTTTCCATCAGGAATGGCTCCCTAGACACTGCTGCTAATTATTGCACACCCTCCTCACTGTTGAACACACACTATGCACCTGACCTCTGGTATCCTGCCTCCGCACAAATATTGACGGATACGAACAGGCACCCGACACCATCCAGGACTCCTCTGCTGCATTGTAGCCGCAACTGGTTCTACAATGGTCCCACCAAGCAACCAGACCACCTGATAGAGGCTGAACTTATGACTTTTAAATTGAAATGTGTAACTTTGTAAGGTCCACTTCATCCTGCAGAGCTCTTTTTTTAAAAAAAGGGGGTGAATGTGGTGAACCACTGTAATCTGTCAAGCATACCTATTGGCTGGTTGTACATGTGGCCCCTCCCCACAGGTTTCACAACCCCCTGCAACTCAGTGCAGGACAGCTGAACAGTAAGAATATGCTATGTTCTCAAGTGAATTAAAGCCTATTGGTTTCTCCACAAAGTCTCCTGAGTGACTAATGAAGCATCAGTACTGCATTTTGGTAAATCAGACCAGGGCAGGACTTGCTTTGTTAACAGCCCTAAAGATTGTTCTGGAACAGAGGGACCTATGAATGCAGGTATATAGCTCAAAAAATAGCAGCACAGTGAAGAGAACATTTGGAACATTTGCGTTCACGTGCCCAGGCAATGAATACAAGTGTTGGGATTAAACAGAAAACTGTGTATATTGGAGAAATTCAGAAGGTCATACAGCATTTATGGGAAGTAAAAGGTAACCAATGTTTCAGGCTTGAGTCTTTTATGTGTTTCAGATAGAATTTGCATGATTTTACCAGTCTGAAGAATGTCAGAGGCCTCGGCATTGGTCACTTACACACGTATGACCAAAACTTGAAATCTCCATTTCCTTACGCAAGTTAGACAGCATACAGGAAGTTCATTAGCTCGTTGTTCACGGAATGTCTGCAGTTAATTTTAGACTGCAGGCATTCTAGGAAAATTACTAGGGGTCGAGGAGGTAAACTCTCAGGACAAAAATGAATCCTTATTCCCGTTTCAATCATTTTACACAGACTGTGATCCAAGAAATTGAGAATAATTTCCTGGAATGCAGCAGCTGCAAAAAAAATACCCCATACTTCATCAATGTATGTGCCAAAAGGAGGCAGGTGCCTGAATGTAGAGCTCGTCGAAAGAACCAAAGACTTGTTGATCCAAACCAAGGCTTTTATTAGCAAAAGACCGGAGCTCTTCACAGGTGGCCGACCAGTCCGGAATGATCCGACCTGGCTAGGGACACAACCCTTTAAGGCCCAGACAATAGGAGTGGCTTAGCTCTCAGCCAATCGCTGTAAGCACAGTCTAGATACAGTAACTATATACACTATGTACATTGGTGATAGACCTGTACTATCACATTCACCCCTTCTTGGAGAATTGACCCTGGAAAAAAAAACAAAAACGAGGGAGAGAATGAAAGGAAGGGGTAGGTCAAGGACTGTAGCGGTCAGGGGGTCTGACCATCCGGCGTGACCGCCGTGGTGCCGGGATTGGGGTCACTGGAGTGGTGTTGCCAGCGGGCTCATCGGGAGCGACTGCTCTGTCGCTCAATTCCCCAGTCGTTTTGTCGGCAGGGTGGCCCGGGTCATTGGGATGCTGTTGGTCCTTCTGTTGCGGCATGGGGCCTGGAGTAGGAGTTGGGGGGTTTGCTGGGTCTACCGCGTCCTGAGCTAGGTCCCGCACCGAAACAGTGTCCTCCCGCCCGTCTGGGAACTCCACGTATGCGTAATGTGGGTTCGCATGGAGTAGAGTCACTCGGTCGTAAAAGCCTTGGTTTGGATCAACAAGTCTTTGGTTCTTTCGACGAGCTCTACAATTTTATTAGCAAAAGACCGGAGCTCTTCACAGGTGGCCGACCAGTCCGGAATGATCCGACCTGGCTAGGGACACAACCCTTTAAGGCCCAGACAATAGGAGTGGCTTAGCTCTCAGCCAATCGCTGTAAGCACAGTCTAGATACAGTAACTATATACACTATGTACATTGGTGATAGACCTGTACTATCACACTGAATTAAAAAAGTGTGGGGGGAAAGAGGAGCAAAGAGAGGAAGGGGCAGAGGAAGGAGTACAGAATAACAGCAAAAGGATCATAGGTGGATATAAGTGGGTGGGTAGAAGAGAAAAATGCTGAGAAGTGATGGGGAAGGGGTAACTCTCTGAATGGAGAGTGAAGGAGATGGGGAGCTGGAGGAAAACAGATAGAGGGATAGGGAAAGAGAGTGACAGTGAGGGGTTGAACAGAAACTGGAGGTTGAACTTGATAGTGTCTGCTTCGAGAGCGTTGTTGTTCCTCCAATTAATGGGTGGCCTAGGTTTAGCATGAGGCCATGATGGACATGTCAGTGTGGGAATAGTAGGTAGAATTAAAATGTTTGGCCTCTGAGAGGTCGCTGTTATTGTTGCGGACAGAGCGAAGGTGCTGGAAGGTCTATTTGGGGGTGATCCCACCACCAGACACATCTTCCTCTTTCCTCCCCTCTCTGCTTTCTGCAGGGACTGCTCCCTCTGGGTCTTGTCCATTCATCCCTTCCCACTAATCGTATCCTTGGCACCTACCTCTGTGAGCACAAGAAATGCTACACTCATACACTCACCTGCTCTCTCACCACCATTTGGAGTCCAAATAGTCCTTCCAAGTGAAACAACACTTCACTTGTGAATCTGCAGGGGTTATCCATTTGTACATACCTTGGCGAAGGGCTCAAGCCCAAAAATATTAGTTACCTTTTAGTTCCTATCACTGCTGCGTAACCTGTTGAGTTTCTCCAGCACTTTTGAGTATTGCACAAATATTGGGACAAACAGGGAATAATTCAACTTACCTAAGCTTGGAAGTAACTTTGTAAACCTCGTATATACCCTTTCCTATTTTATAATATCCTTTCTATAGATAGGTGACAAAAACTGCACACAATACTCCAAGTATGGCAAGACAGACAGTATATGAGGCCATACTTGGAGTATTGTGTGCAGTTTTTGTCACCTATCTATAGAAAGGATATTATAAAATAGGAAAGGGTATATACGAGGTTTACAAAGTTACTTCCAAGCTTAGGGAAGTTGAATTATTGAGAGAGAATGGAAAAGCTGGGCATATTTTTCTTAACAATAGCAGTTTGACAGGGAATCTTATTGAGGTCTGTAAAATCATATGAGGGATTGGTAAGGTGAATAGTGACCATCTGTTTCCTAGTGTAGGGGAATCTAAGACAAGATGGCATATCTATCAGGAGAGGGAATGGCATTAGGAAGTAATATGACCAGTCAGTTCTTCAGAGGAAGGGGGGGAAATAGCAGAGGGGTAGAGGCAGATATGTTAGGTTCCTTTAAAAAACATTTGGATAATACAGGGATGAAAGGGCCCTGGAGGGGTATGGGCCTAATATTGGAAAGTGGGACTAAAGCAGGAGGGAACATTATTTGACATGGACAAGCTGGGATGGTGGCCCTGTTTCTTTACTGTAAGACTTTATCACTCTAATGAAGAGAGTTTTTTTTTTCCAAAGATCTCACCGTCATTCCTGTTCTTTAACAGGGAATTTGTTTGGGGGGAAAAAGGTGCAAATAATTTTGGTGTAAATGGCCTCCAAGCCACAATGGCAAAACCATAGATGTGAAAACTATGCACAATCAACCACCGGTGCTGATAATTCACAGTCACCTCAAAATAAGTGAACATCATTGCAAAAGGGAAGCAAATGGTGGAGAACAATCAGCTCAATTAGTACTCATTTAGGCCATTGACATTATAAAGAAACATATATCAGCAAAACCTGCTCATTCAGCTTTTACACGTTACAATTTTAATCATAATTACATATAGTCTATAGTGTTTCCAATTATTATCAAACAGGGAATAACTTCAAAGTGCATGGTTTTTAATTATTCGATTATGTAGATGGAAAGACATATTAATTTTGAAGAAAGGCTACATGAGAACTTTTAAAATTTACATTGTAAAAGTTTGTAGATGGGAATATTACCTCATAATTTGTAAACAAAGCTTAACTCCTACTCCTCAAATAAGCATGAAGGGTTCAAACCTGAAATGTCAGTTATATATTTTTACCTTTGCTATATAAAAGACACTGCTTGACATTAGTTTCTCCAGCTCTGTGTGTTTTTACTTTCAGAAGTGCTATCTGTTATGTAAATTATTAATACCAAAACCAGTTTATTCTTTTAGCTTGGTGTAAATGATCACTTTGGTACTATTAAAATGGCTGAGGAATTCTCTCAGGTAACATTTACCTCTTAATCTAAAATAAACGTATTTCATTGTTTCTTGTGGGAACTTGTTGAGTGAAAATTGGCTTCAATGTTCACCACAACAAAACAATGCTATACCTTTTTAGTTACAAAGTTTGAATCAATCTGAGATTGTTGCACATTTTATTTAAGTGAAAGGAGCTAGAAATTAATCTTCAATCTAGGACATATGTGCAATACACATTGTGTTATTCTTTTTGCATTTTGTTCTATTAATGCCAGTGATACAATGTTTCTGAAGCAGATTTCAATGTGTATTTGCCAATATATTGCACATTATTTATCAAAGGTAGTGCTTCAAATAAATACAATAATAACCCGCCAGGATAAGAAAGGTATCTTCTTTTTTTTCATTTACTAGATCGGCTAAACAAGTTTTTCCTTTATCTCCCACATTACTTGTTTTGGCAATTGAACTGTTACCACAATTAATAAAACAAGATGTTAGTATTAAAGGAATTGAAGTTGATATAGAGGAATATAAGATTAATATGTTTACTGATGATGTATTGATTTATATAACAGATCCTGAAAATTCTTTATTTTCTTTATATAAGAAATTACAAGACTATGGAGAAGTATCTAGCTATAAAATTATCTGCGATAAACGTGAAGTTATGCCATTAGTTGATTATGATCGATGTAAACAAATTGCTCAAAATGGACAAAATCTGATTAAATATTTAGGTATTAAAACTGACAGAAATTTAGATATTTATACAAATTAAATTATTTACCATTATTTAATAAAATTAAAGATGACATAAGTAGGTGGAATGATTTACCTATAACTTTAATAGGGAGAGTGAATTGTATTAAAATGAATATTTTCCCAATAATTCAGTATCTTTTTCAGTCTATTTCCTTGTCCAATACCTATTCTTTTAAAAGATCTTAATTCAATTTTTTGAAATTTTTTATGGAAAGGGAAAATTATTAGGGTACCATTGGAGAAATTAACAGAAATTTGAATTGTGTGGTTTACAATTTCCACATTTTCAGAAATATTATAAAGCTATGCAATTGACATTTATTAGTTGAATATTTGACCTAAATAAATCCTCAGTTTGGGAAAATATAGAGTTAGCTAAAATTGATGAGAAGTGTATGCAATAATTTATTTATAAATGGAACTCAAAATTGTTGATTGGTAGATATCCACCAATATTGAAGCATTTAATTGATTTATGGAATAACATTGATTGTGAGATAGTTGTAAAAGTTATTTCATTGAAAAAGCCTTGATATCAAAATAAGTGGTTTCCTTTTATTGAAAATAATCAGTTTTTGAAGATATAGAATCAACTGGGGATTAAAAAGTTGAAGATTGTTTTGAAGCAGGAACATTTGTATCTTTTAATCGAATGAGGGAAAAATTTGAGGTTCCTAGTAATACTTGTGGATTCTGATTTTTTTCAGTGGATCACATGAAATGACTTTACCCAAACTTTCGACCTAGTCAGACTTCCTTTATTCTGCAGAATTGTGAGTTATCTGCACAGATCTCACAGAGATGCTCTCTCTGTGAAAGCTGTTAGAGAGACCGCCCTTGTGTTCTCAAAGCTTTCCCTTTGTCTAGTTCAAACATAGGCAGAGTTACATTTGTCCCAATTAAAAGTTTACACTATACATTCTTACCCTATACTATTACTACTAAGTAAAAATTCCACTGCTACACAAAATTGGCAGTCTTTCATCAGAGCTGCTCAATGATTGGTTCAAAGTAAATTCCTTTAGTTGGTTATTGTGCTAAATGGTCCTTTTGAATTGCCTTGCCTGCCTCACTCGAATGCTGTAAAACCTAGCTACACTATCACTAACTGTTAACCCTTTCCTTCTCATACTTTTTTTTGTTATCATCAGGTTAAAAACTTATATTAATAGAAAAAGTTAAGTCATAGTTTAAAATTACCGAGACAATCTGCTTTGGAGTTATTACTTACAAAAGGAGAAACAAATAAATTTATTTATGAAATGTATAAGTTATTGCAAAATAAAATATCTAAACCAGCTCATAAATCAAGATTAAAAATGGGAAACTGATTTGAATAGAAAGACAGATCAAAATGTTTGGAGAAAATTATGTAGTGATAATATGACTAAGGTTATAAATGTAAGATATAAATTAGTACAATATAATTTTTACACCAATTATATTTAACCTCTCAAAAGTTAAAAAAAATATTTTATTTAATTTGTTCAGATTTATGATTTAGACGTGGTGAAGAGATAGGTACATTTTTTCATTTGACTTTGATTTGTTTTAAAGTTAAGACCTTTTGGACACAAGTTAAATTATTTTTGGAAAAAAAAATTAAAAGTTGAACTATCATTTGATCCAATGTTGTTTTTATTAGGAGACATTAAGACAGTTGTTTTAAGATTAAGATTGACTATGTATCAAATTGAATTTTTACGTTTAGCTTTGGCTGTATCTAAGAAATGTTTAGCTATTACTTGGAAATCTGACTTAGTTTTAGGAATGCAAAGATGGCATACTAAAATGAAATCTTCTATCCCTTTTGAAAAGATAATGCACAATTTGAGGGATATATATAATTTTTTTGTAAAAGTATGGAGCTCATATTTAAAAATTCTTAGATTGAAGATTTGATCTCTCAATCCGTTCCGGTGTAGCATCTTGGTTTTCACAGCTGAATATTTGTATATGATGATCTCCTTTCTTTCTTTTTAGTGGGTAAATATAAGGTGAGGAGGGTGGGTATTAATGGGAAGGGAGAGAGAGGTTGGGGGGTTACTTGTACATTTTCTGGATATGAACTTATTTTAAATAAAATATTTTTTAAAAATATAAGAAAGGTACTTGAAAAATCTTAGTAACCTCATTAATAATATTTAGAGCAAAAATAAAGTTTTACATAATTAAAGAACAAATGTGATCAAGTGACCTTCCATAGGTTCAAATGAAATGCAATGAAATTACTATCCATTGAACTTCTAATTTATGTTTTCATTGTGTGGCTTTGAATACTGTAGGAGATTTGCACATGTAATTAGAATGCCATTCTTCCTTTTTTTGACTAAGGTTGAGAAATCGTCTGAAATTTTAGAAATTATCTATTCTTGCACTTCTCCCCCACCACCATTCAATGTATCTGCAGCATTGCTCGAATTAAATCAGTGCAGTCACATCTGTTTTTCCCATTGTGTCCCATTGATCAGGTTCTCAGGCCATTGATGGTTGCTATGAAATTCAAATAATATGAGATAAAGTTAGCTGATTAATCTGTTGTGTTAATAGTATCATAAATTGTTGATGCAGTGAAATGGTTTATTCCATTACCAGCATGACACACAATATTTAAATCAAATTCTCATCATTAAACATTAATAATACATTACATAGCAGAAGCTTAAAAAATCTCACCATATGTTAAATCTGCCTTAGCTACTCAGATATGAAAATGATGATATTTCCTTTAATGGTTAAACATATTAAATTCCATTTTTGTTGAATAAAGCCCTGAGATTTAAATCACAATGACTGAGTTTTCTTCAACAGAACTGTGAAAATAATGCTGAGAGTTGCCATTGGATTGTTTCAATCATCACTCTTCACTCCCAGTAGAGAATATCTGCTTGTATTGCCTTTGCAGACTGATTTCCCTCATGGTTCACAAGAACGCTTTCTACAATTATTTCAATGAAAAAAACAAGGACAAAATCATCTTAATCTGTGTCCAATTTTTATTTCACCATAATTTCTTTTAAAGTTTTGCATTTTAAGCATTTATATAACTGTTGTTAATAATTTGACTTCATCCAATTGGTGATACCTTTCTCAACATTGAGCCTTAAATTTTACAGACTCGTTGATGGCCTACAAAGTTCTCCACCAAAATGATAAATGTGTTGTGCATTCTCAATGAAAGTCAGTTGCGCTTAGCTGGGTAACTCAGGATTTCCCTCAAAGTGGTAGTTTGTTTAAACTTGAGACATGATTGAAGTAGTCTATTCAGCATAACACTGGTTCCCAAAGCTGGCTGAAATATTTATTTTATAAGGCCAATATTTGTTTCATAAAATAGTCCACTGGACTGTTTCTATGTTTGAGGGAAGAAGTAAGTCAAACACAGCCATACATAACATTCATTGTAAGGTATAGGCATTTCTAGGGTATGGCAGCCATGGCACATGCTCTGGGCACCACTTGAATGGGAGGGGTGCACCACTGTCCTCACCTCACCTCACTTCACTGTTTTAACCTGCTGTGCTGAGTTTCTCCAGCATTGTTTCACGGTGTCTGAAGCCTCTGGAGTTTTACTCCAGGGATGGTGTTTTGGTTTTTCTTGACTGTTGATTTGCTCAGCACCCAGGGTGGCACCACCCAGAGCTCCCTTGGTGATTGGTGCTGAGGATGGCTTAGGATGCTTCAGCCCGGCATGCTGCTAGTTATGGAGTCATGGTTAAGTATCGCACGCACAGGCTCGGGTCATCTTGTGAGTAAACAAATTATTAAAATGCATTCCTAATCAAAGTGTGTACATTGGAGACAAGAACATTTAATTGAAAAGACAAAAAAAAGTGGTATTTTAGAATTCGTGATTTTCAATTTTGAATTGAAATATTTGCATATCCCTGGGAATGGGTAAACTGAGCAATGGCTGTCTTTGTTACCCATAATCCCCCACACAGCTGGAACTGCTCTGCCAGTGCCAGAGTAACACAGAGCTTAATTTCATTGTTGAGCATTTCTCCCCTCATGGGACCCCTTGAGATAAAGCATGTAAAGATAAAAGAATGGAGTGAGAAATTGCAGATGAGGACCTGAACCACTAAGTGGATGTGCATTTCAGGCATTGATGAGGCCATCTAAATCTATTCAGCATCTGAGCATTGGGAGCTCCTTGTACTTATCTTGATGAAGCATTTTCAAAGAAGAATTTAATAGCTATAAATTTCAAAAATCACATCCATTGAATAAAATCCACTGCAGATTATCACTGATTACCTTTTGTTAGAAGATCATCAAAGTAGAATAGCTGGTTACTCATCATTGAACCTTTATTTTCCTCCGAATTTAAAGAGGTTAAGCTTTCTTTGTTTCAAAGTTATGGGCAAGAAAGGTTGAGATGAGTCAAGACTTGGAATGGGGCAAAGAAATGGGGAAGGAGCCCAGGATTATGATAATGAACTGATTTATGAAGCAGGACATCCAGACACTGAAAAGGAAGACAGATACCTGAATTATTACCACTGAACATCTATATTCATTGATGCAAAAAATCCAGAAGACCCACAGCTGTTATAAAGGAAAAAGCCAGTGATATTGAGCAGGGTTAAAAGGGGTGCTTAGGGGCACTGGAATAGAGAGATCTGTGCTTTTAAATGAGATCAAGCAGAACAATAACTACTGAAAAGTGCCAATCAACAACTGATTTTAAAAATATGCCTGTAGTTTGTCAATTGACTTTGCACAAACCTTAAACATATGATTAATCGGGAACTCTATATTTAATTCGATTAGCGGGGAGGGTGGCTAACATTCTCATGGGCTCCTAAATACAACCATGACCTCTGATTTCAACAATAAAGAGACCAGTCTTTGAGCAGAAAAAAATGTCCATGTTGTCTCTTGATATTAGCACCATTTTCACTGAAAAATATTGAAGAATAAATGCAAAAATGCCTCCAATATTTCTTACTTTTAAGAATATTACCAATATTTATAATCAGTATAAATCCAATATAAGAGGTGGCTTAGTTAATGTAGTGGATAGCGCAACGCTGTTACAGTGCTGGCGATTAGGACAGGGGTTTGAATCCCTTGCTGTCTGTAAGGAGTTTGTATGTTCTCCCTGTGACTGTGTGGGTCTCCTCTGGGGGCTCCGCTTTCCTCCCACCATTCGAACCATAACAGGAGTTGAAGGTCATTTGGGTGTAATTAGGTGGCATAGGCTCGGGCCAAAAGGACCTGTAATCTTGCTATATGTCTATATTTAAATTTTAAAATTTCAAATATATAATTAATTTTTTTTGCAAAGGCTATTGATCTCTCTTCTTTGGGATGGAATTGTCATCACTTATTTAAGAAGAAAAGAACATTTGCAGAAACTGTTGCTACCATCCAGTTCTTCCATTTTTGCTGAAGTTCATCATGTATTAAGACTGTCCTCTGAATTATTTATTTTATTGTTTTCTATATGAGTTTTGAAACAAGATTTATTTGCTGATGTCATGGCATTGGTGAAGCTGCAGTTCTGAGAGGATGTGGAGGAGATTCATCAGACTGTTTCTTGGGCTGGAACATTTCAGTTATGAGGAGAGCCTGGACAGTCTGAGATTGTGAGCTAAGCAGGTTAAGAGGGTATGTGACTGATGTATATGAGGTAGGAAGACTGCAGGACACTTTTCTCTTTATTGGGGTGAATTAAACCTATGGATGTAGATTCAGAGTATGGTGTGTGATGGAATATTTGGAGATGTTTTTGGGATTTAAATTGGTAAAAATTAGATTAGGTTACATGCATACACGCACTTTAAAACAGATCTTAGTTGAAATACTGAAGAATTCATATTCAGTGACTTTACAGAAACTATGGAGAATGCTATACACATTTCACAAATAGATGCTAATTGAAATGATGTCATGAAATGAATGAACTGCAACCAGATTGTCTGTTTTGGACTTTTTTTGCAAGGCTTTTGACCTCTCTGCAAAGTTCTCACTCAGAGGTCATTAAGAGGTTTGTTTACCTTAAAAAAAAAACAGATGGACTCAAAGACTGACTCCTATGGTTTACTGGAGAAAGAGGGTGTCTTGCAAATGAGAGAGAGGACATGTGGCTGGCTGTTGAAATCTCAGAGAGAAGGAGAGACTGAACAGTGTAAGCCAGGAGAAGCTTGTTGGAGCTGAAACAGAAGCTCCAGAGAGGCGGATGGCTGCAAGTGTTATCTGTCTGTTGTTTCTCTTGGAATAAGTGGAACAGAAAGAAACTCTGCAGCAGCCTGAAAGAAAGAGGTGATCATCTGGAGAATCCTGATGGGGCAAGGTTCATCAGCAAGACATTGAGGTGACTTATGGTGGTACCTCAATTGTGGAAATCCTGGAACAACACATCTCTCTCTGCAAACCTACAAGAACCTACCTGAGCAGTAAACATTTCCCTTTCGAACACCAAAGCCTGGTGAACATTATACATGTTAAATTCTGTGCACAGTGTAAGAATTGCCTGCAACCAGAGAACATGGAAGAATTAAAAGTGAGATTGAACTGTGAACCAAAGAACTTCTTCTTAAATTTACACACATATTACATGCACGTGCGCTTAGAATTAGAAGGGGGTTAAGTTGGGTAGTTAAGTTAATAGTGATAAGTTAAAGTTTGATTCTGTTTTCATGTTTAAAGATAATTAAAAACAACTTTTGTTTAAGTAACTATTTGTCATGGTGAATATCTATTGCTGCTGGGTTTTGGAATCCTTTGGGCTCATAACAGGTGTAAGAGATTTAGAAGAGATATTTTCCCCCCAGACAGGCACTGTCAGAGTGAATGGTTGAAGCAGCATTTAAGCGGTGTCTAGATGAGCATTGAAGGCAAGTGCTGGAAGATGGGATTAATATGGATGGGATGAACTGAAAGGGCAGGTTTCATGCTGTATTGTTCTATGATTTATGGCAGGCAGGGCTTATCAGTCATTTAACATGAGGTTTGTAAAGGACAATTCTTTCCAAGTAAAATCTCTAACAAGGTTCAGATCTTGTAGTCAACTATAACATCACTAATAATTTGGGATGATGAGCAAAGTATGGATAGCCTCAGTCCCATCATTTGTGGTCATGGTATCCTATCAAACCTTGTAAAGCACTGACCTGAGAGAAAAAAAAGAGCATTGCAATTAACTAGGGTGCACATTTATTTTATCACATTGATGACCATTACTTGCTGAGAGGCAATTTCATCCTGAAGTATTTTTATTGGTTCTTTAGGGGGAAATGGTGCTTGAATGCATTTCTCCATGCTTATCCATGTCTGAAATTAAAGCTATATAACTTCTTCATACTTCAGAGATAACTACCTGTGAGATACTGTGAATGACAATTTTGATATTAATTATTGAGCTTTTACTCCTTGAGATCTTCTGCTGTTGGTAATCTGTTGCTGTTTGGTTGACCACTGGATTTTTCTTCTACTAATTTAAATAATGCAATAAAATCTCCATATTTGGGGAGGGCAATTAGAAATCAAAAGTAGATCTCAAAATTGAGCAGCCAGTTGCAGAATAATAGGCTTTTGCTTTAAAAGGGAGATTTTTGTCTTCAGCTCTAGATCAAGAATAAACTGCAGGATTAAACTGTGAATCACTTCCACCATCAGCTGAGACTCACTGGAGTGTAAAGGTTTGACCCAAAAATATTGAAAGGTTCATGATCATTACTGAATCTGGTGAAACATTTGTTGTAATATTATATTTTGATGCTTCAGACAAATCGTAAGCAGTCATCAGGATGTGGTACGCAGAGGTAGTAGCAAGCAAGCACAAACTGAAAAAAAGGCTTTATTCCAGTAAAAGTCTGAACTCCAGTTCTTGGCTTGGTGCCCCCCCCCCCCCCCCCCCGGTGTGACTGGCTCAGGAGGGACCAGCTCAGGTTTAAGCCAGGTGGATTCAGCCCCTTAGGTGGTCTTCCTGCAGGCATAGAGATCACCCCCTGCAGAAGGCTGGTGGTCATATCACCACACAGGATATTTTGATTCTTTTTCACCCAGCCTTTTACACAGTCTAGTGTGCGCATTTCTTGGAATTAGGTTCACTAAGCATGCTGTAATAAGAGTGTAAAAGGAGTCAGAAAAAATGAAGCGAATGAACCTGGACTGATCCATAGCTCAAGATGTTATGTAGTCAAGGGATATACAGGAAACACAGACTATGAAGATATTGGAGAGAGGTATACAGTCGGTTTGCACTTCATCAAAGTGAAAGAAGGCATGTTGAGAGGAGACATGAGGGGTACGTTTTCACACAGAGAGTTGTGAGTGCCTGGAATGCCTTGCCAGGGGTAGTGGAGGAGGCTGAAATGTTAACAGCATTTAAGAAACTCCAGACAGGCACATGAATGAAATAAAAATAGAGGGTTACAAGGTAGAATAGGTTTAGTTTTGTTTTTGTTAGGAATATATAGGTTGGCACAACATCAAAGGCTGAAGGACCTGTACTGTGTTGTAGTATTCTATCTTCTAAACATAAAGCCAATGCATCAGCTTGTTATTGTGACCACCTATGTGCTCAACATTTTATGGCAATTGAACAGGTGGAAGCAGGATATATGTAAGCTCTGCAAACTAAAGAAGGAGGTTTCTGTGAAGCCTGTTTCAAATTCTGCTGGTGCCACTAGAGCTTCTATCAGCTGGACTTGTAAAAAGAAAGATAGTGCACCATGGCAGCAGGAGAAGGTTAAACACATTAGTATTTTGCAAAATGTTAAAACTATTTAGGATTCTATGGTTTATTTGTTTTTAATGATGACCAGCTGCCATTAATCTCAGAATCTGCCCACAATGAACCCTTCACATTTCAAGTTCGTTTATTGTCTCATGTATCGAGGTACAGTGAAAAAGTTTATTTTGCATACATTCCAGCTAGTCAACCCACATATAGTCCAGCAATAAAAACACAGTCCATGATTCAGAGTTGCGGAGAAAGATCAGTTAGGATCGAGCAAAAGCAAAATTATTTTATTGGTGTGAGACTCATTCCTGAATCTGATAATGGCAGAAATGGAACTATCCCTGAATCTTGTAGTTCATGATCTCACATTGATGAATCTTCTTCAAAAGAGAGCGGAGAAGAGAATGACCGGGAATGGGTTAAGTCCTTTCATACAGTGGCTGCATTTCCAAGGGAGTAGAAGGTGTTGATGTGGGAAATGGGGTTTGTGTACTGGTCCAAGCTGCTTTCTATCATTAAATGCTGTGATCTACCCCACCTTCTGGGCCCCTGTAATGCAAGAAATTCCTGCTAAAGATGCTTTCAGTGACAACCTGGCACAATGATGTGGATAAAGGACAAGACACTGCCACTGCTAACCTCAGCTCATTCAGAGGCATAGTTTTGATAGATTCCAAATCAGAAAATTCATTTTCCAATCTAATTGGAGAAACAGCTGACTCTTTGTATACCTAATCCTTTGGTTTGGGCTTTGTATTTAGTTTGATGCAGGCATAGACATTTTACTAGTTGCCTGTGAACACACCTTCATGTATACAGTTTTGGAGCACAGAACAGACCCTTCAGCCCAACACATCAATTCCAACCATAAACCATAAATAAACAAGACTATAAATCATAGGAGCAGAAATGCATTATTCAGCCCATCCAGTCTGCCCCACCATTTAATCATGAGCTGATCCATTTTGCACTCAGCCCCACTGCATGGTCTTCTCTCCATAACCTTTGATCCCCTGGCTAATCAAGAACATATCAATCTCTGCCTTAAATCTATCCAATCACCTAGTGCCTATGGCAACACATTCCACAGATTTACCATCCACTATATGAAGAAATTCCAACATATTTCTGTTCTAAGTGGATGCCCTTTAATCTTGTCCTAGACTCTCCCACCATGGAAACAACATTTCAACATCTACTCTGACTATGCCTTTTAACATTCAAAATGTTTCAAAGGGATCACCCCCTCATTGACCTAACTTTCGCTGAATACTGGCCAGGATCTGTCAAACACTCCTTGTATGATACCCTTTTCATTCCCAGCATCATCCTAGTGGCATTCAGTGCCTATTTTGTAGCATTTGGCCTATATTCTTCAAACCCTTCCAATCCATAGATCTTTCCAAATGTCTTTTGAATGCTGAAATTGTATCCAACTCTGTAGTTTTCTCATTCCAGATATGGACCACCTTCTGAATGGGGTCCTTGATAAATCTCTTCCCTGGCACCTTAAACCTGTGCTGTTGAGTTCTCCAATCATCTACACTGGGAAAAATGAACTTACTTTTTCCATAACCATCATGATTGTACAAACCTCTTTGTCACCCGTCAGCCTCCTATGATCCAGAGAATAAAGAGCCGACTCATCCATTACTCTCTGCAACTCAAGTCCTCAGGTTCTTTTTTCTGACACCCTTTCCAACTTATTGATATCTTTGCCTTAGCTGAGTGACCAGAAGTACACACGGCATTTCTAGTGATTTGTACAGCTGCCTCCTGCTATCTCAACCTTTGCACTCAGTACCCTTCTCATTGAAAGAAAGCATGCTTCATGTCCTCTTCACTATCCCGTCCACCCGAGTCACCACTTTTTGGAAAGTAATCGTCTTTATTTCTAGGTTTCTCTTTCTTCTACAACATAACAAAATGCAAATTTGAAACCTCAATATCAGTTTACCATTATGAAATCCTGCTTAACATTGTTTCAGATTGCCACTGAAATGACATGTCTTGTCTTGGCCTTGAATCTGCAGGCTGCTACAAATATGGTTTCTTTAGGCAACTGAACTATTTTGTTTCAAACTGATGAAATTATGGTAACTGGCCCTGATTTTGTAACCTTGGACTGAACTACAATTCTCCAACTATGAAATGCATTTATGCTAATTTTGGACCAAATTTTCTAGCATTCATTGGTATTATTTTCATTGAAGCAGAAATTTTACAAGTACTGGTAAGTTCAATGTCAGTTTTGATCCACCCCCAGCAACTATTTGGACACAAGTTATCAATGCATAGCCAATTGTAGACAGTCTGATCCAGAAAAGAGATAAAACTACAATGCAGGGATATATTCTCCACAGAAACAATAAACTTGCTGATTATCTTCCCCTCCTTGTCCCAAAGGGACAGATTCCAAACTTTTCCAATGGCTTCAGATTGAAATTATCCTCTTGTTTCTGCAGAACTTTCTCAAACATGTCAGTAGGCACGGAGGCTTAATACAATGAGTATCCCTGTGAATTCTGTGTGAACTCCCAGAAAAATCAATAACGATTGGACAAACTTATCTAATGTGTGAATCAAGAGGCATCATTTCTAAAGGCAAACTATCTGAGGTCCTATCCTTGTCAATTTGTAAAGTCTTTATAAATGCATAAAGGAATATTAGGCATATGCAGAATTAGTCAGTTCAATGGCTTATTTACAAGGCAGAGTATCTAACCTATGTATATAACGAGTCCTCAAACTCCAGGATGTCCCAGCCTATTACATCGTTTATTAATCGGCAAACCACATGTCATTGCTGCCAACAAAGGATATTATGTTCTTGCATTTGGATACATTGCATAATTATCTCCAGCAAGAAATAGTCCAATAGTCATTCCTTGCAACTCAATTACTTTAAAATCCTCAGATTCTCACACCATAAACATCCTGGGAATCACCAGAAATTTAACTGGCTGGGGCTGCTAATTCTGCAAGAAAATACACTCCTGACTTTACAAAATCTTTCTGCCATTCATGAACTGAACAAGGAATAGTGCAAACATTTTGAGTTGCAGTACCTGTCTGTGATTAGTAAGGGATTGCTTAAGGTGGTATGTGGGTGGGAAGAAAAAGTTTGAAGACTACTGTTTTAATTGTACCTGACTGACTCGTTATGTGCACAGTTTCATAACTCTACAGGAAATAGGCCAATGACCATTTTTCTCAACCAAAATATTTCAGGAACAACATACCACTTTAAGCAATCCCTTACTGATCACAGAGCACCGATGGCATAGGGATTACTTAAAGTGGTATATGAGTGGAAAGAAAAAGGTTGAGAATCATTGCTCTATTGCATGACACATTGCATGAACTTGGTTTACTGTCAGAGTGTTTAGAGAAATGCATGACTACAATTGTTTATGCACACAAATGGATCCAATGCAGCATAAGATCACTGCATGGACTGAAAGAGCAATCCAGTACAAAAAAACTCTAGAAGCTCAAGAGCTAGTTGAAAAGGGGAAATTTGGAGAAATTACCATAACAAGCAACAACAAAATTGTCTCCATTAATTATCTACAGTTTCTTACTAGTCATAAACAATTTGCAGCACCGTATGTTCGCAACAATTCCTTGAAGGATTCTCAAAACTTCTGAACCTCAAAGTATGTCTCAATCCCTACTAAATGAACTATAAATGCCACTGGACTGCTGAAATATTCCCAAATTATGGAGAAGCTACAATATCATCTATCTGTAAGAGATTTAAGTTTTCTTCTTCCTCTGTAATACATGGCTTTAGAGATTATGTGGAGGATTGTGGATGCTGCATCCCCTAAGATTTATGCCCATTACTGAGCTCTTCACAAGTTATTCCTATTAGTCCTGAGTGTTTCAGGGGATTCAGTCACATGAACTTGATAATAACAGCAAGATGCTCAAGAATTCTCATAAATTATGTATCAGCACTTATTTTGTTAAACTACATGGACCTCCTCTAGTTCAGTGGAATCTTGAGTCATGTGCCACATCATGGCTGCGGTACCACAGTTCAGCAGATGACACCAGGACAAGGGTTGTTTTAGACCCCTAAAAACATATTACGCCTAATCCTTTGTGGAAATTATTGAGAAACTTCTCATTGGTGGCATTTGGTAAGTAGGTAATTAGTTTTAAATTGGTAAAATACATGATTGCCATCTTTTTCTTTACTTGTGGATAGTTATCTTTTATGATAATTGCAACTGTGCAGTACTTTGTCACATTATAGGTATTAAATGTTTTATTGTACAATTATACACTGAAATGCAGCGATAGGCTATAATCTTGTTAATGTCTTAACTATCACTATCTCTGCAGAGCTCTGGAATTCATATATTTCTTTCACCTTGGTTTAATACTTGACATTATAAGAAGACCTATTCAAATGTTACATCCAATTTGTGTACCTGCTCATTTCATGAACTGGGCAACTTCCTTGTAATGAGCAGGTACACAAATTGGATGTAACATTTGAATAGGTCTTCTTATAATGTCAAGTATTAAAGAGAGAAAATATAGGAAATGGCAGGCATTTTGTCACCTCTGGCACCACCTCCCTGATTCTCGGTGGTTTTCCAGTTGTACAGGAAATATCTAACCAGCACTACTCCTCTCACTGCCAAGCAGGCCAAGTCCTAGAGCACTGATGATTAGGCATTCCGCCAGATGACCTAAATTGTCTGCTTTGGGAAGTACTTCAGTGTCCATTAAGTCCTCATCTCTCCATATCTGCATACATTCCATGCTGACTACTGCCTAATGGATTTGTGGTCAAAGATGTTTGTCTGGACAAAACCTTTCCATGAAGGAAGATGGTGTCATAAAGTCCAGTTGTCTGGGACATTGCGCGGCAATGAGACCAGGGCCATTGTTTACTTTTTTTCTGTTAAATATTCATGACAATAAATTCTGATTCTGGCTTGGTTTCTCCAATATCTGACACAGGTAGAACTTCAGCACCTTAGTGCCCTTGTACTTTGGTTCCACACACAGTCACAAAGGTGGTCATCAGCACGAGGGCCATGTTGGATATGCGCTAGCCTCTGTTATATCACAACTTGAACTTACGACCCTTTCCATCATGCATTCCCAAATGAGCTGGTAGTCTGCTCTGGTGTCTATACAACAGTATTGAGAGCTTCTTGCACCTGGTGACAAAGTTCTTCCTTGTTATTGAGAGGGAGCACAGCACCCACAGATCCAATTTCTAGTTGATCTTTTTGTTGAACACCTCGGTACCTCCAAATCAGATCCCAAAAAACTTCAGGTAGTCAGACCTGATGAAGAAGGGAAGGGTGAATGGTCAAACCAGTTACTGAAGATAATTGTCTCGCTCTTCTTATGGTATCTGATACAGACTCAAAATGGCTAGAGATTCAAGTTTCAAGATTTCTTTATTGTCATGTAATTTCCTTCTGCCTGCCATAAGGCAGACAAAGAGTTGTGAATAGAGAACGAGAAAGAGAAGCAAAAGATAGTCCCTTCAAAGTTACTGAGTGTCCATGGATTCGCCTCCATCCCTTCCACAGCCTCTGCAGCCTCCTGTTCGATCTATTGGCAATGTGAATCCCAGATTGAAACCTCTGACACGATTAGGAAGCCTTCAGTGCATGAAGTCCTTCATCTTTTCTTCTTGCCCTCAGCACTGTCTTGAATCCCAGCTCCGATGCATGGTTCCTGTGAGCCATTCTCCAACAGTCAGAATTCTGTGTGAGTCCCTCAGCTGCTGAGCCCCTCACTGGTCTGCTGCTGTGGTCACTGTACTATAGGGTTGTCTCCACTGCTTCTCTTTCTCATCGGCGGTTGTTCGCCCCATTTCTGGTGCCTTGCGCTGGCCACTGCTCCCCGGATTCTGCAACTCCTCGTGGCTGCTGCAGAACACAGGCACCACCATTTTGAGCACAGAACCGTGGTTGCAGTATTTTAATTTAAAAACATTGTTGGCTCCTTTTACAGGCCATTTAAAGCCTGTGCAGTGCCTCCAGCATTTGGACCTTTGGAGCAGTGCTGTGTCTCCACTCTGTTTTCCAGGGTAATGCTGCCGTTAACCAGCTCTGTTTGCACCACCATTTTATGCTGATGCTGATCAGTTTGCAGACCAATCCTGTTTGAACAGAAGTCAGCGACATCATCCATGTACAGGGAGGGCTTCACCTGAGGGCCTCCACGACCTGGCAACTTCACTCTTTATGCGCTAGTCCTTCCTGATGAATGCAGCAAAGGGCTCTATGCAGCACACATCTGAGACGGAAGATGGTGAGGAACCCTGCCTGATTTCAGACGATGGAGAAGCTATCTGTTTCCCACCCATTGATTTGGACTGCATGATGGATGTATGTGTAGAGCAGTTTGAGATTTCAGATTTATTGTCAGTCTACATACAAGTTATCGCATATAACCCTGAGATTCTCTTTACTGCGGGCAAGGCAGAATTACCACTTATTTGTAGTGCAAAATAATCTGTACTCAATGCACACATGCAAACAAATAAAGAAATCTAAACAAATGCAAAGAGAAAAAAAATTAGTGAAGCGCAAATGTAAAAGTCCTTAAATGAGTCGCTGAAAGAGTTTGTTGTTGAGGAGTCTGATGGTCGAGGGGTAGCAGCTGTTCCTGAACCTGGTGGTGTGAATCTTGTGGCACCTATATCTCTTTCCTGACAGTAGCAGAGTGAACGGTGGGTGATACAGATTTTTGATGATTGCTTCCTGGGCTGCATCCACTACCCTTTGCAGACCTTTACACTTGATGTGGCCAGTTAGCACACTTTCCACCACACATCTGTAGAAATTTGTCAGGGTTTCCAATGCCCTGCCGAACCTCTGCAAACTCCTGAGGAAGTAGAGGTGCTAAATGCTTTCTTCACAATGCCATTAGTGTGTTGGGTCCAGGAAAGATTCTCCGAGATAGTGACTCCCAAGAACTTAAATGTAGTCACCCTCTCCACCTCTGATGCTTCAATGATCAGTGGATCATACATCTCTTGTTTTCCCTTCCTGAAGTTAACAATCAGCTCCTTGTTTTGATGACATTGAGTGTGAGGTTGTTGTTGGTGCAGCATCCAGCCAAGTTTTTAATCTCCCTCCTGTGTGCTGACTCATCCACAACTGTTGTATTGCCAGGAAATTTTAGTTGGTGTTGTTGTTGTACCGAGCCACAGAATCATAGATGTATGACGAATAGAGCAGGGGGGTAAGAACACAGCCCTGTGATGCTTTGGCACTGATTGGAGTTTAATCCAATTTTGGATTCCACACCCTCCCACCCTCCCGCCCCAGCCCATTTTGGAGAGCATTTCGATCATGTATGTGTGCGGTATCTAGTCAAAAGCCACCTTCATTTCCAAGCTGACTGGCTACATCAAGTGTAAAGCTCTGCAAAAGGTAATGGATGCAGCCCAGAACATTGCAGGCAAAACCGTTCCCTCTATCAAGAACATCTACAGAGAACACTGCTGTTGGAGCGGAACAACAATCATCAAAGATCTATATCACCACCACACTCTCTGTTCACTCTGCTACCATCAGGAATGTAGTATAGGTGGCACAAGATTCACACCACCAGGTTCAGGAACAGTTGCTTCTCCTCCTCTGTCAGTGACTCTTTTAATGACTTACTTTTGCACTTCATTGATCATTTTTTCTCTTTGTATTACACACTTTGTTTAAATTACAACCCCTGCCATGCACCTCAGCATTGGATTAAATAACCAATGTTTCGGGCATGAGCCCTTTTTTAAGGTATGAGCACAAAGCCGGTATGTGGCTGAATAAAAGGGCTGGGGGAGAAGGGAAGAAAGGACGGGGGAGGAGCACAGTCAATGGACAAAGGTAATAATTGGCCATGGATTTGAGATGTTAGGAAAGAGAAGAATTGATCAGAGGAGGGAAAGGAGACAGAAGAAAAGGGAAAGAGAAAGAGAGCATGCTGGGGAAAGAAAAAGTATGAATAGGGAAGTGGGGGGTGGGGTGCTAATAGAAACTGGATAAGTCAATGTTAATGTCATTCAGCTGGAGGGTGCCCAGATGCAAGACGAGGTGTTGTTCCTCCATTGACAGATATGATAGCATGGGAATGGGACGGGGAATTGAAATGGGTTGCCACTGAATGATCCCCATTATTGCAGCGGATGGAGCCGATGTGTTTAATGAAGCAATCTCCCCATTTGTGTTTAGTCTCTGTGATATAGAAGAGACCAAAACAGGAGCACTGTGTGTAGAAGGTGACCTCTGCAGTTTCACAAGTGAAAAATTGTTTCACTTGGAAGGACTGTTTGGGGAACATAATGGTGGTGAGGAAGGAGGTGTGGGTGCATTTCTTGCAAAGGTGGGGACTGAGGGGAAATTGGCAGTAAGGGGAATGTGGACAATGGAATCACAGAGGGAGCAGTCCATGTGGAAGTTGGAGAGGGCAAGATGTGTCTGATGGTGGGATCACATGATAGTAGACAGAAATGGCGGAGGATGATAGGTTGGATGCGGAGGCTATTGGGGTGGTAGCTGAGGACAATGGGAATCCTGTCCTTGTTAAGTGTGGGGGCGAAGGGGGCCAGGACAGATATGTGGGTAAGGGAGGATATGCAGGTGAGCACCAACTTGATAGTTGTAGAGGGGAAAACCACATTTTTTTAAAGGACCACATCTCAGTTGATGGCAGATGGAGAACATTGTCCAAGGAACAGAAATGATGGAGGCGGAGGAATTGAAGGAATTGGATCCTTTCAGGGAACAGGGTGTGAAGAGTTGAAGTCAATGTAGCTGTGGGAGTTGGTGGATTTGTAGAACATATTTCTTAAGGTTTTGTCTCCTGAAATGAAGATAGAGTAATCAAGAAAGGGGAGAGTGTTGTCAGAGAGGGACCAGTGAATTTGTGGTCGGTTGGGAGTTGGATAAAGTCAATGAGCTCATCATTTGTTCATGAGGCAACACCAAAGTTGTCATCAATAAAATGAAGGAAGAGTTGAGGAGACTTGCCTGTGTAGGTTTGTAGCATGGATTGCTTCTCAGAGCCAACAATAATGGAGGCATAATGGGGTTCATGTAGGTACCCATTGCTACCCCTTTGACTTGGAGAAAGTGGTTCCATGAAATTTGACACCAGCTCAGAAGTCCGTTGAGGTAATTGGACACAGTGACAATGTATTCAGGTCTGTGGAGGGAGTTTTTGGGAATCCCCCCTGAGTCTGATGTGGGATAAAACTCTGTTTTCTTATCTTTTGAAAAGTTTATTAAAACTAAGTGGAACATGATTCAGATCCTCCCATTTCCCTTCCATCGACTCCACCTATAATTTCCTGCTGCTTTGGTGAAAGAGCCAACAAGTTAAAAGATTCATCCCATCCCCGCTGCACACTCCTCACCTCTCCCTCTCATGTGGCTATTGAGTATGAGATCCCCAGATTCAAGGACAGTTTCTTTCCTGCCATTATCGGACACCTAATTGAATCTCAATAGAGTCGAACGATGCGTGCCTTTACTCTATACTAACTGATCCCTCTTTGTAATTCTGCTCCTTTCTCATTTAAGAAGAGCTCAGGCCTAAAATATTGGGAAAATAACTTTGCCTCCTATGGGTGCTATGAGACCAGCTGATTTCCTACAGCAACTCTCTGTTTTTACTGAAATCACAATGACTGAAGGGTTCTGTGATTCACTCCTTTGTACTGTGCCTTATTGAGAATGTCTGACTGGTTTGCTTGCAAAACAATCTCTGTCATATCATCTTGGTACATGTGACAATAAATCAGGACATGACAATAAATGAAAGAAAAAGCCTTGAACTTCACATTACAGTAAATATTTATGGGAGAGCACAATTAATTATGTGATGTCAAATCGTACAAATGCAATGTACTGATTGTAGCCTCTGTAATCCATCAATGTTGTACAGCTTTAAGTCCTAACTCTAACTGTAACCTCAGCACAATATACATTTGAATCTACATGTAACTCCCTCCCGGAAATGACTAAATGAGTCTCTGACTTGATAGAAGTGCAAACCTTTCTTTAGTTCCTTAATTCACTACTTGTGCAAAATTAAAAACTTAGAGCTTCAATCCCAACTTGCTTCAGAGTTTGCGGGGAAAAAAAGCAAAGACTGTCTCAAATGTTCATGATTAAGGAACACATGCTGGAGGGTTCCGTTCATATTCTAAAAAGCCATGATTGAAAGTTCATACTGCAACAATTCAGAATGAAAACCCAAGCAAGATCTTGGGACATGAGGTAGATAATAATTTTTATAATAACATCGTTTTTTAAAAATAATAATAGTTTTTCATGAAGCGGAAAACTCACAGAAAACACAAATCAAAATACATAATAAGTTTTATCTTTGTTATTGTTAAACCTTTGTATGAGTTGGTAAAATAAACTAAAAATATTGAATTAAGGTTGACAAAATCTGATCCACATTGCCATCTGGTAGCAACAATGTGAAACTGCAGTGTTACTGCCTGTCATGAAAATTGGAAAATCCACCTGCAAAGAGGAAAGGACGGAAGTAGCCAGACAAATATATAAAATTTTTTAAAATATTGACATAGAATTGTTGAATAAAAAGAACAAACCAGTTTTTTTAGGGGGGGGGGTGGAATGGATATGTGTAGCAAATGCAAGTCAAAATGAGTAGTTTAGAAGAAAAAAAACTGCTCCTTGGGAGTAAATAGAGGTTTAAAGCACATTTTTTCAGATGCTTCAGATTTGCTTACAATGCACCATATGAAATACACGGGATCTGTTATTTTTTTCTTATCAGCTGCTTTGCAGCAGTATACTTTGGGAGGGAACTTTATATTTGAAGTTACGTGTGAATTAAATACACTAAATGGACTAGACTTTATTATAAAAGGAGATCTAAGAAGATGTGTATTATTTCAACCTGTCCTAGAAAATTGTTTTTCCTAGATTTTAATCCAGATAAGTGTGAGGTGATGCATTTTGGAGGACAAACCAGAAGGTTGAGTACAGGGTTAATGGTTAATTACTTAAGAGTGTGAATGAACAGAGGGACCTTGGGGTTCAAATCCATACATCCCTCAAGGTTGCTGCACAGGTTGATAGGATAGTTAAGAAGGCCTATGGGATGCTGGGTTTTCTTAATAGGGGGATTGAGTTCAGGAGTAGAGGGGTCATGTTGCACATCTACAAATCTCTGGTGAGACCACACTTGGAGTTCACTTCTAGTCGCCTCATTATAGGAAAGATGTGGAAGCTATGGAGAGGGTGCACAGGAGATTTACCATGTTGTTGCCTGTATTGGAAAATAAGTTGTATGATGCAAGATTAGCAGAGCTGGGTCTTTTTCTTTTTGGAGTGTAGAAGAATGAGAGGAGACTTGATAGAGGTCTACAAGATTATGAGAGGCATAGATTAGGTGGATAGCCAGCATCTGTTTCCCAGAGTATGATCAACAAATACCAGAGGACATATGGACAAAGTTAAGGAAGGAAAGGCTAGAGGAGACATCAGGGATAAGTTTTTTTAATGCAGAATTGTAGGTGCATGGAATGCTTTGCTGTGCATGGTGGTGGAGACTGAAACATTGGGGTCATTTATGAGTCTCTTAGACAAATGGATGAAAGAAAAATAGAGGCTTTTGGGGAAGGAAGCATTTAGTACTTTTTTTTAAATGAAGGAATATATGGGTTGGCACAACATTCTGAAGGGCCATAGAATACTGTATTATTCTATGTTGATCTGGTGCAATGAACAAACGGGCCATCTTACACCTAATTGACTTGGATAGAAACAGGAATGACCTTAACCAATGTGGTTTGAGAACAGAATTAGACTTTAGAGAAAAATGAAATGAGTTGATGGGGGTATTTCAATCTCAAATCAGTCACACTATGAGAAATAATGTAAGGAGAACAAAGTTGAGGTGAAGTAATGAAAACATTGACTTTTTGAAATTCAGAACCTGAAGGAACAAGACTTGGAATTTGCAATGGCTAAACCAGTAAGATTGATTGGTAGCAATTAACAATTATAATGATGTTAAAAGCAAACTTATTAAATAATTGCAAATTAACAGCCCTTGTTATCTCCCTTGTATTTAATTCTTTTCCATCACACAAATACAATGCTTGATTGTGAAACAGTATATGCCACATTTTCAAATATATTTTCCTTCACCACAACTCAAGAGCGTTTATTGGGTATTCATATTTAACCCTGTCTCTATTTTCTAAAGTTTCTGCTCAAAAGTACTTTCTTGACAAAAATTGGTCCTTTTGACCCACATGTATATGAGCACAAACGCATTATTATTGTAATTTACACATTACAATTTCATGGCGATCTAAGTCAGGCACACAGATTAAAATGAGATTTTATTTCAAGCATGAAACTAGCCAATGGTTTCATTTCCCTTCCGATAATGGCAGATTGATGTACATCATTAAGATAAGAAATATAGAGGGTTTGCTAAGTCACTAACATTTCAAAATGCATTGAAAGCATATTGTACACATAGAGTGAAATAATTGTATGGACATTGTCAATTACTGGGGTAAATCCCTCATAGATTTCTACAGCATAAAAATAGACAACCAAGTTGACTACCTAAGTGAGTGTCATTGCCTGTGTTTGGTTTATATGGTCCTAAACCCCTCCTTATCTATGTACTTATCTAAAAGCCTGTTACAACTTTTAATTCTATCCTTCTCTACCACTTCCTCTGGCAGTGTGTTCCATATGCCCACCACTTTATTATAAAAAATAATTACCTCTCAGGTCCCTCTTTCTCTTCTAACCATATCTGTCTTTGAGTTCGACATCAGAGGGTGAACCCTCGCAAGGCGTCAGGCCCTGATTGTGTGCCTGGCAAGGTACTGAAAATCTGCACCAACCAACTAGCCAGAATGTTCATGAATATTTTCACCTCTCATTGCTAGAGTAAGAGGTTCCCACCTGCTTCAACGGGTATCAATCATCCCAGTACCCAAAAAGAGTGGTATGAGCTGCCTCAATGACCACCGCCCAGTAGCACTAACTTCTACTGTGATTAAATGCTTTGAGAGACTGGTCATGGCCAGAATTAATACATACCTAAGCAAAGATCTGGACCCACTGTAATTTGCCTATCGTCACAATCAATCCACAGCAGATACAATATCGCTGGCTCTCCACTCAACTCTGGATCACGTTGAAAAGAGCAATTCACACATACTGCTGCTCTTCATCGACTACAGCTCGGCTTTCAATACCATTATTCCCTCAGTGCTGGTCAAAAAGCTACAAATTCTAAGTCTCTGTACCCCACTCTGCAACTGGATCCTTGACTTTCTCATGGGAAGACCAAAGTCATTACAAATTTGAAACAATGTCTCCTCCTCATTGATTATCAGGTGCATCCCAAGGATGCGTGCTTAGCCCATTGCCCTACTCATTATATACCCATGACCATGTGGCTCGGCACAAATACAATGATTTCTACGTGTTTGCAGATCACACCACAGTTGTCAGTAAATCACAAACCACCATGAGGAAGTGTACAGGAGGGAGATAGATCAGGTTGAATTGTGTAATGAAAACATCCTTGCACTCAATATCAGCAAAACCAAGGAGATGATTGTAGACTTCAGGAGGAAGTCAGAGGAACACGACCCAGTCCTTATCGAGGACTTCATAGTGGAGAACATCAAGAACTTCACTTCTGGGGAGTCAGCACCTACGAGGATCTGTCCTGGAGCTTCCATGTTGATGCAGTCACAAGGAAGGTTTGGCAGCAATTACTTTATGAGGTGTCCGATAAGTTTTGGTATGTCATCGAAGACTCTCGTAAACTTCTGCAGGTGTACTGTGGAGAGCATTCTGGCTGGTTGCATCACTGCCTGGTGTGGAGGTGCCAACTCTCAGGTCAATAATAAAGTCATGAAGGTTTTTTTTGGAAAAAAAATATTTAATTTTACATATGCATTAAAAAAACTGATAAATTCCTTATTTGAAAATAGTGAAAAATTAATATATAATGATTTTTTTTTTTAAATTTCCTTCTCCCATTCTCCCCCCTCCCCCAAAAAAAAACAGTAGAAAAGAAGGAAAAAAAGAAAGAAGAAAGAAAACATCTGGATAATATTTATAAAAACTTACTAAAACTATCAAATAAAATCTAACATATCTTAATTTTAGAAGTCAGAAGACTCAAGTTGGGTGATTACAACTTGATTCCCACAATTTGTAAATATGTTTCCCATTTTTTTAATTTCAAATTTGTTATGTAAATTATATGTAATTTTCTCAAGTGGTATACAACTACCTATTTCATTATGCCATCTGCCCATTCTCAAATACACATCTGATTTCCAACTTACTGCCACACATTTTCTAGCTACCATTAGAGCTATTTTTAAACATTCTTTTTGATTTTTATTTAATTTCAATTTCAATTCTGTACCAAAAATATTTCCAAGTAAAAAACAAATTTAGATCTTGTGGAAACTTAATTTTTGTAACTCTTTCAAAAAATAAACTCAATTCTGTCCAAAAGGTTTTTAATTTTGCACATTTGCACATAGAATGTAGAAAAGTACCTATTTCTTTATTGCATCTAAAACATTTATCTGAAAAATTAGAATTTAATCCATTTAATTTCTGTGGAGTAAGATATAGTTGACGTAAAAAATTTTATTGTACCAGAAGAGACTGGAGATTAATTGTGTTCGTCATACAATCCTGACAAAGTTCTAACCAAGTTTCCTCTTGAATATTTATTTTTTAATCTTTTTCCCTTCTCTGTCTTAACTTAAAGTCCAGAGGGTTGTTAGCTCTGCCTGCCACGTCGCAGGCACTCCATTGAGGACATCTACATGAGGCGGTGTCTTTAAAAAAAGCCTCTATCCTCAAAGACCCAAGCACCCAGGCCACACCCTCTTCACCCTGCTACCTTCGGGAAAAAGGTACAGGATCTTAAAGACAAACACACAATGGCCCAAGGACAGCTTCTTACTCGCTGTCATCAGATGCCCGAATAATCAATGAACCAAAGACACTGCCATACTTTTCGTTCAAAATCATACAACACAAAAATAGATATAACACACAGACAGATAATACATATGGAGAACACACACACACACACACACACACACACACACACACACACACACACACACACACACACACACACACACACACACACACACACACACACACACACACAATAAACAAATATATAAATGATTGTGACGCATTATTGAGCAACATTAGTGAGTGATGTATTTATTTTCACCCGTGATTAAGAAATACGTGTGTTGACTCTGGGAAAGTTCTGTTCCAGTGTCTGTTCAAAAAAAGTGGATTAAGACTCGTGTGATTTCATAATGTACTCCTTTGCCTGCAATTGTACCTGCAGTACAAACAGACCTAGCAGCAGGCTGCCACAGAAGAGAGAAGGGTTATATCTGGTATTTGCTCCTTATTTTCCAGTTAATTAGTTGTGAAATGTCGAAATAGGACAGTTGTTCAAGAGGTACTGGAACCATCAAACAGACTGGAGGTCCTGGGGGCATAACTGGTCTGAGGTTGTGAGAGTTCAAAACAGTGCATTCTGTTCTCTGCAATACTCTTTGGTACTCCAGTCATCCCTCTATTATCAAAGACCCTCACCACCCTGGTCATGCTCTCTTCACTCTGTTACCATCAGGGAAATGGTAGGTACAGGAGCCTAAAGACGAGGACTCAATAGCACAAAGACAGCTCCTTCCCCGGTGCCATCAGATTCCTGAATTACCAATGAACCAAAGACACAGCCTTACTGTTTATGCACTTATTGTTCTTATAATTTTTTTCATAATAATTGACATAAGATGGTTATAATATCTGTGTTTTCTCTGTGATGCTGCTGCCAAACCCCATATTTCATGACTTGTTCTTGACGATAAATTCTGATTCTGATATGATCTATGTTTACAATTCACAGTTAAACACATCTTTATCTAATTTCCTAAAAAAAAGTAAATAAGGAAAATAAAAACATATAATCAAACGTCTCCCTCTAAAAAAGATTTACTGATGTAAATAATAAACATAGGAATCGAATATTGAAGTCCAGAAACCAGAGAGCGCATCTTTGGACCATCCAAACACCTTAAATCTTTAAATTGTGATAGAGAGAGAGAGTGGTTTTAACTATATTGTATTGGATCATGAATGGATGCCACATCTTATGAAAATTAAACTTTACATTTTTAACAAAATCTTTTGAAGTAAGCATCAACTGAAACAAGTTGTTGTGGAGAATGCATTACCCTTTGGGGCACAGTCAGGTTTGCTCTTGACCTCTGGTTCAATCTATGTCGAACTTGCTCATTATGAGCACAAAGGTTTGCTCTGGTGTTCCATATCCCAAACAGAAGCAAGTTGATAGATTAATTTGCTGCTGTAACTTGCCCCGAGTTAGTGGGTGAGTGGTTAAATCTGGGGGGAGTTGATGGGAAAGTGGTAAGAATACATAAAAATTAGTGTAAATGGGTACATGATAAATAGATAGCATGCTAAAGATGTATTCTGAGCTGTATGGCTCTTTGAATGCTAAATGTGCCAAACCAACTCAAGTTGACTTACACATATTCCTGTCTTGAAGCTAGCATAGTCTTCTCACCAGTACATTACACTCTAAGTACAGCATCCTATATGCACTTTGTACTGGGCTCAAACATGAAACGTTAGTTATATATGCATGAAACATTATATATCTTTACCTCTTAAGGACACTGTGAGATCTGCTGAGTACCTGCAGCATTTCTGTTTTTAGCACTTTGTGCCCAGCTTGATTTCGAACAGCATGAGGAATATTTTAGTGACTGTTTTTGAGCCACCCCTATTCCACAGTTGATGGAAAAGTGCAATTTCATTGCATGGCGTTTTAGACTCAAAATGAAAACTCAGATCATGAACATCTACTGCAGAAATATGACGTGTCCATTTGTTTCATTAATTTCCCAAACCAAAGTTGTGACTCAGAAAATATGAGATCCTTGGGTGAAATGAGAAGTCCATGTGATTGACATCTTGCTCAGTGACTTGTTGGTGATAGGAACTCAAATGAGTTACTGATACAATTTCTACTCTTGTTCTTGCTGGAAGAGCATAATTGGAGTCCTGATTGTCCAGCATCTTTGGACAGTTTCTCAGATTGTCTCAACATTTTGATCACCAAAAGCAAAGTACATACATCATAGACATATTTTTGTGTCACAGGTGACACGGTTGCCTGTCTTGGGCAATTTTTCAGGTGGCATGGTTGGTATAATGGTTAGCACAATACCTTTACCATGCCAACGATTGGGACCAGGATTTGAATCGCGTGCTGTCTGTAAGGAGTTTGTATGTTTTCGCCTTGTCTGTGTGGATTTTCCCCGGGGGCTCTGGTTTCCTCCCACCGTTTAAAACATACCAGGGACATGTTATTTGGGTATAAATTGGGTGGTATGGACTTGAGGGCCAAAATGGGCTGTGACTGTGCTATGTGTCTAAATTTATTTATTTTTTTCCAAAAATTTAAATTAAAAAAAAATATATTATTTGGAAGCAAAATCTAAGAAATTAGTACTCTGTGGTTTCTCTCTCAGCCGTTTAGTTGAAGATTACCAAATTAGTTGATCATATTGAGGAGATGCTGCACAAAAATAAATCATGTCTGCACAGAGAGCGTAGAAGTTAGCGCCACCGCATTACATGCAGCATCAGCAACTTGGATTCAAATCCAATGCTGTCTGTTCAAAGCTTATACATTCTCTCCGTGTCTGCATGGGTTTCCTCCAAGTGTTCTAGTTTCCTCCCACCCTTCAAAACATATAGGGTTTGTAGGTTAATTGTGGGATTGGGCAGCACGGGCTTGTGGGCCGGAAGGACGTGTTACCATCCTGTATGTATAAATTAAAAAATAAAAAATAAAATTAGTGAGTAGTCTTCGGATGAAATAAGTAGTTGGTTGCATTCTATTGGAGAAGGGAGAGTTATAAATGGTCATGGTTCTTTTTGGATGGGATACTGGTTGAATCCTGTACAGAATGTAAACACCATCTCTATCACTCTCTTCTCTCTTTGGCTTGGCTTCGCGGACGAAGATTTATGGAGGGGGTAAAAGTCCACGTCAGCTGCAGGCTCGTTTGTGGCTGACAAGTCCGATGCGGGACAGGCAGACACGGTTGCAGCGGTTGCAGGGGAAAATTGGTGGGTTGGGGTTGGGTGTTGGGTTTTTCCTCCTTTGTCTTTTATCAGTGAGGTGGGCTCTGCGGTCTTCTTCAAAGGAGGTTGCTGCCCGCCGAACTGTGAGGCGCCATCTCTATCAATATCTCTATCAATATCCGATATAAAGGTCAAAGTCAAGGAACCATCAACAGTTTGTTAGCAGTATGAAGGTATATACAAACATTTTAAATGGGCATGTTAAGTAGACAGATCTGTAGGCAGTGAATGAATGGTTTATCTGGCGATTATTTCAATGTAGGAAAAAGCAGAAGCACGAATGTAGGAAAGTTATGAAAGCATGTGGTCGTTCTTCAGTTTGAAGCTCTGTCATGGCATCTGATTACAAATGGGCAATTAAACATTTAATTGGAGGAAGAGGCTTTTGAACCACAATAACACCTTCATTTGAGTGTCAAAGACATGGCTGAACCATTCGCCACAATATTCTGCCACAAGTAACTGAAGGTGATGACAGCGCTGCCATTGGTTTGGGCCCGGAACAGCAGAGAGCAGAGACACAATGCTGCCTCAAAGGGTTCAACCACCTATTCCTAATGTTGATGGCTCCATACAGGCTTTAAATAACGTTAAACGAGACAATGGTGTTTTATTTTAAAATCCTGCAACCATGGGTTTGTGCCCAAGATTGTGGAGCCTGTGTTCGGCAACGGCTACAAGTGCTTGCAGACTCAGGGTAGCCACAGACTGGCACAGGGCACCAGAAACAGGGAGAACACCCCCCTATTGAGAAAAAGAAGTAGAGGAGATGAACCTACAGATTGGTGGACCAGTGAGGTGCTCAAAGGCTGGGGGGGGGGAGGGGGTCCACACAGGCTGAGGGTGATTGTGGTTAGCAGATTCACATGGACTGTAGGCTGCAGGTAATTTGTGGCTGAAGGACGTACACTAGGCTGGGATGCATGTTGATGGCAAGAAGTGCTTACTGGTGTGTCAGAGGTTTGGATGTGGAGTTTGGACTGCCATTGGCTGCAGAGGTTGTGGGAGCATTGACTCTGAAGGGATTCTCTTTTGCTTCTCTTTCTCCCTTACAGCAAATAATGCAGAACAAAGAAAAAGCAATATTATGTAATATTACATATTCTGTACTATTACATGACAATAAAGGCATTTTATATCTTGAAGTGTACAATCCATCTTAGTTTCCCTCTGAGCTCTATCACAATATAGTTCACTCTCTTTGATATCAATAAATGATAGAACACACTAGATGCACCAAAAATACTGAAAATGGTGACACTTCTGGAGCTGCTTCAATGGCAGTGCTGTCGCTGGTATGGACCGGCTAAGAATGGGGAGTGGAGACACAGCACTCCCAAGGGGTCCAAACTCCCAGTCCGACTGCTGTTGGCTCTGTACAGGCTTTAATCAGACTGTAAATGGAGCCAACGTTGGTTTTATTCAAAATCCCGCATCCATGGGGACTGTATCCAGATTGGCGGCGCCTCTGATTGGCAGCAGCCATGAGGGGTTGCAGACTCCATGGAAGCGGAAGACTCATGCAGGGCACCAGAAAATGGGGAGACCACCCCCATTGAGAAAGAAAAGCAGAGGAGACCACCCATGGGATGGTGATCACTGCAGTGGACCAATGGGAGGGGGGGGTGTTCTATGGCTCAAGGACCCACATAGGTGGCAGGACCTTTGATGACTTGAAGCGAGGATCCCGCGCAGGCTGTGGGCTGATGGAAACTGAGGCCAAGGGACTGCAGATTGCTGGCTCAAAACTGATTGAACAGGTACCAGCTATTGGAACCAAGATGTGAGAGGGTGCTGAGGGTGCTGAATGGTTCCTAATTGTATCGGAGGTTTGGATCTGGAGTTTGGGTTGTCAATGGTTTGGACTGGTCTCTGATTCGCTGTGGAGGCTGTGGGAGTGCTGGAGGTGAATCCACAGATGCTGACTCTGGGGGAACTATCTTTTGCTTCTCTTTGACTGTAAGAGGCACTTCAGGCAATTTCTGCCATTGGCAATCTGTCTTCCTTACGGCAGACAAAGGGCAATTTGTGTACTACGACACTTTTTATTACATGACAATAAATTTTAATATTGAATCTTGAAGATTTCCAAATGTAAATACAATTCCAGCTGCAGCACTGAAATCTGGTGTTTGCAAAAGTACAATTGACAGCAACAAATACTTTTCATTGCAATGCAGTCGAGTCATTGGATAAATGGCAAAAGACTCCCAAGTTGAGCTTGATTTAAATGCACCTATGCTTACTGGGCCCTTAAAGCAAGAATTAACATGTAAACTTGTGCAATGTACCTAGGCATAAAATTCTTACTTGTTGCAGCCAAACAGGTACTTCATAAAACTACAACAATATATGTTATTTGAATTAAAAAGAGAGAATAAATACCAATAATAGATTGATAATAAATATTCACAATTATTCAAGTGCAAGAAAAAAAGTGTCTTTGCAATTATGCAGACAATCCTCGTGTTCTCAGAACAGTCCATGATTTGTATGACAAGGAAAGGTTCAGGACCCTGATAGCTGTTGGAAATAAATGGTTCTTGAACCAAGAGGTGCTGGTTTTCAGGTTTCTGTACCTTCTGCACAAAGGTAGCAGCGAAAAGAGGTTGAGGCCAGGGTGTTAGGGGTCCTTTGTGATGTTGACTTCCTTCTTGAGGCACCATCTCGCATCAATGTCTTCAATAGATGGGAGGTTTGACCCTGTGATCTAACTTACTGTGTTTACTACCTTCTGCAGCTTTCTGCATTCATGAGCACTTGACTTACCAAACTATGGTTTTGCAAACCATATTTCCATATCTCATTTGTACATAATAACCATTAAAGTCAGTGGTCTATAAGATATTTCACAATTAGAACTGTGTGTCTTTCCCACTTGAGGATATTTTTGTGTTTTATGATTTAAGAAAAAATATTTTATTAAAATAATTAAGTTGGTGATAATATGTTCAATTGGGTATCAATCCTATACTTTGGGCTAATATGTGCTCAAACATTGGAAACTGAGATGGTTGACTTTTAACATGATGTAATGATGACTTCTAACCATAAAACATCATGATCCTCAAAACAGTATTTTACTTTTCCTTTTAGATGCCTTTGGGAATGAGATATTCAGATTGTTGAATGTTTTCCTTTGGAATGATTCTGGTGAGTACAGCTCTCTTTCAGATTAAATCTGATTGGATTGATCTTGAGTGAATGACTCCAATTCTTATTCATTGAAAGTCCTGTCATTTTAGGGAAAAACAATAATTCAATGGACTTCACAAAGATTAAATATCACAAGGAATGTCAGATCTGTAATTTGGACCAATGACATTTCCTAATGAGTGGAAACAAAGATGACAGTAAGTTGCCATGTGGTAACGCAGAAACAAATAAAACATTGTCTCACATTCTGAGATTTTTATTGAATAATCCCATAAATCACAGGATATCAATGATGAAAAATGGCAAGCAACTCAACTTGAATGTAATTTGATGAACATGACACTTAAAGTAATACCTGCATCTTACAAAGGTTTTTGAATGGGTGATGTTGGTTGTGATGGTGTTTAGAAATGTTATTTCACTGATAATGAAGCATGATGTTGCCATCTTGGATGACTCAGCTTTGCCACAAGATTGCTGCTTTGATTTTTGTCACAGGTGGAGGTTGAAGACATATGTTACCTGCTGAATAGAGGAATAAACATAAGTCTTTCATACTCTCAGGTTTATTCTTCCGCTTATTGCAACCATAATTGATCTGTGCACCACCTTTAATCCATATCCTGTGAGTTCCTCATGAAGTTAAATCCACTGTCTTGAAAATTCTAACTAGCATTCACTTCCCTTTGTGGTTTAAGATATTTCCAGATCTCACTCCTGAATGGTGTTGGTTCTTTTTTAAGATTAAGGAGCCATTGCTTTGTGTTTTTCTGTTAGATTAAGTGCTGCATTAAATACCTTCATTATTTTGCCTGCAATCTGCAATGCTCAAGGGAATATATACCAAAGTAATGCAATTCTTTTTTCAGTTCTATATGAATCAGGTGAATCATTGCTCTATCCTTTCAAAGTCAAATAATAGTGGTTGAATTGTATGGTCTGCCTAATAATTATTCCACAGCAAGCACATTCTCTATCCCGATCTCATTTGAAATAACTAAGATATTAATACCTTCAAACTCAACAATTATTTGTAATCCTTTATTTCTTCAATGTTCCTATCTGTTTTCCAGAGCTCATTGTTGATGTATTTCCATGTATTTATTGTTCATATACAGTATATTTATTCAGTCTCTTTCTCCCTCTCTTCTCCCCCACCCCCCTCACCACAATATCTTTTTGATATTCCTTCCTGCTCTGAAAATTCTCACTTTATGCTCTCTCCACCCTCTGGCCAGTCATTTATTTTGAAATTTTAATACTGCAGTTAGCCCATTCAGAAATAATTATAACAGAATGTAAAGAATGCTGTTAATTTCAAGGAAAATTGAAATGCTATATTAATGCTAATGCATATGGAGGGAAATGTCTTGGCAGATATTGAAGCTGACTTAGAAGCAATACATTTTATATTTGTTTAAGGATCAGTATTAAATTATTTCATGTGTATTTCTGTTAATCTGATGAATCGTGGGTCAAAAGCATTCAATAGGAGTCATTTTACCTCTGTATTATCCAGTTAACCTGTTGAAAAGTATAAATTGACAAATAATTTTGTGTTCAGATTATTGCTTTTATTACTCACACCATAAACCTTATGAGTCAACCTTATTATCACTAGGAAAACAACATTGTAATCTAACTTGAACCTTTCTTTGCTAATATGACTACATCACTTCCACTTAACATCACTTCCCAAGGTCTGATTGAAGATCTCTGCAAGAAAATATAACAGTCAGAACTTGATAGATTCAAGATCATAAAAGAAGAATTGGCTGTTCTAAATTCTACCTACTGCTGTTGGAAGTCGTGTGATATAATTGACAGTTGCACACAAGTCAACGATTTGGGGAACAATTGAAGAATTCTTAGAATTCATGCCAGCAGTAGTAACTTTGCACCTGCAGATAAATGCTCCAATGAGTACAACTGGCCTGATGACTTCCTGCTTTTGCATGAAAGGGCAACATTTAAATTAGTTGCAGGAATAGAGCAGTTTCCCTCTCAACATGCTTCCCTATTTAATATCACGGCTGATCTGATTGTTGTTTTCCCTGCCCGTGAATTTGCCTTTCACCCCCTTACTTATCCATTACCAATCTACTCTGCTTGGGAGATCATGCTCGGTGTCCACTTCCCTTTCAAGAAAAGAGTTGCAAAAAAAAAAATGGCATGATTTCTGTTTTCAAGTGGGCAATCCCTTATTTTAAAGCAGTAACCCCAAGTTCTTGGTTCTCCCAGAAAAGACAATATCCTCCCAATATCAAGATCCCTTAGGATCATACAAGGTCAAATCAATTCCTTCACTCTTCCAACTACCATTAAATATCACTCTAGCCATTCCAAAATTACTTAAAAAAAATTAACATACTCAGCCAAGGTTCAGTGCACCCTCTCAATGCATCTATATCCTCCTTTTCATAAGGAGACCACACAATGCCCTTTATGTGGTCTCACCAAGGCTTTGTATAATTGAAGCATTGCCTCCCAACTTCAGTATTCAGCTCCCTCAGATATATATAGTAACATTATTTTAGCTTTCCTTGGATCTTAGATCACGACAACTTCTCATCCTGTCCAAATGACTTCCTTTCACAAAACTGTGCTGAATTTACCTGGTTTATTTATTCTGAATGCTCCGCTATAAGATCTTTAACAATAATTTTTGACAGTATCTCGATGATGATGTCAAGCCAACAAGTAGTAAGTAATAATTAGTTATAACTGCAGCAAGTAGTTTCTTGCTGTTTGTCTCCTTGGCTTGTTGAATAAAGGAGTTGTATTCATTGTTTTCCAATCTAAGGAATCTTCTCTGAATTAAAAGAACATAGGAAAATAAAAAGGGTCTCATCAACTAATGCAATACCCAAGTCCACCTTGTCCTGAGTCTCATCAACCATACTTTTAACTATTTCCTCACGCCCACTTCCGTTGTGTTTGTAAATTTCCGTTGAACCTTCTTCTCTTCTAATTTCCAATTTTAAACAACTTCTTGGATGTAACTTGCGTCTTCCCGAATGAAGATGATGCAAAATATCTTTTTAATTTATTAACTATATTCTTGTTTCTTATTACTAATGTCCTTTACTTTCTATCGGATCAACTTTGATCATTAATGCTTCTCCTTTTTAAATACATATAAAACTCATATTACTTCTTTTAAATATTCATATTATCTGGTTAGTTTTAATATACCTTTTATATTAATTTTGTTTTTTTTATAATTAGCTCAAGCTTCTGACTTTCCACCCAACCTTTATCAATTACTGTATATGGTTTGAGTTTGATACTACAGTGAAACCTCGTTAGAACACGATTAGTTAATCTGCGGAATCGCTTATAGCGCTGGCGTCTGTGGACCCCAAACATTGATTTTAGCATGCCAGACTCAAAAATTGGCTCATGATGGGCGAGAGGGGGAGACCGGCAGCATGAGGCGGGCGGGTGAGGGGGGAGACCGGCAGCGCATGTTGGGCGGGCGAGGGAGGGAGTTTGGCAGGACGAGTTGAGTGGGCGAGGATGAAGGGGAGACGGCAGCGTGACTGGAATGGGGTGGGGGTGGATACGGCAGCACAATTCGGGTGGGTTAAATTCTGTTTTTCTGCTTTCTGAATCATGAGATAGATGCATCTATTCCATGACTCAGCTGTAACGCGGTATGAAATCTTAGACCCCAACTAACACATCCTAGCAAGGTTTTACTATATCTTGTTTCAGTTAAATGCAGATGGTGCCTCATCATGACTGTAAATTAAAGTTAATCAATATTTTCCCTGACAAGATATATTTAATTCTGTAGATCAGTGGTTCACAACCTTTTTCTTTCTACTCACATGCCACTTTAAGTAATCCCCATGCCACTGGTGCTCTGTGATTAATAAGGGATTGCTTAAGATGGTATGTGAGTGGGAAGGGAAGGTTGAGAATCACTGCTCAAGACCCAATTGTTACTGAAATATTTTGCTTGAGAAAAATTGTCATTGGCCCATTTCCTTTGGAGTTATGAATCCGATTAAAACAGTGGTTTTCAAACTTTTTCTTTTCACCCAGATACCACTTTAAGCAATCCCTAACTAATCACAGAGCACCTATGACATAGGCAAAATCTTAAAGTCGCATTTCAATGGAAAGAAAAAGGTTGAGAACCTCTGCTGTACATCAACCACCTCATGCAACATATATATATATTTTTATGGTCTTTTTGTAATCAATAGGAGAGGAGTATGGAGTAAACCAAAATTTGACTGCTTCACAGAAAAGGGGGTCCATAAACTTTGAACAGCATCCTAGGGGAAGCATAGCTAAAAATTGTTGAGAATGGCTGCTATAGATTGCTGTTTAAATTAATGAGAAAGATCATCAAAATTATATAAAAATAATCCAAGTTCATCCTTTTATATTCATTTGCCATACAGTAATCAAACCAGCCTCATTTTGTAGTTCAAAATATGATTGCTGACCAAGATAACCCAATGAGAGCCTTAATTTAAAATAAAATATCTGTGACAATCACATTGATTCTTTGTTAATGATTTTCTGCACAAATGATTTTTGACTATCCAATCACCAAAATATAACATTGACTTTGCCGGGTTTTATTATTGGTTCTGCATGGAGTAAATTCCAGAATCTCCATGCGAACTTGGAAGTCATAAATTTACTGGTTAATCTCTGTAGGCAATTTCCCCAGCTGGACTGCTTCAGGTGGAATATGAGATGACTGAGTATCCCCAGCCTTGGAGCGGGGAAACTGATGTAGAATTTGAGAGCCTATTTGAATGGTAATTCTGAGGCATAAAGAAGGAAATATAACAATATATTATATGATTATTGTTTATGTGTATTTAAATATTTTGTAATCTTCTATCCTTTGAAAATCATATTTTTAAAAACTTTGAAATCCTTCATAATTGTTTTTTAATTGTTTCTGAAAATCAAAAACTGACATCAACATTGAGAAACTTTGAAAAGTTATTCAAACAGCAAAATAAGGGTGATTTGGTTGTTGTCAGAGGCATTCAGTGGAGGTTTGTCAATTGGTTTATTCTGGTGCATTTGCACCATTCTATTGTATCACCTGAGGCCCTTCTGACACTGTAAGGTAAAACATCATGAGATGGGAATGTGTAAGGAGTTACCCTGTGCAGGGCTGTAACAAGAAGGGGAGGTGTCCTTGTACTCCTGTTAGGTAAAACATCATGAGATGGGAATGTGTAAGGAGTTACCCTGTGCAGGGCTGTAACAAGATGTGAATGCATCCTTGTACTTACAAGATAAGAGAGACATTGATGGATTGAGAGGCAGGAAGCTAGCAGGGAAAGGATAGCAACAGTTTTAGTCATTGGACAAGTAATGATATGATGATGTTCTAAGCACGTATCCAAGGGTATAAAAAATCATCATTTTGCTGATAACGGCAGAATGCATTCTCCGACTAACATTGTTAGTCGCAAGTGTTACAATCCGGTAATAAAGAACAAAGAACCCTGATTTCGACTCAGTCTGGTGTTTGTCTCACTCATTCATGAACAAAGCAGACCTAACAACACCCAAATCCTTCTTGTACAATTCCAGGATCCTCTACCCCAGAGATTAGCCTTACAGATCCAGAGGAACTGAATTTGAGTGAATGACCAGTCTGGACAGCAATTATAGGCAGTGTGCCTTTAAAAAAAAATCAGTTAGCCACATTCTTATTTCCTAAGTGGGTTCCAAAACAAATGAGGCCACTGCTGGTTTTAAGAACATAATGTCTTGTGATGATTAATGGATGTAAGGCTCTGTTTATAACTTGCCATGGAACAGAATAAATGTCAGAAGTTGCAAGAGAATCTCTTCCATTCATCATTTTGTTTATAAATGAAAGTGACATGCTGGAGATTCTGGAAATTTGAAGTTAAATTATCGATGTTGGCAAAAAAATATACTCTGGCAACTCCATGGAGCTAGGTAGAGTTATATTTTCTGGTAGATGACCATTGAGTTCCAATAAAGATCACTGTCTGTATTTTCCTTTCTTCATTGACATTGTTGCCTGTTTCTGGGCTCATTCTTGGCTAGATAAGGAACAACAAGCAATGTGAGTAGAAAATCATAGATCAATAGCTACATAAGATTTAAATAAGTACACACAACTTTGATCCTGAGTGAAATTGTAAAAAATTATTATAATTAGAAAAAAATAAAATGTATTTAAATGGTATATTTTAATCTTAAAAAAATGATCCAATACAATATAGTTAAAACCACTCTCTCAAATAATTGCTAAATGTACAAGCAAGCTTTTGAAATGGAACTGCAACCAATTCTACAACTCAGCATGAAGTTATTGCAAAGTTTAAAGTTAGATTTATTGTCAGAGTACATATATGATATCACTTTCAACCCTGATATTCTTTTTCCTGTGAGCCAGGCAGAATTTCCACTTATCAGTAGGGAACAAAAAAAAACTGTACTCAAGAGGTTCCTACCAAATCTCACCGATTGTGGTCTGGAGGTTAGGAAATCCAGGATTCCATTACACAGATGGGGTATAAAGGCTTCGAGGTCTGCTTATCAGATTTGAGGAAATCAAGATGTTGAATGCCTGGGCCTCACAGGCTTTGAACTGTAGTCAATAAAGAGCATAATGTTGTATACATATTTGCTGTCCAGCTGTTCCAGGGCTTTGACTACAGCCAATGAGATGGCATCTGTCATAGTCCTGTTGCTGCGGTTGACAAATTGGAATGAATCTATGTCACCATTGAGATAGGATCTGAAATGCTTCAGCATCACCCTCTAAAAACACCATCACTGTGGGTGTGAGAACCTCCAGTGGGTAGTCATTTAGACAAGTTACCACACTCTTTTTGGGTACAGGAATGATTGAGTTCTGCTTGAAGCAGGTGGGTACCAAGCCCTGTCATAGTGAAATGTTGAAGATATCTGTGAATACATTGTCAAGCTGGTCAGCACAGTTTTTCGGTTCTCGGCTGGGTACTCTGTATGGATTGGATACTTTCCTTGGAATCACTCCCCTGAAGGCGGCCCACTGATCATCGTTGGATACTGACAGTAGAGGATCATCAACAGACATGGGGGGGGGGGTGGGGCTGGTGCTCAGTGTCTCTTCCTTATTCTGGTGGTCAAATTGGCTGTATAAATTATTGAGTTTATCTGGGAGTGAAGCTTTACTCTCTCCCACTCCAACCCATTTGGTTTTGTAGCACACTATGACACGATGTCATTTATGCTCTGCCACATCTTTAATCTGGAGTGGGTAAAGAAAAGTGACTACAATTTGCTTGAGCAGGACATCCCATGGAATAGCTGGTTAGCCATGTATTTTCCATCTACATCAGCTGAAGTATACTTGTCCTATAAATTGCTGGGTATGTAATTATATACTTGAATAGTGAGTGCAGCAAGGCACTTGGGATATTGATGAATGATGGGACAAAAAATGTAGTTTGCTAACCGATAACTGATTGCAAAGGAGGATGAGTTGGAATGGGTACATTTAATGTCAAGTTAGTACAGGACAAGCAGCATAGATCAACTGGGATAAAGAGAGAGAAGAGAAAACAGGAAGGTAAAGTCAAGCAAATTGTATGTTTAAACATTTTTCATTTTACTATCTCCCAAAGCAATACCTACAAAAAAAAAAGAGGCTCTACAAATGTTTTTTTTTCTTCTTCTAAACAAATAAAATTGTTTGGTCATCATTAACAGTTATCAGTGCATTAAAAATATGCACAATATTAATTATTTTTACTGATAATTTCATGAAAGCCTTGAAAGGTAGAGATGCTGTTCTTGTGCAGATAAGAGGAAAATTGATCAATATTTTGTAGCTATTTCAAAATTCTTGGACCATCTTTTCACAATAAGCTGCATGAAATTAGCGTTCCTTTTCAAGTTAAGAATATTACTCTCTCTCTCTAATTTGTCTTTATGACATCCATCCAAGCTCTTCCTTCGAATCATATTTTATCTTGAGCCCATAGTTCACCATAAAAACCCTGGGGAAGAAATCAAAATCAAACAGCTAAAGTTTCTGTGTCATACATAGTTTTTTTTAATCATCCAAAGGAAACTACTTTAACAATTATGCAAGGGAATTCCTGTCTGTTGCAGTTTTGTATTCAGAGGTAGAAACACTTTAAATATCCTTTTTAGCATTTATTCATCACTGCAGCCAGTCACTGAATATTCTCTGTTGATGTGATTACCCATTGTATCCAGAATTGATGAGGTGTTCCTGAACTTTCAAGGTTGTCACAAATCAAATTTAACTGAAGACTTTTTTTTTCTATTTTCCATGAGATTTCAGACAAATGTTAATAATGGCGTGCTTTCATTTTATGCAGTATCAATTCATTTCCCAAGTTTGCTTTCGTCACTTGGTAATTTTTTAGTTTATTCCCATATGTGGAAAAAATAGGCAGGTTTCAGTCTTGTTTTGAAGGAAATGACTGTCTTGAAATCTAAATCTGAACATTCTTTTATCTTTATATGTAATTTATTCAGCTTTGTTTTGCTTGGGATGTCATCGCTAAGGTTGATGTCATTTGAATATAGGAGGAATTAATTTTATAAGAATCAGGTGAATGCTGATATATTAATATTTGTGGAATAAATTCAAGTAATCACTTTTTTTGTCATGGAAAGGAACTCTATTAGCAGTTTCATGCCTTTATCAATTGTGTATGGATATTCTAGTTTGCAATCCATTGGTTTTTAATTATGTCCAGTTATAACAGAGCCATTCCCCAAGGATCTTCTCTCTGGGCAGTAAAGCTGCAATAAAGCAGTTGGAGTTTCTTTTTAAAAACCCAGGTGATTTAACAAATGATTAGATAAGCATTATATTTCAAAAAATTAGCAGGATGCTGGATCTGAGCAGGCAGCAAGCTATCTGGAGAAGTGTGTATAAGATTAAGCAGTCTCACCTGCGGTGGCTCAAAACCTTCCACTGGGATCTGATCGCGAGTTTGCAGGCAGGAAGGTGCAGGAAATAATTTCTGAGGACCATTGGAGCAGGCACACCAGCAATCTGTTAAATTGCTAAGATTGCCTCTACTCCTGGCTCCTCAATGAAGATTGGACAATATTCAGAATCTGACATGGACATGTTTGTCCAGAACATTGGCCTGATAACATAGCAAAATTCTGACTAGGTTTCCATTAAACATGTAGTATGATGCTGGTGGGATCTGAACAATTAAAAAATGACCGCCCCTTCTTCTAGCCAAATGCCTTTGACCATTTCAAGAGAGCAGAAGCGAATTTAAACCTTTGGGTAGAGGTTGTGTGTGCCATGGGCAATTTTAACTGCCTGGCTATCATTTTTGTTGAATGTGAAGGATTAAATGACCACTACAGGTTTTGTTTGTGAATCTTGAATGTGATTCTATTCATCCTGGATCTCTAAAATATGACATTGACTCTTTATTATCTGACAAGAATGGACTGTTGAATGTCTGACAATGTAATGCAAGTAAACCTTGATAAATGTTAGTAAGAGTTGCAGCATTTGCTCACACCGGCACTTTAAAAAGCTGTGCAAAAGTATACATACACTGTATTGTAGGTACACAATGGAAGGATCTCAATACATAAGTCACTATAGAAATTCTATGCAAACATCAGCAAGAAAACAGTACTATTCATTCATAAATCTTTGTCAGTACTTCATATCAAATGTAAAAGCAGTTGAATTTAATCATCTGACCTATTGCAGAAAGGATACAGGAAACGAGAGGTAAACAAGATTGACGATGCTGAAATCTAGTGTACCCACCACCCCACCAGCCTTAACATCCAAAACATCATTCTCTGCAATTCGCACCACCTACAATGAGATACCACCACCTCCCCCTCCCCTCTCTGCTTATCGCAAGGGTTGCTCCTTGTTCACTCATATCTTCCCACCTTGATAACTAAACCTGTAAGCACAAGAAATGCTGCAGTTGCACTTACACCTCCTCCCTCAGTACTATTCTTGACCCCAAACAGTCATATGTTTTAATGTTGGGGGAAACATGTTGTGGTTTTTCAAGTGGCCTGTTGAAAAAAATCTGGTATCAGCAAATGGAGTGAATGGAGGACAAAACCATAATCCAGAAGTGGGTCTTATGAGAATTTGAGAGGAGGTGCAAAGGCAAAAAGGCTCATGAATAGATTGCTTGAATAGGAAACTAAAAGCATAGATATCAGATTTATATTTATTGTAAGAGTACATGCATGCCATCACATACAACCCTGAGATTCTTTTCCTGTGGCCGTGGGAGAATTACCACCTACTAGTAGTGCAAAAAATTAAACTGTACACAGAGTAAAACGTCCACAAATAAAGAACTCTCAATAAATTGACCGTCCAATACAGAAGGAACAAAAAGAAAATCACTAAAGTGTACAAGTAAGAGTCCTTAAATGATTGACAAGGACCCTTGCACCCTTCTCCACACACTCTCAGCAAATCCTTTTATTCTCAAAAATAAACTTAATTCACAATCTACAAAGGAATTGTGGTAATTTAATTGATACTGTTGTAGTTGGGGTATCTTATGTACCTGGTTGGGTGCAGCCAGAAATATTTTTGGTGCATCTGTATTCATGCGATTATAATTATATTCTCATGATCATCAGAATACGAGTTCCATTCTCGAAGGGTAGCAAAGATTTACAACATTGTTTCCTGTGATGCATGAATGTGCTACAAGGAGAGATTGTAGCAGATATCTATCTTTCCTTGAGTAATGAGGATTCAAAGGAAATCAAAATGGTCCCAGATTTACTGAAAGTGAGTTACTTTTGTTTACTGCTTCCAGCATACTAAATCAGAATTGCCCTTCGTGGCAGCCCTGCAAGCTCATCTATCACAGGTTCTACTGGCAGAATCCTTTGGTCACGTTGTGAAGATTTATAAGAAGAGGATGCTTCACTCCTGAAGTCCATGCCGGATCTTATAGCACAGCATCCACAAATATGTTCTGACAAAGAAACTTGGACTGAAACTTTAGCTTTCTCTGTCTTTCCACTCACGTTACTGAGTGTTTCCAGCATGTTCCCATGGAGCCATAGAATTTTACACCATGAATTTTGTCCCTTCAACCAAGTGGGTCCATTCTGACCAAGTTGCTTCCGAACCTAATCCTATATGCCTGCAGTTCCTCCGAGCCTTCCTTATCTATTTTCCTTTCTAAATTTCTTTTGACCATTACAATTTTACCTGCCTCGAGCTCTCTTCGTGTAGCTTATTCCACACATCTACCACCCTTTGTATGTAAAAGATGTCCCTTGGGTCCTTTTTAAATCTTTCTCCTCTCTGCTTAAATCTATTCCTTCTACTTTTAGACTCTGTACATTAGGAAAACCACAATGATTATTTATCCTCATAACTTTACATATCTCTACAAGATCACCTTCAGTCTCTTACACTCCAGGGAGAAAGCTCCAGACCTATCCAGCCTCCCGTTACAACTTAAGCACTCCACTCCCAGCAATATCCTTGTGAATCTTTTCTTCACTCTTTTCAGGTTTATGACATTTTCCCCACTATCGGGAAACCAGAACTGTACACATCTTCGAAGTGCGGACTCATCCATGTCCTGTATGATTGTAAAATGATGTACTAACTCCTGTATCCAGTGCCCTGATTGATGATGGCAAGCATACTAAACATCATCTATCGACTGGAGTTACCATTTTCAGGGAAATATGTACCTCAGAGTCTCTCTGTTCCAGAATATTACCCGGCCCCACAATTTACTGTGGAAGTCCTAGCCTGGTTTGATTTAGCAAAATATACAACCTGAGTTAATAATTTATCTGAGTTAAATTTATCTGCCATTCCTTGGCTCACTTCTCCAGGTGATCAAGATCCTAATGGAAAGCTTACGTCCACTATACTAGCAATGATGGTATCAATTGTAAGTTTACTTACCATTCAGGTACACAATCCTTTATCCAGATTTCTAAAATCTGGAAAGCTTCAAAATCTTGTATGTGGGGAGAGAGGCGGCCAGCACTTGGGGGAGGCGGCTGAGGGACCGGCGCTTGGGGGAGGCGGCCGAGGGGCCAGTGCTTGGGGGAAGCAGCCAGGCAACTGAAAGGGGGTGGATACGGCAGCACAATTCGGGTGGGCTTTCCGAAATCTGGAAAGATTCAAAATTCGGAACACACTGTCCCCCAAGGGTTCCGGATAAAGGTTCGTGTACCTGTATTAACTGCATTCTCATCCAAGTTGTTAATATAGAAGAAACACCACAGTGGAATTAACACTGATCCCTGTGCCACACACTGGTAACAGGCCTCAAATCAGAATAACAATTCTCCACAACCACCATCTGAATCCTACCATCAAGCTAGTTCGTATTCAACTGACCAGCTCACCCTGAATCCCAGATGATCTCAGCTTTCAGAACAGCCTGCCGTATGGAACTCCATATAGAAAATATCCGCTGCCTGCCTTTGACAATCCTCTTGGCGACCTCTTCAATAACTGAACCAAATGTGTGAATATTGTTTTCCCAGCCACAAAGGCAAGCTGACTTTCCCTCATCAGTCCTTGCTGAACCAAATTAAAGGTATCCCTCAAAATCTCCAACAATAGTTTACTCTCCACAGAATTCAGGTTCACCAGCCTGTAGTTCCACTGCTTGGTGTTGCAGTCCTTCTTAATTCGAAGTATAACATTAGCTCGCTTCATGTCTTCCGGTATCTCACCCATGGCTTAGCTATGATTCAAATATCTCTGTCAGGGCTCCTACAAATCCTTTCCACAATGTCGAAGGAGACACTTGATTAGGTCCTGGGGATTTATCTACCTTAATATGCTTTAAGACTGCTAACACCTCCTCTATTTGTTCTTTTGTAATTTGGATATGGTCCAAGACAGCAATTTGCCACAATCCCTGAGCTTTCATGTCCTTCCACACAGTAAATCCTGATGACAAGTATTCATTTAAGACTCATCCATCTCCTGTAGCTCTCAAAATACATTACCACTCCTTTAAGTAAATCTATTTTGTTCCTAATTACTTTTTTTTCTGTTAATATGTCTGTAGTACCTCTACGGATTTTCTCTCACCTTGTCTGCTAGAGCTATTGTTTCTATTCTATGCCCTTTTAACTGTACTACAATTTTTTGTATTCTGTTTTTATTAAGAAAGAAAATATTTTGAGTGATCAGCAAGTTGTGTAGTGCTGCTTTTGCCCTCCTTTTGTCACAGTGTTGGAAACATTGAAGGCAGCAACTGTAAGCCATTTAATGATTCACAGAAGAGGCGAGAATATCCATTTGACTAATTTATAAGTCAATGTTGAATCTTTTATATTGGTAACAACTGAAATGTTATGAACTCTGCATCTGAAATTATCTTTTCAATTGTCCAAGATACTTTCCCCATTACCAATTTTATTGTTGTTTAATTAAAAAGAGAAGTGTTATTGTTGTCAGCCCTCACTAATTGGTTGATACAGTGTAGCAGCGAGAACAGATTCATAGTTCCAGTAACCCAGGTTCTATTTTACCACCTGTTCCGCTGAGTGGAGCATGAACCTTCTCCAAGTGAATGTGTTTTTCTCACATCTAAAAGATTGATTGGCTACTGTAAATTGCTCCAGTGTACAAGAGAGTGGCAGAATTGAGGGCAAGTTGATGACAATGAAATGGAAAATCAAATAGGATATGTGTAGCATTGGTGCAAATGGAGTCCTGTCCTTTTCTGTCCATGTCTGCCCTTGTAAACCCTGCTTTTTTCCTCTGTACATCTATCTTGTCACCACAGAATTCCACATGCATCACTAACCACACTTGCGACATGCCCTGTCACATTCAAAGATGTTCATTCTCATGCCCTTGAGTCCCTTTGTTCCAGCACATTCTGTAGAACTTTCCCATTTCAAACATCTTGACCTTTGCTCCATTTGCCTCATTTCTCAACATTAAATTACATTGCGTCTGTCCATTTTGATAGCCTACCAATATTCTCTGTTTATTCATTTTTCAGGATTTGGCCATTGCTGCAAAACATGTAACATTTTTGTCACTCTCTAATTGCCTTGGAGAAGACGGTGATGAGACATACTTTTGAACCATTGAATTCCCTCTGGTGACAATACTCCCAGTGAAAATAAATGAAAGCAGATCTATTGTCAAGTCAGGACAGTATGGGGAGCAACTTGCAATTGGTAATAGTTCCTGCTCTGTAGGGGCAGCAGATTTCAGATGCAGACCTATAACATGATACATTTTATAGATGTCACACACTGTATCCACTATGCACTAGTGGTGAAGGGAATTAATGTTTTGGTGCTGGATGGGGTACCTATCAAACAGACTGCATTGTGCTGAATGATGTTGAGCTTGTTTTATGCAACTGGACAGTATCCATAATCCTGACTTGTGTCTTGCAGATGATAATAGTGAGTTATTCACTGTAGGATATTCAGTCTCTGATCTGTTCTTGTTGCCAGCGTATTTTCTTGGCTGATCTAGTTGAGTTTTTGCTGAAAGGTAATATGTAGTATGTAGTGGTGTGGAATTTAGTGAGAGTTAAATTCTCTCTTGTTGGAGAGGTGCATTGTCTGGCACTTACTGGCTCTGCTGTGATTTGTCATTTATTAAACAGGCACAATTGTTGTCTCGCTCTTGCCACATAAAGGCATCTTGTTTGCTTAAGGTGTGAATGAAATTGAACTTCATGGAAATGTTAGCTGGCATTTCTACTTCTGACCTTGTGAACTATTACCTATTTAATGTGCACAGTCAAAACTTTGAAACTGCTTTGAGATCATGTGATCCAATTTACATGGACGAAAAAACAGTGCTATTAAAAGTGTCAATCTTGCTGCATAAAGTCTCCTCAACAGCAGCTTTCTTTGCATCAGTCAACAGGAACCATGGTCCCCTGAGCTTTGTTCTGTCAATGTCATTATCACTGATCTCCTAGTGATTTTGGTTCTCAAACCATTAATGTCTAGTTTGATTGGAATAATGATGTAGATTATTTGCTGGCCCCTTGGACATGGATATTGATGTCGGCTTACAGAAGATTTCCTCTGGCTTTTCTTTAAAATAAATCCTTCACATAGCTGAAAACTGTTTATTTCAGTGAGGATTTTTCAGGATTTGTATTGCTTATATCTATTAAATCTCTGGGGCCTATTGTAGTAAAGTCATCCCTGGTGTCTGCTGGAGACTTTAGCTGATTTGTTACCTAATATAATTCTGTCTTAACCCTGGATGCTTAAAATCCCACAAGTTGTTTCCAATCGTTTAGCTAGAAGGCACACACTATACACTCTGTGCAAGTGGGAAATTCTTCTTCAACATCTTTATTGGATTTTACAGAAAGAGTACATAAATAAAAACCATTCATCAAAGACAATATATAAAAAGGAATATACAGAAAAAAGCAGTTACAAAAGAAAAATAAAACTGTTATCTATAAACTTACTATCATAACAGTCCAACAGGAAAAAAAGTGGCAAATACTTAAACAATTACAGCATATGGCTAATTGAAAAAGATTGTTTTAAAAAAACTGTTATACTATACTACAAATTTATATCCCCTTCCCTTCTGAAGTTATCTGTTGAGTACATATAATTTCACAGCTTTTTAAAGAAACCACAAACTCACAAAGCAAGATCTAAGTGATCTTATAAATTGTGAAAATAATTGATAAAAGGACCCCATAAACTTAGAAAATTTAGATAGTAGAACATCTGATTTTTTTCCAAAGTTAGGGATGCATTGTATCAGATAGCCATTGAGTATAAGTAGGAGGGACAGCATCTTTCCATCTCATCAATATTGAATGTCTACCAATAGACTTCCAAAAGGCCTTTGATAAGGTCCCACATGGACTTCCAAAAGGCCTTTCATAAGGTCCCGCATGGACTTCCAAAAGGCCTTTGATAAGGTCCCACATAAATGACTGGCTTACAAAATCAAGGCTCATGGAATTGGGGGCAAAGTATTGATGTGGATTGAGAACTGGCTGGCATGTAGAAGACAGAGAGTTGGGATAATTGGCTCATTTTCTGAGTGGCAGATGGTGACCAGTGGGGTGCCACAGGGATCTGTACTGGGACCCCAGCTGTTCACAATTTACATTAATGATCTGGATGAGAGGATTGGATGTAATATCTCCAAATTTGCAGATGACACTAAGCTAGGAGGGGTTGTGTGCATGGAAGAGGGGGTCAGGAAGCTCCAGTGTGATTTGGATAAATTGAGGGACTGGGCAGATACATGGCAAATGTGGATAAATGTGAGGTTATCCACTTTGGTAATACAAACCAGAGGGCAGATTACTATTTGAATGGCAATAGATTAAGAGATGGGGAAGTGCAGAGAGACCTAGGGGTTCTTGTACACCAGTCTTTGAAGGCGAGCATGCAGGTACAGCAGGCGGTTAAAAAGGCAAATGGTATGTTGACCTTCATATCAAGAGGGTTTAAGTATAGGAACAAGGATACCTTACTGCAGCTGTACAGGGCCTTGGTGAGACCCCACCTGGAGTATTGTGTGCAGTTTTGGTCACCTTATCTAAGGAAGGATAAGGTGAAATGCAATGGAGGGAGTGCAGAGGCGATTCATCAGGCTGATACCTGGAATGGCAGGAATGACTTATGAGGAAAGATTGCGCAAATTGGGATTGTACTCGCTGGAGTTTAGAAGATTGAGAGGGGATCTCATAGAGACATATAAAATTCTGGCAGGACTGGACAGAATGGATGCAGATGGGATGTTTCCAATGATGGGAAAATCCAGAACCCGGGCCCATGGTTTGAGGATAATAGGCAAACCATTTAGGACTGAGATGAGGAGGAATTTCTTTACCCAGAGGGTGGTGAATCTGTGGAATTCATTGCCACAGTAGAGGCAGGTTCATTAAATATATTTAAGAGGGAATTAGATCTATTTCTTCAGTATAAGGGTATTAAAGGTTACAGAGAGAAGGGGGGGACGGGGTACTGAACTTTAAGATCAGCCATGATCTCGTTGAATGGCGGAGCAGGCTCGAAGGGTCGAATGACCTACTCCTGCTCCTATCTTCTATGTTTCTATGTTTCTAATGGAGGCAAAAGAGACAACGTGGGATTGAGAAATAGTTTAATTCAAATCATTTATCTTAGTTGATCCAGAAAGGGCATTTATAGGATTAGGTATCAGATTCAAATTGAGAACTAAAGATAAGGGACATAAGATATCTTCCCAAAAAATGGAAAGAGAGGAACAAGACCTAAACATATGTAGCAAAGTACCTTCTTCAGTTATATCTCTCACATTTTGAGGAAACATTAGAGTAAAATTTAGCCAATTGAACTTTAGAAAATAAGCTTGATGCAGGTACACGATCCTTTATCCAGAACCCTTGGGGGACTGTGTGTTCTGAATTTTGGATTTTTCCGGATTTCGGAAAGCCCACCCGAATTGTGCTGCATATCCACCCCCACCCCCTTCCAGTTGTTCGGCAGTCTCCCCCAATGGTTGTCTCCCCCAACCGCCGGTCCCTCGGTCATTTCCCCTGACTGCGGTCTCTCGGCCGTCTCCCCTGTCTGCCTGCCCCGACCGTCGGTCCCTCGGCCACTTGGACGCGTCCTCCGACCTCAGACCCTTGGCCGCCTGGACACCTCCCCTGACCACGGTCCCTTAGCCACCTGCCCCGACGGCCGGTCCCTCAGCCGCCTGCCCCAACCACCGGTCCCTCGGCCGCCCAGCTGCCTGCCCCAACCGTCGGTCCATCAGCCACCCAGATGCCTCCTCCAACCGCCGGTCCCTCAGCCACCTCCCCCGACCGCCGGTCCCCACTTGGCGGATTTTGGAACTTTCCGGATTTTAGGTGTCCAAATAAAGGATCATATACCTGAACATTAAATTGTAAAAGCGAATGTTGAGTGCACAAACAAGATGAATTTACCAATTTTAAGATAGAATCCCATGTAGTATCCAAAATTGAAAGTTGAAGATCTTGCTCCCATGATTTTTTAAAATCTTATATAGAGAATTTTCCCTAGATTTTAATAATAAATCATATATAGATGATATCAAGTGGAAAATACTTAGAATGTTTTTGGAGATATCTTAAAGCTACATTTAATGAAATTCTATCTGTTTTTTTTTCATGGCTATTTACCTACTACTAATTAAACTCTAGTAATGCCAATAAAACAAGCAGCTGCAGAGGTTGCGAAGGTGCTGGACGTGAATCCATTGACACTCAATGACTCAGAAGTATTTTCTTTTGCTCCTCTTTCTCAAGTACTGTAAGCTGTCCTGGGCAACACTAATGACAACTCTTTATCTATCTTATGGCAGGCTGAAGGCAATTTTGTGTAAAATTACATGTTCGGTACTATTACATTTCATTAAAGAAATCTTTAATCTTGAATCATTCGAAGTCATTCTGGAAATATATCTGCCATGATTCCCTCCAAGCTAAGCATAGGAGGGCATCCTGCTGCAATACCTCAGACGTTCAGAGATATTGGAGAGGCTCAGTACCTATTCTTAGAAGCCGGTGACTCTGGCCTTTCCTTTTTGCCAGTGAATAGCTTTAAAAATTTGAAACAGAACCTCTCGTAGAATCAGACAAGATCCAAATAAAAACACAGAATCTTGCTTCTCAGTGTCACTTGTGGATATGGGGACTCTATTCTAAAATCAAGACAATGGAATGTGGAGAATAAAGCCTTTCCTAGAACTCTGCATTTAACATAATCTATTTTAGTTTTGATATTTTACCCTTCTACATAGGGAAGGTGTTATATTTAGCCTCATGGGCTTTCTGGAATCAAGATCACCTTCTTATTCATGAGACGACCACAGTAAACAGTCTCTCATAATTCAATGGCTGACTGCCCCTATCTACTTCTTGAAATATATCCAGTCCTTGAAACATACAATAGGGTTGCGCCAGATGTGCCTGAGAGTAGTTTTATGATATGCACCTATGTATTTGTTGCTGATTGCTTTCTAAATATATCCAATAATATTATGGTAGATTCCAGAGACAAAATCAGTTGATAACCATGTGCAAAAAGCTTTGTGTAAATTCTCATTACGTCCTGAATGTGTTAAGCAAGTATAGTGGACCCATTCAGAGCCAGCTCTTCAGCGCTTGACGTCCTGTTTTGCGGAAACTGGCAAAATGTTTGGCCTGGAAGTCAGCCTGAAGAAAACTGAGGTCCTCCATCAGCCAGCTCCCCAACATGACTACCAGCCCCCCCACATCTCCATCGGGCACACAAAACTCAAAACGGTCAACCAGTTTACCTATCTCGGCTTCACCATTTCATCAGATGCAAGGATCGACAACGAGATAGACAACAGACTCGCCAAGGCAAATAGCGCCTTTGGAAAACTATACAAAAGAGTCTGGAAAAACAACCAACTGAAAAACCTCACAAAGATAAGCGTATACAGAGCCGTTGTCATACCCACACTCCTGTTCGGCTCCGAATCATGGGTCCTCTACCGGCATCATCTACGGCTCCTCGAAAGCTTCCAACAGCGTTGTCTCCGCTCCATCCTCAACATTCATTGGAGCGACTTCATCCCTAACATCGAAGTACTCGAGATGGCAGAGGCCGACAGCATCAAATCCACGCTGTTGAAGATCCAACTGCGCTGGGTAGGTCACGTCTCCAGAATGGAGGACCATCGCCTCCCAAAGATCGTGTTATATGGCGAGCTCTCCACTGTCCATCGTGTCAGAGGTGCACCAAAGAAGAGGTTCAAGGACTGCCTAAAGAAATCTCTTGGTGCCTGCCACATTGACCACCGCCAGTGGGCTGATCTCGCCTCAAACCATGCATCTTGGCACCTCACAGTTCGGCGGGCAGCAACCTCCTTTGAAGAAGACCACAGAGCCCACCTCACTGACAAAAGACAAAGGAGGAAAAACCCAACACCCAACCCCAACCAACGAATTTTCCCCTGCAACCGCTGCAGCCGTGCATCGGACTTGTCAGCCACAAACAAGCCTGCAGCTGACGTGGAGATTTACCCCTCCATAAATCTTCATCCGCGAAGCCAAGCCAAAGAAAAGAAGAAGGACCTCTGAGGGAGGTCAGTGTAGAAATAGCAGGGGCTCTGACAGGATTATTTAAAATAGGGATGGTACCGGAGGACTGGTGGATTGTGCATGTTGTCCCATTCTATAAAATAGCATTAAAGATTAAACTGAGCAGTTATCGGCCTGTAAGTTTGATGTCAGTGGTGCACAAACTAATGGAAAGTGTTCTTAGAGATGGTATATATAATTATCTGGATAGATGGTATGATTAGGAACAGTCAACATGGATTTGGGCATGGAAGGTCATGTTTGACAAATCTTACTGAATTTTTTGAAAATTTATGAAGGTAAGGCAGTGGATGTTGTCTATATGGACTTCAGTAAGGCTTTTGACAAGGTCCCTCATGGAAGATTAGTTAGAAAGCTTCAATTGTTAGGTGTGAATATTGAAGTGGTGAAATGGATTCAACAGTGGCTGGATGGGAGATCTCAGAGAGTGGTGGTGAATAACTGATTGCCGGTTGGAGGACAGTGACTAGTGGCACATGTGCCTCAAGGATCTGTACTGGGTCTGTTATTGTGTGTTATGTACATTAATGACCAAGATGATGAGGTGTGTAAATTGGATTAGTAAGTATGCAGATGATACTAAGTTAGGTGGTGTTGTGGATAACGAAGAAGGTTTTCAAAGCTTGCAGACAGATTTGGGCAAGTTAGAAGTGTGGGCTGAAATTTGGCAAATGGAGTTTCATGTTGATAAATGTGAGGTGCTACATTTTGGTAGGACTAATCAAAATAGGATATACATGGTGAATGGGCAGGGTGTTAAAGAATGCAATTGAACAGAGATCTAGGAATAATGGTACACAGTTCCCTGAAGGTGGAATCTCAGGTGGATCAGGTAGTGATGAAAGCCTTTGGAATTCTGGCCTTAAAAAATCAGAGCGTGGAGTATAAGAGTTGGGAGGTAATGTTAAAATTGTACAAGGCATTGTTGTGGCCAAATTTGGAATATTGTGTTCAGTTTTGGTCACCAAAATTGAGAGAGTACAGAGAATGATACCTGGGTTTCAGCACCCAAGTTATAGAGAAAGGTTAAACAAGTTAGATCTTTATTCCTTGGAGTGTTGAATGCTGAGGGGGGAGGGGGGGGGAGGATTTTGATAAAAGGTTTTTTTTTTTAATTTTGAGGGGGATATATAAAGTAGATGTGGATAGACTTTTTCCATTGAGGATAGGGGAGATTTAAACAAAAGGACATGTGCTGAGAGTTAGTGGACAAAAGTTTAGGTGTAACACAAGAGGGAGTTTTTTTACTCAGAGAGTGGTGTCTGTGTGGGATGAGCTTTGAGTGGAAGTAGTGGAGGCAGGTACAATATTATCTTTTAAGAAAAAATTGGATAGCTATATGGCTGGAAATGGTATGGAGGGTTATGAGCAGAGTTTCGGTATAGACTAGAAGGGGCACATTGGACTGTTTCTATGCTGTCATTTTTATATAGTTAGATGTGTGGGGCATGGTTCTCATTGTAAGCATGCTGCCTGTCACATGTCTTCATTCTGTCTAAGATTAATCAAATCATGTTATCAACAGATCAGCTTCACTGCCTGGCAGTCACCCTTCGATTAACTGCGGATGTGTAAAAGGTTGGCATGGGATGAAAAGCAATGTTACAGCTGTGAGAATAGATCATGTGTGAGGTTATCTCTGACCATACACCAGGTCAATGATGAGCCAGTGGTGAAATCGAACGTCTGCAAAGTGACATACAGCCATGGCAGCCTGTAACAATGGGAGGCAAAGCCTTTGCCCTTTCCTGTCTGTCACGGAAGGATGAGGTATAGTTAGCATGCTTGAATAGAGAACTACAGTCACATCCCACATCAAATCATAATTAGCAAACTGTGAGCAAAACCTCTCAAGTTCCTGCTTGGAAGGAAATGGAGATATGAATGCTCCCCTCTACTGCCACCTTGTGAGTTCCCAGTAGTAAAGACTTGGGCTGAAGTGGCTGTTGCAGATGGATGATGTCAGAGGAAGTTTTCATTGAAATATAGATATTTCAGGTATCTCACATTATTTATTCGGGTAAGGGAGTAACATTGCTTCCAGAGCAGTCTAGGCATCTTCTACCTCTCTCCAAGCTTGCTTGTGCAACAAGTCCTGCACTCATTTTATCTAATTATTTTACATAAGATCTGGAATTTAATTTTATGTACCCACACCCAGGAGCAAGAGATTTGAAGAAACACCTTGAAGTCATGAATGTGCCCATCTCCACCTAGAATCCACTTCTTGTCAAATTTTGCAGATTCAAATAACTTTAGAATTAAAAGAGGAGCTGAAAGAAATCAACCAACATTCTTTAGGAATCCTTTTAAATAGGAACATTGGAAGGTACCTGATGCACAATCAATAACCACAAGCAGACTCGAAATGAGTGATTAATGGCTTTAATAACCTGAAATGACAAACATGTCTTCACCTGCTGCTGGCCCGATTCCAAGGCTGGTATGAAGGGAGGAGACTAGGTCAACTCAGTCTTTATTGGGGAATCTTATGGGAAGGAGTTACAGGGTCAGAAGCAGGCCAGCCTGCACAGTATGGCAATGTCATGCATGCATACACTCCTTTTTAGATAAAGTCTAGCAGGGTGAAGTGCGACAGAATCCATCATTTCAGTTCATGTAGGCTTTTACAGTTCACAGATCCAGCTGGTCTGGTGGCTTTGTTGCCGCTGTGATCACCGCAGTGCCAGTTGCATAGTTGACGGCTCCTTCAGGACGGTGACCTGTATAGCAGGATGAATATCCAGGGGCTGAACTGTATTAGTCCATAATGGTTCAGGTGAGTCTGGGGATGTTGAGAGTTCAGTTTGTGGTTGTAGGGGAGGTAAGGGAGGACACCTGGGGGATGGTGGTGGGTTCGAGTACTCATTTATCAACAAGATACAAGGGCCAGCTGGTTGATGGTGAGGGCTCCCGATCATACCTCCACTAATGGGACCCCTGTGTGACCCAGGTCCCGGATGGATACCGTGTCTTCTCACCAATACTGGTACTTCACATGGGTATATTGGGGGTTCGCATGCAGGAGGTGCACCTCCTCAACCAGCAGATATGACTTGTGATTTCTAACATGCCTACTGAGTAGCACCAGCCCTGGGATTGTCGGCCAGACTGGCAGCTAGGTTCCCGACGCCAACATCCTGGGGAAGGAAACCAGTTTTTTATGTGGGGTGGTTTTGTAGCCATACACAACAGGGACTTGGTGGAGTGCAGTGCTTCCAGAAAGACCTCTTGCCACTGGTCCTGCTTGTGGCCATGCCCTTGGTCAGAAGATATTGGTGCATCTCCTCAATCATGAATGAGGACCCCCGATCACTATGAATATAATTGGGGTATCCGAACACGATGAAGAGATTGCAGAGGGTTTTAATGACTGTGGGCATTGTCATATCTGGACAAGGAATAGTGAATGGGAAGCATGAGTACTCATCAATGATATTAAGGAAATACACGTTCCGATTCATGTAGTGGAGAGGGGCCTTAAAGTCCATACTGAGACGTTCGAAGGGGTGAGTGGCCTTGATCAGTTGAGCCTTCTCCGGCCAGTAGAAGAGCGGCTTGCAGTCCACACAAACCAAACAGTTACGGGTCAGCTCCCTGATATCCTCAACTGAGAGGATGCATATGGTCAGGACTGTAGACAATGATGCCATGCTCCATCACGTACCCTAGTATCACCAGACGTGAAGTGTGGAACACGCACTTCTTCTGGTTATATGTCAAGTTCAGGGCTTTGTCCGTGGCGAGGAATTTCCACAGATTTGCATCTTGTTCTTCTGGTTATGGCTGAAGATGGTGACATTGTCCAAATATAGAAATGTTTCTTTCAGTTTATTGCCAACCACCATGCGGTCCATCTCCCTCTGGAACCTGGACACTCCATTCAAGAGGAAATTGTAGAAGCGGCCGACAGCCTCAAACACTGTGTACGGGTGGTCCTCTGAGCAGGTCAGGATTTGGTGATTCTCAGACTTGAAGTCGATGGTGGAGAAGACCCAGTTCTGGGTGATCTTGTTCACCATAACGGCTATACGGGGGAGGGGGTGGTGTCCAGTAAGGTGAACTGGTCTGGCTGTAATCAATGACCATCCGGTGCTTCTCCCCACTATTAGCCACCACTACTTATGCCTTCCAGGGCCTGTTGCTGGGGTCTATAATGCCTTCAGCTAGCAATCACTTTACTTCTGCTTTTATAAATTTTCTGTCTCCAGGACTGTAACGCCTACTTTTCAAGGTGACTGGTTTGCAGTTAGGGCTGAGATGGTGAGATTCTCGAACAGGATGGGCAGAAGGTCCTGGAGGATGGCTGGACCGCAGGTTGTGTGGCCTGGGTAACGTTCTGGTGTCTGATTGGCCGTGGTCAGAGAAATGGGCAAGCTGTCCAGGAATTGGTTGTTTCGGACCATGAGGGGAGGATGGGGCCCGTCAAATTGCCTCAGTATGTTCTTTAACTGGCATTGGATGTTCAGCCCCAGTACAACTGGCATGCAGAGATGGGGTATGACGAGAAGTTTGAAGTTTTTGTACTTCGAGCCTCTCATGGTTAGGGTCACTGTGCAGAAGCCATGGATTTCAGTGGAGTGGGATTTTGACTCAATCGATACTTTACACTTTTCAGGGGACACTGTGAGGGAATAGCATTGTACAGTGCCCAGGTGTATGAAACTTTCAGTGCTCCCCGTGTCAAATATGCAACCCCTGGCATGTCCATCATGGATTGTGCCAGCTTGTGCAGCCTTTTCTGGTCCAGAATGATTGAGGCCAGCGTTACTTCATTCTGTAATGCGGCAGTGTCAACCTCCAAGACTCCCAGAGGTCTTGAAGATGGCCGTTCCCATGGATCACATGCAATACGGTTCAGAAGAGACGCTGGAAATGACCCTGACCCATGTTGTCTTACTCCTTTTCCTGCCGCTGAGCATTCTGCTGCAGGAAATGGCACCAGAAGTTGGTTAATCCAATATAACAACAAAGGTCGCTGTCCGCACTTAGCACTGCTGGAGGAAGGTTTGGATCGACATACTTTAGTGTAGTGTCCCTTGCTCCTGCAGTTCGAGCAGGTTGAGCTTTGGGCTGGACAGTTCTTTCAAGGGTGCTTAGACTGGCCACAGTAATTTCACCTCGTGTGCTCAGCAGTGGCTGCAGCTGTTAGTGACCCCAAGTCCCAAGATGGCTGTGCCCATGATTCCCACCTTGGGGCCTCGTTGCTCGAGGAGTAAGCCTCTGCATTTTTGGGGCCATTTTGAACAATACACGACTTCTGTAGGGCCCTATTTTCCTTCTCCAGACGTAATTTAGGGCCAAAAACATTTTGGATAACTGAGGATTTCGGAAAATCCAATTTCAGATGGTTGGAGTTGTACATTAGTTGTACATTTAATGCAATGACTTACTTGATGTGGAATGGTATGTAAAGAATGTTTATTTCCCTGCAGATCCTCTTTTATTTTTGTGGGCTTACATTCAATTTGATGCCAGAAGAATGGATGAAAATGTTTATTCTGATTTTTCACCTGTTTGACCAAGGGCAGAAGCAAGTGGGCTCAGATAAGGAGAAAGTTAAGAGGGAATATTAAATTTGTTTCAATATAAAACATGTTGCAATAGAAACTTATAGATGTAACAGGGAAACATAAGTTACAAGATTAAATATTTGAAACTTAAAACTTAAAACATTGAATAACATTGTAAATGTTTAGAGTTTCTTTGCTCAAATCCTTCCTTCCACATGACTGGTGCAGTTCATTATAAGCAATAAAGATCATTCACTCTATTTTTCCCAGTGTTTTTCAAACTGCCCCCTGAACTCACCTTCCATCTTAAGCAATCCCTATGCCATCAGTGCTTGGTGATTGGTAAGATATTGCTTAAGGTGGTACGTGAGTGGGAAGGGAAAGTTGGGAACCACTGCTCTAGATCCAATTGTTATTGAAATATTTTGCTTGAGAAAAATTGTCACTGCCCCATTTCCTTTAGAGTTATGAAATGGTGCACATAACGAGTTAATTAGGTACGATTAAAACAGTGGTTTTCAAACCTTTTTCTTTCCACCGACCACCTTAAACAATCCCTTACTAATCACAGAGCATTGATGGCATCGGGATTGCTTAAGGTGGAATGTGAGTTTAAGGGGCAATTTGAAAACAACATATTTACACCGAATAAGAGTCAGTGAGCAATTCATTTCCATGAGGGACTCCACAAATTTAATAGGTAATTGTGCGACACAGTTATGAGGAGTGTAGCACAGCAGGCTGCAGGCGAATTAATACAGTAGGACCAGTTACATGGACTATGATTAATTGCTGTTATTGATTAAATGTCATGTTGCATTCTCAAAAAAATGTCTTGAAGTGTTTTTTTTTTAAATCTTAATAATTAAGATTAAACATCCATTTTAATTTCATTCGTGATCATTTTAAAAACAAGTTGCTGAAAAATACACTTTAAACTTGATATTGTGAAAAGAGCCACAAAATCAGATGTTAAATCTGGTCATCACACAACTTTGGATTTCAATTCACCTACAAGCTAACCGACTTGAAATTATAGAAGAATCAAATTTTCTCTGGTCCAACAAAGCCAAAAAATAGGCCCATCCTTTTCATATCCTCATACCTCTTGCACAGAGCTGACACTATTATTGTCACCCAGCGTTAGAAACCTGAATGTTGTGCTAATCATAATTCAATTCCTTCCTGATGTCAACTCTGTCATAAGTGTTGTCTTATTCTATTTTTGTATTTTCTACTGGACTTTCTGACTAACAGACCCCAATCTGTTAAGTTAGACAACCTCTCCCTGTCCAGTCTCAGGACTGTGTGCTGATCCCTCTTCTGTATTCCCTTTTCACCAATTCCAGTTCATGGTTCTAACTCCATAATCAAATTCGCAGACAACAATACAGTTGTTGGTCTGATCAGAGGGGATGATGAGACGGCCTACAGGGATGAGATTCAACACCTGGCCTCATGGTGTGCCAATAATAACCTAGCCCTTAACAGCCAGAAGACCAAGGAGATCATTGTGGACTTCAGGCATGCTGGAAGCCGCATTCATACTCCCATCTGCATCGATGGAATTGTGGTGGAATGTGTATCAAGCCTTAAATTCCTTGGTGTCAACATTTCCGATGATCTCACCTGGCCCATGAACTCCTTCATCCTGATGTGAAAGTGCAACAGCATCTTTATTTCCTGCAGAGCATCAAGAATGCATACCTCTGTCCCAGGATACTGATGGATTTTTATCACTGCACTATTGAGAGCATAGTTACCTACAGCATATCAGTGTGGCATGGCAACCATCCCGTATCAGAACGTAAAACACTCCAGCAGGTGGTGAAACTTGCCCAGCAGATTATCGGCATCTAATTGTCCACCATTGAGAACATCTGTCAGAAACGCTGTCAGGACAGGGCGAAAAACATTTTAAAAATGCATTGCACCCTAACTATGGACTTTTTACTCTCCTTCCATTCAGTAGGCATGACAGGAGTCTTCACTCTTGAACCAGCAGGCTCAGAAAGAGTATATTTCCTAAGGCTGTGACCTTGCTGAAACTTGTATCACATCACTGATCAGTATTGCACCTATATTGCATTGTCAGTACTTTTATACTTTTTTGTTTGCTGGAGCGCTTTCTTTTATTCGCATTTACTTGTAAATACCACTATTCTTTGTACTTCTGGTTATATGCTAATTACATTTAATTGGCTTTGTATCTGTACTTGGCACAATGATAATAAAGTTGAATCTAATCTAATCTAATCTATAGCCTTTCCATGAGGCACTTTGGGCCATATGTACCAGGAACCCTGCTAGATTTCCAATAGCTCACACTGTTAAAAGGCTTTCTCAACTACCTCAAAGTGTCTTTGTAAGGGGGCGTGGCAAGATGGTGTAAGGAACAGACGTGCCTTCCAGTCCTCTCCTGACTCTTTGTTACTGTTTTGTGTATAAGTGCCCGTTGAAACTTTCTAAAAAGTTTATAAATAGTTAGAGGTGTTAAACTAGCTTCTAATGGTACAATTGCTGAAAAAAAAGTAAAAGAAAACGGCAACAGATCGCTAAGAAATTACATTTCCCGAAGTTATCTGAGCCTACCTGTTTACAAGAAGCCAGGACTCAGCGTGAAATGGATCCAAGAGGAGAAGTGCAGGATTCGGCAACAGAGCTCCGCTCTGTACCGGTAGGGATCTTTAAAGATGGTGCCCAGCAGCCTTTGGAACAAAGGGCTAGCCAGGCGCGTGTATTTCAATCAACGACCGCTATGAGCGCTGTCACTGAACTTTTGACAGTTGAAACAGCTGGGATGCCACCAGCTGAAGACCCGACTTTAAAGAGACGTCCGCCGATCGATGTAGCGGTTGCGCTGCGAAATGCACCACCAGTTATGAAGACTTCAATAGATCTTGATGTAATGAAGGCTCTTGATGTAATATGGGTTAAGGATAACCCTGAATATCAGTCTTCTGATATTGCTGAGGAGGTTGTGGCAGAGGTTTCTACACGGAGTCATACTGCAAGAAAAGCAGTTAAACTAAAGGAAGGAAAAGAAGATCCTTTGGTTATTCAGAAACAGCAGGACCCTATTGTACCTGAATCTATTCCAGTTGATATGTTTATTAAGAATCTTGAATTTAAGTTATCTTCTTTAATCAAAGAGCTAGGTAAATCTTTGGTTCAAGTTAACACCAAGCTTAATACCTTGGTGGACATTAATACTCAACAGATGGTTGATTATGGAACTTTTAAGCTTGAAATGAATGAAAGACTTGATGTTTGTGACTAAGGTATAGTTGAGGTACAGGATCAAATACAAGATGTAAATAAAACAAGTGAAACTTTACAAATTCAAAATAAAAATTTAGCGAAAAAGGTTGATTATTTGGAGAATCAGTCTAGACGGAACAACGTAAAAATTATTGGTTTGCCAGAAGATATAGAAGGACCAGATCCAAGAAAATTCTTTACTGATTGGATCCCTCAAGTTTTAGGACAAGATAAGTTCCCGGATGGTTTTATTCTGGAACGTGCTCACCGAGCTCTGAGAAGAAAGCCTTTTCCAGGACAGAATCCAAGACCTGTTCTGGTCCGTTGTCTAAACTATTATGATAGAGAGACAATTTTGCGTGTGACTATTAGAAATGCTCACAAAGCAGATCTCCTTTGATGGTCCAGAATAATCATGTTTTTTTAAAATCCGGATTTGAGTCAAGAAATTATGTCTCAATGACGTGAATTTAATCCTGTGAAAGAAGTGCTATGGAAAAAAGGATATAAAGCAACATTTAGATACCCTGCAGTATTGAAGATTTTTCAGGATGGATATCAACCAAATTTTTTGATAACCCTAAAGAAGCTATGGACTTTGCTCAACTGTTACCAATTACGCAATTCCAGGAATGACGTAGTCCTCCACGGTCTCCGAAGAGAGTGGAGATGCAAGATGGGAATCGAATTTCAAGAAGAAATGGAAGCAATGGTGGTCGGAGTGACGAAGCTGATTAAAAAAAAAAAAAAAATTTCTCGAGAAGATTTAGATATTGATGATAGTTTAATGTGAAATGGGAGTTAGGAGAGGGAACTGGGTGGGCATTATTTTCCAGAAGTCATCAGCTACGTGTGAGTTATCTCACACCCAATATTTTGTGGGAGTTACCGCATTGTGCGGTTCAGACAGCAGGAGGTAGTTGTAACCTCTTACCTGTTTTTTTTTTCATTAATTTTTGGATTAAGGAGTGAAGTTTCTTTTTATTATTTTTTTAAAAATAATTTCCTTTTTTTGTTGTAGTTTTAAGAGGGGATAAGGGGAGGGGGTCTTTTTTTTCTTGTTTTTTTTTCTTTCTCTCTTTTTTTTCTCTTGTTGTGTTGTTGTAAGAAATGTCTAAATTAAAGTTTGCTTCTCTTAATGTCCAAGGTTTAAATAATCCTATTAAGCATAAGAAAGTACTTGTTTACTTAAAAAAATTAAAAGTTGATATGGCTTTTTTGCAGGAAACTCATTTAACGGATAAGAACATTTGAAACTTAAACGTGAATAGGTTGGACAAGTTTTTAATTCTTCATTTAATTCAAAGGCAAAAGGAGTGGCAATTTTGGTGCACAAGAATCTACCATTTCAGTTACAGAATGAAGAGAAAAATTATGGAAGATTATTAAAACTGAATTGTACAATCTTTAACGAGGCTTGGAAAATTTATCAGATTGTTTTTTTGAAGGATGTTTTCGTTCTTTTGAGGAATTACAAAGGAAATTTGGTATTAGTGGAAATTCCGTATTTGTATACTATCAGTTAAGATCATTTGTAAAACAGATATGTGGCCGACATATGATTTTATTGCCTGAAACTAGTTTTGAGAAATATGTACTTTCCATTCCAAAAAAGGGATATATATCTGATTTGTATTGTATTTTACAAGAAATGAAAACAAGACAGATTGGGATAAAGATAAGTTGAAATGGGAAAAAAGATTTAGGTTCTATAATAGCTGAAGAAGCCTGGATGGAAATTTGTCAGAATAGTATTCGGAAATTGATTAATGCTAGATTAGCGATGATTAATTATAATTTTATACATCAATTATATTTAACACCAGAGAAATTAAAAAAGTTTGGTCTTAGTAATTCAGATTGTTGTTTTCGTTGTGATCAGATGGCCAATACTTTTTTACATACAGTTTGGTTTTGTGATCGATTGCAACAGTTTTGGAAAGGTATTCAATCTATATTTAATAGTTTATATAATATCTATGTTGTATTAGATCCTGATATATTTTTATTAGGGAATCTTTGGCTTGGCTTCGCGGACGAAGATTTATGGAGGGGCTAAAAAGTCCACGTCAGCTGCAGGCTCGTTTGTGGCTGACAAGTCCGATGCGGGACAGGCAGACACGATTGCAGCGGTTGCAGGGGAAAATTGGTGGGTTGGGGTTGGGTGTTGGGTTTTTCCTCCTTTGCCTTTTGTCAGTGAGGTAGGCTCTGCAGTCTTCTTCAAAGGAGGTTGCTGCCCGCCAAACTGTGAGGCGCCAAGATGCACGGTTTGAGGTGATATCAGCCCACTGGCGGTGGTCAATGTGGCAGGCACCAAGAGATTTCTTTAGGCAGTCCTTGTACATTTTCTTTGGTGCACCTCTGTCACGGTGGCCAGTGGAGAGCTTGCCATATAACACGATCTTGGGAAGGCGATGGTCCTCCATTCTGGAGACGTGACCCATCCAGCGCAGCTGGATCTTCAGCAGCGTGGACTCGATGCTGTCGACCTCTGCCATCTCGAGTACTTCGACATTAGGGATGTAAGCGCTCCAATGGATGTTGAGGATGGAGCGGAGACAATGCTGGTGGAAGCATTCTAGGAGCCGTAGGTGGTGCCGGTAGAGGACCCATGATTCGGAGCCGAACAGGAGTGTGGGTATGACAACGGCTCTGTATACGCTTATCTTTGTGAGGTTTTTCAGTTGGTTGTTTTTCCAGACTCTTTTGTGTAGTCTTCCAAAGGCGCTATTTGCCTTGGCGAGTCTGTTGTCTATCTCATTGTCGATCCTTGCATCTGATGAAATGGTGCAGCCGAGATAGGTAAACTGGTTGACCGTTTTGAGTTTTGTGTGCCCGATGGAGATGTGGGGGGGCTGGTAATCATGGTGGGGAGCTGGCTGATGGAGGACCTCAGTTTTCTTCAGGCTGACTTCCAGGCCAAACATTTTGGCAGTTTCCGCAAAGCAGGACGTCAAGCGCTGAAGAGCTGGCTCTGAATGGGCAACTAAAGCGGCATCGTCTGCAAAGAGTAGTTCACGGACAAGTTTCTCTTGTGTCTTGGTGTGAGCTTGCAGGCGCCTCAGATTGAAGAGACTGCCATCCGTGCGGTACCGGATGTAAACAGCGTCTTCATTGTTGGGGTCTTTCATGGCTTGGTTCAGCATCATGCTGAAGAAGATTGAAAAGAGGGTTGGTGCCAGAACACAGCCTTGCTTCACGCCATTGTTAATGGAGAAGGGTTCAGAGAGCTCATTGCTGTATCTGACCCGACCTTGTTGGTTTTCGTGCAGTTGGATAATCATGTTGAGGAACTTTGGGGGACATCCGATGCGCTCTAGTATTTGCCAAAGCCCTTTCCTGCTCACGGTGTCGAAGGCTTTGGTGAGGTCAACAAAGGTGATGTAGAGTCCTTTGTTTTGTTCTCTGCATTTTTCTTGGAGCTGTCTGAGGGCAAAGACCATGTCAGTAGTTCCTCTGTTTGCGCGAAAGCCGCACTGTGATTCTGGGAGAATATTCTCGGCGACACTAGGTATTATTCTATTTAGTAGAATCCTAGCGAAGATTTTGCCTGCAATGGAGAGCAACGTGATATGCAATCATTAATTGACTTAGGTTTAAATGATTATCAGATTTCTTTTATCTATTTAGCCTTAACGGTGGCTAAGAAATGTATAGCGCTTACTTGGAAAGATAGAAATATACTAACCTTAGATAGGTGGTATTTAGAGATGAAGTCTTGTTTAATTATGGAAAAGATATCTTTTTCAATTCAAGATAAGATGTCTTTTTATAAGCTGAAGTGGACTCCATTTGTTAAGTACATGCAATTAAGTTTGACTTAAATATGTTTTATGTGTGATATTTTAGATTTGATAACTTTTTTTATTAATATTTTTACTTGTTATTTTTTTTGTTTGTGTGTTTTTTTATATATAATATTATTAACTTTATTAATTCTTCACTCTTTATTTTGGGGGGAATGGTGGGTTTTTAAAAAATATATATAGATTTTTTTTTAGTGGCCGTATATATGGGGGGGGGGGGGTTAGACTGGTTTAAGTTAGGTCATTAATGCTGTGTTGTAGTAATTACTTTATTTTCATTTTTCTTTAAATGTAATTTTTTTTGTTTTATTCATGTGATAAAATCTTTAAATAAAGTTTTAAAAAAATTTCTTTGTAAGCAGATGTAAAAAAGTTAATTAAAATATCAAATTATGAAAACATTTTTAAAAGTAATTAATTAATTTAAGAGTGTATGAATTTGGAATTAATTTATTAAAAGCTTAAATACATACACAAAGCAATAAGTAAAATGGACTCATCAAAGTCTACCTTTTAAATGAAAGCCAGTATCCTTATTCAGCATGTTGAGCCATTTTCTTGTTTCTGTGACCTGACCCTAACTTTTAACTAGGCAGCAACTTGTGCATTGATATTTAGTTCTTGATTGTTTATTTAACTGAGTAGCAGTAAAGCAGCATTGCCAGGACAACCAGTTCACTAATTAGACCAAATGCTTTGCCTCTAGTACCGCATCTTAATTCTATCCACAAGCAACACTTGTCAGAATACTTTTTGTGACAAATGAGTCAGTTTGAGCATCCTGGCCAATCTGACTTCTGTCCCAATCAACCGACTGATTTTAAAGTCTTTATCCTAATATTGAAAGTCCTCTCCTGATCACATAGCACATTATCTGTATCCTACATCTCTTATGTACTCATGAGACCGGTTTCCAGCATTCCCTGCAGCTTTCCTCACATCATTCCACTATCCATCTGACTTTATTGGACTTGCCCTGAAGCATTTTGCCATAATTCTTTTCTCTTCAAATTTGACAACTCTATGAAAACAACTGTAGCACCAGTACAAGATTTGTGACCATGTAGCTAGGCCTGGAGATATCCAATTATAGGGACAGATTAGGTAGGTTATGCTTGTTTTATTGGAACAGTGAAACTGAGGGGAGAGTTAATCTACATGCTATCAAGTTGTCAGAATCCAGGATGGGGTGACTTAAAAGGACATACTCTTTCAGCAGAAAAATCAATAATAAAGGGACACAGAATCATATGAGGATTAGAAAGAAAATAAGGAAGGTGATCAAGATCTGGAACTCACTGTCTGAAAGAGTGCTGGAGACAGAAGCTTGGATAAAATTCAGAAAATGCTTGGTAGATCTTTTGGCATGCTGTACCCTGCAGGATAAAAGGCTGGGAATTCGGGGATTGGATAAATCTTCTTAACCAGCATGGACACAATGACTTGAATGTTCTCAATCAATTTTTATGATCATTTTCTACCCAAGCTTTGAATTGTTTCTTCTCCCATGGTTCCATGTGATATGACGGCAATTAGACTCTTGAATCTTCCCTTACTAATCTAACCATAAACTACTATAGGTCCACCAAAATAACCTGTATACACAATTAAACCACCACTGGGGTAATTTAATGTATACTATTGTAGGCAGTTCATCTTCCTTACCTGTTTGGCTGCGGCAAATAAGAATTTCAACTCATAATCATTTCTTAACCATTTCTTTATTTGCTCTTTCTCCACTAATATAATGTTTTTGGTCATTCCCTTTGTTCAATGCTATAAATGATTACATCAATTTTAATTTAATTTAGCCTGTGACAAGACTGGGTGTTTACAATTCTGCAAAATTATAAATGCTGCATGTCAATGAGCAAAAATTAAAATCTGCATGTTCAAAGCTAATTATGTTATTTTTGTCTGATGTTGCAACAATTGCATCAAGAAGTTAATGGCTTGCCTGCTATCAGACTTCAATTCTTTTTTTTTCCTGATCAATAGAAATAATTGGATCTAAAAAATGCTGATATTGCCTGGAAATAATGTATTGTGTAATTTTTAATACATTTCCAAAAGTTTCCACAATGTTGGGGCTTGTTTGAATTGCCATGCTTTACTGCTCATTCATAGGGGCTACATTCATAGGGGCTACATTCATAGGGGCTACATTCATAGGGGCTACATTCATAGGGGCTACATTCATAGGGGCTACATTCATAGGGGCTACATTCATAGGGGCTACATTCATAGGGGCTACATTCATAGGGGCTACATTCATAGGGGCTACATTCATAGGGGCTACATTCATAGGGGCTACATTCTTTGCTTCCTTCAGAACGACTGCCTCAATTATGCCTCAAGATGGGCATTTTATTTCATTGATTAAATGCATGTTCCTTTATATATTTCTAATCTAATTTCATCTTTAAAGTCCAATGTTTTTCAAGGGGACGTGGATCTAATTAGGCTAGTGTACTAATGTAATTTGTCATCACATTGTGGTCATCTCTACATTGGGGAAACAAAATGCAGATTGGAGTAATACTTTGAGGAGCACCTATGTTCAGTACATAGGAGCAAGCCTGAGTTTGTTATGGCTTTCCACTGGAATTCATGCAAAAAAAAAGGGGACTTCCCATGGATGCTCGAGTTTTCTCCCACATCCTGAAGATATTGCAGGTCACTAAATTGTCCTAATGTATTGGTAAGTGGTAGAATTTGACCTGCGTGAATGAGTGAGTGCCCAAGTGCGCATACTTGGAGTGTCCCAAACAGAAGCCTTGGATGAATCAGAAGATTCGTAACCTGCTGAAAACGAGATCGAGGGCATTTAAGGCCTGTGATCCAAATCTCTACAGGAGTCCAAATACACACTGCAGAAGGCTATTTCAACAAAAAAAAGTAATTCCAAGGAAAGCTAGAGACCAAGTCAGATACTCACTGGTATGGATTTCAAGACATTACATCTGATAAAGCAGGGCTGAACACCATAAATGGCTGTAATGCTTCACAACCCTATTGTGCTCACGCTGAGAGGGAGAACTCAACAGTGCCTATGGAATGGAAACCCCTGCAGGAGCTGATGACTCTGGGATATCTGACTCTGAGGCCGACATCAGAGCATCCTTCAAGAGGATGAGCCACTGCAAGGTGTCAGGTACTAATGACAAACCTGACATGTTCTGAAAATCTTAACCAACCAAATTGCTGGAGCGTTCAACACAATTTTCGAACTCTCACTGCTTTAAAAGGTTATCAATTAGCCTGGTGCCCAAAATGACAACCGGCACCGTCAAGTAAGGAGTTTGTATGTTCTCCCATGTCTGCATGGGTTTCACCTGGGGACTCCAGTTTCCTCCCACCATTCAAAATATACGGGGGGTGGGAGGGGGGGGGGGGTTCTAGGTCAATTGGGTGTAATTGGGCAGCATGGGGTCATGGTCTGAAAGGGCTTGTTACTGTGCTGTATGTTTCAATTGAATTTAAGAATTAATTAAGCTGCCTTAATAACTATCACTCAGTACCACTCACATCTACTCTGATAAAATACTTTGAGAAGTTGGTCATGGCCAGAATTAACATTTTCCTACATAAAGATCTGGACCTACTTCAATTTGCCTCGTGTCACAATCACTCCACAGCTAATGCAATATCACTGGCTCTCCTCTCAGCTCTGGATCACCTGGACAACAGAAACACATACATCCAGCTACTCAACATCATCAATGACACCACGGTCATTGGTAGAATGACAAATGGCAATGAGGAAGTATACAGGAGGGAAATATATCAGCTAGTTGAATGGAGTAAAAACAACAACCTTGCCAAACCAAGGAGCTGATTGTGGAGTTCAGGAAGAAATCAGGAGAACACAAACCAGTCCTCATCAAGGGATCAGTAGTGGAGAGGGTCAAAAACTTCAAATTCCTGTGGGTCAACTTCTCTGGAGATTTGTCCTGCGGACTCCATGTCAATGCAATCACGATCCGCTCATCACCAGTTATATTTCATAAGGAGTTTGAGGAGATTTGGTATATCACAAAAGACTCTCAAAAATCTTTACAGGTGTACCATGGAGAGCATTCTGTCTGGTTGCATCAATTCGTGAAGGATTTGTGCAAAAGTGTTGCTTGATGGTTAGTGCGGACTTGATGGGCCTGTTCTGTGCTGAATGATTCTGACTCTGTGATCTAACCTCCTTCCTTCCATCCCTCCTCTCTTTCTCTCTCTCTCTCTCTCTCTCTCTCTCTCTCTCTCTCTCTAATTTGAATGTATTTTTTTCTCTTTCCTTTTCTTGATGTAAGATTCCCAACCTGAAATGTCAACATCCTTCCCTTTTTGACAGTCACCTGCAAAATGCTTAGCATTTTTTATTTTTAAATAATAATGTAAAAAGGTCTGAAGAATAAGTGAAAAATGAAAATGTTTTCAACAGAGGTTGAAAAACATAATGGTCCCATATATAAGAAAAAAAACTATATATGTTCCATGCTGCAGAATGGTAGAGTTCACAAACAGGTAGCTCCTTTGTGCCATTGATGTCTTGACTGTGCTCCTACGGAATCAAAGGATAGAAGCACTTGTAGCGATGGCCACTCTGCTTACTGAATAACTCCACAACCAGACGGGTTGAGCTCAGTGAACAAAACTGATTTATTGAGGTCTGCCTGGCTGGTCTTATGCTCCCTGGCTGAGAACCATGCTGAGGGCCCTGATGCCGCCAGGGTGTTGCATGGGCCACCAAGCGTGGGCTTCTAAGCCTGGTGCCAAGGTCAGGAAGAAACCCCTGACGGCACCATTTTGGCCGGCTGCCCTGCCGCATGCGTGACATGCAGGGCTGGTTCGTCTGCCTAATGGCGTGCCACCACACACTATCCTTTTACCAGGCACCACCAGTTAACATTTTCAATTTGTTTGATACATTTCATAACTTTTTTATTGGTTCTGAAAGGTTGCAGGCAGGAAGGGGACAGACAGAACACAATAGGGTACAATATGAGATCATTCACATTGGAATAGGAAAAAAAAAGTGTATCCAATGAAAGTACACATCACTTGTTTTTATGGGAATTTAGGCATCTGGTTACATAAATAACAAAATGTCATTTTGCTGGCACACCATGTAACTGGAATATCACATGTATGTTGGTTCCTAGTGGTCTGGAGTGTGACCATTATACATTTATGCCATCTCATTTTGTATTCCATTCCTTGTTTTAATGCAGTTTGCAGGTAAAACATATTAGATCATGGATCCAAGATTGCTTCTTCACAAGGAGGATCAGCAAATCAGCTTCACGATAATGCACTTTATACAATGCTGTGGTTAAATTGTGAGGTACTAGGGATTGTTTTAAGTCAGGATGGAGAGGGTTAGGAGATTATCAAACTCAGGGACTGCATGGCTGAAGGCACCATCGCCAGTGATGCAGTAATTAACATGAAGGGAGTTCAAGAAGCCAAAGCAGAAGAGCACAACTACCCCAGAGGATTGCAGGGCAGGAAGAAAGTTCAATGACAGACCATTATTTTACTCAATGATTCTCCTTCAATGTCTGCACAATAAAATGCACATTTCACACCTCCAATGAATTTATCAACCTGCAAAGAAGGTGAAATCTGAGTAATGGTTGGAATTATTAAGATCTATCTGAATGGTAGGCAGAACTGTTTAAATTTAAAATGAAATGCTCTTAACACTTTGTTCTGAAATTTAGCATTTGCTTATGGATAAGCATTAATAGTCCATCACCTAATGAGCGATCAAACCGATTTCAAATAGAATTTTTTCATACTACTAATATTACATTATGCTGTGTGATTCCGTGTTCAAATGATAGATTTTATAACTTCTAAAAGAAAGTTAAATGTATCAACACAAATTCCTGGACATAACATTTATATTTTGTGTTCATGATCAGTATTTTTGCTGAGATCATCAGACTCATAATGCTATTTTAACATAGAACTTTACTTCACGGACCTTCTAGTTGGTACAAAACTATTATTCTCTTGAGTCCCACTAACCTGCACCCAAACCATATCCCTCCATATCCCTCACATCTACATACCAGTCTTTTTTTCTTAAATGCTAAAATTGACCCTGTGTTTACTAATTCAGCTGACAGCTTGTTCCGTACTCCCAGTATGTTCCTGTTAATGTCACTGTTAGACTTTTCCCCTTTCACTCTTAAGCCATGTTCTCTAGATTTTTTTATTCTCACCTAACCTTAGTCAAATAAGCACCATTTCCCTTACCCTGGCTTGCTTAAATCTGAGCAGTTCCAACAGAGATGGTAAGCACAAACGATTTGTTGATTTAAGTATAGGTTTATTTTTCTTGCACATGTACCAACCATCATCTCTCTTTGGCTTGGCTTCGCGGACGAAGATTTATGGAGGGGTAATTTCCACGTCAGCTGCAGGCTTGTTTGTGGCTGACAAGTCCGATGCGGGACAGGCAGACATGCTTGCAGCGGTTGCAAGGGAAAATTGGTGGGTTGGGGTTGGGTGTTGGGTTTTTCGTCCTTTGTCTTTTGTCAGTGAGGTGGGCTCTGTGGTCTTCTTCAAAGGAGGTTGCTGCCCGCCGAAATGTGAGGCACCAAGATGCAAGGTTTGAGGCGATATCAGCCCACTGGCGGTGGTCAATGTGGCAGGCACCAAGAGATTTCTTTAGGCAGTCCTTGAACCTCTTCTTTGGTGCACCTCTTTCTCAGTGACCAGTGGAGAGCTCGCCATATAACACGATCTTGGGAAGGCAATGGTCCTCCATTCTGGAGACGCGACCTTCTCAGCGCAGTTGGATCTTCAGCAGCGTGGATTCGATGCTGTCGGCCTCTGCCATCTCGAGTACTTCGATGTTGGAGATGAAGTCGCTCCAATGAATGTTGAGGATGGAGCGGAGACAACGCTGTTGGAAGCGTTCTAGGAGCCGTAGGTGATGCTGGTAGAGGACCCATGATTCGGAGCCGAACAGGAGTGTGGTTATGAAAATGGCTCTGTATACACTAATCTTTGTGAGGTTTTTCAGTTGGTTGTTTTTCCAGACTCTTTTGTGCAGTCTTCCAAAGGTGCTATTTGCCTTGGCGAGTCTGTTGTCTATCTCGTTGTCAATCCTTGCATCCGATGAAATGGTGCAGCCGAGATAGGTAAACTGGTTGACCGTTTTGAGTTTTGTGTACCCGAATGGAGATGTGGGGGGGCTGGTAGTCATGGTGGGGAGCTGGCTGATGGAGGACCTCAGTTTTCTTCAAGCTGACTTCCAGGCCAAACATTTTGGCAGTTTCCGCAAAACAGGACGTCAAGCGCTGAAGAGCTGGCTCTGAATGGGCAACTAAAGCGGCATCGTCTGCAAAGAGTAGTTCACGGACAAGTTGCTCTTGTGTCTTGGTGTGAGCTTGCAGGCGCCTCAGATTGAAGAGACTGTCATCCGTGCGGTACCGGATGTAAACAGCATCTTCATTGTTGAGGTCTTTCATGGCTTGTTTCAGCATCATGCTGAAGAAGATTGAAAAGAGGGTTGGTGCGAGAACGCAGCCTTGCTTCACACCATTGTTAATGGAGAAGGGTTCAGAGAACTCATTGCTGTATCTGACCCGACCTTGTTGGTTTTCGTGCAGTTGGATAATGTGGCAAAGCGTTTAAATGTCAAAGAGTGTACCCTTCATTTAATTGTTTTCCCAGGTGGTATTTGTTTTGAGCTGAGCAGCATGTTCAAAATTTGTTCACAAATACATACCATACATACTTGTGCAATAGTCAATCCCATGTAGTAGTCGACCCACTCCCCTGTTTTGGTCCAAAAATCGCGTTTCTGTATGATTAGTGTAAAAGTCAACCCCGCTATTTTTGGTACCAACCACCTGCCCATCCGAGCTCCCGATGCCCAGACCACAAACCTTCAAATCAACTGTCCGGATCCTTCCCCTGACTGTTCGCTCATCCGAGCTCCTGATAATCCGATCGGTTCCACGCCACAACCACCGGAGCTCCTGATGCCCCAACCATTGATTCCTTCCCCAACCCCCCTGCCCCCAGCTGTCCAACGACGTTCAGCCATGAATTTCACCTAAGTTGTTAATATAGATAATAAAGCAACAGTGGATCCCTGCTGGTCACAGGCCTCCGATCAGAATAACAACCCTCCACAGTCACCACTTAACTCCTACTATCAACCCAAATTGGATCCAATTAGCCAGCTCACCATGCTAACAAATTCAGTTTTTGAAGCAAATTAAAACTCAGAAATATTTTAAACAATTGTCAGCTTATGAAAAAAATCTAAATGAAAAATCCATTAGATATTTTAAAAAACATTGGAAAAATGTGGAGGAATACAAAACTTAAGGACCCGCTTCTACCTCACAATGACTCCCTTCTATTAAAACTGAAGAAAATAGCCCAATTAATTGACACTGAATTTTTGACGTCTTTAAGTGCAAGGCCATTTGGCTGGGTTCATGATGTTGTTGTCCACCTTATAAGCCAGTGGCAAAATACTGACAGTGACTACTGCAAGTGGGAAAAATAGGTGCTGTAATTAACTTGTAGTATCAGTGAATGCTGACAGTTTTCTTGAACTTTCCTTGTTAAATCCAGGCTATATAATTGTACATGCTTTTTGCTGAAGGGAAAGTTGGTTGCAAGTTACCTTCCCTTTTGCTCCCCGAACTGTTTCTGATTACAGTGACTAACCAGGAAACTATTTCCTGGCTCTTTGATCTGCATCTGCACACAGCGCAATAGTACAGCCAGATGATTAGTTTTATCTTTTCATTCAAGTGCAGCTGCCTTATGATCAGGGATGACTGAAGCTGCATAACTTACTGTAAGGTATTTTGTAAGAGGATGGCCATTTACAAAACCCCTATTTAACCTATTTAACGTGTTATATGGCGAGCTCTCCACTGGCCACCGTGACAGAGGTGCACCAAAGAAGAGGTACAAGGACTGCCTAAAGAAATCTCTTGGTGCCTGCCACATTGACCACCACCAGTGGGCTGATATCGCCTCAAACCATGCATCTTGGTGCCTCACAGTTCGGCGGGCAGCAACCTCCTTTGAAGAAGACCACAGAGCCCACCTCACTGACAAAAGACAAAGGAGGAAAAATCCAACACCCAACCCCAACCAGCCAATTTTCCCTTGCAACCACTGCAACCGTGTCTGCCTGTCCCGCATCGGACTTGTCAGCCACAAACGAGCCTGCAGCTGACGTGGACATTACCCCTCCATAAATCTTCGTCCACGAAGCCAAGCCAAAGAAAAGAGAAAATTTAACCACAATAAGGCAATGGATAATGGTACTGCAATATCTTACCAGCAAACTACTTTTTGATTAAAACATTGGAAAATTAATTTCAATTAACATAACAAAGACAATACAAACATTGGAAAATTATGTTTAAAATTATTTTCATGTTTTGAACCATAAATCTTTTCTTTTAAATACGATTCTAGTTCCTTCCAAGTAATTTTAAAACTCTTGAAATTTCACAATTGCAGAAGCAAGGATTTAAATAGATATTCAGAGCTCTCCCTAGCCACTTTGGATCAAGTATCTTGTGGTATCGTCAATGTATTGCACATCAAAGTGTCTTTTTTTCTTATACAGAAGTTCATTTCCTCCTTTCTATTTCTCCTAATGTGTGCCTCTAGGCTCTAAATTGTGCAAGTGTGAAATTATCAGCACCATGCTGTGCAATGGCAATGTGAGGCCAAATGTGTTGACATTTCAACTTGCCTGCAGCACTGTACATAATATGCTTTGAAGTTAATGGAGGATATTTCTTTCCCCATACCATAAAAACAAATAAGCCACATGGGCTCATGGAGTCAAGGTTCCACTGTAACTTTAATTAAAAGAAACAGACTTCTGGTTTGGGTGTGATATGGAGTAGATGTCTCTATCACAGCTTCAGTATACTTTTTCCCATTTTTGCTTTTTTAAAACTTTCAAAGTGGTGTCAAATTGCATACTCTCTGTTTGAAATGGATACAAGAGCTGGAAAAATCGGTAAAAGCGGAAAAAAATGGAAAGAAACAAGAAAATCCAGTAATCCACAGGCAAACCAGATTACTGAGGGCTCCTCCAAAGCACTTGAACAAATAAAGAATTTATCAATGCAGGATTTAAATGTCTAGATGATAGGCTTTTGGCACTGGAATATTGATTTGCACAAGTCTGTCGTTCTACAGAAGAATGAGATGACAGTTTGACCTCGTTAAAATCTTTCACAGGAAAAACATTGGTATTGCAAGTTGATTTAATTTGAAGTGGTTGAAGGAAAAGAATTCGACACACTTTGATTGTATTTATGATTAAGATTGTTTTATCAAAATAGGATAGATTTTTAAAATCTATCTTGAAACACATTTAAAAACTTTGAGAAGTCTATTCTTTTTTGATGTATATTATAATTTAGACTAAACATGGCTTCTTTTTAGTCTGGTATGAACAGTTACGGGGTAATATTTATTATTTTGCTTTAGAGCAGAAACATGTGATAGATAGTGGTTTTCTCAAATTAATTAGCTCATTTTTGTTTTATTCAACAGCTTTAGTGAGGTGGGGCGCAAGAAGAAAAGGGGTACATTCATGGGTTATCTACTTTGCCCTAGTGCTTTATTGTTATGGTGTTTTTGGTTCCCACTTATTCCCTGAATAGATAATTTATTTTAGAATGGTCTGTGGTAATATTACCATCATCCATCTGGATCTTAGTAATTTTTCTCTTAGCGGCAATTCCTTTCAATTCATTGGTCAGAAGCTGTCAGATTTTTCACCATGAATATAAAATTGACTTTTGGACTTTAAAATTTAATATTCAATTGGGTAGGATGAAAGAAGATCAAAGTTAGTTTTAAGTTCAGCTCTCCTTTGATATAGTTCTGGATCTTGAACATGTCCATATTGTTGATCTATTTATTTAATCTGATTACTCAATCTAATCTTTCTTTATTAGTCATTTTCTTTATATGAGTAGATTAAGAAATAATTAGTCCTCTAAGATAATTGTTCAAAGTGTCCCAAACAATCAAATTAGAAATTGTTGGTGGAATTTGTGTTGAAGAAAATAATTATCTGCTCCTCCATAAATTTCAAAAATTCATTATCTGTAAGTGCAAAAAAATTAAAATGTCATTGTCTTTTTGGAGGAATGAGATCTGGAAAATTCAAAGACAAAATAATGGGAGCATGTTCAGATATCACAATACTATGGCATTCACAGGATTAAAAAATAATCAATCCATGAGTAAGTATGAAGAAGAAAAAAAGAATATTCTCTCCTATTAGGATTTTTTAAAAAAATCCATAGATCTGAGATATCAAAGCTTGATCAAAAAGAATGAATTACAGAAGCAGATTTGCTCAAAGTAGCAAATTTAGAGGATGAATATTTAAAAGCAGGATCTAACCAACAATTAAAGTTTTCCCCCCCATCGCCAATGAATAAAGACTAAAATCTGGTAGATCTGTTAAAAAAAACTTTTTAAGAACCCCACATAATCAATGTTTGGAGTGATTACATAGTAAAAACTATATTTTTAATTAAATAATTTGCCTATAACAGTAATGTATCATCCATTTTTATCTGATGTGCTATTATGATGCATGAAAGGAATGTTTTCACTTAATTAAATTAGAGACCCACTGTCTATAGCATTGAAAGAGGAATGAAAAAGTCGCCCTCTTCATTTTGACATTAAACAAGAATTATCACAGCTACGAATATGTGTTTTTTGTAAGAAAACAATCTCCTATCTCAGTTGTTTAACATGTGCAAAGACCTTCCTTCACATTGTTGTACTGTTTAAACCTTTTATATTCCAAGTGAGAACTTGGATAACATTACTCATGTTTTTTAATTAATGTTATAAAGAAAACCAGAAGCAAATTATCACCAAACTCCAGGTGCCTACCTTGAAGCCGAACAATAACACAGCTTACACAGAACTTAAAGCCATAACCCAATGCCTTAAACCAAAATGCCCTCCTTCCCAAACCACTAGAATTGGAAAGTTGCTGTTTAGAGCAGCAATGAGCCCCATAAAAGACATTTTAACCCCCAAAATTCTTCTGCTGTAAATTCTAATTATAGCTCCTTTTTCAAAAAAGTCATTATTAATGATTTCAAACAATATAAATGTATTTAAAACTATAACCAAAGTGAAAGACAAAGAAATCACATTAAAGATTCACACTCAGGTCTCTAATGCATGACATGAATATTCATACACCCTTTACCATGGTCAGCTATAAAATAAAATGCGCGCTTACCATCTTAATGACTCAAGTATTTCTAAGCAATAACATCCAAGATATCAAAAAATGTATGCCAATAATAATTAAAGAGCAATGAATGTATAAATCTCTTGTCTACTCCCCATTTAGATTTGCAGGCTCAATAGAACAAATAGCCGAAACACATACATGGAAAACCTCAAAGTTTCCCACACATAGATTGGACTATATTATTATAACCATTAGCCTTGTTTCCCACAGTCATTTAATAACATTTAATAACATTGAGTGCTTAAGCATGTACAACATTTCACGTGCAATTCATAAGTAATTAAATAAGGTAACAGATATAAATCATTATTATTAAGATAAAATTAATGTATTCAACTTAATATTCTCATCCAAATATAAAATTAATAGAAAGTGAAACAAACTTAGATAACTATAAATCAAATGAGTACATTATCCCTTCGAATTAACAAAAGGGAGAGAACAGCCGAACTTCACTCAATCAAGAAAGGGAAACAAAAATCTTCAAAAACCAAATAATAGTTCATGCAAGACTTGATGTTGAAGGCAAATCTTCCAAGAATCTTTGTACTTCTTTTACTGAATTCAACAACCTCATCATCATCAAAGGGAGAGATTCAGAGGCGTGGTGGATATAATAAAGCAGGCTTTATTCCTTTCTTGTACAGTTCAGCCATGACTTATTTATATTCTAAATGCAGATTCATCACTTCAGAAATGAGATCATCTAAAACTCCGATTGGTTGTACCCAATATTGAAGAGTTCCTTTTTGATGGTCTTCATGAATTACGAGATATTTTATTTGATAGTGATGAATCCAAAGAGTAACCAAACGTGGCTTACATCCCAGAACTGGCTTGGGAATCTGCTGAGCTCAGGTGTTGATGAAAGAACTTTTTTTTCCAAATACTTCCAAAAGCATCTCTGAAAATAAGTTGGTCAATTGGCCAGATTCTGTAATTTCAGCCAAGTCCAAAGTTTGAATATTTGGTTTTCTGCTTCTGGCCTCCAAGTCAATAACTTTTGAAGTTAATTTTAAAGATGCTGGCAGACAGTCGCGAGCAAAGATCTTCTAATTTATCCACACGATCATTGACTGTTTCCAAGTCTCAATCCACGGACCCGAAATGAACCTCAATATCTGACAATGATTCCAAAACATTTTTGGTGTAGATTTAACTTCATGTTGACTTTCTTTAATGGTATCTGTTATCTCCCATTTATGTTTGTTAAAAGATCAGAAATGGAGTCCATAATCAGAGAAGCTGTCTCTTCTTCCTTTTTGCTGTTTTTTTTTCCAGCTTTAGCATTTCTCGTAGCCATTTTAAAATAATTGGCAAAGATAAGTAATATCTGATTACACTCCTGCTACAGTGTTAATGTTTCTTCCTAATTTTCCTCAAAATAAAACACACTAGTGCTTCAATTCTGCATTATTATCAGATAAGGGTTTTGTTAAATTTATGGAAGAATTGATAGTTTCTTTTTTTGATACTAATCTTTCCTCAGAGATCTCTAGTTTAGTTACATGGGATACTTTGAAGACATTTCTAAGGGGGCAAATCATTTTGTATACAGTTAATAAAAAAACTAATAAAGAGTTCATTAAACAAATTCAACAGATCAACAATGTAACTAAAAATTCAGACATATACAAAAAATGGATTGAACTCAACTAAATTTGATCTTCGCTCAACATATCAAATCTAATGTCATGTTTTGAAATCTAAAAGTCAATTTTACATTCATGGTGATAAAACTGATAAGTTTTTCCTATTACAATCTGGAAAGGCCCCTGGACCCGATAAGTTTATTGTGGAATTTTTAAAATTATTTTTTAATTGCACACACCTCATTTGAATGAGGTTTTTTTCTGATTTGTATAAACAGGGTTAAGATTCCAGATTCATTTAATGAGGCTTGCATACCTTTAATTGTGAAGAAAGGTAAAGACATAACTGAATATTCCTCCGATAGACTGATTTCCTTACTGAATGTTGATGCTAAAATTTTGGCTGAAATTTTAGCCAATAGGATGGAAAACATTTTGCGATCAGTTATTTCTGAAGATCAGACAGGGTTTATTAAAAAAACAATATTCTTTTTTTTAATATACATTGTCAATGAATATTATGTTCTTGCCTTTTGGGAAAAATCCTGAGTGTATTCTTTCATTGGATTCAGAAAAAAGGTTTTGATCAAATAGAATGCAGATATCTATTGACAACCTTTGAAATTTTTAATTTTGGTTCTGATTTTATTATATGGGTTAAATTATTGTATTTATGGCCATCTGTCACAATTCTTACTAATTTACACAAACTCAGCCTTTCAATCTGCAACATGACACTCATCAAGGATGCCCGTTATGTTCTTTATTATTTGATCTGACGATTGACCTATTGGCAATTGCATTTCATGAGTGTAAGGGCATCTTGGGATTAGGGGTGGGGGGGGGGAAGGAAGAAAATGAACATAGCATCTCTCTTCATGCAGATGATCTTTTACTTTTCATCTTGGATACATTCCCTCCTTTCCCCATACAATTCAGTCAATTTTCAGAATATAAATTGAATGTATATAAAAGTTAACTTCTTCCATTGAATTCTTCTGCAGTTCTCTTTTTAAGATAGTTAAAAGTCAATTTACTTTCCTTGGTATTTCAAGTATGAGGAATCATAAACCTCTTGTTAAGGAGAATTACCTTGCTATGCTTAAACAAATGAAACATTCTTTGACCCAGTGGTCACTTTTGTCTACAACTTTAGCTAGCCATATAAATTCTATTAAAATGAATATTTTTCCTACATTTTTACATCTCTTTCAATCTGTTCTAATTTTTTTCTAAACCACTATTTAACTTACTTGACTCAGCCCTATTGTCTTATATATGGAAGGATAAACATTCTCATCATAATAAAGTTATTCTCTAGAGATCTATGAGAGATGGTGCAATGACTCTACCTAATTTTAGATGTAACTATTGGGCAGTCAGAATGATTATGAAAACAGGACCAAAACATAAGACTTCATATATTGACTGCCCAATAGTTACATCTAAAATTCATATGTTCTGGACTTGTCCTTGTCTAGAAAAATACTGGAGAGTGGTTTTTCATACTTGGTCAAAAAATTTTAATGCAGATTTAATATCGGACCCTTTGGTGGCCCTCTTCTGTACAATGGGAGGGAATTATCCTTCTTTGTCTTTGGTTGAGTTATCTCTTTTGGCTCTCTTTTGGCAAGGTGTGCGATTTTGCTTAAATGGAAGGATGCTGCCCTGCCTGCTCATGATCAGTGGTTGTGTGACATAATGTCTTGTTTGAATATGGAAAAGATTCAATATTAAGTAAATAATTCAGAAATAAGATTTCAGACATTATTGGGGTCATTTATGACTCACTTCCTTACTTTATAATTTCACTCCAATTAAACTGTATCTTTTTGATTTTCACATTTTTTTCTACCTTTGCTTTTCTTTTATTATAATATCTAGTATCTGGCAGTGCTGTTAGGCAAGGTTTCAGAATTTTTCTCATTTTTATTATCTTTTTTCTATTTGTTCATTTTTTTAGTATTTATTTCTTTGTTTTTTTCTTAATACTTTTTGTTATTAGGACTTATATATATATATTTATATAAATATATAGTATTTCAAATAGAAATTATGGATGTGATTTACATCTTTAATATACTGAATGTTGTAGCGAGTGGTGCAGTGAATAAAGCACAACAGAAGTCTGTGAGTTGAACCAACAGAACTGTTTAATGGAATCTTCTCAGGAGTTTAAATAATTACAACTAGTGCTCTATCACAATCACCCGACCTCAGAAGTCGCACACCTCCCAGAGATCTTTTGTCCCCTGGCCACCAGGAACTCCTGATCCTGCAGGGACCTGCAACTATGTGCGCCGGTTTGATAATGGAGTGGCATGTTTCACCACATAACCCACCCCCCTGAACCAGAGCTCAGAGGTGATACCACAGTCTCACCTTGAACAGGCCAGCGGACAGCCCCTGTGCTGGGGGCATGCCACCCATACCACATGTGCCGGCTTAAGGCGATCTACCAAAACCATTTTTTGCCTACCACCAATGTCTATAACAAATGTGGAGCCGTCATTCCATGTCACGTTGAAAGGATCTTCATGTGACCATTGCAATGGTGTCCTGTGCACATCCCTGCATAGAAACTCATAAAGGCAGTCCTTGAGTTCAGACAGAATATATGAAGTCATAGACCCATGCCGTGTGGCCGGGATAGGTACTCACCTTCTTCCTTAAGTGTGTGAATACTGAAGTGGGAGATTCCTGCTGCCCATGTACTGCCAGAATGAAATCCCCTGGAACCATTAAGGAGGGCTCCGTAAACTAATTCTGCGGAAGACATAGCTAAATGTTCTTTTGGTGTGGTACAGATATCTAAAAGTTCCCAAGGCAGTTCATCAATCCAATCCAGTCCCTTAAAAGATGTGTCATGAGAGCCATTTTCGTAAGATGGTGAAAACGTTCCACTAAGCCATTGAACTAGGGATGATAGGCTGTCAACCAATGTAGTTGTGTGCCCAGCAACTGTGCGATTGAGGACCATAACCCGGATGTAAAGTGAGCTCCTCTATCAGAAGAGATATGCATGGATAGTCCAAAACACACTATCCAATTGGTGATGAGAGTGGAGCAATCATTGGTCATTTCGTGAATCAGTCTATTATTGTGAAGAATTGAGTTGTGCCCTTGAATGGGGGAAGCGGGCCGATGATATCCACGTAGATGTGAACAAACCTGTGCTGTGTGGGTGCAAAAAACTGTAGTGTAGTTTGGTGTGGCGCTGAACATTTGAGGTCTGGCACTAGATTTATGTCCTTGCCCAAGCACCAATTTCCTTGTGCCACGTGAATTTGCCGGCCACGAGCCTTGTCATCGTCCTAATCGAAAGTTAAGGCAAACTATTTATGGCATTTGGCATTTCACTAAACCATGGTCATCTAGCCACTGACATAGTTGACGTAGATGAGCCCGGTGCTGCTGCTACAGTGGCTGGCGATAAGGATGTCGTCCAAATAAACAAATATGAAATCCAGGTCCCGGGTCATTGTGTCCATTAGACATTGAAATGTCTGGGCCACATTTTTCAAGCCATAAAGCTTACGGAGGAATTCAAATATCCTAAGTGGGGTAATCGAGGCAGTCTGTGGAATGTCGTCCGGATGAACTGAGATCTGATCGTACCCGTGCACCAGGTCGATTTTTGAGAAAATCCTAGAATCATGAAGGATCGCATTGAAATCCTCTATATGAGGAATTGGGTAGCGAGCTGCTGCAATGATGTCGTTCAGACACCGTTAGTCCCCACAAGGTCTCGACTCTCCAGACACCTTAGGTGCCATATGCAGCGATCATGCCCAAGAACTGTCGGAGCAGGGAACAATCCCCATTTCCTCCTTGTGTCGGAATTTGACTTCAGTCATTTGTAATTTATCCAGAGGTAGCCTGCATGGTTGAACAAGCAGGGGACATTCATGAGTCCGAATGTGGTGCTGTATTCTATGTTTTGGTCAGTTGGGCTGTTGAGAACTGTAGAGTAATATGCTGGGGAATTTTGATAGGATTCTGGCATAGCCACTGCCTGAGAGCATCACCGAGTAGAGTTGAGGTGCAGGCAATGCCACAGGGTGCAAGGCGAGGAACTCAAAAGTCTTCAAATTAACTAGGCAGCTACCTTTGAGATCTATTAGAAGAGATGTGCTCACAAAAAATCAGCTCCCAGGAGTGGCTATGATACATCACTAATGGTGAAGGATCAGCTGGCCTGCAATGAGCTAAAATTGAGCAGAACTGTCCGTGACCCATATGTCCAGATGCTTCTGTTGTTGGTGGCTATGAGAGAAGGGCCCTTCTTTCCTGAACGTATGTCTGGGCCAGAGGAGGGACACATGCTAACCTCCATTCTGGTGTCAACCAAGAACCGATGGCCTGAGTGTCAATCCCAGAGATAAAGGAAGGTGTTCTTGTGTCTGGCCATCGTGGTCACTACCATTGTCTGGCCTCGGTGTTTCCTGGATGTATGCATGGGGGAACGGCAGTGGTGAGCTGCAGCTCCTCATCTCTTTTGGTAATAGCACCACTGCTCTCTGTCTGCGCTGCGTCCAGTTGAGTCTGACACCACACCACCATCAGGAGTGGCAGAATTTGTGTTATTTGCCGAGGCATCGCTAAGTGCTCAACCAAAAGTCTGCAATGCTGTTTAGTGTTCCTCAACTCATCAGCATGGGTTGCTAAACGAGGTGGGTCATTGAAGTCCTCATCTGCAATCAGTAAACAAATGTCTTCTGGCATTTGTTTGAGAAAAAGTTGCTCAAAAAGCAGACAGGACTTGTATCCGTCCATGAGCACCAGCGTCTTATTCATTATTCCGGAAGAAGTGTGGTCGTGCAGGCCATCCATATGGAGAAGTCGGCTGCCCTTATGCATCAGGAAAGGACGAAAATACGTATTGAGCAGGTCTTTGTTGGCTTCATACCTGTTGTTGCTGGAGGCTGGCATCAGAAATTGACAATAGACCCCATGGTGTCTTGGTCCAGCAATGCAATGACATTGTAGAACTTTGTTGTGTCAGCGGTAATCTGGCATAGATGGAACCAGACCTGTGGTTGCATGGTCCAAAATATTGGAAGTTTGAGTTCAACGGCATTCTGCGCATCCATAGTGAGGTCCAAAATGTCATTTGGACCATTGGGGTCACCAATATAGGGAGTGGTGCAGTGTATAAAGCACAACAGAAATTGTCTGTGAGCTGAACCAATAGAAATGTTTAACGGAATCTTCACAGGAGTTTAAATAATTACAGTTGGTGTACTGTCACAATCACCCGATCACTGAAGTCAATCACCTTCTGATCATGGGGAACTCCTGATCCTGTGGACACCCAGAACTACGGACAGCGGTCTGATAATAGAGTGGTGTGGTTCTCCACGATGTTTTATTAATTTTGTGTAACTATCCTTGTCAATTACAAATTGTATTATTCATATGTTCTTTATTAAAATCAATAAAAATATTTTAAAAAGAAAATAAAGGAAACAGATTGCATTCAATCAGGTTTCAAATTTGATGCATGAAATTCAAAGTGGAATATATTGTATTTTTATGTTTAATTTCTTGAATTCTGTATGGATGTGTGATTTTGTAGTCCAGCAGTGACTCAGACAAATAGACATGATGTGTCAGAGGCCAGCCTCAATCCTATGTATGTATGTGTGTTCATAATGAAAATGAGTGTTAAAGGCATTTAAAATGGAAATTGTAATAGGAAATGATTAATACCTGGCATTTTCCTCACATTCTGAATTATTTGGATTTCGACACTAGAAATTTATTCAGATTTGTAGATAGAACATTGGGTATATTTATTAACATTTCATTCGTCTCACTCACATTTTATTTTAAGCGTTTTATGTAAGTCAAAGAAATTTCAGCCTTCATTTTGTATTAGCGATGTGATTATCATTCTAATCATTTTCATACGTCTTGCATATCACCTTTTGATGGGTTTGCTTGCTTTGAGGTGCAGAACTAGATTGAATTTGGCTGTTTCTCTGGTTGACACAGCTCAATGTAAACCTTTTTATTTGCTGTTAAGCTAGATTTGATTTTGAGATATTGAAAGCATTTTCACCTCTCTTTATCTCACTGAGTCAAGCTGTTTTTAATCAAGGATAAGTCTACATCAATTTAAAACAAGCAAAGAGAACACCTCTTTCTGCAATTAGAGATTTTCTGGATGGCCTCGGTTTTGCAGTGCACTAAGCCATGGACAGAGCTATCGACTGGCAATCTCCAACTGATTTAAATTTAAATTAGGCATGCAGCATGGTAACAGGCCCTTCTTGACCATAAGCCCATGCCACTCAATTACACCCAGTTGTCCTATAACCCCTGTACATTTTGAAAAATGGAAGGACCCAGAGCAGCTGGAGGAAACCCATGCAGACATGGGGAGATCTTACAAACTCTTTACAGACAACGACGGAAATGAACCCAAGTCACTGATGTTGTAATAGCATTGCACTAACCGCTACACTAACCATGACATTCTTAAAGTCAAACTCTCTCCAACTTGATGGCATCAACACCAACTTCTCTGGTTTCCATTAGACCCCCTGCCTGCCTCTCTTTCTCTTATCCCATCTCTCTATCCTCCAGCTTCCCACCCCTTCCCTATATATTCAAAGAACTAGCACCTCCCTCTGTCTCAGTTTTTTCTCCTCTGTTCTCTCATCCATATCCACCTTTGATCTCTTGCGTGTTGGCCTGTGGTCCTCCCCCTGCCCCTTCAATCCTCTCCCCACCTATTTTTATTCAGATGCCTACCTGCATTTTGCTCATACCTCAATAAAGAGTTGAAACACTGGTTATATACTGTATGTTTGCTTCCTATGAATGCTTTGTGAACTGCTGAGTTTCTCCATCACTTTTGTGAATTAACCTACTTTATAACCATATAACCACTTACAGCACAGAACAGGCCAGTTTGGCCCTACTAGTCCATGCCGTAGTATGCAGAAGTTTTATGTATGTAACAGTACAACCTCTTATTCTTCTTTCTCCATTATTACTAGTTCTCTAGAGTTTCACCACATGCGTGCGCGCGCACATACACACACACACACACACACACACACACACACACACACACACACACACACACACACACACACACACACACACACACACACACACACACACACACACACACACACACACACACACACACACACACACATGCATGCGGTAATAGCACTGACTAGAACCAATAACTACTTTGTATTTATTTTTACCGAAGGGGACACAACAACAAACTGTCGGATATAGAGACTCAAAGGTTTGCTAGAACGAGAGACTTAAAAATCTAAGAATTATTCAAAAATCAGCATGAAAGAAATTGGTGAGCTTGAACGCTGATATATTCAGGGACCTACATATTGAAGGAGGTAGCTGGAAAAGTAGTAGATGCTATGGTTATCATCTTTCAAGGTTACATAAATTCTGGAAATATTCCTGAGGGTCAGAGCATAGAAAACATGATCTTACTATTGAAAAGAGGAGGGTGAGAGAAAATAGTAAAAAACTGACCTGTTCACCTGACACAAGAGGTAGGAAAATTCTGTAATCTATAGCAGAACATTTTATGAAGAATAAAACAATTGGGCAAAGTCAACATGGATTTATGAAAGAAAAATATGTTTTTCATCTGCTGGCATTCATTGGGGATGTCATCAGTGGAACAAATAAGATGACTCAGCCATTATCCTGTTTTTGGGTTTTCAGAAGGATTTCATTAAAGTGCTACACAGGAGATTGATCAACAAGGTTCAATAAATGTAATTGAGATGCTAGGCTATCTTGAATTGAGAACTAGTTATCAGATAGAAAGCAAAGAGTGGGATTAGATTGATCATTCTCTGGTTTGAGTCTTTGGCTTGGAAGATACTACAAGGATCGAAACTTTGGCCCCAGATTTTCAACACTTTCTCTGATAAGACTAAATGTCACATTTCAAATTTGTGAATGAGATGAAGCTAAATGAGATTACGACAACAGTGAATGACACAAAAGGGCATCAAGGTGATATTGACAAGCTGGACTTAAAGGAATACTGCAGATATTTATACAGTTAAACAGAATAGAAATAGGCCTGTTGGCCCAACTTATCTATGTCATCCAAGCTTGTCCCAATTCCCTCAATTGGCTCCACATCACTCCAAACCCTTCTGTTCCATTTACTTGTCTAAAAGTCTTTTGAACATCACGATAATTACTCTTTCTACCTCTTATTCTGGAAGCTCACGTCCGCTGTGTGGAGAGGATCTCCCTCTTCAAATATTTTCCCTAACACCTGAAATTTATACCCTCTAGCTTTAGAGTCTATCTTATCTGTGCTTGTTATGATTTTATAAATCTCCTAAAGGTTCCCCCTTAGCCTCCTCTGCTCCAGGGAGAAGATTGCAATCCTATTCTTCCTCTCCTTATAGTTCAAGACCTTCTAGTCCTGGTAATATTCTTGTGAACCTTTTGTGCATCCTTCCCACCTTCATTATACCTTTCTTACAGATGGCTGACCAAAACAGTGCACGATACTTCAAGTAAGATCCCACCAATTTCATTTGCATTTGTAACATGATGTCCCTGCTCCTGTATTCAATGCCCTAACCATTTTCTTTTATTTACCATATGGTAAAAGCCAATTCCAGCCATTGAAACCCATACTGTCCAATAACACCCAATTAATCTACAAGTCCCTTGCATTTTTGGAAGGTGGGTGGAAACCACAGCACCCTGGAAAAACCAATTCAGATGACAGGGAGGACGTACAAACTCCTTACAGATGGAGCCAGATTCAAATCTGGCTTGCTGGCACTGTAATACTGTTGGTCTAACCACTACACTAGCCGTGCTGCCCAATGAAGTGTGAAATACCTTCTTCACCACCCTTACTACCTGCATTGCATCTTTTGTGGAACTATGTACATCCAAGTCTCTTTGTTTGACAAGACTGCCCAGGGCCTGACCATTCACTGTGTAAGTCCTGATCTGGTTTAAAATAACAAAATACAACACATCACACTTGGCTAAGTTAAATTCCATCTGCCATTCCTTGTCAAACTCCCAGTTCATTTAGATAATGTTGTAATCTTAGATAATTTTCTTCACTATCTACTATCATGGTGTCACCTGCAAACTTAAGAATCATGTAATCCAAGCAAATCTTCACTGTCATCCAAGTCATTAATGTAGATAACCAACAACAGTGGACACAGCAATGATCCCTATGGTACACCAATGGTCACCATTAATCTGAATATCGTCATCCCTTCACAGAAATTTTGTTCTGTTTTGCATGGAGCTTTAGGCACCATGTGCCGCGGCAAGGACTTGGAGACGTGTGCTTGCCCAGGACAAATGCCTCCCTCTGGGTCCCATGCCACTGGGCCTGGTGGAGTGCGAGGCACGACAGCCAGAGTGATGTGGGATTTCCCCGCAGTGGTCTGTTCCAAGACTGTGCTTGCTGGTCATTGTCCTTACGGATCCTTCGCCCACCGAGTTTGCTGCTGCAGACCGCTAGGGAAACAATTTCCTGAGCTCTGCCACAACTGTCAGCCCCTGCTGCCAGACTGACATGTCCTACTTGCCCATAGCCGGGGCCCTTTCCAGGTACTGACGGTTGGGTGAGCCGAGCCCATGGATTTGAAGTCAGAGTTACCTTCTCCTAGTCTTTGCCAAAAGAGGAAAAATCTGAATAACAGACCTGCATTATCACCAACTGTATCCAATTTGGCAGCTGACCTTGGATCCCTTGTGATTTGACCTTTCAGGCTAGCCCATAATATAAAAGGCCTTCCCAATGTTCTCGTAAACAACATCTGGCATGATGCTTTAATCTTGGTCACATTTTGGAAAAACTCAGTAAAGTTCCAACAAAGCCATATCTTTCATCATCACTCCTTGCCTCTCGAAAGGTAGGTTGATCCTGCCTCTCAGAATCCTTTCCAGTAACTTATACATGACGGAACTTAAGCTCTCCAGCCTGAAGTTACATAGAAAAACATGTGAGATTATCCTCCTTGGTTGATCAAATCATAAAAGTAGAGCATTTGACAGTGAGAACAAGTGGATCGTGTTAACGTTCAGAAGGATGTAGAGTGCTCATCCACTAAATCTCAGCAAAACTTCTTAAATGACTTGATAGGTGAAATGAAAGGAAGATGTTTACCCTATTTGAGGAGCTTTGGCTAAGGAGGTACAACTTCAGAAGTGGGGATAAAGTGGATTCTGTGCTCCCGCCATGCTTTATTTTTTAAGCATTTAACAATTGATGCCATTGTTCAATTGATCATCTTTGTTTGACATTTAATTGGCTTGTAAGCCGACATGGCTTTCATTAGGTTAGCTAGCAGTTTACTGGACTTCTCTCCATGGATATAAAATTGGCTTTTGTTTCTTAATATCTGTTGTTCAATTGGATGTGTGGAAAGTAGATGAAATTTAATTTTTAGTTCAGTTCTCCTAAATAACCCATATCTCTGTTTGATCTGATTGATAAAGTTCAATTTTTCTTCTCTAGCCTTTTTTATTTTTTTAGCTGTAAAGGAAATAATTTGGCCACGTAAATAATGTTTCGTAGTATCCCAAACCATAAAATTAGAAACATCTGGGTTTGAATTAACATCAAAGAAGAATTGAACCTGGTTTTCTAAAAAAGTCAAAAACTCTTTACTTTTAAATAATATAATGTTAAATCACCACTGCTTTTTGATACTCGGAATATTTGGAAATTCCATACTTAAAGACATGAGCATGATCTCAAATGACTATACTTTGATATTCACACTCTTTAATCAAATTAATTAACCTCTAATCTATCCTGGATCTATGGATAGTTGAAAAAAAGAGTAATCCCTACTAGAAGAGTTCAAAAATCTCCATAGATCTGACACTCCCATATTAGATAAGAAAGTCTGAATTGCTAAACCCAATTTTGAGAGATTTACTTTTGTGTTAAAAGAACGGTCTGGATTTTTTGGAATGTTGCTTTTTGTGATTTTATTTAATACTTGATTTAGATCTCCCCAAAACCTTTTCACTTTCTCACATGCCCAAATTGCATGTACTCTTGTTCCCATTTCCTTCTTACAGTGAAAACATCTATCTGATACTGTTGGGTTCCATTTATTTAACTTTTGAGGTGTGATATATAGCCTGTGTAACCAATTATATTGTATCATGCATAACCTCATGTTTATTATATTTCTTATAGTTCCGGAGCATAGCTTTTCCCATATTTCATTTTTTATCTTTATGTTTAGATCTTGTTCCCACTTTTGTTTGGGTTTATAGCTTATTTCATCATTTTTTTTCTCTTGCAGCTTAATATACATATTTGTTATAAATCTTTTAATTATCATCGTGTCTGTAATCACATATTCAAAGCTGTTTCCTTCTGGTAATCTCAGTCTGCTTCCCAATTTGTCCTTTAAGTAGGTTTTCAGTTGGTGGTATGCAAATATTGTACCATGAGTTATTCCATATTTGTACTTCATTTGTTCAAATGATAATAAATTATTTCCCAAAAAACAATTTCTATTCTTTTAATTCCTTTTCTCTCTAATTGAAAGGTTATCTATTGTGAAAGAAAAGTCCAGAGATCTTTTTTCTAACTAATATAAGAAGTAAAGAATTAGGCCTTAAACTGGATGAAGCACAAAAATGATTTATTATGATAGCCTTAGCTGTAGCAAAAAAATGTATAATGTCAACTTGGAAATCAGAAGACAGCCTGAGAGTACGGCAATGGTACATGGAAATGAATAAATGTATTTCATTGGAAAAAAATAACATATAATTTAAAAAATAAAGTCACATTATTTGAACAAATTTGGGAACCGTACATGGAACACAACAGAGAGGGCCTACCACGGACCTCCACCCCCTAAAATGATAGAATGAGAAGAAGATGAAATGAACTGACCCAGTGTGTAAAAGTAGATGACACAATTTTCTTGTTTACTTTCATTGTGTGATGACATTTTTTAATGGGTTTATTGTATTGTATTGTATATGTTGAAAGTTTAATGGGTTTGATGGGGGGGGTGGGAAGGAGGGAGGAAAGGGAGGGGAGAAAGGGGAGAAAGTGACACTGTGAATATTCAAGAGGGAAATGTTTGTGTGTATTTTGATTAATATGGTTCATAGTGTGAAAAATTTAAAAAGGACAGGCTAAGAACGTGTTCAAACAACAATTAAAATCTACACCTAAAATTATTGAGTATTGAGATAAGTCTGGTAAAAGGTCAAAAAATGTTTCGAAAAACACTGGTTCATCCATGTTCGGAGCATAGATATTTGCAAAAACAACTAGTGTATTCTGTAATGTCCCAGTCAGAATGATATAGTGCCCCATTTTATCCATAAATACAATTATGTAGTACAAGTGGCACATTTGGTTGGATTAGAATGGAGACACCCTTGATTTTAGCTCCAGAAGATGAAAGATAATATTTCCACCTCCATTTAAACATTGGCCTATCTTTATCTGCCTTTTTGATATGTGTTTCTTGGAAAAATGTGATGTCTGCCTTTCACTGTCTGATCTGGGCAAAAATCCTCCTTCACTTATGGATCCATCAAGCCCCTTCACATTCCTCAAAATAAAGTTAATAGGTGCCATCTTTCAACAGTTTTAAAAAGTAAATCAGAACTAGATCAAAGAACTAGGACATGCTTCATCTTCACCCCCGAGGCTGCAGTTCCGAATCTCCACTACATAACAAAACAGACAATAAAGATTATTAATTGTAACCTTGTGCCATGCAGACCCAAACTATTCCCCTCCCCCACCCTTCCAACCCCCCCCCCCCTGACTTGAAGGTCACTGAAGAAAAAACTGACCAGCTAAAAAAAAATCAGGTACAGCCCCCTTTGACTCCACTGAAGGTTTTTCTACTCCTAGTTAATCTTATAGTATATTTCTTCCCAATAATAAAAATAACAATGTTAGACAAAACACTGATAACACATAGGTAATGTCTAAAAATTGTTCCAGTCTGCCATTGCGCATGTTCAATTAGATTGTGAAATATCCCGTTTAGCTTTTAAATTAGATGTTAAAATTGATATATATAATTGAAAAATTAAAAAATGAATTCAACCAATCAAACAGACTGTCACTAATCATCAATATCTTCTCCTTCAATCTTCCTTACATTAGTTATAAACCAATATAGCATCTAACAATCATCTGAACAAGGGAGTGCTGGACACATGCACAAAAAATATTAAACAGTTACTAAGATCCAAGCAAGAACTAATGTAAAAGCCCCAGAGATGTATCATCTGAAGCTGTTAAACTATAGGTGATTAAGTATTTAAATCAGAATTTTTTTTTTAACTCTGTTTTTCTAAAGGTGGAAAAACATGGTTAAAAGAAACAAAATCTTATTTTCAACTCTCGTTTTTTGATGCACGTGTGTAGATGGCACAGAAAACTGCAATACCATCTGTTTTGCAGAAATACAACACTCCCCTTCCCCGAAATACCTGGGACATCTGTACACATATGAAGAGAACAACTATTCAGAAATTTAAAAGTTACTAAGATCCAAATGAGTACTAATGTTCAAGCCACAGAGACCTAGGACCTGGAACCTTTGAACAATAGGCGATGAAATATTTACATCAGAAACATTTCTCAATAAATTCAATTATATTATCTCTTTTTACTATTACACGAACAAGTACAGAAAAGAGAAAAATTCCTTCTACATTCTGCAGTTTCATTTAACAGCAGTTCGCTCATCTCGGAGTAGCAGTCGATGTTGCTGAGGTCTCCCTTTAGACAAAGCCCCAAACTTCTTCGGGCAAATTTAAAAATATCTTCTGAGTGCCATTTCTAATCCTCAGTCTTGCTAGGTTACAATAGGGCAGGCTTAAAAACTATTTTATATAAATTTGCCATCACCTCATAGTAGACGCTACGAAGTGAAACTACTCCCAGGCAGTGGGCAATAGGCGATGATGGAGGAAAATATTGATATATTTGTTTAAAAATCAGTAAGTTCAAATGTAGGGACAGCTGGACTGTAGTTAGTGAAGGTATGTCATCATGTACATTAGAATTGTTTGGGGCCCTCCAGTGTGGTAGAAAAGATAAATGAACATATGTTGCATTTCCTGTACTGGCATTAAAAAAATTAACAGCAGATGAAATGAAGAATCAGGGTGATGTAAAAGTGGAACCATTGAGACATTAACTGGATGGTCCTTTTGGAAAACATACATAAAAAAGAAAACATATTTGTGATTTCTTTCTTTTTAAAATATTTTATTGATTTTAATAAATGCAAATAATAATAATAAAATACAATGAAATTATATGAAGTTACACATAATTAATTAAATAATGCAGTCAGTCTGTCAAAAACAATTGTTTGTTATAAAACATTCAAAATTTGTAATTCAAATATATTTTTAAAAAAGGAAATAGTAATAAAAATGGAAAATAAGAATAAAAAAGATGGAAAGGAGAAAACAAATAAAATAATACACAAGGAAAAACAGAACAAAAAGAAAAAAAACTTCACTATCCCCCCTTAGCAGCATTACCAGGTGCTATATACAATTAACATTAAAAGAAAAATGAAGGGAGAAAAAAAATAAAAAAATCATGGAAAAGACACAAGTCAGATAATTCAATTACATTGGAGTGAATTTATAAACTTAGAGTGATATCTTATATCTGAATTATTAACTGCATAACAAATCTTTTTCATCTTCAAACAAGACATGATCTCACACAACCACTGATCATGAGTAGGTGGGGCAGTATCTTTCCATTTAAGTAAAATCACAAGCCAAAAGAGAGGCAAAAGTGATAGCACGACTCTGAACTGGAAACAAAGAAGAATCATTCCCTCCCATTGTACTGAAGAGATCGACCAAATGGTTAGTTACCAAATCTATATTAAAAATTGTAGACAAAGTGTGGAAAACCTCTCTCCTGTATTTTTCTAAACTAGGGCAAGTCCAGAACATATGAATCAATGACACTTGTCCGCACTTACACATGTTACACCAGGGAGTCATATTCGTGATTTGACTATGAAAGGAGGAAACTGAAATTATCTGTTACATTGTTGGAGGGAGAGTGTTAGTTTAAAGAAGATGATAAGAAAGAGGAGTCTGTCTGAAGCTGAGAGCTATTCAGAGACAGGGAAACATCATGGGGAAATGGAGCTCTCAACTGTCTCTTGTGTACCACAGGAATAGAATTCTTACCTGACAGAAAAGGAAGACATTTCAAAAGTTCTGGTTGAATAACACAGTTATCAGAGCTGCTATGAATGAGAACAGATACAAAAGAATAGCCCTTGGAGGAAACCAAATGGATGGAAGGATTCTATGCTCCCACCATGCTTCATTGTTTAAGCATTTAACAATTGATGGCATTGTTCAATTGATCATCATTGTTTAACAGTTTAAATTTAAAATATAAATAAAATAAATATTACTATAAACTAGAATATTTTTCATATTGGTAGTCTGCCTTTCTTACCAGAGTGCAATCCAGAAAGGATTCCTCCAAAGGCTGCATTCTATTTGCACTGAGAAATAAGATCACATTTTTCTTTAAAATCAATATTCAGCCGTGAGATCAGCCCCTCTTGTTTATCTGTTTAATTATTTCTAATCATTTCAAATACATTGGTGTGTCTTTTCACAATTTTCCTCTGCAATCTCCTTTTGCAAATTGCCTTTTTATTTAGGGCACTGTATGCTGATTTTTACCTTGCAACATATTGGTGAATCCAGCATCAAATTTATCATAACATGGTTAATAGAAGAATCAGAATTTATTGTCATAAACAAGTCAGAAAATTCAGTCTTTTGCAGAAGAATCATTGTCAAACATTCATATTATAAACCATCTTACAATAGTAATATAAAAAAAATTAAAATAATGGGGCATGAAAAACAAGGCAGTATCTTTTGTTAATTGATTATTCAGGAATCTGATAGCAGTGGGGAAGAAGCTGTCCTTGTGCCGCTGAGTGTTCATTGTTAGGTTTCTGTACCTTTTCTCGATGGTAGCAGAGTGAAGAAGTCATGGCCTGGGTGGTGGGGGTCTTAGAGGATAGAGGCTGCTTTTTTTAAAATACTGCCTCATGTAGATATCCTTGATGGAGTGGAATCTGGTGTCTATGATGTTGCAGGCTGAGTTGACAACCATCTTGAGTTTTTCCTTGTCCTAAAATTTGGTGCCTCTAGACTGGGCAGTGATGCAACCAGCAGTATGCTCTCCACAGCACACCTGTAGAAGTTTTGAAAGTCTTCAGTGACATCCAAATCTCCTCAGGAACCTCACAAAGTATAGTTGTTAGCGGGCATTCTTCATGATTGTATCAACCTGGAGGCTCCAGGTCACATCCTCAGGGATGTTGACACTCAGGAATTTGAAGTTCTTGACCTTCTCCACTACTGAGCCCTCGATGAGGACTGGGACGTGTTCCTCTGACTCCGTTCTGAAGTGCACAATCATCTCCTTGGTTTTGCTAATGTTGAGTGCAAGCTTGTTGTTGTGACATACTGAAATACTGGTGCATACTCTAACATTGGAAATCCTTTCTTCCAGATATTGAGATGGTCATAGGCATTTCTAATGTTGTCTGGAAGGCAGATGGGATGGGGTGGAACTCGTGAAATAAATATCATAGAATTGGATTTTCAGTTCACAACCTTTCAACTGAGCATCACACTTATATAATAAGGCTAAACCTTAAATTAACAGGATGAAGATAAATTTTATCTTGATCACCAGAGTGAAGTGAACTGTTGGTCTCCTGTTGTTATACCCTCCTAACATATGATTGCATTAGCATCATTCAAACCAAAATCAAGAATTTGACTCAAACTGTGGATAATATAACGTTCATTTGAAAAAAGTACACAAAGATTCTCTCCCTGAATAAGCCCAACATTATCTAGAGTGAGTTGGTACAAACGAGAACCCACTGCAGACATCAAAAACAGTTTTATTCTGTCACTACTGGTGACGCAATGCTATTGACATTATTAAATAATATTTTGTACTTTAATCCCTTATTTAGATCATATATGCTCTTTCTCTCTCTCTCTCTGTATGTGTGTAATATCTATACATACTCTATGTGTATGTGTGTGTGCGCATGCGCGTGCGTATCTGTGTGTGTGTGTGAGAGAGAGAGAGAGAGAGAGAGAAAACTGAGAGAAGAACTAGTAAAAATGGAGTAAGAAGAATAAGGGGTTGTACTGTTCTGTTATGAGATTTACTGACTTTGGTCAGAAACTGAAGAACCATCAGATACTGGGTCAGAAGTGCAGTCATGTGTGAGATGAGTTTGTCAGAATGATAAGCCTACACTGTAACACTAAACAGACAGTCGAAGAAGCCTGAAAGTTCTTTCAGCATCCTGCGTATTGCTTGGATGCACATGAAGTTTATTAATTTCAGGGATCTTCTATCCAATTTAAAAATAAAAAAATATATAAACTGTAGATACATATTAATTTCACACCTGTGTGGTAACAGGTTCAACCTCAAATTGTGGACTGAACTCAACACTAGCAAAAGATTTAAATTTAATTTGCTGTTACCACTGTGTATCATTTCATGAGTTGAGGAAGCTCACTAAATATATATATGCCTGCTTCATTAATGTAATCCAATCCACTGATGAAACCCAGTGCATTACAAACACAATATCTCCTACTGACAAAAAACTGCTGGGATGTGCAAACTTCTTTTTGATTTGCTTTGAAATATATGCTATTTGTAAGATTGACAGGATCCAGATATGGGTCATTGGGTTAGAACATAATGCAGAGCGAATGTCGGTTATGTATTTTTATCCTTGCTATATAAAGGACACTGATGGCTTTCTCCAGCATTGTGTTTTCACTTCAACCACAGTGTCAGACTTTTGTGTAATTGAAAGCTCATCACCAGGAGCACTCCAATCTGGAGAACTGGACAGTAATTAGACCCAGCATCCTAGAAAACTTATGGAGCGATGCAGGTCATAAATATCTATCCTTTTTCTACTCTTCCTGTAGTCTGTATCCTTTAGCACACGTGTTTAGTGTGGACATATGCCATCCTATATTTGAATGCACACATACAGATCCAACTGCAAGCAGCTTGGCATTATCTTGTGAAGACCTGGTTAATTTTAAGTATTATTGGAGATTTGGGGGAAAAACCCAGGGATTTCCTGGAGACCCTTCAACCTTGTATGATAGGATAAAACCAGCAAGAGAGGACTGGCTGGTGAAGAAGTGTTCAGGCGCAAAACGTCGGTAATATATCTTTACCACCTATTGACACTGTGAGACCTACTGAGTTCCTCCAGCAGTTCTGTGTTTTTATTATAATCACAGCGTCTGCAGACTTTGATGTTTCACTCCATTTGGATGCTCCACTGCAAAATCTCTTTGAGGGATGCCTACCCTGAAGAAGTCTCCTTCATACCTTGAAGAAGGGCTTAGGCCTGTTATGCCAGTTAAATATTTTTACAAGACCTGCTGAATTCCTCCTGCTTCTTTTGTGTTTTTACAATAATCGCAGCATTTGCAGACTTTCATGTTTCCCTCCAAGGAGTCTGGCAATTTGTTTTACCCTCTCAGAATATTTATTTCCATTGCAGTTAATAAGATGAGAGAGAGATGAAAAACAGACTTTTGATATACTGTCTTCCATTTTATACTCAAAATGACCCCAACTGATTTTAACAGGGCTGCAAAAGCCATTCAGTGTTGATTCTTTGCTTAAATGATAGAAAACCAGTCCCACACTTCAAAACCATGTTTCATTTTCATTCAATTTAAAATATTTATTCAATTTTCTCTTAAATAAATGCCATCATTCCAGCATAAACCAATCTTTGTGAAGATCATGACTTGCTTCAATAAATCTCGGAGGAAGGAAATTTCTCCAAACCACTCTCCTTATTCTCTTATTGGCAATTTTAAATTAATGATTGCTTGTGACTGATTCCCCCAACCAGAAGTAACAGTCTTTCTCTCTTCAGTCAATCAAAATACACTGCAGTATAGAGAAGTCGATTAAATCCCTTCTGGTGAAAATAATTCAAGTGTCTGAAGACTCTCCTCCTAATGATAGTTTCCTATTCTGATATCATCCCTGCTGATTTCTTGCTGAATATTTTTAATGGCTTTAATGTCACCTTTTTACTGAGATACTCCAAGGTTCACATCCTTCCAGTTTTACAGATTAAAATAAAAATCAACATTTTTTTTCTACACTTGTTCTTTGATGAATCCTAAAATGATATTGTCCATTCTTATGATTCTACCGCATACATTCTAACTTTTAAAATTTTATTCATTTGAATCATCTGGACTTGGTTCATGCCCTCTCTTCAGTTCCTGTTCATTTGATCCATTCTCTTCTTCATTTCCCAGCAATCTAACTCTCATTTAAATCCGCAAAAAATTGTATTTGCCATCTCTCTTCCCGAACAACTCAATCACTTTGTTCAATTGAATATTTTTCAATTTTCTTTAGAATTTTCAAATTTTTATAATCTGTAGATTTTTCAGTTTTATTCATAATACTCAGTACAATAGTGCTATGCATTTTGAGAACAAATGTAATCCTGGAGCAACAAACAATCTGCTGGGGGGACTGTCTTGATGAAAGGTTGTGGCCCAAAACATTGACAATTCTTTTCCTCTGCTTGACCTGCTGAGTTCTTCCAGCAGGTTGATTGTTGCTCCTGCTTCCAGCATCTGCAGTCTCTCATCTCTCCAAAGAACCGTACACCTGGCACTGATCCACTTCCAAAACTACTGTACTCATAGTACACACATAGCATTCAGAAGTACTCTAAAAGCATTGTTCAAAACATTTAAAAATACATAAACCCAAATTGATTCCCTTAAAAGACTAGTTGTTTGATTTCTTCTGGAGGACAAACAGCCCAATAACCTCAATGTTCTGACCAATCAGCTTTTTGTGGGAATTCTTCCAAGTTCAGATAAGCGCGATTGTCTGTAGAGAGTAAAATATGGGAAGGAAACTAGGGTTGGAATATCAATTTTTAAAAAAATTAATAACCAGCTCCGGTCCGCTCTCACCAGACCTTTCAATTTTAGCTTGTAGCAGTGAAAGATCTCTATGCATGTGTATTGTTCCTTAGTGTTAAATAGTGACAGACCAGTACCCTCCACTGGTCTGTGTTGATCTTGCACCAGTGTAATACAGTGACATGATCGCTATCCACCAGCCCTGTTACTCAGTGACTAAAGAATATCTACTGGTCAAATATTCCAGTCTTGTACAGTGACCTGAACCTACTAACATTGTACCCTGGTTTTACAGGGTGACAGACCTTATCTACAGTCCTAGACCACGAGTGGTATGGAGAGAGACCAGAATGTAGTAACAAATATAGACAGATGTGTGACCCCAGTGACACAAGGCACATATGGCAAGGGAACAAAACTATAACAGATCAATACAAGATAACCTTCTGAGCAGTGTTCCCTCTAAGCTGTGTGCGCACACATGTGCAAAATGGACAGTGTGCGCATGCACCCGGTCACATATGAGCACTCAGACATTTCCTTTGTGCATGCACAGACGTGGACAACACAGAGGGAACACTGCTTGTGAGTCAAATTCATGAACCACTCCCTTCCGGACAAGTTGAACATCTTCTATGCACAGTTTGATGAGAAAAGCAGGCTAATGCCGAAGAAAGCTCCATATCCCCCGATGAACAGGCCCCCTGCATTGCCATGGCTGAGATAAGGAGAACCTTATTCAAGGTGAATCCACACAAGGCAGCAGGACCAGTCATCCTACCTGGTCAGGTACTGAAGAACTGTGCAGACTAACTGATGGAGGTCCTTATGGATGTCTTCAACACATCACTGCAGTTGTCCATTGCCCCTAGGGGTTTCAAGACAGCCACAAAAAAGGGCAAGAGTAACATACCTCAATGATTACTACCACATGTCCCTGACCTCCACGATAATGAAATGCTTTAAACATCTGGTGATGGAACACATTAAAATACCCCTCCCAGAGACACTAGACCCATTTCAAATCACCTTTAGACAGAAACGTTTCACTGATGATGCCATTGCCTTGTCCATCCACTTCACTCTAATCCAGCTGGAAAACAATGCCTCTTATGCCAGGTTGTTATTCATTGAATTCAGCTTGGCGTTTAATACATTTTTCCCCTAAAGAATGGTGGAGAAGCTGGGACTCAACACCCCTCTCTGCAACTGGATTCTGAACTTCCTAATGGAAAGACCACAGTGTGGCCGGGCCGGTAGCAAAACTTTGAGCACTGACACGCTGAGCACCTGTGCACCTCAGGGATATGTGGACAGCCCGCTCCTATTCACACTACTGACCCGTGGCTGCGATGCCTGTGACTAATGTTGTACCATAGGGTTCAGTGCTGGGCCCATTGATGCTTGTCATCTGTAACAATCATTGAGATTAAAACGTACATGGCATGAACCAGCTCCAACAGAGTGATCAAGTTTGTAGATGACATGACAGTAGATGAGTTGCACTCCAGAGAAGAGATGGAAAATGTTGTGACATGGTGCAAAATTAACAATGTAGACAAGACAAAGGAGATGATTGTGGACTTCATACCGACTAGGAATGACCACCCTCCACTACACATTAATAGCTTGGCAGTGGAGAGGTTAGAGAGCACCAATGATCCGCACTATCAATGACTCCAAAGTCGGAGTGAGGAACGATAGGCTTTAATACACATTAGATTTCAGCTGGCCCAAGTCCATGTGCTCGAATGAATGGAAGGGGGTAGGGAGGTCAATCTTTATGGCCCAGTCACAGGGGGAGGGGTTACAGGGGATCGTGACATCAGTGGGGCGGGCCAGCCACTTATACACAGGATAGCACAGAACAGTATGACCACATAAGTTCTGTGGAGTCCACTTAAGAAGTTACCTATACTAGACACACTACATCTCCTCACTTGTCAGGTAGGCACCACAACGACTGCACTTCCTGAGAAGACTGAGATGGGCAAGCCCACCGGCCACCATCCTGTCAACCTTCTACATGGGCTCTATTAAAAGCATCCTGGCCGACATGGTGTAGTTGCTGTAGAGTGTTAGATTAGAAATCAATCCATAGAACCATAACAACAGAAAGAATCACTGAGGTCTCCCTCTCCTCCACTGACATGATCTACCTGGATCATTATCAGAAGAGGACTTGCAAAATCATTGCGGACCCGTGTCAGCCCACACACAGCATCTTGCAGCTACTCCTATCAGGAAGGAGATACGGGACTATCAGACCCAGAATAGCCAGGCCTAGATACCATTTCTTCCCATGGACAGTGAGACTGCTGAATGACTACTAAACTGCTCTCTACTATTTATTTAACAATATTTATTTAAGTTTATATATGTGGTTGATGCTGGTCTCTACATCTCTCTTTGATTAAACTTGAATTGAAGATCAATTCAGCTGCATGGAATTCATGCTGTGAATTGGGGCAGCACTTCAGCCACCAGGAGGAGGTGCTCGAGGAAACCTCTGGCATTGACTCTTAATGCATTAGACCGAAGTGAACTGTCTCTGCATGTACCATGTCACCAAACTTGAAAGTGGTCATAACAACTGATACACTGGTACATATGCTAATTGCCCAAACATGGAAGATGAGGTTGTGAATTTGTGATTGATTTTCCCCTCCAACTAGATTTAGAACTTTAGCAGGGAATCCACATGGGAGCTTGATATTGGACTGGATATTTTGTCATGAGATGGAGTCAAGTGTGTCTGTCTCAAGGGATCAGAGTTATATACTTGCTGTAACTGAGAGGTTTTTGAAAGTACTTCTTTCAGCAGGTAATTGATTGCCTCATTGTGCTCATTATGTTCATCTCTAGTCATGGATCTTGGCAGGTTGGGCCCTTGGTTGGGGATGGTGCTTGTAATGGAATCTGCTGTACAGAAATCCTTGCGCTCTCCTACATGAGCAATAATACAACTTGACAGATGCCAGTACCTACTTTGGAGGGTTTGAAGTGCTTGGCCCTGGGGGATTTAGAGCAAATGAAAGGCTTGTCAAAGACACTGAAGCACAGAAGATTCACGAGTATGGAGGCCCAAGCGGAGGATTGGTAGAGTGGAACCATGAACTCTTGATCCCAACTGTGTACTGTAAATGCTAATGCTACTGCTACCTACACATGTTGTCACCTTTGCGTGACAGTTGGTGTCCATTCAGGAGAGCCAGTTTTCCTGCTGAAATATAAACAGAAATAAATTAATTGAAAAAGAATTTGCATCAGTTATTTTGAGGGAATGACTGTCAATTTCCACAGTGAAAATTGATTTATCAATGTTATTTAATGGTACTTACATCTTAGCATGCAGTTAAAACCATTTATTCCTTGTGAGCTCTATCTAAGGGATCACGTCAATGCTTTCTGGGTTTCAACATCCAATAACAGCCATGCAACTATCTGAAGTTGCTGTCACTTAGCAATGGCTGCTCTAGAAATTTAGACCATATAGGATCTAAGGAGAGATAGCTGATTGGATAGAAAGTTGGCTTCATGGAAGGTATTTGAGGGTGATGGTGGAAGGTTGTTTTTTTGAATTGAAGACCTGTGACTAATGTTATACCACAGGGTTCAGTGCTGGGCCTGTTGCTGTTTGTCATCTGTAACAATCATTTAGATTAATACGTAAATGGCGTGATTGGCAAATTTGCTGATGACACTAGAATTGTGGCTGGAATTGTAGGCAGTGTAGACAATTACCAAATTTTGCAGCAGGAACTTGATCAGTTAGGCAAGAGGTCAGAGGAATGATTGATGGAATTTAATACTGAGAAATGAATTGCATTTTGGAAAATCTAATATGGGTAGGACATAATAGTGTCTGGGGAGTGTTGTAGATCAGAGAGATCTAGCAGTATGGGTACATAGTATCTGGAAAGTAGCATCACAGATAGATAGGGTGATCAAAATGGCTTCTGGGATATTGGCCTTCATCGGTCATTGAGCATAGAAGTTGGGAGGTCATATTGCAGTTGTAGAAAATGTTGATGAGGCCACATTTGGATTTTTGTGTTCAGATTTGGCCACCGTGCTGCAGGAAATATGTTGTCAAGCTGGAGAGGGTACAGAGAAAATTCACGAGGATGTTGCCAGGACTCATGAGTCAGAGCTAAAGGCAGAGGTTGAGCAGGCTAGAAGATGAGGGGTAATCTCATAAAGGTGGACAAAATCACGAGACGAAGAGATTGGGTGAATGCAGAGACTCTTTTGCCCAGAGAATGAGAATCAGAGGACACCGGTTTAAGGTGAGGAGGTAGGTGTCTTTGGGGCATTTAGGTCAGCATGACAAGATGGGCTGAATGGCCTGTTTCTATACCCTTATGAGTAGTAGTTATATCATTATCAAAATGTATGTACAAAAATGTTTATTTTGATAAAATACAGGATCATTGTTTTTGGCTGTTCATTATCATTATTTGTTATTCTTCATCTCAAACTCTCAATATTATTTCACTTTTCTAAAACTAAATATACTTCTTGGGTGGAGGTTGGAAGTTGCCTTGAATGCATTCTAAGAAGTATTTCTTCATCAGCCATAGGTATTAACTTTTTTCTATTCTTTTATGTAATAGATCAAAGCAAATAATGAGATATTATTCTCATATATTTTTTAATCTTAAGTTTATTCATGGAAAATCTTTACACCTTGATGGCTTGTAATGCACAGAGAATTGCACACTGAAAGTAAAAATAAACTACAATTGCTGCATACCTGAAATAAAAGAAAGCCGAAAATGCTGTTAACACACTGTAGCATGAATAAAACCTCTCATGACTGGAGGGAGAACGCTTTTATTAGCTTATAACTAAGGGTAGGGTTCAAAAGTAGTTTTCAGAAGGGTTCTGGGTTTAGGTGGGAAACCAGGGTTATATGTGGGAAGATGGGGGCAGAGCTGGGAGGTAGGGCCAGCCATCAGCACATCACCCTACCAGTGAATCCCAGCTCCTGGCCAATAGGCGATGTCATAATTGTAGGTGGAGAGTTTGATCCTCCACGTAGCAATTTTGTTATTTTTGATTTTGCCCCTCTTGACGTTACTAAACATGAATGCGACTGAGTGCTGGTCAGTGAGAAGTGTAAATCTTCTACCAGCCAGGTAGTGTCTCCAGTGACTCATGGCTTCTACAATGGCTTGAGCCTCCTTTTCCACAATGTGTTCTGGAGCTCATGACCCTGTAATGTCCATGAAAAAAATGCAACCGGCCTGCCTGCCTGATTGAGGGTGGCAACCAAGGCTACATTCAAAGTGTTGCATTCCGTTTGGAAAGGTACATTCTCATCCACCACATGTATAGTGGCTTTCGCTATGTGGTTCAGAGTTAGTTAAAAGCCATTTGGGCTTCAGCCAAGAGGGGGTGAACCTTATCAGTATATTGAGGGATCCTCTGGGCGTAATATGAGAAAAACCTCTGGCATCTCCTCAAAGCCTTTGTGATCCCAGGGATGGGGAGCTCTAACAGGGGGAACATCCTAACAGGATCGGGGTCAGTGATGTCATTCTCCACGACGTAGCCAAGGATAGTCAACCGTTTAGTCCTGAACATGCACTTGCCAGAGTTATAAGTGAGGTTCGGGCTATTGCCGCTTGGAAAAAGCTCTGGAGGTTGGCATCATGGTCTTCCGAGGTGTGGCCACAGATGGAAACATTAACAAGGTGGGGGAAGGTAGCCTTCAACCCATACTCATCCATTGTTCTGTCCATCTGCCTCTGGAAGATAGAAACCCCATTAGTAATAACGAGAAGGACCTTCAGAATCGATAGAGATGACTGTTAGCCTCAAATGTGGAATATGGCCGGTCCTTGGAATGGATTGGCAGCTGGTGATAGGCAGCTTTCAGGACAATGGTCGAATAGACCCGATACTGCGCGATATCATTCACCATGTCCGAAATACGAGAGAGGGGTTAAGCGTCCAGGAGTGTGTAGCGATTAATGGTTTGGCTATCGTTAATTACTAGCCTAGATTTGTTTTCCCTCTTAACTACCACCACTTGTGCTCTCCACGGGCTGGTGCTAGGCTCAATGATAACTTCCTCCAGCAGTCGCTGAGTCTCCAACTTTATAAACTCTTGGACAGATTCGGGAAGAGAGGAGGGGGGGTCAAAATTCAGCGTGGAGAGGCTGCATGTAGGTTCTGATTTTAGAGGCCCTCCATTCAGAACAGTTAAAGGGGGAGGGGGCTAGAACATTCCAAGGTCACACTTTTAAGGTGACACAGTCAGTCCAGACCCAACAACATCGGAGCACAGATTGTAATTTACAGAATTCCCTTCAAATGACATGTGTAGAATGTGATAGAGACGTGAGAAATAATCAGTCATTAGAAGGATACATCTTCATATTGTATTTTTGCACAGTCCATGAGTCTATTAAACTCTCAGTAGAGCTGGTGTCAATTAGGCATCTAGTGGAATGTTCGTTTACCTTTACAGCCATTATAGATTTGCTTAGCTGATCTAGGACCATTGAGGCTAGCTCTCCGGAGACTCCTAGCTCTTCACTCAAGTGGCCCCCACTGTCCTGTGTTGCCCTGCATGGGTAAGATGACGTTGACCTCATGGCATGACAAGATGGTTGCCCTTCTTCCTCCGACAATGATGGCATTGAATTTGCTTTCGGGTCATGGCAAGATGGCCGCTGAGATTTTTCGCATTGTTTCCTCACTGCCACCCTCCATTGGTGTGTCGGGTTCCCAGCGTGTTTGGGTGAATTCGGGGAAGATGGCTTGGGGCTGGAATCAAATCTGGGAACGGTGCAGGCTGTGGACATCCCGTTCATGTGGCAAACCCTCTCCCAATGTCCTTTCTTGCCACAGCTGGAACACACGGAGTCTTTTGCCAGGCAACAAGCTCGGGGGTGCTGGCTCTTGCTGCAAAATAGCACTCCCGGGGATGGGAAGCAGCAGCCATTAGGGCAGAGGAAGTGGTTGTGGGAGCAACTGGTCCTTGGAAGGGCTCACCTGGGTGAACGAGCTCGCTAGCTTCGAGATCATCATTCTTGAACTTGCCCTGTTCCAGTGATTTGGTCAGCTCGACGTGACTAGCCAGGTCCTTTTCATCTGACTCAAGTCGTCACTGCCTCATGTACCTCGAGTGGACCCCTGCGACTAGAGAGTCCCAAATCTGTTCTTCCTCACGAATGCAGCCCGTAGTCACTTTGTACTGGCACTTCTTGGAAAGTGTCAACAGATCCAACAGATAGTCGATGGTCTCTCCTGGCTGCTGGTGACGTACAGCAAGTCGGTGCCTTCCTAGGACTCCTTTCTGCGACTTCAGATACTGTGCCTTCAACGCCTCGATGGCAGTGTCATATGTGGAGCAGTCCCTGATGACTGCATACCCTTTCATTCCTACCCTCGAAATCAATGAGGACCTCCTGAGCTCATCGGTGTGGAAGATGTCTCTGGTCGCATTCAGGTAGGTGTTGAAGCAGTGTAGCCAATATGTGAACTCCTCAGTCACCTGGCTTTAGTAGCACTTCCATCGATAGGGAATAAGCTAATAAATTGTAGCATGAATAAAATCTCTCACAACTGGAGGGAGAACAAACCATTTTATTAGCTTATATCTAAGGTTCAATAGTAGTCTTCAGAAGGGTCTGGGTTTAGATGGGAAATCAGTATATATGTGAGCAGGTGGGGGCAGAGCTGGAAAGCGAGGGCCAACCATCCGTACAACACCCGACCGAATCCAGCTCACTGCACACACAGCAGGTCAGACAGCATCGGTGGAAAGAGAAACAGATGACCATTTCAGGTCAATATCCCTTCATCAGAATTGAACAAGGTTCAATGCAAAGTGACACTGTTTTGACATTGCTTCCAAGGGATATTTTTGGATAGGAATGGGCATCAATATAAAGATGTAATGCAAGTTGAGACAGATTTGGCAAATACATTATTTTTGAAAATTGTGTTCATTTAGTGTTGATTAATTTTTAAAAATAATATGCATATCTGGCAATACATCAGAAAATAATTGTTCAATGATCCTAACCTTGAATAATATTAGAAATTATGCAGCTGTTCATCACATGTCTGTTCAATCAGTTCTTGTATTGTTCAGAAAGCTGTTGCAATTTAAAGTATATCAGTTTCCATTTTTTTTTATTTTTAGAGCTCCAGCCATTTGCAGGGCTGGAATATCAGACATGCAGTTGGTTTATGATGCCAATGTTTACAATGTGAAATTACCAGTGCTGAGGACCCTCAGGAGATGTGACAGATGTATGGTGTGCAAGAAGCAGGAGTTGTGGTCTCTTCTGAGAGAACTGTTAGGTATTCTCTGTTTGGTTGAGTTGCTTTCTTAGAGTTGGTATTGAATTCGGAGTAATAAAAATACCAAACTAGAAAATCTATCGTCTGCTGCAGTTTCTGCTGTGGCTTTGAAGCTAAAAGAAAATCCACACATCTATGTGTGCATGGTGAAATTACATTCTGGTCCTCAGTGTATGTGATTTGTCTGTGCAGCGCTGCAACATAAGGAAGGCATTATCGGAGCTGCAAATGGAAAACAACCTTAGCAGGAGCAAGAAACTATCAGGAGCTGAAAGAGAAGTTCTTAAATGAGAAACAGTAAGCAAATCTGACACTGATAAAGACCAACATAATATTTTTCAATCAACCAGATGTCTGAGTTGTTGCAGGAAGGGCTTTTAGCTTTCTGATTCCCAACTGTTCCAATAATTTTGCTCAGGACTCTTGTTGGTGATGCAGGGAATTTTCTCTCATTTCGGGAAGCTTCCCCCGGTGAGTAAGTTTTCACGATCAGCTTCCTAGGAAGAGATTGGCAGAAATAGCTTGTTCACCATGATGGGCGACTTGTCCAGGCACCTTGTCAAACATTACAAAATCTGCCTTACAGTCTTTATAACTTGGAACATGGGTCTTAGCTGGAATACCATGTTTCTGATTTACTTCTCTTACCTGTGTCCTGGAGAGCCCTATTTCCCCTTAAGACTATTCTAATCTGGGTCACATCATCTGGAGAACTGGGAGAATGAGATATCAGGGAGCAACAGGATGCTCTGCAGTTCTGAAAAAAAAGAAACGCTCAGTTTGTTGGTTCTCTTAGTCTGGTATAAATACAATTCATTTCAGTCAAGGTACTCAATGGAAAAATGATAAAAAACACAAAGAAATTCTGTAGGTCTCACGGCATCCATAGGAGGTAAAGATATATAACCGACACTTGTGACTTGAGTCCTTCTTCGAGGTACAACATAAGCAAAAAAACAGGCGGGCATCTGAATTAAAAGTCCCTTTCAGATATGGCAAAAGTCCAAATGTAAAGGCGGAGAACCTCCACTAAAATGCATAACCATATACCTCTCTGAATGTGCAGAAGCCATCTCTGAGCCGCATAATCCAACCCCTTTCAGAGAGGGAAAATTGGCGGAGTGCTGCACTCCGCTGATGGATCTGAATGTATAGCTCCATTAACCGGCTTTTAGGCCCAGGCTGATAATGCCATCAGCCTGCGAATGATCTCCCCACTCATCCCTCTCCCTCCAAGTAAAGGGCGGTAGGACAGCGGGAGCAGTCAGCAGCAGCCGCTGGGGCAGCCGGGGCATTCGGGGCAGCGTGGACCATCGGGGCAGTGGGAGCTGTCAGTGGGGGCTGGAGGGTGCTGTCAACGGGGGCTGATGGGGATGCAGGGCAGCTGGGGCTGGTGGAGAAGTGGGAGCTGTCAGGGGGTAGCCGATGTGGGCTGGGCCAGCCACACCATCTGCTTCGGCCTTCAAGGCCATTCTTTGCGGCTCAAAATGTGGCAGAGCAATGGGTGTCTTCCCTACCCATGATCCCTCACGCAGGTGGAACTGTTTTGAGAACCACAAAGCGGTTCCAGCTGCCTGAAGTATTATGAGTAGGGAAGATGACCATTGTTCTGCCGTGTTTTTATGACATCAATCTCCCCACCTCTGTCGGATCTGGAGGCATTATGAGGCATCTCTGGATATTAATGGGATGCTGGATCATCCTTTTTAGGGCTGCTGTCTGAAAGGTAAGTTCTTAGTTTTCCATCTGGCCTCAAGGCAGAGGTCTGACATGAAATGGCCTAAAGACTGGGGAGAGAAAGATGGAATAATGGGTGGGGGAAGAGTCCAGACTAATTGCTAAAAGGTGTTAATTGGACATATGATAAGAGGAAGGTAAGAATTGATTTTGGCTCTGTGAAAGGAGAGACAGAGAAAAAGAAAGAGACAGAGAGAGAACTAGAGGAAAGGTAAAAGGTGGAAGATACTGGGGAAAACAGGTTTAACAAAAACTGGTCAATGTTAATGCCATCTGCTTGGAAGAAGCCCAGAAAGAAGATGAGGTGTTGTTCCTCCATTTTGCAGGTGATCTCATTTTGGCAGTGCATGGTACCATAGGCTGAAATGTCAGTAAGGGAATGGGACAGGTAATTGAAATTGATGGCCACTGGGAGATCCACGCTATTGTGGCAGACAGAGCCGAGATGCTCAACAAAGCGACTTCCAGTCTGTGCCCAGTCACTCTGATGAAGATTAGACCATATCAGGAACAACAGATGTAGTAGGTGAAGATTCACAAGTGAAGATTCACTTGGAAGAACAGTTTGGGGCCCTGAATGGTGGTGAGGGAGGAAGTATGGGTCCAAGTAGAGCATCTCGTGTGGTCACAGGGGTAGGTGCCAAGGGGGATGATTGGAGGGGAAGGAGGAGAGAATGAAGGAGTCATCCCTGAGGAGAGGTGAGGAGGGAGGATATATGCTGATGGAATCACATAGTAGGTAGCGGAAATGTTGGAGGAGAATATGTTGGACATGGAGCCCATTTGGGTGGTCAGTGAAGACAAGGGAAATCCTGTTGCTGTTGTATGTGGAAGCAAAGGGGGCCAGAGCAGATGTGTGTGTAATGGAGGATATGTGGGTGAGGGCCGAATTGATGGTGGTAGAGGGAAAGATATGCTGTTTGAAGAAGGAGGACATCTCTTATGATCTGGCATGGAAGTACTTGTCTTTGGACCAGATACGAAGGAGACAGAGGAGTTGAGAGAAAGAAAGGATCCTTAAAGGGGACAGTGTGAAGAGGTGTGATAGAGGTAGCTTTTAGAGTTGATGGGCTTTCATAGAATGTCTGTCAAATGGAGACAGAGAGATTAAGAAAAGGAAGAGGGTTGCTTGAGATGGACTGTTAATTTGAGATTAGGATGGAAGTTGGTAGCAAAGTGGATAAAGTTGATGAGGTCATCATCAGTGCATGAGGCAGCACTAAAGTTGTCATCGATGTAGCAGAGGAATAACTAAGGGGCCTTGCCTGTGTAGGCTTGCAGCATTGATTGCTCCACGTAGCCAAGAAAAAGGCAGGCATAGCTGGGTCCCATGCGGGTGCTGACGGCTATTCCTTTGATTTGGAGAATGAAGGATGTGTCAAAGGAGAAGTTATTGAGGAGGAGGTGGACAAGTTCTGCCAGCTGGAGGAGGCTGGTGGTGGAGGGAGACTGGTTGGGTCTATTGTGCAGAAATAAACAAATGCCTTTGAGGCCTTCAATATGGTGATTGGATGCCCATAGCAAAGATGACATGGTGTATTCAGGGAACTGGAAGTTGTTGAAGTGATGGAGGGCATGTGAAGTATCCTAGATGTAGGTGAGGAGGGACTTGAACAGGGTGCAGAAAACAGAATAAAGATAAGGAGATACCAATTCACTGGGACAGAAGCACGCAGAAACAATCTTGTCTGCCAGGATCATTGGTTTTGTGGATCTTGGGTATGAGGTAAAAGTGGCCAGTGTGGAGTTGGGAAATAATGAGATTGGAAGCCGTGCTCAGGAGATAGTGATAGTTTAGAGTTAGTGCATGATACAGTGGAAATTTCTTTTTACATTTTTTTTAAAATGAATTCTTAAATTTTAAAATTTAGACATACAGCACAGTAACAGGCCATTTCGGCCCATGAGTCTGTGCCACCCAATTTACACCCAATTAACCTACACCCCCAATAGGTTTTGAATGGTGGGAGAAAAACAGAGCCCCAAGGGAAAATCCAGGCAGACCCTGGGAGAATGTACAAACTCCCTACAGACAGCATGGGATTCAAACTTTGGCCTCAATTGCTGGCATTGTAAAGGCGTGGCGCTAGTAGCTTTGTCAAACGTGCTGTCTTATCAAACTGCTTCTCAAAATCCTTATCTCCAATGTCATCACTCATCTCTACCTTTCACCCTATTGACCAGTGACATTTTTTTACATTTAAACTTCACAAGTTAGCCTCAGTACTTCTTCCCCTTTTGGGAAAAAATAGGTCCTTTTTCCTCATTACTTCAGGGAATCAAATCTGAATCCAAAGGGGCAGGAATAGGATACACCATTGAATACAATAAGCAACGAATAGTTTCCCCATTGATTGGCATATAACTAATTGAGCTGACAGCACTACTGACAAGTCTATTCTGGGCTGGAGGTGAGCACACTATCTAAAACACCTCTGTGCAGAAACTGAGTTAAGTCATTTGAATGGTTTTTAAGTCACACTGCATGATTTAAAACACCTGGACAGCAAAGATGTATACATCAGGATGCTACAGTTCAGTGTTTAACACCATCATCCCCTCAAAACTGATCAGCAAACTCCAGGACCTGGAACCCAACACTCCACTGTGTATTTTGATCCTGGATTTCCTCAAATCTAGACCATAATCAGTAAGACCATCTCTTCCACAATCTTCATCAGTACTTGAGTATGACAGGACTGTGTTCTTAGCCCCGGGCTGCACTCATTATGCACTTATGACTGTGTGGCTCGGTATGACAACACCACCATCTACAAATTTGCTGACAATACTACAGTAGTGGGTTGTACAAGAAGGGGTGATGAGTCAGCATTCAGGAGGGAGATTGAAAACTTGGCTGAATGGTGCAGCAATGACAATCTTGCACTCAGTGTCACCAAAATCATGGAGCGGATTGTTGATTCAGGAAGGGAAAACCAGAGATCTACAATCCAGGGATCATTGAGGGATCAGAGGTGGGAAGGGTGAGCAAATTTAAGTTATTGGGAGTTACTAGCTCAGAGGATCATGAAGAAAGCATGTCAGCGCCTTTACTTCGTCAGGAGTTTGCAGAGGTTTGGAATGACCACAGAAACCCTGGCAAATTCCTGCAGATGTGTGGTGGAAAATGTGCTGACCAGCTGCATCACGGTCTACTTATGGGGACACCAATGCCCCTGAGTGTAAAGCCCTGAAAAAGGTAGTGGACACAGCTTAGTACATCATGAGTAAAACCCTCCCCACTATCATGAACACCTACAGGGAATGCTGCCATCAGAGAGCAGCCACAATCATAAAGGATCTACACCACCTAGCACACGGTCTGTTCTCACTATTTCCATCAGGAAAGAGGTAAATGTGCCATAAGACTCAAACCACTAGGTTCAAGAATAGCTGCTACCCCTCCACTATCAGACTCCTTAACAAGAAACTCTATCAGGCACTATTAAGGACTCTTATTTTTGCACATTATTGCTTTTTTTTCTCTTTCTCTTTATAGCACAGTCAGTTTGTTATATATGTTAACGATCTGAAAGTAGGGGTGGAGAATTGGATAAGCAAGTTTGTGGATGATACAAAGATTGGTGGTGTTGTTGACAGTGAGGAAGATTACTGTAGATTAAAAGGTGATTTAGGAAGGCTGGAGGTGTGGGCTGAGAAATGGCTGATGGAATTTAATACAGGTAAGTGTGAGATGTTACATTTTGGAAAGGCAAATCTAAATAGGTCATATGCATTAAATGGTAGGCTATTGAGATGTGTGAGCAACAAAGGGATTTAGGAATTGTGGTAAATAGTACCCTCAAGGCTGATACTCAGGTAGATGGTGTGGTGAAGAAGGCATTTGGAATGTTGGCCTTCATAAATCGGAGTATTGAATTCAAGAGTAGGGAGGTTTTGATGAAATTGTACAAGGCATTGGTGAGGCCAAATTTGGAGTACTGTGTACAGTTTTGGTCACCAAATTATAGGAAAGATATAAACAAAATAGAGAGAGTACAGAGAAGGTTCATGAGAATGTTGACAGGATTTCAAGGTTTGAGTTACAGGGAAAGGTTGTGCAGACTGGGGCTTTTTTCTCTGGAGCATAGAAGATTGAGAGGGGACTTGATAGAGGTGTTTAAGATTTTAAAAGGGACAGACAGAGTAAACGTGGATAGGCTTTTTCAATTAAGAGTGGGGGAGATTCAAACTAGAGGGCATGGTTTACGATTGAAGGGGGAAAATTATGAGGGGAACAAGGGTGGTAGGGATGTGGAATGAGCTTCCGACAGATGTGGTCAAGGCGGGATCATTGGTTACATTTAAGGAAAGACTGGATAGTTACATGGATAGGAGAGTACTGGAGGGGTATGAGCCGGGTGCTGGTCAGTGGGACTAGGAGGGTGGGGATTTGTAACGGCATGGACTAGTAGGGCCGAACAGGCCTGTTCTGTGCTGTAAGTGGTTATATGGTTATATGGTTATATGGTTTACATTTCTTTTTGTGTATGTTGAGTCAGGTTTTCTTTGTGGGCATTCTGCCTCACCCACTGGAAAAAGAATCTCAGGGTTGTATATGATGTTATGTATGCAATCGACAATAAATCTGAAATCTGAGAAAAGCTTTTGTATTTTGTAGAGGTCATGTTCATCCATAAAAGCAGATCTGAGTACTGAATTCATCAAACTGGTTAAAGTGCTTTCAGAACATTCTGGCATCATATTTTTACCTAAATGACAATATTTTCTAGTTACCAAGCTGACAATTTTATAAAACTAAACGGCAAACACAATAATGTTATAGCATAGGAAGGATATATTTATGCACTTTATTGAGCTTTCATGAAAGTTTTATGTAAAGATTTCAACATGCTCCAAAAGACTGGGCTTCAATTTAACAGTTTTTCCCCAAGCTTTGGAATATTGTAATCTTTAGCACAATCTGCTGCTCAATTATGTTGATTATAAGATTCCACAATGTTTATCCAGCAAAAGAAAAACTGTGCATGCACATACATAAAATTTGCTCAAGATGATATTTCTGCCTTTAAATTATCTTGATGTTTAGAATAATATTACATACATATCTGTCCAGATATTTTTTCTTTCACTCATAAGCTAGGACATTTTATTGATCTAGTCCTACCGTCAGATTTATCAATTAACAATCTGGAATTAATTGATACCTGTGTATCGGACCATACAGCAATTACTTTCGGCCTAGCCCTGCCTCATTCCTCAAACAAATCTCGTCTTCTTACACTCCCACTACATTAACTCGCAGACCATGACTACGTTCTAGGAGGTCCTTATAGAAGTTCCAAGTACTTCCACCATGGAGCGCCCCCTCCCCACCTCAACATGAAGGAAATTTCATCCCTATTTAATACCACCTGTTTTCTTATCTTGATTGCTGTAGTCCCACTCAAGGAGAAAAAAAAACTCTAAGCTCAAGACTGCACCTTGGCTCAATAATACCACCAAAGCCCTGAGGAGGGAGTGCAGGATAGCCGAAAGTAAGTGGATGTGAGACCAACTACCAATTTCTCTTGAAATTCTGAAAAGCAACCTGTACATATATTGTTCCAAGAAATAGTAAAGGCCAAAAGAACAAAATATTTTGCCAACCTAATATCCAACAACTCCCAAAATCCGAAGGTCTTGTTCAATACCATCAACTCAATCATTGGTCCCGCACCTAATACCAACTCTAATGTGTCTCTTATCAAACGTGAAGAAGTTTTAAAATTCTTCATAAACAAAGTCGAGAGCATCAGGACCAACATTCCCACCTCCACCCACAATCTATCTGTACCACAGCTCTCTTCATGCAACCTGGACATTTTCAGCCCAATCACACTTCCCACCCTTAGAAAGATTGTGTTCGCCATGAACCTGGCAACCTGCCCCTTTGACATTATCCCTACTCCCCTCCTGAGGGATGTTTTTGATACAGCTGGTCCAAGCATCCTCTCTATAGTTCCTTGGACACTGGGATAGGTCCAATTTGTTTCAAGCATGCTGTGGTCCAGCCCCTCCTGAAAAAACCCAACTAGACCCCACCACACCCAAATATTACAGACCTGTTTCAAAACTTCCATTCCTGTTAAAGGTCCTCAAAAAAGTTGTTCTTAGCCAATTGTTTCCCTTTCTACATCAAAACAACATTTCCAAAAGATTCCAGTCGGCCTTACTAAGAATGTACAATGGCCTGCTTCTCGCCACTCACTCTGGATGCTCCACCATTCTAATTCTCCTGGACCTTAGCACTGCGTTCAATATGGTGGATTACACTATTTTAATAGATCGCCTCTGGCAGAGGGTTGGTATCAACAGCACAGCCCTTACCTGGTTTAAATCTTATCTTAGTGATAGGACTTTCTCAGTCAACATTGGAAAATTTTCATCCTCCTCAACTACCCTTTCCTGTGGAGTTCCACAAGACTCTATTCTGGGCCCCATTCTCTTCTTATATAAGCTTCGCCTCTGCCTTATCATCCAAAAACACAGCATCTCCTGCAACGCTGATGATGCTCAGCTCTATTAACCTACACCCCTGAAGCCCAATGATCAATCAAAAGTAACCAGCGTCAATGACTGTCTGGAGGACATAAAGTGCTGAATGGCTCAAAACTTCCTGCAGCTAAACAAAGGCAAATCTGAGATCATTCTATTTGGCTCCCCCACCACCACCAAAATTATCTCCAATGCCCTTGGTAACTTACCCACTCTCATCAAACCACACATCAAATCCCTTTGTGTGATATTCGATTCCACCTTCAAGTTTGACAAACAAGTCAATGCAGTAGTAAAAGCAAGCTTTTTCCAGCTCCACAGTAACGCCAAAATCAAACCATTCCTGTCAATGAAAGACCTTGAGAAAATTATCCATGCCCTCATTTTCTCCTGTTTGGTCTACTCTAACTCTCTATATATGGGAATTAGTCAGTCATTATTATTCCGTCTGCATCTTGTGCAGAATGGTGCTGCAAGACTCTTGACAGGAGCCAAGGAGAGAGATTATATGACTACTATTCTGGTCTCCCATCACTGGCTGCCAGTATGGCTCAGAATAGACTTTAAAGTGCTCCAGTTTGTTTACAAAGCCTTTAATGGACTAGCCCTCTCTACATCTCCAATTTCCCTAATGCCCTACTCGACCAAGACCCCTCAGATCAGCCAATTTAGGATACTTAGTTGTTCCACACTCAAATCGCAAAGTCAGAGGAGATCGTGCCTTCACTATTGCAGCCCCCAAACTGTGGTACAACATTCCTCCCTCCATCAAATCAGCATCTTCCATTAACTCTTTTAAATCCAGGATGAAGTTGTATTTTCACTCGCAAGCATTTTGAGGAGATTGTTGATCACTCCCATGTTGTTTGTACAATTTGGAACCTTGGGAACCCGTTTTATACTGCACTTTAAATAACTGCTTAATTTAAGATATATTTATAATCTGCACACCATTTTGGTCAACTTGAGTTATTTTAAATGTGTTATAGAAATAAACTAAACTAAACTTTATGTAACCATTCTCTACTGAGTTAGTACATTAAATTTATTTGATAAAATATTCAACAATTAGATACAAATAATTTCCCTGCAAACTGATTCATTGATTTGGAAAGGACAGGACTGATATCAAAAAGAAAACGCAAGCTTGGTTTTGAAACCTAAAATTTTTGTTGGCGTGTTTTAAAATTCTCTTAATTCAGAATTCTGAGGACTTTGTTGGTGGTGGACACATTTTCCAGATTAGTGAGTGTTATTAATACCAAACACACTTTAAATTCACATTTTTTAGATGTTACACAGTAAAATAATGTATTATGCACTGAATGTGATAAATTTAACTGTTAAATAATCAGAATAATGTGAACTATTTTCTACCCACGTAAGAATACACCCTTCTCACTGTAGTGTATCACAGTGGGGCGTATGTATGTATATGTATATGAGTGTGTGTGAACAGTTTCCTGAGATGGTGGAAGGCATCAGTAAGTAAAAGTTCTTTCTGTTATTTGAATTTTGCATCTCTAAGTTATTTAAGAAGCCTCCCAAGTAACACAGAGACATAACACCAGAAACTGACAAGGTCAAGAATCTGGTAGGCTGCTGCCAGAACAATTAACAGTATCTTATTGTTAATATAACCAAGACTAAAGAGCTAATTGTGGATTTTAGGAAGGCTGAGAGACCATGCATCTGTTCACATTGATGGGATAGAGGTGGAGAGGATTAGCACCTTCAAGTTAAAAAAAAAATATTCACTGGAGTCCAAGTTTCAAATTCTTCTTTCTTTTCTTTGGCTTGGCTTCGCGGACGAAGATTTATGGAGGGGTAATGTCCACGTCAGCTGCAGGCTCGTTTGTGGCTGACAAGTCCGATGTGGGACAGGCAGGGGTTGCAGGGGAAAATTGGTGGGTTGGGGTTGGGTGTTGGGTTTTTCCTCCTTTGCCTTTTGTCAGTGAGGTGGGCTCTGCGGTCTTCTTCAAAGGAGGTTGCTGCCCGCCGAACAGTGAGGTGCCAAGATGCACGGTTTGAGGCGATATCAGCCCACTGGCGGTGGTCAATGTGGCAGGTACCAAGAGATTTCTTTAGGCAGTCCTTGTACCTCTTCTTTGGTGCACCTCTGACACGGTGGCCAGTGGAGAGCTCGCCATATAACACGATCTTGCTGGAATCAGCACATTAAGGCAACTGTGAAGAAGACATACCAAAACTTTTACTTTCTAAGAAATATGAGGAGATTTGGCATGTTGTTGAATACTCTATTAAACCTCTGGAGGTATGCTATGGAAAATATACTGAATAATTGCATCGCAGTCTTGTTTGGGAATTCAAGTGCCCAGGAATGTAGAAGGTAGCAAACATAGTCAGGCCCATCCCATCTGATCTCCCATCCATCCATGTGAAGTGTTGTCTCAAAAAGGTCGGCAACATCATAAAGGACTCCCATCACCCTGGCGACAGACTTTATTTAAAATATAATTTTAATGATACAATGGTAGAAGGCCCTTTCGGCCAATAAAATCCGTGCTGCCAATTACTCTCTATTAATCTACCAATCTCATACATTTTGGAGGGTGGGGGGAAACCAGAGCACCAGAGAAAACCCACACAGATCGTGAGGAGAATGTAAAAACTCTGTACAGGCAACTTCTGGATTGAAACTCGAGACACTGGCATTGCATTAAACACCTTTGCCAACTCGCACTTCTCACCACTACCTTCAGGCAGAAAGTTCAGAAGCCTAGTCCAGCACCTCAAGGTTCAAGAGCAATTTAAAAACTGTGAATATTTATAAATCATTTATGTTTAGTATTTATATATCTATTTTTAATTTACTAAATACTATTGTTTTTTTTTCATGAAGTACCTCTTCAGTTACAGTATGTGAGAATTTTGATGCAATGGTACAGTACATTGTACAATGTATATGACAAACTCATTATCATTATCAAAAGCACTTGGACTTAGGACCAAAGTTAATGAAGAGGAGTGTAGGAACCTGGGCTGCAATGTGTTAAAGTCAGTGCAGGTGTCTGTGTCCAGGAAGTGAATGGGAGCATGGACATCAGCATAGTATTGTCTAAATGCCAAATTATTAGCTATTAAAATAATCAGATTGCATATTATCATTGTGTATAGATAATTATTGCCATTAGGGAGCACATTTTAATATTGTGTTTATGTTAAAAATATTTGAATTTGAGAAATCAAATCAGTAAATAAATATCAAATTTCCAATATAACAGAGAAGTGTACGTCAGAGGCCACATTCCATGTTTGTTGATGAGTGTATGTTGCAATCTCCTACTGCCAAATATTTTTAATCATACTTTGGAAATCCTTGCATTTTTGGACTCCTACGTCAAATAATTAATGCCTATTCAATAATAAAATATTCAACTAATTAATATATTGTTGTTGCAACTCTTGTTCACCTTTGAGATTTGAGAAAGGAAGGAGTCCATTTTCATGGTCACACTGTTGTTTGCTATAAAATTATCAAATCGGCTAACACCCCTTAAATAGTCATAGATCCTTGACGTTTAAAATAAATTATTTTTTTATATAACATTCACCACCTGAACTGAGCAGATTATGTTGTTAAATGTAGGAAAAAATATTCAATCTGATTATAGTAAAAGAAAATAATTAATTCATAGAGGAAATAAATATTGGAGGCAATTAATTATCATACTGTCTTTCAATTAACATAATAAAACAATTTCTTCTTGGATCTTTTGGTGGTTTAGTACTGTCAGAAGTATAAGTGACGATTGTTGACCTTATGATTTTAAGACTTCATATTCTCCAAGAAACTGTGTAACATTTTAAATTTTTTAGCATTGCCTTGGCATGATGAATAAGTATTTATTGCACTTTGATTAATTGTCTAACCCAGTTCCCCTGGAATATAATTAACACAAGAATTATCCAGAGCCTCGTGTGTTGACAAGCAGGTTATTGATAAATTAGAAAGATTTAACATGCCAGCAGGCTAGTGTATATCCAGCACGAGCATGGAAATTTTAGCATGGGACTAAATTTGATTTATTGTTGCATACCAAATAGTTCAGAGTATTTCTGACTTTTATATAACAAAATAAATCTCTAAATATGGAAGATCTACTGAGGTAATTTCATTCTCATCAGGTAAGCTAAAAATTGATCAGCCGCTGGTTATGAAATAAATCTTCAAGATGGAGAGTAATGTATATGCCACAAACTTCTTCAAAATGTATTCTTGTAAAGGATTGAGAATTTCTGTTACTGTTAATTTTTTAATTTAAATTTAGACATACAACATGGTAACAGGCCCTTTTGTCCAATGAGCCCATACCCAATTAAGCTGCAACCCTCAGTATGTTTTGAACAATGGGAGCAGACCGGAGGACCCAGAGGAAACACATGCAAACACAGGGATAAAGTACAAACTCCTTACAGAAAGCAGAGAATTTGAACCCCAGACCCAATTGCTTGTGCTGTAACCGTGTTTGACTAATCGTGTTGCCCTATTTCTGATGTTGAAAGGATTAATTAATTGCAAACAGCCATGAATTGAAGAATTCAACAACAAGAGATTAATATCCCTCTAATTTGTGCTTGAGATATGGATGATGGAGGAGTCACGTGATGGAGTAGTGGCTGGTAGGAGAATACCAACCCTCTCCAGAAAAGAAGGAAAAAAGTGAAGAAAATGCAAAGCCCCAGACACACATATCACAACAAATAAAAAATAAAGGTGTGGAGAAAATGGCACCTAAGAAAGAAAAGCCAAAAACAACGGGAAGAAAAGAAGAAAGAAAGACACCGGAAGAGAAAGGTGAAAGCCTTACCTGCACGAAAAAGCAGCGACCTAGCGTGGAAAGAGGAGCCCACTCCCCGAGGCTAGTTGAGACCCCGCAGGGTCACGACCCACTGTGGAGTGAAACTCCACAGCATGAACAGCTGAGAGAGGCACGACAGCAGGGCTCCCAGCTGGAAGATAAAGAAAGCAATGGGAACGGGAGGCGTGAGAAAGAAAAAAAATAAAACTAGAGACACAACAGATAACCAACCCAGAAGAAGAGGACCAACATCAAGACACCATGGAAAAAAAATACCCAACAAACTGAGACAAGCAGCTCAACAAGAAAGTCAGAAGAGACACAGATACAAGGAAGAGAAATATAAGACACAAACCCAAGAGCAGACACAGAAGAAGAAGGGGAACACCAAGCTCTGCACAGAGGAATAGGAGGTAAAATGTATGGACAGTACATAGATTTAAATAAAATTCAAGAACAAATGAAAGCATTAAAAGAATGGCTGACACTAGAATTTAGTGAAATTAAAAGTACAGAAGAAAAAGTGAGTAGAATAGAGCTGGTCATAACAGATGTAAGGAAAAGATTAGAAAATATGGAAGAACGTACAATGGCAGTAGAAATGGAAGTGAACAACTTAAAAAGAAAATTGGAAGAAAGTGACAAAGTTAAAGAAACACAGGAATTGTTAGCTCAGAAGATGGATATAATGGAAAACTATAGCAGGCGAAACAATATAAAGATAGTGGGCCTTAAGGAAGATGAAGAAGGCAAAGAATTTATAAAAGGATGGATCCCAAAAGTCCTGGGAATGCCAGAAATGCAGGAAGGAATGGAAATAGGAAGGACACACAGAACACTAGCCCCGAAACCACAGTCACAACAAAAACCAAGATCCGTTTTAGTAAAATTTCTGAGATACATGACAAGAGAAAATATATTGGAGAAGGCAATGAATAAAATGAGAGAAGACAAAAAACCACTGGAATACAAAGGTCAAAAAATGTTTTTGTACCCATACATAAGTTTTGAGCTCCTAAAGAAGAAGAAGTTTAACGCAGCAAAATCGATCATATGGAAGAAAGGCTATAAATTTTGTTAAGATATCAGGCGGTGCTTAAAATAGTTATCCCAGGGCAGCAAAACAGACTGTTCTCGGATCCAGAGAAAGCACGAGAATTTGCAGAACGCCTGCAAGACAGAAAGAGAGTTGAAGAGATGTAACAAGAACTAAGAACGGCGACAAACTACATATAAAGATGTAAAAATAATGTATAAGTAAGAACTAAAGGAGGGAAGAAAAGGGAAGCAAGGGAGAAGAGGGGATAAATAAAAGAGGTGGGGTTAAAAATAAATGAATAAATAAATATGAAAAGGAGAAGAAAAGAGGGGGAACTTTGTTGTAATGTGAAGATAATGTGGGGATTGGGTGGAAAAGAATAACAGTCACTGCAAAATCAGTTGACACTTGCAAATGGGTTCGCAGTCCGAATGGAGAGGGGAGTTGTGGTTGCCCGGCAAGGGACAAGGGGCGACTCAGAGAGCGGGGAGACACTTGGGGTTAAGGGAATTTTAGATGTGGGAATGTTTGAAATATTTTATGTTTTAGAAGTGTTGTCATAAAGTGCGTTCAAAAAAAGAAAACTGAGAAATGAAAATGGGGAAAAGGGGAAAGGTGGTGGTGAGGAAGCAGAAATGAGAAGTAAACAAAGTATGAGATGGCCATGTTGAACTATATGACTATAAATATTAACAGAATACATAACCAAATCAAAAGGAAGAGGTTATTAAATTTACTGAAAAAAGAAAAAAATGATATAGCATTCGTGCAGGAAAAGCATCTAACTGAAGTGGAACACAATAAATTAAGGAGAGACTGAGTAGGGCACGTAACAGCAGCATCATTTAACTCAAAAGCCAGAGGTGTAGCTATATTAATCAATAAAAATGTACCAATCAAAATAGAGGAGGAAATAATAGATCCAGCAGGGATATACGTAATGTTAAAATGTCAGATATATTCAGAACTCTGGAATTTGGTCAATATATATGCACCTAATGAAGAGGATCAAAAGTTTATGCAAGATATTTTTTTGAAGATTGTAGATATGCAGGGGAATATATTGATAGGAGGGGACTTTAACCTTAATTTGGATTCAAAGATGGATAAAACTGGACAAATGACTAGCAGAAAGAACAAAGTAGCCAAATTTATACTTAAATCAATGCAGGAAATGCAACTTTTGGATATATGGAGGAGACAACACACAAAGAAGGAAAACTCATATTATTCGAGTAGACATAAAACATATTCAAGGATTGACCTGTTCCTGTTGTCAGCCCACATCCAAGGGAGAGTTAGGAAAAAAGAATATAAAGCTAAATTGTTATCAGATCACTCTCCCCTTTTATTAGCAATAGAACTGGAGGACATCCCACCAAGAACATATAGATGGAGATTAAACTCCATGCTACTTAAAAGACAGGATTTTAGAGAATTTATTGAGCGCCAAATTAAAATGTACTTTTGAAATAAATACAGAATCAGTGAAAGACATATTTATATTATGGGATGCAATGAAAGACTTCTTCAGAGGGGAGATAATAAGTTATGTAACTAAGATGAAGAAGGGCTACAATCGGGAAATAGAACAGCTGGAAAGGGAAATAGTAAGTACAGAAAAAGAACTAGCAACAAAGTAAGATACAACGAAAAGAAGAGCATTGGCAGACAAAAAAATAAAAATCAAAACACTACAAACGTATAAGGTGGAGAAGAATATAATGAAAATAAGGCAGAGTATTATGAGCTAGGAAAAAAAACGCACACAATACTGGCTTGGCAGCTTAAAACAGAACAAACTAAAAGAACGGTATTGGCATCAAGGAAAAAGGACAAACAAATTACACATAACCCAACAGAGATCAATGAAAACTTTAAGGAATTCTACGAGCAATTATACCGAACTGAGAACGAAGGGAAAGAAGACAAAATAGATGAGTTTCTAGCTAAAATTGAACTACTGAAATTGCAAGAAGAGGAGCAAAACAAATTGATAAAACCATTTGAAATAAAGGAAATACAAGATATATTAAAAAAGCTACCAAACAATAAAACACCTGGGGAGGACGGACTCCCAATAGAATTCTATAAAACATTTAAAGAATTACTAATTCCTCCTCTCCTCGAAGTAATGAAAAAGATTGAAGAAACACAAAACATGCAAGATTCATGTAAAACAGCAATAATTTCTTTTTTTTTTTTCTTTGGCTTGGCTTCGCGGACGAAGATTTATGGAGGGGGTAAAAAGTCCACGTCAGCTGCAGGCTCGTTTGTGGCTGACAAGTCCGATGCGGGACAGGCAGACACGATTGCAGCGGTTGCAGGGGAAAATTGGTTGGTTGGGGTTGGGTGTTGGGTTTTTCCTCCTTTGCCTTTTGTCAGTGAGGTGGGCTCTGCGGTCTTCTTCAAAGGCGGTTGCTGCCCGCCAAACTGTGAGGCGCCAAGATGCACGGTTTGAGGCGTTATCAGCCCACTGGCGGTGGTCAATGTGGCAGGCACCAAGAGATTTCTTTAGGCAGTCCTTGTACCTTTTCTTTGGTGCACCTCTGTCACGGTGGCCAGTGGAGAGCTCGCCATATAATACGATCTTGGGAAGGCGATGGTCCTCCATTCTGGAGACGTGACCCATCCAGCGCAGCTGGATCTTCAGCAGCGTGGACTCGATGCTGTCGACCTCTGCCATCTCGAGTACTTCGACGTTAGGGGTGTAAGCGCTCCAATGGATGTTGAGGATGGAGCGGAGACAACGCTGGTGGAAGCGTTCTAGGAGCCGTAGGTGGTGCCGGTAGAGGACCCATGATTCGGAGCCGAACAGGAGTGTGGGTATGACAACGGCTCTGTATACGCTTATCTTTGTGAGGATTTTCAGTTGGTTGTTTTTCCAGACTCTTTTGTGTAGTCTTCCAAAGGCGCTATTTGCCTTGGCGAGTCTGTTGTCTATCTCATTGTCGATCCTTGCATCTGATGAAATGGTGCAGCCGAGATAGGTAAACTGGTTGACCGTTTTGAGTTTTGTGTGCCCGATGGAGATGTGGGGGGGCTGGTAGTCATGGTGGGGAGCTGGCTGATGGAGGACCTCAGTTTTCTTCAGGCTGACTTCCAGGCCAAACATTTTGGCAGTTTCCGCAAAGCAGGACGTCAAGCGCTGAAGAGCTGGCTCTGAATGGGCAACTAAAGCGGCATCATCTGCAAAGAGTAGTTCACGGACAAGTTTCTCTTGTGTCTTGGTGTGAGCTTGCAGGCGCCTCAGATTGAAGAGACTGCCATCCGTGCGGTACCGGATGTAAACAGCGTCTTCATTGTTGGGGTCTTTCATGGCTTGGTTCAGCATCATGCTGAAGAAGATTGAAAAGAGGGTTGGTGCCAGAACACAGCCTTGCTTCACGCCATTGTTAATGGAGAAGGGTTCAGAGAGCTCATTGCTGTATCTGACCCGACCTTGTTGGTTTTCGTGCAGTTGGATAATCATGTTGAGGAACTTTGGGGGACATCCGATGCGCTCTAGTATTTGCCAAAGCCCTTTCCTGCTCACGGTGTCGAAGGCTTTGGTGAGGTCAACAAAGGTGATGTAGAGTCCTTTGTTTTGTTCTCTGCACTTTTCTTGGAGCTGTCTGAGGGCAAAGACCATGTCAGTGGTTCCTCTGTTTGCGCGAAAGCCGCACTGTGATTCTGGGAGAATATTCTCGGCGACCCTAGGTATTATTCTATTTAGTAGAATCCTAGCGAAGATTTTGCCTGCAATGGAGAGCAACGTGATTCCCCTGTAGTTTGAGCAATCTGATTTCTTGCCTTTGTTTTTGTATAGGGTGATGATGGTGGCATCACGAAGATCCTGAGGCAGTTTACCTTGGTCCCAACAAAGCTTGAAAAACTCATGCAGTTTGGCATGCAGAGTTTTGCCGCCAGCCTTCCAGACTTCTGGGGGGATTCCATCCATACCTGCTGCTTTGCCACTTTTCAGTTGTTCGATTGCCTTATATGTCTCATCCAGGGTGGGAACCTCATCCAGCTCTAGCCTTAGGGGCTGTTGAGGGAGCTGGAGCAGGGCGGAATCTTGGACTGAGCGGTTGGCACTGAAAAGAGATTGGAAGTGTTCTGACCATCGGTTGAGGATGGAGATCTTGTCGCTGAGGAGGACTTTGCCGTCTGAGCTGCGCAGCGGGCTTTGGACTTGGGGTGAGGGGCCGTACACAGCCTTTAGAGCCTCGTAGAAACCCCTGAAGTCGCCAATGTCCGCGCTGAGCTGTGTTCGTTTGGCGAGGCTAGTCCACCACTCATTTTGGATCTCCCGGAGTTTGCGCTGAAGATGGCTGCATGCGCGACGGAAGGCTTGTTTCTTCTCTGGACAGGACGGCTTTGTAAGGTGAGCCTGGTGGGCAGCTCGCTTCTTTGCCAGCAGCTCCTGGATTTCCTGGCTGTTTTCGTCAAACCAGTCCTTGTTTTTCCTGGAGGAGAAGCCCAGTACCTCTTCAGTGGATTGCAGTATGGTAGTCTTCAACTGATCCCAGAGGGTTTCAGGGGACGGGTCCGTGAGGCGGGTTGCAACGTCGAGCTTTGCTTTGAGGTTTGCCTGGAAGTTTCCTCTCGCTTCGTCTGACTGCAGGTTTCCAACATTGAACCTCTTTCTGGGGGCTTTATTGTTCCTGGGCTTTGGCTTGAAGTGAAGGTTGAGCTTGCAGCGAACCAGCCGATGGTCAGTGTGGCATTCCGCGCTAGGCATGACCCTGGTGTGGAGCACATCTTGTTTGTCACTTTCTCGCACCAGGATGTAGTCAAGGTGGTGCCAGTGTTTGGATCGGGGATGCATCCAGGTGGTCTTAAGGCTGTCCCTCTGCTGAAAAAGGGTGTTTGTAATGACAAGTCGCTGTTCTGCGCAGAGCTCCAACAGGAGGCGCCCATTGTCGTTGCACATGCCGACGCCATGCTTGCCCAGGATTCCTGGCCATGTTTCTGAGTCTTTGCCGACACGAGCGTTGAAGTCGCCCAGGATGACAACCTTGTCGGCTGTAGGGGTACGTTGGATGAGGTTGCGCAGGTCGGTGTAGAACTTGTTCTTTTCTGCTGGTTCCGCCTGGAGGGTTGGAGCATAGACACTGATGAGGGTGATGTGACACTTGTTTTGAAGTGGGAGTCGCATGGACATGATTCGGTCCGAGAGGCCTGTCGGAAGGTTTTCGAGTTTGGAGGCAATGAAGCTCTTGACCATGAAGCCTACACCAGATAGGCATCGTTCATCCGAAGGCTTGCCAGACCAGTAGAGTGTGTAGCCTGCGCCGCGTTCTTGGAGGCTGCCTACATCTGCCAGGCGGACTTCACTGAGAGCGGCTATGTCGATGTCATGTCTGAGGAGTTCATGTGCAATGAGGGCAGACCGACGTTCAGGTCGGTGGCTGTCAGCCTTGTCTAGCATGGTTCTGATGTTCCAGCATGCTAGCTTGAGTTTGTGAGCATCTTTTGAGGGGGAGGACGTGGAGGGGGAGGACGTGGAGGGGGAGGACGTGGACCTGTCCTCGGGCCTGCGCAAAGGAGCTTTTAGGTGGAGTGCAGTGCGCGCAGTACTGGCCCCACCCTTTACACCCATGGTTTGTGTGCCGTGGCAGAGCAAGCTGGGACGTGGCAGCGAGGTCCTTGGGTCGTAGGTTTTATATCGGAGTGGCCTTCTCCTATGCAGGTTTCTTACCCGGGCTGGAGGGGCCTGCCTCCCTTCCTAGGTCGGTCCATACTGCCCGGACCGGGGCCGAGGCCGCCGCAGTTCACCCTGTGCCTGGATTGGGGCCGCCGCCTCCCACTCTCTGCCCGGATCGGGGCCTTCGCCTGCCCCACTCGACCGAGGCCGGGGCCGCCGTCTCCCCCTTGCTCCTGCCCGTATCGGGGCCGCCGCCGTCTACCCTTCGCCCGGACCGGGGCTGGGGCCGCTGCTGCTCTCCCTGTGCCTGGACTGGGGCCGCCGCCTCCCACTCCCTGCCCGGACCGGGGCCTCCGCCTGCCTCACTCGACCGAGGCCGGGGCCGCCGTCTCCCCCTTGCTCCTGCCCGTATCGGGGCCGCCGCCGTCTACCCTTCGCCCGGACCGGGGCCGGGGCCGCTGCTGCTCTCCCTGTGCCTGGACTGGGGCCGCCGCCTCCCACTCCCTGCCTGGACCGGGGCCTCCGCCTAATAATTACAGTAATACTAAAGACGGGGAAAGATCCACTAACACCAGCATCGTAAAGACCAATATCTCTACTTAACTCAGATTATAAGACAATAGCACACTATTAGCAAACAGATTGGCCGACTGTGTCCCAAAAATAGTAAAACTAGATCAAACTGGATTTATTAAGAAAAGACAAACAACAGACAATATCTGTAAGTTCATTAACTTAATCATTAACTTAATAAGACGCCAACAGTGGTGGTTTCTTTAGACGCAGAGAAAGCCTTTGAGATATGGATGATGCTGGTAAGACCATTTCATTGCACGTTCATTGATGCTTGAATTGGCAGTAGCTAGAATCTTTAGCCAGTATATGGTTGTAAGCATTTCCTCAAGCTTTTAGGAAGATGCTTTACATTATAATAAATTTGCCTTTATACTTTGCTTTCAAAGCTTCTAGGACATTGTATTTTTGTGTTAAGAATAAAAAAAATCAAATGATTAGTCATGAATAAATGGATATTATTTTAACAATTACACTGACACTTCATTCATGATTGAGGTAAGAATATTCAATCATTTTTTTCCTTTGTAAAGTTAATTTTGTTCTGTGCTCATTCTATCATTTTATAAGCTTTTATGAAAATTTTCCCAAATGCTATGAATTTAGCTTTCAAGTATTTCACTTGAAAATTTACTTGCAATAAATGACATTGGTTAAAATAGAATTGGATAAAATAGTAGAGAGATTTGCAGTGGAATTCATATACAAATAGAATTCAAAATTAATGATTGGTCTTAAAGAAACACCATTGTTGAAACTTTTAATTACTGTTTGGAACAAGATAAATTATGAAATTGGAATATTAGGAAGTCTATCTCCCAAGATACCTCTAATTCAAAATTATCTTGGAATCAATTTTTAACTGCTTATTTCATAAAGGCAATAAAAAATATTGAAGATTGTTATGAACAAGATCAATTGGTATCATTTGAACAACTAAGGAATAAATATGGAATACTTAATAATACTTTTTTTGTTATTTTCAAATGATAGGATATTTGAGGGATAAGTTAGGTCCTACTTGTAGTGAGGTGGAAATTCTTATCAGAAAGAAAATACTAAGAAATTTACTTCTGCAATATATCTTTTATTACAAATGGGAACTACTAAACATGGGGTCCATAAATTTAGAAAGAGATGGGAGCTGGATTTTAATATTATGATTGATGAGCAAAGATGGTCAGATCTATGTTGAGATTGTATGTCAAATACGATTAATGTAAGCAATGGATTATTGCAATATAATTTTTTTAATAAGCTGCATTTGACATCACAAAAATTGAATAGAATTAAATCAGATTTATCAGATCAATGTTTTAGGTGTGGTGAAGGTAAAACCTTTTTAGGTGGACTTAGGGATTTTTTTCAGAACAAGTTACAGGTATTGTATTTCCACAAAACCCAGATTTATTTCCATTGTGAAATATAGAAGGAACAAGATCTAAGTTAAATCTATCAAATGAAATTTATTTAAATAGTATTAGCAGTGGCAGGGAAGTGTATTGCAGTGACCGGGAAATAGGATTCACATTTGGGTATGAGAAGATGGAATGCAGAAATTCGAAGCTGTATCCCTTTGGAGAAAGTTACATACAATTGAGAAATAAATAAAGTATATTTTTTGCAAATTTAGAGTCCATGTATGCCTCTTCCCTAAATTGATCATATAAATATTGCTGAAGTCCTGTTGGAAAGTGATCCCCTGAGCAATCCATAAAGCTCTTAACTTTTTATTTATATTCCTATATATCTTTTATATATATTTCTTTGGGGTGGGGGGGTTTAGGGAGGGAGGGAATGGGAAGGAAGGGGAGGGGTTAGAACCACTAAAATGCTCTTAAATTTAAATTCTTACTGTTTTATATATTTTTTAGATAATTACATGTATAGAAAAAAATTAAATAAAATATTTAAAAAATAAAATTTACTTTCAGTTCAACTTGGTAATTCAGAAACACAATGACGTTTGAAAAAAGCATGGTTCTGAATCATGATGTTGAGCAAGATGAAAATTGTGTCACTGACTGTAAGTGACTTTGAAGCCGGAAGGAAATCTCAATAATGAATAGAAATGGATTGCTAATTGGTCCTTCTGAAACATGTCAAGAAGATACCAATCAATAATTTTGTTACATACTCAGTAAAATTATATCTATTTTTAATTATAGTCAGTGGCAGGTATCTTCTCACTTTTTGAACTTTCAGCTCCAAAATTACAATATAAACAATATAATTAAACTTAATACCTTAATGCTCCATGTCCTATAAGACTATAAGACATAGAAGCAGAAATAGGTTATTCAGCCTATTGAGTCTGCCCCACTATTCATTCATCAGCTGATCCACTGCCTGGCCTTCTTCCTAATCAAGAACCTATCAATATTTGCCTTTAGAACCAATGACCTGGCCTTTGACAATAAATTCCACAGACATCCTTTGGCTGAAGAAATTCCTACACATCTTGGTTTTAAGTGGATGCCCTTTAATCCTGAAGTGTTGCCTTCATCCTCAACTCTCCCACCCATGGGAAACAACCTTTCAGGCCCTAATATGTCCACACCTTCCAACACACAAAATGTTTCAATGAACTCTCCCCTCATTCTGCTAAATTCCAATTAATACAGGTCAAGAGCTCTCAAACGCTCCTTGTATAACCCTTTCATTCCTGGGATCATCTTGATGAACCTCCTTTGTACCCTCTCCAATGTCAGCACATCTGTTTTTAAATGAGGAGCTCAAAACTGCTCAAGTGAAGTCTCACCAGTCCCTTATAGAGCCTTAACATCACATCCCAGCTCTTATATTCTATTCCTCCCAATACCAATAAAACTAAGAAATAACTTTTGCCATCGTCATTGCATAAAAAATCTTATACAGTATGACAGAAAGAGTTACTTTGTACATGGCCATCATACATCAAATTATTTTTCAACTTCAATTGTATTTCCAAAATGTAACATTGACTTTAACTATGGCAGTAATTGTAATTTTACATTATTTACAAAATATTCTGGAGGTTCATCTAATCAATGGTATTCTCCTTTTGTCTGTTCCTTATTTGGACCTCCCTTGGTTAGTCATAATTTAGAGCTGGAAATGATGAAAGGTCATCATGTTTACTTTGATCCTCTCCTCATTGATACACCCTGACTTGCAGAGTCTTGCTGATTTTCATTTTCTTTGTGATAAATAATTTTATTCTGACTCTTTCAGGTTCAATGCTTTTCTTATTGTTAGAAATAATTAGCTGATAAAAAGTATTAAAATCTTCTGTGGTGCACAATAATAAAAGCCTATCATTCAAAGCTTATTTTAAATTTCAAGTTGAATAAATTGTTTTGATTTTCCACAAGTATGAATGAGGAAACTTGGCATTAATCTGGATTTAATAATGCTTTGTTACCCGTCAAAGTTGATGTGTGCCTACAGTGTCATTCAGAAGCAAATAATTTGCCTTCATATATTGTCTGATGCTTCAAGTAATGGAGCCAATTTTGCTCTCTGTTACTGAATAGTATTTACACAAGCTTTTCTGCAGCTGATGACTCCATGAGCATTCAGGTCAAATTGATTCGAGTTTGTTGAATGTCTTATTATATCAAATGGAATTTGAGAAGGACCATTTAGTAAGTAACATTCTGTCACTTTCAACAATGACCTTGAATACTTCTCTTGCCTCCATTATTGTTTTGGTTTTATCTTCATTGGTTAAAGCCAAAAAGAGTCCCTGCATCCTAATCTTTCGGTGCTTGTGAAATTCATTGCATAATACATTGGACTCCACATCATCACTCATTCTGACAGACTCATCTGCATGCTGTCCTTTTATACTTCTTGATGCAGATTTTGTATTAGGTATTCATATGACACAATTATCACTGAAATTTTCTGGAAAGATTTTATACTTGCTTAATTGGTAAACAACCAAAACATGAAGTTGGTTGATTGTGTAATTTAATGATAGAAAAACACAACAAGGGATAAAACAAATATATCATATGTTAAGAATTTCAATGTTGTCTTCCTTTAAGGTCTCAATCTTAGGGAATAAAAACATGTTTTCAAGGTTTGGTGAGTAAAATGCAATAATTTATAACAATTTTTGGTCAAATTGTGCTCCAGCAGAAGTATGTCAAATACAATAATTGTACATCTAACTGGATTTATCATCAGAAATACATCAAATTAAGCATCAAATGCTCCTTTTTGTACTCTTCTTTTGGGGGATGGCACAGAAAATGTGAATATTTTATTCTTGGGCCAATCTGACTGAACAATATTTTATGAGTGTTGCCTTGGCTTTTGTCAAGCTGGTCCTTTTTACCTGGGCTTGGTATCTCTCCTTTCAAGTAGTTCTCAACCTTTTTCTTTCCACTCACATACCACCTTAAGTAATCCTTAAAGGTAACCGCATGTATCATTTCCTTTGACAGCTCATTCTATGTATCTACCACCCTCTGTGTGAAAAGCTTGTCCCTCACCTGCCCCTTTGATTCCATCCCTTGTCAGCTTAAATCTATGCCCTCTAGTTTTAGATTTTCCTACCCTGGGAAAATGACTGTGACCATCTACCTTATTTAGGCATCTCATGATTTTAGAAATTTTGGTCCAGATGGAGGAATTGAGAGAATGGAATAGAATCCTTACAAGGGACAGGGTGGGAAGAGGTGTCATCTAGGTAGCTGTGGAAGTTGTTTGCTTGTATAAGATGTCGGTAGAAAGTTTGTTTCCCGAGATGAGAAGAAATATTGAGGAAAGTAAGAGTGTTGCTAGAGATGGACCAAGTAAATTTGAGGTTGGGGTAGAAGTTGGCAGCAAAGTGGATGAAGTTAACAAGCTCATCATGGGTGCATGAGGCAACACTAAAGTAGTCATCAATGTAGTGGAGGAAGAGTTGAGGGCCCTTGCCTGTGTAGGCTTATAGCATGGATTGCTCCACATAGCCAACAAAAAGGCAGGCATAGCTAGGGCCCATGCAGGTGCCCATGGCTACTCCTTTGACCTGGAGAAAGTAGGCTTTGTCAAAGGAAATATTATTGAGGGTGAGGACAAGTTCTGCCAGCTGGAGGAGGGTGATAGAGAGGAGGAACTTTTTTTGGTCTATTATCCAAAAAGAAACCAAGGGCTTTGAAGCCTTTATTATGGGAGATAAAGATGTATAGGGATTAAATGTTTATGGTAAACATGAGGTGATTGAGTTTGGGGAAATGGAAATTGTTGAAGTGATATAGGTGAGGAGGGACAGGAGTTGGGGGGACTAAACAGAGTCGGGGTAAGCAGGGACCAGTTCGGTGGGGCAAGAGTACACAGACATGATGGATCTGCTGGAACAATCGGGTTTGTGGATCTTAGGAGGTAATAACAGGCAGTGGGAGGCTGTGAAACAATAAGGGTGGTGGCTGTGCCAGGGAGGTGACCGAAAGTGATGAGTTCAGAGATGGTTTGATGAAGTTTGGTGGGGTAGGTAAGAGGACGTGTCTAAGAGTTATCTTCTGGCTTTGGTTAGATAGATGTCAGAGTGCCAGATCACAACAGCGACATACTTGTCTGTGGGTCTAATCACTGGCATCACAAGCGGGGTGTGGGGGTGGGGGGTGCGGACCACACCGGGTGATACTGGGTGGTTTCATTTTCATGCATTAAAAGCACACGCTGTTGTTTTTATTGCTGCTGGTGTTTTCATAGTCTGTACTTTGGTCAGATTTTCTGGTGTTTTAGCTTCAATATTGTGGTCATTAGTATTTGTGAACCTATATCAATAACTCTTTTGAGAATGAAGTAGGAATTAAAGGAAAAGAAGGAAAAAAATCAAATAAGGTTTATGGCTCAGTTACTAATAATGTTGTAACTAACGATGTTGCAATTCAAATGTAGAAAGATTTTACAAAACAATTTTGTTGTTAGTATTCATATAATCTAAGAAATATTAAATTTAAGCAATTTACAAATTTATTTATCACATATTATTCTATATTTTAACTATATATTTTTGAAATATTGCTAATTTGTCTTTTTTAATTTAAAAGTGTAATTTTAATATTTATATTTGTTTATCTCACTACAGTTGCCATTAGTTTCCATTATATACAGGAATTACGATTACAGTACAAAAAATATTACTAAGGATTCTGTATGGTCTGGTACAGGAAGAGGTCCATGGAGATGACACCATGAATTACCACACTGGGTGACACCAACCATAGTGGGTTTGATGGTGCAGTTTGGATTGGTGCAGAGAGAGTGGAGGGCCAGGCGTTCTGAGGGGATGAGATCAGAATGAATGAGGGGAATAGTGAAGTTGATATGGTTGATGTCATGGTGGCAGTTGGAAATATAATGGGCCAGAGCAGGCAGAAGACCAGAGGGAGGTATCCAGGAAGAAGGTGTTTTAAAATGGGTGAAGGGACCTTTGGTGGGGGCGGTGGAGAATCATAGTGGGGAAGTAAGCATGGAGATGGAGCCAATGGGAGAAAAGTTCAGCATCATGGCGTGTGCAGAACTTGTTGAGGTGTGGGTGAAGAGGGATGAAGGTGAGGCCTCTCCTGTGGATAAAGCATTCAATTTCCAAGGGGGGGTGAGAAGGATGGAGGGGATGGTGAAAACCAGGCAGGGGTTACTGGGAGGTTCAATGGGGTTGACAGTGTAAGGGAGGGGAGGAGGATGGGGTGGATTATGAGGTGGAGGATAAGAATGGGCTAAAGGAGGGATGGGAGAGTTGGCAAAGTCAAAGGGTGGAGAGAAAGAAAGAGGCCCATGCACTCCCAGAGCCAGGGTGGGAATTCGCGACGGAGGCTCAGTCCTGTTAGTCGCAGGTTATAGAGCCCAAGGTGGAAACCTGTGTCCAAAGCTCGCCAAGTTCAGGGTAATAGTTCATGTCGGAGGCTCAATCGTGTAGGTCACCGGAGCTGAGACAGAAACCTGCGTGTGAAGCCTGGTCTTGTGGGCTGGAGGATTCAGGGTGAAAGTTCATGTTAGAGGATCGACCCTCTAGGTCGCTGAGGCCAAGGTGGAGACTCATGTCAGGAGATCGGTCATGTAAACTGTCAGAGTCAAAGTGGAGAACTGTATGGGAGGTCACCAAAGCAGCAGTCTCCAGGATGTGAGCTTTCAATCCCTGAAGGATGTCAGGTGTGCATAGAATTGGTGGATGAATGTGTGGATCTGGCAGAGGATGAGTGAGTGAGAGTTCCATGGTAGATCATGGCAAGTGAGGTATGGAGCAGTGGTAGTGAGAGAGCAAGGGTCCACTTGTACCTGCGCATCGAGCTAAGGGTAGTCTATAGGGTATGGTGGGAGAAGCTAAGAGAGCAGGAGTGAATGCAGCCTAGATACATGAGATCATGGAGGGAGCCACACTAGAAAACTTGGAAGTGGAGCTGTAATCCACGTGGCACCAGATGGCAATGGAGGCAAGTAGCCAGGAAAGACATGTGGCTGTGGAAGCAAGTTTGGGTGAGAATATAATCTTAGAACTTGAAAGCAGCAGGGAATGCAGATGGGAAACAATGAGAAAGACTCTCACAGAACTCCCTTCAAAGAGAGAACTTCTTCAGGGTATGCATCCCATGAAGAGGTTTTGCAGTGCTTCAAATGAACTGATTGAAACATGAAAGTCTGCAGACATTTTGATTGTTACATGTGATGAAGTGAGCGATGTTCACAATGCTCTAGCTAATTGTGGTCTTGGAAGGAGGAGTTTCCAAACCACGCTTTTGATGGTGCGCTTGCAGAAGTTGTTAAGGGAAGCAGGTGACATGCCAAATTCCCTGAGGCATCCAGAGGCACTAGTGCACATTCTTGACCATTGTATTAATGTGGGTAGATCAACAGAAGTCACTGGAGATGTTTCCTTCCAGGATGTTAAAGCAGTCTACCATTTTCACCTCAGCACAGTGATCAGGGAGTGAGCTCAGTTCCATGTCCAGAGGTCTTTGTCCAGCTTCTTGAGGGAGAGATGTTGTCATAACACCAAGCCACATGTCCCTCCTTCTCCCTCTGTACCTCGACTTCTTATTGTTATATATCCTGCTAATGATGGTGGAGGGATGCACTCTTGTTTGCTGTTTTGCCTGGTTATGGTGAATTGTCTACAAGAACTCTTCTCATTGTGATGGGCTTGTCAGTATAGGTTTGAGGTTCAGTGAGTCTCTTCACTTTGAAACAGTCAAAGAAATTCCCATTAACATTTCTGACTTATGAATTGTAGAATCAGAGCTGATGTCATGATTGATTAATTATTGTGCTGGCCATTCATCACGCCACAGAGGAAAAGTCAAAGCCTTTTGAAATGATCTACTCGGTTTGACATCTTAAAGGGAATAAAGCTCTTGGCATATGAATGTGAGTGTGCATTATATACTCTGGGTAATCCCATGCTATTGAGCTGAACAAGATGTTTATTTGGTATATCCATAATTCATGATTTTAGTAATTTCCTGACGATAGTTTTAAAATGTGTGTTTACTTTTAGTTTGTCTATGGACTACATCGAAGTAAAATCTGGCTCTATATCATATTAAATTATTTTCTGAACCTCTCCACTGATATGTCAGTTCATCAACAACTTTACCATTGGTAATCTTTGTCTCACCTGCAGCAAGCACTCTTATTTAAATACGGAATACATTTGGCTTTTGGCATACTTTCTTTCCTACACCCTGTTAAGCCCACTCATGTTCTGAACACCAGTAGAGGTATTTCTTTGATCTATAGTAACAAATGAAGCTTATTCAAGAATCCTTTCAATTTCCAATTTCTACCTATAAAATCTTCATGACCTGCTTACATTATTGTCAGTATAGGTTTGAGGTTCAGTGAGTCTCTTCACTTTGAAACAGTCAAAGAAATTCCCATTAACTATCGGAATATCAAATTCTGACTTATGAATTGTAGAATCAGAGCTGATGTCATGATTGATTAATTATTGTGCTATTTGAACAGATTTCAAGTTGCATCTCTCAGGCTGCTCCTACCTTTCACCATTTTCCTGATGTTTCCTTTGAGTGCATAGCTAGCCTACTTGGGCAGGTGATCATTGATTCTAATTCCCCATCTGGAATGTTTGCTAGCCTAACACTTGTATCTTTCCCAGACTGTTGACTAGAAGCCTGTGATTTTATTTGTGTTACTGAGTAAAATCTATGCTGGCTTCCACAAAATTGATATTTGTAGCCAGCCTGTAAACACAAACTTCTACAGATGGATCCAAAAAGCCTTCAGTTAACATACTCCAATTTTACTCTGGAGTATTTTTGCTAATTTGATTTGTCTAATATCGATGTAGATTGAAGTTGGCCGGAATTACTGTTGTGTCCTTTTTATGTGAGTCTCCACTTTCCAATATTATGTCATCTCCTCCATTTTCCCTGTTGTTTGGTTGAGGTGTGGGCAGCAACATTTTCTGTTCCTTGATATTTCACTGTTATACCCACAAAATATTCCATATCAGAGTTCTCTGACCTGATACCCTTCCTCACTATTGTATTGCATTGTCCACTAACAACACTAGTATAACCCTCTCTCCCTTTTTATCTGCCTTTCTAAATACTGAGTATCCAGGTCTCCCTGGAACATGTTCTCTTAATTGCCATCATATTGAATCCATTTGCATTGACGTGCACATTGAGATGCAATGGTGTCAACTTCAGTCTTTTTAACTTTATTAGTCATCTTCTCATTATGTTGCATTCTGCCCCTGATGGTTTCTTACTGGTGATTTCCATGCTTTTGACTTTTGCCTTTTAATTTCTTGTTTCTTGATTTGATCATATTTTTCATCCTCCCTCCTCAGGTTTGCACTTTCTGTCTGAGTAAACAGTCCATTAAAGACATGGGCTCTGATCAAACCCAGGAATATCCCTTGGGAAGCTGCCTGGCTGAAAAGTGAGGAAAGAATCAACTAGCTCAGTAAATTGCATGGTCATTTTCCCACATCCAACCAGAAGGTTTCTCAGTGAAATGTTATGAGGGAGACCTAGGGAAGAAGGAGACCGTGTCTACTTAGCAGGACAATTTGACTTCTCTGCATACTATAGGCGAACATCTATCACTTACTGCAAATGCCATCACAAGATTTGACTTCCATCCATCATACAGAAAGTCTTAAAGCACTTTGCTTCTTTCTGGACTAGAGACCAGACCAACCACCATCCTCCAACTGGCAGAACTTGACCTCACTTTAAACAACTTCTCCTTTAACTTTTCCCACTTCCTTCAAATCAAAGGAGTAGCCATGGGTACCTGCATGAGTCTCAGCTACACTTGCCTGTTTGTAGGCTTTGTGGAGCAATCCATGCTGTAAGCCTAGACAGGTAAGACCCCTCAACTCTTCCTCCAGTACATCATCGATAACTACATCAGGGCTGCCTAATGCACCCATGATGAGCTTGTGAACTTCATCCGCTTTGCATTCAACTTCCACCCCAATTTCAAACTCACCTGGTCCATCTCTGACAACACTTTCCCCTTCCTGGATCTTTCTGTCTCCATCTCTGAGACAAGCTTTCTACCAACATATATTACAAACCCTCTAACTCCCACAACTACCTTGACTACACTTCCTCATACCCTGTTCCCCACAAGGATTCTATCCCCTTCTCCCAATATCTCCATCTCTGCCCCATCTGTTCCTAAGATGAAGTCTTTCAGTCCACATCTTCTAAAACGTCTATTTCCACAAATATAGCTTAACCTCCACCACCATCAACTCAGACCTTGCCTGCATCTCTCCATTTCCCGCTCATCTGCCTTGACCCCCTCTGCACCCTGCCACACTTGCACCCACACTTCCCCCCTCACCACAGTCTGGGACCCCAAATAGGTCTTTCAAGTGAAGCAACACTTGATTTGTGCATCTGCTGGACTGATTTACTACATCTGGTGCTCACCTTTTGGCCTTCTTTACATCAGAGAGAATGAGTGCAGATTGGAGATTACTTTGCTGAACACCTTCGCTCCATCCATATCAGTGACAGAGACGTCCCAGTAGCCAACAATTTCAGTTCTGTGTCACAGTCCCAAACTTTAATGTCTGTCCATGACCTTATGTACTATCCCACCAAGACTCCTGCAAATGGGAGGAACAACAGCTGATTTTCTGTCTGGGCACTCTCCAGCCAGATGGCATTAACATTGATTTTTCCAGTTTCTGTTAACCTGCTCTCCTCTTCCACCTCTCCCCTTCCTTTTCCAGTTCTCCTCCCTCCCTTTGCCCTCCTTTCAACCAGCAATCTCTCCTCCCCTTGATCACTGCTGTCCCCTCCCTCCCTTCTCCAACTATCACCTCCTGCCTTTGCAACCACCCGTCTCCCCCTACTCTTTTGTTCGGGCATCTGCCAATATCTTTCCATACCTTGATGAAAGCCTCAAGCCCGAAACATCAGTTATGTATTTTTACCTTTGCTGTATAAAGAACACCGCTTTTAAAATTTTTAAAATTTTTGCACTGAGTCATATCAATAACAAAATCCACAAATGATCATCAACAATATATACATAATGACATTTTTTCTTTTCCCCCACTTCCTCTCTCCCCTTCCCCACCCTCATCAAAAATCAATGAATGATAGAACACTTAAAACAAAGAAATAACCAAAAAAGGAAAGAAGTTGTATCGTCTATTTTCACATATTTAAATCTTACTGTGCTCATAATTATGTTGTTTTATGAAATGGAGGTTTGTGGTTGGCATTCTCCGACATATTTTATGTCTGGTTCCCAAATTTGTTCAAATAATGTACACTTGTCTTTCAGATTGTATGTAACTTTTTCTAATTGAATACACTTGTTTATTTCTGTAAACTACAGTTGTATTTTAAGGTTTGTTTCCAATTTCCAGGTTGTCATAATACATTTTTTGGCGACTGCTAGCACAATCATAATAAATTTTATTTGGGCTTTGTCAAATTTTTTTGTCTTTTATATTATTTAACAGAATTATTTTTGGTATATTATTTTTGTGATTTTGTTTAATATTAGGTTTAGATCTTCCCAGAAAGTTTTTACTTTTGAGTGTGTCCAAATTGCATGTAATGTTGATCCAATCTCTTTTTTGCAACGAAAACATCCATCTGATGCTGTTGGGTACCACTCTTTTAATTTCTGAGGAGTAATGTATAATCTGTGTAGCCAGTTATATTGAATCATACATAATCTACTATTTATTGTGTTCCTCAGTGTTCCTATACATAACTTCTCCCATGTTTCATTCTTTATCTCTGTCTTTAAATCTTTTTCCCAACTTTGTTTCGGTTTATAATTTATTTCATCTTCTTTATATTGTAATTTGATGTACATGTTTGTAATAATTTTTTAAATTATATTTGTGTCTGTGATTAAATATTCATAGTTGCTACTTTCTGGTAATCTCAAACTATTTCCCAGTATATATTTTAGATAAGTTTTCAATTGGCAATATGTAAATATTGTACTTTGTGTGATTCCATATTTATCTTTTAATTGCTCAAATGTTAATAAATTATTTCCCAAAAAGCAATCTTCGATTTTCTTGATTCCTTTTCTATCCCATTCCTTGAAAAATAAATTGTCTATTGTAAAGGGGATTAATGGGTTTTGTGTTCATTTTTGGTATTTGATAATTTATCTTTTATTCTTCCAGGTGTATTTTTTTTTTCCATAATTTAAGTATGTAATGTAGTACTGGTGAATTGTTATATTGCACCAATTTTTCATCCCATTTATAAAGTACATGTTCCAGGATATTTTCTCACAATTTGTCTAATTCTATCTTAGTCCAGTCTGGTTTTTCTCCTCTCTGATAAAAATCTGATAAGTACCTTAACTGTGCCGCCCTGTAATAATGTTTGAAGTTTGGTAGCTGTAACTCTCCTTGTTAATTTTTCTAGCGCTATTCTTGATTTTTTACCTTTCCAGAAAAATGTCCTTAGTATTTTCTTCAGTTTCTCAAAAAATTTCTCTGTCAGGGGGATTGGTAACGTTTGGAATAGATATTGCACTCAGGGGAACACATTCATCTTCATCTTAGTTACATAACTTATTATCTGCCCTCTAATGAAGGCTTTCATTATTCCTTCTCCTTTGGGTGTTGTCTCCTCCATATCTCCAAAAGTTGCATTTCCTGCATTGATTTAACCATAAATTTGGCTACTTTGTTCTTTCTGTTAGGCTTTTGTCCAGTTTTATCCATCTTTGAATCCAAATTAAGGATAAAGTCTCCTCCTATCAATATATTCCCCTGCGTATCTACAATCTTTAAAAAAATATCTTGCATAAACTTTTGATCCACTTCATTAGATGCATATATATTGACCAAATTCCAGAATTCTGAATATATCTGACACTTTATCATTACTTACCTCCCTGCTGGATCTATTATTTCCTCCTCTATTTTGGTTGGTACATTTTTATTGATTAATATAGCTACACCTCTGGCTTTTGAGTTATATGATGCTGCTGTTACGTGCCCTACCCAGTCTCTCCTTAATTTATTATGTTCCACTTCAGTTAGATGTTTTTCCAGCACGAATGCTATATCTATTTTTTTTCTTTTTTCAGTAAATTTAATAGCCTCTTCCTTTTGATTTGGTTATATATTCTGTTAATATTTATAGTCATATAGTTCAACATGGCCATCTCACATTCTGTTTACATCTCATTTCCACTTCCTCACCATCACCTTTCCCCTTTTCCCCATTTCCATTACTCAGTTTTCTTTTTTTGAACGCACTGCATGACAACACTTCTAAAACATAAAATATTTCAACCATTCCCACATCTAAAATTCCCTTAACCCCAAGTGTCTCCCCCCCCCCTCTCTGAGTCACCCCTTGTCCCTTACTGGGCAACCACAACTCCCCTCTCCATTCGGACTGCGAACTCATTCACAAGTGTCAACTGAATTCGCAGTGACTGTTATTCTCTCCCACCCAACCCCCTCCAGAAAATACTTTTATCTTCACATTACAACAAAGCTCCCTCTCTTTTCTACTGTTTTACTTGTTATCTATTTATTTATTTATTTATTTATTATTTTTTAACCCCTCCTCTTATTTTTACCCCTTCTCCCTTACTTCCCTTTTCTTCCCTTGTTTAGTTCTTACTTATACATTATTTTTACTTCTTTATATGTAGTTTGTTGATGTTCTTTGTTCTTGTTATATCTCTTCATCTCTCTGTCTGTTTTGCAGGCGTTCTGCAAATTCTCGTGCTTTCTCAGGATCCGAGAACAGTCTGTTTTGGTGCCCTGGGATAACTATTTTAAGCACTGCTGGATATCTTAACATAAATTTATAACCTTTCTTCCATAGGATCAATTTTGCTCGTTAAACTCATTCCTCTTCTTTAGGAGCTCAAACCTTATGTCTGGGTAGAAAAAAAAAATTTTTGACCTTTTGTATTCCAGTGGTTTTTTGTCTTCTCTCATTTTATTCATTGCCTTCTCCAATATATTTTCTCTTATTGTGTATCTCAGGAATTTTACTAAAACGGATCTTGGTTTTTGTTGTGACTGTGGTTTCGGGGCTAGTGTTCTGTGTGCCCTTTCTATTTCCATTCCTTCCTGCATTTCTGGCATTCCCAGGACTTTTGGGATCCATTCTTTTATAAATTCTTTCATATCTTTGCCTTCTTCATCTTCCTTAAGGCCCACTATCTTTATATTGTTTCACCTACTATAGTTTTCCATTATATCCATCTTCTGAGCTAACAATTCCTGTGTTTCTTTAACTTCTTTTTGTCACTTTCTTCCAATTTTCTTTTTAAGTCATTCACTTCCATTTCTACCGCCATTACACGTTCTTCCACATTTTCTAATCTTTTCCCTACCTCTGTTATGATCAGCTCTATTCTACTCATTTTTTCTTCTGTACTTTTCATTTTTCTTTTCATTTCACTAAATTCTAATGTCAGCCATTCTTTTAAGGCTTTCATTTGTTCTTGAATTTTTTTTAATCTATGTACTGTCCATTCATTTTACCTCATATTCCTCTGTGCAGAGGATTTGTTTTCATTATATTTTTCTCTACTTCATATAATTGTAATGTTGCATATTTTAATTTTTTTCATTGCCAGTTCTCGCTTTTTCTCTGTATCTTCTCTTTCTGCTAATTCCTTTTCTATGATTGTTATCTCTTTTTCCAACTGTTCTACTTCCCCATTAAATTCCTTTTTAATTTTAGTCATATAGCTAATTATTTGTCCTTTAATAAAGGCCTTCATTGTGTACCATAAAATGAATTTATCTTTTACTGATTCCACATTTATCTCGAAGTATATTTTAATTTGTTGTTCAATATATTCTTTGAAATCTTGTCTTTTTAACATTGTCTTTTTAAAGGACGCTGCTTGATCTGCTGAGTTTCTCCAGCTTTGTGTTTTTACTTCATCCACTGTGTCTGCAGATTTTCATGTTTTACGACAGGTTTATGTTCTCCTGATTTCCCCCTCCTGAGGGATATTACTGATATTGGAGGGACTGAGGTATAAAGAGGGATAGGATTCATATTCCTGAAATAATGGAAGATAAGAAATGTCCTTGGAGAAATATATAAGATCATGAGGGACATAGTTAAAATAAATAGTCATATTCATTGATTCCAAGGTTGCAAAATCTAAATCTAGAGGGAATAGATTTGCAGTTAGATGGGAAAGATTGATAAAGAAATTGAGGAGCAACTTTTTATATAGAGGGGGTGGTAACTATGTGGGATAATCTGCCAGTGGAAGTGGTAGATCCAGGTCCAATAACAATATTTTCAAACATTTAGACAGATTCACAGATAGGAAAAAATCATGGAGAAGAATATAGGCCAAATGCAGTCAGATGCTCTTTCTGCATCTCTGTGGGTTTCCTCCAGGTGATCCAGTAAGAATAAAATGTGTGGTTGTGAGCAGGAAATGTCTGCTACCGTGGTGTGTCTCAAAATTAAAAATACCTTAGGTAGACATCTTGGTCGGCATGGACAAATTGAGCTGAAGGTCCTTTATCAATGCTGTAAAATTACTAATTATCTCTAATTCAGTTGAGGTTCAATAATCTCATACAGTACATCACTATTGACGTAATGTCCTTCAATTAATTATTCACATAATTACTTATAATTGTGTTATTATAGAAATTCTGCATTATGATAATGGTTCACAGCAATTAGTTAAAGGATTATTCATTAGCAAAATTGCATGTTGCGATCACCAGATCTAATTTTTAGTGTTTCATCTAGATTGTTCAAATCTGTCACATGACAACCTTTGGTCAGCACAAAATAATTTGTTTCAAAATGGAGTTGTGCATTTTGTATGCGAGGAGTTGTATTAATACAGAGAAAATCTTAATATACATGCAAACTTCAGACTGTCTTTGTCTTATTTGCCTTTGTATGAGAGTTTATTGCTATGCACATGTGCAATGTATAGATGCACCAAAATTCTTTCTTGCAGCAGTCACTCAGGTATATAAGATACACCAACCACAATAGTATAAATTAAAACAGTATGCCAACACAGAAAAAGGAGATTATAAATATAAATGGATAAATAAATAAATGTTCACAGTTGCACTTAGACATTTCAATTGTGCAAACAGAATTTTTGTTGATTGTGGAATTGTTTATAGTTAGGGTAGTATAGGAAAGTTTAAAAGCCTGATAGCTGTTCAACACAAAACTGTCCTTGAACCAAGAGATGTTGGACTTCAGTCTCCTACACAGGTGCTTATCATTTTATCCAAGATCCTTGGGACTGGACACTTCTTGGTATTCGGATTAATCTGGAATATGGAATTAAAATGGAGGTGGTACAGATTCGCACAAAACATAAGCCCTTTTGATGGAATGATGCCCATTGAAGATGGCTCAATGAGTAATGGAGTTTTTGTTACCCATAATTCCCCATAATCTTCGAAACAGAGTGGTTCCTGCTGCGTGGAGGATTATGGATATCAAAGACGGCTATTGATCCTACATTAAAACAGAAGGAGGCTCATCCCACCAGGCTCCGCTGTGCCTTTGTCTGCCTCCTTCTGGCCTAGCTCAGCTGCCATTCAGCTGCTTTCCATCATCTGGTCCCTCTATACTGGTTTGGCTGTAGGGGGGGCTTCCCATCACCAGCTCATCCCTTGGACCTGATTCTTACTGCTGCTTGGGTTCGGCCACTCCACGGTGTCCCCTCAGCTTCTCTCCCTCCTGCACCATTCTCCTCAGTGTCAGCTCACTTCTCCTTCATTCCCAGGTCTTGGAGCGCAGCACCCAGGTCCCTTCACTCTCTCGCACTGGCAGCTCAGCGGGCTCCAACTGTCTTTTCCCCTGCTGGGCCTCCATGGTCTCTGAGTTGCATTCTCTCCTCACTCATCACCCGAGCCGTGTTCTCTCCTGACTTTCTTCCTGCTTGCCTGCCCGGGTCGCACTGCTGTTCTCTCCTCGCTCACCCACCCAAGCCATATTCTCTCCTCGCTCTCCTGCTTGAGTCACACTGCTAATCTCTCCAAGCTCACCACCCGAGCCAGGTCCTCTCCTCGCTCTCTTCCAGCTCGCCACTTGAGCCGCATTCTCTCCTCGGTCTCTCTAGAACACCTGAAAATTTACTGTACATGCAGTAAAAATATGTTTGGCTTTTGGAGGTTTTTGGAATCACAGATAAAGGGATAAGGGCCCATACCTTCTTCTTGAAGGTAGCGACAAGAAGAGATTGTGACCAGAGTGCCAGGGATCCTTTCTGATGCCTACCTTTTTGAGGTGGAATTTGGATACTGTGAAAGATGTGGCTCAATTTCTGCAGCCTTCTGCACTCCTGGGCACTCAAGTTTCCAAACCAGGCTGTGATACAAAAAGTCAGTATGCTTCCAACTGTACCTGTAGATGTTTAATAGAGTATTTGCTGAAATGCATAATCTCTTCAGACTTCTCTATCTCTACTTGATGTGACTTCTTCATAGTTGCCTTGATCTGGGAGCTCCAGATTCCCAGGAACATGAAAATCCTCATCACCCTCTTCCCCAACATTCCATCCACAAAGGCAGATAATGTACTGTGTAAAGTTATCAATAAACAGTTGTGCATTAATTTAAGGAAACAAATAGCACAAACATACACAAAAGTAGAACTCAGCCAGTCAAGAAGTATCTGTGGAAAGAGCACAGTTCACGTTTTGAGTTGAAGGTCATCCATTATTTTCTGCATCTGTTACAGATTGGATTATCTGCAGTTTTACATATTCTCCATCTAAAACAGACAAATCAATTATATGTATTAGTCCTTGACTGAATGGAATTGAAACTGGAGCTGATTGTACCAATTTAAAAAATAGTTTTGAGAATTAATATTCTGCATTCCATTGATGTATTCTTTCTTAAGTTGGGTGAGCCATCACATCGTCAAACTTTATCTGCCTCTCATTAATGTAGAATTCTTCTGAAGATCAATGATGCAACCTGTGAATCCAAATCAATATATTTAGAAAATGTTCTATTGATGTATGGACGCATTTAGAAGAATGTTACTAGTGAATGCAGAAACTTCATAAAAATTACATTAGAAGAACTGAGCTGCTGGTGTTGTGGGAAAAACATTTGTTAAATCAATGTGGTAGATGTTCATTATTTATTTCAATGGTACTGAGTTTGAAAGAAGAGAGCACATTTCGTCATTCCAATACTGCATACGAGGAACTATGAATTATTTTTTTTAACCCCAGAGTGATTGAAACTAATGGCTCTGATTTTTAATGAAATAACCCCACTGGATTATAATGAAGATAACTTAGTATGTACAATGTGTTGGAAAATCAAAGCGGGTTTTACTTAATCAAGTCCAATTTTGAGATGTCTGTGCTTAGACATTCTTCTATAATTCCTGAATAATCAATGTACCAAAGACACTGCCTTACCTTTCGTGAAATTATATTGCTTTTATTCTTTTACTTTATTTTTTATGGTAATGTCATAAAATGGTTTTAATAATTTTTAAATTATTTAATATGTAGATATAATGAGCAATTTAAAAAGCAAATGGTTTGTTCGTCTTTATTACAAGGGAGAGTACAAAAATATAAAGTGAGGGCTCAGTGGTGGATAAGGTTAAGAACTTCAAATTCCTAGGGTGTCAACATCTCCGAGAATCTGACCTGGAGCTTCCTCGTTGATGCAATCACAAAGAAGGCTTCACAGCATCTTTATTTTGTGAGGTGTCTGAGTAGGTTCGGTACGTCACTGAACACATTCGGAAACTTCTACAGGTATACCATGAAGAGCATTCTGGCTGGTCGCATCACTGCCTGGTATGGAGGCACCAACTCCAGAGGATTGTTCACTCAGTCTGCAACATCACAGGCACCAGACTTCACTCCGTCGAGGACATCTACATGAGGCGATGTCTTAAAAAAGCAGCCTCTATCCTCAAAGACCCCCACCACCCATGCTGTCTTCACTCTGCTATCATCAGGGAAAAGGCACAGGAGCCTAAAGACAAGCACTCAGCGACACAAGAACAGCTTCTTCCCCGCTGCCATCAGATTCCTGAATAATCTATGGACCAAAGACACTGCCTTACTTTTCGTGCACTTATATTGCTATTATTCTTTTACTTTATTTTATTTTTTTATGGTAATGTCGTAAAATGGTTTAATATGTATGTTTGCACTATGATCCTGTGGCAAAACATTGAATTTCATGACTTGTTCATGACAATAAATCCTGATTCTGATTGATTCTAAATGCAGCAGAATAAATACTATGAAGATCTTTTCTCTGGTAGGAAATCAAGAACCAATGAGAATGGGATAAAGATGGGTTGCTTCAGACCTGGCTGAAGAATTTCAACTCTCGGGAAGTTCCCATTCCAATGTTCAGTGGATCCTTCTTTTAAGTGGGCTTATATGCATTTGTGGCCATCTTCAACTGGATTTGGGTACAATTAATAACAGAGATTTTAAAATATCTCTCCATAATATCCATGGAAGATCACATGTTCAATTAATTTCATCACTATGCACCCTTTATTACCACTGAGATTATTGTCTTGGGAACCACAGACTCAAATGAGGTTTGTTCTGTAATATCCCCTACAATCAAACATCAGAGATCCTGTACTTTCCTGCAACATTTGTGCTTTAATGAGCTCTAATAGAATATTTCTGTCCAAGCTTCATAATGGATTCCTAAAATATTTATCATGATGGGTTGTATCTAAGATCTGAAATGAGGAGTAAATGGGAGATGAATATTCACCGATCTCCATTTCAACAATAATGAAACATATCCTTGATAATATGTTTACATTAATTATGTACATGCAGTAGGAAGCTGTATCACCATTATATGAGGATACTTTCTCTGATGCTTTGATTTTAATGACCACCCAGCAAACTAAGAAATCTTTAAAAAATCCTTAAAGACCATGGCTCTCAACAGAACATTTTTATGCTACATATTGCAGTGTTTTGATCAGAATATTGCTATTCCTCCCCATTGAAATAGTTTCAATAATTGGTGGTACATTTATTTATAACTGAGCTAAGAACCACAGCATATTTCTTTTACCAATGAACATAAAATCTATGAAATTAAACAGAATTTGAGCATCCTCAGTACTTCAAGGTAAAGATAAATAATGACTGGTGTTGGTTAATTATTGCCTATGGCAGAGGCCGACAGCATCAAATCCACGCTGCTGAAGATCCAACTGCGCTGGGTAGGTCACGTCTCCAGAATGGAGGACCATCGCCTTCCCAAGATCATGTTATATGGCAAGCTCTCCACTGGCCACCGTGACAGAGGTGCACCAAAGAAGAGGTACCAGGACTGCCTAAAGAAATCTCTTGGTGCCTGCCCCATTGACCACCGCCAGAGGGCTGATCTCGCCTCAAACCGTGCATCTTGGCGCCTCACAGTTCGGCGGGCAGCAACCTCCTTTGAAGAAGACCGCAGAGCCCACCTCACTGACAAAAGGCAAAGGAGGAAAAACCCAACACCCAACCCCAACCCACCAACTTTCCCCTGCAACCACTCCAACCGTGTCTGCCTGTCCCGCATCGGACTTGTCAGCCACAAACGAGCCTGCAGCTGACGTGGACATTTACCCCCTCCATAAATCTTTCGTCCGCGAAGCCAAGCCAAAGAAGAAAAGAAAGCCTGCACTTCCAACCTATATAATTATCATTTTCAAAACCCTATGTCAGTGTCATATATCAGAAATGGATTCCATCCTCTGCTACTTTTGTTGTAATTATTAGACAGAATTGATTGTATATCCATTGCGCTGATGCTTTCAAACTAAACAGTGTCATTTAATTTCCTGCATCAATTTTGAGTTGTGCTAGGTGATGAAAGCAGGCAGCAGAAGTGACCTCTGCCTGGTGATGGCTGCACATTAATACAGGAACAAAAACTTGCATGTCATGGTTCTCTTCACTCAGTTGGAATTGACAAGTCTTTGAATTTTCACACCAGCTCTTGTGAGTAAGATCAGCAGCTGTGATTGGCTGGGAGATTTGTGGAGAGACTGTCAAAGTCTGTTAAATTAATACCACGAGATGGAAGGACGTAGTGGTGCCAGGCTGGGATACTGAGTTCATTTCCTCAGATGAAGAGAATGATAATATTCTGAGGTGATGAATATTGCACCCTTGTTAACACTTTTACAGTAGTTTTATCAGTGTAGATTTCATCGGATGCTGTAACTGCACCGAAAAAAAGACTTCCACTTCTTGGGGTGCACACCAGGGTGGCAGGGAGTGATAAGGTGGTTCTGTATCTCTACCTGGAAATTGATTTACCAGATCCATACCTGTATTACTGCCACCTTACATGAATTTCAAGCATGATTATTAACTTGTTGTCCTCACTGGGAAATGTTACAGAAAGGCAACTTATGCTTCATCTTTTCCACAAGATAATATTTAAAAATAAATCATGCAACAATTTTGATAAATAGGATTCACTTTTAATGGGGAAAAGACCAAGAACTGAAATTAGATTCTGCCACATCTAATGAGACATTGCTGAGTGTAAAGTTCCAAAGTGGAGTTTAGAATGCACGTTCATTGGACAAATTGCGTCATTCAGAATACTGCTGATAACTTTGGAAACCATGTCAGAAGAAAGCACATCAGATAGTCATGAGGCTGATTTGGATGGCATTCTGATTTGACCGTAGTGTAGTAGCTGGACCACACAGCATTATCAGGACAATTTAAGAAATAATCTGTTACCAAGCAACCAGACTGGTTAACTTCTTTCAGTTGTATTCTCCTGGCTGTTGCTGAGATTCTTTCAGCACTTAAATCTCAGTGATTATACTCTGGCAGCAGTCACAATGTCTTCATTCTGCTACTCTTTTCTCTGCCAACAGCATTTGCAAAAGCACATCAAATTAAAATGCAGTCATGGTTTGATTAGTATTATCTTCTGACAGCTGAACTCTTGTTTGTGCAACTACTACATGAAAGCAAAATGCACACAACACCCTATTTCTAGGCAAAATATGATTGGCTATATGATTAGCATATTAGAGCAAGCTTTCAATATCTAGACTTCCCCAGAAATGCCCACAAAGTGGCCAGCAAAACTCACAGTAGCCTGCATCACCATTTACAACCTTTGGTATTGCGAGGAGACAATCCAAGAGAAAATACACTGAACATCTTTTCTATCTTGGCTGTCAATAAAAGATATCAATCAATGTAGCATTGATCTTTCATTTGTCAGTGATCCCATTTTGTTTCAATCCCCTCTCACTTGTCAATGCCGACCATCACACCATCTGCTTATCCACATTTAAAAATCTGGCAGGAAGAAAAAAAGAACTGGACAAATGAAATGCCTGTACAAGAAATATCATCTAGCCAGCAATATCAACTGATCCCCTTGTTCATTTCTGAGTGCGGATCCTGATGCACTGCTGTCTCAATGACCCAGAATGATCGACGGATGGCTGCCGACTTTCAGTGGCAGAAACCGTGGAGGGTCTCAGAGCAGAAGCTTTGAGCAGCTCTGGACTAAGAAAATCTGGCTGCAGACTGTTGTGACAGCAAAGGCAGCTGATGGTTCTCCATCAAGCAGCAAATGGGGCAGAGGTAGATTGTTTGGTGAAGCTAAAAACATCATTTCAAGGCAGAAGGTAGATGTCCATGGAGTGATATCCACTCTCCAGTGTGGTGCCTCAATAGTATGAGGAAACTGTTGGTGGAGGTGATTGCAATAAAATCAGCAGTTCCAACAGGCAACATGGTTTATGCACCAGCTGGACCCAGGAATAATTACATTGAGCAGACATGGGTTATTTGTGCCCTGCAATTCCCACACCAGTTCACAGGAAACAGTAAATTAGCTCCCATGATATTTTTCAGAAGAGGGAAATTAATCTTTTCCCTCTATCTTTGGTTCCTCATAGTTAACTCATTAAATTTAATTGATTAAACGTTTTTTTTTAGTCCTTGCAGATTGACAGGGATTCCGATGGTGGCACATTCAGCTTGTTGATTGGATCATCTGTTTCCCCTTGCAGCAACCTACTGTACCAATGATTCACTAGTGATATTCTATCTTAAGTACTAACGAGGACTGAGATGTTTAATTGGGTTCTCAAAGGGAACACGACATGAACATGGATTCATTACTTCTCAATAAAGCTTACAACCATTTGCAGAGGACACATTTGGATTCTTGAATTTATACCATTGAAAATATATTTTCTGTAAGGAATTGGGTTAGATTGCATTACAGCTGACCAGGTATTCTGTAAAAATTCTTGCTCTGACCCAAGACTTTTAATAAGTCCAGGATGTTCTGTAATGAACTGAGCTAAGGGATAAGATACTCTTTGGAATCCTGGTTTCCAAAAGTTCTTGAAAAATATGTATCTTGGTCAATGTGGTTTATGGTGTGAAAAATAAAAAAATTTTAAAAAAACTACTGACGAAATGGGAACTGTCTCATTTACAAAGTAAGATTGACACATTTTGTGACCATTGGGTGATCCACTCTCTGTCCCAAATCCCTATACTCCACCTGCTTCTGCTTCGCAAATGGTTATGTCCCAGAGCAGCAACAGAGAGAATCCAGAACCCTGTCACTATTGCCATGTGTGGTCCTGCTTCATGTTACCTGATAAACCAATAAAAGTAGCAATATAAATGGGAACTGTAAAATGGATGATCCACTAGGATTGAAAAATATTGTGCGACTGAGTGTTGTCATGGCACATGATGAAGTGATGCAACTGTTCATCGTTAGAGCAAGATTGAAGTTTATCTTGCCTCTTAGAGTACTCATGTAGTACTCCCAATCTGCATATGATACTGATATATATGACAACAAACCATTAATTAATTCATTCATTTATTCATTTTGTGTATTATCAAACAGACATCATATTTGTTTTATTGTGCCAGCAATGAAAATCATTCTTTCATAAATGATAGCAATTAAAAATGCTTCAATCTTTTGGCAATATTTTACAATTTAATCCATTAATTGACAAAAATTCTGTAGGGGAGAGTTAACTGAAAATATTATGGAATGCTTTGCAACATCAGATATTTGGTATGATATTAAGTTTATAGACTTAGATTGTAGGCCCATTAGACTTGCTATTGGTCCTGAAATGACTTAATCTCATGCCAACACATGAACTATTGGTAAATCAAGACAATTGAAACCTTGCCTCTCACAAACATTTATTTTGTCTTCAAGGTTTTTAAAGAGATTTTTAAACTGACTCTGTCTGAATGAGTTGGACTTTTGGGATCAATACAACACTGACCCCTGGTGTAGGATGAACCAAACAATCATGGTTATGCTGTTCCAAAGTTTAATTAGGCAGAGGAGAACATTATTTTTCCCCTGCTCCTCAATTGCAGGTGGAATAGTTCCTGCTTTTCGATAACTTACTTTGAGGACAAATGTTTAATTTTCATCCTTCAAAAATGATGTTCTCATTGTACTGACAATAACCACACCAGCAGTGCGAGTATAAGACAGCTTTAATAAACTAATATGTACGCTAAGAAGTCTTGTCTCTCTGCAAGACAAACCTGGAAGGCTGGACTGTAGCTCTGGACTGCTTTATGTACAAGGTCACTGGGATGACCCCTGGTGATCTAGTGGTGTAATTACATATCACCACACTCATGACCATTGGCTATTGGCTAATTTCCAATCTGTTGAAAAATGTCTTTGCACTATTATTCTTTCATTTATTGACAAATCTGAGTCTGGACTAAAAGGATAGAAAGCAAACCTTTGTCTTTGAAGGATTTAAAAATAGAATGGAGTTTAAACCTAAAATCGTTACATTCTGAAGTAGGTCCAATTGTGCATCATGGCAAATAAATGGAATATTAAACTCTTTATTGGGTTTATTAGTTAATTGGATCTTGCTGTAACATAACCCACTGCTTAGAAACAACAGTTGCAATTCCTGCAACCCATGTCACAGATTCAGAGTGATGAGGTCAAAACCATAATGGAGGACCTGAGGCAAAAGGCTCACCTCTGAGAAAACCGTGACAGGCTTTGAAAGAAAGGAATGCTGGGGGCAAGACTTTGACTTTTGTCAAAACTGTCAGAAACATTTAAAAACCATTAAGATTGAGATAAATATTTTGTAAATAAAATGCACTTGTTTGGCTGCAGCAAGTAAGAATTTGGGGCATAGGTATATTCCACATGCAGGTATAACAATGAGACCACAATCATTATTACTGTTTCTTTGTCATTGAACTAAGTCAAAATAGAATATTTAGAAAATACGTATATATAATATCTGACTAATTGTAACTTGGGATTCAAGGATTGCATATAAATATGCACAGTCTTACAATTTCCATGAAAATCAATAAAATCTCAGGTCCTGCTCCAAACTCGAGTTGAGCTGTATCTCAGCAACACTGGACCCTATCATTGGGCTAAAGGAATTCAGTGACTGAACTTTCCCTCAGCACCAAAGCAGAGTATGTTTAAAAATATGGACTGATTAAGAATCTTTTGCAGTTTCAGTTTAAATCAGATGTTGAACTACAGAAGCAAGACTAAAACATGAAACAAAACCATCATGGATGTAGTTTGCTATCAGTAATTTTCACAATTGATAATATTCTACGACCGACAAGACCAACAAAAGTGTGATGGAGTAAAGTTTTAACGTAAATAGTAAATAGGCTCCTGTGCAATAAATATATAATTATTCTGAAGGAAGGTTTTCCAGCCAAAAGCATTACAATGCTCTTACAGAATTCTGCAGAACAGGAGCAGATCCTACATTCATCAAGCCCAATAAATATTGTTAAAATCTTATCATCGGCCTCTCCTTTCCCTATTTTTGCATGATATTTTTTCAACTTCAAGTAATTATTAAATTCTATTTTGAAGGCTACCATGCCAACTATGTTTTCAGACTTTTAAAAATTAAAAAAAAATATTTTTCACACTATGAACCATATTGACCCAAAATACACATAAACATTTCCCTCTTGAATATACACAGTGTCATTTTCTCCCCTTTCCCCCCCCCCTTCCTTCCCTCCTTCCCACCCCCCTCCCCACCCACTAAATGTTCAACATATACGATACATTAAACCCATTAAACAATGTCATCACACAATGAAAATAAACAAGAAAATTGTGTCATCTACTTTTACACACTGGGTCAGTTCATTTCGTCTTCTTCTCATTCTGTCATTTTAGGTGGTGGAGGTCCAGGGTAGGACTTCTCTGTTGTGTTCCATGTACGGTTCCCAAATTTGTTTGAATACTGTGATGTTATTTCTTAAATTATATGTTATTTTTTCCAATGGAATACATTTATTCATTTCTATGTACCATTGCTGTATTTTCAGGCTATCTTCTGATTTCCAGGTTGACATAATACATTTTTTTGCTGCAGCTCAGTCTATCACAATAAATCTTTTTTGTTCCATCCAAATCGAGGCCAAGTTCTTTACTTCTTATATTACTTAGAAGAAAGATCTCTGGATTTTTTGGTATGTTTTTTTTGTGATTTTATATAATACCTGATTTAGATCTTCCCAAAACTTTTCCACTTTCTCACATGACCAAATTGCATGTACTGTTGTTCCAGTTTCCTTCTTACAGCAAAAACATCTATCTGACACTGTTGGGTCCCATTTATTTAACTTTTGGGATGTGGTGTATAGCCAATGTAACCAATTATATTGTATCATGCGTAACCTCGTGTTTATTGTATTTCTCATAGTTCCAGAGCATAGCTTTTTCCATGTTATATTCTTTATGTTTAGATCTTGTTCCCACTTTTGTTTAGGTTTACAGTTTATTTCCTCGTTCTCTTTCTCTTGCAGTTTGATGTACATGTTTGTTATAAATCTTTTAATTATTATTGTGTCTGTAATCACATATTCAAAACTGCTTCCTTCTGGTAACCTCAGCCTGCTTCCCAATTTGTCCTTCAAGTAGGTTTTCAGTTGGTGGTATGCAAACATTGTACCGTGAGTTATACCATATTTGTACTTCATTTGTTTCAAAGATAATAATTTATTTCCCGAAAAACAATTTTCTATTCTTTTGATCCCTTTTCTCTCCCATTCTCTAAAGGAAAGGTTATCTATTGTGAAAGGGATTAGTTGATTTTGCATTAATATTAATTTTGGTAGTTGATAATTTGTTTTTTTTCCTTTCTACGTGAATCTTCTTCCAAATGTTGAGCAGATGGTGCAGTACTGATGAATTCCCATGTTGCACCAGCTTTTCATCCCACTTATATAGTATATGTTCAGGTACCTTCTCCCCTATTTTATCTAGCTCTAATCTGGTCCAATCTGGTTTTTCCCTTGTTTGATAAAAATCTCATAGGTATCTTAATTGTGCTGCTCTATAATAATTCTTAAAGTTTGGTAGCTGTCAGTCCCCTTGTTTATACCATTCTGTTAATTTATCTAGCTCTATCCTCGGTTTCCCTCCTTTACATAAGAATTTCCTTATTATTTTCTTTAGCTCCTTGAAGAATTTCTCTGTTAGGTGAATTGGTAATGATTGGAATAGGTATTGTATCCTTAGGAAGATATTCATTTTAATGCAATTTACCCATCCTATCAGTGTTAGTGGTAAATCTTTCCAATGTTCTAAGTCGTCTTGTAATTTCTTCATTAATGGCTGATCATTTAATTTGTATAGATGGCCTAGATTATTATCTAGTTGAATACCTTGGTATTGGATTGCTTGTGTTTGCCATTTAAATGATGATTCTTTCTTAAACTTTGTGAAATCCGCATTATTCATTGGCATTGCTTCACTTTTATTTGCATTGATCTTGTACCCCGATACTTCTCCATATTCCTTCAATTTCTTATGTAGTTCTTTTATTGATAATTCTGGTTCTGTTAAGTATACTATGACGTCATCTGCAAATAGACTGATTTTATATTCCTTCTATTTTATTTTTATCCCTCTTATTTTGTTTTCTGATCTTATCAGTTCTGCCAAGGGTTCTATAGCTAACGCAAACAGTGAGGGAGATAGTGGACATCCATGCCTAGTTGACCTGCTTAATTTAAATTGGTTTGATATATATCCATTTACTGTCACCTTCGCCAATGGTCCCTTATATAATGCTTTAATCCAATTATTATTTTTCTCTGGTAGGCTGAACCTCTGTAGTACTTTGAATAAATAATTCCATTCTACTCTGTCAAAGGCTTTCTCTGCGTCTAAAGCAACCACCACTGTTGGCGTCTTGTTTCCTTCTACTGCATAGATTAAGTTAATGAACTTACAGATATTGTCCGTTGTTCATCTTTTCTTAATAAATCCAGTTTGATCTAATTTTACTATTTTTGCTACACAGTCGGCCAATTTGTTTGCTAATAGTTTAGCTATTATCTTATAATCTGTGTTGAGTAGAGATATTGGTCTATATGATGCTGGTGTTAGTGGATCTTTCCCCATCTTTGGTATTACTGTAATTATTGCTGTTTTATATTTTCAGACTTTTGAGTAATATTTATGCAATGTGCTATTTAAAAAGAGACATCTCAGAAAAAAATGCTGCTTATTTTGAAAGGCATTAAACAATCTGTAAATTTTATTAATTTCTTTATATATCTTTCAAAGAACCATAGAACACCACAGCAGAGAAACAGGGCCTTTGGCCCATCTAGCTGTGCCTAGTTCCATCCACTTACATCCAGGCCATAAGCCTCCATACCCCCCATGTACCTATCCAAATTTCTCATAAATATTATAATCTTGCATGGGGTTCCTTGAACATAAGTATCTGTTTATAATGAAGAAAAATATGATCCACAATTATAATTTCATTGTGAAATAATGAGCGGTTTGTCCAAGAGAGACAGTTAAACAAGAAAGAACAATTTAAATCTCATCACAGCATATCTGTATATTTTTAGTCAGTATATCTGAGCAGGGTTGTAGGACAAGAGTTAAATGGAAAGCAGGTGGGCATGAATGGATGTTACCTCCAGAATTATCAAATTGAACTCCGCCTCAGTTTATTTCATGGGTCAAGAATCACAAAAGCCTTCAATAACTCGTAAGATGCTATTACTCAGTTCTTTGGTGCCACTGATGGATATTTTATTCCATTGTCTATTAAAATCTGCTCTGTCTTTGTCCACAACTGTCTGTCCATTTAAAGTGTTGATGCTTTTGTAAGTAGCTTACTTTAAAAGTATTGGTTGAGTAAAGATTTCAGAACTGTGGCCCATGTGTTCTTTGTAATGTGTAACTGAATGGGAAACAGTTCAGTGAGATGTCTGCCTCTCTTAAGAAGTACTATAGCTAGTGCATATCTGTGTGAGTAAATGGAAGATTTTACCATTGATAGAATTCATGTGGTGTGCATCAATTTAATAATGATCAATTTTGTATCCAAATGTTGTTTAGATGTATATTTGTGCTTGTGACATCTGTTTTGTGATCAAAGATTGAATAAAAGATGGATACTCGGTATTATTTTATTGTACAAACAATATAGATTTCTTATATATTTCCATCAGTGGAAAGCATTTACCTCTTCATTCTTCTGTAGTTGCTGTTTAAATTATCATCGATATTGTCTACCAGGGCAATTTTAAACTGATGGGAAACCTATGTATTTGATTTAACTAATGCTGCAAATTATAAATCAATTGGAATTAATATCTTGGTTTTCTACTGATCTGAATGGATAAGATTGAATTTTTTTTCAAAAACCTCAGAAAATAGTAAATTCCTGTGTTTTCAGAAACAAAAGAGCTTAAAATCCTCAAGGAAAACTTTACTTGCTCTGTGGCATTTTCTTCACGCCTTCCGAATATCATCTTATTTATTTCCAGGCCACTTAACAGGGCTACCTCGGGCGTAAGTAATCACTTTTGCATGTTTGTGGGAAGAGAAAGTGTGAATTCCAAGTCTGAGTGCAGAAACATGTGTTCCCTGAGGAAGCTGCCAAAGGAAGCCACACTGAAATAGCATGCAGCACCAAATGCGCCTCATGTCAGTTCGGAGTTGGCTAATGCACCAAAGCAAAAAAAATCACCTTTAATTTTCTGGTAGAGAGGTTCACATAGCTTTACACCTCCTCTGAGAATTCTACAGAATTGTTAATATTTTATATGTCCATTTTTACTCTTTAGTGTGCCATTTATTTAGCATGCAGCATTGGTAATAATGCTGCAAACTAAATGACACACGACTAATTTTGTTGGATTCTGAAAAATTTGTAAAAATAATGCCACAAGTTCTAAGCCACTTAATAGAGAAAATATATAGCAGCAATCATGAGTTAACATGTTGCTAAAATATCTGCAAACATTTATATTGTATTAAATAGGTATACTGAGCAACTCATAAATATAGAGCAATGTGAAAAAAATATATTTTGTCAGTTAAACATTCTTTAATCTTTCAAATTCTTAACTATATCGCTGACTGGTAAATTTGTTGATGATAATGTGATAATATGCATCGGACTTGTCAGCCACAAACGAGCCTGCAGCTGACGTGGACATTTACCCCTCCATAAATCTTCGTCCGCGAAGCCAAGCCAAAGAGATGCTATTAATTTGCATGGTATTTTTTTTCTTCATATTAGTTCAAAATATATTTTCATTTTTTTCTGAAAATTGGGAATCTACATCAAATGTATGAGTGGAAAATCATTTTTTTAATAAGCCAACAGTCCAGGATTTGAATTATAAGCAAATAATGTTTACACTCTAGGTTTCTAAGTGTTAAAAATATAAGATCAGTTTAAGGACTGAGATGAAGAATATGAACTGGAAACTTACATTTGGTGATTTAAAAATATCCCATCTAAATATTCTAATCTTCAATCAGATACATCTATTACATGCATAAAGACTGGTATTTATCATTTCATGATATTTATGTTAAGCCAACAATCAAATGGATATTATACTTCATGAGAGAGAATAATTAATATAATTTCAAGTGCAAATTGTTATTTTACCAAGACAGTGCATACTTTTATCATTGTTAGGTAAGCCATACAACAGTCCTACACACAACAAAAGATTTATTCCATATGTTTGTCACTGAGGCTGGAAACTTAGTTTGCATCAAACATTAGTTCCATGTTGATTTTTATTATTATTTTTAAAATTCACCAGAGCAAAAGTGTTACCAATGCAAATGCATGCCTTCCACAGCACTCTTAAGGTGGTGTCGTTATATTTATTAGTTTTTAATTGAATTCACAATCTAAATGAATCAAATTCAATACAATACAAAATACAAGATCTTACATTGTTAAAATCAAAAAAGGTTACTAAATTCACAGATATTTCCAGTGTTTTGAGTTAACTATGTTGACGGATGTCACTACATTTCCTTAGTTCCAATCAGAAGACTCTGGGACCCTACTGCTTCTTAAGCAGCTTCTCTCCTCACAGGAATGATGTGAATCTAATGGTCCCATTTTATTCTTCAAGTATTTATTGTTACTACCTGGTGAATATACAAATGCATATTGATTAATTAAGAAAATATAAATAATCACAATTCTTAAGTCCTTTATTTTGCTTCATTTGTGGATCTAATATCATATTTTTGTTGCTGTTTGCATGCTATCTTAAGATGGCAAACACCTTTGGAGCATTGGGAATGTTCTAATTGGATGGACTAACAAGGGAGTTGAATGAAAAGGGCTAACAATTTTTAAAAATGTTTTAGAAAACAAGGAGGGCACAGAATATATAGCAAATTCAGTTAACTGTTGTCTCACTGTTTTCCATACAAGGCATTGAAAACAGTTTTCATCCTCTAGCTTCAACCTACTCTCATCTTTTGCCTTGATCATTTCTTCCTTACTACTTACTAAATATTTAGTGACCTCGTGTTTCCTGGGTGGGTGCTTTGTGTTTGACTGTAAGGCAAATTGTAAATCATTAAATCTTAGCATGGCTACTCGTGAAAGGGCACTACTACTTGAAACCCAACTAGTGGCCAGGACTGGAGAAATAGTCTGCTGCCTTTCTGCAGAGAATAGCCATGCAATCATTCCCATCCCTTGAAGAGAGCAGACAAGGTCTTGGTGTACTGTGCCATTTGAATCTCTGACTTTGCATTTATGTGTCAGCCTACATCTTGTCCTTGGGTCTCCAGAGTGGAAGTTGAACTTCTAAACTTCTGATTCAGAGAGACTGCCACCAACGGGAATCGTGTACTGTAGAGAAATATGGATGATTTTAATGCATTTGAAAATGCTTGTGGAAACCAAAGAAATTAATAAAATGATGTTGCTAATTAATTCTGCATTTTAACCTTCTTCCATACAGGCTCAAGCCTGTAATGTCAGTAATGTACATTGTTCATTACAGTATGCATATACAAAACACATTAAATAAATTATTCCTTAGCATGAGAGTGGTCCAGAACAATTAAATGGCAACAGTAATGAACTGGAAAATGTGAATATTGGTGAGATATAGAATGTCCATGGATAATATGGGCACTCAGTTTCAGGTTTATTTTCAGACCAATACAGGCCTATATTTCCCCAGAACTGTGTTGCACCTTATTTGCAACCATTTGATACAACTTCCACAACAATAGCCAAGAAGATGATTTAATTACAGTTGAACAGATGGATTTGAAAGGTTAAGTTAGATGTTGTTGCCAGTTTTGCCTCAGTCTTGCTATTTTTCTCTTCAGCTTCGCCTTGCATGCTTGAGAGTGCAGGTCTCTTGCGACCTGACTAATTAATTCATGCTTTAGTGAGAGAAAAAAAGCAAGCATTTTAAATTATTGACTGAGGGGACTGGGAATTGAGGCCCAGTTTTAAAGCTTTTAGCCCTTCAATCAGCAGTTGATCCAGCTTGTCGGAAACAATGGTGCTGCTTCTGTTAATTGTTCTCCTGTGAATCCTCTACCTCCATCAGCAGCACTTTCCATGACTATTAGAAGCTTAAAATGATTGAATCACATAGGGGGCTTGACTCTGAATTCCTGCTTTTTTTGTCTGGCATGGTAAAATCAACATTAATGTGCAGCAAAAAGCAGAGGCTTGCTTTTGATTGAATTGCACTTTGATGATGCTCCATCTTTGCTAAAAGGCCTAATTACTGCAACTATCTGCACTGCAGAATGCTGTAGTGGTCATCAGATATGAATGCTCTAAGCATAAGCTGTCAGGTTTCGAGAACACTGAAGGTTAATAAACCTTTGCAGTCAGTGGGTTGGGGGCTTGGGTGGGGAAGGCATGGCTTCGAGTTAGATGGCACCTCTCAGTTCTTGCAACATGAGTTCGAGCCCAACCTCAGATGCCTGTCTGCTCAATATTTGTAGATTCCCTGCATGACCACATGGTTCCCTCTGAATCACATTGTTATCCTTACACCATCAAAGACTCAGAAAAGGACTCAGACTATGCAAATTATTTATTAGTGAATATTTATTTTTTTCTGCATTGCACAGTTTATTTACATTTCTCTCTTTAGAATACACATCTTTTTTTTAATCTTCAGTACAGTTTACAATTCTGCCTGGCCCACAGGAGAAAGAAACTCAGGGGTGATGCCATGTATGTACTCTGAATTAAATTTGTACCTTGAAACTTAAATATTCAAAAAACTTTTTTCTGCAATAATATCAGAAGCTCTTTCTATTTAAATATTGGTAGCATTTCTTGGGAAGAAGTATTATAAATCTTGAAATGTAGTCTTCTGCCATGATGCCATTTTGACTATGCAAAATTCAATCTGATGCAAAAATTCCATTAATGATCCAACTTTGGAAGAAGAAGCAGAATTCTGTAGTATATTGACATTTTCAAGGAAAATAAATCAGAAAACACACATGGCGTGGTATGTTGAAGGAATAATTTTGAATTGTGATGCCAGCAACCATCTAGTATATGTGGTACCACATTAAGATTACGATTCATGCATTTTGTTTGATTTTGCATCATCTTATCAGGAACTGACCCCACTGTTGCAAAAGCATTCCAGCAATCAGTGAAGGTTAAAAGCGTAGCCATTGAATTTTTTTTTTAAATAGCAGTTTTAAAGTAAAAGCTGAAGTCATCATCTCTAGAAAGAGAACAACTTGGTTTGATGTACTTAAATGTTAATACTCTTGATGAAATATCTTCATATTGAAACAACTGAAGTATATTATTAATGTGTCTTGTCAAAAGCTTTTCCCCCTTCATTCTCTTGCCCACATTCCATGGTTCCTGGGTCCCAGAATGCATTTGCTTTATAGGTCATCACTCATCTGGGGCCGCTGCCAATCTTGAATTTGGATGAGGTAGAATCTGGAAAACTGGAAAAAGATGTTGCATATTTCTGTTGTATTTTAGTGAAACTGAAACCAGAATTGATCAAGCAAGTCATGTGATTAAAATACTTGAAGTAGCAACATTTTAGTATCATTAATCAGCCATTGAAAAGACTGAAATGAAGTAGCTTTATGTGAGATGGATCCTGCTGTTGTTTTCTCCTTGTCAGGAGGGGGAAACAATTATCTGCTCTGGCCATTGTTATGGTCACTTTTGATTGACCAATATTCTTGCATTTTGGTCATGACTATTTTGATGGTTATTTCATATGACCCTTGTTTGGGTCTTTAAAAACATCGTGAAAGTTTTGTTTCCCCTGTGAAAGGAAGAGAGGAGTTGTTCCCATCATTCGTATGAATGAATATTTCTCTGGAAGCAACTTGATAAGAATTTGTAAGTTTTGAACTGTTTGATTACACAGGGTCTCGACTATTTCATAATTACTTCTGAACAACAGTTTAAAAGTGATGAATTTCAGCACAAGATTTTTAAGACTGAACTTTGAATTTACTTTTCAGAATTGTGCCTAAGCTATAATCACACACACACACACACACACACACACACACACACACACACACACACACACACACACACATACATACATACACACACACACACACACACACACACACACACACACACACACACACACACACACAGAGTTGGGGTTAAATTTAGATTTAAGATGTTATATTGTTAGTAATTGTTAATAAAAATATTATTTCAAAAATACCATTGTCTTGGTGAATTTCCATTGCTGCTGGTCTATGAGATAACTAGGAGACCACTCACTCATGTTCAGTCCTAGAGAATCAGACCTCAGTGGTAGAACTAGGGGTCAGATGCCCCATTGAGAAGGTGTTTGGAAGGTTGACAGTTCAACGATTAGTGAAAAACTGTGCAAATCTGTCCACCTTCTCACCTGAAACACCTGATGTTTGAGCCCAATGTCATGGGTGTTCAGTTTCAACCAACAACTCAAAGGCTCAGAGAGATCTGACTTGCCAGTTCCATAGATTCTGATAACAAAAAACAATAGAATATGAGTGGAAATGATGTAGAAAAGAAACTGCAAGAAGATGCAGATCAGTTGAATAACTGGACTATGACATGATAGATGGGATACTATTGCAGCAGTAAATATGAGGAAATGGTAAGTATTTTTAAATGGTGAGAACTTGTGAAGTGTTGATAAAAGGGTTGTACACAAGTTACTGAAAGCTAACTGGAAAGGGTAGGCAGCATTTAGGAAGGCACATGCTCTGTTGTGCTTTAATATAAGAGGACTTTAAGTTATATGAGAAAAAATGTTATGATGGTTGTCTCAGGTCTCAGTGAGACCACACCGAGTAAACAATTTAGGATCCCTCAGCTAAAATAGGATTGAAATGTAGATTCTCCTGGAAGGTTCATGGCATGTCAGTCCTGGTCCATAGGGACAGATTGAGTAGACAAGGTCCCTATTATATGATATAGCTTTTCATTTGAGGCAATTTAGAAAAGACTTAAGAGATTGATTTGTTTTATATTGTAAGATTTAATCAAAGCTTGAAAAAATGGGAAATTTTGATATTAAAATGTATAAGATTCTGAAGGGCTTAACTGGGGAATATACTCTCTCATGAAGGAACATAAAATGTGCCTTTATGCTATAGAGTCACGTAAAGATGACTGATTTCCTTCTTGGACTATCATGGATCAATGGGAATTCTCAACCCAGAGATGTGTGGAGGTGAGCTAACAAGTGGAGTGTGGTGTGAAATATTCTGCGATAGTCAGCTTCCAGAAAATATTTTTTTTTAAATGGAAATGTTACTTGAGAAACAATGGATAAAGGCAATAGAAATGAAGGATCTTAATTCAGAAAGTAATTTAGAACTGTTTATCAATCTAAGAATAAGCAAAAGATGAGAACATTGTTGCAGTTGTGTACAACCATGGCAATGTAGGGCATTGTATAAATCAGGAAATTAACAAGCATGGAGCAAGTATTGTAATAATTATTGCCAACTTTCATACACATATAGACAGGGCAAACCAATTTAACAGGAATTAGGTTTATAATGAATTCATGGCATGTAAAATAAATGGATTTCAGAATCTGTGTATTCATGGGCAGAGTGATTGGTGCTATTTTAGATCAAGTATAACGGAATAAAAAATTGATTCATTGATCACAGTAGGAAAGATGAACAAAAGTGGTTTTGTTCAATCTGAAAACATGCATTGGGATCTTAATTCTGAATAAAGCAAATTATTAAAAACATGAGGCATGAGCTGGCAGTGATAAATCAGGAAATTACATGAAGAGATCTGGCAGAAAACCTGTAGTGTTAAACTTCAAAAGAATTTATATGAAGTTTAAATTTAAATTTTATTTACAACAGGCAAGAAGCTAAATTCAGCCTTTCAAACCCATGCTGGCCAATTACACCCAATTAATTGACATCCCTGTATGTTTTGGAGGGTGGGAGGAAACCGGAGCAACCAGGGAAAACCCATGCAAATCCCAGGGAAAATGTACAATCTCCTTACAGACAGTGCTGGAATCTAGCATTGTTCAGTGTAATAGCATCGCACTAACTGCTACACTAACTTTTGTTCCAAATAAACACAGAAAAACAGATCTAGTAAAAACAGAAATACTGGAGGAAATTAGCAAGTCTCTCAGGATCCATAGGAGGAAGAGGTAGATAACTGGCGTTTTTGACCTGAGCCCTTCTTCAAGGCAGAATTAAAAAGCAGGTAGTTTGGTGTCTGAAGTGAAAGGCTGGGGAGAATGAAAGAAAGAGCTGGGGGAAGAGCACAGACTAACAGACAAAGGTTATAATGGGAATGGATAGGAGGTAAGGAGAGGAAAAATGAGAGTTGATTGGGGAAGGGGGTGTCTGAATTCAGAGCTGGAGGAATGGAGACAGAGGAAAGAGAGAGAGAGAGAGGTTGGGGAAAATAGGGAAAGAAAGTGGAGGGAGGGGTCAAATGGAAGCTGGAGAATTTAATCTTGATATCATTTGGTTGGAGGTTAGAAAGAATACAGAGAGACTCCCACTTACAATGTTCCAAATTATGATATTTTGAAGTTCCGATGATCAGAATCCATTCTGAATAAAGGTAAGTCAGGGTCTACCTGTATTAGCGTATTTGCTTTTCCTTCTCTGAAGGTAATGCTTCCATCTAATCAGCACATGCAGATCACTTCCCACTACTACCACACCCCCTAAATGTCATCATTTTGGTGCTCCTTTGGTAGTGACATCAAGGAAATGTGCTCTGTCGGACCCAAAACAATTTAAAAAAAAAGTGAGTTGGAACATATGCGCAGATTGCTGTAGCTGGGGAGGGAGAGGAGATTGAAGAGAGAAAGAGAGAGAGAGAGAGAGAGAGAGAGAGAGAGAGAGAGAGAGAGAGAGAGAGAGAGAGCGACAGCAATCTGTGCAAACGTTCAAAATCACAATAAAGGTTGTGAAGTGATGCCGCTGCCCCTAATTACCAGGTGCTATGCCCCTAATTACCACGTGCCATCTCAATCTCCCAGCAGGAGTGGGGACATCAGCCTGGCAGAGGCTAACATCCCTGCTATCGCCGGGAGGCTTTCGCCAAGAGTGGGGACTTTGGCCCCCTTACAGGAGCGGTGCAGAAAACTACCTGTACAGGTAAACCCTGACTTATGATGATTTTACCTGTATGAATGTTGTTCCTCCAATTTGGGGATGGTCTCAGTCTGGCAATGCATGGACCTTGGATAGACATGTTGGCATAGGAATGGATGGGGAATTGAAATGCGTTGCCCTAGGAAATCCTCATGATTGAGATGGACAGAACTGTGGTGTGTAGTGTAGCAATCTCCCAGTCAGGGGTGAAGCCAGGTTTTAATGTTACGGGGGGGCAAGCACATTAAAAAAAGATGCCAGAACCACTGTTCCCTCTAAACTATACATCTGTGAGTGCGCACACATTTTGCAACTAGTGTACAAAGGAAATTAAAGTTGTGACAGTATTTAGATATGTTTTTTGGAGATAAATTGGGAAAGATTTGTTAGAGTAGATCACATACAAACACTTTAAAATAGATCTTATTTAAAATACTGGAGCTCTGCCCCATGCTAGACATGTTGGGGCCAACAGTCTTTGCAGGAGCTTTGGAGAGTGCCCAAGAGACTTCACTAAAGGAGTGTTGTTTACAAAAAGGCAACAGATGAAAGAGCTTGTTGAAGCCACATATTGTCTGGAAGGGAACTTGCTGTTCTAAGAGGATCATGTGGTTTTGTAAGGAGAGGGAATCAAACAGGCTTTCTCTGTGTGTGTGTGTGTGTGTGTGTGTGTGTGTGTGTGTGTGTGTGTGTGTGTGTGTGTGTGTGTGTGTGTGTGTGTGTGTGTGTGTGAGAGAGAGAGAGAGAGAGACAGACAGACAGACAGACAGACAGAGATCACTTCTACAATGTTACAACCAGCAACAGCAGCTGGGACTGGAACAGGATAAGCTGGCAAGCTTGTGGAAAACCCCATTTCAGCCTGGTCAAAGCCCTTGTGATTCATGCAAGAGGAGAGGACTGACTGTCTAATGCTTCACTTGGAATAAGTGAAACAAAAAGGAAATCTGTGGTGACCTGAAAGAAAGAGGTTATCATCTGGAGAACCCTGAAGGGGAAAGTTTCATCAGCAAGACACTGAGGTGATTGATTGAAGTAAATCAGTTGTAGATGTCCTGGAACAACAAATCTCTCTTTGAAAACTGATAATAACCATTTACTTTCCAAGCACCAAAGCCTGGTGAACTTTATATATGTTAAATTCTGTGCATGATATAAAAATTGCCTGCAACCAGTGAACTTGGAGGAATGAGAAGTGACATTCAACTGTGAACCAAAGAACTTTTCTGAACTTACACACACATTACATACATGTTTGTAGAATTAGAAGGAGGTTAAGTTAGGTTAAGTAAATCAATATGATAAGTTGAAGTTTGATTCTATTTTTTGTTTAAAGATAATTAAAAGCAACTTATGTTTAAGTATCCATTTGTCTTGGTGAATATCTATTGTTACTGGGTTTTGGGGTCCTCTGGTCTTGTAACAATGTGTGCACATCCATGCCAAATAATCTTTAATTCATTATATATTTTTATTTTGTATTTAACCTAAAAACACAAGGAATTAAAAAAAAATAAGGAAGATACAGTTTTAAAGGGATAACATAATTGTCATTTGTATTTAAAATCAAAACATAATAACATGTGTGTTATTTAATTGTTTTACATATTAAACAAAAAATTTGAAGCACTGAAAAAATTGTTAATTGCCTGACTCTGAACCCTCCCCTTGGCTTACTGCACATCGGAGCTATCAATGCCTGACTCCAAACCCTATCCTCGACCTACGGTATACCAGAGCTCCTGACTCCAAATCCTCCCCTTGGCTCACCAGACGGTGGGGCACAATTTGCATTGAACAAATTCAGTTTTTAAATAAAGCATTTTACTCACAGCTCTCCAATTTACTTCAAACATAAATCGAATATCGTTTCGTGCCTTGGGTTCAGAGCAGTTCATGCATGTGCAGCATGCAATCCCTGATCCATATCATCTAATCGCTGAAGCACTGAATGTGCCCAATCAGCAGGAAGCTTACACCATTGACACCCAATCGACTGGAGACGTACAAGGATATGGCAGATGCCATGGTCTGAAGCTGAACACAATCTGCAAGAAGAACTCAGTGGGAGAAGAAGAACAGTCAACATTTGGAGCCGGGGTTTCAATTGATGATTGGTCTGAAAATCTATTTATCATCAATCAACGATTGTGATAACCAACTTGCTATCTGGCCCCCTCCCTTCTGGGCCCCTAGGTTTGAGCCTACTCAGCCTATGTTAATGGTTAATCCATCACTGGTGAGCACATAGTTCAAAAAGGCGCCATTTTTGTGCAAATATGCTTAGGAGGAGTGATTGCTCATCTGCACCCACCCCCTCTAGCCACACCACTGCTTCCAGTCAGCATCCAATCTCTCTGATGTACAGAGTACAGGAAGCCACAATGTGAGCACTGGATGCAGTAGATGACCAATGCAGATTTACCAGTGAAGTGCTGCTTCACTTGGAAGGACACTTTGGTAACCTGAATGGTGGTGAAGGACTGCATTTCTTGCAGACACAGGTGTATGTGCGAAAGGGCTGATTGGTGGGAAGGGAGGATGGATGAGAAAGAGTCACAGAGGGAATGGCCCCTGTAATAGAGGGGAAGCCACATTTTTTGATGAAGGAAGACATCTTGGATGATCTAGCATGGAAGACCTCATCCTAGGAGCTGATACAATGGAGGAAGAGGAATTGTGAGAAAGGAATGGAATTCATACAGGGGACAGGGTGTGAAGAGGTGCAGCTGTGGAAGTTGGTAGGTTTGTAAAAAATGTCTATAGAGATTTTTGTCTCCCGAGAGAGAGAGAGATCGAGAAAGGGGAGAATGTTGCTAGAGATGATCCAAGTGAATTTGTGATCAGGGTGGAAGTTTGCATCAAGTGAATAAAGTGAACAAGCTCATAATGGGTGTAAAAGGTACCATGAAAAGTAGTCATCAATGAATCAGAGGAAGAGTTGAGAACCCTTACCTGTGTAGGCTTGTCACATGGATTCCACCCCATAGCCAACGAAAGTCAGGCATGGCTGGGGCCCATACGGATACCCAGAGCTACCCTTTTGATTGGAAAAAGTGGAATGAGTCAAAGGAGAAGTAACTGAGAGTGAAGACAACTTCTGCCAGCTGGAGGAGGGGTACCAGTTGGGTCTGTTGTCAAGGAAGAAAACTGGAACATAAAATGTTTCACCTGATATTAGCAGAAGGTGGAAGCTGGAATTTATAAAAGGAAGTTGTCTCATAACACTTGGAATATTATGCAATGCACAAATGAGCTGGAGAAACTCAGCAAGTCACACAACATTTCAGGCCTGGGCCATTTGTCAAAGTATAGATACTGCATAACCTGCTGAGATTGTCTAGCACATTTGTATGTTACACTTGACCCCGGATCTGAACACTTTCTTGTTTAATTTAGAATACAATAATTGGATTTGTCAGAGTTGCAATAGATTGACTAAAGGGAAAGCATATCTGAGAAATCTGTTAACGTTTCTTGCGATTGTAACCAGAATATTAAATGGGATACAGCAAGGAGCAGATCCTTCTGCCCAATACATTCTTATTGAACAAGTTGGCATTCTGGGCCAATTCTATTTTCCATTTGACTGAGAAGGCTGGAGAAAAGTTGTCACTTTATTACAAAAAAAAATTATTGAGGGTAATATACTGTTTTAGATTATAAACAGGCAGAAATGGATGATTTTCAGGTTTGGAGTTCTATAGTTCACGACAGGTGATCCAGATCCATCTATCCATACTGTATAGCAATGATTTTGATGGTTAAATTAAGTGTAATATGTTCATTTTTTTCTAAGAATGGAAAGCTGGGGGGGAGTCACGTGATGGAGTAGTGGCTGGTCGGGTGGAACCAGCCCCCTCCAGAGAAAAGAAAAAAAAATGTGAAAAACAAACAGAGCTCAATAAACCTAAAATACAAGAAGAGAAAGAAAAAGTTACAGAGAAGACACAAAAGATGGCACCCAAAAGAGAAAAAATAAGTGAAAAGGGAAGAAAGAAAATCACTGGAGAAGAAAGAAGAAGGCTTTACCTGCACATCGGAGCAGAGTGCCACTGTGGAGAGGAGCAGCCGATCTCCAGTATGGGTGAGTCCCCACAGGAGCGGTGTCCTCCCAACTGGCGAACTTCAAAAATGACTCTTATAGCCAAGAAGAGGTGCGCAACTGCGCATGCGTGAATAGTTGCACATGTGCAGTGCGCAAGTAAAAGAAAAGGTTAATGCCAGCAGGAAGTGGACAGCTGAGGAATGGCCAGCTGTGGAGTGGCCAGCTGAGAGCCGTCCAGTATCAGGGTGTTTGGCTGGGGAAACAAGCAAGAAAGAAGAAAAGAAGAGTGGTGAGAAAGAGGATGAGTGACAACAGGGCAATCGGCAGGGAAACGACCTGCGGCATGAGGCCCAACATCAGGTCGACCTGCAGCAGGAGGCCCAACAACAGGAGGCACAGCAGCTGGAGGCCCAGCAAGGATAAGAAGCAGCTCACCAGAGAAGGATGAAGATACACAGATACAGAGAAGAGAAGAAGATGATACAGACACTGAAGAAGAGGAGGAAGAAGACCAAAAATTTCAAAGGAAAGAAGAAGGTAAAATAGAAGGACAAAGTTTAGATAAAGCCTTTATCGAAGAACAAATTAGGTCATTAAAACAATGGCTATCATTAGAATTTAGTTCAATCAAAAGAAAAATGAAAAGAGCTGAAGACAGAATGCAAAGCTTAGAGTTGGTCATGACTGAAATAGGGAAAAGAGTAGAAAATGTGGAGGAACGAGAAGCTGCTGTAGAAATGGAGATAAATGATTTAAGAGGGAAGTTGGAAGAGAGCGAAAAAAAATTAAAGAGACACAAGATTTATTGTCACATAAAATTGACGTATTGGAAAACTACAGTAGGTGAAACAGCATAAAAATAGTTGGCCTGAAAGAAAGCAAAGAAGGGTCAGATATGAAGGAATTTATAAAAGGATGGATCCCAAAGGTGCTGGGAATGACAGATTCACATGAAGAAATAGAAATCAAAAGGCCGCATAGAGCGCTAGTACCAAAACCGCCACCACATCAAAAACCGAGATCCATTTTGGTAAAATTTCTAAGATATACGACAAGAGAAAACATACTGGAGAAGGCAAGAAAGAAGGTTAGAGTAGACAATAAGCCATTGGAATATAAGGGACAAAAAATATTTTTTTACACGAACATAAGCTTCGAACTTTTAAAGAAGAGGCAGGAATTCAACACGGCAAAAACAATCTTATGGAAGAAAGGGTATAACTTTATATTAAGACATCCAGCAGTACTCAAAGTATTTATTCCTGGGGAATGGAATAGACTGTTCTCGGACTCAAAGAAAGCCCAAGAATTTGCTGAACATTTGCAGGACAGGAGAAGAGAGGAGGAGGAAGAGTGACAAGAAGGATGACTGGCAAGAAAATATACAAAAATATGTAAATGTATAAAGTAAAGATAATGCATATAAAAAGATTTAAAGATGGATGAGAGAAGGGGAAGAAGGGGAAAAAGAGAAAGAGCTTTGTTATAAGTATAGGAAAATAGTGTTCTCTGGGGGGGAGAATAATGGTCACTGCGAAATCGGTTGACACTTGTGAGTAAGTTTGCCAACTGAATGGAAAGGGGAGTTGTGGTTGCCGTCAAGGGACAAGGGGAAATCCAAGGAGGGGAGGTTCATTTGGGGTTAAAGGGTTATTGCTTGCTGTGATTGTTGGGGTATTTCATGTCTTAAGTGTGTTGTCATATATTGAAATTAAAAAGGAAAACTTAAAAAACAATAATGGAAAAAAGGGATGGAGGTGGTGAAGAGGTGGAAAAGAAGTGAAAATAAAGATATAAGATGGCCACGTTGGACTATATGACTATAAACATTAACGGAATATATAACCAAGTTTAAGTATATCCCATTGGGAAAAAAAATCACATATAATTTAAAAGACAAAGTTACAATGTTTGAAAAAACCTGGGAACCATGTATGGTACATAACAGAAAGAGCAGGGCTCGGACCACCACCACCGAAAATGATAAGAAGATAAACACGATCAGATTTATCGTGATTAAGTAGATGATATGTCTTTTTTGTTTGTATTCCTTTTGTATAGAGATATTGTTTTATTGTATTTTATATGTTCAATATTTAATGTTTTTCGAGGGGGGTGGGAAAGAGGAAGGGAGGGATGGGGGAATAAAAGAGAAAATGTCACTGTCAATATTTAAAGAGATGCATCTGTCAATATATTGGATGATATGATTCAGAGTGCGATAAATAAAGAATTACAAAAAAAAAGAATGGAAAGTTTGGGGAAATCTGGTCTGTATTTATAATACAATAAGGCTTAATACCATAAGGCATGGAAGCAGAAGTAGGTATTTTTCACTCAACGAGTCTGCCCGGCCATTCATTTATGAGCTGATCCATTTTCCCACTCAGTCTGGCCTTCTTTGCATAACCTTTAATGCCCTGATTAACCAATAACCTATCAATCTCTACTTAAATACACTCAATGACCTGGCCTCCACAACAAATTCCACAGATTTACCACCTTCTGGCTGAAGAAATTCCGACACATTTCTGTGCATAGTGGGCTAACTATAGTTTATCTGAATAAGCAAGGGCATGGCAGGTTGAATGTAGTATGAAAAAAATGAGATTATCCACTTTTCTAGTTAAAATAGAAGGGCAGAGCATGTCTTAAATGGAGAGAGAATGAAAACAGTTGGTGCTCAGAAAGCCTGGCTATCGTTGTACATGAATCACTTAAAGTTCATATGCAGACTCAGCAGGTAAAGGTATATTAGTATCTGTTGCAGGATGGTGATGTATTGCCCAAATTGCATGAGTTCCATTGAGACGGCATATCCTGTCCTACATAAATAATAGAAGGATGGCAATGAAGGTTCACCAGATTGATTTCTGGAATGGCAGGTTGTATTGTGGGAAGTAAATACATAGTCTGGCTACTACTCATTGCAACATATATAATTCTGAAGGTGCTGTTAATATGTAGAAGTGGAGTTGATATTGTTATTCTGGTGTTTGGAACCAGGAGTCGTGATCTCAAAATATGAGTTGGGCACTCAGGACAAAGATGAGAAGAAAGTGCGTCATGTACTATGAATTCTCTATCCAAGAGCACAGTGGAGGTGCAATCATTGTGGATATGTAAGACATATTTGAAAGATTTTCTATGCATAATGAACCAAAGGATCTAGGGTTAGTGCAGGAAGTGGTTAAATGATAAAAGCTGAACCATTATGAGACTGAATGGAAGTGCAGTAGAGGGAGCTGAATAATCTCTTCCCATTTCTATTTCTTACATTCATACAGCAGGTATTCAGACTGTAGGGGATCAATGATGTGGACATGGGCAGGAAACATGGAACTGAGGATACGATCCAAACAATCCTGTCATTGCAGAATGTTGAGTTGGCTCAGAGGTTAAATGGAAACGTTGGAGAAAGTAGTGAAAGGGCTGGTGCTGATATTGAGAATTTATTGTTCAGTTTGTACCCTTCTGGTCTTGCTTGTGTAGTGAGCAGCTATCTATGGATTTTACAGTGAAAACTGCCATCGCAATGAAATGCTAGAAGCCAGGAAACCTGAAGATACACAGAGGACCCATAAACAGAGTCTCGGTTTATTGGACCTGTTGGGACATTAGCATCATCACAATATGTTTTGTTAGATTAACCTCTCAAATGGACATTGAAGAGTCAACCTATCAATGTAGATGATTCTAGATTCTTGTCATTTCATAGAATGTCAGACCAGGTGTATATGCCTCAGCTTTTCTACAGTTGTATCCCTCTGGGTTTCTGCTTGTTGTACAAATGGGATCTTCCAAGTGATTATCCAACAGACACCTCAATATTGCTGCAGAAAGGCAGGTGTGATGAATGGACATTTGTTTGAGGCTCAAACTAATTTTCCACACAGATAAGGTTAATAAATGGCATTTGTGCTCCCATCCATTGTTGTCACGATTCATCTGACCTGCCATCTTCTACCTTCCTCGATATTTCCAATTCTGCCAGTGTACAAACGGGCCATCTTCCAGATAAGAGGGTGTAGTTGATGAGACCAGTAAGGAGCCCTGGTGCTGAGCATCAGCAGAGCAGAACCAACTGACATCTGACATGTTTTTGAGAAAGCCATGTACATTTTATGTGACAATTCAGTGGCTGCTTCAAGATGCATCAGCCAGGCTCCCCCAACTACAATCTACAACTTTGCACAACAGCAAAGGAGGGGAACATAGAACCTGGAAGATGAAAAAAGAGCATAATGTGGCTGTATCTTGGGCAAATCCAATGATTATTTACCTGGCATGGGGAGCAGTAGCAGAATGAAGCCTTTCTAAACGAACCAGTTATTTTTGTCAGCAAGAACGCCACTATATTGGAGATGCTGCAGCAGCTTGATGTGATTTGCCTGTCATTCACTGCTGCAGGGGAAACTCAGCACGTGTGAAGTCTGGCAGTTGAATAAACCTCCCAGTGCAGACAGCAAATGTTGTAAGCATGCATTTAGTTCTCAGCACCACATCCTTCTGAAAACAGAATGTCATGTTGTTGTTGGATTACAGGCTTCTGATGTTAGGTGACATGCCAAGGTTATCAAACCTGACAACCTTTCAGTGAACTGGTGACATTTCTGCCTTCGCTCAGATATGCCACACATAAACAAGTTTCCTTTAGAGTAGCTCATTATATGATCCACAGGAGTTATAAATGAGTATCATCTACTAATTCAGTATTGTTTTCTGGTTATGTCTCTGTTGCAAAAAATCATCTAAAATGATTTGACAAATGAGCACGTATTCAGCAAAAGAAGATGATACAGAAGAAGTCTAATCTAATCATCCTCAGACAAGTTAAGACAGATGGTTTTTTTGTTTGGTTTCGTGCTGAACATATTTGTACTTCAGGCAATTATTAAAACTATGACAGGCAGAGCCTAACATTTTTCTTCACATTGTCACCATTCATTAAGACAAAGTGTCATTGTTGACATGGCTGATTTTCAGATATTTGTTTAGCTTCAGACAAAGGACATTGAAACTTTGTGAGGCTCAAATCAGCTTCTCTTCCATGTGACAAATACAAAATAGTGGAAAGTTGAAATGAGTTGTATCACTACCATTTCCAGTTTTCAAAGTATATTGCATTAAAGATTCTTGTTTATGAAAATGCCCTAAAACTATTAGGGTGGGAATCTGCAGGAGAAGCAGATTCCATCATGCATTATCTACGAATGGGAGGTGTAAAGGAAGCATGAATTTATCTTATGCTTTCAGGTATCATCATATTATATATGTGTGTGTTTGTATATAATATATAGATGTATGAGTGTGTTTTATATATATAATGTGTAAACAGGACATTAGAGCTGAACCTAGAACTCTCTGTCCAATCTCCTGCTACGGTAGTTCTGGAGGCTGTACCACTGAATTAATTTAGAGAGGAGATAAATAGATTCTTTGCCATAATGGAAAGGAGGTGTATAAAGGCAAGAACTGAGGCCAAATTCCTTATCAACTATGTTTTTTTATCAAAAGATGAGGCAGGGTCAAGTAATTGTTTAGCTGATCTCTTATTTGGAGACTGTGACTAGTCCCAAGTCAGCTGCTTTTTTGGTGCTCCCAAGTCAGCAAAAAACATTTGTCCAGCTTCTACCATGTTAAGTGACTGAATAAATTTAAGAGTTAGATTGTGTTGGACCCATCCTGGTGTCTGGAAATCTCCAACTCCTGTCCTTGTAAGCTATCTCATTGATTATCTGTGGAGCTGTGGCGGAGTCTGAATGGTGACGTGTCTTCAGAGGGCCATGTAGAGGCCCAAACATCAAAATGTCCCTGATAATATTAAACTATATGTCATTTAATTAATTTTAAATATCCCTGACTTTCATTCACTTTGCTTATCTATTAAAATTGAAATACTAATTAAAAGCAAAAATTATTTTTAAAAAGATAAACAGTAATAAAAAGAGTTAATTAAAAAGACATTATAAAATCATACATGGATAATTCAAAAGATTAAAACAAGAAAAAATAACTTGCCTTCCCCTTTGGTTTCTAATCCACAGACTTGAACCCCCCATTGATATCAGTGGGGTCTCTCATTCTGTGCCAAGTTAGGCTTGGCACAGGAACTGAGAAGCAATTTCCTCAGTATACATCTGCGGATTCCCAGCAAGACTTAGCCCCATAATAAGACTCCAAGTAGAATCCAGTGGTAGAGAGTAGTAACAGATGTGGAACCATCTGTCATTCAATAAATCCCAGACTTATGGTTGAATGTATAGGAGGGTGGGATGAACAACCGTGCATGCTGCATTTCCAATCAGAACTGCAGTCAAACCTCTGGGATTCAGCCTTTTATGTTTCACCTTTTGAACATGAAATGTTGGAAATAAAGGCACACTCTGTCTTTCTTCATGGCTCAGTTTCCTTATATCAGGAATGAAATATTGTTGCCTCAATTCAAACCCTAATGTATCATTCTTTAGCTAAGGAGACCAGTGAGATTCTCAAGTCGACCTCTCAAGCAGCCAGAGGACGTCTTGCAGGAAGAATCCAAAACTAAAGGGAATAGTTTCAGAGATTATCCATCAAAGGAAGCGATGGAGATGATTTCTTACCTCGAAGAGAGTGATGAATCTTTGAGGTTTTCTGCCCCAGATAGACATGGAAGTTGAGCTATTAAAAATATTCAGCACTGAGATAGAGAGATTTATGGACTACCGAGTAATTATTGAGAACCAGAAGAACAGTGGATTAGATCAGCCACAATCCTACTTACTGGCAAAGAACTGATGACTCCTATCTCCTACTTGTGCTCTTACTTTATTTCAATCATTCGATCTTAGCCTTAGACCTTTATCAAGATATCTTTTATTTCTCCTCTCTTAGATCCATCCACTCTTTTTTTCACTCCCAGATCTCTTGGTCCTATGTCTGGACCCTGACTATTATGCTGGCCTGTTTTCTCTTTTGCAGATAAAAGAAAGGTATTTCTTTTTATTCTTTGGGCCTTGTGTGCTGTTGAATTTTGCAGCACAGACTAAAGAGGCAATGCTTAATAGTGTCAATGAATTGGATTCATTCTTGGTGTCATGTGATTTTGCTTTAGTTCTTGGTGTCATGTGATTTTGCTTAATAGTGTCAATGAATTGGATTCATTCTTGGTGTCATGTGATTTTGCTTTAGTTCTTGGTGTCATGTGATTTTGCTTTAGTTCCCTCCTATATTCCAAAGATGTGCAATTTTGTTATCAAATTGGTGCCAAAGTCAGAGGACTGGTCACACCCTTGCCATTCAGCCCATGCATCGGCCGGCCTGCACTATTGTATGAGGTTGGGCCGCACTGTCAGTCCTCTGGACCATTACATAGCGGGACAGTTCCAATCAGCACCTCCTTGCATGGCTTGGAGGCTGAGGCGGGGGGAGTGGGGTGTTGGGTGGGGGGGGGGGGAATGTAAGTGTCAGGATCACCCATGTGACACCTGCCACGTAGGAGTAGGTTGGTGTAATCTCATTTTTTCCCAACATAACCAGCTGGATCACAGAACAATATGCTTGCACTTGGATTCACAAACTCGTCTGGGAAGGTTAATGTAGTACCATACACTAGCTCTGCCACTGAACAAGCAGTACGCACTCCAAGGAGAAACATGGGCAAACATTTGCCCCATGGAGATGCATCGCCACCTGCTGTTAATTCTGCCTTCAATTGTCAGTGGAAATTACCACTGGTTGGTGAGTCTTAGTGCGAATACTGGTAATTCCCAGAGGATCAGTGAGAGCTTGGAACAATGCTGACTCAAACTGAGACCCTCAATCCATTGTAATGGTGACTAGAACACTGAAAGATGAAATCCAGCGATCTACTAATGCCCTAGCAACCATCTCTGCAGAGATGTCAGTGATACGAATGGCCTCCTGCCACCTGGTAGTTCAGGTGCACGTGCAAGTAATGCAAATCTAGAACAACAAAATCCCCCAGCTTGGATTTTGTATGTCTGGAAACAATAGTTTGTTGACACAGGAAGCAGATTCTTGCCCATAATCCAACATCCCATTTAACATGAGGCCAGGTACAATGTTCTGTAACTAGTTTCATTGATGCTCTTCTACCAAGATGAGATAGGATGTGAAGAGATTCAAAATCTCCCACCTCAAACCCGCTGTCACTAAAGGCCTAGGCCTTTCTGTGTATATATTTTTTTAAAATCCAGGCTAACTTCTCACCTGATCCATCCACCAGGGTCTCATCTTGAAGGTGGAGAACAGAGTTGATCCCGTGATACCAGATGAGATCAAGATTGATGTGTTGTGCACAAGGCATGATGGTGAAATTGATGGCAGAAGTTATATGTAAGGAGTCAATGTTGCTCCTGGACAGGGCATCAGCCACAGCATTCACTGTTTCTCGGATGTGCCATATGTCTGATGAAAATTGTAGGATGCAGACCAAGGGCTGAATCTCTCTGGGCGAGTCGAGATGTGTGCTTACCCTCGCAGTATGGGTAAGAGGCTGGTGGTCTGTATAAATAGTGAAAGGATGACCTTCAAATAAAAAGTGAGATAGATGACCAAGAGTTCTCTACCAGACGTAGTATACTTTGTCTGAACCAGTGATAGCTTGGCTCAGAAAAACACCAGAGGTTCCAATTGCCTAGCAAGTTCTAATTGATCTGCCAAATGATCGAGGTTACACATTTGGAAGACACTCACCAAATGCTCTTGAGCATGATGAAATAAACATCAAAGGAACCTCATTTTCCAAAAATTGCCTTTGACAGGATCTGTTCCAATGAGCCTGCGCCATTTCCTCAACATCCGTGACGGTTGCTTATCACCAAGGCTGTCATCAGCTAGTAATTGGGCAATACAAATCTCCCTAGATGGCTGAGTATGCCACAGAATAGCCACCTTAAGCATATTCTGTGGAAGATTACCATCTGGATCACTAAGACATCCTCCACTTCACAGGCCATCTGCTCTGGAGGACGCTCCACAAGTAATCCGTACTTCGTCTTCTGACTTGTCACACTGAGGGCAGAGAAACGCGCCTTGAGGATCATGAACCATGCTGGTGCCTTATTAATAAAAAGGGGGGGGGGGGAATCTTTAGTTTGACCTCCCCAACTGCTCCTGGAAGGGGTTTATCCTTATCACTATCCATTTCAAATTAGAAGGCATGGTGAACTCACGGGGTTACCACTTGTAACAGCATTGATTTACCACAGCTTACAAACAAATAAAGAATACACTCACTCTTCAGCACAGCATGAAGTCGACTTTCTTTTTATTATTCACAAGGCACCACATTCCATTCTTCAACTCCCCAAACACCACCCAGCTAAACCCCTCTGACCTTCTCATTGGCTCACTGCCACACGGGTGATCCTGACACTCTCCCTCTCCTCCTCCTGACGAAGGTAAACGCGACCTTGTCAAGGCAGAAAGAGCACAGCCAGGTGATCCAACTTGCCAGAATGTATCCATTAAAAATGTACAACAGAGTACCTTAAATTAAAAAAAATTGATAATTAATACAAAAGATAAGATGTTAGTAATGATAAAGTTCCTCCAGGATTTTGGGGTTTTTACCTCAATCACAGCATCTGCAGAGTTTCATGCTTCACTCCCATTAATAATTACTCACAGTCAGCATAATGCAAGAAAAGCATGGTCTTAGAGTGGTGCGGGCCGTCCTTGTGGGGTGATAGAGCAGTCTGTGATTAGAGTCACAAAATTGGTGAGCCTGATAGCTGGTGAAAAGAGATCCCAGGTTAAAGGGCCCATCATTTGTTAATTTTTCTTTTCTCACTTTCTTCAAAATGCGGCCTATTTTTGGCAAAAAAACATTATACTAATTGTCACAATGCTCCTTCACAGATCCTGCCACCTACTTTCCATCATGAACTCTACTGCTGTCTGTCCGTCTGGAGTTTCCACAAGATCTGGTTCACAGTGCCGGATTAAGATATTGCGGGCCCTGTAGCAAATATTTAAATGGGGCTCTAAATTGTGCTGGCTGGTGCATGCATAGTTGGGGGTGTGGAGGGAGCACACTGAAATTGCTCCCCTCCTCTCCCCTGCTAAAACTTACACATTTTGTTAAAACACAACTTAAAGGGGCAGTGGCAAAAGCTGGTGGCAGGCAGGATCAATGGCTATCTTTGTAACCCATAATCCTCCACGCAGCTAGAACTGCTCTGCATTTCCCTGACACTGGTAGAGGGTTTCCAGTTGCGTGGGGGATCATGGGTAAACAAGACAGCCAAAGCTCCCGCAGTCACCGCGAGTTGCTGGGGATAGTTTGTGTTAATAACCCCGATTAACTTTAAGGTTGGTGAGCTTAGCCAATTATCACCTTTAATCAGGGCTATTATCAGTGTGGTTTCTGATAGCCGCTGGCTATCACCGATAGACTGTGTTAATAACCCTGATTAAAGGTGATAATTGGCTAAAATCACTAACCTTAAATTTAAGGTTGGTGATCTTAGCCAATTATCACCTTTAAACAGGATTATTAACACAGACTATCAGGGAAATCTGATAGCCACTGCACGAAGGTGGAAATGTTTCTCATAATACAAAATGTGGGGGCCCTTGAAATTACGGGGCCCATAGCATTTGCTACTCTCGCTACTACGTTAATCTGGCCCTGCTGGTTCAATTCCTCTGTGGGTTTTGGTGTTATCCCACATCTTGGAGACAAATGGATTGGTGGAGTAATTGGGGTTTGTGTGTTTGTGTATCTGTACGCCCAGACGAGCACGAGAGAGAGTAAGGAGCTGTGCAGTTGCGGAGTTGACAGGAATATGGGCAGAATAAAGTAGGATTAGCATAGTTTGGCTTTTAATGGTGGTACATACTCGCAAGGTTAAAGGGTCTGTTCCGTGCTGTCTTTAATCTAATATACTATCTTTAACCTTTGTTATTAATCACAGTTGGCTGATTTCTCACGTTGATTTTTCATTTCTTAAGGGAATATGGATTTGATGCAAAATATGTCGAATTTGAGATTATTTTTCCAATTGAGGTTCGTTCCCTGTTTCGTACCCTACTTTTTTCAGAACCATGCAACCATTTTTTCTGTCTCATTCAAAAGTCAAGTGCATTGGAATATTTAATTTGCAATTATGCTCACTCTTCAACCTTCCCTTTACATTGGCTCTTGCACCATTTATTTATAATTAAACTATTTTGCTGCAAATGCTTGGCAAAGTCATTTTTTACTTCGGGCAGGGAAGTTGTTTCATTGCTGTCACCATTTATCTTTGTTTGGCCAAAGAGCAATCAAATGGATTAAATAAATGTCAGAAATCTCAAATAAAAATGACAGATGCTGGGGGTGACATCAGGACAGTTGCCTAATTAGATGCTTTGGCAAAGGTTATTGCTCTCTTGATATCCACTCAGTTGATACATCATCTCGTTATTGCCTTTTAACACTCCTAAGCATCTGTTAGCATTTGTATGATGATACGCATGCAGAATTATTACTAAAGTATATAAAATGCAAGCAAAACCTTCATCAGCATCAATTCTATAGTAACACAAGAGTATTAAACAATAAGAACTAAGAAGGGCAGCAAGCCTGATTTAATATCTGGTGCAGTCAGTTGTAATTTAATTTTTCCCCAAGCCCTGAGAAGAATAAGAACTTGAATTGAATGTTAATATGTTTAGCTCTGCTGTAAATTTAGTTTGAGCTGTGTTTATTAAAAGGTTCACACTTTCAGTACTGGCACATCAATGTATATTCATTCATTTTCGATTGCCCAAAATAACAATCTTTGAACTGCTTTGTTTTCAAAAACGCGATACTTCTGGCTGCGATAGTATTAATATTATTATAGTAGCTTTTAAGTTAGGTTTTGCATTGTTCAATGTTTTCAACCAAACTGTGTGGATTCATTGTATATTTTTGCACACCTGGACTTTTATCCCAACTTGACGTAGAACTGAAAAGCACAATTTCTTTGTTTTCCACAGGCAAGCTAATTCTGAATCCATGCAGCCAAGGTTACATGGGTCCCATGGTTCATGACATTCTAAGAGTTTCCGAGGGGGTCCTTGTGAAATGCTTACTAAAATACATATACACCACTTCTACTTTTATCAGTTTCTTTTGTTACTTCCTCAAAAAACTCAAATAGGCTTGTGAGGCAAGGGCTTCCCCTCACAAAGCTGTGCAGACTATCCCTGAGAAGACTATACCTCTCTGAATGCTTGGAACCTCTGTCACTAAGAATCTTCTCCAATAGTTTCCCCATCACTGATGTAAGACTATTGGAAGGATTCCTAGGGACAGGATTTATGAGCACTGAGAGAATTCAACTGCCACATTTCCTATTCCCACCATCACTGGTGCATGGCACAGACAGTAATCCCAAGATTACCACCCTTGAGGTCCCTCTTCAGGACCTCATCCCCACTCCTATCCCAACTATCTGTCATTTATATCAATGTTGACCATTTGGTACGAACTTTGTCACTCCTCGTCCTCACATTAATATATTTTATTTTATTTTACTTTATTAGATGTTATATGTTTTTTTGTATAATATACTTAGATTTTGATTGTGTTACATATTGCACAGTGGTGTTTTATTTTACCACCTATTTCATATTTAAAAGATATAATGGTAGTTGTTAAGTATTAGAATAATTAGGTAACAATTTATTCATAAGATAATATCCAGTATTAGTCTATTCTTTCTCTTTTTCTTTTTTCTTTTCTGGGGGGGGGGAGAAAATTATAAAAAGCATGTATTGATCTTGATATACAGAATTTTCTAATTCTGTATGCAATTTTGTTACACGTTCTAAAAAAATTAAAATTGTAAAGAAAGATGTGGACCTTCCCACTTGAGAATGCTGTGGACTCGGTCTGTGACCCTGGCACCTGGGTGGGGGGGGGTGGGGGGCAACATAAATCTGAGAGTCTCGGTTTTGCTTACAGAACCTCCAATCTATTCACCTATCAATTTGATCCCCAATCATTATAGCTCTCCTCTTCTCTCCCTTTTCCTTCTTAGCCAGAGGGTCAGACTCTGTGTCAGAGACCTGACCACTATGACTTGTGCCTGGTAGATCATTTCCCCAATAGTATCCAAAACAGTATACTTATTATTGAAGGGAATTGGCACAGAGGTGCTCTGAACTGATTGCCTATTCCCCTTCCTTCTCCAACATTCACCCACTTGCCTGCCTCTTGGCTTTTGAGTGCAACTGTCTCCTTAATGCTTCTATCACCCCTTATGCCCCCTGGGGGGGGGGGGAAACAAATAGGAAAATACCATTTAAGATACATGTATACAAATTAGAGTTGACAATGGAAAGTCCCATTAATAGCTAAGTATTGAATTTTAAGTGATTTGTAACAAGCTTGCATTAAGTGTTAAGTTTTTAAAATAAGGCAATCTTTACAATATTAATGAAGTTGAAACATTGACAACAGGACTCCAGTTGAGGTGAATCAGGTGCCTACAAACAAGCAGAGAATTAGTGCCAAGCTCATCTTCAGCAGGGAATTTAAATAGCAATCATAATGTAAACAACATTGTACTCTCATTAGAGACTGCCAGGGCATTGAAGAGAGAGATAAGGAACCAAGGAAAGTTGTGTTGAAGATTGAAGTAATTATGCGTTAAGAAGAAAGGACAAATATTTTGGTGAAGAGGTGGCAGAGAACAAATTATTTATAGTGGTTTAAAGGAGGACTGAAATGCTGAATAAAATGAAAATACTTGAAGATGAAGAATGTGACATCAAAGTGCAGAGTGAGAGAAATATATGATTTGATTTTGAGTACCACGTCACCTGCGTTGCTGGAAACTCTCCAGTGATGAGGCCATGAGAAAAGATAACAACACAGTAAGAAGGAAGACAGGAAACTGGGAACTATCCAGATGTCTGGGTTATCTTGACACATGTTGACGCCACAGTTGTTGGCAGAATCACAAATGGTAAAGAGGAAGCGAACAGGAGGAAGATAGATAAGTTCTTTCAGTGGTGTCATGCCAACAAACTTGCACTCAACTTTATCAAAACCAAGGAGATGATTGTGGACCCAAGAGGAAGTCAGGAAAACATGATCCAGTGCTCAGTAGTGGAAAGAATCAAGAATTTCAAATTCCTGGATCTCAGTATCTCCGAGGATCTGTCCTAAAGCCTCTATGTTGATGCAATCACAAAGAAGGCTCGCCAGCCGCTATACTTTGTGAGGTGTTTGAGGAGATTCAGCATGTCACCAAAGACTCTCGAAAACTTCTATAGGTGTACCATAGAGAGCACTCTAGCTGGTTGTATCTCTGTCTGGTTCAGAGGTGCCAATGCTCAGGACAAGAAAAAGTTCCAGAGTATTGTTATCTCAGCCTGCAACATCACAGGCACCAGACTTCACTCCATCAAGGTCATCTACAAGAGGAGATGTCTTAAGAAAATCAGCCTTGATCTTTAAGGACCCCCACCAGGCTACCATCGGGAAAAAGGAACAGGTGCCTAAAGACGAGCACGTAGCGGCCAAAGAATAGCTTCTTCCCTGCTGCCATCAAATTCCTGAATGATCAATGAACCAAAGACACTACCTTACTTTGACTTTTCGTACACTATTTTTATTTATTGTAGTGAGGTGGTTTATATGAATGTTTTCACTGTGACGCTGCCACAAACAAACACATTTCATGATAATAAATTCTGATTCTGGTTCTATGCGGAACTGCCATCTCACCCTACTATCTTTGTTTACAATGGGCTTGTTACATGATAATCATTGTCTGTGCAGAGCTCCTTACTTTTTTCTAAATTACAAAAATTCAAACTCCATATGCTGTCCAGAAAAATCTTCATATTAAGGGTGATAGCTTCTCAAAAATTTAAGGTAATAGCTGACACTGGGAAACCTTGTGCATTCTCAGAAGTGTTCTGGGAGAAAATCCACTAACAATCTGAAGAGACAAAATGCCTAGGAATGATCAGGTAACTTTGCTGAATGCAGTCCTGTCTCAGTGATTCCCCAGCCATCATTTGCTGGATAATAATGAGTTTGCTCTTCCTGACTGCAGTAAGTTATACTGCTTGGAGCTCATGTCCTGACTGCAGTAATTCTGTGGTTCAGAGCACTTTATATTAAAGGTAAAATCCCACTGCAACAATCATTAAAAATTGCAGCATTCCTTTTGATTCCTACCAGCTTGATTAAATACTAAATCAAATTGTCTTCCTGTTTCCTGTCTGATATCTGGTTGATACAATTTTAATAATTACATTCGAGAGAGGAAATGAAAGCTTTTAAATTTCCTAGCATCTGCTTTCTGCTGTTGATCCAACCAATACCTTATGCAAGCAAACATCCTTGCACATAGTTATTCCAGACAGGTTCTTAAGACAAAATTCACAACTTTTGCTGTGAAACAGTATTTTGAAGGCTAACTTTTTGGATTTACAAATATCCTCAGTGTCCAAACTTCCTTCTACTTGCTTCACACTGTGGTTCTGTTTTCATAGCCCACAGCCTGTGTTCAAAGCCTTTTAAGTCTGATATCCTCAAAGCATGATGGGAAGCTACATTTTGCGATCAGTTTCTGGGTCATGCACACAATCTCGCTTTTACTGAACCTGCACTGTCATCCAGCCCCATGAACAGGGGAACAGTCAACCACTTTTCCTGTAGATGTGACTGTGAGAGCTGAAAATCTTTTCAAGACACACTGAAAGCCTTTCAAAGTCGTTACCTCTTCTGTGCAATGGCATTTTGAGTGCTTAATCTGTACTTGCAGACAAAAGGTTTGGTGCGTTATTACTGATAGGCAGTATATTAGCACCAAAGGTAAAACTGAAGCATTCACAACATCATTCAGCCATATGTATGAAATGGATGATGTAGCTTGGCTTCCCTTTGAAATCCCTACCAACACTCCATGCAATATCAAGAAATGGTTGAAAGTCTGAAACATAGCAGAGACTGTCGGGTGAGACAATATTGCGGCTACAGTTCTGTAGAGTTACATTTCAGAACAAGCTGTTCCCCTCACCAGTTACAGTTACGATGTGGAAATTTGTCAGCCTACATTCAATATGGTTTATTCACCTGATCAATTTGCTCTTGATTTTCAGAAATCTGAATAAAGATGTCATGAACAATTACAAGGAGTGTCTTCCCTCCAATAGTGTGTTCAATTCTGTCTCATTTAGTTTTTTGCCAGCTTAACTTAACTTCACAGCACATTATAATCCAGGTCCATAGAAGGGAAGGAAAGCTGAACTTCAGAGGTGAGCTAAGAATTAATATCCCTTATAAAGTATAGAACCAAAGAATTGTGCTGAATTAATATCAGTGGGCATCAGGGGAAATAGTGTTTGGAGTCAAACTTCATACAAAAGAAGGCCTTTGCATGTGGTTGTAAAGCTCCTTAGCAAAGATTCCTTAGCACAGATATCTGCAGCTGCTTCATAATGACCTCCCTTCAGAAATGGAGATGAATAAACAATATTTGTCTTTTCTGGAATTCCTTAGAAAATACCTAGACAAGTGTGGGCTGAAACATAACAAGTAATATTTATCCTGCCAAAGAACCAGACAATGTTTACATCCATCAAGAAAGCATTTACCATTTATGCTTGACCCTCATTAACATGATTGAATTCCCAGCATCCTGGGACCCACTACTAACCAGCTATAGAAATAAAGAGCAGGTTATCTGCCAGGAATCCTGAGGCAGGTGATTGACCCTATAACATTCCAAACCATTTCGCCGATTTGAGAAGTAAAAGTGAGTTTAAAAAAAAGTCTTGTCTGGTCGAGTGCAACTTCACAAACTCCAAAAGTTCAACAACATCAAAGACAAACCAACCTTTTGCCTGCCTCCTATCCATGCATTCATTCTTTCTACTGACATAGTGGGTAAAGTATACACCATCTCTAAAATGGACTGCAGCTCCTTGCCTAAGCTACATTGATATACTTCTCCAACCTGAAGAAGGGCAATGGCAATGGTAATGCCACCATGGGTAAGCTTCCCTCTCCATTACTATTCCTTCATTGTTCTTGGGAGTATGCTTTGATTTAATGTTTTAAGTTTCGGTTTTGGTTCCAGAAGCTTCGATTTCACATTAAAACACAATGAAAAATATCATCTTTCATTAAAGTTTTCAACTACTCTTTCATTCCTGTGCCATAAAAGTGCAGCACATGCTGATGAAGACTGATATCAGCATATGAACAGATTTAAGTTTTGTTTCATGTGTGAGATATTTTACATGCATCCTTCCTGGAGGTGAGGAGTAATGGATAGTAGATTAACAAATGTAATAATTGAAAACAATATGAATAAACAGGGTTGGTCAGAAAGAAATGAAAATTCTAAAAAGCAGAGAGAATACTCAGCTTGACACAACATCCATTCATTTGTACTGATTAGACAAAATTATTCCCTTCCTTGAATTTCACAGAAGACTCATATTTAATACAGTCTAAACTTGACTCGTATTGTATATTTTCTTAAGAAACCAAAATTTCCAATGAGTTTGCAGTCACTGAGATTTTTTTTTTGAGTGATGACTATTACAGTAAACCCCCCAGTATTCAGCAACTATGGGGATTGGAAGATGCCAGATAAGTGAATTTTCCAGTGCCTTGAGATTGCACATTGTGTGGATTGGCAAACTAATGGAAAGGCACGTCAATTTTAAACTTCCATATTTTTTACCTATTAATTTTCAGTGATTTTTTTTGCCGGTTGTTTGAAGTTGTTGTTTGCTTGAATTCTGAATAACAGGGGTTGGACTATATATAAACTTTTACAGTTCATGTTAAAAACTTCAAGAGATTTAATGCCTCATCTGAAAAAAAAGGATACATCAGCCTCAAAAATTTGAGCCTTCAGTGCTTTCTTTACTGAGTATTGTAATATTAAATTAAAAAAAAAGGATGTTTATATTCCAAATGTGAAGTCAAACCTTTCCAGTGATGAAGTCTTGAATGCATGTTTGACTGTCATGTATTGAGACACTGTTGTTGCAGGCTGAAAACAGCTTGTCAATTATTCTCAGCATCAAACCTAATGATTGATCTGGGAATTCTTTGCTTGGCCCCATTTTGAATTTCTATGAAGCTCTTATAATGATGTAAATAAAAATGCAGGAGCATGTGCAGCATTGATCAGGGGTGAGTAAGCTAAGCCATAGTTCGATCCCTAACTCATAAGCATAAACGTGTATACATGTGTGTTTAATGTGCTTCTCCTAATATGATCAAATCTAAATGCCCAAAGGTAAGTGTGGTGGAACCACTGTGTGTCTAATATGTTAGTGGTCTCTAATATGAATGTATTGTATGGGCTGATCCATCCCTGTATCTGTGACTCCTCCCCTCAGAATTCCCATAAAGGTGGTTATGCCCAAACCCCTCCCCAGTACCTTCCTTGGAACCAGGTCAGCGACATGTGAGACTTGCTTGCAGTTTATGGTGTGAAGCCTATTAATCACATGAGTTAAGGATAGTGTATCAGTAGGTGAGGATATGTTGCTAGTTCATGGAACTTTAAGAGGTCATATTCTTTTCACTGTTATGCAGGGTTAAGAAATACATTTGTTTCATTGTTTGTCCGTATACTGACTTTCTGATTGCTCAAAATAATTACCAGCTTGTTGCTTGTCCAGAGAAACTAACATTTATTTAGTGGAAGTTCAAGTGATCCATCTTATTCAGAGTCCATTTTACATTTCATAACAGAAGACAGGAAAAGTGAAGAGGAAATTATGCATTCAACATTAGATTTCACCAGACATCAACACATAGACTGTCAGCTACAAAGTGATGCATATCAAGGGAATTTCAACACTTGGAATCTGATGCTAAAATTTCCTTCAAGAATGGTTAGCTGATGAAGAGCTTTCAGTAAGATCAGATAAACTCATAATAATTGTTAAACTGACCACAGATGTGGATACTCACAACAATATTCTCCCTGCTACCATCATTTCACACATTTTGTTTGTCTGTTACTGTAGCTTAGTGAATGATGCATTTGACATGTCAGGTATGGACATAAATTTGTGAAACAGGCTGATATAAATTTTATAGCATTCTTAACAGAGTTGTCCTACTTTGCTGGCAAAGAGAATTGAGACGTCCACATGGTCTGTTAAACCCTTTCAATCTTACCGATGAAGCAGTTCATTTCAGTGAATTTTGAAAGCTTTAAGTACAGAAATATATGACTCTCAAGATCCTTCACAGCTCTTAACAACATCTCCAGCTTGAGCTGAATTGTCTTCGACCCAGCTCATTGACCAGACTTGCTGCATGTACTCTCTTCTGGCATTGATAGATAAGTGGAACCTTGTTGAAACTCCTGCTGCTAGAGGTACAGCACTAATACAAAGAGTGGATATCTCTAGGTAAAACCATCCTGACAATTCTCCTCCAACCAGAACAACTCTGACATGTTTTGACAAAAGACAATGCTGACGGCAGAATTTTTCCTCATGCTACAGCATATTCAGATGTTCAGAAATATTGTACAACTATGTTACAAAATTAAATAAAAAGTAATATGAGAATCCTCATTCAACCTAGTATGGCCTGCAAGTCTATCCCATGTCTGACCTTGAAGAGGGTCACTTTCTGGGATGACGTTTGGTCATCAACATCGGACAATGTCTTGGATTGATAGCAAATCCATACAAGTCAATGTATCAATGACTGTTCAATGTTGTATACAATGTACAGATGCACCTAAATTCTTAAATTCTGTAATGACACAATTACATGGTGCATGCGATACACTAGATACAATTATCAACATTTAAATGAACACAAATGATAAGTCAGAAAATGTGATAGTAAGATTAATTACAATTAGTGTAAGAAATAATGTGATGTTTCAGTCATGCAGACAGATCATTTAGTGGTCCCAGAGAAGTTTATGGTTTGAATTAAGGCAGTGTATTTTGTTCAAGTGTTTTGTCGCTGTTGGATAAAACTGTTCTTGAAGTCAGAGGAGCTAGACCAGGCTTCTGTACTGTGGTAAACCATTGTTATGCTATGATTGCCTGCTTCCAGCTGGATCCTACCCATATCCCTTTGCATGCTCCCTATTCCACTCTGCTTTGATCAGTCAATTAGGTTGATGGCTGTTCCAGTCTATAATTAATAAAAGCCTATCTGTTTCGCAACTTAAGTCTATTGTGATTATTGATTGTGCACCATGTACCATCTTCCTGAAGGGAGCAGTAAGAAGAAAATGTGATCAGGGTGATGGGGGGGGGGGTCCTTCATGAGATTAGCTGCCCACTTAAGGCAGTGGAGCACACAAATGTCTTCAATAGATGAGAGGACGGTGCCTATGATAGACTTGGCTAGCCTTTCCACTTTCTGCAGTCTTCTGTGTCCAGAGTGTTTGTCAGCATCAATGTTTGAATGATGTTGGTTCCCTTCATCCAGTCAGAATCAATCCACTGATTTTCATAAGATGATGAAAATATGTCACTAATGAAGTTATTGAGAAAAAAAATGATACATAAACACACAATAATGTTTGCTCTATCTTGCATTTTGATGCCAATTATTCTATATGTTATTTGGCTTATTGGACCAGGTAGAGCAGTGTTGCTCCTGGGATCCACAAGAAATATTTAGTAAACATTGCAAAACTTTGTCTAATTACCAACTGCTTGCGGACAATTATTCTTCCACTCCCACTAGTGGCCTTCAACCACCTGAGAGTCAGCTTCTTGATGTTTTTGGGGTTCCGAAGTAGGTGCAAATAAGCTCTATTGATTAAAATCTCCATGAGTTGTTTCTTCTACAGGAAGAAGCTGGAAACAAATCATACTATTAGAAGCTAAGAACCTGTACTTAACTCATGGTCATTGCAGAATTGTGTTAAGATGCATCAGACATGACCCGACAGGAAGGTGACTGTGGCTGATGGAAACTAGCTTATGGGAGTATGGCAGCTGTTTGTTTGCTTTATGACAGATAAAAGTTGAAGTATATCATGTGAATCACATTTTAATGTATTATTATATGATAATAAAAGGAACCTTTAAAATGTGCTGTCAATCGGCCCTTTGATCAGCATTGGAAGTAACTGCACAACAACTTGTCTTAACACAGAATATTTAGCAGAGCATTAATCAATATGCTGAGAGGCAAGAGAAGATACATAACACACCTTTACCTTATTTGAGATAGATCATTACATTTCTTAATGTGCTGTGCGTTCCTGCTTTGTAATGATGTTTATTTTGCATCACTCCCTGATATTTTGAAATGCCTAATTTTGGAGTAATCTATTATCATCAGAACCTTTCAGTTTACTTTTCTTTTTTTGTCCCATTTTTCCTCAAGCAACCTTCTGGGTGTAGGTTTATTATCCCTTTTAAAGATATCAATAGATTGAAAGCATGCAGAGAAGATTTATTCAGATGTTGCCAGGACTTGAGGAACTGAGTTACAGGAAAGATTAAACTGGTTAGGACTTAATCAAGGTTCAAGGTTCCTTTCATTATCATGTAATAATATATTAAAAATTTAACTTTAACTTTTGTCTGCTGTCAGGAAAAGAAAGAGATGCCTGGTGCCCCTAACAATAGGAGAAGGAGATGAAAAAGAGAGTCCCTCCAGAGTCACTGAGGGTCAATGGATTTTCTCCATCGTTCCCGCAGCTTCTGCAGTCACACAGACTCCTTTTTGATTCCTTGCCAACTCAAGCTCCAGATACAAACCTCTCACACGATCAAGTAGGCATTCAGCCCTCCAGACTATTCATCAGTCCTACTTGTCCTCAGCAATCTCTTGAATTCCTGATTCAATACCTGGTCCTCATGAGCCAGTCTCTCACAGCACATGTGAGTCCCCTGACCCCAAGCACCCTCAGCCACTGGTCTGCAACCATGGTCACCTTTCCTGTAGGGTCCTTGAGCCACAGAGTCCCTCACTGGTCCGCTGCCATGGTCACGATCCTGTAGGATCATGTCCCGTCCTTCTCAACAGGGGATGTTCTCACCGTTTCCGATGCCCTGTGCCGGTCCACTGTTCTCCCTAAGTCTGCAACACCTCGTGGCTACTGTCAAGCATAGTTGCCACCTTCTTGGGCACAGACCTCATGGTTACAGGATTTTATTTAAAAGTACCATTAGCTCCATTAAGTGGTCATTTAAAGCCTGTATGCAGCCATTAGGACTGAGCAGTTGAAACAGTGCCGTATCTCTGCTCTCCTGGGTCTATACCAGCATCAGCACTGCTCATTTCAGCAGCTCTGCCAATACCACCATTGAGAACATAAAGAGGGAACGCTGCTGTCAGAGAGCAGCAGCAATCATCAGGTAGCCACAGCACCCAGCATGCACTCTGTTCTCACTGCTACCATCAGGAAAGAAGTATAGGTGCCACAAGATTTGCACCAGGAAGTTCAGGAACAACTGCTACCCTTCCACCATAGGACTCCTCAACAACAAACTCAATCAAGAACTGATTTAAGCTGTCTTACATTTGCATTTTATTGATTTTTTTTCCTCTCTGTTTTGCACAGTCAGTTTGTTTATATTTCTTTATTTGTTTACATGTGTACATTGTATCAGTTTTTTTTAGTTGCACTCCAAATAAGTCTAGTTAAGTTTATTGTCATCTGATTGTCACTTGATTGTACAAGTACAGCGCGACAAAACGGCATTATCCGGTCCTCAGTGAAAAACACATCAGATGCACAACCAGACATAATACACATACAGACAAATAATATATTTTATATATTAAATAAATAAATATTGTTTTGTACAAATGAAAGTCTCAGATGGTGGTAATAAGTGGTAATTCTGCCTCACCCACAGGATAAAGCAACTCAGGGTTGTATGTGATGTCATGTATGTACTCTGACAATAAATGTGAATGGGATTTTTTTCACACATTGAGTGATGGGAGTGTGGAATGACCTGCCAGCTGAAGTGGTGAAGGCAGGCTCAATTTTAACATTAGTTATATGGATGGAATGTATATGGAGGGATATGGATTGGGTGCATATCAGTGGGACTAGGCTTAATAATAGTCTAGCATAGTTGCCACCTTCTTGGGCACAGACCTCATGGTTACAGGTTTCGGTGCTGTAATTTCTATGGTTCATTATTTTTCTTTAACATTTGCAAAAATGTCTAAGTACCGTTGAATGTTTTTTAATTCTATTTCATTTTAATTTAGAAATGTTTTTAGGAACATATCTCATGGTTACAGGTTTCGGTGCTGTAATTTCTATGGTTCATTATTTTTCTTTAACATTTGCAAAAATGTCTAAGTACCGTTGAATGTTTTTTAATTCTATTTCATTTTAATTTAGAAATGTTTTTAGGAACATATCTGTAATTGATTCCATGACAGCTTAGGCAGATTCTGGCTGGAGTGCCCTCATTTCACTACCCAAGGTTTAGTGGATGATTGGATTAAGGATTTGGAAGTGATGTCCTGCATTTCAGATGTTGGCCTTATGCTTCAGATATTCAGAATCAAGTAATGGTTACTGCAGGGTAAATATTCCATTCTACATGTGAAGTCCATGCTGGTTCCAATCCTTCATGCTCTTCCTGCAGTCCTGAATATTCTTTCCTTTCCGATATCTATAAATCTCCCTAATACATGCTGTATTTGAATTTATCTCAATGACTATATTCCAGATCCTAACTACACATTTTGTCAAAATGTAGTGTGTCAGTTTATTTAAAGATTGGAAAGCTGTCTTGTAAATAAATGAGAAATGGAAACTGACCTCTTTTAAATTCTTTCCATCACAACACGGGTCAACAAATTTTGGGCCCAGGACCATATGAGGTTTCCCCTTGAAGTTCAGACAGAGGCAATCTATTTTAATCTTTGTTGGTTTTCCCAGTTTGAATGTTATGACCTAAACATTTGTAAAGAATGTGGCTTGAGGATTGGATATATCCCAAATCACAGCATTAAGGATCTGTTACCTATGAATCCTGATATATATTTTAAATTTATGTGCATGCAGATTCATTTATACACCAGTGAATAAAAATAATGTCATCCCTGCATTAAAAGATGACTGAGTGCTGTTAAACTTGTGACTTAGCCCTGACACAAACTCTAATATTTTAGATGCTCAATCAATGCAAACATTGATACTTCCCAAATTAACCTTTAACCCAACTCCTCTGTCCCACGCTAATGCATAATGCAAGAGAAACGCCTCAACCCACTTAAAAATCAGCATCTTCAAGATTAAAATGTGTCATTGCAAAGTCCACCTCTCATAAGAGATAATCACTCAAGCTAAGAACCGGTCCTGTTTTCATTTGGATTCATTTTGTGAATTGATGTCCATTATGGGGACTGCAGCCTGTATTTGAAAGAAGCACTTACTGTTCTCCGAGGTGAAAAGAGATCACCTGCATGCATTTAAGCTGGATCTGTTAATGTGTGCTCTGATCTTCCCTAACCAAGTTTATAAATTGACTTTTGTGAAGTCATCATGTAAGGTCTTTCCCAATCCAAATAATAATGTACTGAAACCTGAACAGGTCTTAAAACATTTTTCCTATGACAAAGTTAAAAAATAATTGCCCCTGACTATTCAGCCACTTCTTGTCACTTTAAAGAAAGGAAATTATGGACTGCCTTTTTTCTTATTGCTGAGCACTAAATTCAGACAACTACATTTGACCCTTTAAAGTCCATGAGGTCCAAATTCAGAATGTGGAATAGAATCAATTCCAATTTTGTCCTAATCTTACGGTCATTTTAATTTGATCAATATTCATTCTTGTTGACAATAGATTTGCCCAGACCAAGCTTTGTTATCATTCCAGTTATTACTTTCGCTAGCTGTCAGGTTTGTGCTGGTATTTGCCAGGATTTGTTCAAATTTAATTCTATTCCTTCCCTTGTGGGTTGTCTGGTGATTTCAATTTTAAAGAATGTAGATCACAGCTCTTTTTGAGTGTTTTGTTTGTTTAGAGAATGGACTGGATTTTCATCCAAAGATGGGGAATTGTTTTCCCCCTAGAACTTCAACATTTAAAAAGATAAAGGCATTAATCTCAGAAATAATCAGGTTACTTTGTTTGGAAACAGTGAGGTGCATTGATTTATTGCAATTGTATTTATTTTGAGGTTTAATGTTGTAGGCTGAACTAATACACTCTTTTTTCCAAATGCATGACAACATACAATTTAGCCCTTTTTTTCATCACATCTGGATTTTTTTTTGGACAAAAATTGCTATGACAAATGATTGCTTTAATTTTTGTACAGGCATTCTGTAATCCAATTACGATGAATAGTGAAATATCGTTGGAAATCAAGGATTGTTTAAGAGCATTCTTATCTGCAGGGAGAACTACCTAACAGCAGCAACCGGCTAAAGATAAACTGAGCATCAGTAGAGCCTGGCAGCTGCAGAGAAAGGGCAATTTGTCAGCCACATACCTAGACAAACATTTTGTATTCCAGCATGGCATCAGAGAATCCAGGGCTCTGTAAATATACAAGCACTGAAGAAAAATAAGAGGGACATGTAATTGCTAATTTAATCATCTTTTTCTTCTCTAACCAGTTTTCTGACCATTTGCACATCGAAAGAAATAATATAAATAGGGCTATAAACATTTTGGTTCCACACACAAATCATTTGGAATTACTGACAGCCAAAAGCTGCAGATTTAAAGACCATGAGAAGAGCACTTCAGTACAAACGATGTGTCAATGTTTGGTTGCTTTATATATCATATTTCATGTCAATAATATGTTTAGCTTTTTTCAACAAAAGGAACACATTGGATGGGGGTGTTTTGAAGATAACCCTAAGTCATTTAAATGAGCCAACAGCAAGGTGTGCATTAATAGGTGGCCAGAGTTCAACCTTAATTGATAGGCGATGTGACTTCCAAATAAGTTTCAGACAGGGATGATGTGACAACCCACAATCAACAATATTCCAGACAGGCAGGGAGGCCACATGTTTCTCCACAATCCACATCTAACAGTCCACCCCTCGGAAGTCACATCACTCTGCAATCACTACAAAGACAATCAATAAATGGCTCATAAACAGTACACTTGGCATAATGTTAGAACTACATATATAAGGAAAAGGGAAAAAAAATTTAAAAAAACATTTAAAAAAAAGATACAAATCAAAAAGATCAATATATACACGTGTCTTCCTTATGCTGGACAAGGCATATAATCAAATTCAATGAAAATGCCTCACCAGCTCCCCTCGACCAAACAGGGTCATTGCATTCCTGATGAAGCAGGGCACTGTGTGAGCTGCTGCCCGAGTGTCAGAGGGGAAGGGAAATTATGAAAGTTGTCTTGTCACCGACTTGCATGCCTGGTTTCTCCGGCTTAGCTGGCATATGTGTGCACCTTTCCACCAATGTCTGCAAGCAGCCAGTGAGGTGCTTGCTCATCCCGTGTCTTAGCTTCACATTTGGGCACTCCCTAAGCACAGAGCCCAGATGCCCATTGGCGTGCTTTCCCATGGTGAGGCAGGGGGCAGGCCGGCACCCCAATTTTGTGGGCTGTCATCTGACACCAGGATGCCGTTCCTGCTGGCGTTCTCTTTAAACGGGTGCCACAAGTGCTTATGTTGGTTCCCTATAAAAATAGCCAGGAGGTTTCTGGACTGAAAGTTGGACAATTAGTAATTTTAATAAAAGCCCCTGAATCACTCACCCCATGAGGTAGTTGCTTCTGTTATTGGGAGGACTGGGTGGGGGGATGCTGTCATTGTGGAGTGGAGATAAAATATATACAACATTTCTTTAGTTGTATTTGATCTGTGACACTGTCCTTATAAACTGTAACTTTGAATCAGCGAACTGTAACTCCAATTCCCTGAGTGTGCTTGGAGACATTATTAGCACAGCTCAGGGTACAATTAAAAAGAGAGAATAAAAAGTAAAAGGTCCATTACAAAAGTTGCACTCGGAGTGTGCATAACATAAGATTTGGTTTAATGTCCAATGGTAATGTTTCCATGGCAACAGCTGTTATATGTGCTTGAAAGTTCTGTGCATAATAAGTGACAACTGTTCCCTGCTGGTTAAGCAAGCTGGTGTGGTAGCTGGAATCAGTAATGGAATCTCAGCAGTCAGTTTTGATGAGCATTTTGTAGACCTTCACATCGAGAAGAAGAACAGCTTGAAGGGTGGTCTTCACCTGTGGGTGGGGTGGAGGGATGTTGGGAAAGCTCATGAGATTAGTCAGGGGCCACTCCTGGTGGGCAGGACCAGAGGAGAGGCTGGTCCAGTCAGAGTGGCAATGCATGGGAAGGTCCACCCTCACGGGACCTCCCCATGCAATGCTCTCTCCAGAGAGCATACATGTCTCTGTGAATCACCAACAGGGTGACATTGCTGAATTTCCCCTCAGCCCTTCAAACTTGAGTGGGTGCTCCCCACTCCATGTACTCTGACCCCTCCAGATGGGTAATGGCTTCTTGGGCATTTTTCCCCATTGCCAGCCCCACGAGGGGCACAAGCACCCCTCTAAGGATGGGGCGTGTGGTGGTGACTAAATAACCCGCCAAGACACCAGTCATCTTTGTGCTCCTTGGGAAGTGGTGCTGGCGGACACACCTGTACATACCCATGATCAGTGCCCACTCCTGAAAAACCTGTGTCCCCATGCCAATGGTGTGCCTCTGTGATCGGCCATCTAGGCCGGCAGGGAACCTGGCCCACATTGCAGTTACCACCCATTCACATAGGGTGGTGTCATTATCGACCCTTTCTGGCAGCACCCACAAGGCATTGCTAATTGTCTATTGTTTAAACAGACTGCCCAGGGTGCTCATTTCCCAATGAGAGAAACAGACATTGCATTCCCCTCGTCCCACAGCCATGGCAGCAGAATAGCTAGGAGTTCACCTGGCTGCAGATGGTATCTGTCCCCTCGCCAAGTTAGCTTCTTTGCAGAGTAGTCCCAGGACTCTGTAATTTCACAGTGTCTGCATGCATGCCACCTAAGATTCCCTCTATCTTCGGCTACCTCCCTGTTTTGGAGGGTTAGAGCAGTGCCCTCATCACCAGTCTGGGACCGCGAGGTCACTGGCTGGGCTTGCAAATGCTCGGGCATGCAGGGAAGAGGACGTGCATCATAGGACTCCGTTTCCTCATGGTCATCACAATCCATCTACACACACCCACCAACCACATGTCGAACCCTTCCCCCTGCTGGACAATGGCTCAGACTGCCCTAGGTCAGTGAGCTGCTTGTGGCTGCTTCATTTCAATCATCTTGGAAACTGCTTCCATGACTTCCATTTCGAGGTTGGTCACTTGCACTTGGTCGTTTGCATGGCCTCTTGTAGTGCCCAACAGGGATGCCGCAGGGATTCTTTCTCCCTATCTTTCTGGGTGCCCTAACTGGCGCCTAAAAATGGATATCAGTAAACCATAGGGCTCCCCTATGACTCCTCCTGGCCTTGGGAAATCCTGGTTTTTCCAGGAGGGAGACCACTTGGTGCCCTTTCCTCTCTCCATGGTGGTCCAACCTGTCGATCCAGTCAACTGGCATGGATGGCTTGCCAGCCACACTGCCAAATGGCTGAACACCTGACCATCATCAGTCCACCCAGGGATTTTATATTCCAGCCCCAGGATTCCTTTTCCAGCAGTGGGTTGCCCCCTGTTGGTAAGCAAGTACACAATAATGCATGCACCCAACAGGACACCCACACATACACTTGTTAGCACAATCTCTCAGATATTTAGTACTCAACATGTGACCAACTCAACACTTTGAACCCTGCTCATTGTGCCAACTGTTGTGTTGCAAAGAGTATCAGCTTCAGAGGGTTCACAGAGAGACGCATTTTACAAGGACGCGTGATTTTAATTATCACACAGGAGACAAATGGGAGAACATCAAATGGTAATCAATTACAATATTGCTTAAACAATGATATAGACATTCACATCAGACCTAGGTTGGACTCTAATACCAGTGGCTGCCTATACCCTACATGCTCACACACTTGAGTGCACACTCTACAGACTGGGAGATTCACAATCCCACCCATTCTCTATACCAATGGGGGTGCAGCTCTCTGCAAGTACTGAACTATGGCTCAACTTCAGTGAGGTGCACACCTTACTTGTGACACTTCCAGCTATATCCACAGTAGCGACCTGGCATGGAGCAATGTTCGGGGCTTGGACCGTAAGGCAGCAAAAAAGAATGTGCTATGCATTGATGCCTGTTACAGTTCTGAGCTGGGCATCTAGCAAATTAATACCCTAAATAATTTAAATGAGCCAGTGGCAAAGTGTGCACCAATGGGTGGCAGGAGTCCAAATTTGATTGACATGTGATGTGACTTCCAATTAAGTTTCAGACAGGGAGAACACATGACCACTCTCAATCCACAATATTCCAGACAGGCAGGGAGGTCATGTGTTTCTCCACAATCCACATGTAACAGTATGTAAATTAAATTATAACATTACAGCATACCACAGATGGAAGCAGGAAGAGAAACTAAGTTTTCTTTACTCAGCATGAGAGAGAGGAATGCAAAACAAGTTTATATCAAAGATGAAGTTTCAATTAACAGAATTGATGATCAGTGGAATTTTGCCTTCAAAGCAAGATATTACACCTATGAGGTCTCTTCAATCAGAGAAGGATGTTGTGGTTAATTTGGAGAAGTTATGATCATGAGCAGATTAAGCCTTAAGATGGTTATGAGCAACAAAAGGGTAGAAAGAAAGAAAGGGGTATTCTGATGTTCTGTTACGCAGAGAATGTTACAATCACTCAAACACAAATAAAATTTCATGAAACCGCTTTTGAACTTCAATTACTGGCCAATTGTGAGTTTTGAAGGTAGAAAAGTCATCAGTCCTGCGCAGAAGTATTTGAAGACCACAATTTTCATCCAAGGTGTTTTGTATCCAGGACTCAGGTTCATCAACTTTAATCATCACCACTCAAGCTGCTTTGCCTACTGATAACTAACACAAGCTAGTCTTTTATTTTGCCTCTCAAACTTCCTTCTGCATGGCATCAAGAGGGCCTTGTGGAGCAGGTCCCAGGTTGATGCAGGGCATCTGAGTCAGCAAGCTCACCTTCATGGAAATCCTTATTTGGCCTCCTTCACACCCATCATTTCCCCAAAGCAACTCTCACTATCCTCATCTTATATTTGACTGACCAAACCATGGCCTATCAGCTTACCAATTGCAAACTTCTCACTGTCAATTCAAGTCTATCCTCCAGCTCCCAAAATTCACCATAGTTTATGCCAGCTGATTCTCATTCTGACTGCTTCACTCATTGACCAGCATCAAACTGAAATGATATTTGGCTTGCACCCCCCAAAATACAGTAATATCATGAATGGGGAATTTGGTAAAAGTTTCAAGACTAGGGTAGATGGCGCAACACTGTTACAGCACCAGAGATCCGGGTTCAGATCCTGTGCCGTCTGTAAGGAGTTTGAATGCTCTCCCTGGGTCTGCGGGGGTTTTCTCCAGGTTCTCTGGTCTCTTCCCACCTTGCAAAAACATTTGAGGGTTGTTGGTCAATAGGGTGTAATTGGGTGGCACAGACTTGTGGGCCAGAAGGGCCTGTAACCATGCTGTATGTCTAAATTTCGAGTTAAAATTATTTTTTTAATTTAAGATTTAAAATGGAAAATATTTCTAACTTTTGTTAAATATACATTAAAGTCAGCAAGAACAGATGATTTCAAATAGATACTAACTTGCATAATATTGTAACATCCTGGAACATAAACCTAAAAGCAACAAGAAACTGCATTACAACCAAATATCATATGAATTATTCAGCATGTTTCTGCATGAAATGCACTGTTTAAAAAATTGTTCTTGTTGATAATTCAGTAAAAACAAATTGTTCTTTAGGGATGGTAGTTGCAATATTATTTCATGACTACAGATGAATTTAGAGCAGAAAAGCATTAAGTAAATACATTTAAAAATCCCACAGTTGCATTATCACATTATTATATTGATAGAATTAAATAGACTGCAGTACTTATTCCATTTTCAAAGCAAATGTACCTTTTACCAACATTGAGAATCATTGTAGAGTAATTGAATTATCCTTTTGTGTAATAGTATGGAAAATGAACCACATGAACTATATACTATCGCAGGAGCATATATCAAATAATCCATTACTATATAACTAGGTACTATTAACTATGTATTCATCACAGACAATGAATGAGTAAAAGATAACTGTGGCAAGGTATAATGAAACATGTGGTTACAAACATGATTCGATTAATGAATGGAAGATAATTGTGGCAAAACATGGGTTGATATATTGCTGAGATATAGGGTTGAAAATGATAGGCTGCAAAAATCTAATTAATTCAGGACTACAACATAAAAAAAGGTAATGCGCTGTGTTCCATGGGCTATCAGTGACGAGCTCTCTGACTGCCAAAGCTTTTATTTGCAAATCAAAGTTTAAACTTCTTGAAGAATCTTCTGCATCTCCTGATCATTCTCGGCAAAATTTGCGCTGTGAATAGTGTTGGAATGAGATCCATGCGAAAGGGAATGGCAGGTTGAGGACGCTTCCTGTTCCCTCAGGGACTGTCACGACTAACAGAATTAAGGGTACAGCCAGAAAAAAAGTAAGCACTTTTGCTAAAAATTGGACTAAAAATTCTGTTGGTTTTGGGAGGTCTCAGGGACACAGAAGTGTAAAACAACTGCCAAAGGGTCTCTCCGATCCAAAGAATCTGGCAAAATTGTGGTAAAGGAGGCTCAGAGGATTTATCAGGAAAAACTGCAGTGGGGGTGAGTATAGCTAAGATAATAGAAAATTAATAAAGAAAAATTCCACATGGTGTTTAAGTCCCTGTGGATACTGCTTCGCAAGTTATGGAGGTCTGGATGGACAGGGCATGTCCTCATGGATACTGTCTGACGAAACTTAAGGGTCTGAATAGGCGAGGTATAAAAGAATGTTCTGCAGATATCGCCCTAAGTAGGGGTCTGCACGGGCAGAAAATGGTAGGAGGTAAGGATAGTTTGATAAATAATTTAAGCACTCGCAAGTTAAACTCCAGGGCATGGAAGTAGTATAAGAAAAGTAGTCATATCAATATAAGTATAAATAAGTTGTGAAATTCAGAGGAATACTTTACCAATGAGCAACATGACAGAAAAAGGAGCAGCAGTAGAAATGCTGAGTAAAAAGTTTTCAGTAGGACCAAAATGAGATCACAGAAATTTTGGAAAAATGGGAAAAGAAAGCCAAAAATCTAGTTACAAAATGGCCAAAAGAAGGAACTTTTGATGCAAGTTTTGATGAGCTGGAGGGACTAATTGAAAATTACAAACCAAAAGACAAATCTAAGAAATCGAAAAGGAAACAGGAGGCAGAAATAGTAAAACTCTTTAGGAAGGAAGGAAAAAGATTGAGAAAGGCAGACCAGACACCAATAATAATAATTGGAAAAGGTACCAAGGGGCAAGAAAAAGAATCTGGTGAAAAAGAAAGACAGAATAGGTAGCCTGTTCGATATCCAGACTTAAAAGAAGTAGAGAAACCCCCTCCCTATCCCATGGAGAGAGCCCTCAAACAGTGTCCTATAATGAAAGGAAATAGGGAGAAATTGGAGTCTGGAAGGATGAGGAGGAGATAAAGAAATATAGAGAGAAGCAGAAAGGAGGGGAATGCAAGAGGAAAAAGAAAGAACAAGAAGGAAGAGAAATGGAGGCAGATCTCAGAAGAATATGGAAGATGTGAATGAGGAATACCTGCAATATAAATGCAAGACCAAGCAAAATGAGGGGGACAGTCAGCATGATGAGTTGGAAGCTGACTCATTAGAAGACAAGGGGAAGGAAAATTTTGTAAAGAGGACATATGGATGATAGGGAGAAAAAAGAGGAAGAGAGGAAAAAGTTGGAAAAGGAAAGGGAGAGAGTGAAAAGACATAGATTAGAAATGGAGGAAGAGATTAAGAAATCACAAGATTGTGAAGGGATTTCGAGGAATTACAAAGGAATAAAATGAACGATGAATCGAGTTGGAAAAGAAGAGATTGATGGAAGGAACAAGCAAAAGTAGAAAAGTGAGGGAAAAAGATGACCCCGGTGGGGCTAGGATGGCCAACATTAGAAATAGAAACAGGGTCAGAAATTGATGAGGAAGATGAATATTTTTCCACGTATGCAATATTTATTTCAATCTATTCCGTATTTACATGATAATAATTTTTTTTTTGAGATTTGAATAAAATGGTTAAGGAGTTTTTATGGAGATGTAAATTTTCAAGAATAGCCTTGAATAAATTAACTTGGAAATATGAATTAGGGGGACTACGTCTACCACATTTTTGAAATTATTATGAAGCAGCCCAACTTAAATTTATTAGTTCATTGATGAATTTGGAATGGCCCCCTAGCTGGGCCAAAATTGAGATGGCAAATATCTCTGAATTTGAAATACATCAATTTTTGTTTAGATGGAATGTAAATTTGTTACAGCAACATATTGGGCCTATATTAGAACATTTAATGAAGTTATGGACAAAGAAAAAGAAAATGATAGGTTCTAGGGGTGAATTATCGGCCTTGACTCCATTGTATAATAATCAACTTATTTCTTTCTCAATACATAATCGAAGTTTATTATATTGGAGATTTAAAGGTGTGGAAAATTTGGGAGATTGTTTTAAAGAAGGTAATTTTTTATCTTTTGATCAGATGAGGAACAGTTATGGTATTGATAAGAATTCTTTGTTTCTTTATTATCAAATTCGATCTTTGATAAAACATGTGTTTGGTAGAGATATGATCTTACCTGAAATGACTAAATTTGAGACTTTTCTTATGAAGGTACCAAAGAAGGATTATATTTCATTTATGTATCAAATATTACAGGATGGTATGGATAAAAAGGGTTGGGATAAATCCAAAGGTAAATGGGAAGTGAATATCGGTTTTATTTTCTTGGAGGATGATTGGTTAGATATTTGTTATGATAGTGTAACTAGACTGCACGTTATGCAATGATTAATTATAATTTTTTACATCAATTATACTTAACAGCTGAAAAACTAAAAAAGTATGCTTTTCATGAATCAGATTTGTGTTTTAGATGTGGTAATTCTGTTGGAACTTTTTTTCATGTGGTTTGGTCATGTCTATATATACAATCTTTTTGGAAGAAAGTTCAATTGTTTCTAGAATACCTGTATAAGATTAAAATACCTTTAGACCCGACAGTATTTTTATTGGCTAGTTTGCAACCTCTGAAAGGTTTGGGATTAGATAAGTTTCAACTTGCTTTTGTATATTTAGCTTTATCTGTAGCAAAAAAATGTATTGCTAGTATGTGGAAAGATACAAATATGATTGATATTAATAGATGGCATAATGAGATGAAATATTGTTTAATAATGGAAAAAATTACATATGTTTCACATGATAACTATAGTTTCTTTATTAATAAGTGGTTGTTATATTCAGAATATTTACATTTTGATTTACATTGATTTGATCTTAATATGTATGCTTAATTTTATTTTCTTCTTTTTATGGCTCTCCTTAGGAGAGTTGGCTGAAGGGGGGAGGGGTTCTTTTTTTTTCTCTCTTTCTTTTCTTTCTTTTATATATATAAAATATAACGTTCATGTTTATGGTTTATTTTTATATATGTTACTTATTATCTGTATTTTGAATGAATAAATAAAGTTTTTAAAAAAAAGAATAATAAAAACTGTTCACATTTTATTAAGCACAAAGTGCAATTATTCAATATGTTTGTTACCCAATGCAAAATGAATTAAATTTTAGGATTTATATATGTAAAAAAAAATTGATGAGGAGTCGCATGGGGAAGAAAGTCAGTGTACAAAGGGAAAAGAAGAGAGGAGAATGCCACTGTTATTGAAAAGGACAGGACAGTCACAATAAGTTTGTTAGGGAACCCAGGATCTGGAAGGGCTGAAAAATACTTTGCCCAGCATACATGAAGGATCAGAGAAGTGGAGTAGAGCTTTTGAGGATGAAACCACAGGACAATTATTGGCTATGGGAGACATAAAAGCACTACTAGTGAAGGAAATGGAATCTCCAAACTAAGAGAACTGATGGATTTGGCTAGCTTCAGAAATGTAGTGGACAATCCAATGGTCGATGGTGTTGGCTTTGACCCAGTAAGACAGAGGGTATGACAGGCCCTCGAGAACTGTTATTCACCTAAAGTGGACCTCAAATCTTTAAAAGGGGACCCACTGGGAGACACTGAAACCCTAGCAGTGAATCTGGAGAACCAGCTGAAAAAGTGGAGAATGCAAACAGAGCAAGAGATGGAAGGCAACCAGTTGATGACCATGACGTTTCGGACTGCCATTGTGAATGCAATGCACAGTCTTGAGGAAGTGGTTGGACTAACATCAATGTCCAACCAAGAGTTTAGGGACCACATAGTCCATGCAGTGAGGAAAAACCGAAAAGACAAACAAAAACAGATAGAACAGCAGGAAGAGGTGCAAAGAAAGTCGACAGAAATGCAGCTCAAGGAACTTAAAAAGAAAAGAGAAAAAGGCAAGAAAATATTGCTAGTAACAACTGACCTGATTGTAACCACTGAAATGATCAAAGCACCATCCTACAGAAGGGCTTGTTATATTGCCAGACAAGGGCCAGAAAACCCATGCCAATAATAAAAGTCTTTGGGGGACTGTTTCCACAAATGCCCCCATCAGGGACAAAAAAATTTAGACAACAGTCCAGGCAGGACTGGAACTCACAAGGAGGGGGACAGAGATGTTATAGCCAAAAATGGTCAACAAAGAAGCAGGTGGAAAGGGAAACAGAGAGATTGTGTTGAGATGTAACCAGCAAGGGCACTGTTGGGCATTACCAGTTGCCCCAATAATCACAGAGACAAAGACTGAGGGGAACGATAGGCTTTATTACACACAGGACTTGCTGGCCCGGGTACAAGCTAGGGAAGGGAAGTGCAGGGAAGGAAGAGGTGATTCAACCTTTATGGCCTGGGTCACAGGGGAGGCATCCAGGAGAGGATGTCATCAGCAGGGTGGGCCAGCCCATGCCTTTACTGGCCAGTACATACTCTTCTTTCTTCTTTGGCTTGGCTTCGCGGATGAAAATTTATGGAGGGGGTAAATGTCCACGTCAGCTGCAGGCTCGATTGTGGCTGACAAGTCCGATGCGGGACAGGCAGACACGGTTGCAGCGGTTGCAGGGGAAAATTGGTTGGTTGGGGTTGGGTGTTGGGTTTTTCCTCCTTTGTCTTTTGTCAGTGAGGTGGGCTCTGCGGTTTTCTTCAAAGGAGGTTGCTGCCCGCCGAACTGTGAGGCGCCAAGATGCACGGTTTGAGGCGATATCAGCCCACTGCCGGTGGTCAATGTGGCAGACACCAAGAGATTTCTTTAGGCAGTCCTTGTACCTCTTCTTTGGTGCACCTCTGTCACGGTGGCCAGTGGAGAGCTCGCCATAAAACACGATCTTGGGAAGGCGATGGTCCTCCATTCTGGAGACGTGACCCACCCAGCGCAGCTGGATCTTCAGCAGCGTGGACTCGATGCTGTCGGCCTCTGCCATCTTGAGTACTTCGATGTTAGGGATGAAGGCGCTCCAATGAATGTTGAGGATGGAGCGGAGACAACGCTGGTGGAAGCATTCTAGGAGCCGTAGGTGATGCCAGTAGAGGACCCATGATTCGGAGCCGAACAGCAGTGTGGGTATGACGATGGCTCTGTATACGCTTATCTTTGTGAGGTTTTTCAGTTGGTTGTTTATCCAGACTCTTTTGTGCAGTCTTCCAAAGGCGCTATTTGCCTTGGCGAGTCTGTTGTCTATCTCATTGTTGATCCTTGCATCTGATGAAATGGTGCAGCCGAGATAGGTAAACTGGTTGACCGTTTTGAGTTTTGTGTGACCGATGGAGATGTGGGGGGGCTGGTAGTCATGGTGGGGAGCTGGCTGATGGAGGACCTCCGTTTTCTTCAGGCTGACTTCCAGGCCAAACATTTTGGCAGTTTCCGCAAAACAGGACGTCAAGCGCTGAAGAGCTGGCTCTGAATATTATATATATGTAAAACAGGCACATTAGAAGAGACTGCCCGCACAAACCATGGCCTGCCACATTTCAACAGGCATCAATAGGTAGAGAACAACAGCTTAATCAAAGACCAGCTCCAGCAGGTCCAACCGGATCCATGAACCCCTATGTAAGGTACTAGGGGTGCCCAGAAAATCTGAATGGGAAGGGACATTACCCAATGATAAAACAGGAGGAGGATGAGGAAGAGGAACCTGTTGTTCAGGTCATTTGAGAAAGGCATTTGAAACCAAAGATGATAGACACTGGAGCCACATACACTTGCAAACAACCACACTATTCCTTCCACCTTCCTATGTCTGGAAAATTTATCAAAACTGGAAGGGTTCTTGCATTTAAAGAGATGCAACAAAGGAATAGTCTTGCCAATACCAGTGTCCAAAGGAATCCCGATTAATTTACTAGGTAGATATGCATTGTTAAAGCTAGAGTTAAGACTAGAATGTACCAGAAATGGTTTAAGTGTGGAAAAAACAAGCGCTCGATTGGTGATGCAGAAAGCTAAGAAAGCCAATGTGTTTTGGACAGGAGACATAGAAGATCAAGTCTGGGAAACATGGAGAAAGTGGCTATATCCAAAGACTTGGGACCTCTGATGGAGCAAGTAGGTACTGTCACTAATTGGGAAAAAGTTGCACCAAAGATAAGAAAATCTGGAAACAAAATGACTACATTAAAGTAATGGTAAATATAGACATGGTAGGAACATAAAGGGAGGTTGAAGTAGCTCTCCAAAGACACATGCCATTGCTAGGAAAAGGGGGAGGCCAGCAGAATAACAAATGGTTGGGTGAGCTGCCATCTATTCTATGGTCACAACATGATACAGATATAGGGAGAATAAAATCAGCAAGCCCAGTAGAAATAAAATTGAAGCAAGGAATAATTCCCTCTGGAAGACCACAATATCCCCTAAAACCAGCAGAAGAGGGTATAGCACCAGCAATACAGGGACTACTTGAAGTAGGAATGCTTAAAAAAACAGATAGCCCCAGTAATACCCCACTACCTTAAAAAAGCTAAGTCTGAACGGAGACTGGTACATGAGTTGTGAGCAGTGAATGAGGTGGTGAAAGATTGGCCAACGGTCATTCCAAACCCATACACACTGATGACTGATATTCCATCAGAAGCAATTTGATTTTTGGTGATTGATTTGTGTTCAACGTTTTTCAGCAATCCCTTGGCAGACCAGTATCAGTATTTGTTTGCTTTTACTTATAGAGGTAACCAATATACCCATACTAGGATGCCGCAGGGATTTAAACACTTGCCGCATGTTTTTAATCAGGCGTTGAAGGCAGAGTTAGAGGGCATACCATTGAAAAGTACATTGATAGAGTATGTAGATGATTTGTTGATCAGCTCCAAAAGTAAGGAACAGTGCAAACTGGATACTCTATCCCTTTTTGGAAAAGTTGGCATATGGAGTCATAAAGTATCTAAAAAGAAACTGCAATTTTGTAAACAGCAGGTAGAATATTTGGATAGAATATTATCTAAGGGGGCAAAGGCGATAGTGCTGGATCAAATTGAAGTGATAACTAAAGCTCCGAAACCTTGGAGAGTCGGACAGATGATGACGATTTTTGGAATGACAGGATTAGAGAATATGCTGAAATTGTGATGCCATTAAGGAAAATAATGAAGGAAGCAGGACACACAAGCCTGAGAAGTGCTTTGCAGTGGAATGATGAGGCAGAAACAGCCTTTAACACTATTAAGCAGGAATTGCAGTCATCCCCAGCATTAGCCTTGCCTTGCCTAACGATGAGAAGGCCTTTCATCTGTATGTATCTCATAGACATCTGTAGCAGTGCTGATGCAGGAAAGGGACATAGGGAAATCAAAACAGCCAATAGCATAATACAGTGCGAGATTGGATGAGGTGGCTCAAGGATATCCACCTTGCTACCAGGGACTGACAGCATTGCACTATGCATATGAAAAAGCATCATTTGTGGCCATGCGCTAACCTTTGATTCTGCAAATGCACTGTGAGGTAGCAGGATTATTGGAAAAATGGAAAATTTGTGTTGATATCAGCCATGATAGCAGTATTTCAGAGGTTATCGACATTTCCAGACATAACTATACAAAGGTGTACTACTAGTAACATAACTGATTATGTTCTATTGGCTATGAGGGAGAACCCCGATATTATGCAGGAAAAACGATGCTATTTGCTGTTAAGAGTGGATTTATATTCAGAACCATTGGATGATAAAGATAAAAAGGTCTGGTTTGTGGATGGTTCTTGCTCCAGGGACCAGATTGGAAATCACATAGGGTTCTCGGTAGTGCAGCAGGATCAGTCAACCTTTAAGACAATTAGATTGGAAGTTTGTCCACAACCATGATCAGCCCATTTAGCGGAAATTACGGCTCTGATAGTAGATTGTGAGATGATGGAAGGTGAGCAAGTTGATATGTATACAGATTTGGCATATGCTCATGGGGTATGTCATTTGTTTGGGGCAGTAAGGAAACAAAGAGGTTTCAAGAAAGGGAATGGAGATCCTATACTGCATTGTCAGCAAATTTCAGACAATAAAAGCATTGATAAACTCTAGAGTGCTGGCTATTGTAAGATGCCAGGTGCATAAGAAGGGAAATGACATGGTACAAAGGGAAATGAGGTAGTGGACAAAGCAGCCAGGAAGCTTTTGCGTGTGGTTTAGTTGTTATCACACCTTAGGTAAGCCTGGATCCAGAATCCATGTGGATGCCATAACTGAAATACAAGGTAAGGCAACTTTAGCAGAACAAACAATGTGGAGATGGAGAGGAGCCAAGCAGAAGCCAGAAAGCCTATGGAGAGGAGCCAAGCAGAAGCCAGAAAGCCAATGGAGAGGAGCCAAGCAGAAGCCAGAAAGCCTATGGAGAGGAGCCAAGCAGAAGCCAGAAAGTCTATGGAGAGGAGCCAACCAGAAGCCAGAAAGCCTATGGAGAGGATCCAAGCAGAAGCCAGAAAGCCTATTGAGAGGAGCAAAGCAGAAGCCAGAAAGCCTATGGAGAGGAGCCAAGCAGAAGCCAGAAAGCCTATGGAGAGGAGCCAAGCAGAAGCCAGAAAGTCTATGAAGAGGAGCCAACCAGAAGCCAGAAAGCCTATGGAGAGGATCCAAGCAGAAGCCAGAAAACCTATGGAGAGGAGCCAAGCAGAAGCCAGAAAGCCTATGGTGAGGAGCCAAGCAGAAGCCACAAAGTCTATGGAGAGGAGCCAACCAGAAGCCAGAAAGCCTATGGAGAGGATCCAAGCAGAAGCCAGAAAGCCTATTGAGAGGAGCAAAGCAGAAGCCAGAAAGCCTATGGAGAGGAGCCAAGCAGAAGCCAGAAAGTCTATGGAGAGGAGCCAACCAGAAGCCAGAAAGCCTATTGAGAGGAGCAAAGCAGAAGCCAGAAAGCCTATGGAGAGGAGCCAACCAGAAGCCAGAAAGCCTATGGAGAGGAGCCAAGCAGAAGCCAGAAAGTCTATGGAGAGGAGCCAACCAGAAGCCAGAAAGCCTATGGAGAGGAGCCAACCAGATGCCAGAAAGCCTATGGAGAGGAGCCAAGCAGAAGCCAGAAAGTCTATGGAGAGGAGCCAAGCAGAAGCCAGAAAGCCTATGGAGAGGAGCCAAGCAGAAGCCAGAAAGCCTATTGAGAGGAGCAAAGCAGAAGCCAGAAAGCCTATGGAGAGGAGCCAACCAGAAGCCAGAAAGCCTATGGAGAGGAGCCAAGCAGAAGCCAGAAAGTCTATGGAGAGGAGCCAACCAGAAGCCAGAAAGCCTATGGAGAGGAGCCAACCAGATGCCAGAAAGCCTATGGAGAGGAGCCAAGCAGAAGCCAGAAAGTCTATGGAGAGGAGCCAAGCAGAAGCCAGAAAGCCTATGGAGAGGAGCCAAGCAGAAGCCAGAAAGCCTATGGAGAGGAGCCAAGCAGAAGCCAGAAAGCCTATGGAGAGGAGCCAAGCAGAAGCCAGAAAGTCTATGGAGAGGAGCCAAGCAGAAGCCAGAAAGTCTATGGAGAGGAGCCAAGCAGAAGCCAGGAAGCCTATGGAGCACAGAAGACAGTTTCTTGATAGCACCAACCCCCTTGTTGACTCTGGTTTCAGCAGCACATGGGATGGATCATTATACAAGGGGGGAAGTGATAAGGAAATTAAAAAAGGATAGTTTCTGGTCACCTTATTTACAGGCCTTGGTAGACCACTTTCTGTCACAATGTGAGGTGTGCACACACAATAATGTTCAGAAAGGAATTACAACCTCAGTAGGTCACATACCTGTACCCAAAGGACCATTTAAACATTTTGTGATTGACTATGTAGACCGTAAGAGGGAAAAGATGTATGCTGGCGACGATTGACAGATTTAGTGGATGGGTAGAGGCTGTACCCTCAAAGAGCTAGGAGCAGGAACAGTGTAAAGTTTTTGACAAATTAGGTGATCCCAAGATTCGGAATATCTTCAGAAATCAGTTCAGACAACTGGTCAGCCTTCATCCAAAAAGTGATTAAATTAGTATTACGATCTCTGAGCTTAAAACAGAGATTCAGAGTGTATATCATCCCCAGTCACAGGGCATGGTGGAAAGAATTAATGGGACCCTAAAAACTAAACTGAACAAAATCTGTGCTGGAACTAAGCTTAACTGCATTGACGCCTTGCTGTTAATGCCAATGAGCTACCAGATGCAAACTAATTAGATGACATGCTTGATACCACATGAAATTCTCACTGGTAGACCTATGCCAGTGTCCCAATGGGGAGGCCTGTACAAATGACCCAGTTTGGAATAATTGGAAATGGAGCTAAAACAATACATGTAGCAACTAACCATAATACATAAGTCTATCTATACATGGGAGAATCAGGAGGAGCCAGAAACCTTCCAAGGTGAAGGACCAATTTAACCAGGAGATGAGGTCACATGCGAGCTTTCTGAAGAAAGTGGAATGAACCAAGAAGGGAAGGGCTTTTCATGGTAACCAAGGTATCACCCACTGTAGTCCAGGTGGAAGGACGCTTCACCTGGTATCATCTCAGCCACTGCACTGGGGAAGTTCCACAGGTACAGCCGGATGTTGAAACCAAGGTAAATGGTGGAGAGGAAAGGGCAGAGGAGGACAGACAGGAAGACCAAGGAACTCTCACTCCTCTGCAGGACTTTGACCAGCTAATAAGCCATGAATGATACTGAAAATATGAAGGATGGGTCTGTGGATTTCAATCCTTCTCCAGATTGTGGGCGATGGGAATGACTTGGGGGTGACCAGTCAGCCCCTTGTGATGACACACCATCTATTCCTGTGAAGATTTGGAATCCATCAATTTGCCACACTTGGCATGGAAATATCAGGGTTTCATAAGACCTAAAAGAAAGAAATAAAATGAATGTTACATTTACTTCACTGCTGTGGTTGCAGGCATGCACTTATTACTGGCACCAATGGGCAAATTATACATCAGCGATGATACACAGGACAAGCTTATGTATCAGGGTCAAGCCCTATAATTCTTCTACCGGCACACAATGGCATAAAGGATATAGGGCACAGTACAAAAGGCAATGCCTGAGTGTGATCAAATCTTGCAGCAGTGGTATCTGTTAGAGTGAGAAGGACACATGTTTTCACCATTGCTCTGAAAATATCCCACACTGACCCTTTTGGTGCATGTTATTCCAAGTTTCTTCTCAATATCACCAAAACATGCTCACCAAAAAATGCAATTACAGCAGGCCTTGGGCTACTAATAAAGGACGTCAGGCATTCCCAATGGAGAAGCTCAAGTTACAGGGGAACTTAAGTTATGAATGCATCACATGAACTGGTAGTGCTACGGACCGGCCATTTCAATGGAAAATGTGCACAAACTTGGGACATGGGTGATGAGACCAAAGTGGGTTCCCCTCCCCCAAAAGACACATTGGATGTCTCGACTATCCCGCTAGCAGATACTTGGTACCTGTGTGGTCAGTTTTATATGGATCCAAAAGAGATGGGGGAAGATCTTAAATCTTTTTTTTTCATCAGGATATGGGCACAGAGTTGTGGGAAGTGATGAAACCAAATATGAAGCCATGGATCCTACACAGATTAAAGAGGAGGAAGTGCTTGCTATCTTAAAGCAAATAAGTATGGATAAATCCCCAGGGCCTGACAAGGTATTCCCTTGGACCTTGAGGGAGGCTAGTGTAGAAATTGCAGGGGGTCTTGCAGAAAGATTTAAAATATCCTTAGGTGCGTGTGTAGTGCCAAACAATTAGAGAGTAATTCATGTTATTCCATTGTTTAAAAAAAGCCTCCAAACTAACACTAGAAATGATAGTCTGCCTAGTATCAGTAGTAATTAAATTATTGGAAGATGTTCTAATAGATCAGATATACAATTATTTGGATGGCCAGAAACTGATTAGGGATAGTCGAATATAGATTTGTGCATGGTAGGTCATGTGTAACTAATCTTATAGAGTTTCTCAAGGAGATTAGTAGGATAGTTGATGAAGAAGATGCCGTGGATGTTGTCTTCATTAACTTTAGTATGGCCTTTGATAAGGTTCCATATGAGAGGTTAGTCAGGAGGATTCAGACTTCATGGCCAAGTAGTAAACTGGATTTGATAATGGCTGGGTGGGAGAAGCCAGACAGTAGTGGTGGATGATTGCTTCTCAGACTGGAGGACTGTTATTAGTGGTGTGCCTCAGGGGTCAATGCAGGGACCATTATTGTTTATCATTTTATCAGTGATCTGGATGATAATGTGGTAAATTGGATCAACAAGTTTGCAGATGACACTAAGATTTGAAGCATTGAGGACAGTAAAGAAAGTTTTCAAAATTTACAGAAGGATCTGGACCATCTGGAAAAATGGCAGATGGAATTTAATGCAGACAAGTGTGAGGAGTTGCATTTTGGAAAGACAAGCCAAGAAAGGACATAGACAGGTAAATGTTGAGGAGTATGGTAGGACAGAGGGATCTGGCAATACAGTGACATAATTCCCTGAAAGTTGCATCATGTAGACAGGGTTGTAAAGAAAGGTTTTGGCATATTGACCATCATAAATCAAAATATTGAATATAGGAGTTGGGATGTTATGGTAAAGTTGTATTAAGATATTCATGAGGCCACATTTGGAGTATTATGTGCAGTTTTGGTAACCTAACTACAGGAAATATATCAATAAGATAGAAAGAGTGCAGAGAAGAGTTATTAGGATGTTGCCCAGATTTCAGGAATTGAGTTACAGGGAAAGGTTAAACTTTTTAAGACTTTATCTCCTGGAGCAAAGAATAAGGAAAGATTTAATAGTGATATTTCAAATTATGAGGTGGCTAGAGAGATTAAATGTAGATAGGCTTTTTCCACTGAGGGTAGGTGAGAAACATTACAAAGACTGCCTAAAATCGTCCTTCAAAGGCCTGGGTATCGACACCAACACATGGGAGACGCTTGTCCTTGACTGTCCAGCTTGGAGCAGCAAGATCACCACAGAAGCCCGTGCTGCTGAAGTCAGGTGCATCACCGAGGCACAATGAAAGCATGCTGTGCGCAAAACCCGAGCAGCATCCACTGCCACGAGAGCACCTAACCACTTGAGTCCCACATGTTGGCGAGCCTTCAGGGCCTGGATTGGCCTCATCAATCACTTCTGGACACGCAGCCATTTGATTTTGAAGTCATGGTCATCTTTGACTACGAAGAATGAACAAGTGAGATACAAACCAGAGGACATGAGTTAAGGGTGAAAGGGAAAAAGTTTAGGGGGAATAAGGGAATTTCATACAGAGTGGTCAGAGTGTGAATCGAGCTTCTAGCTGAAGTGATGTGTGCAGGTTGAATTTTAACATTTAAGATTAATTTGGACAAGCACATGGAAGGGTCAAAGGGGTCCATTTCTATGCTGTAATGTTTTATGTTTCTTTGGTATTCTACAACAGAATTTACAGATATCTAAATATCTCCATTAAAGTATCAGTTCTTCAAGCTATTTAAATATAGGTATTAATGTTGGGAAAAGCAACCACTGCACTATTTTACCTTGAATCCAGCAAAATGTTTGAAATGAACAAAATTTCTCTTTGTGACTTTAAGGGCTTACTTTAAAAAAAAATGTTTTCCATGTCTTTGGAGACTAATTAAAAATGGAAATCTAGTTAATTGCTTGTGTCCCTCCAGAATAAATGTAGTATACTCAAAGGAGGACTAAACCATAGAAGAACATTTTCCTGTTACATCTCTGCTACTCTCTCAAAGAGTAATGCACTTAGTTCCATTCCATTGTCCTTTCCCAAAACCCCACAACTTTTGTTTAATTTCATATACTTGTCCTGTTATGTTCTAAAGTCCATAAAATGATATTGGTCTTCCAGTTCTTTTGCCAATTTTATATTTTTCACCATCCAGCCAATATTATTTTAAAATTAATTACAAGGATTTTTCCACTGAGGGTAGGTAAGATACCAACCAGATGACATGGGTTGAGGGTGAAAGGGGATGAGCAGCATGTATTGCTAATCCCCAATTATTCCATCAGCTGTAATGCAAATCTATTTTACCTGATAAATAAAATAAGCTATTTAAGAGAGCAGTTAAGAGTCAAATCAGAATTTTTCACAGATAAGTTGACAGTTTTTACTATTGAATTGAATTGTTTATCATTACATGCCAGGATGTAGTGCAAAACCTAGTTTTGCGAGCTGTCCATGAAAGTCAATCCATATTCAAGTTTAGCACAGACTGCAAAAATAAAACAAAAGCAAGGAGTTAGAGATACAAATTAAGATAAAATATTCAAGGGCTGCAATGAAATTTGGTTTGTGAGATCTGGAGATCACATTTTACGAATGAGAGGGCTGTTGAAGAATCTTCTAACAACGGGAAACAAACCATCCTTGAATTTGGTGATATGTATTTTTAAACATGTACCTTTTGCCAGTGGAATCTTGGTGAAAGAGTATGTGACAAGTGTGAGATGGGTCTTCTAATATGTTGGCAGTTTTCCCGAGGTAGAAAGAAGTGAATAAGGAGTCAGTGGTGGAGAGGTTGGTTTGTGTGATGGCCTGAGCTGTGTTCACAACTCCACAGTTTCTTGTGATTATAGACAGAGAAGTTTGCTTTGGATAAGTAATTAATTTATGCAGAATAAGCTATTTTCATTTTAATCATGTGTGAAATACTATATATTCATGTTCTGTGAGTTCTCTCTCTCTCTCTCCATGTTCAAAACATTGGTTTTTTTTCAATATTTTATGTATATAAAATTGGCAGATAGATTTTTTTACTTCATTTTCCACAGAAACCAAATGATCTATAAAGTGTTGCTTGATAAACTCATTTCTGTTTTGTGAAACTATTAAGATATCACAAATTGCAAAGTGACAATTTAAACAGAATTATCATTTTTAAGTTTTGCGTGGAAGAATATTTGATCTATCTGATGCATGCAAGATGCAAGATTAGTTGGGATGCTTCACGTCAATGCAAGGCTTAACCTTGATTATTTACAAATGTACTGTGCGATCACTGCAGTGTCATGACATGGACCATTTTCTTTTTTTGGCTTGGCTTCGTGGACGAAGATTTATGGAGGGGTAATGTCCACGTCAGCTGCAGGCTCGTTGGTGGCTGACAAGTCCGATGCAGGATAGGCAGACACAGTTGCAGCGGTTGCAAGGGAAAATTGGTTTGTTGGGGTTGGGTGTTGGGTTTTTCCTCCTTTGCCTTTTGACAGTGAGGTGGGCTCTGGGGTCTTCTTCAAAGGTGGTTGCTGCCTGCTGAACTGTGAGGCGCCAAGATGCACGGTTTGAGGCGATATCAGCCCACTGGCCATGGTCAATGTGGCAGGCACCAAGAGCTTTCTTTAGGCAGTCCTTGTACCTCTTCTTTGGTGCACCTCTGTCACGGTGGCCAGTGGAGAGCTCACCATATAGCACGATCTTGGGAAGGCGATGGTCCTCCATTCTGGAGATGTGACCTACCCAGCGCAGTTTGATCTTCAGCAGCATGGATTCGATGCTGTCGACCTCTGCCATCTCGAGTACTTCGATGTTAGGGGTGAAGTCGCTCCAATGAATGTTGAGGATGGAGCAGAGACAACGCTGGTGGAAGCGTTCTAGGAGCCGTAGGTGATGCCGGTAAAGGACCCATGATTCGGAGCCAAACAGGAGTGTGGGTATGACAACGGCTCTGTATACACTAATCTTTGTGAGGTTTTTCAGTTGGTTGTTTTTCCAGACTCTTTTGTGTAGTCTTCCAAAGGCGCTATTTGCCTAGGCAAATCTGTTGTCTATCTCGTTGTCGATCCTTGCGTCTGATGAAATGGTGCAGCCGAGATAGGTAAACTGGTTGACCGTTTTGAGTTCAGTGTGCCCGATGGAGATGTGGGGGAGCTGGTAGTCATGGTGGGGAGCTCGCTGATGGAGGACCTCAGTTTTCTTCAGGCTGACTTCCAGGCCAAACATTTTGGCAGTTTCCGCAAAACAGGACATCAAGTGCTGAAGAGCTGGCTCTGAATGGGCAACTAAAGCGGCATCGTCTGCAAAGAGTAGTTCACGGACAAGTTGCTCTTATGTCTTGGTGTGAGCTTGCAGGCACCTCAGATTGAAGAGACTGCCATCCGTGCGGTACCGGATGTAAACAGTGTCTTCATTGCTGAGGTCTTTCATGGCTTGTTTCAGCATCATGCTGAAGAAGATTGAAAAGAGGGTTGGTGTGAGAACGCAGCCTTGCTTCACGCCATTGTTAATGGAGAAGGGTTCAGAGAGCTCATTGCAGTATCTGACCCGACCTTGTTGGTTTTCGTGCAGTTGGATAACCATGTTGAGGAACTCTGGGGGGATCCAAGGCGCTCTAGTATTTGCCAAAGCCCTTTCCTACTCACGGTGTCGAAGGCTTTGGTGAGGTCAACAAAGGTGATGTAGAGTCCTTTGTTTTGTTCTCTGCACTTTTCTTGGAGCTGTCTGAGGGCAAAGACCATGTCAGTAGTTCCTCTGTTTGCGCGAAAGCCGCACTGTGATTCTGGGAGAACATTTTCGGCGACACTAGGTATTATTCTATTTAGGAGAATCCTAGCGAAGATTTTGCTTGCAATGGAGAGCAGCGTGATTCCCCTGTAGTTTGAGCAGTCTGATTTCTCGCCTTTGTTTTTGTACAGGGTGATGATGATGGCATCATGAAGGTACTGACATGGACCATACACAACAATCAAAAGAATGCAGGAATTTCTGGGTAAAATAAGGCCAAGGTCCATCAATTTCAGTGTTTGTTGGTATGTGTGTAATTTTTGGTTGTGACTCTCCATGTTTTGCGCCAAGGACTTGTGCAATCAGATGATAATAAACTTGACCTGATTTGACTTGACCTGACATCCCTATAATCATGCAGTGCATATCATAAAATGTGCTCTGATGTCTGGTGCAATCAGGGAATTCAACACTCAAATTTCTCATATGTTCTCTGATGCATAACTTTGCTTTACAAATGAGGGGTAAGGACTGATCAATTACAGAAATAGTAGTAATTTAAGGAAAATGGGCAAGATGGCCCCTTGATGATAGGAAAAATTATTTAACCAGTTTTAATGCAGAAGACTTCATTCAATTTAATCTGGCCACTGCATTTCAACTGCATATTCAACTATTGTTTTTAATAATTTTTCTGGAAGAAACAGGTTAGAAGGCTCCTCAAATTCCATGCACTTACTACTCTGTGTGTGGAAAACCCTATCTCTTATATCCACCCTCTATTTACTCTCCAAGCACATTAAAACTCTGCTCCTTTCTGTTAGCCAATTTGGCCCTGGGAAAACCCACTGGCCATCGAGTCAATCAATGCCTCTCATCGTCTTATATACTTCTATCAAGTTACCCCTCATCCTCTGTTGCTCCGAGGAGAAAAGATGAAGTTCACCTAATTTATCCTCATAAGCCATGCTCTTCAAACCAGGCAGAATCATTGTAAATTTCCAATGTACTCTCTCTATAACATTCACATTCCTCCTGTCGTTTGGTGACCAGAACTGAACACAATATTCCAAATGGGTTCTTACTAAGATTTTATATAGCTGTAACATTACCTCATGGCTCTTGAATGCAATCCAACAGTTAATGAAGACCAACACATCATACACTTACTTAACCACACTATTAACCTGTGCAGCAGCTTGGAGCGTCCTCTGGACATGGACCCCAAGATCTGTCAATTCTTCCACTCTGCTCAGAGTCCTCGATTGACATTGTATTCTGCCTACTTTGATGAACCAACTCATCCTTTTCTGGGTTAAACCCCACATGGCACTTCTAAGCCCAGTTCTGCATTTAATCAATGTACTCCCTAAACACTGGCAACCGTACAGACTATCCACAACACCTCCATCCTGCGTGTCATATGCAAACTTACTAATACACCATTTTACTTCCTCATCCAAGAATTTATAAAAATCACAAAGAAGAGGGGTTCCAGAACAGATGCATGCAAATATCACTGGATGCCAATCTCCATGCTGAATGCAAATGACCTACATTGTCTTTTGTGAGCAAGTCACAAAGCAAGGCTTCCTTGGATCCCATATCTCCTTACTTTCTGTATGAGCCTTGCATGGGGAACCTTATCAAATGCCTTACTGAAATCCATGGACACTACATCCATCATTCTACCTTCATCAATGTGTTTTGTTGCAACCTCAAATAATTCAATCAAGCTCATGAGACATGACCTTGATGAAGCCATGCTGACTATCCCTAAAAAGTGGTATAGCTCGCAGCGGCCTCTCTGGACCAGGTGCCACAGGAACTCCCCCAAGTTGGTGCTGTGCTAAATCTTTGAGCAGATGTGGATGGATACTGGGTACACAGAGAGTTGGACTTTGAAATTTGGAGAACACCAATCAAGACTAGACCTCCAAAAGAGGCCGTGAAGTGTACAGACTCAACTGCCGAGGGATGGAGCTTGCATTGCGGACTTGATAGCTGAGGGGATCAAGGCCTCTGCTGGGGTGACGTGACCTTCAGTCTTCACCACTGGATTTGACGTTGCCTATTGCTGGGGATTGAGGAGAAAGCTTGGTGTAGTCGAAGGAGGAACAGGAGGAGGTGTTCTGAAGTGTCTGGAGTGGCAGAGTCATAAGCCCAGTTCAGGGGGATGCGTGTCCAGGATCGCTTGGGCCGCTTTGGGGATGATGCTATGGCTTCGAACTCGAGAGACGGCGAACTGTGAGGTGGCTTCCTCTCTAAAAAAGACAATTTATCATCCAGAGTCCAGCAGATGCTGGTAAACGTGGCCTTGATGGCGGCACAGTAGTAGCCTGCAGTGGCCTCTTTGAATCAGGTGAACCGTCTCTAGTGGACATTTTATCATCTAAAGACATATTTCAACCTGTCTCTTCTGTAACCGTGGCCCAACCTCTCAAAACCAATGTATTGTGGCACTGTCTTGTATTGTAGTTGTGTATAATTGGAGATGTGCATGTAAGAAAGAGAATTTAATTTTGTGATATCACTCCATCCAAACTTTTCACTTTAAGATTGTATCAATCAATTTAAGAAAGTTAAAGACACCCATCACAACAACCTTTTATTTTTGATGTCACTCTTACTGTTAGGTGATCTATTAAGTATACACAGCTGGGTTATTGCTCTCTTCCTGTTCCTTAGTTCCACCACACTGATTCAATAGATAATCCCTGCCCTACTTCTCCCTTTTCTCCAACCATGATAATATCCCTGATCAGCAATGGCACCTCCTCAGTTCTTTTACGCCCCCCCCCCACACTTCACTGTCCCTTTTTAAACATCTCAAGACCAGCACATTCAGCTGCCATTCCTGTCCCTGAGGCAGAAAAATCTCTAAATTGGCCAGAATGTCATGGTTTCATGTATTGACCCAGCTCTGAGTTCATCTGCTCTATTCCTGAGGTAAAACACAGGATGACACTGTGGTTAACTGAAAAAAAAAACACACAAAGGATGAAGGGCTCAATCCCGAAACATTGGTGATGTGTCTTCACCTTTGCTACATAAAGGCACTGTTTGACCTGCTGAGTTTCTCCAGCATTTGTGTTGTTTTTTTTTGCTCTATTCCTAATATTTCTTGCATTAAAATATACATACCTCAACCTATATATTTATTTGAGTGCATCTTTGAACTATCAATTCTTCCTCATGGTCTCACTACACACTGCATCTACTCGTTTATTAATTGCTCTGTTCTCTATCTCATCACCCTGGTTCCCACCCCTCTGTCAAATTAGTTCAAATCTTCAACGACAGTTCTAGCAAACATTTATTGGTCCCCCTCTAGTTCAGATGTATTCCATTCATGATGTACATGTTATTCCTTCCCTAAAAGAAATTCCAGAAATCTGAAACCCTGCTCCCTTCATCAATTTCTCAGCCAAGTATTCATCTGCCATGTTATCCTATTCTTTCCCTACTTGGCACGTGGCACAGGCAGCAATCCAGATATTATAAACCTCAAGGCCCTGCCTTTTAACTTTCTAATGAACTCCCTGTATTGTCTTTTCAGGACCTCCTTTATTTTCTTACCTACATCATTATTACCTCTATGTACCAGGAGTTCTGACTATTCACCCTGCCCTTTCAGAATGCTGTGCATCCAATCAAGACATCCCTGATCCTGGCACCTGGGAGGCAACAAACCATGCAAGAGCCTTTTTTGTGTCTGCAGAACCTCTTATTTATTCTTATAACTATTGAATCCCTATACTACTGATTTCCTTTTCTCCTTTCTTCACTTCTGAGCCATAGGAGCAGGCTCAGTGCCACAGACTCAGTCATTGCGACTTTCTCCTGGTAGGTTGTTCCCCCCAAGTGGTATATTGAGGGGAATAACTGCAAGGAAGCTTGGCACTACCTGCCTGCTCGTTTTTCTCTTCCCTCTCCTAACAATCATCCAACTGCCTGCCTCCTGCAACTTCAGGGTGAGCACCTCCCTGCAGCTTCTGTTTATTATCTTCTCATTCAATAGATAATCCCTGCCCTACTTCCCCCTTTTCCTTAACATGGTCTGTGTGGAGCTGCAGCTTGATGCTCCTTATGAAATGTAGTTCTCTGGGAGATTGGATGACTCCTGACATACCTACATCTCACACAATGAGTACTCCGCTGACCCTGTTGCCATACTAACTATCCATCCCTGGCACACCTCATAGTTCAGACAGGTCTTTTTATGGTAATAAGTGGAGATTTAAGATTCTGATAATGGTTGGAAAGAAACTGTACTGGAACCAAGAGGCTTCTGTATCTTTTGCCTGAAGGCAGCAGGAAGATGTTGTGACCAGGTGATGGGGTACTTTAAAACGTTGGTCCTTTCTTGAGACAGCACCTCACCGTGGATGCGAGAGTGGAGCATGTGTTGGGCCTGTTTGCTATCATCCACAGCCTTCTGTCATCCTGGGCACTCAAATTACCAAACCAGGTCATGATCCAACCAGTCAGTACATTTTCACAGTACACCGATAGAACTTTGATTGAGTATCTGACTTGTCAAATTTCCTCAGACTTCTGAGACAGTTGAGGTGTTGGTGTGCCATCTTCATGGTCACCACATTTTATTAGTTCCCGGAGAAGACCTCTGATATGTGGACACCCAGGAACTAAAAGATACTAACACTCCCCAACTCCATTCTATCAATGTGAATAGGTCCCTCAGCAGACATCATCCACCCCCAATAAAATTCACACTAAGCTGTGTGTCCTTGTTGATATTTGAGCAAGATTGGTTTTCTAGCACAACCCAATCAGAATCTCTATATTCATTCTGCATTCTGACTCGTAAATTGGTTTCTTCAACGGGAGGGTTTTGCCTCGACTGGAAAGACTCCTGCAACATTTAATAATGTGAGAATTATTTTTAAAGAGGATTGTTGTTAGAAGAATCTTGCAACATGAGCATAGAGCACTGACTGTAAAAAATAAAATCTGAGAATGTGAAATGTTATATATTTAGAGTAGAATTGAAGGTCATTAAAATAAGGCATACATCCAGAATCTATGCATCTGAAAATATGGTGCAGTGAAAGAGGAGAGCCAGTATAAATAATCTGTAACAGCTTTCGATCTTTACTGCTTGCATACACAAGCTTTGGAATTGTCATTGAATAAAATAAATCAAGGTTTATTTTTCAAAGTGGAACATAATTGGAAGTAAAGGCTCAATGAAATTGTAAGCAATGCATTGGATTCAATCTTTAGTGGGAGAATGGATCAGCTAATAATTGAATTGTGGGGCAGACTAGATGGGCTGAAGTGCCTATTTCTTTTGTCTTATGGAAATTGTATTTACATAACCATTTTCACTTTTGAGTTAAGTCTAAAATTTAAGTTTTAAATGTAAATCTGTTTCATGATCCTGGAGAAACATTATCTCGTCTTTACTGTGCTATTAATGGTTATGGTACGAACGATAAATAAAGGTGACTTAACTTGACTTTTGTCACAGAATACCTAGTGGGGTGAGAAGAAGAATTCTGCAAACAGACCAACAAGTTATCTCAAACATGACATCCAGTTGTGCAAAGAGAACAATTGACAGAATACTGGGTTACAGTGAAAAGTAAGATCAATTCGCAGCAAGCAAGGGGAGCATGAGAGCACTGTTACAGAGTTACACCAAAAGCATTAGAGTACAGGAGAACAGAGTAGAATGTCATGAGAGGACCTGCTTGATTTTACTGTTTTACAGGATTTTACCATTCATCATCAATCTTCAGAATCTGGCTATCTGAAACCTCTGTGAATAAGATAAGATAACCTTTTATTGTCATTACACAAGTACAATGAAATTGAGTGCACATCCTGATGGTGGATACATCTATCAAGCAAATAAGATATAAAACAACAGTACAACAAAACAATACAATATTCCATGTTTGGTGGTGTTCAGTCCACATATGGATCTGGGGTAAAACCTGTTTTAGTCTGTTTGTCCATGATTTAATGGACCTGAAACTTCTACCGGAGGGCAACAGGTCAAATAAATGGTGACCAGGGTGGATAGGGACTTTCAGGCAGCAAGAGCTGAATAAATCCTCCAAAGAGGGTGGCGAGCAGCCAATAATCTTCTGGGCTGAATTGATGACTCTCTGAAGGTCACTCTTGTCTGCTGCCGAGCAGCTGGCAAACCACATAGGAATGCAGTGGCCAGCACACTCTCAATGGAGCAGCGGTAGAAGGACACCAGCAGTTTCTCCTACAGTTTGATTTTCCTGAGAATCCTCAGGACATGGAGTCATTCCTGTACCTTTTTAACTACTGCAATGGTATTGGTAGTCCAGGAGAGATCTTCAGCAAAATGCATACTCAGAAACTTGCAAACAGTGAGACTTTCCACTTAATCCCCATAGATGTATAATGGGTCTGGAACTGTACTGTTCCTCCTGAATTCTAATACAAGTTATTTTGTTTTTGAGTTCAAGATGAGATTGTTCTCTGAACACCACACTGTCAGTCTTTGGACATCATCACTATAACCTGTCTCCTCTCCTCTTAAAGCAAGTCCAATCACAGTCGTGTTGTCCACAAACTTGCTGATGATGTTGGTAGAATACATGGAGGCACAATCATGGGTATAGAGGGAATAGAGGGTGGGGCTCAATACACTCCCTTGTGGGGAGCCAGAGCTAGGTATAAGGTTGTGGCATGAATAAAAGCTCTCACAACTGGAGGCTAGGGTCTTACAATGGTCTTCAGTAGGGCTCAGGGTTTAGGCGAGAAACCCAAGTTATATATGGGTAGATGGGGCGGAGCCAGCTATCACCACAACCCATCACCAGTGAATCTCAGTTCACTGCATTCACCCCTTCCTGCAGAGTTAGGGTCTGTGGATGCAGACAGAGAACACAGATTCAGCAAGAACAAAATTCAAAATATATACAATTATTTAGATTTAAATGATCTGGGGATCTAGAAATCCTGAAGCAGCGCCTCAGCACCGGTGGGCCTTGGGCTCCTTGGATCTCCTGGTCCCCTCGTAGGGGAGGTACAATGGGCGGTAGTGTCTCCAGTTCTATGATGGAGGGGGGTGATTCCTCGTCCTGATTGCATCTCCTGAGGCCCTGATTGGAGGTGGTGAGAAAGAGTTCTGGAACTCATGGGTCACCTGAAGCAATGGACTCTGTTCTGGCGGGTGCCACGTCCCTAATAGAGACGGTGTCTTCCCTGCCATTTGGGTTCTACACATAGGCATATATGGGGTTGGCATGGAGTAGTCCCACTCTCTCCACCAGGGTGTTGGTCTTGCTTCTCCTCATGTGCTTTCTGAGAAGGACCAGACCTGGAGTGGTGAGCCAGGTGGGGAATGGAGATCCCAATGCCGATCTTATTTCAAAATTGAATAAAAACTCGTGAGGAATTGTATTGGTTGCTGTACAGAGTAGTGACCGAATGGAGTAAAGCATCATGGGTAGGACATCCTGCCAGCGTGAGTCTAGGAAACCTCTTAACTTGAGGGCCAATTTGACAGCTTTTCAGACCATGGCATTTTCTCTTTCAACCTCCTCGTTCCCCCAGAGGTTGTAGCTAGTAGTCCTGGGATGCAATGCCTCTTGCCAGCAGGTACTGACATAGCTCCTTGCTCATAAATGATGAGCCCCGGTCACTATGGATATAGCCAGGATACCCGAACAGGGTGAAAATAGAATCTGTGGCCTTGATGTCTGATGATGTGGAGGTGTCTGAACATAGCATATCGAATGGAAAGTGGGAGTACTCATCAATTATGGAGAGAAAAAATGTATTCCCATTCGAGGAAGGGAGAGTTCCCTTAAAATCAATATTGAGCTGTTCAAAGGGCTGGGATGACTTAATCAGGTACACCTTAATGGGATGGTAGAAGTGTGGCTTGGACCTGGTTATTTCCCTGATATCTTCCATAGAGTAGGACAGATTACGTGCCTTGACAAAGTGAGCCATGTGGGAAACCCCTGGATGGCAGAGATCATTATGTCGAGACCGCAGTTGGCTGGTGAGTGCTGAGATACAGCTTCCTCTGGATAAGGCATCTGGAGGCTTATTAAGGGTACATGGCCAAGAGGCAATGCCATAATTGTAGGTGGAGAGTTCAACCCTCCACCGAGCCATTTTGTCATTTTTAATTTTTCCCCTCTTGACATTATTAAACATAAATTCAACAGAGTGCTGGTCAGTGAGGAGTGTAAATTTCCTACTAGCCAGTTAGTGCTTCCAGTTTCTGATGGCCTCTACAATGGCTTGAGCCTCTTTTCCACAGAGGGATTCTGGAGCTCATAGCTTTGCAGGGTCCAGGAGAAAAATGCATCTGGCCTGCCTGCCTGGTCAAGGGAAGTGGCCAGAGCCACATCCGAAGCACCACTTTCCACTTGGAAAGGTACATTCTCATCCACCACGTGCATGGTGGCTTCAGCAATGTGCCTTTGGACATAGGTAAAAGCCACTTGGGTTTCAGCTAAGAGTGGAAAAGTAGTATATTTTACGAGGGGACGAACCTTATCAACGTATTGAGGGACCCACTGGGTGTATTATGAGAAAAACCCCTGGCATCTCCTCAAAATTTTCATGGTCCTTGGAATAGGGAGTTCTAATGGGGGGGGGGGGGGGGACATCCTATTGGGGTCGAGGCCAATAATACTGTTCTCCATCACCTAGCCAAGGGTAACTAGTTGTTTAGTCCTAAATGCACACTTGCTGGAGTTATAAGTGAGATTCAGGGATTTTGCTGCATGGAAAAATCTCTGGAGTAGCAATTGAACTAGCAGGCTGAATGGCATTCCACTGGGATCAAAACAAAGTCTCTGGTAAAAACAAGGGTGGGGGGATGGGGGGGGGTTATACATGTATGTACTTGTCAGACACTCCAGGTCAGGAGAACAATCACTGTCTATGATTTAAACATTAGTGGACCAATTGTCAACTACATACATGAAAAACACCCCCGCACCCTTTAATGATAGTAATCATGGTTGCAATGCAACTAGCAATGCCTTAAGGATTATAGCTCCCATTTGATTATACTTGGCTGCCAGCAGGGACTGACACAGAGCAGGAGACGCAGTATGTTAGATCTGTAATGGAGGTTTACAGCCTCATGGCATGCCTCATGTTTTGTTTACATCAACTTTAAAGTAAAGAACCTTTTCCTTCATTCATGTGTTGTCTAAGAACTCACACATATGAATACAAGATGAACCCCCCCCCCCCTACCCCCTTGTTTTTACCAGACTCTTTGATTCTATCCCAGTGGGACTCTATTCGGCCTGTTAGTTCAATTGCGATGTCTGGGATAAGTGAGTGTAGCCACATCTCTGTTATTAACAGAGTACAATAGTCCTCAATGAGTTTGTTCGTGGAGATCTGCAATTTAAATTGATCCATTTTGTTAGTGATGGATCGGACATTGATAAAAAGAATACTGGGTAGCGGTGGTTTGTGTGGTTGTCTTCTGAACCTGTCTAGTATGCTGAGCCAGCATCCACGCTTCTGCTACCTGTGACTCCTCTTCCTCCGACTCCTGCTGGACCCTACAACGATCCATAAAGGGACAAGTGCTCTATTTCCGGCACATTACATGAGCATGGAAACACACCCGCAACGGCTCTGCTGCAGTGTAATCTTAAGTTCAGAAGATTTTGTGGGCTGTAGATCAGGTTCACACGTCTAAACCAGACATTAACAAGCAGCCTATACATGAAAACACGCATAGAATGCACCAAGAGGAAGAGCATCGAGCCGCTGCATCTAACCGCACCAACGTTGTCCATTGTCACCAGTGTTATAATAGTTATTATGGCAATTTTACACTTTTTCATTTTTATTTGAACATATTTGCAAACGTCAGAATAAATATAACAAGTTTTAACCCAATTTCAGAATGTAATTATCCAATTGAATGAGTTTTCCTTTTTATATCTTGGAGCTTTATTTATTTGACCTTTTGAAGCAACGGTTATTTTAGAACTCATTTGCAGCTTTATGTTCACTTTACTTCAAGCTGTAGGTCCCATCATCACTGAATTCCACCCACAGAGATCACAGCAGAGGTCTGAAACATGTGACGTGAAAGCACATACTTTCTTTTTTCTAATGGATGATCATTCTGGTCCCCTGTTGTTCTGCGAAGTTGAGATTGACAAGCTCTAGTATGAGAAGCATACTAGTATATAAAGTGGCTGTGTGAAGTTTAGCTTCATAAGTAGTGCCAACAAACAAAATGAATTTAATTTTTTCTCATTGTTCACTTGTTTGAGTGCAGCTTCATAAAATGTTAATATTTTTTGTGGTTGCATTTTTTCTGATAGATTACATACTTATTGATGTTTAGGCAGAAAATGTATTAATTGACTCATTCCCTAACTAGGATTTGACCATAACCTCATCATTACAAACTTAACCATAATCTTATACTGTTATGGACCTTCCTTTCAAATGTTAATAATTTATACCAACTCAAAAGTTACAATGTTGATATTTTACATTTCCATTATACACATACATGTCTGGGTCAGATATCCTGATTTCCCACATCTGACAAAATGGATTTGCTTTCTGGAAACAACCTTCTAACTTGTTCTTACAATTCAGCAAGATAACAACATACCATTCTGTCGTGGCAATAGTTTTGTGAGTTGCAAATTGCTTATAATCCTTGAATAAAATCCTCATGCAACAAGAAGGGATTCTTCCCAAATTTGTTTTTTTTTTCTTGGGCATCTGATGTGCCAATCCAAAAGGCTTCATGCAGAGGTTACAATGCTTTGTCATGAGATTCCTGAAAAGGGCATTTGCAACTCACACAATAATTGCTGCAAGTCATCATGTGGAAAATAGCAAATAGAGATGGCATGAGAATGAGGTCTCCTTTTCATGAGAAGTATTCTAGATATCCTTCTGGGGGAGATTAACAAGAAAGGCTGCCCATGGGACTGAGACATTTTAGCACAATGGTCAGGTATATGAAGGAAGAGGTCAAGGCCAACTCAAGTTAGCAGTTTTAAAAATGAAAAAGTGATCTCACCCTCCTTTATAGGTAAGGACTGCTGCAGACATGACTAATTTAATGCTAGTTCTCCCTCCACTCATTGACAGCCAGTGAGAGATTCCCTTTCCTCTCTTTCACCTTCTCATTCAGATCCAGCCAGAAAGGAATAGTCCTTCTCTCATTCCCTTTCCTGGCATCTGGACCATGATACACACATTATCACCCTTATTCATCAATTGATCTGGCTCATTTTATCCTGTCACTTCAGATAGAAGGCCCTTTTGGGTTGGTTTCCTCCTGCCAATGACCCTCCTGCTCCAGAGTGCACTGAAGAGTTTCACAATCTCCATGCTGTTCAATATCTTTCCTAATTCACTCCCTGATCATGCAGCCAATTGAGTGTATTGTCATATACATGAGAATAATGTACACATATCCAATATTCTTACTGAAGCAAAGGTATGCAAGATATTTATCAGGTGCAGGAGTCTGAAGAAAATGACCCAACAAAAGATATGATGGTAGAAAGACATTCAGCATCATTGCATCAATCATTGCTGACCATTCGCTTGATCACCTGCAAAGTGAGGTCAGTTTGTAAATTAGAAGGATGTATTTCTTGGTGCAGTCAGGCAGGAGTGAAAGGAAAACTGACTGGAAGAGGCCTAGTCTGCATTGCTGCACTGCCCTAGGGACCGAGGTGAGGACCATATGAGCTGCCTTCATGAGAAGAAAAGTGAAGATGTTTTACATGATAACAATAAATTCCCTGTTATCTGGAATTCAAGAAACTGGCAGACACAAGCAACCAGCAAAAAACTCTCAGAAATTAAAAAAAACTAAAAAATCCAGAAGTTTAAAATTGGTGCACCCAGCGGTTAGTTCACAATCACGCAGCATACAATCTGAAGATACCGGCAAATTCACTTATCCAGCATCTACTAATCCCCATAGTTGCCAGATACCAGGGGTTCCCTGTATTTAAATTCCATATGAAACAACTGAGAAATGGAGCAGAGTAATGAGTGGAAATATTTGTTGATGGTGTGTATTGTCAGCTTGCATTTTCCATCACCTAAACTACCAAATTCAGCCCTTAAAACATGGAACAAGATCAGAAATAATTGAAACACAGGTGCAAAGGCCTTTCCTTTGATTATCCTAAAAAAAAGGTATTTCCAAAATGTGGCAATTAATGAAAAAGACATTATTGCATGAAGGTGCAAACAGTTAACCACAATCACAATCATGTAACTGGCCCTGACACTGGGTCTTTGACAGGCTCTGAGGCTTTCATCAGGAATGGTCATACTCTATATTTTGGCAAATAAGTCGACCTTCAGATTAGTCGGATCCCTATTTTCAGCCTCATTTCATAGTTTTATCATATATAGGGTATAAAAGATGACCCCTCAATGTTATGCATGGAACATGCCAGACACTAGTGTCCAGGCCTCCCCGCCACACCCCTAACTTTGTAACAACACTCCAGTTGCCAAGTAACAAATTTGTAAATTAAGCAAGAAAGTAAAAGAAACAGTCAAAAAGACCTTTGCTTCTTGCCAGGAAGATGCCAAATGGAGCTGGGTCCAAGTCTTCAGCATTGGTGGCAGCCTGAGTTGGCGACGGCGACTCCATTCTCAACCTTCAGTGTGGTGCCGTCCACATGGAAGAAATCACCTCGCTGCCCAACTGTGCTCGGTGCAGGAATCCTGGCTACGTGTCTGCTCCCGGGCAGAAGTAGGGACCTCAGGCTCCCAGGCAAGAGCGGGGTCCTTGGGCTCACAAATGTATAACGTCTGGGTAGATTATGGCAATAGTAGGGAGGTGTCAGGGGGCAGCGGTGCTAGAGGTATGGAAATACTTCAGGTCGTCTTATGCACCAAATCTATGTCAAATGTTTTTTTTAGTTGAATTTAAGGTCTCATTTTTGTATCTGCTTTTTGAGGGTTTCAAAGGTCGACTTTTGCACTGAAATATACAGTACTTAATTTTCACATTGATAAATTAAATGTCAGACTCAATTTGCTGCATGATGGGAGAGTTAATAAGGTAAGATATTTAAAAAGCATGGAGATTGTGAAACTCTCCTTTGGACTCTGAAGCTCAGTGACCTCAAGCACCATTGGGAGGAAGACGTTCTCCTTTAAACCAGCCAAGCTGTGAGCCCAAAATTGCCTTCTGCTGTCATGATCATGTCATGTAAGTCATTCTTTTTCTGCAACATTCCAATTGCAAATATTGCTATACATTACATTTTAAGAATAAAGAGTAGTGAAAAAGAAGAGTAAGTGAGGGAGTGTCTTTCCATTTATTGTCCATTCAGAAATCTGATAGCAGAGAGGAAGAAGCTGTTACCAATATATTGATATTAAAGCAGACTCAACCCTCATTACTAAAGAAACAATGACTACTTGGTCACCTTTCCATTCCATTTGTACTTAAAGTCTTTACTGGAGAAAATCAAACATGTTTTTTTACTGATGAGGATAAAGCTTTGGAATTTGTAACTTCACTGCCTGATTATAAACAATATGCTATTCTTTTGAACAATCAAAATTGAGCCAAGATAACTTGCAAGATAGATCTCAGATGTTGGATGCCGAAAACCGATTGAGATTGATGATGACCTAGTTAACAAAGATCTTGAAGAAGCTTATCGTACTTGATAGAATGATGAGTGTGCTTTCTATATTATATCTGGGGAAGGCAGGCTTTTTGTCCTCACCTTCCACAGCCATGTGCCACTTAGTAGTGAAGACTGCTTCCCATATAATAGAAGGGAATAGTACTGGTCTTTTATTGTTATGAGCCCAGAGGACCCCAAAACCCATTTACAGAACTCTTCATCAATGGAAGAAATCAAACATGGAAATCAAAGCCTCAGAATCAGTAATCTATTAATTACTGCTGTGATTTCACTCCCATCGCAAGCTTATATTTAGGGCCCTCTCTGTAGAGACTTGTTAAGGAGGTTCATTGATGTAAATGGTACTAATGCCTCTGAACCAGTAGACCCACAGAGATCACATTTAAACATACCCTTGATGAACACAACTCTTACTTCCTTCATCTGATCCAGAGAATAAAGCTTCTGTGGCCGGATATCTGATGCCAACATGCAAATCACACATAAATGATCAGAGAGAAAGATATTGGTAACCTAAAAAAAATCTACAGCACATCATAATGAGGGAACACACAGGTAAAAGCAATTTAAGATTGTTATTTCAAAGCTGTAAATCAAATTCTATTAGCAACTATCTAAAGTCGAAATTTGTGTACATTTTTGACAGGAGCAATACATTGGTGCAAGAAGATTTAATTATGCTGAGGGGTAGAATAAAGATTTGGTCCTGCAGTAGATTTCTGTGCTATGCTATTATGAGGAAATAGCAAGAATCAAAGTTCGAAGAGGTTACGCTTCCACAGAGATGTAAATACAAGCCATGTAGGAAGATTTTATCAATATGTTCATTGAATTTATATGTGAAGGAAGCAGTCTGTAATTGTGCAACCCAACTAAAAAATTGTCTGCTTTGTTTCCTTCTCTTAATGCATTTGATTCCCAAATAGTGAGAATTAAACTGTAATTTTTTTTCTTGATCTGAGTGGATATTTATCATCTGTAGTACAATCATTTTGTGAATTTTACATTAAATTATGTAATATTATGTCAAATGTACTTTTAAGCTATAAATGTGACACCCCACAGGTCACCACCGACTTCCAGAGCAACAAAAGATGATGGAGGAACAGGCAGCTTTCATTGAGCGAGAGAAGCAAAGTTATCAGAATAATTTCAAACCTTTTGCCACAGGTTCATGGAAACCAGTTCAAGAGAATGTAGAAAGTGAATGACTTGTCCAAACATTCTTTCACAGGGTATAGTGCCTTAAACTCACATCAACTTGAAGACTTCATAACAAGTCTCTGTGACCAGTCTTAATAATGGGAAGTTTTTATGGTATGACATTGAAGAGACAATTTAACGCCAAATTCTGAACTCTATTCTTCCTAAATCTTTTGATGTAATTTGCTTTTAGAAGCAGAGCCCATTTACTTTTTAAATATGTTTCTGGAATGAAGTATTTTATAATCCACAAACACTCAATACAAAAACATTACATAAAAGCATAGAAGCCCCAGAATTTAATTTCAGGATTCAGAAAATAACTCTTGGTCCTTCTGATGACACAACAATAAGTTTTACAGTTAGAACATAGAACAATACAGCACAATACAGGCGCTTTGTCCCTCAATGTTGTGCTGACCCATATATCCCTTCCTATTTAAAAAAAAGTACTAAACCCTCCCTACCCCATAACCCTCAATTTTTCTTTCATCCATGTGTCTGTCTAAGAGTCTCTTAACTGCCCCTAATGTTTCACTTTCCATCACCATCCCCAGCAAAGAATTCCAGACACCCACAACTCTCTGTGTAAAAAAAAAAACTACCCCAAATGTCTCACCTAAACTTTTCTCCCTTTGCTTTGTACATATTTTCTTTGGTGTTTGCTAATCCTGCCCTGGGAAACAGGTGTTGGCAGACCACCCTATTTATGCCTTTCATAATCTTGTAGACCTCTATCAAGTCTCTTCTCATCATTCTATGTTCTAGAGTGAAAACTATCCTATCAACCTGTGCGGGGACCTTGTATGGATTTGCACCCCAAGATTCCTCTGTTCATCCACACTCTTAAGTCACCAACTATTAACCCTGCACTCAGCCTTCTGGTTAGTCCTTCCAAAATGCATCATCTCATACTTATCTGGATTGAAATCCATCTGTCTCTTTTCCTCCCAATTCTTCATCCTGTCTACATCATCTAACCTCTTCCAACCTTTACATCACCGCAAACATATTGACCCATCCATCTGCCTCTTCATCCAGGTCATTTATAAAAATCACAAAGAGCAGGAGTACCAGAACAGATCCCTGCAGCACTCTACTGGTCACCAAACTCCAGACAGAATACATTCCTTCCACTACTAGGTTCTGCTTTATTTCGACAATCCAATTTTTTATCCCGTGACTCATGACTTTCTGGGTGAGTCTTTCGTGGGGGACCTTGTCAAATGCCCTGCTAAAATCCATGTAGACCACATCTAGTACCTATCCTCATCAATTTCTTTTGTTACCTCCACAAAAATCTCAATTAGACTCATGAGGCACAACCTTCCCCTCACAAAGCCATGCTGATTATCCGAGAGTAGACTGTACTTCTCCAAATGCTCATAGAACCTAGTCTTAAGAATCCTCTCCTATAGTTTGCACACCATTGATGTAAGTCTCACTGCTCTATAATTCCCAGGATTCTCCCTATTACCTTTCTTTTTTTTTAATACTTTATTGAAAATTTTTTCGACCATAGATGTAGTCAAATTCAAAATTTAAAAAAATACAAATGCATAAGTAGAAAAATTTCTGTTGCGTGATGGTTGTAACTCAAATCCTCCAACCCTCCCATCCACCTGAAAGACACCAAAAAAAAAGTGTGAGAACAGTAAAAGAAAGATAGATAGAGTAGAAAAATAAAAAAAAGGGTTGCTGGAAAGCACCGCTCACTCTATGAATTTCAATTCATTATTGAACTAGACTTCTTCTTTGGAATGTGGACTTGAGGTGAAAGAAACTCAACTAAACATTTATACCTGAGATCTGTAAATAAGGTTTCCATATTTGCAGAAATATATCATACTTATTTCTTAGGTTGTAAGTAACTTTCTCAAGGGGAAAACAGCTATTCATCTCCATATTCTAGCATGCCATAACTAGATGGGAGTCAGACTTCCAAGTAAGTGCAATAAACTTTCTGGCCACTGCCAATGTAATTTTAACAAATTCAACTTGATATTTGGATAATTTTATTTTTAGTCTTATCCCCTGTATTTTTTTTTTTTTTTTAATTTTTTATTTTTCACACCATAAATCGCAATAGCCATGATATACACTTTTTCTTTTCCACACATTTACAGTGACTTTTTCTCCCTCCCCCCTCCCTCCTCCCAAGCCACCCCCCCATCCCCCCCCCCTCTCATCCATTTTAGTTATACAATCTAGGTTGCATTAATTCAGTTAGACAATGTTGTCATTCAACAAAAATACACCAGAAATTCTACTGAGTCCATTCTTTTCTTCTCTTCTCCTTCCATCAACTTAGGTAATGTTTGTTCCCGGTAGGTTTTCGCTATTGTATTTAATGTAAGGCTCCCATACTTGTTTGAATATTTCAATATTATTTCTTAAACTATATGTTATTTTTTCTAATGGAATACATTTATTCATTTCTATATACCATTGTTGTATTTTCAAATTATCTTCCAATTTCCAGGTTGACATAATACATTTTTTTGCTACAGCTAGGGCTATCTTAACAAATCTTTTTTGTGCATCCTCCAAGTCAATTCCAAATTCTTTATTTTTTATGTTACTTAGGAGAAAGATCTCTGGATTCTTTGGTATATTGTTTTCTGTTATTTTATTTAATATCTGATTGAGATCATCCCAAAATTTTTCTACTCTCTCACATGTCCAGATTGCATGAATTGTTGTTCCCCTTTCTTTTTTACATCGAAAACATCTATCAGATACTGTTGGGTCCCATATCCCCTGTATATTTTCCAGTGAAAAGAATTCTGGGTTTCGTGGAAATGGAATTCCAATAATCTTTTCTAAAAATTTTCCTAAATCCACCCAAAAAAAGGTCTCACTTTGGAATATGACCAATCGAGTGTAAGAAAGTTCCTGACACCCCCCCCCCCCCCGCCACATCTAAAACATTTATCTGATAAGTCTGACTTTAACTTATTTAATATCTGTGGCGTGAGATATAGCTGATGCAAAAACATTGTATTGTGCTAATTATACCTTACATTTATTGTATTTGTCATATTTGTAATTAAAAGTTGTTTTTAATTATCTTTAAACATGGAAACAGGATCATATTTTCACATCAATATTAACTTAACTAACCTAACTTAGCCCCCTTTTATTTCAAGGCACACATTTATGTAATATGTATGTAATTTCAGACAAGTCCTTTGATTCACAGTCCAATCTCACTTCTCAAGTTCACTGGTTGCAGGAAATTCTTATTCTGTGCACAGAATTTAACATTTATGAAGTTCACCAGCCTTTGGTGCTTGAAAGGTATATGGTTGCTGTTCAGGGAGGTTCTTGTCAGATTTCAGAGAGAGATTTGTTGTTCCTGGACACAAACTGATCCCTTTTAATCAGCCACGTCAGTGCCTTCCTGACGAAACCTGCCCCATCAGTATTTTCCAGATGATGACCTCTTCCTTTTAGATCACCACAGAGTTCATTTTTATTTCTCTTATTCCAAATGAAACATTAGACAGCCAGTCCTCTCATCTTGCATGAACCTCAAGGGCTTTGTCCAGGCTGAACTAAGCACTCACAACCCATCTTCCAAATGGGATTTTTCCACAAGCTTTCCAGCTTGTCCTGTTCCAGTCCCAGCTGCTGCTGTTGACTGTAGCACTGTAGAACTGATCTGTCCCTCTCTCTCTCTCTCTTTCTCTCTCAGAGAAAAAGTTGTTCAACTCTCTCTGCTTGCGAAAACCACATGACCCTCTTAAAACAGCAAGTTGAACTCCCAGACAGCCTGCAGCTCTGAACTACTCTTCCAATCTCTTTCATCTGTTGGTTTTCTAAACAACAATCCATTAGTGAAGTCTCTTGGGCATTCCCCAAAGATTTTGCAAAGGCCCCCAGGAGCTGCCTTGTCTGGCTTAAGGAGAGCTCCAGTATTTTAAATAAGATCTGTTTTGAAGTGTTTGTATGCAACCTACACTAAAAAACCTGCCCCAATTTATTTCCCAAAAACATATCTCTACACAATACAAACACAACATAATCTGTCACACTGTCCTTACATAAATCAGACCAGATTTGCTCATCAATCCTTACATTTAAGTCTGATTCCCATCCCTGTTTAGACTTATGAACCCCGTTGAGGGGCTCCAATTTAAACGAAGAAATGCATTGCCAAAGTGTATTTCTTTCTGTTTCCCTTTCGAATCAGAGTCTCCACATCACTACATTTTGATAAAAATATTGTTGGCCCCAATTTTTCACTTATGTGGTGCTTTTAATTGAAAATAGCATAAGTTTGTGTTATTAAGGATTCCATATGTATTTTTAATTGTTCAAATGACATAAGTTTCCCATGCTTATCACAATCCTCAATATATCTGATCCCTTTACTAGAAGAAGTCTCTAAAATTTTATTACCCATTGTAAAAGGGATAAGCCTGTTTTGAATCAGAGGTGTTTTATAAAATAGACCCTCTTTTGTTCCAATCTCATAATTTATTTTATACCAATTATTAATTATATGTTTTTTTCTCACCAGATATTAATTGCACTTCCCATTTATATATAAAATTTTCTGCTATTCTCTCTCCTACTTTTTCTAGTTCTATTTTCAACCTTGCAGGTTTGTCTCCTTCCTCAAAACAAAAGATGTGTGAAATCTCATTTGGGCTGTTCGGTAATAATTTTTAAAATTTGGGACCTATAAACCTTCCAAATCATATGTCCATGTTAATTCTATGGAGATTCTGGACATCTTACTCTTCCAAAGGAATTTTCTGACATTTATTTGACTCCTGAAAATACCTATTAGTTAATGGAATGGGCAATGTTTGAAATAGGTACTCTACTCTTGGAAATAAATTCATTTTGACACAATTAATTCTTCCAACTAATGTTAATGGTAAAGTTTTCCACCTGTTCAAGTATTCTTCAATCTTTTTAAGCAAAAGTGAGAAATTTAATTTATATAAATTATTTAAATTGTTTTCTCTAGGTATTCCTAAATATTTTATCTCATTTATCAGCCACTTCAATTAGGTTTCTCTCAGTATAATTCCCTTCTGTAAGTGGCATACTTTCGCTTTTATCCCAATTTCTTTTGTAAACCGATATTTTCCTATAATCTTTCAATTTCGAGTACAGTTTCTGTAACAAAGTTAATGGCTCTGTCAAATAAATCAATAGCAAATAAATTTATCTTGTATTCCTTCTGGTTGACCCTGAATCCCTTAATGTCTGGATCTTTCCGAATTGCTTCTGCAGCTAGAATGAAAAGAGCCAGAGATAGTGGATATCCTTGTCTATTAGATGTTGTCAACTGGAATGGAGCAAAGACTTGTCAATTTGTCCCTATTTTACTTTAGGATCATGGTGCAGTGCCTTAATCCAGTTTCTAAAAAAAGAAATTGGCCTAATCCAAATCTTTCCAGTACTCTAAATAGAAAGTCCCTCTCCAGTCTATCAAATTCTATTTTTCTCCATCCAAAGCCACAACTACACTAAGATAACTTCTTTTTTGTACCAAATAAATTATACTAAGCAATCTGCTTACATTATCAGCAGATTTTCTCTTTTCACAAAGTCTATTTTGTCCATATTTATTAATTTTGACAAAGTGTTTGCTCATCTATTTGCCAAGGCTTTGGCAATGATCTTATAATTTGAATTTAACAGTGAAATAGGTCTATTTGATAACGGTTTGAATGGATCTCTATCTTTTTTTGTATTATTGTAATTATCACTATTGAGAATGATTCTGGGAGTGTATGTGTTTCTGACGCCTGATTTAACACCTCCATTTTATACTTCTTTATATAAAATTCAAGGGAGAAGCCATCCTCTCCTGAAGATTTATTATTTGAAAAGAACCCAGCACCATCCTCATCTCCCTATGGGTCAAGGGAACATTAATTTCTATCTGTTCTTCCAGGTCTAACCTTGGAAGCCTCATCTGTGAGAAAAACTCTTCTGTCTTATTAACATCTTCTTGAGATTCTGATAGGTATGATGGAGTAAAATTTCCTAAAAGCCTAATTTATTTCTTGAGACTTGTAACTGGCTGTACTCTCACTATTTTTATTGCATGTATTGTTCTTGAGACCTGTTTTGCTTTCAACAGCCAAGTAAAAACTTTATGGGCTCTATCACCTAGTTCATAATACCTCTGTTTATTTCTTGTTATCGCTTTTTCTATTATATATGTTTGCAATGTTTTATACTGAAGTTTTTATTTTATTAATAAGCTGTCTCTTCAGAACCCTTCATTTGAAGGTCCTTTTCCAAATAAAGTATTTCTCATTCCAGTTGCTCCACCTCCCTTGTATAATCCTTCTTGATCTTAGAAGTATAGCTTATAATTTGTCCTCTTAAATATGTTTTCAGAGTGCCCCATATCATAAATTTATCAGTAGATGAATTGCATTTTGTCTCACAAAATATCTGCATTTGTCTCCTAATTAAATCACAAAAGTCTGATCTTCTCCACAGTGAAGAATTAAGATGCCATCTATATAATGATTTTTCTTTATCTGACATCATGATAGTCAATATAGGAGGTGACTGATAAGATAGAATTTTTGCTTTATATTCAGAATCCATGATCCTACCCTGTAATTGGGCTGATGTCAAAAACAAATCTATCCTAGAATATGAATTGTGTCAATTTGAATAAAAAGAATAATCTCATTGGCTTAATCTTTCTCCAGATGTCCACTATTTTCATCTCTCTCATTATTCTTAAAGTGGCTTTTGCCTCTTTTGCCCTTACCACTGCCCTAGTCGATCTATCTAGAATTGGTCCAGACAAAAATTAAAATCTCCTCACACTAAAATATATTCATAGGCATCTGCCAAATTGAGAAATATTTCGTGGATGAATTTTTATGATCAATATTTGGTGCATATAGATTCATAATGATCCAGGATTTAGAATATATTCAACATACTACATACCTACTGGATTTATTACTACGTCCTTTATTCTCTCTGGAAGGTTTTTATGCATCAAGATCAACATTCCTCTTGCTTTTGAATTGAGGAGGCAAATACATGACCAACCCAGTCCCTTTTTAGTTTTTGGTGTCTTTTTCAATTAAATGAGTATCTTGTAGGAATGCTAGATCAACTCCCCTTTTTAACGTGCTAACACTCTCTCTTCACTGACCTATTCAAACCATTAACATTGAAACTTATAAACTTGATTGTATTAGTCAACCCTGCAAGAACACATTATACTCTCATTATGTTCCCCTATCCCCTCTCCCCACGTCTTCTCCAAAAAGTTGCTTATTCTTTTTCTTCTGTGGTGAGATACATTTCCTCTAGCAAAGCAAGTTGGAAAAAAAGAAATATAGTTAAAATTAACATAAAGTATACCGTGTCCATAATAATTAAGCAAATTCCACCCCCCCACCCCTGCCTCCCCTAGCATTGTTAATATAGTATACAATGCTTACCCTCTCCATTTTACAAGTTGTAACAAATGGAACACATGTGCACATGGTATGATAGAATCAGGTTCACATCACCCCCAACCACCACCTCCCCAGAAAATTTTCGATATGATAATTACTCAATTTTTTTATACAAGAGTAATATCTGAATAAAACAGAAAAATACAAAGCTGTCATGAATTACTCACTCCACTGGTCCAGCATTCTGCAATGTTTCCACAAACTCTGGTGCAAGTTTAAAGTCTGAAAAAAAATATTTTCACCACCTGGCGGAATGATTTTCAAAGTTGCTGGATGTCTTAGCACAAACTTCTAACCATTCTGCCAGAAATTTTTAACCAGATTGAATTCTTGTCTTCACTTCAACCGTGCCACACTTGTATCCGGATAGAAGAATACTCTATTTCCTTCATATTTCACTGGACCTCCTCTCTCTATTGCTCCTTTCGCTGCTGCAGCCAGTATCTTTTCCCTGTCTTGTTGCCTTAAGCATATAATCAATATAGAATGTGATTTTTCATCTGGTACTGGTCACAGTATGCTCTTTCAATGTTAATATTTTGTCAAACCTTTGCTTCTCCCAGTACTCTGCGTATCCATTCTTGGAAGAATTGAATAAGATCTGGACTTTCCTTACCTTCTTTAAGTCCAATAACCTTGATATTATTCCTTTTCTAGTGTATCCAATTTTTCCCACAATTTGTTCCTTTCAGTGGCCCATGCATCCATTTCATACTCTACTTTTTCCACTTGTTCCTTTACATCTTCCATTCCATCTTTTACAGTTTTAACTCTTGCATCCAAGTTGACCATGGTAATTTGCATGTTGTTCACAACCTTAAGATACTTGTTCATTTTTTTTTCATTTGAAATTCTCAGTTCTCTCAATTCTCTCATTACATCTTCAAGGATACACAGTGCTCTCTAAGCCTTTTGGCTGTTTACCTTCACCAAACAGTCGGGTTTTCTTCTGTTCTTCTTTCTCTGAACGGTTATTGCTGTCCAGTGAATCTGTTATGACTTTATCTTCCTCCTCCATGTTCTGTTGCACTGGTTGGAATTTGTTTGTACTGGCAAAAGCACTAGCTGTGCCACCAGGTGGTGGAGATATATCTCCAGTCTCCCCAGTGGGCAATCAAATCACATGAGAGGCAGATTGAACTCCAGCCCCATGCTTCTTCTGGCTGGCAGGCCTCTGGTCCCAATCTTCGACTGCCTTTTGGACTCTGGAAGGCCATGCAACAGGTTTGTTCCTCTTTGGTGATATTCTTGAAGTGTTTAGATAGATTTCTTTCTTCAAGATTGTATTTTAAAATTTCACCTATTAACTCTTTTTAATCACTTTCCCGTGAGGGTCAGATTCTTGCTTCCTAACTCTGCCATATCACGTGACCTCCCCATTACCTTTCTTAAACAAGGGGACTACATTTACCATTCTCTAATCCTCCGGCACCTCCCCTGCAGCCAAAGAGGATTCAAAAATCATAGCCAATGCTCCAGCTATCTCTTCTCTCACTTCCCACAGCAGCTTGGGGTATATTAGAGATTATACTATATTTGCTCCAGCAAACCTTACTGATGGGAATATCCATGAGAGGCACTATTGTCAACAGGTTTTAAAAGCTTGCACATATTTGAGACATGTTCATTTAAATCAGTTGGACTCTTCAACCATATGGTATAGAAATAAATGACCATGTAGCACCTGTGCGACGGATGGCCCAATAAGTAAATAACTGTTAACTGTGCACAGCATCTCAAAGACTTGAGAACCTAGAACACTTTTATAACTTGCTCTGCTGTCAACTGTGTACTGCCAAAATATGCACTTTCATTTCAAATTAATTCACATTTTTAACAATTCTGCCGTCTATATTTTTACCCTACCTCTATATTTTCTACTTGTGCAATTTGTTCTCTGATTCAAACCTGTGTAATTTATGTTCTTATTAAGTGGTTCACTTGTGTTTATTTCTGTGTTTCCTGACTCCCATTGTCCAATTTGAAACAGGGAATGTTTGGTTTGGATGAGGTGAAATGCAGTGTGAAAGGTAGTTTGGGTTAACCTTTCAGGACGATTGTCTTGCATTAGGCAAAAGGGCCTTTGATTTTCTGTGAGACAGTCTGCTGAGTGGATTGGCATTTGATGAGCCACTGCCACATCGGATAACCCACATCAACTTTACCTTCTCAGATGTTATTGATGATTTGTAGTTCCAAAATAATGCTCCTCAACTACAAAAGCAATCTGCTGTTTGTTGCAGAGCCATAAGCTATCAGTAACAGATAATCCACAACTCAAAAAGCCAAAATAAGTCTGTTGCCCCACTGCCAGATGATCTGAACAGGGATCCGAGCCACTGTCAAAAAAACAGACAGAAGTCTTAATTCAGAAAAAAGACAGTGAGTAACCAAGTGACAAGGAAGTATGGAAACGCCATGAATGATTATCTTATTAATGATTCAGCTCTCATTTGTGACTTCAGGCTAGCATTGTTTTATGGTGTATATTCTAAAAATATTTGACTGCTTCAGGTCTCAAGGTTGCTTGTGTTGGTAAATGCTACAATGCCTTGTATTTGGGTATGTCACTGCTCTCTGGTACTTTTGCAATGAATACCCACAAAATTATGTCCAAAAAAAATCATGTTAGAGTGAATTTTCATCTATAGCAAGAATTTATTTTTAAATTCCGCATTTTTTTGATTTCTTCAGTGAAATATCTGCTCAGGAAAATATATTGCCAGTCAGACACATCTTTCAGAATTAATCACAACCCTTTGAAGAACATTGCAGAGTTGTAAACTTGGCTGATAGGTTAAATAATACTATGGAGTAAATAAGCCACGGTAAAAAAAAACTTTACCAACACTGTTCGAGGATTTAATAAGCAATATTTGTCACAGATTTTTGGCTTCCATTTTCAACACAGCGTATTTTCTATCGTGGCATTTCCCTTGAAATTTGTTCAGGTTTCTTATTTAAAGGTGTCATAGAGAAGACTAAAAATGTACTTTCTGCCAAATGTTTTAGTAGCAAGGTAGATTAGAGTAGTTCACTTTTCCATGGAAGTGTGCACATTTGATTTCAGTTTTTGAAAAACTTGATATTAATAAGATGGTGTTAGGAACATAGGAACATAGGAAGTAGGAACAGGAGTAGGCCAAAAATGGCCCATTGAGCCTGCTCCGCCATTCAATACGATCATGGCTGATCTAATTTATGACCTAACTCCACCTACCTGCCTTCTCCCCATATCCCCTAATTCCTCTATCATGTAAAAATTTAGCTAACCGAATTTTAAATATGTTTAATGAGGCAGCCTCAACCACTTCCCTGGTTAGACAATTCCAAACATTCACTACTTTCTGGGAAAAACTATTTTTCCTCATCTCTGTCCTAAATCTACTCCCCCGAATCTTGAGACTGTGTCCTCTTAACTTGATGTTGGTTAACTTGATCATGAAATGGAAGCAATTTTGTTTTCAAAGTGGGGTGGGGTGAAGCAGGTGCTTCATTCATTATTTTTGGGAAAGGAAATTAGCCATCCCAATCTGTTCAGGCCACTTTGCATTGACAGTTCGTCAGCCATCTGGTTGAATTCTTCTGGTGCACTGAGCCAAAGCAATAAACATTAGAAACAGTTAAATGTTTTAGATGTATCTGGTGCAAACAAAAATCCAATGCCAGTGGATTTTTGCCAGGATCTTCATTTGAAATTTCTAATAGCTTTTGTTTTATGTGTGTTTATCATTCCTGATAAACTATATAAAATCAACAGAAATTTTATAATCAAATCTTCAGGTTCACTAATATTATTTCTGAAATATTAAAATATCCTCATTTTAAAACAGACGTTTTTCTGAATTTAGGATTCTGTTGAGTCTGTAAGCCTTGATTATATTCAAAGTGACCTAATGAACTCAATAATTGTCTCCAACACAGTGATCTGCATCTATTCCAGTATTTTTACCTTTCATTTCATGCAGTGACAAAGGTGGGGAAAGTATAAACAGAAGAAGATATTCTATTGGATGCATTATCTTCTTGAATGGAAAATAAGTAAACATCATTATTTATTATTTGTCCTAATGAATTTAAGTTACAGTACACAGCAGGAAGTTTGACTGTCCTCCACCTCCCACCCTTTCCCCATCCTCACTTTGTTTGAACACAATCTGTGATGATTTTTTTTAACAGGTTGGAGAATGCAAGTCCCTTGTTATAACATGAGTCATAACAGGGGACTTGCTGATTTAACAGCAAGAGCTATGTTGAGACTTATTGAAATAATATTATAACATCAATCAAGGTACTACTCCTTGCCCACATGGTTGGGCAGAGTCATCAAACCCAACAAATTGCCACCACTTGTAGGTTCTTTTCCAAGTTACCCATTATCTTGGCATGGAAATAAATTGTTTTTCTATCAGTTGGTCAAAACCCTAAAATTCCTTAGCTCATGGCAATCTAAATGCCTTCAGCAAAACTCCAGTGGTACAAGAAGGCATTTCATCATCACCTTGAGTGAAAACCATTAAATGCTATCCTTGCTGCTGTCACAATTAATAAGAGATTAGTGGCATCTCCAATGGAGTTGAAGTTTGTGAGAGGTCCACTTGCTGCTTTTAAGCTCTGTTTTACCCTCCAGTTTGAATGTGTGCCAGAGTGGAAATGAATCTCTTGTTACGAACCGCGCGTAACGAGCAGCAATAGGACAGTGAACCAGACACTGTTTAATTTTATTTCTAACTCTTAAAGTATAGTCTTAACTTTTAAACTATTCTAATACTAAATCTATTCCCAGCGATGCGCAGGTGTCCAGTGTGTGTGTGTGTGTGTGTGTGTGTGTGTGTGTGTGTGTGTGTGTGTGTGTGTGTGTGTGTGTGTGTGTGTGTGTGTGTGTGTGTGTGTGTGTGTGTGTCTGTGTGTGTGTGTGTAAAAGAGAGAGAGATACTAAAACCATTACAGTCCAGGCCATAATCGAGAAACTCACTTCAAAGTTCAATCTTTCAAATTCACTGTCAAAGTGTAGGCCTTTGAAATTTGATGCCCAGAATTAATGTTGAACTGAGTTGTGGCTGCTACAGATTCATGAATTCTCCTTGCATTGCCTTTGAAGGAATGTCCATCCACACGAATTGTGGCCATAACACTTCTGCTCCTTTTGTAGGTAAGCCTCAATCAGGGCGACCTCCACAAAGCTTCCAAGACTCTGGCACTGGTTTCTCCAAGTAACTTCACTGCTAGTCATATGAAGAAGTCTCTCCCAGTGACCTCCACTGTTAGTCACAATCAAAATGAAGTACTTTGCTTCCCAAAATGAGTCTCCTAGGACAGGTCAGTCCATTGAAAAGGCCCAGTCATTCACAGAGCCTGCTTTGCTCTGAAATCCAAAGAAATGGCTGGCCACAAGAGTCACTTCAAAAAGCTGTTTTCTCTTCAGCAGTCAGAATCGTTCTTCCTTGCAAAATAGCAATGTCTATGTGAATGTATTAATTTCTGGAACAGACTGCAATAAACCTTCCCTCAGTTCTTCCAATGTATCGAATTATTGCTGGGCTGTGGCTTGTGTTGTGCTTGTGTGAAATGTTAAATTTTAACTGTGACCATTCAGTCCCTTCTGTCTATACTATCCCTAACAGTGATAATCCCATTTTACTAAAACGGGAGCTGGTAATACTATATATGAACAACTGAACTGTTTGGGAAGTTTCTGAGAGAAAGAATTATCAGGAATCATCAAGAAGTTATTTTGAGAGCATAAAAGTATTTTAATATTGAAGAGTTACATCAGGTAAAGTGTGATAAAGGTTGAAAAAGAACATGAAATGGAGAGTTAGGAAATGTATCTGCTAAAGATGAAATCTAGTGTTGCTGGATTGTGTAGAAAGTATGAGTTATGACGAGGTAACAGTTCAGGAAACTATTGTGACGATCAAACATCAGTCATAATCTTTTTGAATGGTGGAGTAGTCTTGAAGGGCTAAAAGGCATCTTTGTGTTTCCTTCTTACCTTGGTCATGCTTTTAGATTCAGATTTAGGTTTCAGATTCATTGTCAGATTACATACATAACAGCATATACAACCCTGACATTCTTTTTCCTGTGGGAGAGGCAGAATTACAACTTATTGGTAGTCCAAAAAACTGTTCTCAACATACACATGTAAACGGGTAAATAAATGTAAACCAACTGACAGTGCAATACAGAGAGGGAAAAAAAATTAATAAAGTGCAAAAGTAAGAGTCTTTAAATGAGTCCCTGATTGAGCCTGATGGTGGAGGGGTAACAGCCTGCTCCTGAACCTGATGATGCGAGTCTTGGGCCACTTATATCTCTTTTCTGATGGTAGCAGCGAGAACAGAGCGTGTGCTGGGTGGTAGAGATCCTTGATGGTTGCTGCTGCTCCCCGACAGCAGCATTCCCGGCAGATGTTCTCGACGGTGGAGTGGGTTTTGCCTGTGAATAAAGACCTTATTCAGTGCGTTACCATTGGTCCTTGGAGCAACGCTGCTGTTAATGATCTACTTGGCCACTTCTCTCTTTTGGATAATTTGATGAAGAATCCATTAACCATTAAAAGGAATGAAGAACTCTATTCTGGTGCACATTACATTGCCCAGTATTCAGGAATGTCCAATTCACTCATCACCACTTAAGAAAAAACAGGTCTTCTTTAAGAACTTCAATTTTGCGGTTTCAAAGCAAATGCCTAGCAGACTTCTCACTTGTCCCTGCAAAATGACAATAGGCAAGGTGACTGGAGCAGGTACCGTATTTGACAGCATTTAAGATGTATGGGAATATAATGCCTCCCCCCACCCCCATTTCAGCAGGGTTATATTGACTTTTTTTTAGTGTATTTACAGCTAAATTGGTGAACTGTTCTCTTCTGCGCTTCTTGCACTGCTGGCGGAGGCTGTGTGTTGGCCTTCTCGGTGGGATAAGTGAGTGGCTGTGACACCTGTGGAAAGCGCAATCTTGCGCTGTTGGTGGCGGCTGCCCTGGTTGACCTTCTCACCATTGGAAATGAGCGGCAGCTCCTGAAAGCACAGGCCACCCAAGGGAAGGTGGCCTGCTGTCCTGCAGAGCCCACTTCCTGGATGCCGGAGCACCTCTGCAGGCTTCTTGAAGCTGGATGAGTAGCCGGCAACCTACCCAGCGGCCATCACAGTAATGCGGAAGTGAGAGGCAGCGGCGGCGGCTCAGAAAAGCATGGTGTGGGACTGTTGTTGGCGTCACTCACCGTTGTCACCCCAATTTCAACTCTGCATATGAGACCCGTTGGATATTTTTAAGCCAATATTTGGGAAGAAAAGTGGGTCTTATGTGCCATCAAATAGAGCTCATAACAAATTCTTCAACAAATCTTAATCAAACCTTCTCTCAACTAAATTGAATTGTTTATTGTCATGTGCTTTAGGATTCAGTGAGAAAACTTTTTTATGTGTTATCCAGACAGTCAACCTATTGAGTTAAGCAAGAATGTATGATTGTAGTTTACGCAAAAATGCTGGAGAAACTCAGAGTAACACAGCTTTCTTTGTGTAGCAAAGATAAAGATTTATGATCAACATTTAGGCCCTGAGCCCTTAATCAAGGTATGAGTGAAAAGCAGGCAAGTGCCTGAGTAAAATGGTGGAGGGAGGGGCAGGGGGAGGAACAGAGACCCACAGTCAGGAGGTCACAGGTGGATATGGGTGGGAGGACATGTGAAAAAAGCTGAGAAAATGCATTAAACAGTATATTGCTCAAAGCTGAAAGAGAGTAGTAATAATGCAGAGTGAAACATGAAAACTGAAGGATTATGATTTAGCAATTGATACCAAGGCCAGGATTTATTTCTGAATAGTTGTCCTTAAGGGACAGATTTTCAGTCAATTCATTCCAGTAAAGTGAATTCCCGTATATGCAAAAATTTTTTATCTGCAACTGTAGATTTATTTTAAATTAAAAAAATGCATCAATTTTCTTTGAGGCCTGCCATGGTACCAAATTGCCAAGGGCTGAGATTCCTGTCAAACTCCATTGAAACATTTTCAGTGGTCTTCATTTCATTGTTATCTAAATAATTTTTGCCACATGCATTGCACTAAGATTCCTCAGGACAAATACCATTTTAGAAAGCCTTCATTTGTGTCTGATGCTTGGTGTCAATTTGCCTTTTAGTTCATTGTGTGCATTTTGCAGTTGCAGTCAGATTATTTGCTTTGGTCTTGTCAGAGTACTGCTTTGTAGCAAAGACATGAATTTTCTCTTGGAAAAGTACTTCCATCATATTTTACCAAGAGAAAATCAATTAACTTAGATCTGTGGAGTAAGCTCAACTGATATTTCTGAGCTTTGAAGGCTGTCCCTTTTAAGAAAATTATATTGATCCAGGAACACTGTAGACTACTCTGTGCGAAGAATGGAAGTGGCTGTACCAATCAAATTTAACCTTGTATTTAACTTCCTTCCATTTGGATCCTGCTCATTTTTGGAGATCCAACTTCATATCACAAACTCATGACCACCCAGTTTGACTTCATAGTTCCCTCATTAACTGACAGGGTTAAAGGTTTATTTTTCTCCGACAGCAATCCCCTTCTTTTTTACAAAATCAACTGCCCTGCACCAAATCCACTCCAGGCAGTACAGAACAGTGCAATAATCAACACATAAGGATAGAATTGCTTTTCTATCATCTATATGCTTTCAGATCTGTATTAATTGCTGGTCCATCAGACTCTCAAATTTGAAATTGTTAACCTGGATTTCACATCCATTAAGATCTCACTCTTCACTCCTCCCTGTCTCTGTGCTTTCCTCCAACTCTAAATTTCCCCAGATTTCTGCACCCTTCCAATTCTGCGCAATCCCCTATTTCTGATGTCCACCAGTGGTAATCCTCCTTTCACTGCCTGGATCCTGCAATCCCTTTAATATTCTCTGCCTCCTTTACATCATTCCTTAAAAATATATTTATTTGACCGAATCTCTTAATATTTAATTTTTTATCCTGTTTGTAATTTGACTACATTTTCCTGAAATTCCTTTGAATATTTTCATGGCAGTTTGCTACACAAATGCAAATTATTATTGCTTTTGTCTCATCAATATCAATTATTATTTTCCACTACACAGATGTAATTGTTTACTATTTTATTATTTAGAAGGCTTACATCGTACCTTCCCTCTGGATCTTGTTAAACTCAGAATGCTGGTGGGAAGACGAGAGTTGGGAATGAGAGAGATTTAATTTTGCAGAACGTCAGCTGTCAATAAATATCAGAAGGCTTTCATAAAATGTTCATCCTGAAGTCTTGAATAGAATCCCTCTTCCTTTACACAGGACAGCAAGGTTAACATCGTGATCAGCCTTGATCACTTCTCTATTACAATGCCAGCAACCCAGGTTTGAATCCAGCACTGCCTGCAAGGAGTTTGTACATTCTTCCCGCGACCTGTGTGGGCTTTCTCCAGGTGTTCCACTTTCCTTCCGCCCTCCAAACATATACTGGATTTATAGATTAATTGGTGTATTTGAACGACATGGACTCATGGGCTGGAAGCACCTGTTTTTATGCTGTAACTCTAAATTAGAAAAAAATTAAATGCAAGAATTTCACTATGTTAATTTGCATCCCCAAACACTTCACTGTACTTAATAATGCCCCAATAACCACAAAGCTGTTTTGACAATTCAATCAAACTGGACTCCACTATAACAATGCCTGTGGCTCTGTGTTGAGTTTCAAGGTGGGCTCAAGTAAAGGAAGTGTGAAGCTCTGATATAATTTAAATGTTAGCATGAAAATTTAAACAAGACACTAGAAGACAATGTCAATCATGAAATGTTGGCTGATGGTTAAATCAATAGGGAGGACCTGTGACAACTTTGGATGTGGACGACAGAACATTTGTTGAGATTATGTAACATGCTGAATGAGAAGATAGCAGTAAGAGCAAGGCAATAGTTAAATCTTGGAATGACATTTATATAGGGAGGGTTCTAGCACTCAATAAGCAAAGGCAGGAGGATGTTTACAGAGCTGGAAGTAGCAAGGAATATGATGAAAAGGATGTTTTTGGTCATGAAGCCTAGATTGCAAGCAGTCTAGTTCATCCAAAGGCACAAGCCCACTGTCCATGGAAAATAAATAGGTACATAATTAATATTTTCTTTAAACTTATGGTTCTAAGATTATGTCCAACACCATATTACATAGAAGAGTATAACACACCAACAAGCCCTTCAGGCCACAATTACTATGGTAACCACGGTGCCAATTTTAACTAATTCCATCTGCCTGCATATGGTCTACATCACCCTATTCCCTGCCTGTTCATGTGTCTTTCTGAAAGCCTCTGAAATACTTTAGTCTATCTGCTTCAATCACATCTCCTTATTATGTGTTCAAGCCACTAACCACTCCGTGTCAAGTAAACCTTTGTCATAAATCTCCTGTAAACTTTCCCCTTTCACCTTAAATCTATCCCCTCAGTGTTTGACATTTCCTCCCTAGGGAGAAAAAACTCTAACTACGATATTAATGCCTCTCATAATAAGCCTCAGTATAGACTTCCTGACGTTTATACTCATCACCTTGATCAATAAAGCCTGTACGCCTGTTTACTTGTGTTGCCACTTTCAGGAATTCGGGACTTGAACCTCAAGTTCTCTCTGTACTTCAATTCTTTTGGGTGTCCTGATATTTATCATCTGTTCTCTTACATTCATATTAAAAGATGCAATAGGGATTATATTGTGTTGCATGCTTTATTAAATTGTTCATGTTGCATTCCACACCAATTCAAGACTTTCCAGTAAATCTCAATCCAAATAGATCATTTGTATTCATTGATTCATCTTTATTAAATGTTAAAGTGCAATCTCAACATTTTAAGCAATGCCACACAGGACTAGGAAAATTAAATGCTCTTGCTTGTCATGTAAGGTAGATGTTCAGTCAGCATTACATTGTGTACATTGTGTACATAATCTGTTTAAATGTTATTACCATTTCAAAAATGTTTTCTCAAGTCTTGGTTTATAAAGCATTTTTCTTTAATTGAAAACCTGGACATACTGTAAATATTTATCTTGTGTAATAATCTTTGAAGTTACTTCTGAAACAAAAACATAAAAAAATATTAAATTTTCATGAAATATTTTTCAATTACGTTGTTGGCGCAAATTTGGAATAAATAATATTTTTCCCAGGTTACTGAGGCTATAATGTGCATTTAAATTGTGGTTTGTTCAAATACTCAATATTTTAATTGAAATTGGTGTACTCTGTTAAAGGGCATCATCAGTGTTGGGGGAAGTAGGAATTACATTGATTAATCTGTCCAGTTGCATGTTCTTCTTGAATCCCAGTGGGAAATGTAGTAAGCAAATTGTGCCTGTGGTCATCCAGTTTAGAACATCGCTCAATAACATAACTCCTTACCTGAGAGATACATATCATGTGGCATTGTTGCTATTCAAAATGTTGAATAACAGCGGATTATGACTGTATTTACAGCTACAAAAGTCTAATTGGTCTCATGCATCCATTCTCAATTACAGCACATTTAAGAGGGCCAGGAACTGAAATTACAAAATTTTTAAATAGACTTTTTATGGAGTCATTGGGAGAAGAGTACAGAAGAAACCAACTGAACTTGGCTGGTTCACAGGGAAGGGGAAACATTAACTTTGATCTGAGTCGTAAAGGGGGGCATAGCCAAAACAAAAGATTGAGAATGGCATATCTATTGTATAATAAAAGTAGATTGCTGTAATGGTTTTTGAACTCGTATATTAAATACGAGTCAGTAATTACTGACTCTATGGAAAAAGCAGGAATCATAACTGTAGGAAACTGAATTGATCACTGTACAATTGTCCAATGCATTGATTGGCATTGAATGCCTGGAATCTGCTTCTCATTGATGTATTGCCAATAATTAGAAGTCGTGCTCTCCAAAACATTTCTGAACAATCGCCAGTAGTCAGCCACTGCAATTTCCTTCTGCATTATCTCCCTCTTTCTCCACCCTGCTAATCTTGACATCTGTAGATTTTCTCTCTTCTTACTCTTTCCTCTCTGTTCTACACCCCCATCCCTTATCCCCTTTTTCCTTCATTCAGACATCTATCTGTCCCTATTCTTTGTTTAGGTTGATTACCTGTTCATGTTATTTGACCTAAAATAGTATCCTAGCACTTAAATCCCCTCGTGGGAGACCAACTTATTCTAAATCTTTACTGGATTGTTCTATAAAATTGCTTGTCTAAAGCAGAAAGCTAATTGCCTGCTCACATTTTGTAATTCATGCACATAAACATCAAAATTCATCCTAACATGGCTCATTTGCAATCTTCTTCCTTTTAGATAATGATCTTTTTGACCTCACTTGCAAGTTGAGATGTGATATTGCAACCACAAAATACTGATGAGGTCTTACTTAGGTGGCTGGGCTGAAGAGAAAAAATTCTGGGAAGTTAGGGGGAGGGGATAGCCAAGATTTTCAAATATATTACTGTAGAGAAATATTAACAGGATTGAATTATCTCTTTCAGGTTCAATAGATGCATCTAATAATCAATATCCTATTCAAGTAATTATTCCTGGAGCTGAACATCTTGCAATTAATCAATAGAAGAGATTGCATTTTTCAGCTTGCATTTGCCTTCTGGGACCAGAAGCAAATTACAACAAATGCTACCATTGCCAGCAAAGAAACAGGCGCTGCAGTTGAGTGAAAATTCTCTGCTCAATGTATATTCTTGTCTACAAACTATATTTTCAATTTGATTCAGTTCTCTATCTCACGCTGAATGAAATGTGAACAAAATAATAAACATAGTCATTCTGTTCAATGCCATTCTTGAATATGGCTGGCGTCTTAAGTTGCATTGAACCATAGAACACTGTAGTGCAGAAACAGATCATTCAGCCCTTCTAGACGGTGCTGAACTATTATTCTGACAGATCTCACTGATCTGCACCCAGACCAGATCCCTCCATACCCATCCTATCCATTTACCTGTCTAAATTTTTCTTAATTATTGGAATTGAGCATGCATTTACCAATTTAGATGGCAGCTTGTTGCACACTCCCACTACTCTTTATGAAGGAGTTCCCCCTGATGCTCATTTACACTTTTCCTCTTTCACCCTTAACCCATGATTTCCAGTTTTATTTCTCCTAATTTCAGTGGAAAAAGCACACTTGCATTTGTTCTATACTCATCATAATCTATCAAATCTCCCTTTCTTTCTTCTGTGCACCAGAGATCTATTTTCCATAAGGGTCTCTCCACAGCTAATTTCTATGATGCCGTTACAACTTTGGCAACCATTAATCTATCTCCTATCTAGATAAGGTGAATGACTACATGGAACTGAACTTTGTGTTCAGATCATCTATTCTTGATGAATAATTTGGCGAAGATGAGAAGAGATTCTAATAAGCAGGCAAATAAGCCTGATGCTCATTCTGTGATTTTCTTTAAATGTTTTACCAAGTGACTTTAAATGCATCCTATAATATTTGGAGATAAGCCATATCGGTACAATTTGTAGAAGGGGACACAATTTGATTTTCGGTCATATCTTCTTGATGCTCATTAATTCCCCTTCTCTCTCTTGCTTCACACACTATATTCTGCAATGAGTGAAAGAAAGAAATCACTATAACTGTCTTAATCTCGGTCCATTAACAAAAATAAAATGTTAAATTGTCACCATGAGGATTGAATCTAAATTATACAATTTCCTGATGCTTTTGTGCTGCATCATGAAATAAGATTGCCTTTCACATAATATTTAATGCATAATATTTAAGGTACCTAAAATTAGAAAGAAGAGCTTTGGAATTAACAATGTAATTTCCAATTAATGTAATTATGGTTTGTAGATTAATGTATTTGTGATCATTAATTTATTTTCTCACAGCAATGATTAATAAAGATAGATTTAGACTGATTTGTAGAGAAAAGCCTTTTTTTAACCAATTTGTCAAGTCTGTATATGTAACGGCAGTCTAATTTAGTATGCTAGGTTATCCATAATAAGATTGTAATTATGTTCTCAATGATTTATAAATATAGTAATTATGAACTTTAAAGATTAAGGAGAATACAAAATGCTAGCTCAAAGTAAGAAATTGAAGGAATGCAAAGATTAGATAGTATTTTTAATTATTTAGCAAAGATGGGCAATTGAATTCAACAGGTGAAGACAGTGCAGCAGTTGATTGTGCAATTGAGTTCAAAGGTTGAAGGGCAATCAAGATCAGGTGATCCAAACATCTCTATAAAAGTGAGGGACTGTGCAGCAGAGTGGTCATTGGTGGAGAGGGCTGAGTCACGGTGGAAAAGCTTTGGCTCAAGGGGTTGAGGTGGTGGTAGAAGAAAGGGCCACTCTATACAAGGAAAAAAAAGGATTCTGCATGTCAGTCCAGGTAAGGGCAGGTTTAGATATAGTTTGTGTGTGTGTACATATTTTTTTCTCAAGACACTAATAATGGCCTAAGCAGGGGAATGCTCCTTGCAGAGTGTGGACTGTCAGGGAAGCCAGCAGTACTTCTAATGAATTTGTCTGTGTAACATTGATAAAACCTCACACTCAACTGGAGGGAGAACTAATGCTTTTATTAGCTTACACCTCAAGTAGGGTTTATGAACAGGCTTCAGAGGGGTTCTGAGTTTAGGTGGGAAACCAGGGTTACGTATGGGCCCCTGGCGGAGGAGCTGGGACGTGGGACCAGTCGTCAGTACAGCACACTTCTAGTGAATCTCAGTTCATTACGTTTACCCCTTCAGAATTAAAGGTCTGTCGATGAAGAGAACAAGGATAGGAAGCCAGTAATGGACACAAAAGAGACATATTTGCAGTTTCAGGAGGTCTGGAGATCCTGGTGGAGCACCTTAGCACTGCGGGGCTTCTGCCTCCTTGGGTCTCTGGGTCCACCTGTGCTGGAAGGGTAGTGGGCTGGGGCTCTGACTCGACGATAGAGGGGGGGTTCACTCTCCTCACCCTTTCCACTTGTTTCTCCTCACATCCTTCTTGAGAAGGACTGGGCCAGGACTAGTGAGCCAGGCTGGGAGTGTAGACCCTGATGCCGACCTTCTGTTGAATGTAAACATGAGCTCGTGAGGAGTAGCATTGGTCACGGTACAGATTAGCAACCAAATTGAGTGGAGCTCCATGGGGAGGATGTCCTGCCAGTGCAAGTTTGGAAGCCCTTTTTACTTCATAATGGAAGAGGCGGATGTGTTTGGGGATGGGATGGCGAACAGGGAGTTGGAGTCCTCATCGATGACCGAGTGAAAGTAGATGTTCCCGCTTGTGGACGGTAGAAATCCCTTAAAACCAATGATAAGCCATTCGAAGGGCCTGGATGATTTAATCAGGTGCACTTTTGCAGGGCAAAAAACTGCACTCTGCGCAGACTTGGCATGACCTGGTCATTCCTCTGATGTCTTCTATTGAGAAGGGCAAATTGTGGGACTTGACAAAATAGCAATGTGGGTGACCCCTGGATGGCAGAGCTCATTGTGTATGGTCTGCAGTTGGCACAGCATCCCCTGGACAAGGCATCTGGAATGTCGTTAAGGGCCCCGGCCAATAGGTGATGTCGAAACTGTATGTGGAGAGTTCGATCCTCCACCAAGCAATTTTGTTATTCTTGATTTTTGCCCTTCTGGTCTGTGAGGAGCGTAAATCTTCTACCAGCCAGGTAGTGCCACCAGTGCCTTGTGGCTTCCACAATAGTCTAAGCCTCCTTTTCCACAGACTGGTTCCAGAGCTAGTGGTGTTGAAGTGTCCGGGAGAAAATGGCAACCGGCCTGCCCATCTGACTAAGAGTAGCGGTCAGGGCTACATTCGAAGCATTACTTTCCACTTGGAAAGGTACATTCTCATCTATCATGTGCATGGCCCATTTCGCAATGTAACTTCGGAGGTAACTTGAAGCTAACTGGGCTTTGTTGGCATTTGAGGGGATGAACCTTGCTGGTGTATTGAGAGACCCACTTGCTGTAATGTGAGGAAAAAACCCAGGCATCTCCTTGAAGCCTTTGTGGTTCTGGGGAGGGGAAGCTCAAACAGGGGGCCATCCTATCCAGGTCCAGGCCAATGATGCCATTCTCCACCACATAGCCAAGGATAGCCAGTTGTGTAGTCCTGAATACATACTTGTTAGAATTGCAAGTGAGATTCAGGGCCCTCACTGCGTGGAAAAAGCTCTGGAGATTGGCATCATGATCTTCCACGGTGCGGCCACAGGTGGTGACATTATCGAGGTAGGGGAAGGTAGCCTTCAACCCATAATTGTCCACCATTGTGTCCATCTACCACTGGAAAATACACCCCATTGGTAATACCGAAAGGGACCCTCCAGAACTGATAGCTGACCATTAGTCTCAAATGCTGTGTAAGGGTGGTCCTCAGAATGGATTGGAAGCTGGTGATGGGCAGCTTTCAGTTTGATGATCGAATAGACCCGATACTATGCGATATTGTTTACCATATCTGAAATGCGAGGGAGGGGTTATGCATCCAGGAGTGTCTCTGTTAATTGTTTGGCTATAGTCGATCACTAACTTGGACTTGTTTTTCCCCCTTTACTATCACCACTTGTGCTCTCCATGGGCTGATGCTGGGTTTGATGATCTCCTCCTCCCGCAGGCGCTGGGTCTCCGTCTTTATAAACTCCCTGTCTGATGTGCTATACCTCCTGGTGGTGGGCTTACGGTCGGCAGACAGTTTGGTGAACAGAGTGAAGAGGCTGCAAGTGGGTCCTGGTTTTGATGGCCATCTGTTCCGAACTGTTACCTCGGAAGGTCATGCTTTTTGGGTGACACAGGAAGTCCAGACCCAACAATACGGGAGCATGCAATTAATCTAAAATGTACATGCAAAATTTACAAAATTCCCACCTTCAAATGATGGATGAACTATACAATATTTTTGTATACATGCCGAATGGGGCTAGGAAGATTCTGTAATTAGACATACATGTTTTAAAGTTGTATTTTTGCACAGTCCATGAGTCTATGAAACTTTCCGTGGAGCCTGTGTCAATGAGGCACTTAGTCGAATGTTATTTTACCTTCACCATCACCAAGGAGGTGGTGAGGTCTATTCTGGTCAAGGACCAGCCATGGCAGGTTGCTGGAGACATCGTGTTCTTCCCTCGAGTGGCCCCCTCCGTCCTGAGTTGACCTGTACAGGTAAGGTGGTACCAACCTCGTGGTGCGGGAAGATGGCCATCCTCCTTCTTGACTGTGATGGTGCTGAATTCAAAATCAGGCCGCTGCAAGATGGGCACTGAGCCTTTGTGTGTCATTTCCATAGGTGGCAGGTGGCACAGCAGGCGATCTGAGGCGAGTCTAATGCAGACGGCTTGGGGCTGGAATCGGATCCAGGAGCAGTACAGTTCCTGGACCTCCTTCATGTGGCAGACCCTTGCCCAATGACCCTTCTGGAGCACACAGAACCTTTGGCCAGGCAGCGGGTGTGGGGGAGCTATCCCTTGCTGCAGATAAAGCACTCCCGGGCTCGGGAAGTGGCAGTCTTTAGAGTGGAGGCCACTGTAGTGGGAGCACCTGGTCCTTGGAGGTGCTCACCCAAGAGTGTGAGTTCGCTGGCCTTGAGGTTGTCATTCTCAAGACTGGCCTGTTCCAGTGATTTGGCCAGCTTGACGTGGCTAGCCACATCCTTCCTTCCTGACTCGAGCTATCACTACCTCACATACCTCGAGACTAAGGTGTCTCGGATCTGTTCATCTTCCTGGACGCGGCCCGAAGCGGCCTCATATCTGCACTTTTTAGCCAGCGTCTGCAGATCCAGCAGGTGGTCGTCAATTGATTCCGGGCTGTTGGCAGCGTAGTGTGAGCCGGTGCCTAGCTAGGACCTCATTCAGGGCCTTTGTATAGCGAGCCTTCAGTTCCTCAAAGGCAGCCTTGTACGTCAGGCAGTCTCAGATGAATGCATACCTCTTTGTCCCTACCCCTGGAACTTGTCTGTATGGAAGACGTCCCTGGTCGCATTCAGGTAGTCCTGGAAGCAGCCTAGCCATTATGCAAACTTGTCAGCTGCATTGGGGGACTGGGATTTATTAACAGCATATTGGGCTTGAGTAATGCTGCCATCATTGTTTGTAAGCTGTTGGATTGTATCATAGATAAAAGTTCACACTCGACCGTAGGGTGAACTATCGCTTTTATTAGCTTACAATGCAGGTAGGGTTTATGAACAGGCTTCAGATGGGCTCTGGGTTTAGGTGGGAATCTAAGGTATTATACAGGCCCCTGGGGGAGGAGCCGGGAGATGGGACCAGTTGTCAGCGCAGCACATCCTACAGTCTGTGAGAAATGCATCCAGCTGCAAATCCTGCTCTGTTGAGTTAAGGAATTGGAGTTGGATGAACTCTGGATCATTTTGGATGCAGAAGGGATGATGGACATGACTGACAGAGACACTCACACTTGGGAGACAGGAGGAAAGTAGATGGGTGTGGTGATACACCACTAGCCTACTGCAGGGGGCGACCTGTATACCTGCAGGAAGAGCACTGGAGGACAAGACAACACCTGGCTGGCTGCCAATCAGCTGACCTAAATGGACCAAGCCCCTCGTGGTCGGCTGCCAATCATCTGCCGGGATATAAGCCACATCCGGCCCCTCGAGGTCGGTCACACAGAGCCAGCACAGCTAACAACAGCAGGGAATTTAAGTGGAATAAAGCCTGTTGATCAGTCTTTCATATTGTGTCTGCTTTCTATATGTCAGCACATCACAATTTATTTCATTTAAAATTTAATCTGCTATAGAGAAGCTCCTAAGTGCCGGGAGCCTCGAAGTCAACCCACATCACCCGGACACGCACGCATAGAAATCTGGAGGCACACACAGTCGAATCATCGAGGCATATGCTGACGTCCTAGACTCTGACAAGAAAAAGCTTGTCCTGCTCTGGTTGGAATTGGGTCCCCGAGCATCCAGGCCCTCAAAGACTGCCCCGAGGTGATGAACAGCCTTGAAACTATGTTTTAACCCCTAATGAATGTGGTCTTCACCAGGTACCTTCTAAGCATTCATGCACAGCACTCCGGAGAGACAGCCAAGTCTAGGAGCCCTTTGTCAGTTGGCTTGACCATGCATGGTCGAACCTGGGTTGATTGAAAAGGAAGTTGAAAGGTTGATCAGGGATGCCTGTGTCTGAGCTCTGTGCTTGAGAGCAGTCAGGCATAAGCTGCTGGAGGACAATATGTACTCCCTGGCCAAAAGTGTGGAGGTAGTCCGAGCCCTAGAGGCAGCAGTCCTGCACAGCCAGGCCTCCCTCCCGACTCCAGGCACAGCCAGGCCTCCCTCCCTCCCGACTCCAGGCACAGCCAGGCCTCCCTCCCTCCCGACTCCAGGCACAGCCAGGCCTCCCTCCCTCCCGACTCCAGGCACAGCCAGGCCTCCCTCCCGCCCGACTCCAGGCCTCCCTCCCGCCCGACTCCAGGCCTCCCTCCCGCCCGACTCCAGGCCTCCCTCCCGCCCGACTCCAGGCCTCCCTCCCGCCCGACTCCAGGCCTCCCTCCCGCCCGACTCCAGGCCTCCCTCCCGCCCGCCCGACTCCAGGCCTCCCTCCCGCCCGCCGGACTCCAGGCCTCCCTCCCGCCCGCCGGACTCCAGGCCTCCCTCCCGCCCGCCGGACTCCAGGCCTCCCTCCCGCCCGCCGGACTCCAGGCCTCCCTCCCGCCCGCCGGACTCCAGGCCTCCCTCCCGCCCGCCGGACTCCAGGCCTCCCTCCCGCCCGCCGGACTCCAGGCCTCCCTCCCGCCCGCCGGACTCCAGGCCTCCCTCCCGCCCGCCGGACTCCAGGCCTCCCTCCCGCCCGCCGGACTCCAGGCCTCCCTCCCGCCCGCCGGACTCCAGGCCTCCCTCCCGCCCGCCGGACTCCAGGCCTCCCTCCCGCCCGCCGGACTCCAGGCCTCCCTCCCGCCCGCCGGACTCCAGGCCTCCCTCCCGCCCGCCGGACTCCAGGCCTCCCTCCCGCCCGCCGGACTCCAGGCCTCCCTCCCGCCCGCCGGACTCCAGGCCTCCCTCCCGCCCGCCGGACTCCAGGCCTCCCTCCCGCCCGCCGGACTCCAGGCCTCCCTCCCGCCCGCCGGACTCCAGGCCTCCCTCCCGCCCGCCGGACTCCAGGCCTCCCTCCCGCCCGCCGGACTCCAGGCCTCCCTCCCGCCCGCCGGACTCCAGGCCTCCCTCCCGCCCGCCGGACTCCAGGCCTCCCTCCCGCCCGCCGGACTCCAGGCCTCCCTCCCGCCCGCCGGACTCCAGGCCTCCCTCCCGCCCGCCGGACTCCAGGCCTCCCTCCCGCCCGCCGGACTCCAGGCCTCCCTCCCGCCCGCCGGACTCCAGGCCTCCCTCCCGCCCGCCGGACTCCAGGCCTCCCTCCCGCCCGCCGGACTCCAGGCCTCCCTCCCGCCCGCCGGACTCCAGGCCTCCCTCCCGCCCGCCGGACTCCAGGCCTCCCTCCCGCCCGCCGGACTCCAGGCCTCCCTCCCGCCCGCCGGACTCCAGGCCTCCCTCCCGCCCGCCGGACTCCAGGCCTCCCGCCCGCCCGCCCGCCGGACTCCAGGCCGCCCGCCCGCCCGCCCGCCCGACTCCAGGCCGCCCGCCCGCCCGCCCGCCCGACTCCAGGCCGCCCGCCCGCCCGCCCGCCCGACTCCAGGCCGCCCGCCCGCCCGCCCGCCCGACTCCAGGCCGCCCGCCCGCCCGCCCGCCCGACTCCAGGCCGCCCGCCCGCCCGCCCGACTCCAGGCCTCCCGCCCGCCCGCCCGCCCGACTCCAGGCCTCCCGCCCGCCCGCCCGCCCGACTCCAGGCCTCCCGCCCGCCCGCCCGCCCGACTCCAGGCCTCCCGCCCGCCCGCCCGCCCGACTCCAGGCCTCCCGCCCGCCCGCCCGCCCGACTCCAGGCCTCCCGCCCGCCCGCCCGCCCGACTCCAGGCCTCCCGCCCGCCCGCCCGCCCGACTCCAGGCCTCCCGCCCGCCCGCCCGCCCGACTCCAGGCCTCCCGCCCGCCCGCCCGCCCGACTCCAGGCCTCCCGCCCGCCCGCCCGCCCGACTCCAGGCCTCCCGCCCGCCCGCCCGCCCGACTCCAGGCCTCCCGCCCGCCCGCCCGCCCGACTCCAGGCCTCCCGCCCGCCCGCCCGCCCGACTCCAGGCCTCCCGCCCGCCCGCCCGCCCGACTCCAGGCCTCCCGCCCGCCCGCCCGCCCGACTCCAGGCCTCCCGCCCGCCCGCCCGCCCGACTCCAGGCCTCCCGCCCGCCCGCCCGCCCGACTCCAGGCCTCCCGCCCGCCCGCCCGCCCGACTCCAGGCCTCCCGCCCGCCCGCCCGACTCCAGGCCTCCCGCCCGCCCGCCCGACTCCAGGCCTCCCGCCCGCCCGCCCGACTCCAGGCCTCCCGCCCGCCCGCCCGCCCGACTCCAGGCCTCCCGCCCGCCCGCCCGCCCGACTCCAGGCCTCCCGCCCGCCCGACTCCAGGCCTCCCGCCCGCCCGACTCCAGGCCTCCCGCCCGCCCGACTCCAGGCCTCCCGCCCGCCCGACTCCAGGCCTCCCGCCCGCCCGACTCCAGGCCTCCCGCCCGCCCGACTCCAGGCCTCCCGCCCGCCCGACTCCAGGCCTCCCGCCCGCCCGACTCCAGGCCTCCCGCCCGCCCGACTCCAGGCCTCCCGCCCGCCCGACTCCAGGCCTCCCGCCCGCCCGACTCCAGGCCTCCCGCCCGCCCGACTCCAGGCCTCCCGCCCGCCCGACTCCAGGCCTCCCGCCCGCCCGCCCGCCCGACTCCAGGCCTCCCGCCCGCCCGCCCGCCCGACTCCAGGCCTCCCGCCCGCCCGCCCGCCCGACTCCAGGCCTCCCGCCCGCCCGACTCCAGGCCTCCCGCCCGCCCGCCCGACTCCAGGCCTCCCGCCCGCCCGCCCGACTCCAGGCCTCCCGCCCGCCCGCCCGACTCCAGGCCTCCCGCCCGCCCGCCCGACTCCAGGCCTCCCGCCCGCCCGCCCGCCCGACTCCAGGCCTCCCGCCCGCCCGCCCGCCCGACTCCCGGCCTCCCGCCCGACTCCCGGCCTCCCGCCCGACTCCCGGCCTCCCGCCCGACTCCCGGCCTCCCGCCCGACTCCCGGCCTCCCGCCCGACTCCCGGCCTCCCGCCCGACTCCCGGCCTCCCGCCCGACTCCCGGCCTCCCGCCCGACTCCCGGCCTCCCGCCCGACTCCCGGCCTCCCGCCCGACTCCCGGCCTCCCGCCCGACTCCCGGCCTCCCGCCCGACTCCCGGCCTCCCGCCCGACTCCCGGCCTCCCGCCCGACTCCCGGCCTCCCGCCCGACTCCCGGCCTCCCGCCCGACTCCCGGCCTCCCGCCCGACTCCCGGCCTCCCGCCCGACTCCCGGCCTCCCGCCCGACTCCCGGCCTCCCGCCCGACTCCCGGCCTCCCGCCCGACTCCCGGCCTCCCGCCCGACTCCCGGCCTCCCGCCCGACTCCCGGCCTCCCGCCCGACTCCCGGCCTCCCGCCCGACTCCCGGCCTCCCGCCCGACTCCCGGCCTCCCGCCCGACTCCCGGCCTCCCGCCCGACTCCCGGCCTCCCGCCCGACTCCCGGCCTCCCGCCCGACTCCCGGCCTCCCGCCCGACTCCCGGCCTCCCGCCCGACTCCCGGCCTCCCGCCCGACTCCCGGCCTCCCGCCCGACTCCCGGCCTCCCGCCCGACTCCCGGCCTCCCGCCCGACTCCCGGCCTCCCGCCCGACTCCCGGCCTCCCGCCCGACTCCCGGCCTCCCGCCCGACTCCCGGCCTCCCGCCCGACTCCCGGCCTCCCGCCCGACTCCCGGCCTCCCGCCCGACTCCCGGCCTCCCGCCCGACTCCCGGCCTCCCGCCCGACTCCCGGCCTCCCGCCCGACTCCCGGCCTCCCGCCCGACTCCCGGCCTCCCGCCCGACTCCCGGCCTCCCGCCCGACTCCCGGCCTCCCGCCCGACTCCCGGCCTCCCGCCCGACTCCCGGCCTCCCGCCCGACTCCCGGCCTCCCGCCCGACTCCCGGCCTCCCGCCCGACTCCCGGCCTCCCGCCCGACTCCCGGCCTCCCGCCCGACTCCCGGCCTCCCGCCCGACTCCCGGCCTCCCGCCCGACTCCCGGCCTCCCGCCCGACTCCCGGCCTCCCGCCCGACTCCCGGCCTCCCGCCCGACTCCCGGCCTCCCGCCCGACTCCCGGCCTCCCGCCCGACTCCCGGCCTCCCGCCCGACTCCCGGCCTCCCGCCCGACTCCCGGCCTCCCGCCCGACTCCCGGCCTCCCGCCCGACTCCCGGCCTCCCGCCCGACTCCCGGCCTCCCGCCCGACTCCCGGCCTCCCGCCCGACTCCCGGCCTCCCGCCCGACTCCCGGCCTCCCGCCCGACTCCCGGCCTCCCGCCCGACTCCCGGCCTCCCGCCCGACTCCCGGCCTCCCGCCCGACTCCCGGCCTCCCGCCCGACTCCCGGCCTCCCGCCCGACTCCCGGCCTCCCGCCCGACTCCCGGCCTCCCGCCCGACTCCCGGCCTCCCGCCCGACTCCCGGCCTCCCGCCCGACTCCCGGCCTCCCGCCCGACTCCCGGCCTCCCGCCCGACTCCCGGCCTCCCGCCCGACTCCCGGCCTCCCGCCCGACTCCCGGCCTCCCGCCCGACTCCCGGCCTCCCGCCCGACTCCCGGCCTCCCGCCCGACTCCCGGCCTCCCGCCCGACTCCCGGCCTCCCGCCCGACTCCCGGCCTCCCGCCCGACTCCCGGCCTCCCGCCCGACTCCCGGCCTCCCGCCCGACTCCCGGCCTCCCGCCCGACTCCCGGCCTCCCGCCCGACTCCCGGCCTCCCGCCCGACTCCCGGCCTCCCGCCCGACTCCCGGCCTCCCGCCCGACTCCCGGCCTCCCGCCCGACTCCCGGCCTCCCGCCCGACTCCCGGCCTCCCGCCCGACTCCCGGCCTCCCGCCCGACTCCCGGCCTCCCGCCCGACTCCCGGCCTCCCGCCCGACTCCCGGCCTCCCGCCCGACTCCCGGCCTCCCGCCCGACTCCCGGCCTCCCGCCCGACTCCCGGCCTCCCGCCCGACTCCCGGCCTCCCGCCCGACTCCCGGCCTCCCGCCCGACTCCCGGCCTCCCGCCCGACTCCCGGCCTCCCGCCCGACTCCCGGCCTCCCGCCCGACTCCCGGCCTCCCGCCCGACTCCCGGCCTCCCGCCCGACTCCCGGCCTCCCGCCCGACTCCCGGCCTCCCGCCCGACTCCCGGCCTCCCGCCCGACTCCCGGCCTCCCGCCCGACTCCCGGCCTCCCGCCCGACTCCCGGCCTCCCGCCCGACTCCCGGCCTCCCGCCCGACTCCCGGCCTCCCGCCCGACTCCCGGCCTCCCGCCCGACTCCCGGCCTCCCGCCCGACTCCCGGCCTCCCGCCCGACTCCCGGCCTCCCGCCCGACTCCCGGCCTCCCGCCCGACTCCCGGCCTCCCGCCCGACTCCCGGCCTCCCGCCCGACTCCCGGCCTCCCGCCCGACTCCCGGCCTCCCGCCCGACTCCCGGCCTCCCGCCCGACTCCCGGCCTCCCGCCCGACTCCCGGCCTCCCGCCCGACTCCCGGCCTCCCGCCCGACTCCCGGCCTCCCGCCCGACTCCCGGCCTCCCGCCCGACTCCCGGCCTCCCGCCCGACTCCCGGCCTCCCGCCCGACTCCCGGCCTCCCGCCCGACTCCCGGCCTCCCGCCCGACTCCCGGCCTCCCGCCCGACTCCCGGCCTCCCGCCCGACTCCCGGCCTCCCGCCCGACTCCCGGCCTCCCGCCCGACTCCCGGCCTCCCGCCCGACTCCCGGCCTCCCGCCCGACTCCCGGCCTCCCGCCCGACTCCCGGCCTCCCGCCCGACTCCCGGCCTCCCGCCCGACTCCCGGCCTCCCGCCCGACTCCCGGCCTCCCGCCCGACTCCCGGCCTCCCGCCCGACTCCCGGCCTCCCGCCCGACTCCCGGCCTCCCGCCCGACTCCCGGCCTCCCGCCCGACTCCCGGCCTCCCGCCCGACTCCCGGCCTCCCGCCCGACTCCCGGCCTCCCGCCCGACTCCCGGCCTCCCGCCCGACTCCCGGCCTCCCGCCCGACTCCCGGCCTCCCGCCCGACTCCCGGCCTCCCGCCCGACTCCCGGCCTCCCGCCCGACTCCCGGCCTCCCGCCCGACTCCCGGCCTCCCGCCCGACTCCCGGCCTCCCGCCCGACTCCCGGCCTCCCGCCCGACTCCCGGCCTCCCGCCCGACTCCCGGCCTCCCGCCCGACTCCCGGCCTCCCGCCCGACTCCCGGCCTCCCGCCCGACTCCCGGCCTCCCGCCCGACTCCCGGCCTCCCGCCCGACTCCCGGCCTCCCGCCCGACTCCCGGCCTCCCGCCCGACTCCCGGCCTCCCGCCCGACTCCCGGCCTCCCGCCCGACTCCCGGCCTCCCGCCCGACTCCCGGCCTCCCGCCCGACTCCCGGCCTCCCGCCCGACTCCCGGCCTCCCGCCCGACTCCCGGCCTCCCGCCCGACTCCCGGCCTCCCGCCCGACTCCCGGCCTCCCGCCCGACTCCCGGCCTCCCGCCCGACTCCCGGCCTCCCGCCCGACTCCCGGCCTCCCGCCCGACTCCCGGCCTCCCGCCCGACTCCCGGCCTCCCGCCCGACTCCCGGCCTCCCGCCCGACTCCCGGCCTCCCGCCCGACTCCCGGCCTCCCGCCCGACTCCCGGCCTCCCGCCCGACTCCCGGCCTCCCGCCCGACTCCCGGCCTCCCGCCCGACTCCCGGCCTCCCGCCCGACTCCCGGCCTCCCGCCCGACTCCCGGCCTCCCGCCCGACTCCCGGCCTCCCGCCCGACTCCCGGCCTCCCGCCCGACTCCCGGCCTCCCGCCCGACTCCCGGCCTCCCGCCCGACTCCCGGCCTCCCGCCCGACTCCCGGCCTCCCGCCCGACTCCCGGCCTCCCGCCCGACTCCCGGCCTCCCGCCCGACTCCCGGCCTCCCGCCCGACTCCCGGCCTCCCGCCCGACTCCCGGCCTCCCGCCCGACTCCCGGCCTCCCGCCCGACTCCCGGCCTCCCGCCCGACTCCCGGCCTCCCGCCCGACTCCCGGCCTCCCGCCCGACTCCCGGCCTCCCGCCCGACTCCCGGCCTCCCGCCCGACTCCCGGCCTCCCGCCCGACTCCCGGCCTCCCGCCCGACTCCCGGCCTCCCGCCCGACTCCCGGCCTCCCGCCCGACTCCCGGCCTCCCGCCCGACTCCCGGCCTCCCGCCCGACTCCCGGCCTCCCGCCCGACTCCCGGCCTCCCGCCCGACTCCCGGCCTCCCGCCCGACTCCCGGCCTCCCGCCCGACTCCCGGCCTCCCGCCCGACTCCCGGCCTCCCGCCCGACTCCCGGCCTCCCGCCCGACTCCCGGCCTCCCGCCCGACTCCCGGCCTCCCGCCCGACTCCCGGCCTCCCGCCCGACTCCCGGCCTCCCGCCCGACTCCCGGCCTCCCGCCCGACTCCCGGCCTCCCGCCCGACTCCCGGCCTCCCGCCCGACTCCCGGCCTCCCGCCCGACTCCCGGCCTCCCGCCCGACTCCCGGCCTCCCGCCCGACTCCCGGCCTCCCGCCCGACTCCCGGCCTCCCGCCCGACTCCCGGCCTCCCGCCCGACTCCCGGCCTCCCGCCCGACTCCCGGCCTCCCGCCCGACTCCCGGCCTCCCGCCCGACTCCCGGCCTCCCGCCCGACTCCCGGCCTCCCGCCCGACTCCCGGCCTCCCGCCCGACTCCCGGCCTCCCGCCCGACTCCCGGCCTCCCGCCCGACTCCCGGCCTCCCGCCCGACTCCCGGCCTCCCGCCCGACTCCCGGCCTCCCGCCCGACTCCCGGCCTCCCGCCCGACTCCCGGCCTCCCGCCCGACTCCCGGCCTCCCGCCCGACTCCCGGCCTCCCGCCCGACTCCCGGCCTCCCGCCCGACTCCCGGCCTCCCGCCCGACTCCCGGCCTCCCGCCCGACTCCCGGCCTCCCGCCCGACTCCCGGCCTCCCGCCCGACTCCCGGCCTCCCGCCCGACTCCCGGCCTCCCGCCCGACTCCCGGCCTCCCGCCCGACTCCCGGCCTCCCGCCCGACTCCCGGCCTCCCGCCCGACTCCCGGCCTCCCGCCCGACTCCCGGCCTCCCGCCCGACTCCCGGCCTCCCGCCCGACTCCCGGCCTCCCGCCCGACTCCCGGCCTCCCGCCCGACTCCCGGCCTCCCGCCCGACTCCCGGCCTCCCGCCCGACTCCCGGCCTCCCGCCCGACTCCCGGCCTCCCGCCCGACTCCCGGCCTCCCGCCCGACTCCCGGCCTCCCGCCCGACTCCCGGCCTCCCGCCCGACTCCCGGCCTCCCGCCCGACTCCCGGCCTCCCGCCCGACTCCCGGCCTCCCGCCCGACTCCCGGCCTCCCGCCCGACTCCCGGCCTCCCGCCCGACTCCCGGCCTCCCGCCCGACTCCCGGCCTCCCGCCCGACTCCCGGCCTCCCGCCCGACTCCCGGCCTCCCGCCCGACTCCCGGCCTCCCGCCCGACTCCCGGCCTCCCGCCCGACTCCCGGCCTCCCGCCCGACTCCCGGCCTCCCGCCCGACTCCCGGCCTCCCGCCCGACTCCCGGCCTCCCGCCCGACTCCCGGCCTCCCGCCCGACTCCCGGCCTCCCGCCCGACTCCCGGCCTCCCGCCCGACTCCCGGCCTCCCGCCCGACTCCCGGCCTCCCGCCCGACTCCCGGCCTCCCGCCCGACTCCCGGCCTCCCGCCCGACTCCCGGCCTCCCGCCCGACTCCCGGCCTCCCGCCCGACTCCCGGCCTCCCGCCCGACTCCCGGCCTCCCGCCCGACTCCCGGCCTCCCGCCCGACTCCCGGCCTCCCGCCCGACTCCCGGCCTCCCGCCCGACTCCCGGCCTCCCGCCCGACTCCCGGCCTCCCGCCCGACTCCCGGCCTCCCGCCCGACTCCCGGCCTCCCGCCCGACTCCCGGCCTCCCGCCCGACTCCCGGCCTCCCGCCCGACTCCCGGCCTCCCGCCCGACTCCCGGCCTCCCGCCCGACTCCCGGCCTCCCGCCCGACTCCCGGCCTCCCGCCCGACTCCCGGCCTCCCGCCCGACTCCCGGCCTCCCGCCCGACTCCCGGCCTCCCGCCCGACTCCCGGCCTCCCGCCCGACTCCCGGCCTCCCGCCCGACTCCCGGCCTCCCGCCCGACTCCCGGCCTCCCGCCCGACTCCCGGCCTCCCGCCCGACTCCCGGCCTCCCGCCCGACTCCCGGCCTCCCGCCCGACTCCCGGCCTCCCGCCCGACTCCCGGCCTCCCGCCCGACTCCCGGCCTCCCGCCCGACTCCCGGCCTCCCGCCCGACTCCCGGCCTCCCGCCCGACTCCCGGCCTCCCGCCCGACTCCCGGCCTCCCGCCCGACTCCCGGCCTCCCGCCCGACTCCCGGCCTCCCGCCCGACTCCCGGCCTCCCGCCCGACTCCCGGCCTCCCGCCCGACTCCCGGCCTCCCGCCCGACTCCCGGCCTCCCGCCCGACTCCCGGCCTCCCGCCCGACTCCCGGCCTCCCGCCCGACTCCCGGCCTCCCGCCCGACTCCCGGCCTCCCGCCCGACTCCCGGCCTCCCGCCCGACTCCCGGCCTCCCGCCCGACTCCCGGCCTCCCGCCCGACTCCCGGCCTCCCGCCCGACTCCCGGCCTCCCGCCCGACTCCCGGCCTCCCGCCCGACTCCCGGCCTCCCGCCCGACTCCCGGCCTCCCGCCCGACTCCCGGCCTCCCGCCCGACTCCCGGCCTCCCGCCCGACTCCCGGCCTCCCGCCCGACTCCCGGCCTCCCGCCCGACTCCCGGCCTCCCGCCCGACTCCCGGCCTCCCGCCCGACTCCCGGCCTCCCGCCCGACTCCCGGCCTCCCGCCCGACTCCCGGCCTCCCGCCCGACTCCCGGCCTCCCGCCCGACTCCCGGCCTCCCGCCCGACTCCCGGCCTCCCGCCCGACTCCCGGCCTCCCGCCCGACTCCCGGCCTCCCGCCCGACTCCCGGCCTCCCGCCCGACTCCCGGCCTCCCGCCCGACTCCCGGCCTCCCGCCCGACTCCCGGCCTCCCGCCCGACTCCCGGCCTCCCGCCCGACTCCCGGCCTCCCGCCCGACTCCCGGCCTCCCGCCCGACTCCCGGCCTCCCGCCCGACTCCCGGCCTCCCGCCCGACTCCCGGCCTCCCGCCCGACTCCCGGCCTCCCGCCCGACTCCCGGCCTCCCAGTGTAGCTGAAGAGGTAGTCCAGCCATGCTACCACTAAGCGGGCACAGGTACCACAGCCTCCCAGGCCTACACCATGAACACTGCCTATCTAACCAGCACTGACGATGTGGTCAACATGGATGCTGACCAGGCCACCCATCCAATGCACCCCATGCCTGTTGACACTGCTGATCACCACCCACTGCACCCCATGCTTGCAGAGGACAACACCGGCACAACTCACCTCCACCGTCGGGGAACTGTGACTCGGACCCAGAGATGTTCCTAGCAGCCACCACGCTCTCCAGAGACCTACCTCATGGCTTTGGGTGCTCCGTGATGGACGTCGAGCTCAACAGGCAGGTAACAAAGTCCCTACTCGACAGTGGACTGAGAGTTTCTTTCACCTGAACATGGCCTGTTCTCTGAAACTAAAATTCCACCCACCACCTTCTCTATTGCCTTCGCCACCCAGGACAGAACCATGAACACTGGCACTGCTCTGCCAATCTGACTGTAGGGAGGGGAGACGTACACTGGATTTAGACTCCTGGTCATGCCCAAACTGTGCCCCAGTCCTTCTGGGGTTAGACTTTCAATGGCACCTGCAGAGCATCACCCTCACCTTTGGGGGAGGGGCCTACTCACACTCGACAGCATGTCATCCAACCAACCCTGGCCAACCTGCACCCTCTCCACCAGACTGCAAGCCAAGATCCACCAGAAGTAGGCACTATTGCGCAGTGGATAGAGACTTTATCAAGGCAGAGGTGCAGCGGCTTCTGGCAGGTGTCATAGAACCCAGCAACAGCCCGTAGAGAGCCCAAGTCCTGGTGGTCAAAGGGGGCAGTCAACTGAGGATGGTTATAGATTAGTCAGACTATCAACCGGTACACTCAGCTGGACAGCTACCCTTTATGGAGGATAGCCAACATGGTCAATGAGAGCCGCTACAGGGTCTTCTCCATGATTGACCTGAAGTCAGCCTATCACCAAGTTCCCATCCACCCACGGGACAAGCCCTACACTGCCTTTGAGGTAGATGGGTGCCTCTACCAGTTCTGCTGAGTTCCATTTGGAGTCATTAATGGGGTTTCTGTCTTCCAGTGGTAGATAGATCGCATGGTAGACTGGCACAAATTAAAAGCGACCTTCCCAAACCTGGATAATGTCACCATCTGCAGTCACGACCAGCAGTACCACGATGCCAACCTGGAGAGATTTCTCCAGATGGCCGAGGAACTGAACCTCACTGACAACCAAGAGAAGTGCATGTTCAGCACCACCCACCTCGCCATCTGGAGTACATCAGGTCACATGGTTTCATCAGCCTGGCTCCAGAACAGATGCACCCATTAATGGAGCAACCCCTCCCACACATGCTCAAGGTGCCTTGGCCTTTTCTCTTATTATTTGCAGTGGGTTCCCTGCATTTTGGACAAGGTCCATCCACTTGCCCAGGTCACCACCTTTCCCCTCCCATCTGAGGCGCAGTCAGCCTTCAAGTGCATCAGGCAGGACATCGCGGATGCAAAGATGCATGCCGTGAATGAGAACTCCCCCTTCCAGGTGAAGTGATGCCTCCAATGTGGCCCTCGCCGCAACCCTCAACTAGAAGGGGCACCCTGTGGCTGCCTGCTCCAGAACTCTCCACGGTTCCAAGCTAGGGCATTCTGCCATTGAAGAGGATGCCTAGGTGATCATGGAAGTGGTCTGCCACTGGTGCCACTACCTGGCTGGCAGGAGATTCACCCTCACTTACCAGTGTACAGTGGTATTCATGTTTAGCACCACCCACAAAGGCAAGATCAAGAACGATAAAATCTTGTGCTGGAGAATCAAGCTAGCAAAGTACAGCTATAATATCCTGAATCGACTGGAGAAGTTTAATGACTCTCCCGACGCCCTCTCCTGGACCTGTGTATCGCACCATGATGACCATCTGCAGGCCCTGCACGAGTCCCTCTGTCACCTGGATGTCATTCGCCTATATCATTTTATCAAGTCCTGAAACCTCCCGTACACCGTCCAGGACGTCAGGACCATGACTGAGGCATGCCAGGTCTGCGAGAAATGCAAGCCCCGCTTCTTCTGCCCGCCCCAGGCCCATGTCGTAAAGGCCACCCAGCCCTTCAAATGTCTCAGCATAGTCTTCAAGGACCCCCTGCTTTCCACGAATCAGAATGTCTATTTCCTTGCGGTCATAGACGAGTACTCCTCTTTTTACCCTTCGCTATCCCATGCCCAGACATCTCCACAGCCACTGTCATCAGGACGCTGACATAGATCTTCACGATGTTCGGCTACCCTGCATTCATCCATAGCGACCGGGGGTCCAGCTTCATGTGTGAGGAGCTGCACCAGTATCTGATTACAAGGGGCATTGCAACAAGTTGCACGACTAGTTACAACCTGAGAGGTCTTTGGCTTGGCTTCGCGGACGAAGATTTTTGGAGGGGGTAAATGTCCACGTCAGCTGCAGGCTTGTTTGTGGCTGACAAGTCCGATGCGGGACAGGCAGACACAGTTGCAGTGGTTGCAGGGGAAAATTGGTTGGTTGGTTGGGTGTTGGGTTTTTCCTCCTTTGCCTTTTGTCAGTGAGGTGGGCTCTGCGGTCTTCTTCAAAGGAGGTGGCTGCCCGCCGAACTGTGAGGCGCCAAGATGCACGGTTTGAGGCGATATCAGCCCACTGGCGGTGGTCAATGTGGCAGGCACCAAGAGATTTCTTTAGGCAGTCCTTGTACCTTTTCTTTGGTGCACCTCTGTCACAGTGGCCAGTGGAGAGCTCGCCATATAACACGATCTTGGGAAGGTAAAGAGCGAAAACAGCTTAATCTGAAAGGCAGTTCTCCTGGTCCCTTGTGTCCATGGGCTGGTCTGTAGAGTACTGGCAGGATGCCCTCCCCAAGACACTCTTTGCCATCAGGTTGCTCCTGTGCTCTGCTATGAATGAGTCCCCTCACGAATACCTATTTTCATTCCCCAGGAAATCAGTGACTAGTATCTTACTCCCAGCGTGGCTCACGTCCCTGGGACTAGTGCTCCTGTATAGACACATGCGAGCCCACAAGGCTGACCTCCCCCCACCCCCCCCCCCACTCCGGTTGAGCAGGTTCTGAAAGAAAGGTTAAACAGGTTAGGACTTTATTCCCTTGGAGTGTAGAAGAATGAGGAGATTTGATAAAATTAAGGGGGATAGACAGTAAAGGAAGATGGGCTTTTTCTTCTGAGAGTATGAGAGAGAAACCAGAGGTCATGGGTTAAGGGTGAAAGGTTTAGGGGAATGTCTTCACAGAGATGAGAGTGTCAAATGAGCTGCTAGCTGAAGTGGGGAATGTGTAGTCAATTTTTAACATTTAAGATGGGAGAGGTCTGGATGGCTGTGGACTAGGTGCAGGTTAGCAGGACAAGGCAAAAAATGGTTTGGCACTGACTAGATGGGCCGAAAGAGCTGGAATGTTCTATGGTTCTATCATTCTGATTAAATATAATATTTCCTGAAGATTACATTTTTATGATGTAAAAGCAGAACAATTTATCTCTATGACAGAACAACACATTTCCCAAGGGGAGATTAATCATATCTATAAATCAAGATCATGGGTGTAAACAACAATTCTGCTCAAATCTGAGCTAAAAATTGAAGTACCTGGGTAGGGTTCCTTGAAAGGAAAAAGTAACTGGAGTCTTCTGAAGAGCTTGAGACAATGTTTTCAATTTCAATTCAGAATACAAATTTATTGGTGACAGATGAGTAGATCAATTTTTTTTAAATGTTGTCTTTTGCAGGTACACCTTGGGATTAATATACATTTGGCTGCAGATTTTTTGTTTGAACTGAAATAGTAAGCAAAATTCAAGCAAAATCTGGATGAAAAGGAAAAGCAAACAGTACATTCACAATTTCGAGTAGTTAGTGTGGAGGTTTAATGCAACACTGACGCAGTGCCAGTAACCCGATTTACCATCTGGCACTGTCTTTAAGAATTTTGTATGCTCTCCGCATGTCTGTGCGAGTTTCCTTTGGGGGCTCTGGTTTCCTCCCACCTGTCAAAACATACCAGGTTGTTGGTCACTTGGATGGCACAGACTTGTGGATTGAAAGGACCTGTTACCATGCTGTATGCCAAATAAAAAATACATAATCGTTGGAAAAATTCAGCTGGTTATGCAGCATCCACAGGAAGTAAAGGGTAATTAACATTTTGGGCCTGAGCTCTTGTTAAAGTAAAGGCTCTGACCAACAAATATTGGCTATTCTTTACTTGCTATTGATGCTTTGGCAAATACTACTATTCTTTACTTGCTATTGATGCTTTGGCAAATACTAGAGCGCATCGGATGTCCCCCAAAGTTCCTCAACATGATATCCAACTGCACGAAAACCAACAAGGTCGGGTCAGATACAGCAATGAGCTCTCTGAACCCTTCTCCATTAACAATGGCGTGAAGCAAGGCTGTGTTCTGGCACCAACCCTCTTTTCAATCTTCTTCAGCATGATGCTGAACCAAGCCATGAAAGACCCCAACAATGAAGACGCTGTTTACATCCGGTACCGCATGGATGGCAGTCTCTTCAATCTGAGGCGCCTGCAAGCTCACACCAAGACACAAGAGAAACTTGTCCGTGAACTACTCTTTGCAGACGATGCCGCTTTAGTTGCCCATTCAGAGCCAGCTCTTCAGCGCTTGACGTCCTGCTTTGCGGAAACTGCCAAAATGTTTGGCCTGGAAGTCAGCCTGAAGAAAACTGAGGTCCTCCATCAGCCAGCTCCCCACCATGATTACCAGCCCCCCACATCTTCATCGGGCACACAAAACTCAAAACGGTCAACCAGTTTACCTATCTCGGCTGCACCATTTCATCAGATGCAAGGATCGACAATGAGATAGACAACAGACTCGCCAAGGCAAATAGCGCCTTTGGAAGACTACACAAAAGAGTCTGAAAAAACAACCAACTGAAAAACCTCACAAAGATAAGCGTATACAGAGCCGTTGTCATACCCACACTCCTGTTCGGCTCCGAATCATGGGTCCTCTACCGGCACCACCTACGGCTCCTAGAACGCTTCCACCAGCGTTGTCTCCGCTCCATCCTCAACATCCATTGGAGCGCTTACATCCCTAACGTCGAAGTACTCGAGATGGCAGAGGTTGACAGCATCGAGTCCACGCTGCTGAAGATCTAGCTGCGCTGGATGGGTCACGTCTCCAGAATGGAGGACCATCGCCTTCCCAAGATCGTGTTATATGGCGAGCTCTCCACTGGCCACCGTGACAGAGGTGCACCAAAGAAAAGGTACAAGGACTGCCTAAAGAAATCTCTTGGTGCCTGCCACATTGACCACCGCCAGTGGGCTGATATCGCCTCAAACCGTGCATCTTGGCGCCTCACAGTTTGGCGGGCAGCAACCTCCTTTGAAGAAGACCGCAGAGCCTACCTCACTGACAAAAGGCAAAGGAGGAAAAACCCAACACCCAACCCCAACCAACCAATTTTCCCCTGCAACCGCTGCAATCGTGTCTGCCTGTCCCGCATCGGACTTGTCAGCCACAAACGAGCCTGCAGCTGACGTGGACTTTTTACCCCCTCCATAAATCTTCGTCCGCGAAGCCAAGCCAAAAAAGATTGATGCTGTGTGACCTGCTGTGTTTCTCCAGTACATTTGCATATTGCACTTGACCCCTGAATCTGCAGACTTTCCTGTTTATCTCAATTCATCAATTCAGATGCATTTAATTGTGAAGTGTGGTACTATCATTATGAAGAGCGTATTGAGTGGATTAAATGCAAAATGCTTTCGGCTACTATTTCTGGGCTTGTTCAGAGTCTAGGATGTGGTTCACAGACTGACCCACACAGATGTCCATTGTCCAAAATGATTTTATGTTGAACATTTTAATGAGTCATCATGTAGACTAGAAATGGAAGAGGTTCAAGGGCAAGATCTGAGGTTCCATCACTGCAAGAAAAAAAGCAGTATTTGTGTGCAGGAGAAGAAACCATTGCAGAGAAACTCTGGGAACAAATGTTGAGGCTGTGGTGAATGTCTGCCAAGCTGTCTGTCTCTCCCCTCTGACGAGCCTTGCTGTACTAACATTGGCTGTGCATTATCTCTACTGTTAAAGACACTCCCCTTGGACATAACTGTATTTGCATCTATTGTCTTTCATTATTGTACCATGAGCTTCTGCTAATAAAAGCCATGATTATTGTTTGACCACATCGTCTTTGACTACTTCATCAACTGTTATTTCAGAGGTAAGATCAGAATGAGGAGTGAGTGGTTCCACCAAGTTGGAAGATGGTGGATGAGGCAGAAAAATGATCTTGGAAGATCAATTATCCCAGCAGCCCAGTTCCAGTATTGATTGAAGTCATTTCATCTCTGCAACAAAGTATATAATCTGTCCTTATTGAGGCAGCAGCTGATGTATGAGGCCAGAGCCTATGATGGTCTGGCTCTGTTTACTACCAACTGCAGCCTTCTGGATTCCTGGGTACTTGAATTCCCAAAGAAGGCTGTGATGCAACCAGTCAGTATAGAGAACCTGTTAAAAGTTTGAGTATTTGAGGACATGCTAAATCTGACTCCTTTGAATGTGTGCTTTCACCCCTGCCTCAATGCACTGGTTCTTGGAAACATGTTCTGAGATGTAGGCTCCCAGGACTTGAACATTCTGACACTTCACCTCCAACCCATCAATGCAGATAGGCAAGGGGTCATTCAGCCTCTCCTTCCTAAAATCAACAAAAAAAGCTCCTTGGTGTTAGTGATGTTGAGAGCAATATTGTTGTTCTGGCACTCTGGACCCCCATCCTGTAGTCTGAGTCCATTCCAGATGTTCAGTCATCAACAGTGATGTCATCTATGAATTTGTAGATCAAACTTAGCTACACAGTGATGGATGTACAGAGAGTAGAGTTGGAGACTGAGCACAAAGCCTTGAGGTGCCCCTATGTTGAGGACCAACTTGGAGAAGGGGATGTTGCTGATTCACTCTGATTGTGGCCTGTCAATGGGAAACTGAGGATCCATTTGCAAGGGATGAACAAAGTTTCAGGTCCCTTTGTTTAGTCATTAGCTTTTCTGTTATGATCTCCTTGATTACTGAGTTGTTGTCAATATAGAACAGGTGTTTCTGTGGTCTAGATGATCTGACACAGTGGAGGACCAGTGAGATGGGTATCTGCCATTGATCTGTTGTGATAGATGAACTGAAGTGGGTCCAGATGCTTCATGAGGTAGGAGTTGATGTGCTCCATAACAAACCAATCAAGGCACTTCTTTGGAAGATGTCAGTGCCACTGACCGATAATAATTAAGTACATTTGTGATTAGCATGTAGTGTGCACCTGCACTGCAGTCTGGAGATACACTGTAAATTTGAACTTGAAGGCATGTCACCTTGTTGAATGTTCTGTTATGGTAGGAGGCATCTCTGACCTTAATAGTGAAAATGCAGCAATACAATTGGTGATAAGTGTGTATTATGGTTTTATTACACTTCCTTTGGAATGTGTGATGCACTGGAACCAGGCCTTCAAGGGATTTTTCAGGCCATTTGATCTGACTGGCTTGCTCTACCCTTGAGCACACAGTACACCTTTTTTCTGTCTTCGTTTTAATAAAGGTTCTGGTTGTTGACAGTGAAACAGAATGACTGCTTCGAAGTGTGAGCTTTTGAGACTACCTCATGAAGTCGCATGAGAAAATGAACAGCTGGTCAGAGCTGCTCTGATTTGTCCTGCAACAATTGCATCATGAGAATCCGTGCTTACAGAGAAGGTGAAAACTAGCTCTAGTTAACTTTTGGTGGCGTGCAAGGGCTCCTGATGGCACATTGTCCACTACACAATAAAGGGAGAAATGTACAAATGGAAATTTCAAAATGTTCAAGACCTTTTACAAATTAGGTGTGAAAATCATGCATCAATGGTACCAGGTCAAATTGGAGCAGCTCCTGCACACTGACCATTTTATCATGTGTCTTCATGGCTGGTTGAATTTCTAGGCCATGTTCTGAAATATTTATCTGCCAGTCCTATACTTCATGACCATATTTCATTCAGTTCAAGTAAGTCTGCCCCTTGTTATGAATTATTCCTTGTAGTTCCTTTGTTTTTTCACAAATATGACGAATTAGTCGAAGGACAATTTAATTTACCTTGCCTTGTATTAATCAGACTTGTCTTCCCTGTTGAATCCACTAGGCAGTAAAGTTAGTTATTTAGTCTAAATGGTTGAATTAATCTAACATGGGACAAAGGTCTAATAAATGTACCACAATCTTGTATTGGTCTACAGACAATTCAGAGAAAATAAAACTTGCAGATAATAGTGCTGTTGGTGAGGAAGATGAGAATTCTCACTATAGTTTTCATCTAAATCTCCCTCCTGGACAACTCCTTAACTGTGCATAAGCATCAATACTGATTACTTTTGCTCTTGGCTACAAATGGCTCATTAATACTTTAAAATTATTAAACCATACACTTCTAACTTTTTAATATTATTAATTGTTAAATTGGTAAATGTATCTAATGTTCTGGCTATGGGCATAGAATGAGAAATGGCTACCAAGTTGTTTATTCCTTGCACAGACTGTACCACTTACCTGTGTCTCGTCTCTACTCCTGCTGGCTGAATCTCTGATTAAGAACACCTCTAACCGTCAGTATTTCAGAAGAATCTATCCATTTTATAATTTATATTATTCATGTCACTGCTTTTGATCTTTGTGAAGTATCTGATTACCTTTGACTCTTCTTTAACTTGTATTACCTATCCCAGCCAGATATTTGCATGCATCTTTTTTAAAATCCACTATATTTTACAGAAGTATACATCCTCTTTCAACCCAATATGCATTGATGGGTTTAAAAAAAAAAGCTTTAATTATTTTCAAGAATCGTACATAAAATTTAATACATTAAAGTGTCGTCTTTTTGTTCTGAACTTTGGCACACTTGGGTTGGCAATATATTTTCCTTTGTGCAAAGTTCAAGAATAAAGGGAAATGCAAATTAGATCAGATAATAAGTTGACATAAAGGTTGGAATGGTGTAGAAGAATTCTGCACTTTCAAGATGATGGGAATTGTTAGAATGGCGTGGTGAATTATGATTGAAGAGAAGGAAATTTTTAAAAGATGGGTAAAGAATTTTGTAGCAAGAGAAGAAAGTGAAGGGCATGCCTACAAAAGAAAGGGCTTCAATGAAACAAAAGTAGAAAAAAATTATCTATCAATTCTTTTGGCATCAGAAAATCAATTGAGATTCAAGACTTTGAGACGGAAGAGTAATATGTAGGGGCTACTCTGGCTCCAAACAAAGAAGCAATCTTTCATTCTGTTTGTCTCATCTGTGATCTGAAAACACTGATAAATGTAAGGAACATTAAAACTTGTAATTCTACCAGGCTAGAGGACCAGATCATACACTGTGCAAATATAGCTTAACGAAGCCAGCAAGCCCCAACACCAAGCTGAAGCCTAAAACTGAAGCTCAGGGAAGAGGTCTTCAGAAAAAGATGAGCAAGGAAGCAGAAGTGTGCTAAGCATGGCGACATTCATGTAAGATTCAAAGCAAATCCACCCAGACGTGCTGATCCCAACTTTACTTTAAAATGTATTTTCTCTGGAAAATTGGATTATCTGCACCTGAACCGGAAATGGGGAACTGCTGTACTCCAGTAGTTACATAAGCATGGCTCCAGGAGTCCATTCAGGATTTGGGCATCCATCTACCAATGTGTTTGTTTTGTTTAAGTGATTGTGTGAGGACATGTTCTGGAGAGATGCTGCTTCATTGGGTTTATATCTGTATGTACAATCAAATGTTAATAAACTTTAATATTTTAGTCAAATGACAGATGTGCAATGGTGAGGAAGAACGTGTTATAAGTATTAGACAGGAAGTTGAGCTTTTACAACTGCCACAGAAGAATGGGGCTTAATAAAAGTTTCCCTTGTGAATCAACATGAAATAATGTTGACTGGTAATGGAGAAAATCACTGGACTTCTGGTGACATGAAAGAACCAGCTGTGTAGTCGACCTGCCCATCAAGAAACCATCTTTAAACCAACCATACATGAAATAAATATGGAGGCATATGCTATTATTCAAGAATTAATGGTTAATTGAGTGTGATGAACTGATGTAGGGTGAATGACCACAGATAAAAGAGAAGGGATGATGAATGGGTGCATATGGAGAAAGCATCTCACCATCCTCCATATGACAGCACTGAGTCGGATAAGGAAGAAACATTAATTCTCACTGAGATCTGCTAACCGAGAAAAGAAAAGTGGCCTCAGAAAATACTAGAATGGAGGATAATATGAAAGATTTAACTGCTTGAATTAAAAAGCTGGAGGGGGAAATGGAGGACAGAGTAACCTCAGCAGAGGAATGTAACTGGAGAGGGTTATCAAGTACCTGTTACAGAGACTAAGCAAGCAGAGGAATGTTCAGACCTGTAAAATGGGGCAAGACATAAGAACCTACGGATTTGCAGGGTTTGTAAGGTAAAACATCATGAGATGGGAATGTGTAAGGAGTTACCCTGTACAGGGCTGTAACAAGATGTGAATGCATCCTTGTACTTACAAGATAAGAGAGACATTGATGGATTGAGAGGCAGGAAGCTAGCAGGGAAAGGATAGCAACAGTTTTAGTCATTGGACAAGTAATGATATGATGATGTTCTAAGCACGTATCCAAGGGTATAAAAAATCACCATTTTGCTGATAACGGCAGAATGCATTCTCCGACTAACATGGTTAGTTGCAAGTGTTACAATCCGGTAATAAAGAACAAAGAACCCTGATTTCGACTCAGTCTGGTGTTTGTCTCACTCATTCATGAACAAAGCAGACCTAACAGGTTGCAGAGGGAAAAATTTGATGAGATAGTATGCAACTCTTTTTTAAGCTTTATTTAAGATTTTATAACATGAATAACATATAGGATTACATTTAAAAAAAATTAAGAATAAAATAATAAAATTACAATACAGTATCAGTAATCGAAATAAACTATACCCTCCCCAATAATTATTACACATTAATAACCCAACTCAAATTAGTCCAACCCCCCCTTTCCTCCCAAAAATAGAGTGAAGAAGTAATAAAGTTAATAATATATGTGAGAAAAAAAACCCACTTACAAAAAAAAACAAAAACATAACCGATTAAAATACTAACAAAAAGAAAAGTAATTAATACTAAGATATCAGACTTAAAAAACATATTTAAATCAAACAAATGCATATATTTAACAAACGGAGTTAAGATGAAACATATATTTAACTCAAACTTAATATAAAAAATTAGTAAAGTTAGTAACATTATCTATCAAAAATTCTTAAACAATAATCAATTCTTTAAAAAAATTGTAGCATGAAAAAAAGATGAAAAAAAACTTTATAGAGATAAACCTTCACCAAAAATCAACTAACTTCACATCTATCATCATATTAGTCAAATAAACCACCATCTTAAAACTAGTATGCAACTCTTAAAGACTACTCTAGAACTGCCAGAAGTCCTAAATATCTACATAGAGCTACAAAGGTCCCTTGCAGACATTCGGAGGGTGGAGCAAGCCCCACCAAGATCTATCATTCAGGTTTTTAGACTATTACATGAAAATTGTGTTGCAGCAGGCTTGGAAACAGCAGCAGATAACATGTGAAGGGGGCAGATTGCATTTTGACAATGACTACTCTCCATAAATCCAGAGTGCAAGGAGGAACAACTGCAAGAGAAAAGCATTAAAGCCAAGTCTCTATTCCCAGTACAGTTCAGGATTTCTCTGGACTCTGGAGTCGAGGCTTTTAAGATGCTAACTGAGGTAGCACCCACACTGGAGGAGATAGGGATCCTCATCAGAGTGGATCCCAGAGAGAAGCTGAATAGAAATCTTCTACAGGATCATTGGTAAAATCAAGTCACCTTTATTCATCGTTCATACTATGCTTGAACAATAAAGACAAGATGGTGATTCTCCAGGCCCACAGAGCACATTTGCATCAATACAAGCTAAAATTAGAAGTTACGCACTTCTAGCGTTTTCGTCTGTGGAGGCATCAGCAAAGACAACCGTCAACTCCGTTGGAGGAAGATCTTCATATTTTCCTTGGCACCACAGGAAAACCATTATGGATAGGTTTGAAACAAATACAGAAATGAGGGTTGAATGGAAAGTAAAAACAAAGAGCTATTGTCATTACTGAGAAGACAAGGGAAAAAGTGTTTGTTTTAAAGAAAGTTGGCTGTGCCATGTTTAACAATACACAGTGAGGCTGGTTTTGTATTTTCTGTATTTTATTTAAAAGTAATATCTTAGAGAGGGACTGGAGAGGGTTTTCTCGGAGCAGGGGTTTATATCTGATATTTATTTTGTAACTGTTAAGATTCCCAAAGAGGGATTTTTACCAACTTCATGTAGTTGTAACCACACAGAAGTGAGCTCACCCAGGAGAGATGTGGTTACTCTTCTCTGTACAAGGAGTGGGCACAGCAATTTGTTCTGGGTGTCCAGTTGGGTTGGTTATGTATCTTCCACCTTTTCTTGCAATTGGCTTGTACAAATGTTTTCTTGTACATGGAGCAGTATCATACCAACACAGTCCTACAATTTTTTTTTTGAGGTAACAACCATATACAGGCCAACCAAAGCAAGAAACAAAAGTTGATGTTAGAATACACAATATTGGATAATTAATAAGTTTAAAGATGGTAAACCTTAATATTCATGGTCTAAGTTACCCAATAAAGAGGAAATAAATTATTTGCCAACTTGAGAAGCTCAGGAGAGAGTGGGTGGGCCAGGTTTAGAACCTCCTATGGGAAAAGAGAGAGGGATGGCCATTTTATTCAATTGAATTATAGTCTTCTCTTCAGAAAGTGATCCAAGACAAATTGGGGAGATATGTCATGCTAATTGGTATAATAAGTGGGAAAGATGTATTAATACTGAATATTTATGCTCCAACAGAAGATGATTCCTCTTTCTTTGGAGACATTGTTGATATAATTGCAGATAATGCTAAAGATATACTGATTGTCAATAGAGACTTTAATACTGTTCTGGATGGGAGGCTGGATAGATCACCGATAGTACACAAGCAATCAAAAAAGATCTAAAACATTGAATATACTGTTAGGAGAGCTGGGGTTAGTAGACCTATGGAGACACAAAAGCCCAAAAGGGACTTTTCAAACATACAAAGGAGCTGGGGTTAGTAGACCTATGGAGACACAAAAGCCCAAAAGGGACTTTTCAAACATACAAAGGAGTTATTGATGCTTAGATATGTTTAGTGTTCCTAAACAATATGTATAAAAGTAGTAGATTGTAAAATAAACTAATAATCTGTGAGATCCAACTATAATTCTCACCCTGGATTTAGAAATAGAAAAGTGTTTTAAATATTGGAGAGCAAAGATTTCTCTTTTGACTGACCCTTGGCTGACTCAGGAAATTAAACCATCTATAGAGGAGTATTTTGATCATGGTGAAGTTACGCCATCCATCTTGTGGGATGTCACTAAAGCAATAATAAGGGGGGAAATGCTTGAAACATGAAGTAGAATAAGAAAGAACAGGTTGGCATCAGTCCTGGAAAGTAAAATAAAGGTACAACAGTCAGCATATAAAATAAAAATAAAACTTCTAAATGAATTAAGACATAAAAGACATGAGTTAGAGGAGCTCTTGACATACAAAGCTGAAGGGCCCTGAGATTTTTGAATCAAAAATATTATGAGAATGAAAACAGAGCTAGTTGTCTCTTGGCATTTCAGCTATGAAAAGAGCAAGCTGATGGAGTAATCTCCAGTCTTTCACCGGGCTTCAAGGAAGTTGGTTTCTACAACCAAAAAAAATAGCAGAAGCATTTGCGTTCTTTTATGAAGAACTAGCTGACTCTTCTAAAATCTTAGACTGAAGGGAATATAAGAACATTCTTTTCTAGATAAAATCTACATCCCCTTTCCCAAGAAGTGATGAAAATGACAGCATGTCTCGAAGAACAGGAAATAAATGAAGTTATTAATTGACTAAAGAATAATAAGTCCCTGGGGATTGATGGGATTCTGGGAGAATTGTACAAGTGTTGTAGGGAGGAGCTCTCCCTGATTCTGGCTAAGGTCTATAATCATGGTCTATCGGAAGGAAATTCTCCTAAATTATGGACAGAGGCTATATTCTCCATTATGGGAAAGACACCACTAAGTGCGGTTATGTCGTGTGTAATGATTAAAAGATGCCTAACTCTCTACTAAGAGAACTCGAAAGGTTGCAACATAGTTGATAGATCCTGATTAAACAGGATTTATACCTGGCAGACAGGGAGCCAATAACATTAGCCATGTGCTTAACATTAGGCATGTGTTTAACATTGTCATTTGCAAAGAAAATAATCAGACATCTCTGATACTTGGTTTAGGTACAAAAAAGGATTTTGATAAAGTAGACTGCGTCTTCTCTATCAAAACCCCATACATTTGATAAAATGGAAAAATAAACAGGAGCAACAGCAAATCACTTGTAAAAGTGTGTAAACAACAACTTACAATAAGGGAAGGTTTTAAGCATTAAAATATTTAATTATTACCAGAAATTGCTGGCCACTGCATGTCACTGACAATTCCCCATCAAGGGCCTTGCTCGTGATGGGAGCTCGAGAGTCCAGCTTCTGCCCAGGAGCTTGAGGTCCCCTCTGCTGCTGGGAGCTTGACGTTCCCAGTCAGTTCAACTCGGGGTGGGGTGGGGGGGGGGGGGGGGGGAGGGAGAAATTTGGAGAATGTTTTTGGATAATTGGACTTGTACTGTATGTCTCCCTGCCTAAATCCATGATTTAACCTGAAAACCTGAGAGCAACATCCATTCACTCAAACTGAGTACCCTGCTCTTCAATGTATGCTTGGAGCCACTTGCTGAAATTGTTTGGCAAGAGGGTTCTATCAGGATTCATTGTTATGAAATTGTGTTTTGTGGTAGCATCATAATCCAATCATAAATAATTATAACCACCTTGTGACATTACTGTATAAAATAATAACTAATAGTGCACAGAAAGTAATCAGTGTCTTTGGTTCATTGATTATTCAGGAATCTGATGGCAGCGGGGAAAAAGCTGTCCTTGTGCTGTTGAGTGTTCATCTTTAGGTTCCTTACCTTTTCCTTGATGGTAGCAGAGTGAAGAGGGCATAGCCTGGATGGTGGGGGTCTTTGAGGATAGAGACTGGTTCCTTTTTTTTTAAAGACATCACCTCCTGTCGAAGTCCTCCATGGAGTGAAGTCTGGTGCCTACAATATTGCAGGCCAAGTGAACAGCCCTGTGGAGTTTATTCTTGTCTTGAGAGTTAGCACCTCCATATCAGGCAGTGATGCAACCAGCCAGGATGCTCTCCACAGTACACCTGTAGAGATTTATAAGAATCTTCAGTGACATATCAAACTTCCTCAGACGCCTCACAAAGTATAACCACTGGCAAGCCTTGAATCAATGGGGAGGCTCCAGGACAGATGTTGATTCCCAGGATTTTGAAGTTCTTAACCCTCTCCACTAATGACCCCTCAATGAGGACTGGTTCTGGTCCCTTGACTTCCTCCTGAAGTCCACAATCATCTCTTTGGTTTTGCTGAGCGCACGGTTGTTGTCATTACACCATTCAATGAGCTGATCTATCTCCCTCCTGTAAACTTCTTCATTCCCATTTTGATTCTGCTGACAACTGGTGTCATCATCAAACTTGTAGATGGCATTGGAATTGTGCCATAGGGGAAAACAAGTAGAGCAGTGGGCTAAGCATATATCCTTGGGGTGCACCTGTATTGATGATCAGTGAGGAGGAGATGCTGTTTCCAATTCTTAAAGGCTGGTCTTTCAATTAGGAACTTTAGGATCTAGTCACAGAGGGAGGGGTACAGAAGCCTAGAGTTCATAGCTTCTTAACCAACTCAGTGGAAGTAATGGTATTGAAGGCTGAGCTATAGACTATGAATGAATTTCTGTTTTTGAGGTGATCCAGAGTTGAGTGGAGAGCCAACAAAATTGCATCTGCTGTGGAGTGATTGTGATGATAGTAAATTGAAGTAGGTCCAGATCTTGGGTACATGTTATTTCTGGCAATGACCAGCCTCTCAAAGCATTTAATCACAGAAGTAAGTGCTTCTGGGCAGTAGTCATTGAGACAGTCCACCCTATAAAGGGTGTAAAAGACAACAGAAGGGTGGAACAAAACATAGCCCTATTTGCAGATGATGTCATGCTGTATGTGACAGACTCTATTTCTTGAGTGCCTCATGTGATGCAAGTTTTAAATAATATGAAATGATATCTGGTTATAAAAATTAATAATTCAAAATCAGAAGCAATGCTACTGTTGGATATGTGGCCATCAGAATTAGATAACCAGGCCAGGTTTCATTCGTCTAGCTAGAGCTTCAGATACCTAGATGTTGTTATCATTCTCTCCATCTTAAAACTGTATGAAGCCAATTATGGAAAATTACTGAAGGAAAAAAAGGTAGATATGCTCAGATGGTAGATTCTCCCCTTATCATTGGTAGAATTGAAACTGTCTGAATGAATGCTTTGGGCAGACTTTTTTTTTAATTCCAATCTTTGCCTGTAGGAGTTCCTATGATAGCATTTAAAGCTCTTCACAAAATGATATCAAGATTCATACGGCAAAATAATTTTTTTAAAAACTAGAGTTAGGCTTGAGACATTGTTATTATCAAAACACAAAGCAGGCCTTAATTTGCCAAACATTAAATATCACTACTTGGCAGCACAGCTGAGGACCATGGTAACGTGGATAACAAATGATATGGAAGTGGGTTGGGTGAGTGTTGAGCAAAATTCGTGCCCCACTGTTTCTCACGAAGGGCTACCAAGCAAATTGGAAGAAATTAAAAATGGATGATGAATGGATTTAAATTCACAATGAACACTTGGTTGGCTATTAGAAAACAACTCAACCTTGATTACTCTATATCCAGAGCATTTAAAAATAGTAGCTATCCAGGAATTCCTACCTGGAAAAGTAGATAATGGCTTTAGAAAATGGGCAGATAAAGGGCTGACTATTGTTGATCAGCTTTTTTGGGGGGAAACTTTGAAATTGTATGATCAGAGAATTTAATTTATCGGATGGATTTTTTTGATTTCTTCAAGTGCGACACGACTAAGACACATGCAGAATGGGAGCAGATATGTAAAATATCATCGACACTAGAAAAGATTTTCATGCTAACTATGGAGGGAGTGATAGAGAACCTGATAGGTCACTTGTACAGATGACTTCAAGGTAACATAATGGGAATGTGAATTAGAACTGAAAATTTGTATTACAAATGAAATGTGGGAAAAGATATGCCTTGATGGTGTTAGGTAAAAACATCATGTGCTGGGAATGTAGGAGGAGTCACCCAGTGCTGGGCCGTATCAAGATGCAGTTGTGACCTTGTACTCTCAAGATAAGAGTGGGGATGACAAATTGATGTGCAGGAAACTAGCAGAGAAGGATAGCAACAGTTTATTCATTGGACAATGTCATGGTATGATAATTTACTAAGTACGTATCCTGAGGTATAAAAAAAACACCACTTGCTGATAACGGCAGAATGCGCCTTCTCCAACTAACACTGTTAGTTGCAAGTGTTACAATCTGGCAATAAAGAACAAAGAACCTTGATTTCGACTCAGTCTGGTGTTTGACTCACTCATTCATGAACAAAGCAGACCTAACAATGGTCACAAGTTAACGAGTTGACTGATCTGGAGGGAGTTTGAATGGAAAATTAAAATGAGAGTATTTTAGACTCGTATGTTGGCAAGATACAATAGGACCTCAGAATTATGCAGGAAGATTGGTGATCGCGTGCATATTTATGGGACTCTCCCAAACTAGATCAATATTGGAGGGATATTCAGGTGAAAGCAAATTATGGAGGTAAATCTACCTTTGGAGCCATCATATTTTATATTGGAAGTGACTCCAGAGGATATAGATACCAAAACCCAGTTATGTTGACTTGGGGTATTGCTGTTGATTGCAAAGTAGATGAATACAGTATTGTGGAGATATGTAAAACTATCAACTGTCCAACAATGGAGGAAATATTAAAAAGTGTATATTTGATGGCAAGCCTAACGGCTCGACTCCATCGAAGGATTGATGTTTTCAACAGCAAGTGGTCACCTGTAATATTACAGTTACTGAGATAAGGACATAATCTCAGTGGTGGGAGGAGTTTGACTGGTGCACTCTACATGTAATTGGAGTTGTGTATAAAAATGAAACTGATTCTATACAAGTGTATAGATAATAATGATGCAATGATGAATTCAATAAGATTTATTCTGTTTCTAAGCTCCAAAGTGTCACAATGAGCATATGGAGAAGTGTATGGTTAAATATATAGGTGACTGCATATTGGTTAGAATAAGGTTAATTGGGGTACCTATATCTGTGATGCCTCTATGAACAGAACTCCAATGAGATTGTATTTTTGTATGCTCACATGACATTACTGCACACAGAAATAAAACTGGACTTTTATATAAAAAAAAGAGTTAGGGTTAATATGAAGCAGCGGTTGTTAAATCTTGTGAAGGAATTCCATCTCTGACAGTGAAAATGACAACTGTGGGTCCATAAGATTGACAACCAGGATGAAAATTTGTTTTCCAAGAGTAAACATTAACTGCATGAAGGTGGACCAAGTGCATATAAATAGTCCAAGGACTCTTCTGCAATAGACTCCCCTCTTTGGAACAAAGACAGGAAAAATAAAATCACCCATTCCCTTGATTGTGAAAATTTCTGAACTGTTGAAAATGGAATATATGGACAGATCACTAAATGCAAATGCATAAACTATTTTTTGAACAAGACGGCACTGAAGTATGATGAAATCTTGCAAACACCAAGCCGATCCTCTCTTAAAAAGGTCCTCCAATCAGTTGTCTTGTGCCTCAGGAGCTGGGATGAACATGGAGGTGGAAATTGCAATTATAGCAACTATGTCACAGTGCGAAATGAAGAATGAGAAAATGATCAGACGTAGTTGAGTGGAAGTTCAGTGAAAGTAGTTTACAGTGTTTTTTTAAAACCTCGCACATTCCAAATGACATCATTGCATTGTGGCGTCACTCAAACCTACTGAGCCAGTTTGATTAAGCTTCTGAGCTGCTACATACACACTCTAGAACTGGTGCTGGGAGGCTAAACTTTTGGTAACATTACTGTCTATCGCTATTGGGTGGTCATCCATGCTTTCGCACTGGGGGTGGTGCAAGGGCTGATAAAGGTCAAGATGAGTGGGCTTTAGTCAGGCAATCATAAATGTCTCTGGGTGTCCCCAATGTTCATTATACAAGTTGTATCATTATTTTATAGCCCTCTGAAAGGGCTCCTTCTTTGGCCTCTGTAAGGGTGGCCCATGTGCACCTCGATGCATAAACTCGCAGTCACCGAGTTCCTTGAGGATGAACGGTGTTGTTACTCCATGCCTTGATGTGGGATCGTGGGCCAATTTTCCAAGCCGCTCCTGCAGTCTGCCAGACTTCAGACGGTGACACCACCTGCTCTCTTGCTGTGGGCATGAACTCCCCAGCTACAATGAGTGGGGCTCCATAAATCAACTTTGCTGATGATCCTCCTTGGGTGCTGTTCTTATTCCCAGGAAGATACAGGGCAGCTTGTCCACCCTCTGGAGGAAGGGCAATCCATGCAGCCTTCATGTGCCTATGGAACTGCTCCACAAGGCCATTCTACTGCAGGTGGTAGGCTGTTGTAGGGTGGAGCTGCATTCACAGCAGTCATGACAAAATGCCCCAGAGTGCGGAGGTAACCTGTGGTCCTCGGTTGGAGGTGATGTGTTTGGGTAGGCCAAACTGAGATGAGCGGGGTAAAATAAAAGCTCTGGTGCATGAATCGATCAATGAGTCCATCATAGGAACCACCTTTGGCCTCCTCGTGAATCTGTCGATGAGAGTTAACAGATATCTAGACCCTTGTGGCATCAGAAGTGGGCCGACAATGTTGTCATGCATGTGGTTGAATCTGTGCTATGGTGGCTGGAAAGGCTAAAGCAGCGCCTTCATGTGCCTTTGCACTTTTGCAGATTGGTACTGCATGCATCTCTTTGGCCAGTACATGACCTTTTTGAGTTCATGCCATACAAACTTGTTGGCTATCTGATGGTCTGTCACCCATATTGAGGGATGGGACAGTTTGTGAATGGCACAAGTTGTGATGGCATCGAAAATGCAATGTCTCCATGTAGCAAGGCGATGGGGTGAGGCTGACCTATGGAAATAACACACAGGACAGAGGTATCTTGCAGGCCAAAGGCTACATCCTCAAGTTGAAGACTCATGACAGCAGTTCAAAAAGCTGGGAGTTTGTCATCCTGGCACTGAGCTTTGGTCAGCACCATGTAGTCTACACCCAGAGAGGGCACGTACTGCTTGAACAGGAGTGGGACAGGGCATCAGCCACACAATACTCTTAATGGTGATGTATTTAATCCTGATTTAAAACCGATATGTAAGAAAGGTGGCATGGCTGATGGGCTGACAAGGGATCTGATGCCTTTACTGAGGTTAATAGTTTTTGGTCAGTAAAAATTGAAGTCCCTGCCTTCCAAAAAACAATCAGAAGTGTCTGTCCATTAGTCACAGCACCAGCAGTTCCCTATTGAATGTGTTGTATTTTGTTTCTGGAGGGCAGAGGTGTCTACTTTATATTTTTTTAAAAAAGGAAAAAAAAATGTGCTAGAGGCTTCCATTGGTGTACTGTTCCAAGACACTGCCTCCTTCCATGTCAGACATGTCTATTGTCAAGGCAGTTAGTGCATCCATTTGTGGATGGATCAGCAATGTTGCCTTCACCAGAGTGCCTTTGGTGTGCTGGAATGATAGTTGTCTCCTTTGACCACTCGAGTTCTTTGGCATTGCTGGACATGAGGTTGAAGAGGGGTTTCATAATGAGCTGCAGAGGGTAGAAAGCAGTGATAGAACTTGACCATCCCCCACAAATTACTGGAGTCATTTGATGGTATTGGGCCTCGTAAATTTGAGGATGGCCTCCACCTTGCTAGGTAATGGAAAGGCATCCCATCTACTGATCTGATGTCCCAAGAACTCGATAGAGGACTGCGTGAATTTGCACTTGGCAGGGTTTACAGTTAGCCCAAACTCCTGTAGGCAGCAGCAGAATAAACCCAGATACTGCAGCAGAATAAACCCAGATACTGCAGATCCTCTTTGTGGGAGTGGCTGGCAATGATTACGTTGTCCAAGTATATGAAAATGAAGTCCATGCCACACCCCACTGTGTCTATCAGTTGCTGGAATGTTTGTGCAGCAAATTTGAGCCCAAGAGGCATTCTCAAAAATTTGAAGAGGCCAAATAGTTTTATGACGGCATTCTTGGGCACACCCTCTGGGTTTGCAGGTATTTGGTGGTTCCCACGCACTGTCAATTTTAGAAAATATCCTGCCTCCATGAAGATTAGCTGTAAAGTCCTGTATCTGGGCCATACAGTAGTTGTCTGCAGTAGTAGTGTCATTGAGACACCTGTAATCCTGCAAGGCCTCCTGTGCCTTTGTGCAGCAGGGAAGCCCATGGGCTATCAGACCTGCATACGATTCCACGTTCCTTCATTTTGTGGAACTCTTGCAAGCCGTAACTTGTTGTGCTTTGGCGTGTAGAGGAGGTCCTTGGGTGAAGATGTGGTATGCCATTCCTGGGTGTGGCAGTGGAGAACTGGGGAGTGACAATGTCCGGAAACCCAACAAGAAGTTTGGCAAATTCATTGTTCAAGTACTCCATGGCATCTGGGTGCGAGGCAGGTAGTTTGGCTTTTCCAAAGCAGAAAGTCTGGAACTATGTGGTGTTCACCAACCAGAGACCATTTAAGTCCACCATCAGTAAGTGGGTTCTGAGGAAGTTGGCACCCAGCAATAGATGGGACACAGCAGCAAGAATAAACTTCTATGTGAACTTATTGTTGCCAAATCTCAGGGGTATAGTCCACATGCTGTATGTTCGAATCTAACTGTTATTCACCACTGAGCAGCGGAACCGTGCTCCTGGTATGGGTGTCAAAGCCTGAAGAAGGTAGAACACTAAATTCTGCACCAGTGTTGGCTAGAAATTTGTGCTGGAAGAGTTCATCCCAGATGATGAGTAGGCTATTATGGTGGCCAGCCGCCATAGCCATTGTCATGGAGTCGTGCTTGTCTGGGGGAACATGCATCCTCATCACCAGTACTCGTGGAACCTGGGCCTTTGGGTGTGATACACCACCAATTTCTGTGGGCCTTGCACCTTGCTGTTTTGTGTGCCACACAATGGGCATTGAGTGTTCTCAAAGTCCTTGTCAACCAACATGAGGCAGATGTCTTCTGGCATATGTCTTGGGTAAACTTGTACCTCTCACTTTGTTCGTTTTAGATTGGTCACAGAGTTTGAACTACCGAAAAAAAAATAGACACACACACCGAGAGCAGTTCTGATTATACAAATGTTTATTACAAATTCAAAAGCTGATTTCACACTACAATATGCAAGCCCTTCCCATCTATACTTATCAACGCTTGGACTGGTCCCAACTGCCGAAGCGAGGCAACGACTGCACACTTGTAGTAGGTTGTCAGGGTGCCGGTAGCAGCTTCTCCACCTCCCCTGACCGGGACGTTGGCTGGACTCCAGAAGTTCTTCTTGCTGAGAGATGTTGCCACCTCTCGGAGAGTCTCTCACTTCAGCAGCGGGACCATGGCTTATATTACCCAAAAACTGCTTACCCAAGCACCTATTCCCAGCACAGCAAGAAAGATAAGCAAGCAAGCTAGCATGCTAGGCTATTAACGAATAACATAATTTTCATCTTATCACTTTGAATACAATGGTTTATTCTACATCATGGCTAGGCCTCTGACAGTCTGTGACCAAAACAAGCAGGAAGATTAAATGTTCTCGGTACACAGATGTCCTTTCTTCAGATAACAGCATCTCTGGCCCCTCGGTGGAATTTTGTTTATGTCTGCTGATTCTAAAATCAGTTAGGTTCTCAGCCTTGCAGAACCCAAAGCTGCAAGTTTAAAAAAAAAGTTCTCAGCTCTGCAGAACCAAGAGCTGGAAATTAAGAAAAAACAGGTTAAAAAATAGGTTAGAATCTTCCATTACATTATATTGCTCTAAAAACGACTGCTCAAAGAACAATCAAGGCCTATGGTTGTCTGCCAGTGACAACATGTTCATTTACTCCAAAGGGGGTGTGGTTCCCAGGCCATAGGTTATGGAGGAACCATGCAGATCAATCATGCCGTGTGAGACTGTAAATCCGAAGGAGGGCTTTTAGGGTTTCATACTTGGCGAAATCCACAACTCAATCGGCCGCTTCCTGGTCGAGAGTGCTTACCACATGATAGTACTCAGTGGTGTCCGCTTGCAAATGTGGAACTGCGCCTCAGCCTGCCTGAACCAAACTTCAGGTTGAGTGGTCCAAAAGACAAGCAGTGTGAGCAAAACTGTTGCATTGTCCATGTTTGGACCTGTAAGGGTCACTAACGTAGCAACTGTGTTGCAGTGCGGAATGAAGAACAAGATGATCAGAGAAAGTTCAGTAAAAGTAGTTTACTCAAACAGTCACATGCAGCTTTTTAAAATCCAACACCTTCCAAATGACATATTTGCATTATGACATCACTTGGAACCTCCTGAGCCAGTTTCATTAAGCCTCCAGTGAGCTGCTACACAATCCCATTATATTCTAGTGGCCTCCAACCTGGGAGGTGACCAATACACAAAACGGTGGAAAAATGCAGCGATCTCCTAAAGCCCATGCAAGTTAATGTCTTTTCTTCCCAGCTGACAGCCTGCACGATGAGAAACAGCGAACACCAGCAGGGACGCTGACCAATCAGCAGCCGGCACATTGATGACATCACTTCCACCAACAGTGGGAAAATGGGGAAGCTGGGCCTATATAAGCAAAGGAAAGGAGAGCAGTAAAAGCAGTCTTGACTACCATCACATTGTTCTTCTGCTCTCTGCTGTAGAACCACCGGAAGGATAGTTTAGTTTTGCCCACCATGCCTCAACAAGAATTATACCAACATTTTTAGAATGAACTGGAATTTTATGTGAGGTCAAGACTTAAATTTATACCCAAATGTTGCTTAATTTCCTTTAAAGTTGTACATTGGAAGGATTTAAAATGAAAAAAGATTTAATGTTGCTGATCCAGATTAAATACTTTAATGGAAAATAAGGTGGGGGAAATTCTACAGGTATAGTAAGATCAAAAGGATAGTGAGGGACAAATTGGTCCTCTTAACAATCTGTAGTCAGCTATGTATGGAACAAAATAGATTGTGAGATCTTAAATTATTTTTCATCTTGTATTTGCTCAGACTACTGACACAGTCTATGTAAGTGAGGCAAACAAGCAATCAGGTCATGGAACCTATATAGATTAAAGAGGAGGCTTGGTGTCTTGAGGCAAAGAAGGATGGATAAATCCCCAGGACCTGACAAGATATTTCCTCAGACCTTGAGGGAGGCTCATGTAGAAATTGTAGTGAAATTAATGTCCTTAGCCATGAGTGAAATGCCAGAGGAGGACAGCTAATGTTTTTTTACCCTTTTTTTTTGAAAAAGGCTTTCAAAATAATCTGGGAAATTATTGGCTGATTAGCCTGACATCAGTAGTGAGTAAACTATTGGAAGGAATTTTAAGAGATTGGATTTGCAAATACTTGGATATACAGGATCTAATTGGTTAAATACTATCTTCCACACACAGATTATTTTCAAGGAGGCTATGGGGTGGGGGGGAAGGGAGGCAGTGGATGTTGTCTACATGTTGACAAGGTTCTGCATGGGAAGTTGTCCAAGAAAGTTCAATTGCTTGGTATTCAGGATGAGGTAGTAAATTGGTTTAGACCATAGATTCTCAAGCTGGGGCATATGCCCCTCTGGGGTGGCATGGGAATATTTTGGGAAACAATTAAAAAAGTTGGTTGGGGAAAAAATAAACTTGTCATGTTGCTGTGAAAGATGTGAATTGTTTCAGTACACCACATTTGTGGTAACTTCTAAGTAAAATCACTTTGTTCTTTTATTTTCAAAAATGTGCTTTTGCTCTTCTGATGTTTCTCATTTAAATGTTACCCTTGATTAACATTATAATGTTTTTTTTCTGACCGGTCTTATTAACATCCTTTCCAATTTCTCATTGGATGCAAGGATTTCAAATTATTTCAACAGTCATGTCTCCTACCCATACCCTTTCACTTCAGTTCAGTCATGAGTGAGATATGTATCTTTGTGCACTAGCATGTTAATTTTGGGGGATGGGGGGGAGGAAGTCCATCCCAGGTGCCAGCCTGAAGGGATGCTAAAATTGGGAGGGGGAAGGGGACCCCAGAAAGAAAAGCACAAGGCTAGTGCAGTTTTGATGTACTCTCTGTGAGGGGTGAAAAGGAGAGAGGAAAAACTCAGAAACCATGCTCATGTTTTTCATGTTTATTTCTTCCTTTGATTCGATTATTACATTTTTCAATTCTTAAATATAACAAAATATTGATTTAATCTGTTTCGGGGAGCTCACGCTGTTGTATATTCAAAATGAGCAGACCAAACAAGCAAAAAGTTCATCAATATTCAGTCGAGTTCTTGAAGTTTGGGTTTATACCTGTTTACATGATGAACATGCACCTTTTTCCCTATTATGCCAATAAACTTTGACTAATGAATTAATGAAAACAGGCTGTCTTAAAGTTCATTTGAGGGTAAAGTATCCTAATCATATCAATTGAAATATTTAAAATCACTGAAAAAGAAGTTTGAAAATGGATAATTTGAGCAAATTATTCGCTGTGCTAACTACAACCCTGAAATGTACCCTTGAAGCTAGCTATGAAATTTCCCTGTTGATAGCAAAACATGGATTGGGGAGGAACTTATTAAACCTGCAATATCATTGTTTCTCAAAACAGTTCTGCAAAAGGATGACAAATATATCTGAGCAAAGTCATCGAGTAATGGTACTGTCTGCAACAGAATAGATGATGGGTCAAGATGTTGAAAAACAGCTTATTGAGAAATTGAAATCACGGAGGTTCTCAATCCAACTGGATGAATCTACTGTTTGGAGACAGTGAAGCTGTTTTATATGAGATGTATTGATCAGGAAGCATTTCAAGAAAAGATGTTTTGTGAATTACTAGGAACAACCAATACTGCAGTTGATGTCAACAGCAAGCTCAGAAATTATTTGGATGAAAATAAAATGCCAAAAGGAAGCATTGCATTTTGTGCTGCAGATGGTACACCTGTTATGATGGTTTTTTAAAAAGAAAAACAAGATGTTTAACATTAATAAGGATGAAAATACAAACATGTTGGTTGTTCGTTGTTATCCATTAGTTGCCAAGAAAGTTTCCCCTATTCTACATGAAATGCACTTGATCACAGAATGCAGTATCACTGCTATCAAAGCTTATGCCAAATGTGAGCATCTGTTAAAGCAGTTTTGTCAATTAAAAATGCAGAACATGAGATTATTGCTTCACACTGAAGGTGATTGTCAAAGGGAAACTGTGTAGCGGCAGCTACAAAGAAAGAGACTCTCCACCACCACGTTGTGAGTTTCAACGGCAGTTTAATTCAAAACCCGTGCATGCCCCTTTAAGGGCAGCATGAACTCCGCCCCCGCATGGGCGATGATGTCATCACGCTGCCTGGGGAGTGCGCTCAGCTCAAAAAATGAGGCAAGGAGGTCCCCCGACTGTGCTCTGTATTCAAAACTGCCCCGCCGGCGCAGCGGTACAAGCAGGGCCAGTTTGTTACGAGTAAGTGCGCTGCCACAACTGCTTCAAAAGGTTTATGGAACAATTTGATCTCCTCAGTAAGTTTTTGACAAACAAATCTGAAATTAAGTTCTTGCTAACAACAAATAGCAGAGCTGTTGTGTTTAACTTGAGTCATTTTTGAGAAACTTAAGTACATTGAACAAGCAAATATGATGCTTGTTGATCCAAACAACAAAATATTTGGATTCATGACAATTGTAGAATTATGCCAAAGGTATTTTCTGCAAGAAATTTCAGTCAATTCTATTGGTTGAATGAGTGTGAGGTAATTAATGCTGCTACAAAGCAATGGATTTCCCCTCTTGGTTAACTGCCATTATTGGTGGATTTATCTGAAGTTCCATTGTGCAATACCAAGAGGAGTTGTGAGTTGCTACGTGATGAATCTGTGAAAACCCTGTTCAAAGTGAAAGGAACCATGATGTGGCTGTCTAATGAGATCAAAAAGAAATACCCAAACTCAACCACTTTAGCAAGGGAACTATTGATACATTTTCCATCATTGTACTTAATAGGATGCAGCTTCAGTGCTGTCAGTGATTTATTACAAGCTAAGAGAAACCGATTGGAAATTGCAAAATGTGGAGTTTTAAAATGGAAACTAACAAAATTAGTCTCACAAATCAAAAAATTTGCAGCCAGCATCAGTCAAGGTTCCTACTGAAGTGAAAACAATTGTTGAATGTGTTTGAAATGGTTGACATATTAAAGTAGAAGTTGAATATGAAATGTGTTCCAGTGTATTCCCGAACTTAATTGCATTGAAATACACTTGCAATAAATGATTTAATTAAAACTTCTTTAAAATATATATTTTCTTGGCTAATAATAGGGTGTATGTTTTTGAAAAATTAGTGGGGCCAAGAGCAAAAAAAGATTGAGAACCATTGGTTTAGATGTTGTCTGTGTGGGATAAGCCAGAGAGAGGAGTGGATGATTGCCTCTATTAATGGAGACCAGAGAATAGTGGTGTGCTTCAGGAATCAGTGGTGGGTCCATTGTTGTTTGTCTCCAAATCAACCATCTGGATGATAATGTGGTAAATTAGATCAAGTTTGCAGAGAAGACAAAGATTGTAAATTTAGTGGACAGTGAGGAAGGTGTTCAGAGGTTGCAGTGGGATCTGGACCAGCTGGGAGAAAACGAGCTGCAAAATGGCAGATGAAATTTACTGTATTTTTACACATATAACCATATAACCACTTACAGCACAGAACAGGCCAGTTCGGCCCTACTAGTCCATGCCGTAACAAATCCCCACCCTCCTAGTCCCACTGACCAGCACCCGGTTTATACCCCTCCAGTACTCTCCTATCCATGTCTTTCCTTAAATGTAATCAATGATCCCGCCTTGACCACATCTGTCGGAACCTCATTCCACATCCCCACCACCCTTTGCATAAAGAAATTTCCCCTCATGTTCCCCTTATAATTTTCCCCCTTCAATCTTAAACCATGCCCTCTAGTTTGAATCTCCCCCACTCTTAATTGAAAAAGCCTATCCACGTTTACTCTATCTGTCCCTTTTATAATCTTAAACAGCTCTATCAAGTCCCCTCTCAATCTTCTACACTCCAGAGAAAAAAGCCCCTGTCTGCACAACCTTTCCCTGTAACTCAAACCTTGAAATCCTGTCAACATTCTCGTGAACCTTCTCTGTATTCTCTCTACTTTGTTTATATCTTTCCTATAATTTGGTGACCAAAACTGTACACAGTACTCCAAATTTGGCCTCACCAATGCCTTGTACAATTTCATCATAACCTCCCTACTCTTGAATTCAATACTCCAATTTATGAAGGCCAACATTCCAAATGCCTTCTTCACCACACCATCTACCTGAGTATCAGCCTTGAGGGTACTATTTACCACAACTCCTAAATCCCTTTGTTGCTCTGCACATCTCAATAGCCTACCATTTAATGCATATGACCTATTTAGATTTGCCTTTCCAAAATGTAACACCTCACACTTATCTGTATTAAATTCCATCAGCCATTTCTCAGCCCACACCTCCAGCCTTCCTAAATCACCTTTTAATCTACGGTAATCTTCCTCACTGTCCACAACACCACCAATCTTTGTATCATCCACAAACTTGCTTATCCAATTCTCCTCCCCTACTTCCAGATTGTTAATATATATAACAAACAATAGTGGACCCAGGACCGATCCCTGAGGAACTCCACTAGTCACCGGCCTCCAATTGGACAAACAATTTTCTACCACTACTCTCTGACACCTCCCATCCAACCACTGCTGAATCCATTTCACTACCTTCTTATTTATACCTAATGCCTCCACCTTTTTTCCTAACCTCCTGTGGGGAACTTTGTCAAAAGCTTTACTAAAGTCTAAATATACAACATCCACAGCTTCCCCTTCATCAACCTTTTTTGTAACCCCCTCAAAAAACTCAATCAGGTTTGTCAAGCATGATCTACCCCTGACAAAACCATGCTGATTACTCCCTGGCAATCCCTGTACCTCCAAATATTTGTAAATACCATTCCTCAGAACACTTTCCATCAACTTGCCCACCACAGACGTCAGACTCACGGGCCTATAATTCCCAGGTTTACATTTAGACCCTTTTTTAAATAGCGGAACCACATGCGCCACCCTCCAATCCTTTGGCACTACCCCCGTGGCCAGTGACATCCTAAATAGCTCTGTTAATGGCCCCACTATCTGTCCACTAGCCTCCCTGAGTGTCCTTGGGAATATTTTGTCCGGTCCCGGAGATTTATCCACCTTTATCTTTTTCAACACAGCCATCACCACCTCCTCGGTTATCCTTATATGCTTGTAAAGCATGTAAAGCATGTTTTATTTGCATATTTTACAAACCAGGTACCCCCGCATGATGTATGTATGTGCGTGCTATGAGAAGATTTTTGCATGTTGAAAGAATGCGCACAAGTAATAGCAGACGTAAAAGTCAATTCGGCAAATTATAGCAAGCATGGGAATATGGGAAATTGAAAGAACTATCACAATTAATAGCGGCTGTGGGAAATATGCGTCAGCTACATATAGTGAGTGTGGGGATATAACGAATATGAGAATATAATAGTGGCAATGAGAGAATGGGCACAATTTATAGCAGCCATGGGAAATTTTGATCTTGGCAATATCTTTGTACAGAATTCCTATAAATAGGACATTCTGGCTATGACACTGTACCTCATTAGTTAATGTTAATTGTGCAGACCTGTCCCTAAGGGAGGAGTTTAACATGATAATACCTATGATTTGAGACAATATGAGAATTAAAACCCTGTTTAATGATCTATTTAATTGATTCCTCTCCAAAGCTTGTTAATGTGTTGCAGCAGGATATCATCTATATAATGGGAGATTGACACCTCTGGGGGTAGTTTATTGTGAGAGATTAACTGTGGCAGATACTGGTGTGTGCTTTGTCTAGTGTTCATTTAAATGCAAATTGATTTTGCCAGTCATAATTTGGAATACTGCAACCATGTGTTATATGTGGGAACGTGTTATATGAGTGAAAATACAGTAATGCAGACAAGCGATTGAATTTTGGGATGCAAAATGACCTACGCAGTAAATGGTAGGAGACTGAGGAGTGCAAGAGAACAGGACCTGTGAATACAGATACACAATTCCTGAAAGTGGTGTTGCAGGTTAATAGGGTAGTAAAGAAAGCTTTTTGGCACATTGGCCAACGCAAGTCAAAGAGTTGATATTTTGAAGTTGTATTAAACATTATTGAGGCCACATTTGAGGTATTGTGTGCAGTTTTGGTCACCTAACTACAGGAAAGTCATCAATAAGATTGAAAGAGTGAAAGTAAGATTTAAAAGGAAGTTGATAGGCCTTCAGGATGAGGGGAAATTTAATAGAGGTCAACAAAATTGAGGGCTGTAGAGAGTAAATACAAATAGGTGTTTCCTACTGTAGATGAGAACTACAGGACATGGTTGAAGGAAGAAATGAGAAATGTTTAAAAGGGGACATTTTGTGGAGGGGGGGAAGGAACCATGTAAAGAGGAGTAGGAGTGGAATAAGCTGACAAATGAAGTGATGAATGTAGGCTAAATTTTGACATTTAAGAAAAAATTGGATAAGTATTTGGATGGAGGGTGATGTTCCAGGTGCAGGTCAATGGAACTAGGCAGATTAATAGTTCAGCACATAAAGGAGAACATTGCAACACAGAAACAAGCCCTTTGGCCTATCCCTCCATATAAATAATATACTCCCTTTTTCACTTGGGTTTGATACAGGGTCCAAACCCAAAACTTTAACTGACCATTTCTCTCTATGGAACAAAAGGGGTGCTAAATTTCAAGCAAATGAACAAGTTGTCAATAAAGTAAATCCATGGTTTAAATGCAATTTGTTTTCATTCTGATCTAATTATTTTTGATTTTTGTCTCAATATGAGATTTTGATTATTTCTGTGCCTCCAAGATCTGAGTTCCCCTCCCAGTTTGAAGCTGCTCCATTATATTCAGTCTTTTGTGTCCCAGTTGGTTTTTACCTGGCTACTTAATCAAATGAAAGTATATGGTTAATGTTACCAAATGGTTGTCAGGCATGTTTAGTGATTGAAAATAATGCATCACTGAATAATAAGTGAGAAATGTGCGCAATTTTGTTGTTTTTTTTTGATTTATCCTTTAATTGCTGACGATTAAGTAAAATGGTACAAATGCACTCTTCCTTTATATCTGCATGTATTCCAAAGTTTATTTCTCCACATATTAAAATCAGGGTGAAATTATTCAGAAAAAAAAAGATTGTTCTGCTTTCATCAACTATTAATGAGCAGTTCCATTGCCTCCAGGTTGTGATTTGTCTGGAACAAAATTCAACCAGAATACAGCTTTGACGTTTCAAAAATCTTGAGGCAAACTCCATATAATGAGAATACATTTCATACATGCTTTTGAGGGATGGTAACTCCATTTAAAATACACCAATATATTGATTACAAAAGAAACATGGATTTATTTTAGGCTTGTGATTTTTAACTTTTTTCAAACCACTAAAAGTGTCAATATGCATCCTGTGTTTCAGAAGCTGCAGTGCCTATTTTTGAAATAATAAAACTTGTATTGCATATGAACAGCTGACCAAAACCTTGTTCAAAGAACTGATGTCTTGCAGTACGAGAGGCAAAGCAGTATCTTTTTGTATATCAAAAGGAAAAAACTAATTTTGTAAGAGGTTTGTATTTTGCTCATACAATGAGAGGCAAATGTAGAGCTTTATTGCCAATGGCCTGTATTGTGCTTTGTTGTTGAAGATTTCACTGAAATGTCCATATGTTGAATGTGCTGAGATTGTTTAGATGCAGCTATTTTCAACCTTTTTTTGGCTGTGATACCCTGAGAACACTAAGCAGTCAAGTTTTGGTTTCTTCCATACTTAACTTACTGACGGCATAAAAACCTAAAAAAAAAATTGATATGATAAGAAATCGAGGCTTTTATTTAGACATAGTAAAACATGAATATCTAAAGATGCCATGATTGAAGTAAAAACACAATGCTGGAGAAACTCAGCAGTGAAACTGAACTTCGCGAAAAAAAAACATAACCAACATTTTGGGCCTGAACCCTACATGGGGGTATGCTAATATGTTTAAATTTGCTGTGACCCCTGGAGGTGAGAGGTGTGGGAGGATGCCATCGGGCTCCTGTTGAGAATGGTTGGTTTAGGTTATTTCTCCAGCTTCCTGGGTAACAGATTAATTTCCAGAAGAATATTTATTTGCCAACATTCCCACATATGACTGGAATGCTGACTGTTACTTTCAGGGCACTCAAAGTAGATGGAAGCAAATGATTCTGATATAGCTGACCTTTATTCTGTAGTGCCACTCAATTCTTAAATTATTAAAAAAATACCTGGTGTAGTTGAAATGATTTCTAATTTATATTTTCAATGCTTCCCTGTGATTCATGAACAAATATTAGTTAACATTATTCACACAAATAAATATGTGGGTAAAGTTTGCCTACAATTCCACTATCATTCATTATTTTGCTCTTAAATTCCTATTTATTTCTTTCAAGCAGGTTTTTATTGTACGAAGCTTGATATTTTAACTCCAACCACAATGATGTTTAAAATACGGCTTGGTAATCTTTTCACTGATGCACTGTTGGTAATTATCTCTGCAAATAATAACCTTAGGAAGGGATTATGTACTTTGCAGTACTCAGTTCTGTCAGTGAAAAAAATACTTAAAAAATAAGTCATTTATTCATATATTGTGTTTCACATAAATCTTCCCAAGGCAGTATGTTGGAAACAAAAATCACAATTGCTAGAAATTTTAAAAACCTGCTGAAAATAGCCTCCAGAATATTAATTGCAAGGTGGCTAGCTAGAAATATTAACTTGTTTTTCTATTTTCCCAGATATTGTTGATCTTGCTGAGTACTTCTAATGTTTTTTGATAATGTACTTTGTATATGGATGGTGTGAGATAGATATAGGCCTTTGGCTTATGGAGTTGATACAAGCTCCCAGAGTGAACTAATCAATTTTGCCGTCCCTTTCTGCTCTCTTGTATACCTGTAACCCATTTTCTCTCCCACTCCCATCCCTCCACAACTACACTGGGGAAAATTTATAGATCAATTTCCAATCAAATTATGTGGCGGGAAGCCAAAGCACAAGAGGGGAACAGAAATAATTGTAGGGAGCAAATATAAACCTCACATCGATGAGGGGCGAAACAGGAGGGAGACTGAAAATTTTGCTGAATGGTGCATCAAGAACAACAATGTCACACTCAATGTCACAAAACCAAGGAGCAAATTGTTGACTTCAGGCAGGAAAATCCAGATGTGTGCAATCCAGTGATTATTGGAGGATTGTAAGAAGAAATACTAGAGCGCATCGGATGCCCCCCAAAGTTCCTCAACATGATTATCCAACTGCACGAAAACCAACAAGGTCGGGTCAGATACAGCAATGAGCTCTCTGAACCCTTCTCCATTAACAATGGCGTGAAGCAAGGCTGTGTTCTCGCACCAACCCTCTTTTCAATCTTCTTCAGCATGATGCTGAACCAAGCCATGAAAGACCCCAACAATGAAGACGCTGTTTACATCTGGTACCGCACGGATGGCAGTCTCTTCAATCTGAGGCGCCTGCAAGCTCACACCAAGACACAAGAGAAACTTGTCCGTGAACTACTCTTTGCAGACGATGCCGCTTTAGTTGCCCATTCAGAGCCAGCTCTTCAGCGCTTGACGTCCTGCTTTGCGGAAACTGCCAAAATGTTTGGCCTGGAAGTCAGCCTGAAGAAAACTGAGGTCCTCCATCAGCCAGCTCCCCACCATGACTACCAGCCCCCCCACATCTCCATCGGGCACACAAAACTCAAAACGGTCAACCAGTTTACCTATCTCGGCTGCACCATTTCATCAGATGCAAGGATCGACAATGAGATAGACAACAGACTCGCCAAGGCAAATAGCGCCTTTGGAAGACTACACAAAAGAGTCTGGAAAAACAACCAACTGAAAAACCTCACAAAGATAAGCATATACAGAGCCGTTGTCATACCCACACTCCTGTTCGGCTCCGAATCATGGGACCTCTACCGGCATCACCTACGGCTCCTAGAATGCTTCCACCAGCGTTGTCTCCGCTCCATCCTCAACATTCATTGGAGCGCTTTCATCCCTAAAGTCGAAGTACTCAAGATGGCAGAGGTCGACAGCATCGAGTCCACGCTGCTGAAGATCCAGCTGCGCTGGGTGGGTCACGTCTCCAGAATGGAGGACCATCGCCTTCCCAAGATTGTGTTATATGGCGAGCTCTCCACTGGCCACTGTGACAGAGGTGCACCAAAGAAAAGGTACAAGGACTGCCTAAAGAAATCTCTTGGTGCCTGCCACATTGACCACCGCCAGTGGGCTGATATCGCCTCAAACTGTGCATCTTGGCGCCTCACAGTTTGGCGGGCAGCAACCTCCTTTGAAGAAGACCGCAGAGCCCACCTCACTGAAAAAAGGCAAAGGAGGAAAAACCCAACCCCAACCAACCAATTTTCCCCTGCAACCGCTGCAACCATGTCTGCCTGTCCCGCATCGGACTTGTCAGCCACAAACGAGCCTGCAGCTGACGTGGACATTTACCCCCTCCATAAATCTTCGTCCGCGAAGCCAAGCCAAAGAAAAGAAGAAATGTAATTGGACATAGAACACAAGAGACCAAAGTGGTCATTCACACAACTTGCGGAGAAGAACAGAATGGGAAGCCAGCCTGAGAAAGGACATTGCCAAAGGTATGCTTGGGATGGAAGTGAGGACAGGTTAGCTGATTTTGAGGAAAGGCAAGGAGAAGATGGATATCCAGTAGGATATACATGTAATTGAATTAAAAATGTTTTTTTTTGTATTGGTAATCAAGTCTGGACATGAAAATCACATTGCCCTTTTTGCACTGGCAGAAGAGGGAAAAAAATATCATAGGTAACCAAGTTTTTAAAAAAGTAATCTTTGCCATATCTGTAATCAGACTTAATTTAATGCACCCGTGTGACCAATTTACCTACAGACTCTGTACGTCTTTGGAACATAGAGGGAAGCTAGAACAAACATACGGGAAGATTGTACAAACTCTTTCAGATTCACACCCAGGTTGTTGGTGCTGTAGGCCATTGCACTAACTGCTATGCTAACTTCTGTGCAGGCATATGCGAAAGGAAGCTTCCCCCTGAAAAGAAATAGAATACATTGAGTTTTGTACAGGTGATTGAGAGCCCATAGGATCTGACTGACTATATTTGGTGAGGCTGAATAGCAAGAATATCGAGGACATCACAAGGTCCAAGGCACAAGTATGAGATACGGTGAGCATCAATAGTGCCAGAATCCTTTCTTGTGGAATGACTATTGGTTCTTGCACTTACCTTATTTGTATTTTGTCTACCTTAAATCCATGATTCTCATCTACTTAACATATCTACTTGAAACATTGATCCTTTGTTCTCTCTCATCCTAATTATAGTTTATTTTGGCTTGGAGTTTCATGGGCTCTTTGGGAAGTTGACAGGAATCTAATTAGCATGTCTTTGTCTCACCTGAATTCCTAACAACCCCTGAATGTTTTATGGTCGTGACACATTTGCTCTGTCCCAATACTGGACAAATGATGATTAACCTTTGCCTCTTGTAAATACTGAAATTATTTTCCACAACATCAAATGGCTTTCCAACACAAGAGCTATAGTTCTAATCAGATAGGGAAGGATTAGATTGTTGTGACACAATACACAACAGTGCTGGAGAAACTCGGTTGTCTCACAACATCAATAGAAATTTGAAGGCAATCAACATTTCAGACCAAAATTGTTGATTGGCTCTTACTTTCTAAAGGTGCTGCTTGACCTGCTGAGTTTCTCCAGCACTGTTTAAAAAATCTCACTAAATCCCAGCATCTGCAGATTTTCTCATTTAACTAAGGTGGTTGTGTTTCATACAAGTCAGCACATCACTGTGAGCTGTGTAGGACCTGTGCTGTTCTGCGAAGGAGGACCCGTGCGGTTCGGCGAAGGAGGACCCGTGCGGTTCGGCGAAGGAGGACCCGTGCGGTTCGGCGAAGGAGGACCCGTGCGGCTCGGCGAAAGAGGACCCGTGCCGCTCGGCGAAGGAGGACCCGTGCGGCTCGGCGAAGGAGGACCCGTGCGGCTCGGCGAAGGAGGACCCGTGCCGCTCGGCGAAGGAGGACCCGTGCGGCTCGGCGAAGGAGGACCCGTGCGGCTCGGCGAAGGAGGACCCGTGCGGCTCGGCGAAGGAGGACCCGTGCGGCTCGGCGAAGGAGGACCCGTGCCGCTCGGCGAAGGAGGACCCGTGCCGCTCGGCGAAGGAGGACCCGTGCCGCTCGGCGAAGGAGGACCCGTGCCGCTCGGCGAAGGAGGACCCGTGCCGCTCGGCGAAGGAGGACCCGTGCCGCTCGGCGAAGGAGGACCCGTGCCGTTAAACACTGCTGTTTCTCAATTTTGTAGTTGAAAATACAATTCTATTAAATAGTTAAAATTATTTTGAATATATCATCAAGTTGTATCACCAAACACTAGTTTTGAGCCATCAGCAATATATTCCACCCATTAAACTGAAGGCATGAGCTGCTGCTTGGTTCTTAAGGCTTTGTCATATGTGATAAATAGGGCTATTCCTGACTGAAGGAACTTGTGGAGGATGTGTTAAACTTGCCAAGTAATGCTCTTATTCTAAGCTGATATCAGTGAAAGGTTCCTCTTTCCCAAATTTAGCAAATTATGATTGGGTTTTCTACTAATAATGATGTTGACGACAGGAAACTTTCCCTCAAAGATGAAAGTGAATATATATCACTGTCAGGTTTAGACATAATGTCAGCCCCATAGCTATTATCAGTTTGACATAAATGAAAATGAATGTTATTATACACAAAACATTTTTTCAGTTTACAAATCGGTCTTAGCTGTCAGTTACGTCAAATGTTTGCATTTTTATCAATTCCCACATAAAGTTCTCTTTTTGAAGTTCTATTTCATTTGTAAGTAGTTTTCTAATTAGTATAATTAGCAAGCAAAATAGAGCCTGGTTATTAAACAAACAATGCTCACTAGACCTTCACTCTAATGTATAAATGAAAGCTGGTCTCTTTTTTCAAATCTTTTCTAAATTAGATTTTAAATAATATCTGTTCAATAAAAATCAATATTGTGTGTACATTATATACACACGGCGATGAAAGCCTCATTAAAATACTGCAAAAATATGTACTATTATTAAAACCTTTTTGGAGAGAAAATCACACTGCTTCATTCCAAGCCTGCAAAGAAAAGCTGAGTGAATTAATATTTTCTTCTAAATCATTAGAAATAACATTAGAATAAGATCTAAAAAACATTCCCACATCATAACATTATTATTCAACTCTTCCCTGATTCTGCACAGCTCCAACCTTTTCATAGAAGTTGGGTATGTCATGATGTGTTAAACGTTATGGAAGGAAAAAGTAAAACACAAGCATGTGCCTAATTTTGTGGCACTTATTTTAACCAGTATGCTATGATGGCAGAAAGAACTTGTTTCCCATGGAAACAAGCCTGATTGCTGAAATATTAGGAGGTGAAATCTATTTCTGATCTATGGTCGGACAAAACAATAGAATGCACATTCTCGGTTGGACCTCCGTTAATTTGCATCACCTTGCACCAAAGATTGGACAATGAGTTCATTTGATTGTGAGAAATTGAGTAGTGCCTATTTATATGCTAGAAATTTGGATGAGGTTTTCTGATTCAGATATATAAATCAGAACCAGTTAAAGTGATTATAATTGTTTTTGTGTAGATTCAGATTTATTGTCAGAATACATCATGACATCACAAAACTGAGATTCTTTTCTGCAAGTGAGGTAGAATTACCACTTCTTGGAAGTGCAAATAAAATTACACATGTAAACAAAGAACTGTAAACAGATAAATATAAACAAACTAACTCTGCAATGCAGGGAGAATTTAAAAATTCTCAAGTAAGAGTCCTTAAATTAGTTTGTTGTTGGAGTCTGGAGGAGAGGTAGCAGCTGTTCCTGAACCTGGTGGTCTAAGTCTTATGGAACTTATGCCTCTTTCTTGATGGCAGCAGTGTGTTGGGTGGTGAGGATCCTTGATGATTGCTGCTAATCACCAATGGCAGTGTTCCCCGTAGATGTTCTTGGTAGTGGGGAGGGTTTTTTCCTGTGATGTCCTGGGCTGTGTCCACTATCTTTTGGATGGCTTTACACTCTGAAGTATTGGTGGCCCCATATCAAACCATGATGCAACTGGTCAGCACACTTTCCACCATACTTCTGTAGAAATTTTCCAGGTTTTCTAGTGTCATAATAAACTTCCCCAAACTCCTGAGGTAGTAGAGGTGCTGACATGCTTTCTTCATGATGCCTTTAATGTGTTCAGTCCAGGAAAGATCCTCCAAGAACTTAAATTTTCTCACCCTCTCCACCCCTGGTCTCCCATTGATCACCTCTGGGTTTCCCTTCCTGGTCAACAAGCAGTTCTTACATTTGGTGACATTGAGTGCAAGGTTGTTTGTGTTAAACCATTCAGCCAAGTTTTCAATCTCCCCTCCTGTATGCTGACTCATCACCTTTCTTTATACAACCATGGTTTCATTGGCAAATTTGTAGATGGTGTTGTTATTGTACTGAACCCCACAGTCATAGGTGTAAAGTGAAAGCAGTCCTGTGGTGCTCTGGTACTGATGGAGATTGTGGAGGAGATGTTCTTACCAATGTTCACTGAGTGCAGTGTGGAGGTGAAGAAATCCATGATCCAATTGCAAATTGAGGCCTTGGAGTTTACTGATCAGTTTTGAGGGGATGATGGTGTTGAATAACCATATAACCAGTTACTGCACAGAACAGGCCACTTCGGCCCTACTAGTCCATGCCATAACAAATTCCCACCCTCCTAGTCCCACTTACCAGCACCCGGTCCATACCCCTCCAGTCCTCTCCTCTCCATGTAACTATCCAGTCTAAACTTAAATGCCAAGCTGTAGGCAATAAAGGGAATCCTGATGAATGCATCTTTCCTGTCCAAATGTTCCAAGACTCTGTGTAGAGCTAGTGAGATACCATCCACCGTAGATCTGCTGCTGTGATGGGTGAATTAGAACTGCTTGTTGACTTCACTGCTCAGACAAGACCTGATGTTCTTTATCACGAGCCTTTCAAAACACTTCATCACTGTTACTGGCCGATAGTCATTAAGGCAGGTTACTTAGGCAGCAGTATTATTGACACCTGTTTGAAACTGGTGGGTACCACACCCTGCTGGAGTGAGATGTTGAAGTTAACCATGAATACATTGGTAAGTGGTCAGCGCAGATTTTTAATCTTCACCAAGGTGAAGCCGACTGTTCTTTGCTGAGACAGCATTTTGGCGAGTCAGATAATCGGGTTGAGTGCCTTCTGCCTCCATACAGACTGAGTGTAAAAAGAGAGGCTCTGGAGATCAGGACAGCTAGATAAGGAGGCTAAAGAGCAGTTGCAGAACTATTTAGAGTCAACAGATTGGGTGGTCTTCAAGGACTCGGCTGAGGATCTGAATGATTACATCAGAGCTGCCCAAACTTTATCAAAACAGCTATGGATGAGTGCATCCCCACCAGAATCTCTGGATGAACAATGAAGTCGAACCTGCTGAGAGCCAGAACACAGGTATTTGAGTCCAGAGATCAAAATCAATATAGAAGGAGCTATTTCCCAGGCAAAGTGGAGATTCCGGATGAAAATAGAAACTACAAAGGACACCTGGCAGCTGTGGCAGGGCCTAAGTGCCATAACCTACTGCAAAACCAAATCTGATGAAGGAACAGAAGGCAAAGTTTCACTCCCAGAGGAACTCAAATCCTTCTATGCCTGATTTGACAGCAGTAACAGTGAAGAACCACCCCATCATACCCCCGCATCCCCTGATCCCATCCCACATCGGAGGATGATGTGTGTGCTGTCTTCAGGAGAGTGATTCCAAGGAAAGCATTTGGCCCGGATGGAACACCTGGCCGAATATTAACAATCTGTGCACACAAACTTACCAATGTAGAATGATGCACAATATGACATCAGACTTGCCTGTTCAGGTCCACATTGTCTTGAAATTAAAATTGCATCATGTGTCCTCAACAATGGTCTCCTCTTGATATTCCATATTGTTTGGGAGTCATTCCTCATACTGAGGTCATTTTTGACCATGTATTGAACAAGTTTGAATTCCTTTATGGATATAATTCTTTTTGCCCAGGACTTGGTGCAGAGTGAAGTCCTGTACATTTTAAACACAAAGAGCAACTTGCAATCAAAAAGTTCATTTTGGGGGGAAAAAATACTGAGATTCCAAATGAGAAGTAAATTGTTTCAATGTCCACTGTATCTTGTAGCCTATTACACGTTTCAGCGAAGTACCAAACATTTTCAGTATTTCATTTTTTTTTAAATTGAGGAGGAAGGGTGGGGATAAAATAATCCTTTGAATCGCTCCTGATTTTTTTTTGGCTGCATCTCATTTCACATGTCAAATATCTTTTAGTTTAGCATTATCAAGTTTCTCTGATTACCTATTTAAATTAAACAGCAACCCATCATTTGGCTTATCTCAAAAGTGGCCAAAACAGTCTTATTGTATCAAAGCCACCAAGTGCCAATCCTGATTTTTGAACTGCACTAATTTGGAGATTTCCTTAAAGGAAATTTTGTTGCTTGTTGGCAACATATCTTCAGAATTCTGGCGCCTGTTGTTCCCGCCTTTATTGTTTGGAAAGTCATCAAAGGCATGAATGGAACTTTCCAACATTTGTTGCCAAGTTGTACTATCTTACTACTGATTGGTGGCGAGGGGAGAAAGTACACAGTCTTCAAAGTCCAATAGGATCAAGGTAAAATTATTTAAATTTCCATTGTATCAGTATCATCAGATAAAGGACAGTTCCCAAATTATACTTCTGATGCACAGAATCGTTGTAACCTTTTTAACAATACTACAACCAATCTGAATTAGAAAACATCTTAGTTGATTGAAACAGGAAGAGCTTCAACCAAAGCTTCAGTTTTGGCAAAATTGAAATAGTGATTCAGTTCCTGAAAAACCAGTGGCAAGTGGGAATTATTGGAATGTTCTGATGACCAGATAACTGGATGTGCAGAAACAGCTTGTCATGAGGCACGCTCAGTATTTCTAAGCTTCAGAGCTGAGTAAAATCACTGAAGGACATAGTGACAAAAGACAAACTTTGGAGCACGTGTTCCAGTTGGTATACAACCTGAAACTTCCAAGAGTTTAAGATGGAAATACAGGAAAGATAGAAGGAGACTACTAGTACACAAATCCTCTTCGAATGTGGCATTTACAAACCAGTTGTCAGTGCTAATGCCAGGAAGAGGGATGATCATCTTCACTGATTTTATAACTTCTCCAGCACACAGTGAATCAAATGATTCCTTTGGGTGAGGGGATGGTGGCAATTGATGGGTAAAAATACTATGGCCATAAGGGATGTGAAAGTCTCAGGAGGCAACACTGATATGAATCTCTCAAAATCTTGGTATCAAAGAATGTTGCTGAACTAAAGTTTTCAGAGTTAAATGAAAATTTGACCATGAATGAAGATCTGAAGGTTCTCATTGATTCCATGGAGCAGTAACCATGCAAGGAAATGACCTCCTCTTCCTAGAAGAAAGCCAGAGAGGTCCCCCTAGCTGCTCACTGTTTATTCATCAATTCTAACATCTGCAGTTTTTGCCATTCTCTTGAATACTTTTAGATTGGACACAACAGCCGACAGGGATATACAGTATAAAAATGATTGAGCGTTTCATATTGGAAGTTTCTGGATGGCTAAACATTCAGAGAGCAAAATTGATCAGAAAATAATAGCTCAATAAGTTCTAGGATATTTCAATTAAATAATTTTTCATACAACTTTAATAATGAAGACAGTTTCAATTGACTTTGCTGTTTGAGCCAAAGTTGACTCCTCTAAAGGATTCCCATGTATTTAACAGTCCAAGAACTTCTGAAAATTGTGATTTATAATTCATTAAATTCTGTCTTGCAAACTGTTGCTTAAAATGCTGAAGAGCAGATTCACATTTAGTCTATATGTTAAGACTGATCGATGCCATAGTTATGTGCAGTTTGATTGACATCTTAAGTAAGGTCTTGCATCTAATTTAAATTCCAGATCAATCATGTTGAGTTAATTTTACTGACACTTTATCTGTGACCTTCATTTTGTAGTTTGGATGGAAAGAAGGTTTGATTATAACTTTGATTGAAATGAATCAAGATGAGGTACAAAAACTACCCTAGTTTTAACAATATGATCTCCTATAATAGTTAATTTCCCCATTTGTTTAAAAAGAAACACCATCAAGCAAATTAATTCCATGGACATAGAAGGGAGCAAAATGAGAAGTCTTAGATAATATCTTGTGCAAATTTAATTTAATTGAATAACCGAATTTGGTCTGATGCTTGTTCCCGATTCAGATTATAGCAAATGCATGTTGAATGTTCTTAGAAAATCTGAAAAAAACTGGGAATTTTCAGCCCTATTCTGACAGGTGCATCTTGTTAATGCTTTTTATATTACAAAGCATTCCAGCAATGGAATTTGCTGAAAGAAAATTACATTTACTTCAATTCACCTTTGGTGCAATTGGTTTAATAATCCCAGCAGTTTTTTTTTTGAAAAGGGCTTGAAAATATTGCCTGAAAATTCAGTGATTTTAGTACTGCTGCAAGCAAAAGTATTACAAGTTATTGAAAATGCAAGAATTAATTGATTTTTTTTTATTATGAAGTTAGATTAGAGTATATCAACATTAGAACATAGTACAATGTTTTTGTTAGTACTTTATGCAAATGAATTCTGGTAATTAATAACTTATTTTTAAATATAGTTAGAAATCAATGCAATGATCCATAATTTTTGATAAAGATAAATAATTTGAACTACCTCAACTGATCTATTTCAAGGTTAGTCAAATTCAAATTTTGGAATTAAACCTCAAATATAATATTTTTCCAAAATCCTTTTGGGACACAGGGGCACTAGTAAGTGGATGGCTTTGGGGATTGGGATTTGGGAAAACAGGAAACATTAGATTTATAATACAATCTGATTTGTAATGAGTAGAGAAGAATCTGCATCCAAATAAAACATTTGGTCAAGTTTTAACCAATACTCTGCCAAAAGTCTTGATTTTTCAAAACAAAAAAGCAGTTGAACATTTTTATGGCTGTTCCATTCCTCCTTCCTGCAGACAACAAAGGGGGCCTCTTCATTTACTGAGGGAACACATGATGAGTGGCTCTGTCACATCTCTGCACATAAAGGTTCCAGCTGTCTAAGAACAGACAGGTAAAAATCCAATATTATAGAAGTAATTTGATATTTTGGCCAGATGCTTCCTTGCCATTATGTAAGCAGTACATTTGCAACTTTCTGATTAAGATTTGAGGGCTTCAGTTCCCAGTGATGTCATGAAAACAACAGCTGTGTGGTTGACTTGCTCAATGAGAAACCCTCTTTAAATGAGCTATATATAAAATAAAAACTGAGGCATATGCTAAATTCAAGAATTAATGATTGAGTGTGATGAGCTGGTGCAGGGATAATGAGTGTGGAGGAAGGAGAGGGAGTGATGAATGGGGGAAGACAAAGAAGGCACCCCAACTTCCCCACATGAAGTCGGTGAGTTTGATAAAGAAGAAACATTAATTCTCTTGGAGATCCGTGAACTGAGAAAAGAAAACAGTGGCCTCATAAGATACTAGAGGGTAGCAAGAGTGGAGGATGACATGAAAGATTTAACTGCTCAAATTGAAAAGCTGGAGGGAAAACTGAAGGAAATGGAGAAAAGAGTAACCTCAACAGAAGACAGGAAAGCAACATGAGAGGGTTATCAAGTCCCTGTTACACAGAGGCTAAGCTGACGGCAAAATGTTCAAACTTGGAGAGCATCTACATAGAGCATATAGATCCCTTGCAGACAAACTGAAAGTGGAGCAAGAATGATCTAGCATAGTCAGATTTCTAGACTATTACATGAAAATAGTGTTGCAACGGGCTTGGAAACAGTGGCAGATAACTTATGAGGGGGACAGAGTGCATTTTGACCAAGACTACTCTCCAGTGGAAGTGCAAGGAGGTGATTAAACCACTGCAGTAGAAAAAACATCAATGCCAAGTGTCAATTTCCAGTGCAGATCAAGGTTTTTCTAGACTCTGGAGTTGAGGCTTTCAAGACACTGACTGAGGAAGTGCCCTCCCTGGAGAAGATAGGGATCCTCATCAGAACAGATCCCAGAGAGAAGGTTCCTTTATTGTGTGATACAATGGGTTAATTAAATATGTGCTTATAAAAGGCATTAGAATTGGGTTAGCTCTTAGGTTACATGCATTTTACAGGCAGAACAATGCCTTGTAAAGTCCAAAGGCGGGTGCAAACATAAGGTTCTGGGCTTTAGCAACATATGCAAGCACACCCCAGAAACTGAAACACTTGCAGAGAGTTGGGGCTATGTATTTTTTTAAAGCTTGAAAATTGCAACATTTGCAAAATGAAACAAAAAAAGTGCCTGGAACATCTGGAGGCAAGGGCCAGAGAACAAGAGAGAAGGAGTTAGTAGAAATCAGTCTCAGAAAAGGCTGGACGGAAGAGGAGCCTGCAGAAAAGGCTTCCTTTCAAGACTGGGCAGAGTTCCGATATGGTAGCCTGAGTGTATTCTCTGTGGAAATCAGGAGTGGCAGCTGGTCTTCCTAGTGTGGCGAAAAGGACAAGAACTCTGTGAAGAACCTGGAAAAAGACCAGTTTCATCTGGAAGATGCTCCTCTTTGGGGTGTCCAACAAGCAACAATCATCTCTTTGAAACCCTCTACAACTTTCCTGCCTGGTAATTCTAAATAAAGCACTGAAATTTGCTTGAATGAAGTGACTGTTTAATTCTGTTCATAGGATTGAAGATTATTGGAAACTGTAACCTTGAAAACGTGGACAGTGGAAGATTGGCTAGTGGAAAGGATTTTCTTGAAAACTCATTACACACACTTGCACTAAGATTAGTTCGGGTTTGGGGGGAGGGATTGTGTTCATAACTTAGTGTTGATAAGTGTGGATCTTGTTATTCTATACTCAAAATTAAACTAATTTTGTTTAAGGAACCATTGCTTTAGAGTATTTCTATTGGTGCTGATATATGGGGCTCACTGAATACTACATTTAAAATGCAACATGCATGAAATTCTTTTATCTTGTCTACCGTAAGGATGACAGAGTCGTCACTTTGTCCAGCTCCCCTTACAGAAATGAGGCTCCAGCGATGAACAAACTTGTGACCACTGGTCTACAAGACCAGTGCTCTTACCATTGAGCTATTGGCTAGAAAGCTGCTACAGGATTATTGATCAGTTGTCAGCAGAAGAACTAGGAGGCAGAGACAACAGTCAACTCCTTTAGAGGAAGATCTAAATGTTTTCCTTGGCACCATAGGAAAATCACTGTGTATAGGTTTGAAACAAATACAAAGGATGGTTGAATGGAAAATGAAAACAAAAAGCTATTGTAATGATTGAACAGACAAGGAAAAAATGTGTATAAATATCTTGCTTTGTTTTAAAGAAAGTTTATCAATAGACAATGAGGCTGGTTTTGTATTTTCTGTATTTTACTTTAAAATAATATCTAAGTGTGGCACTGGGAGAGAATTTTCTCAGAGTTGGGGATTATACTTGATATTTATTTTAGATCTGTTAAGATTCCAAAATAGGGATTTTGAGCAACTTCATTTAGTTGCAACAACACAAAAGTGGGCTCACCCAGGAGAGATCCAGTCACATCTTTCTCCTTTGTACAAAGAGCTGGCACAATAATTTGTTCTCGGTGTCCAGTTGGGTTGGTTAGGTTGGAAGTACCCTTTTCTCTTTTTTTGTTTAACATTTGTAAAACCAGCTAAATGTATTCTAAAACATGGGGCAGTATTACAGCAATAGAGTCCAACAAATCTTTTGAGGTAATCCAGTCATATTGGAGCCAACCAAAACAAGAAACATATATAGCATAGAAAGTACATTTTAGAATGTAAAATGTTGGATAATGATTAGTTTAAAGATGATAAGCTTAATGTTCATGGACTAGATCACCCAATAAAGAGAATAAAATTTCTTTGCCACTCCGCATCCAAGATTTTTAAGTTGGCTATAATACAGGAAATACATTTGGTGGATATTGAGCATAAAAAGTTCAGGAGAGAGCGGGTGGGCCTGTTATTTAGCCTCTCCTATGAAATATGGAAATATGGCCATCTTATTCAATAGGAGTGTTTTCTACAGAAAAAGTGATCTAGGACACATTGGGGACATGTGTCACGCTAATCGGCAAAATAAGTGGGAAAGATATATTGATACTGAATATTTATGCTCCGACAGAAGATGATTCTTCTTTCTTTGGAGACATTGTTGATATAATTGCAGATAATGCTAAAGAGATGATGATTGTCAATGGAGACTTTAATACTGTTCTGGATGGAAGGATGGATAGATCACCGATGGTACACAAACAATCAAAAAAGATCTAAAACATTGAATATACTGTTAGGAGAGCTGGGGTTAGTAGACCCATGGAGACACAAAAGCCTAAAGGGGACTTCATTTTCTTTTCAAACATACAAGGGATTGTAATAGTACAGATCTATCACCAGTGTATATAGTGTATATAATTACAGTGTATAGACTGTGCTTACAGCGATTGGCTGAGAGCTAAGCCACGCCTACTGTCTGGGCCTTAAAGGGTTGTGTCCCTAGCCAGGTCGGATCATTCCGGACTGGTCAGCCACCTGTGAAGAGCTCCTGCCTTTTGCCTTGGTTTGGATCAACAAGTCTTTGATTCTTTCGACGAGCTTTACAGGGATGCATTTTGTGTTGCTAAACAATATATGTATATAGTAGATAGTAAAATAGACAAAATAACAATCAGTAATCCTCATCATGGATTTAAAATAGTAAGTGTTTTAAATATTGGAGAGCAAAGATTTCTCTATTGACTGACCCTTAGCTGACTCAGGAAATTAAACCGTCTATAGAGGAGTATTTTGATAATGGTGAAGTTACACCATCCATCTTGAGGGATGCCCTTAAAGCAATAATAAGGGGTGAAATGATTGAAATATGAAGTAGAATAAGAAAGAACAGGTTGGCATCAGTCCTGGAAAATAAAATAAAGTTACGAATCAGAACATAAAAATTGCAATAAAAATAAAGAACTCCTAAATGAATTAAGACAAAAAAGACACGAATTAGAGGAGCTCTTGACATACAAAGCTGAAGGGCCCTGAGATTTTCAAATCAAAATATTATGAGAATGGAAACAGAGCTAGTTGCCTCTTGGCATTTCAACTACATAAAGAGCAAGCTGATAGAGTGGTCTCCAGTCTTTCACCTGGATTCAATGAAGTTGGTTTCACAAGCAAAAGAAATAGCAGAATCGTTTGAATTCTTTTATGAAGAATTAGATGACTCCTGAAATCATATTCAAAGGGAAAGATAGAACCATTTTTTTCTAGATTAAATCTACACCCCCTTTCACAAGAAGTAGTAGTAAAAATGACAGCATGTATAGAAGAACCAGAAATAAAGGGAGGTATTAATAGACTAAAGAATAATAAGTCCTTCGGGACTGATGGGATTCTGGGAGAATTTTAGTGTTATAGGGAGGAGCCCTCCCTGATTGTGGCTGAGGTCAATAATAATTATGTCCTATTGGAAGGAAATTCTCCTTAGTCATGGGCAGATGTTATAATCTCTGTTATTCTTAAGGATGGGATAGATCACACTAAGTGTGAAGGTTATAGGTTGATAAGTCTTTTATGTAATGATTTTTAAAAATAGTGCTATACTAACAAAGAGAATTCAAAACACAGTTGATATGCCCTGATAAAACAGGATTTATACCTGGTAGTCAGGGAGTCAAAAACATCAGCCATGTTCTTAACATTACATCATGTGCAAAAAAATCCATCAGACATCTATGATACTTAGACGTACAGAAGGCTTTTGATAGAGTGGACTTGGACTATCTCAACCATATATTAGATAAGATGAGGTTTCTCCCAAAATGTATAAATTGGGTAAAAATACTATATTTAAACCCAAGGTCAAGAGTGGGGCTGAGTGGATGTTGCTCTGTTTTTCAGGTTAAAACATGGAGTTAGGCAGAGGGGTAGCTTTAATCCCCTGCTCTTCGATTATATGCTTAGAGCCACAAGCTGAAATTATTAGGCAAGAGGGTTATATAAAGGGTATAAAAGATGATGGAGGGGTGGAACATAAGATCCCTATTTGCAGATGATGTCATGCTGTATGAGACTGACCCTATTTCTTTACTGCCTTGCATGATGTGTTTTAAAATAATATGAATTAATATCTGCTTATAAAATTAGACTCAAATTCAGAAGCAATGCTGTTGTCAGGTACGTGACCATCACAATTAGATAACCAGATCAGGTTTCCTTTGTCTCGAGAGGGCTTCAGATACCTCGGCGTTATTATCACTCTCCATCTTAAAACTGTATGAAGCCAATTATGGAAAAATACTGAAAGAGAAAATAGCAGATATGCTGAGATGGTAAATTCTCCCCTTATCATTAATTGGTAGAATTGAAACTATCTGAATGAATGCTTTGCTCAGACAGCTTTTTTAATTCCAATCTTTGCCAGTAGGAGTTCCTATGATAGCATTTAAAGCTCTTCACAAAATGATATCAAGATTCATACGGCAAAATAAAAAAAACCTAGAGTTAGATTTGAGACTTTGTTATTACCAAGACTTAAAATGGGCCTTAATTTGCCCAACATTAAATATCACTACTGGGCAGCACAGCTGAGGACTTTGATAACATGGAAAACAAATGACATGGGAACTGGTTGGGTGAATGTAGAACAAAATTCATGCCCCATTATTACTCTGGAAAGGCTACCATTCCTAAGATGAGCAAATTGGAAGAAATTAAAAATAAATAATGAATGGGTTAAATTCATAATGGAAACTTGGTTGGCTATTAGAAAACAACTCAACCTTGATAACTCTCTATCCAGAGCATTAAAAATAGTAGCTATCCAGGAATTCCTACCTGGAAAAGTAGATAATGGCTTTAGAAAATGGGCAGATAAAAGGCTGACTATTGTTGATCAGCTTTTTTGGGGGGAAACTTTGAAATTATATGAACAGAAAGAATTTGGTTTGTAACGGATGGATTTTTTGAATTTATTTAAGTGCAGCACCACTTATAGACACATCCAGATTGGGAGCAGATATGTAAAATACAATCTACATTCAAAGATTTTCATGCTGCCTAAGGAGGGATGATATAGAAGAACCTGATAGCTTAATTAAACAGGTGGATTCAACATGAAAGGAAACCATATGGGGGGGGGGGGGGGAGTACAGAAATGGGAATTAGAACTGAATATTGGTATAACAGATGAAATGTGGGAAAAGGCATGCCTTGATGGTTACAAGTGAACAAGTTGCCCAACCTGGAGGGAGTTTGAATGGAAAATTAAAATGAGAGTATTTCAGACTTCTCATGTGTTAGTGAGTTACAGTAGCACCTCAAAATTATGCTGGAGAGAATACAGGAAGATTAGCCACCATACCCACTTTTTTGGGACTGTCCCAAACTCGATCAATATTGGAGAGATGTTCAGGTGGAGATTAAGCAAATCATGGGGGTACACCTACTTTTGGAGCCGTATGACAACTTACAGTATAAGTAGATGATTACAGTAGATGATTACAGTATAATACAGTATAAGTAGATGATTACAGTAGATGATTACAGTATAATACAATATAAGTAGATGATTACAGTAGATGATTACAGTATAACGGCAAAATGTAAAACCATCAACTGTCCAACAATGGAGGGAACGATTAAGAAGTGTATAGTTGATGGAAAGCATCCATCCAGGAGCTGCTGGCAAAGAAGCGAGCTGCCCACCAGGCTCACCTTACAAAGCCGTCCTGTCCAGAGAAGAAACAAGCCTTCCGTCGCGCATGCAGCCATCTTCAGCGCAAACTCCGGGAGATCCAAAATGAGTGGTGGACTAGCCTCGCCAAACGAACACAGCTCAGCGCGGACATTGGCGACTTCAGGGGTTTCTACGAGGCTCTAAAGGCTGTGTACGGCCCCTCATCCCAAGTCCAAAGCCCGCTGCGCAGCTCAGACGGCAAAGTCCTCCTCAGCGACAAGATCTCCATCCTCAACCGATGGTCAGAACACTTCCAATCTCTTTTCAGTGCCAACCGCTCAGTCCAAGATTCCGCCCTGCTCCAGCTCCCTCAACAGCCCCTAAGGCTAGAGCTGGATGAGGTTCCCACCCTGGATGAGACATATAAGGCAATCGAACAACTGAAAAGTGGCAAAGCAGCAGGTATGGATGGAATCCCCCCAGAAGTCTGGAAGGCTGGCGGCAAAACTCTGCATGCCAAACTGCATGAGTTTTTCAAGCTTTGTTGGGACCAAGGTAAACTGCCTCAGGATCTTCGTGATGCCACCATCATCACCCTGTACAAAAACAAAGGCAAGAAATCAGATTGCTCAAACTACAGGGGAATCACGTTGCTCTCCATTGCAGGCAAAATCTTCACTAGGATTCTACTAAATAGAATAATACCTAGGGTCGCCGAGAATATTCTCCCAGAATCACAGTGCGGCTTTCGCGCAAACAGAGGAACCACTGACATGGTCTTTGCCCTCAGACAGCTCCAAGAAAAGTGCAGAGAACAAAACAAAGGACTCTACATCACCTTTGTTGACCTCACCAAAACCATCGACACCGTGAGCAGGAAAGGGCTTTGGCAAATACTAGAGCGCATCGGATGTCCCCCAAAGTTCCTCAACATGATTATCCAACTGCACAAAAACCAACAAGGACGGGTCAGATACAGCAATGAGCTCTCTGAACCCTTCTCCATTAACAATGGCGTGAAGCAAGGCTGTGTTCTCGCACCAACCCTCTTTTCAATCTTCTTCAGCATGATGCTGAACCAAGCCATGAAAGACCCCAACAATGAAGACGCTGTTTACATCTGGTACCGCACGGATGGCAGTCTCTTCAATCTGAGGCGCCTGCAAGCTCACACCAAGACACAAGAGAAACTTGTCCGTGAACTACTCTTTGCAGATGATGCCGCTTTAGTTGCCCATTCAGAGCCAGCTCTTCAGCGCTTGACGTCCTGCTTTGCGGAAACTGCCAAAATGTTTGGCCTGGAAGTCAGCCTGAAGAAAACTGAGGTCCTCCATCAGCCAGCTCCCCACCATGACTACCAGCCCCCCCACATCTCCATTGGGCACACAAAACTCAAAACGGTCAACCAGTTTACCTATCTCGGCTGCACCATTTCATCAGATGCAAGGATCGACAATGAGATAGACAACAGACTCGCCAAGGCAAATAGCGCCTTTGGAAGACTACACAAAAGAGTCTGGAAAAACAAACAACTGAAAAACCTCACAAAGATAAGCGTATACAGAGCCGTTGTCATACCCACACTCCTGTTCGGCTCCGAATCATGGGTCCTCTACCGGCACCACCTACGGCTCCTAGAACGCTTCCACCAGCGTTGTCTCCGCTCCATCCTCAACATCCATTGGAGCGCTTACACCCCTAACGTCGAAGTACTCGAGATGGCAGAGGTCGACAGCATCGAGTCCACGCTGCTGAAGATCCAGCTGCGCTGGATGGGTCACGTCTCCAGAATGGAGGACCATCGCCTTCCCAAGATCATGTTATATGGCGAGCTCTCCACTGGCCACCGTGACAGGGGTGCACCAAAGAAAAGGTACAAGGACTGCCTAAAGAAATCTCTTGGTGCCTGCCACATTGACCACCGCCAGTGGGCTGATAACGCCTCAAACCGTGCATCTTGGCGCCTCACAGTTTGGCGGGCAGCAACCTCCTTTGAAGAAGACCGCAGAGCCCACCTCACTGACAAAAGGCAAAGGAGGAAAAACCCAACACCCAACCCCAACCAACCAATTTTCCCTTGCAACCGCTGCAATCGTGTCTGCCTGTCCCGCATCGGACTTGTCAGCCACAAACGAGCCTGCAGCTGACGTGGACTTTTTACCCCCTCCATAAATCTTCGTTCGCGATGCCAAGCCAAAGAAAAGAAGAGTTGATGGAAAGCGTAATGGCTAAACTTCATCCAAGGACTGTTTCAACATCAAGTGGTCACCGGTTAATCCTACAGTTAGAAATTGGTTTAGGATATAACCTCTCTGTTATCTCAGTGTTAGTGAGAAGTTTGGTGCATTCTACATGTAATTGGATAATGTATACAAATGAGACTGTGATTGTATACAAGGGCATATAGTGATGACATAGTGATAAATTCAATAAGATTTATTCTGACCCTCTTTAAGCTCAAGTGTGTCGCAATGGGCATATGAAGAAAGGAATGGTTAAATATATAGGTGATTGCATATTAGTTAGAATGAGGTTAATTGAGTGCCTAAATCTGTGAAGCCTCTATGAACAGAACTCGAGTAAGATTGATGATAAATGTTTGTTTGCTCACATGATATGACTGCATATGGAAACAAAAGTTAAGTTCAAAAAATAATCTTTTGAGCGTTTCTTCATGATTAAAATCTGTAAGAAATTGCATAAGTCAATACACATGAACATCAGTGGGAGGAAAAAATGTGCCTGTGGCAGCAATTAAGTATATGAAGTAATGTAATTAAGAAATACATGGAGCTTCGAATGCAGCTATCATTAACTATTTGTTTACTATGAAGTTATTGATATTGGCATCAAAATTTTCTTGACTAACCTTGGGGATATTTGTTAATTTAATCTTAACTGGGTTGTTGCTAAAGATTTTGTAGCTTTTCTCTGAACTTTTATTAATTGGTTAACTTTCTACATTTCCTACATGTCCGTCAAACCATCATTCTGTTTTCATGTCAGGTACCATGAAGTAGAATAGGATTGCTGCATTTTATTTTGTGTCAGAAGAGAGAATCCCATGCAAGGACAAACTTGAGACAGATTCAGGTGTCTGCTGTGTTTCCGTGAGAATGCCAGCAATTGAAAATATACCATGTACTTAACACTTGTCATTTGATTGTTTTTTTGTGCCCATTCCACTTAGTTTTATGCTAAACGTTTTCTGTCTTTACAGAAATCACAGACAAAAGGGCATTGAATACTGTTCAATGGCCAGAATTTCTGGATCTGTTTTTCAAAGAAACGGAATTAAAATTATTCTGAACAGAAAAAACAAGGTATGTCTTTCATTTGAGACAATTTGCTTAAATTCTAAGAACCATGCTTCTTATTCCTGAATGCATTTGTGATGTCTACTATTACTTTTAGTTTATCAGTGTGATTATCATTTTACCTATGTTTTTATCATTTAGTTTGGGTACCTCACAGTTTGCCAAATACAAGAAAACAGGTTCTGGAAGTGGAAATGATCATGGAATGGTGAAGCAGGAAAGATTAACAGAGGAGTATATCCTACCAGTATTAATGATAGAAATGGATTATAATATTTCAATTTTAGGTTTATCTTTCTATCCTTTGCAAAGGCAGTGAAAAAAGGGACATATCCACAAAAAGAAAGTCCTATTTAAATTACAGTATATTAAGTCAAAATGGGCAGCACAGTTGGTTAGAGCAACGCCTTTACAGCGTCAGTAATCGGGGCCAGGGTTTGAATCCCATCTTGTCTGAAAGAAGTTGATACATTCTGTCTGTGTTTGTGTGGATTTTCCCTGGGGGCTCTGGTTTCCTCCCACCATTTAAAATGTATCAGAGGTGTAGGTTAATTGGGTGGCATGGACTCGAAATCCATTTTCAAATCAGTCTTTTACAGTTATGAATATTGAATGTCCCATTCAAAACAATATATGGATAGCTGGAATGCCCCTGTTTATGTTCCTTGCAACACTATGGATTATCCTTTGAAGTTTGAGTAAATATGCAAGAACTGATGAAAAACAGTATATTTCTTCTCGCTTGGAGTTTTCCTTTAATTTGGGAAAAAGCAACTGAAACAAAGACATCACGAAAATTTGATTGAACATGAGATTAATTATGCAACATTACCTTAAATGTGGTATAGATTTGATACAACATTTACCTGTGTCTTCATTGATCATTGTTAGTAATTAAACTTTGAATATTATGTGCTATATAATTGTGTGATCCAGAATATTTTTTATTCATAATTTTACAGAAGGAATTTGTTGTTGTTGTTTCAATTTATTATTATTTTAATGTTTATATCTCTTTGAAAAGTGTTCTGTTTCATACCACAAGGTATTTATTAGGTGTTTTATCTGCTTTTTATGGCAATGACTCACAATGATTAGAATCGTTACGATATTTGTAAATGTTTGGTAATTTTGACCAGCTTTAAAAATGTGCATGATGGCTATTGCAAATGGATATTAAAATGCAAATATGGTTATTGAGTAAAGTTTTATAAAGTTATACATCTTAGAAATGGGTCTTCAGCCCAACTCATCCATGCCAACCAAGTCGAGTGCTGAAGTAGTCCCATTTGTCTAAGTTTGGCCAACATCCATCAAATCTTTCCTTTCCCTGAACTTGCCAAATGGTGGTGCATTATTAATTTACTAAAAGAATTGAAATGCATTGTCCATTTATCCCTAGTAATTAAAATTACATGGATTCTGTATGATGTGCGTACTGATTGCTGTTGCCCTGTTTATGGCTACATGAACTGAAAGAATGATTCAAAAGTGAATGATCTTAAAGCCATTTTGGGTCCCATCTGTGCAGAAACCTACTTTAATTCTGTGTGATAAACTGGAATGCATTTTTTGACCTGAGGTAACATTAAATGAAAGTTTTTAATCCAGTCTGGAACTTTTATGCTTAAAAGCTAAACACAATCTACTGGAGGAACTCACCATGTCAACCATCATCTGTGGAAGAAAAACTTCAACCATTCTCTTTCTCCCACTGATGAGTTCAACTGCTGAGTTCCTCCAGCAGATTGTTTGGCTTCAGATTCCAGAAGTTCCATTCTCCAGTGTGTTTCCAGTTTGGGTTGATAATTTGATTACTTTTTTCTGCCCTAAAATTTAACAGTAGAAACTATTGAATTCAAAAGGCCTAACCCAAACTAATCCACACAAATGGGAAATAATCCCAGAGAAAATACTTTGAGTAAAAATCGACACATCAATGCATTGACAAGAACTGGCTTTTCAGAGCAGTCTCATTTTTAAAGAAACTACTGCATTAATTTGTACATAAAACCAAGAACAAACTGCACATGCTGGACATCTAAAATAAAGGTGGGAAATGCTAGAAATACTCAGCAGGTCAGGTTGAATCTGTGGGACAAGAAACAGACCATGTTTCAAGTAAAAAACTGGTTCTAACCTCGGGTCTTTGGTCTGAAATATTAACTCTGCACCAATTCAAACACTTTGGGAATGACCCATTTGTTTCTTTATCTCATCAAATCATATATGGATTTGAATTTCAAGTTAATTAACATCAAAGTTCCGACTCCAACAAAATTGAATTTGAAACCACACCTGATTCAATATTTTTATTAATGTAAGATGCAATAGTTTTTCTTTCAGCAACATTTTGTGTACAATCAATTCTTTGCCTAAGCTTTTGACTGCATATAACAGTTATAGTATCAATTACAGATGATTTTAGATATGTGATTAAACTTTTGAAATTTCAATACTTTTAATACCTCATTGCATTAATCCATTGAAGAGGATGTGGAAATTGAGAAGGGGAAGGAGAGAAATGTTTATGGCATTAAGATAACTTAACATTGGGTTCATGCTTCACATTTTTTTAATACATACCTGTCTCAATACGTTTCAATCAATACACCTTCAGTGCTGTCACTCCCACTGAGTGTAATCCCAGTCTAAATTGCTGCCATGTTATCAGACCATCATGTTGGAAAACCATGTTGTACCTGTAATTCAGCTTTCAAATTCTTAAGCCTTTGGAATTCATCTTTTGGCATCTGGAAATTCCACACACAAACTGCTCAGTGTCAGTTCAAGGCGCATTGGTACTTTCCTGCTTGTGTTGATCTGAACAGATTTTAACATATCACTGCAATAAATAACTTGTATTGGATGTACTGACAAAACCACTCTACTCTGAAAGCTCCAAGACCATCAACGTAAATGTCAAAATTAACTAAATATCCAGCAATAACCAATCTTGTGATTTTTTTTTTTATTTTGTAAAGCTTGACTTTGCATGTTGATTTTCAAATGATTGTCCTTGGTGTCTCTGGAATTGTTACAGATCATTTGGTAAAACACACTGATGGTTCTGGGTTTGGTGTATTGCTGCTTTGTGTAATGCTGCGGAGTAAGACAAGTTCATTCAATAGTTTCCAGCTTTTATTGATCCTTTATCAATAGTTAACAACACTTGACTAAAAGCTGTGATTGCTGCAACAATCTACCCGAAGTCATGCCACATTGATGCACATGTAATATGACATAGGTTCAAGAGGCACTCCGGAGGGAGATATGGTACAAAAAATCTTGACCAATAATGTGGAGATGTTTCTTTCAAAAGAGACAAAAGCTGAGACTACAAACCATATACTCAAATGTAAAATAATTTGTGCATTGTTTTGAAGAGTTGCAGGGCAGTCGTGCTCAGCGCTGGCCAATTTGATCCTTCGCTGTCACAAAGTCAATCTCAAGTTGTCATCAAAATTCCAATTTTCGTATCACTTCAAAAATACTTCCCTCATTGTAAAATGCTCTGGGTATCCTAAAAGATGTGAAACATTTTATTAAAAGTTTCCTCTTTTATTAAGTACAGTAAAGGAAAACCCTGGCTCTAAAATTTGACACCACCCTCATCAAATAAAATCTAGCATCATGAATGTAACCTAAAAACTCTTAGAACTCTGAGAATTTGTTTCAGCAGCGATAGGTATCAGAGTGGGATTTTATCTTCTTGGAACAACATAGGGTGTCACTGTTTGGCCTCGTGATTAACGCATCACTATTACATCACCTGCAGATTGGGTTTGAATTAGCACTGTCTGCAAGGAGTTCGTATGTTCTTCTGTGTCTGTGTGGGTTTCCTCTGGGTGCTCCAGTTTCCTCTGGATGCTCCAGTTTCCTCCCAATGTTTCAAATATGTACAGGTTAATATTTACACCAAATACACCAAATATGTAGGTTAATTGAGGTATTTAGGAGCTAGTGGGCAAGAAGAGCCAGTTACCATGCAGTGGGTCTAAGTTTTAAACAATCTACTGGTAGAACTTAGCTGGCCAAGCAGCATCAGTGGAAGAAAAAGAATCGTTGATATGTTGGGCCGAAGCCCTTTGTCAAGTCTTTCTGAGTTGCTCTTGCAAATTGTTTGTTGCTCCAGATTCCAACATCTGCTGCTAGGTTGTCGGCGGCAAATATTATCAGTCCTCAGTGTGATGATACGCTGTGGTACATTACTCTGCCAACAGGTGACCTAGAGACATGGCACCCAGCCTAATGACATCCAACCACCAGGTGGGCCCAGAGGGCCCATGGTATAAAGCCAAGGTCCTGACCGTATGCTCTCTCTCTCTCTTTCTCTCTCTCTCTCCCTCCCTCTCTCTCCCCCCCCCCCCCCCCACCCCTGGGAATCACTGCTGCAAGCAGCTAGCAGCCAACTAGATCTTTGTGAGTGAAATAATGCTGTGTTGCTCCAAACGGTATTGTGCCAGTGTTTTCCTTTGGTGCAGCCTGCCACACTCGGGTCTCCTGGAATATCAGAGATCCAATTTGTTGTGGCTGCCTATCAAGATTGAACTAATTTTCCTCCAACAATTGTGAAAAGCTCACTTTCCGATGGAGCAGTCAGGATCCCTTGTGGAAAATGGCAGCACTGCCGGAGCTGCTGTAATGACGGTGCCGATGCAGAACTGCAGAGAGCAAAGAGTAGAGTCACAGCGCCCTTGCGGAGTCCAACTCTGTCAACTCCATACAGGCTTTAAATGGAGCTGACGGTGGTTTCATTTAAAAATACTGCAACTGCGGGGTCTACACCCAAGATGATGGTACCTCTGATCAGCAGAATCCAGAATGGGTTACAGTCTCCAGGGAAGCAGAGGACTGGCTCAGGGTACCAGAAAATGAGAAAATCTCTTCCCCCACCCCTCCCTCATTTGAGAAGGAGAAGCAAAGGAGAGACCACCCATAGGATAGTGACCGCAGCGGACTAGTGAAGGACTCTGAGCCTGAAGAATACACAAAGCAAGGAGAGGAACCCATGCATGCTGTGGACTGCTGGCGACTGCAGTCGAAGGATTCACACTGGGCTGTGGACTGCTGGCGACTCACTGAAGGGATATCAGAACTGAGATGCGAGGAGGTGCCAAGGGTGCTGAAGGGTTCTTGATCTTGCCGGAGTTTTGGATCTGGATCTTGGGCTGCTGATGGCTTGGACTGGGCTCTGTGGCTGCAGGAGAACTGGAGGCAAATCCATGGAACACAGTGACTCTGAGAGGTCTCTTTTGCTTCTCTTTCTTTGATGATTTCTCAGGCAAATATTTTGCCAATGGTGAAGCTGTCTGCCTTACGGTAGACAAAAATTGATTTTGTGTAATATTGCGCAGTCTTTATTACATGAAAATAAATTAAATCTCGAAAGCTTCATGAAAAACTCATGAACTCAATGGCAAATGGCATGCATTTGTTAACATTGAAAGACAGAAACAGCATTATAAGGCAATATCCCTCAAAGGTAAAGATATAAAGTTAAAGCTTCCTTTATTCCAAGTTGCATACAAGTTGTAGTTTTGGGTTTTGGTCATATAGAAATGTGTGTTACTTTCAGTGGAGTTGAGGACTGAGATGCTATGGAAGATTACATTGACCTGCTGGACAAGGGTGCTGGATTTTCTCAGCACCTAAATAAGAAAAGATTACCTCTGGTTTTGGTTCTGGATTCAATCAGGCAGGGTTGACATCGACCCTTCTGGTCCACGTGAGCTGCTGCTTCAGATGGGCTTGGATTAAAATCTGGAAAATTGTTGTTCCGATACTTGTACATCAGACCATCTGTCATCTCATTCCACAAGGAAGATTAATGCTTGCACAATACAAGTGCCCTCTGTATATTCGCAGTGTTTTGTGGCTTCTGTAAAAATTCATTGAAGTTAACAAATTCTTCTTTCAAATTAGTGATGCAGTCAGAAATGACCTGCTAGGTGGCAAAGTGGCAAACTTTCAAATTACAATTTAATTTGGTCATCAGTGAATCCCAAATTTCACCGCCTGATAGGCAGTTTCAGTGCATATAATATTTCTCATTGACATTTCCTGGTCACAAAGTATTTTTGGATTATTGTCAATATTCAACATGGTCAAATCTATTCTTGTAGAAATAATGTCATTTGATTTCTGTGCAGGCTCTGCTCAGGCCAAGTCTTCATTAAATAATTGCAGATAACTAGATATTCATTTCCCATGCACTAGTCACCTTTTTTAAAAAAAAATCTAGGAAAACTCTCAGGCAGCTCCAATCAGTGGCCATCTTGAAACCAGTGTAACATTTTAATTGGAAAATGATTCGGTTACAATGCATTCACAGGCTGTAGTTGCACGCACTCTCGCGCTCTTGCAGATCCTACATTTTATTTATGTGATGGTTAATTTATGAAATCCATGATTTTTTGATATTTGCACCTTTGCATTTCATTGGTGTTCTTGAAGAAACATCAAGTACATATCCAGTCCAGTTCGCTTTAATGTGCCATTTAATTTTGTTTCCAAGAGTACATTTGAATGATTGAAATTGGTTGCAGTTCCCAATAGATGTAAGATTCATAACGAATTAGTCACTTTCTGCAATTGTCTTCATTAATTGCTGTGAACTATCATCATTCAGCCGGCTTGGTGATCTCCATGTACCTCAGTGGGGCACTGTAGTTCCATCTTGTCTCAGACATTGCAGCGAGAAAAGGCAGTGTCATTCAACACAGTGGGGCTTGTTATGTTTAATTAAAGTAGCAGTAAGGCTATGATGCTCAAACAGAGATGAGGTAGGATTTGGAGTTTTGTACATCCCCAAACTTTCATCTTTTGCAAAGAAAACTGGATTGAAAAAAAAATTCATGTAAAATGTCAAGATAGAGGATAAGGGTAGAGAAGTCAAATTAAATTGGGTATGGCCAACTTGCTCTCTAGAATTAGACCTGTGAATTCAAGCTTTCATTTTTTTTTTGTCTTCAATGAGGTAAAAACAATTTGTTTTAAAACAAGAGATTAAAATTGACTGAACATGCATCAGTCAGCAGAAGGAAGAATCAATCAAGTGAATTTGGAACTCTGATCATCAGATTCAACACGAATGAATGTTCTTGTGAATGTAAGCAGTTTAACTGAATTTAAATATGTCACAGTTTCTCCATGTCACATTGAAATTGACTGGTTCCCTTGTTCATGACCCAGAATCAAAAGTTAGCATTGAACTCCAACAGATTTCATTTTTTCTCTCGGGTCAATCCGAGGACATTCCATCAGGCGTGCTTCAGCATACTGAACATCTTCATTTCCTTCATCAATGTCTCATTCTGTGGCAGGGTTAAAAGTGAAGATGTTCACTGAAGATTGCATCATGTTCAATTCTATTTGCAATTTTTCCACGCTGCAACCATAATCTAACAAGTGGAAAGTGATGGTTATGTGAGATAACTGACAGAAAATGACCATCTCCTATTCACCTGTCTTTGAAATTTAGCAGTGGGCAAGATTTTTTTGCTCCTGCTTCCTCTCCAATCCAGGGACCAGTTTTCCATCCTAACCTTGGCCGCAGTGCCTGTAGCTTGCATGTTCTCACTAATACTGCGTGGGTTTCCTTGGGTGATTTGGTTTCCCACATTCTAAAGTCATGCTAGTTTTAATAGGATTGAATTATGTTTTAACTTTGTACCAATCTTATTACTAAATAATCTGAAGCTGTTTCTGTGATGTGGATTCCGGGCAGAGGATGAGAGAGGTCATTCACTTGATCTGAAGATGGCTACATGTGTTGAGCTTTGTCCCCAAAGATAAGGATGCTCTTGAAGCCTTGTCCTGTTGCTGGTTGTCCGCAGCCATGACTCGATGAGCTGGAGTGATCTGTTAAGATTGTGCTTGGATTGTGTAACTCTGTCTATAACAGGGTGCTACTTTGGTTGAGGATGTTTAAGTTAAATTTTTAGCACGATGGAAAATTATTGATGGATAAAGCTGCTGCTTAATTTCATTCTTTGCTGTTGTTTCGGTCCCACGGGACCCCAAAACCCAACAGCAATAGAAATTCACCAAGACAAATGTTTACTTAAACCAAAGTAGTTTTTAATTTTCTTTAAACATAAAAACAGGATCAAACTTTAACTTATTACTATTAACTTAACCTAACCTGATCCCCTTCTAATTCCAAGTGCATTTGTATGTAATGTGTGCGTGTAAGTTCAGAAAAATTATTTGATTCGCAGTCCAATCTCACTTCTCACTCCTCCAAGTTCATCAGTATCAGGCAGTTCTTCTACTGAGCACAGAATTTAACATTTATGAATGTTTTCCAAGCTCTGGTGCTTAAAGGTAATTCGTTTGCACTCAGGAAAGTTCTTGTTGGTTTCAGAGAGAGATTTGTTGCTGATTCCCTCTGATCTTGCCAAAGAAAATTGTCCCCATCAGTTTTCCAAATGATAACTACTTCTGCAGGTCATCACAGAGTTCCTTCTGTTTACCTTATTTCAGGTGAAGCACTCTAGCCAGCCATTTCCTCTTGTATAGACCACATGGGTTGTTCCAACAGGCTGGACTCACAACCCATCTTTAAACAAGCTGCAGAAACTAGTTTTTTTTCTCTGTCTCTCCCTTGCACCCTTCTCCTCACTCACACATACACACCCCACCCCAGGTTTGGTCACCTCTCTCCCACTCCCACACTGCTTTAGCCTCCTCTCTCTTTCTCTCTGCTTGCAAAACCACCTGATCTTCTTGTAACAACAAACTACATTCAGACAGATTATAGCACCGAACCAAAAATTCTGAATCTGTTCATCTGTTGCTTTCAAAATAATAATCCATTACTCCACAATATGTCCAATCTCTATAGGGATTCTTCAGAGTTTTTGCAAAGGAACTTGGAGGCTGGGCTGTCTGGCTTGAGCAGAGCTCTGGCATTTTAAATGAGATCTGTTTTATGAAGTGTTTGTTTGTGACCAACACTACTCTCATAATCTATCTCCTTCAAAAACCTATCTATATACATTATAAAATATAATCCTTCATGCTGTCCATTGGGATAGCATGATGGTCACTCCTCCCAGCAATGTTATGAACTTTCTGTGGCAAGTCAGTTCATGAGGAATAACACTAGAATCTTGAGTAAACAATGAAGAACTGGAGGAACTCAACATCCGTTGGTGGTGGTGGGGGGGGGGGGGGAGAGAGATATGGTCTGGTCAGGTTTTACATGTTCTGAAATTACAGTTGGTCTAAGATGTGGAAGGGTGGGTGAGGATCAAAGAACAGACCAGGAGTCTCAGAGAAATTAATCTCTGTAAAAAGTAAATAGGGGAGGGATGATGTAGCGGATGTGCTGGCTGAAGTGTCAGAAGATAATTGTCGGATGCAGGGGCTGCTGGGGCGGAAAGTGAGCACTAAGGTTCTATGTTCTTGTTCTGCATGGGGGAGGGGGAGAAGTGGGATTATGCCAAAGTAATAGAATGTCAGCAGAAGGAATCCACATTTATTAAAGAGAACATTCAGGATTCATGAATTAGGAGAAAGCATTAGAATAGTTGGGAAAAGGTATAATCCAGCTCACTGCCAATAAAAAAAAAAATTAAAAATTGAGATATTGGAAATTGAATAAAACAGAAAATAGTTTTTAAAAATATCCACAGGTTAGACACCATCTGTAAAAAGAAAAGTGGTCAACATTTCTGGTCTAATACCTTTTCATCAGAATTCTAACCAAATGTTTTGGGCCCAAAACATTTCCTGAAGCTGCCTGATCTGCTGAGTTTTCTAAACATTCTCTGCTTTCATTTAATGTGGGCAATGTCCAGTAGATTTTTTTTCCTCATGAACTCTTAGTTGCAAAATCAGTCCGACCACTGTTAATTTCAGTTAACTGCCAAATCCTTCTTGATGAAGACCACTGAAGTTCTCTGTCAACAAGACATGGTGATTTCTCTGCTGTAAGAAGGTACAAGACAGGTTGTAATTATCAGCAAGATTTCCTTAATGATGGTTATCCTGGGACTATTGGTCATCAACGTGAAAAATGGCGGTGTTGCCAGATCCACTCTAAATGCAATGTTGCCGCTGATGTGGACCAACCTGATGCGGAGATACAGTGCTCCTGCAGGGCCTAATCGCCCAGCCATCAGCTCCACACAGCCTGTTAAAGGAGCCCACAGTAGTTTTATTTAAAATCTCAAGACTGTGGAATCTGCGCCCAAGATGGCAACGCCTCTGATTGGCAGCAACCATGAGAGGTTTCAGACTCCAGGGGAGTGGAGGACTGGCAAAGGGCACCCAAAAGAAGGGATATCATCCCCCATCTGAGAAGGAGAAGCAGAGAGAGACAACCCATGGGGACGGTGACTACAGCGGCAGACAACTGAAGGGGCTCTGCGGCTGAAAGCCCCAGGACTGCAGGTAATTCGAAGCAAGGAATCCACGAAGGCTGTGGGTTGCTGGAGACTGCTGTTGAGAGACTCGCACCAGACTATGGACTGCTGGAAACTAGCTCGAAACTGGCTGAAGGGGTACCAGTTATTGGAATAGAGATGCGGGTGGGGGGGAAGGGTGGCATTGAAGGCATTGGAGAGATCCTGAATGTTGGAGATTTTGATCTGAGTTCAGGTTGCCAGTGGTTTGTCCTGGACTCTGTGTGGCTGCAGAAGCACTGGAGGTGAATTTACGGTCACTCGGTATCTCTGTGGGGTGGGTGGGGGGAGGTGAAGATTGTCTTTTGCTTCTCTCTCTCTCTCTGACTGTAAGGGGCGCTTCAGGCAATTTCTGCTGAAGGCGGGTGAATCTGTCCATCTTGTAGCAGGCAAAAGCAATTTCAGGTAATATGACAATTATTATAATGGTAATAAATTGAATCAAGGTAGATCTCAAATGGCTCCCTTAATTCCACTGGCTTCACTATTGGTGGCAGGATCACATTATGTCTTGTTTATATATATCTTAAGGCAAAATGTCTTGATAGGAGAGGAGGGAAGAGTATTTAATTTAAAAAAAATTAAATGAGAGAAGATGTAAGAGCTGTATTTTCTCAGCATCTTTCAACAGATTTTATTGCACATATGTCTTAGTTTAATGATACCAAAACCAGGTTTAAAACTAACAGGTAACAACTAGTCAATTTAACTGAACTGTGGTCTGATTGAAATGAGAGGTCATGAGTTAAGGGTTAGGGAGCAAAAGTTTAGAAGGAACATGGGGGGAAACTTCTTCACTCAGAAAGTAGTGGCTGAGTGGAATGACCTTCTGGAAGAGGTGTTTGAAGCAAGGCCAATTTTGTGATTTTTAGGAAAGGTTGGATAGGTGCATGGATGGGAGGGGATTGGAGGGTTATGGACAGAATGCAGGTAGGTGGAACTAGAGGAGATCCCTGAGATCGGTACAGACTAGAAGGGCTGAGATGGCCTATTTCCGTTCTGAATTGTTATATGGTTATATTCTTGAGGTTCCCCATACTATGATGTCATCCATTGAGGTATCAACTCTGTCCAGGTGATCATAGACCATATGGATAGTTTTGAGATACACTTCTGGAGCTGAGGCAAATCTGAACGGTCACCTTAGGAATCTGTATCTGCCAAATGGACAATTGAATGTGCAGTCTTGAACTTGCTTCATCCAATTTTAACTGCTGAAATCCTGATGATGCATCTAACTTGCTGAAAAACTTTGCATTTACAAACTGTGACATGATTTCTTCACACATCAGAATCTTAAAGTGTTCTCTCTTTATTGCTCTGTTTAGATCTCTTGGATCCTAGCAAATTCTAAGCTTTCCATTCTTTTTATCTGCAATGACGAGTGAACTCACCAACTCCATTGGCTCATTTATCTTCTGAAACACATGCAGTCATTCCATCCTGTCCAACTCTGCCTTTAGTTGCTTTTGAAGCGCAAATAGAACTTTTCTGCATGGATGTATTATCGGTGGCACACATTTCTCTACTCTGATCATGTTCTCCTGGAAGGCAGCCTAGACACTGAAATAGGTCATTGTACTGTTTCATGAGTTCATCATGGACGGTCTCTCCTTCGTTTTCTACAATGAGGATTATTTTTACCAGGTTCAGTTTCTCACTGGCTGTTAAACCTATTATGGCCTCTACATCCTTTGGTACTATGATAATACTAGCATGTACTCTTTGTCCTTGTGTTTCACTTTGACCATGCATTCTCCTTGCACTGATATGTTGGTATCTGAATATCCTGTCACCTTCGCTTTTGTTTCATACATCTTTGGTCTGGGTCTAATCTTCATAAAATCAGTCTCTGATATTACATTAATTTGTGCTCCAGTGTCCAATTTAACGGAAATGTATATGTCATTCACTTTTAATCTCAACATCCAGTCTGTTTTTCATGTTTGCAGTCACAACATCAATATAGAATTCCTCTATCTCCCTTTCATCTACTGCATGAACCTTGCTTTGTTACATTTGGTTCCTACAGCAACGGGCATAATAGTTGCCTTTGTTGCACATATACCATGTTTTGTCATATGCTGGACGCTTTTTTGGTATGTGTTGTGTACCGCATCGACGACATGTCTTTCGATTATCCCTTTAATTTATGTTCGCTGGCCATGCCTCTATTTCCACTTTGGCATGCTTTTTGTTAAATGGTTTATGTCTGTTCTTTCTCACTGCACCCACATTGCAGCTAGTTTCACTGAACAACTCTTTTGCCTGTGTTTTTAGTTTCTGCAGCCCTACAGAGAGCTATGACTTTTTCCAGGTCTAGATTTTGCTCTCTTAGCGGTCTTTCTCTTAGACTGTTATCTGGAATACCACACACAAGTCTGTCTTTTATCAGCAAGTCGGTCAGTCCACCAAATTCACACGTTTTGCTTCTGTTCCTCAATTCAGTCATGTACTGCTCAATACTTCTGTTTTCTGTTCACATGAAAAATCTGCCTCTCAAGCGTCACGTTACGCTTAGGTATGCAGTATGCCTCAAACTGTTGCATTATTTTTTTCAAGTTTCATTTTGTTTCCTTCAGCAGCAAATGTGGTTATTATACATCTCCAGGGCTTCATCACCCATGATATGCAAGAAAACTAGCGCTTTCACTTTATCACTTTTCTCATCAGCTCCAACTGTCACTAAATACAATCCAAAAATCTGTTTAAATCTGTTCCAATTTTCAGCCACATTACCTGTCAGCTGAAGTTTTGCTGGTGGATGTAATCCTTCCATGTTTCACTGTGTTGGCCTCTCTTCACTGATCAGTTGCTGACTTTAGATTTTTTTTTCCTTTTAAAGTACTTCCTTCATCTCACTTCTGATACCATGTTTCAGCTTATATTTGTATCTGTGAAGTTCTTAGACAACACAGTAAAGGTTCTTTACTTTAAAGTTGTTATAAGCAGCCACCATGAGACAGAGTATGAGGCTGCAAGAATCCATTACAAATCCAGCATACTGTGTGCCAGCTCCCTGCTGGCAGCCAAGTCTCATTAAACAGTAGGGCATTGCTACTTGCCGTGCAAACCTGATCACTGTCATTACATGGTCTCCCCTCTAAATACAAAGCCCTTAAAAGCCACCATGTAAAAATATCATCAATTACACTGTTTTGTTAAAATCTTGGTCAGAAAAGGAGACTAGTATTTAACCCTTTGAAGTTCACTTTAGTAATTGGAGTAGCTTAATCTTTAAATCATTCTATGTTATTTTTTAGGTATTTCAGCTCAGTTGCATTCCCTTTGGAATGCCAATGGCGTGAGTTTCAACAGTTACTTTTTTGGAGTGTGAAAACAAGGTGCGCTTGACCTTAGTTTTTACTTTTCTTTCATATGCTCTATGAATTAGTCACCTGAAGTAAAATCTGCATCTGGATATTTCTACATAATGCCTAATATCAAGCTATTTGTTTCAAAATAAATTACAATTTTGTCACAATGATGATTTCCTATCATATCCCACAGAATCAATGTTTGTAGCTGTAAAATGACTTGGATATTGTTGCCGTGGACAGCTGGAGAAGTGAGGTTGTTGGGTGTATTTAAGGCAGAAACTGACAGGAATTTGTTTTGTCAGAGCATCAAGGGTTTCAGCAAGAAAACTGGGGAGTGGGGCTGAGTGGGAGGATTGATCAACTCATGATTAGAATGATTTGACTCGATGAGCTAATGGGCATACTTCTGCTCCAATACCTTGTGACATCCAGGGTCATAAAAGGAATAATTTAAATACACCATTCTTTTCTCTCTCTCTCTCTCTCTCTCTCTCTCTCTCTCTCTCTCTCTCTCTCTCCTCACTATGCACACCCTCTGTAAATTCTACTGGTCAGTTCAATTCCATTTCTTTTTTGTTAGGTCGGTAGAACACGGTGACTCTCACCAGTGTCCAAGGACTAGCAAGCTTAACATCAATAAAGAATGGTTACATTTGAGATTATCTTGCATTCATTAGATGTTTCAATTTTAAATTGCAGTGCAGACTTTGCTTTGATGTGGCAATTTGAACTGCATCATTAAAAATGGTTAAGAAGTTAACCAATCTTCAACAACTACATCCATTTTTTCATTGAAACCAATGTCATTAGGATATCTTTTTAATGTTCCTAATTACAAAATATAATTGTGTTCTTTCAGTTGTCCAATTCTTATTCTGAAACATTTTTAAAGGAACACTGCATATTCTGTCAAAGATAGAAAATTAGACATTCTCCTGCAAGTTGTGATTCTTATACATTTCTAAAATAATGTTACTGCTCTTCAGAGGCAAATGGGCTTTTAAAGAAGAATTCATTGATGAGAGTGTGACAGAGATTCCTTCTGATTTCAGTCAGGCTACGCTTCACATCTTAATGGGCCTTTTTTAAACATATCGGAGATGAACAGTATGACAAAACCAGGGTGGAATACTAGTCCCCAAGATGGAGCAAGAGAGAACATATTTTCATCTACATCTCATCAGGAAACTTGAAAATAGCTAAGGTTTAGAGCAACTGATGGGCTCAAAGAAAATAGCAGTGGGACAAGACTAGTTTCTGAGAAATTAATAGAACTTACAGGCAATAATTCCCAAGAAACTGATATCCAGAATAGAAGAAATTTGAAAAAGTTGCTTTTGAAGATGTGTATTGGCTGCCATTTCCTAAAATTCCATAGATTGAACAAGGGTTCCCAGAGTTTGGAAAGTGGCAAATGGACCCTGATTTGAGTCAGAAGAGAGAGAAATTTTGGAACAGTCTATTCAGCAGAAGGAAAAATTATGAAATCTATCTCAGGAAGCATATATTCTTTGTTTTTTTAATGGGGCACTATATCATGGATCCATGATTCTCGAGTGGGGGGAATGGATCATCCTAGCATTGTAGGTGCCTTTCCTCTGTCTTGTCCATTTCTTTTTTTTATTGTCAAAGACAGAATACAATTAAACCTGTGGTATCAACTGTTCAGTTTCTTCCTGCCAAATGGACGAGACTTGCAAGAAAGGATTTGTTGCTCCTGAAGCGGAGGTTCCGATTCAATTTGATTTTTTTAAAATCCTTTCCCGAATTTCATTTTGCAATATGAGCCAAGATTTTGTTGGGATGCTTGTTGGCAACTCCTAACATAACTGCTGCAATTCCAATGCATAATTTATTTAAATAGCTTGATTTTTTTTTCATATACTTGCAGAATTTCTGGAATATTTCTGAATTCAGTGTTTGACAGATTTGTGATTTTTTTTTTGTTTCAACTGGAAGGAGCTCATTTTGTTCTCTCTTGAGCTCGACCCTAGTCCTCCTGCAAGCTAATGCCATTTTCACAGCAGTACAGGGTGGCCGCTGCATCAAAACTTCACTCTGCATATTCCCACTCGGGAAATCTAATCTTTTTAATTGTCCGTATTAAGAATAGGCAGCTTGCCTCTGTCTGCAAGGCCAATTTTTTTCTTGACAACTAAAGTGAAGACGTTATTTAGCTGTAATCCTCTGTGCTACATTGTTTACTCACGTTAATATTCAGAAAGCTGTTGTACCATTCAAGGGAAATTGGAGGGAAAAGAACAGTTCTAAAGCTTCACCATCATCTGATACACATTAACTGCAATAACTCAAAGCCAGATATTGGGATGAGATTTTTTTGACATCTGCCCTCCAGTCTTTCATCGAGAAACTGATGAGGAAGAGAAAAGATAACCAAACCAACAAAATGCTGAGTTGTAATTGGAATATCATTGGTCTTTCAAAGTCTAGTTTTACTTGCCTGCTTCAATTTGATGCAGCCATGCTTAATTAATCTAACAAGTAAATGGGACAGATTTACTTTGGTCATGAGTATCTGTGGCTTGCCTCTCACTATGGTCTGCCAACTTAAAATATGTGGTCAAAGTAAAACTTGTTGAAACAAAAATCATCCCAAAATGTTCAATAGACATGTTTTCTGGAGAGAAACACTGCAGAGCTGCAAATGCTGGAACCTCAAACAGACAAAGAATTGCTGCATGACATCGGCAGGTCGCACCCAAGGGTCAAAATGGCCAGTTAATGTTTCAGCACTGGACCATTTATCAATCCAAAAGAAAGGGGCGATGTAATGTTTAAGGGGCAATGAAGCTGGGGGAAGGGCCAGGAGATAATAGAACAAAAGATGTGTGAGGTAGAGAGAGGAAGAGGAATGATGAGGAAAGGGGTGAAGAAGTTGAAAACAGCGGAATCAGATGAGGATGTGGCTTATCCAAAATTAGGAAAATCAATGTTCATGCTGTTGGGTTTAAGGCTGCTGAGAAGCAAAGTGATGTGTTCTTCAAATGTGTATTTGGCCTCCCCTTTACAATGGTATTGTAGGAATGCTTGGGGAAAGTTATTATGCGTGGATAAATGTTAACTTGAGGAACAATACATCATATTCCTCCTCGACAAAATGGCATGAACATTAATGTTCTTAATTGTAGATAACCCAACCCCCATCTGATTCCACTGTTTCTACTCCTGATTTTTCTTTAAAAAGTCCCCCTCTCCTACTTATTTTCCACCCCCCTTCCCTTTCGAATGGTTTCTACCTCAACCTGCCTCTGTTTCTCACACATTCAGTCCTAGTATCTTTGGGTTCCTCTCCATTTTCTTTCCTCCTTTATACAAGTCATATCACCCCCATCCTTCAAATACTGATAAAGGGTCCAGACCCAACACTTTGGTCATTTTTCTCTCCCCTGCTGAGTTCCTCCAGCAAGTCTTTGCTCATAAATATTCCACAGTGTTCAATTGTAGCATTGCTTAACCATCCTTTCCTGATCTTTCTTAATCTTGTGTTGTGTTATGACGTTCTGCTTATTGAACAAGAAATGGCGGCGGTGTTGGAACTGCTGCAACAGCAGCGCAGCCACTGGTGCAGATCTGTTGGCAGAGGAGAGACAACACTCCACCTGAGAGTTCTACCACCCAGTCCAACTACCTATTAAAGGCACCAACAGTGGTTTAATTTAAAAATTCTGCAACCACGTGGCTTAGGCACGAGATGCTGTTCGGCAGCAGCCTTGAGGGGTTGCAGACTCTGGGGAAGTTTAAGACTGAGGCAGGGCACCAGAAAATGGAGAGAAGCTCTCCCCCCCCCACCCCACCAGCTCAGTTTGAGAAGGAGGAACAGAGGAGATGACCCTACAGGATGGTAACCGTAGTGGCGGACCTGAGGGATGAGATGCTTTACAGCTGTGGCTGACAATGAAAATAATCTTGAATCTAATTTCTTAAACTAGGTTGCTCTGTTCTTGAACTCCCATCCCTTTCAATTATCCATTGCATTTTACAGAACACTTAAACTAGTTTATGCGGTTGATTTGGGGCAGCCTCATTGTGTCACCTTTTGTGTTGTACCAAGGAAAGTGAAAGGAAGTAATTATTTTTGCATGAACACTTCGTAGAAGGTAGAGATAACAAATGTTCAACCATCTCTTTTTAAGTTCATCAAATTCATCTTGGCACTTTATTGTGTTACTCATGAGCTGGAATTCTGATGGAACCCAAACACCTTTTATAAAGAAGAAATGCATTTTCCATCTGAATAGCTGGAGTGAATGTGTGTTATTCTGGCAAATAACTTGACAGGTAAATAGAAACATGGGACCAAACAGGATGCACGATAACTTGCACTTTTCCAACTTGATGAAACAAAGGTTTTCTCTTCTTTCTTCTTTGGCTTGGCTTCATGGACGAAGATTTATGGAGGGGGTAAAAGTCCACGTCAGCTGCAGGCTCGTTTGTGGCTGACAAGTCCGATGCGGGACAGGCAGACACAGTTGCAGAGGTTGCAGGGGAAAATTGGTTGGTTGGGGTTGGGTGTTGGGTTTTTCCTCCTTTGCCTTTTGTCAGTGAGGTGGGCTCTGTGGTCTTCTTCAAAGGAGGTTTCTTCCCCGCCGAACTGTGAGGCGCCAAGATGCACGGTTTGAGGCGATATCAGCCCACTGGCGGTGGTCAATGTGGCAGGCACCAAGAGATTTCTTTAGGCAGTTCTTTTACCTTTTCTTTGGTGCACCTCTGTCACGGTGGCCAGTGGAGAGCTCGCCATATAACACGATCTTGGGAAGGCGATGGTCCTCCATTCTGGAGACGTGACCCACCCAGCGCAGCTGGATCTTCAGCAGCGTGGACTCGATGCTGTCGACCTCTGCCATCTCGAGTACTTCGACGTTAGGGATGAAAGCGCTCCAATGAATGTTGAGGATGGAGCGGAGACAACGCTGGTGGAAGCGTTCTAGGAGCCGTAGGTGATGCCGGTAGAGGACCCATGATTCGGAGCCGAACAGGAGTGTGGGTATGACAACGGCTCTGTATACGTTTATCTTTGTGAGGTTTTTCAGTTGGTTGTTTTTCCAGACTCTTTTGTGTAGTCTTCCAAAGGCGCTATTTGCCTTGGCGAGTCTGTTGTCTATCTCGTTGTTGATCCTTGCATCTGATGAAATGGTGCATCCGAGATAGGTAAACTGGTTGACCGTTTTGAGTTTTGTGTGCTCGATGGAGATGTGGGGGGGCTGGTAGTCATGGTGGGGAGCTGGCTGATGGAGGACCTCAGTTTTCTTCAGGCTGACTTCCAGGCCAAACATTTTGGCAGTTTCCGCAAAACAGGACGTCAAGCGCTGAAGAGCTGACTCTGAATGGGCAACTAAAGCGGCATAATTAAAATCTGCCGTGACCCTGTGTGCCATTCAGATTTAATAAATAATTTGAAACCAGTTTGGGGGAAAAATATGTTGAAATTTGAGTTTTTAATCAGGCATAGTAGATTGCCAATAACAAAGAAACAAAATGAAAACTTGGGGAACTGAGTGGAGGCTTGGCAGAGTGTAATTCTGATATGACTGAAAATAATAGCTACTGGTGCACTTGTTTACAGACACTTGCAATGGATGATCTAGATCATGTTTCCGATGTAGTAACCTGGTTGTTCATATTTTCTGCACAAATGATGAACCATTGATTTGAACATTTACTTTATTTGATACCTATTTCACAAGTATGACCTGCACAGTCATCATTCATGAATGTGGCCAGCAGCCTGCAAATTTATGCGACTGATAGTTTTAAAAATTAAGTTTTCTTAGAGATCAGTCGTTATTTAGGAATTGATTCAAGTTGTTCAAGGCAAATCATTCCTTTCAGTTAGCTGATTCAGATCTTTAGTTTTCCTAAATAGTGCAAAACTATATTTGTACGCTAAAATATTTGAGCTGAAGTTGTATGACCTCATGCCAATGGCAAAAACATATTAAATGGAGTCATGAGGTTGAAGAAAAAGGGAAGTAGGAAACCACTGCTGGCAAGATTAAACTATGAGAACACTCCTGTGTTTAAAAAATTTAGTGCAAATTATGTATATTACATTTTCTGTTAGTGATCATTCCTGCTTCCCTCTTCCTCAGAAGTGAGAAGTTGCAAGCAAACACATTTATTTTATAGGTAGGGGAAGTGGGACAACACTTGGTTCCATAGCACCTGACACATTAGTGCATGAGGAGAAAGAGTTCATTTGTACTGTGAGTTGTGCAGGTTACTATTATAGGAAGAGTAATGACATTTGAACCATCTAACTCTCTGAAAGCATATTGGGTAATTAAACTATGCTGTCAGTCCTTGTTCAATGCAGATTTGACATGGGCGTTTGTTCTTGGCCTCTGGTGCAGCTATTGTATTGTGTTTAATGCATGGCAGAATTGAGCATTTTAAAGCAGGAAGGAGAGACTGATACAGACCATTAGTGATTTGAAAGTTGATTGCCATGCATGAAAAGTCCGCTGGAATTTCTCTTGCTTCCAGTCCTCATTGCGATGTTGGAAATGGTGTGGTGAGGGGAAGAATTGTACCATCACTTGGTCGAAGGCTACCTGCACCTGATAATTTACCATGTGTTGATTCCAACTCAATACATGAAATGTCAAAGAATAAACTTTGGCTTCATCTTCCCTCTCTTGCTGACCAGGCAAGGTTATATTCTGAAATCCAATTATGATAAAGATTTTACATTAATAGTGGTGAAGGAAGGATAATGGAAAAGTATAAATGTTTCCTAGAACCATGACCTTTGGTAGCAACAAATCTTATGCATTTATGACACAACATTTTGTAAGTTTCGAAGTGCATTAACATTCCGGGTCAGTGTTTGCATTGTTTTCAATCCATAGCACCTCTGCCAGCCTCATTGATCTGCAAACAAATTCCATGTATCATTTAACCTTGTATTATCAACACAATTTATCACCCTCCGATTTAAAATCAATTGTGTATTATGATATTGGATGAGGTAAATATAAATATTGGTAAATGGAGGCCAGAGGTTTGGATTAATATATGTTAGTTTGGGTAGAGGGCTGGTTCCGAGACAGGTAGTAAAGACGGTATAAATCATTGTGGGGCTGTTGCTTGTTGTCACAGCATCCAGAAAAGGACTGAAGCTGGGATAGGTGGGAGATGCTTGGAAATTATATTTTATGATAATTATTTATTTTAAATCTGTGATATATGGATATAGGTTACTGTTCAGCTAGATTCTTATTGAAGAGAATAGATGTTTAAAAGATTAAATGATTTGTTCCTGCTTATTCCTGAAGTCAATATATTAGAAGCTACAATCTATGTGATAGATCTATATAGTGATTTATATGAGGGGACTGAGAGAAATTTTCCAGGTTTGCTGATGAAGCAAAGCAAAATGAGAAAGTGAAGAGAATGGTCAAGGAATATTGACTGAATTAGTAAACAGATAAAAAGATATTCAATGGAGTTCAATAAGGTGACGCATGACATTATTCAGTTTGGTTGATAGTTTTTTTTTTAAAGTGGGAGGCTGTTGAATGTTAATGTCCAAAGGGAAGTCATAAGGATGGGCACATGGAGCAACTTGGAAGACAAAAAATACCTTGGTCTTGAAAGCATAAGGAAACTTGTATGGAATTGCGCAAGACTTTGGCAATGCCAAGCCTAAAATGTTGTGCTTAGTTTTGGTCTCTACAGCCAAAGAAATTTTTTTGTCACCTTGGAATGTTTGACTAGAATTACTTCTGGAATGAATGGGTTATCTTGTGGAAAAACTATTAAATAAGATTGGACTATACACATTAATGTTTGGAAGAATGAAGTTGATTTCACTGAGGGAACTTGCCAGATTAGATATTCAGAGACCACTTCTCCTGCTTGGACAGAATGGATAAATAAGGCATATTCTCAACCATTCTAATCAGAGATGAGAAATATTTTTCATTAGAAAGCTGTGAACTTTTACATTTCTCCAACCCCAAGGACCAGTGGTTACTTACTCAGTACATTCAAGGCTGTGAAAATAGATAAACGAGAGATTGTGAGAGGAAAGTAGAGTTTGTGTCAAGGATTAGACATGCTCCATTAGACATGACATGACAGGCTGAATGCAAGTAATTCCTTATAATGCAGCAATCTGTTCCCAGAACCAGCAAGAATTAAACAATAACTGACCAGGGCTGAAAGGTGGTAACAATAACCATATCCAACAAGAGCCCATCCTTCTATTGAAGTACAGAGGAGTTGGATTCACCATTAAAGTAAGCTGGACCAGCCAAAAAAAATACTGTGGAATTAAAATGCTGAATTCCTTGCGATGAGTAGTTTCCTTAATGAATTTCCAAAAACATTTCCCCATTGACAGAATCCAGTCAGTTCCATTTGACCAGGAGAGTGCAATTCCAGCAGCACTCGGGAAATTTTCCACCAACCAGCATAAGCCAGAACACAAAATCAACACCCCATCCAAGACCCTGGTGTTCACTTCCACTGCCACTATTTACAAGAGGAATCCACAGAATCACATTAGTCACCTCACAAATCCTTAACCTCCGCCACCTGGAGTGGAAAAGGCTTAAAGAATTACCGCCATCAAAAGTCAGATGTCATACTGGCATGCAACAATATCAATTTTCCTTTCTTACTCGGTGAATAATCATCGATCCCAAAGCTAATGAAAACATGAGCATATTTTTCCACACAAACTGCAACAGGTTAAGAAGATTCCTCCCTGCTTAAAAGTAATTCAGAGTAGTCAATAAATGCTGGGTTTGCTGGCAAAATCTGCATACCTTGAATGAATGTAAAAGACACTGGATAATTATTTACAGAACTGAGTATTTTAGTTTGTTATGCTAATCTATACTCTTGTTGATCACTGGGATCATATTGTCAATATATAGAACCGTCTTGTTATGCATTTAAATATTGTTTTAAATGCCCCTTTTAGAAAGTATAAAGTAATGACAATCTCTTTTAAGCTCACTTGCTTATCCTATGTGATTTGCCGTCTTCTTGGCATTAACCAATAAATGACTCATTATAATTTTATGTCAGTTACTCCTGTGCCCTTGATAAATGAATGTGCCCTGTTTGCTCATCCGCTGCGTTACACAGTCCAATTCACAGTATGATGCTCAGATCTCATTACTCATTAATGACCAACAGAAAGCTTGATGTATCTTTTGATGTGTGCTGTTTTATGATAAGGTTGAACTTGCATAAATAGATAAAGAAATAACCATATTATCACCCCTGTCAGTGATCTGAGACAAATTTTATTATGATTAATGCAGCCTTGAAAAGTAACGCAGGCAAACCACGATGGGGACATGACCTTTTTGGAATATTCATCCGATAGTTGACAAAAATCAGAGCCATTGGAATTTCCTCATCTTTAGAGAAATGACATCAAAGATAAAAGGGTCTCCTGTAAATGCAAAATAACTCTGAAAGGTGTGTTTATTGGGTTTCCTGGTCCAAAATTACCAGCGTATGGTGCATAGAATTCATTTTCAATCTTGATTGCTGCATTGATCCATTCAGTCTGCATAATTCCATTAATTCTATCCCTGATTCTCCTGTGGGGCACAGAAATGTAAGGAGCCTGCTGGACAGGGCTGTCAGTCAGCAATATTGTTGGCTTTTGCGTGATTTTAATTTTTAAGCGCACTATGGCCATTGAGTAGGTTGTAACCAGTTGAAGGACCAGTTGTAGATTCTCGGAGGATGGCTTAATCTGTTTTAAGGCTATCATCTTGATTGATCACACACAACCCCATTCCACCTCTGTAATTGACCCTCCTTACCTTGACAAAGATGATGACTTGCTTTTTTCTTTTCCCCATTTCTGTGGATGGTTGAACCTGCACGCTCTGCTGCAGGTGGGCCAAGTGCTGCATGACAGGGTGAATGAATTGGTACTTTGTGATGCACTTTTTCTATCACTCTTGCTGGTCTGCTGTGTCCTCCTGATCAAAACACTCATGCCTTTCCTGTCTGATCCATCCTATTTGGAAAGCTCATGGTCCAGGATCTTCTATGAGTCACTGAGGTTATTTGCACATTATCTGGATGGTTTGGAGGACACCCTTCAATCTATTCCACTGACAACCTGGAGCAAAGCTTGGAAAAGACCATCCATTTCAGGAGCCCATGGCATTGTGTAATTGGGGCTTGCATCTGAGGATATTTACCTGGGAGAGGATTTTGACATGGGTTCACATCTCCTTCCTGTACTCTTGGAGGTTTATGCAGATAAGGTGTTTTTCCTGACTCTCTTGTGGCTTGAGGTTGCTGCTCCATGACTCAGAAGTACAGTGAGGGTCAGGGATCATTGGTACACTGGGTGCCATAAACTATGCATACACTGGCTCCTTCATCCTCCTCAATCTCAAATCTCCTCAGAAAACCAAACTTCCACCTGACTTAACTCCTTGGCCCTTTTCCAAAAGTTTCTTGGCCCTCTTTATTTTCCCAGGCTTCCTGTAATTTCCATGAACCCTCATGGTCCTTGCCTATTGCCTAATTCCATCACTCCAATACCAAGCTCCCAAGCTTTAAATTTCTTAATTTGTGTCTCCTTTCACCATAATTTTCCCACAGTACACTTTCTTTTCCAGGGAGAGCCATTTATTCATGTAATGCCCATATTTGATTCTCTTGTATTCATAGGTTTGTATAATATGATCCCTTGCCCCAAATTATAAACAGTTGGATACTTCTAAGACGTCACTGCATCGTATGGTATGAGTTTAATATGTTGTCATATTAAGACACTTGTATTTTGTTACACTGCCATTGACAGTTACTGGACTCGATTAAAATAAATGCTCTACTTTTGCTTTATCTCAGTCTAATTGCCTACCTTGGCAGCAACATCAATAGTTTTAGACAGTATGTACATGTTGATGAATTTCTGGGTGAATGTTTCACAAGAGATAGGCAACGAGGTTACCAAGGAAACATTTTTTTCTTTCATTGCCAATATGAATTTGCAATTTTTAATTTCCTTTGATTGGTGGTAATGTATTTGTGATTTAAATGCAGCACAAAATATTTTGTCAGCAAAAAGGCAGGTGTTTGGAGAATAGGATTTGGAAATTTGAAATGTAGTTCAAGTATTGTGGAATAATTTGTCTCACTCCTTTAAAAAAATGTAAAAATGCAGGTGGGTCCATCTTGATGCTGTTTACTTTCTGTAATAACTTACCTGCACATGTAACTGAGAAAATGAATTATTTGCATTCTATTATCATTTTTAAGCAAATTAATTCCTCTACATTTTTGATTTAATGTCTACATGATCAATTTTAAAGTGTCAGAGAAGCTACTCTAAATTTTCCAACATGTACTGGTTTAATATTGATGTGAACTTCAGCTGATTAGAAGCATTCAACAAGTGACAGAGCTATTATTTGCAGCAACTTTTTGAGTAAACACGTTCAGAGATAAAGATGGGTGCGGTAAACTACTGTTACACCATGATTGACTGCTATTGACGGGACATGCCTCCTGAGATTGATCCTACCCATAGCCCCTTGCAGGCTACCCCTTTCCTTTTGTTCTGATCAGTAAAGGAGGTGGATAGTTGTTTGATAGTGTTCCAATCTTTAGCTATTAAAAGCCTGATTGTTTCACTACTCAGCCTTTTGTGAATTATCAGCGGGAATCCAAAAGCTGTGGTCAGTCATGCTCTGTCCTCCATGGAGTACTCTGTTGACACTTAGACATCTGCGAATCTTTTTTTAAATTGACAAACATTGACAACAGCTTTTTAAACAAAAGCAATGGTGTTCTCTCTATAAAATCCTCTTCCCTGCTTCAACATCTCTCTTGATTTCATGGAGCCAATGGCTCTAAATTAGCAATGACAAAAAACATAATCTGCAGACACTCAGTTCACTCCTCAAAACAAAATCCAGGTCAATGTGGTACATTAAGTGTAACCACAATTTTAGACCATAAAGTGTGCACTCTGGCAAACCTCCATAGCTTATAATTTACATGATTCTTCAATGATATATACATGTAATCTGATGCCAAACTGCTCAGTGTAGCACTCATTTATATTGCATTCAATATTTAAAGCAGACTTTTTAAAAATGATATCACAATACAGAAAATGAAAAGGATTCATTGGTTATTTTCCCAAGCAAGAAAATAAATAAGTGTGAATTCCTCCTGTAATTAGCTCTCTAGCGAGAGCATCCTGGCCGGCTGCATTACAGTATGGTATGGTTGCTGCAGAGAAATTCAAAACTATTATGACGACAGTGACTTGGGGCCCAAAGGTGATGTTGTCTGAAAGGAGTTTGTATCTTCTCCCCGTGTCTGGATGGGGTTTTCCAGGGTGCTCCAGTTTTCTCCCACCCTCCAAAATGTATGGGTTTGTAGGCTAATTTGGTTGTAATCGGGTAGCACAGGGATAAATGGCCAGAATCTGATTCTACTGTGCTTTAAAATAAAATAAAGTTTACTTGTCACTTAGAAAATGGTCTAAACATCATAATATGTGGTGTTTTAAAACAGAAGTGAATTAATTGTGAATTTTAATGATTAGGACAAAACTTTTTCCCAACCAGACATTTCCAGTGGTGGAGAAAAAACCCTCAAATTTTGGAGCCTTTGTGATCACTAATTCATTTTAAATTATAATCACAGTTAACTTAAATCTGTGTACATTCTGTGGAATTCATCATATCAGCTTTGTAAGCTTAACAAGTTGTGATGAGCAGTTTCTTTCTAAAGGATTCCACTTCCAACCTCTAGTGAAACAATGGAAGATAGAGCAAGACATTTGAGGAAATTTCTGACATATGAATTTCATTTTAAAATTATTCAAAAACATATTAGAAAATTGAAATAAAAGTTACTTGTTGAGATATTCATACTCTAGAAGATCAAAGTTTTAAAATTTTAATATGCATGATAGACTTCAAGTATTGTCTGCTGCAAGTCAAACAAAGAACCACCATGAGCACCCTATGCCCCAAACAATAGAAAGAGTCCCTTCAGAGATGCTGAGTGTCTGTGGATTCACCTCCCCTGTTCTCTCCAGCTGCACTGACTCAAGTTCATCGTCAGCAACCTGAGATCTAAATCCAAACCTCCAATATCATCAGGAAGCCTTCAGCACCTGAGGCCTCTTGTGAGGCCTTCTTGTCTTCAGCACCTCTTCAAATCATGGTTCCAATACCTGGTTCCCATGACCCAGTCTCCAGCAGTCCTTGTGGGTCCTTCAACTGCAAGTCGCCAGCAGCATGCAGTCCATGTGAGTCCTTTGGCCACAATTCATCAGCAGGCCCACTGCCTGTGAGTCCTTCTATTGCAACTCACCAACAGCTCAGTCCTTCAGCCACTGAGTCCCCCGCTACCTGGTCACTGTCCTGTTGGGTTGTCTCCTGTGCTTCTCCTTCTCCAGTGGGTATAGATATTTTGTAATAATAAATTAATGTTTCAACAACTAAACTTTTATTCAATTTTTTGTATACTCTTGCTAAGACCCGAAGGATTCATTTGTTTACATCACTCAAATGTCACGCTCTGCAGGAGTGTCTCCAGCTTTCAATTGCACTGAAGCGTGATAATTAGAATCAGTTGGACTGTAATTGGAGTTTTGAAGATTACTTTTAATTTTCAGTATAAAATTGGTGATGTCATGTTGTGTATTGTGTGCAAACCTTTACTTTCCTATTATTTTCATTTGGAAAAACAGAAGTATTCCCAAATAGCAATCAGAAATAAAAATAGAACAGGGTAAATTGCTTGTGGGGTACACCTGTTACTGATGGTGTTCCCAGGAATTAATAGCCATTTGGCCTAAAAAAAAATCTGTGTGAAAGGAAAATATTCTCAACACCGGCATCAAATGATGTCATCTCACACCGTGGATAGCTGCCTCAACCCCATAGTACAATCCCCGGTGTCTTCAGATGCCAGCATTGCAATTAGACAAGTGTAAAATGGGCAATGACATTCTGAGATAGAAATGACCCAAGTTTTTGTGTGAGTGCAGGAATGTGAAGGAAGTCAAGATTAAAATGAATGTATAAACTTTGCTGTGGGAATGTCACAGCAGGGGGAAAGGTGGGGGAGTGAGAAGATATTTAAAGAAATAGTGGACATTTTTAAACAGCGAGGGAATGTTGGTTCCATGGGAAAAATGCAATGGCGGACCTGACTTTCCGGAATGCTGTGCGGTAGGGAGACCCCTCCGTGAGTGCTCTGTGCAGACAGTCTTTTCTTTGCCACATGGAATTCTGGGAGGACAGGCCCACCATTGCTTTTGCCCATGGTATTCATAAATTACGTGAAATAGCACTACCAACTTTCCCATGCTGTATGAATTGTGCACAATACTGCTACCAACTTTACCACGTTGTTTAAAAATTGTCTGCTTACCCTTGGTTCCTTAAATGTTTATATAAGTTGGTACAATGGGCTGAAGGGCTCATACTGTGCTGTAAATAAAGCTGAATTATATTCTAATTAGGCATATTAATTTTGTTCAAATATAAGATCATAATACATTGATCAGGATTTAAGGCAGGTCCACCATCATTTGAAGTGTCATGACATCACCAGTAGAAGGTCGAACAGTCCAAATGCCGGGGATGGCTCCTTGCAACTGTGAATGCATGCAGTGTCCCAGTTGAGAGTGGTCAAGTGTGAACAGCAAAAATCCCATTCTTATACCGGGACACTGAACGACCAATTTAATGGGATGCAAGTGTAAAAGGGGCTAATGATTCAACCCACCTTGTACAGTGGAAGTTACCTTCATTCAAAAATGTATCAACTTAATTTGATTTCTCATCCAGCAAGAAGCTTTAGTTTTACATTAGACTCCTGAATGAATCCCAAAATGGTAAAATTGTGTTACCTTTGCTCCATACCAACTGATCTCTGTGTAATTGCATTTTTGTACTTTTGTACAGTGTCTTACTTGTATGAAATATCTACTTGACTCCAATCAAAGCTTCCTCTATCATTGCACATTAGTATATGTGACAATAAATGCGAACTTGGTTCTGAATTCCCAAAATGAACTACCGTCCAGTTAAGTATTTGAATGTTTTCTATGGATCTGTTGGCTAATAAGCAGAACCGTGCATCTCTGGAAGAAGTATCTGTTAATAGCATTGACCTCTTTGTGAACTGCAGTCATATGTCAGCAGGTTGTAACTCTGGATGTCCTGCCACATATCACTGTCTCTCACTGACACCAGTGAAGGCCAGCAGCTGTGATATAAAGGCAGTCTGACAGGTTTCTCTGTCTACCTTTACTATTTTACAATTGATTGCAGATTCTCTGGTGTTATTTCTATCGTATATATTGTCACTTTAATCCTGTTTTTACTCTGATCTCAGAATAACTTTTGGTCCTCCGCTTTGCTCCAAAACACAATGAGAAGCTGCATTATCAGTCCCAGATGACAACATACTCTTATGAACTGTTGCTTATGTCATTAAGAAAGTTAAATTACCAGAGGAAAACTTGATTCACAATAAAGTGATTGAACGTAAAAAAAAATATATCTGAACTGACCATCTCAAACAATAAAATGATTTCTGTGGAGCTTTTTAAACATCTCCAGTATCAATTTAATTTATTGTAAATGCCAGAAATGTTCTTTACCTTGTAAACAAAAAAAAATATTCTATTAACCACGGCCAAAGAGCTTTACTCTTGTTTTTCATTCAGAATGCTGGTCCTTATTGAATTTTTTGAATCAAGAAAAACAATACCATAACCAGAAAAATAATACAATTCAAGTAATGTGAAAGATAAAAAGGTGGTGGAGGGGGAGGGAGAAACACGTTGAGACTATTGAAATTCAAAAGGCTGAAAATCATTAATTTTGCTGCTGCAAGATAGTCTGTGGCGTTGCACATTGTGACAACTTCCAAGAGTTGCTTTGTGTGGAACAATAGTTATTTTCTGTGCAAGAGTCAGATCAGTGCAACAAGAGTGCAGAAGAGGGGACAGATTTGCAAAGCATTAACTCTAACACTGCAAATTGATGATGCTGCTTTATGGATTATTAAAAAGTACAGATTTCTAACATTATTCATGGGGAAAGATAGAGAATACAAAAGCAAGATTACTGCAAAATACAGAATGCATGAGCAAATACAGCTGGTGAACATTCATAGCTTTGTTATTACCTTTCTCCTACAAATATCTCACTATTTAAGAAAAGATAGAGGGAGAATAAAAAAAAACTACAAGCCAGGTACCCGAACATCAATTGTAAGGAGTGAGAACAGAAAATGCATAAACACTCAGAAGTAAGGCTGTATCCACAGAAAGATAAGTGTGTCGGATTGGCGACCCTTCAATTTTCTATTCCACAGATGTTGTCTGACTTCTGGTTATGAAGAGCATTTCTGTTTTTATTTCAGATTTCCAGCATTTTTGATTTCCTAAGTGCTTCAAAAAGAGTGAAATGAAAGCTTTTTAAAAGAAAATGTAAGAGCGCATGGCCTAGGGAAATGGGCTGGCATGGATTTAGGGTCAGTTAATGGACAGAAGACACATTGGAAATGAGAGAGTAAGATAAAATGATACATTTTTTAGAATTTGGGAGGTTCTAATAGGGTGCCAAAGAGATGATTGCAAAGATTTTCATGATGGAAACCAGTGCAATAATAGAGCAGCACACAGAATGTTGGAGGACAGAAACCTTGCCTATAATGATGGCTGCCTGACCTACTGAGTTTCTCCAGCATTTTTGTGTTGCTCCAAATTTCCAGCACTTTTTTTGACCAAGAATGCAAAGCCTGCAGAACATCAAGGGAAAAAAAGTCATGTGAAATTAATGGCAAAGACATGAAATATTATATGCATAGAGAGACAAGTGTCTCTGGGCATAAACCACAGAAAGTTAGCATATAAGCAATTGTGAAGTCAAATCTCTGTAGTTATATTTGAGCCTCTGAGAGTGCACTACCTCACTGACCCTCAATAACTGTGTGGAGGACTGTATACCCAAGAGAACAATACTTAGGTTTCCTAACTAGAAATCATAGCTGAACTACAAGATACATTCATTACCAAAGGCAAGGTCTAAGGTGTTCAAATCAGGTGATCCAGGCCCACACAAGAAATCCAGCTTTAACATCTACCAGACTATCAGAGACATCAAGAGGTAGTATTAAACTAAAGTGCCAGATGAACCTCATAGACAAGAGGTTGTGTCAGGGTAGGCATGCCAACATGGAGTATACATGAACGCAGTAACAGTGCATCCCTCCCAAATGAGCTCAATTCATTCTAAGTAGGCCACTGAGCCAGTACCACACAACTTCAACCTTACCTGTGGCCTGTAGGAGAATGGATCCGCCAAAAGCGACGGGCCAAGATATAGTTCCTGGACATGTCCTTTGTACCTGCATAAACTAGCTGGGGACAGTATTCAAGGACATATTCAACCTCTCCCTGATATAGACAGAAGTATTCACCTGTTTCAAGAAGGTCACCTTCACGACAGACTTACTGGGCCTAAACTCAGCTCTTGAACATCTGAACAGCAAGACACCTTCTTTGACTACAGCTCCATTTTCAAAACAATAGTGGCAAATAAGCTTATCACCAAATTCTATGACCTTCGCCTCAATCAATGAGGATTGGAGACAGCACTTCCTTCATTATCATCCTTGGTACCAGTGCCTTGCAACACTGCTCATCCTCCCACTATACTCCCAATAGACCAACAACTGTGTGCTAAACACCACTTCAAGTCCATCTACAAATTCACAAATGACAGTGGTGGCACTGTCATAAGGAGGATCTCTAGCAAAGATAAGTCAGCACATAGAAGGGCGATGGATGGACTAGTGGCTTGGAATCAACTCAATGGCCTCTCTCTCAATGTCAGTAAAACTAATGAGTTGGTCATGGACTTCCAGAAAAGGAATGAAGCTCATTGGAGTGCATCAACTTTACTAGAGATAGCAGACAGTTTTAAATTCCTAGCAGTAAACATCTATAACGTCCTATTCTGGTCCATTCATGTGGTCAATAAAGTTCATCTTCAGAAGCCTGAGGAAATTCAGCATGTCACCTGCAACTTTCAACACCTTCCACAGATCTTTCCTATCAGGATGCATCACTGCTTGGTACAGGAACTGCTTCATCAAACCCACAAGAAACTGTGAACACAGCTCAAACCATTACAGAAATATTTCTTTTGACTCCATCCGTACTTGAAAAACATTTTTTTTTAAACTTCTCCGATGAGAATCAGGGATGAGAATCAGGGATCACAATTGCAAAATAAGGGAGGCAGCAGATGCAGGAAACTGAAGCCAAACACAATCTGCTGGAGGAACTTAATGAGTCAGGTAGTATCAGTTGGAAATATTTATGCTGCATAAAGGACACTGTCTAACCTGCTGAGCTTCTCCAGCATTTTGTGTTTTGACTTCAACCACTATGTCCACAAAGTTTTGTGATTTACTACAAGCTAGAGCTATGAGGACAGGGTGGAAGGAGTCAAAATAAAGGGTTGGAAAATTGCTTTCCCCATTGCTCTTAGGAATTCCCCCACCCATAAGAGAACTGCTGTAGACATTCAAGAGAAATTAATACACATTTGTATATTTAGGGAACCGAGGGATACATGATTAAAGCAGGTTAGTTATGCTGAGGAAAAAGATCAATCAGGATCTTATTTTTCAGGTGCATGAGTTCCAATAACCTATTGTTAGAGTTTTTACTTTTCTCAATAAGTGGATTTAGTTCTTTGAAATAGCAGAAGTTGAAGAATTACAATAGTTTTATCTGCTCACATTTTTCTGGCTGTTTTAATTCCATTTTGCCACTAATGCAGAAGGTTCAAATTATCTTTTAATTATCAAAATGATTGAAGTAATAAAGGAATTATTTCATGACTATCTAATCAGCCTGAAATTAAGGACTCGTTTCCTAATTTCTCACTAGCCTTTCTGATGAAGCATTTGCCTCATCGGAAGTTTCATAGAGGAAAGATGATCATTTTGTTTCAAATAACAATCTATTGCTTTGATTTGCCTCTTTAACTCCTGGAGCTGAAAGTGCACAAGGTGGATCTCCAGATGATGGAGGGAGAATGCACTATGCGCATTCGATCAGACCAGAATGTCCGTGGTTGAACAAACTGTTTATTTTAGTTGAGATTGCAGAAAGACTATGAATGGCACAAAAAAATCCAACTTCCCTTGATCCATTGTTATTCTCCCCCAATCCCACACAGTTCCATTTTCTAACCCTAACCCTTCTCCTAACCCATTTTACAATTATTGCTTCTTTTCATAATTCTTACCACCCTAGTTGAATGTAGTTCTCTCTCACAGTGTGCTCAGATCTTTATTTTATTGCAGGTAAGCTCTCAAACCATGATCTCATCTCTTCATTAAATGTTGTCTCCTTGTGATATTGTAGCAGGCTGAGTGACTGCATGGATAGACAGACTGAATCTCAGCCCATTGGTTGGTACAAGATGGCACGGGCACTCCCCCCCCCCCCCTTCTCAGGAGAAGTCAGCGTTTAACGACACATATTGCCTGGGAGATGTCGCCACTTCCTGTTTGCACATCGCTGGGCAGGCAGTGACTCCACAACACACTGATGTCACTCCATCAGATTAGCGTGCCCCCAGACAGGAAGGGGGTGATCCCCTAAAAGCAGTGCGAGAGATTTAAATAAAGTTAGTTACTGGTTCACCTTCATGTTATGTGGATGTACTTAATTTCAGTCACGCTGATGTTAGCAGATGCTACAATATCTTCAGACGTGAAACAAATTTCCAATACTCCAGTGATCTACAGAGTGTGGTTTGCTACATTTCCGATGTTCTTATTCAAAAATGTCAATTGCTAAGAAAATATAAAATATCTTTCAGATAATTGTCTATTTTGTGTTTTCTGCCCTGTGTTTGCTTTGTTTTTCAATGTGTGTAAGCATCAATATTTTGAGAGGATCTGTTTAAATGGATAGAATATTTCACTTTCATTCTCTATATTGCTTATTGCACTTATACCATGTTGCAAAGTGATCCATTTAATTTAGATAACCTCCTATCTGACATCGAGATGAGAGGAAATTGAGAAACCTAATTTGCACCTTAATTTTCACCAATTGAAATGGGCAAAACACAAGTCTGCAGATACTGTGATTGTAGGTAAAACACACCAAAATGCTGGAAGAACTCAGCTGGTCTTTTCGCATGCATAGAACATAAAGATATATCGCTGACATTTTGGGCCTGAGCTCATCTTCAAGGAATAAGCAAAATTCAAAGATTAGGTTTTGTCATTCTAGCTGATAGCTAGATTTGTAACAAAGCTTCCTGATTACCATTTTAATGTGCAGAATTATAAATTAATTTCACATTATTATTATGCAACTATTTCCTTCAACCAATTTCTCCCAATTCTTGAACTCAATCCCAGGAACATCACCTGCTCCTAATTTTACCACTGGAGAATGTATTTGCTTCTAAGCTTAGTTTTGGAGACTTTTGTTCCAAATCACCATCCCTGCTCCTTTAAAGAACCTTCTTCAAGGAGCTCCAACCCAGAGCTTTGGCCTCCAATTATTAAATACAATTTTTAAAAAAATGCTGTTACCCAGAATTCAAGTAACTGGCAGCATCAAGCAACCAGCAGAAAATTCTAGGAAAGTAAATAGGTAAACATATGCAAGTTTAAAATTGGCACGTTTCACCAATAATTCACAAATTATGCAACACATAATATCAAGCAACTGGAAGATGCACATCCGGCATTTACCTATCCCCATAGGGGCCGGATGCCAGGAGTTTTAATGTAATGGGAAATAATGCCAATGCCATCCCTGCTTTTGATCATAATTCCAGAACTACTCTGCTGAATACCTGATGTTGAATTCCTCACCTGACTAGTTCACCTTCCCAGATGTCCGAAGCAATTTGCTAAGGGTAATCCAGTTTGAAATAAATATCACCAGTGATGTATTTTCTTTTAATCTTTGGAATAGATATGGACATTTCAAGTCAAGTTACCTTTTATTTATCATTCATACCATGCTTGCACGGCAAAGATGAGATGGTGTTTCTCCAGAACCACGGAGCATTTTTACATAAATATAAGTTGGAATACCTGAGTCTTGTTCTCGTGCTTTAATTACAGTAATTCCTTAAAAAGATAGAGATCCTTTGATGGTATCTTCATACAGACCAATTTCGTTGTTAAATGTAGACTATCAAATAATAGCTAAAGTATTGGTGAATAGATTGGCTAAATTTTTACCAAAGTTGATTCATATTGATCAAACAGGTTTTATAAAGAATAGATATGCTTCATATAATATTTTGGGAGTGATTAGTTTGATTAATAGATTTCGACAATCTTTAGATAATCCGATGGTGATATCCTTAGATGCAGAAAAAGCATTTGATAGAGTTGAATGGAATTTTTTGTTTAAAGTTTTGGAGAAATTTAAGTTTGGTCCTTCTTTTATTGGTTGGATTAGGGCTCTATATAGTAAACCGGTAGCTAGAGTATTAACGAATGGTTTGATTTTGGAATCTTTTAAGTTAACTCGATCAACTCATCAAGGTTATCCTTTATCACCAGCTTTGTTTGCATTAGTGATTGAACCTTTGGCACAGATGATAAGACAAAATACACAGATTCAAGGTATGAAAGATTTAGATGAGGAGTATAAAATTAATTTATTTGCTGATGACTTATTGGTGTATTTAACAAATCCAGCTCAGTCACTTTTGGATTTGAAGGAATGTTTAATACAATATGGATGTCTTGCTGGATATAAAGTTAATTGGGAAAAAAGTGAGACATTACCGGTAAGTGAAGGAGATTATTCATTTTATAAGGATATTATTAATTTGAAGTGGACTGATCGAATTAAATATCTGGGTATAATTTTGAATGTTAATTATCAATCTTTATATAAATTAAATTATGCTCCATTAATGAAAAAATGAAAACTGATTTGATTAAATGGAAAGATTTACCTATTAATTTAATGGGAAGGATAAATACAATTAAGATTAATATCTTTCTGCGTATACAATATTTGTTTCAATCGATTCCGTATTTACTTGATAAATTTTTTTTTCAAGATTTAAATAAAATGGTTTGGGAGTTTTTATGGACGGGTACATTTTCGAGAGTAACTTTGAATAAATTAACTTGGAAATATGAGTTAGGGGGATTATGTTTACCACATTTTCATTATTATTATGAGGCAGCCCAACTTAAATTTATTAGTTCATTGATGGATTTGGTACGGCCTCCTAGTTGGGCTAAAATTGAGATGACAAGTATTTCTAAATTTGAAATATATCAATTTTTGTTTAGGTGGAATATGAATTTGTTACAACAATATAATGTGCCTATACTAAAACATTTAATGAAGTTATGGATAAAAAAATTTAAATGATAGGTTCTAGGGGTCAATTATTGGCTTTGACTCCTTTGTATAATAATCAACTTACTTCTTTTTCAATACATAATCAAAGTTTATTGCATTGGAGATTTAAAGGTGTGAAAAAATTGGGAGATTATTTTAAAGAGGGTAAGTTTTTATCTTTTAATCAGATGAGGGAAGATTTTGGTATTGATAAGAATTCTTTATTTCTTTATTATCAAATTCGATCTTTGGTAAAATGTATGTTTGGTAGAGAGATGATTTTACCTAAACTGACTAAATTTGAGACTTTTCTTATGAAGGTACCAGAGAAGGGTTATATTTCATTTATTATCAAATATTACAGGATGGTATGGATAAAAAGAGTTGGGATAGATCTAAAATTAAATGGGAAGTGGATATTGGTTTTATTTTTTATGATAGTGTAACTAGATTGATAAATGCACGTTATGCAATGATTAATTGTAATTTTTTACATCAATTATATTTGACACCTGAAAAATTTTAAAAAAATATGATTTTAATTAATTAGATCTGTGTTTTAGATGTGCTGATATGGTTGGAACTTTTTTTCATGCTGTTTGGTCATGTATACATATACAATCTTTTTGGAAGGAAATTCAATCGTTTTTGGAATATTTGTATGAGATTAAAATAGTTTTAGATCCAACAATATTTATATTGGGTAGTTTGCAACCTTTGAAAGGTTTGGGATTAGATAAGTTTCAGCTTGCTTTTGTATATTTAGCTTTATCCGTAGCGAAAAAATGTATTGCTAGTATGTGGAAAGATACAAATATGATTGATATTAATAGATGGCATAATGAGATGAAATATTGTTTAATAATGGAAAAAATTACATATGTTTCACATGATAATTTTTTTTATTAATAAGTGGCTGTTATACTCTGAATATTTACATTTCAATTTAGATTGATTAGATTTGAATATATATTTAACTTTTTTTTAATATCCTTTCTTTTTTCTTTTTTTATGGCTTACCTTAGGAGAGTTGGCTGAAGGGGGAGGTGGGATTTTTCTTTTTCTTTTTTTCCTTTATATATATATATATATATATATATATATATATATAAAATGTTCATGTTTAATTGCTGTATATGTCATATATCATTTGTTTTTTGAACAAATAAATAAAGTTTAAAAAAATAATAATAAATACAAGTTGGAAAAAAGTTAAACATATTAAAATATTAATACATATACAGTAAAAGTCCTCAGTGCACTTACATTCAGGAGCCTGGTTGTTTGGGGTAAAAAAAAACTGTTGCCCAATCTGGACGTAAGGGCCCGAGTGCTATGGTACCTCCTACCAGATAGCAGAAAGGAGAACAGTTTACATGAGGGATGTGTGGAGTCCTTCACAATGTTTGTTGCCTTTCGGCTGCACAAGTGTTATAGATGTCCTTCATGGTAGGATGACAGCTCCCAACAATATATTCTGCTGACCACTCTCCTCTGCAGGGTCTTGCAGTCTGAGATGGTACAGCTTTCAAACCAGGTGGTGATACAGTTGCTCAGAATGCTCTTAATACATCCTCTGTAGAATGTAGTGAGGATGGAGGGTAGGAGATTAACTTTTCTCAGCCTTCACAGGAAGTAGAGGCACTGCTGGGCCAAGTGCACTCCAAGGTATTTGATACTGTTGACAACCTCAATGGTGATGCCGTCAACGATCAGTAGAACGTATTCCCCCCAGGCCATCCTGGTCGACAACCATCTCTTTTGTTTTATTAATATTCAGATACAGGCTGTTGGCTCTGCACCAGTCCATTAGCAACTGGACCTTATCTCTGTACGCTGACTCCTCATTCTTCATAATAAGGCCCTCCATGGTGGTCAGTGAACTTAATGATGAAGTTTGAGCTGTGTTTAGCTGCACAGTCGTGGGTCAGCAGAGTGAAGAGCAGTGGACTAAGCACACAGCTTTGGGGGACCCTCATGCTCAGTGCTGTTACCGATCCAGACTGCTTGAGGTCTCCCTGACAGGAAGTCAAGAATCCAATTGCAGAGGGAGATGTTTAGACACAGCAGGCTCAACTTCCCTATGATTGTGTTGAATGCCAAACTGAAGTCAATAAATACATACATTACATACAAACACATTTTCAGTTGCAAAGTAAATGGAATTAATATATTTGTGTGATGGCATTTTAAAATAAGGTCCTTTTAATGCATGTGTTTGAGAAACTGGTTTCACTGTCCATTCATTTAATTTTAGTCGATGCCTTCTTTTGCTTCTTGGTGATGCAACTAAAATGTGCTAAAAATATAAATGTTGTTAAAATGAACACATCAATGTAAATTTATGTAAAATATTTAGCACATGTGCAAGCTTGGTAATGCTAATATTAACAAATTGTCCAAATATAAGTATTATATTCTGCCTTTATTCTACATCTTCCTAGATTAAGAAATATTAACTGAAACTTATTAGGAATCAATTTCTTACAAGGCTCAGCATGGGCATTGATTCTGAAATGAAAATTCAACATAGTATCTCATGTACATCTCATTCATAATTTAATCTGACAGGAAATCAGGTGTGACAATGAGAATTGATGTCAAGATGGAAGTGAAGATGGAGGCATTAAATAAGCCCCCCACTTCCAGTTCTTGACTTGCAAATATCATTAGCTTTTATGACAAGTAAATATGCACTCATGTGTACTTCTGCAAGAATAATTTATGTCCATCCAGAGACTAGCAGTGAATGGTTAGGAATTGCTTTATTTTATGCAACATTTTTATCTGTGACATGGTTTTTATTGGATCAAGTACATACATCATACATGCATAGTGCCCTCGGGTAGTTTATAAAGAACCTGTCCTGCACATGACATGCATGTTCAGAGAGGCCATTGGACAAAGCTGCATTAACTGAGCTGCAATCATATCATGAGACATAAACTAGATGTGTGTATTCATTTAATCTCCCTGCAGGGTGACTGTATTAACAATTTGATCCAAAACAATAATCTGAGTACTTTTCTGATTGCAGTTCAATCAGAGTAACTTGTTTTGCTATCCAAAATATGAAATTGATTTTTGCTTAATACCAATTGCTTTAAATTCATTCTTTATCACCAACCACTGAACATTTGTTTCTTCAACAGGACAAATCTAATGCAGACTTTTGTGTCTTTCTGAGAATAGATAATCATCCTCATTCTTCCTTTCCCATCTTTCCAAGGACAATGATAAAATAACTTTCCTACCAGCTTTGTACTTACTTTTCCCAGGTTTCTGTGAACAGTTAATTGTTTGCTTTTCAGTCTGTAATGAAAAAAATGTCAGTCATTGATTGTGTAAGATCTTACTTGCAATATTAAATGTGATTCATTTTAAAATGCTCTCCATGGAAACAAGCACATAACATCTTGAACTTTCACAACTTTAACCTTGTGAAATTAAAGCAAGAGACATTGTTGGTTAATTCTTTCCCATACAAATGGGCAGAAATGATGGAACCAAAATGCAATGGACAGTTGTCCATTCCTCCGATTTTTTCTTATTACAGTTATGGTACTGTAGCATGAATAAAAGCTCTCATGACTGGAGGGAGAACAAATGCTTTTGTTAGCTTATAATTAGGGGTAGGGTCACACAGTAGTCTTCAGAAGGGTTCAGGCGGGAAACCAGGGTTATATGTGAGCAGATGGGGGTGGAGCCGGGAGGCAGGAACAGCCATCAGCACAGCACACTACCAGTGAATCCCAATTCACTGCATTCACCCCTTCCTGTAGAATTTAGAATCTGTGAATGAAAACCGAGAACGTGGGTTCAGAAAAAAATGGTTGAAAAATATAGTTATTTACAAATTTAAGTGATCCGGGGATCTGGAGATCCTGGTAGAGCACCTTAGCCCCAAGGGGCCTTGGACTCCTTGGGTCTGGTCCCCTTGTGAGGAAGGAGGGGTGGGCTGGGTCTCTGACTCAAAGGTGGAGGGGGATGCACTTTCCTCCTGAACAGGATCCCCCAAGGCCCTGACTGGGGGTGGCGAGGATGAGCTCTGTGACTCGCAGGGCACCTGAGGCAACAGACCCTCTGTTCTAACAGGTGCTAGGTCCCTGATGGAGACAGAGTCCTCCCTGCCATCCAGGTACTCTACATAGGCATGCATGGGATTGGCACCCTTTCCCACCAGGGGGGTCGGTCTTGCTTCTCCTTGCATGCTTCCTGAGAAGAACTGGACCAGGAGTGGTGAGCCAGATTGGGAGTGTAGTTCCTGATGTTGACCTTCTTTTGAAATTGAATAGACCAGCCTTGAGTAGCACTTCCAGTATTAAGGGAATAAACTAATAAAACTGTAGTGCAAATAAAAGCTCTCACAACTGGAGGGATAACAAATGCTTTTATTAGCTTATAATTTTGGGTAGGGTCTCACAATAGTTTTCAGAAGTGTTCTGGGTTTAGGAGGGAAACCAGGGTTATATGTGAGCAGATGGGGGTGGAATCGGGAGGTAGGGCCAGCCATCAGCACAACACACTACCAGAGAATCCCAACTCACTGCAGATACCCACATGAAGGAAAATAAAATAAAACTTTTCATTCCAAAGATTTGAAACCCACATTTATGGTACCTTTATATAATATTCAACCACATGATCTACACTATTGATTATTCAAGGAAATATTCAAAAGCAGTTTTTTGCCAACTGTTAAAGAAATAATTACAATTGATTCGGATGAAGCCATCTCATTAGAATCCCATGTGCCTCTTGAACAATAGCCCAATTGTGTTCACTGATTGCAATGATAAGGAGTCACAAGCTTGCTCTGATTAAAGATGATTATTTGTCAATGTTCCAGTGTTTCAGATGAGGACCTGAGGCTCTGTTTAACCTGTAGATGATCCAAGGATCACTTCAACCATAGGCAGGGGTTACATTTCAATCCACATGCTTGACGTTGTACTTCAGCAGGAAGTAACAGCTTCTCTCAGTTGTTCTTTCAGGAGTGTGTAGAAGTGGTGAGTTAACATGATGACTTAAGGGATGAAGGGATGAAATGGGCAGATAAATATAGGGAATAATTGAGTAGGCTAATGTGTAAGAGAAAAATGAAGAGGAAAGTTTGGCAAGAAGTAATGTGACATGAGAGGGTATTAAGGATTCCCAATCAGTGACTGTATTCTGCTCAGAAACTTCAGTCCAAGTGCAGTAAGTAGCCATTGGTGAAGTCACAATACTCAAAAGGAGAGAAGAAAAAATGGAGAGGCAAAACATGTGTGAGAAGGGATAAAAAGAAGCCACAGAGACAGAAATTAATGGGAGTGACCTAAACACCCTTTTCAAGGTGTGAGAAACGAGCTGTTTGTTTTTTTTTAAACCATGGGGAATGGGCTACCTTTCTGTTTTGTACCTGCTTTCTGTTATATGTGTCTGGATTCAGAGTGGAGGCTGTTTCGTACAGTTAAAATGACTGCCATTGATTATTTTTCATTCTATGAGTTCCATTGCACATTTGACACTCATTTCTGCTTTCCTGGCTAGAACAACGAGAAATGAACTACAGTGTGCTTCTGTTTCCCAAATTATTAAAACAAATTTTTTGACCAGCCCTCATGTGATCACCTAAAAATAGGAAATCATAGAGGACTCAGTATTAAAATGTGCTTTAAGTCATGAATAGCCTGAATTTTGCATTGATGTTGACTTCAAGGAAAGTTGTCCATAATGATCTGGTAATCTCTGCTGTAGACTTTCCTTCCTTGAGGTCAGTTTCAAGAAATCCCTGACATCCACTGTTAAGTATACATCAAGTTTACTGAGCAACCAATCATATTGAAGAGTTCTTAGACTGTCAGCCAGGAGATAAAATAAGTACTTCCAACTGGTTTAATTTTTTTTATAGAATGTAAAGTAAAGACAGGAACATAAAGCATAAATCTGATGTTTCCTAAACTTCCCAAAAATTAACACCCTTCATGCATATGTTGGGTTAATTATATTCAAAGTATAATGTATTTTCAAATCATGAGATTGATATATGCAATGTAAGTTCTTGGCTAATATGTTTCAAAGTTTTCCTAATGCTGGAAGTCATTTTACCAGAGAAGAAGAAAACATTCTCTTCTTTGTTGCATTAAAAAAAAATGCCTTGTGACTGTTCTTCTCAAAAATACAATTTAACGTTTTTGGAAAATCAAAGACACCAAACTAAATTCTGGTTGTGATTTGAACTCCTTGATTGTGTTGGATCAGGATGACAATGAAATATAGCAGAAGTAATGCAGACATTAATGTTAGAGCGCTCTACACAGGCACATACAATACTCGTTTGCATCTATGCACTTCTGACCTCAATTACCGTTTGAAAGCTAATGTAAGAGCACTGGTTTTTACCAGTTATTTTTAAAAAAACATGATGGTGTGAACTTGAACTGTTAATTTCAATTTGAGTGGTTTCTTCGACCACTCTGCGACAGTGGTGAAGTGGTGCAAAACACTCAATAGTTAATGAGCAAAGATGACTGGAAAGTGTTCACTTGACAGTCTCAGTATTCACACAGCAATGAGTGAGAATACAAGAAAAAGTCTAATCAAAATTTAAAATTAATTCCTGACCTGAAACATCTGGATCTTTCAACTCTTTATTTTTAGATTTGGATATCAATGGTAAAATCTCATATTTTTGCCCATCTGTAATTCTGCGATTTGCGGGATTGTGTGGTCACATTTGTCATAGTAGAGATGGATGCTGGCCAATAATATAGGCAAAGCAGAGGAGAGATAAATCTGAGTAATTTATTTAGTTGATGATTTTTTTTCTTCAAATACCGAGAGTGTACAGATGGATGCAATGGTTGGTATATGATGGAGAAGTCTATCGGGGTGGGCTCTGATAGACGTGGCTTCCCCACACTGTGTTTGCATAGTCTGGATGGGCACCTAATTTAAATAGCAACTTGACCATGGTCACTGCAGAATGAAAGCCTTGGCTTGAATCCTTCAGAGACTTTGAAAAAAGGCAAAGCTGGCATCAAACATTGTCTTCTGTTAAATCTATAAAACATCTTAACATTTTTAAAATATCTCAAACTTTGAAAGATGCCAAAAAACTATTAAAATGCATAATTGAAATATAAAGGAACTCAACAAAACACATTTAAAATATCTTAATTCAATATATTAAGCAAAAATATCTTTTATTTAATTATTTACTTTCTTTGTAATACATAGAATTTTTATTGAGATAAATGGATTCTGATTTGCAGTTGGATGGAAAAAATGATTTTCCAAAATTAAGCTGTGAATCTCTGTCATAGAGCCATTAATATGTTGGATCTTGAAAAATATATTTGGTAAGATAGAGTTGCAATTTTTAAAACAAAATAATGGGATGTAACATGAGCAATTAATATAATTTTTTTTCAGTCTAATTAAGAGCTATGCTACTTAGGCTAAGACACCAGGAAAATAAAATTCAGTTTAGTTGCCAGGTAGAAAATTAATCTGGTTCTGTCTTTGATTAACTTCTTTCGAATTCAATATGCAGAGCGACTTTAATTAACAGACAATCTTTGGTGCCTTAACTCGGGATGAATTTCTTTGCCATATCTTTCACCTCATTCTTTGAGGAGTTGTCAAAAACTATCTTTGTGCTATATAACAGTAAAAAATCACGGTACCTTGAAATATAATATAAAAGCAAACCATGAGCCTACCTATTGTATAGTATATTATCATGCATTCATTTATGAGATTAGAATAGGTAAAAAGAGATAAGAGTTCGATGTTACTGCAGAAAAAAAAAGATTATGGAATGGCAACAGGATTATTAAATCTATTTTTGTAGTTTTACAAGATTTACAAATCTGTATTTAAAATTATTTTTGATAGTTATTTTCCATAAAATGTACACTGCAGTTTGAGATGCATGAAGCAGTTGGTCTGTCTTCTAAGAAGCTTTTGTTCCAACTGTGCATTTGATCTAAACCCTGATGTTTTGAGAAGTCTGTATAATACATGACACTTCAATTTCCAGCAGGGTTTTTATAGAGCAGGAACTAAGATGCTCCAAGTGTGTGAAGCGGACATCATCAGAAATTATCTGACTTTCATGGTTCATTCCTCTTCTCCAATTATATACCCAGCTGTTCTATTGCCCACAGGGCATGTGACAGCGTGATTCAGAAATGTCTTCACTAGCTCTTGATGACAGTAGCATGATGGCTATTCCCAACAACTGCTGGTGTCGGCTACAGGGAATAAGCCACCCACCAAATTAACATCATCCAACTAATTATCATCTCACTCAAATATAAAAATAATACAGACCAAGATAACAAATTACCACATCCTGATGAGAGGACAAGAACAGCTTTGATGTTCTATGAAATGAAGGTAATTGTCTCAGGAATAGCAATGGGTCCCTGCTCTTAATAAGCCCTGCTTTCACTGAATTAGATCTTCACACCTTTAAAATTCTTCAAACTATCAACTTGATTGCCTGGCCATGTTTTATTAATCATTAAATAAGTCAAGTGCACTGGACCTATGTGGCCCTCTTAGGACCTGGGTGCGATTACTGGGGCAAAGGTGCTGCAAGCACCTTTTAAATTGCAGGAGGATCTACCCAGTAAATTGCCAACCCGACGATTTCAGAAGGATCTCGCCCCTGCAACGACAAGTCACGTACTCACTGGAAGTACTGCCAGATGTTTGGATGCTGGCTGCCCGGTGACGCACACCCGCAAGCACTGACTTCACTGGAAGTCAGCCATTTTCATTTTCAAATTGCCTGTGGACACAACCTTGGTAAGTTTAACTGGTTTTCCTGACTACCTCTGAGGTAGGTCAGGGACCCGGTTGGATTCTGACAGGGTTGACCAGATTGGACCCTTTCTAACTGCCACGTAACTGGGGTGCCTACTCGCTCATCCTGGCTGCCTTGTATGATAGTTCGTGAATAAATTCATTCCTGTAACTCATCTAAATTTTCCCAACATTCCTGATGCCCCTTTGTAGCAAAGTATTGTTTAGTTTATATTTTCTCATTTATAAGTCTGTACAAAGAGGATGCCCCTTCGGAATAGTCCTTTATAATTGTGGAAAACCTTGACATATCTAACAATCACCCTCAGACTGGGGATCAGTCTCTGTGCATTACTTTGGGGAATGGAATTACAGCCTAATTTTGTTCCAAGTGACAAAAGCCCTCATCGCTACAATCCAATATGTGGAATTTGTAAGTATATGTTATGATATAGTGTTTTTATCAGGTGCAGAGCATTTTGGCTGTAAAAACAAACACACTGGAATTCCCATTATCCCTTTATATTCACTTTGGCTTTGGAGTGAAGAAAAATAAAGATAAGACACATGACTATGAACTAAATATCAACTTTGGAGCAAAGAAAGTCAATATAATGGACTCGATGAGGCGAGAGCCCCTCCTTCACATCCTGCAGACATAAGTGACAATGTACAACACTCTTCCAGCTATGGGAGCTCAGTACAAGTATTCAGAACACCAGCCTCACATCACACATCTTTAGAATATCTGAGTGGCAATGTAAATTTCATGTGCATTTCCACTGTGCAGTAAGCAAATGTGCTGCAATTGATTAATGTTAAGCATGAACTGGGGAGATATTGGAAAAAAAAGTTCACAAGGAGCCTCCGTCTAAAAGACAGAACTTTCATTAATTTTAACCAGTGAATTTCTAGCCAAAGGTGAAATGTTATAACCGCTACTTCATTCTGATAATTAATTTGAAGGCTGCCACTTGAACCATGCAACAATGAAATTCTATGGGAAGACTTGCATTGTTTACATTTCAAAGTATTTCAAATGTTTGAATATTTTGCCCCATCAGCATTCTGGTGATGCCAAAATAGCTGATTTTTAGGACCTTTGGATAGTTGTCTTCTTTGTAACCCATGCACACTTGATACATTTTTGAAAGAGATAGGGAAGGATGCTGGAAATGTGGCTCAGTGAAATGGAATGTAACCAGGAGGTCAGGATGGCCATTGCAGACAGGGTAAATGCTCTGCGCTTTTCATCACCATCATCAGGCACACCACATTTCTGTCAGTGAGGTTAGAGGAGGTGCACATGAATCTTTGCCTCGCATGAAAGGGCCGTTTAGGTCACTGGATACTAGTGAGGGAGCAGGTGTAAGAGCAAATGTGACACTTCCTGTAGTTGTGGGGAAATGTTCTGGGAGTAACGGAGAGGTAGGTGTGGAGAGATGAGTGGACAAGGGAACGAGCCCTGCAGAAGGCAGAAAAGGATGGGGAGGGATAGAAGTGTCTGGGGGTGGGGGGTCTATTTGAAGATGGTGGAAATGATGGTCTGAATGTGGAAGCCTGTTGGGTGAAAGGTGAGGACAAGATGAAACCTAGATTTGAGGGATAGAGTTGTCAAAGCATAAATGGGGGAAATAAGGAAATAATTCCAAACTGTATGTAATAATAAAAATAACTACTTATGGTCATAAGATCCTGAAGTATTAACTATTACTCCCTTCTTTGTTTGGCCTGGCCCATTTTATGAATTGTAGGCAAAATGACAGCAGGAATGGCCTCTGTTGACTCTGGTTTTAGTGTGTCCCCCCCCAGCTCATTCCTTCCCTCACCACTCCCTCCAAAGTGTCAGCCTTGTGGAGGCGGAGGTTGGTGTGGAAACTGGTGATGGAGTCAGGGAAGGGACCAGAATAATGTTGGTCAGGACCAGAACCTGTGTCGATAGACGTATCAGAGGCTACAGTATGTTTGCAGTTGGGGTCACCGGCAAAGGCGATGGTGGCTCCAGCACCTTGTTCGATGGGGACAGGGGTTAGCGATGGAGATGTTGGAAGCTCGGGCCTATGGGCAGCAGGAGCTCCATCTGTGGGCAGCTGGATACCCACATCAGAGGCATTGAGAGATCTGGCCTGTGGGTGGCTGAAGATGAGCTGAAACCCACTTCTGGAAGGTCAGTGATGGTGGGCATTTGGGATCTGGGAGGTCAGTGATATTTGTATTTGCAATTTGGTTAACATTCAGTTAAAACAAAATAATGGGATTTTGCAAACACTGCCTCAGATTGCGTACTGTTTCAGAAAAATAATTTAATTTAAATTAGACTCAACCAACCAGATGTTGATGCCATTCTACTTCCGGTCGGCTTGCTGGTTCGTAACTGCAGATTGTTCGTAAATTGGATGTCTTTAACCCAGGGACAGCTTATAATGGGAAACTGTTGGGAAATTCCACACAGACTTAAATAAGAATAGGATCTTGCCAACACTGGAATAGTATTCTTGTACACTAGTGACAGACAGAGAGAAAAAAATTTTTTAAATGTATTTTAATCCATATAACATCTTTTGCTCACGTTGTCAAACAATCATAGCAGTGAAACTGGATTGTGTTTGTTGCATTAGGCAGAAAACATAGATTCTACAAGGAAAAATAAATTTGTCATAGAACTATATAATACACAAACAAAACATGGTGCCAAATTAAACATTTGCTCGCATATATTCCACCATTCTCTGCATGTTTAAGTGATCATGAAAACATGCTTTATTCAGAGTTATTAACTGGAACAGTCAAGAGAGTGATGGAAATGGATTCAATGGTAACTTTCCAAAGAGAATTAGGAAAATTATTTAAAAAGTTAGTGGGATCAAAGAGATAATATGCATATAATTTGGCAAATGGACTCTTTGGTGCTGCATCAATTCCTAAGTGCACTGTCTAATGATCTCCCATAGCTCATGAAAGTCATTGGTTCTGTCCCAGTATCATGCTGAAGTATTTAGTTTTGGCTTAAGTTATAGTGGACTACTACAACTATCCACGGAGTAGGGGCAGACAAAATCCTTGTCCAAGATTCTGATGTGTTGAAAAATAATTATAGATACATTTAAAACAGCATTAGGTTTTGCTGAGATACCCTCCATAGTTCAGACAAAAATTCATCTAAAAGAATAGACAGCTTAGTTTTAGTTTAAACAAAGGTTAACAATCATAGGTGTATTTCACCCAATATTTTTTTTATTGAAGTCTGGATAATTCTAAATTTGACAGGTGGTAGGGAGTAACCTACCTGTGAGATCATGGATATGCCACCTATTTAGCTTCAATAGTTAAATCTGTTGGGTATAAGCCTGCCCTCTGCTGGACATCATGACACCCACGTCATGATGTCACCCTTCCATATATATAACCCTGTGTGTCAGTAGCCAGGTTAGTCTAATAGAAGTAAAGAATGAGAAAGCATCATATCTCCGAGTCTTAATTGTGTGAGTGCCTACACAACAACGGTGATGAGGAATGAAACGAACTCTACACATACTCCATGCACCAACCATGAGAAAGAAAACCACAGAAGAAAGGTAGAAAACAACCACCTAACGACCCAAAAAATTTGCATCAAAAGATCAAGGTGAAAGAGTGCCAAGATGGTGGAGAAAAGTTCGGGAAATTCAACGAAATAGAAGAAAGTTGGGAAAACTACATAGAACGATTTAACTACTACTGTGTAGCCCACAATATTGTATGGTCTAGTAAACCGCAACCGTGCCATCTTCCTCAGTATAATGGGCAGCAAAATATATGACCTCCTTAAGACCTTGCTGTCCCTGGAGGATCCAAGGATGAAGATGTTCAATGAATTTTGCACAGCTCGAAGGAGCCATTTAAGCCCAAAGCTGCCAGTTATAGCAGAAAGGCAATGATTCCATAAAAAGAGACAAGGGCCAGGAGAAACCTGGCATCATTGTGCAAACTGGCGGAGCACTGTCATTTCAAGCAGTATTTAAATCAGACACTGCAAAACAGATTAGTGATGGGGCTGGAAAATCGCCAAGCAAGGCAAAAATTGTTAGCAATGGATGAAGACGCTATATTACAGATTGTATACAGGGCTGCCTGAAGCTCTGAAATGACAGATTTAAAACTTGGATGTGGGTCAACCAGATCTACTGGTCAGGAGGTCTTCCTGCCAACAATGCTTCCATTGTGAGGAATAAAACCACCGACCAGAAAATTGATTCTTCAAAAATTCTAAATGCAGCCATACCAAAACAGAAGGACATATCAAAGCTAAATGTCTGCTTATAAAATGCAGGTGACCTGCAAAAAATCATGGAAGCTAAAGTCAAAACAATTGCAGAGAGAGAGTGAGGCAACCTTGCAACGATGATGACAACAGCCCAACGGCTGACCTTCAAGCTCCTGAAATTTCAGCTCCTGAGATGTTACACATCCGAGGAATAAATGGAGGAAACGCAGCAATCTTTATACAGCTAAAAATAAATGGACAAACCACCCCCCCCCCCCTACCGAAGATGGAGTTAGGCACAGGGGCATAGGTGTCCCTAATCCTATTACATGTAAAGGAACGCTTGCTACCACACCTCCCGGTAAAAACAACAGAAATAACTCTAAGGTCTGTTACAGGAGACAGAATCAAAGTGTTTGGAAAATGTACAGTCCAAGTACAATACAAACAACAGCAACGAAAAACACTCTCTCTACATCGTAGATACCCAAGGACCAACACTCTTTGGAAGAAATTAGCTACAACACATTCCCCAAGACTGGCTGGAAATGGACTCAATACTAATGTAAACCACATGGACACTTCTCAGCTAGAACTTGACAAAATCCTCAACAACCACGCAGTGGTTTTCCAACAAGAATTGGGGAAAATCAAAGGTGTTCAAGCCAAACTGCAATTAAAAGATAATGCAGAACCAAAATTCTTCAAAGCTAGAACAGCCCATTTGCTATGAAAAGGAAAATTGAGGCTGAATTTAAACAGACTAAAACATGAAGGCATATGAGAACCAATACAATACAGTGATTGGGCAGCGCCCATCGTACCCATATGAAAAACAAATGGTGAAATTCACATTTGCGGAAATTACAAAGTCACCATCAAAGTATCTGAACACCCCATGCCCAAGGCAGAAAAATTATTCCAAACACTAAATGGATGGCAAAAATTCACAAAACTACATTTGTCACAAGCATATGAACAGATAGAATTGGACAAAAAAAATCAAGGGAATATGTGACAATCAATCCCCATCTGGGACTATTCACCTGTACACAGGCCTTACGGAATTTCAGCAATACCTGTGAGTTTTCAAGCAACAATGGACAAATTACTACATGGACTCTCAGTTGGGGGTTACCTAGATGATATCATCATCACGGGCTGAAATGACAGTGAACACTTACGAAACCTTGAAAAGATTTTAACCAGACTGCAACAGGCTAATATATAATTATGAAAGGACAAATGTGTCTTCATGCACCACTCTGTCACATACCTTGGGTTTAAAATTGACAACGAGGGGGTGCGAATGAATCCAGCAGGAACAGAAGCCATTTACAAGGTCCCATACCCAACCAACCAATCGGAATTACAGTACTTCCTAGGACTTGTTAATCACTACCGAAAACATATCCTTAATATGTCTATATGAAAACATATCCCTAATATGCCCACTGAACCAATTACTCAAGAAAGATCAAACATGGTATTGGAACACAGAAACTAAAAACACAATTGATCAACTAAAGGAAATACCAATGTCAACAGATAAGGTGTTGATCCACTACGACCCTAGTAAAGAAGTTATACTGGCCGTGGATGCTTCATCGGTGGGACTAGGAGCGGTACTATCACAAATCACAGAAAAAGGTGAGCAACCAGTAGCATATGCTTCACGAACATTAACCACAAGCGAACGCAATTACGCCCAACTAGAAAAAGAAGGATTGGCAATAATGTTTGGTGTAAGAAAAAAATTCCACCAATATATTTACGGAAGAAAATTTACCCTGATCACAGACATCAAGCCACTTGGTTTAATCCTGGGGTCACACAAGGGTATACCAGTATTAGCTGTAGCCAGAATTCAAAGATGGCCCGTGCTACTAGTGGCATATAACTATGATATAAAACATAAACCAGGAACACTCAATAGCCATGCAGATGCCTTATCACGCATGCTGCTACCCAAGACAGAACAACGAGAAGAAATTATTAAGTGGACAGTAGAGGCAGTATCCATCAACCAAGAACAACTTCAACAACTGCCCATTACAGCCCAGATGATTGGAAAGGAAACCCAAAAAGAGGCAACATTAGGCAAGATCCTATACTTCACCCTTAATGGGTGGCCCGAATCTGAAGTCATTCCTGAAGATCTAAAACTTTACCACACACGCCACCATGAACTATCAGTCGAAAAAGAATGTATACTATGGGGTACCCATAAAGTTATTCCAGCCAAATGGCAAACTACCATCTTATCAGAACTGCACCGCAACCATCCAGGAATGGTACAAATGAAGGCTCTGGCCCGGATGCATGTCTGGTGGCCCTCCATATACAGAGACATTGAAACAACAGTAAGAGAATGCAAAGTATGTCAGTCAATGCAGCCAAAAATGCAGCAAGCTGAAGCTAACCCATGGAAATGGCCATCCAAAACCCAGCATGTAGACTTCGCTGGACCATTCATGGGTGAGGCTTTCCTAAAAGATGTGGACACACTTCAAATGGCCAGTAGTTTCACAGCTGAAAAATATCAAAGCAGATCCCATGATTGACTGTCCACAAGCTATCTTTGCCACTTATAGATTGCCTCATGAATTAGTTATGGACAATGGGCCTCGATTTACATCAGAACATTTAAAAAAAATTGTGAGTGACAAGAATATCAGACATACTTTGTCTGCACCAAACATCCAAAAAAGCAATGAAAACCATGAAACTTCTAAATGCCTCCTGGACACACAAAATTGCACATTTCCTATTGGGATACAGAAATGCACTGCATTCTACCACAAAATGCACCCCAGCAGAACTAATGTTTGGCCGCAAACTGCAGACCAAGCTGTCCACAATTCATCCAAATCTGGGTCTCCAATTGCAAAAAAAAAAGCAAACAGCATTGCCACAAACCTCACCTAGAACACTGGAAGTGGGCGAGAGAGTTCTGGAACAAGATTATAGACAATATAAAGACCCATGGGTGGTAGGAGTAATCTTACAAAAATTGAGCACCTGCTTATTCTCTGTTTTAGTTGGAGACAGATTGTAGAAGCGACACATTGACCAATTACAAGTATTGACTGGCATTAAGGTCCATGAACTGGAGGGGGTGGAACCAGACCTACCGTGGCCTGCCCCAACCATCCCACCCCTCAGGCCAAGATGGTTGTGGAGCCAAGCAGTCCAGTGAAGAGTCCAGTAACTGAGACACACAGCCAGGAGGGCAGCGAAGACAGCCAGTCATCACCGACTCGACCACCAACCTGACTATCTACAGGTCCTGAGCAAAGACCGGCACAGCAAACTACGCTGAGGCAGTCCAAAAGAGAAAGAAGACTACCTGAATGCTTTAAAGACTCTGTGCCCTGATTATTATTAAATACTTTCCCTTTTATAATTATAATTACTCATGAGATGTATTCTAATTCTCACTTGTAGTCCTGGGCCCGATATAATCTCATTAGTTCAATTGGGCCCAGTCAGCATTTACTGTGGATGGTGGTGGGGGCGGGGTAGTGTTGGGTATAAGCCTGCCCTCTGCCTGATGTGTCAGTAAGTTTTAATTGTGTGAGTTCATACACAACAAAAGCCATAAAATGTCCGTCAAAACCCAAGATAATTGGTTTAAAATTTGGAACATCAAACAGGAACTAAAAATGAATGTTGGTGATTGAATGCCCTTCATAAACATTTGGAATGACTAATATACAGTATATGAAATTTTTGAAGAACTTTTTTGTTTTCCATTGTAAATTTAGTATCACTGCCCTGTGTCGGTATACTTGTGTAAATATGGTGAAGGTATAGAAGGTCGAATGACGAAACTTGAAATCCCCAGTGATCGTCCAAGTGATTGGTTTATAAATAGCATAACATTGGAGTAACCAACAATTCCTTGTTAAGGGAACTATACCAAAGGTTTGGCGGTGGGGGGTGGTGGGGGGGATTCATCCATTGGAACAAAGGGTATGTTGTGTCATACACAAACCATAGATCAATGCAAAATTTCCATGAAACCCACAGAAATCCCAAAGGTTTAACAGTATTGTATACATTTGTGTCATTGTTCTATTTTTTTTATCCAATCACTCTTGCTCTGGTACCTATCAGAGAAAAACTTGAACTTGGCTTCCTTAATAGATTTTAAAATGAATGTTAACTTTCCATCTTTATCACATTTGAATCAAGTTCTTCTCTGTTTTATCCAATTCTCTTACAGTAAAAAAGTTGCCGTACACTCCACCTTTTCATATATCTATATTTCCTGATTTAGTCTGTAATCATGATATCTTCGATGATGTCTGTCACTGGGAACCAACACAGTGCGTTTTAGCCTTGATGCATTGTTAAATATTATCATGGTATTCTTTCTGCTTTAGTGAATGCTATTCTTCTTTCTACAATAGCCTATTCTGCTCCATGTATGCAATGGATCAACCAGAATACACCAAAAGGTGAGGAAATCAAGGGAGCAGTGCAGAGACTGGCACTGTGGTAAAAGTTAAGTTAGAATCTAGATTGGTCAACCTATGTCACAATGTTCATTATTTTGCGGCAGCATTACAATGCAAAATGCGTATAAATTATTTTTTTTTAAATGGAATAAATAAATTAGAGCAAAAGAAAAGTGAGGTTGTTGTGCGTGTGAAAGCGATTCAATGGTCCCATGGGTGATGAGTCTGAATGCAGTTGTTTGGACAGTCGTATTTATTTACACAAGTAGTGGAGTCGCAACAGGTGTGAAAGTCAGGTGTGAAAGGCACACTCGCCGGATTAAATGATACACTCACAACCACTTGCTTTACAATCAAGTTACAATATACGACACCCGCCACCCCTTAATAGCCCAAGAAGACATGGCTCTTATCTAACTAAACTAGGAACACCAAGCACACAATACTACAGCTCCAAACTGTTTGTCTGCGCATACCTTACAGCAATCTTCCAGGGTTGCCCACATTTTCAAACCTGGAGTGCAGCTTGTGTTCATCCCAAAAGAGAAGGAGGACCACATGTGGTGGGCTTTATAGTGCCATCAGCTGGAGAGTCCTGATCCAGGTATCGATGAAGCGATTGAAGAAGCCCATGACCAGGTATGTGCTGACCTTGTGGGCAAGGCCTGAAGTTGATAGGCAGGTGAAATGACTTCCTATCAGGTTCCAGATAGAAAGGTCATATGCCCCTCCACAATCTCCATACCCACCATATTCCAGATGGAGTAGGTCACATGATCTATACTGCATTCCACCCCCTTGGAAGTCACAACTCTTGCCAATCATTACATATGACAATACACAGTAGGAGTTTTTTGGATAAATTTACCCTGATGTCCCTTGTCCCCTCACTTATTGTGTTCTACTGTGGCCGGTAGTATAGGTCCCATTCTAGCAGTGTTGGGTATTGGGCTTGCACTGCTGACGCCACCCGATCCCACAAGGAAGTGCTGTCGCAGATAACTTCTGGCAGAGTCCACAGGCATTATTAATTGCTGGTCCAATAAGCTACTTTCTGATGGAAAAGATTCATGTCGGGGGCACCCTTATCCCAGAGGCTGAGCAGATACACGGCCAGGAGTTCGCCTGGGCGCTAGCAGTATCTGTCTCCCAGTGTGGTTAGCTCTTTCACTGAATATTCCCATGTCACTGTGGTTTTGCAGCAGCCAGAGGCACATCCACCCGAGGTCCCCACATTCTCTGATGTTTTCCCATTCTGTAGGGTTAGTGGGGTGCCCTCGAGGCAAGACTGAAACCGTGTGGTCATTGGTCTAGCCTGCAGGGGTTTGGTTGTGAAGGGCAGAGGGTGCCTGGGGCAGATTTCAACCTCCTCATTCTATGCATTGTCCATTCACACTTCCCTCTCCCCCAACCATGTGTCAAACCCATCCACTTAATGGACAATGGCCTGGACCTTAATTGGGTCTTCCTGCCAGCCAGAGTGCCAAGCTACGTGAAGCTGTTGCATTTTAAGCAACCTGCAGGCTACCTCTCTCCCTCTCACCTTGAGATCGGTGGCTCGGGCTTGGGCATCCCGTGCTGCCTCCTGCAGTGTACAGCATCATCACTGGAGCACTCTCTAAATCTTTCCTTTCTGTGACCTCACATTGGTTTCTCTGGAAAAACATTAACAGTCAAAAGTCGCCCCTCTGACTCCCCTTAGATTTTTGAGAATCCCAACTTCTCCATGTGGGTTAAGTTGATGGTTTTCAGTGGTCCGCCAGCATGCTTGCCAAGTTCCCAAACTCTGCACTATTATTGATCCACCGGGGAATCCTCTCCTCACTGACTGCACTAGCTCTCCTGCCCCAATTACAACACATCTCCCTGCAGCTGTGTTCAGTCAAAACTCTGAGGACCCTGCTCGCAGCACCAGTTATTTTGCATGTGATGCTATAATGGATCTCAAGGGTAATGAGTCTGAATGCAGCTGATTGAACAGTGGTGTTTTGTTTTACACGTGTAGGGGATTCACAATGGGGGCGAAAAACACACACATATGCACACTCGTTGGTACATGTTTGTCTACAGGCTCCTATACCACCACCTTGATGGTAGCAGTGAGAAAAGAACATTGCCTGAGTGTTGAGAGTCCATGAGGATTGAGGCTGCTTTTTTAAACTCATCCTCTTGTAGACGTCCTTGATAGAGTAAAGATCAATGCCCATAATATGCTGGCCGAGTTCACAACTCTCTGTAGTTTTTTTCTTGTCCTGTGCATTGACACCTTCATACGAGATAGTGATGCAATCAGTCAGATTGCTCTCCACAGTACACTTGAATAAATTTACAATTGTCCTTAGTTATGTACCATATCTCCTCCAGTTTCTCACCGAGAAGAGCCGCTGGGGAGACTTCTTCATGATGGCATTGCCATGGATAGATTTTCAGAGATGTTGACACCCAGGAATTTGGTTCTTAACCCTTTCCACAGCTGCCCCCCTCAATGAGGACTGGTTTGTGTTCCTTTGGTTTTCTCCTCCTGAAGTCCACAATCAGTTCCTTAGTTTTATTAATGTTGAGTGCAAAGTTGTTGTGGTGACACTACTCAACCAGCTGATCTATCTCATTGAATGGCAGAGTATGTGCCAAAGGGTCAAAGGACCTTTTGCTGCCTACATTTAAAAAAAAAATTCTTGTAATTATTGCATTGTGAATGCTTTGGATGTTTGTTTCTTTGGAATGTTTGGAGGAGGTCTGAGCAAAAACCTAGAGAATCAGTAAAGCAAGAAACTGGTTTGCTCTGCAGCATACATAACAGAGTGTGAGCAAATCTGTTTAGTTCAATCAGTGGAACTTGTCTTTGCAAGAATACGTGAAAATCCTAATCTGACTTGAATTAAACAAAAGCAATTCCAACTGCTTTGTGCTGAATTCCTTCCCACTGATTGTGAGGATTTGCAATTTTGGGGCAAGTTAATGGATGAGTATCAACAATGACCCTTTTTTAAGCTTGCATCATTAAAAATAGTATTTAATCATTTTGATGCTTTAAATCTGAAAGGCAAAATGTTGCTCTGGGTGCAATCAACGTAATTTCTTTCCCACGATTCACCTGTTGTGATTCTTTACAGTGGGAAACATTTCTTGGGATCATTGTTCCAGAAAACAAATGCTGGGAACAGAACATCAATGTATTTTTCCACTCTCCATGGACTTACCAGGCAGAATATTTAACTACAGGAATGGCAACTCTTTTTGTATTTCTTTGTTATTCTGTAGATATATTTATCTCTTCCAATAAGATGAGATTGTGATTTATTTTTTTGAACAAAATGTTAAAATAAAGGTATTAAGGCAATGGTTTTCAAACTTTTTCTTTCCACTTTAAGAAATCCCTATGCCATTGATGCTTTGTGATTAAGTAAAGGATTGCTTAAGGTGGTATGTGAGTGGAAAGAAAAAGTTTGAAAACCACAGTATTAAGGGAATAAATGTATTTAGCTCACCAGAATTCTTCAGATCAGATCAGATACTATTTATTATCATTTTATAAAACAGAGATGTAATATTGGACAAAATTGCCTTTAGTCTGCCTTATGGCAGAATATAATTTGCCATTAGCATTGCCCGGTGCCCCTTACAGACAGAGAAAGAGAAGCAAAAGAGAGACAAATTAGCCTCAGTGAGTGTCTGTAGATTCACCTCCAACATTCCCATAGCCTCTGCCGTCATACAGGACTCCATTTCTGTATAAACCATTGGCAACCAAAGCTCAGGTCCAAACCTTCATCACCCTCAGCATCATCTCGATTCCCGGTTCCAATACATGGTTCTCATGAGCTAGCAGCCACAGCCTGGTGTGAGTCCTTTGACCTCATTGCCAGCAGTTTGCAGCCTGTGTGGGTTGCTTGCCTACTGGTCGCCAAACTGTGAGTGTCCTTCAGCCATAGAGCCCCTCGCTGGTGCATTGCCGTGGTCACCGTCCTTGGGGTCAACTCCTCTGCTTCTCCTCTTCAATAGTGGGTGTCCTCCGTGTTACTGGTGCCCTGTGCCAGTTATTGCTCTCCTAGAGCCTGCAACCCCTCATGGCCACTGTTGAAAAGAGTTGCTGCCATGTTGGGCCCAGACCCCATGGACACAGGATTTTAAATAAAACACAAATAGCTCCTTTAAAGCCTATACAGAACCATCAGCAGTCGGACTGAGCTTTAAGACCCCATGGAGTGTTCTGTTTATTTGCTCTCCACCCTCCCAGGGTCTGTTTCAGTGCTGCTATTTCAACAGCTCTTTTTTTTGGTCTGGTAATTAGATTTATGTTGGAAGAATAAATGTGCAACCATCATATGAATGTATGAACTTCTTCATTTCTATTCTCCCATTGTAAAGAATCACAGATAGTTCTGACATGATAAGAAATTACATTGATTGCATCCAAAGCAATGTCTTTTCAGATTGAAGGAATCAAAAAGAAATAAATGCTGCATTTATGGAAGCAAGTTTATAGATCTTTGTCATTTTAATATGATGTTCTCCAGAATCCTTTGAAGTTTAATTATGCATATTTGTCCATCAACTTGCTCAATATTTGATAATGCTCACAGCGAATTAGAATTCAGCACAGGACAGTCAGAAATTGTTTTTGTTTAATTCCAGTTAGATTAGAATACTTGCTTATGTAACTAAGGAGTAATTGGAAGAACTACTCAAGATGAAGTGAATTGAATATTTTTGCTGCTAAGTAGCAAAAATATTTTTTCCCCAAAAGAGTTGTTCTTTCAAAAATTATTATGGTGTTAATATCATGTTTGATCTCCATCGTGAATGGTTACCCAGCATTCCAAAAAATATCAGCTTTGATATATTTTATTGATTTAGCATCCATAGCTCCCTGGGGAATGATATCACAATGAGAATATACCTTCTCACCCCTGTGTTCTGGATTCTCTCACCATGAGGAATATTCTCAAAGTACCTACTGTATCAAACCCCTCAGAATCACATATTTCAATGAAATTAGGTCTCATCTTTCTAAACTCAAGAGTGCATCGGTCCATTTGACTTGACCTTTTCTTAATGGTCAATATCCTCAACTCTGAAGCAAATGTATTCTTCTTAAACCAAGCCAAAAATGGATGCAGTGCTCCAAGAGCAATCTCATTTAGTCCCTGTACATTTAAGTTGGACCCCTTTCCTCCAATTTCCTTTCAGTAAAAAACATATGCACTGCTTTCATGTTCTTCCTTCGGAAGAATATAGCCTTTCACTCTCCTTCATTTGCCCTCTCTTAATCTACCTATATTTCTCTTTGAAGACTATTTGTGGTCATTATAATGTACTACCCCACATTTCTTTGTAGTCAAACTTAGAAACATTGGTACCTTCATTAATATGGATTGTAAACATTTGAGCACTGAGCCAGTTATAGCTTGGCAACTTGAAGATGATCTGTTTGTTTGTGTTTGCACAAACATGTCATGCAAATACACACTATTAATCCCAAGAATACTTGAATCACCTGCAATTTTATTATGGAACCTTTATCGAATGCCTTTTGCACATCCAAATGTAATGGATCAACTTACTACTGCCTCAGTGATCTCTAAAGTTCAGCAAAGAAATGATTTAGCATTTCTAAATAATATATCAGTTCTTGATAACAAAATAAAACAATTTGAGAGGAAGAGATTAGATGAATGCACAGAAACTTGCCAAGAGTAGGGGAATCAAGTAGCAGAGAGGATAAAAGAGAGGAGATTTAATAGGAAACTGAAGAGTTTTTTTCTTTTTACAAAGACACCAATGAGTGTATGGACCAAGCTGCCAGAAGGAATAGTTGAGGCCATTTCTATTGCAATGATTGAGAAATATTTGGTTGGATACATGGAGAGGATAGGTTTACAAGGAGAAGAATGAAACAGAGGGAGGTCGGGCATTTTGGTCGGTATGAGGAAATTTGGCTATTGGGCCTATTTCCATGCTGTATGACTCCATAATTTTCTGACAACTGTGTTCAGGTTAATTGATATTTTTAGAATCCAAGACTGCAGGACATCATGTCCAGAAAAAAACATCAACTCTTAATTCCAATCATTTTCTAGTAACCTTTCCAGCAGTATAAATTTTTAAAATTTTACTTTGTTTATAGAAGAGTAAAAATCAATTCCAGCCATTTATATCCATGCCACCCCATTGCACCAAAATTAACCTACAACCTCGTATGCTTTGGAGGTTGGGAGGAAACCAGAGCAGCTGGGGAATACCCACTCAGAGAGATCCTGCAAACACCTTGAAGACAGTGCCAGATTTGAACTCGTGTCACTGGCACTGTAATTGTTGTCCATCCCCATGTCTCATTTTTGTACTGTTTTTAGTCTGGTTTTAGATTCTTCGACAATGAAGGCAGATACAACATTTAACACTTTCTGCTTTTGCTTGGTAGTTTTCAGAGAAGGTCTTTATTGACTTCTAAAAGTTATTGCAATTCCTGTGTTTAAAACTATTCTTTGCAAGTTTAGATGTCTTTACTTTCAATCTAATACTGTTTGTAATTCCATTGTTTGGAATTTTCCTGAGGAATCACATTCTTATTGGAATTTTTGTTCCTGAGGAATCATGAAATATTTCTTTCATATCTGCTACTTTTAATACCTTTCAACCTATTCCTTAGCTTGCACTTCAAAACCTTGTAAGTGACTTAATATAAGTTTAAAGTCATGGTTTCAGAATTAACTTTCCCACTGAATATTAAATATTATTCAAGCTTACAAAATGCAAGAAGTTAATGATGATGAAAATGAAAGTTATCCAAAAGTCATGTAGATTGCAGGTTCTGTTCTGAGTTGGATATATGGCGCCTCTCCAGAGTGGGGAACTAGAACAGCTTTCAGGAATTTGTACAGCTAAAAAGTGCATACAGGGAATTTATATCACAGCAAAAAGTGAATGAATTGAATTATTTTAGTTCACATGATTTTTTGCAATATTTATTCATTCAAGTGAATTGTTTTTAAGTTCAAAATATTTTTTCAAATCTCAATATTCTTCAAACTGAAATACATTATTTTTACTTTTCCCTTTAAATTTATCCAGAATGATCTCATGTTTTCCCCTTGTCAATATTCTTCTTTTTATTTTAAAACCGATGATGGAGGCATTACAAATCCAATAGAAATCAAATTTGATGCAAGAGTAAACTAGTTTAGCAAATGCATTTTCAGAATGTGACTAACTTAGAAATGATGTACTGCTTATGGACCAGGGTGTAAATGCTGATGCATCTCGTTATGATTGTCAAAGAGTATATAATAGAAAATAGATTTCAGAATACTTAGTGAAATCCCAATTGAATCCAAACAACTGTACAAAAGCATCTCCTCATTGATCTTGTGAAATTTGAGAAAGTTGGCTGAATGCCAAAAGGGATTAGCCAAGATTCACACTTTACTTTGCCATTTACTGGTCTATGTTGAAAATTAATTGCATATAAACTTCAGTTTAGTACAATATTTGGCTTCACTGTGGTAAACATAGAACATAGGTGCAGGAGTGGGCCATTTATTTTAATCATGGCTGATCATCTACTCAGAACCCAATACCTGCCTTCTCCCCATACCCCAATCCCCTTAGTCACAAGGGCCAAATCCAACTCCCTCTTAAATATAGATAAGGAACCAGCTTCAACTACTTACTGTGTCAAAGAATTTCACAGGTCCACCACTCTCTGAGAGAATTTTTTTTCTCATCTCAGTCCTAAAAGACTTTCCTCTTATCCTTAAACTGTGTCCCCTGGTTCTGGTTTTCCCCAGCATTGGGAACAACCTTCCTGCATTTGGCTGACCAATCCCTTAAGAATTTTATACGTTTCTATAAGATTCCCCCTTCAATCTTCTGAATTCCAGTGAGTATAAGCCTAGTCGATCCACCCTTTCTTCATATGTAAGTCCTGCCATCCCTGGTATCAATCTAGTGAACTTTCTCTGCACTCTGGCAAGGATGTCTTTCCTCAGATAAGGAGACCAAAACTACACACAATACTCCAGATGTGGTCTAATTCGGGCCCTGTGCAGCTGCAGTAGAACCTCTCTACTCCTGTACTCAAATTCTCTTGCTATGAATTCCAACATACCATTCGCTTTCCTCACTGCCTGCTGTACATGTACGCCCATTTTCAATGCACAGTGACACTCAAGTCTCATTGCATCTCTCCTTTTCCTAAATGGATACCATTTAGGTAATAATCATCTCTCCTGTTCTTGTCTCCAAAGTGGATAAACACACATTTATCCACATTGTATTGGATCTGCCATGTCTTGACCCACTCACAAGTCACTTTGCATCCTCCCAGCATCCTCTACACAGCTAACACTGCCACCCAGCTTCATGTCATCTGCAGACTTGGAGATGCTGCTTTATATTTCCTCATCTAAGTCATTGATATATATTGTAAATAACTGTGGTCCCAGCAGTGAGCCTTGTAGTCACTGCCTGCCATTTTGAAAAGACCCATTTATTCTTACTCTTTCCTTCCTGACTGTTAACCACTTCTCTATCCATCTCAATACCATTCCTCCTATACTGTGTGCTTTTAGTTTGTACACTAATCTGTGCGGGACTTTATCAAATGCCTTCTGAAACTCCAGATATACCACATCTACTGGTTCTCCCTTATCCAGTCTATTGGTTACATCCTCAAAAAATTCTAGTAGATTCATCAGACATGATTTTCCCTTCATAAAATCATGCTGACTCTGTCCGATGATATCATTACTTTCCAAACGTGCTGCAATCACATCTTTAATAACTGCCTCTAGCATTTTCCCCACTACTGATGTCAGGATCACTAGTCTATAGTTTCCCATTTACTCTCTCCCTCACTTCTTAAAAAGTGGCGTTACATTTGCCACGCACCAATCCTCAGGAACTAATCCAGAATTTAATCATTCTGAAAAATTATCACTAATGAATCCACTATTTCTTGGGCTACTTCCTTAAGTACTCTGGGATGCAGACTATCTGGCCTTGGGGATTTATCTGCCTTTAATCCCTTTAATTTACCATAGAAACACAACTTGTAGACTTACATTTATTTCCTTCAGTCCTTCCCTCACATTAGATCCTCGGTCCCCTACTATTTCCTGAGGATTAGTTATGTTTTCCTTAGTGAAGACAGAACTGAAGTAGTTCTTCAATTGGTTTGCCATGTCCTTGTTCACCTTGATCAATTCACCTGTTTCTGTCTGTAATGGACCCACATTTGCCTTAACTGACCTCTTTCTCTTAACATAGCTATAAAAACTTTTACAGTCATTTTTTTATGTTCCCTGCTAGCTTTTTGACATAATCCCTTTTACCTTTCCTAATTAATTCTTTTGTCTTCCTCTGTTGAACTCTGAATTTCTCCCAATCATCAGGAAAAGTTTTTTTCTGGCTAATTTATATGTTGCTTCTTTGGATTTGATACTCTCCCTGATTTCCCTTATTAGTCTAACAGACTGAAGAATAACCAGTATGAGTATAATTTGAACATCTGATTCTTCAGTGTGTCTACCTATGAAATTGGTGGTATGTCGTAAGTTTTGTTCACGTTATATTTCATACAGTGAAGTCCAAATAATTCCTAAGTCCAACACTTGTAGTAGGCCTGTTTGTACTTGCCTGTGACAGCCTCCCTATGAAATCATAGGCATGCACTTATTTAGCTTTTATAGTGAAATCAAATCTATAAAATATCAGTTAAAATCTAAGATTATTATTTTTAAAATTGAAAATTAATATAAGCAGGCATTAAAAATTAATGTTGTAAATTGTACACCCTCCATGAATATTTGGAATGGATAGAGCTGTGGGGGAAGGTTTAAACTAGTTTGGCAGGGGGGTGGGGATCAGAGTGTGAGAACAGTGTCAAGGGAGCATGGCCACCTAGATAGGAATAATAACAATAAAATAGGTAGGATGGAGATTAGGGTAAAAGATAGAAAAGAGAATAAATGTGTGGATCATTCTCTGAAATGCATATATTTTAATGCATAGTGAACAAGGTAGATGAGCTTAGAGCATGGACAGATACTTGGGGTCATGATATTGTAGCAATTAGTGAGACCTAGCTACAGGAGGGGCAGGACTGGCAACTTAATATTCCAGGATACATTTGTTTTAGATGTGATAGATCAGGGGGTAAAAAAGGGGGAGGAGTTGCTCTGCTTGTTAAGGAGGACATTATTGCCGTGAGGTGGTAGGATGGTCTGGAGGGATCATCCAGTGAGACTGTTTGGGTGGAATTGAGGGGTGAAGGAGGCATGAGGGTGCTAATAGGGGTGTATTACAGACCGCCAAATGGGCCAAGAGAATTAGAGGAACAAATTTGTAGGGAAATAACATGTATGTGTGAGAATCATAAGGTAGTGATCATGGGAGATTTTAACTTCCCTCACATTGATTGGGATACCCACACGGTTGGAGGGCTGGATGGGCTGGAGTTTGTTAAGTGTGTTCAAGATTGTTTTCTGGATCAGTTAGTAGAACAACCAACTCGGGAAGGTGTAATACTGGATCTCCTGTTAGGGAATGAGCTAGGTCAGGTATGGGACATTAATGTTGAGGAACAACTTGGGTCTAGTGATCATAACTCTGTTAGTTTTCGGTTAGTTTTAGGGAAGAGCAAAGTTGAGGTTCTGGATTGGAGAAGAGCAAATTTCCAACGAATAAGAAGGGATTTAGGGAGTATTGAGTGGGACAGGATATTTTCAGGTAAGGATGTAAATGAAAAATTGAGGATATTTAAAAAAGAAATTTTGAGGGTACAGAGCAGATATGTCCCAGTGAGGATCAAAGGAAAGGCTGGAAGTCATAGGGAGGTTTGGTTTTCGAAGAATATTGGAAATTTGGTTGGGAGGAAAAAGGAGGTGTACAAGAGGTATGAAGAGCAGAGAGCTGAGAGATGAAGGAGGACTACAAGGAGTGTAGAAGGAATCTTAAGAAAGAAATTAGAAAGGCCAAAAAAAGGTACGAAGAGGCTTTGGCAGACAGAGTAAAAATAAATCCAAAGGGTTTCTATAAGTATATTAAAAGTAAAAGATTAGTGAGGGATAAAATTGGACAACTTGTAGATAGCGAGGGTAGGCTGAGTGAGAAGTCAGAGGAAATGGGGGAAATTTTGAATGATTTCTTTGCCTCAGTATTCACTAGGGAAAAAAATATTGAACCAGTTGAAGTAAAGAAAAATAGTGGGGAGGTCATGAAGCATATAAGGATAACCGAGGAGGTAGTGATGGCTGTGTTGAAAAAGATAAAGGTGATAAATCTCCAGGACCAGACAAAATATTCGCAAGGACACTCAGGGAGGCTTGTGGACAGATAGTGGGGCCATTAACAGAGATATTTAGGATGTCACTGGCCATGGGGGTAGTGCCAAAGGATTGGAGGGTTGCGCATGTGGTTCCGCTGTTTAAGAAAGGGTCCAAATGTAAACCTGGGAATTATAGGCCCATGACTCTGACGTCTGTAGTGGGCAAGTTGATGGAAAGTGTTCTGAGGGATGGTATTTACAAATATTTGGAGGTACAGGGATTGCTAGGGAGTAATCAGCATGGTTTTGTCAGGGGTAGATCATGCTTGACAAACCTGATTGAGTTTTTCGAGGGGGTTACAAAAAAGGTTGATGAAGGGAAAGCTGTGGATGTTGTCTATTTAGACTTTAGTAAAGCTTTTGACAAAGTTCCCCACAAGAGGTTAGGAAAAAAGGTGGAGGCATTAGGTATAAATAAGAAGGTAGTGAAATGGATTTAGGAATGGTTGGATGGGAGGTGTCAGAGAGTAGTGGTAGAAAATTGTTTGTCCAATTGGAGGCCGGTGACTAGTGGAGTTCCTCAGGGATCGGTCCTGGGTCCACTATTGTTTGTTATATATATTAACGATCTGGAAGTAGGGGTGGAGAGTTGGATAAGCAAGTTTGCAGATGATACAAAGATTGGTGGTGTTGTGGACAGTGAGGAAGATTACTGTAGATTAAAAGGTGATTTAGGAAGGCTGGAGGTGTGGGCTGAGAATTGGCTGATGGAATTTAATACAGAAAAGTGTGAGGTGTTACATTTTGGAAAGGCAAATCTAAATAGGTCATATGCATTAAATGGTAGGCTATTGAGATGTGCAGAGCAACAAAGGGATTTAGGATTTATGGTAAATAGTACCCTCAAGGCTGATACTCAGGTAGATAGTGTGGTGAAGAAGGCATTTGGAATGTTGGCCTTCATAAATCGGAGTATTGAATTCAAGAGTAGTCAGGATATGATGAAATTGTACAAGGCATTGGTAAGGCCAAATTTGGAGTACTGTGTACAGTTTTGGTCACCAAATTATAGGAAAGATATAAACAAAATTGTGAGAGTACAGAGAAGGTTCACGAGAATGTTGACAAGATTTCAAGGTTTGAGTTATAGGGAAAGGTTGTGCAGACTAGGGCTTTTTTTCTCTGGAGCATAGAAGATTGAGGGGGGACTTGATAGAGGTGTTTAAGATTTTAAAAGGGACAGACAGAGTAAATGTGGATAGGCTTTTTCAATTAAGAGTGGGGGAGATTCAAACGAGAGGGCATGATTTAAGGTTGAAGGGGGAGAATTATTAGGGGAACATGAGGGGAAATTTCTTTATGCAAAAGGTAGTAGGGATGTGGAATGAGCTTCCGGCAGACGTGGTTGAGGCGGGATCATTGGTTACATTCAAGGATAGACTGGATAGTTACATGGAGAGGAGAGGACTGGAGGGGTATGGACCGGGTGCTGGTCAGTGGGACGAGGAGGGTGGGGATTTGTTACAGCATGGATGAGTAGGGCCCAACTGGCCTGTTCTATTCTGTAAGTGGTTATATGGTTATATGCCCCGGTCCAGGCAGGGAGTGGGAGGCGGCGGCCCCAGTCCAGGCACAGGGAGAGCAGCAGCGGCCCCGGCCCCGGTCCGGGCGAAGGGTAGACGGCGGCGGCCCCGATACGGGCAGGAGCAAGGGGGAGACGGCGGCCCCGGCCTCGGTCGTGTGAGGCAGGCGGAGGCCCCGGTCCGGGCAGGGAGTGGGAGGCGGCGGCCCCAGTCCAGGCACAGGGAGAGCAGCAGCGGCCACGGCCCCGGTCCGGGCGAAGGGTAGACGGCGGCGGCCCCGATACGGGCAGGAGCAAGGGGGAGACGGCGGCCCCGGCCTCGGTCGAGTGAGGCAGGCGGAGGCCCCGGTCCGGGCAGGGAGTGGGATGGGAGGCGGCGGCCCCAGTCCAGGCACAGGGAGAGCAGCAGCGGCCCCGGCCCCGGCCCCGGTCCGGGCGAAGGGTAGACGGCGGCGGCCCCAATACGGGCAGGAGCAAGGGGGAGACGGTGGCCCCGGCCTCGGTCGAGTGAGGCAGGCGGAGGCCCCGGTCCGGACAGGGAGTGGGAGGCGGCGGCCCCAGTCCGGGCACAGGGAGAGCAGCAGCGGCCCCGGCCCCGGTCCGGGCGAAGGGTAGACGGCGGCGGCCCAGATCCGGGCAGGAGCAAGGGGGAGACGGCGGCCCCGGCCTCGGTCGAGTGGGGCAGGCGAAGGCCCCGATCCGGGCAGAGAGTGGGAGGCGGCGGCCCCAATCCAGGCACAGGGTGAACTGCGGCGGCCTCGGCCCCGGTCCGGGCAGTATGGACCGACCTAGGAGGGGAGGCAGGCCCCTCCAGCCCGGGTAAGAAACCTGCATAGGAGAAGGCCACTCCGATATAAAACCTACGACCCAAGGACCTCGCTGCCACGTCCCAGCTTGCTTGTCCACGGCACACGAACCATGGGTGTAAAGGGTGGGGCCAGTACTGCGCGCACTGCACTCCACCTAAAAGCTCCTTTGCGCAGGCCCGAGGACAGGTCCACGTCCTCCCCCTCCACGTCCTCCCCCTCCACGTCCTCCCCCTCAAAAGATGCTCACAAACTCAAGCTAGCATGCTGGAACATCAGAACCATGCTAGACAAGGCTGACAGCCACCGACCTGAACGTCGGTCTGCCCTCATTGCACATGAACTCCTCAGACTTGACATCGACATAGCCGCTCTCAGTGAAGTCCGCCTGGCAGATGTAGGCAGCCTCCAAGAACGCGGAGCGGGCTACACACTCTACTGGTCTGGCAAGCCTTCGGATGAACGACGCCTATCTGGTGTAGACTTCATGGTCAAGAGCTTCATTGCCTCCAAACTCGAAAACCTTCCGACAGGCCTCTCGGACCGAATCATGTCCATGCGACTCCCACTTCAAAACAAGCGTCACATCACCCTCATCAGTGTCTATGCTCCAACCCTCCAGGCGGAACCAGCAGAAAAGAACAAGTTCTACACCGACCTGCGCAACCTCATCCAACGTACCCCTACAGCCGACAAGGTTGTCATCCTGGGCGACTTCAACGCTCATGTCGGCAAAGACTCAGAAACCTGGCCAGGAATCCTGGGCAAGCATGGCGTCGGCAAGTGCAACGACAATGGGCGCCTCCTGTTGGAGCTCTGCGCAGAACAGCGACTTGTCATTACAAACACGCTTTTTCAGCAGAGGGACAGCCTTAAGACCACCTGGATGCATCCCCGATCCAAACACTGGCACCTCCTGGACTACATCCTGGTGCGAGAAAGTGACAAACAAGATGTGCTCCACACCAGGGTCATGCCTAGCGCGGAATGCCACACTGACCACCGGCTGGTTCGCTGCAAGCTCAACCTTCACTTCAAGCCAAAGCCCAGGAACAATAAAGCCCCCAGAAAGAGGTTCAATGTTGGAAACCTGCAGTCAGACGAAGCGAGAGGAAACTTCCAGGCAAACCTCAAAGCAAAGCTCGACGTTGCAACCCGCCTCACGGACCCGTCCCCTGAAACCCTCTGGGATCAGTTGAAGACTACCATACTGCAATCCACTGAAGAGGTACTGGGCTTCTCCTCCAGGAAAAACAAGGACTGGTTTGACGAAAACAGCCAGGAAATCCAGGAGCTGCTGGCAAAGAAGCGAGCTGCCCACCAGGCTCACCTTACAAAGCCGTCCTGTCCAGAGAAGAAACAAGCCTTCCGTCGCGCATGCAGCCATCTTCAGCGCAAACTCCGGGAGATCCAAAATGAGTGGTGGACTAGCCTCGCCAAACGAACCCAACTCAGCGCGGACATTGGCGACTTCAGGGGTTTCTACGAGGCTCTAAAGGCTGTGTACGGCCCCTCACCCCAAGTCCAAAGCCCGCTGCGCAGCTCAGACGGCAAAGTCCTCCTCAGCGATAAGATCTCCATCCTCAACCGATGGTCAGAACACTTCCAATCTCTTTTCAGTGCCAACCGCTCAGTCCAAGATTCCGCCCTGCTCCAGCTCCCTCAACAGCCCCTAAGGCTAGAGCTGGATGAGGTTCCCACCCTGGATGAGACATATAAGGCAATCGAACAACTGAAAAGTGGCAAAGCAGCAGGTATGGATGGAATCCCCCCAGAAGTCTGGAAGGCTGGCGGCAAAACTCTGCATGCCAAACTGCATGAGTTTTTCAAGCTTTGTTGGGACCAAGGTAAACTGCCTCAGGATCTTCGTGATGCCACCATCATCACCCTGTACAAAAACAAAGGCGAGAAATCAGACTGCTCAAACTACAGGGGAATCACGTTGCTCTCCATTGCAGGCAAAATCTTCGCTAGGATTCTACTAAATAGAATAATACCTAGTGTCGCCGAGAATATTCTCCCAGAATCACAGTGTGGCTTTCGCGCAAACAGAGGAACCACTGACATGGTCTTTGCCCTCAGACAGCTCCAAGAAAAGTGCAGAGAACAAAACAAAGGACTGTACATCACCTTTGTTGACCTCACCAAAGCCTTCGACACCGTGAGCAGGAAAGGGCTTTGGCAAATACTAGAGCGCATCGGATGTCCCCCAAAGTTCCTCAACATGATTATCCAACTGCACGAAAACCAACAAGGTCGGGTCAGGTACAGAAATGAGCTCTCTGAACCCTTCTCCATTAACAATGGCGTGAAGCAAGGCTGTGTTCTCGCACCAACCCTCTTTTCAATCTTCTTCAGCATGATGCTGAACCAAGCCATGAAAGACCCCAACAATGAAGACGCTGTTTACATCCGGTACCGCACGGATGGCAGTCTCTTCAATCTGAGGCGCCTGCAAGCTCACACCAAGACACAAGAGAAACTTGTCCGTGAACTACTCTTTGCAGATGATGCCGCTTTAGTTGCCCATTCAGAGCCAGCTCTTCAGCGCTTGACGTCCTGCTTTGCGGAAACTGCCAAAATGTTTGGCCTGGAAGTCAGCCTGAAGAAAACTGAGGTCCTCCATCAGCCATCTCCCCACCATGACTACCAGCCCCCCCACATCTCCATCGGGCACACAAAACTCAAAACGGTCAACCAGTTTACCTATCTCGGCTGCACCATTTCATCAGATGCAAGGATCGACAATGAGATAGACAACAGACTCGCCAAGGCAAATAGCGCCTTTGGAAGACTACACAAAAGAGTCTGGAAAAACAACCAACTGAAAAACCTCACAAAGATAAGCGTATACAGAGCCGTTGTCATACCCACACTCCTGTTCGGCTCCGAATCATGGGTCCTCTACCGGCACCACCTACGGCTCCTAGAACGCTTCCACCAGCGTTGTCTCCGCTCCATCCTCAACATCCATTGGAGCGCTTACACCCCTAACGTCGAAGTACTCGAGATGGCAGAGGTCGACAGCATCGAGTCCACGCTGCTGAAGATCCAGCTGCGCTGGATGGGTCACGTCTCCAGAATGGAGGACCATCGCCTTCCCAAGATCGTGTTATATGGCGAGCTCTCCACTGGCCACCGTGACAGAGGTGCACCAAAGAAAAGGTACAAGGACTGCCTAAAGAAATCTCTTGGTGCCTGCCACATTGACCACCGCCAGTGGGCTGATAACGCCTCAAACCGTGCATCTTGGCGCCTCACAGTTTGGCAGGCAGCAACCTCCTTTGAAGAAGACCGCAGAGCCCACCTCACTGACAAAAGGCAAAGGAGGAAAAACCCAACACCCAACCCCAACCAACCAATTTTCCCCTGCAACCGCTGCAATCGTGTCTGCCTGTCCCGCATCGGACTTGTCAGACACAAACGAGCCTGCAGCTGACGTGGACTTTTTACCCCCTCCATAAATCTTCGTCCGCGAAGCCAAGCCAAAGAAGAAGATATATGGTTATTTCTAGTGAAATGTTTTGAAGAAGATATTGTCACTTTTCAGCTTCTACATCATAAATTAATATCACTGCTTCGTATCAGCCTGTTTATGATAATATGGAAAAGGAGTTGAAAGTAGAATGAGAAATCTTTTGAAATTGCCACTGACATTCCCAGCAATTGGTTTGCCAATTGCAAAACCAATAGAAGTCAAATTTTAGGCGAAGAGAAAATGAAGGCCTTTTTTTGGCAAATCTATTTTTGCAATATGACATTGTTGACAGGCATTTCAACAAGGGTGTAAGGTGCTGATGAAACATCCAGCTGTGGATGCCAAGGTGCTGAATCGAAAATGGATTCTAGAATTGTGAGTGAAATCCCAAGAGATTCCAAACTTTCAGAAAATGGACTGATTGATGAGAGGGACTATAAATTCAGATGTCAAAAGGTTGAGATTTCCTTTGGAAAGGGTCTGTCAGTTGCAATTAAACTGAAAAATGCTGAAGACTTGACATCCCACACTTATTGAGTAATTGTGAACTGCAGAATTTTCTGGAGAATTGTTTATCATTATAATAGCAAATTAATTTTTTGACTTTGCCTGTCATCTTATTACAGTAATTTCAGGACTTGACCTCCCTTCAGTCTTGATATAAAATACATTGATTATAAAATACTTTGTTGTACAATAGAATTATTTATCTTCTCTGCTAATTATATGAAAAAAAATGATGACTTATTAAGTTGAACCAAGAATTGCTTCAGGCCAATACAATAAGGAGCGCAGGTAAATGCCTGAAGATGCTTTGTCACTCAAAGAGGGGCTCTTTTATTGATGAATGTCCCTGAGGTCTGACAAACAAAACCTTTCCTGAAATAATTTAACAAAAGAATGAACATTGAACTTGAAGGTGGGTATTAGCAGAGGAGTTCAAAGTTCACCAACAAAACATTGAAGATATAGGAAATCTGAGCAACAAGGAGGAAATGCTGGAAAAAAAATGATCAGGTCTGGCTTCAGCTGTGGAGAGCAAAATATAAAATTTGAATAAATAGATTGTGAAAGCTGAAATCATTCTGTAACTTCACTGTATACAATGAAATACATTCACTGTTTGAAGTTTGATAGAATTATGTACTTAACAGGAACATTGTTTTCCTAACTTCAGGAGCTGAAATTATGACTTTCAACTTTAGACCTGAAAGCCAGAGTTAGACTTATAACTGTAAGTATTATAGTGGAATGTTTGAATTAGAATACAGGTGATCAACAAGGGAAATAATATTATCAGCACAAATAATATTTTATCCAGTCTCTTTAAAAAAAGGACACCATGCTTAGCATAACGATTAGTGCAACGCTGTTACAGCACCAGTGATCCGGGTTAGAATACAACAATGTCCATAAGGAGTTTGTACAATCTCCCATTTTCTGTGCCCACATGGGTTTCCTCTGGGTGCTCCAGTTTCCTCCCACTCTTCAAAATCTGCGGGGGGGGGGGGGGCAGGTGAGGGATTGTCGATTAATTTGGTGTATTTGGGTGGCATGTGCTCATGGGCTGGAAGGGCCTGTTACTGTGCTCTGTCTTATTTTTAAAAAAAGGATAACTGAGAAAACTTGAAATGAATTGTTACTGATGATCTACCTGCAACTTTCTATTTCTTTTCAATGGAATTGAAAGATAAAGAATGATATTTGACCCATGAATATCAGTAACAAATTTGATGCAGGTTCATCTTTTTTAAATCAAATGTTCCTGTAAAAGATTTGAACATTTTAATTTTGTAGAAGTTGAATTGCTTTGCCCTCGATATACTTGGATCAGGACATACTTGGTAATGAAGGAATTAAGTAAACAGTTGTTCACATCATTTGCCAGTGCCTTTATGTGCTCTTTGTGCAAAAGCAATCTGAGGAATCATTGAATAAGACAAGATCTTGTAACAATCAGTAAAGTCCTTTATCTCATAAGAGGGTGAATGTATAGAACAGCAATAATGATCACACTGTCTTAGCATGATCAACACAATATCCTTCCATGTTCCTGCTGGTAGCAGTGTGCTTCGTATTGGTTCAGGTGGGTTAGTTCTGCTTGCTATCTGACACCCATGACATGATCTCACATATTTTTCCACATCTTTTCCCATTTCTGGCCACCAAACATTTGTACAGAAGTTTTGTTTTGTCCCAACAACTCCCAAATGTCCCTTGTGAGCCAGTGCTACCATCCTCCCTCTCAATTTCTGTGGAATGACAAATCGGTTTGCCCCGAGTACACATTTTCCAGTATCTGCAGATATTTTATTTACCTCAGTTGATACACAACATAATCTTGCTCTTTTGTAGTTCATTCTAGAATCCAATAAGGATAGGAAAAAGCTGTCCTTGAATTTGATGGGGCATGATCTCATACTTATTAATCTTCCGATGAGATTGGGATGAAGAGTATGTGGCCAGGATGGGATGAATCTTTTATTATGCTGGCTGCTTTTCCAAGGCAGCAGGATAAAACATGGAGTCTCGGAGGGGAGAGATGTGCATGGAGACACATTCTCAACCATCTGCAGTTTCTTGCAATCTTGAGCAAAGCAGTTCCTGTCCCACACAGCAATGCCCTCTGATTGGATGCTTACAATCGTGCATCTTTAGAAGTTAAGGGATGCTTGTGACATTTCAAATATATTTAATTATAATTAGTGTTTAGGTCTTTAATTTTGTTATTAAAACATGAATGGCAAATTATTTATTTGTTTCTAAAAGGAAAAATCAAAAATTTTACAGCTGGTTAGGAAGGTCACACTGTCCATAATGGAGTTTCATTGTCACACCTTTGCTCCTCAATGCATCTGAATGTCTTCTCCAATGTCCATTGACCCCCATCCCACTCTATCTCTTTCCCTATCTCTCTGTCTCCCTTCCTCCAGCTCCCCACTTCCTTGCTTCTAAAAACAGTGAACATTCTTCACCCTCTTTCTCCATCATTACTCAGCTTTCTCTTCAACCCTCCCACCTGTATTCACCAGTAGCCATGGTCCTCCCCCTTTCCCTTCCTCCCCATGTCGTTCCTGATGAAACACTCAGTCTCGAAATATCAACAGCCTTTTACATCCTTTTGATGCCATGGAACCAGCTGAGTTTCTCAAGCACCTTTATATACTGGTGTTTCTTATGTACCTGTTTGACTGTACCAATTTTCAATTTTCTCATCTATGTGACAAAAAAAAACTTACATTGAATGTTGAATGTTAATAATGGGCATTAATGTAAAGATCATACAATATGGTAAGTATATTTGCAACAAGCAAGTGACCAAAGCCATTGAATATATAAAAGTAAGATTTAAAATTTGGATTGACAGATTAGACACAATCAAAGCAATAAATCTACTTAATTGCATGTCTGAAAATAAATCAAAGCAACATGTTGTTAAAAAGTGGAAGGTAGCATGTAATTTAGACTTGTAAATTCAATAATGCCACAAAAACAAAAAAATCTCTTGCCAAACAAATTTACTGAAATCATTTCAGTAAATGGCAAAACTGTTATAAACAAAAATGTGGTTCTCTGCTGTATTTACAAAAAAAATTCAATCCATCAATTAATTTTCCCCTTTTCAATAATTCTAAGGTTGCTGCATTGACTGTGAATTCCAGGTATACTTCATGTTTGAACCTACTGTGAAGAACACCGCTGATATCTGTCAAAATATTGTTCTTTACTAGTTTACAAGTATTAAAATGATCCGTATCAAACAAATTATTGGCATCATATGATTAGTTTCAAATTATGATTCAAAGGAATTATTTCTGGTATCAGTGTGAAATTCTTAGAATTATTCATATGGGGAGGTGTCAAATGATAGGCTCTCACTGGCTCTACACAAAGCCCTGGAACACCTGGTCAGCAAGGATGCTCTTTATCAATAATAGTTTGGCATTTCTCACCATTATCCTCCAAGACATGTGTAATTGATTCTGGATTGGTCAGAACATCTCCTCCACAATCTCCATCAGACCCAGAGCACCACAGTCCCCTGCTCTATTCATTTTACACCTATGACTATGTGACTCGGTATGAGAGCAACATCATCTACAAATTCACTGGCAATAAAATGGTAGAGGGATGTATAAAAAGGAGTGATGAGTCAGCATACAGGTGGGAGATTAAAAACTTGGCTGAATGGTGCACCAAAAAGAGCCTTGCATTCATTGTCACCAAAACCAAGGAGCTGATTGTTGAGTTCAGGAAGGGAAACCAGAGGGGTATGATCCAGTGATTATTAGGGAATCACAGGTGAAAATGATGAGCGAATTTAAGTCCATGGGAGTCACTATCTCAGAGGAGAATTCTAACACCCTAATGGCATTATGAAAAAGGCACATTAGTGCCTATAATTCCACAGGAGTTTGCAGAGATTTGGAATTTCATTGGAATACCTGGCAAATTTCCTCAGATGTGTGGCGGAAAGTGTGCTGACCAGGTGTGTTACAGACTAGTATGGGGACACCGATTCACCCGAGCATAAAGCTCTGCAAAAGATGGTGGACACATCCTAAGACATCACAGACAAAACCCTCCCCACTATGTATTTTGTGTACAGTTTTTATTTTGAACTACCAATAAGTGGAAATTCTGCCTTGCCTGCAGGGAAAAGAATCTGAGTTGTATGTGATGTCAGGTACGTGCTCTGACAATAAATCTGAAATCTGCACCATTCATTTAAATTGATAGCAATACATTACTTTAGGCCAAAGCAGTAAAAACACAATACTTGAAAAACTCAAACTCAGCAGGTTTTAATAGTGTACTTTATAAAGCCAAGATAAAGATACCTAACTATCCTTTCGGGCTTGAGCCCTTCAGCAAGGTGTGACCTCCTCATCTTTAATCCCGCTAAACTTCTCCAGCATTGTGTTCAATTACGGTGACTCCATTACTTGAGGCTATATTTACACCTCATTTTAAGTGATAGAACTAGGCTGCAATACATTCCTTGTAGTATGATTACTAATTGCCTAACCGGCATCTTCAATTTGCATTTTTTATATATGTATATAGATTAAACTACTTTTGTTCAGTGCACAATATGTTAGTGTCAAGGTGATTTTATTGTCGTGCACACAAGTACAATATGCAGACTCATTAGCATTCTTGCTACAGCCAAACAGATCCATCAGACATTACCAAGTGCAGCGGTAACATTTAAATGACAAGTGCCAAAAGATGATAAATATCAAAAGGATAGATAAATAAATGTTCACATTTGCAGTTAGTGCAAGAAAAAAAAGTGTTTCAGTCATGCTTTTGACAGATCTTTTGGTGGTCCAAGAGTAGTTTAGAGCAGTACATGGAGGTTCAACAGCCTGATCACCTTTTTGGAAAAAATGGTTCTTGAACTTAGAGGTGCTGGACTTTGGACTTCTATGCATTCTCTCTGAAGGAAGCAGTGAGAAGCAAATCTGACCAAAGTGATAGGGGTCACTTTTAATGTTGGTTGGCCTCTTGAGGGTTGCACCTCCCATTAATGTCTTCACTGAATGGGAGGGCAATGCCCATGGTGAACTAGCCTTCTTTATTCCTTGGTTGTCAAGTTTGAAAACCAGACTGTGATGCAACTATCACAGATAGTATACTTTCTTGAGTACATCTGTAGAAGTTTGCTGGAGTTATCCACAACGTGTTAAATCTCTTCAGACTTCTTAGAAAGTAGAGCCTTTGGTTTGGCTTCTTCACAATTGCCTTGAGATGTTGGCTCCAGAAATCTTCTCGCATGTTTTCTGCTGGGAACTTGAAGGTCCTAACCCTCTCCACCATCATCCTGTCGATGAATATCTGTAATTATTGAACAATATGTGGATTATTGTTCAAGACTGGGCCAACTGAAAATTCTTACATTTTCCCCCTTTTCATGATTCCCCTTCATCAGTCCCTGGCTCTTCACCAACCTCTTAAATACAAAATAAAAATTATATCCAGTTTAAAAAATGGTGCTTAATTGAATACTTGAAAATAAGAGAGAAAAATAGAAAAGGAAGCCCCCTGATAAAGCTACCACCTTCCATTTTTCGGGGTTGTGACTAAGGCCGCAAAATAATGTACAGTTCGGCAGGCACCAGTCAACATATCTCCGCCTCCTCTGAGTTTATTAAACTTATCTCTTCAATATTACAAACCGCTTCCAGATTTCTTTCACCACAAGTGTTAGAAAAATTGTATAATATCTTCTCCTTCCTCTTCTTTCAGACCAATAATTTTGAGATTATTTCTTTGACTAAAATTTTCTAATGAATCCACTTTTGTCAGATAATTGCTTATTCATTGCCAACACTTGCTCTAATACTTCATCCACTTTATCTATTTTTTCTTGAAAAATTTGATTTTCCAAATTAATGTTTGGATTTTTTCTTCCACTTCCTGATGCTTTTTCTGCATTACTTTAATAACTTTATTAACTTTAGCCTCTGATCTGTTAATATTTTGTCAAATTAACTTTAACTCTTCCATAATCATAATCAGTGTATCTTGAACTTTATCCCTTCTTCTTCCAACTTTTCCTCCGGACTTTGTTCTTCTTCCTTTCCCTTCTCCTCTTCTTACTCTCCTTTTTCTTCGCGCTCTAATAATTTCCCTCCTCTTGGACTGCCTGGGAGCCTGTTTAGAACTATTTATGAGCCATAAAGGCCTCCTGTTGCTGTTGACTGCTAATGTGTGACTCCTCACGCATGTGCAATCAAGCTGCTCCCCTCCCTAACTCGTTCAGGCAACCCTGTTGTTACAGGGGTTCCGCAGCTCGCTGGGAGGTTGGTCGGATGGCCCGCTTTGACCAAAGAGAAGGTGTCACTACACGTCCTGGCCTCTTCTCCAAGGTAGGCCTTTCTTTTTTTCTAGCAGTTTTTCTTTCATCTTTTCTATAATTTCTTCTGCTTCTTTGTCTTTCTTTGCGGGCATTGTGATTTTTCCTTTGGTTATTTATAATTTATTCAGATGAATTTCAAGCATTTCTTTTCACTTTTTTAACTTTTTCCCGGAGGAGCCAAACTTATTGCCCTGGTTCTATGTCATTATGTGAGTAAAGGATTAAAATTTGAGTTTTAATGTAAATGGGCTTCAAAACCTTATAAACAAAAAGGGTTCTGACATATGTTTAAAAAAATTGAAAAGCAAGATTGCTTTTCTACAAGAAACACATTTAATTGGAAAAAGCATTAAAAATTAAGAAGGGACTCGTTTGGAATGGTAGTAGCATTGCATTTTAATACAAAAGAAAGAGGAGTCACAATTTTTATATATAAAAATCTTACAATTAAAATACATAATACAGTAATAAACCCATTTGGTTCGTTAATATTAATTTTAATAATTTTAATTTTAATAAATTGTTGGATTTTTTTCTGAACAGCAGACATAAATGAAAATTTATGCACCAAATGTAGATGATGGTAAATTTATACAAGAAACCTTTTTAACCATGGGGGAAGCTAATGAAAATATCTTAGTGGGTGGAGATTTTAATTTTTCCTTTGATCCTCTATTGGATAGATCTTCAAAGAGTGTGTTGAAATCTAAGGCAGCAAATATAACTTTATTGTTAATGCAAGATGTGAATTTGGTTGATATTTGGAGAAGGATATATCCAGAGAATGGGATTATTCATTTTATCCTAGTAGGCATGACTCACATTCTAGAATTTAAATGTTTTTGTTATCAGCAAGATTTCAAGGTAGGATGAACAGTTTCAATATAAGGTGAGGCTTATATAAGATAATTCTTTGTTCTTAGCATTATATTTAAAAGATAAGGATGAAAGTTTTAGGTGGAGGTTTAATAGCATGTTGTTGAAAAAGAAAGATTTTTTCCAGTTTATTAGAAATCAGATAAAGCAATTTTTTGGACATTAATGCTGACTCTATAGATGATAAGTTTATTCTCTGGGATGCAATGAAAGCATACATACATGGACATATAATGTTTTTCTTCTGAAGTTGAAAAGGTGTATATGTCTCAAATGAATAATTTAGAGACAGAAATATTGACTTTAGAAAATGAATTACAAAAAGTCATCAGAAGAAAAAAGAATTGTTTTGAACAAAAAGTTACAGTATAACACGTTACAATCTTATAGAATGGAAAAATATGATTGAGAAATAAACATATTATGAACTGGAGGAGTGAGCACATTGTAATGGATAAATATTGGGAGGAATTAGGTAAAATTAGAGTAGATTACATACATACATTTTAAAACAGATCTTATTTGAAATACAAGAATTCACATTAATAACATTGCTGATTAGGGTAACAGAGGAAGTCATACACAGGAGTTACTGCCAGGTGGTCACGCAAGGGCCACGGGAGGAGGAAAGGTGGGTAACAGTTAGGAGAGGGACAGAAAAATGTAAGGTGCCAGAGAGGAGCCCTATGACTGTAACCCTCAGCAATAAGTACACCTCTTTGAGTACTGTTGAGGAGGACATCAAAGTTGGGGGGAGCAGCAGTGGCTATGCCTCTGGCACGGGGTCAGCCCCTGTAGCTCAGAAAGGTAGGGAAAGGAAGAGGAGGGCAATAGTGGTAGGGGACTCCATAGTTAAGAGGACAGATAGGGGATTCTGTGGACGCAGCAAGGAGAACCTGATGGTGGTTTGCCTCCCTGGTGTCAGGGTCCGGGATGTTGCTGCTCGTGTCCCGGATATCCTAAAGTGGGAGGGACAGGAGCCAGAGGTCGTGGTACATGAGCCATAAAGGCCTCCTGTTGCTGTTGACTGCTAATGTGTGACTCCTCACGCATGTGCAATCAAGCTGCTCCCCAATGACATAGGGAGGAATAGAAAAGAGGTCCTAAAAAGTGAGTACAGGCAGTTAGGTAGGGAGTTAAAAAGAAGGACTGCAAAGGGGGTAATCTCTGGATTACTCCCTGTGCCACGTGATAGTGAAAATAGAAATAGAATGAGGTGGAGGATTAACACATGGCTGAAGGGGTGGAGTAAGGGGCAGGGTTTCAAGTTTCTGGATCACTCGGACCTTTTTTGGGGAAGATGTGACCTGTACAGTAAGGGCAGGTTACACTTAAATCCCAGGGGGACCAGAATCCTGGCAGGGGTATTTGCTAGGGCTACTCAGAATCCTTTAAACTAGAATGGTTGGGGGGAGGGAGCAAAATAGTACAGAGCAGTAAGGAGAAGGTTAGAATGCAAACAAAGAAAGTTTGTAGTAAGTATTTGAATATGGATGGGCAGGTGATAGAGAAAGGAAATGCTCTGGAAGAAGATGAAGGGCAATTGGCAGGAAAAGGAAATAATGTTGTTCTTAAAGATGAGGGAAAACAGGGATTAGGAATTGGGAAATCTCTGAAATTCATATATTTTAATGCCAGGAGTATTGTAAAAAAGGTGGATGAGCTGAAGGTGTGGATTGATACTTGGAAGTATGATGTGGTAGCGATTAGTGAGACATGGTTGCAGGAGGGATGTGATTGGCAGCTGAAGATCCCTGGGTTTCGTTGCTTTAGGTGTGATAGAGTCGGAGGGGCAAGAGGAGGTGGTGTCGCATTGCTTGTCAGGGAGAATATTACAGCGGTGCTTAGGCAGAATAGATTAGAGGGCTCGTCCACGGAGGCTATTTGGGTTACACTTGTAGGGGTGTATTATAGAGCACCTGGAGGGGACCGAGACCTAGAGGAGCAAATCTGTAGGGAGATAGTGGATATTTGTGATAAGCACATGGTTGTAATTATGGGAGATTTTAATTTTCCACATATAGATTGGGAAACACATTCTGTGAAAGGGCTGGATGGGTTAGAGTTTGTGAAATGTGTGCAAGATAGTTTTTTACAACAATATGTAGAGGTGCCGACCAGAGAAGGAGCAGTGTTAGATCTACTGTTGGCAAATGGGATGGGTCAAGTGACGGAGGTTAGCGTTGGCGAGCACTTCGGGTCCAGTGATCATAATGCCATCAGCTTCAATGTCATTATGGAAAGAGATAAGTCAGGGCCAAGGGTTGAGGTTTTTGATTGGGGAAAAGCTAGATTTAAGGAGATGCGAAAGGACTTACAGGGTGTGCATTGGGACAATTTATTTTATAGGCAGGATGTAGTAGAGAGATGGAAGTCTTTTAAAGATCAGATTTTGAGAGTGCAAAAGCTTTATGTTCCTGTTAGGTTAAAAGGAGGGGTAAAAGGTTTGAGAGAGCCATGGTTTTCAAGGAATATTGGAAACTTGGTTCGAAGAAAAAGGGAGGCGTACATTAGGTATAAGAAGCATGGAATTAAGGAGATGTTTGAAAAATACATTGAATGTAAGAGGAATCTTAAGAGAGGAATTAGGAAAGCTAAAAGAAGGTAGGAGGAGACTATAGCAAGCAGGGTGAAAATTAATCCAAAAGGGTTCTACAAATATGTTAATGGTAAAAGGAAAGCGAGAGACAAAATTGGTCCCATAGAGAATAAGAGCGGAAAACTGAGTGTGGAGCCTAGAGAAATGGGGGAGATATTAAACAGTTTCTTTTCTTCAGTATTCACCAAGGAGAAGGATATTGGGATATGTGAGATAAAAAAGCAAATTGGATAAATATGGAGAATATAGTGATTATGAAAGGTGTAGTGTTAGGGCTTTTGAGGAATATAAAGGTGGATAAGTCTCCGGGACCAGACAGGATCTTCCCCAGGACATTGAGAGAAGTAAAGGAGGAAATAGCAGAGGCTCTGACAGTAATTTTCCAAATGTCATTAGAGATGGGGATAGTGCCAGAGGATTGGTGTATTGCGCATGTGGTTCCGTTATTTAAAAAGGGTTCAAGGAGGAAGCCTGGCAATTATCGGCCTGTAAGTTTGATGTCTGTGGTAGGTAAATTAATGGAGAAAGTTCTTAGAGATAGTACTTATAAATATCTGGATAGACAGGGTCTGATCAGGAGCACTCAACACGGATTTGTGAGCGGAAGGTCCTGTTTGACCAATCTGATTGAATTTTTTGAAGAGGTGACTATGAATGTGGATATGGGTAGCGCGGTGGATGTTGTCTATATGGACTTCAGTAAGGCCTTCGATAAGGTACCACATGGAAGGTTAGTTAGGAAGGTGCAGTCTTTAGGTATAAATTTTGAGATAGTCAAATGGATTGAACATTGGCTGAAAGGGAGAGACCAGAGAGTGGTAGTGGAAAATTGTCTGTCAGGTTGGAGGCTGGTGACCAGTGGTGTGCCTCAGGGATCTGTATTGGGCCCATTGTTGTTCGTTATATAAATTAATGATCTAGATGATGGGGTGGTGAATTGGATTAGTAAATATGCAGACGATACTAAGATAGGTGGAATAGTGGATAACGAAGAAGGTTTTCAAGGATTGCAGAGGGATTTGGGCTGCTTAGAAAAGTGGGCTGAAAAATGGGTCAAGTTTCATCAGTGAGACATTGAGGTGACTAATGGTGGTACCTCAGTTGTGGAAATCCTGGAACAACAAATCTCTCTCTGCAAATCCTACAAGAACCTTCCTGAGCAGTAAACATTTACCTTTCGAGCACCAAAGCATGGTGAACTTTATACATGTTAAATTCTGTGCACAGTATAAGAATTGCCTACATCCATGGAACTTGGAAGAAGGAGATGTGAGATTAAACTGTGAACCAAATAACTTTTCTTAAATTTACACACATATTACATACACGCGCACTTAGAATTAGAAGGTGGGTAGTTAATTTTGGTTAGTTACGTATAGAGATAAGTTAAAATGTAATTCTGTTTTCATGTTTAAAGATAATTAAAATCAACTTTTGTTTAAGTAACCATTTATCTTGGTGAATATCTATTGCTGCTGGGTTTTGGCGTCCTTTGGTCTCGTAACAACATAAAGTGTTAGCTTGGAGATTGAAAGCAGAACAAAAATCAAAAGTTATTATTGAAACTAGAGATGAGACTGATCACATATTTTATAAACCCCAGGATATAAATAATTGTTTTAAGAAATTTTATACAAAATTATATAAATCAGAATCTATGCAGGATGATAACAAAATTGAGTGATTTTTAACTCAAATAAATTTGCCTATATTAAGTATGGATGAACAGAAAATATTAGGAACCTCTTTTACAGTTGGAGAGGTTGCAAGAGTTTCAGCTTCCTTACAAAATAAAAAATCCCCCGGTGAAGATGGATTTACATCAGAATTTTATAAAGAATTTAAAGATGTGCTGATTCTTGTATTTATGAAAGATTTATTACAATTGGAAGAAACTGGCAATTTACTTGATTCTTTTAAGATAGCAATTATAATGTTAATTCCAAAAAAAAGTTAAAGATTCATTAATGCCGTAGTCTTAAAGACCAATATTTTTATTGAATGTGGATTACAAAATAGTGGCTAAAGTATTGGCAAATAGGCTGGATTTTCTTTTACCAAAACTACTTAACAAGGACCAAACAGGATTTATTAAAAAAGAAAATTGGAGGACAATGTAGCTTGGTTGATAGGTTTAATTCATCTAGCCCAAAAGAAAGACAATTTAAGTGTAGCAGTGGCTTTAGATGCAGAAAAGGTATTTGATAGAGTAGAATGGGACTTTCTTTTTAAGACATTTTCTAAATTTGGCTTAGGACAAACATTTATAAATTGGATAAAATCATTATATATTGATCCAAGAGCAAGAGTAGTGAAAAATGGTCTCATGTCTGATTACATTAAATTAGCAAGATCAACAAGATAAGGTTGTCAATTATCACCTGCCTTTTTTGTATTAGTATTTGAACTGTTAACTGAATTAATTAGAACAGATTTAGATATTAAGGGTATTAAAATAGAGCCTAATGAACATAAAATTAATTTATTAGCAGATGATGTAATTGTTTATCTGACAGACCCAGAAAATTTGACAAGTAAATTACATATGCAATTAGAACAATACGGAGCAGTTTCTGGATATAAAGTTAATTGGGATAAAAGTGAAATCATGCCATTGACATGTGGTGACTATACCCAATGTCGACAAAATATAAAATTTAAATAGCCTGAATATGGAATAAAATATTTGGGAATTCGAATTGATAATCAGTTAGGGAATCTTATTAAAATTAATATTGGACTATTGTTTAAGAAAATTGAAGAGGGTTTTTAAAAATGTGTTGATTTACCAATTAAATTGTTATCCAAGTAAATTGTTTTAAAATGAATATTTTTCCATGGGTGCAATATTTATTTCAATATTTACCCACCTATATTCCTAAAAAGTTTTTAAGGATCTAAATAAAATTATAAGGAAATTCCTGTGGAAAGGCAAGATGTTGAAGATTTCTATTAAATAACTGGGGATTTGAATTTGGAGGTTCACAGCTCCCAAATTCTGAGTATTAGTGTAATGCAGCCCAATTACGAATTCTTTTTTTTTAAAGAAGGAGAAAAAGTAGCTTGGGTTAATAAAAAAGTGAATAAAATAGGTGAAAAAGAATTTGAAGAATTTCTATATAAATTAAATAAGGATTATTAACTGGAGAAACAGGTACACCAATACTAAGACTTTTGGTTAGAATGTGGTATGAGGTACATATGTTGATAGGTGTTAAGGGGTATGGATTAGTGAGGATGCCACTGGTGCAAAATAAATTGATCCCATTTATGTTGATAACAGAAATTTTATTAACTGGTCAAAAACATTAAATACTTTTATCAAGGCAGATATTTAATGACATTTGACCAATTAAAAGCTAAATATGGAATACAAAATAATACAATATTTGGATAATATCAATTAAAGGCTTCCTTATGAGAAAGATTAACTCCATCTTATTTACTTTTAGAAGATTATATCAAATCCAAGTATAAAAATGTTCATATTAGTTCTGCATTTATTACTTTTGAGGGGAGTAAAGAAGAAAAATTTCCATAAATCTAAACAATGGTGGGAAAGGGACCTAGGTATAGGTATAAATGATAACATTTGGACATAATATGATAGTATGAAAAATACAATAAATGTTAGATATAGAATGGCGCAATACAATGTCATACATCAGTTATATATTACATCATGAAAGCTTAATAGATTAAAGCCAAATATTTTAGCTATGTGTTTTCACTGTAAACACTCTACATGGACATGCCCCAAAATGAATTATTTTTGACTAATTTAATAGATTTTCTAAAACAGGTAATAGGTGTTAAACTCCCGAGAAACCCTATGTTGTTTCTTTTGAGGGATATATCGAGGATTAGACCAGATTTAAAATTGGACTTGTTTCAAAAAGAATTCTTAAAGATCATGTTGGTGATTGCCAGTAAATGTATAACTGTTTCATGGACATTGGATATGGATTTGACAGTAGATAGATAGCATGGTGAAATACAAAGTCATATACTTTTGGAAAATATTACAAACAATTTAAAAACAAATATGATAATTTTTTGAAAATTTTGTTTCCATATATGCAAAGGATTGGTGTAATAACTTTATAAGTCATTACATTATGTCAATTGATAGAATTTGGTATGAACATTGTCAGTCCCCGGCCTCACCTCAATATATCTTATTTTATTAGATATTGTATATGAGGTTTTTTTATATATACTTAGATTTTGATTATGTGTTATTTATTGCACAGTAGTGTTTTATTTTCTATATACTTTATATTTAAAAGATATAATGATAGTTGTAAGTGTTAATAATTTATCCATAAGGTAATATCAAGATTTGTTTTAAAATTGGTCTTTTTTTTCTTTCTCTGTTCTTTCTTTCTCTTCCTCCTTTTCTCATTTTCTTTGGGGTTTTTTTCGGTATGGGGGGAAAAATTATTTAATAAAAGCCTGAATTGATTTTTATATATAGAATTTTCTAATTCTGTAGGCAATTTTGTTATATGTGCCTATAAAATAAAATTTGAAAAAAAAAAGATTGAGCCAATTATAGGAAGCCATCAAATCTTCACTTTGTGTGCTTGCTTCCATTTACAGTAACTGTACATCATTTTTGCTCACTCCAAAATACGCTCCTAGATTTCCAATGTCATGAACTTTCCTTGCTTTTTGACATTTCCTGGAATTGTTTATTTTCCTGAGGAATATATGACAGTCATGAATGTCCAAAATAGAAACAAAAAAGTCTTTTGATGTAGCTTACATGCACCATAATTAAAGGTGCTGAGCATGTGTTTGCTTTCATGCCAGCAGTTTTGATCAAGAGATGGCTGTTCATTTTCATAACTAGGCACTCCACTGAAAATGATGATGTTCACAATGGGATTCTTGTTAATATTGATTCATTATGGTCCTCATTAGACATAAAAAATACCACTGTTGCATGATTTAAGTATAAATGTGTCTTTTATAATTGTTTGTTAAATAAAATCTGAACTTATTTGATAATAGAAAAATGAATCAGCGCAACAAAATCTAAGCCTTGTTATGATGTTCGTCTTGTGTTAATAAAAGTGTAGAATATAATTAAACAATATTTATAAAACACTTATATTTTTAGTTATTGCTTTTGGGAGATCCACAAAATATACTAAAAGGCTGGTGGGTGTAGATGCAGCTTGTATTGTGGAATGGTTCCAGCAAATGTTTAGTTCATGCTATTATTTGTGTGATTATAATATCATTCTACATTGAATTAAAGTGTTTATTGTACTGAGATAGAGAGGAAAGCTTGGTTTTGTGTGCTATCCAGGTAAGTCAGCCCATACTTAAGTAGAGTGTTACAGCAAATCAGAATACAGGATTCAATGTCAAAGTACAGGCTATAAAGAAAAGAACACGTGGGCATCATCTTTTACCAATAAGAGACTGATAGATATAGAAAGTAGCTTGTCTGAACACCAGATAACATAATAATTCTGTGTGTTGAAAAAGAGAGGGGATTTTAAATATACGTTTTATAACATAAATTGTTGAGTCAAATTCCCTGTCCACAGAGCATGTTAATGGAATGATGAAGATTTACATGGCATGTCCTTTGCCTGAGGGTAGTCATCTTCACTTGGCTGATGCTTCGTGATCTTTGCAGAATACATTTCTGTCAGAGTTCAGTGAAAGTTCATGTGCTCAAATTCCAGTGGAAAAAAAATATTTTAATGTTGTACAAACAGTTGGAATGAACAGATGTGAGTGTCTTGTGAATTAATTGAACATAACAGTATTCAAATTTTGTGCTTAATATTTGATTTAAGATAAAACTGAGGAACAAATATGACAAATTATAATGTCTAGTCACACATGATAACAAAAGAAAATGAGGCAGCCTTTAGCTCTTTCCATCTAACCAGTGAGATCTTTGATCCAACTTCGTACAATCATTTTTCTCCATCTAGGTTGACATATTTTTGTAAACAAGCATTAATCTCTGCTTAAAAATTAGCAACTGATGTCACATAACATGTTACTTGCAAAAAAGTGATGAAGTAATTATCGTAGCGGCCCTCACACAGAGACCGGCCCACAAAATGGCTAATGAAGATGGTGACCGTGCAGTCCTGGGGGTGAAACTGGCCATTGACCCAGGTGACTTCCCGCGTGCTGTGAAGATGGGGAACTCTGGCAGGAATACCAGTCAATCCCAAGCCAGCGCTCCGATGATGTGAGGCCCTGATGCCAGCAGCTGGAACCCATGTAAGTGCAACATCCAGAGCAATAAACCAGTCTCATTTTCCAAGGCTTTGGTGTGCATGTCATTCTTCTCCACTCTCATGTTGCGCGGACACTACGTTGGTGACCCCGACAGATCCAACCAGTAGTTGGACCAAAAGATGACGGACCCAGCGTCCATCCACGCGGTCTCAATCAGGCTTCAAACATTTTGGGTGTCACAGCCAGACGTGTGGTTCGAGCAGCTTGGGGCTCAGTTCCAGCTTCAGCACATCGCCTCTGACAACACCCGTTACTTCTATGTCATGAGCACCCTCGATCAGGGCACAGCAACAAGGGTCGTAGATTTCTTACGGCAGCCTCTGGACCAAGGCAAATACATGGCCCTCAAAGAGCTGTTAAACTGCACTGTCTGGCTCTCCTGGTGTGAGCGCACTGCCCAATTGCTGCACATGAACAGATTGGGGGATAGGGTCCCATCCGCCCTAATGAACGAGATGCTCGCTTTGACCGAGGGCCACAGTCTTCCCAGTAGTTGGACCAAAAAATGATAGAGCCAACGTCCATCCACACAGTCTCACTCAGGTTCCTAACATTTTGGGTGTCACGGCCTGACGTGTGGTTCGAGCAGGTTGGGGCTCAGCTCCAGCTTCTGCACATCGCCTCCGACAACACGTGCTACTTTTACATCATGAGCGCCCTCGATCAGGACACAGCAACAAGGGTCATAGATTTCCTACGGCATCCTCAGACCAAGGCAAATATGCAGCCCTCAAAGAGCTATTAACCTGCACTTTCAAGCTCTGTCGGTGCGAGCACACCACCCGATTGCTGCATATGGATGGATTAGGGGACAGGGCCCCATCTGACCTAAAGAGTGAGATGCTCAGTCTTGCCGAGGGCCACAAACCTTGCCTGCTCTTTGAGCAGATCTTTCTGGAGCAGCTGCCTGAGGATATCTGACTCTTGCATACAAATGAGGATGTCATTGACCCTCGGAACGTCTCAGCCCAAGCAGACATGCTCTGGAGAGTGAAGAAAGACACCAGCGCCATTGTGGACCACATCATCAATCCCCACAAACAGCCGCCTATGTGATCAAGATCAGTAGAGAGGGAAGTTAATACCCTGGGACAGCTCAGCTACTATCATCAGCAATGAAGTGCGTAGGCCCATCGATGACGCCCACCCTGTGGGTTTTCAAGAAACGCCCTGGCCAACTGTCATTGATGATTGTGGCAGTTGCCCCACATGATAGCCTCCTCTACATCTGGGACTCCTGGTTAGGCAGGCATTTCCTGGTGGATACTGGCCTACCCCCTGCAGGCCTTGATACCCACAACAGCAAGCAGGGTCCAGCACTAAAAGCAACCAACAGCTCCTCCATTTGGCCTTTTGGTAACCGAACCATTCCCCTTCCATTCGGCAACAGCCGTTTTACATGGACCTTAACACTCGCAGCAGTGATGCAACCATTTCTGGAGGCTGACTTCCTTCAGGCCCACTGCCTGCTTGTTGACCTCAGGGGAAGGCATTAGGTGCACCACAGAACATTTCAGACTATACCTCTTGGGGAAACCAAGCTACCCACCTCCCACCGAGGCTCTATAACACTTTCAAACAATGAATTCGCCTGCATCCTGGTAGAGTTCCCCACAGTTCTCCACGTTCTCCACGTCCAAGCCAAAGCACGGGCTAAGGCGCTATATTTTGACCAAGGGCCCCCCATTCTGCACCAGAGCATGGCAATTCCCTCCCTCAGCCTGGTAAAAGAGGAATTTAAGAAAATGAAGGATCTGGGTATTGTGTGGTGCTCCGATAGTCCTTAGGTGGCCTCCCATCTCCACATAGTGCCCAAATCAGCAGGGGGTTGAAGACTATGCGGCGACTACTGCAGCCTTAATGAGGCCATCATGCCAGTCAGATATCCCGTGCCCCACATCTAAGACTTTGCCCTCAACCTGGACGGGGCATGGTTATTCTCCAAAGTGGACCTTATCCAGAGGTACCACCAAATCCAAGTTAACCCCCAGGACATTCCCAAGACTGCAATAAAAACTCCCTTTAGCTTGTTTAAATTTCCAGAGGTACCACCAAATCCAAGTTAACTCCCAGGACATTCCCAAGACTGCAATTATAACTCCCTTTAGCTTGTTTAAATTTCCAGAGGTACCACCAAATCCAAGTTAACCCCCAGGACATTCCCAAGACTGCAATTATAACTCCCTTTAACTTGTTTAAATTTCTCCGTGTGCCTTTCAGTCTAAAGAATGTGGCACAAACTTTTCAGTGTCTGATGGGTGTAGTGGGCTGGGATCTCCCATTCACATTCATCTATTTGGACGATATCCTCATTGCCAGGTGCAAAGTCCACACTGCCCACCTGAGACAGCTGTGTACCTGATTGAGTGAGTTTGAATTGAATATCAACCCTGTGAAATGCCAATTTGGCCTGGACACCATTGACTTGCTGGGACACAGGATAAACAGACATGGGGCTACACCCCTTCCCAGGAAGGCTGAGGCCATCCGGCAGTTTGCTAAGCTAGACACTATAAAAAGGCTACGGGATTTCACAGGTATGATAAACTTTTACCACAGGTTCATACCGGCAGTGACACTTATCATATGCCCCATCTTCGCACTGATGCAGCCAAGTCAAAAGACACTATTTAGGATAATGAGTCTTCCAGGGCTTTCCAGAATGCCAAAGAAACTCTGGCCAACACAACCCTCCTGATCCACCACAGGTCAGAGGCACCTACTGTCCTGACAGTCAACGTCTCCAGCACAAAGTAGGGGGTGTGCTGGAACAGCTCATTGAGGGCCAATGACAAACCCTGGCCTTTTTCAATAGGCACCTTCACCTGCCCCCCCCCCCCCCCCCCCACCTCAAGCTCAAATACAGCACTTTCAACTGAGAGCTGTTGGTGCTGTACCTGGCAATAAGACATTTCTGTGACTTTTCGGAAGTCCGGCAATTCAAGTTTTTCACCAATCACAAACCGCTGACCTTCGCTTTCCATCAGATATCAGACCTGTGGCCAGCCTGAAAACAGAGACAATTGTCCAACATGCCTGAGTTTACCATGAACATTTAGCTCATTGTGGGGAATAGCAACATGATAGCCAACTCTCTGCATGCCCCGTGATCGAGTCAGTACATGCCCTGTCCCAGAGGTCGACTATGTGGCCCTCACCAAAGTGCAACAGCAGGATCCTGAGATCCCCACCTATTGGACAGCCGTCTCCAGCCTCAGGGTAAAAAATATCCCCGTCAGTCCAGGTAACCTGATACTGTTGTGTGATGTCTTTACCGGAAGCCCCCCACCCCATCATCTCGGCCGCATGTACACCAGGTTTTCAACACCATCAACAACCTGGTGAATCCTGCAATTTGATCCATGGTCAAGATGGTGGCTGGCAGGTTTGTCTGGCACAGCTTCCATAAGCAGGTCAGCCAATGGCCTAAACCTGCATGATCTGCCTGTCCTCCAAAGTGCAGGCTCACATGAGGGTGCCCACACAGACTTTTGAACCAGAGCGGCGCAGGTTCAGCTATGTACATAGTGGGACCATTACCAGTTTCCCATGCGTCAAGATATCTCTTGACCATGGTTAACTGCTCCACAAGGTGGCCTGAGGCAGTCCCACTGACTGATACCACCACAGAAACCTGCACCAGGCCACTCATGGCATGCCCTGATTCTGGGTCCCAAAGCACCTAACCTCTGACAGGGGGACACCTCATCCCCTCTCAGGGACACACCTCCACCATACCACATCACCCTCAAGTGGAGTGCTTTCACAGGAACATCAAAGCAGGCTTGATGGCCTGGCTCAAGGGTCCCAACTGGGTGGTCGAGCGGCCTTTGGTCCTGTTAGGGATTTGTACCTCGTCGAAGAAGGTCTTCAATGCCTCGATGGAAGAGATGGTCTACGGTGGGCCATTAATCATCCCATGGTGTTCCTGGCTTCTGATAAATGCCCGCAAGATCCCAGGGACACCTTCAAAAACTTGCAGTGAAAACTATGGCTCCTAGTCCTGCAGAAACCTCCAGCACACGGCCAGCCCAAATGTAATGTGTGTCCCTAGCGACTTAAAGACTTATCAGTATGTACTTGTGAGAAGGTGCACACACTGGCTGCCCCTACAATGAACCTACGAGGGGCCCAACAGGGTCCTCGAGGACAACGGCTCCAACTTTGTCCTTGACATCAGCGGTAAGGAGGAGACTTTTACCATCGATCATCTGAAACTGGCATACCTAGACGGTAATGGGCCCATCTCTATTCCTCCCCCACGACGCAGAGGCAGACCACCCAAAGCTATGGACAATGGCTCAATCACTGATTCTGGGGTGGGGTGGAGGTCATGTAGCAGCCCACGCACAGATACGGACCGACCCACAAAATGGCCGATGAATGCGCCGAGCACAGAGAACTGGCAGTGACACCAGGTGACCTCCCGCACGGCAAAAAGATGGAGAACTCTGGCGGGAACACCGCCCAATCCCAGGCCAGCATTCCAACAGCACAGGGCCCTGATGTCAGTGCCTGGGGCCCATATAAGCACGATAGCCAGAGTAATAAACCAATCTCATTTTCCAAGTCTTAGGTGTGCATGTCGTCTTCTCCACACTCATGTAGCACAAATGCTTCATTATCATTCTTTTCAGTTGAAATATTTCTGTATTATTTCCGACTATGTCCATTAATTCTAGATCCATATGGCAGCAGAATAATTTATTATCATTGATATTATTGATTCCACTTCAAGCCATTTCTTTTCAGATCACCCCTTAATGTTTTAAATTCTCTGGAATATAACCCCACTTTACATAATTTCTTGTTAATTGAAATCTAGAAAAATGATGCTCAGAGCAGCTTGCAGTTTTCACTTTGGCTTAACCAAGAGTTTGTTACCTGTACCTGTAATTTGTGTTATCCTTTTCCTGTCATATTGTTCCTTGTGTATTTGAAACATTCAGTTGTTTTGTCTTTTCCTTATTTTTTTTTTGTCATTGACAAAGTCTCTATGACAGTTTCTATGTTTATATTTAGAGCGGATGACTAGAAATGCCAACATGAAATTTGTCCTCGTTCGCTTTATCTTTTTTTTCAGTATCCAATTCTGCATCTTGTGAAGCTATGTAATTTAGGATCAGATAGGTGCATTTCTATTCACCATTAAAGTAATTTATAAATAACATCTAAAATTAGATCATTGCAGGATTCCAGTCATCAAGCGCTGCCAATTTGAATATCTGTGTATCATTCTCTGTCTCTCTTTTTGGGTTCATCTCTGTCGTTCAGCCAGTTTTCCTAATAGATCTGCATATTATGAATACCCATATTAAAAATTGAATGAGAGGTTTTTTTTCCAAGGTCTTTGAAAAGTCTGTATAAATTCCATCATCAATATTTCCTTTTCCAATATAGTCACCCTTTCAAAAAGTCATTCAAATTTGTCAAGCATAACTCGCCCTATATGAATTGATTCTGCCTGATGAGCGGAAAAGTGTCAAGACGTACAGTCACTCTCTCCTTCGTTTGCCAGATGTCAGGCTAATACTTTTGGCTGCTCTCTTAGCCAATGGTGTGGAATTCTTCCTTCTCATTCAAGGTCCACGTCATGGAAGATTAGAATTTGGCATCTGGAATCTTCTCAACCACTAAACCCTTTTCATGGGCTTGTTACCATGCTGCATGTTTAAATTTAAAAAAAAATTGACAAATAGTTAATTTTCTTCATATTTTTGTGATTACTGGCAGATTTTTACTTTCCTCCACCTATGGATATTGAGTTCAATTACATAGAAAATATATTCTCACCAGAGAATGAATGGAAACAGCCTAGAGAAATTCTGAATGTGTTTAATTAGCAAAATGGAAAAAAAAAATAAACTACATTACGCCCAAAAGTTTTCTGAACTCTTTGAAACCTCTCTCTGAGGAAATGGTTCCTTACCCAGCAATTTCATTAAATTTCACATCAAATAAAAAAATTCACTCACAGCTGTCATAATAAATTACCAAATGTGGTTGCACTAAGATTCATTATCTAGACATTTTGAAGTAATAGATTAGTGCCCTGTCAATATGGAATTTTTAATTTTTCAATTTGTTCTAGAGAATCAATTTGGCCACTGTGTCAGGTTCACAGCGCACTGCCTGCATTTACATGAATATCTTTGGCACTTCACAAGTCTTACATTCTAATGGCGCATGAGAGCTATAATTGTTAACCTGAGGGATGAAAAATTGTCTGGGGATTTGAAAATTGTCCAGGCCATCTGCAGTCTCTAAAATGTTCTCAGGGTGTATCAAGCTTTGATTCAGAAATCAGAAAAGAAATAAATTTAACTCGGTTGTTTCACGATATGTTTAACTGTGAATAACATTCATTATATTCTACAATGGAATTGTAAAAGCTGCCAGATGTCCAGTGAAGGGCAGATTTTTAAAAATTACAAGTAAGTTCTTTTTGCATCTGAGCCATCAAGTATATCTTGTCAACTATTAAGACAGTTACCTTATGATTAATGGTGAAGATATCAAATGGAGTTGGCCATATATTGGGCCATTTTGTTTCAACAGAGCACAAGAATGTCAGAAATTGGAGCCAGTGTTCATGCTGGTTTATCCACCCTGCTTCACTATTCATTAAGACTGTGGCTGTTCTGGTCAGACTCGGCACCACCAAACTGCCTTTTCCCCATGACACTTAATTTCCAAATTTTGCAAAAATATATTGAAGTATGTCTTAAATATTTTAATGAGGTAGCTTTTACTCCTTCCTTGGACAGATAATTCAACAAATTCTTGACTCTTTGGGAACAGTAGTTCTTTTTCATGCCATCCTATATCTACTCCCTTGAATCTTGAGGCAATGTTCCCTAGTTCTAGTTTCATCTACCAGTGGAAACATCTATCCTGCCATGATCTTATCTATTCCCTTTAAAGGTCTTCTTGGAATAGGCCAAATACTTTGGCAAATGGAAAACCTGAGTCTGCAAAATTGTGGCACATCGGAGAAGTCCAACCAGATTCGGTGTCTCTGAAGACTCACTGAGACAAGGATTCTCACTGAAGGGCCTGTTTCTCCAAGGCCCTTAATCCATCCATCATGCCCAACCATTGTAGTAATAATAATGCTTCCAGTCTGAGACTGCTCCCAGCAATGTTGCAAGGCACCTCCATGGAACCTAAATGGTTTTGACTCAGAATCAGTGTGGTAGAATGAGGTGTGGTAGACCATCAGTGATCAAGTAAATGTGCATCACCACAATCTGTAACATTATAGCCTCGTGTGACAACATTACATTCAAACCAGGGAAATGAGTCAGGATTCAATGAGGAGTGCACAAAGGTGTGTCAGGAACAGTTTTAGGCCTATATAAAACTGAGGTGTCAATATGATAAAGCTGCAACACAGGACCACAGTCATGTTCTAGTCAAAGATAAGTATGCACGGCCAGCAGATCAGATCAAAGCTCAGCTTTTCTTCCAGTACAATTACAACAGTGATATCTACCAAAGGAATGGGAAATTATGTTCTGTTCACAGAAAGCAGGATAAATCATTCCAACTCAATACCACCAAATCAGCCTCCTCAAGTTATCATGAGAGTGATGGAACATGCCACTAATAGTGGCATTTACTAATAAGGTCTCACTGAAACCAAGTTATTAGGGGCACTCCACTCCTGACCTCAGCACAGCCATCGTCCAAAGAGTTGAATTTTAGAGATGAGCGGAGCCTGTCCCTGACCTCAGCAGCATTTTACTGAGTTTGCATGAAAAAGCTCTGGCCCATTGGCACAATGGAAGATAGTTGTGGTTATAGGAGATCAATCATGCCTGTGCCAGGACAGTACAATTGGAATACCTTGAGGTTATGACTTTCCGATCCTCTCAGGTTTGGCCATTTTTCAACCTCCTTCCTTCATCTGTAAAGTTAAAAGTGCGCAACTTTGCTGATGCTTTACCGCAAATGAAAAGGTCCATTCCCACATGTCATAAGAAATAGATTACATTCAATCCATTTGCAAACAGCAGAAGGTGTACACCATCTCTCAAACTTCCCACCACGCTGCCTATCTGTGGAACAACCTGCTGTTGCCTCATTGGTTACCCACTGATGCCACAGAAGCAAACTGGTAACATTTCATCCTCAATCCAAAGGACCTAAGAAGAAGAAAGCAGTCAGACAATTTAATACCTGCAACAAATTCAAGCCAAGAACCTTTGACAGTTAATGGATTACCATTTTCAAGCTCTCCAATTCCAAAGCTATCATCAATATTCTGTCGATCAACGTTGATGGAAACCTTAACAAGACTAGCTACATGCATTCTCTGGATATTAAAGCAGGTCAAAGACTGTTACTCTCATACTAAAACTCACAAAGGGCAGAAAATTTCCTGACTAGATTCCAGAGCAATCTTAATTGTGTGCTAACTACTTAGTCTTGATGTCGACTCCAGCAGACTACCATCTACTAGAACTTTTGTTTCTGTGGGTTGAGGATTGGGAGAATTGTCAACCAATCAGAGTGAAGAAATCCAACTGAATGGCATAATAGAAAGTGTAGACTAGATTTAAACTTGAATGCTCTAACCTCAGGTCTCTTACTCATGAAACTGAGCAAATTATTCAGGAATATTTATGCATCTTTATTTTATATTGTATTCATGTATGTATGTGGATTTTATTCACTGCTTGAGGAATGTATTATGTGTGTGCACCCGTGGTCTGGGGAAATGATGTTTCATCTGGTTGCATATGAACAGGCAGACGATAATGCACTGAACTTGATCAGAAAGTTTAAAAAATGGGAAATATATTTGGAATTAATATCAATGAAAGAGAGAGACTATTAGACACTATTAGTTTCATAATCTCTCACACCAAGTTACTTCTGAAGCAATGGAAGTACAAATATGTTAAATTATATATTCAGAGCCAAGAATATTGCTCATCTTCTGAATGCATCTTTGGGCATCTTTTGTGAACATATTGAATCCATCTCAAAGCTGAGCTGAGAGGTGTAGACTGTTACAGTGAAACTTGTGGAGGAATGGACCAGTGTTTGTTTAATCACACATGCATAAAAGAGAAGCCAAAATCATTTTCCAATCTACTCAATTCTAAAAGAATGTTGTTAACCTGAACACATTTATTCACATAACATCTGGACAATATATGTGGCTTATTTTTCAGTTTGTCAATCAAGGAAGAATCAGAGTAAATATAAAGACCAGTTTCTAGATTTTTTTCAAGTGGTTAACATGTTTTGGTTGATCCAAGTAAACTCCTTAGAAGTTAAACTGGTGGTATCAAAGAAAAATGAAAAGATGGGCATGTTTACTGCACTATTAAGCATGCTGCATACTGAATGAAATTATATGTATTAGATGTGCAACTTGAAATTTTAACCCACACTCCCAAGCAAAAAGTGAAAGTGCGTGAATTTAAAATAGATAAGGACCGTTTAATCATCTGCTCTTTTCTCAGGCCAATATACTTATACCTTACTTGTAGAATTAATAAAATATAAAAATGTCTCCTTTGGATGTCAAAGTGATGACCTCACTCATCCCCATATTGAACTGCATCTGTATAGTTTTAACCAGTAACTTAATCTGTGCCCCTGAGTCCTCTGGGGGAAAATTGTTTGTGACATCTAGGCAATTGTATTATATTTTCTTTATCCCTGCTTTCTGGTTCCTACTTTTCAGATGTCCTCATTTTTGTTATTTAGATAACCTACACAGTCCCCCCCCACAACTGAAAGCTCCTCCCACTCCATAATGGGAATTGATCGGCTAAGCGCAAGTCTATGCTGCGTGACTTTCATCAGTAGATGTTTGTTTAAGTACCCAATAGAATGATAGATTGTCCTTAATTGCCAACAACATATGTATCTGTCTGCTGTATTTATTCTCTCTCCATTTTCTTGATCTAAAAGATCAATTCAAAGGTCCTGATCTTTAGAGATATTGATTGAATCATTTCCATTTTCCTTATCTGCCACCATTTCATGCCACGTGTTAAAAATGATTCTTTTCCTTCTTCGAGGTGCTTTGAGCCTTGTCAGTGAAATAATATAGAGGAAACAGAAAGCACCAATTGTGCTGGCAAGCTGGGCAGAACTGGATCACAGGCTTTGCAATGTAGATTGATGTCAACTTGACTCTGCAATGTTGTGTAAGACCTTGCACATCATAATTAAATGAGTTCTGACTTCCAGGAGTTCCTGATCCATCTGAATGAGGACTGTGACATTGTGTATTTATCAGTTTTGTTCTTTCTCTTGCTCTTGTATACCATTTTCAAATTACAATGATGAAGGGTAAGTCCCTATGCAGAAAACCTTCAGTTATACATGCATAGAGCAAGAGAAATGAGAGACAAATAGGATCTGGAGGAAAGGAAACAAAGCACCATAGTGTGGAGAGTTTTGCAACTCCTGACATAGAGAAAATGAAGTTGCCGAGGCTCCTCATTTTAAATTCAAAAAAACACAATTAAAACAATTAATTTTGTTTTTGACATAAAACAAAGATTGTCTCTCCTGGCTGATTGCTGAAAGATAGTAGGAAACTTGCCCAGGATTGGTGTACATCATTACCTTCGATAAATAGAAAATGAGCTTTCGTATATTTGCTGCTAGTGTTGGGTCATTAGTCAATTCCTACATTGAATTCAAATCCTGAAGGTAGGATACACCTCACCCACCTTCTGCCTTGGTTCTGATATGTCCTGGAGCCAGCACAACAAGGCAACTGTGAAGGAAGTACAGCAATGGCTCTCTTTTCTAAGGGGTCTAAGGAGATTTGGCATGTCATTGAATACTCCAGCAAACTTCAACAGGTGCACTGCGGGGTTAGTCCATGTACAGTGTTACGAGCTCAGGGGACCCCAAAACCCAGCAGCAATAGATATTCACCCAGACAAATGGTTACTTAAACAAAAGTTGCTTTTAATTATCTTTAAACATGAAAATAGAATCACACTTTAACTTAACGAATGTCATAGTTAACCTAACTTAAACCCCTTCTAGTTCTAAGCACACGTGTGTGTAATGTGTTTGTAAGTTCAGAAAAGTTCTTTGGTTCACAGTCCAATCTCACTTCTCATTCCTCCAAGTTCACTGGTTGCAGGCAATTCTTATACTGTGCACAGAATTTAACATTTTTAAAGTTCACCAGGTTTTGGTGCTTGAAAGGTAAATGGTTACCACTCAGGAAAGTTCTTGTTGGTTTTCAGAGAGAGATTTGTTATTCCAGGACATCCACAACTGATGTACTTCCATCAGCCACTCCAGTGTCTTGCTGACGAAACATGCCCCTTCAGGTTTCTCCAGATGACAACCTCTTTCTTTCAAGTCACCACAGAGCTCCTTTTTGTTTCGCTTAATCCAAGTGAAACATTAGACAGCCAGTGCTCTCCTCTTGCATGAACCACAAGGGGTTTGACCAGGCCCTCTTACAAATGGGCTTTCCATAGCCTGCCAGCTTGTCCTGTTCCAGTCCCAGCTGTTTCTGCTGGCTGTAACACTGTACAAGTGATCTGTATATATGTGTGTGTGTGTGTCTCTCTCTCTCTCACACACACACATACACACTGAGAAAAAAAGCCTATTTGACTTTCTCTCTGCTTGCAAAACCACATGACCCTCCTAGATCAACAAGTTATCTTCCAGACAATCTGCGACTCCAGCAAGATCTTTCATCTGTTAATTTTGTAAACAACAATCCATTAGTGAAGTCTCTTGAGCACTCTTCAAAGCTCTTGCAAAAGCCCTGAGACCCCGATATATCTAGCATTAGCAGAGCTCCAGTATTTCAAATAAAATCTGTTTTAAAGTGTTTGTATGTTGCCTACTCTTTCAAACTTTTCCCAGTGTATCTCCCAAAAACATATTCTATATACTCAGTAACAACAGGAAACTATTAAAGTGAAAGAAAACTAAAGGCAGTCTGAGTGGATTTTACTTAAAGGTTTTATCAATATGAACTCCATTACATTGTAATAAATTGGTTATGATTAAAAATAAATTCCAACAAATAACTGATATTCCATAATGCTGCTTGAATCAAAATGAGAGGCTCATCTCTAACTACGGGTTAACAAAGTGAGTGCATTCAGTAGGATTAAGTGGATGGAAGATCTAATCCAAGGCAGAGAGGCTGGGAGTGGCAAAATTCTCAAGTGAATTCTGAACCAAAGCATTAGTTATCACTATACAATAACTGGTTCGTGTAACTCTGCTCCACAGATGATGCTACAACTTTGACCCTCCACTCCATCCTGACCCTCCTGGAGAATGATGCTTCATATGCAGACATTCATTCATTGACTTAAGTTAGGCTTTCAACATGATCATACCTCAGAGCTTTTGGATAAATTATCTTTGCTGGATATCAACACCTCTCTATGATCTGGATTCTGGACTTCTGGACTGAAAGACCACAGTCAGTCCAGGTTGGTAGCAAACTCTCAAATCCCATCATACTGAGTGTTGTTGCGCCTCAGAGCCATGTGTTCAACACATGCTGTTCACATTGCTGATTCACAACTGGAGTGCCATTTGCAGTTCAAACAGAATCATCAAGTTTGCGAATGATATAACAGTTGTTGGCCTCGTTGGTAACAATGATGAGTGGGCATACAGAGAGGAGGCTTGCTCATAAAATGATTCAAGGACAGCAGCTTGATTCTCACTGGACATGGCAAAGGACTTAGGAGGATGAAGACTGACCATTGCACATCAATGGTTCTGTTGTGGAGAGCATAAATTTCCTTGATATGTATATAAAGGACAACCTATCGTGTAGCCACAACATGTTAGACATAAGAATGTGCTGGTGCTTTCACTGATGTAAACCTGCAGGGCGTGAGAAGTGGAGATACAGCACTCCCACGGGGTCCAACCACCCAATCAACTACCCTCGGCTCCGCACAGGCTTTGAAGGAGCCAATGGAAGATTTATTTAAAATCCCATGACCACGGGGTCTGTGCCCAGCTGGCGGCACCTCTGACTGGCAGCAGTCACAAAGGGTTGCAGACTCCATGGATGCCAAGGACTGGTGCATGGCACCAGAAAGTAGGGAGACCATCCCCCATCTGACAAGGAGAAGCAGGGGAGACCACCCACAGAATGGTGATCATGGCAGCGGGCCAGTGAGGGGCTCTGTGGCTGAAAGACCAATGCATGTGTTGGGCTGCTTGCAACTCAAGGTGAGGAACCCATGGAGACTGTGGGATGCTGGAGTCTGCTATAGGGAGATTTGTGCCGATGTGGACTGCTGGATACTGGCTCAAAACTAGCTGAAGGGGGTACCAGGTTGGAACTGGGATACAAGAGGGTGTGAAGATGAAGGCGCTCAAGGGTTCTTGGCTGTGTTGGAGGTTCAGATCTGGATCTCAGGTTGCCAATGGTTTGGACTGGACACTGTGTGGCTGCGGAAGCACTGGAGGCGAATCTACGAATGCTCGGTGACTCTTGGGGGACTCTCTTATGGTTCTCTCTCTTTGCTTCATGCAATTTCAGCCAATGGCGAATCTGTTTGCCTTACAGCAGGCAAAAGCAATTTTATGTAACATGACTCTGTTTTATTGAAATGACAATAAATTGAATCTTGAATCTTCTCATTATTCAGGAAGGTACAGTAGTGCTTACACTTCCTGGGAAGGTTGAGGAGGGCAAAGCTTCGGCCCCCCTCCCCATTTTACAGGAGCAAAATTGAGAATATCATATCTGGTTGCATCATTGTGTGGTATGGGCATTGTGCAGGGAGGTGGGACTAGAAAGGGGTGTTTGGTTCGGTGCGGACTAGAAGGGCCTAATGGCCTGTTTCCGTGCTGTAATTGTTATGTTATTATGGTAGCTGCAAAGCATCGGACCATAAATGAATACAGAGGATCATCAAACTTAATGTTTTCCAAGACCATTGCTAAAACAGAGCTCAAAGAATTACAGGAGATCCTTTCTATCCAGCACACAGTATCTTTGACCAATTGCCATCAAGAAAAGAGTTACAGGAGCATCAAGATAAGGACTTCTAAGATGGGAAATAGGTACTTCCCACAGGCTGTGAGATTGATGATCAGTATCCTGCAAGAGATTAAATCATCCCCAAACATTTATATATTATATTTTTTTAATGATAACTTCATGTACATATATGATTATTATGTATTGTTTATTGACTGTGTATGTGGTGCAGAGAAGCACTGGTTTATTGGGTTGTGTATGTTTAGTCAGATGATAAAACTAGAATCTGAACTCTTAGTGTTTATTTATCCTTCTCACAGGATGCATTTACATTTGTAGGTCAGACAATCATTTGTCCAATTGTTGGACTTTAATTGAAGCAACGCTGCATAAAGAAGTGTGTTTTTCTTTGTTTAATTACAGTTGCTTCAGGTGAAATACCAATTACTAAAACAGGCTTCAACATCTATATTTTCTTTTTTTAATATATATATTTTTTTAATTATATACATGTAATTAATAAATTTTCAATTAAACAAATATTGATTGAATTTAAAATTACAATGATTACATACTGGTTTTATTCCACCCTTGCTCTCCTTCCCTCCTTATACCCCCCCACTCAGAAATTATACAAAAGAGAAAAAAATATATAGTCATATAAAATATAGAAAAGAAAGAAAAATATTTTCCTGAATTGCACACTAGGATCCTACAGTATTTGTACAACCATTTTAGTCAAGAAGATTAACACAAGTCTTAAGAGGCCGGAAGTACAATTTTACATATTTACCCTTAAACTTTGCATATACAGGCTCCAAATTTGTAAAAGAGGCAGGATATTTATTTCGTAAATTATATGTAATTTTCTTCAAAAGACTACAACTTTGTGAATGTCCATATTCCATCTCCCCATAGCTAAATGTGCACCTGATTTCCAAGTCACTACAATACATTTCCTTCCACTGCTAATGCTATTTTAATAACTTTCACTTGATAAAATGATAATTTTAACTTGATTCTTGTTTTCTTCTATATTTCTCAATAAAAATAGGTCTGGATTTTGTAAAAATAAGGATAGTGTAAGTACAACTGCATGGATTATGCAAGTGTTGAAATTGAGAAACAAACCAAGCTTAGAAAGATCCAACACATTCTCAGAAAATTCTGGTGAGCAGTAATTTGGCAGTGCCCTCAGGTTATCTTTTTATTAATTTCTCTGTGTTCCCAACATTGAAAGAAAGCAAGGTGACTATTGTGAAGAGACCATTCATTTCACCTTGCATGCAGATCCAAATCATTGAATTTGCATTGAAGTACAATTAGATGTTGCAGAATAAAAGAAATCAGCTGAGATGAAAATCAGGGTTCCCACCTGTACCTTACAAAGAGAAGGTGAAGCCAACATAGATTAGCCATAATCATGTTGAATGGAGGGACAGGAGGCCTTCTCCTGCTCTTATGTTCTTGTATTCTACTGTTTAGCAGGGCATTGAATGGGGTAAAAGTTAAAATGTTGAATCATATTCAATATCAACACTCTCACCCTTTAAAGATATATGTCTATGGTGTGAATTTGCAATGTTGGAATTAGAATGGAAAAATGAAATATATACAGGTGCTTGACATAGCTGACAGAGGATTCTTTTGGTGGTAAGCAGGTTTTTTGCTTGCTGTTGTGTGCAGTGTATTGAAGAGCTACCATGCATTGGAATAAAAACACAATGCTGGAGAAACTCAGCAGGTCAATCAGGTAAAAATGTATAACTAACATTTCAGGCTTGAGCCCTTCATCAAGGTATAGAAAAATGTCAGTAGGCATCCAAATAGGAAGGGGGAAGGTGTGGTCAGAGGCAGGAGGTAATGGGTGGAGAAGCGAGAGAGGGGACAGCAGCAAGCAAGGGGAGGAGGGATGGCTGGGTGAATAGAGAGGAAAAGGAGGGAGGTGAGCTGAAAGGGGGAAGTGGGGAGAGAAAAGCATGTTAGCAGAAACCGGAAAAATCGATGTTAATGGCATCTGGCTAGAACCTGCCCAGAATGAAAATCAGATGTTGTTTCTCCAATTTACGTGTGGTCTTGTTGGGATAGTACATAAGGCCATGGACAGATGTGTGAATATGGGAATGTGGCACAGAATTTAAATGGTTGGCTACTGGGTCCCACAAAGCAATCTCCCAGTCTGCGCCCAATGTCTCTGATGTAGAGAAGGCCACAAAGGGAGCACCGAATGCAGTACATCAATCCTTCGGATACACAAGTGATTTGTGGCTTCACTTGAAAGGCCTGCTAGGATCCACGGACTGTGGAGAGTGAAGAGGTGTGGCACAAGTGTGGCACCTCATGCAGCCATGGAGGAAGTTACTCAGTGAAGTAATCTCACTGTCTGCACCCAGTCTCTCAATCAGCTAAACAATTGGAAACGGATTGAAGATTGATCGAGAGTTGCCCAACAACTGGGACAAATGAAGATTGGGTGAGCAGATGGGAAAATTGCTTTGAGCAACAAACTGGACGAAACCAGTGGGTCGAGGAGCATCAGTTGAAGAAAAGCAATGGCCAATATTTCAGTCCAGAACCCTTCATCAAGACTGAATGACCCAAGGAGAGAGAGAGAGACAGGAGGCTGCTGCATTTTAGTCTCCTGTGTGCCTTGTCGCACTTCAAACAGCAAACGGAACAGAGAAATTGATGGGTGTTAGATTACGAGTCAATGAAATATTTCCCTTTCCACTTGAAGGAATGAAAATGTGCAAATGATGACATTGTGGAATAATTTTTTTGCCAGCATAACAATTTGTGACTAAATTATACAAAGAATGTCAATCCATTAAAACAGATGATTATTATGGCTCAGCAGAATAGCTTGTTAAATTATTTGTTATCAATTTGCAAGGTTGATATTGTCTGATAAATCATCAGATGTTATAGAATTGCAGTCATGTGGAAATGTAAATGACAATCCAATTTTTTTGTTGTTGTTGAGGTGCCGACCAAAAGAATAGTAAATTATTGAATTAAAGCACTTTAAGTCTGCGCCAGTGCTAGGGAAACTCAGCTGGTCAAACAGTAGCAACATTTCTGGCTTGAGATCTTCATCAAGGTATGGACAAAATGTGGGTAGGCTTTCAAACAAAATGGTAGGGAGGAAAGGGCAGGGAGAGGAGGGAGGGCACACCAGCAAGCGGGTGTGCACAAGATGGCAGCAGAGGCAAGTAGCGAGGAAGCCACATGGCTGGGGAATTGAATCTGATTGAGTACTGTGGTGGAACACGTTACTGCGGGCATGTCCTTGCTGGGCTGGGCAGTCTGGTCTGTCTTCTGTACCTGTAGCTCCTCCTCATAAGATCCCCTTATAAAGGCTGAGAGCCCTAATCTCCTCCCTCATACCTTCCTTGGACGTGAGCCAGCAGCATGTAGAGGCATGCTGGGTTTTCTGATTAATAAAACCTTCAACTTCTTGCTTCGTGTTTGCAGGTGCTCATTGATCGTGCTCCAATTTATTAATCAGAATTTTAAAGTGCCATGGACTGGAGAAGCTGGACATTGATCCAAAGGATCCAGAATCCTCCATAAAGCTTGATATGTGGCTACACTGTTTGAAGGCCTACCTGAGGCACAGCCGATAATGATCAGTACAACCTGCTCTTCACAATGATGGACCACCGACCATATCAAATAATTACTGACTGCACTGGATACAAAGAGGCAATAGCCCTACTCCGACAGCAATATGGAGCCCCGATGAATGCGATGAACATGCTGAGCCCCCGATGCCAGGGCCTGGTTGAGTCAGGCATTGATTTCATGAGGGCCATGCGGGAGCTGGGGTGAGCCTGCAAGTGCTGTGATGTGAGTGTGGCGACCAACCAGGAGGAGCTCCTCCGCCATTGGCTAGTCGCTGGATTCTGCTCCCATCACATAAGGGAACGACTCCTGGAGAAAAGCGATCTGTCCCTACAGGAAGTGGTGCAGATGACCCGTGGGATGGAGACTGCCCAAAAGAACACTGAGGCCTACTCAGCGGGCCACACGCCCACCAGGTGCAGAGAACTGGTGATGCCAACTGACGAAGCCCCTGACTGCTGAGCATGTGAGGTGTAACTACTGCAGCCAAAGCAAACACCTGTGAAAGTATTGTCTGGCCTGTAGCACAACCTGTTCGAACTGCCAGAGGAAAGAACACTATGCCAGGGTATGTTGCTCTAAGCCCCTCTCTAGCAGTGCCGCGTGCAGACCACGACCCACATTGCCATCTTGGGCCAACTTACTTCTGCTGTCATTTCCGGTTGCCAAGAACTGAACTTCTGGACCAGGAGCACGACGACATGGAGTGATGTCACATCTGGCTTCATTTCCAGACTCCACACCATGTGATCCATGGGGACGGCCCTCTTCACAATCACCCAGGTGGGCATCTTGGCAGCCATCTCAGCGATGTAGCAGCAGCAACTGGGACAGTGCCTGACATTGACTTCTATCATGCTGGACCACAGTAGATCACACCAGCTTGGGCGATCAATGAAGGACATCAAGGTAAACGGCCACACCACTGGCTGCTTGTTTGACACAAGAGGCACTAAGAGCTTCATATACCTGGGCAAGGCCAAATATTATTCTCTGACTGTGTCCCCAGCTAAGCGCAAGGTAGCACTAGCCTCCAAATCCTTCTCTGCGAAGATCCGCAGGAGATGCACCATGACCCTAACCATGGAGGGCATGAAATATAAGAACTTCAAACTGCAGGTGATTCCTCACCTCTGCACAACTGAAATATTGGGGCTGGATTTCCAGTGGCAGCTTAAGGGTGTGCTGATGTAGTTTGATGGGCCCCACCACCCCCTCACCGTCAGTAATCTGAAAAAAAAACTTTAATGGCCCAAGAATAGGCTGGAGCAATAGGTCGGCCAGGAGAGTCTGGTTCGTGAAATTTGTGCAGGAAATTCAAGAGGTCTGACTAGGGTTGAGAAATTATAATGCTGGAAGCTGTGGCAGGAAGATCTCTCCAGGAGATAAGAGTTAAAGTCTGATGTTTGACAGTGAACACTGAATCCAAATGAAGGTATGAGGAGGAACATGAGAACCGATGACTAGGCTCTACGAAACAGAGGTCACTTCACCAAACCACATAAGCACTGTTCTTGATGAAGGGCTCAAACCCGAAACATTAGCTATGTAGCTTTACGTTTGCTATATAAAGAAAACTGTTTCACCAGCTGAGTTTCTCCAGCATTGTATTTTTATACCATCTTTGTCAGTTGGTTCGATGATGATAATTGGGTTTATGAACAAAAATGTTGTATAAAGCATGTATGATTCAATATTCCCAATTTCTTTTCGATTTGATGGCTAAAACAGAAGGAATGTATTTGAAGTTGGGATTAAGCAGCACTGATGTACAACATCATAATAATGAACCATGGGACAAATTCCATGTGAATGCTGTGGTTTCCATTTGTTACAGCTGTTACGAACCTCATGTAACAAGCAGCAACAGGCAATGAAGCATACAGTGTTTATTTTAAAATGCTAATTTTATTTCTTGCTCTTAAGCTATAGTCTTAACTCTTAAACGATCCTTAAAATGAAAACCAGCCCCAGCTATGCGCAGGTGTTGAGTGCGTGCGTGCGTGCGCGATATACCCAAACCATTACAGTCCAGGCCAAAACCAAGAAGGTTATTTCAAAGTTCAGTCTTTCAAATTCAGTGTTGAACCGTAGGCCTTTGAAATTTGATGTCCAGAATTAATGTTGAACTGATAGGAAGATTGGAGTCGCAGCTGCTACAGACTCACACATTCCTCTTCCATTACCTTTGAAGAAATGTCCATCCAGACAAATTGTGGTCATAGCACTCCTGGTCCTTTTGAAGGCGAGACTTGAATGGGTGGCCTCCACAAAGCTTCCAAGACCAGTTTCTCCAAGTGACCTCCATTGTTGGGTCACAATCAAAATGAAGCACTTTGCTTCCCAAAAAGACCCTCCTGGCACAGGTCAATCCACCAAAAAGGCCCAGTCATTCACAGAGCCTGCTTTGCTCTGAATTCCACAAAAATGGCTGGCCACAAGAGCCGCTTCAAAAAGCTGGTTTCTCTTCAGCAGCCAGAATAGTTCTCCCTTGCAAAATTGCAATGTCTTTGCAAATGTATAAAATTCTGGAACAGACTGTGACAAACATTCCGTCAGTTCTTCCAATGTATCAAATTATCAATGGGCTGTGACTTGTATTGTGCTTGTGTGAAATATTAAATATTAACTGTGACCATTCAGTCCCTCCTGTCTTTACTATCTCTTACAGTGATGATCCCATTTTACTAAAATGGGAGCTCGTAATACAGTGAATTGCATCTGATTTACCATTCCTACACTTTTTGTATCCAGGGCACAAAGGAAATTACTGTGCACACAAAAGGTTAGTTACCTAAAATAATATAGTAATTAATAATTATACTTATTGAAAAGAATCTCTGAATTTAGAACTTAGAATGCAACCATACTTGTATTAGATTAAAACATGCCAATGCAGTTTTATTAGCCATGAGAGATAGGCCGTGCTAAAATTATCTTGAAACTATTTCAGGTTAACATTTGTACAAGCATTCAGTATGCACATGCTATTGTCACAGGAAAATGATTTGAACAACATAAGATTTTTGCACACAGTGACTACTAAAAATTAGAGGGAATGTTAATCTGTGCCAGACACCTGGTTTTATTTCAAAGCTTCACTGCTGCAGTTTTTACAGTTTCACTATGAGCCATCATTAGTTTTTTCAAATTGTTTTGGTTATGTTTTTATTTGGGCACAAAGCTCAGAGTAATAGCTTTGTGCTGTTGTGAGACTTTTTAGACCTACAGCACAGTCACAGGCCTTTTTGGCCCACAAGCCTGTGCCACACAAATACACTCAATTAATCTACACCCCCCCTTTTGAAAGTGGTAGAGACTTAGCTGTTTAATGGCACAGATATTCTATTTGATACTTATTTTAGAACCAAGGATCTAAGTAAATGCTGATAGATGGCTTCCATTAAGTAATTGCTGAAGACCATTTGCAGTTTTAATGGGTCTTTCAGCAAGAGTTTCATTATATTAATGAATTAATGGAATGTACAAATGGTGGTAATTAGAGACCTCTTGTGGGCACTAATTGTCTATACTTTGTGTAAGCAAAGACTTGTTTTTATAAATATAGTTGAAGGTGGTTTTGTAACTCATCAAAAAACAGTTCTTTAAATTATTGTAGCAGTATAATTGTTGACAAATAAAATGTATAACTTCAATTTTCATCAGATGTCCTCTAGGTGAAACCACATTGTATTAAATTTTTCCCCTTATTTTTTTTATATATTGTTTTGCAAAATGTATTTTCTTCAGCAATCCCTTGGAATTAAAGGTGATTTCACACAACTCCAATTCTGTGGGTGCCAAGATAATTGATGAGTCAATGTGGGGTCCAGAGACCCCACCATGGGTGGAACAGAGATGCCTGATGCAATAGGCAGTGTCCTCCTTCCATCATTGTCCCAAAGTTCTCATGCCATTCTGAATACTACTTCTCCATTAAAGCAGTCATGGCCAGCATTTCCCATGAAGCACTGGGAATTTTGTACTTTATAAATGTCTTTTATATTCAAACAATGGTAACTTATTACCACTTTATTTCAATCACCTCCAGCTGGTAACTTCATGCCTATATCTGATGACAAAATGCTGCTACTGATACGTAATTTAACAGACTTCTACATTTTGTTGAAATGAAAAATAAAAACATTTGGACAAGAAATGTGTGAGGTTGGGAATATCCTCTGTGGTATTTTCAATGGATCTTTCAGCAGGGCTGCAAACAAGCAAGAAAATTCACATTTCTCTTTTGAGGTCGATATTTCCCCTGTTCAGTCGAATTTTCCATTCATATTCTATGGTGCTGCATCATGTAGGTGAGTTATTTTGTATCTGCGCCTTTTCTAACCAAGATTTTTTCCTCAACATTATCAGTTGCATATTTGGAACACTTTCAGAAAAATCTTTTATAATTGGCTTTGCTTGTTTACCATTGCAAAAACTGAAAGCCACTACAGAGTCCATCTGCATCTTGAAAATGTTGTTCATTATTGTTTGATGCTTCTTAATTGACCTCTTCTCCAGCTATGATGTTCAAATATAGGTGAATTGACAAAATCTGCAGGGACTCTTAAACTATTCTCACTACAAACTACCCTCATAATGATACATGGTGTGCATAAGGTGTGTGAGTTTTATTGCTTCACTCCATAATTACGGCACTTCATGGTCCAAATACACCTGATAATGTCTGATCTCGGAAGCTAAGCATGCTCAGGCCTAGTCCGTACTTGGAGGGGAGACTCTTAGGAACACCAAGTGTTGTAGGTTTTTGTGAGGGCCTCTGGACCAAGTGATGGCTCTCTGCCTTACAGGAGATAAGTTAAAGAATTTCATGTATGTTACATTCTAAATGTAGCATTGCGTGACAATAATGGAACTATTACCTTTAGTTACGACTTGCCAAATGCTCTGATTGCAAAATAACTAATTGATAACTAATTTTGTGTGGTTTGTAATTCCCCCAGATGAATATTTCATTTTTAAGTTTCTGGTATTTCTGAACATGTTTAAACATACATACATTTTCTAATACTTATTTAATATGGTATTATATTTCCATTGTGAATTAACCACTATGAATCACTATTCTGCTGGCCTGATGGTGCCTGTTTATGGGCAGCATGGGTCCGTATGCTTAGCAACAGCCAATGCAGAAAAGGACAACTGTCTACCACAGGGTTCATCAGTGAAGTGCCAAAAAGTGGAGTTAAGGCCAAGGGCAAATGAGCCATGATTATATTGAATGGCTTGGCAGGTATGAGGGAACTGGTGTCCTAATTGCTCCTTTTTTCATGTGGAGGTCAGTAAAATCCTTTCTTTAACAGTGATGTGAGAAGAAGATACAAGTCTTAGAAAATATGTCTTTGTTAGTGAATTTGGTAATAGCTGATGATATAGTACTTGAACTTGGGAAACCTGAATATTCTCATCAAGAATTCATCCGGAAAAGGCAGTGCCACCTCTTTACTGCTAAAATCAATGCTAGATGCGGTGTAAACTCAAGTCAGCACTCTCCAAGGGTTCAATCCCATCCTGTCTGGTCTGCCAGCAAGTGTGACAGTCTGAGCCAACTGGCACATTGTTAAATCATTGAATTCAAAGAACGCTTGAGTCTCATTTTGTTATGCATTTTTATCAATCTAACTCGACATTTCACTTGAACCATCACTGACAACTTAAGTAACTGTCCTGGTGTGATGTCAGTTAGCATAATGCAGACATGACAGAGCCGATGTGTGAAACATCTCACAGTTTGGAGTATATCCTGTGCAGACAGAGTCTGCTGTATCCCCCAAGAGCAAACTGCATAATGTTGATTAAAAATGAGTCAGAGAGTATTGAATATCAGTGGGGAACCTCTGACTAATAAAATTCTATCAATATTCAGTATTTGCATAAAGTATTCTTTAGGAATATATTTCAGTTTCTGAAATTAATTGTACAGTACTGTTATAGACAATGCTTTGAATGAGTGTCCAAGAAAATTAACTTGAATATACACAATCCTGCCTTTTCTGTTGTAAGCATGTTAATTGCATTGTAAAAGAATGATCAAGTTGGGACATAGAAACAACAGATGTGTCATCTTTCCCATGAGATTTTTGACAGTGTTGTTTCAGACTGAAGTATAAAGCTGTAGAGCTTTTATTGTCCTTTCCAAAGAATTGATCCATGGAGTGAGAAGGAGATGCATCCTGGCCCTTAGACCCAGCAAGTCCATGCTGCCCAGTCAAAGTAGTTAATTCTATATTAATCCTAATTTCTCACATTCCCCTTGACTTCCTCCCTTCTACTTCCCCCCCCCCCCCACCTCCCCCCATCCTCCACACCCCATCTGATTTTATCATTCACCAACACAATGTTCAGGGCACTTTCCAGTGGTAAAACAATCTACCAACACACATTTTTTTGGGAATTAGAAAGAAACCAGAACATCTGGGGGAAACCTACATGATCACAGGGAGAATGTAGTTGGAAATTGATTCATCGTATTATTGTCATTATCTACAAATACTCAATTAAAGAACATCTCCCTGCTGCAGAATAATAAAACACAGTGCAAGTGTATCTCTTGCTTTTGGAATGGGAAAATTTAAGGTTTTCCAACATAAGTGGTGGGTGAGGAGACCATGCAAAGTGACAGAGCTTTGTGACAGGATTCTAATTTTTTTGGGAACAATTGATATCCTAACTCAGATCTTGTGTTTCCCATCATGAACTTATAGCAGACTTCAATGGGAATTTTAACTGAAGGCTGCACCTGGCAATTGACTCAGGCTTTTGGGTATGAAAAGCTCAGATCAGCAGGAAGCTGATTGGGCAATAACTAGCTAGATTTTTTCTATAAACTTCTGCTGAAATTGCCAGCGATTAGCATCCTCCTCTGGATACTACAAAATATAAGAATTTCTATTTCCATAGTATTCTACATTCCTAATTTCAACCGCCTTTTGGGTGAAAACATTTCTTCTTGGATCCCCTCTAAATGTCTCACTTCCTCTCTTAAACCTCTGGTCTCCAGTTGACAGACCCTTTGGCATTGGATTTTATACAGATAGATCCAGGTGCAGGCAGGAAAAGTCACACCAGGTGTGAACAGCTGTGGGAATAAACTTGTGGGAACCAGGTATCGGGATCAGAATCCATGAGAGTGAAAATGGCAAGCAGAGATCCAGAAGGGCCTCGGATGCTGACAGTTTATTAATCACATTCAGTGTTCAGGAGCAGAGGCCAAGGAGGATGACGTGGATGTCTCAAGCTCGGGTACACCATTGGAATGGACAATGTAGCTTCAATTGTCGTGGGATCACAGGAGGCAGTGGCATTGAGGAAGTGGCAGGATCCATGGATTTTCTGTCTCTGAGGGGACTCTTCTGCTTCCCTTTCTCTTGATAGGGGCATCTCTAACAAAAAAATACTAATTTATGTAGGTCACATTAAAGGGGTCTTGAATAATAACTAAAACATCTCCAGTACCAAATTGCCATATCTGAGACCATTGCGACATTGAATAACGACTAAGCAGCTATTTTACTGAGCAAGTCTCTGAAGTAAATTTTGCAAGTTTAAAAGTGCAACATTTATAATGCACATAAAAACACACATTAAATTAACAGTGTGTGGGACTACTTTGCAAGTGGCTGCCTCTCATATTCTAGCATACAAAACAAGGTGTTCTGTACACAGTGGAACAGGACTATAAACCATGCCTTTATCCAGTGCAACAAAACTAAAGACCAGGGTTCTGCACACAATGGAACAGGACTGTAGTCTGGGGTTCTATACACAATGGAACAGGACTGTAGCCCGGGGTTCTGTAAACAGTAGAACAGGACTGTAGACCTGGATTCTGCACACAGTGGAACAGGACTGTAGATCTGGGTTCTGCACACAGTGGGACAGGACTGTAGATCAGGGTTCTGTCCACAGTGGAACAGGACTGTAGATCAGGGTTCTGTCCACAGTGGAACAGGACTGTAGATCAGCATTCTGTCCACAGTGGAACAGGACTTAAAAACCATCGAACAAGACTGTAAACTAGGTTTTGTCCACAGTAAAACAGGACTGTAGACTCGAGTTCTGTACACAGGGGAACAGGGCTGCAGACTAGGGTTTGGTACACAGTAGAACAGGACTGTAGACCTGAATTCTGCACACAGTGGAAAAGGACTGTAGACTGGGGTTCCATATACCTCGGAACAGGACTGTAGAGTCAGCTTCTGTACACAGTGGAACAGAACTAGGATCTTTACACAGTAACATTGGACTCTGGACAGGGGTTCTGTACACAGTGGAACAGGACTGTGGAAAGGTGTTCTGTTCACTGTGGAACAAGACTATAAACCATGCCTTTATCCAGTGCAACGAAACTAAAGACCAGGGTTCTGTACCAGTAGAGCAGGACTGTAGACTGGCATTCTATACATAGGGGAACAGGCCTGTGGAGCAGGGTTGTGTTGTCACATGGAATAGGACTGTGGAATATTGTTCTGTCCACAGTGTAACAGGACTGCAGCCCTACATTTTTGATCACCGGGGAATTGGACTCAAGACACGGAGCTCTGTATTCAGTGGAACTTGACTGGAGTCTCAGGGCTTTGTTCTGATTAAAACAGAACTGGAGACCCAGCAAAGCCTGTGCTACAGGAATGATCTTCCAAGCCAAGGATATATGCCTGCTGGCACAAACATCTTTGCCTACAATATAGTGCTGTCACATTGGTTACAGATCACAGAGGAAATCTCCAGTGTTGTCCGTGTGGGACTTGTACCATTTTCCTAGAGTCTCTGGTCTCCTACCACAATGCAAAGGTGAGTGCCTCGTGGATTAATAGGCCAGTGTAAATTGCCCCAATGTATGGGTTGTTGAATGGATTATGGACAGAAAAAGAGATTGGTGTAGGATTAGCATGCACTTGATGGGCTGAAGAGCCATTCTCCATGCATCATTTGTCTATGACCATGAAATTGCAACAGGGTTTAGTTGAGCAAGTGGTCATGGTGAGAAATGGTGTTTTGTGGATGTGGCCTTAAGGTATTAATAAGGAGTAGATGATGAGGATATATAGAGTAGTGAGCTATCTGGAGGAAGACTGACGGTAGCACCACTTTGTCATTATGTTTAATAATATTTTATCTTCTTTTGAGGATTTACTGCAAACCAGAGTATTATTGCATGTTCAATATCATCTCTAGTGCATCAGTGTAGCAAATCTATCACCTCACACCTGACTACATGGGAATAATGGATGAATCTCATGGAGATTCATATCCATGTGCAATTTCATTTCTATTTTTCATTTAATAAATGTGGTGGCTCATACTAACAGGGCCATTGTAGCTAAAAGATTTATGTTTAACCTGCAGCACTTTTGAAATATGTAACAATGTGTATCCTCAACCAAATGTGAAGTTTAACCAATATAATTGAAACAGATGAAAATATTTCCTATGTCAGTTTTGACCTGTTCTCAGTCACTCAAATGTGCTTGTATAAATGTCTCATGAGTGATTCTTTACTTCTGTGAATCAAAATCAAAAATTCAAGGACTTCCAGTGTAATCAAAATCTAGGTAATGACCTCATGAAGTGGTTCTTGAATCAGTCACTTTTTAAAATAATCCTCATTCACAGGCTTTGGCAGTTGACCAATAAAGCGCATACATTCGCACTTCAGTGTGCTCAGGAGCCAAGCACAGCAAGGGAAATCAGCTTCTTCATCATGAGAAATAAAATAGGTATGAAGAAGTTCATTATCTTCCTCATTAACACACTCCATCCCACAGCAGAACTCAAAACGCAATACCTGAAATATCCCAGGAGTCTACCAATGAACTGCCTGCTTGTTTCAGCATCTCTGGAATTAACAAGACAGGGAGCCATGTGCTGAACTAACTAACCAGTGCTCAGCTGCTATGCTCTTGAATTTAGATGGAATGTAAGGCTAGAGGAATTTGTTGTACCAATGCACGGCTCATTAACTGAAGAAGCACCTGAAGGAAAGGCCCTAATAAGACAAACAGATTGTTTTGTATCTGGGGATAGAGAGGACAGAAAAACGATGAGCTAATGCTTACTTCTGAAAGATATCAATGTCGAATCTAGCTCTGAGCAACTTTATAGGAGAATTGAGTAGTCACCACTATTAAAACCAGCTGGAGATGTAAGGGTTTCAAGATTATAAAATGTGATGTTGAAGTAACAAGATCCAAAGATTCATCACAACGAAAAGCAAATTTTAAATTTTCTCCAAAAAATACTTGGTTACTCAGTGTCACCAAAACTAAGGGACTTGTTGTTGACTTTGAGAAAGGAAAGCCAGAGGTATGCAATCCAGTGATTATTGGGGGATCAGAGGTGGAGAGCGGAGTTACTTTCTCAGAGGATCTTTCCTGGACCTAACATAACAATGGCATCGTGAAGAAAGCATGTTAGCACCTCTACTGCCTCAGGAATTTGTGGAGGTTTGGTATGACATCAGAAACCCTGGCAAATTTCTGCAGAGACAAGAAGGTGTGTTGACCAGCTGCATCAAGGTCTGGTATGGAAACATCAATACCCCTGAGTCTAAAGTGCTCCAAAAAGTAGTGGACAGAGCCTAGGACATTACAGGCAAAACCCTTCCCACTATTGAACACTTCTACAGGGAACACTGAAGTTGGAGAGTAGCAACAATTATCAAAGACCCTCACCACCCAGCACACACTCTTTTCTCACTACTACCATCAGGAAAGAGGTAGAGGTGCCACAAGACCCACCACCTGGTTCAGGAATAGTTGCTACACCGCCACCATCAGACTCATTTAAGGACTCTTACTTGTGGACTTCATTGATTTCTTTTTGTTCTCTCTGTATTGAACAGTAGCTTTGTTTACATGTTTTATGCTGAGAACAGTTTATTTTTTGCACTACCAATTAATGGTAATTCTGCCATGCCTGCAGGAAAAAGGAATCTCAGTGTTGTTGTAGAGCTCGTCAAAAGAATCAAAGACTTGTTGATCCAAACCAAGGCTTTTATTAGCAAAAGACAGGACCTCTTCACAGGTGGCCGACCAGTCCGGAATGATCCGACCTGGCTAGGGACACAACCCTTTAAGGCCCAGACAGTAGGCGTGGCTTAGCTCTCAGCCAATCGCTGTTAGCAGAGTCTAGATACTGTAACTATATACACTATATACATTGGTGATAGATCTGTACTATCACATTCACCCCTTCTTGGAGAACTGACCCTGGAAAAAAAAACAAAAAAAACGGAGGGAGAGAATGAAAGGAAGGGGTAGGTTAAGGACTGTAGCGGTCAGGGGGTCTGACCATGCGGCGTGACCGCCATGGTGCCGGGATTGGGGTCGCTGGAGTGGTGTCACCAGCGGGCTCATCGGGTGCGACCGCTCCTTCGCTCAATTCCCCAGTCGTGTTGTGGGCAGGGTGGCCCGGGTCGTTGGGGTGCTGTTGGTCCTTCTGTTACGGCATGGGGCCTGGGGAATAAAGAGTTGGGGAAGGTTGGGTTGGGGGGTTTGCTGGGTCTACCGCATCCTGAGCTAGATCCCGCACCAAAACAGTGTCCTCCCACCCGTCTGGGAACTCAAGGTAGGCGTAATGCGGGTTCGCGTGGAGTAGAGTCACTCGGTCGACCAAGGGGTCGTTCTTTGAGTGCTGGACGTGGCGTCGCAAAAGGACGGGGCCAGGGACGGTGAGCCATACCGGTACAGTGGTTCCTGATTCGGATTTCCTCGGGAAAAGGAACATCCTTTCGTGGGGGGTGGCATTTGTTGCAGTACATAGGAGGGAGCAGATGGAGTGTAAGGCACTAGTGAGAACCTCCTGCCAGTGAGAGGTTGGGAGAACTTTAGACTGGAGAGCCAGTGTAACCACTCTCCATATGGTGGCATTCTCCCTCTTGACCTGGCCGTTACCGCGTGGGTTATAGCTTGTGGTCCTGCTTGAAGCGATACCACACTCCAGAAGGTACTGTTGCAGCTCTGCGCTCATGAATGAGGACCCCCTATCACTGTGGATGGAATTGGGGTACCCGAAAATGGTGAAAATACTGTGAAGGGCCTGTATCACTGAGGTGGCAGTGGTGTCTGGGCAGGGCACATCAAACGGGAAGCGGAAGTACTCGTCGATTGCCGTAAGGATGTAGTTATTATGGTTGATCGACGGTAGGGGCCCCTTAAAGTCTACGCTAAGTTGCTCGAAGGGGCGGGTGGCTTTGATAACGTGGGAGTTATCCGGACGGAAGAAGTGGGGCTTGCATTCAGTGCACACCGAACAGGCTCAGGTCATGGAGCAGATCTCCTTGACTGTATAGGGTAGGTTGCGCGCCTTCACAAAGTGGGCAAACCTAGTGACCCCTGGATGACAGAGCGCCTTATGGAGTTTCTGCAGTCTGTCCATCTGTATGCTGGCGCACGTCCCCCTGGAGAGCGCGTCAGGCGGGTTGTTGAGCTTACCAGGCCGGTACACGATGTCATAGTTAAAGGTGGAGAGTTCGATTCTCCATCTGGCGATTTTGTCGTTTTTTTATCTTACCACACTGGGTGTTGCTGAACATGAAGGAGACCGTGCGTTGATCAGTCAACAGTGTAAAGCGCCTCCCAGCGAGGTAATTTCTCCAACGACGCACTGCTTCAACTATGGCCTGGGCCTCCTTCTCGATCGAGGAGTGTCTACTCTCTGGACCCTGGAGGGTTCTGTAGAAGAAGGCTACATGCCAACCGACCTGGTTCAAGGTGGCTGCCAGGGCGAAGTCAGATGCATCGCTCTCGACTTGAAACGGGACAGACTCATCGATCGCGTGCATGTCGGATTTGATTCGATCGAAAGCCGCTCTGGCTTCGGTTGAGAGGGGAAAGGAGGTGGTCTTGATAAGAGGACGTGCCTTGTCGGCGTAGTGTGGAACCCATTGGGCGTAATACAAGAAAAGGCCCAGGCAGCGTTTGAGTGCTTTCTGGGTATGGGGGGGGGGGGGTAAGTCCATTTTGGATTCGCAGGGGGCAGTGTAGCAGCAGCCGACAGGCCGTCAGTATATCGGGGAGTGGTAGGGTAGAAGGGCACTCTACGCACATCAGAACGTGGGGTCAAGTCCCTAGAGAACTCGGTGGATTTTAAGGCTGCATCCTCCATTGTGATTGCAATCCGGGCCACGTCCTCTAGTTTTTCTACCCCTTGTTCGAGCAAGCGCAGCCTCACTTCGTTCGATCGGAGCCCGGCCACATAGGCATCCCGGACGAGATCGTTTGTGATCTCGGCAGCAGTTTTGTCCACACGGTTACAGTCCTTGCCCAATGCCTTTAATACTTGTAAATATGCCCTGCTGGAGTTGCCGGTCTGTTGCTTCCTCGACGCAAGCATGAGCCGGGCATGAACTCTGTTCACCGGTTGATCATACAGTTCTTTCAGTACCTTTATGGCTGCGGTGTAAGTGGTCTCATCCTGGATGTTCTCGTAGACTCTCAAGGACACCATAGACAGCAATGCTGTTAGATACTGGTTATCCTCCTCTACCTGAATGAATCTCAGGAAGTTTTCAAAGTTTAGCAGCCAGAACTTAAAGGCTTTGAAGGCTGTAGCTGACTGTGGGTCGATATCAAGTTTTTCTGGCCGAGTCAAACCTCCATCCCTTTCAAAAAAATTCTTTTTTTCTTTTTGCTAATAAAATTGTAGAGCTCGTCGAAAAAATCAAAGACTTGTTGATCCAAACCAAGGCTTTTATTAGCAAAAGACAGGACCTCTTCACAGGTGGCCGACCAGTCCGGAATGATCCGACCTGGCTAGGGACACAACCCTTTAAGGCCCAGACAGTAGGCGTGGCTTAGCTCTCAGCCAATCGCTGTAAGCACAGTCTAGATACTGTAACTATATACATTATATACATTGGTGATAAATCTGTACTATCACAGTTGTATGTAATGTTATTTATGTATTCTGATAATTGAGACATTCAAAATTGTGTATTACTGCAGAAAACAAAATCAGGCCCAATCTGCCTCAACTGTACCATTTTATATGGTGCTAACTAACACATATATGTATATGTGTGTGTTTATATACACATATTTTTTATATATATATATATATATATATATATATATATGTATAAGGTATTAATAAGGAGTAGATGATGAGGATATATAGAGTAGTGAGCTATCTGGAGGAAGACTGACGGTAGCACCACTTTGTCATTATGTTTAATAATATTTTATCTTCTTTTTGTGTGTGTGTGTATGTGTGTGTGTGTATTTTAAAAAAAAATAACAGCAGAGGATATAAAGTCTTGAGGCTCAGACAGATGGTGGAACAGAATGGAAGGTCATTTACTCAGCAGCCAACTGTGGTTCACAACTTTCCTGTAACTACTGAACATTCAAAATGAGAAGATTCATGCAGTGCAAAACCATTCCATTTCTCAACTCTGACATCACTAATGTGTAGCTTCAATGTTAAACTCCAACAGTGATATCTAATAACACCCAATTATTGCAACCATGAAAGCATTTCAAAGTTCAATTTTATTGTCATAGAACATACATGACTTTATATGCAACCCTGCAATTCTTTTCCTGCAGGCCACACAGAATTTCGACTCATCAGTAACTGTAAACTGTACTCAAGAAAAAGAAATGTATACTAATGGGAGAAATGTAAATGAAGTGACTATGCTATATGGAAAAAAATCAGCAAATAATGTGCAAAGAATCCTTAAATGAGTATCTGATTGAGTCTCTTGTTTAGGAATCTGATGGTGGAGGTGTACCAATTGTTCCTGAACCAGGCGGTTCAAGTCTCGTGGCACCTATACCTCTTTGCTGATGACACCAATGAGAACACAGCATGTCCTGGGTGGTGTTGAACCTTGATGATTGCTGTTGCTCTCTGATGGCAGACTTCATCTAGATTTTCTTGACATTGGAGAGAATTTTGCCTGTAATGTGCTGGGATGTGACTATTAACTTTTGCAGGACTTTCTGGTCAGCAGTATTGGTGCCCCCATACTGAGCCATGATGCAGTCAATCAACTCAGAGTCCATTGTATCTGTATAAGTTGACCAAGGTCTCTGATATGCAAAAACAATTCTCAACTCTTCTCCTTTCTATTTCTTTCATCCTGTTTTAAAATCCTATTTGCCCCCTTCCAAAGTCAAGCCCCCTGATTATCTGCAATCAATTTTAATATTGCACCTTTCCAAACATTTTATAAATGTTCATACACACCACGAGACCTACATTCATCCCCCCCACCCCCAACCCCATTCAGTTGTATCATCCTCTGAGAACTCTTTTTGAGGCAATACATTGCAATCTTTTCTAAAATCCACACTGCTTCAACATTTTTTTTCTATGCACAGATGTTGAGCTAACTGCCATGTAATTAGTTGGTTAAGCCCTCTCCCCCTTTATGCAAATTATGGATTAGGTAATGTTCTGGATATATCAATAAAAGGGTTGGAAATCAATATTTTGTAACTTTTAGAATTCAAGAAATTAACATTGAAATGTTTGTAATAGGTTATATTTTTTCAAGAATTATGCCTTGAATGCTTCAATAATTCAAAGATCATGAAAGGTTTGTGCTTGATTATTTCTGTTGAGAAAAATAATGTGATAGGCCTGAAGTGAAACATTGCTCTGTAATTTTTAAATATCTTTGCAAGACCCTGGATTAAAACCTCATTCATCAGGTTTGTGACAGCTTGGTATTCCTGTTAAAATTCTTCTGCTGTTTGCAGAAAATCCAGCAGTTAATGCAAAGTTTCAGGTCAAATATATTTAATAAAGATTATCCAACAAATTGCATTAGTAAATGATGGCACTCATGTGTGCACTGGGCCCTAGGGAAGATATTAAATCTGAATGTGATGAGGCTTTTATTTTTGGATCTGGCAATTCAGTCACAGTATTTCAATGATAAGAAGGTCTTTTTGAGCTGCAGAAAGAAATGAAGCCTGTAATGTGATGCTGATCAAAGCTTTCAGTGTAATTTCCTGTTTATTTAGTGACAAATAAGGAAATAGGAGATGCAGACTAACCATATGAAATCAATGGCCAGCATTACTTACAGTTACTTGATTGATTTAAAGCATCCTCTCGAGCAGCTAATGCCTTGTCGGAGGTTTGACAAGATTTGCAGAGGTAGCAGGCTTTTGTAGAAAAGGTCATGGGATGAGATGCAGCTTCTTTGCTTACAGATGGCGAAGGCTGTCACTGTTCTGTAATAATCTATGCACAGCATGTGAAGTTCTTCCATCTTTAGCACAAGGAAATGGCTGCATTTCCAACAAATATATATTTATTATTTGAATAACTGCACAATATATTGCCAATAATAGAGGTGGAAATGGTGCACATGTTCTTCATGTAAAGTATACCAGATCTGGCATCTGCTATAAAATGACCATGCTATTTGGCCAGATATGAATACAAAATTAGAGACTGACACACCAGTGTTGGCAACCATAGATAAGACATCCCAACTTTTCTATTTTCAAGGGAGTTTGAGGAGATGAGGTAAAAAGGTAAAAGCTGTCATTGATTATTCTACGGCAATTATACTAACAGGATGCATCATTGCGTGGTTTGGAAACTCAAGTGCCCAGGGATTCAGCGTTAAGTGGTAGACATAGATATGTCCACCATAGACACTGACTTCATGTCCTATGAAGGCATCTGTGTGAGGTGTTCCCTTTAAAAGCAGCCACCATGATAGAAGGCCCCCATCATCGCTGCCACTTTTAGGCAGACGTTACAGGAACCTGAAGGGCACCACCTCTGAGTTTATGAACAGTATTTTTCCAATAGCTACACTAACCATAATAATAACTTTGTATTCCATTTCAGCAGTGTCCAACAAGATGGTATCAACATTGACCTCCAATTTCTGTTAACCTACGCCTCTGTCCCCTTTCCTCCAGCTCCCCACCCCCCTCCCTTACTTTCACTAAGTTACCTGTGGTAAACCATTGTTATACTGTGATTGGCTACTGCCGGCTGGACACACCTCCTAAACCGATCCTACCCATTTATCCTTTAGCATGCTACCTCGTCTTCCTGCCATGATCAGTCGATGAGGTTGGTTGCTGCTACAGTCTGTAGTCAATAAAAGCCTGTCAGTATCTCAACTTCAGTCTTTTGTGGTAAATGATGGTGCATCAATTTCATTGACTATATTTTTCAAAGAAAATGGAGCAATATCTGAAACCAGAGAGACTCACATAGACCTCGATCCTCTGACACCCTGAACTCATTCTAACACTGGCTACGTTAATTTGAAGACTTCCTGATGGCGATCGAGAATGTTGTTAACACAGACGAGGACAGACTGAAGCTCATCTTCTCATGAGTCAGATTCCTGGTCCTCCCAATGATCAACATCACCAAATCATATGTGGAGGCCATGGGTACACCGAACAAGGTCTGTGCATGGTATCTCCTGGCCACCAGGGAGCAGCGACCCAGTGAGTCGAGTGCCGAGAATCTACAGGCCTTCTACTGGGTGTGTAACAGCAAAGCATTGATGGCCAGCCAGAATGTGGAGGACTTCATCCAGGACACCTACGTGGCTGGCATCCGGTCCAGATCATAAGATGGTGACTCCTGGAGGAGAAGGTACTCGACCTGCAAGGGGCAGTTGAATTAACAGAGACACTGAAGGTGGCCCTCCAAAGTTTCGATGACTACTTAGCCGCCATCTTAGGATGGGGGAACCATCTCACACCATGGGCAAATGGTCACAAGCATCATCGCAATCCTCTAGCAACTTGACCTCAGCTGCTATGGTGGGCAATCACCCCAAATGCTACTTCTGCGAGCAGGGCAAGTACCCGAGGAAACACTGCCTTGCCAAGGTATGCTCTAAGTGCAGGAAAAGAGAACATTACGCAATAGACTGCCAATCAAAATCACCTGCGAAACCTAGCAGCACCACGTATGGACAGCCATCACCCCGGCAGCATGATCAATGCCATCCCCTCTGTGGACCAGTCATGGGGTCTGCCATTTTGGGCACAGCTGGCGACATCTTCTCGAGCTTGGAACACCATGGAGGAACAGCAATGGTGGCCATATTGGGAACTCGGGCCCTCATTGGACACTGACAGTGAGTCCATACTGTCCTGCATCACCCTGAAACAAGAGGGACCACACAAACTTACCAGGTCCATGATGGACATCCAGGTAAAATGGGTGCATAACAAACTGCTTGTTTGATAGTGGTAGTATTGAAAGCTTTATTCACCCCACTATTGCTAAACACCTATCCCTTAAAGTGCGGCCAGTCAGCCAAAAGGTATCACTCGCATCGAAATCCCATGAGGCATACGTCCACAGGTCCTGTATGGTTAACTCGACCATTGGAGGCACAGTTTACAAACACTTCAGGCATCTTGTCATGTGTCTCCTTGCTACTGAGGCAAAGTAAGACTGTGACATTGGGATTCGATGTCCCCATACCCCTCACCGTTTGCAACAAACAGTTTCTAGACAGCCCTCTGTACACAACCTGTGGGCTCTTAACCCTCAAGGTCACAGCTCCACCACTGTTCATGAAACTCACCCCTGACTTCAAGCTGGAGGCCATCAGAAGCAGGCGATAGTACATCACAGGCAGAGCATTCATCAAGCCAGAGGTTCAACATTTGTTGGGCTAGAGCATCACTGAGGAAAGCAATAGTCCTTGGAGGGCCCGGGTGGTTGTAGTAAAGAATGGGGTGAAGAACAGGATAGTCATAGACTATATAGCCCCTCCCCCACATATTTAATATGGTTGACCAGATTGCACAATATTGGGTATTCTCCATGATCGACCTCAAGTCGGCCTACCACCATCTCCTGATCTGCTTGAAGGACTACAGTATACTGCATTTGAGTCAAATGGCCATCTCTTCCACTTCCTCTGGGTCCCCTTCGGCATCACTAACATTTTCCAGTGGGAGATGGACCACATGGTGGACACTATAAACTGCAGTCCACTTTTCCATATCTTGACAATGTGGCCATCTGTGACCACAACCTGCAGGACCATGATGCCAACCTTTGAGCTGCAAAGCTCCTGAATCTTATGATGAAGAAATGTGTGCATAGTCAAAACTGGTGACATTGGCCCTGATCCTGACTGTATGCACCCCCTACTGGAGATGGCTTTTCCCCACACACTCAGAACCCTGAACAGATGCCTGTTCATTATACAATGCTCAGATTTTGCCCTGGCTGCCGCAATCGGCCAAGCATGCAGACCTGTCGCAGCCTTCTCATGCATCCTCCAAGGCCCTGATATGCAACATTCCTCAGTCGAAAAGCAGGCCCAGGCCATTGTGGAGGTGGAACAACGATAGAGGCAGAACCTCACTAGCAAACGCTTCAACCTCCTCACGGACCAGCTATGTTTTTTTTCTCTCTCACCCTGCAGGACTCTTCTTAAAAAGGAAGGATGAATGTGGTAAACCACTATTATACTGTGATTGGCTCGTGCCAGCTGGGCACACCCCCCGAGACTGATCTTACCCATTACCCCTTTGCATGCTCCCCTGTCCTCATGCCACGATCAGTCGATGAGGTTGGTTGTTGCTCCAGTCTGTTGTCATTAAAAGCATCAGTTTCACAAACTCATTCTTTCGTGGTAAATAATGGAGCATCACTACCCTTCTTAGCACTCTGCTCTCTCCTTCTCAGCTTCTTTCTTTCTACCCTCCCCTCTTTATCTACTTATTAACCTCTTCCCCTTCCCCTGTCCTCCTCTCTTCCCTCCCTGTGGTGATACACTACTGACCTACTGCAAGGGGCAACCTCTGTACCTGCAGAAGAGCATGGGGACAAGACAACACCTGGCCGGCTGTCAATCAGCCGAACTGAAGACCAAGCCCCACCCAGTCTGGTGTCGATCACCCTCCAGGATATAAGCCTGAGCTGGTCCTTCGAAGACAGTCTCAGAGTTTACAGCAGCTCTCCTCACAGCTGGCTCTGTGGAAGTCTATGTTGAATAAAGCCTGTTGTAGAGTCTTTAGGCTTTGTGTGATTGCTTATGACCGACAGCGCACCACCACAGGCATTGACGTCTTTTTTCAGATTCTTGAGGAAGGATTCAGACCCAAAACATTGTTTGCCTTTCACTTCCTGTTTATGCTGCATGACCTGAGTTTCTTCAGTATGTTTATGTATTGAACTCGACCCCAGCATCTGCAGATTTTCTTATTTAACTACCCTAACCATAACACTATGACTGGCCTACTGACACAGCACATTTTTGAACTACTGGCAACTCTAAATATTTTCCACTTTTTCTCTTCTTTTTAATTAATATCTATTTTATTTTCTCTTTGTGACATCTTATGTATCAATTACTTTTAAATTGGGAGACTGGCAAACAAGTTCCATCTGTTCATTTGAGGTGACACATTTAGCTTAGCAGTTAGGACCACGTTATCATAGCCCCATGTCTGCATGGGTTTCCTCTGGGTGCTCAGTTTCTTTCAAGACTTCAAATTGTCAAGGGATGTTGTTGAGTGGCACGGGCTTGTGGGCCATAAGGGCCTGTTACCATGCTGTATGTCTAAATTTAAAATAAAGATTGTACTTTTGGGTGTGACAATTCATTTATTCAATGTTTAGGGATTGTAGCATAATGGGAATTGTCCGCTTTGAGGTATTTAATTAGACCAAGAAAGTTTCCAGATATAAGTATATTTTAACATTTCTGTGAAGAATTTGGGGATATTTCCCAGGCCTATATTTATCTTTATTTTCTGTAAACAAAACATTCTTGCTTGTGAAGCTTATCCTGTAAAATTTGGCTGTCATGTTTTCCATATAACAGCATTAACTGCACACTAAGGTGCTTTATTGATTGAAAGGGTTTTAGGACATCCAGAGTTTGACTTAATAGATACTATATGAATAAAACTATTTTTTTCTTCCTCTGTTTCATTTCTTTTGATTAAATGTTTTAATCTTCTGCTTTCACTAAATGCTTTCATATCCTTCCTTTTAAAACATATTAATCATCACAAATATATTAGTTGAGTTATTGCCTTAAAATAAAGTTAAATTTAATAGAACATACCATTACCTGTATTAATGTGTAAATCATCTGTCAGCTTATGAAGGGAAAAATATATCCACATGAATAGCAAATAGGCAAGATTTGTGCCTCACAAGCCCAACAGTACATCTCTGAGGGTTTCCTGTTAAATGTCAGGTAAATCCTGACTTTGTTACTTAACCTTCCTATTACTGGATGGTGTTTCATTTCAACCGATAGTATATTGTTTAAGATTTTTGATATTTAAATGTTTCCTACTTTAATTTTTTGCCCCTTTCTCCTATCATAATTAAATCTTAATCTTTTTTCTGCAACTAATTTTTCTTTTTCACCCACGGTAATCAACCCACTTTCTCACATTTTCTTTTCCCTTAGGTATTGTTGATGAAGAGGCTATTCCCAACTAGTCCAGCCTCTATGCCATTACCACATCAGCTTCCAGAAAACCACAAAGCCAAAATTTGTCTATTTCTTATTTGAGAGAAGTATCCCACCAATGGGGAATTCAGTAAATTGCTTTATTGCCTTAATTCTGTTCAATTACCTTTACATCCATTTAAGATGTCAACAGTATGACACCTCCTCTAAATTGAATGGTGGTTCAGGAGGTAACTCACTTACTTCGCTTCTTTACTTCAGAGACATTGTTCCAGGGTTGTTCAGTTATTACATCCCTTTTTCAATTGACATACCATTAGCCTGACTCACCACTTGCTATCATGTAAACTAGCCAACTATAATTCAAAGCCCACAATTAATCCACTCATCTTAAAAGCTGTTCTTGATTTTTCTCCTCTTCTTTTCCTTCCCTACTGCAAGTCCCTCTGTCCACCTTTTCTTACACTGTCTCCCTTCCCTCTGAGCTTTAACTGTCCTTAACAAAACCCCCTCCAAATTAAAAATTTTTTTAATCAATGGAAAGATTTACCAATAACATTAATAGGCAGAGTTAATTGTATTAAGATGAATATTTTTCCTAGAATACAATATCTTTTTCAATCCATCCTTTGTAAAGTTCATCAAAAATTCTTTAAAGATTTGAATTCTGTTGTAAGGAATTTTTTATGGAAAGATAAAATGGTAAGGGTATCTTTACAAAAATTAACGTGGAAATACAAATTAGGAGGTCAACAAGCTTCTGAATTTTCAAAATTATTTTAAAGCAGCACAATTAAAATGTATTAATAGAATGTGTGATTTGGAAAAAAATCATTCATATGGGCAAATATTGAATTAACTCAAATTGGTGAGAAGATTAATTAATTTATTTATAAGTGGAATTCTGTGATTACATAATTATAATTTTCCTATTTTGATACACTTAATTGAATATGGAATATTATAAATGAAGCCATCAGTCCACAAGGCAAAATTTCAAGTAGGACACCTTTATATCAGAATATACTTTTTCCTTTTGCACTTAATAATCAGTTTTTGAAATTATGGAATCAAAAGGGAATTTTATTTCTTTTCAAAGGATGAAAGAAAATATGAAATACCATTAAATACTTTTTTGTTATTATGAAGTTAGAGCTTTATTATTGATAGTTTTGGACATACTTTAAGGGTTCCAAGACAATCTCTATTTGAAATTTTACTTACAGAAGGTGGGAAGAAAAGATTTGTATCTGAGATGCATTTATTATTACAGAATAAAATGCCTATGTTAGATTTACAAAAATCTAGGTTAAAATGGAAAAAAAGATTTAGGGATAATAATTAATCAAGATGATTGGAGTAACTTATGTAAAGATAGTATGACTAAAATTGTTAATGTGAGATATAGATTAGTTCATTATAATTTTATACGTCAATTATATTTACCCAGATAAATTAAAAAAATATAATTGATTTTCTTCAGATTTATGTTTTAGATGTCAAATGGAAGTAGGCTCCTTTTTACATTCTACCTGGATATGTGATATGGTAAAACTATTTTGGATGTGTCTTAAAGAACTTTAAGAAGGTATTTTGAAAGCTAAATTACCATTAGATTGATCAGTATTTTTGTTAGGTAATATTAAAAAGTTGAGTTTGGAATTGAGATTAACCAGGTTTCAAATTGCATTTTTGAGACTAGCATTGGCTGTTGCCTGAACTTGTTTAGTGATTACTTGGGAAAAATTAGACTGATTTGAGTTTACATAGATTGCATATGGAATTGAGATATTGAATCCTATTGGAAAAAAAAACATAATTCACGTGATAACTTATTATTTTATTCGAAATTTTGGAGCATGAAAACCTCTGAGTTTCTCAAGCACTTTTGGGTATTGTCCTACAATCACAGCATCTGCAGGTTTTTGTGCTTAACACTATTAATCCACATCTATCCAAAAGAAGCTGCAAAGCACTTCCTGCAGTCCCGAATGGGCTACTTAAAGCTCATGGTTACAAAACCTATGGCTAGACCTTAGCTTCACTCTCACCATTGATGGTGAATCAAAGCTCAGTGTGTGAAAGGAGATGATGTGCCAAGATGATCTCAGGGTGAAGATTCACTCTTGAGACTGAACTCTTTTTTTTGTCTCCTGCCATACCCCACAACAGGGGCACACTCATCAGAAAATCCATTTTTCATTTTTTTTCCATGTTCACCTTTCCATTTTTGTGAAGATTTTCTTCCATTATCAATGGCAATTTTATTTGTCAATGAATTGTATTGTAACTTAATTCACAAACTATTTTATAGTTGCCTGTTTTTATTATGTTTGTAGCAAATTAAATCATTAGTGTTTTACTGTATCATGCAAAAAGAAGAACAAAATTGGTGTTGCTCTTGAAAAGTATTGTTGATTGCTAAGTCTTAATTAATAGCAAAAAGGTTTTCCATGGAGAAAACTAAAATAACAAAGTACCAATTAAATTGTTCATTGAGCTGGATATAATTGGGTGACAGAGCAATGCTACTCTTTCAGCAACTCTGTTCCATGTGGATTTTTTTTTCTGTAGTTGGAGCAGGATGTCAAAACCCTTCAGGGAGGGCAAACACAACAGATTTTCTCAGACCCAGTCATAAGGAATAACATTAGAAACCTTAATGAGAGCCAGTCCAGCTTTGTGGCTTGATTGGAAGCCTGTTGGGAGGGATTTAAATAAGGATCTGAGAGAAATGGGTGTTGGCTTCAAATGATAAAGTTTAAGGTCTTTGGAAAAGAACCAGTTTCACAATGGGTGGATAATTTGTCTTTGAGGAGAGAATGATGACTGCATCTCTTTATCTGTACCTGACGAAGAACTGCTTGTGATATCGGCTGCTCCTGGTAATTCCTCCACACCAATTATTTGAGTGGATAATAATTCAATGAGTTAATTTGCTGAGTTAAGTTCATTGCTTAATAGAAACCTCTCTGGAGTTGGTTCCAAGCACCAGATCCCACAGGCTAGAAATTGCAAAGGCAACCTCTGCATCAGTTGCCCAATGATTGCATGAGCATGTACAAATATCCTGGAAGTTATGTACAAATAAATAAATACCATTAAACATGCTCACATTAATCCAAAAATTAGCACACCAGATAAAGTACCTGTGCAACTCTTGGAAAGTTATTGATTTCTCAATCCATTATTTTTTCATTAAAGTTGAATCAGTAACATTTTAAAATATCTCATTCCTGGATAAATTTAAATTACATTTTACAAAACAAATTTCCAACAAGAATGAAAATCTGAAGACCTCACCACAGTTTTGAAAAATAAACATTGCAGAGCCAGATGTGTTGTTTGACAGTATTTAAGACATGATGTGCTGTTAAAAATTCACTTGTACTGAAAGGAATAAGTTTGAACTATTTCTGTGGCACCATTGGAACAATTTTATGAGGCCTTTAATATCTTTTACTGTCATGTCTCTCAGTGACATTTCAATGTGGTAAAGCTAGTGAAAGAGTAGTGCAAATTGGATTGCATCTTGCCTATTTCCACACTTAATGGTGTTTGAGGATGGCAGATGCCACAGTTGATTTACTCCATATTAATAGTGTTGCTGTCATCTTTGATCCTTGGAAAATTTAAGCCTTTGCTATTCAATAGTAAATTATGTGGCTTCCTTTGCAATAAACAGCCCTTCTCCATTCACACTAACAAAATATTGCTTTGTGATCATGGTGTTGCTTCTGGCCTTGAGGATTCTCAACATTCACAAATTGACCCAACAGAAGCAACTCAAACAGTAAATATATACTGTAAGATTTAAAAGCGTTTTTAATTGAACAACTAAAGTCAGCAAATGTAAAAATTATCATAATTTAACAAGTAAAATGCAGAAATGGCAAGTCCTATATATTTCAATAAAAGTTTGAAGATTTCATGTCTATCACCAGATCTGGTTTGCCATATGTCTTTGCATACAGGCACATTTTTTCAAATAAATTAATGATTAACATTAGGCTTTTATGTTGGTCACTGAGCAATAGAATAAATTGAATTTAGTTTTACTTCTATTACATTGGCAGATTTGGTTAGACTAAATTTCCCCAGTGCAGGGAAATCCTATCCCTATAGTTCATCTGGTGAGCAACATTTCAAACTTTATATTCCCTGACCAATGAGATATAAGAAATGGAATAAAATGGGAAGATGGATAGAAAGCAGGTGAAATTATTGTGAAATCAAGAACAGAATAAGAATAAGTAATAGGGAAACAAACTTGATCAAGAGGCAAAGAAAAGGATGAAAATCCATTAAAATTTGGCATTTTTTTGAAAGCTACAATAATGACTTAGCACCTGAAAGAATGAGATTACATGTTAATTGTTAATTTTATGGCTGAGTGGTTGATTAATCTTTATTTATAATTATTACAGTGATATAAATTGCCACTAAAACTTACCATAATGGGCATGATGGGTAGTTCTCACACTGATGTGTCAATTTCATAACAGTTGCAGGGTACTCTGATGCCACTTTTACAAAACTAACAACACAGTGGAGATAACTGGTAAACAACGAGTGTTGATTTGCGATTCACAGAATTCATTCAGAACATACACAATGCTAATAGCACCTGTTACTTTTTTCCAGAAAATTACGGGTACTCTTATTTGAAATGATGTTTACTTAGAATTCTCATCCTATTTAGGCGATCAAGGAGTCACTATTACATGTCATTTTGAATTACAAACCAGAATTTATCTTACTGAAAACAAATTGTTTTTTTTTATTTGCATCTAATTTACCACAATTTTTTCTGCATTTACAATCAATGGATGGTTTATATTTTGATAAATAAAGCTATTTTAAAAATTATTTCCTGACATAAATTAAAAAGGAATGGACAATGACAGATAAGTAAGAGATATTGGAAAGGTTTAAGTCTGAAATAACACCATATTTAATTTAGAGGGAATCTAAGGGTGGTCCTTTCCCCCAGTGAATACCTAGTGGTGGAAATAGATAGATTGATAGCACTTAGGAGGAATCAAGACGAGCATTTGAATTGCTTTGGCATTGAAGGTTACAGGCCAAGGACTGGAAGGTGGGATTCAGAAGAAGGGTGCTCACTGGTTGGCATGGATAAGGTGGGCTGAATAGCCTCTTTCCGTGCCATAATGTGACCGTTCAAGTGCAAGTGAATTCTTAACAGCACAATATACTCTAAATACAATCCAAGAACATGCCTGGCACTGCAAAGTTTTTTAAATTGTGGAGAGATCTTTGGATTTTAGGTATTGTTGGATTAAAAAACAAATGTTATTGAAACTCATCCAGAAATGTGATTATAAAATGTACGTGCATCACTGATTCAACCGCGATGAAAAATAGATTGGAATTGAAAATCAGGAATTTTCAGTGATTTGTTCAAAGGGCCAAATTTTCATTCTGGTATTTTTGTCTATCTGGTGTATTGATGGTGCAGTCAGGAAAAAAAACAGAATAATATCAAAGAGAAATCACCTAATGGAGTATCCTTTCAGTTTCCCCTTCTTGTACTTTATTATTCAAGGGAAATTGATTAGGCTTTTGGTGGTGGGGTGGGAAGATGTGCAGAGATGGAATTTACATATATTTTTCATGTAGCCCAAGAGATATGGATTTGTTTGTCTTTTTGTATAATGTATATTGAATATTTTTTAATGTTAGACTTAACTTACATTCTTTGCTGGGACATTATAGTATAGAATAGATACAAAGCAAATCTGGAAACATGAAGGAAAACCAGTAGAAAACATAAAAACAAGAAGCAAAATAAATAAAATTGTGATCTAATGTGCCATTATACAGCAGTTATGGGTCTAAAGTATGCATTTAGCCAAGACGTGGTTAAACCAATGGGTAATTGACAAATCTCCCCAACCAGCTAAAGATTTCAATGATACAACTAATGCAGATGCAAGGTGAATACATGTTTATACGCATTTGATTAATACCAGACATTACATTATGCACAATCCACGTAATGGTACCTTCTGTAAATGACTGTTATAGCTGCTCCTCAGATGGCACAATGTAACTCTGGACTATGCAAACAGGAAAATGTAGGAAAATCACAGAAATTGTAAAAACATTACAAATGTTAGTTTGTAGGTTAATGGTTTGATGCTGACACCATCAATGATGTGTCATTAATAAATAAAATAAATTTTATTTATTTTGCTTCTTGTTTTTATGTTTTCTACTGGTTTTCCTTCATGTTTCCAGATTTGCTTTGTATCTATTCTATACTATAATGTCCCAGCAAAGAATGTAAGTTAAGTCTAACATTAAAAAATATTCAATATACATTATACAAAAAGACAAACAAATCCATATCTCTTGGGCTACATGAAAAATATATGTAAATTCCATCTCTGCACATCTTCCCACCCCACCACCAAAAGCCTAATCAATTTCCCTTGAATAATAAAGTACAAGAAGGGGAAACTGAAAGGATACTCCATTAGGTGATTTCTCTTTGATATAAATTCCCTCTGAAGAGAATCATCAGAAGGATAAGAACTACCAGTGAGCATCAATACTTTCATGAAGACAATACTCCTCATCAAGATAATGCTGCAGTACAAAGAGTATATCAATTTTCTGTTTGAGAAAACATTTCTCTCACTTATGCATAAAACATAGAAGATGGAGAGGGTGAGCAAATTTAGGTTCTTGGAAGTCACTATCTCAGAGGCTATCTCCTGAACCCAACACACCAATGGCATCATGAAGAAAGCACATCAGTGCCTCCACTTGCTCAGGAGTTTGGTATGACACCAAAAAACCCTGGAAAATTTCTATACATTTGTGGTGGAAAGTGTGCTAACCAGCTGCATCACAGACTGGTATTGGGACACCAATACCCCTGAGCGTAAAGCCCTCCAAAAGGTAGTAGACACAGCCCAGGACATCACAGGCAAAACCTGTCCCACTATTGATTACATCTGCAGGGAGGGCTACCATTGAAGGGCAAAGCCCCACACTAACCAGCACACTCTCTGCTCTCACTGCTGCCACCAGGAAAGAGGTGTAGGTGTCACAAGACTTGCACCACCTGGTTCAGGAACAGCTACTACCCCTCCACTATCAGAGACTCCTCAATGACAAACACAATCAGAGACTCATTTAAGGACTCTTACTTGTGCACTTTATTGATTTTGTTCTCTCTGTATTATAGTCAGTTTGTTTACATTTGTTATCTGCTTACAGTTATTTCATTTGTTTACATGTTTACACTGCACACAGTTTATTTTTGCACTACCAATGAACAGTAATTCTTCTGCGCCCACATGAAAAAGGAATCTCAGGGTTATATGTAATGTCATGTATGTACTCTGACAATAAATCTGAAAACTCTTTTCTACTTTTTGTTTTAACTAATGCTCCAATTAGTTTTTAAAAAGTTTCTGGAATTGTAATTCTTCTTCATACATTCCATTGTAATTCCATTTCTGACTGAAGCAAGTGAAAAACTACCATTAAAAATATTGTTTTCCTGAACTAATTCAGTGTTGCCCCAGAGCCATTAAATTTAGCCAGTGTATTTCCAGAGGCAATGAAAATTCCAGATAATAGTTGTAGTTGGTCTTTATTTATTGAACCAATTAATTTCTCTGGCTAATCTTGATATCCATGAACAAATAGAGTGCTACATAATTGATGAGTAAGTCTAACTCAAATCACTGTATTGGAAAGTAGTGACAGAACAGAATGAAGCTTTGCATAAAGAAATGATTGTGAGTAAATCTCGGCAATCTTCTGTTCATTCATGTTTTTGTTTGGTCCCATGATGTGCACCTCTTCAATGATTATACTATTGTAGAAATTCTTGCATTCAAATTGCTGTACACCCTGATTGTAACTGTTTGAGATGAATAATTAGACAAAAGTATTCACATTTTGCAAAAATTAGTAAAACAGGATAAACTGCAAATTGACTGGATTTTCTACATTTTGTTATAATTTTAGCAGGCTGGTGATTCAGTATAATTTTGTCTGCTTTTCCTGCGTCTGTCTTTCATTGGTCATATTTTATATTCAGTCCAAATGGTCAGCTGCTTTTATGAAGGAAATGCAAACAAAAAAATCAACCTTAGCTTTCTAATGTCAATGGTCTCTGAACTACATCATGTGTTATGGTGAATGGAAGGGAGAAGAGGTGAGCTGTAGTGATAGGAGGGCAGATAAGAGGTTCTGTGGAAAAGATCGAGTATCCCAGATGGTACGTTGCCTCCCTGGTGCCAAGGTCTTAAATATCTCAGATTGAGTTCATGGCATTCTCAGGAGGGAGGGTGAGCAGCCAAATGTTGTGGTCCATATAGGGACCTATGACATGGCTAGGAAAGGTGAAGAGGTGCTGCAAGGAGAGTTCAGGGTGTTAGGCACCAGAATGAAGGACAGGACCTCCCAGGGTTGTGATCTCAGGATTGCTACCTTTCTCACATGCTAGTGAGGTTAGAAACAGGAGGATAATGCATAGTGCAGGAGGGAAGGCTTCAGTTTCTGGATCTTTGGAAACTCTTCCAGGAAAGGTGGGACCTGATCCAACAGGATGGTTTGTATCTGAACTGGAGGGGGACTAATATCCTTGCAGGAAAGTTTGCTAGTGGTGCTCTAGTGGATTTAAATTAGTTTTGCAGGGGGATGGGAACCAAAGTGCCAGAGCAGATAGAAGAATGGAGGGAAAAGATGATATGAAAATTACATGACCCATTAGAAGTTAATGAGTTTTACATGGTGGAAATTTTCTAAAGTGCATCTGTTTCAATGCAAGGAGTATTGCAGGAAAGGCAGACGAACTTACAGCATGAATTAGCACGAGGAACTATGACATTGTGGCCATTAGTGAAACTAGATTGCAGGAGGGGCAGGACTGTTCGAGGCTTCCATTGCTTTGATGCAATAGAACGGGGTGGGGGATGAAAGGGGGAGGAATGAAATTGCTTGTCAAGGAAACTATCACAACTGTGCTCAGGCAAAACAGACCAGAGGGCTCATCTGCTGAGGTTATATGGGTGGAGCTGAGGAATGGGAAAGGTATGACCATACTCATGGTTGTATTATAGGCTGCCCAATAGTCAATGAGAATTGGAGGTGCAAATCTGTGGAGAGATAGCAGGCAGCTGCAGGAAAGATAAGATTATGATAGTAGGGAATTTTAATTTTCAACTTATTGACTGGGACTCCCATACTATAAAAGGACTGAATAATTGAAGTTTGTCAAATGTATTCAAGAAAGTTTTCTAAATCAATATAGAGGTACCAACTAGAGAAAATTCAATACTAGATCTCCCTTTAGGGAATGAGACAGGACAGCTGACAAAAGTATGCATAAGGGAACATATTTGACCTATCATTAGGTCCAAGTTAATTCTGGCTTTGGGTTGAGATTCTAAATTGGATAAAGGCTAATTCTGAAGAAATGAGAAAGGATCTAGAATGTGTGGATTGGAATAAGTTGTTTTCAGGAAAGGATGTGCGAGGTAAGTGGAGGATCTTCAAAGGTGAAATTTTGAGAGGGTCAGAGTTTGTATATTCCTGTCAGGATTAAAGGTAAGATTAGCAGGCATAAGGAACCTTGGTTTTCAATGGATAATGGGGATCTGGTTTGAAGAAGAGAAAGGTATATAGCAGGTATAAGCAACATAGAGCAAATGAAGTACTTGAGGAGTATAAAAAATGCATGAAAAACCTCAAGAAATAAATCAGGAAGGCAAAAAAAAAAGATGAGGTTGCTTTGGCAGACAATGTGAAGGAAAATCCTAAGAGTTTCTACAGGTATATTAAGACCAAAAGGGAAAATAGTGGTCTCCTTCAAGATTAGAGTGATCAGCTTTGTTTGGAGCCAAAAGAGATGGAGGAATTCTTAAATGTTTCTTTTTCCATCAGTATTCATTCAGGAAACAGGCAGAGTCACGGGAAGTAAGGAAAACAAGCAGTGACGTCATGGGACCTATCTAGTTTAAAGAGGGCGAGGTGCTTGCTATCTTAAAGCAAATAAGGGTGCATAAATCCCCAGGGCCTGACAAGATATTCTGTCAAACTTTGAGGGAAGCTAGTGTAGAAATTGTAAGGGATCTGCCAGAAATATTTAAAATGTTCTTAGCTACAGTTGTGGTGCTGGAGGATTGTTCCATTGTTTAAAAAAAAGGATCTACAGTAACCCTAGAAATTATAGGCTGGTGAGCCTGACATAAATTATTGGAAGGTGTTCTAAGAGAGATCGGATTTACAATTATTTAGATGGCTGGAAACTGATGAGGGGTAGTCAACATTGATTGTATTTAACTAATCTTAATGAGTTTATCTAAGAGGTTACCATGAATGTTGATGAAGAGAAGTCTGTGTATGTTGTCTACATGGACTTTAGTAAGACCTTTGACAAGGTCCCTCATGGGAGGTCAGTCAGGAAGTTTAATACACTAGATATGCATGGTGAAGTAGTGAACTGCATTCAATAATGGATAGACGGATGAAGTCAGAGAGTACTGGTGGATGATTGCTTCTCATACTGGAGGCCTGTGACTAGTGCTGTGCCTCAGGGATCAGTGCTGGGACTATTGTTGTTTGTCATCTCTATCAATGATCTGGATGATAATGTGGTAAATTGGATTAGCAAATTTGCAGATGACACTAAAATTGGAGGCATTGTGGACAGTGAAGAATGTTTTCAAAGCTGATCTGGATCAGCTGGAAAAAATTATCTGAAAACTTGCAGATGGAATTTAATGCAGACAAGAGTGAGGTGTATTTTGAAAGGACAAACCAAAAAAGAATGTATACAGTGAATGGTAGGGCACTGAGGAATGCAGTAGGTCAGAGGGATTTGGTAATACAGATACATAATTCCCTGAAAGTGGCATCACAGGTGGATAGGGTTGTAAAGCGAGCTTGTGGCATATTGACCTTCATAAATCAAAGTATTGAGTATAAGAGCTGGGATGTTATAGTAAAGTTGTTTAGCACATTAGTGAGGCCAAATTTGGAGTATTGTGTGCAGTTTTGGACACCTAACTACAGGAAAGATATCAATAAGATAGAAAGAGGGCAGAGAAGATTTACTAGGATGTTATCTGGAATTCAGGAACTGAGTTACAGGGAAAGGTCAAACAGGTTAGACTTTATTCCCTGGAGTGTAGAAGAATGAGGGGACATTTGATAGATGAGGGGGATAGACAGAGTAAATGTAGTTGGGCTTTTTCCACTGAGGGTAGGTGAGATACAAGCCAGAGGGCATGGGTTAAGAGTGAAAGGGGAAAAGTTTAGGGGGAACTTCTTCACACAGGGTGTGATGGGAGAGTGAAATGAGCTGCCAGCTGAAGTGGTGAATTCAGGCTCAGTTTTAACATTTAAGAAGAATTTGGACAGGTACATGGATAGGAGAGGTATGAAGGGCTAGGAACTGGGTGCAGATCAGTGGGATTAGACTAATTATGTTTTGGCACAGACCGAAGGGGCCAATTTTTGTGCTGTAATGTTATATGAATTCTATGCAATAGTATTTATTTTGCATTTGTCTGTACCATATATTGCTTATGTTGTACAACTCTTCTGAAACTGGTCAAATGTTGGAATGAAGATTAGAATAGGATGGGTCACAAATCTGTCTAAACCTTGGCATGAAGTTTCAGAGCAGTGATTTAAATTTCTTTTCAAATTGAGAGGGTAGTAAGAAAAGTAGCAAATAATTCCAATGAAAGATTCTTGGCATGAGACTAACTTTTCTGAGATATATCCACTACTTGGGAATCCCAACCTTCCTGACCGAAGTTCACAGGCATTCTTGTAATTGTACTCTCCATGGTTTCCTTGCCACTGGACTCTATGAGTGCAACATTGCAGCATTTTTGGGGAATTCACTCATACATTTCTGCCAGGTTAGGCATGTATCAGTGAATTCTTCAAGTGAAACATGAAAGTCTGCAGACGCTGTGATTGTAGTCAAAATACAGAGATGCTGGAAGAACTCAGCCAATCTTGTAGCATCCATAAAATGGAAAAATTTATTACCAACGTTTCAGGCCTGAACCCTTCCTCACGGTATGAACATAATTTTCTCAGATGTTTCCGCTGTATGAGAGTCCCAACCATCCTGGCTAAATGTATATTTGCTCATACCTTGGCCATTGGGAGGTGAACCCCAACTTTCTCTCAGCAACTTCCACTTTAGAATAGGCAATTAAAATAGAAAACAGTGGAAGGAGGAGCGCCTTCACAAAGGGTCAACCTTTCAAGTATGTGATCTGTCTGTGGATGTGATCTTTCAAGTATGTGATCTTTCGATAGAACTGTCTGAGTTCTGATGAAGTGTCTCACACTCAAAACACAAACTTGATCACTTTCTCCTTCCAGGATTCTGCCTGACCCACTGAATGCATCTAGTCTTTTCTGATTTTCTTTTGGATTTCCAACAAATGCAGCTCTTTTACACTTCATTAACTGTGAAATTGGATGAGTTTACATTTCATCCAGAGATCTGTGATGAAGCACGCAGCTCACTCTTAACTGGGATTGTCAAACAATGGTTTTGCATCTGAGGCTACTGTTAAAAGGCTGTTGTCAGAGTTTTCAGGAAATGTCAAAATATATTATCTTTAATTGTCTGGCAATAAAGTTGAGCAATTTTATGTAGTGTTGACTTTAGCTGACAATGTTTTTGAAAGGAAAATCCGTGAATATTTTCTGTCAACAATAATATTCTACTGACTTTACACCTACGACTGTGTGGCTTGGATTGACAACACCATCTACAAAAAATTTGCCGACAATGCCACGTTGCGGGTTCGGTGATTCAGCATGCAGGATGGAGATTGAAAATGTGGCTGAATGGAACAACCACAACCTTGCACTCAACATCACCAAAACTAAGGAATTGATTGTTGACTTCAGGAAAGGAAAGCCAGAGCTTTAATGTGGGATCAGAGATGGAGAGTGTGAGGACATTTAAATTCTTGAGAGTACTGTCTCTGAGGATCTTTCCTGGACCCAACACATGAATGAAATCATGAAGAAAGCACATCTGCGCCTTTACTTCCTCAGGAGTTTGCAGAGGTTTGGTGTGACATCAGAAACCCTGGCAAATTTCTACAGAGGTGTGGTAGAAAGTGTGCTAACTGGCTGCATCATGGTCTGGTATGGAAAGATCAATACCTCTGAGCATAAAGGCCTGAATAAAGGAGGTGGACATAGCCCAGGTAAATCCCTCCCCACTACTGAGAACATCTACAGGGAGTACTGCCATTAGAGAGCAGCAGCAATCATCAAAGACCCTTACCACCCAGCACATGTTCTGTTCTTCCTGCGGCCACCAGGAAGGAGGTATAGGCGACACAAGACTCACACCACCAGGCTCAGGAACAGCTGCTACCCTCCACCATCAGACTCCTCAATGACAAACTCAATCAGGGACTTATTTAAGGACTCCTACTTGTGCACTTTATTGATTTTCGCTTTTCCCTCCCTATATTGCACAGTCAGTTTGTTTACAGTTTTTTGTTGGTTAACGTGTTTTACACAATGTAGAGTTTATTTTTGCATTACCAATTAATGGTAATTCTGCCGTGCCTGCAGGAAAAGGAATCTTCGGGTTGTATGTGATGACCTAAATGTATTCTGACAATAAATCTGAAATGTGAATCTGAATAAAAAGCTCCTACTGATGGATTAATATGGCAGGAAATCTCATGTGAATGGAGGGGGCTCCAAATGAGCAAGAATCGTCTTTGTGAGAAGGAGGGGACAAGTTCCACTAATTAGTGACCAGATAAATGATCTTCATGGAGAGAGACACAAGGGACTGAAAATGCAAATCTTAATACATTGTTGCTCAGAGCTTGGAAAAGCTTATTATGTCATTATTGAAAGGAAGAAGTAAATGTTTCTTGTTGTGCATACCTTGGTTCTGAAGAGGACAAGGGATATGAGTTGCCTCAATCTGTTGCTTCAGATTTATTGTTATTAATTTTATGTGAAATGAATCACTGATTTTTGATAGAACAGTGATTTATTAGACAATTAAAATCCAATTGCAAGCATTTGAAAATATGTCAAGAAAATATTTATTCTATAATTGTAATATTTATAATTAAGTTACCATCATGAAGAACACATACCGAGCAATACCCACGACCACACTTTGGGAAGTCTGATCACTTTGCTGTTCTTCATACAAGCAGAGACTGAAAACCACAGCACCAGTGGTTAAGATGGCAAAAGTATGATCGAGGGAGGTGGAGAAGCATCTGCAGGACTGCTTTGAATCAGTGGACTAGAACATATTCAAGAACTCATCTATAGACTTGAATGAATATGTAATAGGTTTCACTGACTTCATCAAGACCTGCATGGATGAGTGTGTGCCCACGCACACATACCAGATGTTTCTAAACCAGAAGCCTGAGATGAATCAGAGAATTTTCAACCTGCTGAGGACGAGAACAAGGCCATTTAAGGCTGTGGATTGGGATCTTTACAAGACATCCAGGTGCGACCTGCGGAAGGCCATCTCTGAAGCAAAGTGGCAATTCCGGAGGAAGCTAGAGACAGAGATACATGCCAGCTATAGCAGGGAGTGCAGGCCTTTACAGCCTACAAAGCAAGGGTGAACACTATAGATGGATTTGATACTTCTTTACCCTATGAGCTTAACACCTTCTGTGCCCCCTTTGAGAAGAAGAATCAAACAGTGCATACTAGAATCCCTGAAAAGGCTGAGAACTCTGTGAAATCTATCTCTGAAGGCAATATCAGAACATCATTCAAGTGGAAGAAACCTCGCAAGGGGTCAGTCCCTGAGGGTGTACCTGGCAGGGTACTAAAAATCTGAACCATCCAAGTAGCCAGAATGTTCACAGACATTTTTAACCTCTTTTTGCTGCAGTCAGAGGTTCCCACCTGCTTCAAAAGGACACGAATCATCCCGAAACCCAAGAAGAGCAGAATGAGCTGCCTCAATGACTATCACCCAGTAACACTAACTTCTACTGTAATGAAATGCTTTGAGAACCTGGTCATGGCCAGAATTAACATGTACCTAAGCAAAGATCTGGACCTGCTGCAATTCACCAATTGTCACAATTGCTCCACAGCAGATGCAATATCGCTGGTTCTCTACTCAGCTCTAGATATTCTCTAGATATTATCGACTATAGCTCGGCCTTCATTACCATTATTTCCTCAGTGCTGTTCAAGAAGCTGCAAACTCTTGGCCTCTATAACCCCCTCTGCAACTGGATCCTTGACTTTCTCATTGAAAGACAACAATTAGTGCGAATTGGAAACAAAGTCTCCTCCTCACTGATTATCAACACAGGCTCACCCCAAGGATGTGTGCTTAACCCACTGCTCTTTTAATTATACAGCCATGACTGGGTGATCAGGTACAATTTCAATGCTATCTCCAAGTTTGCTGATAACAGCACAGTTGTCGGCAAAATCACAGATGGCAAAGAAGAAGCATATAGGAGGGAGATAGATCAGCTCATTGAAATGAATAATGATGAGAACTTTGCGCTCAAAGTTAGCAAAACCTCTATAAATGTACTGCATTCTGACTGGTTGCATCACCGCCTGGCATGGAGGCACCAACTCTCAGGATGAGAATAAGCACCAGAGGGTTGTTAACGTACCATGCAACTTTACAAGCACTAGGCTTCACTCCATCGAGGACATCTACATAAGGCAGTGTCTATCCTTAAATACCCCCACCACCCAGACCATGCCCTCTTCACTCTGCTACCATTGGGAAAAAAGGTACAGGACCCTAAAGATGAGAACTCAGTGGCACAAGGACAGAGTCTTCCCCACTGCCATCAGATCCTGAATAATCAATGAACCAAAGCCTTACTTTTTGTGCATTGTTTTTATTTATAGTAATGTTGTAAGATGGTTATAATGTGAACATTTGCACCATGATTTTGCCGCAAAATTGAATTTCATGACTTGTTCGTGACAATAAATTTTGATTCTGATTCTGATCATTTAGTATTAAATATCAAACATTTTATTCACTCATGAATGTCTTGGAAGGTATTTGTGTATTGAACTTCGATTTCTATCAAATACTTATCTATGGTTACATCTTTATAGCTCATAACTAAAGATTGCAGGAACTGCACCTCTTGTGGCTCAGTTTTAATTGAGAAATGAATAATTAATACAAGTCAATAATTTCTCATTACTGTAATTTACATTTAAATTGATATTTTCCTGCATGGAATGTTAATATTATTTCAGTATAGTGATCATTAAATGCATTTTATTTAATTTTTGTGCTACTTAACATCAATTTTTTTTGATAAATTAAGTTTCTCCTGATTCAGAATAATCAAGAGAACAAGTTTGATATTTTCAAACTACTAGAGAAATAGATATGCATCAAATCTTCTCAATGGAACAATTTGGTGCATGAAATACCCGAAGGCAAATGGTTTTTTTTCTCTTTCAAAATGAAAATTTACCTTGAAATTACTAACCTAGACATGATTCACAAAATCATTGTGAATGGATATTTGTATTACAAATAGTCTCAAGTAATGCGAGTTAGACACAAAGTTGGTTTAGACTCAATATTGTTATCTTCTACCCTTGCTTTCTATGAAGAAGAAAGTCCTTCTAATTAATTAATCAGGAGGGATTTTATGTTGAAACTGCATACAATATCAAATTGCATCCCTCTCTGTGTGAACATTTTCAATTTGGGACAGCATTTTAGAATTAGTTCAGATTCTATGAAAAACCACTCATCCCAGTTGGAGTTTTATTCATGAGATCTAGCTGTTTATAGCCCATCTCTGCTTTGAGAATGTTGTGATTATTGACTCGTTTTCATGTGTTAGGATCATTGTTGAGTCTGGGGTTGTGCACTCAATTGATCTGGGAAGGATTACAGATGGTCTCCCCTCAAGGACATTATTGAACCCGGTAAGTTTTTTTAATGAACTGAATTTCAGTTCCTTAGCTGTTAAGGTGGGAATTGAACTCCTGTCTCCAGATCATTAGTTGCAGGATTATTAGCCATTAACTATCATGCATTTGTACTCCTGGTGCATTTCATTTCTATGTGCAGATGTGTTAAATGGAATTAATTTGCAAATTTTTACATTAAAAGATTTTGCATTTTTGACTAGAAGATTTTGCATTTTTGACTAAATGCTATTGGTCACGGATATCACCTTCATTAAAGATACATTGTAGTTATTCATAGATTCCCAATGAGCTTTTGTTCAGGAACTGGTAATGAAAAAACAATTTCACCACATGAACAGAGGGTTTGGGACTATGCGAGTTAGAACAGTGGAGCACAGGAACAGACCCTCCAGTCCATGTGTCTGTGTTGAACATGACGTTCAAACCAAACTAAAATCTGCTGCTTGCACTTGATCGATATTCTCCCCATCCCCTTTTGTAGTCACATGTCTTTCTAGAAGACTCTTGAATGCTACTATTTTTGTTTCTGCTTCCATCATTACTCCTGGCAGCCAATTTCAGGCACCCACCAATCTCTATGTAATAATAATTGAGTTGGGCAAGTATATTAATATATCAGAATGAAGAATGTTTTGAAAAATATTATTTTTAAAGTTTTCCATTCATGTAATTATATACTTTTACATAAGGAAAATATGATTCAATTTGAAATTTCACGAATTACATGGTGATTTAACCTTCCCACCCCCCCTTGGCATCCCTCCCCCCGCTCTTTCATCTACCCCCACTAAAAGCATATAATAATAGGAAAAGATATATATTAACTATATATAATATAGTTAAATGAAAACAAATATAGAAAAAAAGAGGAAAAGAGAAAAATAATATTATTCTAGATTGCACAAAAGATCAGCTCACACATTGGGATCTTACATTATTTATATTAGCAACTTTAGGGAAGAAGATTATTACAGGTTCTAAGAGGCTGGAAGTACATTTTTACATATTTAGCCATAAACTTTGCATATACAGGCTCCAAATTTCTAAGAAAGTAGGATATTTATTTCATAAATTATATGTAATTTTCTCCATATCCCATCTTTCCAAATCTAAATGTGCATCTGATTTTCAAGTCTTTGCAATACACTTCCTTGCCTCCACTAACACTATTTAAATAAATTTCACTTGATAAAATTATATTAGTTTAGATCTTGTTCTTTCTGTGTTCCACAATAAAAATAAATCTAGATTTTGTGGAAAAACAATCTAGTAATCTGTTCTAAAAACTTTCCTAAATCCACCCAGAAGGTTCTAACTTTAGAACATGACCAAGTAGAATGTAAAAAAAGTTCCTATTTCTTCACCACATCTAAAACCTTTTTCTGATAAATCTGATTTCATTTTAAGCAATTTTTGCAGCTTAAATATAGTTAATGTAAATAATTATGAAGAATGCTTCATGAGTCAAAACAGATGAAATAATGTCAAATGTTTACAGAACGAAAAGGGTAATTAAATTGGAAATGAAATGTTTCTTTGTAATTATCATTGGAGATTGAAAATAAAGACAATTTGAAGAAATGAAAAATCACATTTACTAATATTTATATTCAGTGCTGGAAATATTAGTCGGCAGGAAATTAGGTTTATCATACCATTTAAAATGGTTTCTCTAGTGGAAATGGATAAGCTCAAGATTTTTTGGTGATGAATTTAGTCCATATCTACCATTGAAGAACTACACCCAATTCATTTGAAAGAGGAGTGAGAGAGGGAGATGTCACTTCCACACAGTTCTGAACCACACGTTCTTGATTGTCTGTTTAGCTGTTCAGCCAAAATTGTCTGAAGTTGCTGTGTGATTTGCGACTAAGTATCTGTGAGCATCACAGGAACTTACAGTCAATTCAGCCCAATGGCTGTCCGTTGGAAACCTATTGTGATTCCGATGGTTGATTCCAGCATTAAACCAATGATACAAAAGGAAGGAATTCATTAAATAATTAATAATGCAAAGGGAAGCCATCATTGATTGTAACCAACGGAAAAAAAATACTTGCTTGATTTTCCTGATATTTTTATGACAAGGTGCTGAAAGAAAAAGGATTTTATTTTTGTCTGGTTTGTGCTCTGTGTGGGAACCATTATGTTCATGTAGCTAACCACATTTATGAAGTGGCACCACTCCCACTGACTGTTTTCTGAAACAATCTTTTAAAAGGTAATTTTGCTGATGTCTCAACTTTGATTTAATGAAATGTCCATACTTAGAATGGATCAAATGTTATGTAGCATTGGGTTTGGAAATGACTTTTGATCAATTTAAATAATGACCTTTGTGATGGCCAATTTACATTTACAGCTTGATCTTCAAAATATTCTTCAAAGGCACAATCAAGGGATCTTTTATAAGTTTATAATTTTGATATTTCACTTGGGACCCCAGATCCCTGCAGAACATTCACCGTGCTGAATACAAAGGATCTTTTTTTTTCTTATCGCTTGCATATACTGATACTGACTTCTACATTCTATCTTGCATCTATTCTCATTTGAGTCTGTATTGGGGGTGGCATGGTTAAAGAAGCAGTACCACATTATTACAGTGCCAGTGACCCCGGTTTGAATCTGCCGCTGTTCGTAAGGAGCTCATATGTATTCCCTGAATCTGCATCGGTTTCCTCCCACTTTTCAAAATAAATGAGGATTGTAGGTTAATGGGGATATTAGGATATTTGGGTGGCAGGAAATCATGGACGGATGGGCCTGTTAACCTGCTGTGAGTCTAAATTTAAAAAAAATAAATTTAGATTTCAGATTTATTGTCAGAGTACATACTTGACAGACCTACTTAGGACGTAGCTAACATCAGCACAACACTATTACAGCACCGGCCATCTGAACCAGAAGTCAGAAGTTTGTATGTTCTTCCCGTGTCTGTGTGTGTTTCCTCACACAGACACATATAGGGGGTTGTAGGTCAATTGGGTGTAAATTGGGTGGCATAGGCTTGTGGGCCGAACTGGCTTGTTACCATGCTGTATGTCTAAATTTATTTGTAGAGATTCCCTGCATTGGTGACTCAAGTCTTCATTGAGATGCTCTTTAAATGTTGTAAGTTTGCCTCCTCCACCCTCTCAGGTATTGTACTCAGATTGTAATCACAATCTGGGTGGGAAAAAAATCCTTCCTCGAAGGCACTCAAAACCCCTTACCCTTTGCTATCTAGTTTCAGAAATCTCTACAATGAGGAAAGTTTCCTTTTATCGATGCCATCCCTGCTTTTTGTAGTTTTGCAAACCTCTATCAGACCTCTACTTGACCTCTTCCACACTATGGATTTCAGTCAATCCAGTGGCTCCTCATAATCAAAACTTCCTTCCCCAGTGATATACTGTGGGGTCTCCTCTGTACTTTTTGTCTCATTATTCTTTTGGAGAACCATAAGAAAATGTTGAGAGAAGATCTGGTGGAGCTTGAATCGTACAGTGATTGGACAAAATGGTCTCATGCAAATATGATATTCAATAGCTTTATATGTAAATGCTCTACCTGGGTCCATCTAATTTCTCTTGGGCTATCATCATGAGCTGGGCATTCTTTGAAGCTTGAATGGAATGCTAGTCATTTCTGTAGCGAACTAACAAACATCTGTGAATCCATGCTTACCTTTGGAGCTAGAAATGAATGCCTAGCAATTTTTATGGAAGTAAAGTTAGATAGCAGGCAAAAGAAAATTTTGTGTAATATTAAATTTTCGGAATTATTACATGACAATACATTTTGAACAATTGGAGCATGTACTTTCACCCCATAGGGAGAATGATTTAAACTTTTCAGACTCACATAGAATTTTTATTGAAATAGAAGAGCAGATGGTGCAAATTTCTATGTATGTTTTATTTAATATTCAACACGTTGTTAATTAAAGTAATTTTAATTTTCACTGTAAATCACAATATAATTAGATATCCTGATGGTTCAGAGATGAAACTTTTATCTTTGAGTTATGCAAACTTAAAATACCTGGGGCACATTTCTTAATCCTTATTTACTCAGCTAACATCAGTTGAGTCAACAAGATGTAATTGTTCACCTCGAAGACTTGTGAAAAAGGAGAAATGGGTTTTCCAATTCCTCATTTTTCTATAGTAATTGTTTCAATGCATAAATGTGAACACTGAGGATAAGCGTGAAGTCAAGCAAAATTATGGTATTTCCCACAGTTAATGTACTGCTCATGTTTACTATTCCAGCTGCTACCCTTATCCAAAATTATATATTGGTAAATTCTGGTTTTAAACATGATTTTTGGAGCCATAATTCAATGATCCTTTTATCCAATTACAGTTCTTGCAATCTATTTCAGTTTAAGATGGTATTGAAGAAATCTGTAACATTAACTGAGCAAAATACCTACTATTGTATTTTCCTAATGAACCATGTGTTCTGAAACATACCCAAAAACTGATTCCTGGCAACTATTTTGTGGAGCTAATAATGGTCCTGCACCAGATCAATCAGACATTGGATCAAAATATTTCCATTAGACAACAGATTGGTTCCAAGGGCTCTTTATTATCATTTATAATCAAGCAAGAGGTGTAGATAATGCTGGCAAGGTTATTGGTCCACTGTGAACTCATAACTGTAATGTTTGCTGAGAAAAATTCTTACGTCTTATAATTCTTTCAACTTGGAACTCTTTAAATGACAAGTTAGACCACATAGAGTTTTGCAAGCTATGCAACCTATTTTCAAAGGAAAAAACAAAAGCAATTGGCTCAGGTTTTACCTGCAGCTCTGCTTAAATGGCTTTTCTCAGCATGAGCCTTTGAGACCTCCCTTACGAATATGGAGATTTCAAATCTCCTACTGCTGTACACCTCTGAGTTTGTAGTTTGTTCTCTGAAGACATTCTTACCAATGATGTCAGAAGTGTTATTGTTGGATTCTGAGAAAAAGAGAAAATAATGAAACTGCTATGGTTATGCACACCAGGAGGGCAAGGTTAGGATGGAATCTAAAAAAAATAAATTTAAATTTACTGTTATGAGGTGTGGGCCAGTGAGACCCAAAGATGCAGACAGGACAGGGTTGGCACAAAAAAAGAATGCAAGCAGCTAAATTTTGAAGGAGCTGAAGTTTATTACATGTGAAAGATTGGGATCGAGCCAGGAAAATATCAAAGTAGTTCAACTGATAACAGTCAATTGGATGCAGATGTCTGCTGCAGGTCGAGGAAGTGGCTAGAAAATCAGCTTTCTATTAAATAGTGCATCTATGCTCCCAAGACTCTGGCTGAACCTGAGGTATCAACTTGTCAGAAAAATGGCATAATTGATCACATAATGTAAGAAGCAATAGGGAGGACTAGGAAGAACATTGCCTCGTCTTTCTAAAAGTACAGTTCATTTTACTCACTAAATGGCTGGCTCCTCCCCCAACACTCCCCAATACTGACGTTCCACCATACTCAGAGCTCCTATTCCCACCCATTCTCCCCCTGTATCACCTACATTACCTAGTGGATTTAGGATAGAAATGGTATGGCTTGTCTGTAATGTATCTGTGGCTGGATCTCTGTTCGCTGCTCCAACTACACCCACTGTTCCCCTATCCTTTCCTCGTGTGTCACCCTGGACTTTTTATGGAATTGTCCATTGGCATGTTTTTCACCCCTGCACCCAGAGGAAACTGATGGGTGTCACATTTGTGGCCCGAAATGTGAAGTTAATAAAACATCAAACACAAGTTTTATCAGGTAAACTTCTCAGAGTCTTTATTCTCCCGTTTCCTTTGTTCTCCTGCTTGTGCTCTTATCTCTCTCTCATACCACGTGTCTTCCGGTACATCTCATACATATTCATTATCATGACATCCCTCCTTTAATCAGAAATAAACTTCACCTTCACTTACCAATATCCCTCAGAAACCTACAAACATCGTAACTAATGGTAATACTATAACTCAACTACATAAAGTTTACTTCCTACAGCACTCATACATGCACTTTATGATATAAGATTAAATACTGTCCCAAAGTTCTTAATAAAACTATGGCACAAAGTCTTCGTATCGTTTGGGCACTTTCCGGTTTCGTTTCGGCCTGCCTGCGATATTGTTGTCGCTTCTCGGTTGTTCACTCTCAGCGTCGGACATACTGCTCGCCTCGGCTTCGGGTGTTTCTGGCGCTCTAGTCACTTCATCAGGAGTGCTGGTAACTGCCTCTGGAACATCATCAGGTCTCTCAGTTTCAGCATCTCGTATTGGCCTTTCAACCTCTTCGCTCGATGTATCTCTGGACTGGTACCTTTTTACACCTGATACATTTCTCTTATACAGGACTCCAGTCGGAGACTTGACTGTCACCATACTGCCACTTCTGGATACGACAGTATAGGGTTGATGGTAATAAGGTGTGTCTAGCTTACCACCAGCTTCATGCCTCACTAGAACATTACCTCCTGGCATGATGTCTGAGTACTTGGCTCCACGTTTCGAATCTGTGTACAGCTTTGCTGCACCTTTCTTTTCAGCATCGTGGTCCCTCATCTCCTGGTCGTCTTGGATTTCCTTTATTTCTGGCATTTTTGTGCGGATTTTTCTCCCAAAAAATGCTTCTGCAGGACTTTTTCCAGTGGTTGCATGAGGCGTTGCTCGATAGACAGCCACATAAGATAGCAATGCTTCTCGCCAATTTTGTCCTTCTGCGTGTGCAATCCTCAATCGTTTTTCAATGGACTGATTTTGTCTCTCTACTTCTCCGTTGGCTTGCGGCCATTTCGGAGTTACTTTATGATGGTGGATACCTGTGGTCCTCTTGTATTCCGCAAATGTCTCTGAAATGAATTGTGGACCATTGTCAGAGTATAATGTAACAGGTAATCCATATCTTGCGAATATCTCTGCTAACGCTTGTATTGTTTATTCAGTGGTTGTGGACTTCAACACCACGTACTCATAGTATCTGCTGTAGTAATCTATCACTACCATAATTGATTCACCCATCGGTAAAGGTCCAAGAAAATCAACAGCTACGTTGATCCATAGTCCTGTCGGGAGTTGCGTACTCCGGATCGGTTCTGGCGGATTACTCCTACTTGTGATTTGACATCCGTGACAAGTTTTAACAAATTTCTTTGCGTCTTTATCACAACCTGGCCACCATACCTTGGTCCTGAGGTTTTGCTTGGTACCAACAATACCTAGGTGTCCTTCATGCGCTAAGGATACGATCTTCGGTCTCAATCTTTGCGGTATCACCAATCTGCAACCTCTTAATACACACTGTCCGATGCAACAAAGTTCGTCTCTAATGGGAATGTAAGCCTTGTGAGTACACTTGTCCCTTGTCCACTCTGTATGCATTCTCTTACTTCCATAAGTTCTGGATCACGTTCGGATTCTCTCTCGACTTCCTTCGTAGTCACAGCTTTCGGTGTCGACTGAATAGCTATGAAGCGTACAAAGCTCTCTGTTTCTGTTCCCAATTCTGACTTGGATTGTGGACCACCATCCTTCACCAATCTGGACAGCGGATCTGCAATGTTTGCTTTCCCTGCAATGTGGATTACTTTATATTTGTAGGGTTGTAGTCTGAGTACCCATCTCTCTATTCTGGCACATGGTTTGGATCTAGGTGCATAGATCACCTCTAATGGCTTATGATCTGTGATGAGTTCAAATTCAATGCCGTATAAATATGCATGGAACCTCTCACAGGCCCATACAAGTCTGAGTGCTTCTTTCTCTGTCTGAGAGTATCTTCTTTCCACATCTGATAACGATCTGCTGGCATAGGCAATGATTCTTGGTCCTCCATCATGCATCTGGACCAACACGGCTCCTAAACCAACCGGGCTGGCATCCACTATGACTTTGGTTGATGCCGCCGGATTGTAATATCCAAGAGATTTTGCATCTGTCAGGCTTTGCTTCAGCGCTGTGAACGCTTTCTTCTGCTCAGATCCAAAATGAAATGGTACACCTTTCCTGGTTAGTTTCCTTAGTGGTTCTGCCACTGTAGCGAAATTAGGAATGAACTTTGCACAAAAATTGACCAATCCCAGGAAACTCCTCACTTCTGTTGTGTTCTGAGGTGCACGTGCCTCTGCAATAGCTTTCACCTTGGCCTCTGCGGGGTTTAGTCCTTCCTGTGTAAGTCTGTGTCCCATGAAGTCCATTTCTGACACACCGAACTGGCACTTGTTTCCATTCACGGTAAAGCCTGCCTCCTGTAGTCTAGATAGTACACGCCTCAACCGTTTGTCATGCTCTTCCTTCGTTGGTGCATGGACTATGATGTCGTCAGAAATGTTGGCAACTCCAGGAATACCTTGAATCACTCGATGGATTTCATACTGGTAGATCTCCGAAGCTGCATTAATTCCAAATGATAGTCTCTTGTAACGATACGATCCACAGTGAGTCACAAATGTTGTTACATCTCAGGAACCTGGATCCAGCTCTAATTGATGATAGCCCCATTTCAGATCAATTTTTGAGAATACCTTGCTGGTAGTTAGTTCTTGAAGTATTTCCTCCACTGTTGGTATAGGGTGTCGTTCTCTAATTATAGCTTCATTGGCCATTCTCAAGTCAACACATAGTCTTTGGTTTGGGCACAATCACTACGGGACTGACCCATTGTGTCAAATGTTCCACTGGTTCAATAATGTCTTCTTCGATCAATTCTTTAATTTTGGCTTCGACTTTCCCACGAAGTCCAAACGGAGTTCGGCGCATTGGTTGTGCCTTGGGTTTGACCATTTCATCTACCGCTAGCTTCAATTGTCGACCTTTCAGCTTTCCTACTCCTTGGAAGACTGCGGGGAATTCTTGCTTCATATCCTGATATGACTGTATTGAATTGACACAAGCTCCAATATGAAGTATTGCCAGGTCTTGCGCTGTGCTTCTACTCAGCAATGGTTCTCCCCTCTCTTCTATGACCATAAACTCTGCTTCAGTGTACTTATCTCCAGCTTCAACAGTTGCAGTAAAACATCCAATGGTCTGCAATGGCTTGGTTGCTGTGTATGGATACAGTTTCTTGGAACACTTCTTTGAGGTACAGATGATCTTTTTCCTTTTCAACTTCTCCCATAAATGTCGATCAATCACATTACTGTCACTGCCTGAGTCTACAATGACCTGCACTGTCACTCCACCAATGATCACTGGGACCTTCTCATGACGTACATCATTCAACGTAAATTGGTAACTACTCTGTTCCTCCTGGGTATCATCATCGTCACCGTCTATCTGGCGAATGGTGTCTTTCTTTCCAGGATACTTTCCTTTCTCCCAGGCTTTGCCTTTGGAAGTTGTACTCTTCCTCTTCTGGTCTGCATTGGACTTGCTTTTGCACTTCTTTGCAAAGTGGTCCTTACCTCCACACTTTCTGCAAACTTTGCCTTCGGCCGGGAAATATGGGTCTTTTCCAAAGTGACCTCGGTTTCCACATCGATAACACTCCACATCCTGTGTCGACGTATATCTTGGCTGATTATGGCGATGTGAGAGCCTCTTAATTTGCTGGCTTGAGTTGTCTTTCAGGGACATGGTATGAAATTGCCTCTAATGCAGCAGCAATGGCTAAAGCATCGGTGAGTTCCAACTCACTCCCTCTTTCCAGTAGACGTCTTCTGAGTTTATCTGATCTGCAGTGCTGTACGACTTGATCCAGTAATTGGTTGTCCAAATCAGCTGGCATGTAATTGCATCCAACGGCTAGCTGGTGTAGTCTCGTCACGTACTGAGCAATTGTCTGGCCATCTTCTTGTCTCGTTCTCCGAAACAAATGGCATTGAAATGTAGCATTCGGTGTCACTACATAGTGTGCATTTAATGCATCTACCGCTTTCCGGTACTTATCCTTTCTTCCAGTATTCAAAAGTGTCTTAAATGTTTCCCGAACTGCAGGTCCCACAGTGAAAAGAAGTAACGCCCTTCTCTGCGCTTTTTGTTTAACTGTACCGGTATCTAGAAATAGGCCACGACTGTCGGCGTAGGATTCAAATTCTTCCAGCCATGCCTTCCACTTCACACTTACAGTGCTTGCATCACCCGTTGGGTCAAAATGAGCAATTCCACTATGTGTTAGAAAGTCACCGTCTGCCCCAGCCATGAGGAAATATTCCAGCCCCAAAAGTACTGAGTCAAAGAGAAAATTCTTATCACCTTGAAGTTGTCTGTAATCCTCTGTAATCTTCTTTAGTCTTTAATTTTCTTCAAGCTTATTTCATCCTCGTCGCCAATGTCACATTTGTGGTCCGAAATGTGAAGTTAATAAAACATCAAACACATGTTTTATCAGGTAAACTTATTAGAGTCTTTATTCTCCCGTTTCCTTTGTTCTCCTGCTTGTGCTCTTATCTCTCTCTCATACCACGTGACTTCCGGTACATCTCATACATATTCATTATCATGACAATGGGTAGCACAGTTAGCATGGTGGTCAGTGCAACACTATTGCAGCCAGTGACTCAGGTTCGAATCCAGCTCTATCTGTATGGAGTTTGTACTTTCTTCCTATTTCTGCATGGGTTTCTTCTGGGTGGTTCAGTTCCCTCCCACATTCCCAAGACGTACATGATTTGTAGGTTAATTGGTCACATGGGTGCATTTGAATGATGCGAGTTTGTGGTCAGAAGGGCCTGTTATCTGTGCTGCATTTCTAAATGAAATAATAGAAACTAGCAAAGTAGAATAAATTCTGAGAGGTGAGCAGACTTCAGGTATGGAGACATACAGAAAGGAAATGGGCTCCTCAGACCACTAAGACCATCATGCACCCATTTTTACCAATCCCACACTGTTGGTAATCCTCCTGAGGGTGTTAGAGATGGAATGTCCCACCTCAGGTTAGATGCACAAAATGAATGTTTTCCATGAGGTTGTGAGTTGACAACAATGTATAGGTAATACAAAAAAGCCCAAGTTTCTCTATCATAATAGAAGAATATCACATGGTACCAGGAGGGAGATATCATTGGGTATCAGCCGAAGACATGGAAAGTGTGAAGCTGCTTGACGCTGTGAATTGGACTGGGTATGTCAACCATGAGTGGCTGTTAATCAAACAACAAATCATGCTGTATCCACAAACCATTGGACTCGATAGCTAACTGGATGCATGGAAGATTGCACTGCTACTTAGCGTGGTGGGAGCTCAAGCACTAGAGGTTCTCAACAAGTTTGTTTTTCCCCAGGCAGATGGCCAGGGAAACTTCCACAAAGTTAGTGAGATGTTTGACGGACACTTGTCACCAAAGGAAAATGAAACATTCGAGAGGTACGTGTTTCATTAGCACATTCAGCTTCAGGGAGGGAACTTTGATACATTTGTTAACGGACTTGACATTGAAAGCAAGAAAATACAATTTTGGATTGCTGTAAGATTCAATGATCAGTGATCAAATTGTATTTGGAATTATTGACAAGAAAGTGAGTGAGAGGTGCTATGAGAGACGGAGCTTAACTTTGCTGGAGCTGTGAAGGTATTGTTACAGAATAAGTTAATGCAATTATGGAATAAAAATATCTGAAGGGGTAAGGTTAGATTCTGGGGGTTTAGGTATTAGTTTATATTCCACAAGAGACATTAACATTTCACAAAAAAACTCATTTGAAATACAAGAGCTATGCCTAGTGTAGATTTCATGTCTGCTATTGACATTACAGAAACCATGAAGAGTGCCTGTGAAGACTTCACAAGTTGGTATTAATTGGACTGATGTTGTAGAATTGAAATGGACTATTATCTTTAAAGGAACAGCATGCTTGAACAGATGTCCAGGCTCAGAAAATGATAAACCTTTTATTGCTAAACTGGTGCCAGCCATCAAAATTTCTGGTTAAAGTCCACTATAGTAGGAGGGATCATGTGGTTTTGCAAGCAGAGAGAAAAAAACACATGACATTTTTTGGGGGAGAGAGTTGGTGTTCAAAACTGCAAGTTTGTGGACCTGCTGCAAGACCCCATTTCAAGATGGGTTTTGAGTTCCAAGTTCAGCCCATTCTAAACCATTGTAATCAATTACAAAGTCTTTGACTGGTTATTGTGTTTCTCCCAAAATAGGGGGAAAAGAAGAACTCTTTGTGGTGACCTGGAAGAAGAGGTTATATTTTGGAAAAACTCACAAGGGGCAAGTTACTTTGGCAAGAAACTGAAGTGGCTGATTGAAGGAGATCAGTTTGTGTGTCCAACAAATAATAAATATCTCTCTGAAACCAACAAAGACCTTCCTGAGCAGTAATAATTTAAGCTAAAGAACTGGTAAAGATCATACATGTTAAATTCTGTGCACAGTATGGACGATTGCCTGATAACAGTGAACATGAGAAGTGAAAAGTGAATGAATTGAAAATGAAACAGAACTTTCCTGAACACATACACATTACATATACGTGTGCTTTGAATTAGAAGGGGGTTAAGTTAATAGTAATGTTAAATATTGATATTATTATGTATGAAAACATCAACAATATTTTTGTTTAAGTAACCATTGTCTTGGTTGATTTCGTTACAGCTGGGGATTTTTGGAGTCCTTACCTTGTAACAATTGGGGGATCATCCATTGCTATTTGAAATATTTGGAGTTTGGGAAGTAAAACATTTATCATTTTGGGAACTTAAAACTTTTGGAGTTTTTGTGATTTATTAGTAAATTGTTTTTCAAAGATAATTCCAAGCTTGTGCATGGAAAAACAGCAGCAATAGATATTAGTGAACTTTTGGTACAACCACCACTTGCAGAGAAAAAGAAAACAGAAACTGATCTTCATTGCTAGGGAATTAAAGCTGTCTGAAATCAAGATTTTTATGAGAAAAATAAAAACACAGAGGATTATAGTGTAACATATAAGTGAGGGAAAATTTCAAGAGAAGGACTTAGACAATTTTCCTGAGGATAAGTCTGTTGAAACGCAATTGCAATTTTAAAAAAGTGGAACTGGAGGAAGAGAGAGATAAACAGGAATTTGAATTGCATAAACTCAAACATGAGGCAGAAGAAGCTGAAAAATGGAGGAAATACGAGTTGGAGGAAGCTGAAGGGAAGAGACCGTTTGAATAGAAGACTTGAGATAAAGGGAGGTAAGAAAACTGAAACTCTGGGGGAAGTTCATGGCTAGTGGAGAGGTTAATCTACTTCCTCCTTTTGATGAGAGAGATATAAGATACATATTTTCAGCTTTTTGAAAAGGTGGCTCAGAGCTCAAGCTGTCTGAAAGAAAAGTAGCCTCTTATGCTCTAAAGTGTAATAAAGGGAAAAATACAACTGGTAAACTCTAGTTTGTCTGCAAAACGAGTGGCAAATTATGAGACTGTTAAGCAAGTAGTATTAAAAGGTTATGAGTTGGTTCCAGAAGCATACAGACAAAAATTTAGGAATTTGGGGAAAGCATGGAACTAGTCTTATATGGATTTTACACTTGAAAACTCTGTATGTTTTGACCAATGGTGCAGCTCGAAAGGAATAAGTATTGATTTCAACAGATTAAGAGAAATGATATTAATTGAGGATATTAAAACGTGTATCCCCAATGAAATAAAATTATATCTGGATGAGAAAAATGTGGGACATGGCAACAAACCGCTAGGTTAGCAGATGAATATGCCCTGTATCACAGAAACAAATGTCAACATAGTAAACCTTTTCAGAAGGTTCATGTGAAGCAGACCAGTAAGCCTGAAATTAAGTCTGGGGAGAATATTAAGAGGAAAGATGAAGGTTAACCATATAACCACTTACAGCACAGAACAGGCCAGTTCGGCCCTACTAGTGCATGCCGTGACAAATCCCCACCCTCCTAGTCCCACTGACCAGCACCCAGTCCATACCCCTCCAGTCCTCTCCTATCCATGTAACTATCCAGTCTTTCCTTAAATGTAACCAATGATCCCGCCTCGACCACGTCTGTCGGAAGCTCATTCCACATCCCTACCACCTTTTGCATAAAGAAATTTCCCCTCATATTCCCCTTATAATTTTCCCCCTTCAATCTTAAACCATGCCCTCTAGCTTGAATCTCCCTCACTCTTAATTGAAAAAGCCTATCCACGTTTACTCTGTCTGTCCCTTTTAAAATCTTAAACACCTCTATCAAGTCCCCTCTCAATCTTCTATGCTCCAGATAAAAAAGCCCCAGTCTGCACAACCTTTCCCTGTAACTCAAACCTTGAAATCCTGTCAACATTCTCATGAACCTTCTCTGCACTCTCTCTATTTTGTTTATATCTTTCCTATAATTTGGTGACCAAAACTGTACACAGTACTCCAAATTTGGCCTCACCAATGCCTTGTATAATTTCATCATAACCTCCCTACTCTTGAATTCAATACTCCGATTTATGAAGGCCAACATTCCAAATGCCTTCTTCACCACACTATCTACCTGAGTATCAGCCTTGAGGGTACTATTTACCACAACTCCTAAATCCCTTTGTTGCTCTGCACATCTCAATAGCCTACCATTTAATGCATATGACCTATTTAGATTTGCCTTTCCAAAATGTAACACCTCACACTTATCTGTATTAAATTCCATCAGCCATTTCTCAGCCCACACCTCCAGCCTTCCTAAATCACCTTTTAATCTATGGTAATCTTCCTCACTGTCCACAACACCACCAATCTTTGGAATTGTCCCTCGAAAAACTCAATCAGGTTTGTCAAGCATGATCTACCCCTGACAAAACCATGCTGATTACTCCCTAGCAATCCCTGTACCTCCAAATAATTGTAAATATCATCCCTCAGAACACTTTCCATCAACTTGCCCACCACAGACGTCAGACTCACGGGCCTATAATTCCCAGGTTTACATTCAGACCCTTTCTTAAACAGCGGAACCACATGCGCCACCCTCCAATTCTTTGGCACTAACCCCGTGGCCAGTGACATCCTAAATATCTCTGTTAATGGCCCCACTATCTGTGCACAAGCCTCCCTGAGTGTCCTTGGGAATATTTTGTCCGGTCCCGGAGATTTATCCACCTTTATCTTTTTCAACACAGCCATCACTACCTCCTCGGTTATCCTTATATGCTTCATGACCTCCCCACTATTTTTCTTTACCTCAACTGGTTCAATATTTTTTCCCTAGTGAATACTGAGACAAAGAAATCATTCAAAATTTCCCCCATTTCATCTGACTTCTCACTCAGCCTACCCTCACTATCTACAAGGGGTCCAATTTTATCCCTCACTAATCTTTTACTTTTAATGTACTTATAGAAACCCTTTGGATTTATTTTTACTCTGTCTGCCAAAGCCTCTTCTTGCCTTTTTTTGGCCTTTCTAATTTCTTTCTTAAGATTCCTTCTACACTCCTTGTAGTCCTCCTTCAAATTGTCAGCTCTTTGTCCTTTATACCTCTTGTACACCTCCCTTTTTCTCCTAACCAAATTTCCAATATTCCTTGAAAACCAAGCCTCCCTATGACTTCCAGCCTTTCCTTTGAAAGGAAAGGACAGAATTTCAGAATTTTTCTGTCATTATTGTAAGAAATCTGGTCATGTTTTTGCAAATTGTTTAGTGTTGGAAAAGAGAAGAGAAAAGGAGATATTACCAAAAGCATGTATTCAGACATTTGAAGTTACTGAGTACAGATTTTCTATATCTGGTAAGGATGTTTGGGATGTATTCAAACCTTTTGTAAAATATGGCTTTATTTCAGTGAAGGAAGGAACTTCCCAAGTGCCAGTTAACATTCTCAGAGAGACTGGGGCTGGCCAGTCACTTGTTGGAGAATGTTTTAACTCTTGATCAAAAGATGGACACATTAGTAATCTGAGCTGAATATTAGACATCATTCTGTATCTGTGCAAAGACATAAAGCTGTCTTATTTCACAGCAACTAAACAAATAAACCAACAGCATAGATGAGTTTTAAAAGTAAATTGCTGTAATTTGTATTGACTTAATTGGACAAGATAATTAGAATGTTGCATTCCAGTCCCAAGTTAATTGGTTTGGTTATGCTGGGATGCTTTTGTGGCTTTCTTCATGCAACTTGAATGACTTTATATTTTTCCTTGGATTACTGGATTACACAAGTCTCTGTCTCTATTTTGATCTGAGTTCATAGCCAGGAGATTGCTAAGCAATCCTACCAAGCATGTGGACCAGAACCATCCCACACAGTGTGAAATATTGATTTATTATTGAAATAAACTTGTTGTTTAGAATCTTTGGGAGGAAATTAGCTTTTAACCATTGCCTTTTCAGAGCCTTGTTTAGAAGATGTGTGATAATGTTTTTGTTTCTAAAATAATCCTATCACGCCTATTGTGAAAGATGTTCATCAAAAATTACTGACTTCAGATTTGTGTTATTCATTAGATATCTTTAGCTGATACATTGACCTGATTATATTTTTTTTAAACTTGAATGAGGTATTGGCATCAGAAGATAACAATTCATTTGTCAACTAGTAGAGAGAATTATTTTTTTGCACATTGATCTGTTAGTGTCATCTCAACTTGTATTTTGGTCTTTTCATTAGCTTTTCTATTCTGATCTCTGCTGCAGAGGCAAGATTACAAGACAACACAGATTGTGCCCTGAATATTCAAGGGTTTCTAATGTTTAGGAAGAATAGGAGGCTTGAAAAGGGGAGAGAGGTGCTTTAGTGTAATGGGGTGAGATTATTTAAGTTTGGGGAACCAGAACATAGTGTTTGGGTGAAGATGAGAAATCTAAATGTAAGAAGCCTACTTGTGAGCGTGGTATGAGGCTCCTAATAATAGGACTTTCTATGTAAAAAAAAACATTCTGGAACCTTGTTAGAAAGTTATGATGATAACTGTGGAAAATATTAATGTACAGAGACTGAATTTTTTTTAAAAAAAGAGAAGTGGTTGCCTCAATGTTTTGGGAAATGTTTGTTGGAACAGAAAGTCTTTGAGCTGAATGGATAGCAGGCTGTGCTACCCCAGTGCTATAGGATGAATCATGAAGGCACCCCAAGGTAGCTATGATTGAATGTTCCATTCAATTTGAAGGGAGAGAATGAACTCAAGACTAAAATTTTGAATTTTTGTAAGGGCACAAAAAGATACAAAATAGTTTAAATAGTCAGTCAATTGAGATGTAATGGCAGACATTTAAAGGGGTTCTCCAGAATGTGCAACATAATTGCATTCCACAGATCAAGAATAATTCAAAGGGGAGAATCAGTCATCCATGATTAAATAAAAAGAGAGTACATGACTTTAGAAAAAAAAATTACACAGTAATTGCACAGAGTGTAGGGGAAAGTTTAAATATTGGACAGAATCTAAAAGCAGAAATGCATTGCTAAAAGAATAATAAATAAGAAAAAAAATAAGTGTAGTTGAGTCCAGCTGAGAACAAATGGAAAGAGATTGCATCAATTTCAGAAGAGAAATATTGACAAAGGAAACTGGAGTCTGAAGAATTTATTTATAACAAGATAGCAGAAGAATTCAATGGGTGTGTGGCATTAGACTTCAGAGCAATACAGATGATACAAGCAGCATCCCAGAAATCATGTAAATTGAGGCTTTTGAGGGAAGGTACCATGCTGTAAAGTCATCATGAAATAGCACTGAAGTAATTGTTCCAATGGCAGGTTGACAAGTCTTTTGAACTTAATGGACTTCATCCTGGAATAGATGACAAGATATCTTTCTAAGATTAAGAAAATAGCAAATAGAACTTGATTATAATGCAGGAAATTATCAGCCAGTTAACTTAACACCCATCATTGGGCTACTGAAAAAAAAACCATACAAAGTCATAAGGTTTTATAAAGAAGAAGTTGATCAAATGTTGTTTATTAAAGATTTTTTGAAAAAAAAAGTAACTGGTTGAGCATGAGGGAGACATTTGATAAAGTGAGACATCAAAAATTATTGAGAAAATAAAAGCTCATGGTTTTGGAGATAACATATTGGTGTGGATAGAAGATTAGCTTCCTCCAAAAATAGATAGAAATGGGGCTTTTTCAGGCTGGTAAATAGGTGAGTTGAAAGGAGTGGTGTGCCACATGGAACTGCTGGGTGCTCAACTTTTTACAATTTATGCAGATGACTCAGCTGAAAGCTCTGGAGGCATGGCTGCTAAATTTACTGATCATACAAAGGTAAATTTAAAAGTATGCTGTGAAGAAGAAATAGGGAAGCTATAAAGGGAAATAAGAAGCTATAAATAGCAGGCAACAATCTGGCAAATAGAATAGAATGTGCGAAGAATTGAAACTGTCCACTATGGCAGAAAGAAAGAAGCTCATTTAATTGGTGAGAGATTGTAGGGTTCTGAGATGCAGAGGAATCTGGGTTTTCTGGTGCATGATTTGCAGTAGCTGCATATCAGGAAAACATGGAATGTTTTTGCTTGTTGTGTGGGGAGTTGAAGGTGAGAGATTATGGTTCATTCATACAAGTTACTGGTGAGAATTTTAGAACTGTGTACATTAGGTTGGATTATTTACAGAAGGATCTAAATGCAGTTCAAAGGAGGTGAACTAGACTAGCAATTGTTTAGAATACTGAAATAATAGTTTGGTAAATTCTTTAACCTCTGAGCATTGGATTCAAATTCAGCCTATCAATGCTTCTCTGAGAGTTAAAGATTATTTTTATTAAATACATTTGTTTTCTGATTCAGCTCACCTGATAAATAGGATTCCAAATATTGGTCCATCATGTTCTCGAATTCAGCACTAAATTCTGTCATATTTGCAAAACTAGGGAAGGGAATGAAAAATCTGATGTGTGAGGAGAATAAAGCGATTATGTGGTACATATGATTTACCTGCTGTATGGACACAAATCAATTTATTGCCCAATCACATTTGGTCTGACATCGTGGGAGAAAAAAAAATCTCTGCTAAACTGATTTTAGAGTATTTGGTGCTTCACGGATTCAGTCCCATTGAAACTAAATGTACAAGGTACAAGAGGAAGCTAATCTACTTGCATGTTTTGAGCTGTGGACTAGACAGGTTTCTTTCAGGTTTGAAGACTGCAGACTGGAGTTTTATGTCAGATATTCAAGGTAGGGCTAACATATAGTGTTCAATGATGTAACAAGTAGACTACCATGCTGAACAATTCATGCAAATGATTATGTTCATTTTATTACTTCATACAGAGTAGTGACGAAATGCTGTGAAATTGCTCCTCTGAGCTGGGCATATCCTCCCTATACTGTTTAAATCTGTCATAACCAATTAGAAAAAGATGAAGTTACCACAAGCCACACAAAAATGAAGTCTTGGATTTCAAGCAATAATACTTTAACTCTAATATTCCAGTTTTTAAGTCTGAGATTTGCTACTTCATGTTCTCATACTGCCCATGAATGAAGAATGGAACTGAATTTTAGAGGAAAACTAAGATGCTGGTCCTTGGTATCTTGGTGGAAAAAGGAATGCTGTGTGATGCAGGTGAATACAAGTTGGGGTTAATATTCTCATATGTTTATATTCCTGGTGATTGAAGGAAACTTTTCTCAGGATTATCCCATGTGTCCAAAATATAGTTTTTAGGGATCTGGACAATGCCATGAAGGCCAGTCCATTCCTAATGGCACTTGAGAAGGTGATGCTGAGCTGCTGCTCAGAACTTGTGCAGTACTTCTGATGAAGATACTTCCACCATATTGTTAGGTAGGAAGTTGGCAATTAGGTGTTGACTGCCTACTAGTGATAGAGGGAATGAATGTTTAGGAGGTAGATTGAGTCCTAATCCTGGTCTATGGACTTTTGCTGGAACAAACTAGAAAATGTTCCATTACACTTCTACCTTGTGTTTGGTTGGAAAGGGTCTTGGACAAACTATATCCAAGCTCTGACCTGTGCCTGTGGCCACAATATTTATGTGACTAGTCCAGTTGTGTATTTCATCTGTAGTGACCAACTGCAGATCCTGGAAGGTGTTAGGATGTCAATGGTAGAAAACTTGGTGACAGTAATATCACTGATTGACAAGATTAGATTGTAGACTCATTTGCTGAAGGTTTGTGTTGAGCACAGCTGTGATACAAATGAGACTTGCCACCCATTAGCGAATGAGGAAATGGCAGCAAAATAAATAATTTCACATTTTTTTTAAATATTGTTTCTTAAAATTAACATCTTCAATTACTTCTGAATCAGTGAAATTAAACTTGTTGTGGTCCATTTTTATGTCATTACAAAGATTTTTTTTCTTTGCAAAGAATTTGTTCTGGATATATTTCAGACATGGTGAGTGTCCTCTGACACCATATCAGTTGAAATTATTTGTGGAGATGCCTGATTAATATATATGTCTGACATTGAGCTAGCCAGACAGATCTTACTTCCTCAGATTTCCTCAGATTAAACTAGGCACAAATACTGCGGGGGAAAAAAAGAAGAAATATGCATAAAATTTAAAATTGATTTAATTTGTGGTGGCATGGTTGGCATAGTGGATAGCACAACACCTTTAGAGCGCCAGAGATTGGGACCGGGGTTTGAATCCCGCACTGTCTGTAAGGAGTTTATCTGTTCTCCCCATGTCAGTGTGGATATTCCCCAGAGGCTACAGCTTCAGTTTCTTCTCACTGTTCAAAACGTACTGGAGGTGTAGGTTAACTTGGTGTAAATTGGGCGGCACGGACTCGTGGACCAAAATGGCCTGTTTCCGTGCTGTATGTCTACAATTAATTTAATTTACTTTTTTTTAAATTAATTCAATTGATTTAAATTTTTCATATTTCCTTATTAGATATGTGTGAGTCTTTTTCCATTGTAATTAAAGTAAAAAATAGCTTTGCTGTTTTAATACTTCCCAGATGTTTTGGAATTGTTGAGAAATATCAAAGGCTCTTCACAGACATTGAATTTTAATGTCAGAGATGTCTGTCTGTGAGCCTGGCACAGAGCTACAAAAGGCCCCTGCAGAAAGTGCACTGTGAGCAGATGATATGTTATCATGAAGTGCATTGGGTCTCGCCATTCAGCTGGGATCTGGGCTTCCAGAGGAAGACTGTGCCCTGAACCACGATGAAAGAAATCATGTGGTCTAAGGCCAGGTGGCTCGTTGATCAGCAGACAGTGTGCAAATTGCTTTACAACCTTTTCACAATGTTTACCATCTTATGGACAGGAACAATACCTCGTTTGATGTGGAGCCAAGGGATGAATGGTCAATTTTTTTCCACACAAAATATTGACAGAATAAATTTTAAAACAGATACAGTAAAACCCATGGTATTCAGCAGTTATGAGGATTGGTGGATGTCGGGTAAGTGTATTTTCCATTGGCTTGAGACCTACTCTTTCAATGCCTCATTAATATACATGCATTAAAAATAAACAATTTAAAAGATGAAAGACGAAAACACCATACTCTTCTTACATTGAACAAACTTCACTTGCATGAATATATAAACCTTAAAGCATTTTTCTTTATCTTCAGTCACATTCTTTGAAATGTTTTGAGAACATTTCTGTACCTGCAGCTTTCCCCCTTTCAACAGAGCCACATGAAAGACAAACAATAACATTATCAGGAATTAACTCTTCCCCCTTCCCCATGTTTTAAAGCATCGGACCAGGGCAGAGATTGGAAGACACTTTGAGAGTCACCCCAACAGTGAGCAGCATCAACCAGCTTTTCATCCTGGCGACGCCATTGCTGATTCACACAAATCAATTCCAACAGCTGCTACAAGCAAAGCACAACCAAGGCTAAATATTTGCTCCCATCTTCAAAAAAGGTTTATGTGTTACTTCAGAGAACACTTACTTTTACAATTTTAAACATAGGTTTTTTTTGTATTATTTTATTCTTATTTATTTTAAATTTTAAAATTTATTTTCCTCAATTATTTTGCCAGTTGCTTGACATCTGGATACCAGGGGTTTTATTTTCAAAATGTGAAATCCTTAACTCCCAGATCTGCAGACAAAACCTCTTGTGCTGTCCTCAGGGTAAAGGATAACTTGTTTCCACCACTCCAGGTCTGTAGGTACTGAGGGGACTAATGAGGCAAATGTAAGACCTGCAGGTGCTTTTGCAGGTGTGGCATGATGGTCAAGGAGATGACTGGTGTGGATGTACACTCTTACCACTTCTGCTGGTTCTCTTTGTGCCCTGAAAGCACCCTCTCAAGGTCCTGAACTTCATCCGAACTGTCCTTTCACCATGTTGAAGAATTGGGAACAGGAATTCGGGGGAGGTAGTGGGGAAGGGTGTGTTGGGGGGGTGGGGCTGTTCTGTGTAGAGGTTACATATTTTCAAGGAAGATTTGAGAAGACTTTGAATCTTTTCCTCTGTACACAGAGTAATCTCTTCCCTTGGCACAACTCTGAGTTTAGCACCTGTTTTGGGAGTTTGATATCAGGCCTGTGAATGATCTGATCTGCACAACAGAGCTGACTGAATGTAATTAGGTCCAGGGAGAGGATGCTGATGTTAGTTAGCTAATTTTGAAGCTGAACTTCAAGCTATGTTTTCAGCAGAAGTTCTTAACTGTACAGACAAGCTAATTATGGGGATAATCTCCTAGCCCCAACCTACCACCCCACCCAATCCCATCAGTGAGTGACCTCCCCTCCCCTATCTCCACTTCTACTGTGACGAGCCCTAAGGACTCGAAAACCAGCAGCAACAGAAATTCACCAAGATAATGGCTACTTAAATAAAAATTCATTAATTTTTTTAATGCAGAATAATGAGATCAATTTTTAACCTATCATTATTAAGTTGCTTTACTTAACCCCTTCCTAATTCAAAGCATGTGTGTGTGAAGGTGGTTCTTTTTCACTGTCCAGTCATCACCAGGTTTACTGGATTCAGGCAGTTTTCAGTACTGTGCACAGAATTAAACAGTCATTACATTCACCAGCTTCTGATGCCTAAAGTTGTTAACAGACTGGAAGGTCTTTGGTAGGTGCAGAGAGAGGTTAGTTCTTCATTGGACCTGCAAACTGATTTCCTTCAATACCCAACCAAAGTGTCTTTCCGAAGAAACATGCCGCCTTCCAGGTTACCACAAAGAGTTCTTCTTTTCCCCTTCTTCAGGAGAAACACAATAACCAGCTACTACAGAGATTCGAAGAGGCTGAACTCAAACCCTTCTTGAAATGGGGTCTTTAGCAGGCTTTTCACTTGCCAGACTTTGTGCATCGACCATGCAGGCTCTGCTTTGCAAGACCCAGGTGTATCAAAACTTTCTTCCCAAGCACATTCCAGATAAAAGTTTCAAGTCATCGAGACAGAGATCTGTTCTTGTTGCTTGGCTCCAGGTTTTCCAGAGCAAGGCAGCATCAGCAAGAAAGTCCAAAGATGCCAATAGCTTTTCTTTAACTATTAAAATGTAGCTTCTGCTGCTCTTTCACCGTGCTTCAGCTCCCTTCAAACCATTGATCAAGGTGAGATCCTGCATCACTTTCTGGATGCTTCTTAGGTACAATTGTAACTGAATAAAGTTGATAGCAAAGGCTGCTCCGTTCCATCTCATTCACATGATTTGTTTGTACTAACCTTATGGGGGTCAACTTCTTCTTCCCTCCATGGATTTTTTCCTTCCACAAAGCCCTGGAAATTGTTAAGAAAAATTAAATGTTACCTTGAGAAATAAGTTCCAGTCGCCTTTCTCTTTGCATTGTGTTGAGTGTTCCTTGAGAGAAAAATCAGCAAGATTGGCCCATACATCTTTTCTATATGAATAGACAAATATCTTGCAAACTTTAAATATATTAACTGATTCTGAAAACAATTATTTCATCTGTGTGGGAGAAGTGGGTCAACTATTGCCTGGAGATACGTGTTAGTTTGTAGGAAAATAAAGCTTGCATCTGTTAAAGGGCCGCTTGTTTCCAAAATCCAATTTTACCGTTGGTTCATTCAGGTTATTGAAATAGTAATATACAAATTATGTTTACCAGTTTCTTTGATGTGAATCCTTGCAACTCTTTGAGATGTTGTTCCAGCTGAAAATTACCATAACTGTGTTTTTGACATGGCTTGGTAAGGAACTCTTCTGACAGTAAAGGAGACACTGTCTCCTATTGGAACAGGCTCATTTAATAGAAATTATTATTATTATAATTACATGGGGGCTTCTTCAAAGGAAGATGTGAGGAATGAAAGGCCTGTTTTGATCTGAATCGTTAAGAGCATGAATGAAGAAATCATGGTGTAACCTTTCTACCATTCCGCTCTTTCAGTCTTCCCTTTCTTCAGGTGAAGGGGACATATAAAACACAAACCTTCCTATATTATGACAGACTATTTCTGGATTACAACCGTGTTCCATTTTTTCAGATGACCATGGGTTAATTTTGTCCATTATTCAGAAAACGCACAAAAATCACAATATGGTAACTGTGCCTTCACTGTACTGTAATGAGTAGCATCCAAAGCACACAAGGCTGAAAGAGCAATGATTGAAAGGAGAGAGAGAGAGGAAAGTACTTCCAATGTTTGCGTGTAGATGGGACTTCTGAATTGAATCATATTACAGAGACTCATTTGTATGTAGAGGTACATTAAGTCGGATGTTGATATCGTGGTATTCTTTCTATAATCATGATTATAAAAAGCAAAGTATTGTGGACTCTAAACATGTAGGATTTGAGCAGTATTAGAGATTATGAACTAGTGGTTTGACTTGGTACCTAAAATTCCCAAGAGAAGAATTCTGATAGCTTGGTTAATATTGACCTATCAACTGAAAGCTACCAAAGTCAATTTTTAAAAGATTTGCTAATTTCACCTTATTTTCTGTCTTTGAAATCTTATCCTTACCTGCATAACAATGGTGATTTTTGCTTCCAAAAGTAATTGTGGTTGCAAAATTATTTGGATGTGTTAAAGCTGTGCTGATATTTTATGAATGCAGATTATTTCTTAATTTGATGAAAATATTTAATTCAATTTAAAGACAGAGCACAATAACAGGCCCTTCTGGCCCACAATCCCATGCTGCCCAATTAGACCCATGTGACCAATTAACCTAAAAACCCCATATGTCTTTGGATTATGGGACAAAACAAGAGCACCCAGGGCAAACTCATGTGGACATGGGAAGATTTAAAATCTCCTCACAGACAGTGGTGGATTAGAAGCTGGTTTGTTGGTTCTGTAATGCCATTGCACCAATGGGTATACTGACCGTGCTGCCCCAGTTCCAATAATACAATTATTAATTTTGAAATAAATGTACTTTTTAAGATTGGTATTTGCATCCTTGATTTTTTTTTGTATTCTTTTCATTGTTGAACGCTTCACCACTAATTAAATGTAAAACCAAATTGAGACTGGGAGATTTGCATCAACCAATGTGCCTGCACTTCTGTGAATTGAAACAGGGAGTTAATTCTTGCCAAATGTGCTGGTCTGTAAACAAAATTACATCTGTTGCCAGTTTTACATCTTACCCTACCTAATTTTATTTTCATTTTAAGTGAATGAGGAACAAAATGTGGATGCAGTGGTTCATTGTTCTTATTCCTGTCATTCCTTGTATGCAGATGACCTGATCCAGTTGGATTCCCATGTGGGGGCATTGTGTAAAATTATCCCCTAAAGCTCTAAAATAGTAACTGACCCAGGACTACTTGATCAAATAGATGCAAATATAATTCTCTCCGTTCCGTGACTGAAGCTATGGCTCCTCTCACTTGACCCTGTGTAAAGGCTCCAACACCATAACTCCTCCCTAGAAAGGCTGTGTCATAATATAGGAAGATTTGTGTTTTATATGTCCCCTTCACCTGAAGAAAGGGAAGACTGAAAGAACGGAATGGTAGAGAGGTTACACCATGATTTCTTCATTCATGCTCTTAATGCAGATCAAAACAGGCCTTTCATTCCTTGCATCTTCCTTTGAAGAAGCCCCCATGTAATTATATTAATAAGTGTATTGTAAATTGTAACTCCAGCCTTTCAAGTTCTTGATAGCACATCATATCACAATGACTTTTCAGAATCAAATGGGCGGGTCAATTTGGAGAACAAATCTTTCTAATTAGCCTTTTGAGTACGGTTTCACAGACAATGCATGACTTTTGGTTTTTTTTAGTTTTCAATTGAATTTTTACATTGAAGCTGATCTTTAACCATATATTTTACGAACAAAGACAACACTACAGGTGTTGGCTCATGAACATTATTGTGGATATAAGTAAAAATTCATTTTGATAGCAGTTTGTTTACCTTTTCGGTTATCACATTTTGGATGTTGGTGTTGCAGGGTACAGTCCATCCTCCATGTCTCTCATTATTGTTGAAATATAGGTTCATATTTCAAATTGTGCAAAATAAGAATGAAAAATCTATTTGAAATTAAATCCTTTTGTTGATTAAATTCTGTCTATTACAGACCTGTTAATACTGCTGAACTTAAGTAAATCTAACATTGTTTTCTTTGGTTGCATATTACAGCTCTGAACAATTCTACACAATCTTAAATTTAAAAGATGCCTCCTCAAGCAATGATGCAGTGTTTAGCTTTAATAGGTTCATAAAAGGCAAGGGTGTGTCTTGTTAAATAAATCTGTTGAATTATGCAGCACCGCAGTGAATTTTAAAATCAAAACAATCATCAAGGAAAGTCAAGCACATCCATGATCTTCCTTCCTGGTCCTTAATGCATTTGACATACAAATACACATCTAAAGTTGGAGTGCACAGTACCATTTAAAAGCATGCAACACACTCCTGAACAGTACTTGTGAGATTTTGGTCCAGGCATGCATTACTATGCTGGAACTGTCTCCACCATTTACCGAAAGCCCAATATTCTATATCTTCAATCAGAAGTTTAATCCTCTGCAGCAATAAACTCTACTAATTTCTTGGTCAAGCCTCTATGACCACATTGATTTTACATCACTTCCCTGCCACTCATATTGAATTCCATATTGACTCTCTTTGTCTGAAACAAATAACTCTCCAGTGATGAAACTTGAGCCTTGAGCCTATTCTAATGTTCCCCTCCTCAAACCTTCCTCTGAAGGTCCTCTCTCTCTGCTCTAGTCTCTCCCTCTCAACAGGCTGGGACATTCCTACAAGATGAAGAAAGCCCTTTGAGTGCACAAGGTGCTGCTTCAGCATGTCATTGCATGTAGTTGGAGCATGTGGTCTAAGCTGTAATGTTCAGTGATGCATAATGACATGGGCCTCATTCATTTTCAAACATCCAGTCTTAAGAAACAAAACATCCATTTGCCCACCATGAATCACAAATTAACTTGTCTGTCTTGGCATCTTTCTATTTCTGCACCAGCTTCATCGACAGCAGCAGCTTCTTTCAAACCACTAACTACCAGAGAACTTCCGCATTTAGTTAGCTCTAAACAGTGATAAATAACAAAAAAAACCTCATAGAATGCAATTTTTTTCACTTTATTCCCAGGTCTAGGAGTGATAGTTATTTTGCATCAAGGTCCTTTGAATTCACCTTTGTTGTTACTTAAAAGTAAACCTTGGATTCCAAACGCCAAAGCTATGGACACCTCCCAGCTGCGAGCAATTGGGATGGATGGAGATGTATTTACCAGCAGCTAAAGGCCGTCGGCATCTTCTGCTGGGTAGAACCATAGAATTCCCATGGGTCTTCTTTCCCCTCTCCACCATCATCCAGCTCCCTTTCCCCAAAGTGGCAACAACAGAGGGCTGGATTGAACTGAGCTGAGCAGAGCACAGAATGCGGACCAGACTTGCTCACTGAGTCGGTGAGGCTAGCTGGTGGCGGCTCTTCCTGCACCACTTTGCTTTCCAATCACAGCCGTTGCTGTGATCCTTTCTCACACTGTTTTGTTTATTTCTGGCTTGCCAACAGTCCTGCTGTTGAGCAGTTCTCAGGAATAGAACCCTGCCATAACCCAAAGAGTGTCTGTGCACTTCTCTTTTAAAGATGCTGCCAGGAGTTTGTTTTTGTGGCCTGGATGTTTGAAAATGTTTGAGACCCATGACTGAGGACCAGCCTCCTGCTCCCTCTTACACTGGTGCACTGCACCTTGGAACTATTTTCTACATAAAGGAAATTAAGTAATTTATTGGCCTGGATCTTGAGGTAGAAATGACAGTTAATCAAACAGCACTTCCATTGACCAGACATGATGCAATTAAATGCAGGAATTGTAAAGCTGCTTCCTGAGCTGCTTTGTTCTTCCTGAAGCTGCAGTTCACCAGTAACTCCTCAGGAGTCTCATCATTGAAACATACTGAGTGCCTTGAAGTTACTGTGGAAACTGAAGATTAGAGGCAGATCATCCCAACATAAGAATATTTTTAATTGGCTAGACATTGTAATGATTGCCAAAAATACATCAGTGCTGAAAAGTGAGGATTTACTTTCCTTCAGCTTTTAACTTTTTTAAACTTTGTCTCTTGGTGTGCCTCTTCATCCCATGTTTGGTTCCCTGTTTTGATGATGATGCTTTTTGTACATGATATCACTAGATGAACTATTCTAATTGTCACTGAAGGGCTTCTTTGCACTTGACTCGTATGTTGGCTGAGTAAAGTCTGGAGATCCTTCCTCTGCTCGTACAGGTGCTAGACCATTGAACAAATGGTTTCATAAGGATGGAAAATTTCCAGTATAAAAACCTACTGTAAATGTATTGGCAAGTGCATGTGAAATACCTACCTGCTGAAGAAACTCAGCTGTCAAGTGTGACCTGCTGCCCTTCTCCAGCATGTTTTGTGTATTGCAATTGACCCTAGCTAGCATCTGCGGACTTTTTTTATGTAACCATGAAATATTTTAGTTCCTACATCACTGCTTTGACTACAAGACCAATGACTTTGCCTGCACGATATTTAAGAGATCTTTACTGTCACCTGACCTGCAATACTCCCATCTTCAAATTGATTTAACTTGACATCGTTTCTAAAAATGTTAATGGAAGTCCTTGAATTGAAACCATTTGAATATTTTGTCCAGAATAGCTTTATAATTTTGGTTTAATGATAATCTCTAGGTCTATGAAAAGTTGTTTCAAAATCTCGAAGTTTGCGACAGAAAAAATGATTAATGAGCTCATTTGCATTCTGTGGCATCAATATCTATGTGGAAACAAACAGGAGGTTTGCTTAATTTATTAATTCTCATTATAGGAGACTTATGGAAGCCAAGTTCCCATTTGCGGAGGATCTGAAATTTGCCGTTTACACATCAATCTACCAGATGTTAAATCTGCCAATATATATTTCAAAAAAACTAGGGCAGTTGACAGAGATTCAATTGTTGATTCAACCAAAGAATCTTATGAAGTTTATTATTATTATTATCATTTGGTCTATAATTTAAACTATTTTAATAGCTTCCTATTACTTGCCTAGTTACAAATAGAGATTTCAATTTTATATTCTTGGGAATCATTTGTGACATTAATTATCCAGTCACTTACTTTCACTGATATGTGAGCCATGCATTTGTTCTGTGGCAATCATTCTACCATCATATTTCATTGCAATGTAATATCAAAATTACTTGTTGAATTGAACTTGGTATTAATGAAATACCTTTACATTCAGAGGTGAGTGGAAGTATGAGGTTACCTTGATTTTTTTTTTCAAATATAATTAGGATGAAGCTCGCATTAATTTAGTCAATTAGTAGTTGTTGAAGTAAACCTGACAAAAAGACTTTGCATGCATACCTTAACAAAGCAAACACAGGAAATGTTCTTCAAGGGGTGGCACGGTTAGCATCGCTGTTACAGCACTTTGAAAATGCCAGCAACCACAGTGCTGTCTGTCCGGAGTTTGAACATTTTCCCTGTGTTTGTCTGCATGGGTTTCCTTCCGATGCTCCGGTTTCCTCCCAACCTTCTAGGTCAATGGGGTGTAATTGGGTAGCACAGGCTCGTGGGCTGAAAAGGATGTTACCATGATGTATGTCTAAATGTAAAACTTAAATTTAAAAATTGACATCTTCCAAGTTGATTTTTTTTTAATTTTAAATTTAGACATGCAGATTTGAAGCAGGCCAATTTGACCCTATGAATCTGTGCTGGTCAATTTACACCCCATTAACCTACAACCCCGGTACTTTTTGAAAGGTGGGAGGAAACCAGAGCTCCCAGAAATAACCCACACAGACACGGGGAAGAACGTACAAACTCCTGACAGACAGCGCATAATTAGAACCTAGCTCTGGTCCTGATCACTGGATCTGCAAAAACGTTGCACTAACCACTACACCAACCGTGCCACCTAATTAGATTGGGAGTGGGCAGTTGGCCTCTCTGTTAACTCTGCCTTTCAATGCATAGCTCACATCAAATTACCTATCAATGCTCCTTGGCCATTATTTTCAAGGTAAAATAATATTTATGGATTTCATTTCTAAATGATCAGGCTGAAAACATAAAATGTTGATCCTTTTTCCATGATACGCTTACTGAAGGAAATCATGGAAATAACAATTAAATATTCCAAATCTAAGACATTAACTAACACCGTCCTCATTCATGAACATCTTAAATCATGATAAAATTTTAATTAACCTGAATTTGACTCACAGCAGGATGAAGCTCAGTCAACAAAGTATTCCTGATGGTATTTGGAAACTAAAGTGTAACTTTTGTAATGAAGCTCTCTTGCGAATTAGCAATTGGACTACTTTACAATTATCAATCCTGTTATGAATTCAGAACTTTAATTTAGGTTTCTTATTTGATTCAAAAAAATTCACCAATATACATTGTAAACAATTCAGATAATTATCAAGTTGTGTCAGAAGCTGTTAGCTTTGATTTGACATCCTGATTTTCTTTTCGTTCCTGAAGTACCATATATTTTGGCGTATAAATAAACCGGCAGATTGGTCGACCCCCACCATTTTTTTAGCCTCATTTGTTTTATATCCGGCCAATAAGTTGACCCCCATTTTTGTGCTGCCCGGGCCTCCCAGGAACAACCAAAACTTTTTTAAACATCCCAATCACAAGAAACAAAGCTGTAAATTAAGTAAGTTTTTTTATAAAAAAAGCCTTGGCCTATCAGGCAACAGTGGCCATGTCTCATGGAGTTGGAGAGGCAACATTGTGTTCTCAGCGGAAGCAGGAACCTCTGCCTACGAGGCAGGAGCGGCAACATCAGGGTCCCAGGTAGGAATGGTTATGGTGGCACCCAGCAGTGAAGAGGTTTTGGGGAGCAGTGGTGGTGAGGATGAGCTTCCAGCATAGACTTATATGCCGAATCAACATCAATCTGGGTTTTTTTTTTGGTAAATTTAAGGTCTCAAAAGCATATCCGGCATATAAGTTGACCTTCCTTTTTGAGAAATTATTTAGGGTTTCATGACTCAACTTATATGCAGAAATATATCCTGTGTAAGAATGCTGAATTTTTTTGGGCGAGGGATGGGGAGGGCACAACAGATATTTTAGAAATTTGATATCATGACACCAGATGATGGGTTGGCAAAAATATTTTAGGGATAGAATGTAATTGTTGTCCCTTTAATTGGATCTGCAATATTGGTTCTCTTCTAATAATTGATGTTCCATCAAAGTTGTATAGCCCTTCACTTTGCTGTAAAGCTGTGAATAGCAGAGCTTATTTAATGCACAGGCCGAAAATTGCCTGTAAGATTTTCGGAGGAAATGCGATAATGGTTGGCATAGCGGTTACCACAACACCATTACAGCGCCAGTGATCGGGACATGGGGTTTGAACCCCACACTGTCTGTAAGAAATCTGTACATTCTCCCCATGTTTTCCCTGGGGGCTCCATTTCCACCCACTCTTCAAAACGTACTGGGGGGTGTAGGTCAATTGGTGTAATTGGGTGGCACAGATTCATGGGCAGAAAGGTCTGTACCCTGTAGTAAGTCTAAATTTAAATTTATTCAAGCACATTACATCCAATTAATGTTTAAAGATGGTTGGAGAGACACAGGAGCTTTTAAGTTTTGAAACTTTCTTTTATAGTACTGTATTCTTTTAGTTAGATTTAATGCCATTGTTAAAAATGTAAATTGTTTCCTCTGCAGAGTAGCAATAAAATACATTTAAAAAATTTAAAATGAAAGAATCTGGGATTATTGTAGCATTAGTGTAAAAGGGTCATTGATGGTTGATGACAAATTAATGGCTGAATGGCTCGTTTATGTGCTGCAACTCTCTCTGATTCACTGAGTAGAATTTATTTTCTGTACTGTGATAAATGTGCAATTACATATCATTTGCAACTGTACTTCTGAAAATTATTTCTGATGACTTTAATTGGACCAAATTTTAGAAGAAGAATTAAATATGAATGATCTTCTGTTTGGCATGTTTATTACAAGTGTGTAAGAAGGAATTTCTGCCCAACTTTTCCAAAATTCCTTCCCAAATATACTCATGTAAATGATGGGATGGGTTTGCCTGTGTTATTTTGGCTAGCTTAGTGCCCTGAAATTCACTTGATATCTGCCTTCCGGAAGGTAGCAAAGAAATGAATAAAGAAGGCATCTGTGGGGACTAATGCATGAGCAAGAAAAATTATTTGACTTTTATGAAGCTGAAGGTCTATGGTAATTATTAAAAGCTTTTGGAAATTTGAAGTTGTATGTGCTGGAGACAGAGAGATATTTAGCCAAAGACAAGTATATTGATGGAAGCAGACCTAGGAACATTAAGCTGCCAATCATGTCCCTCTTGCAACCCTGTCTGTCATAGAACCATAGAATGCTATTACACAGAAAACAGGCCATTTAGCTCTTCAAGTCTGTGCCATCCATTATCCCATTGACCTGCTCCCATTCCATTACTCTCCAGGCTTCTTAGATCCATGTATTTATCTAATTTATTCTTAAAACTCAAGATCGAGCCCACATTCACCACATCAGATGGCAGCTCATTCCACACTCCCATCACTTTCTGAATGATGAAATTTTCCCCTAATCTTCCCTCTAAACCTTTCCCCTTTCAACTTAAACAATGACCTCTCATATTTATCTCCTCCAATCTAAGTGGAAAAAAGTCTACTCACACCCATTCTATCCATTACCTCTCATAATCTGGTAAATCTCTATCATTCTTCTTTGATCCAAGGAATAAAGTCCAAACCTGTTTATTCTTTCTATGTACCTCAACTCTTGAAGACCTGGCAACATTCTAGTAAATCTTCTCTGCACTCTTTCAATTTCATTGATATCCTTCCTGTCATTAGGTGATCAGAAATGCACAAAATGCTCCAAATGTGGCCTCACCAATGTCATAAACAACTTCAGCATAACATCCCAACTCCTATACTCAGTATTTTGATTTATAAAGGCTAAGATGCCAGAAGGTTTCTTTACAACCCTGTCCATCTGTGCTGCTGCTTTCAGGGAACAATGTATCTGTATTCCCAGATCTCTTTGCTCCTCTGTGCCCTACCATTTACTGTATATATCCTACCTTGGTTCACCCTTGCAAAATGCAACACCTCATACTTGTCTGCATTAACTTCCATCTGCCATTTTTTGGCCCATTCTCCCAGTTCATCCAGATCCCTCTGAAAGCTTTGAAAATCTTCCTTGCTATCCACAATGCCTCTTAACTTTGTGTGAGCAGCAAACTTGCTGATCCAGTTTATTACATTATCATCTAGATTATTGATATAGATGACAAACAACAATAGTCCCAGCCCAGATCCCTCAGGGATCTGTCACAGGCCTCCAGTCAGAGAAGAAACCATCTACCTTAACTATAACCATGATGTAACGGTTTTCTCCCACACAGCCAATTTCAAATCCAGTTCACAACCTCTCCATGAGTACTGATTGTTCTGAACTAACCTCCCATGTGGGACCTTGTCAAAGGCTTTGCTAATGTCTGCAACCATTATATTTTCAGTACTAATTGAGTAAAGTCTATCTGCCTTTTTCACAATACTCCTTGCATTAAAATAAACACACATCAGTCCATCAGTCTCATAGTGTCCCTCCATGCCTATCCTTTAGGTTTAATTACCCAAGCATTTGCAATCCCATCAACTGACTTACATGCTGCCCTGCTCCTCAGGCTCACATCCCTCGCAACTCAAGTTCAAACCCTCCCCAATAGCACAAGGGAATCGACCCATGATATAACTGCTTTCTCTCCACTCTCTCTCTCCTGGATGACATGTATTGCTTTGACAATAAAACTATTTTTGAAGTCAATAGAAATTGTCTGCTTTTTAAAGTCTCCAGGCAGATCCCATTGCACCATTGGCATTTGCTGTTGTACCATGAGAGCCTCATTAATTCAACCTTCTATTGTTCACTTGAAAGAATTAAAATTATTGCAAAAGCAAGGTGAATATTTTTGTATTTCCAGTATTTATGCATTCTTAAATGCAGATTAAAATTGTCAGATTAGCTGGGATGAATAATAACATCCAGTGCTACTTTCTCCTCCAATTATTTTGTGCAGACAATGGAAAAATTTGATGAAATAACTTTTCCAGAATTTTAAAGGGTCCTTACCATGATGTTCTAATGAAAGATTTAAAGTTGAGCAGTTGTTTGTAGCCATGTTCAGAGCATTCATTCAGAAACCATTTTTATTTTCTCATTAGATCAAACTCAGTGGTTCTCAACCTTTTTCTTTCCACTCATATGCCACTTTAAGTATTCCCTATGCCATAGGTGCTCTGTGATTAGTAAGGGATTGCTTAAGGTTGTATGTGGGTGGAAAGAAAAAGTTTGCAACCACTGTTTTAATCATACCTAATTGACTCGTTATGTGCACGGTTTCATAACTCCAAAGGAACTCCAATTTTTCTCAAGCAAAATGTTTCAGTAACAATTAGGTCTAGAGCAGTGATTCTCAACCTTCCCACTCACATACCACCTTACTAATCACAGAGCACTGATGGCATAGGGATTACTTAAAGTGGTATGTGTGTGGAAAGTAAAAGGTTGAGAACCACTGACTAATTCGTCATGACGAATTGATGCCTTTGATCATATTTTGCTTCTACCTTCTATTTTGTTAAAGGATATTTTTCTTACTGTAACCAAATTTGTAATAGTTTGTTACCTTTCCCCATAACATTCTGTTCCCTTAAGTCACATTTTCTCATTTTGTTTCTTCTTATACTCTGCTCTTTGTTAATTTTTCTATATCTTTTTAACCAAAACTCTTCCTACTTACATGTACATGATCCTTTATCCGGACATCTAAAATCCAGCAAACTCCAAAATCCGGCAAGTGGGGACTGGCAGATGGGAGAGGTGGCCGAGAGGCTAGCGGTCGGGGGAGGCGGCTTGAGGGGCCGAGGGAGCGTGGTCGGAGGAGGAGGCCAGGCGGCTGAGGGACTGCAGTTGGGGGAGGCGACTGAGGGACCAGTGGTCGGGTGAGATGGCTGAGCGACTGGAAAGGGATGTGGGGGTGGATACGGCAGCACAATTTGGGTGGGCTTTCTGAAATCCGGAAAAATCCCAAATTTGGAACACACTGTCCCCCAAGGGTTCCAGATAAAGGATTGTGTACCTGTATCTTGTTTAAAGGCTATTCTCCAGACTTCCTTTTTTTCTTACTCCAATGCCATTTCTTTAAACTCAGTTCAAATGCATTGTAACCTATTGTTTTTGCCCCAGCATTAGAGCTTGAACACTTCCTGCCTACAATTCTCTTCAACCACAATTAATTTTCCTGATCTATTTCTCCTGATGCCAATTAGCATGTGGCTCAGGTTGTCATCCGGAACCTACTTACCCAAAGCTCCAGTTTTAATTTTACTTCTGCTAAAGACCAATTAGCTTAATTCAGTGGCAAGAAATATAATAGGATCCTTGCTCAAAAATGTAAGAAAAAGCCATCAAGGAGCTGAAAATTAAGAATGATCCACACAGGTTCCAAAAGTGAATGCCAAAATGGAGCACTGTATTTTATATTTGAGCTTGAAGAGGTAAAAGGGATAGATAAGGGTAATAAAATTTACTTAGCTCTTCAGAAAGCTTTCAAAACCGTTACATATAGTAGGTTTATAGGTAGGAACATGCAAAATTAAAGGAATCATAACTGAATTATAATAACTTATCTGCACTGCACAGGTTAAAGACAGTTTCCATGCTTTGGAAATAGATAGGAAGTGAGTATAATCAATGCCATTCACAATTTACAAAATTGATTTGAACTCTGCAATCAAAATTACAATTTGAACATTTTCAGAAACTGTATTGGGTGGAGTGGACAAATTATTCCTGGTGTTTGGACGACAACAAATTCAAATCCCACGTCCACAGCTGTGGAATTTAGGATCAGTTAATGAGGTGAATTTGGAACAACAATTGCCAGCTTTAGTAATGATAGCCACACTAACTATTAAATTGGAAGGAAAAAAAATCCAAATGGTTTATAAAGTCCTTCAGGGGAGAAATCTTGCTGCCTTTGTCCACACTTCAGCCTTTGTAATTAGTTCAAAAGGCCTTCCATGTAAACTCCTCAATTGTTCCATTTCCACACTATTCAAACAGAGAAGGAATAGTGGATGGCCCCATTGGCATCGACCCAGGCAAAATTAATGCCAGTCCAGCCGCCTTGCAAGTCTTCCTCACTTACATCTGAGGATTGGTGCCTCCACTCAAAGAAGGTGGAAGACCCTGAACTGTCCTGTATCCTTAATTTAAAGATATAGGATGGTTCAGGTTCTTCCAGCCAATGAACCCATGCCACCCAATTACATTCAATTGACAAATTAACTGACTAATACATATGTCTTTGGAATTATGGGAAGAAACTGGAGAACCCAGCGCAACACGGTTAGCATAACAGATAGAGCACCAGTGACCCAGGTTTGAATCTGTCGTTGTCTGCAATGACTTAGTACATTCGCCCTGTGACCCCGTTGGCTTCCTCTAGGTGTTCCATCTTCCTGCCACATTCCATAGACATATGGGTTTAGTAGGTTAGGAAGTACCATCACAATCTTGATTTCCAGCATTTTTTAATAAGTCATTTGATTGACACACAAGTGACTACAGATGCTGGGATCAGGAACAACCTACAATCTACTGGAGGATCTCAGCGGGTTGTGCACTTTCTGTGGGACGAAAACGATGGTTGGCATTTCGGGCTGGAATGTTTCGTTCTGTTTTGATGAAGAGTTTCTACCCGAATCATTAATCGTTGTTTTTCTCCCACTGATGCTGCTCAACCTACTGAGTTCATCCAGAAGATTTAATGTTGTTTGATTAATATTTGTTCTCATGAATGTATTCTATTGTAGTGGACCGAGTGACCACGCAGTTAGACAGGCCAAATCTCCACCCCTGTCATCCGACTCAAAATGGCGCGGGTCCCCCTTCACTTCCAAGGAGAAGCCCACGGTTAACAACACGTGTTGTCCAGGGGACAACACCGCTTCTGGATGGCGCACCACAGGTTAGGGAATGATGCTGTGACACGCTGACGTCACTTCCGGAAGCCGACGCACACGTCACCAGAAGTGGGTGTTTTCCCTGCGCACAGCACAAGGAATTCAAGCAATAAAGTCAGTCACTGGTTCACCCTCTCACTATGCGGATGTCTCTTGATTCTGTAGTGCTGCCATGGCAGACGCTACACTATGTTTATTTCATGCTCACGATAATGTTTCAATTACTTAAGTAAAGTAGGTAGATGGTGACGTTTTCAGCAGATAAGCTGAATGGAATGAACATCCTGCCTTATCTGAAATATAATGATGCTTTCAGTGTGCCAGACAACCAGGTAAAGAAAGCGCCTCCAGCTGAAAAAGCTTGATTTCTGCATTTCCAAAGTGAAGTGAACATTGGAAGAAACGCAAGATGAGGATCTTGATGATAGTACATTTAGAGAGAGGCTAGCACCAGACAGTGAGAGAATGGGACACTGCCAGACACCCCAGTGGAAGCAGGCACATAATACAGGAATCCTCTTGTGTGCATCTCTGTAAAAAGGTTTCCCTTTTAGATTTTCTTGGACAGTGCCAGAAATGTTTTTTCTGGTCATCAGCATGACATCAGGGTTGTGTATTGCCATTTAATTCTCTTCCCGTTTCACAAAGAAGTGGGCCATAGGCAAAGTTAGTTGACCATATTGTTACTATGTATGTTAAAAGAGAGATGAGTTCATACAGGATGAATTAAGGAAGCTTGAAAAGAGAATTAAAATAAACAGGGCCTCAAAGGAGGTTATATCTGATTTACTCCAGTTTGTTGATGTGTGGCTGGGTCGATGGTAAAGGGGAGATGCTTTTGATTCCTGAGGAATTGTGACTGTTTGTGGGGAGATTGGGTCTCTGAAAGCCAAAAGGGTTGTGCCACAGCAGGATCAAGACTAATATCTTTGGTGGGCGGTCTGATAATTTTACAGGGAAGGGTTTAGACTATTTTGTCAGGTGGGTGGGGCACTCATGCCAGAATCCAAACCAAGCTGAAGACAGAGGTGAAATTTCAGGTGAGTATTGGGAAAATATGTAAGGTAAAAAATGCCAAACTAATATGTAGTTATAATGTGGGTCTCATTATATATCAGAGTGTAAACTGTGAAGGTAATTGTATTAAGGGCAGAGAAGGTGTAGAATTTCTCTGATAAATAATTTTTGAAGAAACTAAATGACAGATTATTTCTTGAATTTACTGAAATGAAAACAAAATCAATGCATGTATGTTTCACGAAGAAAGTTGAATGATTTTGATTTCAAGTCCTTATATTTTTTGTTTTTGTCACTTAATAGCTGTATAATAAAACCAGAGTTAAAATACTGTCATTGAACTTATACATTACATTCATAGAAGTTTTCAGGAAATATGGGTCATTGAATATCCCTGTAACAACATCTTGCTTAAGGTTTATAAAATAAACCTTTCATAGGCTTGAAATTCAAAACACCACCTTGTACTTAAGGAAAATATTTTTTTTCTTCTTTAATAGACATTCCATCCAATTAATCTCCTCCTTTTGACAGCCAGCTCCTCTCATTTAAGGTCAAGGATTGTAATCACTCATAGTTGATGTCTTTCAAGGATAATATCAGCAGTGATTTAGGAGAATTTTGCTGGGCTAAAAGTCACTCTCTCTCAGAACTGCATTTATCTAATTGAACCATTCATAAATATTCAATTTTTTGAAAAGCATCTTAAATGAAGAGAAAGGTGATTGCATGTTAATGTGATTGAATGATGTTGTGGAGTCTTGTAAATCTATTTAAAGTATCTCCAGCCTATAACAACACAGATTATGACTTTACATATCTCCTTTGCCATGGTATTGCTTCAGACAAGGTGGGAAATATGTTGTCAGATTAGAATCTAACTCGATATGGTCGATAATATTTGATTCCAAGAGCTATAGAGTCTTTCAGCCAAGAAAGAAATCATTTAGGCCATGATGTCTCTGTCAAGCCTTTCCTAGATTCTTCTTTGGCTTGGCTTCGCGGACGAAGATTTATGGAGGGGGTAAAAAGTCCACGTCAGCTGCAGGCTCGTTTGTGGCTGACAAGTCCGATGCGGGACAGGCAGACACGGTTTCAGCGGTTGCAGGGGAAAATTGGTTGGTTGGGGTTGGGTGTTGGGTTTTTCCTCCTTTGCCTTTTGTCAGTGAGGTGGGCTCTGCGGTCTTCTTCAAAGGAGGTTGCTGCCCGCCAAACTGTGAGGCGCCAAGATGCACGGTTTGAGGCGTTATCAGCCCACTGGCGGTGGTCAATGTGGCAGGCACCAAGAGATTTCTTTAGGCAGTCCTTGTACCTTTTCTTTGGTGCACCTCTGTCACGGTGGCCAGTGGAGAGCTCGCCATATAACACGATCTTGGGAACGCGATGGTCCTCCATTCTGGAGACGTGACCCATCCAGCGCAGCTGGATCTTCAGCAGCATGGACTCGATGCTGTCGACCTCTGCCATCTCGAGAACTTCGACGTTAGGGATGAAAGCGCTCCAATGGATGTTGAGGATGGAGCGGAGACAACGCTGGTGGAAGCGTTCTAGGAGCCGTAGGTGGTGCCGGTAGAGGACCCATGATTCGGAGCCGAACAGGAGTGTGGGTATGACAACGGCTCTGTATACGCTTATCTTTGTGAGGTTTTTCAGTTGGTTGTTTTTCCAGACTCTTTTGTGTAGTCTTCCAAAGGCGCTATTTGCCTTGGCGAGTCTGTTGTCTATCTCATTGTCGATCCTTGCATCTGATGAAATGGTGCAGCCGAGATAGGTAAACTGGTTGACCGTTTTGAGTTTTGTGTGCCCGATGGAGATGTGGGGGGGCTGGTAGTCATGGTGGGGAGCTGGCTGATGGAGGACCTCAGTTTTCTTCATGCTGACTTCCAGGCCAAACATTTTGGCAGTTTCCGCAAAGCAGGACGTCAAGCGCTGAAGAGCTGGCTCTGAATGGGCAACTAAAGCGGCATTGTCTGCAAAGAGTAGCTCACGGACAAGTTTCTCTTGTGTCTTGGTGTGAGCTTGCAGGCGCCTCAGATTGAAGAGACTGCCATCCGTGCGGTACCGGATGTAAACATCGTCTTCATTGTTGGGGTCTTTCATGGCTTGGTTCAGCATCATGCTGAAGAAGATTGAAAAGAGGGTTGGTGCGAGAACACAGCCTTGCTTCACGCCATTGTTAATGGAGAAGGGTTCAGAGAGCTCATTGCTGTATCTCACCCGACCTTGTTGGTTTACATTTCTTAAACCTATTTATCTTTTCATCTTTCATTGTTTAAACTAAATGCAACCAGTCTTCATTTAAAAAATGGAGTGGCAGATCAATTCAATGTCCTGAACAGAGCTCTATGAATACATATAGTGTGGTGGCACACTTGCCCAGGACAAACCGGCCCCGCTTGTATCGCCACGTGGCGGGGCAGCCCTGGGAAGATGGCGCCATTGGGGGGTTCTCCCTCCCTCAAACCTCCCACATGGCACGCACCCCAGGCAGCGATTGTGACGTCATCACGAATGTGGTTTCTGAATCAACGCTGCCCTTAAAGGGGCATGTGCCAAACACAAATAAAACAGTCGTTAACGACCCTCATCATGGTGACTGTGCTCTGACACTTTTCACCCGCCACAATGTTTCAATTTAGCATCATGATTGTTTCAACTTGATGCTTTGAAATCGATGACTCCCAAACTAGATCAACTTGTCTGTCTATATCCACACTATTAACACTTCCATAACATTTATTGACGGGACCAAAATTAATTGGTGAATGATAGATGACATCAAAAGCAATCTTTTAAATTTCAAAATAAAAAAATAAGAACAGAAGATCAATTTTAAATGGAAAGAAAATAAAACTACATTGAACTCTCGCGAAAACTTGCATCATACCACATGAAATTAGCAGTGCATGGAAGATAGATACAAATAAATGACGTGTACATAACCTTACAAACTTCATTAAAAATCGATTGAGTTTTTGAAGAGGTGAAAGAGATGTTCGATGGGTATGGGACAGTGGATGTTGTCCTCAGGAACTTCAACATAGCATTTGGCAAGTGCCCCCCCCCCCCCCCCACACCCCCAGTGGGAGTATCAATGGTGAATTGGCTGTTTGGATTTAGAATTGGCTTTCATATACAAGACTGAGAGTGGTGGTGGAAGGCTGATTTTTCTGGCTGGAGATCCATGACCATTGGTGTTCTGCAGGGATCTGGTTGGGATTCCTGTTATTTTGGATATTCTATGAATGATTGGGATGGAAAAGTAGATAGGTGGGTGAGTATGTTTACAGATTACACACAAAACTTGGTGGAGTTGTGGATAATGTAGAGGTCTAACAAAGGATACAGCTTGAACTGTCAGTTACTGATATAGGCAAAGGAATTACCAATAGCGAACATTCCAAGTGGACTTCCCAGAACCTACTCCTTTGATAGGGAGCCACACATGAGGCTGCTAAGCAAGATAAGTGCGCCTGATATTATAGAAAATATGTTAGTATGAATAGAAGATTAACTGACTTGCAGGAGGCAGGGAGTAGGGTTAAAAGGGCCTTTTCTGATTGGCTGCTGGTGACCAATGGTGTTCCACAAGTTTAAAAATACAATGAATATATATTATGAAGTGTATACATAGCTATTAGCCAATTGGTACAAGGCAGGTATATAAATTGAAAAACATATCCATAAATCATACACCACATAGTAGGGATTTTTACTGTATTTGCTGTCTCTTATTTCCATCATCCAATGAATCTAGGACATAGATTGAAGTCAGTCCTCACATGTTAAATTTGTCATTTGCTTTGAATTTGATAGAATATCTAACAACTGTAGCAAGTATCAACATTAACAGATTACACATCTCAAATCAAACTGCTGGGACTTGTCCCCCTTGTAACCAGAATTTTTCTAGTAATCTTCCAGAACAGCAACAAATGACATTTCTTATTCTACAATAAGAACAGTAAATGTTGGAAATGTAAACTCTGACGTTTTCCACAGATGCTGTCCGACCTGCTGGGTGTACCCAGAATTTTCGGTTTTTATTTGAGGTTTCAGAAGCTTTAGATTTTTTAAAAAATCTTTGGGTCATTGTTGTCATGGATACTGGAGTGGAGTCAGGGACTGAGAGAACAAAGTTTGTGCACAGGGCTAGACAACATCACTTTAGTCAGTGGGAGTGGTAGTTCATCCAGGACTGAATGTCAAACAAGCTTTCTGTCAGCATAGAAGCAGTAGAGTGGTTGAGAGATATGTTGGATAGATGCAACTGGAAATGATCAGCTTGAATATGAAAGATGACCCCAACATAGGTAGTCATTCTAATCCAAGAACATTTTCCTTATATTGATTTATTTCACAAGCGCTACCAGACCATCGTCCTAATTGACCTTGAAAATGTGATGGACAACCAATGAAGTTGCTATGATGAGGGTCCTCCCTCAATGGTGTTGTGTAAGGAGTTGACAGACTTCTATTGAGTGATTGTAAAAACATAGAAATATTTTTCTACCAATATAATGCATGGCTCTGTGGTGATTACTTCTGCACTTATCCTTTTGGAATCCTGATGCAGGAAGAGGTGTGAAAAAGCTTTGGGAAATGGCTGCACTGCTTCTGTGGGTCTCAGGTAAGGAGAGGTGATTGGAAACTTCTGTTGGAAATGGCCATTTCCTGTTATTTGCACAAATGTCACGTGATAGCTCAAGCATGAATGTTGCCCAAATGTTGTTGAGTTCTGAATTGAAAGAAATTTTTAATAATACTCACAAAATAACCTGAATTAATGAACAGGGGCATAGAACATTATTGCACGATGGAGGTCCTTTAACCCATGATGATGTGTTAATCTACACCACAACAATCTAATCCTTCACACCTATAACCCTCAATTTTTCCTGCACATTTGATGTAAGAAAGAAAGATAATCAGATGCAGATGATTGAATTTACCATTGTGTCCTGAAAATATTTCAGTGGTGTTCTGCAGTCAGGATAATTGCTTTCCAACAACCATAACCATCTTTCTTCACAGTGAGTGTAGCTTCCATCAGTGTTCTATCTGGTTTGCATAAACTTTAATGCTATGTGGTAAGAAGGTGCACATTATAGAGCTATCACAATCCTAATTTCTCTATTGCAATTCTCATTACAATTCAACAATGAATAGATTGTAGTCCATTCAATTTTCTCTATCAGCATCCTCTTCATTCCCTCCAATGATTAGAAGGTGTCACTGAGGATCAATTGTCATTTCTGACCACCTGGCCACTATTCTTCGGTGGATACAGTTTGAGAAGTGAAATATAATCTTTAAAATTATAATGTTCAAATAATATGAAATTTCTTTGAACAGAATGTTGTTGACACATTCAGTACTTCAGTGATCAAAGAGCAGACTTGTCTAAAATGCTCAGTGATTGGGAATCTTTCCAAAAAATGAACTGCAAACTTGATTCAATTTTAGATACAAAAGACACACACTTCAGCAACGGTAAACATTACCATTAGGAGAATAGATGAAGAAGTTTTCTTTACTCAACTGTGATAAACCTTGGCAACAATGCACTCTGAAATGGTGGGATTATTGGTAGCCTTTACTAGATTTAATATTTTCCCACCAGTGATTCATTCTGTAGAAGTCATTTTGTGCAAGCTCTAAAGGGGTGTTTCTGCTTACAAAACTTGAGATGAATGGTGCCTTTATCAATAAATGAACTCTCAGGCTGTTGTGGATTACATCATAAGATATAGACTTATCTATTTCAAGAGTTCAATTAATTTCTTGCAGATATGTAATGTTAGAAGGCCGAATGGATTTGACTGAGCCTTGGTTCAGTTGGTCAAAGTTTGTTCACAGCTGGCGCATGTAGCATTACAAAACAATTTTTAAATCCTCAAGCTGACAAATATTTAGTTCTAATTTTGGGCTGTTTGCTGCAGATCTATTTTAGGGGCTTGCAGAACAGTTAAAGACTAAATCTAAAACTTGATAATTATTATGTTCAGTTCGTATCAAACTTATTGTTGTAGATACTTAAAAGAGGTAGTGTCATGTCTTGCAGAGGACACGTCAGTGAGCTTAAACTCACAGAATGGTGTGGAAAAGTATTATCCTTAAATCCAAGGAATAGCCTAATGTTAGACACCTCCACAAGCTATTAGACAATCAATGGTTCCAACTCTTGTTCAAATGAAAATGGGGTCATACTAAGTCAAATCTTGTCTTCGTACTCTGTCAATCTCATTCCTTTAGAAAGAATGCAAAGGTAAAGTTTGCTTCTTTTTCTTTTTCCCCCACGGAATGTTTGCATTCAGTTACTTATAAGAAAGTATGTTCTTTTTCAAAAAATCAACTTTTAACGTTTTAAAATGTGCAATGTGAAAAGCCTATTAGATTGTTGGGCCATCAGTTCATCTGTGCTCCTTTGTATTGGCATATGTGAAAAGCCTCCTGAATCAAATTCTAATCAACTTGAACTCAGGTGTTCCATGGTGAAAAGCCTCCTGAATCAAATTCTAATCAACTTGAACTCAGGTGTTCCATGGGGATATTTTACCTGAACCAAGCTCAGAAGAATATAAGTTCAGAGACCAGGAATAAGACCATAAGATACAGGAGTAGAAATTGGCTATTCATCCCACTAAGTCTGGCCCACTATTTAATTATGAGTTTATCCATTTCCCCACTCAGTCCCACTGCCCGGTCTTCTCCACATAACCTTTGATACCCTGGCTAATAAAGAACCTATCAATCTCTATCTTAAATACACCCAATGACCCAGCCTCTGCAACCACATCTAGCAATAAATTCCATAGATTTACCATCCTCTTGCTGAAGAAATTCCTCCCCATTTCTTTTAGACATACAGCAAGGTAACAGGCCATTTCAGTCCACTAATCTGTACTGCCCAATTTACACCCAATTAACCTACATCCCTGGTCCATTTTTTAACGGTGGGAAGAAACTGGAGCTCCCGTGGAAAATGGGATTCGAACCCTAGTCCTGATCATTGGCGCTGTAGCAGTGTTGCACTAATTACTACGCTAACTGTTCTGCTCTGTTGTAAATTTCTTTTATAAATTGACGTCCTTCAATTCTGAAATTCTTGTCCTAGACTCTCCCACCATGGGAAACAACCTTTCTATGTTTACTCTGTCCACACCTTTCAACATTTGAAATGTTTCTATGAGATCCTCCTACATTCCAAAAAAAATAGATGCCAAAAGCTGTCAAACACTCCTCATTTGATAACCCTTTCATTCCCAGAATCATCCTTATGAACCTTCTCTGAACACTCTCTATTGTCAGCACATCCTTTCTTAATTGAGGAGCTCAAACCTGCTCACTTTAATACTCCAAATGAGGTCTCACCAGAGCCTTATAAAGTCTCAAAATCACATCCTCACTCTTATGTTCTATGACATTTGAAATGAATCCCAGCATTACATTTCCCTTCATCACCATCTCAGCATGCAAGTTTGCCTGCAGGCTATCCTGAACAAGGACTCCCAGGTCCCTTTGCATCTGGGTGTTTTCAATTTTCTCCCCATATATAAAATGTAACAATCTTCCTACATTGACATATGGCTGCAAGTCTCAGACCATCACAAATGCAATGGAAAAAAGAATTAATGCAGTGAGATGCAGTTTCTCAAGAACACTCTGCATATTATTTACGGACAGGATAACAAAAAAAGTTCCACAAAGAATGAAAACAAAGTGTACATTACTTAAAATAATTAGAAAACAGCCATCAAAATTCTTTGGACACATCATGTGCAGAGATATATTAGAACATTTGGCTAAAACTGGAAAGCTGGAAGGAAAAAGAGGCTGAGACAGACAGAGAATGAAAATGACAGATGGATTTCATCATGGTTAAAAACAGGGGAAGCAACAACTACAATTTGGAGGGTCAGAGACCATGATGGATGGAGAGACATTATCGCCCACACTGAATGGAAAGGCACCTGAACCATATAATATAGCCTGCCATTTTATTTCTTCTATCAAAGTGCATGACAATACATTTTCTGACATTATATTTAATTTCATTTCAATGAAAGGTTTAAACTCAAGGATTAAAATTGTATAGTGTGAATAAAAGCTCTCATGACTGGAGGGAGAACAAACACTTTTATTGGTTTATAACTAAGGGTAGAGTTCAACAGTCATCTTCAGAGGGTTCTGGGTTTAGGCGGGTATCCCAGGTTATACGTGGGCAGATGTGGATGGAGCTGGGAGGCGGGGCCAGTAATCAGCACAAAACACTAGCAGTGAAGTCCAGTTCACCGCGAAGTGAACACCAGATCTGTGGATAATTGGATTTCATGAAGTGAGAGCAATGAAATAGTAAAAAGTACAAGTGCCTGGAAATTGATTTTTTTTTTAAAGCTGGATACTGTTGTTGCATTTTGCACTAATGTAAATTGTGAATTTTGCCAAAAAGATACCTGAAGTATTTTTCAGACACTTTGATGTGGTAACACTGAACATGTAAACTGCAGATGTGGAAAGACAAAGAGTTGATGTTTCAGGTTGAGGACCCTTCATCAGAGGTCTGGTTCTGCTTCCCTCTCTCACTTGGTCAGACCCCTTCTAAAGTCCACTCCCCTCACTGACTCTAATCTACTATCTTCAGTGTCTGGGCTGACCATCAACCACTAAGGTACATTCATCCTACTTTATATTCTTCCCACATTCTCAGCAACTCCCACAGATTTTACCACTCACCCACATGCCACAGACTATTTACAGTAGCCAATTAATCTACTGACCCACACAGCTTTACAATTTGGGAGGAAATCAGAGCACCCAAGGCAACCAATGTTTTCACAGGGAGAATATACAGAGCAAGCTTGCTCAGGTTGAAACATTGGTCTCTGGTGCTGTGAGGTATTGGCTTCACTAGCTGTGCCACCCATGAATGATGAAGTCTAGATTGTTTTTGACAGTCTCTGTGGACACAAAAGTTCATGCCCAAGGAAATTCAATTCCACTATCATTCACCGCCATCACATTGATATTACTGTGGTTTGTTTTATGGCTTCAGTTAACCTTACAGGGCTTCATTGCAAATGCAGTACGTTGACAAAAATGATGATTTGAGTTCAATCAGGTTCCACCAACTGCATTATGATTATGATAGATCAGAGAGAAATGTGATACAGGTCACTTGGGGAAATATCAGTGCTCAATGTCAAATTCTGTATTTCATAAGCTGATAGACAAGCCCAACCCTTTAATATCCCATCTGAAAGGCAACATCTTTGACAGCACAACATACAATTTGTTTTCAAATTTTCAGTGAAATATCACCCTATATAAAGTGCTCAACTCTCTGGAGCAGGGTTTGACCTGACGGACATCAGAGCAATAAAGCCAGATTGATAATTGGGTCACACATACCATAAAAAGTTAAGTTAGACAGGAGAGTTTGCAGACTCTGTGATTGAAGTGCAACACACAGACATGCTGGAGAAACTCAGCAAGGCATGCAACATCAATAGGAAGTAAAGTGTAACCGATTTTTTGGGCATGAGCCCTTCATCAAGGCATGAGCAAAAATCAGGCAGATGTCTGAATAAAAAAGTGGTGGTGGGGGGAGGTGGAGATAGAAAGTGGCAGCGGAAGAAGTACAGGCTAACAGTTAAGAGGTTATGGGTGGATATAGATGGGAGGGTAGAAGAGAAAAAAGCTGAGGTGATCATGGAGTGGGTAGCTCTTTGAATGGAGAGGAAAAGACGGAAAGAGAAAGACTCAGGGGAGTGGTTTAACAGAAACTGGAGGTTGATATTAATGCTATCTGGTTGGAGAGTGCCCAAAAGGAATATTAGGCATTGTTCCTGTACTCTCAGTTTGGCAGTGCATGAGGCCATGGTTAAACATGTTGATGAGGGAATGATGTGTGGAAATTAAAATGGTTGGCCACTGTGATGTCCATGCTATTGCAGAGGACAGAGTGAAGGTGCTCAACAAAGCGATCGCCCAATCTGTGTTCAATCTCTCTGATGTAGAAAAGACCACAATGGGATCATTGGAAGTAGTAGGTGACCCCTGAAGATTCCAAATGAGGTGTTGCTTCATTTGGAAGGACTTGTTGCAGCATCGAATTGGGATGAAGGACAAAGTGTGGGCGCAAGTGTTGCAAAACATTAACCCTGGTTGTTAAAAATACAAAATTCATGTGTGAAAAGTGTACTGTGCACAACTGAACAAAGTGAAATCCTTCCACTTGTCTTCCACAATCAATAAACAAAAAAAAATACACGTTTGAAAACAGAAAATTATGGAGAACGTCATGCAGAAAAACAAACAAATGATGATAATCTTGTCAGTTGCACAACAGCAGCTTCCACCATTGACAAGAAACACTACAACTAAGGTAGACCAGTCACTGTGACATGTTTCTGCTTCCCTCAAAGACTAATTGAAACAACAAATGACGAGTGGTAATGAATTCTCAAAGACAACAAATTAGAAGGTAAAAGAGCACCTGTGACCAGTAAAAACACAGTGGTGGCTGATGAACGTGAAAAAAACGACACACACAGTTGCAAGTAAATCAGAACTCATTTACACAAGTCACATGCATATTCTTTTAAAACACTGAACCAAGCGCGACATGTTATGACGTTCCGTGCCGGTTTGCTAGACTTCTGGGAGTCTATCTACAGCGCGTTTCCACACCAATAATCAATTAAAGCAAAACAACTTCTGCTGATATCAGAAATCCAGTGAAAACAGGAAATGGTGAATATACTCAGAGGGCCATGGAACATCTGTGGAGAGAGAAAAACAGAGTTAATATTTCAGTTGAATGACTTTTATCAAAACTCTCTCAACAAGCTGTTGAAATATTTAATGTTGGATATGACACCATCACGTACGGGATGATGTGTGGAACTGAAAAATATTTTTGCATGTTTGTAGTACTCCATTTTAGTATGTAGTTTAGTAAAGTAATGAATCAACCTGCTATCAGTCAGTGGATGTCTTTTATTACTACGGGGCCCCCGAGCATAACATTTTACAAACAAAGTTATCATTACAAAATACATGTAGAATTAGGTTGAAAAAATCTGAAAGCTTTGAAATGTATTTTTTTCAAAAACATTAAATTCTGAAAGATTTTTGAGGGAAAGACAATTCATAAACATAATATTTGGGATTTTAAATGGTTGACTTTTGGACAGATAATCAAGTCTCGCTGATTGCACTTGGGGAGGATGCAACACTGCTCCTTGTAGATGCACAGGGTATTAATGGCAGCAGCTTCTGAATTTTCATGATTAAATACACATTCTCCAAAAGTTACTCTCAGATTTCCTCCATGGTAATGAGCTCTGAAAGCATTTCCAATAACGTTCTTCATAAATTCTGGGCCAATATTTAAAATGTTCCCTTGGGTGGTCACTGACCTTTGCTTTACCCACAGAGATTGCCTTGTCTGTTGAGTGAAGTCATAGTCATGTTGCACAGAACCAGACCCTTTGGCCCAAGCTGCCTACCTGAGCTTGTTTCATTTTCATGAATTTGTCTGATATCCCTGTAACCCTACTAAATGTTTTTAACTGTTGTAATGACACCTGCTTCCTACACTTAATCTGGCAGCTATTGGGTAGCATCTTGGGTCCATTTTAAATCTTTCCCTTCTTGCTACAAGCTTATGCCCTCTAGTTTTATACTGTGACATTCATCTTATCAATTCCCCTTTATGATATTAAATATCCCTCTATAAGATTACCTCTCAACCTCCTATGCTTTTGGGAGAAAAGACCCAGCTGACCCAATCTCTCCTTATAACTCAAACCTTCAGTCCAGAAACTTTGACTATTTATTTCATTGTTGCTACTGACCACCAAGTTCCTCCAGCTTCTTATTTTTCCCCCTCTACTACAATGCTAAACACAATCATTAATAAATTGTAATTTATACAGGTCATAACTAGGAATTATATTTTTTTATTTGTATTCACACCATCTGAAGTACTAGTTTTATTTAATTTAAAGCATATTATTTTTGTACACATTCTGTTCTATCACCTTGCAGATATTCTTCTCTGTTGTTTTAGAAGGAATCATCAAGATTTGTTGTATATCATGACGGGGTTGTGTTGTGGTAAAGTTGACAAAATTCCTGCCTTTCACTGTTAGTTACCGTGAAATTGACTGGAGCTTGTGGATTTCTGTGCATGTTTCATTTGATGCAGGAATCCCACAATTAAATTTGGTAATTCAATGTAACTTCATAGACAAAGCTAGATACCTCACTCTCCATAATAATCAAAATAAATCATCGTACCTTACTTGAATTTAAATCACAAAATACAGCAAGTCTTGTCCCATAAAGTGTGAGTGAGTTTTGATGCGTTTGTACACAATTGCTGTTTGTCAATTTATCTAACCATAAAAAATGTGTTTGTACAGTAAAACCCCTGATATCCACAATTCAAGCAACCAGCAGCCTCAAGCAACTGGCAAAAAAAAATTGAGGAAAATAATTTTTAAAAAATTAAAATAAATAAGAATAAAATTATAGGTAAAAAAATACCTATTTAAAATTGTAAATGTTCTCTGAAGTAACACATAAACCTTTGGTGAAGATGGGAGCAAATATTCAGCCAGCAGAATGCCTTTGTCATGCTTTGTTTGTAGCAATTGATTGAATAAAGTTATATTTGAATAAAATGCTGTCGCTCAGGACGAAGAACTAGTTGATGCTACTCACTGCTGCGTGGTTTCTTAAAGTTGTCCCCTTTACCCTGCTTAATAAGAGTTGCCCCAGTCAGAGACTTCATCTGTAAACTTGTGGTGTGGGGGGGTGTTTATTATCTATAATATTATTGTTCATCTTTTGGGCGGTTCTGTGGAGGGGAAGGAATGGTCAAATGTCTTCAATCAATGTAATTGAAAATAAAATTTTATTAAAGATTAAAATTTGAGCTGGATGAACTCCAGATAATTCAGAAAGAGGCAGATAGATGGGAGTTTCAGAAAGTCAGTCACCCCCAAAGGTCAGGAGGCAGGTAGCTGCGCGATTGTAAGGAGTATAGACAGACAGTGTAGAGCACCATTCCCCTTGATAATAAGTATACTATTTTGGATACTATTGGGGGGAGGGGGGAAATGATCTAACAGGGACAAGTCATAGTGTTCACATCTCTGGCACAGAGTTTGACCCATTGGCCCAGAAGGGAAGGGAGGAGAAGAGGAGATCTAATGGTTAGGTGAACAGATAGGAGGTTCCGTGAATGAGATCGAGGCTCCCGAATAGTATGTTGCCTCCACATGGGGACCACAATGACTCAGAGAGGAGACTGGATGAGGTTTTAAAGAGGGTTTATAGGGAGTTTGGAAAGAAGTTAAAAAGCAGGCTCAAGGGTGGTAATCTTAGGATTTCAGCCAGTGCCATGTGCCAGAGAGGGTAGGAATAGGAAGATAAATGTGTGGCTGAAGTGTTGATGCAAGTGGCAGGGGTTCAGATTTGTGGATCATTAGGATGTCTTCAGGGAAGGTCATATCTGTACAAAAAGGACAGGCTACAGCTGAACTGGAAAGGGACCAATATCCTGGTGGGGATATTTACTAGAGCTGTTAAGGAGGGTTTAAACTAGTTTGCCAGGGGGTGGTAATCAGAATGTTAGTGCAGAGAAAAGGGCAGAAGTTCAAAGGCATGATGCTGTGTGTTCTAAGTGATGGGGAGGGGCAGGATTTGTTAGGGGGCAGGGCAGTTAAAGGTCAAAGTTGACGGCAGGGTGGTCCAATGCACCTGTGTCAAATTAATGTTGGGAAGCTGAGAGGACTAGATTGAGTATGTGGCCTAGTTTGTGGGTGGATCCAGTAGGCAGCAGATCCAAATTGAAGGATTCCATTAGGTGCATGAACTCACCACCTAGGGGTGGAGATGGGCAACAAGCATGAATATTGAAGTCTCCAAGAATCTGGAAGTCGGTAATTATGTAATGAAGTCTTTGTGCATTTTTGGTGGGCAATATAGGAGAACAATTAAGAATGCCCACTTTGGACTTTAAAGGTAGAGAAATCCCAGGGATTACTACGCAGCAGTGAATAGGTCTTTAAATACAATGCTAGACCCTTACCCCTTCTGGAGGGCCTTGGAGTGCTGAGAAAGTTACAGTTATGCAGACAGACCTCTTGTAGAGGGGCAGTCTCATTTAGCCAGGTTTCAATCAATAGTAGAAAGTCGAGACTTTGGCCAGTGAATAAATGTGATAGCAAGGATGAGGAGGTCCTGCAAAGTGCGTTTAATGAGTTAGGTGCAAAGTTGAAGGACAGGATCTCCAGGGTTGTGATCTCAGGAGTGTTCCCCTTGCCACAATCTAGTGAGGCTAGATATGGGAAGTTAATGCAGCTAATGAGATGGTGCAGGAGGGGGGCTTCATGTTTCTGGACATTTGGACTCTGTCCAGGGAAGGTGTAACCTGTTACGATGGGACAGTTTAAACCTGAACTGGTGGAGACAAACATCCTGGCGGGTAGGATTGCTGGTGCTGCTCCAGGGAATTTAAACTAGTTTGGCAAGCAGATGGGAACCAGAATGTTAGAACAGATAGTGACGTAAAGGTCATGTGAGGAATGCATGTACAAACAGAAATCAAAAGTATGTATGTGGTAGAAATATTCTTAGGTGCATTTATTTCAATGCAAGGAATATTGTCAGTAAAGCAGATGACCTTGGGACGTGGATTGGCACATGGATCACAACATTATTGCAATTAGTGAGTCTTGGTTGCAGGGGTTCCGGGGTTCTGTTGTTTCAGGGGGAGGGATGAAAGGGGGAGGAGAGGCATTGCTAGTCTGAGAATTATCACAGCTGAGCTTCAACAAGACAGTCCAGAGGGCTTGTCTACAGAGGCCATATGGGTGGAGCTGAGGAACGGGGAAGGTGTGACCACACTGATAGGTTTGTATTATAGACCACCCAATAGTCCCAGAGAATTGGAGGGGCAAATCTGTAAAGAGATAGCAGACCGATGTAAGAAACAGAAAGTTGTAATAGTAGGAGATTTTCACATTCCACATATTGACTGGGACTCCCATACTGTAAAAAGAATGGACGGCTTGGAGCTTGTCAAATGTTTTCAGGAACGTTTTCTAAATCAATATATAGAGGTACCAATGAGAGAGGATGCAATACTTGATCTCCTATTAGGGAATCAGTCAGGTCAGGTGACACAAGTGTGTTTAGGCAAACATTTTGGGTTCGGTGACTAGAATGTCATTAGTTTCAAGTTAATTATAGATAAGGATAGGTCTGGTCCTCAAGTTAAGATGCTAAATTGAAGATGCTAAATTGAAGAAAGGATCAAGGGAGAATGGATTGGGATGTTGTTTTCTGGCAAAGATATGTTCAGAGGCGAAATTTTGAGAGTGCAGAGTTTGCATGTTCCTGTCAGGATTAGAGGCAAAGTGAACAGGCATAGGGAACCTTGGTTTTCAAGGGATGTTGGGGATCTGATTATGAAGTGAGAGGTGTATAACCGGTACAGGCAGCAAGGAGCAAATGAGGCACTAGAAAAGTATAGAAAATGTAAGAAAATACTGAGGAAGAACTCAGGAAGGCAAAAAGAAGACGTGAGGTTGCTTTGGAAGATAATGTGAAGGTAAACCAGAAGGATTTCTACAAGTATATTAAGATTAAAAGAATAGTCACGGATAGAATTTGTCCCATAGAAGATCAGAGTGGTCTTCTATGTGTGGAGCTTCAGGAGATGGGGAGATCATATACAGTATTTTTTTTGCATCAGTATTTACTCAGGAAACTGCAATAGTGTATAAGAAAGGAAGGAAAACAAGCAGTGGTTCATGGAACATATCGAGATTAAAGATGATGAAATGCTTGTTGCTTTACAGTGAATAAAGGTAGAAAAATCCCCGGACCTGGCATGATATTCCCGCGGTCCTTGAGGGCAACTAGTGTAGAAATTTCATGGGCCCTGGCAGATATATTTAAAATGTCCTTAGCACTCCAAATGTAAACCAGGAAATTACAGGCCAGTGAGCCTGATGGCAGTAGTTGCTAAATTGTTGGAGAGTGTTCTAAGAACTCAGATATACAAGTATTTGGACAGCCAAGGGCTGATTAAGGACAGTCAGCATGGCTTTGTGCGTGGTAGGCCATGTTTAACAAATCTTATAGAAATTACCAAGAAAGTAGATTAAGGAAAGGCTGTGAATATTGTCTACATGGACTTTAGTAAGGCCTTTGACAGGTTCCCACATGGGAGGCTAGTTCAAAAGGTTCAGACACTAGGTATCCATGGAAAGGTTGTAAACTGGATTCGAAATTGGCTGAATGGTAGAAGACAGAGAGTGGTAATGGATGATTGCTTCTCAGACAGGAGGCCTGTGATTAGTGGTGTGCCTCAGGGATCAGAGCTGGGACCACTGTTGTTTTTTTTTTTTGCCTATATCAATGATCTGGATGATAATGTGGTAAATTAGATCAGCAAGTTTGCTGATGACACTAAGTTTGGGGGTGTTGTGGACAGCGAGAAAAGCTTTCATTAACTTGCAGAGGGATCTGGTCCAACTGGAAAGATTGGCAAATGGAATTTAATGCAGACAAGTGTGAGGTGTTGCATTTTGGAAGGACAAAACAGGTTAGGACATACACAGTAAATAGTAGGGCACTGAGGAGTACAGAGGAACAAAGGGATCTGTGAATACTCTTGAAGTGGCATCACAGGTGGACAGGGTTGTAAAGAATGCTTTTGGCATCTTGGCCTTCATAAATCAAAGTATTGAGAATAGGAGTTGGGATGTTATGAAACAGTTGTATAAGTAATTGGTGAGATCAAATTTGGACTATTGTGTGCAGTCTGGTTGCCAAACTACAGGAAGGATATCAGTAAGATTGAAAGTGTGGAGAGAAGATTTATTAGGATGTTTCTGGGTCTTCAGGAGTTGAGTTGCAGAAAAATTTTAAACAGGTTATAAGTTTATTCCTTGGAGCATAGAAGAATGATGGGCGATTTAATAACAGTTTACAAGATTATGATGGGTATAGAGTAAAAGCAAGTAGGTTCTTTCCACTTAGAATAGGAGAGATAAATACATGGGTTTAGGGTGCAAGGGGAAAGGTTTAGGGGGAATCTCTTTGCTCAGAGAGTGATGGGGGTGTGGAATAAGCTGCCATCTTGTGTGATAAATGCAAGCTATGACAGATTATGTAATGTTTTATTATATATATATGTTTCTGGGAATAAATTGGGGAAGGATTTTTAGTGTAGGTCACATACAAACAATTTAAAACATATCTTATTTAAAATACCAGAGCTTTGGTCATGCTAGACAAGCCAGCATAAAGAACCTTTGCAAAAGCTTCAGAGAGTGCCCAAGAGACTTGACGAATGGATTGTTGTTTACAAAAATGCAAAAAAATGAAAGATCTTGTCAGTCACCTTCTGTCTGGAAGAGAACTTGCTGTTCTAAGAGGGTCATGTGGTTTTGCAAGCAGAGAGAGTAAAACAGGCTTTCTCAGAAAAAGAGAGAGAGGGAATTCAGTTCTAAAGTTTTACAGCCAGCAACAGCAACTGGGATTGGAACAGGACAAGCTGGCAATCTTGTGGACAACCCATTTGGAAGACAGGTTGGAGTCCTTAGTTCAGCCTGGTCAAAGCCCTTGTGGTTCATGCAAGAAGAGAGGACTGGTTCTCTAATGTTTCACTTGAAATAAGAGAAACAAAAAGGCACTCTGTGGTGACCTGAAAGAAACAGATCATCATCCGGAAAACCCTGAGGGGGAAAGTTTCTTTGGCAAGACACTGACATGGCTGGTTACAAGGAATTAGTTGTGGGTGTCCAACGAGCAACAAATCTCTGAAAACCGACAAGAACCTTCCTGAGTACTAACCATTTACCTTTCAAGCACCAAAGCCTGGCGCACTTCATAAATATTAAAATCTGTACACAGTATAAGAATTGCTTGCAACCAGTAAACTTGGAGGAATGAGAAGTGAAATTGAACCATGTATCAGAAGTTTTCTGAACTTACATATACATTACATACACATGCGCTAAAAATTAGAAGGGAGTTAAGTTAATAGTGATAAGTTAAAGTGTGATCCTGTTTTCAGATTTAAAGATAATTAAAAGCAACTTTTGTTTAAGTAACCATTTGCCTTGGTGAATATCTATTGCTGCTGAATTTTGGGGGTCTCTGGGCTCATAACAAAGCTTACTCTTAAGTTTCAAGAGTAAATTGGCTAGATACATGAATGGGAGAGGTCTGGAAGGTTATGGAATGGGTGCAGGTCAGTGGGGCTAGCAGCATAATGTTTTGGCACAGACTAGAGGGGCTGAATGGCCTATTTTCTGTGCTGTTGTTTTCTACGGTCCAACTTCATACATATAGCGGCAGAGATCAGGATTGAACTGGAACTGTTGGCAGCAACTACATTGGCTGCACCAATGTGCCATCCTGTGTCACTTTTGCTGCTTTCAATGAGATTCTCCCTCTCTTTTAAAAATCTTCAACCCACTCTGCATAATCGCTTCTTGTACAATGATTGCATCACCCCAGGAATCTCTGTTGAACCTTTACTGCATTACCTGCATCATAAGTATATTCATCTTTAGGTCAGAGGCCAGCCCCAGTGACAGAGTTTAAAATGGACTCTTTAAGTTATTGTGTTGGAACAAGGCATTCTCCTCTTGTTCTCAAACCTTCTTCGAATAAACTTGGCATATGGGAAATGTTGGAAATCTGAAGAAAAAAAAAGAAATTGCTTGGAACGCACAACGGACAAAGAGTCCACAGCCTGAAATGTTATCTCACTCTTACTTTCCACAGATTCTGGTAACAGTCAGCAGGTCGCAAGAAGCTAATATATTATTTGCCTGCATCATTGCTTGCATGTAATTTTGGCAATTTGTTTTAAGTAACACCCACGTCCTTTTGAACACAAAAACTATTGAACACCAACAACAACATTGAAGGGAAATTATCAAATAATAGCAGAAGGATATTTTAAACCTTTTTTAAGAGTAAAAAAGAGGAAAGAGTGGATATAGGACCAATAGAAAATGAATCTCGAGAAATTGTAATGGGAGCTACAGAGTTTGTGCAATCATTAGTAATAATCTTCAAAGAATCAGTAGATTCTGGTATGGTTCCAGAGGACTGGAAAATTGCAAGGTCATTCTGCTATTTAAAAATGGTGGGAGTTATAGGGGTCGATTTTCAAGGTTGAGGTTATGGAGTACCTGGAGGTGCATGACAAAATCGGCCAAGGTCAGCAAGGTCTTCTTGAGAGAGAATCTTGCTATAATTGCAATAATATTTTGAGGAAACCACCAGCAGGACATGCAGTGGATATTGTATATTTGGATACTCAAAAGGCCTTTGACAAAGTGCTGCATAACAAGGCGAGAGCACATGGAACTACAGGAAAGATACTAGCATGTGTAGAGCATTAGTTGATCGGCAGGAAACAGAGAGTGGGAATAAAGATATCCTATTCTGATTGGCTATTGGTTACCAATGGTATCTCTCAGGGGTCGTTGTTGGGTCCACTTCCTTTTACATTGTAAGTTAATGATTAGGGTCACAGAATAAATGGGTTTGTAGCTAAATTTGCAGATGATACATAGATAGGTGGAGGGACAGATAGCGAGGAGGAAATGGAGATGCTGCTCAGAGATTTAGATAGATTAGAAGAGTGGGCGAAGAAATGGCAAATGAAGTCAAGTGCTGGATAGTGATCATGCACTGGTAGAAAGAATAAAAGGACAAACTATTATTTGGAGGGGAAGACTATTCAACATTCAAAGGTGCAAAGGGACTTGGGAGTCCTTGTGCAGGATATCCAAAAAGTTAACCTTCAGGTTAACTTCAGTGGTGAAGAAGGCAAATGAAATGCTGGCGTTCATATCTAGAAGACTAGGATATATGTGCAGGGAAGTGATGTTGAGGCTTTATAAGGCACTGATGAGGTCTCATTTGGAGTACCAGCCACAGTTTTGGGCTCCTTAGTTAAGAAACAATATGCTGGCATTGGAGAGGGGTCCGACAAGATTCGCAAGAATGATTCCTGCAAAGATTAGCATCTTAGGAACATTTGGCAGCTCTTGGACTGTACACCTTGGAGGTCAGAAGAATGACAGGGAACCTTACTGAAGTATTTTGAATGCTTGAAAGACCTTGTCAGAGCAGATGTGGTAGGGGAGTCTGGGAGAAGAGTGTGTCCATTGTAAGACAGAGATATAGAGGATTTGTTTTTTTTACAAAGAGTGGTGAACCTCTGGAATTGGCAGGTGACTGTGGAGGCCATGTCATTGGGTGCATTTAAGGCAGAGATTGATACGTATCTGAATAGTCAAGGATTCAAAGTGTATGGGGAGAAAACAATGGAGTGGGAGACAGGATCAGCTCATGATGGAATAGCAGTTTGCACTCAATGAGCCAAATAGCCTACTGCTCCTATATCTTAACATCTTTTGTTCTTTAAACTCTATTTCTATTTTTCTGCAATGTAGAAACTTCATATTTTTCAAATCCCTGTTGGTATTTCTTATACATAAGAAACAGCAAAAATGGACCCAGCTGGGATGGTCCATGTGATGTTTAAAAAGCTTTTAATAAGATACCGCACAAGAATATGCTACACAAAATTAGACTGGATTTTTAATCTGCTATGTCCTCACACATTTGGCTACATCCCCCCTAAGCCTTTCTGCATCCTCCTGACTTCTTCACACTGCTACTTAGGACATAGAACATTACAGCACAGTGCAGTCCCTTCAGCCTCGATGTTGTGCTGACCTATATATATTTCTACCAAAAAAGTACTAAACTTTTTCATACATCAAAACCCTCTATTTTTCTTTCATTCATGCGCTAGACTAAGAACATCTTAAGTGCCCTTGATATTTCAGCCTCCACCACCATTCCTGGCGAGTAGATTTAGCTTGATATCATCAGTGGTAGTGCACTTGGTCCTCTCATCAAAGTCATTGATATGAATTGTCAGCCGCTTAGAGCCCAACTTTGATTCTGATGACGCAACAATAGTTACAGCCTTGCAAACTGGAAATTACCCATTTATTCTTAGTCTCTATTTTCTGTCTGGTCATAACTCCTATATCCATTACCCTCAACACGATCCATACTAATTTTGTGTAGCATATTCTTTTGTGTACTTTATCAATAACTTTCTGAAGATCGACATCGATCACATCAACTGGTTCCCCTTTGGCTGTTCTTTAGCTCCAACCTCAAAGAAATATTAACAGGAGTGTGAAACATAATTTTCTTTTACATTAATCTATGTCAGCTCAGTCTAATACTAATATTATTTACTGAGTACTCAGTTAGCATTTGCTTACTAACAGATTCAAACATTTTCCAAACTTTTAATGTCAATGAAATGATCCATTGTACATCATTATCACTTCATTATAAATATAATCTTTTAATATTCAGCCAGGTTGATGATGTCAAGAATTGGTAGACCCAGAGATCCCAATGAACTGACTCCTGAAGCTCCAAATGTTAGAAGAAGGATAATGTTAATTGCAGTTGATGGATCTTTGCGTTGAAGTTTCTTTCAGATCTGTGGTGTTTGCCATTGACCATGAATATTGAACCAAAGGTAATACCTTACTACTCCCCACATCCTCCACTAATTGAATGTAACCTGCAGTATGAATCAGATTCTATTCATTCAATCAAGAATGAACAAGTCATTTAGAGTAGTTGCTACTCTGCACAACGTTTCTATGCATCTCAATTTGAAGGTTTATTTATTCTGATGTTTGAATAAAATGAAATTAAAAATCTTTGCTCATGTTCAGTGTGTGGTGAGAAAAGTACTTTCAGATTGACATAAGCAACCAGTAAGATAAAACTATGGAAATATGTCCAGGTGAAAAAAACATTTTGCAGCCGATACATTTTGTATTAAAAGGTAGCTCAGCAAATTAATTATACAAAGTAGTTGAAAGGAAAAAGATAGGTTGTTCAATTCAAACCTAATTTTCATTTAATGGAGATGATTAAATTTTCTCTGCAGTTTTGAATGAAGTGATAAATGGGTAGACGATAAACGGTGGAAAGAACTAAAGAACAGTTGCAAGAAATTTTTTTCTGCCAATATGCCAAATTATATGAAGGATTTGCTATAATTACAGTGAGATATTAATCAGCAAGATAGAATTATAGACCACCATTGAGAACCAGGCAGAACTTTAAGTGCTCATACAATTAAGTCATGTGAGAAAAAAAAGACCAGTAATTGCTACAGGTGCTTTTGATTATCCAAAAATAGTTTCTGAATAAAACAAGGTATCACTGAGGGAAACTCAAGAAGGAGGGAGTGAGAAGAACAAATTAAATGGAATAAAGCATGACAGATATGAACACTGAAAGAAGCAGCAAATTAATTGATGTTATGAATTAGCATTTACTAATTTGAGTTAAAAGTCTGTAGTGTCATGAATACAGTGGGTGAATGAAATATTTATTTCCCAATTTTGTCAAAGGTGCGAGTGATGGGAGCATTTTTTTCTGCTGTGCAGCCTCATTTAAGGAAGATCGATTGAATGTTTAAATTGTAAAAATAATTTGTAACTATAAAAATGGAGGTTCAGAATGAAAGATAAACAAATTCACTAGAGTTCAGAGTCTCTAGAATAAAAAAATGACTCTGATCTTGCCCATTATTCAATATTTACTTCCTCAAATATGATTAATTTGGAAATGTGGAAAGAACATATCAATCAGGATAGTGTTAAGTATCAGGCTATAATTTAAACTAAGGATAAATTCTACAGTTTGTTGAATTTGTGGGCTGAAACATATTCAAGAACTCCATCCATCGACTTAAATGAATATGCAACAGGTGTCGCCGACTTCATCAAGACCTGCAGGGATGAGTGGGTGCCCACCTGCAACTACTAGGTGTTCCCCAATCAAAAGCCCTGGATGAATCAGAGAATCCGCAATCTTCTGAGGGCAAGAACAAGAAGTCCAGGTACAACCTCTGAATACCATCCCTGAAGCAAAGTGACAAATCCAGAGGAAGCTAGAATCAGGGACAGATACATGCCAGCTCTGGCAGGGAATGCAGGCCATTACAGCTTACAAAGTGAGGGCGAACACTACAGATAACGACGATGCTTCATTACCCAATGAGCTGAATACATTTTATACCTGCTTTGAGAAGAACCACCAAATAGTGCATAGCACAATTCCTGAAAAAGTTGAGGACCTAGTGATATCTATCTCTGAAGGCGATGTCAGAACATTATTCAAGAGGGAGAAACCTCGCAAGGCATGAGGCCCTGACGACGTACCTGGCAAGATACTGAAAATCTTCACCATCCAACTAGCCAGAGTGTTCATGGACATTTTCAACATCTCATTACTGTAGTCAAAGGTTCCCACCAGCTTCAAAAGGGCATCAATTATCCTGGTACCCAAGAAGAGTGGTATGGGCTTCCTCAACCTCTACCGCCCAGTAGCACTAGCTTCTATGGTGATTAAATGCTTTGAGAGGCTGGGCATGGCCAGAATTAACACATATCTAAGTGAAGATCTGGACTCACTGAACTTCACCTATTGTTACAATCACTCCACAGAGGATACAATATTGCTGGCTCTCCACTCAGTTCTGGATCACCTCAAAAACAGCAATTCATACTGGCAGCTGCTCTTTACAGACTACAGCAATACCATTATTACCTCAGTGCTGGTCAAGAAGCTACAAACTCTAGGCTTCTGTACCCCTCTCTGTAATTGGATCCTTGACTTTCTCTTTAGAAGACTACAGTCAGTATGAATTGGAAACATCTCCTCCTCTGATCATCACCCCAAAGATGTGTGCTTAGCCCACTGCTCTACTCATTATACACCCTTGACTGTATGGCCAAGCACAATTCCAATGCCATCTACAAGTTTACCGATGACACCAAGTTGTTTGCAGAATCATAAATGTCAATGACAAAATGTACAAATGGGAGATAGATCAACTTGTTGAATGGTGTCATGACAACAACCTTGAGCTCAATGTCAGCAAAATCAAAGAGATGATTGTGAACTTCAGGAGGAAGTCAGGGGAACATGATCCAGTCCTTATCGTGGGCTCAGTAGTGGAGAAGGTCAAGAACTTCAAAGTCCTGGGTGTCAACAGCTCCAAATATCTGTTCTGGTGCCTCCACTTTGATGCAATCATAAAGAAGGTTCACCAACGACTATTCTTTCTGAGGTACCTTAGAAGATTCAGTATGTCACCAAAGACTTTCGTAAACTTCTACAGGTATATTACAGAAACCATTCTGGCTGGTTGCATCACTGTCTGGTATGGAGGTGCCAACTCTCAGTACAAAAATAAACTCCAGAGGGATGTTAACTCAGCCTGCTACATCACAGACACCAGACCTCACTCCATCAAGGACATCGACATGAGGCAGTGTCTTATAAAAGCAGCCTCTATCCTCTATCCTCAATCCTCAAAGACTCATCAATTAAGGGTGAATTAAGAGCTTAGTGGGACATGATAAACCATTGTTACAGGATGGTCATGGTGGAGAATTAAATATTGCTTGATACCTATTTTCCAAAGAGACAAACAAAATGTGAAAAAGTGTTGGGCTCACCCTAATATTAAACAATGCAAATCAACGAAATGAGGGAAAGAGTTTCATCCTCGAGAATCAGGATATGCAGTGCCCTCCATAATGTTTGGGACAAAGACATTTTTTCCCCTTTATTTTCTGCTTCACTCCACAGTTTTAAATATCTAATCAAACAATTCATATGTGATTAAAGTGTACATTCCAGATTTTATTCAAGGTTATTTACATAGATTTTGGCTTGACCATGTAGAAATTGCAGCACTTTTTATGCATTGTCCCCTCATTTCAGGGTACCATAATATTTGGGACATAAGCAATTATATGCATATTAATGTAGTCATGTTTAGTAATTTGTCATATATCCCTTGCATGCAATGATTGAAGCCTGTGATTCATCTGCATGACCAGATGCTGAGTATCTGGTGATGCTCTCTCAGGCCTCTTCAGCTGCTGCTTGTTTGGGGGCTTGTCCCTATAAGTTTTCTCTTCAGCATATGGAAGGCATGCTCAATTGGATTTAGATCAGGTGACTGACTTGGCCATTCAAGAAGTTTCCAGTTTTTAGCTTTGGTAAAACTCCTTTGTTACTTTAGCAATATGTTTGGGACCATTGTCCTACTGTAGGAAGAAGCGCCGTCCAATGAGTTTGGACACATTTATTGGAACTTGAGCAGATAATATTTTTTTATACACCTCAGAATTCATTTTGCTACTGCAGTCAGCAGTTGCCCAGACCATAACATCCCCACCACGATTTTTCACAGATGAGGAGGTATGCTTTGAATCTTGGGCAGTTCCTTTATCCTGCATACGTTGCTCGTGCCATTACTCTGATACAGGTTAAACTTAGTCTCATCTGTCTATAAGACATTTTTCCAGAATTCTTCAGGCTCTTTTAAATACTTTTTGGCAAACTGTAATCTGGTCATCCTGTTTCTGTAGCTAAACTAGTGGTTTGCATCTTGTAGTGTCGCCTCTGTATTTCTGTTCATGAAATCTTCTACAGCAGTAGACATTGACATCAATTACTTCAAAGTCTAGAAGTTGTAGAGAAACTGATAGGCTTTGAAGTAATTGACGGGGCATCAATTTTATTGACAACAGATTGGAGGCACGTCCATGCTGGTTGACTCTCCTGGACTGAGGAGGGAGCTGTGGTACAGTCGCCTTTATTCAGGGATCTGTGGGAGGAGCCTCAGGCACAGTCAGTAAGGGGCTTATCCTAACACAGCCAAACTGTGTGTGTGTTTTTATATATGTTTACCACAGCTGCCTCCTAAAGTGTGTTTCTGATCTGTCTGACAGTTGTTTGGGGATTTTTCATTATGATGAGAATTCTTCTGTCATCAGCACTGGAGGTCTTCCTTGGACTACCAGTCCTTTTGCAATTACTGAACTCACCAGTGCACTCTTTCTTCTTAATCATGTTCCAAACAGTTGATTTTGGTTATACTCACATTTGGGTGATGTCTCTTACTGTTTTATTTAAAACTGTAGAACATTACAGCATAGAAAAAACAGACCATTTAACTCTGTGCTGACCAATAAAATAGTTAATTCCACTCAGCCTCGTAATGGCTTTTTTGACTTTCATTGACACATCTGTGGTCCTCATGTTGAAAAATGGCAACTACAGAATCCAAAGGTGATCAAAGGCTTAGCTGAAAGCCTATCTCTCTTACACCTGCACCAATGAAGCAATTAAGCACCTGTGAATCCAAAGGTCCCAAACATTATGGTACCCTGAAATGGGGAACTATGCATAAAAAATGCTGTAATTCTACATTTCTACATGGTCAAACCAAAATGTATATAAATAAGTTTTAATAAAATCTGAAACGTGCATTTTTATCCACATGTGAATTGTTTGATTACAAATTTAAAACTGTGGAGCGCAGGTGGAAATCAAGGAAAAAATGAGTATGTCCCAAACGTTATGGAGGGCACAATAGAATTGAACTGGGTGAAATAATAAAGGGCTGAAGTGCTGGTGGTACAAGTAGCTTATAGGACTCTAGTAATTGACAGCTTAACTTGGAACATTAAAGCAGTCCTGAGTCCTTCAAGACTTCACCCTTGTTCCCTTGCTGTTAATCTACATGTGGACAGGTTATCTGATGATAGAGAAGGGAGAGTTATTCTGCCATCAGATATTATTCCATTTTACTTCAAGCTACAAGTAAGATGTAAATACTTACCTCCCACTGGTAAGAAAATCGAGGGCAGTATGACGTGTGTATTTACATCACTTGTAACTTCAAATAAAATTAAATAATATCTGATAAGGCAGGCATAGACTTTTTGAAGAATGAGATAAACATTCCATCAAAAGCTACCAGCATCATAAATTCTCCACTGATTATTCAATAACATCCGGTGGTCTCTCCTCCAGGAAGTCAAGCCACTGACCCCTCACATTGTTCCTTGAGAATTTGTTGTCGCAAGCATTGATTATATGCCACCTTATTTGCAACATCAAGCAGAGTTTGAGTGGAGGTGACTTCATTCTCTTGAACATTGAGCTGGCAGAAGTGTAAACATTTTATGGATATCAAGTTAGAAGTAATGTCAAGAATCTGAGAATTGGTGAATACTTTTTTTTTAGTGTAATCGCCCTTGTCTGATAAAGATAAGTAAATGATGGACATGAGACACATTGAACATTATCTTGATTTAGTATGTCTTTACTGATGTTGATTGCGCACTTGAGATTGTGGCCTAATCCATGAGGCCTAATGCTTCATATTAATTTTATCATCCATTTTCTCCCTCTTCCATTTCAATACATCCTTGGAGGGTCACTTTGCCTGGTGCTGATAGACCCCGTTGCACTGTTTCAAACAAGATCCCCAAATCTGCAGAACATCAGGTGCTAACTCGTATCTAACTTTTACCACAGCTTCCAGCAAACGATTACAGTTACAATGATGTTTTGTATGGGTCCCACATATGTTCAGCCTCTTTAAGTGATACAGATTGGCTTGAATATAGCTTACCCTGGTGCCAGCTACTCAGGTTGATGTTCATAGGAATCCAGTAAGCTAAAAAACCGAGTACTTAGCACCAAGTGGTCATTGATAATGACTACGCAGCAAGACTTTCATGTGTCGTTTGCACCACATGGAAAAGGTGTGGATTAATCTCATATCAAATTCCCAATGGGTGTTTTGCAGTGAATTCCAACATAGCCTTTCCTTTCTGTCCCCTGCTGCTGCACATTTCAATTCTCTGGACAGAAACTTATAGTTTCTATGTCTAACAGGGTTATTAACTGAGCAAAATCATCCTTCCTTCAAATGACTTGTGTATCAAATTTTGAAAGCCAAAAATAAATGAGTGATTTATTATTTTTTTATTTCAATGTCAACAAGAATGTGAGAGAATGCATTGTCATGGATTGTTATAGCATTAATGAAGTGTTAATTTCCCTCACATGAACATTGAACTTTTCAATTTCATATAACTCCCACCTCCATCTGGTTCCACTGATTTCCTTTCACCTGTCTCCATTATGTAACAGACAGCCCCCTTCCACCAGTCTCCTCCTCTACACCACCTCTCCCACCTCCACTTGACAAGTATTGCATTACCTCTTGGACTTTCCATCTTTTTATGCTTGCCATCTCTCCTTCCTCCTTAACCTCAAAGTGGGGTCCAAAGAACGACATGGTCATAGATTACCATACACACACACACACACACACACATTATATATATATATATATATATATAACACATTTTATATATATATATATATATATACAGTGTGTTTGAATTTGTTGTTTTTGCAATATTGTTTAATTTAAACATAATTGTAAATTAATATATTTTATGTATATATATATGTATGTGTTTGTGTATATATATGACCATGTCTTCCTATGGAGTGGACACCATATTCCAACCCAAAATGTTGAATGTTCATTTCTCTCCATAGATGCTGAATCCCTCCAGCTTCTTTTTCTTTGTTCCCTATGTAAATGATATGCAAATTGTACAGGAAAATGATTGACTATCCAACTAAAATTTTACCAGCCTCCCATCCTTAACTTTAGTTCATTACTTTTTAACCAATTTCTTTTGGTTTCCTAATCTGACAAGCAGATATTTGATCAGTTTATTCCTTTTTATATTTCTTGAGCTAGATTTCCCAACATTGGTTTATTTTCAGTTGAGCGTCCTGTTCCCAATTTTCTCCTTCTCATATTACTCTACATCCAACCCTGCATACTTCCTTTTCATCTATAATTGCAATCTCACAGGGCTAGTTTGATTCTTGGACACCTAAAATCAACTATTTAAAATCCTCCTTTTCATTCTTGAACCCTTTGATGATCTCATATACATCTTCATAACCTGTTCCAACTCAACATCTACCACAGTGTGACATTGATACTTTCAACATTGCAATCTCATTACCCCACCATTAACAGCCACATCTTCAGCTATTGACATCTCAAACCTTTAGCCTCTCTACTTTTCCCTCCTCATTTAAACTTCTCTTTCAAATTAAACTTTATAATCAAGCTGATGTCATTAATTTCCTTATTCACTATTGCTTTTAGTACTTTAGTAAACAAACTAATGGCATTAAAGCCTGATACACCCCCTTGGATATGTTGGTCTGCATTATCAGGCCTTCAAAGAAGTGACTGCAGAGTTAATGGAAGTGTCAGTTGTAATTAGACAAAATTCCCTAGATTTTGCAGAAACCTCAAAGGACTATAAAATCACAAACACAATATTAGCTCTTCAAGAACAGAGGAGGACATAAAGCAGAAGAAATAGAGTTCAGTTAGTCAAACACAGGCCATTGGGAAAATTAATACCAGGTAACAGCACGACATTTAGAAAATCATAAGATAATAAAATAGCATTGACATAGATTTATGAAGGGAAATTATGGTATGTTTGATAAATTTGCTAAAATTCATAGAGGATGTAACAAACTGTAGATGTTGTCAACTTTGAAATCAGAAGCAAATTATTTGGTTCTGCCACCTAAAAGGTTATTGAATAAGATGAGAGAGTACCAAGCTAGGAATAATAAATTAGCAGTAATTGGTAAATGGCTGGCAAACAAAAAACAGAATTAGGATAATTGGATCAATCTGTTACTGATGGGTGCTGTTAGAATCAGTGCTGAATCCTTGACTGTTTGAAGAAGGGACTCCAAGGTTTGTACCCAAATCTGATGTCGCAAAAATAAATGGGTGGGAAAGTTATGAGGAGGATGCAAAGATAAAGGTTAAACAATCTGTTGGCAGGTAGAATAAGATGTGGGAAAATGCAAGGTTATTCACTTTGGAAGGAATAGTTAAAATGCTATTGTTTAAATGATTGAGATTACAAAATACTGCAGTACAAATGATCTTGGGCATGTATGCATGAAAGGTATAGCAAATAATTAGGAAGACAAATGAAATATTGTTGATTTAAAGGAGTTTGGAGTGTAAAAGTGGGAATGCTTTGATGAGATGTTACAAAGCTTTGATGAGATTGGAGTGGTGCATGCATTAGATTAACAAATAATATGTTTGCACTGGTAGTAGTGCAAAGGAGGCTCATGGGGTTATTGGGTTGAATGAATGGGTTCACTGATAAAGATTGTGTGTCTAAGACCTACACTCATGAAAGTTTGAAAGCATGAGCAGTGATCTGCAGATGTTGAGAAATTGAGTTTTCCCATCATGGGAAGTTTGAGGATAAAAGATCAGGTGTTGAAGAAGGAAATTAGAAAATGCCATTTTTATGAGGGTCATGATTCTTTGGAATTCACTATCCCAAAGAATGGTAGAAGTGGGGCCAGAGAGAGATTGACACTTAAAAACAGCGAAGGGATCATGGAGTATTGTGAGAGAATAGAGATATGGTGTTGATTCGAAGGTTACATGAAACATTATCTTCATGAATGGAAAAGCAGGTTCAAGGGTCCTATCACCCTACTTTTGCTCTAATTTTCTGAATCTCTCCATGGATGCTGCTTGGCTTTATGAGTCCCTTCAGCTGCTTTGTTCACACAAAATGACAGCATCTGTGGTTTTTGTACTTCTGTTATGAATACAAACCTTGCAAATTCATGACTTTTCTATCTGTGTGGAAACCTGCATTTGTTGAATTAAACCTCTATCTGTAATTGAAATACATTTGAATATCAGACAAAGAATTTGTTACCACATTCAGCACAAATGTGTGTTACTGATGTAAAATTTGCCCATTTGATTCCCTAATTTACACCATATCTCACAACTGAGGCGATAAGTTTGTTACTTTTTGCTCTAAATCACTTGGACTTTCGAGATGTGTTTGCCATTTTTCCTCTTCCACTATGTTATTTTATTGTGTCCCAACTAAAACACTTTTCAGTGTAGTGCCCATCAAGGAGGTCTCTGCCCAATGTGTGTTGTTTGGACAAATCTTACCAAAGAATCTTCACTGAGCAAAGTCTGAACAATAAATTATTAATTGGAATAGTTAATTCAATATAAAATCATGTAGAGATAAAGCAAGGGTGAGAGTGATGGGATGAGCAAAAAAGGTGAAAGATTCAAAGGAAAATCAGCATTTTTAAAAAATTTTATTCTTAACATTTTACACATAATTCACCCCTGAAGGAATGGGCATCCCCCGATGTAGAACTAAATTTTTTATGTCATCAAGGTTCTTGGCAATAATTAAGGCTTCCACAGACCAATCTTGGCTTTTCTAGCATGTTTGATTTCAAGTGATAAGGACCTGAAATACCATTTGCTTTGTATGTCAAATTTATCATTGATTAAGCTCTTTGGAAAGTAATAATTATTTAGAATTTCCTATTAAAGCTTAAGACCAAATTGTTTTATACCTTGATGAAGGGCTCAAGCATGAAACATCAAATATGTATCTATCTTTTCTATATAAAGTACACTGTTTGAGCTGCTGAGTTTCTCCAGAATTGTGGTTTTACTTGTTTCATCATTTACTGTAGGGATACTCCCTTATAGGTAGATAGAACCAACTCCCATCATTCTGAGATGGTCCAAGAATAGAATGGGGCCAGTAGATTCTGCTAAACTGTCAAAAAACACACTGTAATCATTCATGACTAGGTTAGTCTGTTGACTTTTAACATGTGAATTTCAGATATTAGGTATTTGAAACAAAAATAAGACTGTCAGATTCACTCATGCTGGTGGCTAGGCAGAGCCAACAGGTGTTTGTATGTTGTTCAGCCAGCTGTGTGAAGATTAGATTAACTCATTGGCATGCTGGATGTCAGCAGCTCTTGCAAAGATTTTTATACACAATACAAAAACAACTACATATAAATCCTTTGGTCGGCAGCCCAGAGCAAAGTAGCGGAATAGAAGCAACAGTCATGGGAAATTCTGAAGATAACAATCATTAATTTGGAAACACTTTAGCCAGAGGCAGTTGCCCAAAAAAAAATTGGCCAGGGAATCGGTATTGTTCAAAATCTGGAATAAATGCAAAGAACAATTTATGGAATGATTTAATAATGTAATTATTGTAATTCTCTCCTGCATTGACGCGGTATTGAGGGAAATGCACATATTTTCGTTCAGTTCTTGAAATACATGCTGAATAAATATTTAATATACAATAAAACTGTCACCTGCTGTGAGGATCTAGTGACTGATTAACCTTTATATTCACCCTCAAAGTACACCCATCCAATCTGCTTCCAATTGAGGGTATGTGCCATTAATTAACAGTTTAGACCCAAATCATTTTGAATAAATTAAGGTTGATGTAAAATTAATCACATGGCAAAAAGATGTAGAAAATGCATCATGCAGAATAATCAATATTATTTCTGATATTAAATAAATTTTTAATTAAAATAATTTATAATATTTTCATGTTGCATTGTATTGCAGCAAAAAAGGTTCATCTAAAAATATAGGAAAATCAATCAATCACAAAGTATGCAAACATTGTCAATATCGTATCCTGAAATTAATGTAAGCATAAGCTCTCAAAAATTCATGATTGTTTACTAAATACATAGTTTGCAGCAGGATTTGCTTTTAAAACATGTAAAATATGACATGCTGACAAGGTCTTGGTTAAATTGGTACCCAAAAGCCAATATAAGTCAGTGAGTTCAGAGCTAATTTATGAATGAGACAATGGAAGTTTGAATGCTAGCATCAGTATTGGTAGTAAGAGCTAAACTACACACATAAATATATGGGGTATTATGTTGAGTGGTGGCCAATGGTTAAATCTGGTAAAACTTTCTATGTGTAAGGAAGCTAGCTCTAACCAGGTGATCTTCAGTTTTTACTGAGCCTGGATCAGTCAGGCAAAGAGCCTATTCCCAGGACATGAGATGCCAGATTGTTTTTGTGGACCGGGGAGTTTCCAAGAGCTCAGACACCCGGCAAGAGGAGAGGACAGATTTCAGAAAACAAAGATGGCTTAAGTCAGGAGAAACAGATGCAAATCCCTCAACCCACCAAAGTTTTCCATCATCAGATCTTCCCCCATACCCCAGGCAGCACATTGCAGCATAAGGGCACTTTGAGTCTCCCTCCTGACATTTCACAATCCCAATCAAGTAACCCACATTGTTAAAAATTCAGACTGGATAAGTAACTGAATCAACAATATTGCATTTTCTACTTTGTACCTATGGATGATGTCTGACATACTGAGTTCCTCCAGCTGTTTTTCATTTGCTCAGGATTCCAGCATCTGCAGGTTTAGTTTTTCAATATTATATTTTCTTCTGATTTTGACTGATAAAATGAGGCACAATTTTACGTTGTCATTTGCTACAATTACATAAAACACTTAGGAAGAGGAGTAACCTTGTGTCATTTTATGTGTAAAATGAATTTTTTAAAAATGCTGATTTTCCTTTGAATCTTTCACCTTTTTTGCTCATCCCATCACTCTCACCCTTGCTTTATCTCTGCATGATTTTATATTGAATTAACTATTCCAATTAATAACAGCTGATTCATGAATTATATCACAACACTTGCCTTTTGCCCGTATCCTTTCCTCACTATAGTTAAACAATAGAAGAACTAATAATTGTCAATATTCTGAATAGCAGATAAGAGATAACACATTTTTAGCCTGCGTCACATAGTTATAGATTCTACACCTAATAATAGAATAATTAATCTATCAGTACTTCTTAATTCCTTGAAAACTTCATTCATATTTTTCATAAATTCCAGGGTACCTTTGTAGCATTTGTTATTAACATGAATTATCACCAAATAATAGCAAAAATTAGTAACCAATGAGTAATTAAGGATCTTGATTAAAATTAGATTGCAGGGTAAAATTCATCCTCTCTCACTTGAATTAAAGGTAGCTACAATTTGTATTCTGCTTCCAAGTTATGGTTAAGCTAGAGTCAACAGAGTTGAATTACAGCAGCAATATTGCATGAATAATGATGAAATATAAAGTACGTTTAATGTTATCTTGATCCAGCTTTATGCCTGTGGGTTAGAATCAGAATTTATTGTCATGAACAAGTCACAAAATTCGGCAGCACCGTGGTGCAAACATTCATATAAATTACTTTTACAACAATAATTAAAATAGTGCACGAAAAATAAAGCAATGTCTTTAGTTCATTGATTATTCAAGAATCTGATGCCAGTAGGGAAGAAGCTGACCTTGTGCCATTGTCTTTAGGCTCATGTACCTTTTTCCCAATGGTCGCAGAGTGATGAGAGGACATAGCCTGAGTGGTGGTGGTCTTTGAGGATAGGGTTTGCTTTATTTAGGCACTACCTCATGTTGATGTCTTCAATTGAGTGAAATCTGTGATGTTGCAGGCTGAGTTAACAACCCTATGGAGTTTATTCTTGTCCTGAGAGTTGGTGCCTCCATACCAGCCAGTAATGCAACCAGCCAGAATGCTATCCCTGGTACACCTGTAGAATTTTTCGAGAGTCTTCAGTGACATATCAAATCTCCTCAAGTATCTCACTTAGTATAGCCACTGGCAAGCCTCCTTCATGATTACATCAACATGGAGGCTCCAGGACAGATCCTCGGAGATGTTAACACCCAGGAATTTGAAGTTGTTGACCCTCTCCACTACTGAGGCCTCAATGAGGACTGGACCATGTTCCCCTGACTTCCTTCTGAGGTCCACAATCATCTCCTTGGTTTTGTTATTGTTGAGCACAAGATTGTTGGCTCAATGACCTGATCTATGCTGTATCTATCCTGTACACTTCCTTGTTGCCATTTATGATTCTGCTGACAACTGTGTTGGCATTAGCAAACTTGTAGATGGCATTGGAATTGTACCAGGCCACCCAGTCATGGTTGTATAATGAATAGAGCAGTGGGCTCAGCATGTGCCTGTGTTTATAATCAGAGGAGGAGACATTGTTTCCAATTCATACTGACTGTGGTCTTCCACTGAGGAAGTCAAGGATCCATTGCAGAGGGGCTCAGCCCAGTAAGGGACACAATCCCTTAAATAATGTTGTAAATAGACAAATGCAGAGTTTTGCCGCCAGCCTTCCAGACTTCTGGGGGGATTCCATCCATACCTGCTGCTTTGCCACTTTTCAGTTGTTCGATTGCCTTATATGTCTCATCCAGGGTGGGAACCTCATCCAGCTCTAGCCTTAGGGGCTGTTGAGGGAGCTGGAGCAGGGCGGAATCTTGGACTGAGCGGTTGGTACTGAAAAGAGATTGGAAGTGTTCTGACCATCGGTTGAGGATGGAGATCTTGTCGCTGAGGAGGACTTTGCCGTCTGAGCTGCGCAGCGGGCTTTGGACTTGGGGTGAGGGGCCGTACACAGCCTTTAGAGCCTCGTAGAAACCCCTGAAGTCGCCAATGTCCGCGCTGAGCTGTGTTCGTTTGGCGAGGCTAGTCCACCACTCATTTTGGATCTCCCGGAGTTTGCGCTGAAGATGGCTGCATGCGCAACGGAAGGCTTGTTTCTTCTCTGGACAGGACGGCTTTGTAAGGTGAGCCTGGTGGGCAGCTCGCTTCTTTGCCAGCAGCTCCTGGATTTCCTGGCTGTTTTCGTCAAACCAGTCCTTGTTTTTCCTGGAGGAGAAGCCCAGTACCTCTTCAGTGGATTGCAGTATGGTAGTCTTCAACTGATCCCAGAGGGTTTCAGGGGACGGGTCCGTGAGGCGGGTTGCAACGTCGAGCTTTGCTTTGAGGTTTGCCTGGAAGTTTCCTCTCGCTTCGTCTGACTGCAGTTTTCCAACATTGAACCTCTTTCTGGGGGCTTTATTGTTCCTGGGCTTTGGCTTGAAGTGAAGGTTGAGCTTGCAGCGAACCAGCCGGTGGTCAGTGTGGCATTCCGCGCTAGGCATGACCCTGGTGTGGAGCACATCTTGTTTGTCACTTTCTCGCACCAGGATGTAGTCCAGAAGGAGCCAGTGTTTGGATCGGGGATGCATCCAGGTGGTCTTAAGGCTGTCCCTCTGCTGAAAAAGGGTGTTTGTAATGACAAGCCGCTGTTCTGCGCAGAGCTCCAACAGGAGGCGCCCATTGTCGTTGCACTTGCCGACGCCATGCTTGCCCAGGATTCCTGGCCAGGTTTCTGAGTCTTTGCCGACACGAGCGTTGAAGTCGCCCAGGATGACAACCTTGTCGGCTGTAGGGGTACGTTGGATGAGGTTGCGCAGGTCGGTGTAGAACTTGTTCTTTTCTGCTGGTTCCGCCTGGAGGGTTGGAGCATAGACACTGATGAGGGTGATGTGACGCTTGTTTTGAAGTGGGAGTCGCATGGACATGATTCGGTCCGAGAGGCCTGTCGGAAGGTTTTCGAGTTTGGAGGCAATGAAGCTCTTGACCATGAAGCCTACACCAGATAGGCGTCGTTCATCCGAAGGCTTGCCAGACCAGTAGAGTGTGTAGCCCTGCATGCCAACTGCATGAGTTTTTCAAGCTTTGTTGGGACCAAGGTAAACTGCCTCAGGATCTTCGTGATGCCACCATCATCACCCTGTACAAAAACAAAGGCGAGAAATCAGACTGCTCAAACTACAGGGGAATCACGTTGCTCTCCATTGCAGGCAAAATCTTCGCTAGGATTCTACTAAATAGAATAATACCTAGTGTCGCTGAGAATATTCTCCCAGAATCACAGTGCGGCTTTCGCGCAAACAGAGGAACCACTGACATGGTCTTTGCCCTCAGACAGCTCCAAGAAAAGTGCAGAGAACAAAACAAAGGACTCTACATCACCTTTGTTGACCTCACCAAAGCCTTCGACACCGTGAGCAGGAAAGGGCTTTGGCAAATACTAGAGCGCATCGGATGTCCCCCAAAGTTCCTCAACATGATTATCCAACTGCACGAAAACCAACAAGGTCGGGTCAGATACAGCAATGAGCTCTCTGAACCCTTCTCCATTAACAATGGCGTGAAGCAAGGCTGTGTTCTCGCACCAACCCTCTTTTCAATCTTCTTCAGCATGATGCTGAACCAAGCCATGAAAGACCCCAACAATGAAGACGCTGTTTACATCCGGTACCGCACGGATGGCAGTCTCTTCAATCTGAGGCGCCTGCAAGCTCACACCAAGACACAAGAGAAACTTGTCCGTGAACTACTCTTTGCAGATGATGCCGCTTTAGTTGCCCATTCAGAGCCAGCTCTTCAGCGCTTGACGTCCTGCTTTGCAGAAACTGCCAAAATGTTTGGCCTGGAAGTCAGCCTGAAGAAAACTGAGGTCCTCCATCAGCCAGCTCCCCACCATGACTACCAGCCCCCCCACATCTCCATCGGGCACACAAAACTCAAAACGGTCAACCAGTTTACCTATCTCGGCTGCACCATTTCATCAGATGCAAGGATCGACAATGAGATAGACAACAGACTCGCCAAGGCAAATAGCGCCTTTGGAAGACTACACAAAAGAGTCTGGAAAAACAACCAACTGAAAAACCTCACAAAGATAAGCGTATACAGAGCCGTTGTCATACCCACACTCCTGTTCGGCTCCGAATCATGGGTCCTCTACCGGCACCACCTACGGCTCCTAGAACGCTTCCACCAGCGTTGTCTCCGCTCCATCCTCAACATCCATTGGAGCGCTCACACCCCTAACGTCGAGGTACTCGAGATGGCAGAGGTCGACAGCATCGAGTCCACGCTGCTGAAGATCCAGCTGCGCTGGATGGGTCACGTCTCCAGAATGGAGGACCATCGCCTTCCCAAGATCGTATTATATGGCGAGCTCTCCACTGGCCACCGTGACAGAGGTGCACCAAAGAAAAGGTACAAGGACTGCCTAAAGAAATCTCTTGGTGCCTGCCACATTGACCACCGCCAGTGGGCTGATAACGCCTCAAACCGTGCATCTTGGCGCCTCACAGTTTGGCGGGCAGCAGCCTCCTTTGAAGAAGACCGCAGAGCCCACCTCACTGACAAAAGGCAAAGGAGGAAAAACCCAACACCCAACCCCAACCAACCAATTTTCCCTTGCAACCGCTGCAATCGTGTCTGCCTGTCCCGCATCGGACTGGTCAGCCACAAACGAGCCTGCAGCTGACGTGGACTTTTTACCCACTCCATAAATCTTCGTCCGCGAAGCCAAGCCAAAGAAGAAATAGACAAATATTTAAAATCAATAGGTTAATTAGCTGCAATTCAATTGCTAATATTGATTTTATCTTAATTCAGTGAGACAATGAATTTCTTACCATATCTGTTATTTGTCTGTGTGGAATGACTTAAAATCATTGAACTCGACATTTTAGTGCCCCATGCAGGTTAAAGACCAGCACTTTTAGATCAAGTGACCAGCCTTTGCAAGAATTTTTAATATTGCTTGGCTGTTTTCTTGTGCGTTAGAGATTTAGGGGATGAATGGACAGGAAGGGAGCAACAGTTCCATTTTTGTGGATGGTGTGTGAGGGAGGGTGCAAGGTTTATTGGAATTCAAGAATTTACTTGTACTTGCATGTTGCAGGTGGGGCAGGGTGTATGGAAACTCGGAATTGGTTGCTGAGGAAGATGTGATTATGAGCTTAACTAATAGTAGGATGTTGGGATTTGGATATGGGGAGCACCTCTGCCTTGGTTCTGGCTGTTGGGAAGGGAAGATTAGGGAATGATTGAGGAAGGAGTTGGGCTGGATATTGGGCTGGAGGTGTCTGGATGTTTAGATTGGGAAGGGTTAGTCTATTTACTGCCAGGTTGTATAGAACAGGCTTAAGAATTTTGACCATCATTTGAGTTCATACCCAGAAGCATGAGGTCTCATTTTCCCTACTCCATTCCAAAGGGAATGCTGAAATTTGAGTGCAGTCACCCCTTTCCCGCAAAGTGAAAGTCGCATCAAATTTGTAAGTGAGACTCAAACCTACACATTCACGGTCAGAATTTCCAAGTGATGTGCAAAGACATAGACATCTTCCTGTCATACTTGTTGGAGAACTTATTTTCATTTGTCTAACAGTGGAAAAATTAGATTTGTTCAATAGAACTTCCTGTTGACAGTTACTTTGGTAAGCACGTTGTTTTCTACTGAAATATCATTTACCTCCATTGAAAGCTTGCTAGTTCTCTTTCACTTCAGAATAATTTTCAGCTTTGTAATTTAGAGAAAGAATGAGGGTAGGCACCAAGTCTCAAGAGTGCAATAATGGATATTAACATCTAGTCCTACATAACATACCTGATTATCTGGTGAACCAGTGACTGCTGTGAAAGAGCAGCTGACAACTAGGGAAAGACCTTGTGACAGCGTGGAAAGACAGGAGGGAACAGATCCCACTGGGGCTTCCATGGGCTAGCTACCTGCAGGAGAGGGATCCAGCATGTGAGATGCTTGGGTCCAACCCACTCTTGGCTACGAAAACTTGTAAGAACTTGTAAGACCCTCTGAGTCAGTGAGAGCAGGGGCAGAAAATGACTCATCAGCAGAGAGACCTAGTAACTGGCGCAGGAATGAAACAGACAATGAGTGGGATGATCAGCATGCCTGAGGCTGCAACAGCTGCAGCAGGACACAAGCTCCAGAGCTGCATATGTGGCTCGGCAAAGGTTACTTCCACAAGAGGCTTAAATATCGGGGCAGGAAAGGATGCATGAAGAAGGGGCAACAGGGGCCTCACATCCACAGCTAATTTTTGAGATGGTCGAATCAGTCGACTGAACTGCAGCAGCAGGACAAAACATAAAGTCTGCCTAACATCAATACCCCTGTTCCAATGGAGAAAGAGTAAGGCACAGGAGAACAACCTGAACCCAGGCCAGAATGACCATTGATCAAATGGCCAAACTGCTGCAAGAAGGCAAAGTGGGGGAGATCAATGCTGACCTCTGCAACATCTTAGAGATGCTCAAAGGCAACATCATGAAGAAGTTGGACTGCTTTCAACTTCTTCAGGGTCCCAGTGGCCCTCACAAGTCTCGTTAAGGCCTACTTCCAGGATGTGCAGCTATGTTTGACAACAACAGACTATACCACAGCGTGGCAACATCTGGAGATGGGAATCATGGTTAGTTGAACCATTTCCTTGCTAGCCTTCACCATGGCCGTGGAGGTGATCATTAGAGCATCTCGATAGATGGTTGAAGGGCAGCACATAAAACCTGGCTTGAGGCTGCCCCCTATCATAACATATATGGACAAGCTCACAACACTGACCAAGGCTTGTATTGTATGCCTGTTGAGGAAGCTTCAAGAGAACATTGAGCAGGTTCAGATGAAGATCAAGCCAAGCAAGTCTAAAAGCATTTTCATATCAAGGGGAAGCTGGTAGACAAATGCTTCTACATGGGCAATGAGATGATTCCAACAGTCTTTGAGAAACCAGTGAAAAGCTTATGTTGGTGGTATAACACATCCCTCAAAGATACAGAGCAGGTACATCAGCTCAGGAAGGATGTCGTCAGTGGTCTTGAGCATCAACAGAACCACACAAGCTGGCAAGTTGAAGCTCTGGTATGTAGTTTGGGCTCTTTCCATGCCTCATGTGGTGTGATAGTACAGACCTATCACCAATGTATATTGTTACAGTATCTAGAGTGTAATGACTGTGCTTACAGCGATTGGCTGAGAGCTTAGCCACGCCTACTGTCTGGTCCTTAAAGGGTTGTGTCCCTAGCCAGGTCGGACCATTCCGGACTGGTCGGCCACCTGTGAAGAGCTCCTGTCTTTTGCTAATAAAAGCCTTGGTTTGGATCAACGTTTTTGGTTCTTTTGACGAGCTCTACATGTGGGCACTAACTCTGTATGAAGTTCCAGTCTCTAACGTGGAAAAGCTGGACCGACTGATCATCTTAAACAGAAGGAAGTGGCTCAGCAGCAAAGGACTTTATAGCAAAGGAGTCCGAGAACTACCCATTTCCACTCTTTCAGATGAGTGTAAGTGCACCAAAGTAAGAGTGGAGATGATGTTAAGAGACGCGTGATCCATTTATAGCTCAAGCTCACATCATCCTGGATACTGGAAGGAAATGGATTCCATCAGAAGCAACTAAGCAAGCAATGGTGGCACTCAAGCATAGGGACATTGTGGGCCAAGTGCAGCAAGGGAGGTATGGTCTTGCTCTTGGGTCAAGTGCATCAGCCTGGAACAAGGGCACTCCATCTCAGATATTCAGGCTAGTAATGCCGGAGATGCGTCGGCTGGAGGAAGTGGCAAGGTATGCAAAGGCCATCGCTCAGGCAAAGCAATGGCAATTGATGAGATGGGAGGGAGTGGAGAAAAGCAAGATCTGATAAGAGCTGTGGGAGATGGAGTCATTCAGAGTGAGCTTTACCACTAGGATTGCATGCAATGTCTTGCTGGCTGCCAAGAATCTCAGCCAGTGGTATAGAGAGGATTCTACGCGTTTCCTCTGCCCAACTTCATCAACACTAAAACATATTTCAGTGGGCTGCAAGACCAGTCTCATTTAAAGCCAATATGCCTGGTATCGGAACTAGGTGCTACAGTGTCTTGCAGCAGTGCTAGAAAATAGGTGGATGAGTGTCAATGCTCTACTCCCCTCTTCATCCCTCTGCCCATTAACAGCATTTGTCTGGGAAGGTGAGGGTCAAGCCAGAATGGCCACATCAAGATCAGACTCTGGGTGGTTAGGCAGGGCACGTGATTGGAAGATGGCAGCAGACTTAAGTCACAGGCTCTGCTTCCCAAATGAAATTGCAGAAGGCAACCTCAGACCAAACCTTGTGTTGAGGTCAGTCTCACTCCATCTCGTTTACATCATCGAGCTAACAGTGCCCTGGGAGGATTCAGTGGAAGAGGCCTGTGTACACAAGAACATGAGGTATGCTGAGCTTCCAGCAGATATGCAGCAACGTGGCTGGAAGCCAGGTGTCCGACTGGTAGAAGTAGGTCATAGAGGATTTGAAGCCACATCGACATCAAGAGTTGGGAGTGCAAGGAAAGATACATGGACATGCAGTCAAAGATCTCTCTAAAACTACTGAAAAAGGGAGTGAGTAGCTCTGGATGAGGAGAAAGGATGCCATCTGGGCCTCCAAGTGAGTGAATGTCATATAAGGGGTGATCCCTTATGCTGAACCCTCTGGCAGTCTCATAGGTCTATCAGCAAAACACTGAGGAAGGAAGACACCCACTTGATAACCCAGAAGATAACCACTCATGGCTACCTAGCATAATCTAGGCAGCAAGTCTCAGATTGCAATAAGAGATATTAACATCTAATCCTACAGAACATACCTGGTAAGCACATTGTTTTCGACTGGAATATCATTTACTTCCATTGAAAGCTTGCAAGTTCTCTTTCCCTTAACAATAATTTTTAGCTTTGTAATTGAGAGGAAGAGAATGAGGCAGGGGGAGAGTTGTGTTCTGTGCCAAAGCTGCAGAGTGAAAATGTGATCTAAAGATAATTTATAGATTAAAAGCACGATACCAAATTTGGAAAAATTCCAATTGATTGTTAGAAGCTGTGGTGAAGGAAGAGAGACCATGGAATAGAATGTAGACAATAAGAAAATGTGAGACACTGAAACAGCAGAATATTTGAACTTCATTGCTCGCAACAAGTGAAATAAAATGTTTTAATCCTGCTTTCAAATGTAAAATTCAGAATACTTTCTCCTCTTTTCTACATTAGACCACCTATTAATAAAGTAATGACAGCTGCTGGTGTCCCATCCATTGTCATGAATTTGCAACATGTTTCGGTCTGTTGCAACACTAATTAACACTTCACAAACATAAAAGGACATGATTTATTTTTGTTCTCAGCAATGTGATGCTGACTCAATTAGGCAAAAAAAATCCTACTCTTTACTTTGCTAGTCATTTCCAAAAATGTTTTGCGTGTGTTAAAGCTATCATAGGTCATATGTAATTACCTTTGCATTATTGTATGGTGATACTGAGTCAATGCTATCATATAATGTGCAATTGAAAATAGCAGCCATGACGGTAACAGAATTGATAATCACCTAACCTAGATTTTCTTATGGATCTTTATGCTTCTTTGGCAATTCATTTACTTGTGTGATAATTTGGCTTTCTGATTGAATAATCTATTTGTCTATTTGTCTGACTAACATGGATAATTATAGTGATTTTATTATTTGAATATATTGTTTAGAAATATGGTTCAAGATCTTAACATGTCATAAATCTTACTCTGAACAATAAAGCAATATTCACTGAGGCTCCAAGTTGCATGAGACATTGGGCTGCTCTCTGCATGTTGAGATTCTACATACATTTATCTAAACAGATATATATTCAGGTGAACTACTTTTCCCATGGAATTTATAATATACCAATTCAGTGAACTTCTCCTGGGTTAACTAGATCAACCATTCTCAATGGGGGTGGGGGTGGGGGTGGGAGGTGGGAGCAGGTGATTGGAGGCCATAGCACATACAAGAGGGACAATTAAATAATTTTAATGATTTTTAAGTAATCAGAAGGAGAGAAGTAACTAACTAAACTTTACTGCTTCACAGGAAAGGGGCCCATAAACTTTGAGGAGAGTCCTAAGGTTGCCTTAGCCAAAAAAAGGATTGAGAATGGTTTAGCTGGATAATGCTTTTCAGTGAGTTTGGGATAACTCAAAGAAATACTTCCAAAATTGTCACTATTTCCCTTGAACAGCCATGTAATCTGCCACATCTAAATAAGGTCCAATGAGAAACAGAATTTATTGTCATGAACAAGTCACAAAATTTGTTCTTTTGCAGCACCACAGAACAAACATTCATATAAACCACCTTACAAACAATAAATAAAAATAGTTCACGAAAAGTCGAAGTAAGGCAGTGTCTTTGGTTCATTGATTATTCAGGAATCTGATGGCAGCGGGGAAGAAGCTATCCTTGTGCTACGGAGTGGTCATCTTTTGGCTCTGATGGTAGCAAAGTGAAGAGGGTATTACCTGGGTGGTGGGAGTCCTTGAGGACAGAGGCTGCTTCCTTAAGACACCATCTCTTGTATATGTCCTCAATGGAATGATGCCCATGATGTCGCAGATCGAGTTAACAACCCTGTGGAGTATATTTTTGTGCTGAGCATTAGCACCTCCATACCACACAGTGATGTAATCAGCCAGAATCCTCTCCGTGCTACACTTGTAGAAGTTTTCGAGAGTTTTCGGTGACATACCAAATCTCCTCAAACACCTCACAAAGTATAGCCGCTGGTGAACCTTCTTCATGATTGCATCAACATGGAGGCTCCAGGACAGATCCTCGGAGATAATGACACCCAAAAATTTGAAGTTCTTGAGCCTTTCCACAACTGAGCCCTCGATGAGGACTGAGTCTTGTTCCCCTGACTTCCTCCTGAAGTCCACAATCATCTCTTGGTTTTGTTAACATTGAGCTCAAGATTGTTGATGAGACACAACTCAAAGAGCTGATCTATCTCCCTCCTGTTCGCTTCCTCAATGCCGTTTGTGATTCTGCTAACAACTGTGGTGACATCGGAAAATTTGTAGATAGCATTGGATTTGTGCCTGGCCACGCATTTTTGGTGTATAATGAGTAGAGCATTGGGCTAAGCTTGTATCCTTGGGGTGCGCCTGTGTTGATAGTCAGGAGGAGATGTTGTTTCCAATTTGTATTGATTATGGTCTTCCGATGAAGAAGTCAAGGATCCATTTTCAGAGAAGGATACAGAGGCCTAGAGTTTGGAGCTTCTTGGCCAGTACTGAGGGAATAATGGCATTGAAGGTTGAGCTGTAGTCTATGAAAAGCAACCGTAGTTTTGAGTTTCTGTTTTTGAGGTGATCCAGAGCTGAGTGGAGAGCCAGTGATATTGAGTCTGCTGTGGAGTCCTAACTAATTTGGGTCATAACTAACCTCTCAAAAATTTTAATCACAGTGCATGTTAGTGCTACCAGCCAATAGTTGTTGAGGCAGCTCACTCTGCTCCTCTTCGGTACTGGGATGATTAGTGCCCTTTTGAAGCAGGTGGAAACCTCTGACTGCAGCAGTAATAGGTTGAGAATGTCCGTGCACGCTCCAGTTAGTTGGTAGGACAGATTTTCAGTACCTTGTGAAGGTTCACTCTCTTGAATAATGTTACTTGAACGAGTATTATCAATGCCCTTCCCCCTTATCTTTCACTCAAAATCTGGTTCAAATCATTCATGCATGTGGCAGATACAGAATATGCTGGAGCTCATGATTGATTTGTCTTCCTCTGTATTCATGTTCTTGTTTTCTTGAGAGCCTGTCAGACCTTTTATTGTCCAGATTAGGTTTTCCTGCTGAAATTAGAGTTGTTGATTATGGACATGGAATTTCCAACAAGAATCATTATATTCTGCTGCTAAGAAAAAAAAGAAAATGAAGATAGGTTAAAGAGATTTGAGAAAAGTGTCACAAATTCCTGGCCCCAGCCGCCCACCCAACGGATATCCCAATACCATAGCCATTTATTCTGACCCAGGCATCAGCCACCAACCTGATGGTACTCCTGACACCACGGCCGCCCACTCCAACCCAGGACCTGACCCCCTACTGACCGGAGCTCCTGATGCTTCGACTACCAACTCCAGCACTGGATCTGCAGAAGATGCTAGAGTCTCCCATGTTGACTTGTTCTATGTGGCTCCTGACACAAACTGATACTGGAACCCTGATCTTGCTGCTAGATTCCACTTTATCCCCTTACTACTCCATCCCTATCCTCCTACACCTCTCCCTACTTTATCCCTATCTGATCCTTTTTCTCCCAAATCCCCTAACCCTCGGACCTTATCTCCTCCCTCTCTCGGGATATTCCCAAACCTCCTCTCCCCCCTCTGATTTTCCCACCTCCCCCTCTGACCTCCCCTTACCCCCCCAACTCCCTCTCTGACCTCACCTACCCCACCTCCCTCCTCTGAACTCCCACCTGCTTTCCAGCCCCCCTCCTCCACCAACTCCCAAGCCTCCTCCCTCTAACCTCCCCCCAACACTGCTTCCTACTCTGACCCCCTGCTTGGTTTTTACTATCCCATCTGACCTCCCCTCTCTGAGATGGGGTGCTCAGTCCTAAATAGAAGCCTCACCTTTCTTTCCCTCCACCCACACCTCGGAATGAGTTCCGAGCAGACTGTGATGCTGAACTCTACTTATGTCACCTCCCCCTATGGGCCCAATTCCTTGACCCCCCCCCACCACCAAAGACCCTTTCTTCCACTTCAAGCCGCCTTCATCCTCCTGGACACCTCATCCTGGCCAGCTGCCCACTCTGGACATGTTTATTTCCAACTGCCACCAAGACATCAACCATTTTAACTTTACCACCCCCCTCTCGTATTCCAGCCTCATCTCCTCAGAACAGTCTGCCCTCCACTCTCTCTGCAACAATCTCAACTTCACCATCAAACCCACAGACGAGGGTGGTGCTGTTGTGGTCTGGCGCACTGACCTCTATCTTGCTGAAGCCAGTCAACAGCTCATTCACCTCCTCCTATCGAACCCTCCCACAGGACGGCACATCAAGTCAACACCATCTCCAGCCTCATCACCTCTGGTCACTTCCCCCTAATGGCCACCAACTTCATTGTCTTCCATCCCCAGACTGCCCATTTCTACCTTTTTCTCAAGATGCACAAACCCAACCATCCAGGTAGACCCATTGTTTCTGCCTGTTCCTGCCCCATTGAACTAGTTTCATTTTACTTTGTCTCTATCTTTACTCCCTGGTTCAATCCCTCCCAACCAACATCTGCAACACCCCACATGCCCTCCATCTCTTCAATGACTTCACATTCCTCAAACCGGACCACCTCATCTTCACAATGGATGTCCAATCCATTTATACCTCCAACCCACACACAAAAGGTCTGAAGCACTTTGTTTCTTCCTAGATCAGAGACCTGACCAGTCACCCTCTACCATCACCCTTCTCCACCTGGCAGAACTTGACCTCACTTTAAATAACTTCTCCTTTAACTCATCTCATTTCCTCCATATTAAAGGTGTAGCCATGGGTACCCACCATAGGTCACAGCTACACCTGCCTGTTTGTGGGCTTTGTGGAGTAATCCAAGCTACAAGCCTACACAGACAAGACACCTCAACTCTTCTCTGGTATATTGATGACTACATCATGATGAGCTTCTCAACATCATCCACTTTACAACAAACTTCCACCCTGATCTCAAACTTACCTGGTCCATATCCAGCAATACTCTTCCCTTCCTGGATCTCTGTCTCCATCTCAGGAGACCAGCTTTCCACCGACATATACTACAAACCCTCTAACTCCCACAATCACCTGGACTACACTTCATCACACTCTGTCCCCTGCAAGAATTCTATCCCTTTCTCTCAATTTCTCCATCTCCACCGCATCTGTTCCCAAGATGAGGTTTTCCAGTCCAGATCTTCCAAAATGTCTACCTTCTTCCACAAACGTGGCTCCACCACCATCAACTCAGCCCTCACCTGCATCTCCTCCATTTCCCATTCATCTGCCCTGGCCCCCTTTGCCCCCAGATGCAACAAACTTAAAATCCCCCTCTTCCTCACCTACCACCCTCCACATTCAACATATTATCCATCAGAATTTATATCACTTACTACAGGATCCCACCACCAGAGACATTTTTCCTTCACCTCCAGTCTCGACCTTCCGTAGGAACTGCTCTCTCCATGATTCCCTCGTACACTCATCCCTCCCCACCTGTTGCCACACCCCCTCTCTCCACCCCGGCACCTTCCGCTGTGGCCGCAGGAGGTGCAACACTTGTGCCCACACCTCCTCCCTCACCACGGTCCAGGGCCCCAAACACTTCACTTCTATGTCAACAGGACTGATTTACTGCATCCCGTGCTTCCTTTGTGGCCTTCTCCTCATCAGAGAGACCGGGTACAGATTGGGAGATAAATTCCCTCAGCACCTCTACTCCATCTGCCACAACAGAGACCTCCCAGTAGCCAACCATTTAAATTCTGAGTTACACTCCCACATTCATATGTCTGTTCTTAGCCTTATGTACTATCACACCTTGACCACCCATAGATTGGAGGAACAACACTTTATTTTCCATCTGGGCACTCCCCATCCAGATGGCATTAACATGGACTCCTCTGCCTTGTGCTAACTTGCTTGCTTTTTCTTCTCCCTTCCCCCTTTCCAGTCTTTCCAGTTCTTCCCTCCCTTCCTCCTCTACCCACCCAGCCATCCCTCCTCCCCCTGATCACTGCTGTCACCTCCCTCCCTTCTCCACTTATGATCTCCTACCTTTGTCACCCCACCTCCCTTTCTCCCCTATCTTTTTGTTCAGATGCCTGCCGACATTCTAACATGTACTGATGAAGGGCTCAAGCCTGACATTTCGGTTATATATTTTTACCTTTGCTACATAAATGACACTGTTTGACCTGCTTTCTCCAGCATTTTGTGTTATTATTTCAACCATCGGATCTACAGATTTTCATGACTTACTAAGAAGATTAACATGTTGCTTTCAAGCAAATCATATTTATAGATGGAGAAAAGCTTTATTATTTCTGCTCAGGGCACAAGTAATTCAAGCAGAAGAACATCCTGTTGAAGACTATTAGGCAGGGATATCAAAGACTAGCTCTTCTCCCCCACACTAACATCCATTTCCCTACAGTCAGATGCTGACTGGTTGCTTGGTGCTTTCAATATATTGAATTACATTTTCTTTGGCTGATATTGGTATAGTCCATTACAGGTGAGACTTTAGAGATCTGGAGGCAAAAAGAATTCATTGTCCAAAGGTGAATAGAATGCACTTTGAATTCCTTGCCCTTCCCTCTAGGGAATCTGGCATTTTGTATTTATTCCTTCTGCATGATAAGGGTGACCATGAAAAACGTGCCAATTACCAATCTATGGTTACTTTTAATTGAAAATCCATTCAAGTATCACTGTTGTGGGGCAAAATCTTCAGATAATTTCAGGAATAGAGACTGACTATCGGGGCAAAATCTGTTGGCAGATGCTGGAATCCAGAGAGAACTAAACCAAATGCACGAGGAACACAGTAGTGGAGAGAGAAGATAGTGATATTTTAAGAGTACAGAGTTGTATGTTCCTGTCGGGGTTAAAGGCAATGTTAGCAGGCATAGGGAACCTTGGTTTTAGAGCAGTGGTTCTCAACTTTTTTCTTTCCACTCACATACCACTTAAAGTAATCCCTATACTATAAGTTGGGGTCTTTCATGGCTTGGTTCAGCATCATGCTGAAGAAGATTGAAAAGAGGGTTGGTGCGAGAACACAGCCTTGCTTCACGCCATTGTTAATGGAGAAGGGTTCAGAGAGCTCATTGCTGTATCTGACCCGACCTTGTTGGTTTTCGTGCAGTTGGATAATCATGTTGAGGAACTTTGGGGGACATCCGATGCGCTCTAGTATTTGCCAAAGCCCTTTCCTGCTCACGGTGTCGAAGGCTTTGGTGAGGTCAACAAAGGTGATGTAGAGTCCTTTGTTTTGTTCTCTGCACTTTTCTTGGAGCTGAAGACCAACAATGAAGACGCTGTTTACATCCGGTACCGCACGGATGGCAGTCTCTTCAATCTGAGGCACCTGCAAGCTCACACCAAGACACAAGAGAAACTTGTCCGTGAACTACTCTTTGCAGATGATGCCGCTTTAGTTGCCCATTCAGAGCCAGCTCTTCAGCGCTTGACGTCCTGCTTTGCGGAAACTGCCAAAATGTTTGGCCTGGAAGTCAGCCTGAAGAAAACTGAGGTCCTCCATCAGCCAGCTCCCCACCATGACTACCAGCCCCCCCACATCTCCATCGGGCACACAAAACTCAAAACGGTCAACCAGTTTACCTATCTCGGCTGCACCATTTCATCAGATGCAAGGATCGACAATGAGATAGACAACAGACTCGCCAAGGCAAATAGCGCCTTTGGAAGACTACACAAAAGAGTCTGGAAAAACAACCAACTGAAAAACCTCACAAAGATAAGCGTATACAGAGCCGTTGTCATACCCACACTCCTGTTCGGCTCCGAATCATGGGTCCTCTACCGGCACCACCTACGGCTCCTAGAACGCTTCCACCAGCGTTGTCTCCGCTCCATCCTCAACATCCATTGGAGCGCTTACACCCCTAACGTCGAAGTACTCGAGATGGCAGAGGTCGACAGCATCGAGTCCACGCTGCTGAAGATCCAGCTGCGCTGGATGGGTCACGTCTCCAGAATGGAGGACCATCGCCTTCCCAAGATCGTGTTATATGGTGAGCTCTCCACTGGCCACCGTGACAGAGGTGCACCAAAGAAAAGGTACAAGGACTGCCTAAAGAAATCTCTTGGTGCCTGCCACATTGACCACCGCCAGTGGGCTGATATCGCCTCAAACCGTGCATCTTGGCGCCTCACAGTTTGGCGGGCAGCAACCTCCTTTGAAGAAGACCGCAGAGCCCACCTCACTGACAAAAGGCAAAGGAGGAAAAACCCAACACCCAACCCCAACCAACCAATTTTCCCTTGCAACCGCTGCAATCGTGTCTGCCTGTCCCGCATCGGACTTGTCAGCCACAAACGAGCCTGCAGCTGACGTGGACTTTTTACCCCCTCCATAAATCTTCGTCCGCGAAGCCAAGCCAAAGACAGCAGTACCTCAGAAAATACTATAAGTACTCTGTGATTAGTAAGGAATTGCTTATTAAGGTGGCATATGGGTGGAATGAAACAGTTTGAAAACCACTGTTTTAATTGTACCCAATTGACTCGTTATGTGCAAAATTTCATAACTCCAAAGGAAATGGGCCAATGACAATTTTTCTCAAGCAAAATAGTAACAATTGGGGCAAGAGCAGTGGTTCTCAACCTTCCCTTCCCACTCACATACCACCTTAAGCAATCCCTTATTAATCACAGAGCACCAGTGGTGTAGGGAATACTTAAAGTGGGATGTGAGTGGGAAAAAATGGTTGAGAATCACTGTTTTAGAGGGATATTGTGGATCTGATTCGGAAGAGGAGAGAGATGTATAGCAGGTATAGGCAACATGGACCAAATGAAAAACCTAAAGAAAGCAATCAGGAAGGCTAAAAGACATTAGGTTGCTTTGGCAGACAATATGAAGGAATATCCTAAGGGTTTCTACTGGTATTTAAGAGGATAATCAGAGACAAATTTGGTCCCTTGAAGATCAGAGTGGTCAGCTTTGTATTGAGCCAAAAGAGATGGGTAGATCTTAAATTGTCTTTTTTTTCATCAGTATTCACTAAGGAAATGGGCACAGAGATGTAGGAAGTAACTGAAACAAGCAGTGAGATCATGGAACCTATACCGATTAAAGAGGAGGAGGTACTTGCTGTCTTTAGGCAAATAAGGATGGACAGGGCCTAACAGGATATTCCCTCGCACCTTGAGGGAGGCTAGTGTAGAAATTGCAGGGGCTCTGGCAGAAAGACTTCAAATGTCCTGAGCTGTGGGTGTGGTACCAGAGGATTGGAGGGTAGCTTATGTTGTTCTCTTGTTTAAAAAAGGCTCCAAAAGCAACCCTGGAAATTATAGGCCAGTCTGCCTGATATCAGTAGTAGGTAAATAATTGGAAGGTGTTCTAAGAGATCAGATATATAATTTTTCAATAGCCAGAAACTGAATAGGGATAGTCAGCATGGCTTTGTGCATGGTAGGCTGTGTTTAACCAAGCTTTTAGAGTTTTTTGAGGTGGTTACCAGGAAAGTTGATGAAGGAAAGGCTGTGGATGTTGTCTACATGGACAAAGTCCCACACTGGGGTTAGTCAGGAAGGTTCAGATGAAAGGTATTCATGGCAAAGTAGTGAACTGGATTCAGCAATGGCTGGAGGGGAGAAGTCAGAGTGTAGTGGTGGATGATTGCTTCTCAGACTGGAGGCTTGTGATTAGTGGTGTACCTCAGGAATTGGTGCTGGGACCATCTATATCAATGATTTGGATGATAATGTGTTAAATTGGATCAGCAAGTTTTCAGACAACACTAAGATTGGTGTTTTCAGCAAAGAATATTTTCAATGATGAAGGCTTGTAGAGGGATCTGGACCAACTGTAAAAATGGGCTGAAAAAGGCAGATGGAATTTAATGCAGACAATTGTGAGGTACTTCATTTTGAAAGGACAAACCTAGAAAGCACATACATGGTAAAAGGTAGAGCACTGAGGAGTGCATTAGAACAAAGGAATCTGGGAATACAGATACATAGTTCCCTGAAAGTGTTATCACAGGTGGATAGGGTTTTAAAGAGAACTTTGGTATAATGACCTTCATAAATCAAAGTATTGAGCATAGGAGGAGAGATGTTATGGTAAAGTTCTAAAAGGACAAATTTGGAGTATTGTTTGCTGTTTTGGTCACTAACTAAAAGAAAGGTATGAAAGAGAACATAGTAGATTTACTAGGATGTTGTCTGGACTTCAAGAACTTAGTTACAGGGGAAGGTTAAACAGGTTAGGACTTTATTTCTTGGAACATAGGAAAATGAGGGAAGATTTGATAGAGGTATTTAAAATTATGAGGGAGATAGACAGAGTAAATGTGGATGGGCTTTTTCAACTGAGGGTAGATGAGATACAAATTAGAGGACTTGGGTTAAGAGTTGAAGGGGAAATGTTTAGGGGGAACATGAGCAGGAACTGCCAGCTGAAATGATGAATGCAGACTCAGTTTTAACATTTAAGAAGAATTTGGACAGGTATATGGATGGGAAAGGTATAGATGGCTATGGACTGTGTGCAGGTCAGGGGGACTAAGCAAAAAAAAATGGTTCGGCACAGACTAGAAGGATCAAAGAAGCCTGTTGTTGTGCTTTAATGTTCTATAGTTTGAGGTTCTAAAGAGGAGAGGGGGGGTCAAAGTAAGGCAGGTGATAGGTGAATTAAGATGTAATGAGGGATGTTGGGCAGATGAGCTTTGGTGTTGGAGGGTTAAGAGTGGAGTTGGGAGACAGAGGTGGATGACAGGTGGAAGTGGGCAAATAATTTAATAAAAGGGCAGACAGAGCTGGAGGATGAAAGTGAAGACAGAGTCTTGAGAGTGATAAGCAATGCTGGAATCTGATGTGTAAAGAGGTGAAAATGGGAACCATTAAAGGAGAGATGGAAGGCAGATGCAACCAGTTGGGTGAGGAAATCTGATGTATGAAAATTATGGGTTGTTGGTGGATAACACCAGGAGTGGATTATGGGAAAGAGAACAAAAATGGGAGGACAAAGTGGGGGAAAACAGTTCAGGTGGGACTTGTCTGAAATTGGAAAATACTGTTGAGCTGCAGACTAAGCATACAGGATGTGAGGTGTTCCTCTGATTTGTGCTGGGCCTTACTTTGGCAGTGGAGAAACTCAAGGATGGACAGGTCAGAGTGGGAATGGAAAGAGAAGTTGATAAGGCATGGAGCTCAAGATAGCGACTACAAATAAAGTGCAGATGCTGAAAGGATCGTGATGTATTTCAAATATCCTCTGCAGATCTCAAGCAGCGAGCAAACAATAAGATATTTGCTTTTATTGCTACATTTAGGTGGAACTCAAAATAACCAGACTGACAATATTAGGAGAGATCATTAAATTCAGCAAAATCCACAAAAGTATGCAACCTTTATCAAGGGTATTAATGTACAACTCGTTCTCCAATCATCTCCTCATCACTCATTTGGATGGCTCTTGTCTGTCAGCTTCCACCTCTTTACAAACCCTCTGCTGGAAGTTAATATTCTATCTGACCCACTCAAATTATGTGATTGAAATACTTAGAATGGCTCAAATGCCTTTGAAATTATCTTCTGATCCCTTTCTGTTAGTCTTTTTTATTTGAGTTTTGACTCATTCAGAGTTTTCATAAACAGTCAGTTAGTTCTATTTTTTTTCCAAATTCCATTGGCCTTTGAACATATTTACTTCTTTTTGCTCAGACTAGATTCCTTTTGTTGCAAGTTGTTCTTGCAAATAAACAGAGGGCTGCAAAAAGAATATCCTTTATTAAAGGTTGTAACAGTCAACCAAACAGTGCTACCTTTCTCTGGAATGCAGCACAACAATTAATATACTCAAGTTATCCACCATGTATATGGAGTTAAAATCTTTTGATCTGATAAAAGTCAAAAGTTAACTGGAAATTGAAGAAAAACGATTTGGTTATTTTCTTTGCAAAACTTTTCTCAGTTATTTTAAAAGTATGTAACAAGGTATATTGAAATGAATGCTGGATAAGTTCAATTAAATTGGCATGAAATAGCAAATTGTTTTCATGGACAAGTGTGGAAATGGAATTGATAGATTTTTTCAATTGGAATCAGCATAGATTCAATGGGATGAATAGACTTCTTCCATCCAGATCCAATAATTCTATGAACTGATAAAAACAAGCGTGGTGAATGTCTGCCAAGCTGCCTGTCTGGCGAGCCTTGCTGTACTAACATTGGCTGTGCATTATCTCCACTGTTAAGGACACTCCCCTTGGATATAATTGTAAATGTGTAGGAGTTTAGAAACAGTTACTTTTTGATTATTGTAGGAGTTTAGAAACAGTTATGGAAGGTAGAAAAAGCAAGGAAATAGCTAAAATGTTCTTTGTGTAAAATGGCGCATGAAAAAGTAGACAAGATAACAGAGGAATTTAAGGAGATATAGAAATATGCACGTACACACAAAGGGCTTGTTTAATAGGGGATGGGAAAAGGAGGTGTGAGTACGGGATAGGAGAAAGTCAGAGTCAGTCAAGAGTCAGGCGAATAGGGAAAAGTGCCAAACCAATCCAAGAGGGATAAAATGTAAGAAAAATGTAAGGGGAGGTGAATTGAAAAATGTATAAAAACAAAGAAGCTTCCTGCCCTCTGTGTACTTTCCTGAGGTAGGGGGGAGAGTACCCAACCTTGCAATGTTGTAAATGTAAATAAATGTTCTTTGTTCTCAACTTTTGTCTCGAGCATATTTTGTGAACGTGAAGGCCCTTCTCACAAATGCATCTATTGTCTTTCATTATTGTACCATGAGTTTCTGCTAATAAAAGCCATGATTATTGTTTGACCACATCGTCTTTGTCTACTTCATCAACTGGCACCTCAACAGGTTATAATTATTATAATTGATCTTTGATCGTGCTTGAGCTAAAGATCAAATAGAGCAAGGTTGACATTAATTCGGCCCTGTAACATAAAAGAAGAATGTCATTTATTTCCACGAAACATTGCTCAGTCAGTGGTAATGCCTGCCTGCCACTGAAATTATTTGTTCACTAGACTCGGCTGAAATGGGGATATTTTTTACTATTCTACTCCGAGCACTGCACCGCAGGCTGTTTCTTTGAAATATTTTGCAAAAGTTGCCTTATCTCTACTGGCAGCTGTCACTTCACTTAACGCCTGCACCCATATCTTTGTGCCAACCATGTCAACCACAATGTGAAAATGCTTAATTCTTGATGTTTTTTGTCAAATGGAGTAAGCCACAGTGTGGAAAAGTAAAATTCTGTCACAACTGTTCAGATCTATTTTTTGATGGGGTCAATACATATTGAATTTTATTTTTTTCAAATCTGGTACACATGTGAAAGAAGAGGAGATACGTGAAAAATATGTTTTTATTGTATATTTCCAGGATATAAGGCTATATTAGTATCATTGGTGCTCATTCAAGAACTTCATTCTTGCCCCTGAAATAAAGTTGTCAAGCATCAGTGGATCTTTCTAATCATATGAAATAGAAATTCTGCTTCTACAACAGTATTTTGGCTGAAGTTTAATCAAATCCTGAGTGAAAGACAGCAAATCTTAAATTGTTGTCAATCGGATTTTTGACCCAAAATGGCAACCATCGTTTTGCTTCCACAAATGCAACCTGACCCACTGAGTTCTTCCAGTTGGTCATAAATGATTGCTTTGTGCTTTGAGCATACAATAAGCTTAAGCCTGCAGCACAACATCCTTTGCTAATGCAGGGAATCTTGAAATTTAGATAATCATTAATTCTAATTACATTTTCAGGATCTAGTACCCAGCTGAATACTGGAAACCTGTGCTGACCAACTGGCTGATGTATTCACAGATATCTTCAACATTTTACTCCCACTTGTTTCAAATGGGCAACTGTACCAGCACCCAAGAAGAGTGTGGTAACCTCCCAAAATGACCACTGCTCCAGTCAATTCACATCCACAGTGATAAAGAATTTTGAGGCTGGTGTTGAAGCATATCAGCTCCTATCTGAGTGGCGTCATGGATCCATTCCGATTTTCCAACTTCAGCAATGGATCTATGGCAGATACCATCTCACCGTCTCTACACAAAATCCTGGAACACCTGGACAGAAAAGATGCATACATCAGAATGCTCTTTATTAACTAGAGTTCAGTATTCAACACCATTGTAGGAACAACACCTTATTTTCTGTCTGGGCACCATCCAGCCACATGGCATGAACATTTACTTAACTACTTTCCATTAAACCTGCTTACCTTTTCTTTCCCCTCCCCCCACTTTTCCTGTCCTTTCAGTTCTTTCACCCACACAGCCCTACCATTGCTGCTGTCCTCTCCCTTCTTTCTCCACTTATCATCTCCTGCCTTCCCACCACCCCAACTCTTTTGTTTGGATGTTTGCTGGCATTCTCTCATTCTTTGATGAAAGGCTCAAGTGCGAAACATTGATTATGTATGTTTGCCTTTGTTACATAAAGGATACTGTTTGACCTGCTGACCTTCTCCAGAATTTTGTATTTATACTTGAGCCATGATATCTATAGAATTTTGTGATTAACTTCTGAATCAATGTCACCAAAACCAAGGAGCTTTAAGAAGGGAAAACCAGAGGTGTATGATTCAGTGATGATTGGAGTATCAGAAGTTGAGAGGGTGAGCAAATTTAAATTCCTGGGAGTCACTATGTCAGAAGACCTTTTCTGGACCCAATGTACTAATATCATTGGGAAAAAAAGCATCTCAGCACCTCTGCTTGCTCAGATGTTTGGTATGACTTCAGAAGCTATGGCAAACTTCTACAGATATGTCGTGAAAAGTGTACTGACCAGCTGCATCCCAGCCTGGTTTGGAGGGACTAATATCTCTGAGCGGAAAGCCCTGCAAAAGACCGTGGACATAGCCCAGAACATCACAGGCAAATCATCCCCACCATCGAGAAATACTACTACAAGAATATTGCTGTCAGAGAGCAGCAGCAATTATCAAGGATCCACACCACCCAGCATATGCTCTGTTCTTGCTACTGCCGTCAGGAAATGGGTAGTATTGGTGCCACAAGTCTTGAACCAGAAGGTTCAGGAATAGTTGCTACCGCTCCACCATCAAACTCCGAAACAACAGACTGAATCAGCGATTCATTTTGTTACGTCACAAACCAGCAGCAATGGAAATTCACCAAGCTAATGTAAGATTTTTCTTTTAAAACACTATTTTAGAATTAATAACTACTAATAATAATAGCACATTAGTCAAATCCACCCCAACTATGTGCGAGTGCATTTGTGTATGAGAGAGAGATACCCAACTATTACAGCTTCGACATAATTTTGGAAAGTCATTCCAAATCTCAGTCTTAGAAACCCCTTGTCAAATTGCAGGCTTTTAAACTGATGCACAGAAGTAATCGCAAAGGAGGTGGGAGAGACTGAGTGACCAGACTGCCAAAAACTCACAAATCTTTCTCGAGTTTCTTCAGAGAAAAGATCCTTTCATAAGAACAGTTTGTCACAACTCCCCTTTTCTTTGCATATGGTAAATGAAACGAGTGATTTCTATGATGTCAAAACTTAGGTACTGGTCAATCACTGTGAGGTTCACAGTGAGGTTCAATAATTCCCCTGACTGGGAGAATCAGCCTAATTGTCCATTTCACACAGAGTCACTCCATCTCAGTGTTCCATGAGATGGCTGGTGGTCAATAACGAATGCTGTTTCCTCCATCGTCCCACTCACATGACTCTCTCACCCCCTGTCCTGGAAAAAGCAACAAATATTCCTTCTCCTCTCCAAAGTAGCAAATTTAGGTCCAGTCTGTACTTTTTGTTGCCACCTGGTCTCTTCACAGCTGTGAATGGTTGTATCCTGTACTAGCCCTTAAAGTGATATTCACACTAAATGAAATAGGATCTTGTAATAACTTAAAAACTCTAACTTTGCATATTATTGATTACTGAATATTTATTTTTATGTATTGCACAGTCAGTGTGTTTATATTTTTTCTTTGTTTACATAACTCTCTTTTGTATACATATCTTTTTCTTGAATACAGTTTACAGATACTGATAAGGAGAAATTCTGACTGATCCACAGGTTAAAGAATCCCAGGATTGTATCTGATGTTGTATGGACTCTGATAATAGCTCTAAACTTTGCATTTTAAAATTAAAAGAAAATGAATTGGCATGCAACAATACAATTTCCAGGTAACCACCAAAATTAAAAAATATTATCAGGCAAATACTGAAGAGCTCTGACAGTACTTTATTTTTCTACATGGAGGCCTAATATATATTTTTCAAAATAATCAAGAATTAAGGACTTTGAATTAAGCGTTTTAATTGCAAATCAGCATTCCCCGCATTTTAAAAGATAATGAAGTAAACAAAATAGATTTCATCCAAAGCAAAAAGGAAACTATTTGAGGATTTCTCCCTCAAATTTGCAACAACAGAAAGAATGACCTGACGAAAGCCATGTGGAGTCAGAGGACAAGTAGTTAAATTAATAGTGAAACATGAAAGCAAAACTGGGAATAAAGGTAGCAAATGTTTGACTTGATCTTCTCCTAGGTTTGGTTTTGCAGCTGCTATTGATTTGAATTTCTAGAAACAGATTGAACTCTGGAATCAAAGTAGAATTTTAGGATGTATAGCGGAGAACTTTTTTTGTGGGGGGGGGAGGTCTAATTAAATTTGCAGAGGACAGTAGCAAAATCATGACTCACTTGTGTAACCACTGGCATTTTCCCAAACGGCTTCCAACAACTTTGGGAGTCTGTGTAAATGCCTGAGGCTCCACATTGCAATCTGAACAAAGTCTGTGCTCCAGTGAAGAAAAACGTCATTGCAGGAATCCCCATCATTAAAAGTGAACAATCGGCACAAGGAACTGCTGCTCCATTGACCAAAATGGAGGAAACCATGATTCATTAATTTTGAAATGTTTTTAAATAGAACATAGAACATTACAGCACAGAACAGGCACTATGGCCCTGATGTTATACCGCTGTATATGTACCTACCCCCCAAAAAAACCTCTCTACCTTATTGCCCTCTATTTTTATTTCATCTATGTGGCTGTCCAAGAGTCTTTTAAATATCCCTATTGTTCCAGATGTCACAACCACCCCTGGCAATGGATTCCAGGCACCCACAACTTAATGTAAAAAAAACACTCCTGATGTCTCCCCGAAACATCTCTCCCTTCACTCTGTACCAAATATTCTTAAGTTTTTTTTTAAATACTGATAAGTCTGGAATAAGGGTGTCATACAACATTAGAACAGGCCTTTTGGCTCAAATCACCCATACCGACTTCTGGGCTAATCCCATTGACCCATATTGGTTCATATCCCTCTCAGCCTTTGCTGTCTATAAATCAGTCCAAATACATTTTGAATGTTGTTACTGTGCTCACTTCTACAGCCCCTTCTAGATAAGGAAAACCTTCAGAGTGAAAACATGACTCAGGTCCTCCTGAATCTTTCCAATAGGTTTTGAACATATTTAGAATAGATTTCAAATGTGTCTGCATGTCCAAAATATTTTAGGTTTTGACAGAAAATTAAGCCAAAGGATGTAACAATGCTATCTGTCAATTTTTCCAGCTGTGTCACACTGGTGGACCTCAGGGCTGTGTATTCAGTCCATTTCTGTTCACACTACTGAACCACGACTACAACTCCAGATTCCGCTCCAACAGACTCACCAAGTTTGCAAATAACACAACAGCAGTTGGCCTCATCAGCAGCGATGATGTGTTGCACTGCAGAAAAGTGGTGGAAAATTTAGAGGTATGATGTGAGAGTAGCAAACTGAATCTCAATGTGGAAAAAAGAATGGATATAATCCTGGCCATCAGAAAGGCCAGCAATGTACACCCTCCACAACACATCAAATACACTGTAGTGGAGAGGACCAGGTTCCTTGGAGTTCATTTAACTGGTGACCTATTATGGACACACACATCTCCTCATTGGTCAGGAAGGTGCAACAGTGACTGCACATCCTGAGAAGACTGAAGTGGGCAAGGCTACTGGCCACTTGTGATAGTACAGATCTATCACCAATGTATATAGTGTATATAGTTACAGTATCTAGACTGTGTTTACAGCGATTGGCTGAGAGCTAAGCCATGCCTACTGTCTGGGCCTTAAAGGGTTGTGTCCCTAGCCAGGTCGGATCATTCCAGACTGGTTGGCCACCGTGAAGAGCTCCTGTCTTTTGCTAATAAAAGCCTTGGTTTGGATCAACAAGTCTTTGATTCTTTCGACGAGCTCTACACCACTATCATGTCAACTTTCTTCAGGAGCTCTATCAAGAGTGGCCTGCCTGCCTGCCTCACAGTGTGGTATGATTACTGTGGAGAAATGGATCAGAGGTCCATCCACATCCATAAGAGTGGCAGAGAGGATCACTAGAGTCTCTCTCCTCCCCTTCCCCCCATAGATATGATTCACCAGGATCGTTGTCTGAAGAGGTTGCACAAAATCATTGAGGATATCATTGTGTGGCCATCATTGAGCCACACATAGCATCTTTCAGCCTCTTCTGTCAGAAAAGAGATACTGGAGTATCAGAGCCAGAACCACCAGGCTGAAGAACAGCCTCTTCCCAAGGGCAGTGAGAATGTTGAATGACCAAAGGAACTGCACACACTAACCATCCAAGACTCTCATATTTGTCAAACAATATTTATTTATCTGTATGTATGTATGAATACTAGTCCACATTCTATATTTTCTGTCTGTATGTGTGTTATGTCTGGTTGTGTGTCTGTATGTTTTGCACCAAGGACCGGAGAACACTGTTTAATTGGGTTGTACTTGTGCAATCAGATGACAATAAATTTGACTTGATGTGTTAATACGTTTCCTTCCGAGCAGGACAGCCAATGTAATCCCAGTTTCAAAGCGAGCAAGAGAACAGGGCTCAATGACTAACAACCTGTGGCACTGACCTCCATCATTATGAAATGCTTTGAGCATCTATTGATGAAACACATCAAAGTATACCTTTCAGAGACATTGACCCATTTCAATTCACCTACATGGTGGTAAGGGTGGCGTAGTGGTTAGCGCCACACCTTTACAGCACCAGTAATTGGGACCGGGGTTCAAAACCCACGGTGTCTGTAAGGAGTTTGTATGTTCTCCCTGTGTCTGCATGGGTTTTCTCTGGGGGCTCTGATTTCCTCCCACCATTCAAAATGTACTAGTGGTTGTAGGTCAATTGGATGTAATTGGGCACCACAGGTTTGTGGGCTGAAATGGCCTGTTACCATCCTATATGTCTAAATTAAAAATATGATTAAATTAATCATTCAATTGATGATGCTGTAGGCTTGTCCCTCCACCTGGAGAACAATACATCAAAAGCCAGGTTGCTGTTCATCAACTTCAGCTCGGCTTTTAATATGATCATTCCCTTAAGGCTGTTGAAAAAGGTGTCCTCACTGGAACTCAACACTACTCTCTTTCACTGATTCTGGACTTCCTAACAGAAATATCACAGTCTATCTGGGTCTGCAGCAGATCAAATCCCATTTCAAAATACAGTCTGAGAAATACTGGATAAATATCTGTAAAATGGAGGAGCCTTTTATTTTATTATTTTATTTAATTTAGAGACTCTTCCAGTCCATGAGTTTGCATTGTCCAAATACACCTGTGACCAATTAATTCCATTGAGCACTATAGCACCTCAGTGTATGTTCAACCTGTTTCTGTTTATATATGCTTGCCTGTGCTCATAATAAAAGAGCAAAAGTAGGTTAAAATGAAGCAACATAATGTGAACAATGTGGTTCACATTAAAAAGCAGGAGATATTGTCAAACATGTTTGGAACTTTAGTTAAAATAGACGAATTATTTTCAGCAATCTATTCTGCAGATCATATGAAAGTATATTTACTTGTGTATTGTGATGAATACTTTTCATTTGGCTGGATGAGTGCAGCTTCAACAGCAATCAAGTAGCTTGACACAATGCGGAACATCGCAACCTACTTGAGAGACACCTCATCTACAAGCATTCACTCACTCCACCACTGACACACAATAGCAGCAGTTTGCACCATCTATAGGATGTCCTGGGCAACACCTTCCAAACCCACAACTTCTGCCAGTTCAAAGCGCAAGGATATCAAAAGTATGGGAACACCACCATCAGGATGTTGCCCACCAAGCCACGCAATCTCCTGACTTGGAAATATATTACTATTCCTTCACCATTGCAGGTCAGAATCCTGGAACACCCACCCTAACAACATTGTGCATCCAGCCACTCATCAAGGACTGTAGTGGTTCATGAAAGCAGCTCACCATCATTTTCTTGTGGGGAAATAAGGATGGGCAATTAAATGTTGAGTCAGCCTTTGAAGATCTTTCTTTGAAGTCCTTTAACTGAATAAACAAGTGCATAAAAAACTAGAATGGAATTTAAATTGGGTGGTTGTATTTAACAGGGAAAATTATATAATCTGGACCCCTTCTATCTACTGAATAGAAGATTGAACACTAACTTGATAATGGCTTTAAGGTTATGAAATGGGTAGATATGAAGTTATCAAATATATTTATAGTAATACAATCTGTAATATAATTTGTCTAAAATTTGTATTACTGACCCCTTTGATATGATCATCAGTTAATAGGTACATTAAACTATGATTATTGAAAGAAGATTATGATTTTTTATCGACTGAGAAATTCACATTCATTTCATCCTTACTTTAAAAATTTATTCATCACTTTCAAAAATAAGGAAAGACACTTCACCATTCTCGAGAAAATTAGAATTTATTCCATCATGTTATGACCCCACTGAAATAAAAACTCTTCTTGCTCCATTATTATCTTCAAATCTTGAGTGAAGCTGCTGAAGGTGAACAAAAACTGATCATATCTGAATGTCACATTAATGAACTATTTACTTTAATTTACAGATATTGGTGAAAACGACGTAGACCTATCAGATGTCACTACACCTGAAATTGTATGAACGACATTCATTTCCATGGAACAAGAACTGAGGTCAGCAAAATGGTTTTCTAGTCAACAATTTTCTGATGTTCTTTTGTACAAAAGGTCTTCAGCTTTGTTGCTTATGTTATCACTTATTTTGTAATAATTTGTTGAACTCGTAGTTGATAACGTTGAATAGGTTTTACATGCCAAAAATCTTCATAATTTTCAGCATTACTCTGATCAAATATTTATCGTAGAAGCCAGAGACCAACTTCTGGTCGCATATGATGAACTTACTTTAATTCAAAAGAATGGCATACAAAAGCTCATTGAACCTGCTGTAGAATTCTCACCTCCATTTTGACTTTCATCTGCGAAAAGTGCCTGAGAAGCATATATTATTGATGAGTGACTGCCAATAATTTTTTTAGACTGAATTTATAGTTTGCATTTGATGATTGTGGTAGGTGAGATGATTGCTTTGCAGAGTAATCAAATTTGCAAATAAGACAATATGAAATAACACTTTTTTCAAATGATGATCCAGATGGAATGATACAATTTAATGTCACAAAAGAAATGTTCTAGTTCATGTGGCATTTCAGATAATGAGAAAGTAATGGAAGAGAAATATCATCAGTAAGTTGAGCTGTGCTCACAATTGCTCAGTGTTATTCCTTATAGACATACAAATACTTATGAGCAATTGACCAGAGAAACATTAGGACATCAAACATAAGGACATCAAACATTAGGACATCAAACATTAGGACCTTCTTAAATGGGGCTGGGTAATGTTATGCATATTTCAATCTTTTTGTATTTTCGTGAAATTTTGGAAAAAAAAATTATATTTGAGAAAATATCATGTGAAATTCAGATCTTCTTCCATTGATTAAAAAAAATATAGGGTCTGGTGTGTGGGCTAAGACGAGGAGATTGATCAGGGAGGTGGAGTGAGAGTTTTGATTCGCTGTGGAATGGTTGGCAGGAAGTTGTCCAGATGTGAACAGTGCATGAGTCTCAGATAAATATGTAGAGGAGTATGTCCACATGGTAACAAAAGCCAAGGAAGATGCTAAAATAGAACCTATCGACAAGATGACAGATATATCATTCTCCATAGCGACAGACCTGCTTAGATTGAGATGCATTTAACTTTTGGTCAAGCTGACCTCAATTCTCCAGTGAAAGCCTACTTTAGTGTGTGACTAGTTACTTCTGCGACTGAAATTCACAAAAATAAGTTACATATATTGAAACAGAAGGTGTGATACACCCCATTTGTCCACAGCCTCAATACATGCATCACATCGACAGTGGTGCCAGTTCAAAGTTGAAGAGTGCACAACTCCTAAAGGGCCCAGTCGCATGAAGAAATCAGGTTTTGGATGAATTTCTCAGATTGCAGGAGAGACATTTGAGGCAGACATTTGCTATGTTACAGGCAGGAATGTACATTAAAGTTTGTCAGAATGGACAAGTTGGGGAGAAGACCCTGTCCTGCAAATCTCAATTGGTAGCACAGTTCAGTGTTGTCTCAATCTATACAGAATATTGCACTGTATCTCAGAATGGAAGACTTCTGGAAGTACCTCACTGGATGTTTGGATGGATGAATGATTTGTGAACCATGTTTCTGAATGATTAAGTAACTGAATGGTTTATCTAATGCAAAAATTATTTCATCCAAGGACATTTGCATTTCCAATATTATGCACAATAGCACATAACTGGAGCATTGTCTCATCCTGATACAAACCCACCACAGACCTTAATGATCATCAGTAGTGTGGGCAAAAATACCATTGCAGTGCCATTCAAGACACAGCCATTTTTCAAACATATCATGCACCCATGCTGAAATTAATTGCTCTAAAATTACTTCCAATTTCAATAGTAAAAATACAGAAATGCTGAAAGAACCCAGCAGGTCTAGCAGCGTCCTTAGGACAAAAAAGATATATAACTGATGTTTCGAAACTGAGCCCTTCTTCAGGGTTGTAGTGCTATTGATCAACCACATTAAACGGAGAGTCATGATTAATAAGCTTTAATCACCTTAAGATATCAACACATCTCACATATTGCTGCCCCGGTTACTGAGGGAGGAGTTTCAGCATAGCAGCCTTTATGGGAATTTCCTGGGGGAGGAGCCACAGGTGCAGGGGGCGGGCCAGCTCATACAGAACATACATATAGACAGTGCTAATAGCTATATAGTGGTTGCACCATGAAGGTATACCTGGAAACATTGCCATTCATTGGGCATTCCTCATTGGCCATGAAGATGATGGTCACCTGTGTTCATGAGCTACAGCTCTCCATATGTGGAAGGTATACCTTGAAGAAGTTTGTACAAGGGAGCATTTTTGGTCCAGTGATCATATGCCATTGATTTCAAATTAATTATGGAGAAGGATAGATCTGGGCCTCAGGTTGAGATTCTAAATTGGAGAAAGGCCAATTTTGAGAAAATGAGAAAGGATCTAGAATACATGGATTGGAATAAGTTGTTCCCAGCAAGGATGTGCAAGGTAAATGGAAGACTTTCATAGGTGAAATTTTGAGAGTACAGATTTTGTATATTCCTATCAGGATTAAAGGCAAGGTTGGCAGGCATAGAGATCCTTGGTTTTAGAGGAATATGGAGATCTGGTTTGGCAACATGGAGAACTGAAAAAAAACTTCAAGAAAGAAATCAGGAATCCCAAAATAAGACATGAGGTTGCTTTGGCAGACAATGTAAAGCAAAATTCTAAGTGTTTCTCCAGATATATTGAGAGCAAAAGGATAGTAAGGGACAAAATTGGTCTCCTTGAAGATCAGAGTGATTGGCTTTGTATGGAACCAAAAGAGATGGGGGAGATCTTAAATCATTTTTTTCACCAGTATTCACTTAGGGACACAGTTATAGAAGTAAGTAAAACAAGCAGTGAGGTCATGGAACCTATATAGATTAAAGAGGAGAAGGTGTTTGTTGTATTAAAGCAAATAAGGGTAGATACATTTCCAAGGCCTGACAGGATATTCCCTTGGACCTTGAGGCAGATTAGTATAGAAATAGCAGGGGCTCTAGCAGAAATATTAAAAATGTCCTTAGCCATGGGTGTGGGGCCAGAAGATTGGCAGGTAGCTCATGTTATTCCATTGTTTAAAAAAGGTTCCAAAAGTAACCCTGGAAATATAGGCCAGTGAGCCTGATACCAGTTGTGGGTAATTTATTGAAAGGTGTTCTAAGAGATCAGATAAACAATTATTTGGCTAGCCAGGGACTGATTAAAGAAAGTTACATGGCTTTGTGTGTGGTAGGTTGTGTTTAAGAGTTTTTCCAGGAAAGTTGATGAAGGGCGTGGATGTTGTCTACATGGATTTTAGTAAGGCCTTTAACAAAGTCTCACATGGGAGGTTAGTTAGGAAGGATCAAATGGTAGATATTCATGATCAAGTAAATTGGATTCGACAATGGCTGGATGGGAGAAGCCAGAGAGTAGTGGTCGATGATTGCTTCTCAAACTGGAGGCCTGTGACTAGTGGTTTGCCTCAGGAATCGGTGCTCGGACCATTGTTGTTTGTAATCTATATCAATGATCTGGATGATAATATGGTAAATTGGATCAGCATGTTTTCAGATGACACTAGGTTTTGAGGTGTGTGGACAGTGAAGAAGGTTTTCAAAGCTTGCAGAGGGATCTGGACCAGCTGGAAAATGAGCTGAGTAATGGCAGATGGAATTTAATGCAGACACATGTGAGGTGTTGCATTTTGGAAAGAAAATCCAAGAAAGGACATACACATTAACTGTAGGGCACTGAGAAGTGTGGCAGAACAGAGAGCCCTGGCAATATAGATACATAATCCCTTGAAAGTGCCGTCACAGGTGGATAAGGTGGTAAGGAGAGTTTTTGGCATATTCTTCATAAATCAAAGTATTGAGTATAGGAGTTGGGATGTTATGATAAAGTTGTATAAGATATTGGAAAGGCCATATTTAGAGTATTGTCTGCGGTTTTGGACACCTAACTATAGGAAAGATATCAATAAGACAGAAAGAATTCAGAGAAAATTTATTAGGATGTTGCCCAGACTTCAGGAACTGGGGAAGTTTAAACAGGTTAGCACTTTATTCCCTGGAGCATAGAAAAATTGAGGGGAGATTTGACAGAGGTATTTTAAATTCTGAGGAGGATAGATAGAGAAAATGTTGATAGGCTTTATCCATTGAGGTTAGGTGAGATAAAAACCAGACGACATTGTTTAAGAATGAAAGGGGAAAAGTTTAGGGGGAATGTGAGGGGGAAAATTTTCCACAGAGATTGATGGGAGTGTGGATTGAGCTGCCAGCTGAAGTGGTGAATGTAGACTTAATTTTAATATTTAAGAAAAATTTGGATAGGTATATGGATGGGAGAGATATGGAGAGCTATGGACTGGGTGCAGGTTAGTAGGTCTGGGCAAAAAAAAGGCACAGAATAGAAGGGTCAAAGGTGTCTGTATTCTTTAGTTCTATGGTTCTAAGAGCTCAGGCCTGAAACATTCATTTCCTACTATGGTAATTGCGAGACCTGCTAAGTTCCTCCAGCATTTCTGTGTTTTTAAGACAATCACTGTGTCTGCAGACTTTCAAGTTTCACTTCAATTTGAAATTAATATTTTTAACTATTGAGAAAGAACATCATGCCTTATTTGTCCTGTGGAATTTTGGACGTTGTGGTTTCATCGATGGTATCTCCTATTGTTGCATATAATAAGCACTATACCTTTCATTCATAAGCTCCTCTCCAAATCACAAGTTATCCTGGCTTGGAGAAAATGTTGCCAATTCTTCATTGAGGCTTCCAAAATTTAGTATCAGTGGCAATGTGACAGCAGGAGGAATAAGTTCAACATACAGAGAGCTGCAGTCCAAGAAGGCAGGTGAACATCATCTTCAAGGCCAGTGAGTGGCCATCTCGTCTGTGATATTGTGTCCCACAGAAGAATTTTAAAAAGTGAATTGAAAGTTGTGTCTGTAGTGATCTGAAGTGATAGAGTCTAAATGAGATGTGTTGTAAAGCACAGTTAATCCAAGAAGAATTTGGACAGATACGTGGATGGGAGGTATAAGGAGGGCGATGGGCAGGGTGCAGGTCTGTGTGGTTTGTTAAAATAATAGTTTGGCATGGACTAGAAGGGTCGAAGGCCCTGTTTCTGTGCTGTAATGTTCTATGGCTTGATGGTTATAAGCTAGATACCACTCATCTTTCTGTCAGCTGCAGCTGATCGAGCTAATCTGGCCCCAATTCTTTTCTTTCTTTGACTTGGCTTTGCGGACGAAGATTTATGGAGGGGTAAATGTCCACGTCAGCTGCAGGCTCGTTTGTGGCTGAAAAGTCCGATGCGGGACAGGCAGACAAGGTTGCAGGGGAAAATTTGTTGGTTGGGGTTGGGTGTTGGGTTTTTCCTCCTTTGTCTTTTGTCAGTGAGGTGGGCTCTGCGGTCTTCTTCAAAGGAGGTTGCTGCCCGCTGAACTGTGAGGCACCAAGATGCACGGTTTGAGGCGATATCAGCCCACTGGCGGTGGTCAATGTGGCAGGCACCAAGAGATTTCTTTAGGCAGTCCTTGTATCTCTTCTTTGGTGCACCTCTGACACGATGGCCAGTGGAGAGCTCGCCATACAACACGATCTTGGGAAGGCAATGGTCCTCCATTCTGGAGATGTGACCTACCCAGTGCAGTTGGATCTTCATCAGCGTGGATTCGATCCTGTCAGCCTCTGCCATATCGAGTACTTCAATGTTAGGGATGAAGTTGCTCCAATGAATGTTGAGGATGGAACGGAGACAACACTGGTGGAAGCGTTCTAGGAGCCATAGGTGATGCCGGTAAAGGACCCATGATTCGGAGCCGAACAGGAGTGTGGGTATGACAACGGCTCTGTATTCGCTTATCTTTGTGAGGTTTTTCAGTTGGTTGTTTTTCCAGACTCTTTTGTGTAGTCTTCCAAAGGCGCTATTTGCCTTGGCGAGTCTGTTGTCTATCTCATTGTCGATTCTTGCATCTGATGAAATGGTGCAGCCGAGATAGGTAAACTGGTTGACCGTTTTGAGTTTTGTGTGCCCGATGGAGATGTGGGGGGGCTGGTAGTCATGGTGGGGAGCTGGCTGATGGAGGACCTCAGTTTTCTTCAGGCTGACTTCCAGGCCAAACATTTTGGCAGTTTCCGCAAAACAGGACATCAAGCGCTGAAGAGCTGGCTCTGAATGGGCAACTAAAGCGGCATCGTCTGCAAAGAGTAGTTCACGGACAAGTTGCTCTTGTGTCTTGGTGTGAGCTTGCAGGGGCCTCAGATTGAAGAGACTGCCATCCGTGGGGTACCGGATGTAAACAGCGTCTTCACTGTTGAGGTCTTTCATGGCTTGTTTCAGCATCATGCTGAAGATGATTGAAAAGAGGGTTGGTGCGAGAACGCAGCCTTGCTTCACGCCATTGTTAATGGGTTAATGAGTTCATTTCAAAGGCAAGTTCTGGTAAATTTATTTCATGTTTTGTTCTATTTCAATGTGTAACATACATAAACACAGGAAACAAAGGAGGTTATTAAGCCCGCATAGTATCCATGCCAGCTCTGGAACCTTGTGTGGTGGAACACGGTACTGCTGGCATGTCCAAGCATGTCCTCACTGGGCTGGGCAGGCTGGCCCGCCTTATGTACCCGTAGCCGCTCCCCATAAGATCCCTAGTCTCCTCCCTCATACCTGCCTTGGATGTGAGCCAGCAGCATGGAGAGAGGCATGCCTGAGTTTTTTGATTAATAAAGCCTTTGACTACTTCCTTTATCTCTGTGAGTGGTTATTGATCACGCTACCCCTTTTAAATTTTTTTCACTTTATATTTTCAAATTCTCTCTTGAAGGTCTCCATGAAACCAACCTCCACTATATTCGCAATGCATTTTACACTCCAACCACAAGCTATATCAAAAACTTTCTCCTCATTTCATTCTTAATTCTCGTCCCCTTTATCATGTACTCATAACCTCTTGTCCTTAACCCTGCCACAAACAAGTAGTCTCCCATTAATTACTCTGTCCAGACCCCTCATCACATTATATAATTCCATCACATCTCTTCTTAGTAATTTCATTTTATCTCCATATCCCCACACAGACCTGTCTGAGCTAGCGTGAGTCTAAACATAAACTTGAGCAATAAGATTTCATATTTTGACAGAGTTGTCTAAATCCCAATGTCATGAAAATTGATTCATACAAAATGATGCAAGTCCACCACCGCCTCCACACACACACACACACACACACACACACACACACACACACACACACACACACACACACACACACACACACACACACTTCCATTTCCTAATCGTATTCACCTGCTTCCAAACTTACTTTTATCCAACAAATCCCCCCATTCCTTTGTGAGTTTTTCCCCTTCCTGTTTCTCTATCTCTCCCATCTTCATTGTCCAGTATCCTATCACCTCATCTCCTTCCCAGCCTCTCCCTACCTCTTTTAAGCTTGATATCTCTCCTTCCCATCCTGATCTTAAAAAAGGATCATGATCTAAAATATTGACTGACCATATCTTTCCAAAGATGTGGCCTGACCTTTTGAGTCCCTCTAGCATCTCATTGATCACTCAAGTTTTCAGCATCTGCAGTTATTTTGTATCTCTCTTTATAACTATAACTCCTCATCTAAGAAACCATACACGTAAATCCTTGTGATACCTTCACATACCTTTTTCCAACAAGATGATCAGAACTTAACACAATATTTCAGTTTACTCATTAATTAATCATAATTTAGTGTTTTAAAATCATTTTAAATGATTTTAAATGTTCAAATAATTATTTCAAAAATTTCAATTAATTATTTCTTCACCATTTGCAAATATATTTATTCATTAGCAAATACCTTTGAGATCCGTGTGAATTTATTTATAATATTTGAAAATTATCTTGCACTTTATTTAATATGAAGCTCGTGCTTTCAGATTCCATCTGAATTCTCAATGGTGACCTTGGCAACACATCTGCAAATACAATTTTTGAAGTTCTATTTTTGACTGTATAATGACATTGAGGTGAGAGAGTGGTCACGTTTGCACTCTTGATGTAGGCATTGTCAGTATTCACAATATCTAACCAAAATCATCATCTTTGGTACTTGTAACTACCAATGATTCATCTTAATTGAGCAGGCAGTGACCTGTGCCTTATTCAGTAAAACCAAGTAACCATTTATTTAGCATCTGTCCCCCTTTAAACTTACCATTTCCCCATTTTCTGCAAGCTTTGTAATTTCACCCCTGTGCCACCCTATACCCCTCTTCCCTTGTCTCACTGAGGCTGTTTCCATACTCGCTTTAAACTCTTTGGAGCTCTGTTTATTCCTTTTAAACTCATCCTATTCACTGGAAGGTGTATTATACTATTGTGCAACATCTAAATAAAATGAATGCTGGACAGCAGCGGACATGAGATCTGATGAGCGGAGGCACATTGATCCTCCACAGGGTCCTACTGCCTGGCTGCAATTTCAGTGGCCTAGTAATGAGTTTAAACAGCCTGTTAAGGAGCCAACAATGTTTTCTTAAACATCTTGACATCTCTGAGGCTCGTACCCAAGATAGTAACATCCATGCTTGGGAGCAGAATATGAAGGGTTATGGGCTCTGGGGGATCAACAGAGCTGTGCAGGGCACCAGAGGGGGAGAACACACCAACCCCCACCCCTACTGAGAAGGAGAAATCTGGAAGATGACAGACAAGGGAAAGTGACCAAGATAGAGTGTGGCACAATGGTTGAAGAAGACATGAAGGCTGCGGGCTACTGGAGACTGGCTAGTAGGAACCAGATATTGGGACCAGGATTTGAGAGAATGCTGAGGGCAAGAAGGGCTGCAGAAAGCTTTATGATTGTGCTGGTGGTTCAGATATGGGATCAAACAGGAGACTATGCAGAGGCTGCATGAATGCGGAGGTGAATCCACAGGCACTCAGTGTCTCTGAAGGAACTCTCTTTTGCTTTTATTTTGCTAATTGTTGGGGGCGCCAGGCAGGGGCTAGACAGGTTCAAAAGTTAGGGGGAGCAAGCACATATAAAAATCGCCACAATATACACTAAATGATTTTAAAATCACTATACATTTTTATTTTGTATTTAACATCAAAACACAAGGAATATACAGTTTTAAAGGAAGTGCATAATTATTTGGTATTAAAAATCAAAATAGAATTAAAAAGGTATACAGCAGTGGTTCTCATCCTTTTTCTTTCCACTCACTTACCACTTTAAGTAATCCCTACGCCATCAGTGTTCTGTGATTAGTAAGGGATTGATTAAGGTGGTATGTGAGGGGGAAGGGAAGGTTGAGAACCACTGCTCTAGCCCCAATTGTTACTGAAATATTTTGCTTGAGAAAAATTGTCTTTGGAGTTATGAAACCGAGCACATAACGAGTCAATTAGGTACAATTAAAACAGTAGTTTTCACTTTTACTTCACTTTTACTTTCCACCCACATACCACCTTAAGCGATCCCTTACTAATCACAGAGCACCTTTGGCATAGTGAGTACTTGAAATGGTATGTGAGTGGGAAGAAAATGCTTGAGAACCATTGGTTTTCAGTAAGCGCATAAATCTATACTGTATTTAAAATCAAAACATAATAAAAACACGTGTATCATTTAATTATAACACCCTCATAATAAAATGAAAAAGCAACTTAAACTTGCCTTTGCGATATATATGCCACGTATTAAATCGAACAACCCAAAATGAATTATAGATAAAGGAACAGTAAGAACTCCAGAGTAATTCAAGGACACAGTTTATCTAAACCATCTATAGCAAGTTTATCGAAGAAATGTTTTTTAAGCATCACCTACTTTTTTTGAGCAACATCTTCCTATTGGCTGCTGTCATTACGGACACAAAACTGAGGAAAGTAAACATTACAAAGAAAAAAAACTGACCACCCGTAGATTAGAGGAACAACATCTTATTTTCTATCTGAGCACTCACCAGCCAGATGGCATTAACATTGACTTCTCTGCTTTTTGCTAAACTTACTTGGCTTTTCTTTCCCCTCCATCTTTTCTGTCTTTCCAGTTCACCCCTCCCTTCCCCTTACCCCTGCAGCCATCCCTCCTCCCCAACATGGCTGCTGTCCCCTCCCTCCTTTCCCCAGCTATCATCTCCTTCCTTGGCCGCACCCCCTCCCCCCCCCCCCCCCACCTTTTAGTTCGGATGCCTCCCGGCATTCTTGCATACCTTGGTGACAGGCTCAACCTGAAACGTCAGTGATGTACCCTTACTGCACAAAGGACACTGTTTGACCTGCTGAACTTCTCCAGCAATTTGGGTTTTTACTTCAACTACGGATTGGCTTTCAGAATCTACAGATTTTCATGATTTACTTCTAAACATTTCAAAGATGTGGCTAACTGGCTATATTTGACTGTCTTCCTTTTAATGTTCTAAACTAAGAATTGTTAAAAATAAATAGCCTATTTAAACCTATATTTTAAAAGCTGTTGTTCAAACGGTTCATAGCGAATCTATGATACCTAAATCCATTATATTTCCATGCAACTAGATTTAAACCAAAATTTATGGCTGATTTATCCTGGAATTATGATTTTGGGTTGTTCAATTTAATATGTGGCATATATATCATAAAGGCAAGTTTAAGTTGCTTTTTCATTTTATTATGAGGGTGTTATAATTAAATGATACACGTGTTTTTATTATGTTTTGATTTTAAATACAGTATAGATGTATGCGCTTACTGAAAACCAATGGTTCTCAAGCATTTTCTTCCCACTCACATACCATTTCAAGTACTCACTATGCCATAGGTGCTCTGTGATTAGTAAGGGATTGCTTAAGGTGGTGTGTGGGTGGAAAGAAAAAGTGAAAACTACTGTTTTAATTGTACCTAAATGACTCGTTATGTGCTCGGTTTCAAAACTCCAAAGGAAATGGGCCAAAGACAATTTTTGCTCTCACAGTAGGAGAGCAAGGAAAGTGCATTGGCAAGCTATGGATGTTGAAGAGTTTTGGCTTGAAAACAACACAAAATTCACAGGCAGCCTAACTATAATTTGATGTTCCATCTACTCTTTCAACATATTATCGCACTTACACCTTTCATCACAAACTATTATAATTTTGAGAGCCAAGGAGAAAGTAAAATACCTTTGGACCTACTCCATCCAACCAGGCTCAACATTTTTACAAACCCTCAGAATATTAGGCTGCATTATATATTTACAAAGTTGTAGCTTGCCCACGATCAAGTAATGCCACAGACAGGTGCGTTTGCAGTTTTATACAACAAATTTTCTGACAACAAAAATATGTTTTTTCGATAGGTTAGACAATTCTCAGAAGCTTTTCTTTTATGGCATTTTCAGCAGAAAGGCCTCCTTTTCACGTTATAACCAGTTTTGTATATGAGCACCCAATAAAAATTATAATGAAGAGTAGCCTACTATAAGATGATTGTAAATACTATTTGTGTTTTATGAGGTGGCTGTGTTGTTCCAGAAGTTCATGAGACAATTACATTTTTGCTTATGCCACAACAGACAGTAAAAGTGTGTGACAAGAATATATTATAATATTTTGATTTGGGGCAATGATCCTTTATTCATCCTTGACTTTCAGTTATGAACAAATGAGTTGCATAAACACACACTCTATTCTCTTACATTACACAAAGTATTTCATTACTGAGCTATAATGTACATATTGTATTTTACATTCATTAATTTCACATTTCAGTAATAGTGTCATTATGTATGAAACTTGCATACATCAGGAGTTTGACTTATGACATGAAAGAGATGAAGTTCCACGGGACCATCCAGGGTTTGTTTTGGTTCTCCAGATGCCAGCGGCCACCAGCGCATCACAGGAGACTGAGCACACAGTTGACAACACTGGGAGGTTGGTCGAATAAAGTAATGAATCTAGAAAGTTCTTCTAAGGCCACGCGATAAAGTTTAAAAGGAACAATAAAAGAAAAGGTTTGATTTTATCTCACAAGGAAACTAAAGAGTTAAAATATTGTTGCCAAGGTGCCATTTTTGAGGAATGTGCGTGGGGGAGTGGTCACTCCCCCTCTAGCTACACCGCTGGTGCCAGGCAATGCAAGTGGCATCTATGTCTTTGCCTTTACAACAACCAAAACTGACAAATGTGTATTATTAGATTTTGCATATTATTACATAAAAATAAAGTTATGTCAAATCTTGAATTAAAAGTGCATTGGAGTATAAATAGGGGTGAAGTTCCTTAACCTGAAAAATCTGTACGACCTGTGTCCCAAGAGTGCTGGATTATCAGTTGCACTCTGATAACTAGGTAGATTTTACACTAAAAACTAATCTGCAAAGCCTACCTGTTAACATATTGCTCACTATTCTTATACATATTGAACTAGACTGGTAAAAATTGATTTGCCAACTCTCTACATAGTTCACCTGAGATACTTAATGGACATTGTTTGCCTGGTGCAGGGTCACCTTGTTGTCTTCAAGCAACCAAATAGTTTTAGAACATAGAACAATACAGGCCCTTCAGCCCTCGATGTTGTGCCGACCGTATATTCCTTAAACAAAATACTAAACCCTCCCTATCTGGTAACCCTCTACTTTTCTCCCATCCACATGTCTCGGAGTCTTCTGAATGCCCCTGATGTTTCAGCCTCCACCACCATCCCTGACAAGACATTCCAGGCACCCACAACTCTCTGCATAAAAATAAAACACCCCAGATGTCTTCACTAAACTTCCCTCCCTTCCCTTTACACTCATGTCATCTGATGCTTGCTATTCCTGCCCTGGGAAATAGGCACTGGATATCCACCCTATCTATGCCTCTCATAATATTGCAGACCTCTAGTAAGTCTCCTGTTATCCTTCTATGCTCTGAAGAAAAAAGCCAGCTCTGCTAACCTTGCCTCATAAGACTTATTTTCTAATCCAGATAACAGCCTGGTAAATTTCTTCTGTACCCTTTCCATAGCGTCAACATCCTTCCTGTAATGAGGTGAGCAGAACAGAACACAATATTCTAAATTCTTGCCAGAGATTTGTAGAGTTGCAACATGATCTCTCAACTCTTGAACTCCGTCCCCTTATTCATGAAGCCCAGCATCCCATAGATCTCTTCATTTAGGTCATTATAAAGATCACAAAGAGCAAGGGTCCAAGAACAGATCCTTGTGGTGCTCCACTAGTCACGGACTTCCAGGAAGAATACTTTCCTTCCACTACTACTCTCTGCTTGCTTCCCGCAAGCCAATTTTCTATCCCATCAGCCAAGGTTCCATGGATCCCATGCCTCAAGACTTTCTGAACGAGGTTCTCATGGGGGACTTTGTTAAATGCCTTACTGAAATCCATGTATAACATATCTGCCTCCTTACCCTTACCAATTTCTTTTGTTATCTTCTCAAAAAACTCAGTTAGGCTTGTAAGACATAACTTTCCCTTCACAAAGCCATGCTGACTATCTCTGAGTAGACTGCACTTCTCCAGATGCTCACAGATCCTATCTTTAAGAATCCTCTCCAATAGTTTGCACACTACTGATGCAAGACTCACTGGTCTATAATTCCCAGGATTCTCCCTATTACCTGTTTTAAACAAGGGGACAACATTTGCCATTCTCCAATCCTCCAGTACCTCCCCTGCACCCAAAAAGGACTCAAAGATCATTGCTACTGCCCCAGCAGTCACCCTGTTGACTTCAAGAAACCAAATGGTTTTAGCACATAGTGCGTAGAATGTGCTTTGTTTCCTTTCAGTGCTGCTAGAATTGTTCTGTATTCTCAATTACCATGGGTTTTTTTTAAACACAAGAAATTAATTTCATTCTAATTTATCGAATTCTTTCTCCATCTGACTTTTCAGTGATAAAGGCTTATATTATATCCACTTTAATACAAATATGCACCTTATAATTCATGATATATCTTGGGACATTTCCGCACACTTGTCAAAGTACATGTACGAATGACCTTTTTCCAATCGAGCTTTTCCAATCTTCCCCAATAATGTCAGTGGCAAATTCAAGTAATCATTATAATCATGGCGGTTTTAATTTGCCTATAATCTTCCCTATGTTGCCAAATTATACTTTCCATGATCAATATTATCTTCATCAGATGTGCATCTTTATCCTCGAACTGAGCACTTTGGTGTATTGACCATCTAACAACAGTACTCCTGACCTGAAGTTATTCTCCTGATGTAATAGTGATAAAGTTAACTATATTTGAGTTTACCCTTGTGCCTACCAGCATTAAAGCTGTGTCGATGCTCTCTGTGATGTTACCATGAAAACTTCCCTTCTGTGGAGTATTCACACCACTCCATTTGCTAACTATCTTGGAATGAAACTTTTAAGCTGAGGTTATGTTTCCTTTTCCTGACAGTGAACATTTTTTGCCATTTTTAATTGACATATGTGCAGTGACTGTTTCTTCGATGACAGTAATTCGCACCAGTCTCACTCTATGTGATGGGTTCTGCTCTCGAAGTAGAAGAACAGCATTCAAGTTGATTTCTGTATCACTCATTGGGATATTTTTCTTAACAATAATCCATTAGATCTCTGGTTTGTTCATTGATGACTCAAGAACAGGAAAAATGGTCGCAATAAAATCTTGGCATTCCTCTGACTTTCCAGCAGGCATTCTCCAGGTTAAAGCCAAGCATGACTTTACATGGGAGGTAGAGGTGGGTCTTCTGTTCCTTGCTCTGAATTCATATTTTCACAGATTAGTTCTCAACCCAGTTTTCTAAAGCAATGTATGGTTGGCAGCCATTTTCTAAAGTACTTTTGTCACAATCAAAAATAGCCTTATACCCTTTGCATTCTAATTTCTTCACATCAAATGTAGACATCTGTGATGAATTCTTTTCTGATTTCTCCTTCAGTTCATCATTTTACACAGCCTTGGCTCATCCCAATGTGTTTTGCAGCTGAAGAACTGTTTACAACACGAAGTTGCTGTATGAAATATAAAACAAATTAGATATGAACGATGTTGATGCCTGAAAAGTTATGGACTCCAATGAAACCAATCATTGGTCCTTGACATTATTCATATTGGAAATGACAGTAGATATCCAGATTGTTCAAGACAAACAATTTCATATCTATAAAAAAAAGAAATCTCATCAGTTGGCTTATATGCTTCAATTATTTCTCTTTTCCTTGCAGATTTCTAGTTATTTTTTAAAATATATCTCACAAGGCCTCATCATTATGTTGTGTTGACTAAATTACAAATTTACCATGGTATTTTGAGGAAACAATATGACTTTAAATACTAGATACTGTAACTGGACCATGTGAGCATTTAGTTTTGTGCTGAAGGTGAATATCACATGATCATTATGAACTTGTGATCCTTATAGCAGGCTGCTGGCTTGGAAGTTATTTCCACAAACAAGGCAACAGACCAATGTATGGCCAGATAACAACTGTCATGAATTTATGACATCTAATCACAAATAGGACGTAAAAATTATGAGGCAAGTCATCTATTAGCCTTCCAGTCTGCTCAGAAGTAGCAGTTTGACTGCCCCTGGGAATACTTATACAAAATGCCACGTGATAAGTGTAAAAATTCACAGGACATGGTGCATGACTACCCTAAAAATTAAACGTCAGAAAACAAACTGTGAAGTTTCATGTGAAGGAACAGGATGCTGAAATCAATAGATTTTTTTTCAACAAGCTATTTTCAAATGGGGAAAGATGCCTTCTGGCATTTAGTTTGTTCGTAATTTATCCCCTTGAAGTTGTTTTATGCTGTAATTTTTTTTTTTGGCATCAGATCTTTAAATGATGGAATAAAACCGGGTTATGAAGGCTCATTATTCACTGCTGGTATGTCTGAAGAAGTGTAAGTAGGGAAACTGAATGAGGCAAGAAACAGATAAGGAAAACAATGTTGAAACTGTGAGATAAAGGACACCAGCTATGGAAAAGGAAAGGATGATGGACATACTCCGCAGAAATCCACAGGTTTCACCTGATATGTCAAACGTTTCCAGCATGGATTTCAGATTTCAAGAAACCACAGCTCACATTTCCAGCATTCTGTCCACTGCCCAAATTCACCTCCCTCTGTTTAAAATCCTCCAGGGAGATTGGCAATCAGTAGCAAGCATTCATCAGCTTCTTTTTATTGACATCAATAGCACTTGTGAGTGGTATACAATTTGATTAAGAAATTGAACAAGAAGCCAACAAATGGAGTATGGTGAGGAAAACTGTAGCGTTGTCCCTCTTTGGAACGAAGAATGAAAAAATAAAGTCTTTCTTACGTGGAGTGAGACTACAAAATGTGTTTCATGTTATCTGGAGAACGGGAGCAATGGGTTGCTAGCTTTCAACAGAGAAAAGGAGAGAGTCATTATTATTTGGAAATTTCTATCACAGAGAGCTATAGAGGCAGAGACATTAAATAAATAGAGGACAAAATTGACAAACATTGAAAACAAATGAGTCAAAGGATATGGAAAGAGAGCAAGAGTCTGGTTTTGAAGCTAAGACTGAATGAGCCATAATCCTGTTGAATGGTGGAATCAGCTTCTGTTCCTGTTTCTTAGATCACCTGGACAAAATCTCTCCACCCTCCCCCTCTCTGCAGCTTAAAACCCATTCATTTTCTCGCCGTTCTTTTTTAAAAAAATAACATTCACCTAAAATATTAACTAAATATTTCTCCATGAATGCTGCCTGACCACTGAAGGCCTTCAATATTTTATGTTTTCATTGAAACTTTCCAGTATCAGCAGATTTCTGCTTTGTGTTTTAATGACAAGGGGCTTCATGAAATAAGGGTGTATTTTTAATCACCACAGTACAATGTAATTTGCTTCAAGTAGTAGATTAATAAAATTTGAAAATTCTGACTGGTGATGATTAAGGAGATCTTATGAATTTAAAAATAGGAACAAGTTGTCTTTTAAGATTTAATTTCAGTGGAGCTCTCAGCCTGATGTCTTTATACTTAATCATCACTCAGTGAAAGAAAAGCTATTCACAGCTTCTGTAGATTATCATAAGATGAATCTTAATCTTTCTGACTGATACCCACAGGTATGCAGATCCCAATTTGGAACAAATCCTTCTCACTTGTAATATTAGACCAACTGTTTCACGCAGTTCAAAAACAGTCAACTAACTCTTACAAATGCACACAATTTTTTTTTGAACATTTTATTTCATTTCTCATATGCATTAAAACTTGTATATAAATTTATTGTTCAAAAATATTAAAAATTAATACATAACAATTTTGAGATTTTTTCCCCCCATCCTCCCCCCAACAGCCCAATTGGAAAAGAAGGGAAAAAAATGGAAGAAAAACATTTCTAAATTTTTAGGAGTCGGAAGATTCAGGTTGGGTGATTACAACCTAATTCCTACAATTTGAAAATAAGATTTCAAAATCTTTTGAAAAATTTCAAATTTGTTATGTATGTTATATGTAATCTTTTCAAGTGGTATATAAAAGCCTATTTCATTCTGTCATCTATTCATTCCCAAATACACATCTGATTTCCAAGTTACTGCCACATTTTATAACTCCCGCTAAGGCTATTTTAATAAATTCTTTTTGATATTTATTTAGTTTGAATTTCAATTCTGTCAAAAATATTTCCAAGTTATGAAAAAATTTGGATCTTGAGGAAACTTAACTTTTTTAACTCTTTTGAAAAATAAATCCAATTCTATCCAAAAGGATCTTAAGTTTGAACATTCCCATGTAGAATGTAAAATAGTATCTATTTCTTTATTACATATAAAACATTTATCTGAAAAAATTAGAATTTAATCTATTCAATTTCTGTGGAGTAAGATATAGATGATGTAAAAAAAATTATATTGTACCATTCTATCGTGGACATTAATTACGTTAGTCATACTGTCCTGACAAAGTTCTAACCAACTTTCCTCTTCAATATCTTTCTCCCATCTTTGTCTTGATTTATGAACTCCTGGTTTATATATTCAATTTTTTTTCCAAAATTGTATACATAATTGAAAAAAGCTTTTCAATATTTATATCTGTTATTAATTGTTCCAAATAACTTTTTTCAGGTAATATCAAATCTGGACCTAAATTATCTCTTAAATATGCCTTTAAATGATAATATTTTATCGTCTTATATTCCATATTTACATTTCAATTGTTCAAATTCCATTAAAGTTGAACCTTGAAAACAATCTTTTGTCTTAATTCCTTTGTTAAACTAACTATTTAAAAAAATTATTTATTGAAAAAAGAATAAGTTGATTCTGATTAAATATCATTCTTGGAATCTGAAAATTCTTATTCCCATTTCCAAATGTATTTTACTCCATATGTTAAAAAGATGTTTTAACAAAGGAATTTCTCTATTTCCAATAAATAGCTCATTATTCCATTTATATATAAAATTCTCCAACTTATCTTCTCCTATTTTATTCATTTCTATATAAATCCATGCTGTCTTCTCTCACTCTTGAAAAAAAAGTAGATAGAAATCTCATTGTAGTGCTCTCTAATATTTTTTTTTAATGTGGTCATTGCAGTCCTCCTAAATCAAATTTCCATTTTAATTTTTCTAATACAACTCTTGCCATTTTTTCCTTTCCAAATAAATTTCCTTACATACTTATTTAGTTCTTGAAAAAAATTTGATGGTATAAATATAGGTAATGTTTAAAATAAATATTGTATTCTAGGGAATATATTCATTTTTATACAATTAACCCTTCCTATTAATGTTATAGGTAGTTCCTTCTATTTTTGTTGATCTCTTTTCTTAAACAATGGTGTATAATTCAATTTAAATAAGTTATGTAAATTATTGTCATTTTAATACTTAAATATTTAATTGCATCTCTCTGCCATTTAAACTGAATTTCCCTTTTACATTGCTCATTATTTGTGATTATTATTGGCATTATTTCACTTTTATCACAATTTATTTTAATCTTAAATACAACTTACTGAATTACCTTTCCGGTTCAGTCAAATACATTATCACATCACAAATGCACACATTCTGAACTAACAATCAAGTAAGGGATTTAGAACTCAATTTTGTATTCCTACAAGGTAAACACAGAAAATAGCTTATTAAAGTCTGTGCTAGTAAACAAGAAAATGTGCAGGTGGTGGGATCTAGTGCAATGGAGAAACTGACCAGGTCACACAGCATCCATCGGAAGAAATGTTTCAGTCTTAAGCTCTTCTTCAGCATTGCCAAAAATCAATTGAATGCAGGAATTAAAAAGGTGGGGGGAAGAGGAAGAACATGGGATAACAGGTAAAAGGTGGATACATGTGGGAAGGTAGAAGAAAAAGAAGCTGAGAAGTGATGGGACAGAGCAGAGAGCCTAGAAAGATAGTTCTCTGAGAAGGAAGAGAAAGGGGATGGGGAGATAAAGTAAGGGAGTCTGTGTTCATGCAACTGGTTAGGCAGAAGCTACATATTAGACAGTGATAATGATGCTGAGAAAAAATTGAAACTGGCTTTATTGCAATGGCTGGATCCTTGGGTGGATTGCCAGTTTGCTAATAGGCCAGAACACTCCCACAGTTTAAGATTAATGAGGAAACAAACTAGTGCTTTGCATAAGTTTAAACTCAGAGCAGATGCTAGTTGATTATGTACATATCGGAAATGACAGGGCTGCACAGCTGTGGAGCAAGTGAATTTAGAAAACAGCTGTTTCCTTGTCTCTGAGACTGATTCACAATGTTATATAACAAGTCACAAATTCCCTACGGGGATGATATAAAAAATATATGCAGGTATAACAACCAGAGGGTAGAAGTTATGTCTGGCTCTTGCTGTCTGAGAAATAGGAAAACAGTTTTACCTATCAACTTGTTTCCCACAGTCCCCATTTTTTAGCTTTCTGTTAATTCATTCAGAGCTCAAGGCACGGGTTAATTTCTATAAATGTCTTGAGTTGTGTTTTCACTACAACTTTCATGTTGCATTGATTTTCATTGGATGGTTAACCGTCAGGTGCATGGTTAATTTACCCTGATGGATGATAAGTAGGCAAAGCTCTTTTGGACTTGAGAGCTGCCATTATCAACAAGCAGATGATTAAAAACCAAACTGGTAGCAAGACCTAATGCAACTATTGATGTTTTCAGCAGGGACTGTTGCTCCAGTAATTTAACATGCTTGACCTGGTGAATGAAAGGTATTTCTAACCAGACATTCAATTGTTACAGCACTGTGCAGAATAAGAATTACTATGATTACTTAAACTGCAAAAACAAAGATAACTTTGGTCATTCTCAAGAAATATAAGTGAGCATAAATTTGTTGTTGACTCACACTTAGCAATTTCTGTATTTCCTGCACCTAAATATCATAAATAATGCTTTATAACTGAGAAACTATCATTAACATGTGAAAGATTACCTTAAGCAGTACCTGGGAATTTTTGATATTTGCTCCATTTGTTCTTCTGCAGCCAGTTGAACTGCTGTGGGGGGAGAGGTTCACAAATTTGAAAGCAAATGTTGCAGGTTAGCATTCCAACTTATGCATTTCCCTTCACCGCACAGAATTGCTAACGTTTTAAACAAGAACCTGAAGGTATAATAGCCACTCACCAACAAGATCCAGAAGGACTGCACAATATGTTAATGACTTTTCTTTTGATCACATCGCAATTTGGGGGAATAGAACACTACAGCACAGTACAGGCCCTTCAGCCCTCAATGTTGTGCCAACCGGATTACGGGGGATTGGATTAGAGTCGTCCACTGTTTGGCAAAGCTTTTTCTAGTTGGCCCAGGAGTACATTGCAAAAATGACCACCACAGTAATCTAAAATTTGGCAAGGACAGAGATGAGAAATACTAAAACAGGCAATCGGGATGACCTGCTCCATCAGATTGAACCAAAATGATTGTATGATCATTGGAACGGATTGTGGCAAATGGGGCAGAACTTATTGTTGTGTTGAACGTGATTGCTTTTTAAACTCTTGAAAGTATTCAAGTGCAGTGCAGAAGCAGAAACATAAATGAACAGTACCTAATGCAGTCAGTGTTCTATGAACTGCCACTTTCTGAATCAGTGGTGGTACTTTCATTCATTGACAAGCGAAATCTATTTATTGTTGATCTATAAAAAGCATGTTTGACATCTGTATCCAATGACCATACACAAATATACAGCATTTGTTCAATTCTCCAAGAACATTTTGATCTTTGAAGTCTGAATATTGTTTAATACTAAAGTGGAACAGTCATAGCAAAAAAACAAATGGCAAGAGCAAGACAACAGGTCAGACAACATCTGTGGTGGGAAATGAATTGTCACTGTTTTGGATCGGATCTTACATTAGGACCTGAGAGTGATGAAAGAAGATAGTTGGTATGAAGTCGTAGGGGATAATGGGTGATAGGTGGAGAAACCATGAGGGAGAGCAGTGGCAGACCAGAGCAATAATTGTCAAGCTGTTCAGCAAACTTGTAGGAGGCACACCAGTACGAGGGCAATGGATACAAACATGCAACAACCTTGTAAGATATAGCACATTTAATTGTTTGAAGGATTAAAAAAAGACCGCTGGAATTTGAAACAAACAGTGCAGGTGGTTGACTCAAGGTTTTCTGAGGTGAGGATCTGCACTCTAACCTCATTAATTTTTCAGACACAAACCAAATTCCTATGAATGAAGATTCCCCAGATTGGAAACATGGGGAAGAATAGGTTTAATTATTTTCAGTTTTATTTGTAAATGTTCTGCAATGATTTTCATTTGAGCATGTAATGGAGTTCTATTTAATCTTCTGTAAAAAAAAATGCAGTCACTTTTTTCTGCATTAACTAAATGTGTGAGTTCAGTCTATTGTATTCATTTTTTTCAAATTTAAATATTCTTGTGCTTAATTTATGCTTTAAATTCTCATAAAAAGCATCTGTTAAGAATATGCTTTAACTTGAATAATCTGCACTTTGGTTCCATTTTCCTCATCTCAACTTCTCCAGACATCCAAATCGATAAACAGGACAAATGGAATTCCTTGCATAAATGCAGAAGCCTCTGCTGTCAATTGCAAGACTTTGCTGAGCCTCAGTTGTCAGGAGCACAGATGTGCCTCAGTTCCTCCACCTATGCTGATGAGAGAGTGAACTAAAGGGCTGATTCTGCGCTGCCAGCACTGTTAAATAAGAAGCCCACAGGAAGAGCGAACACAAAAATCATCTTTTCATGGAAGAAGATGTCAAACTGTCATGTTCCAATGTGCTGAGAGCCTGGGTGCTTATGGTTGCTGTGGCAACTGTTGTGCCATGTGTCTGCACTTATGTGTTTTTCTGTTGGTAATTGCAAATGTGAACAAGTGCCAGGTTGCACTTTACACCTGCCTGTCGTGTAGCTCTGTCTTAATTGGATGTACTGAAGCTGGGGAAAGAATCTTCTGGGCGTTAAAGCAAATTGACAGGTGCAGATGTTCAGACCTTTAACACAACAATTTGGATAACAAGAAGACTTTGACCTGCCTTTCATTTCAACAATTCTAACAGTATTCGATCCATTTCTAGAAAGGGTAACCTTTAAAATTACAAGGCTTCATACACCAAATATTAAATGCACTGACTGTTAGATATACTGTATTATTTGACATCACTGTTACACAGCAAGAACAAAAAGAACAGAGTGTATATCAATAGTTCATCTTGTAAATGACATCGATTTAAAACCTACATCTGGTTAACTTTGTCACTTAACAGAGTAAAGTACAAATGGAGAACTACAATACTAAAATATAGTCTCCTAATGATTATGCTATATAGTGGAATAACTCTGCCCATAGCAGGGGTATAAATACAACTTCATATTTAAGACATTTAAGGCTCAAAGAAGTACCTTTGCATCCACACTTGTGAGATTGTGTAAAAAGAAAACTTTGATAATGATTCAAAAACATATCGTGTCAACATCTGAGAATTGATTAAACAGATGATGACCGAAAAATTGGATTTGGGTCAACTAGTTGGAGGGACAAATACTGTTGCAAACTGGAGACACATGAGAGACTGCAGATGCTGGAATCTGGAACAAAAATTTAACCCACTGGAAAAACTCAGCAGGTTGAGAAGCATCAATGGGAGAAAAAGAATAGTCTACTTTTGGCATCAGAACATTTTATCAAAACTAATAGAAACCAATTGTGGTTAAACTAAGCTGCTCAAGCTGGATATCTCTGCATGCTCTCTAATTTCATGGTGTAATGGATCTGTTAACCTAAATGTTAATATCCTTGGAAAAGGATCTTGAAAACTTCACTTCCTCTCTTGACAGATAAAGCAGTTCTGAATTCACAGGAGGTAATAGTTTCTTCCAACTGGTTTCAAAATCTTTCTCTCTCTCGTCTTCATGAAAACATGTGACCTGACATCATTCCTGTTTCAGTTTAATTTCTGTCCAAAACACAACTTATGATAAATGACCTCTCCACGTCCACAAACACCTGACTTCATCCCTCTTTAAGTGGTGATTCTGGAAAGTTATGATTCTGGAAAGTCTGATGACCACAAGGAAAAACCTGTTTTAATTTAAACTGATGTCCTTCTTCAGCAGGACATGAATACCTCAGTTTTTACTAAACCAAACAATCCATTGTTCTTGAATCAATTAAAATCCACTTAAGTTTCATTACCTCTGTCTTTCCAAGACTCGTTGGCACTGAGAATGAACACTTTCTGAGTTCAATGGTGTATCTATAAATGTGCTATGCTATGTGTGTGACCCTGTATCCAGCCCACAATTCCCTGACTAGTTATAAATTTAACTGATTACTTAATTTACTGAGATATTGTTATATGAAATATAGCTTTACATTAACCTAAATATTAATATTAACACAGATCCATTACAATGGTATTGTTAATATGTGAATAAATGATTATTCATCGAAATAAAATTCTGAACTGATGTGCACTTCAAAGTGCAAGACGGATTTCAACAAAACAATTAGATAATCAATCAGAATGCAACTGAGTACAAACTGAATAAAAGTATAAAAAGTTCCCCACATTCCCCAGAAGGCATTTTAAGCAAGTAGGGCTGGGGTTGAGGCAAAGCACATTTCAGATGAGGGCCACCCCTCATCACACTTCAATATTCCATTGCAAACAGTGCCCATAGCAAGGCATAGCATCCTGCTCTCAGATCCTGTGCTAGGACAGACCCCATTTGATTTAATGCTTTTAATGTTTTAAAATATTTTACATAATTATTGGTACTTTATTATTGTTTAGTTAATTTATAATTATTCTTAAATATTTTTGAATATTAGGGAAATGCAGAATCATTGTATCAAGGGTAAGGGTTTTGTTAGCTGTCAAAGATTTGCCATGGAGTTTTCTGTCCAGAACTTCTCATGACCCACCCTTATGACTTAATCATCTTATTCTAGGCTTTTAGACGACCTTCTCCCCCCACCCCCACCCCCTCAGCATGAGCATGTTGCCCCAGATAGTCTGTGGAAATATAGAAAAGTACAGCATTGTTGAGCCCACAATATTGTGCTGACCAATACACACCAATTCCAACATCAATATAACTCTCCTCTACCTCACATTCCATAACACACCATTTTTATTCCATCCGTGAACTTCTCTGAGTCTTTTAAATAACCTTGAAGTTGCAAATTCAATTATAAATTCTGCAAATAAACTAATGGCAGATCAGATTAAAAGACTTAATCGAAGCCCCAGCTTCAAATTATTTCACTGGACAATATGGCTTGAATATTTTGGTAACATTTTTGATTGTCAGGTTTCATTGTTTATTTGTATTCAGTACAATAGGATATTTCCATAATTAAAAAAAAACACTTAAGTGATGCATTGAACTTTTACAATTAGAATCCAAATTTATTGAAATGGAACTGTTACAAAATTTGTTGTTTTGCAGCAACATTACAGGTGCAAATATTTACATTAAAAAAATAAAATAAATTAGTGAAAAAGAAGAGAAAGTGTGGTTCACTGTCCATTCAGAAATCTGATGGCAGAGGAAAAGAAGCTGTTTTTGTACGCTTAAATTTAAATTGCATGTTCATCTTCGGGCTCGTGTACCTCCTTCCTGATGGTAGCAGCGTGAAGAGGCCGTGGCCTGGGTGGTGAGGGGCCTTGTGGATAGAGGCTTTTTTCTTAAGTTATCTCTTGTAGATGTCCTTAATGGAGTGAAAACTGATCCCCATGATGGCAATGGCTCAGTTCATATCTCCCTGTAGTCTTTTGCAACTCCAAACTTGACAGTGATGCAACCAGCAGAATGCTCTCCATGGTAAACTAAATCATCTCAAACTCCTCTCGAAATATAGCCACTGGTGAGCCTTCTTCATGATTGTATTGACTTAGAGGCCCCACGACAGATACTCAGAGATGATGACACCCAGGAACTTGAAGCTCTTAACCCTGCTGACAAATTGAAGAGGACTGGCTTGTGATCTCATGATTTCCCTATTGAATAAAAATGTGTTGTTGTGACACCAGTTGATCTATCTCACTCCTGTATGCTTCCTCATTGCCAACTGTGATTCTTCCGACATATTGATTTGTTGATGGCAATTGAATAGTGCCTAGCCGCACAATCATGGGTGTAGAGCGAGTAGACCAGTAGGCTAACCATGCATCCTTGAGGTGCACCTGTATTGATTGTCAATAGAGAGGAGATGTTGTTTCCAATTTCATACTAATCATGGTCTTCCTATGAGGAAGTCAAGAATCCAGTTGCAGAGGGGGGTGTACAGAATCAGGTTTTGAAGCTTGTTGACCAGTACTGAAGGTTTGATGGTATTGAAAGCTGAGCTGCAGTCGAGTTAAAAAGTAGCCTGATGTAAGTGTTGCAGTTGTCTTGTGATCCAGAGCTGAGTTGAGAACCAATGAGATTGCATCTGCTGTGGAGCAATTGTGGTATTAAGCAAGTTGCAATGAGTCTGATCTTTCCTTAAGTTCAGATTAATTCTTGCCAATGCCTTTACAGTGCCAGTGATTGGGACCTGGTTTGAATCCTGTGCTGCTTGTAATGAGTTTGTACATTCTCCCTGTCTACATGGGTTTTCTCAAGGGTCTCTGGTTTCTTCCCACTGTTCAAAACATACTGTGGTGTAGGTTAATGGGGTACAATTTGGGCGGCACAGACTCTTAGGGCTGAATTTGACCTGTTACAGTGCAGGTATGTCTAATTTTAAAAAAAACATTTCATCACTGTAGATATTAGCGCTGATGGGCAATAGACATTGAGGCACCTTATTCTGCTTTTTGGGCACCGGGGTGATTGACACCCTTTTGAAGAAGGTGGGAAATTCCAACTGCAGCAATGAATGATTGAAAATGTCTACAAACACTCCAGCTAGTTGGTTGGCACAGATTTTCAGTATCCTGCCAGGTACACCATCAGGGCCTGATGCCTTGCAAGGGTATCCTTCCCTCTGGAAGGATGTCCTGACGTTGGCCTCAGAGACCAATATCACAGGGTAGTGAGCTTCTTCAGGGATTCTCATTGGTACTGCTCCATTCTCCTTTTCAAAGTGAGCATAAAAGGTGTTTAGTTCATTGGGTAGTGAGGTATCACGGCCATTTATGATGTTTGGCTTCTATCTGTATAGAGCTCAACTAAAACAAAATTAACTTTAAAGCAACTTTAGACTAATGTGATATTTATCATAATTACTTTCTCAGTAGTGTCTTCATTTTCTTTGATGGTATCACAATCAGTTTGATGTTTGTTCACTCCAGTTTCAACTAGAAAGTTAAACTTGGAGCCTCTTCCCACTGCCTATCCTTGCACCACTCCAATCATGAAGCAATGGGATTGTTCAGTAATCTCTATGATCTTTTCAATCACCACATGTGATTCCCAAAGTGAAATGAATGAGAACATCAATTCTGAATGTGGTTTTTTTTTCTGGACCAAAATGTAATCAATGAGAAAAATGAAAGATTATTTTCAAAGGTCTAAATGAGAGTTTGTCTTGGTTTATCAGTTAAAACTAAAACCAACATTTATCTCTAATAATTTTCACTTCAGAGGGTTTTAATGTTTTCAGATAACATTCAACAATTAAATTTATTTCTGTGAAAAGTGAAACCCAGTGAACTCTGCATTTTTCATTAATAAGTGGCTACAAATTGATGCGCTATCAATAGCTCCAAAGACTAGAAGTTACTGACTGATAGTCTTCTAGTATCATAAACAGAAGGCACGTCACATGTTGCTGACCCGAGACTGGACCTTGTTCTGGGGGAGGGGTTATGGCGTTGCCCCCTTTATTAGGGGATTCAGGGGGAGGAACCACAGTTATAATCAGCAAGAGGGTGGGCCAGCCATACATATACAAACAGTATTAACAGTGGTTCCACCACACAAAGCAACACAGTTTAACATGAATTAATTTATATGTATGAAAGGTAAATGTAAAAGTCAGTTAAGATTGCCTGCCTGACTCTGAGTCCTGATTCTTAGGTAAAACACAAGATTCTGTTGACATGGTGGTTAAGTGAAAAAACACAAATGCTGGAGAAACTCAGCAGGTCAAAAATGCCTTTATGCAGCAAAAGTAAAAATACATCACCAACATTTCAGTCTTGAGGCCTTCATCAAGGAATCCTGACTCTCTCTCAAAGATTGTTCACGTCACTGCTGAGAGAGGTAAACTGCTCCATCCCACCTCTCTCATGGTTCCAAGATAGACACACGAAAAGCATGCACTATTTCATTGAATTAAATGATTGTAGATTCCCGTCAATAATTAGAATAGAGAGTAATCTTATGCATGCTAGCAACACTAGTGCTGCGGTTGGAGGCACAATAACTAATTTGGGGGGGGGAACTGCCTGTGAATCCCCCCCCCCCCCCCCCCACCTTGCCACTGACCGTGCCAGATCTAGAATCTCCAGTAAGGTTTGCAAGCAAGGTGGATGAAACAGAGAGAGAAATATTGGTGAGCCCTGAGAACAGCAACATCTGTAACATCAAAGTGATTCCAGAAATCTGTTTTGTCAAACTTATACAGATTTGTTTCCTGTAATTATTTGGAAGCTTTTTATTTAAAAAGTGCCAATATCTTACTGAAGACTGACCAGTAATATCTTCATCGCATTCAGATGAGAAGCATTCAAAAATATAAAATTTGTAGTCATTACTTGATGAAAGGTTGTTCAGTATTCACCATGTACTGTAACAGAAAACATATTGATTAAGAGAGTAATTTTAGATTTTGTAAAGTCACAGAATACTCTCACAGAATGGGAGGACAGTTTCAGTAAAAAATCAGAAATAAATCACAAAATTCTGTGGACACCATGGTTGAAGTAAAAACACAAAATGCTGTTGAAATTCAGCTGGTAAAACAGTGTCCTTTATGTAGCAAATTTAAAAATACATCACTGACGTTTTGGGCTTGAGCCCTTCAGCAAGGTATGGAAGAATGCCAGCAGGTTTTCGAACAGAAGGATGGGGGCAAAGGCAGGAGATGATAGTGGAGAAGGGAGGGAGGGGACAGCAGCAATCAAGGGGAGGAGGGATAGTGGGGTGGGTGGAGGGGAGAACTGGAAAATCTGGAAAGCCGGAGGGTTAAAAATGTGAGCAGGTTAGCAGAAAGCAGAGAAGTTGATGTTAATGCCATCTGACTGAGAATGCCTAGACAGAAAATAAGCTGTTGTTCCTCAAGTCTATGAGTGGTCAGGGTGGGATAGTACATACAGCCATGGACAGACATGAGTGTGGGAGTGTGACTCAGAATTGAAATGGTTGGCAACTAGGACATCTCTGCTATAGCAGAGGTGTTCAGCTAAGCGAACTCCCAATTTGTGCCCGGTCTCTCTGATGTGGAGAAGGCCACAAAGGAAGCACTGGATGCAATAAATCAGTTCTGTGGATATACAAGTGAAGTGTTGCTTCTCTTGAAAGGCCTATTTGGGGCCCGAACATAGTGTGGAAAGAAATGTGAGCACAAGTGTTGCACCTCCTTTGACCACAGGGGAAGGAGCTGGGGGGTGAGGGCAAAAAGTCATCAAAAGTCAGTGAAAAATCATGCAGCCTGTTAAATCGATATTGCTCAATGCAAGAACAATAAAGCTCATTCCATTGCTTTCCATTCCTTTTGCCTTGCAAATCTTTACCTTTCAATCCTTTAAAAAGTAGAATTGAATCTGTTTCCACTATTACCTGAGGCAGTGCTTTCTGCACCTGAAAGTCTTCATCTTACTTTTGTTGACCAAATATCCCCTTGTTCTTGATCTCTGTCACTGGAACCTGTTTTCTATCCATTCTGGCTCGATCCTTGATGATTTAAAATGGCCCTTTCTGAAGTTTTCATATCCTTTCTAAAGCATGACACCCATGATGAATTAAAAATTTCCACAGTATAGAATAAACTAATTTTATTCACCAATAGAACCAACCAACTGCATCATTTTGTGTTGTGAGAGAGGAGAAAGAAGGAACTACAAAACCCTGCAATTAAATCATATTGATTTTCAGCTTCATCAATCCTTTGGTACAGCAATTATCTATCTGACTAGCAAGCAAGAGAACCATGACTCACTCATAAAAGATCTGCTTACTTTTCAAAAAGATTGTGCATTCAAATTACAAAAGATATCTGGGTCACAAAAGGCTGTCTGCCATAACATGTCCCTATCCACTGTTCACTTACTTATTTTATATTATTGATGCTTTGATGGATTTACCCTTTGTGACTCCACTTTTGAAAATTTGATTACTGCAACCTTGCTGGTCTAAATGGTGGGGCACTGCACCAAACCAATGTGACTATCATTTGGTGGGACAAGATAAGTCTTAGTAATAAACAATTGGAAATAAAATCTTTGTACAAAGCTATGCCCCAGCACAGCCAGCAGTCAAAAGCCTGGGGCAATTAGAAAATAATGAAATCACATTTTTTTTCACAAATTAATTTAAAACTATAGAACCATAAAACATGACAGCACAGAAAACAGGCCCTTCAGCCCTTCTAGGCAGTACTGAATTATTATTCATGTACTTGTCCAAATTGTTCTTAAATTTTAAAATTGAGCCCACATTCATCACTGAAGCTAACAACTTGTTCCATACTCCCACCACTCTCTGTAAAAAGAAGTTCCCCCTAATGTTTCTCCTAAACTTTTCCCTTTCTACATCTGGTCTGCATCTCACCTACCCTCAGTGGAAAAATCCTACTTGCATATACTCCATCTGTACACCTTTCATTCTTCTATGCTCCAGGGAATAAAGTCCTACCCTATTTAACCTTGTCCTGTAACTCAGTTCCTGAAGTTCTGGCAACATCCCAGCAGAACTAATGAAAATAAAGCATATCAAAATACTCTTAAACAATAAGCATGGTCAAGAGACAAAAATAGTGTAAATTATCTCATACCTTCTTTCCAGCAACTGTTCCTCTCCATTCAAATGAACCGGTTCTCTGTTTCTAATAGCACATGTTCAGTCATCATGTAGGAACTTCAGGATGTGCTCACCAAATGGGATTGTGACAAAATTGATGGAAAAAGTTGACCAGCAAACTTGGACCTTCCTCTTCATGTCAGGTTCCCTGACTTCTTGACACATGCAGCATTACACAGTAAAATCTAACATTTTATTCATCCAATTGATCTTTCAATGCTTCCATTTAATTCTTGTTGATATTATAAATATGAGCAGGTTATATCTCAGGTCTTCATTTTCTCAAATACAGCAATATTCATGCTATTTTCACCTATTGGTTCCAGATGGCCACTTAACTCTGTTTCAAGTATTTTGGTTAATTTCATTGCAACAGCCCCATAATTCAGTTATCCAGAATGTGCAAAGCTTTTATTGCATTATGTATACCAATATTTTATTGGAAATGTAAGTTCCAAATTCAATCATTTCATGAGTCAATTCACCTTTACATCCCACTGTCACATTTGTGGCCCGAAATGTGAAGTTAATAAAACATCAAACACAAGTTTTATCAGGTAAACTTCTCAGTGGCTTTATTTTCCAGTTTCCTTTGTTCTCCTGCTTGTGCTCTTATCTCTCTCTCATACCACGTGACTTCCGGTACATCTCATACATATTCATTATCATGACATCCCTACTTTAATCAGACATAAACTTTACCTTCACTTACCAATATCCCTCGGAAACATACAAACATCGTAACTAATGGTAATACTATAACTCAACTACATAAAATTTACTTCCTACAGCACTCATACATGCACTTTATGATATAAGATTAAAATACTGTCCCAAAGTTCTTATTAAAACTATGGCACAAAGTCTTCGTATCGTTTGGGCGCTTTCCGGTTTCGTTTCGGCCTTCCTGCGATATTGTCGTCGCTTCTCGGTTGTTCACTCTCAGCGTCGCAAATACTGCTCGCCACGGCTTCGGATGTTTCTGGCGCTCTAGTCACTTCATCAGGAGTGCTGGTAACTGCCTCTGGAACATCATCAGGTCTCTCAGTTTCAGCATCTCGTATTGGCCTTTCAACCTCTTCACTCGATGTATCTCTGGACTGGTACCTTTTTACACCTGATACATTTCTCTTATATAGGACTCCAGGACTCCAGTCGGAGACTTGACCGTCACCATACTGCCACTTCTGGATACGACAGTATAGGGTTGATGGTAATAAGGTGTGTCTAGCTTACCACCAGTTTCATGCCTCACTAGAACATTATCTCCTGGCATGATGTCTGAGTACTTGGCTCCACGTTTCGAATCTGTGTACAGCTTTGCTGCACCTTTTTTTTCAGCATCGTGGTCCCTCATCTCCTGGTCGTCTCGGATTTCCTTTATTTCTGGCATTTTTGTGCGGATTTTTCTCCCAAAAAATGCTTCTGCAGGACTTTTTCCAGTGGTTGCATGAGGCGTTGCTCGATAGACAGCCACATAAGATAGCAATGCTGCTCGCCAATTTTGTCCTTCAGCGTGTGCAATCCTCAATCGTTTTTCAATGGACTGATTTTGTCTCTCTACTTCTCCGTTGGCTTGCGGCCATTTCGGAGTTACTTTATGATGGTGGATACCTGTGGTCCTCATGTATTCCGCAAATGTCTCTGAAATGAATTGTGGACCATTGTCAGAGTATAATGTAACAGGTAATCCATATCTCGCGAATATCTCTGCTAATGCTTGTATTGTTTTTTCAGTGGTTGTGGACTTCAACACCACGTACTCATAGTATCTGCTGTAGTAATCTATCACTACCATAATTGATTCACCCATCGGTAAAGGTCCAAGAAAATCAACAGCTACGTTGATCCATGGTCCTGTCGGGAGTTGCGTACTTCGGATCGGTTCTGGCGGATTACTCCTACTTGTGATTTGACATCCGTGACAAGTTTTAACAAATTTCTCTGCGTCTTTATCACAACCTGGCCACCATACCTTGGTCCTGAGGTTTTGCTTGGTACCAACAATGCCTAGGTGTCCTTCATGCGCTAAGGATACGATCTTCGGTCTCAATCTTTGCGGTATCACCAATCTGCAACCTCTTAATACACACTGTCTGATGCAACAAAGTTCGTCTCTAATGGGAATGTAAGCCTTGTGAGTACACTTGTCCCTTGTCCACTCTGTATGTATTCTCTTTCTTCCATAAGTTCTGGATCACGTTCGGATTCTCTCTCGACTTCCTTCGTAGTCACAGCTTTCGGTGTCGACTGAATAGCTATGAAGCGTACAAAGCTCTCTGTTTCTGTTCCCAATTCTGACTTGGATTGTGGACATCCATCCTTCACCAATCTGGACAGCAGATCTGCAACATTTGTTTTCCCTGCAATGTGGATTACTTTATATTTTCAGGGTTGTAGTCTGAGTACCCATCTCTCTATTCTGGCACATGGTTTGGATCTAGGTGCATAGATCACTTCTAATGGCTTATGATCTGTGATGAGTTCAAATTCAATGCCGTATAAATATGCATGGAACCTCTCACAGGTCTATACAAGTCCGAGTGCTTCTTTCTCTGTCTGAGAGTATCTTCTTTCCACATCTGATAACGATCTGCTGGCATAGGCAATGATTCTTGGTCCTCCATCATGCATCTGGACCAACACGGCTCCTAAACCAACTGGGCTGGCATCCGCTATGACTTTGTTTGATGCCGCCGGATCGTAATATCCAAGAGTTTTTGCATCTGTCAGGCTTTGCTTCAGCACTGTGAACGCTTTCTTCTGCTCAGATCCAAAATGAAATGGTACACCTTTCCTGGTTAGTTTCCTTAGTGGTTCTGCCACTGTAGCAAAATTAGGAATGAACTTTGCACAAAAATTGACCAATCCCAGGAAACTCCTCACCTCTGTTGCGTTCTGAGGTGCACGTGCCTCTTCAATAGCTTTCACCTTGGCCTCTGCAGGATTTAGTCCTTCCCGTTTAAGTCTGTGTCCCATGAAGTCCATTTCTGACACATGAACTGGCACTTGTTTCCATTCACGGTAAGGCCTGCCTCCTGTAGTCTAGATAGTACACGCCTCAACCGTTTATCATGCTCTTCCTTCATTGGTGCATGGACTATGATGTCGTCAGAAATGTTGGCAACTCCGGGAATGCCTTGAATCACTCGATGGATTTCATACTGGTAGATCTCCGAAGCTGCATTAATTCCAAATGATAGTCTCTTGTAACGATACAATCCACAGTGAGTCACAAATGTTGTTACATCTCGGGAACCTGGATCCAGCTCTAATTGATGATAGCCCCATTTCAGATCAATTTTTGAGAATACCTTGCTGGTAGTTAGTTCTTGAAGTATTTCCTCCACTGTTGGTATAGGGTGTCGTTCTCTAATTATAGCTTCATTGGCCATTCTCATGTCAACACATAGTCTTATGTCACCCTTTGGTTTGGGCACAATCACTACGGGACTGACCCATTGTGTCGAATGTTCCACCGGTTCAATAATGGCTTGTTCGATCAATTCTTTAATTTTGGCTTCGACTTTCCCACGAAGTCCAAACGGAGTTCGACGCATTGGTTGTGCCTTGGGTTTGACCATTTCATCTACCACTAGCTTCAATTGTCGACCTTTCAGCTTTCCTACTCCTTGGAAGACTGCGGGGAATTCTTGCTTCATATCCTCGTATGACTGAATTGAATTGACACAAGCTCCAATATGAAGTATTGCCAGGTCTTGCGCTGCGCTTCTACTCGGCAATGGTTCTCCCCCCTCTTCTATGACCATAAACTCTGCTTCGGTGTACTTATCTCCAGCTTCAACAGTTGCAGTAAAACATCCAGTGGTCTGCAATGGCTTGGTTGCTGTGTATGGATACAGTTTCTTGGAACACTTCTTTGAGGTACAGATGATCTTTTTCCTTTTCAACTTCTCCCATAAATGTCGATCAATCACATTACTGTCACTGCCTGAGTCTACAATGACCTGCACTGTCACTCCACCAATGATCACTGGGACCTTCTCATGATGTACTTCATTCAACGTAAATTGGTAACAACTCTGTTCTTCCTGGGTATCATCATCGTCACCATCTATCTGGTGAATGGTATCTTTCTTTGCAGGATACTTTCCTTTCCCCCAGACTTTGCCTTTGGAAGTTGTACTCTTCCTCTTCTGGTCTGCATTGGACTTGCTTTTGCACTTCTTTGCAAAGTGGTCCTTACCTCCACACTTTCTGCAAACTTTGCCTTTGGCCGGGCAATATGGGTCTTTTCCAAAGTGACCTCGGTTTCCACATCGATAACACTCCACGTCCTGTGTCGACGTATATCTTGGCTGGTTATGGCGATGTGAGAGCCTCTTAATTTGCTGGCTTGAGTTGTCTTTCAGGGTCATGGCATGAAATTGCCCTTCAACAGCCTCTAATGCAGCAGCAATGGTTAAAGCATCGGTGAGTTCCAACTCACTCCCTCTTTCCAGTAGACGTCTTCTGAGTTTATCTGATCTGCAGTGCTGTACGACTTGATCCAATAATTGGTTGTCCAAATCAGCTGGCATGTAATTGCATCCAACAGCTAGCTGTCATAGTCTCGTCACGTACTGAGCAATTGTCTGGCCATCTTCTTGTCTTGTTCTCCGAAACAAATGGCGTTGAAATGTAGCATTCGGTGTCACTACATAGTGTGCATTTAATGCATCTACTGCTTTCCAGTACTCATCCTTTCTTCCAGTATTCAAAAGTGTCTTAAATGTTTCCCGAAGTGCAGGTCCCGCAGTGAAAAGAAGTAACGCCCTCCTCTGCGCTTTTTGTTCAACCGTACCAGTATCTAAAAATAGGCCACAACTGTCGGCGTAGGATTCAAATTCTTCCAGCCATGCCTTCCACTTCACACTTACAGTGCTTGCATCACCAGTTGGGTCAAAATGAGCAATTCCACTATGTGTTAGAAAGTCACCGTCTGCCCCAGCCATGAGGAAATATTCCAGCCCCAAAAGTACTGAGACAAAGAGAAAATTCTTATTACCTTGAAGTTGTCTGTAATCCTCTGTAATCTTGTTTAGTCTTTAATTTTCTTCAAGCTTCTTTAATCCTCGTCGCCAATGTCACATTTGTGGCCCTAAATGTGAAGTTAATAAAACATCAAACACAAGTTTTATCAGGTAAACTTCTCAGAGTCTTTATTTTCCAGTTTCCTTTGTTCTCCTGCTTGTGCTCTTATCTCTCTCTCATACCACGTGACTTCCGGTACATCTCATACATATCCATTATCATGACACCCACCTTGTTAAATAATTATCTGTTGTGCTTTACAAAATATTTTCAAGAATATGACCTTTCAAAATCTGTTTTCTGACAATGTAAGTTATAAACATAAGAATATAAATAATGTCTGCATTATTTCATACTAACCTTATAACCCTATGTGGTGTACCAAAGTGTTTGAAAGTGCTTGGGTGGCGCAGTTGGTGCAGCAGTTTGCACAACGCCTTTACATGCAAACAATCAGAACCAGGGTTAGAAACCCGCACTGGCTGTAAGGAATTTGTATGTTTTCCCCATATCTGCGTGGGTTTTCCCTGGGGGCTCTGGTTTCCTTCCACTGTTCAAAACTGAGAGGGGGGGTGTTGTGTAGGTTAATTGGGTGTAAATTAGGTGCCACGGACTTGTGAGCCGAAATGGCCTTTTCTCAAGCTGTATGTCTAAATGTAAAAATTAAAATGTGCTGTGCAAAGAGAAAATCAATATGCATGTGAATGATTGTAGACAGGACCTATTTGTTTTGTATAATTCAGACACCTGGAAATGGTGAAGACTCATTTGAACTACATCCTTATCATGCATTCAACATGAAATAGAACTATTTCTACCTGTGAAAATTAATACCCTTTATAAAGATCTTCATCATAAATTCACATACATTATTCATGATCATGTTGTTGAAAATGTAAAGAAAACTGCAAGAGCTCTATTACTAGTAGAAAACTGGCGCTTACTGGGCAAATGTGTGCTTTCTCCTAATTCCTTATCCTCTCTCATGCATATTGTGGCGTACTCCAGATGGAGGGGCTTAGGTTCTCAATGCCATCATGAATGTTCCTTTTCCATTTTGAGTTGTCATGTCCAAGATATTCACAGGACTGGTGAGGATGTTGCATAGTATCCCTCAAGAACTGTGCGATATCTGCTGTTGATGGTCCATAAATCAGAAAGCTTTTGGGGAATAAGCCAGGAGCCAAAAACTCTTGAATGCAGAAGTATTCATCTATTTTTACTAATGAAATTAAACCGTGTAAAAGGTTTGATTAAGCGATGAAAAATATAGAGCCAGTGGCTTTAAGCAATGAGATAATAGAAACTAATTGCAATATCAGATAAGCTATTGTAATTCTGGGAACAGAATAATTCTTTGGGGATCATTTCAATGCTAGCAATATCTAAGAAGAATTCTTCTTCTTCTCTCTTTGGCTTGGCTTCGCGGACGAAGATTTATGGAGGGGGTAAAAGTCCACGTCAGCTGCAGGCTCGATTGTGGCTGACAAGTCCGATGCGGGACAGGCAGACACGGTTGCAGTGGTTGCAGGGGAAAATTGGTTGGTTGGGGTTGGATGTTGGGTTTTTCCTCCTTTGTCTTTTGTCAGTGAGGCGGGCTCTGCGGTCTTCTTCAAAGGAGGTTGCTGCCCGCCGAACTGTGAGGCGCCAAGATGCACGGTTTGAGGCGATATCAGCCCACTGGCGGTGGTCAATGTGGCAGGCACCAAGAGATTTCTTTAGGCAGTCCTTGTACCTCTTCTTTAGTGCACCTCTGTCACGGTGGCCAGTGGAGAGCTCGCCATATAACACGATCTTGGGAAGGCGATGGTCCTCCATTCTGGAGACGTGACCCACCCAGTGCAGCTGGATCTTCAGCAGAATTAATTAATGCATAAATCATAAACAGTTAAATAAAAGTATTAAAAGAGAGCATTATGTTAGAAGTGGCTTTTATACAAATTCATTTTCAAACTTTTCACTGCAACTGTATTTTTTAGACAGCAATGTTTGAAAAATTTGACATAAATTAATATGATAACTCACCTTGTGGTCATTTATACTGCATGCCTTAAATTCCTGTGTGCATTACGTGGAGTAATGTGGCCTAAGTCATCAGCTGGACGTTAAATTCATGAGGTGAGTTTTGCAGTGCGATTTAGACCACAGACTTCCCCTGTAAAAATTCCTGTACTTTCCTTTTTTAGACTGCTCATGTAATGGCAAATTGCATTAATTGTGCCTGCAGTCTAAAAACCCTAATTGAGTCCCTATCTAAGAGATTACAATCACTGAAGGTGGACAGCAACATCTCTTCCTTGATCACTAGCACTCCTCAAGGATGTGTACTCAGTTCCCTTCTGTATTTTCTCAACATCCACAACTGTACAACCAAATACCATTCCAATTTCATCTTAAAATTTGCTGACAACATTACAGTAGTCAGTGGATATCGAATAATAATGAGATGAAATGTAGGAAAGAGAATTAAAGCATGGTGCTAAGATAACAACATTTCTCTCTACTTCAATAAGGTGAAGAGAATGTGACTTCCAGGGAAGTGGTAGAATCCACACTTTTGACCTTAATGGCACTGAGGTCTGAGGAATAGATAACTTCATTCTTAATAATAAATATCTCCAATGATTTGACCTGGGATAAGCACATTGATGCGATAATCAAGAAAATGTACTAATGCCTCGACTTGCTCCAAAGACTTTCAGCATGTCCCCCCTGTACCAGAACAACTTTTGCAGGTGCACCATTGAAAGCATAAAGAAAGTCATGAACTTCCGACCGACGCAAGTTATGTCCACCTGCACATACAACTCAATTTTTTTAAACTTTATTATTAAAACTGCTGTACAACTATAAATTTTGCATTAAAATTACTGTATACAGTGGTCCCCTCTCTCGGTGGCATCCCAACATTCCCCGAGGCAGCCCAAGGTCCCGTTTCCCTGCCTTACGACCAATTCCAAGTTACCACCAATCCTTTAGTCCCCATTACAGTCATAAGTTGGGGACTACCTGTAGTTACTGAATGCATCACAGTGTGATACATAAGATGCTCTGATCAAGAGCAGAAGAACTGTGTTTGCCTTTGATAAGCCTGAACCATGTATTTGTGGACAGGACACTAAATTATGAAGTGGATTGTTGATCATTTGAAGCAATTATTTTTCAACTACCAAATAATCCACCTCTAATAATTCTATAAGCATTGCTGAGGTTAGAGACTTTATTTTGAATATACTATAAAATAAAAGGGCAAAGGTTTTATTTTCTGATACACTTAGAAGAGCATCCTCAGATTAATATGAGTTATTTTGTTTGAGTTGGAAGAAGTAAATCCATGAAACACTTTCAGTTGCAGATGTATGTGAAGGACTGTTCATGGGGCTGCAGATCATCCAGTTCAGAAGCAACTCAGCATTGCTATTGAGAAAGGGTGGTTGAGAGTCAGGTCAGAGATGAATGGAATTCTCTTGGAATTTCAAGCCAAATGAACTGTGCAAGAGAAGCTCATATTCACAGTACAACAAGAGATATTGATCTTCTTATGTAAAGAGCTAGTTAGTTTCTCAAGCTTGTATTCATTCAGACCATTAGTCAAGGATAATTGAGTTTATCTGAAATATTTCAAAGTGTGAAATTTGTTTGACACATCAAATTTAGGCAAGTAAGAAATTTTGACTTCAGTGTGATCTGTGGCTCTGCCTTGCCTGGAGCTTTGTGTGTCAATGCTGATCTTTGCAAGTGTGGTAAACCATTGTATGTATATGTTTGACTGTTTGGGCACACCCATTGGCTGACTGTGCCTGTGGCTCCTCCCACAGGCTCCAGAATGTTCCACAGCTCCCTGCCTAGTACAGAGCAGTCAGGCACCATGGGTGTGCTTTTGTTCTAAAGCCAATAAAACCCTATCAGTTCATTCAACTTCCGTCTTTTGGAGTTATCAATGGTGCATCATTAAGTCCCCTTGACTGTGATAATTTCATCAACCTTTACACCATCTACTACAAGCACACTGCTTTGAAGAAAGTCAGCTAATGTTTGCCAGGTTTGGAATTCTAGACATTGTGGTTCCTGGTAGAGGACCATACATTGCATCTGAAGAATTTGTTAATGTATAGAAGTTTTCAAACTTTGAATGCAAAGGTCATGATGTCTACAGCTGAGTATTTGGACATAGTTTATAACAAAATTGCAAGGAGCTCATCACATCTAAATGTTTAGCTTTAGCAGATTGGAATGAAACACCAAGTGAAAGGGATAAGAATTCTTTCTGAAGAGACTAATAGGTCACGAGGCTCTCCCCAAGAAAACCAATTGAAATGAGATGCCCCCAAAAAGGTAAAACAAAGTGTTTTCAGGGTTGACAACAAAGAAACCCCCACCCAAGAAAAGGTAAGGCTCTGCTTGTAAAATGTGTTTGCAGGTTGACAACAATCAGCAAACAAAACCAAGCCAGGCCCAAAATGTTGATGCACTGAAAAATTGCACCAAGATTGAGTTTTGTAAAATCTGTGTTTGGTGGTTAAAAGCTGCAGTGTCTGAAGAAAATACAAAGCAAGGGCTGTTTTACAAAATGTGCATGGGGAATTTAAAACCAAGACGAGCAAATCATAAACAAGCCTATTTTGGAAAATGTGTGCCACTTTCAAACAGCACAAACAAAATCCAAGGATGAGCTTGGCACAAAGTGTGCACAAGCTTTCAAAGAACAAAGCACAGCAAAATCAAGCCAGTTGCAAAATGTGTTTGTACAAGGTCTTATCAAATTGTTTTTTTTAAATAAAAGCATAAAATTAAAGTTGTTTTGGAAAATGTGCATGCAGCAGCTAAAACAAAACACAGCAGACCAAAAAACAACTTTTCTCTGTGGAGCAGAGACTTAATAGAGGTCAACAACATTATGAGAGGCATAGATAAGGTGAAAAGCAAGTGCCTGTTTCCCAGGGCAGGATCAGTAAACACCAGAGGATAAATGCACAAAGTGAAGGGAGGGAAATTTAGGGGAGACATCAGGGGTAAGTTTTTTTTACACAAGAGTTGTGGGTGCTTGGAATGCCTTGCCAGGGATGGTGGTGGAGGCTGAAATGTGGTGGAATGCAATACTGCAAGCATTGGCTGGACAGGATGTCTGTCTTTTGTACCTGTTGCTCCTCCCCTTATGATCCCTAATAAAGGCTGAGAGTCTTAGTCTCCTCCCTCATACCTACCTTGGATGTGAGCCAGCAGCATGTAGAGGCATGCCAAGGTTTTCTGATTAATAAAATATTTGACTGCTTGCTTTGTGTCTGCGGGTGGTCATTGATCGTGCCACAATTTATTTATCAGAATTTTAATTGCCTTGATCAAGGTGATTGGACTGGAGAAACTGATCCAAAGGAACCATAGGCCTCCATCAAGTTCAATATGTGGCTACATTGCTTGAAGGCCTACATGAGGCGCCACAAGATCACAGTCGATGGCAATTGACATGACCTGCTCTTCGCAGTGGTAGGCCACCAAGCGTACCAAATAATCCTTGACTATAATGGGTATGAAGAGGCACTGGCTCTACTGCAACAGCAATACAGAGCCCCAACTGGGCTACCAATACAGAGCCCCAACTGGGCTACCAATTCAGAGCCCCAACTGGGCTACCAATACAGAGCCCCAACTGGGCTACCAATTCAGAGCCCCAACTGGGCTACCAATTCAGAGCCCCAACTGGGCTACCAATACAGAGCCCCAACTGGGCTACCAATACAGAGCCCCAACTGGGCTACCAATGCAGAGCCCCAACTGGGCACCCAATACAGAGCCCCAACTGGGCTACCAATTCAGAGCCCCAACTGGGCTACCAATACAGAGCCCCAACTGGGCTACCAATTCAGAGCCCCAACTGGGCTACCAATTCAGAGCCCCAACTGGGCTACCAATACAGAGCCCCAACTGGGCACCCAATACAGATCCCCAACTGGGCACCCAATGCCAGAGCAGTCAATGATTTTGTAAGGGCGATGCAGGAGCGAGCCTGCAGGTGCCGGGATGTGACTGCAGTGATCTACAGGGAGGAGCTATAGGTACAGAAGGTGGGCCAGCCTGCCCAGTCCAGTGAGGTCATGTCTGCAGTACCGTGTTCCACCAAAACACATTAAGGGCTTTTAGGCACATGGATGGAGGAAAAATGAAGGGTTTAGTACTTTTTTTTAATATATGGGTCAACGCAACATCAAGGGCCTGCAATGGGCTATAGTTTTCACTGTTCTAAGGCAAGGCACCTCTTCCTATTGCAGATACACCTGCTACAAACTTTATATTCTATTTTAGAAGTGACTGTTGCACTGATTAGAATAAATGGTTGCTTGAGATTGTGAAATGCAAGTCTCCAGTGCTATCTACATCCCCCAAAGCAAGATATAGTCCCAAAATAAAAGCTTCTGATCCCATTCATCAAACACAGCTGACAATTATAGTCCTGGAAGGTAGGTTAAGACATCAGCACAATTGAAGGACGAGTGCCGATTGTAATTATGTGCTTGTTTCCAATAAGCAGAGTATTTTTATTCTTTTGAGCATAAAAATGTAAGGCAGTCTCTGACCTCGCTAAGTAAATGCTGTTGAAGTGAGCAGTGAAGCCACAATCAGGTATCTTTATTATTTTCTGTGAATGAGCTTCTGTGAATCTGAAAAACAAAGCAGTCAGTAAAGAACCTGGTCTCCCTTAATTTTATGCAACAAATTAATTTTACTTGAAGTAAAAGTGGGTAATAGTTAAATAAGAGTTGATCAAACATGGTGAAAGGCAGGGATTTCTTTTGAGATATCCTCAAGACCCACATTGCCCATTTAGGCTGAAGCAGTGTATGTTGGTGGATTGGTGACTTGGGCAGGAGAACCGTCAATTGTTCATCAATAGTCAATCTGTCAACAAACTGAAAGAAGTTGTGTGTTTTCTTTTTATTTAAGCTGTTATGCTGTAGCACAAGAGTACAATTCGAGGCTTGGCGAATTCCCTAAGTAATTGATTCTGGATTGTCTGGATTCATGAGTTAAGTGTTGAAGGTAGGGGGAGCAAAAATAGTTCTTCAGTCCTTGACATCCAGCTCACCCAAGACCAATCAGTTTATTCAAGCACCAATTTATCTTTGTCTACAAAATGATAGATCTGTATCTGCATCCAAACCTTTCTTTCTCAGACCCTCATTAACATTCATAAAATTTGTCTGCTCCAAAAGGATCATGGTTTCTCACTGTGAAATCTTTTCCCCAGCATCACCTTCTTCCTGACTCTGACTCAACATTGTGTCCCTGCCTTCTAGTATATTTTTCTCTTGAGATCAGCCATGTTCTTTCTCTCTCATTCACCCATCCTCTTTGGTGATCATTTGCCTCCTTCTGGTTTCCTCCCTCTATCAGCCAGAATCAGTCATCAATTTTCCAACAAGATTCTGCAATTTTAGTGGGATACAACCTCAGTGGCATAAGTTACTTCATGCACCAATTCTCCACTGGTCCACGAAATGATTCCATGCACATGCCCCGACATTGTGTGAATTTTTCATTTATTATGGTTTGTCAATAAATTTAATGAGCAGTATAAAATCTAGCATGAATTGTTGACAAACAGCTGCTGATCAAATGACGATAAATGTGCAAATGTTTGTATTAAAATTGGATGAGAATTGGATGAAGATTGTAGATTGTATACTGGGGATGGTTTGTGTTGATTTATTCTGAATGTAACCAAACTTTGCACAGCACATCTGTGGAAGTGTTTGTACTTTCAACCAAATCATTTGTTCGTAGCTGATAACACTTATTTATAGCAAGAGACAGTGACAGGGAGGCCATCGTCACGTGTGATCACACTGTGGAAATGAAGATGGATTTTGATCCATCTTTATTTATCACTGTGATAATACAGACCTATCACCAATGTATATAGATACAGTATCTAGAGTGTAATGACTGTGCTTCCAGCGATTGGCTGAGAGCTAAGCCACGCCTACTGTCTGGGCCTTAAAGGGTTGTGTCCCTAGCCAGGTCGGATCATTCCAGACTGGTCGGCCACCTGTGAAGAGCTCCTGTCTTTTGCTAATAAAAGCCTTGGTTTGGATCAACAAGTCTTTGGTTCTTTCGACGAGCTCTACAATCACTGATAAACAACCACCAACATTAGATATATCTACCTTATTGTCAAAATAAATGTGTTGTTTTATTCATCTGCTGACATCAGAATACGTCATATAGATTTAAACAAATGATATCTGACATATCCTGCAAATCAGTGGTATTTTATGAAGAGATTATCTTGAGTAAGTCATGCCAGCAGGCAATATAATGAAATCTCATTTCATTCAGCAGTAAGCACATTAAAATTAGTCATTTATGAGTGGAATGGAATTCGAAGGATTTTGAGGTCTGGGCAACACCATTCCCAGTGTGGGAACCTAACACTGTTATTTCTGCATCAGTAGGGTATTATGTGCTTCGCATCCCTATTTGAGAGTATTGTCTGGGTCAGGTAGTTCATACCTCAACTCCCATGCTCTCTCCCCCGTAACATTATACTTCCAAGCACTCAATTACAACCTTCTCCCTTCCCACCCAATGCCAGTGCATGCCAGCACTACTTCAATGGAAACTCTATTTTGCAAAGAAATATAATCTTATTTATTGAGAAATGGCTTTTTTCAGGTGGTACCGTTAAAATCATGCATATTTTTGAACTCTTTTCCACAGCATCTAATAAATTGAGAAGATTTGAAAATAATCGTGTAATTTGACATGGAGAGAGGCAAAATCTTAGACATCCTGGTTAAAAGTGTGTGAATCATGCTTTTTTCAGTGACATGCAACATATGAATTAGTTCAGACTTTCTATGTCTGGTACAAAAAGAATATAGTTCTTCCATTGGTGCCTTGCAGACTGTATATTGGACTTTATTTAAGATATAGCAGAACTTGATTCACCACAGTTAAGAAAACATTTTAACTATGAGCTATGTATGAGAAGAAAAATATTTTATCTTCTGTAGTACATTTTCAAATCTTCCTTTATTCAGCCACAGTTTCAAGTTTCTGATGTGAGATCATTATGAGGCATGTAATTGCCTGCCCACTCAAGAATTGAAGCACTACCTTCCCTCATACCATGGTAAAATCTTTAGTTTATAATAGATTTGGCTTTTCTCTGTCTTATCTGTGAAAATGAACATTTTCACATGGATAGATATTTAGTGGACCACGTAATCCTTTATTCAGAAGTTCTGTGGAACATAGGAAGTAGGAACAGGAGAAGGCCAAAAATGGCCCATCGAGCCTGCTCCGCCATTCAATACGATCATGGCTGATCTAATTTATGACCTAACTCCACCTACCTGCCTTCTCCCCATATCCCCTAATTCCTCTATCATGTAAAAATTTATCTAATCAAATTTTAAATATGTTTAATGAGGCAGCCTCAACCACTTCCCTGGTTAGAGAATTCCAAACATTCACTACTCTCTGGGAAAAACTATTTTTCCTTATCTCTGTCCTAAATCTACTCCACCGAATCTTGAGACTGTGTCCTCTCGTTTTAGTTTCCCCGGCCAGCTCAAAAAACCTTCCTACATCTATCCTATCCATACCCTTCATAATCCTAAATGTTTCTATAAGATCTCCTCTCATTCTTCTGAACTCGAGCGAATACAATCCTAGATGATTTAATCTTTCATCATAAGTCAACCCCTTCATCCCAGGGATCAACCTAGTAAATCTCCTCTGGACCATCTCCAAAGCCAGTATATCCTTCCTCAAATATGGAGACCAGAACTGGACACAGTACTCCAGGTGCGGTCTCACCAGTACCTTATACAGTTGCAAAATTACCTCCCTACTCCAGAATTCAATTCCTCTAGCGATGAAGGCCAACATTCCATTTACCTTCTTAATAACCTGCTGCACCTGCAACCTAACTTTTTGCGATTCATGCACAAGCACTCCCAAGTCCCTCTGCACAACAGCATGCTGTAGTTTTTCACCCTTTAAATAATATTCAGCTCTTTTATTTTTCTTGCCAAAGTGGATAACCTCACACTTACTAACATTGTACTCCATCTGCCAGACCTTTGCCCACTCATCCAGCTTAACTATATCCCTCTGCAGACTCTCCACATCCTCATTACAATTTGCTCTTCCACTCAATTTGGTGTCATCCGCAAACTTAAAAAATTTTGTCCCCTCCTCCAAGTCATCAATGTAAATGATGAACAGTTGTGGGCCTAACACTGACCCCTGCGGCACCCCACTTACCACTCTCTGCCAACCTGAAAAACTCCCATTTATCCCTTCTCTCTGCCTCCTGTCAGACAACCAATTTTCAATCCAGGCCAATATATTTCCCCGGACTCCACTTTCCTGTAACTTACTGATAAGTCTCTTGTGCGGCACCTTATCAAACGCTTTCTGGAAATCCAAATATACAACATCAACCTGTTCCCCTCTATCCACCGCACCCATTATATCCTCAAAGAATCCTAACAAGTTTGTCAAACAAGATCTTCCCTTTCTAAAACCATGCTGTGTCTGCCTGATTGAACCCTTACATTCCAAAAGTTTCACTATTTCATCTTTAATGATGGCTTCAAGCATTTTTCCAACCACAGACGTCAAACTAATTGGCCGATAATTTCCAGTCTTCTGCCTACATCCCTTCTTAAAAAGTGGCATGACATTTGCTGTCTTCCAGTCTGCCGGGACCTGCCCAGAATCCAAGGAATTTTGGTATATGACCACCAATGCATCAACTATAACTTCTGCCATTTCCTTCAGAACCCTTGGATGCATATCATCAGGACCAGGTGATTAGTCTGGCTTTAGTCCCATTAGTTTCTCCATCACTACTTCCTTTGTAACAACTTTGTAACAGTTTAGTTCGGCTTAATAGAAGCTAATCTTTCAGTATCATTCTTTCCTAGATCGTTAGAACACACAACCATGTAACCTGTCATTGTATAATCTATATGGAGAGTTAAAATAGTACAATGTTGACAGAAGTCTTCTGTGTTCTCCCTGAACACCAAATGTGAAAGAGCCTGTGAGATTATTCAAATCTGAACAGGAAGTCTTCCAGTGCCTTGGACAAATGTTCCTCTTCAAACAACAGTTTAAATGTAACTTTACAGATACAGATGGTAACAGGTCCTTCCAGCACACAAACCCATACTGCCCAATTAAACAACTAACTCGTACATCTTTGCCACATGGGAGGAAATCGAAGCACCCAGAAAAATTCCACATGAACACAGGTAAAATGTACAAACTCCTGACAGACAGCAGTAGATTTGAGTAAAAATACAGAAATGCTGGAGGAACTTAGCAGGTCTCGCAGCGTCCATAGGAAATAAAGATATATTACCAATTTTTTTTCAGGCCTGAACCTTTCCTCAAGGTCCTTTGAATGATTTTGAACAGGAGATTTGAGCCTGGGTCACTGGGCCTGTAATCGCATTGCACTATCCCCTATTCAAACCATGATGCCCAAAGTTGCAAATAGTAAATTAATTTCCCATTTTCATCATCTCTTGATCCTAAGTTAGCTGTGCCATGTAAATTAACTGGAGACTGCATTTAAAGAGAGTCTCATTTTGATTTTAGTTCGTTGATATATCCCTGAGAGTTGATCAGCTGTGGTTCTATTTTTTGGGATGCTGATGCTATACAAGGCAGGGGCTTGCAGGGGATAGAAGGAATTTGGAATGGTTCTGGTTTTCATCATGAAAAAGTACATCTTCCTGATAATATACAAGACTAAAATCACAACAATTCTATGAATTCAACAAGTAAAAGATGAAAGTTTATAACCTGTTCTCAGAAGCTCTATGTAGGAATGATATTGCAGGAGATGATCAACAGGTATTCAAATGTTATTGTTGCCTGACCAAACCTTAAGCCTTGCTTCAAAAGGCAATGCACAAGATAGTTAGTCTTCCTTTGCTGTACCTGATCCATAACTCAGTGTGAGAAAGATTTTGTTTGAATGGACAAATTAATGATAGAACTTGGGACAGAGATTACATTCATTAGGACATTGGAAATAAAGCATGTGGGGACCCTAAGGTCCAACTGTGAGGAACTCAGGTTTCAGTGCTATGACAAATAATCTAGATCAGAGCAGATAACCTTTGAATTTAAACATACAGCATGATAACAGCCCACAAGTCCGTGCTGCCTATTTAACCTATAACCCATTACATCCTTGTGGGCAGAAATAACCTGTTACCGTGCTGTATGACTAAAAGGATGACCATCCTTATTCCTGAAATGTGAATTTAATATATTGACCAATAATGCAAAATTGAGAGAGTAAGATAGAGGATAAATAGAAAATTCAGGTGAACATATGCAAGAAGATCGAAATGATGACATCGTCAATCATACCAGTAGCAAGTGGAATATTACAACGATGATTGTAAAATGCTGCACCCAGCTTGAAAAATGTCACAGTATATTGAAAATGAGACTGAGAACATTCAAAAAGGAGACCTTATGAAATTAACTGAAGCATAATTATGGCCAGGTCAACAAAATGTAAACCTCTTGAGGTAATGCTAAGGTTTGCAATACACAGGACACGTTGGGATTATATTTGAAATGAAGAGTTAAACGAGCGCTTACCTGTGTGAAGTTTGATGATTATTATTCAAGCAATGGGAGTTGGTGAGTCAACGTGAGAGATCCCATCCATGCATGTGCAGCCATTCCTTTACGGTCCAGAAGGGAGAAACCACTGAACTTAACTGCAGTAAATTAAACAAACCAATCATAACACAAACCTGTGACTGAACATGTTTATTGCAATCAAAACATCTTTATCCATAAACAAGAAAAAAGAGAAGGAGAGGTGGGCACATTGACTCACCAACTCCCATTGCTTGAATAATAGTCATCAAATTTTGTACAGGTAAGTACTCGTTTAACTCTTCATTATTCTTTGCAATGTACATTGGTTCGCCAAACTCAGCCCCTTTGAGTTTAAAGGTTTGTTGCAGAACCTATTAAAGGTTCTCTCATTGCCACCTGGTGAAGGATATCCCATAGAGGGACCTCAGCCCTATTGGCTCCCAAGGTTGCTGCCGCTCTAGTTGACTGGGACCCAAACTGAGAAATATCCACTCCAGCCACTCTCATGAACTCCTGCAGCCATGCCAATGTCTGGGAGGTAGCCTGCTGATGCAGTTTCTTATAACAAATAAAGAGGTATTTCTCATTTAGTCTAATATGTTTTGTACATACAACGTATCTTTTTAAACAATCCAACACACAATATTTCATCTTCTCCATATGCATACAATGAAAATTCAGTCCCAATTCTCTCCTGCCTGTTATGATTCAAAATACCTATAACTTGAATGCTTACACAGTCCGCCTCCAAATGGATATAGTCCATATGAATGTGAGACAAAGTTTGTACTCTCTGGGCTGATGTCAAGGCCACCAGCATTATCAGCTTATGGGACAGGCTATGTAAATCCAAACTAGAAGTTGGTGACAGTAGCCTTAGATAGTTCAAAGCAATCTTTATGTCCCAAATATCCTTATATCAGGCTACTGGAGGATGCAAGTGGAACACTCCTTTCATAAATCTTTTGATCAGGGGGGTGGTTCATCATCTCATGCTCAGAGTCCTGGAGCATCACAAAAGCAGCTGACATGCTACAGCTGGCCCCCTGCACATAGAACATATCGGTTAGAAAACTCAGTACGCCTCTGATATAGGCTGACTCCTCATTCAGTCCAATTTGGGCACAGTACTTTTTCCATTTCCCCATGTAGGAGGCATACTGTTTCTGAGTAGACTTTTTCCAAGATGCCTGCAGGATGTCCAGAGTTCTAGACTGCAGAGTCTAGATTGCTCTCCGATCCTGCAACCTAACCGACTTAAGTGAGACAATGGATGAGATATCTTTGAATCTGGTTGGATTAGCAAACCTCTGCTTTTCGTGAATATCAATGGAGTCCCCACCATAAGCCTAAGGAGTACGGGGAAGGCCAAGTAGGCACTACCAGCAATCCCGAGGCTCCGTCTTCCTGTATCTTATTTAGGAACTTCGCCAGCAAGGTGAACGGAGGGAACGCACAAAACTTTTACCAGTCTAGGATAAAGGCATCAATCGCCTCTGTTTGCGGATCTGGCAGCCAGGCCATATGAACCTTGTAACCTGGGCATTAAGCCCAGATGCAAACAAATCTATTTCCAGCATGCCAAAGGTGTCTGCTAACCATTTAAAATATTTCTTACCCCTCAGTGGTATCATTGAATTTCCTGACATCAGTTCTGCCTGTATGTTGATCCGACCCGGTAGGGAGGCAGCAGTAACCCAAATGCTCCTCTGAATGTTTCAGTGCCAAGTCTCAATGGCTAACTTGTTACAGGAAGGAGATTTAAGACCTCCCATATTATTGAGGTAGGTCACAGCTGAAGTATTTTCTAACCTCAAGTGTACATCAATGTCAGCTTCCCTCACACAGAAAGACTTTAGTGCTAGAAACCCGCTAGCATTTCCAATTAATTGATGCCTGATATAGAGGCCTTCCTGATCTCTATGTCTGTCCATCTGCCTCCAGTAAAGACTTTTAGATTTGTGACACCCCAACCTTTGCCACTGGCATCTGACCTGATCTCCAGGTCCACCTTTCTGAACTCGATCCTCGCGTAAGCCTGCGAGATATGGTCGATACACCATACCAGGATGGATCTGGCCTTACTAGTTAGCCTCATGGTCCTGTCAAAGTGTTCCCTGGATGCCTTAAGAGCAGATATTTTGTCCCTTTCCAGGAACCTATAATTTAACGGATCATGTGGTACTGCCAAGAAAGCCACCACCAGTTTTGCAATCAACCTGGCCATCTTTCTTATAGAGGTTCAACACTCTGTCATGTGTCCTCTGCAGGCAGTCGTGATCTCGGCTGCTTTATCCTTTGGCAAGGTAAGTCTCGTGTCTTTTGTATCAATAATGAAGCCAAGGAATTTTAACCTCTTGGTAGGCACCAACACTGATTTCTCGGGATGTATAAGAAACCCCACTTGGCTTAATAATCTCGAGGTGGCTGCTACTGCCTTTCTGTTTCCTCGAACGATCAGCCCATGATAACCCATTACCATGTGTCCCTCTTTCCTGAGCTTGACAAACACTGGCTTCAATAACTTGGTAAATGCCCTGGGCGCCAAGCTCAGCCCATTTGGCAAAGCCTTATACTGACATAGCTCTCCCTTCCAGGAAAATTTTAAGAACTTCCTGTGCTGTGGGCAGATCGCAACTGAATAGTATGCGTCTTGCAAATCCATCAAGGCCATGTAATAGCCCTTATGTAACATCGGCATCACATAATATGTTATCCAGTTTAAAATGCCTGTCCAAGACATATTCGTGCTGCCACTTCTTTTAGGTTGTGTGAAGATGTTCGATACAAACTCATGTTTTTCATGACTACAACGTTCAATAACATTTTTCCTTTTTAATGCCATGATCTTTGCATGTATCGCCTCTGTCAGTTGTGGTCTGTGCATATATGTATATAGACCCTTCCTTCTTATTGGAGGGGATTTCTGTGGATCAAATTCAATTTTATATCCCTTCACTGTCTGCCAAATAGAAGCATTAATGGTAATATTACAGCATCTGTCACAGAATAGTGTTAATCAACCACCAACCATTAAAGCATTGTAATTATCAAGAGTACTCAACTGTAAAAGCATAGCGTTCACTTCCTCGACCCGCCTCGTCTGCAGGCTGGTGCATTCTGGGCCCACCTCCACAAAGCACTTTGAGCGGGAAAATTCTGCTGCTGCTGTCTCCATGAAGAAGTTGTCCTAAAAAATACCTGCTGGCTGTTGCCACTTGGAGCAGGAAGCCACCCCAGGCTGCCCGCTTAAATTCCCCTGCATACCTGTGATAGGTGTGAAATATAACAGGTTCTCTTGCCTTTGCTCTCGGCCCTCTGACCATGCCAGCCATTGCCTTCTACTGCTCATTCAAATCTTTCACCTGTTTGCTGAGATCGTCACCAAATAGAAATTTTGTTACAGGGTTAGATGGTCTGCACAAATGACCGTATCTTACATTTAGGTCGGGCTTGATCAGCTCCTTCCTGAAGGCATTCAGTTCATAGTTTGAATGGGATGATAGCCCTTGAGCATCTTGTTGGGTCTCTGATAAATCATGTGAGAGCATTTGTGCAAATGCAGTGATACCTTTAACCAGAGACCCCTGTAGCCTTTGCAGTTTCATGTCTTTTGCCCTTGTGGGGACTTTCAAATTGTCCCATATCCCATGGTTTACCTTAGGCACCTCCAACAGAGGACAGTTAACAGGACAAGGGTACTTCTTGATGGATTCTTCTCGTACCATCTCCTGAAAAGCATTTCACACCATACTTGTTATAGACCCTGCAATATCATCTTCTTGTGGCTGGCCAATACCCCTCGGTACTGCAAACTTTCCGGCAATAACCGGTATATTCTCCTCCTACTGGCCTGAGCAGTGTATTTGGGTGACTTGACCTCCATTACTGGCTCTTCATCATCTTCCCATGCATAATCATAAATGTCCTCACCCTTTTCTGATGGCGTAGGAAACCTGCTCACCATGGCCACCACCAGTTCCTCTAATTTGTTCAGAAAACTTACAATTTTGTCACTGGTCGAGGCCTCTGCTCTCTGGCAGGCCTTACTCTCAGGCCCCAATCGAACAGTTCCCCGTCATGCAGAGACCACGCCCATCTTCGGGCTTTTTCTGGTTATTCTCGCCCCTCGAGTACGCAGCTTCACTACATGATGCGTTATGTTTGGTTCAGGTACTACCTGCTCTTGTCTGGGGTACACCCTCTCACTGCCACTCAGTATACTGAGGTCCAATCGTCTCATGCAGCTCACCTCATGCAGCAGCATAACGGTATTACTGCTTGATTTTTGAGACCCCAACTTCCACGAAGATGGGCCACTACCACCTGATCCCACCCCCAATGGAGGTAGATCGGCCTTACTGCACCTCGGCAGGCCCGCTGGATTTTTGGTGCTAATGAAGTGCTACAGGGGATCTTCTTGGAGGCCTTCCTCCTTGGGCTCTTGCTGCCCTGCCTCTGCCCAGCCCCTCATTGGGGCTCGGTACACTTCTGCCTCTGGAGGGCCACATCAGGGCCTCCCATCATTACGATCTGGGAACCTCCCACCAGTAGTCCTGGAATCTTTACCGCACCCCTCCTTCTCTGGAAGGCTGATTCGGGGATTTGTTTCCATTTTGTGGATCTCACTCCTGCGATCTCCCTCTGCTCTCTGCTCCTGCTTTTTTGGGGGTCGCTCTACTGTGATTCCCTACTGATCAGTGCTTTTGCTCCCGCACCAAAAACATGTGCTGCTCCTCGCAAGACAAAGGCTGCGCATGTGCAGATGGGATCTTACGTTGGTGAACCAATGTACATTGCGAAGAATAATACTGATTCAGTTTGGAAACCCAACCAGAGAAAAGTAGTCTTGATAAGTGAACCCGATCTGAAATATTGACTGACCTTTTCTGTCCATGGATGCAGCCTGACCTATTGAGTTCGTTCAGCCCTCATCGTGTGGTCAACATTTCAGCAACTGCAGTTCTTAATTTTTTCCTCCCCACAGAAAAGATATACTACAGTACTTTGCAAAACAAAGCAAAAGAGACAACAAGACTAATCCCATCTGTCAATTATAAAGTATGACCAGATTTCCAGATAAGTAATTTAGTCCGTACAAGTGAAGAGAACTACCCAAAGCCCAAGGCCAGATGGTTGAAGGTCCTCCAAGCACCAATATTCAACAGTAGGATGGAAGTTGCTATGCAGAAGACTGGTGTTTGGTAATGCAGAGACCATCATGGGAAGGTGGGATTGGGTCAGGCAAGAAAACCATAAAAGGGCTGGCAATTAAATGGAATTTGTGAGGGTGCAGAAAGCAGTGAAATTATCACAGAGAATTGGGAACCTCTTGTCCTCAATGTTACCAAAACCAAACAGCTGATCATTGACTTCACGAAGGGAAAACCTGAGGTGTACAATCTAGTGACCATTGAGGATCAGAGGTGGAGAGAGTGAGCACGTTCATGGGGTCACTATCTTGGAGGATTTTTCCTGGACTTAACAAACTAATGACATCGTGAAGAAACCAGGTCACACTTCCACTTACTCAGGAGGTTTGGTATGACATCTGAAGCCCTGGCAAATTTCTACAGATTTGATGTGGAAAGTGTGCAGACCGGCTGTATCACAGTCTGGAATGGGGACACCAATACCTCTGAGCAAAAGGGCCTGCAAAATGTAATGGACATAGCCCAAAACATCACAGGCAAAACCCTCCTCACCATTGAGAACATCTACAGAGGACGCTGCCATCAAAGAGCAGCAGCAATCATCAAGGATTCACACCACCGAGCACACACTTTGTTCTCAGTCCTATCATCAGGAAAGAGGTGTAGGCACCACAAGACTCACACCAGCAGATTCAGGAACAGCTGCTACTCCTCCACCATCAGACTCCTCAATGACACTCAGAGACTCATGGAAGAACTCTTACTTTTGCACTTTATTGATTTTTTTTCTCTCTGTATTGCACAGTTTGTTCACATTTCTTTCTTTATTTTTCATGTGCCCATATCTTCTTGAATAGTTTTTTGCACTACCAATAAGTAGACATTCTGCCTCACCCATAGGAAAGATAATCTCAGGGTTGTATGTGATGATTGTATGTACTCTCAAAATAAATCTGATCTTTGAACTTTAGCAAGAGATGAAGGAGAAACTGAGATTATGGGAAAAGGAAAAAATTAGTTAGGATGGAACAAAAGTAGGAAATGCTAGAAAAACTGGAAAGCAGGATGTCATTTAAATATCATGGGTGGGCATGGAACAGATCAGTGGAACTGATTGAGGGGAGGTGCGGACTGGGATGCCTGAGGTCAAGAACAGATTGCCTTGATGAGGTATCAGTGAGGGAGCATGACTGGGGAATTTCTCTGTAGACATCAATATGCTATTACAGCACCAGCGACCTGGGTTAGAATCTAGTACCATTTGTAAGGAATTTATACATTCTCCTCATGTCTGCATGGGTTTTTGTGGGGTGCCCTGATTTCCTCACACCCTCCAAAACCTACAGAGTTGTAGGTGAATTTGGTGTAATTGGACAGCACATGTGTAAGTGTCCAGAATGGCCCTCTACCGTGCTGTTGGTCTAAAATAAATGTACCTTGAGAAAGATTGGCACTCAAGATCCTTGGATGGAGCCCAAGCAATGAGAGATGAATTGTCAAACACCTGAGAAGACTTTTACCCTTCAGTTTAGATGTGCTCCAAAGAACAGAACCCTGTGAAGTTCATGAGCCTCATTGGCATTGTTAACATTTTGTACATTGATTGACAGCTCTGTTCGATCAAAGCCGAGAAATCTTTGCACACCATCTCATGTCCTCCACTCTCCTGGGAAATAGAGTTCAGAAATGATATTCAAGTTCTAAGCCAAATCCAACAGGACAAAAAGAAAATGTTCTTCCATCTTTCCCAACCAATGAACTCCCCTCTTATTCCCTCTGCAACTCCCAATTAAAATTGAGGTTTTGCTTTCTATTTCAAGAAAAATGAATATCATCAACTTGGATAATCTATTAAGAAGGTATATTTTAGATAAACATTGGTACTTGTAAGCATTGTGCCAGAAAGAATTTCAGTGCCAGAAAGTTTTAGTGGAGGAAAAAAATTCTTAATCAAATCTTATGACATTTAATTACAAACTATTTACAATGCATTCATCATTATGAATGACACAGCTCACAGCATAGTATATTGAAGAATAATGATTGTAATGCACTTAATAAAATGAAACATTTCCTTTGCTCTGTATAGCTGGGAGATGTTTACAGGGCAAGTGAAAGTTGTCATAATAATAAGTGGTCATACAAAATGTTGTGCCATGTCGTTGCATTCATCCCGCAGATGAAGAAAAATGTTCCATATCTTCTGAAAACTTACCTGCTTTAAATGCATGATTTTTTAAAAAAGGAACAGAAATAGTTTTTGTTTAAGTGTGAAAATATCACACAGAAAGAAGCCTGGTGACTTTGCGTTTGAGATTCATTGTTTAAATGATTGAAATTGATTAATTTGGCACAGACTGATTTTTCATCCTGATGGATGGCAGATCAAAAGGAAGAGTGCATGAATTGCAAATTGATTTTCCTGGAATATCTCAGAAATATAGGAGTGATGATGTAACGTTAATTCACTGTTAATAAGTTGCCAAGCATATAGTACCATCTTTGGTTTGTCTCCATAAATTAATGCAAGACTCAAAAATTCTCATGTGACATTTACCAATCTCAATAATGACTACATAACATTTTTAATGACATTAAAAGTGTGACTCAGTCATGATGCAGAAATATAGCTCATCATAAAATAAAGCAATAAATATAGATGTATCTCACATACATGGGAAATAGAGTTTAGTTTTCCAGTTCAAATGTTGTAGCCATTCAAAATGCATATAATAATGAACATTAAGCAGCCAATGGGATTCTGTCTTAGTCAATGGTTCTTGTTAATGATCTACAAACTATTATTAGCAACATAATAATCAATTAGCCAAAGACTAACAGAGCCTTTTTATAGCCTCCTCAATTAGATTAATGTCACATTTGCAATTCTGGAAAGTATTTTCAAGTATTTTAACAATGGTCTTGTTTTTTTGTGATCATTTGGATGCATTACACTGTATCAGGAAGAGTCACATTTTCACATTAGCTAACCAGTAAACTGGCTGTTCAACAAATTGGTTAAAGAAGCCGTTTTTTGCTGTTCACACTGCACCATTGTTAACTGGTTCTCTGCATCCTTTTACCCTCACCACCAGGCATTCTGGGGAGAGGGATGCCTATCCTCCACTAATTTGTCCCAGGAGCCCCATGTCCCTTTCACATTGGGCATCGAGTCCACGCTGCTGAAGATCCAGCTGCGCTGGGTGGGTCACATCTCCAGAATGGAGGACCATCGCCTTCCCAAGATCGTGTTATATGGCGAGTTCTCCACTGGCCACCGTGACAGAGGTGCACCAAAGAAGAGGTACAAGGACTGCCTAAAGAAATCTCTTGGTGCCTGCCGCATTGACCACCGCCAGTGGGCTGATATCGCCTCAAACCGTGCATCTTGGCGCCTCACAGCTTGGCAGGCAGCAACCTCCTTGGAAGAAGACCGCAGAGCCCACCTCACTGACAAAAGGCAAAGGAGGAAAAACCCAACACCCAACCCCAACCCACCAATTTTCCCCTGCAACCGCTGCAACCATGTCTGCCTGTCCCGCATCGGACTTGTCAGCCACAAACGAGCCTGCAGCTGACGTGGACATTTACCCCCTCCATAAATCTTCGTCCGCAAAGCCAAGCCAAAGAAAAAAAAACCGGCACACAAGCATCAGATCGCCCCGGGGATGATACACCCTCGCTAGACGGCCCATCCCCAAAGTGATCTGACGTCTGCATGCCAATTTGCAAGCATTCACACTGGCACTTTAATTGGTAGATTGGCAGTTAATTACTGGGGTAAAGTGCCAGTGTGAATGGGGCTAGTCATATGTTCCATCATTATCACTAACAAGAGAGACATTATTGTGCCTGAACTACAGTCTCTTGTGAGCAAGCAAATCAAAGTGAAAGTGATAGCTGAGGAAGAAAAATTCCTGACCCTGCCCTGTTATAAATCAGGAGTTTTCAGACCGATTAAAAGATAGTTTGATTTTTCCAAAAATGAAAGAAAGAAGACATTTCTTAATTCTAGGAATTAAAAATTAGTTTGGGGATGACACCTTTAACAGAACCATCAAAATAAACTCCAGTTAGAAAAAAATTTGAGGTAGATTTAAGTTGTATTCTTTTAATCCAAATATTACAGGTGAGAAAACTCATTCAATGGGTCTCAAAAGCAAGGACTCTGAATACAGTTTTATACTAAATAATTTTATTTACAAAAGATAGATGATGGAAAACGATAACATGGATAACACAAACAAACGTGCACACTTTATAGCGAGTGTGGGAAGACATAGCGGCAAGCGCACAATTTATAGACGAATATGGGAAAATCTCAATGGGGATAAAATATAAACTTGCACACCCCCTCCAAACTAGGTACTTACAACAATCAATGAAAAACCAGTATGCCTTGACTCGGTGCAGGCATGGCTTATGCTACTAGGAACACTAATTAAACACGCTCCCAACCCTATAAGAATGCACACATTACCAATAACTTCTCCAGCGCCGTTCCACGGTGCTAGGCCTGGAGTGAAGCAGGGTAGTCCCAAGATGGCAAAGAGGATGATTTGAGCATGCCTGATGCCCTTTATTATGCTAGGGGGCTGGGGGATCCAGCCTAGGTCATTTATAGGAGCCAATGGCTCAGTACAATCAAGGCGAAGTGGATGACGACAGCCAATGGCCCAAGACTACGTACAGGCCGGCTGGAGAGTTCAGCCCATGTAATTTACAGAAAGCCAATGGCTCGCTGACAGCAAGGTTAAACCAATTGCAAAAGTCAATGGCCCAAAGGTACAAAGGAATTTAAATTGGCCAACAGCAAGGTGTACCCAAATGGATGGAGCCAAACCTTGATTGGCAGGTAGTGTGTCTTCTGCCCAGGTAGTGGACAGCACTGTCAAGTGACAGCCACGACCCTTCACAATATACCAAGGCATTTGACTTGGTTCAAAAGGCTTGGTTTCCTAAAGAATGTCCTGTAGATTATTTACAGTCACTATTAAATAACAAAATTAGTACTAAATTGATGATGGTTGAATCCTAAATCAAAAATCTTGACAGCTCTCACATTATTGGCAGATATCCAGTGGAACATAAAACTTAGCATCTTGCCTGAGATTTACTTTTTCATGCCTCTATCAGAGGTTATAGACATGTACCTTACATCTATTTATTGGACTTTGCTGCACACACACAAAAATATTGCATATATTGCAGTTGTTTCACTATTTCAGGTGCTGGTAACTATGGATATCCAGGGGTATGAAAAGGTTTACGTGGTACAAATTAATTTCATCCTCTCCTTTCACTTCTTTTCTTCCCCTTCTAATTCCTCTTATCCATACATCAATTGTGAATCCTGGTTCTATGGTACAGAAAATATATTCTATTCTTGCCCCTATTATAACAAAGTCAATACTGTATAATTTTGCTTCGTGTGGATTTGGTTCTCTCTGTCTGTCATTCTCTGTACCTTACCCCTTTCTCCAAAATTTGTGCACCACCAAAAACAAAATCGTGATCTTTTAAATTCATCTGAAAAGCATCAAGAAATGGAATGAGGGAAGATAATATGATAGTTATGGTAAAATGAATTGTAATATTCTGAAATTGTAGTAGACTCATCTGAAGTGAAAATGCACTCAAGCAATGCATGTTGTGAATGTAACTTCTTATTAAAGAGAATTTAAAAATAAATTGTAGAATATGGGAAAATGACTTAAACATTTGATTAAAATCTACAAGTGGTGGGGGTACATCACAGTTAGAGTAACAAGGTTGAAGACTATGAACTGATGAAGGAGCCGTCAAGCAAATTACTTTATTAATTAAATTTCTTAGTGATAGCATTTTCTGCGGTGCTGAGCTTAGAATATCAATAATACATCCTGTTAACAATGGCTGGAAATACAGCTATGTACCAGTAAGCTCAATACTACATGTGATTGTAAAAACTACTTATGTTGAAAAATAATTACAGACAACACTGAATTCTTGTTTTTTTCCTAAGAAATAGTCAATATGCATAACTTTGTCTCATTTATTTCTTTCCTAATTGTACTCATAGACAATAATTCCCTCAGGATCAGGAGCCTTATCAAAATTAAACTTGAAAAATAGTTTACACTTAACTTTATAATAAATGGTTTTATCATACTCAAAAAATAAAGCCAGACTGTTTATTAAAATTATTTTAATCTCTAGGCACTACATTTAGCAATATATGGAAAACATTTATTAATTTCAAAATAGATGTGTGTAATTGATACGATTAAGGCACCATCATGTCAGCCAAGCTGTTATGGACTAAATCTTTTCACACATCTTATTAAAAATGCAGCACTAATTGTCATTAATTCAAAAAATCTCTCTAAGGTCATTAAAAGTATGGCAATGAAACAATTACAAAGATTTGTAAACAAAGTTGCTGCCTGCCTCAAAATGCTTGAAGCTCTCATTTTCCAAGATTGTAATTGCCATATCCACAGTAGAGCAAGAAATATGAAAGAAATCAGTCATATTGCAATTTAAGTGTCAAAATCATTCCCTGATTGACTGAGCAAAGGTAAAACTTGCTAAAAGTATTGTGTATTGTTTAAATGCTGCCATTAAGGGCTCTGATTAAACTCTTATCACTGTCTGTTTCCATGGCACTTTGCAAGATGGTTAGGAAATTAAAAACCACGTGGGCAGCTACACACTTACCTGAATCCACGGCTTAACAAGATGCCATTTAATGAAAGGGTAGTCACAGACTGTGAATTGCAGTTTTATTTTAAGATTGTGAAAGCAGCTGTTAAATTAAGCATTAAAGAACAGAGCATCTTGAGTTTGCCTTCCAAGGCCTTATAACCTGAACATTTAATTGACAATCAGATGCATTGGTGCAGTTCCTGACTAGAATTTATCTAGAAGTAATTATGGCTGCAGAGGTGACTGGGATTATTAGATTTTCATAAAATTGTAATTTCTTATTCAGAAATAGTGAAAATGGTTATGCAAAACATGTCTGTGTTTGTTGCAATAAGGCAATATCAAGTGCAAGGAAGAAAATGTTCTGATCTGGGCAAACATTTGAGCATAGAGGCCTTTTCTCATGGCATCAAGCACAAAGACTGATGCAGCAGACATCCATCTTGGATTAAAGAAGATTTAATCACAGCTGTCAGCATCAAAACCAGTGTGACATTGATTCTTAAAAGTGAGACAATTCAGTTCACAAATTTAAAGACTTGCAACTGTATTCATTTTTTGACTGACAAACCCTCTGTGATTTGAAACTTATTTCAAAGCGAAGTGACATTTCAGTGATCAGCTGGTCATTTGCTTAAACCTAGAACAACATTATTGTTTTGGTTTTACACCCTCATTTGAAACGATCTTACAATTCCTCTCTGATCAGGCTGCTTTTATTTCTTTACAGAACAGTGCAGCCAACAAGGGCATTCTTATCATTAACTGCAACTCTGAACTGCCAAAGTGTGGAAATCCTATCTTTGCTGACAGTGTAATAGTGTAATGATGGCACACTCAATATTTGTTGGTCTGTATTTTCACAAGATGAAAAAAGGCAAGCAGCACAATGTAGCGTATATGTCAGCATTTAAGATGGTACTTGAACCTTAAAAGTATCACCGCAAAGCCAGGGGTCGACTTATAGGCGAAGTATAGTATCCAAACTTTAATATCCTGTGGTTTGGAGTGTCCCCCATTGTGAGGGAGAACTGAACTCCTGCGGTCCTTCCACTAAATATTTTTCTTCTGAAACATCAGTTTTGGATGCTGGTGTTGTGCTGGTGTAATGGATTTTTAGTAATGTTATATTCAAACAATAAAAATATATTATAAACCTGTCTAACATACCTTAAAATATCAGCAGGGCAAACAAAGCTATCAGTCGCCATTTACAACAGCTGGACAAACAGTAAACAATCAGACAGGGTCCAAGGGTGTGTTCTGTTTCTACAGCCTCATTGCAAAACCCGCAGTGGCCAGTACTTCAAAATTTTTAAAGATAAGGTGTCTTGGGAAAGCTCAAGTTTTCATTAATGGGCAATGAGAGGAAGCACTAGACACTGACCAATTCTAGGGAAGCATGTAGAAGACATGATCAGTGAGCAGCGTCAAAATGGATACGTTGTGTCAAAAATGTTATATGCATTTATGCACTTAAATGGGCTAAAGACAATCAAAACCAAAGCAAAGACTTCACTGCTTCCATGGTGTAGTCATTTTATGAAAAGAAGTGACCTAGTACTGAGGATGAAAACTAAAATAGCACAGAAATTACCAGCAGGTATTGACATTAAAATTACTAATTTCCATTGCTACATAATACAACAACAGAAGAAACACGATTATCTATTAAGCAACATTGGAAACATAGATGAAATACCTGTGAACTTGGGTGGTAAAGGACTATTGGGCTGTAAGCTCTCAGCTGTAAGTGCCAGACTTGGGATAGTCTTATTCAGCGAATAGAGCTGAAACCCTGCATTTTAAGTGGAAATTCTTGGGAGTTGTCTTATACACCCTGTTGCCTTATACGCTAATATATACAGTAATCTAGACTGCTGCGGCACAGCATCACTCTTAAATAAATGCTTCCTTTAGGCCTTGCCTTAGCTCTAACCCAAACCCTCTATTTCAGATAGGTCTCTGTATTAAATGTTCCAGAGCTAATTGTGAGTCTGTTTCGAGATGCAGCCTACAGAGAAAGCAAAACAACAAAGGTTACTTGGAAAAAAAATGCTTAAACTTTTTGCAAAGGGTTTTGAATGATAATTTTCTGATTTGCGTGCAGATTGGTGAGAAAAGATTAATTTGTAACCCATTGAATTCCTCTATATGCTTACATTGCATGGCACAGAATCAGAATCAGTGTTCATCTGCGGATCTCGGTGATAATGAATTGAGAACTTGATTTTGTTATTTTTGTCACAAATTATTTGAGGTTATCTACTTTGATCAATATTCTTGATATATTTTTAGTGATAGGTGGGAATGGGTCATTAATCTAATATTTTTAATTGAAGTTCCTCACCCCAAATTTAACCACATTTACTTTTAAATGCTCCAGACAGAGAGAAGAGGGAATCCACTGCTCCAGTGCAACTGCTATTAATTTTGTTTCCCATAATCTGTTGGAATCTGTCCAAGGTTGATCCCTTGCTGCCACATTCTGCTCCTCCTCTGGCTCCCATTCAACACCCCATAGTTTATGATTGTTAATCTTCCTGTTTCCACCCCACAATCCTGCCGATATCCTTTTTGACCCACAAACCTCTTCTCTCCATCCTCCAGCCATGCTCTCCATGAGACAAGATTTCCAACAATCCTCTCCATCCATTCATACTTCTCCCTTATATGCACAATATCTACCTCTTTTTTCCTTGCTTCTTGGCTGCAATATTCAATTCAGTGGGCAGCCAACTGGGGAACAGAGATTGAAATGAGATCCTGCTTTTATATTCAGCAGAACTCCACTTAAAATGCAGAGTACCTCCATCTCTGGGTAATATTTCAGAATCTAATGCCTAGAAATGTCATGTGTTGCCTCCAGTTTTGATTTAAAATATCACAGTGATTCTGAACTTGAAATCTGTGCATCCATATCCTGTTAATGCCTGTCCATTAATACATGCTTTATCACTCTCATGCCCAGTCATATTTCATACATACTATTGTCATCAGTGTGCATATCCAACACTTAGTATCTGACAGAAATTAGATCACAAAAGTCTCCACTTATGACCTGTTCATTCACAGACCAACAAATTGTTCATCATGCCAACATCCCTGGATCCTGAAAAAGTAAAAAAATGCTCCTGTTGTAACTTGATTTTATTTTGCATTAATCCTCCCAAGTCATTTTAATATGTAGTAAATATCCTTGCTGAGTGTAGATTGAAGCAACTGTCTACCAATATCTCTGGGTCATGGATATTGTGCAGTTACAGTGGGAGCTGAGCTCCAGCCACAGCACAGGATGCTGTCAACCTGCTCTGTGCAGTTAGGCCTCATCTCCAGAGATCCATAACCAATTATCTCTGCCTCCTATTTTCCACAATTTCCCACTTTGCCAGGATCTCCCCACCCCTATCTTTTGTCCTCATCTTCAGATGGCTAGTGCTGTGGAGGCCTGGTTTCAGAATGGAACCCATGGCAAAATCTGTGTGGGACCTAATTTCTACTCTGTTAAACCTCAAACCACCCTGACTTTTTTATTTCCCCATTAATTTCACCCACAACCTCCATTTCCTCCCTCCTCCATTCTATTTCTCTCTTCCCAATTCCCTCATTTCCCCGTAGAACCACTTCAGTCCATGTGACCACCATGACAAGACTCCGCTAGAGCACTGCTGTGATCCCAGTAGGCACTGGGCCAATGAAGCACCAGATGGGAGCTCAGACAGCAGCTGCCATCTGTGAACGAGCAAGTTAGATTTGAACAAGTGTTAAAGGGAGCAAACCATGATACAAATTTTCTTAAAGCTGGGATGGCCCAATTTCTGACTTCTTTGGTCCACGAACACTAGATTTCCACTAAGATTCTGTCAAACATGACTGTTCAAGATGGTCAGGAAGATGGATGACACTGGATTTGTCACTGGGATTTCCTGCTGAAATACTCCTACAGTTTGATCTTGCTGCAATTCTCCAGCAGTGTACCAAGGAGTCATCTCTCCAGTCCTGTGTCAGTTTTTGTGCAACCTCTATCAGGCTCTTGAACCTCCCCGTAATGCTCTAACCCTAACCATAAACTCGTCTGGAACCACCAAAAAATCTGTTTGTACCTTGGAAATATTTTCTTTTCTTGCACTAACTGCAACAAAAAGTATTCATCAATCTATCTTTTTATATTTGTTATTCCTTTTTCTGTCTTGGCATATTGTGACAATTTAATGCATACCACTGTAGTTGGTATATCTTATGTACCTGCTTGGTTGCACCAAGTGGGGAATTTGGTGCATCTGAACACTTGGCAATAAACTCTAATTATTCATTACACATTGCTCATTATTGGGTGTAGCTCCAAAGACAGTCAAGAATTTTATCCTGTCCTTGCCAGAGCAATCTTTTTGATTGACAGTTTAACAAATTGCTCTCTTTATAATTTCAAAGAGACAGATTTGGGTTGAAGGAGAATTTTTACTTTCCTCCATTGACCACTGATTGACATAATACTCCTATATATTTTGATAGATATGTCGTCCCTTCTAAAGGCCCAGCAATACCAATGAGAAGAGAAACAACTAATTTACATCAATGCTTGAGATACCAGAATGTTTGAGAACATTAATTTGAAGGGACCCCTGCACCTTTTACTTGTATTCTTCTATGTTCTTGTTTTGTAATTATTTGAATTGTGAAGTTAAGTAATCTCGTGAAAAAGAGTGTATACTCAAGATGGTTCTGTTATATTTTCATATCGCATTTATGACAGATGATTGTAGCAACCAGAAGAATTAATCTATTTTTAAGAAAATCAGCATTCTATTTTCCTTTTCTTACTCAATCCAACTTCATTATGTGTGCTCTACAATTTAATTTGAAATCAATGTGATATTTTATTTCTGCCACAAATGCATGCCAAAACCGCTGTCTTAAAAATTGATTGACTGCAAAAGTAAAAATCTGTAGCAAACATCCAAATTAAAGTAATAATTTTTCATGAATATTTAGTGTTTTAGTCACAAAATTAAGACATCAGAGCAAAATATCAGTCTTTAGTGCCTAACCACATGGAAAGTTTTACACAGAATGTATCAAGTAGGTTTGCCAAGTTCCTATCAACTCAAATATGCTTTGTGATTTTTAAGTTCAACTTGCATCTGTTGCCTACTGGCAGGCAACAAATGCAAGCAAAGCAAGATTGCAGATATTATATAATTCACCTCAAATGGTCTTATGTTTAAGATAACAGTTATTTCATGTTAATTGTTTTTGTGGCATCTGGGTGTCATTGATAAGACCAATCCTTGAAGGACCTTCCTTCATTCTCCTTGAAAATCCAACTTCTTGACCTGCTGTTATCCTTCCAGTGAAGGTGCATGTTAAAGATGGTTCCTAAGTGTCAACCAGAATCAGTGAAAAAAAGACATTTCTTACTAGATCAAGAATCTGTGCAATTTGAGGGAGTATTGTCCTTGCCCTTGTTGAAGTTGCTGGTTTGGTGAGTATTGTAGACTTGTCAGAATAGCACAGTCACATAACTGGAGTGATTACGTAGGCAGTGAACAGTTCAGCAGCTTTGTGACAGTAGTGGAATTACTGAACATTTGTGTGGTGTATGTGGTACTAATCAAGTGGTTTGCCTTCTCCTGGATTGTGTGAAGCTTTCTGAGTGTTGTTGAACCTGCACTCATCTTGGCAAGCGAAGAGTGTTCCATCGCACTCATCACTTGTGCTTGCAGGTGTTGGAAAGACATTCAGGTCTCAGGAGGTAAGTCACTTACCACAGAATATCAAGTCTCTCACCTCGTCTTAAAGTCTCTGGTCAACAGGAACCCCTTGAATATTGATGGCGAGGGATGTTGTTTTTGTCTGCCACTTGTTTGGCACAAATTTTAATGCGATTCGTCAGCCGATGCTGCATATAGTCTCGCTTTTGCTGCAGAATCAAATATTATATAATCATCATGACCGTTCCTACTTCTGACCTGATCATGAGTAGAAGGTTACTGATGAAGTAACTTATCATTGTTGGTCCTCATCACCACCTCCTGCAATGGCAACCTAGGCCTAGGATGACTGATCTCCAATAAACACAATCGTTTCCCTTTTTTTAAGGCAGAAGTTCCATCATTTTTACTTATTAACTTTGTTTACTGAAAATGCTATTCTTGGGCAAATATTTTTCACATTAGAGGTAGTTTTCCTCGACTCACACCCAGGGGTATGAATTGAGTGGCTGTGACAAAACCCTATTACTAACAAGTAGGTGCATCTTGATAGCAACAAGAACACCTTCCAATGCTGCAGTAATGATTAAAAAAAACACTGATTAGCTGGTAGTTAGCCTGATGTGATTTAGCCACATTTTGTGAACAGGATGTACCAGAACAATTTTCGTCATCATCACTTGGATGCTTGTGTTGTAGCTAAACTGCAATAGCTTCCCTTTAGGCTAGTTGTGCAGCAAAGACATCTAGTATCTGGCCCCATAGCCTTTGCTGCTTCTAGTAATTACAGCTATTTCACGATATCACGTGGTGTGATTCAATTTAGTGGAATAATTACTTCAGTATTGTGTTCATATCAATGAACATTCCAGGATCACTACCAATGCTTCATTCTTTTCTTTGAAACTCTTGGGCTGGGCTCCACGAATCACTGAGAACGCTTTTGTTGCTCATTCTATGCAGTGCATTGCAGAACCTGCTGCTCTACTTACTCCAAAGTGAATGACTTTAAGTTAGTAATTGAAAAATGCAGGCAATAAATACTTAATATCCGTTTTACCAATGCGCTGTCAAAAGTATAAATGTCAAGTGGTAGGTTTCTGTCCATGACTGCAAGGTTTATGAAGAACTCAGGGAATTGCCAGCAATTCCTCACTGACAGCTATTACAGGAGAAAAGAAAGAATGAAAAGGGTATGATCAATATAACATTACTGCCTGAAAATTAAATCACTGGAGCTATATTCTATGTGATCATGTTTCTACATAAGAAAAACACATCTATAAAAAATGCAAAGAATTATGATTCATCATTTTCACTGTGAGTTTCTCTGAGCATCGACAAGCATGACACATTGGTACCTTGAGATCCACAAAAGTGCATAATACATATCTGCATGGCACTTCAGGGTTTTCAGCCATGTTGTCCATAAGCTACTCCTGCAGTAACATTTAAATATGCCTTTGAAATTTACAGTTGTGTGATTGAAGGGGTTATTTCCCCAAAGTTTGTCCCATTCTGGCACTGGGTAATGGACTGAGGAAAATCAGCTTAAATTTACTCACCTCACAGATCTTCTGGTTTCCTCCTGCCCCAATTGTGCTGATGTCCTTCATTCAGGAAACCAGTCTGATGCCTAATGCACCCACTGATCCAACACCAGCCTATCAATCACATGACCACCAAAGCAAGGCCTCAATATCTGGGATCCCAACCTCTTGGCATATCGATCCATTCCCCCAACCAATGACTACACCACCAGAACCACTGAACATCAATGCCAACCCAATCTTCACATCACAAATCAGTGGCTACAAAACCTGGTCAAAGCCAAGATGACCTTAGGTGAATAACTCACCTTCTGACATTCCGGAGCCTCTTCACTGTCTATAATGCACCATAAAGAATGTGAAGGATTATTTCATTGCCCTGGATGAGTGCAGCTCCATCAATACTCAAGAAGATTGTCAGCAGCCAGGGCCACCCCAGATACCACCACACAGTTCAATTCCGTTCATCACTAATGAATATTGGCCATTTACAAAGTTCACCATAGTTACTCACTAAGGTTTCTCTGACAGCACCTGCCAAATCTTGAATGCTGCAACCAAGAAAGACAACGGTAGGAATAATATATGAGCACCACTACATACCTTTTTTCCCTCCAGTCACACACCTCTATGACGTTCATATAGATCACCAATATTTCACTGAGACGTAATTCTGGAAGTCCATTCCCAAAAGCATTGTGAAGTCCCTTGTCCATAAAGGATTTCAGTCCCTGATGGTGACTCACCACCACCTTCTCAAGGGCAACAAAAAAAGGGGAATAAATTATGGTATTTCCCAGATAACTGAAAAAAACCTCTTGATCCTGAGAATTAATACAAAGGCTGGTGATTTTTAAATCACGGAAAAGATAGCATTATCCATTCAGGTCAAATGTTTCAAATGTTCGTGATTTCCACCACTTCTTTGATTGCAATACATTTCTGAGTGTTAAAGTGTTGTTTCCAAATTGAAAAATTCTTTGAAACAAGCTTGTGGCAGCACACTCCCATTAAAGGACTGGGTTTTTTTGGTACTCATTCTAGAGTGACACCATAAAATGTAGTCTTTCGTACTGAGGTGATCATGAAGATGGCTGCTGATTAGATCGATCCGGCGATGAAAGTTCCTTTCACAGAGGTAAACAGATTTGTGGCATCAGTGGTTCTTGATTTTTCAGGTTCTATTCTTTTCTTTGCCTTCTCCATTTGTGCTCGCTACCTGAACGAGTGCCTCTTTATATCTGCCGTTCCATTGCTTGTTGTTCCCAGTGGTGCGTGTCAATGTTGACATTCTCTCATGATGGTCTAAGACAGACTTTGAATGTCTTTTCCTGCCCACCACATGACCTTTTGTCCTCGGTCAGTTCTCCACAAAATAACTGTTTTGGTATTCTGTCTTCAGGCTTTCCATCGACGACCTGCACATTGATCTGTGTTTTTTTTTCAACAGTGCTGGGGAGGTTTGTCTGGGACACAGTTTGTGTATCCTGCCACTTGATGCGAAGTATTCTGCATGAACAAAGCATGAGGAAGTGGTTAAGCTCTCTGGCATGACTGCTGGGTACTGTCCATGTCTTGTGACAAAACGTAAGGGGGGTATGATAACAGCACAGTGTACCTTTAGTTTGGTCTTTAGGCTGATTTTTCTTCCTTCTTCTCAGTCTTCCAAAAGCAGAAGTGGCTTTTGCTGTCTTCTTGTTGACATTGGCCTAAATATCAACAAGAAGACATTGACATTCTGGACAGTCTACGGAGAACAGATTGAAATGCTGAACCCATCTACATGAGATCAGATTCTTTTCAGTGTTGAATGTCCATCCATCTGCACTCATATGCCATATGCATATTTTAGAACAGTGCAGAAGTATTTTAAGACTTTGAATCAGTGTAGCTCTGTATTTCATCTGCCTGATTACTGATCCACAGATTAGATTCTGCATTTTGTTGATCTTAATTTGAACACATCTGTGAATGTGGAGAAAGCATCCATTTTAGGAGTGGATATTTGATCTCTCTGGTATGTATGTGAACTTTGTGATTTTTTGTCAGGCAGAGACTTGATTTCCTCATTGTTTTCATCAAATCACCCTGAGTTGGTTCCTTAATATTAGTGAAAGCTTTGTGTAGGGACTTCAGTATACAGTGCATCTGAATGGACATCCAGATTCGCTCACTAGTAATTAGGTTCTTATTAAACTCTTTCTTCCCCAGCCATCTTTGAATTTAATTATATTAAATAATTTAACAGGCTTGGGGACACCTCTCAGTATAGATGTGGATTTGGGTTTGGAGATGTTGAGTCTGTGTCCTCGGTGCAAGACCCTCCTAAAAAAGTTACCCCTTCTGTTCCTTTTATATCTCACCTTAAATCTATATCCTCTCATTTTAGACTCCCCTTCCCAGAGGTCTATTCATCTTATCTATGCCCCTTGTGATTTTATACACCTCTCCAAGAACAACCCTCATTATCCTATGCTCCAAAGAAAACAAGTCCTAGCTTAAATGTAAAGCATGAAAATCTGTAGACATCGTGGATGAAGTAAAACACAATGCTGGAGAAACTCTGTTTGACCTTCTGTGACCTTTATGTAGCAAAGGCAAAAATATATAACCGACATTTTGGGCTTGAACTCTTTGTCAAGGTATGGCAGGCATCTGAATAAAAGAGTGGAGGAGTCGCAAAGGCAGAAAGTAATAGTTGGAGATTGGAGGAAGGGGACTGCAGCAAGCAAGGGAGGAGGGAGGGAGGGCTGGGTGAATAGAGAGGGAAGGGGGGAAGAGGAGAGCAGGTCAGCAGAAACTGGAAAAGTTGATGTTAATGCCATCTGGCTGGAGAGTACCCAGATGGAATATTAGGTGTTGTTCCTCCAGTTTATGGGTGATCTTAGGGGGACAGTATGTAAGGCCATGGACAGTCATGTGAGTATGGGAGCATGACAAAGACTGAAATGGTTGGCTACTGGGAGGTCTCTGTCACTGGTCTGGATGGAGCAAAAGTGCTCAGTGAAGTGATCTCTCAGTTTGTGCAAGTCTATCCAATGTAGAGAAGGTCACAAAGGGAGCACCAAGTGCAGTAAATCAATCTTGTGGATACACAAGTGAAGTATTGCTTCATTTGAAAGGCCTTTTTGGAGCCCCAGACTTTGGTGAAGGAGACGATGTGGGCACAAGTGTGGCATCCCCGCAGCCACAGGGGAAGGTGTCTGTGTGGTGGGACAGAGGAGTGGATGAGGGCATCATGTAGGGAGTGGTTGCTATAGGAGGCAGAAAGGGAATAAGGGGAAGTCCTAGCTTATCCTGTGACACCTTAATATTCAGGTCCTCCAGTTCCAGCCACATCCTTGCAAATCTTTTCTTCATCCTTTCCTGTTTAATGCCATCCTTCCTCCAGCAGGGTGACTAGTGCTGCATATGCTACTTCAAATGTGGGTCTTACCAACGTCTTGCACAGCTGCAATATGACATTCTTGTTTCTGTATTCAATGTCCTGACTGATGAATGCATGTGTGCTAAATGCTTTCATCACCACCTTGTCACCCTCTGTCACCATTTTCCAGGAACTATGTATCTTTACCACATGGTATTTCAGTTCCACAACACTCTCATTTACTGTATAGGCCCTGCCTTGGTTTGACTTACCTAAATGAGAAACCTCACATTTATCTAAACTCCTTGTGTCATTTGTCGGTGCACTTGTTTTCAGTAACCTTCTTCTCCGTCCACTACGCCACCAATTTTCGGATCATGCACAAACATACTTACCTTTATTCTCATCCATATCATTGCTATAAATGACAGTCTGTGGCACTCTTCCTCAAGGATAGTCAAAGCAGCTTCTGAATATTTCGAAGGCGGGGATAAATCAATATTTGAGAATCAAGGAGGTGAAAGTTAAATGCTGATAAACAGGAATGTAGAATTGACATAATCAGAATAATCTATGAAGACAAGGATATTTATCCAACCCCTGCTCCGAATTCATGTTTACACTTGCATGGAATCAGTACACAACAGTCATCAAGCTGGCCTGTTTCCTAGAGTAAGTCAAACAATTACTCTCAAGTCACATGCAGGGGACTACAGATGCTGGTGTCTGGAGCCAAATGCTCTCTGCTGGAGGAACTGAATGGCTCAAACAGTATCAGCTGGAGAAAAAGAACAGTCAGTGTTTCAGGTTGAAATCCTTCATTGGGACAAAGGACAAGGAGAAGAGAAGCTAGTGACACTGAAACACCAACCATTCTTTATCTCCCACTGATTCTGCTCAACTTGCTTAGTTCCTTCAGCAGGTCCTCTTGAAATCCTCTTGGGTTACTTCATTGTCAGGGTCAGAAAGGACGCAAAATGTCTGGAAAACCTTGATTTGCCTGGAGTGTGTCAGGAAAACTAATTGCAGCAGACCCTCCTCCTCCAGAAGAAAAAAGTTTTTGGAACAGTTGTTGTCATGAACATGTTATATTGTCTGAGTTCCCAAATGGAGGACTTCATAGCAGTACCCTAATCCAAGCAATGGCATCTGTCATTTTCTGAGTGAGAGACCACAGGACTGTAGGAACTGAGTTTGGAACTTGAGGAACTGAGTTACAGGGAAAGATTAAACAGGTTAGGATTTATTCCCTCGAGCATAGGGGAGATTTGAGAGAGGTTCACAAAATTATGATGGGTATAGAGTAGATGTAGGTATGCTTTTTCCATTGACATTACGTGAGGTACAAACCAGATGACATGGGTTAAAGATGAAAGGGGAAATGTTTAGGGGGAATTTCTTCACACAGAAAGTTTTGGAGTATGGAATGAGCTGCCAGTTTAAGATATAAATGTGGGCTCAATTATCACATTTAAGAAAAAATTGGACCAGTACATATTTGGTAGACGAATGGAGAGATTTGAACTGGGTGCAGGTAGAATAATAATTTTGCACAGAATAGAAGGGCCACAGGTTCGACGGTTCTATGATATTGATATCACCCTTGCCACACATTGAAATGACTACTGCGTGATCCACTCTGCTATCTCCATCAGTCGGGCCACAGGATAATAGCACCAACAGAAGCATTCTTGCAAGAAATTCATTATTCAAAGTCTCAAGGAAATGCAAAAATGGCTCTTCTCAGACAGCACCTCAAAAAGATGTTGGCAACTCCCAAAAATCAGAGGCAGTTCAAAATCTTCACTGTACCCAGACAGTCCTGGATACTGACATAATTAGCAACAACAATGAGGATGTTGACTTTGCCACCAGAAAACACCAGAGCTGGTCTGATGAAAATAATCAGGAGATCCCGGAGCTAAGTTCAAGATGTCCTTCATTTGGAAATTGCAACATTTGGCTCATGGGAAAATCCTGCAAAGCTAGTGGAAGGCTGAGGAAACCCATGACCTCAAGAACATATGGTGGATGGAAAGACAGCAAGAGGTCTGGTGGTTTGCTGAGAACTAAGATGTGTGTGCGATTTTTCGATATTATCAAGTCCATCCAAAGACCAAATACTTAAGGACCCATTACACTTTTAATGCAGGATACTTAATCCAAGACACAGAGCCAGTCTTGAAACCTTGAAAGGATTCCTTCAATGAAGCTCTCAACCTTCATACCGTCATCCCTTTATATCGTCTGTAGTAAAATACCTATCGCCACCACCCCTGACCTACAAAAGGTTGAAAAGGCCATATGACAAATAAAGAAAAAGCAAAACCTTGGGTGCAATTAATTTTTCTTCTGAAATTCTATAACCTTGTAGCTAATGATTTCAATCACAAATTCACAATTGCAATTTCTGTGCCTTTATGTTGGGGACGTGAGGTCTTTGGGAGCAGAGAAGTTGCACAATCCCTCCCTGCTTGAACATTGGCACCTCCGAAAGTGAAGCACTCCTTCTACTTGATTGTGAGCCCACCTTTAGAGCTCACGGCTCTGGAGCGGAATTTGAACTAACAAACATTTGCTTCAGTGGAAAGTGTCAACGCTAACCTCTCTCACATGTTGCATAAGAAGTTGTTCACTCTGAATGGATTTGATTTATGTAAGTCACCAAAACTAAGCTCAGCACTATTTAATGCAGCCACTGTAAATTAGAATTGTATGCACTTTTAGGAGCTGAATTCTTGACTTCCAATCCACTTTCTGATTCGGCTTCATTGCCCATATCTGGCTTGAATTTCTTTTCAGCCGGCACACTTCGATCAAACTGTTTATATTTAGCCAAATGTGGAATTTCAGTATTTATTGAGGACTGATCATTGGAACTTCCTTTAACAGCTCAATTATACTTTGATAGTGAAACAAAACATATTCGGTTTCGATCAAGACGCATATATTTGGTTGCTCTTGGTAACTGTGTTAATATTGACCAAAATTAAGTAATTACAGAAATTCTCCCGTCATCCACTCTGATGTTGGTCAATGCCCTTTCCATTTCTTTGTGTTTGAAACAAATGTTGTATCTGTAACTTTTCAAACAGTGGAAATATACAAGAGTAGCCTGAAAGCAAAAATATCATGTAACATCTAAGTGGATTAAAACTGATATTTACTCTACGTGAATTGCTGAAAAATGTTTTTATCTGAAAAATGAAAAGCATCGTGCAACTCATAAAATTAAACAGTTTAATTGTTAACAAAGGGGAAGGATTGTATCAGTTTCTGTTTAGCCAGAGAATGAGATCAAGTGGGTCTGATCATGACTTTACATTGCTGGACTATGGTGCTTTCCAGCTGTACTTTGAACTCCATATCTTATGGCAACCTTCCATTCAGAGCTTTGCACTACAGTTCTACAAAATCCCCTCTTTGATATAGGTTGTTCCTACACTTTCTATCGTGCACAATGCTGGTTTCTTTTTCACCTATATATGTTAGCTGACGAGTTATATCCACAGCAATGATAAAATTATTGCATGAATTGATTCTGAACTTCTTAACGTGTTCCGAATATTCCATACACTTCCCCTCATGTTCACTGAAGGCTGAGATTGCAAGAAATTCGTGGTGCAAGAATTAACAAAAAAAAAGTAAACCCCATGGGAAAACTGGAAGGACCAGAGAAGACATTTATATATATTTTTTGTGGGGTGAGTATTTGAAAAACAACCACTTAAAAAGGTTTTCTAAGAACATATGCAATATGATAAATAGTGGAGGATGGTACTGAGTCATTGATGTTTTATTTTGGGAGTGATTGTTCTTTGATTTGTTCGAAAGCAAAGACTGCCTGTAGGTGGTGCTGGTAATTTTAATGAGGAGAAAACAAACAAATAAAATCCTTTGAGATTGGAGCTAACAATGAGTGAGAGACAGGTGTCAGTTGGTCCCTGCCTCCCTTCCATCTGTCATGTTAAAAAGCTAACTGACCTGGTGTCACCCTACTCTCACTCAGCAGAAACAGTAGAAGGTGAACCACTAGAGAAAATTGTTCAATAAAGCAGTGAGTGGTGCAATCCCAGAAATGTTGTCAACAGCTAACTGTTGCCTTTGGCCTCATAAAATCAGAATGATTCAGCAGCTCAATGAGCATCCTTAGAGACGGAAACAGTGGTAAATGTTACAGATTTTAAATTATTTAACATCAACAGTCATGTTTTACATAAGATCATTTGGGTGTGTCGCGGATGCTGCACACACAAGAAACATACCACAGGACACGGTGGAGGTTTCGGTCGAACTGTTTATTTAAACTTCCTGCGCGTCCTTTAAGGGTAGCATGAGCCCCGCCCCCATGCTGGCAGTGATGTCATCACGTTTGCCCGTGGCACGCGCTTTGCCCTAAGCCTCGAGACGCTGAGATCCCCCAACGGAACAATCTTCCCACGACTGCCCCATCGGAGCAGCGATACAAGCGGGGTTGGTTCGCCACGAGTGATGTGCGCCGCCACAGGTGCATAAATGTTCTCTGATCTTTATTATGGATTTTTTTTTTCTTTATGATGCTGAAGTTACTATCGAGCACAGGCATTCGGAACAGGGGCCCTATGCCTTCCCCCCTCTCCCTTTGGTGGCCACAGCACATTAAAGTAGAAGCCTTATTTTCTTTTCAACTCGTGTAACAAAAATATCTGTTTTTTATGTAGTTGGTAGGAAAGAAGAACAGAAAAGCCAAACTTGATTGCTTCTGAGGGAAGGGGGCCCATTAACTTTGTGGTGTCCTAAGGAAGCCATAGCCAAAAAGAGGTTAAGAATGGCTAATTTTGCATATTCTTCAGTAAAGTACAGCAAGATTAATTTGAAATAATGTACTATGAATATGATCCTTGCTACATTTTTAATGGATTATGAAATTCTTCTCTCCATAGACTGTTTATTTTTATAAATGTAATGATAAGACTTTTCTTTATTTTAGCTCAATTCAAAATATGTTACAATATGCTCTGCAGTGTCGTAAGAAGAATTATAGGAACTAGAAGCTATTTTTGTTGTGTTCTGTGACACATTCAAGGGTAGGCCAAATATTTAGCCTACTTATATTTAGCATGCTCTTCTAGAATATATAGGCTTCAAAAACAAGTTATACATGTTCTAAAATGTTTGGTTATGGTTCAGAGATGCCGTCCTTTGTCCTCACCAAATTACCTGATTTATTTATTGGCATATTGTAGCTGCACGCTACTCGAAAGAAAGACACACTCACGACTGTAGTCAGGTTAAGCTCTCTGATTTTATTGGGGCTCAAGCCCGACTTTTAGACCTCTCACATTCCCGCCATTTTCCACAATTGCTGATGTAACGACCTGCATAACAAAAACAGGTTTCCCACATGCGGGTACCTTCATGCATGACAATGCCTTCTTCCCCACGCTATGTCCCTGTGCAGTGGGGGCGATTTTGGGGGCACTGGCCCTTAAGCTGCCCTTGCCATTCATCTACTGGTTCGCTTGCTAGGCCTTGTGCCATTGTGTGGTCTGATGGATTTTGGGTGTGCTGGCCACCCGGAGCGCCGGTTTGATTGCTGCAGGGCAGACTGCCACATGACCACCCACCCCCAGCCCCCCAAGAACCGGTGGTATTTTCCTTGGTGTCCAGAGGCAGAGTCTCTGCAGGCTTCAGTGGCCTGCCACTTTTGCGTGGTGCTGTCATCTCGACTGGGCACGCCAGGTCCAGGTGTGCTGGTTTTAACCTGTCTGTGGTGAGATTTCCATCCTGCCTCTGATCTCCAGCTCAAACATTGCTCCATTGTAGCGGACAACCCAGAACGGACTCTCATATGGCCTCTGCAGCAGTGGATGGTGTGGATCCATGCAAATGAAAACATACTCACGGTCCTCGGGTATGTTGGTCCTCGCGTATCCATGGCCTGGGAGGTGGGGTCGGGGCCAGGTAACCAACTCTTTCCCTCAGTTTGCAGAGGAGAGCTGCTGCGCCACCCTGCTGTCTGCTTGGAGATGGTACGAATATCCCCAGGACCACCAGTGAAGCTCCGTAGACGAGTTTAGCTGAAGAAGTGTTGAGGTCCTCCTTGAGCGCCATGCACATACCCAACAGTGCCCATGGAAGCTCATCTACCCAGTTAAGTCCTTGAAGTCAGGTCAGGTCATGAGCACAGCCTTCAGGTGCCTGTGGAAGCACTCCACTAACCCATTTGACTGTGGGTGATAGGCCATTGTGTGCTGTAGCTCGGACCACAGGCTGGAGGTGAATTGGACCCCTCTGTCCAATGTAATGTGGAATGGTAACCTGAACCATGCCACGCAGGAGGAGATAAAAGCCCTGGCACACAAGGTTGTGGATGTGACCGCCACCAGGACTGCTTCCAGCTACCTGGTGAAATGGTCAACCGTTGTGAACAGATAGCAGGAACCCTGAGATTCTGGTAGGAGTCCTATTATGTCCAAATGGACGTCCTCAGACCTTCGCTCTGTGGACTCGAAGTGATGAGGTGGGGTCTTGGTATGCGGCTGCACCTTGGCTGTTTGGAACAGTGTGCACACCTTCGCTCACCTACTGACCTGTTTCCATAATCCATGCCACACATATTTTCTGGCCACCAGTCAGACCGTAGTCCTGATGGATGGGTGAGCTACTTCATGGATGGAATCAAAAACCTGCCATCTCCAAGCCACCAAGATGGTAGGTCTGACCTGGCCGGTGGCCACTTTGCATAGAAGGGTGATGTTAACTATGGCGACTGCGATGTTCTGGAGTTCCAGTGCCGATATGGCAGTCCTGTACTGGGCCATGTCTTTGTCATCTTGCTGCGCCTCTGCTAGAGCCACGAAATCCATTCCTCTTGATAGTGCGTGGATACTCTGGACAGTGCGTCAGCCAAACATGTTGTCCTGGCCAGAGACGTGCCTTACATCTATGGTGAACTCTGAGATAAAAGACAGGTGATGTTGCTGGCGGGTTGACCAGAGGTCTGAGATCTTGGCCAAGACGAAAGTCAGGGATTTGTGGTCTGTAAAGGCCGTAAAAGACCTGCCCTTGATGAAGTACCTGAAGTGGCAGATGGCCAAGTACAGCACCAGTAGCTCTCTGTTGAAAGTGCTGTACTTCAGTTCCAGAGACCGCAGATGTTTGCTGAAGAAAGCCAGTGGTCGCCAACTCTCTTTGATCTGCTGCTTCAGAACTCTGCTGATCGTCATTCCTGAGTCGTCCACCGATAGGGCCAATGGAGCATCTGCCCTGAGGTGTGCCGAAAGAGCAGAACCTGCCAGGGCTTCCTTGGCTTTCCTGAAGGCCTCCACTGACTCCCATCCTATGTGATGTCCTTTGCCTTGCCTGCCATCCGGGTAAACAAGGGCTGCAAGATCCGCCTGAATGGGGATAAACCTTTGGTAGAAGTTGATCATCCCCATAATCTCCTGTAGCCCCCTGGTCTTGCTGGGCCTTGGAAACTTCCAGATGGCCTCCAACTTGCTGGGTAGTGGCATGGCCTAGGAAGTCGATCGTCTCCAACCCGAACTGGCATTTGACTGGGTTGATTGATCATCACTCCAAACTCGCTCAGCCTGGTGTAGAGGTTGCAGAGGTGCATCGTGTTCCTGCTGGTTCCTGCTCACCACGAGGATGTCATCTAAGTAGACGAAGGTGCAATCCAAGCCTCAGCCCACAACATCCATTAGCCATTGGAAAGTTTGTGCAGTGTTCTTCAACTTGAACGGCATTTGCAAGAATTCAAACAGGCTGAACGGGGTGATGATGGCAGTCTTTGGGATATCATCGAGGTGTACAGGGATGTGATGATATCCCTGCACGAGGACCACTTTGGAAAAGATCTTTGCCCCAAGCAGGTTAACCACACAGGGTATCAATCTGGTGTTGTTGGCTTGTTTAGCCGACAGTAGTTGCTGCATAGTCTCCAACCTCCAGTGGCCTTGGGCACCATATATAGTGGGGAAGCCATGGGCTGTCCGACCGCCGTACAATGCCAAGTTCCTCCAGTTTCTTGAATTCTTCCTTCACCAGTTGGAGCTTCTCTGGAGGGAGGGTCAGGATATGGTGCTGTACCCTGTGGTGGGGCAGTTCCGTGGTGAATTGGGGTATGAGCACTGACGGGAACTCAGCCAGGACCTTGGCATACTCATTGGTCCATGGAATCCAGGTGGAGTACTGGAAGCTTGGAGACTTTGAGGGGGAAGGTTTGGAAAATTTGGACCAACCTCTGGCCCTTGAGGTCCACAAGCAGGCAATGGACGTGCAAGAAGTCTGCCCCGAGGAGTGGGTGCTCCATTGTGACCAGCATGAACAACCACCGTAGGTCTGGATGGTGCTGTTGTTGGCAGCCCTCAGCGTGGGGCCCAACTGCCTTTTCCTGGTGTTCTGTTGCAACGGGGGCAGGACACTGACCTCTGCTCCTGAGTCCATGAGGAATCGCTGTCCGGACTGGCAGTCCCACATGTACAGGAGGCTATCTTTTTGGCCAGTTGTCATGGTCATTAGCAACGGCTGGCCCTGGCATTTCCCTGGAATGTGCATGACAGCCTGCAGGGACTAGAGCCGGTGGGCGCTGGTGGTAGAAGCACCACTGGTCATTGGGATCGCTTCTTCCGTGGGGGTGCTGCTCCTTTGACGGGTCTGCATGGGTCTGGCTATGGCGTATAGCAATGAGCCCCACGGATGCTGAGCACTCTCTTTTCTGCTTCCACAGGACATCTGCTCATGCTATGACTTTTCGGGAGTCGCTGAAGTCGGCATCTGCCAGAGGCAGTTGGACATCCTCAGGCAGTTGCTCCAGGAATGCCTGCTCAAACATGATGCAGGCCTCGTGTTTTCCCAGTCCAAAGGTCTTGATTAGAAGGTCCTTGAAGGCGGTGTATGCGTCTTTCGATGGGGGCTTCTGGATGAAGTTGGCCAGCCTGCTTGCCATATCCTGGTGCAGAGTGCTCACCACGTGGTAGTACTGGGTGGACTCCACTGTGATCTGCTGGATCTGAAATTGAGCCTCAGCCTGGTCAAACCACACATGTGGGTGATTGGTCCAGAAGGTCGGCAGCTTGCGAGCGACTGTATGGGCTGCTGCCAGCTCGCTCATTGTTGGGTTTAGATGCCGTCTAAACTGTTGGCGTCACCAATTGTACCCGCATGCAACTCAAAAAAAAGACACACTCACGAGTGTAGTCAGGTTAAGCTCTCTGATTTTATTGGAGCTCAAGCCTGACTTTTATATTCTCACGTTCCCACCGTTTGCCCCAATTGCTGACGTAATGACCAGCATAACAAAAGCTGGTTTCCTATGCATGGATACCTTCTTGCATGACAATACCTTTATCCCCCACATGCTGTGTGTGTCGTCTCCAACCCGAACTGGCAATTGACAGTGCAACGGGGGCCAGCGCCATTTTGGGATCACTGGCCTTAAGCTGCCCTCCCCATTTGTCTACCGATTTAATTGCTAGGGCTAGTGCCACTATGCGGTCTGCTGCCTTTTCGGTGCGCTTGCTGTCCGGAGTGCCGGTTTGATCGCTGCAGCGGCGGGCCGATATATATATAAAAATATATCCAACTCAGGACTGTATAAATCTGCAATGGGAGTTCAATTTAACACTCATGGATCCAAAAAGCTAACTGCAGCCATAATTTAAATATCAGAGCACATCTTGGTCAGTAGTTTCCAGCAAACCGAATTCTCCAAGCTAGTTAAACTATCCTCATGGTATAAATTCATCACTTTGGTTTGAGGTTTGAAGATAAGATAAGGAGCATCAGTGTTGTTAATCAACATGATTATTGACCAGATTTTGAACCTTGCTTCGTGCCTATGGTGGTATCTGCCAATCTACTCTGCTCCCAAATTCTGGATGCGCTCATGCCAAGGGAACTGAATTTTTGAAGGAGTGTACAGCATACATCTACTACCAATGAAAGATGGGTGCTTCTATGTCCTTCTTGATTGGCATACTAGTTGGAGCTCTACACAGATGCATGAATCCTATATCATGGGAAACACAACTTCCATATGGAGATACAAAAATGGATAGATTCAAGAAATTACCACGTTCTTGAGAAAAATCTGGTTTCCCACTCATGTTAATAACATGATTTTTTTTTATTTGTCAGCCTGACCCCACATTTAAAGCAGTATGCTTGAGAAGAATCGATATTTTAAATCCATTGAGGTTAAAACATTGAGAGCCACCAGGCAAAGATATAGTGGCCCAGCATCCAGCAACAACAGTTTACATTGCTCAGAGCTGAGAACTGAAAAAAATCTTTGGAATATTGTGAGACATATTCATATTCTCGAAACTTGCAGTGATAACTTTTTTTTTCCATTGGGGATAAAGTTCACTTTGATTCTGTTGCTTTTTCTCAAAAAAAATTGTGTAATACAGCTTCTCATTTGGGTCTCAAAATCTTCGAAGTTTTACTGTCTGAAGGTTGCCACAGGCAGTCTGGAGGCAGGAGCATTCATTTACACTAGAGATCTTATAAAACTACAAGAGTTTTCAGCTCAAAAACTCCTGCCAACAGCAAACTGTCTATGCTCACCAATGAATTAATCTTTTACAGGTCCATAGTTGTCACCTTATGCTCCCAGGACATCCAAAGATTTTTATAAGGGTGGGGTGTTTGTAAAGATACTTTCAATGAACCAGGAATATGCAAGTTAATAAAATAAAAGAAAATCTAAATTTTATTTTTTTACATTTACTAATGCAGCATGCAAACAGGTCCTTCTGGCGCACGACCCCGCACTACCCAAATACACTCATGTGACCAAATAACCGAGCAAACCTGTACGTATCTGGAATGTGGTAGAAAACTGAAGCATCTAGAGGAAAACCATGCAGTCATGGGGTGAATATAAAAACTCTCTGATTTAAACCTGGGTCACCGGTACTGCCCCTACAATCTAAATGATCTCATACTTGTTCCCTTATAGCTATTCCTCTCCATTAATCTGAATGGAAACACTGACTCTATGCCAGGCTGGATCTCTATGCCAGTTTCATGGGAACCTGCCTCAAAACCATTGGTCTCCTTATCAATCCCCACTGGGCACGTGTCAGAGCCCAGTCCTGTAAAGGATGGTGAAGTACAAGAATTCTAAATTCTAAGAAATGCAGACAGTTCTATCCAGAGCAGTTAGCATTTCCCCATAACCTATTGCCATCTCTCCATTTAAATATTAGAGTTCAGTCACAGACAAAAATTCAAACAAAGATCACATCAGTTGAATAGAGTCAGTATTCCTCTCAAAATCAATCAAAGTTATCAAATGCATTCCCTACATTAGGCTGTGATAGATTCATCTTTGGGCAGGTGATGTAAATATTGACAAGATTCAAGCAATTATTTCTACTGCAGCAGAAATTATGCTTTTGTAGAAAGATGAAAGTAGGAGTGGTGCTTCAGGACAAAAAAAAATGAAGATCCAGGTTAGAATGATGCTGCACAGGAGTAGATGCCAATATAAACTTATCCCATGAACATGGAAATAGTATCTATCCCTCCATTTTTTGCCTGCCCATAAGTCAATCTAAACATTGCTATTGAATCTGCTTCCATTAACTCACTTGGTAGTGTGTCCCAGGCACCTACTATTTTCTGTTTTTTTTTAAACGGTCTTGTATATATGTTCTTCTCACCTTAAATCTGTGGCTTCTGATATTTGATATTTCAACCCTGCAAAAAAGTAGGGTTGAATAAACAAATCATAAATAATTCCATTAGATCATCCCCAATTTCTGACTTTCAAGAGAACGCAATCCAAATTTGATTAACTTCTCATCATAGTCAATACTCTCTAATCCAGGCAACAATCTGCTAAGCCTCTTCTGTAGCCACTCGAAAGCCTTTCCAAGGCAAGAAAGAGCCGAGCGGGGATTAGGAAGGCCAAAAAGTGGCATGCCATGTCCTTAGTGTGCCGAATTAAGGAAAATCCCAAGGCATTTTACATTACATTTTACATTAAAACAAGAGGATGACCAGGACAGGAACACTCAAAGTCAAAGGAGGGAATTTATGCTTGTTGTAAGAAAAGGTGGGCCAGGTATGAAATTAGTAAATTGCATTGGTATTTACCAAGGAAAAGGACATGGACAGTGATAGGGGGCATAATGTGGTCATGTGTTAGAGGATTTTGAGATTGAGAAGGAGGTGGTGTTGGGTCCTTTGAGGAGCCTGAAGGTGGATAATCCCCTGGTTTGATTGGATCTATCCCAGATTATTAAAGGGTGAGTGAAGAGATTGCTAGGGCCTTATCAAAGATTTTTATATTCTCAATACCAACAGAAGAACCACAGGGGACTGTTAACTATCTAATATTTTGTTCAAAGGGAGGAAAAAAAAGGAAAGTTCAGTATAAGGCCATTAGATCATACGCATAGCAGCTGAATTGGGCCATTCAGCCCAATGAGTTTGCCCCACCATTTAATCATGAGCAGATCCATTTTCCCAATCAGCCCCACTGCCCAGTCATCTCCCTATAACCTGTAATGCCCATACCTATTTCTCTCTCTCTCTTTAATACACCCATTGAGCTGGCCTCCATAACACATTTACGACCCTCTGAATGACCAGATGCCCTTCAATCCTGAGGTTGTGCCTTCCTGTCCGAGACGCCCCACCTGGGAAACAGCCTTTCTACCTCTACTCTGTCCATGCTTTTCATTCAAAATATTTCAATGAGTTCCCCCTCATTCTCCTAAATTCCAATGAGTACAGGCCAAGAATATTCAAATGCTCTTCCCATGATCACACTTTTAGTCCCAGAGTCATCCATATGAAACTCATAAAAACTCTCTGCAACATCAACAGTCCCAAATTGCTCAGAATGCTCCAAATGAGGTCTCACCAGTGCCTTATGCAGTGCCAGTAAGCCTCGCATAAGTTGGAGGGAAACTGTTGGAAAAGATACTCAGGGATAGATGCACATTTGGAAAATCATGATCTGATTAACAGTCAACATGACTTTGTGACAGGCAGGTCATATCTTCCCAATTTGTTTTTTGAGAAGGTGACAAAGATAACACTGGATAACAAATGTTTTCAAAAGGTTTACTTCCTAAAAAAAAAATGGGAATTATATACAACTTCAAGCTGAACATATGTAGGAAGATGAAGAAACATTAAATTATTTTTTTTTATTTAGCGTGTTCATTTGCATAATGATGCTAACATATTGTGTTAGTTCAACTGACCTAAAACTGTTGTGCCGTTGATTTTAATTTGTAGTCAACATCTGATGCCCCTCAGCATCTGATGCCCCTCGTGTAAGTGTCCAACATTAGTCAGCCAGTATTGATGAATTCCAGTTGCCCTGATACCAGTTTTCTCTGGTCGCAATGTCCTCGTGAAACCTTTCATCACATTTGACTGCACCAAGATTCACCAGGGAAGATGACCAAGTGTGATTGCTATTGTTAAATACATTCACTATGCTATTCCCTGAAGAATATTTGCATCAACATGCATTCAATCTACATCAATATTAATGCACAGCTTTTGTATATATGAGCTGCTTTTATAACCTGTCTACATATATCCTGACTGTGCACCCCAGGCCTAAGGCAACATTTGCATGGAATGTACATTGACTGCATGACTAGGCATGCTTGGACTGACCAAAACAATTGGCTTTGTGGGCAATATACTAGAAGACTTAAAATATGACAGGAAATCAAAAAATATATGGTCTGTGATAGGAAAATGTTAAGGTGATTTTCATGATCAGCTGCCCAAAATCCATAAAATATACCCAGAAGTATTCAGGAAGAAAAATCTTCAATGATCAGTGTAATTGATGAAGGTAGGCAAGTGGATGTTGTCTGCATGGATTTTCATAAGACAACAAGGTCTGTCATGGTAGGCTGATTCAGAAGGTGGAGATGCATGGAATCCAGTTTGGAGACAGAATTGGCTGACCTTGTTGCTTGTTATCTATGTAAATGACTGGTGGAGTTGTGGACAGTGTAGATATCTATTAAACAATTCAATATCATATAGATTAATTATAGACATGGGCAGAGAAGTTGCACATGGACTTTAATCCAGACAAGTGTGAGTTACTGTACTCTGGGAGGTCAAATGTTAGGGGAATGTATGGAGTTAATGCAGGGCTCTTAAATCCAGGACTTATTGTAGAATGCTCAGTTAAATTTTCTTTGGATTTTAAATGTAATTTCACTTTATTTCTTGGCGATTTGAATGGTTGAGGACAATGAAGAACCATTAATTACCATGTTATTGCTCAATAAGACTGAAATCAACAGTTCAATAAAAAAGTTTGAAAATAGAATGAATTACTGGGAAACAAAGACCTTCTGAAAATTCTATATCATTTCCTGTAATCTAATTCAAAATGCAACATGTGAAAGAGAAAAGAATGAAAAAACTAGTGGTTCTCATCCTTTTCCTTTCCACACACATACCCCTTTAAGAATTCCCTATGCCATAGGTACTCTGTGATTAGTAAGGGATTGCTTAAGGTGGTATGTGGTTGGAAAGAAAAAGTTTGAAAACCACTGTTTTAATCACACCTAATTGACTTGTTGTGTGCACGGTTTCATAACTCCAAAGGAAATGTGCCAATGACAGTTTTTCTCAACAAAATCTTTCAGTGACATTTGGGGTTCAACTTTCCCCTCCATATAACCATATAATAACAAAAATGCTGCGTGCCAATAAAACAATGTCCCTTACTCATCGGAGCGTTTGTGTCATAGGATTATTTAAAGTGGTATGTGAGTGGAAAGAAAAAGGTTGAGAAAACATTGTTCATGGAGATGCAATTAGTTTGAGCTGAGCTGATCAGAATCAGAATCAAATCAGAAGCCTGTGGCTTCAGATCTAGCTTTGGTTGTGAGGGTTAACCAAGAAGCCATTCGAATGTATATGTGGGGGAACCATTGCATGATCAAAGTTGCCATTTATTGAATGAAGATGGAGAAGCATTTGTTTCTCTATCCCATGCTAAACTGAACACAATTGCCATGTATTTTGTTGCTAATTAGAAAGATTGTGCTCAAAATAGCTGCTTGATGATATAATGATAAAGAATGTAATTTGAAGTAAGTGATGCCTATGAAGAAAATGGCTGAGTTGTATTTAAAGATAACAGTGGAATGTGAGTTTCCAATGTGAGAGTGAATTGCCATTTCCAATGCTACCCGTGTATTTATTGGCTGACACGTTGTCTGAAGAATCAGGAACATCATCTTCCTGCTCCTGCAAACCTTACATGGCAAGGTATGAACTGACATTTTTACTTTCAGGGCATATTTGGCACTTGGCCAAAACATTAGTGACATGAATATTTTACATAATTAATTTATGTTTTATATGAGTCGGAGAAAAACAATGGCTGTATTGAGCTCATCAATCATCAGAAAATGTAACTCTTTGAGCCTTCTGCGACAATACTTTTAAAACTTTCATGTTGTTGGCTTCTGCACAAACAGCATCTTTTTCAGTAACTCTTTGGAGATACATATTTACATAGATTTAACTCCTATAAATAGAGCATTTGAATAAAAAGAGGACTGGTCTTTAATTGACAGCGTTGCCATCTCTGCCAATGCAGTTATTGTATTGCACAATTCATTAGCCAGCATCTGCCTCAGTGGAAGTCACATTCAGAACTCGGAAACCAATCTGTATTTCACTTGGAACAATCAGTTTGGATTCTAAACATATACATAGCAATTAAGCTTTTTGATAACTGGGAACAAAATCCACCAAAAAGCTTTTTTACATCGAGGTGAACAAAATTCTCAGTGAAAGCCTGCAAGAAAATAATTTTAAAAACCTGCAGATGCTGAAAAACTGAAATAAAAAGAGAAAATGGTGGAAGGACTCAGCAGATTAGGTAGCCCTTGCGGAAAGAGACACAGATTTCACATTTTATGTCAAAGACTCTTTGTCAGAATGGGAAAAGGGAGACGACAAGTAAATTTGCAGTTACAGACAAAGATGGGAAAGGGATGAGCAGAACAAATGGATCAATATGGCAGGCATAAACATAGGAACATTGGAAGTAGGAACAGGAGAAGGCCAAAAATAGCCCATCAGCCATTCAATACGATCATGGCTGATCTAATTTATGACCTAACTCCACCTACCTGCCTTCTCCCCATATCCCCTAATTCCACTATCATGTAAAAATTTATCTAACCGAATTTTAAATATGTTTAATGAAGCAGCCTCAACCACAAAGCACTGTAGATGCTGGAATCTTGGGTAAGAAACAATAACTGGAAGAATACAAGTTGAGCAGCATCTAAGGTCGAAGTTTGGGATGATGACCTGCATCAAGACTTAATAGTTAAGTTCAAATAATTTGGAAATTAGATGCATCTCTGTCTGTCTTTTGTGGTGAAAACAGCAGATCTATAGAACATGCTCAGCAACTGATTCTATACTAATAGAGAGAGAGAGAGAAAACTGAACCAAAGTCACAGATAAATGATTGGCTGAAATGTCCAGTTCTGATACATTCAGAAAGACAAAGGGACCTAAAGTTAGAGAAATCAATATCAATTCCAGAGTCCAGAAAGTATGCATGTTATCTATTCACTAAATATTCTTTAGAGCCAAAACCTGCTTTATAAATTCTATTTTTTCGCACATACAATGGAATCTATGTGAAAAAATTGGGTTTAGGATCCCTGTGCATTGTAATATGTTTGATACGCACAAAGTCATTAAACAATCAGCAATACTCGTCGTGGAGAATTTCTTTCAAGATGAAGTCAGCAAGTGGCAGCAAGGCTTTGACTGGAGCATTAATGTCTAGTTTGGTGTTATTCAAGGGGTATTACTCTTCGCTGGGTCACTACTTATTGCCAGAGGCTCAATGGGAGCTTCTGCATTGTTTGTTGTTGGTGATCGCCAATGCTGTCACCACCCTGCATGTTCCTCAAGACCCCCCCCCACCCCCAACTCTTTCTCTAAATAAACTCACTCTTTGGATCATCTTCCCATTCCTAATCTCCTGACAGACAACCCCAATCTTCCTCCAACAACCATTTCCTTGACTGATACACTCCCAAACTTTAACCTTTCAACTGCTTTCCATCCTTTCCCTGACTTTCTTCACTTCTCGCAATCTCTTAGCAACCTATTTCCCCTCCACAACCTGATGTCATAATTCCTGATGATCCCTTCTCTCTTAACCCACAGCCACACTGATCATCCTTCTCTTTCCCACTTCACTGCCGTTTATAATCTCTCTCTCTAATGAGAGACACACAAGCTTCTCCTCCATCATCCCACCTGATCAGTGATCCTCTCACAACCCCCTCTTGCTCCAGTGCCTAGCTAATTCCACATATTCATACCTCAATTCCAGCTCCCTGTTCTGACAACTCCTATCAGCGATCATATATGTTCTTCTCGCCACAAAACTATTTGCCTCCTTCCATAATTATCCATGATCCAAACTGAGCCCTTTTTAATGACATCTGATCCTCTTAGTGATTCCCTCTCCCTCAATCCCATTTGTCCCTTCTCTTGCAATCCTATCAGCCTCCACTGAGTGAACCTCTCCACTATGTACTTCTCCCTTATCCCCAACTCCACCAGTCATCTCCACCCATTCCATCCTCAGCTATGATGGCTTTCATCAATTGCCTGTCAATATCAAGGTCTGCAATCACACATTTTGCAGTTTAAGTAGGCTTGCATGCATAATCAGAATTTTAAAAAAGCAGGACCCATATCCCTCTATGACATGTGCCTTTAACAACTGTCTCAATTTGTCACTGAGTCAGTCAAACTAGGACATTGCAGAGCCCAGCTTGTTGATACTGCCAACAAGGTAACATGTTTGCAGTGTCATAACTGAGACTTTCAGCAAAGTGCTGCATCAGTTTCCTTTGCATGTCATGAGAGCTCTGAGGAAAGTGTTGTTCCTAGACATGTATCAATGGTGCTGGCAGGCAGATAAACAAAGTTAATGTCAAAATGTTTGATGGGTTCTTGCAGACAGATCAACAGTTTGTCTCCATATTGAAAGACATAAGATCTTCCTTTCTGAGCTGAGTAGAAGTGTGTCATGAATTATATTTTGTCAGTGTACTTGAGCATAAAAAAAATGGTGCCAGCTGATGCTAGTAATTACCAGTGCATCTGTTACTTTGTTTTCTGGAAAAATACTTTTGCTTGGGAGTGGGGGGTGGTGGGGGGGTGTAGTAGGGAGAGAGATGGTTTCTGGTCAGTGTGGCTTTTGGACGTCTCTGTGATAACCAGGAAAATTGCACATACAATATACACTTTAAATTATTCATGGCGTTGAATGCGAACATGATCCTTATTTTGCATTATGATCAGGAGAAAGAGCTCACAATTAAGGAACAAAACAAATCTGACAGAAAAATAAAGCTTTGTATGAGAGAGTATTGGCATGCCCTGGAACAATGATTAGCTCCAGGGAACAATTTCAGTGCACTGATCAGACAGAGTATATTCAAAAGCATTGTTTGTTGTTCTGGTTGGAACCATTTAAATTGCACAACCAATTCTTAATGTGTGATGTCTCTAGCCACAAAATTTGTTACCCTCTTCAGGAAGAAAGCTGTAACAAAACAACTTGTTCACTCATGGACATTGTTTGTTTTGACTATGCATTTCTCATTGTCTAGCTACTGAGAGGATGTATTTAAGCTGGAAAGGATGTTACTGGGACTTGAGAGCTTGATTTATAAGGAGGGAGAGGATAGCTGGGACTAGAAGGAAGGATGCTGAAGGGTGATTTGACAAGGTATATAAAATCATGAAGGGCAAAGAGAAAGTGTCAGTGTTTTTACCTGGGTAGGGGAGTCTAAATGTCGGGCACTATTGGTAGGTAGCCCAATAACCATACAGACTGAAGACTGAGGGGAATGATAGGCTTTATTAAGCAAGAGACTGCTGGTCCAGGTCTAGGCTAGGAAAATGAGTGTGAAGGAGAGGGGACTTGACCTTTATGGCCAGGGGTCACATGGGAAGGATCAAGAGAGGAGCTAAGGTAGGGAGACCCCCAGAGGTTGGGCTAGCCAGTACATATGGCCATATCACCACATTCATCCTCCGGCTGGAGGTTGAGCTGCACAGGCGGCCTCCTCTGACTGCCGGACCGCCGAAGAACCAATGTTTCAGAACGGCACTCCTCTGAAGTGGGGGCCGACAGGGGAGTGTCTGCTGCCGGAATTGTGGGGTTTGGGGTGCTGGCGGTGGACTCCTGAAGTGCTGGGGAGTTCTCCACTGCTGCAGGAGGGGTAGGAGCCTGGGCAACCGGCTGCAGGTTGGGCAGCTCGGACTCCAAGCCTGTGCTTGGGTGTGGCACCATCAGGTCCGTGGCGTGGTCAGCAGCCGGCAAGGCAGTCTCTGGGTCTCCACCCCTTGCCAGGTCTCGTAAGGGCACTGTGTCCTGGTGATCATCTGGATACCTCACAAATGCATACTGGGGGTTGGCATGAATGAGGTGTACCGCTTCAGCCAGTGGATCCGTCTTATGGCCTCTGACATGCTTCCGAAGGAGAACTGACCTTGGGGATTTCAGCCAGGGAGGGATGGAAGAGCCATTCGCTGACCTCCTAGGGAAAGCAAAGAGGCGTTCATGCGGGGTAGCATTAGTTGCAGTACAGAGTAATGAATGGATAGCCTGGAGGGCTTCTGGCAAAACGTCCTGCCAGTGGGACATTGGTAATATTTTGGACCTGAGGGCCAGGAGCACTGCCTTTCAGATGGTGCTGTTCTCCCTTTCCACCTGGCCATTACCTCTATGGTTATAGCTGGTGGTCCTGCTGGTGGCTATGCCTTTGGTCAGGAAGTACTGATGCAGTTCTTCACATATGAACGAGGTCCCCCGGTCACTATGAATATAGTTGGGGTACCCGAAAAGAGTGAAGATACTGCTCAGGGCCTTGATGACCATGGTTGAGGTCATATCTGGGCAGGGAATTGCAAAGAGGAACATGGAAAATTCATCCACCACCGTCAGGAAGTAGGCGTTCCTATTTGTGGTAGGGAGAGGGCCCTTGAAATCGACACTGAGTCATTCGAAAGGGCGCGTGGCCTTGATGAGGTGTGCCTTCTCTGGCCAGTAGAACTGAGGCTTACACCAATGCAGATTTGGCAGCATCTGGTTGTGGACTGGACATGCTCGACAGAGTAGGGGAGGTTCCTTGACTTAAAAAATGATAGAGCCTTGTGACTCCGGGGTGGCACAGACTGCTGTGCAGGACCTGGAGATGGTCGAGATGTGCACTGGTGCATGTCCCTCGGGATAAGGCCTCCGTGGAATCATTGAGCTTACCCGGCAGGTACAAGATGTTATAATAGTAGGTGGATAATCAATCCTCCACCTCAGAATCTTGTTGTTCTTGATTTTACCCCATTGTTTGGTGCTGAACATGAAGGTCAACCGGGTAAATCTCTTACTGGCTAGCTAGTGCCGCCAGTGGCACACTGCCTCAACGATCACCTGCACCTCCTTCTCAATGGAGGAGTGCCGGAGTTTGAGGTTGTGAAGGGTATGGGAAAAAAATGCTATGGGCCTGCCTGGCTGTTTTAATGTGGTGGCCAGCGCGAAGTTGGAGGCATCGCTTTCCATCTGGAAGGGGACGGACTCATCCACGGCATGCATCGTGGCCTTAGTGATGTCTCCACTTATCTGATTAAAAGCAGCTGGGTCTCCGCCAATAGTGGAAATGTGGTTGACGGAATTAGAGGATGGGTCTTATCAGCGTAGTTGGGCACCCACTGCGCATAGTATGAGAACAGCCCTAGGCATTGTTTCAGCGCCTTCAGGTTGCTCAGGATAGGGAGTTCTAAAAGTGGTCACGTGTGGTCAGGGTTGGGAGCAATGACACCATGTGCCACGACACATCCAAGAAGGGCCAGGCGCTCTGTGTTGAACACACACTTATCCTTGTTATACGTCAAGTTAAGTAACTTGGTCGTTTGCATCATGGTTCTGCTGATTATGGCCGCAGATGGTGACATTTTCGAGGTAGGGGAACGTTGCCGTCAGCCCGTGTTCCTCCACTACCCAGTCCATTACTCTCTGGAAAGCAGAAACACCATTAGTAATACCGAAGGGCACCTGCAGGAAGTGCAAATGTTTCCCTTCGGCTTTGAATCGGTATAGATTCGATCGTTCGGATGGAGGGGAAGTTGGTGGTAAGCCGACTTGAGGTCAGTGGTCAAAATAATTCTATATTTTGTGACCTTATTGACCAAGTTGGCTATACAAGGAAGTGGGTACACATCCAGCTGGGTGAAGCGACATTCAGGTGGCAGCACTAAAGGCACTGCTCTGACACATGAAAGGTCCGCAGCGGGAAGAGGCGCCGCGGAGCAAATGGCCGTAGTCCCGTCCACTTTCAGGTGCCTAGGAGGAATGCTTGGAAGCGAAGAATACACCTACCTGAGGAGGGTTGGGTAAGTACTCCTCGGGTCAGGATTCTCCAATTTCAGGTGGCCTCCCAACAGCTGCATTCAGGTATTTTAGGCGGCTTTATGTTGGGGTATTCTGGCCACCTAAAAGCAGCTTAACTGAACTCTTTTTCTGAAAGAACTGTTAATTTAGTCTTTTTTTTGGTCTGTGGGAACATTATATTTCTCTACCTCCATCTGTATGACAAACCCATATTTGATCCATAATGTAATCACTACCTACTCTAAACTCCACTTGCAGAGATATTGTGGAGGTCATTTACAGTGTTGGGTAGAGTGTGATAGGAAATGTCATTAGAGCTGGGAAACTTGGAACTTCAGATTTCCTGAAGTTTCTTCTTCAATGAAGCAGCTTCTTACGTCAGCTTTTAAAATCAGTGTTCTGACTGCAGATAACCACCTGTCTGCAGGAGAGGCAGACAGGGAGCAGAAGCATGTTGGAACAGAAAAGGAAGTCGGTGATGAACTGGACAACAGAGCTGATTGGTGCTGGAGGAAGATGCACACTGATGGTTATGAGATACGTTGTCTTCAAAGATCATGGACCCAATTGTTTGATGGTTTGTGACAATTGAAGGTGGCTTAACTGTATGGTGGCTTGATCGTGAAATTAGGGGACAGGATATAAGCAAAAGATACTTTATCTTGACAAAGATACGCAGCATATTCATTCATTAATATTTTGTGGCAAGGAATAAAACTTAATTATTTTATTTTTCTTCAACTTATTTTTCTATTGTTGACATCTTCTCTATCACAATCTACAATAAGTAGAACTCCTTATCTTGTACAACAGAAACATGTACCAGTTTTAGCCAGTTGTTCTCCCTCCCTTCAGCTGAGAGGTTTCCTGAAACCTGGACAACCTATGTGGGAGACATTACATTTAAAGGTCATTGAAATTCAATCTTAAAAGACATCAATAACTTAAGGACTTTAATTATCCTGAAAACCACCTGCCTGCCTGTATTAATTAAAGGCTAAAATACATCATCTGCACAACTTGTACCAAGTCTGTAATTGAACACATTGAAGTTGACTGAAGGTTACCATCCAAAAATTATTTGAGCACCCCACCCACCTTCAACCCTCCCATGCCAACAGTTAGTTCAGCAGCGGAGAAGGTAGAAAGGCAATGGATAGGATATGAGATGAAATGCTGAAACAATTCAATGGTCAGATAAGTTCCTTTCTCTGTATAAAGTGTTGCTAACACTGTGGTCTGGGTGATGTTGTCAACTATCATTGCTATTCCTTTGAAATTAATTGGATGCTGATATAAAATAATAATAAAAGAAATTAGGAAAACAATAATGAATATAATTACACCAGCAGATATTTTTTTTCTTCAAGCTAAGAAACTCCAGTTTCTTACTGAAAGAATACCTTGTTGGTCTGACCCAACAACATAAAGGAGTCTTTGACTTTATCTGTGCTCACATTCTTGCAACATTCAGTTGCTTCAATTGCTGTCACTTTTTCATTGTTAAATCCTTGCTGACAGACAGTACATTTATCTGGTATTTTCTGGCATTAAACCGTAATGATGAAAGGATAATGTTAAGAAGCTTTTCTGACTCTTGTTCTCGAGAACAAAATGCCAGAAATTTGTCCTTTTGTTCTTCAACATGATTAAAGAATTAACAAAAGAGGTTTGGGGAATGTAAGAAAGGCTGGCAACGCGATAAGCTCTGTTTGAAACATCAGTGCTTCATCCTTTGCAGTTTTTAATACATTTAATTGATTAGCACAGTTGATTATCCAGCCTTTGTCTGCTGCTTAACTCCTGGATCTGCCCTGAAGTCTGCTCCATACTTGATCTGTATTCACAGCAATGGTTTTTCCTTCCAATCGTAAGATTACATTTAGGATCCATCAAGGATCCACTTGATGGTCCGTTTGTGTCATGATCCAAATCTATTAGGTTAACATCATGCGATTAGTGTCCCATGATGACATTAAACTCTGCCTCCTCCATAATTGTTCTTTACAACTTATACCAAAATCCAGACAAAGCCTTGGTCTTGCAGATGAGAAGTTTAAAACCACTTACCTCCCAAAGAAGCATTAAAATCTCTACTGTGATTGGAATCCTATGTTCTGAGAGAGTAAAGACACCACCAAAAGCTTTTATATATGTAACCTCAAAAATTTTAACTCCATCCCGTTGAAACTGAATGAAGTTGGAGTAAGATCATCACCAGAGTGACTGGGAAAGATAAAGTTTTTTTTCAGGATTCTGAATTCAGATATCATTTAATGTATCACTAGAATGAATAGCTATCAGAACATACAAGAGGGTCAGAAGTCATAACCTCCTCTCGTATATGCTCTAAACCAGCCATTCTCAGCCTTATATTAGCTATGGCCTCCTTCCCTGTGAAGAATCAACTTTTGGTTTCTTCTGTTCTTCTCTCCTACTGACTACATTAAAAAAAAACCATAAAAAGCTGTTTTGTTACATGAGGTGAAAAGAAAAGAAACCCTTTACTTAAATGTTCTGTGGTCCGCAGGATGTTGAGAATGGCTGCTCTAAACCTACCTGGAGTGAAAATAGAGGCATTCTGTTGACAGATGAGCTTGAGGGGCACAATCCTATCTCTGGCTTCATTTTGTTTAATTCCTTCTATGGCTTCAACATACTCCATCTCTATAATCTCCCCAGATGGAATCTCTCCTCTCTATTCCCCCATCCCCAAACTAATTTCTTCCTGCAACTCCTACCCAGTATGGCTGTGTTTCAGTTACCTTAACTTCATTCTAAAATCCTCTGCTCTCTTCCTCATCTTTGACTTTGTTAAAACACTGCACACATGTTTTACCTTTCTTGTTTTGATATTCATTTGCTTTCCATTGATATAAATAAACCCTGTGTTCTGATTTCTGATGCATTACATAAATTGATATAGAATTTGAAAAATAGTCAATGTTGTGAATTCTGTCCTTGAACATATTTTGAAAGGACATCATTATTTCTGAATTTAAGTTATTTTTGGTATATTTACTAAGATTAAAAGTATGTCATTTATGCCAAATGAATATCAAAGAAAAAACCTGCAGGTGCTAGAAAAGACAGAACATGTGGTAATAGCTTAGGAGGACAGGTAGCATCTGGGAAAGAAAAGCAGTCAATGTTCCAGATATGATGAAATATTACAGACCCGAAACATTGACTATCTTTCAACAGATGCAACCTGACCTATTATTGATTTCAGTTGTTGTTTGACATTTATGCTAGTTACTCTTGATTTTTTTTTGTGATTTGAGAAATTTTTAGGTGACAATTTTATATAAACACAAACCAAGAATGGAAGCATCCATTTGCTGCAACACTAAACTTGCAAGTGTCAGTGAAATGCATAAAGTGACATTACTTCACTTCCACATTCAAAGCTAACAGACAGAGATGAAGAGAGAGTCTGTTAATGGGGATAGACAAACGTGTATCTGTGTTTATGGGAATGTGAGAGGGAAGAGAGAGGTCGAGAGTCATTGTATGTGGGGAAACACAATTAGCTGTGAGGGCTGAAAGGGGGTCTTTGAAAAGGCTTGTTAATTAGTAGAATAAACATATTCCAGATCAAATCTAATTCAGTAATTATAAGGCCTCCAGGAAATTTCTGCCATGATTTTTTAAAATCCTAATTAGGAAACACCATTTTGATAGGGTAAGAGATAGGAAGACAGAACAATTGGATGTGTGGCAAAAGAGCTGGTGCAGGGGAGAAGGCTTCAGGTACTTGGATCAGCGGGTTCTCTTCCAGAGCACATAGGACCTGTTTAAGAAGAATGCTTGCACCTAAACTAGAGAGGCCAAATACCTTGCAGGGAGGTTTTAGTGCTATTCAGGAGGATCTAAATAAGTGTGGCAGGGAAGTGGAAGCAAAAGCAGTAGGTGAGCAATGAGAGATTAAGTGAGAGGTAGAGGTTTGGTCAAATAAATCTGAAAGGAAGGACAGGCCGAGCCAGGTTAAAGAGAATGGTGAGACTAATGGCCTGAGGTGTATTTATGCAAGAAGTATTACAGGTAAGGCAGATGAACTTGGAGTCTAGACAACTGTATGGATTTAGAGTGTTGTGGCTATTACAGAGAAGGCTGAAAAGAAAGCAGTAACAACACAAAATTGCTGGAGGAACTCAACAGGTCTCACAGCGTCTTCAGAAGGTAAAAATATAGAACCAGCATTTTGGGCCTGAGCCCTTCTATAAGGTATGAATAAAAAGCAGACAGGAACCTGAATTAAAAGGCTGGGGAGAAGGAAAGAAAGGGCAGGGGGAGGGGCATAGACCAACAGAGAAATTATGTTAATTGGATATGGATAGAAGACAGAAGGTGGGGGGATGGTTTGATTTTGTGAATGCAGAGCTAGGTGAAAGGAGGCAGAGGGAGAAGGAAAGAAAGAGGGTGGCCACTGGGAGATCCTCACAATTGATTCCTCCCTCACACCATTCAGGCCCCAAAACATTCTTCGAAATGAAACAACACTTGACTTTTGAATCTGCAGTGGTTATCTACTGCATATGGAGCTCCTATTGTGATCTCCTCTACGTCGGAGAGACTGGATGCAGTCTGGGAGATCATTTATTGAGCATTTTGCCTCTGTCTTCCAAAATAGCAGGGTTCTCCCACCAGCCCCCTATTTCAATTCCCTACCCCATTCACTTTCCAACATGTCTGTCTGTGTCCATGGTCTCAAGTACTCTCAGATCGAGACCTACTTGTAAATTGGAGGAACAACACCTTATTTTCTATCTGGGCATCCTCAAACCGGGTGGCATTAAAATCAATGTCTCCAGTTTCTATTAGCCCCACCACTCCATTTCTCCTTTTCTCTTGCTATGTATCTCTCTCTCTCTTTCCTTCTCTCTCTGTCTCTTCTTCCCCAAATGCATTTACAAAGCCAAACACACCCCTCCCCAATCAATACTCATCTTTTCTTCTACCCATCCTTTTAATTCAGGTACCTGCCTGCTTTTTACTCCTACCTTGAAGAAGGCTCAAGCCCAAAACATGAGTTAGACATCTTCACCTCCTATGGACACTGCGAGACCTGTTGAGTTCCTCCAGCATTTCTGTGTTTTTACCACAATCACTGCGTCTGCAAACTTTTGTATTTCACTCCACTGAGAAAATAGGAGGACTGGGAACTCAGTGTTCCTGGGGTTAGATGTTTCTGATGCAATCGAAAGGAATGTAAAAGGGGTGGGATGGGGGAAGATTACATTCAGGGAGAATGTCACAACTGCACTCAGAGTGGACATACTTTGCAAGCTCATCCAGTAATGCAGCGTGGGAAGAACTCGCAAATATGAGAGGTACCATACAATCATAGGTTCATAATTTTGGCTTCCCAGGATCCAGTAGAAGATGGAGGAACTGGTATGTAAGTTGATTATAGGAAGGAATGTTCTAGTTTCTCTAATATTGACTGAGACTTTCTCAGTGCCAGAGACTGAACTGGGGCAGAATTTGTTAGGTGCATCCAGAAGGGTTTCTTGAAACAACCCTACCATATCTACCAACCAATCCAAACTTTCCTGTAAATCCTGCTGCTATATTTGTTAAATGTGAGTTACTAAATCTGTCTTAAAAAGTCACATGGACATAATTAACATTTTATCTAACTCTGCTGCTTCACTATATATTCTTCAAATCAAAGCTTGTCTGGGGTATCAGCACATCCTACAAATAGCATTAGATGTTTAAAAATAAATGTTCACATCACACCTTAGCAACCTGATAATTGGGCACTTACTTTAGCACAACAACATTTTCTGACTTTGAGAGAGTACAGCTTGCACTTGAAAATAAAGTTTCATTTGTATTACCAGTGTAAAATCAGACTGTTTCCAAGGTGAAGAATTGAAAAAGTGAAAGCAACTGAACAGAAACATCTTTTAAAACTAAATATTTTCAACTGAAAATGTGGTCTATTAGCAGGAATTGTAGCGATAAAAATGTTACCATGCAAGCTGAACAGATAGTTTCATTCACATAGATGCTTGACAATCAGAGCACAATTAACTATTCTTGAAATTGAGAGAACACAAAAAATTCTCTAAACTAAATAAGGTAGAGCAATAGCCATGGGGGACTTGATAGTCAGGGAAACGGGTAGGAGATTCTGCGGCCTCAAAGAGGATAATGTAAATTCACAAATTCTCCAGATGCTGATCGAAGCTGGGGAAACTCAGCAGTTCAAACAATGCACTTTGTTTGCAAAGATAAAGCTGCATGGCCAATGCTTCACACTTGAGTTCTTCATCAAGGCATAAGCAAAATGTAGGCAGGCACCTGAACAAAATAGTGGGGGAGGGAGGGGCAGGGGTAGGAGCACAGTCCCACAGGTAGGAGGCAGCACCCTTCAACTGGTTGGCATTAGCATTAATCTCTCTGGATTCTGCTAACCCACTCCCTATTCTCCATCTCTCCCCATCCCTCTGTCTTCCTTCCTCCAGCTTTGTACCTGCTTCCCTCTCCATTCACAGACCCATCCCCTGGTTGCTGGTGTGCCTTTCCTGCCTTATCCACCTATTACTTCCTGCCTGTGGGACTGTGTTCTTCCCCCTGCCCCTCCCCCTCACCATTTTGTTCAGGCGCCTGCCTACATTTTGCTCATACCTTGATGAAGGGTTCAAGCCCAAAATGTTGGCTGTGTACCTTTATCCTTCCTATATAACATACTCTGATTGACCTGCTGAGTTTCTCCAGCATTATGTTTTTAACTCCAGGGTAGCGTGTTGCTTCCCTTGTGCTCGAGTCCAAGATGTCTCTGAGTGGGTGCAGAGTACTTTTAAGGGGGCAGATGATCAACTTGAGGTTGTGGTTCATATTGGTACCAATGACACACACAGGAGCAGGGTAAGGTCCTGCAAAGTAAGTTTAGGGAATTAGAAACAAGGCTAACACCAGGATTACCACAGTGGTCATTCCTGGATTACTCCCAGTGCCATGAGCAAGGGAAGGTTAGAACAGGGAAGATAGTGCAGACAAACATGTAGCTAAAGAGATGGCGCAGGAGACAGGGCTTCAAGTTCTTGAATTATTGGAATCCTTTCTTGAGAAGGGGTGACCTGTACAGGTGGGATGGGTTTCACCTGAACTCGAGGGGAGCCAATATCTTGGCAGGTAGGTTTGCTAATGCAGTTGAGGATTTGGGAAGCAGAGTTAGTGCACAAGTAGGGACAGAGTCAAATGTAACAAATAAAGAGCTAAATGTTTTGCATTTAAATGCATGAAGCATAAGAAATAAAGTGTAGTACAGCTTCACATTGGCATGTATAATGATGTGGCCATGATGGAGTCAATGCTAAACAATTTTTAAGATTTAGATATACAGCGTTGTAACAGACCAATTTGGCCCTATGAATCCATGCTGCCTAATTTATACCCAATTAACCTGCACCCTAGTATGTTTTTGAAGGGGCCCTGGAGAAAACCCACACAGACACAGGGAGAATGTACAAACTCCTTACAGACAACATAGAATTCGATGCCAAGTCCAGTCCCAATTGCTGGTGTTGTACAGACATTGTGCTAACCACTACACCAACCATACCACTCTTGACAATGGATGGTATTGGATGTTTAATGTCCAAGGATACACAGTGTATCAAAAGGATAGGCAAGTAATCATGGGGTTGCATGATTCTGTTGGTAAAGAACAATATTAAATATCATGTCTAAGGCAATAGAATCCCAGAATATTGAGCTGCCAGTCTTACTCCTCCTACAGCCAAGTTTCATTAATGGCCACAATGTCATAATCCATGCTCTAAGATCATCTGCCTTTCCTACAATACTCCTTGCATTGATGCACCTGAGAACATTTCCACCATATTCTAATGTTGGGTGCAATTTTGACATCATATTTTCCCTCCTCCAGTCCTCTCTGCACTCTGGTTCCCCTCCCCTTGCCAATCTAGTTTAAACCCACCAGAGCTTCACAAGTAAACCTTCCCACAAGTTTATTAGTCCACTTCCAGTTTGGGTGCAAACTGTTCCATCGGAACAGGTCCCATCTTCCCTGGATGAGAGCCCAATGATCCAGAAACCTGAAGCACTCCCTCCTGCATCATGTTTTTAGCCACATGTTGAGCTGCATTATCCTCCTATTTCTAACCTCACTAGCATGTGTTACAGATAGCAATCCTGAGATCACAACCCTGGAGGACCTGTCCAACCTAGCATCTAACTTCCTGAACTCTCCTTTCAGGACCTTCTTACCCTTCCTACCTATGTCATTGGTTCCTTCAAGGACCACAACATCTGGCTGCTCATCTTCCCTCCTGAGAATGCCACGAACTTGATCTGAGATATCTCGGACCCTGGCATCAGTGAAGTAATGTACTATTCAGAATACTTGATCTCTTCCACTGAACCTCTTATCTATCCCCCTAACTACTGCTCACCTCTTCTTCTTCTCCCATCCCTTCTTAGTCAGACTCCAAGCCAGAGACCTGATCTCTGTGGCTTGTTCCTGGTAGATGTCCCCCCTCCCCACCCCTGAAACAGTATTCAAAATTGTATACTTGTTATTGAGGGGGATGGCCACAGGGGTGCCCTGCACTGCCTGCTTGCCCCCTTTTCCTCTCCTGACTGTCACTCATTTATCCTCCTCCTGCCTCATAGGTGTGATAATGTCTACGTAACTCATGTCTATCACCTCCTCTACTTCCCAAATGATCCAGAATTGATCCAACTTTAGCTCCAATTCCTTAACTCAGCTTGTCAGAAGCTGCAGCTGGATGCACTTCTCACCAATGAAGTCATCAGGAATATGGCTGGCTTCCTTGATGACTCATATTTAGCAAGAGGAGCATTTCCCTGCCTCGGCTGCCATCCCCACTGTCTATGATTAATGAACAAAATATTTATCTAAAAACCCATCCTTACCTGTGCCGACCTCCTGAATCCTTTTTGTCCTTGAATAGGATGGCCCTTTCTTACTTCACCTCTGACTATTTCTTGCCTCTTACTGGTTCTTGCCGAAGCCTATTGAGCCAAAGCTTTACCACTCTAACTCAGCCCATTCTGACGATGACCACTCTTTCCAATCTCTTCAGCTGTTGAACTCGATTATCCAATCGACTGATATCTGCTGAGGCTCTCCTTTTTTCAACCCCCTTCGTCTTCAACTGTTGCACTCTATTGCCCAATAATGGGAAACAAAGAGATGGCAGTGGAACTAAATGAGCATGTTGTATTAGTTTTCACTGTGGAAGATACTAGCAGTGTACCAGATGCTGAAGGGTATCAGGAAAGAGAAGTGAGTGCAGTTACTTTTCAAGGGAGAAGGAGTTCAGAAAGCTGAAATGACTAAGGGTGGATAAGTCTCAGACCAGATGGATTGCACCCTTGGATCCTGAAAGAAGTAGAGATAGAGATTGTGGAGGCATTGGTAATGATCTTTCAGGAATCACTAGATTGTTGCCTGATCCAATAGGACTGAAAAATCACAAATGACACTCAATTATTTAAGAAGGGACTGAGGCGTCTCGCAAAATCAAGAAGAATGTAAAAAAGAACCAACTTCCTTATGACATCTAAAACAAATCAGAAGAAATAAATTTATATTTCTTTAATTTCTCCAGGGTTAAATATAATTGATGAAGAAAATTATAATGAACCAATCTGTACCTTACATTTGCAATTTTAGTCATACTATCCTCGCATAAATTCATCCAATCATCCTGAGAAATAGATATGGACAAATCTTTTTCCCACTTTAATTTAGATTTATAAACATTCGACTTAAGCATTTTATTCTTCAATAAAGCATACATCTCAGATATAAATCCTTTCTTGCCACCATCAGTAAATAAATTTTCAAATTTTTGGGGTAGATTTAAGGAATCGTTAGAAGCTATTTTTAAATTGAAAATTCCATTTGATCCTTTAGTATTCTGATTGGGTTCTATTAAGAAATTGAGTTTGGAATTAAAATTAAATAAATTTCTAATTGCTTTTTTGAGATTGGCCTTAGATGTGGCTAGAAAATATTTGGCAATTACTTGGAAGAATGAGACTAATTTGAGTATTCAGCAATGGCATTTAGAAATGAGATCTTGTATTGTGTTGGAAAAGATAACATATAATTTATGTAATAATTATTTTTTTTGTTAAAATTTGGAGCCCGTGTTTGGAATATATGGGGTTGAATCATTAGTTTTTGTTCCCATTCATTGATGGTGTTGCTCCGAACCATGGCAAACAACTGAGAATTTTATGCTATGTGATCTCCTCTTTCTCTTCTTTCTTTTTTTTCTTTTTGGGGTAGTTTAGAGGGTGTAGGGAGAAGTGGGTGGGTTAGGGTAGGGGGGGTCATATATTTACAAAACCATCATTTAAAGAAAAGAAAAAGAAAAAAAGAAGAGAATGAGGCAGAGGAAAGGATATTGTAGGCCGGTTAGCCTGAAATGAGTGGTTGGGAAGATGTTAAAGATTATAAAGGATGTAGTTATGGAGTACTTGGAGGCACAAGACAGGAAAAACCAAAGTCAACATGATTTCCTGAAGACAAAATTGTGCTTGACAAATCTATTGGAATTCTTTGAGTGGTGACAAGCAGTGGATGTTGTGTATATGGATTTTTAGAACGCATTTGACAAGGTGCTGCACGTGAGGCTATTTAAAAGATAAGAGCTCATGGTATAACAGAAACATACTACCATGGGTAGAGCATTGCCTGATTGGCAAGAAGCAGAGAGTTGGATCATATTCTGATTAGCTGACAATTGCTCGTGGTGTTCCACAGGCGTTGGTGTTGGGATGCTTCTTTTTATGTGGTATATTAATGATTTGGATTGTGGAATGAATGGCTTTGTGACCAAGTTTGGAGATTATGCGAAAGGAGGTGGATGAGCAGGTAAGTGTAGGGGAAACACAGAGGCTGCAGAAGGACTTAGGCATATTAGGAGAATGGGCAGAGAAGTGGAAAATCAAATATATTGTCAGAAACAATACAATCAAACACTTCGGATGAAAAATAAACGGGCTATTTTTTCAATAGGGAGAAAATTAAAAATACATAAATGCAAAGGGACCTGGGAGTCCTTGTGCAGGATAGCCTGAATGCAAACTTGTATGTTAAGAATGTGATAAAGAAGGCAAATGCAATGCTATCATTCATTTCAAGAGTTATAGAACATAAGAGTTTGGATGTGATGTTGTAGCTTTATAAGGCACTAATCAGAATTGTGAGCAATTTTGGGCTCCACATTTAAGAAACAATATGCTGACATTGGAAGGGGTTTAAAGGAGGTTCACCAGGATGATTGCAGGAATGAAAGGGTCATCATATGAAGAACATTTTACAGCTCTTGGCCTGTATTTGGAATTTAGGAGAATGAGAGCAATCTCATTGAAACATTTTGAATGTTGAAAGGTGTGGACAGAGTAGATGTAGAAAAGTTGTTTCCCATCATGGGAGAGTCTATGAATGAAGCATGTCCACTTAGAACAAACATGCATTGGAATTTCTTCAGCCGGAGGGTGGTAAATCTATGGATTTGTTGTCACAGGTGATAGTGGACTCTAGGAATTTAAGTGATTGAAAAGTTCTTGATTAGCCAGGACATCAAAGGTTATGGGGACAAGATCAGGCCATGGGGTTGAGTGGTGAAATGGATCAGCTCATGATTAAATGGCGGGGCAGACTCGATGGGCTGAACAACCTATTTCCGTTCCTATAGCTTATGGTCTAAATTTTTAAAAAGAGCATAGCAATACTGATTTGAAATAGATTTTTCATATATAACAGGCAAGTGAAAATCTTTCTCATAATTTGACCAGTTTTAAGATTGTGGTTCAATGAATTTTTACACCAGGCAAAAATGAAACAAAATGCCAACGAATACAATATAATATTATAACAATATGACATTAGTAACTTTAAAAACTTTGGTATTGATTAAAAAGTTAAAAAGGTGTCTGCAATTCTCAGTAATATGTGATCTGGAAGAGAAGAGAAAGAGATATTCTATGTCTCAGTACAATGGTATATTAGGAGCTCTTATATGAACGTGAGAACTGATTGTTCATTATAAAAAGATGGCTTACCATATTTCATGGCATATAAGAACCCCCCCCCCCTTTTTCGGCAGGGAATATTAAAAATATTTTAGTCTACTTATGGGTAAGTTGGCAAAAAGTTCCTCCTGCACCTCTTGCACTGCTGGCAGGGGTCTCCGTGGTTGGCCTTCAAACTGGGGGAAGTGAACCATGGCAGTGGCTCCGGAAAACGTGGTCTTGTGCTGCTGGCAGAGACTGCCATGGTCGGCTTTCTCACCAGGGGGATCAAGCAGCAACAGCAGCTCCGGATTGACACACTGCTGGCAGCGGCGGCGGCTCCGGAAATCACGGGACACCTGAGGGAAGGTGGCCCACGAGGCTGACGGCCCGCTTCCTGGACAGCTGTAGCACTTCTGCGGGCTTCTTGAAACTGGCGACCTGCTCAATTTCAACTTGGCATATATAAGACCCGGAGGGTATTTTGAGCTAATTTTGGAGGAAAATAAGTTGGTCTTGTATGCCATCAAATACGGTATTTTGTATCTATCACAAAATACACTTTGTTGGAAGATTGCTGAGGTGTATGATTTGATTTTCTCATCTGTTCTACTCTTTTATATCTTCATGCTCCATTATCTCATCTCCTCTCGAAGTAGTCAGAAAAAGCTAACTCATTACACTGAAAAATGCTGAATCAGACAGGAAAGTTCAGAAAATTGAAAGAGGGTAGTCTAAAATTTCATGACCTGCCTCATGATGGGAAGTCACAATGAATGTAATAGGCCACATTGCACTGAACTACAGCGAACAATGCTGAAGATAAATACTGGTTCAAGAGCCTTGTGTGGATCAAGCTACCCTTTAAAACACAGCAATCCGAATGTGCCAGAAGTCTGAAGCTAGTGATCTGCTCCCCTTCTCTGTCTCAGGGGCTGAGCAGAAATGTGCTAATCTGAAGGCTTGGAGCACTTTATATTCAACCCTTCAGCTGTGCATTAAACTAGAATGGGTGCTTTATGTCAAAAGATAGAAAAAAATAGAATTGTTTAATGATGGGCTATATGATCCTGTATTTTTGTCCAAAAAAGGAACCATTAAAACTGGGATCTTAATCCTGTCAGTTACACAGGACTTTAACTAATTTAGTTCTTAATTTTTCTAATGTATTTTTTTCTTCAACTCTAATCTTACCTTTTTTTCTTACAAACGAACAGTCCATACCCGGGCAGAACCAGGATCAAGGGATTGTTTGTTGGTGCTATTGGGGAGGGTTTAAATTAATATAGCAGGGGGATAGGAATCCACACAGAGGGAAACAATATAGAAACCTTGACAAAGCAAAAGTTAGAAAAGAGTCAATAAGAGTAGAGTCTACAAAAGCCAAATGAAAAAGATGCAAGGATTACTCGATTCTAAAATAACACCAAGTGTTGCATTTGAAATAAGGGAACTGAACTTCTGGCACAAGCCAGTAGAAAGGGGATTGACTTACTGGCCATTACAAAAACATAGTTGCAAGGTAGAACTGTTTGGGAATTAAATATACATGGGTATCAGACAATACAGAAGAATAGACAGGAAAATTAGAGAGGTGGGTGGCACTCTTAATTAAAGACAATAGTGAGGGACAATGCAAGATCTAAGAGCAGAATGTTAAGAAGGATGGGGAGAGAAGAAAAGTTTAGAAACAGAGGGAGAGAGAGAGAGAGAGAGAGAGAGAGAAAGAGATGGAAATGGTGGGCGCAGGTGAAGGTGGGAGGGGTGACCAAAACAGTGGAAAACTTTCAAAGAGATATATCACTATGCTTGACAACAGTATATTCCAGTTCAAAGAAAGGACTGCAATGATGGTGGTGGGGAGAGCCAACCTTGGATAACTGACGAAATAAAGGAAGCATGAAACTCAAAGCTCATACATTCAAAGCAGCCAAGAGTAATGGGAAAGTGCAAAACATTAGAAAGTAGCAAAGAACCACTAAGCATATGATAAAGGAAAAATGGATTATGAAAGTAAGCAATTGCAAAATATAAAGCATACAGTAGAAGTTTTTATAATTATGTAAAGTTGAAAACAATGTCTTAAGTGAACATAGATCCCTTGGAAGAAGGAGGAATTAATATTGGGTAACATGGAAATGGCCAAGGCTTTGAACAACTGGTTTGTGTTGATTTTCATGGTGGAAGACATGTCTAATGAACGACCAATGCTCTCAAACTAATCATAACTGTCACCCCATTATTCTGAGACTGTGACCATCCAGGAGAAATGGCATCTCAATATCTACCATGTCAAATTTTCCAAGAAGTTAATGAAAAATCATATTTTACCATATGCTAGCTTCCCATATTTAACAATTGTTGCAAACTGTATTCTGCTTTTGAAATTCAGTGTTGTTAATTGCAACAGAGCCACATTTCAAAAGGCGAATTTCTTTTCTTTCCTCCACATTTTTATGACGTCACTTCTTAGGCTTCTAAATACCAAAGAATTTAAGGATATTTAACCAAACTATCCTCATGGCAGAATGCTCATCATAAGTATCAACCTAATCTCCCTTTCTACAATCTGCAAAGGGAATGACTTCTTCCTTACAAAAGAACACCCTTGACCATGTAGAATTTATATCACTTTTTATACATAGTCCCCTCATTTCAGGGCACTGTAAAGTTTGGGACATTTGGCTTCATATGTATTTGTGATTACTCAGGTATGCTTAATTACTTCATCGGTGCAGGGATAAGAGAGCTCATCTTGATCACCTTTGGAGAATGTAGTTGCCATTTTTCAACATGAGGACCAGAGTTGTGCCAATGAAAGTCAAAGAAGCCTTAATGAGGCTGAAAAGCAAAAATAAAACAGTAAGATACATCAGTAAGGTGTGGATATGTCAATGACTAATGTCTGCAGAAGACTTCATGAAAAGAAATGCGGAGGCTACACTGCAAGACACAAACCACTAGTTAGCAACAGACAGAATGGCCAGATTACAGTTTGCCAAGAAGTATTTAAAAGAGCCTGTAGAATTCTGGAAAATGGTCTTATGGACAGATGAGACCATAATTAACCTGTACCAGAGTGATGGCAAAAGCATTGTGGAGGGATAAAGGAACTGCCCAAGATCCAAAGAAGACCACCTTTCACATGGTTTGTATCTTGTAATGTATCCTCTCTATTTTGCTCATGAAGTCTACTGCAGACAGTAGTTATTGACATATCCACACCTGCCTCCTGAAGAGTGCTTCAAATCTGTTGGACATACATTTGGGATTTTTCTTCATTATGATGCGAGTTCTTCTGTCATCACCTGTGGAGATCTTCATGGGTATATCTCTCCCTTTGTGATTACTGAGCTCACCAGTATGCTCTTTTTTTTTATCTTAATGATGTTCCAAACTGTTGATTTTGGTATTCCTAAGGTTTGGGCAATGTCTCTTACTGCTTTATTCTTGTTTTTCAGCCTCATAATGGCTTCTTTGACTTTCATTGGCACAATTTTATGTCCGTATGTTGAAAAAAGGCAATTACGGACTTCAAAGGTAATCAAAAGCTTAGAAGCAAACCTAGTTCTCTTATACATTCACTGACGAAGCAATTAAACATACCTGAGTAATCATAAACACTTGTGAAACTAAGTGTCCCAAGCCTTATAGTGGCCTGAAATGAGGGGACTATGTATAAAAAGGGCTGTGATTTCAACATGGTCAAACCAAACTATACACAAATAACCCAAAATAAAATCTGGAATGTGCATTTTAATTTCATGTGAATTGTTTGATTACAAGTTTAAAATTGTTGAGCACAGAGGCAAAAGAAGAGAAAAAAAAGTGTCTTTTTCCCAAGCATGATGTAGTACTTGTATGTATATGTGTATTACAGGTACCTAATCTTATCCAAAACCTTTGGAACAGACATTTTTTGGAATTTGGAATTTCTTTGGATAATAGAATAATAGTAATACTGATATCTGATGAAATGGTGCAGCCGAGATAGGTAAACTGGTTGACCGTTTTGAGTTTTGTGTGCCCGATGGAGATGTGGGGGGGCTGGTGGTCATGGTGGGGAGCTGGCTGATGGAGGACCTCCGTTTTCTTCAGGCTGACTTCCAGGCCAAACATTTTGGCAGTTTCCGCAAAGCAGGACGTCAAGCGCTGAAGAGCTGGCTCTGAATGGGCAACTAAAGCGGCATCGTCTGCAAAGAGTAGTTCACGGACAGGTTTCTCTTGTGTCTTGGTGTGAGCTTGCAGGCGCCTCAGATTGATGAGACTGCCATCCGTGCGGTTTAATACGCCATAACCGTTCCCCAATTCCATGCTTCCTTGTGCAGAAGTATTTTTTGTAGCACCTCATGAAACACTTTCTGAAAATGTAAGTATTTCACATACTTGCCTCTGTCCACTGCATTCATTATATCCTGAAAGAACTCCAGTAAGTTTATGGTTCTGAAGTGATGGAGCTGGACGTCGAGTTCAAGCAAACGGGTGGAGCACATGGCCCTGCCTGCATCAGAGATGGACAGCTTTATGTTCTCAGATGTAAATATCACCAACAATCTGTTCTGGTACAATCACTTTGACGCTCACTCCTCGAAAGCCTCTACTTCGTCAGAAGCCGAAAGACCAGGCGTGGACTTGAAGCGCCGACATGGCCTGTTTCCATGCCGTAAACAGTTATATGGTTATAAGGTATGTTAAATCATTACACTGATTTCAGATTCACGCAAAACAAGGACACATTCCATCTAGATGAATCTATTGGTGGGGGAGGTGCTAGACAGGCGGGGATTTGCAGTGGCACTGGACAGGACTAAAGTGTCTGTTTCCATGACATATCTTCCTCTGACTCCATGACTATGCTCAGTGGCTGGCCTCCATCACCGCATCTTGGTAGATGTGATAATAAACTTGAACAGTGCTTGATATAGAGGCATCCTTGAAGGTAGCAATCAAAGCAGAGCACAGTATATATATATATCTTAAATTAAAGAATTTGGTGGGCAATACAAAGAAGGTAGGAAAGTGGAACTGGCTGGATTGCTCTTATGTTGAGTAGTACTGACTCTAGACTATAAGGTTTTCTTTGCTGTTGTAATCTTCCCATGATTCTGAGATATATTCTACTTCATAAAGTACCTACTGTCAGTAGTTTATATACACCCTCAAAAAGTTTATCAATTTTGTCAAGTATAATATTCTATCAAAAAATGGCACAATCCTTCCACTGTGTCCTATTAAAAGACTCTGATATTCATTCATTCTTTTTTCTCTCTCTCTCTTCCTCCCTCACTTTCTCTCTATTTGCTCGCCCACCACTCTGCTCGCTCTCTACCAATGACTGCGTGGCTAGCCACAATTGAAATGGGCCCATCTACAAATTTTTCGATTTGGCAGAATCACAGACCACAATGAGATACATCAGCTGGATGAATGGTGTCACAAGAATCTTGCACTCAGCATTATCAAAATTAATAAACTGATTTGGACTTCAGGAGGGGAATTCAGGAGAATACAAACCAGTCCTCATCAAGGGGCCAGCAGTGGAAAAGGTTAGGAACTTCAAATTCCTTGGTATCAATGTCTCTGAAGATCAGTACCTTAAGAAAGCAGCCTCTATCTATCCTCAAGGATCCTCACCACTCAGGCCATGCTCTCTTCACACTGTTGCCATCAGGAAGGAGTTATGAAAGCCTGAAGACGAACGCCCAATGGTACAAAAACAGCTTCTTACCCTCTGCCATCAGATTTCTGAATGAACAATGAACCACAGACACTACTTCACTTTCTCTTCTTTTTTCACTCATGTGTTTATTTTTTAAGAATGCTATTTGCATCTGTATTGGTGCCACATAAAACAACAATTTTTTGTGACATATAAATTTTGATTCTTATCTTCCTCTTTTTCACTTTCTCTCTCTCCCTCTTTCTCTAAATTTTGTTTTCTTTTGAGTACAGCATTGCTTTTGCTGTCTTCTGATCTTTTGTGACGATCTCTTCTTCTTTCTCTCTCTTTGGCTTGGCTTCGCGGACGAAGATTTAGGGAGGGGTAAATGTCCACGTCGTGATGATCTAGAATTTGGAGAATTACTGTTCCAAGATGCAAGCAGCATCTTATCTTTATTATCTTGGGATATACTAATGTTAATATTTTTAATTCTCTCTTCCGTTGGCTAATTGGATGCTAGTATTTAAAATGAAATCAGATATTTATTTTGGCTCAGAGGAAGTCATTTGGCCCTTCAATATCATGGCATTTCTTTGCTGAATGTAGAGCTCGTCGAAAGAATCAAAGACTTGTTGATCCAAACCAAGGCTTTTATTAGCAAAAGACAGGAGCTCTTCACAGGGGGCCGACCAGTCCGGAATGATCCGACCTGGCACGGGACACAACCCTTTAAGGCCCAGACAGTAGGCGTGGCTTAGCTCTCAGCCAATCGCTGTAAGCACAGTCTAGATACTGTAACTATATACACTATATACATTGGTGATAGATCTGTATTATCACACTGAACAACCTCATTTGTTCCACTCCTCAGCTCCTTCCTTTGTCCCTTTAGAAACCTCTTATTGAGTCTGTTTCTTACATCCCTTTCAGGCAGTGAATTTAAAATCCTAACCACATGATCTATGAAATTGGTCTTCCTCATCTTTTGGTGTTCATTTTGAATCTGTTTATCTTAGCGGTTTTAGAATCAACTCATGGAAACAGCTTCCTTCTATTGAACCCCATGATGATCGTGAATGCCTCTCCCTAATTTCCTCTCAGCTTCGTTCGCTCCAAGAGATCAATCCAATCTCCTCCAGTTGTCCTTTCACTCTTGGAACCATTATAGGACATTTTTCCCAACATGTCATGTTTAGAATTTTACTTCTTGAATATGTTTTTGTTCATTTTAAAATGAGAATATTTGGTTAATGACACAGTCATCAGTAATTTTGGTATTCCTCATTATAATTTGTCTCCTCTCAGTAACCCCGTTTTTAATTTCTTGCTCATTTACCCTTTATTTTAATTTTCACTCTCAATCATTTTCTTAATCATGTTTAGCTAAATAAGAAAATTTCCTCAATATTTCAGCTATGTTCCAAGCTTCATCTTTTAAATTAATGTGAGCCCATTCTTCTGATTTTTCTTTGTTTCATTTTAGATCTGGTAAGGTACAATCAAAGGTTATATACTTCCATTTTATTTGGATGAAGTGTATTCAGAACAAAAAAAAACAAGAACAAGGTCGTTCTTAGTCACATCATTTAAAAATTGGTCCCGACATTGCAAATGAATATCCTGCCAAAGTGAGAATGTGAGAGACGACAGCATTCTATAAGTTGCAGGAGGCTCTGTAGAAAATGATGTGAATCTTAAAAGCAGGTCTGATGATGAAGTAAGATTTCTAATTAGTATAAACTTTTTCTTGTTTTTTTTGTTCTACATTCACTTCATCCAAATAAAATGGAAATATATAAGCTTTGATTGCTTCATTTTAGATCAGTTAAGGCACAAAGAAAAGTCAGAAGAGGCCAGATGCAGGTGTTCTTCCAAATTATTCACAAGTAATTATCAAGTTTTTGAAAAATGTAGCCTCATCATAAAAACTGTAGACAATGAAGGCTTAAAGTGGAATGGCATTTGAAAATATTGGGGGAGAGAAGGAATTAGTGGCAGATGACTGCCCATACCCCCACCAGTCAAAGGTTCCTTTTATTGTTACATAATAATGCATTAAAAATATAGTATACATGATATACTTCAACTTTTGTCTGCTGTGAGTCGCCCTAAGCATTGTCCTGTGGCTCGAATAGGGAAAAAAAGCAAAAGATATTCCCTTCAGAGACATTGAGTGCCCATGGATTCACCTCCAGCACTCCCACAGCCTTTTCAGCCAAGCAGACTCCAGTCCAAACCATCAGCAACCTGAGCTCCAGATCTAAAACTCTGATATGATCGGGAAGCCTTCAGCATCTGAGGCCCTCCTAGAGCCCTTCTTGCTCTCAGCACCCTCTCAAATTCTGGTTCCAAAACCTGGTTCCCATGAGTCAGTATGGGTCCTTAGACAGGAAGTTGACCCTATGTGGGTCCTTCAGCTGCTGAGCGGGGGGGGGGGGGGGGTGGGTGGGTAGGTAGTGTTATCTCCATTTCCGGTGACCTGTACAGGTCCACTCCTTCCCTCATGGCCCAGCACAGGCCCAATTATCTTGGGTACAGACCTGTGCTTGCAGGATTTAGAAGTAAAATACCATTGGCTCTTTAGTAGGCCATTTAAAGCCTACACAGAGCTGTCAGCATTAGAACCGGGTGTAGGACCCTGCAGGGCTGCGCTGTGTCTCTGCTCCTCACTCTCTTGGGTCCATACCAGTGGCAGTGCTGCCATTACAGCAGCTCCGGTAGTTCCGCCATTTTACTTTTAGCAGTAGTTGTCCGTGATTCAGCTTGACAGAACAAGAAAACGGTTAAAAAGGCAAAGTTTGCATGGAACCCATATAAAAGGCAATAGCAAATATGTTGTCAGTGCAAAAGATCCTGCTGTGACTGTTCTGCAGCCTGATTATTATCCTTAAGAGTGTGACCTCTTTATGCTACTGATACAAATGTGTATTGGCATCAGAGTCTGTGGTCCAGAGGGAAATGTCCTGTTCTTCAAAGCCTCTCTTTTGCTATAAACTAGCTTTTCCTGCAAATTACAACAGAAGGTTACTCTGTTGAAGTATATGAATATGTATGAGGCAGTTTATCAGAGTGTGACGACTAAAAGGAAGTATTGGGAAGAGGTGGGAAACACTTGTGCAGGCAAGAGAAGCCCTGAATTCATGAATACAAGCAGAACTACTATAATCAAAGGGAATGGTTGAAAAAAGCCAGATGACCAATTCTTGTGCATTTGGTTTGGCGGGCAGCAACCTCCTTTGAAGAAGACCTCACTGACAAAAGACAGAGGAAAAACCCAACCCCCAACCCCAACCCACCAATTTCCCCTTGCAACCGCTGCAACCGTGCCTGCCTGTCCCGCATCAGACTTGTCACTCACCAACGAGCCTGCAGCTGACATGGACATTCACCCCTCCATAAATCTTCGTCCGCGAAGCCCAGCCAAAGAAAAAGAAAGTGGTTGAGAAAGTGATAGTTGAAACACAAGAGAGAAAGAGTGGCATCGATGCCTCTCCCACCAGGTCCTTGAAACAATGATGACCATAAACTGACCATATCCGTCAAACTTGGTTAATCTGACACTGAATTCATTTTTTTTTTGGAACTGGAGACCTTCTGCCTGATCCTGTTGTGCTTTGCAAGCATTTTAACATAAAACACATATGATTCAAGTGGCTATGCTTGATATAAAGTTGACTGCTCTTTCAAAAACTCACTCTCTACTGCCAGCCTTTAGATAGGAATTTCAAGTTGACATAAAACACTGATCATCCCATCAGATTTCTTGTGCCTTTAAAAGAGATACATGGGAGGGGAATAAATAGAAATAAAAGGTTTAACCATGATTGCTGTGATCACTTGCCCATCCATGTGTTATTTTTTTCTAAGAGCATTGTATTTTTTTTAATCCAGATATGTTCCCAAACTCTCCTGGCTTGCATTTATTTATTTGGTCTTTCTTTTTTTGTTTGGGTTCCTACATTTGTGACTAGAGTGTCCAGTTATGAGTTCCAGTCCTCTTCTGCAAACTGGAATTTTTAACATGACATTTTTAACACATTATTCCTGAAAAAGGGCAATGTCTGGAAGCAAAGTCCCTTTGGAAAGAAACTTGCATCCATGTCTGTCCCATAAATCAGAAAATGTGCTGCAGAGATGCCAACATATCTCTTGGCTACTATATAAAATAAATCAGATATCAAATGTGGCTTTCATCAGATAGTCCTGCCTATTCTCAAACATAATGAATAAAAAAACATTGAGACTGTTAGATTTATGCTAAAGCAAACAGATTTATTTATATGTAAGGTATGAGACACAGCAGGCTACTAATGAAAGTATTCCACTGTGTCCAATTAGAACTAGTTAGAAAGCAATGCAGATAGTCTATTAAAAAGTTAATGTTCCGCAGGATGATTATGCAAGGGGCAAGGATGAACAGATTTCCAGAGACTTCTCAGTGCAATGATGTGCATGGTAATGTGAAGTTCCCACATCCAGCTGTTTTACTGGAAAATTCAAGGTTCTTGTATAACAGTTCAGTTTTCAAAACCCGCAACAGCAAAAGGATTCCTTAAAGAATTGTTGCACAGCATACTAATAAACAATTCTTCACAAATTATCTCTGTTCTACCCTTGCTTTACCCCCTCCATAAATCTTCGTCCGCGAAGCCAAGCCAAAGAAGACCCTTGCTTTAATCAATGTGTATTTCAAACTTAAATCAAGGAATAAAACCTATTTCCCATGTGAAGTCTGACTCTGCTTTCGGTTCTCAAGATTTGAGAGCAAATAAGGCATTCGCTTTATTTATGATATCACTTTAACAGAGAACTTTTTCCTTTTTAATTCAGACCAAAAATTCTGCTTTAATCACACTTATTTGCAAATGAATACTCTCCCACATTTCATGTGTCCCCCCCCCCCCAAAAAGCAACCAGATGGGAGCTTACTTGCAAACTAATATTAAAGGAAAACAAACATCTGATGACTATTTGATGAATAATATGCCACCATCTGATCTTATGAGAACTGAACCTCTTTAAAAGATCTCTATGAAATACCTTCTGTTTAAAATATTGCATGTCTCCTCAGACAATGAATCTTTGTGTCTGTTTTGTGTAGAGAAATATGTTTAAAAAGATTAAAAATTAACAATCAAATGCTAAATATTAATCCATATTTGAAATTGATTGAAAAAAAAGTCAACAAAAATCACTTATTGAACATAACTTACTGTTATAAATGTCCACTCATTCAAATAGACATTTCAGTCTAAAGACTTCACTTTGACTCAATTGTTCTTGGTTTGGTGAGACTTAAATTTCAAGCTGGTTATGGTCAGAGAAGGCATTGACTCCACAGCTTTTGCAATTCAGGGTTGCTGATACAGAAGAGTACAATATTATTAGTAAAATTACACTTGGAAAATTTCTTGGCTTAAATAATCAACTCAATTTCTATTATTCATTATTCTTGTTCTTTAGTTCAGAGTAAATCCTTAAGGCACTGCTTCAGTTATGGGATGACCTTCACAGAATTATGCCTCAGATGTGGACAAGGCATGCAAAATTAAACATCATAAAAAAGTAATGTTGGCTTTTGTTGAGATCAGTAATTTTGGGGGGAAAAAAACAGTTGTCATCTTTTTTAGGTGGAGCAGCTGAAACTATGTAATCATATTTTGTACTTTTAACAAAACTTTGAAGAACTAGCACTCAAGCATTTGTCATCCAGGGTAGGGGTGATATTGCTTTACTCTGTCTCACACACGGCCCAGAAAAGACACAAATCCAACACTTGGTCCAATAATGCCCAATGAACATCAGTGGTTTGCAAACTATTGGAGAGGATTCTTAAGGATGTGATCTATGAGCATTTGGAAAAGTACATTCTACTCAAGGATAGTCAGCATGGCTTTGTAAAAGGAAGGTTATGCCTCACAAGCCTAACTGAGTTTTTTTAGGTGGTAACAAAATAAATTGATGAGGGTAGGGTGGTGGATGTGGTCTACGTGAATTTTAGCAAGGCATTTGACAAGGTCCCCCACTAGAAACCCATCCAGAAAGTCATGAGTCATGGGATCAGTTTGGATAAAAAATTGGCTGCAAGAAGAAAATGGAGAGTAATAGTGGAATGAAAGTATTCTGCCTGGAGGTCGGTGACTAGTGGAGTGCTGCAAGGATCTGTTCTGGGACCCTCTGCTCTTTGTGATTTTTATAAATTACCTGGATGAAGAGGCAGAATGATGAGTCAGTAAGTTTACAGATGACACAAAGGTTTTAGGAGTTGTGGATGAAGCTGAAGGTTGTCGAAGATTACAAGAGGATTTCTACAGTATGCAGAGTTTGGCAGAAAAGTGGCAGATGGAGTTCAATTGGATAAGTGTGAGGTGATACATTTTGGAAAGTCAAACTAGAAGGCTGAGTACTGGGTTAATGGTTGGTTACTTAAGAGTGTGGATGAGCAGAGGGATCTTTGAGTTCAAATTAAAACATCCCTCAAGGTTGCCACACGGATAGTTAAGAAAGCCTATGGTATTCTGGGCTTCATTAATAGTGGGATTGAGTTCAGGAGTAGAGAGGTCATGTTATAACTCTGCAAATCTCTGATAAGACCATACTGTATTGTGTACAGTTCTGGTCACCTAATTACAGGAAGGATGTGGAAGCCATGGAGAGGGTACAGAGGAGATTTACCAGGATGTTGCCTGGATTGGAAAATAAGTCGTATGATGCAAGATTAGAAGAGTTGGGACTTTTCTCTTTGGAACTAGAAGGATGACAGGAGACTTGATCAAGGTCTACAAGATTATGAGAGCCATAGATAGGGTGAACAGTCAGCACCTGTTTACCAGGGCAGGAATAGCAAACATCAGAGGACATGGGTACAAAGTGATTTATGGGAGACATCAGGGGTACATTTTTTTAAATGCAGAGAGATGTGGGTGCCTGGAATGCCTTGCCTAGGATGGTGGTGAAGGCTGAAACATTGGGGCATTTAACAGTCTCTTAGACAAACACAGTCTCTTAGACAGACAAGAAAAATAGAGTGTTATGGGATAGGGTGAGTTTAGTACTTTATGTTTGAAAGGAATATATCAGTCAGCACATCATCAAGGGTCAAAGGGCCTGTACTGTGGCTGTAATGTTCTCTGTTCTATGTTCTATTACTCAGTATGTATTTGACTATAAGCTCTCATTAATAGTGGCATATACATCAAGTAAATTACCTTTTGTTTGTTAAATATAGGGTTATAGTTCCCTTATGTTAAATTCTTCTTGCAACAAGTAGCTTAAAGTTTACTCTTTCTGCAGAAGTTAGTGACTGTGTGCCCAAAGAAATTCATCATCCTCCAACTGATCGCCATGTTGAAACAAATTCTAGTGAATGATTAGAGGTTCTTGAATTATGCAGATGCAAGGCCACATTTAAGTTGGCCTGTGTTTGGTACTGACTCTTTTATTAAAAAGTTTATACTGTGCAATTCCGCTACTGTGTGGAAATTCCAACAAGACTTACAATGGTGAGAACTTAGCCGTGCTGATTTGAGTTGTAAGCGTGCTAACTTCCTACCCAATTCATGCTCCCTGTGACTGGTTTTCTAATCCCATTGCTCACTATCTCACAGAATGTGCAAATTCTTCATCAGACAATGAAATGCAATGCAAATGTGAGCATTATGAAACTATTCTTGATTTTTCTTGGATCTCCTGCACCACAGTCAACCCTTAATATTAATGGATCACAAGAAACTGCAGATGCTCGAATTTCAAGCAAAAATCATCTCAAACCACTGTGTTTTTCCAGCAGTTAACAATAAAGTGAAGGTCCTGTGAAATAACTGATCAGAAAAGGAAGTGAAAACAATGTAACCAATTTTCTAAACAGGACAAAATATTTGGTTGATCAATATTGTTGAGAAAGAAGGCATTTAAAGGGCAAATGGAGGAAAACTCTTATCACCTCAGTTATTAGAGGCAAGGTTTTGGGGCAACACATATACTACACATCTGGTCATCTTTATAATACTTTATGCCTGTAGATAGAGGAGAGAAGCTAATGGAGATGGGGCATTTTTGATCCCTGTGTTCCCCAGCATCTGTAGCAAGTGGTCCTAACGATGACTGTGCAATCTCTGATTGAACCAACCAGGTATGAAAATCCCAACACAACTAGTTTCCTCTGAAGAAATAAATATTTTCCTGTTGATTCCCATTTCATAGAGACTGAATTGAGTCATGTTCAAGGAGCCCTGTTCCTATTCACGATTGGAATAACAGCACTACCAATGTCATGTCAAAGTTACCCATTGTTTGGTGTTTCTAATTCCCCTCTCACCATAAGCTTCATCCGCAACATCGATCAATGTCCTTCCTGCAGCTATGTCAATCGACAAACAAATGCATTGCTCAGCTAAGATATCGCCACAATTTCCTGTGGTAGTGTTTGGGAAGAGTGCCAGTCTGCTGCTCAGTTTTGCCACATTCCTGGATTTCTCACAACTTCATTTAGCCAATGAAATGTATGGTACTCTTCCTCCAGATGCAGATTTATTGCATCTCATCTTAAAGAGATGCTGTTCTTTAGGTGCATTTCTGCATTTTTCAGGAGTGTTGTAAACCTAATGATGCTAGGAAACATTGATGAATTGTAGAGAGTCATCACTCAGTCATTAAACCCAGACCATCAATTTCAGATTATTTCCACAGTCCTATTAATCCTTCCTATTTTTCTCTTGTTCCAATGATTCATCCATTTTTTCTTTTAAACATGCAATTTTCATTCTCTGAACCATAGAACATTGCAACACAGACCCTTCAGCCCTTCTAATCTGTGCTGAACTATTTTCCGGTCTCGTCCCACTGACCTGTACTTGGTCCATAGTCCTCCATACCCCCTCCCATCTGTATACTTGTCCAAATTTTTCATAAATGTTAAAATTGAGCCCACATTCACCACTTCAACTGGCAGCTCATTCCACACTCCTACCACTCACTGTGTGAAAAAGTTCCCCCTAAATTTATCCCCTTTCACCCTTAACCCACAACTTCTGGTTTGTATCTCACCTACCCTCAGTCGAAAAAGCCTACCCTTATTTACTCTGTCTATTCTCATAATTTTAAATACCTCCATTAAATCTCCCCTCATTCTCCAGGGAATAAAGTCCTAACCTGTTTAACTTTTCCCTGTAACTTAGTTCATGATATCTGGGCATTATCCTTGTAAATCTTCTCTGCACTGTTTCAATCTTATTGATATCTTTCCTGTATTGCGCACAATAGTCCAAATTTGGCCTAACCAGTGTCTTGTTCAAGGTTACCATAACATCCCAAATCCTTTGATTCATACCAAAAATTCTCTTTACAACCCTATCTGCCTGTAACACCACTTACAGGCAACTATGTTCTATATTTCCAGGTCCTCTGTTCTACCATACTCTTTAGTGCCCTACCATTTACCATATATGTCATACCTTGGTTTGTCCTTCCAAAATCCAACCCCTCACACTTGTCTGCAATAAATTCCATTTGCCATTTTCAGCCCATTTTTTTCTGCTGGTCCAGATTCCTCTGCAAACTTTGAAAATCTTCCTCGTGGTCCAGAATGCCTCCAATCTTAGTGTAATCTCAGAATCAGAATTTATTGTCAAGAACAAGTCATGAATTTTGATGTTTTATGGCAGGATCATAGTGGAAATATTCATTTATAACCATCTTACAGTGTTAGTGTTGTTGGTTCATTGATTATTCAATAAGCTGATGGCAGCGGAGAAGAAGCTGTCCTTGTTCCATTGAATGCTTGTCTTTAGGCTCCTGTACCTTTTTCACGATGGTAGCAAAGTGAAGAGGTGATGGGAGTCTTTGAGTATAGAGGCTGCTTTTTTAAGACACTGCCTAATGTAGATGTCTTTGATGGATTGAAATCTGGTGCCTGTGAATGTCATAGGCCGGTTAACAACCCTCTAGAGTTTATTCTTGTTCTGAGAGTTGGTGCCTACATGCCAGGCAGTGATGCAACCAGCCAGAATGCTCTCCATGGTACACCTGTAGAAGTTTACTCAAGTCTTCAATGACGTACTGAATCTTCTCAGATGCCTCACAAGGTATAGCCGCTGGTGAGCTTTCTTGGTGATTGCTTCAATGTGGAGGTTCTAGGGCAGATCCTCGGAGATGATGACACCCAGGAATTTGAAGTTCATAATCCTGTCCACTAGTGAATCCTCGATGAGGACTGGGTCATAATTCCCCTAACTTCCTCCTGAAGACCAAAATCATCTTGGTTTTGTTAATGTTGAGAGCAAGGTTGTTGTCATTACACCCCTCAATGAGCAGATCTATCTCCCTTTTGTGTGCTTTTTTGTGATTCTGCCGACAACTGTGGTGTCATCAGCAAACTTGTAGATGACATTGGAATTGTGTCTGGCCATACAGTCATGAGTGTATAATGAGTAGAGTAGTGGGCTAAGCACGCATCATTGAGGTGCACCTGTGTTGATAATCAGTGAGGAGGAGGAGACGTTGTTTCCAATTCAAAAGTCAAGGATCCAATTGCAGAGTGGGGTACAGAGGCTTAGAGTTTGTAGTTTTTTGACCAGCAATGAGGGAATAATGGTGTTGAAGGCCAAGCTGTATTCGATGAAGAGCAGCCATATGTATGAATTGCTGTTTTCGAGATGATCCATAGCTGAATGTAGAACCAGCAAAATTTAATCTGCTGTGGAGCGATTGTGATGAAAGGCGAATTGCAGTGGGACCAGATCTTTGCTTTGGTACGTATTATTTCTGGCCATGACCAGCCTTTCAAAGCATTTCATCACAGTAGAAGTTAGTGGTACTGGGCCGTCGTCGTTGAGGTAGCCCACACTACTCTTCTTGGGTACCAGGATGATTGATGCCCATTTGAAGCAAGTGAGAACCTCTGGCTGCGGCAATGAGAGGTTGAAAATGTTCATGCACACTCTGGCTACTTGGTTGGCACAGATTTTCTGTACCCTGCCAGGCACACAATCAGGGCCTGACACCTTGCAAGGGTTCAGCCTCTTGATTGATGTTCTGATGTCACCCTGAGACGGCTAACACAGGGTCCTCAGCCCTTTCAGAGATTCTAATAGGCACTGTTTGGTTCTTCTTCTCAAAACGGGCATAGAAGATGTTCACCTCATCAGGTAGTGAAGGATCACAACCATCTATACTGTTTGCTCACACTCTGTAGGCTGTAATGGCCTGCACTCCCTGCCATAGCAGGCGGATATCTGTCTCTATCTCTAGCTTCCCCCGAAATCTGAAAACTTTCTGATCCAATTTACCTTGTTATCATCCAAATCATTGATAAAGTTGACAAACAATAATGGTCTCAGCACCGATCCCTGAGGCACATCACTAGTCACAGGTCTCCAGTCTGCGAAGCCATCATCCACCAACACTCTCTGGCTTCTCCCACATAGCCAATGTTGAATCCAGTTTACTATCTCACCATGAATACCGAGCATCTAAACCTTCCTGACTAACCTCCCATTTGGGACCATGTCAAAGTCCATGTCGACATCCATAGCCTTTCCTTCATCAGCTTTCCTCGTCACCGCCTTGAAAATCTCTATCAGATTGGTTAAACAAAATCTACCACAGATAAAGCCATGTTGACTATCCCTAATCAGTCTTTGGTTATCCAAATACTTGTATGTCCGATTTCTTTGAACATCCTCTAATAATTTATTTACTACTGACATCAGGCTCACTGGCATAAATAAACATTTCATAATTTCATGCATAAATGGATTAATAATTATCTCTAAAAAAAATTTCTCCAAATGCTAATTTCAGTTTGATAACCACTAATCACACTGGACAACAAAGATTTTGTTTTCTGAGCACTTTGGGGTTTATGTTATGGATTTTGGGCTTCTGATCACAAAACAAATCACCTTAAAATGTTCCTATCACTTACCATTTTTCAGAGATGACCTATTTTTGTGATTTCTCATGTTATATTACCCACATAGCAAGCTGTTTTGGTCAGTCAAAGCATGCTTTGGCATGCACTCAGTGCAGGTGCTTTGCAAATGTGTCTTAGGCCTACGTATTTTTGGAAGGCATTTAAAGCTGTTGAGAATTTTCTTGGCGCAACTAAAAGAGCTCCAAACTACATCCAACCGATTGACAATATGTTTCAAGCATTCAAAAACCATGAAGTGGAACACGTCATTGAAAATTAATTTTCTGCATTCACACTTGAATTCCTTTCCTGCTGCTCTTGGTGGAGTCAATAATGAACATGGTGAAAGGTTTCACCAGGACATTACGATGAAGGAAAAGTGGTATCAGGGCAACTGGAATCAATGCTGGCCGACTATCATTGGACACCAACATGAAAGGTATCAGCTGCTGAGTACAAACGAAAATCAGCAACAAAGCATTTTTAGGTCAGTCAAACTCACAAAATGTGATAGCAACATTATGCGATTAAACATGATAGATTCAATAAAAGTTAATTTAATATTTCTCCAATTTCCTAAGTGATACAAGAAACCTGATTTTTTTTTGTGTGTTCAGCTTGAAGTTGTCTATCATAATCCCCAATTATTTTTAGGAAGCAAACATTTTGAAAAAAATTATTGTCCATTGTTATCAAATCTCCCGGCCAAGGATGATCGTCTTTCCCTGTGTGGTGGAACACCACCGGCCTACTGCAGGGGGCAACCTCTGTACCTACAGGAGTGTAAGGGGACAGGACATCACCTGGCCGGCTATCAATCAGTCGGCCTGAATGGATCAAGCCCCACCTGGTCGGGTGTCAATCATCCTCCAGGATATAAGCCTGCGCCGGCCTCCAGAAGTCTCACTCAGAGTTACTGCAGCTTCAGCCAGCCTGGCTCTGTGGAAGTCTTTGTGGATTAAAGCCTGTTGTACAGTCTTTACCTTGTGGGTGTCAGATTCTGGCTAACAGCGCACCACAATTTAATCCACAAAATTTTCTCATGGCTGCCATGGAAAAACTCCTGAGCGCAGGCAGCCTCGAAGTTGACCCACACCACCCAGAAGCCCAGTCACGCTTTGAGATCTGGTGGTACGCGGTCGAGGCAACCATCAAGGGGCACGCAGGTGGCATTCTGGACTCCGATCGGAAGAGGTTGGTCCTACTCCAGTCAAAGCTGGGACCTCACGCCTTCCAGGCAATCAAAGGCTGATCCACATACAAGAACACAATGGACACTCTTGAGAACTTGTGCAAGCTCCCCATGAATGCGGTCTGTGCAAGGTACCTTCTCAATACCCAAGCCCAGCAACCCGGGGAGATGGCTGAGTCTTACCTGGGACACCTGTGAGAGTTGGCCCGATCGTTTCTGGCTGAACCCGGGGTAGGCACAGAGGAGGTCAAGAGGTTGATCCAGGATGCCTTCATCCAAGGGCTATGCTTGAGCGCCAACCGGCAGAAGCTACTGGAAGATGGTATCTATGTCCTGATCAATACAGTGGAAGTGGTCTGAACCCTGGAAGCTGCAGCCCTGCACATCGAAGCCTTTGATTCCAGGTTCCCCCAGGCTCCCTCATGGCTCTTTCACACTGCAGCTGCAGTCCCAGACCGAGCTGGGGAGGAGAACATCGCTGCAGCAGGCACCTGGCACTGCTGTCAGTACTGTGGGTCCTGGTGTGGGTCAGATCGACGATCGTTCCAAAACTGCCCAACTAGGATCCAGTACTATCCCGATGCAGCAAGAAAGGCCACTTTGCTAAAGTGTGCCTCTCAAAACCAGCCGGCAGCTCAGCCCTCTATGACCTCCCCACCTCCATGTGCGCATGCCGGGTGGCACCATTGTCCCCGTTATGACTTCCGCCGACCCCAGTGGTGCAGCATCCAGCCCTGGCAGTGATGATCACAGCGTGTGCCCCGAACACCTGGATAAGCCCCCTCCCTCTCCAGAGCCACTCGCCAAGAACTACAGTGATGTCACTTCCGGCTCATGGCATGACGTCACTTCCAGCTCACGGCATGATGTCACGTCTGCCGGCTGCGATGACATAACTTTCCCTGGCTCAACGAACAAGGCTGCGTAAGGAGGCCAGCCACATGGTGGGTCCCCAGATGCCGCCGCCATCTTGATCCAGGCAGCAGCCAACACGGATGTCCCTGACAGCGGGGATGACGTAGTCAACATGGGCAATGACCAGGCCACCCCACCAATGCACCCCATGCCTCTGGACATCATTGGTTGCCGCACTCCACGACCGACGTCAACATGGGCGATGACCAGGCCACCCCACCAATGCACCCCATGCCTCTGGACATCATTGGTTGCCGCACTCCACGACCGACGTCAACATGGTCAACATGGGCGATGACCAGGCCGCCATACCGACACTCCCCACGCATCCGGATGCCATAAATCACCACACACAACTGGAGAGTAATGACTCCGACCCCGAGATGGTCCTAACTGCCACCACTCTGACCAGGGATATCCCTCATAACCTTGGGCGCTCTATGATGGACGTGCAAGTCAACGGGCAGGTAACAAAGTGCCTGTTTGACAGTGGCAGCATCAAGAGCTTCATTCACCCGAGTGTGGCCCACTCCCTGAGGTTAAAAGTCCACCCCACCACCTGCTCGATTGACCTCACTGCCAAGGATAAGACTGTTGGTACCCTCGGGCGCTGCTCGGCCGATATAACTGTGGGAGGGGAGACATACATGGGGTTCAGGCTCCTGGTCATGCCCAAACTCTGCACCCCAGTCCTCCTGGGCCTGGATTTCCAGTGCCACCTGCAGAGTGTCACCATTGACTTCGGGGGAGGGGGGGCAACCTCTACTCGTTACACAGCACGGCAACCTACAAGACCCGGGCAACCTGCGGCCTCTCCACACTATGCATCACCCCACCGGCACTCTTCCCACACCTCACACTAGGCTGCAAGCCGATTGCTGCCAGAAGTAGGCACTATTGCGCCGCAGTCAGAGACTTCATCAAGGCGAGGTGCGGTGACTCCTGGCAGGAGGTGTCAGAGAGCCCAGTAACAGCCCTTCGAGAGCCCAAGTCCTGGTGATCAAAGGAGGAAGTAAGCCAAGGATGGTCATGGATTACAGCCAGACCATTAACCAGTACCCCCTGCCGAGGATAGCCGACATGATCAACAAGGTAGCCCGCTACCGGTTTTCTCCATGATTGACCTGAGCTCGGTGTATCACCAAATCCCCATTCAACTGAAGGACAAGCCCTACACTGCCTTCAAGGTGGATGGGCGCCTGTACTCTTTGGGGTCACAAAGGGTCTCCATCTTCCAGCGGGTGATGGATCACATGGAAGACCGACACAAGCTAAAGGCAATGTTCCCATATCTGGATAATGTCACTATCTGCAGTCATGACCAGCAGGACCATGATGCTAACCTGGAAAGATTCCTCCAGATGGCCGGGGAGCTGAGCCTCACTTACAACAAGGAGAAGTGTGTGTTTAGCACCACCCATCTCGCCATCCTGCGATATATCGTGGCCCATAGGGTCATTGGCCCAGATCCAGAAAAGATGCACCATTAATGGATTAATACCTCTTTTATTTTACCACATTTATTTCGCCCACCCCAGGCCCATGTCTTAAAGGCCACTCGGCCCTTCAAGTGTCTTGGCATGGATTTCAAAGGGCACCTGCCTTTCTCGAACTGAAACGTCTACTTCTTCACAGTAGTGGATGAGTACTCAGGCTTCCCTTTCGCTATCTCTTGCTCGGACACCTCCATGGCCACAGTCATCAGGGCCCTGGAGCAGGTCTTCACCATGTTTGTCGAGCCCACTTTCATCCACAGTTACCAAGGGTCTAGTTTCATAAGTGATGAGCTACGCCAGTACCTGATGGCGAGGGGCATCGCGACTAGCCACACAACGAATTATAACCCGAGAGGCAATGGGCAAGTGGAATGCGAAAATGGGGTGGTCTGGAAGGCAGTCCTCCTGGCTCTCAAGTCAAAAGGGTGGATAGTTGAGTACAGGCAGGACGCCCTGCCCGAGGCGCTCCATACCATTCTGTTGCTGTTGTGTATGGCTACCAACGAGATCCCTCGTGAACGTCTATTCTCATTCCCCAGGAAGTCGGCAACTGGAATGTCCCTCCCAGCATGGCTTAAATCCCCGGGACCGGTGCTCCTGCATAAGCATGTACGGACACACAAGGCCGAACCCCTGGTTGAGCAGGACTTCCTCCTACATGTGAACCACAACTACGCCTACGTTAGGTTCAGCAGTGGCAGGGAGGACACCGTCTCAACCAGGGTCCTGGCACCAGCAGGAGCACCCACTACTCCACGGCATCATTCAGCCCAGGACGACGCAGACCGGGCATACATCCCTATCCCCAGGCAGCTATGGGGCACGCAGGACCTCCTTGACCACCAGGAGCCCACTTCAGCCCTGGGGGGATGAACTTTCCCCCCACACATCCAATATGGCTCCCACCCGTCGACCCTGGCCCCCTTGGCCACCCCTCCGCGCAGCATCACACCAGTCACACAGACCCATGCCACCAGCCACCCACTTCCCCTCCAACCAATGACCAGGAGCCAGTCCAATGACAGTCACAGAGACCCCGGCGGCTGCCGGATCGTCTCCATCTTTGTATAGTGGGTATGATTCCTTGTTACTGCCCACCATCCGAGACAATTTTAAATAAGGGGGTGAATGTGGTGGAGGAGGCAACCTCTGTACCTGAAGGAGTGTACCGCCAGCCTACTGCAGGGGGAAACCTCTGTACTTGCAGGAGTGTAAAGGGACAGGACAACACCTGGCCGGCAGTCAATCACTCTCCGGGATATAAGCCTGTGCCGGCCTCACACTGAGTTACTGCAGCTACAGCCAGCTTGGCTCTGTGGAAGTCTTTGTGGATTAAAGCCTGTTGTACAGTCTTTACCTTGTGAGTGTCTGATTCTGGCTAACAGCGCACCAGACCTTGTTCAATCTGCTAAATGCTCATAATTTTAAAAAAAATAACTGAGAACTTAATCAATCTTTGCTATTTCTTATAAAAATAATGTAATCTCCTCATGACTGCTTTCCCATTCCTAGCACTGCCATGGTTAATTGGCACTGCAATGAAAGTAGAAAACTTTAATCCTTTTATGATTATTGATGTCCAGCGTAAATTTCTCAGATATGTTCCAAGCTTTATTATTGAGGCATTGCTTCCTTTTATTCCATGTCTTATGAAATGAGGATTCAGATTCGTTTCATCATCGTTAAACTTAAACTGAATTAATTAATCTATGTTGGATTTTTTTTTGAAACTGTGCTTGAGAAATCTAGACTTCATACTGATGACATGCCAAGAGAAATGCTGCCATCGCCATGGGGTAATGCCTCCCATATGAAACAAACCTTTCTCCTGTAAACCCCTTTGGTCTCTTAAGACTAAATCCCACTGAATTTGTGCAGGAAAAATTAAAAAAAACACATCTTGAGTTTCCTGACAGAACCCTTTTCTTGGGAAATTTCTTTGAATCACGCGAAGCACGAAAATCTGCAGATGCTGTGATTGTAGTGAAAGCTCGTAAATACTGGGGAAACTCAGCTGGGCTCACAGCATCTATAGCAGGAAAAGATATATTACTGTTGTTTCAGCGAGGAAAAGCTCAGCCCCGAAACATCAGTCATCTATCTTTACCTCCTATGGATGCTACGAGACTGGCTGAATTCCTCCAGCTTTTCTGTGCTTTCACTTTGAATCTCAAACACCCACTAGAGAAAGCCAAATGACAAAAGAGAAGAACAGCCGTTTTGAAAAATACTTCATACTTGACTTCTGCATTGATAAAACACCAGAAAAGTATTTATGTCAAGGATGAAAATTAGAAAAAGAACTGTTATGTATTCAGATGTAATGCAATGTTCAGATTCAGATATTTCCCAAGAACCTTGCTCTGGAATGGATGTCAACCTGTGGTGAACTTTGTAGAACTGCATGTAGGAAAGGATTGCATAGAATATAACCTACTGAATGATGATTCTGCAAACATATTATACAAGGTATTCACAAAATTGGGATTAATTTAGTTACACTGTACTCTTCTGGCATTAAACACCTTTTAGATTTTAATAGCAGGGTAGTTCTTTCTTTCAATATTACTCAAAATGAGTCTTATACTTGTATGGAATGTTAATAATCTACTACAAGAACTTGATAATTAAGTTCATAGTTAAGTTTATTGCCGCGTGAAATAGTGAAAAGCTTAGATTTTGCATGTAATCCAGGCAGCCTACAAAAATATTATCGTTCTTTGAAACCATTTTGAGTTTTCAAATTCACAAAAACGACTTGGTAAGCAAACAACAGTAAGAAAGATTAAACAGGCTTCATTCTTGGGGAAAAAAAAATCATATTTGCTATCTTTCCACATGTGCTGCTCTTCCTGATTTCTCTGAAGCAAAACAAAATAAATCTTATTCTTTAGATGCAAAATCTTTCCCTACTATATTCATTGTGTCATTGGTAAAAAGAACATACATTTCACCCCAATTTGCTGAACACCATAGTGTGAATTTGCTGAAGTCATTTTTTTTTAATGAGAATTCCTTGACTTTACAGTCTGCCTGACACTATAGATACAACATCCCACAGTGCAGCATCATACTGTGCGATGTTCCAAATCCCGCTCAAACTTCTGTACATTTAGGAAGTATTGTTAGGTCTGCTTTGTTCATGAATGAGTGAGACAAACACCAGACTGAGTCGAAATCAGGGTTCTTTGTTCTTTATTACCGGATTGTAACACTTGCGACTAAACATGTTAGTCGGAGAATGCATTCTGCCGTTATCAGCAAAATGGTGATTTTTTATACCCTTGGATATGTGCTTAGAACATCATCATATCATTACTTGTCCAATGACTAAAACTGTTGCTATCCTTTCCCTGCTAGCTTCCTGCCTCTCAATCCATCAATGTCTCTCTTATCTTGTAAGTACAAGGATGCATTCACATCTTGTTACAGCCCTGTACATTCCCATCTCATGATGTTTTACCTAACAGGAGTACAAGGACACCTCCCCTTCTTGTTACTGCCCTGTACAGGGTAACTCCCTACACATTCCCATCTCATGATGTTTTACCTTACAGTATCCAAGGATATTAGTCAAGAAGAAGAAAACTTATGTAGTGGTAACAACAGCATAGGCTGAGGTGTAACAATCACATCATTTTCTTTGATTCTTCACTACTGGTTGTTCCGAGTGAAATGTCAAATATTCTCCCAACTGATGCACCATCAAGAACTCCAAAAGACCGGAAGTTATGCAGAACTGACTGGCTTTTATTCACAATAGAATGGAGGCACATCCCACGTGGTCAACTGTTCTGAGCTGGGGAGGGGACTGTGGAACAGTCACCTTTATTCAGGAGTCTGTGGGTGCAGCCACAGGTACAGCCAGCCAATGGGTGTGTACAGCCAGCCAATGGATGTGTACAGCCAGCCAATGGGTGTGTACAGCCAGCCAATGGATGTGTACAGCCAGCCAATGGGTGTGTACAGCCAGCCAATGGATGTGTACAGCCAGCCAATGGGTGTGTACAGCCAGCCAATGGATGTGTACAGCCAGCCAATGGGTGTGTACAGCCAGCCAATGGATGTGTACAGCCAGCCAATGGGTGTGTACAGCCAGCCAATGGATGTGTACAGCCAGCCAATGGGTGTGTACAGCCAGCCAATGGATGTGTACAGCCAGCCAATGGATGTGTACAGCCAGCCAATGGGTGTGTACAGCCAGCCAATGGATGTGTACAGCCAGCCAATGGATGTGTACAGCCAGCCAATGGGTGTGTACAGCCAGCCAATGGATGTGTACAGCCAGCCAATGGGTGTGTACAGCCAGCCAATGGGTGTGTACAGCCAGCCAATGGATGTGTACAGCCAGCCAATGGATGTGTACAGCCAGCCAATGGGTGTGTACAGCCAGCCAATGGATGTGTACAGCCAGCCAATGGATGTGTACAGCCAGCCAATGGGTGTGTACAGCCAGCCAATGGATGTGTACAGCCAGCCAATGGATGTGTACAGCCAGCCAATGGGTGTGTACAGCCAGCCAATGGATGTGTACAGCCAGCCAATGGGTGTGTACAGCCAGCCAATGGATGTGTACAGCCAGCCAATGGGAGTGTACAGCCAGCCAATGGATGTGTACAGCCAGCCAATGGGTGTGTACAGCCAGCCAATGGATGTGTACAGCCAGCCAATGGATGTGTACAGCCAGCCAATGGGTGTGTACAGCCAGCCAATGGATGTGTACAGCCAGCCAATGGATGTGTACAGCCAGCCAATGGGTGTGTACAGCCAGCCAATGGATGTGTACAGCCAGCCAATGGGTGTGTACAGCCAGCCAATGGATGTGCCCCGACAGATAAATATACAGACACTGAAAACGATTCAATCAAATGAAACCTCTGACTTTCAGCAGTTACTGTTTTATGCCAATTATACTTTGCTGCATTAAACAATATTCTGACAACCTGAATTCATCACACTGTTTTAGTGTTCAAAATGAAGGACATTGAAATTCAAATTCAAGTAGTAAATGTGAGCAATGTGCAAGAAGTCCATCAACAGCTGGAAAGGAAAGAGACATTGATATATCAAATACAGGGTAGAAAATGTAAGTGAAAGCTAAATTTGTCTTTTTTTTAAAGTAAGCTAAGTGAAGTGGATAGGTGGAAGGGATGAACATTGAAAAAATATGGCCAAAATATGTATTTATTTTTTGTGAAGCTGATGAACAGTTAAAATGGCTAAATAAAATACTTGTAAATCACAAAAGAAATTTGTACAATAATCTTTGAGTGATATCACAGAAAAAAAAGTCATTATGTCTGTGCCAGCTTTCTCCTGCTATCTAAAACATCCCAATCTACCAATCATTTCCTCATATGCTTTTCCAACCTTGGAAAAATATATCCAATTTCTTTTTGAATATTACTGTTATTTTCTTCCACAGACAACCTATTCCACATCATCAGAATTCATAATATAAGAAAAAAAATCTTGTTCTTTTATTGCTATTCTTAACTTATCTTGAACTAGTTTCATTCTACCTTGACTCTATCTTTTCTCCATGGTCCAATCCCTCCCTACCTTCATCAGCAACACCTCACATGCCCTCCATCTCCTCAATGACTTCAAATTCCCCGAAACAGACCACCTCATCTTCATGATGGATGTCCAGTCCCTTTCTCCTCTATCCCCTGCACAGAAGGTCTGAAAGCTCTTTGCTTCTTCCTGGTCCAAAGTCCTGACCAGTCACCCTCTACCATCACCCTTCTCTGCCTAGCAGAACTTGTCCTCACTCTAAACAACTTCACCTTTAACTCATCCCACTTCCTTCAAATCAAAGGAGTAGCCACGGGTACCTGCATGGTCACCAGTTACATCAGCCTGTTTATGGACTTTGTGGAGCAATCCATACTGCAAGTCTACATAGGCAAGACTGTGTAATGATAGTGATCACAGTTGCAATGCAATAAGCAATGCATTAAGGATTATAGCTCCTGTTTGATTATACTTGGCTGCCAGCAAGGGCTGACACAGAGCAGGAGACTTCAGTATGTAAGATCTGTAATGGAGGCTTGCAGCCTCATGGCATGCTTCATGGGTTGTTTACAAACATTCTTTACTTTAAAGAAGCTTTTCCTTCATCCATGTGTTGTCTAGGAACACTCACATATGAATACAAGATAAAATGTGGTGTCAGAAGTGGGATGAAGGAGATTAAAATGAAATACTTTAAAAGGGAAATCTAAAGTCAGCAACTGATCAGTGAAGAGAAGCTAACAAAGTGAAAAATGGAAAGGTTGCATCCACCAGCGAAATTTCAGCTGATGGGCAATGTGGCTGAAAATTGGAACAGATTTAAACAACATTTTGGATTGAATTTAGCGGCAGTCAGAGCTGACAAATAAAGTGATAAAGTGAAAGCATCAGTTTTCTTACATGTCATGGGTGATGAAGCCCTGGAGGTGTATAAAAACTTCACATTTGCTACTGAAGGAGACAAAATGAAACTGTAAAAAATAATGGAACTGTTTGAGGCATACTGCATACCTGAACATAACATGACGTTTGAGAGGCACAGCTTTTTCACATGTGTAAAACGGAAGAAAGTATTGATCAGTATGTGACTGAATTGAGAAACAGAAGCAAAACATGTGAATGTCATATACATTTCAATTACATTGGATACTGCAGCACAAATTAATGTAATATCAGAGACTGATTTTAAGAAGATTAGACCCAGACCAAAGACGTATGGAACAAAAGTGAAGGTGACAAGATATTCAGGTACCAATATATCAGTGCAAGGAGAATTCATGGTCAAAGTGAAACACAGGGATAAAGAGCATATGCAAACCTTCATCATGGTCCAAACAATGTACAGGCCATGCTAGCCTGTGAGAAACTGAACCTGGTAAAAAAGAGTCCTCATTGTCTATGATGAGCTCATGAAAGAGTGCAATGACCTATTTCAAGGTCTAGGCTGCCTTACAGGACAACACATAATCAGAGTGAATTAACGTGTGCCACTGATAATACATCAAGATGAAAAGTACCATTTGTGCTTCAAAAGCAACTAAAGGACAGGATGGAAAGTCTGAATGTGATTCAAAAGATAAATGGAGTGGGAGAGTTCACTCGTCGTTGTGGACAAAAATGGAAAGCTTAGAATTTGCCTGGATCCAAGAGATCGAAACAGAGCAATAAAGAGAGAACACTTTAAGATTCTGATGTGTGAAGAAATCATGTCACAGTTTGCAAATGCAAAATTTTTCAGCAAGTTAGATGCATCATCAGGATTTTGGCAGTTAAAATTGGATGAAACAAGTTCAAGACTGTGGCACGTTCAATTGTCCATTTTGCAGATACAGATTCCTAAGGTTACCATTCAGAGTTCCCTCAACTCCTGAAGTGTATCTCAAAACTATCCATATGGTCTATGAACACCTTGAAGGAGTTGATACCCCAATGGATGACATCATAGTATGGGGAACCATGAGAATGGAGCATGATGAGAGACTAAGGAAAGTGCTGGAAGCAACAAGGGAAGCAAACCTGAAGCTGAATAGAGAGAAATGCCAGCTCGGGGTATCAGAACTAACATTTGTAGGAGATATTACTGACAGTGATGGCATCAGACCAGATCCCAAAAAGCTGTCTGCCATTGGGAACATGCCAAGGGCACAATGCAAAAAGGATGTACAGAGGTTTAATGGAATGGTGAACTATAGGGTAAATTCATATCCAACCTCTGAAAAAGGATGACTCCATTGAGAAGACGAACAGAAAAGAACATTGAATGGGAGAAACTGCTCACAGAGGAACCAGTTCTGAGGTTTTACAACCCAGCGAGATCCATCAGGATATCATCAGACACATCACATAGTGGGCACAGTGTAGTTCTTCTGCAACAATATGATAACACTCGGTGGGAGGGAGGGGGGGGTGTGGCAAGATCACGTAGAGTCCAGACGTGCAATCTCGACCTCTCTGGCCAGACTTTTAAATACCTGTTTTTTAACCCTTTGTTTTCAAGATTGAGCTTTTTAAATTTTAGTTTAAAGTATTAAGGAATTATTATGGCCACTAATGGTAAAAAGACTAAACTTCAAGTTCAGAAGAAGTTACATTTTCGAAGTGCTGAAGATTTGGGGCCAAGACGACTTGATGCAGCCCAGGCTCAATCTCATTGTCTAAATCCCAAAGATTGCCTGTGGGGGCTGAAAAAAGATTGCTCACCAAATGAAGGATGGTGCTGGAATTACCCGTTCTCCAGAAGAAGGTGCGTGTTCCCAAGAAGTGGACCCCGATTTGGAAAACCTTTCGATTTCAACGGAGGGAACACGCAGGAAGACAACTCCATTGTTGGAAATGCATCAGGTAGCATTTCACTCTGAAGAAATCGTTTTTCTTCGTGAATTGATGAAAAAACAACGAGATGCGGTGGGAGACCAGTGGCGACCCCTCTTAGGAAGTTGGGGTGCCGTCGCTGGGAGTCCAGACCCGCAGTAATACTTTTAAAATGCCTTCTGTTGAGTTGCAGCAGGAGCTGCAGTTACCTTGTTCTGCCACTATGTCAGAGAGAGCAGAGCTGAGCTTTACTGAATCACAATGTATGCAATTGAATGCTATTGTTCAAGCTGTTATAAAATCTTTGTTGACATCTCAAATGAATGAAATGGTTCAAATAAATGCTGGGATAAGTTCAGAATTAAATATGGTTAAGACACGTGTGGATGCATCTTATGAAGAATTTTAAAAATTCAGACTGCTTTTTTGGACTGTAAACAACAAGTGACTTCTAACACAGAAAAAGTGTTGAAGGTGGAAAAATCAATCATAGAATTAGGAGAACGTGAGAAGGAGCTAGAAAGAAAAATAGATTACTTGGAGAATCAAAGCAGAAGGAATAATGTGAAAATTGTTGGTTTGCCAGAAGGTTTAGAACAGGGGTGTCAAACTCAAATTCACAGAGGGCCAAAATTAAAAACTTGGACTAAGTCGTGGGCCAAACTAAATATTTGTTGAAAATTTTCAACAACATCTGCATGTTTTCTCTTCTTTCAACATATGTAATGTTAAACTTTTTCTTATTAAAATAAATGTTTAATAATAGTTTTGGTTAAACTCTTTCCAGAAGAAGGATTAACAAATGAGAAATAAAATATTCAATAAATAATATTTCTCTATACCCTTTAAGCTCCTTTTAAATGTATTTTTTTTCACAAGCCAACAAGTCAAAAAACTAACAACTTGCTTCAATGAAAATCCAATCTTTCAACTATGAACAGTCCAAAGTTAACCAAAGAAAATATTAATCCATGCTTAGCTTGCTACACTGTGATTTACTCTGATGCACCTGGGTCTAAACCAGATACTTGGCATCTCTTCTTAGATGCAAGTTCACCAATCTCTGGGGTCAGAGTTTGCCTCCCACCTGTCTTGAAAGGTCCTGTTTTCTGTCTTTGGTTTGGCCATTTTTCATAAGGGGTTTATTACATGTGAGTTGGGCGACAGGTCGCAGATGCTAATGAAAGTAAAGAAAGGAGCTGGGGGTGATTAGCGGGCTGACGGGTCGGCGCCAACGCATTTGCAAAGCATTCTGGGATTTGTAGTATTAGCTGTGCATGCGCTATTGTGGTGCGGCGGCCAGCGGGCCAACTCTAATACATATTTGATATGATCTTGCGGGCCAAATATAATTATATCACGGGCCAAATTTGGCCAGCGGGCCTGAGTTTGACATGTGTGGTCTAGAAGGACAAGATCCTCTTCGTTTCTTTAAAGACTGGATTCCGCAAATATTAGGGCAGGAATTTTTCTCTGGGGGATTGGTACTGGAAAGAGCCCATAGAGCTTTAAAAAGAACACCCTCAGCTGGTCAACCACCGAGAGCGGTAATAATTCGATGTTTGAGTTATTTGGACAGAGAAGCAATACTTCGACTTGCAGTACAAAATGCGAGACAACGACAAACCCCATTATTGATTCAGAATAGCAGAGACTTTTTTTTATCCTGATTTGAGTCAAGAGGTCATTCAACATTGACATCGATTCAATCCAGTTAAAGAAGTTTTGTGGCGTAAAGGTTATAAGTCTACTTTTTGTTACCCTGCAGTGTTGAAGGTGTTTTATGGAGACTATCAATTGCAGTTTTTCGAAACTGATTGTGAAGCAATGATTTTTGCTGATTCATTGCCAGATATAAGAGGACAAAGATGTAGTCCTCCATTATCTCCTAAAGAAAAATCTGGTTGCTCTGGAAACGGAAGAAATGGCAGAAATGGGAAAAACGGGAATGGAAAGAGTCTGAAATGGGATCTTCAAGATTGGAATCTTCTGGATAAAAAGAAGAATTTTCTTATTCTATTTTTTTCTTTTGTTATTATGATATTTTAATGTTATTGACTGTTTGGCTGGGGAGGGAGAGATTTGCACTAAGTTCTTTACTAATCATCAGCCACTGGTGGGTGACCCACACCCAATTTTTGTTTAGGGGATTATTATCTTTTGGTATTTTTTTTGGGGGGGGATTTTCTTTTTTTTTCTTTATTTTTTTTATTTCCATTTTATTTAGTTTTTAATGTGTGATTTTTTTTCTATTGGAGGCCCTATATACATTGATTTGAGTTTTTATATAAAGATATTATTGGTATTTAGTAATAATAGTAGATATGTCAAAGTTGAGGTTTGCTACTTTTAATGTTCGAGGATTAAATAGTATGATTAAGTGTAAGCGAGTCTTGGCGTATATTAAGAAAATGAAAATTGATATTGCCTTTTTACAAGAAACACATTTGAATGTGAAGGAAAGCGTGAAATTAAAAAGGGACTGGGTTGGGCATGTATATTCTTCTTCATTTAATTCTAGAGCTAAAGGTGTAGCAATTTTGATACATAAAAATTCCATTAGAAAAAAATAACATATAATTTAAGAAATAACATCACAATATTCAAACAAATATGGGAACTATACATGAAATACAATAGAGAAATCCTACCATGGACCTCCACCACCTAAAATAACAGAAGGAGAAGACAATGAAATGAACTGACTCAGTATATAAAAGTAAAATACAAAAAATTCTTGTTTATTTTTATTAAGTGATGACATTGTTTAATGGGTTTAATGTATCTTATAGATTGAACTTTGAATAAATGGGAAGGGGGAGAGGGAGGGAGGGAAAGGAGGGGGGAAAAGGGGAGAAAATGACACTATATATTCAAGAGAAAAATGTCTGTATGTATTTTGGTCAGTATGGTTTATAGTGTGAAAAATAAAAAAAAATATCTTTTGAATTACAATCAATGGAAGAAGAGGCAGGATGTATTCTTAAATTGAATTGTAAGATTTTTAGTGAATTTTGGATTTAACATTTATGCCCCAAATGCAGATGATGACATATTTATTTCAGGTGCATTTTTATGTTTGAGTCAGGCTAATGATAATATTTTAGTTAGTGGTGATTTTATTTGTTTTTTGGAAACTTTATTAGATAAATCTCCAAAGAAAGTTAAAAAATCCAAGATGGCAATTCAGGTTCAAGCGTTGATGAAATATCTTAATTTAGTAGATATTTGGAGACGTCTTAATCCGACAGAGAAAGATTTTTCCTTTTATTCATCTAGACATGAATCGTTTTCAAGGATTGACGTCTTTTTAGTATTGGCACATTTACAAGGGAAAATACAACAAGCGGAATATAAAAGTAGGGTGATTTTAGATCATTCTCTGCTATATTTTACATTTGAAACTTCTGAGAAAATTCAAAGAGCTTATCGTTGGAGATTTAATACAAAGTTGTTTAAAAATATGGAATTTATTGATTTTTTGAAAAAACTAATTAATTTTTTTTGAAAGAAAATTCTAATTCTGTTCAAAGTAAGTTTGTATTATGGGATGCTATGAAAGCCTATTTGAGAGGAAAAATAATTAGTTATACTTCTAAAATAAAAAAAGAATCGATTAAATCAGAGTCTTGAATTAGAGAAACAGATCGATGAGTTAGAAAAGGAATTTCAGAAAACTGTTATCTGAAGGTCAGAAAATAGAATTATCTAGGTTGAAAATGAAATATAGTACTTTGCAATCTTATCAATTTGAATGTGAAATTAATAGGACTTAACAATGGTATTACGAATGGGGAGAGAAAGCACATATGATATTGGCGTGGCAATTAAAGAAAGAACAGATATCGAGGACTACTAATGCTTGTAGATGGAATTCTCTTATTACTTATAAATCTCATGAGATTAATGATGAATTTTATTCATTTTATAAAAAAGTTATATGCATCTGAAGGAAAACAGGAAACTGGATCGATTAACATTTTTTTTATCACAGTTGAATTTACCGATATTAGAGGATGGAGATATACAGGAGTTACAAGAACCATCTACTGATTCAGAAATTAAAATGGCTATGTTGGAAATGCCAAACGGTAAATTGCCTGGTGATGATGGATTTTCGGTTGAATTTTATAAAATTTTTAATGATGATTTATCTACAGTGCTTGGGGATGTATTATGTCAAGTTGGAGAACATTATGAATTACCTGAGTCTTGTTCTAGTGCTTTAATTACAGTAATTCCAAAGAAAGATAGAGATCCTTTGAAAGTATCTTCATATAGACCAATTGCGTTTTTAAATGTAGATTATAAAATATTAGCTAAAATATTAGCGAATAGATTGGCTAAATTTTTACCTAAGTTGATTCATATGGATCAAGCAGGTTTTATAAAGAATATATATGCTTCAGATAACATTTTGCGCATGATTAGTTTGATTAATAGATTTCGACAATCTTTAGATCACTCGATGGTGATATCCTTAGATGCAGAAAAAGCATTTGATAGAGTTGAATGGATTTTTTTGTTTAAAGTTTTGGAGAAATTTAAGTTTGGTCCTTCTTTTATTAGTTGGATTAGGGTTCTATATAGTAAACCGGTAGCTAGAGTATTGACGAATAGTTTGATTTCGGAATCTTTTAAGTTAACTCAATCAACTTGTCAAGGTTGTCCTTTATCACCAGCTTTGTTTGTGTTAGTGATTGAACCTTTAGCACAGTTGATAAGACAAAATACACAGATACAAGGTATGAAAGTTTTAGATGAGGAGTATAAAATTAATTTATTTGCTGATGATGTATTGGTGTATTTAATAAACCCAGCTCAGTCACTTTTGCATTTGAAGGAATGTTTAATACAATATGGATGTCTTTCTGGATATAAAGTTAATTGGGGAAAAAAGTGAAATATTACCAGTAAGTGAAGGAGATTATTCAGTTTATAAGAATATTATTAATTTGAAGTGGACTGATCGAATTAAATATCTGGGTATAATTTTGAATGTTAATTATCAATCTTTATATAAATTAAATTATGCTCTATTAATGAAAAAAATTAAAACTGATTTGATTAAATGGAAAGATTTACCTATTAATTTAATGGGAAGGATAAATACAATTAAGATGAATATCTTTCCACGTATACAATATTTGTTTCAATCTATTCTGTATTTACTTGATAAAAAATTTTTTTTGAGATTTGAATAAAATGGTTAGGGAGTTTTTATGGAGAGATAAATTTTCGAGAGTAGCTTTGAATAAATTAACTTGGAAATATGAGTTAGGGGGACTACATTTACCACATTTTCAAAATTATTATGAGGCAGCCCAACTTAAATTTATTAGTTTATTGATGGATTTGGTACAGCCTCCTAGTTGGGCTAAAATTGAGATGGCAAGTATTTCTGAATTTGAAATATATCAATTTTTGTTTAGGTGGAATGTGAATTTGTTACAACAATATAATGTGCCTATACTAAAATATTTAATGAAGTTATGGATAAAGAAAAATAAAATGATAGGCTCTAGGGGTAAATTATTAGCTCTGACTCTATTGTATAATAATCAACTTATTTCTTTTTCAATACATAATCAAAGTTTATTGCATTGGAGATTTAAAGGTGTAAAAAATTTGGGAGATTGTTTTAAACAGGGTAAGTTTTTATCTTTTAATCAGATAAGGGAAGATTTTTGTATTGATAAGAACTCTTTATTTCTTTATTATCAGATTCGATCTTTGGTAAAATGTATGTTTGGTAGAGAGATGATTTTACCTAAAATGACTAAATTTGAGACTTTTCTTATGAAGGTACCAGAGAAGGGTTATATTTCATCTATGTATCAAATATTACAGGATGGTATGGATAAAAATGGTTGGGATAGATCTAAAATTAAATGGGAAGTGGATATTCATTTTATTTTTTCTGAAGAGGATTGGTTAGATATCAGTTATGATAGTGTAACTAGATTGATAAATGCACGTTTTTTCTTTGGCTTGGCTTCGCGGACGAAGATTTATGGAGGGGGTAAATGTCCACGTCAGCTGCAGGCTCGTTTGTGGCTGACAAGTCCGATGCGGGACAGGCAGACACGGTTGCAGCGGTTGCAGGGGAAAATTGGTTGGTTGGGGTTGGGTGTTGGGTTTTTCCTCCTTTGCCTTTTGTCAGTGAGTATATTTGACACCTGAAAATTAAAAAAAATATGGTTTTAATGAATCAGATTTGTGTTTTAGATGTGGTGCTATGGTTGGAACTTTTTTTCATGCTGTTTGGTTATGTATACATATACAATCTTTTTGGAAGAAAATGTAATCGTTTTTAGAATACATGTATAAGATTAAAATAATTTTAGAACCAACAGTATTTTTATTGGCTAGTTTGCAACCTCTGAAAGGTTTGGGATTAGATAAATTCCACCTTGCTTGTGTATATTTAGCTTTATCCGTAGCGAAAAAATGTATTGCTAGTACGTGGAAAGATACAAATATGATTGATATTAATAGATGGCATAATGAGAAGAAATATTGTTTAATAATGGAAAAAATTACGTATGTTTCTCATGATAATTATAATTTTTTTATTAATAAGTGGCTGTTATACTCAGAATATTTACATTTCAATTTATATTGATTAGATTTTAATATGTATATTTAACTTTTTCTTTAATATTCTTTCTTTTTTCTTTTTTTATGGCTCTCCTTAGGAGAGTTGGCTGAGGGGGGGTTCTTTTTTTTCTATATATATAAAAAAAACATTCATGTTCATGTTTAATTGCTGCATATGTCATATATTATTTGTTTTTTGAACAAATAAATAAAGTTTAAAAAAAATGATAACACTCAATGACAAACATGGAGATACGATACACTCAAATTGAAAAGGAGCTGCTGACCATCACATATGCCTGTGAAAGGTTTCATCAGTTTGTGTCAAGATAAGCAATCCGTGTAGAGACTGACCATAAGCCCTTGATTGCTGTGTTCCAAAAGCCATTAAATGAATGTCCACTTAGAATACAAAGAATGATGATTAGGCTGCAACGCTATATACTGAATGTAACGTATATTCTGGGTAAGCTAATGTACACAGCAGACACGTTGTCTAGAGCGGTTGACACAAGAGACCCCGTAAACACCAAAATGGATGAAGGTATGAATCCCTTCGTGGACATGATCACAAGTGCACTGCCCATATCAGATGCAAAAATGGAGCTCATAAAGTCAGAGACAAACAAAGATGAAACATTGAGACAACTGAGAAAAAAACACCGTTGATGGATGGCCCAACATGAAGTATGACTGCTCCCCTGATGTTTCAGGATACTGGAGGTGCAGGGCCAAACTTTCAGAGGTTGAAGACATCATCTACAAAGGAAGCAAAATCTTTATCCCAAAGAGTCTGAGGAAAGAGATGCTAATAAGGATCCATGGAGGACATCTCGGGATCAAAAAGTGTAAGAAAAGAGCACAAGAGGTGATGTACTGGCCAAGAATCAACAATGATATACAAAAGAAGTGTCAAACTGTTCAATATGCTGGAAATATCAAGTAAGCGATTCTGCCTAAAGCCACACCCAGCACTATACAGGCCTTACCAGAAGGTAGGCACTGACCTATTCGAATGTCAAGGGAAAGACTATCATGAAGTCACAGACTATTACTCCCTGTATCCAAAGAAGTGTAAACTGAATACCACAACCTCAGATGCTGTAATAACAGGTATGAAAGCCATATTCTCCAGACATGGCATGACAAGTGAGATCTTCACAGACAATAGACCCCAGTTTTGTAGTTCAAAGTTCCAACATTTTGCCAAAGAGTGGGACTTTGTACACACCATGTCAAGTCCTCATTTTCCATAGTCCAATGGTCTAGTGGAAAAATCGGTACAGTGAAAAAACTGATGAACAAGGCAAAAGACAGTGGAACAGACTTCTACCAGACCATGCTAGTATATTGCACAATGCCGTTTGAGTGTGGTATGTTTCCTTATGGAACATAGACTAAGATCAACGCTACCCATTCAGGAGAACCTCCTAAAAACAAACGAGGGGAAGAAAGTGAGGAAATTCAAAGAACAACAGAAAGAAAAGCAAAAGTATTACTTTGACAGAGGAACAAAAACCTACTGGAACTCCACACTAGTGACCAAGTAAGGCTAAAAGACAAAACAAACTTATGGACTCAGAAGGGAACTGTTCTTAGTGAAGTCCAACCAAGATCATACGACATTCAGACAGATGAAGGTACTGTTCTGTGAAGAAATTGTTGAGATCTTCAAATGGGACCAGCCACAGTAGATGGAAAGAAGGATACTGTTGAACAACCTGAATACACAGCTGACAAGACATCATCTGAGGCAACAACTCAGATTCAAGGCCAATCAATCGGGAGATCATCAAGATGTGAATCCTCCTCAAAGACTCATTAAAGATTCCTGTTATAGAATGAAGTAGTGCTATCTTATTTGCTCTCCAAGTTTTAGTGTATGTAAATGTGAACAGACAACACAAGTTTAAAAAAATGTTAACAAAATGTTTATAATAATGAAAATATAAGTTCCTGGTATTAAAGTTAAAATTGCAGAATTACACAAAGAAAACATGTTCGTTAAAAGTAATCTACTTTTGTTTTATGAAAGGGAGATCTCAACTAGCAATGCCTTAAGAATTATAGCTCCTGTTTGATTATACTTGGGTGCCATCAGGGGCTGACAGAGAGCAGGAGATTGCAGTATGTAAGATCTGTAATGGAGGCTTGCAGCCTTATGGTATGCCTCATGGGCTGTTTACAAACTTTAAAGAACGTTTCTCTTCATCCATGTGTTTCTAACAACTCACAGATACAAATACAAGATGAATCAGACCCCTCAACTCTTCCTCCAGTTTATCGATGACTTCATTGGGCATACCTCATGCACCCGCAACTTTATCCACTTCACGGACACTTTCTACCCCAATCTCAAACTCACCTGGTCCATCTCCGATAACACTCTCCCCTTCCTAGATATCTCTGTCTCCATCTCAGGAGACAAGCTGGCCACCGACATAAAATACAAATCCTCCAACTCCCACAACTACCTGGACTACACATCCTCACACCCTGTTTCCTGCAAGGATTCCATCCCCTTCTCTCAATTTCTCTGTCTCTGCCACATCTGTTCCCAAGATGAGGTCTTCCAGTGCAGATCTTCCAAAATGTCTGCCTTCTTCCACAAACGAAGCTTCACCACCATCAACTCAGCCCTCACTGTCCTGGATAAACTTGTACCTCTCACTTTGATTGTTTTAGATTTGTCACAGTGTTTGGGCTACCAAAAGAAAACAGACACACACGCCAAGAGCACTTCAGTTTATACAAATCTTTATTACAAAATCTAAAGCTGATTTCAAACTACAATATGCAAGCCCTTCCCAATTATACTTATCAACGCCTGGACTGGTCCCAACTGCCGAAGCAAGGCAACGACCACACACTTCTTGGTACCAGATTCTTGTTACCAGATTTCTTTTTGTCAGATAACTGCATCTCTGGGCCCCATCGTGGAATTTAGCTTATGTCTGTTGATTCTTACATTATTCTCAAAGTAGGTTACTAATACTCAGCTTTGCATAAGCAAAAGCATGGTTTAAATCCTCCATTACACTCACCCACATCTCATCCATCTCCCGCTCATTTGCCCTGGCCCGCTCTGCCCTCAGATGCAAAAAACAGAATCCCCTTTATCCTCACCTACCACCCCACCAGCCTTCACATCAAACACATTATCCGTCAGAATTTTTGGCACTTACAACAGGATCCCACAAGCAGATGCATTTTCCTTGTCCTCCTCTCTTGGCCTTCTGCAGGGACCACTCCCTCTGCAATTCCCTCATGCACTCACCCCCCGCCCCCCCTCCCCATTGCACCACAGGGGCGATTCCCTATGCAACACTTGCTCCCAAACCTTCTCCTTCTCCATCACTATGGTCCAGGGTCCCAAACATGCCTTTCAAGTGAAGCAACACTTGATTTGTACGTCCAGAGGAATTATTTACTGCATGCAGTGCACCCTTTGTTGCCTTCTTTACATCGGAGAGACCAGTCGCAGACTGGGAGATTACCGTTTAGCACCTCCGCTCTGTTTGCAACCACAGCTACCTCCCAGTGGCCACCCATTTCAGTTCTGAGTCACATGGCCTTGTGTACTATCCCATCCTAACCACCTTCAGATTGGAGGAACAACATCTTATTTTCCACCCCCAGCCAGATGGCATTAACATTGACTTTATTGCCTTCCACTAAACCTGCTTGTCTTTTCTATCCCCTCCCCCTTTTCCTGTTTTTTCAGTTCCTCCATCCACCCAGCCATCCCTCCTCCTCCTCCTAAATGCTGCTGTTCCCTCCCTCCTTTCTCCACCTATCATCTCCAGCCTTTACCACCCCTTTATCACCCCCCCCCCACTCTTTTGTTTGGATGTTTGCCAGCATTTTCTCATATGTTGATGAACGGGCCAAGCCCAAAGCATAGGATATGTATCTTTACCTTTGCTATAAATGACTCTATTTGGTCTGCTGAGCTTCTCCAGAATTTTGTGTTTTTACTTTGTGTAAGACAAGTTCGCCAGCATATTTGTGGCCCTTTGAATTTCCCATCATCAGCTTTAGCCTAACAACCTTGCAATAACTGAGTAAAACCCTCTCCCTTTCTTGGATGGGAATGTAACTTTTCTAACCTTCCATCATCTTCAATGTGCCTTAATGCATGGAGAATAGAAAGGTAGGGGTCAATGGCTTCTATAATTTCCATCATTACTTATCTCAAAAATCTGGGTTCTATCACACTTAATCTTCCAATTTTACTGCTAGTAAACTTCGTGATACTATATTTTTGTGCAATCCAATTTGTCTGTGACTTTCCCCTTCCCTACAGTGTTTGTGGTGTCCTCATTTCACACCTCATTCATGTCCTCTGCTTTCATCATAGATTATATTCTTTTCTGCATGAACAATCAACCACTCCTTTGTTTACCTCAATAGGATACATATTTTCTGAAAACTTCTATCTTTTCACATTTTATAAATATATAACTTTATTCCCTGTCTTAACTGTCTTTCATTATAACCAGCTTGGTTCTCTGCTGTGTTATGAATCCAATATTTGAGAAAAGGCCTCTTTTTTCTAAGAAAATTCATTCCTTTTTTTATTTTGGGATTAGAACCTTTGCCCATGTGTGTCCAATCTGTTTTCATGGAGATGAAACCTTCACCCTTTGATTACTGCTGTCTTTTTCTGCTGCAGCTCTCAACTTGCAAACATGATCCCCAAATGATCTCGCATTGAAATATAATTCAGTCACCTTAGTTCATTTTCCAAAGCTCATCTCTGTAATGCTCGGCTGGAAACAAATTGGTAAAGAAGATTTTCTTGTACATTTTCTCCTTTAAGGATTTCTCCCATGCACCTATCACCTATCCATTGCTCCTTACAGTGTTATTTTTCCCACTGTCTGGTACAACATCTGAATTCCATTGCATCATTGTTCATGCAGCTTTCTCTACTGTGCATGGACATTTGACTTTTTATCTCCTTACAATATGCAAAGGCCTAGGTGTTGTAGGAAAAGATCAAATTAGATTTTTAAAAATAGTTTCATGTGGAGTAGAAGCACTGTTTAAACAAGATGGTCAGTAAAATTCTCAGCTATTTGAAAGATTTGAACTTTCTTCCACAATTATCCTTCATTCTTTGAGCCACCAAGACCAATTATAAAATATCAGTTGAATATGGAGAGGCATCCTGGTTACTTACAAAGTCACTTCATTTCTTTTTCAAATAGACAGCTGCCTCTGGTGTTCTGGGGAGGCGACTTGCTGAATTAACTTCATTCACAATCAGAAAAGAGAAAAAAAAAAAATTAATAGCCAAGATATTTGTGACGATATATTTCACTAAATTTTAGTTTCTCTTCCACAAGTATTCTTGTCATTGAAAAAACTTGCTTCAGTCATTTTACATTCTTAAACTTATTTAAAGGTACTGGCAAAATGCCTGGGTGTACCAAAAACTATCTGAAGTTCCTCATCTGCTTTTGTGGACTAGACGCTCGCTCTGTGATGTTCTGGTTCATTCTTCAATCTCCATTGAAACCCACTCCCCTTCTCACACCACCTTTCCATTTAATGACAGGAAATGCAACATCTGGTCTTTTGCCACTCCCAGGAGTCGAAAAACTCCTTCAGGGTGAAGAGATTCATTTGTGCATTTTATAATATAGTTTACTTCAATCTACTCCACATCAGAGAAAGGCCGATTGTTTAACTTTCTCAGAACATCACAGTTCAGTCTGCAAGCAAGATCCAATTGCCAATTATCATCTTAATTTTCCATCCTACTCCTATTGTTACCTCTATGCCTTTGTTATTTTGCATCATTCCAATAAAGCCCAATGTAAACCATAGAAACAAGACCTCATCTTCTTATTTGGCAATTACAGTGCTCAGGACTTGCGCTGAATTATCATTATTTACCAGTTTGGCAGTAGCCCCATTAATTCAGCCTTGGAGTGCCTCCCCCCTCTCATTGACACTCCAATGGTGCTTTCCACCCCTTACCCTTCTCTGCAACTTAAAACTGAAAGAAACATGATTCTCAATCGTGATTAAAAAGATAATTAATCTGAAATATGATTGCTACTTCTCTTTCCACAGATACTGTCTGTCCTATTGTGTATTTCCAGCATTTTTTGGATATATTTGACTGCAGTCAAAAAAATAAATTCAGAATTAGAACAATGAAATAAAGCTTGTCAAAGTATCAGTAAAGAGGAAAATCTGCATATGTTGGAATTGCGAGCTGTACAGAAAAGTGCTGGAGAAACTCAACAGATCCCACAGCATCCATACGAAGAAGAAACTGTTTAATTTTTTGTTTAGAGGCTGTAGTAAATTCCTACTCAATTTTTGCATCCAGGCTCACACACACTGTCACTAAAGGTACAATAATACAAAATAATTACAAACTTCAAAATCAGGAAATCCAAAAAAAAAGATAAAGAGAAAATAATGACTAAATGCAACTTGGCCCCTATCTACTAAGTGTAAATTAAATTTGTACACAGAACTGAAAATTAAAATGCAAAATATTTTATTTCAGTTCTCTCAGTGTGATGAGCAGTAATTTTGAATCTTCAACTGCTGGGTCCATTTTACAGAGTTTTACTGAATTGCTCTGTGTTCCTGAAATTCCTGTAGCATTGCTCATTGTAGATTACCCACTGTTTGATGAAAAGTTTTACATAACACTAGGTACAATTACCACAGTTGTTCAATGTTACATAAATCCTGTCCCTTTAATACCACATTATCCACCGGAGAATAATTATTTTCTGCAGATTGGTAATTGCTTGTGAGCCTCTAAGTCCTCCTGAAAGTCACAAACCCAACAGGGGTGAAAATGATGGGGCAAACCTAACCATAGCTCAGAAATAACATATCAATTCTCAAAGAGAGGCCGTGGCTTCAAATCACACTTCAGGGACTAAGTATTTAAGATATGCTAAGATTTCACTGCTGTAATGTGGGAATGCTCCATGTCAAATGAGAATTTGAACCATGGTTATAATCTCAAACAAATGTCAGTTTTTCCCTGGCACCAATGAAAGAAGATCAGTGGCGTCCTGACCAAGAGTTAATCTCTCAACTCATTCCAAAATTAATTATTCAGAAAGTTCCTACCTGATTGTTGAGGAACCTAGATGTATGCACAGTTAATTGTCAATTTCTATTCTTTCTAAAATATTTTTATTTGATTTTAATAGAAAAAAACCCTTTATGAATTATTTCTAACTGATAACATAATTCAATTCATAGTATCTACATAACATAAATTGTAGTAGAGAATATAAACCATAATTATCAGGCAACATGTCTTGCTCAAAAAACTCAGATTCTGATGTTATACAGAAAATAATAAGAATTAAGAATCCCACATCGGGACTATAAATCTTCATCCTATTCTATAATATGATAATTATTAATTGTCGACTATAGCCTGCCTTTCTCTAAAAATAATAAAAGAAGAGAAAAGAAAACAAGGAACCCCCCCCCCCCAACTAATCCTACCCCTCACACTAAACAAGGTTAACCTGCGCAGAGTAAGTAGATATGAATCGAATTGCGAATCTCGGACATCAGACAGGGAATCCTCAGAGCAGTCACACAACAAAATCTTCAAATTGTGCTAATAATCCATGAATGGGGCCTGTGATCTTGTCAAATTCAACCTTGACATCTTTAATGATGTATCTAATTTTCTCCAAACTTAAGTAAGGCAAAATATCATGCATCCATTGAATATGAGTAGGTGAAGAATTATCTTTCCATTTCATCAGAATTGCTTGACTGGCTATCAACGAGGTAAAAGCTAGGATTCTTTTTTTGGGTTGAAGTCAAGGGTGTTACCTCTTCTTGAGAGAAACCAAACACCAGTTAAGGGGCATGGTTCTAATTTAATCTGAAGTATTATTGATAAAGTTTGGAAAATGTGTCCCCAAAATGTATTTAATTTGGGGCACTCCTAAAACATATGAATCAGTGAAGTTTCAAAGATTTTATATTTATCACATAGTGGATCAATATCAGAATAAAAATAAGATAACTTAACTTTAGACGTGTGTATTCTATATGCCACCTTAAATTATAACAGTCAGTGTTGTGCACAAAATGAAGATTCATGAATCAAATTAAGAGTTGTGTCCCAGTCCTCATCTGAAAATTATATATTTAAATCCCATTCCCATTCACTCTTGATCTCAGTCATTGAGGCTATTCTTAGTAAATAATTGATATCAAATCACATGGGAAAACTTCAAATCAAACAGTAAATCAAGAACTAGGAAGTTTTGACTGAACAAAATGTCTCATTTGTAAGTGTTTAAAAAGATGTCTATAATGAAGTTTCAATTTGGTTGTTAATTGTTCAAAAGAAGCAAAATTATCTTGAATAAAAAGAACCTTGAAACCTTTTATACCCAATCTGTACCACTCCTTAAAAGCTGTGTCTAACAAGTAAGGTTGAAAATGATGAATATGTATAATAGGGTTGGCAAGAGAAAAGCTAAGATATCCAAAAAATTTTCTAAATTGTGCACATACACTCAGCTTATTTCTCATTATTGGATTATCCTTTATCGGATGAGGTTTTAGAAAAATTTGGTTCCATTTCTACCCAGGAAGGGCAATAAATTATCAAAATTTAATAATAATAATGTTATGTATATTGACAGCCCAATAATAAAATCTGAAATTTGGAAGTGATATTCCCCCATTCCTTTTAGTCTTTTGAAGATGAGCCTTATTTATACAAGGTTGTTTTCCTTACCACATATATATATATGTATACATATGTATATATGTATTTATATATACATATTTATGAAGAAATAATCGAATGTAATGAATTGAAAAAGAATTTCTACAATGGAACTATTCTAGTTCTTTATTGGTCGTGGTGCTATTCAAACATACCTAAATGTACACATTTTGTCTATATTTTTATATTAATACAAAATTACTTCCTAACACAGTTATTCATTGGCCTACCTGTTCTCTCTACTCATTGTTCTCTCTATGCATTGGCCCACCTGTTCTCTCTACTCCATTCTGTTTTAAGATAATGTTCTACATCTCAACACTTTGAACCAGAACCAGATTTTTATTGTCATGAACGAGTCATGAAATGTGATATTTTGGGGCAGCGTCACGGTGCAAACATTCATATTAGAACCATCGTACAACATTTAAAAAAAATTAAAGCAATAGTGCACGAAAAGTAAGGCAGTGTCAAGAGTTCATTGATTATTCAGGAATCCGATGGCAGTGGGGAAGAAGCTGTCCTTGTGCCATTGAGAGCTCGTCTTTAGGGTCCTGTACCTTTGTCTTGATAGTAGTAGAGCCAGCTCTTCAGCGCTTGACGTCCTGTTTTGCAAAAACTGCCAAAATATTTGGCCTGGAAGTCAGCCTGAAGAAAACTGAGGTCCTCCATCAGCCAGCTCCCCACCATGACTACCAGCCCCCCCACATCTCCATCGGACACACAAAACTCAAAACGGTCAACCAGTTTACCTATCTCGGCTGCACCATTTCATCAGATGCAAGGATCGACAACGAGATAGACAACAGACTCGCCAAGGCTAATAGCGCCTTTGGAAGACTACACAAAAGAGTCTGGAAAAACAACCAACTGAAAAACCTCACAAAGATAAGCGTATACAGAGCCGATGTCATACCCACACTCCTGTTTGGCTCCGAATCATGGGTCCTCTACCGGCAACACCTACGGCTCCTAGAACGCTTCCACCAGCGTTGTCTCCGCTCCATCCTCAACATTCATTGGAGCGCTTTCATCCCTAACGTCGAAGTACTCGAGATGGCAGAGGTCGACAGCATCGAATCCACGCTGCTGAAGATCCAGCTGCGCTGGGTGGGTCACGTCTCCAGAATGGAGGACCAACGCCTTCCCAAGATCGTGTTATATGGCGAGCTCTCCACTGGCCACCATGACAGAGGTGCCCCAAAGAAAAGGTACAAGGACTGCCTAAAGAAATCTCTTGGTGCCTGCCACATTGACCACCGCCAGTGGGCTGATATCGCCTCAAACCGTGCATCTTGGCGCCTCACAGTTTGGCGGGCAGCAACCTCCTTTGAAGAAGACCGCAGAGCCCACCTCACTGACAAAAGGCAAAGGAGGAAAAACCCAACACCCAACCCCAACCAACCAATTTTCCCCTGCAACCGCTGCAACCGTGTCTGCCTGTCCCGCATCGGACTTGTCAGCCACAAACGAGCCTGCAGCTGACGTGGACATTTATCCCCTCCATAAATCTTCGTCCACGAAGCCAAGCCAAAGAAAGAAGTAGAGTGAAGAGTGTGTGGCCTGGGTGGTGGGTGGTCTTTGAGGATAGAGGCTACTTTTTTTAAAGACAGCTCCTCATGTTAACACCCTCGATGGAGTGAAATCTGGTGCCTGTGTTGTTGCAGGCTAAATTAACAACCCTTTGGAGTTTATTCTTGTCCTGAGAGTTGGCTCCTCCATACCAGACAGTGATGCAACTAGCCAGAATCCTCTCCATGGTACACCTATTGAAGTTTACGAGAGTCTTCTTGTGACATAGCGAATCTACTCAAACACCTCTCAAAGTATAGCCGCTAGCTAACCTTCTTTGTGATTGCATCGACATGGAGGCTCCAGAACAAATCCTCCAAGATGTAAACACCTTGGAATTTGAAGTTTTTGACTCTCTCCACTACTGAAGCCTTCATGAGGACTGGATTGTGTTCCCCTGGCTTCCTCCTGAAGTCAACAATCATCTCCTTGCTTTTGGTGATGTTAAGCACAAGGTTGTTGTCATTATATCATTCAATGAGCTGATCTATCTCCCTCCTGTATGCTTCCTCATTGCCATTAGTGATTCTGTTGACATCTGTAGTGTCATCAGCAAACGTAGATAGCATTGGAATTGTGCCTGGCCACACAGTCATGGGTGTACAATGAGTAGAGCAGTGGGCTAAGCACGCATCGTTGGGGTGTGCCTGTGTTGATAATCACAGGGGAAGACGTTGTTTCCAATTTGAACTGACTGTGGTTTTCTTGATTAGAAAATCAAGGATCCAGTTGCAGGGACGGGTATAGAGATTGTAGCTTCTTGACCAACATTGAGGGAATAATGGTATTGAAGGCCATCTATTTGGTTAAAAGAAAACATTTTCTTGTTTTTGCACATTATGAGAATTGTTGAAGGTCTTTTGAAATAATTGCACAAATAAATGATGGGATGGTCTCGGTACACTTGTGAAATATGAAGATTGCAATTGGTTGGATAATCAAAAATCCAATTTTCTTAGAAAGTATGATCAGAATAACTTTTGAATTGACATCTCTTTATTGATTTCACTGAAATAGGTCATTGTCATTATTAGAATGTTAGTTAATGTTTAAAACTATCTGATTTTATCAGTTATTTGAAGCCTTGCAGTTTTAAAATAGCTTTACTACCAGGGGTATGTTTTAGCTTACATAATAATGACCGAGAATATAGAGATCCATTTATTAATATTCTTGTTTTGGAGAAGAAAATAAAGAGGAAAAGATTGACACCATTGCTTAGTTCTTGCAATTGGTACTGATACCTCATTAAATATACTTTACAAAAGCAACATTTCAAAGAATCCATCAGAGCAGGTGGATTTTCAGAGCAGAATCTTTTTAGCTATCGCAGAAACTAAGAAGAAACTCGCTCCTAAAACATTGGGCAGCACGGGTGGTGTAGAGGTTAGTGCAACACCTTACAGCACCAGCAATCAGGACTGGACCTGGGTTCAAATCCCGCTTTGTCTGTAAGGAGTTTGTATATTCTCCCCGTGTCCATGTGGGTTTTCTCTGGGGGCTCCGGTTTCCTTGCACGCTTCAAAAAAGCACAGGATGTAGGTTAATGGAGTGTAAACAGGGCAGCACAGACTCATAGGGCTGAATCGCCCTTTTACAATGTCTAAATTTAAAAACTATTAAAAATTGATAAACTCCCTTCAAACATTTCTGAATGGAGCATAATTGCAACCCATAGTTTAATAGACCTCCCCTATGCACCTGATTCTCCAAATTTCCATACCAATTATATCTACCATATATTGGTCATCAGGGAATGCACATTCCAGGTGTGTATGCATTGCTTAACTACTTGTTGGTGCCAAGAATGAATTTAACGTTATTTTTGAAGGGACAAAATTGAAATTCCACTTCAGACCCAGGATGAGACTAAATCACAAAGAGTAAAAGGCATGGTCTTTAGAAAGTATTTTTTTTGCATGGATGGAGGTGGAGTAAAACTAAATGACGAGTTGACTAGCTAGTTGAAAAGTAGTGGCAGCTATGCACTTGGACAGTTTCAGCTTGTTTGGTCCTGAAATGTGTTCACTTATATGAGTCCAGCAGACACAGTAAATTTACATGATGGCTATTTGTACAAATAATGTAATCAGTCTTCAAAATGGGAATGCTTCCAAATATTGCAGTTATATATATCTTCTAATCTATCAACTCATAATATCTTAAATATAATCCAAATCTTTTTCATAATTTTTGCTCTATTTTGGGTCTTCCATTCAATTTAGACATAAAACATGATAACAAGTCCTTTTGGCTCATAGGCCCATGCCACCCAATTATATCCAATTGCCCTAAAACTCCACTATGTTTTTGAAGGATGGGAGAAAACTGGGACACCCAGAGGGAACTGACTCAGACACAGGGAAAATATACAAACAACTTACAGACAATGCCAAATTTGAACCCTGGTTGCTGGCGCTGTAACAGTGTTGCACTAACTGCCACACTAACCGTGATGTGTGTGGACTTGTTAATGTAAGAATTTGTTTGGAGTTGCTTGACATGGAAGGGTTAAGGTAGGACAAAGGATTGCCTCTACCATTACTTTAATAGCATTGAATATTTTAACTGCAATTAGAAGAACCAATGGAATCTGCTCTGCTAACAAGTTTGGAAAATTGTTGCTATTTGCAAAAATAACGGTGCAGGAATTAAGTATAAGAAAATAGAGAAAGGCAATTAATGGTTGGGAATGGACAAGGCCATACATTGGAAGGCTTCTAAACTACAGGAGATCACAACTATTTGTCCTGTCACCAACCCTAGAGATGGTTCTGAGAAAGAGTGATTATGCCAAGAAAGTACAGAGATCAGGATAACATAGACAACTGTGGAAAATGGAGGGAAATGTTACTGTTGGCAGTGAAAAGGGGAATATTCAAGATGTTGGTCAATTTATTAGCAACACAAACAATGAGTAGTGTTCTCCAAGCATGTTGTATAAACTTTGAAGGGGCATTTTAACCCAATAGTTTCACAGGTTACATGAGTTACAAGTTCAGTACATGTAACGCAAGACTAGAAGAAGCAGTTAATGGCTACAGAGTCAGTGTAACAACTCTGATGGAGAAGAACAAGTTCAAGATCTCTCCAGATGTTATTGGATAGCTGATGTGTGGACTGGTTAATGTAAGAATTTGGTTGGAATTGCTTGATATAGAGGGCTTATGGGAGGGAAAAGGATTGCCTTCACCATAGAAATTAGGTTCAAAAATGTGAGTTGTTTTTATGAAAGGCATGTCTCTAGAGTATGTGACCCAGCCACACCTAAAAGGACAATAAAATGACAGCACCTGCTTTGGTCACATTATTGTGTCACAGAAAGGTTCTTCAGCTTAAAAATTAATTACACTCAAAAGACAGAACTTCAAAAGACAGGTGAAATAAATTAGCAGAAAGGGTGATTTCATGTGAGGGAAGCTGAAAATGTCGGGAATTGTCAAGATGGAGCCAAAAGGAGCTTGGAGAAGTCAGAAATGATCTGGATAGATGCCTGAAGGTGCAGATTAATCAGATAGTGCAGTGTAAGATAGTGCAGGAGGAAGATGATTGAGCACATGATGGACAGGATAGGCCAAATATTGATCAGGATTGGTCTTGAGAAGCAGCTATTGCTGGATTGGGCATAAGCCATTAGAGAACCAAAACTGAGAAGATAGCATGTTGCCAACTGAAGAATAATTCATGGGAATCGGGAATCTCTTTCATGAATACTTTGGCAATACCTAAAGTATCATTGTTGTGTAAAAAATTGCAGAAGCCAAGGAGAATTGTGGATCAATTAAATATCTAGCTATTGACTGAGTACTTATGTTTTTTTTTCTTTGGCTTGGCTTCGCGGACGAAGATTTATGGAGGGGGTAAAAGTCCACGTCAGCTGCAGGCTCGTTTGTGGCTGACAAGTCCGATGCGGGACAGGCAGACACGGTTGCAGCGGCTGCAGGGGAAAAATGGTTGGTTGGGGTTGGGTGTTGGGTTTTTTCTCCTTTGCCTTTGTCAGTGAGGTGGGCTCTGCGGTCTTCTTCCAAGGAGGTTGCTGCCCGCCGAACTGTGAGGCGCCAAGATGCACGGTTTGAGGCGATATCAGCCCACTGGCGGTGGTCAATGTGGCAGGCACCAAGAGATTTCTTTAGGCAGTCCTTGTACCTCTTCTTTGGTGCACCTCTGTCACGGTGTACTTATGTAATACATAAGTAAAACACATGAATACTTATGTAAATATCTGACTGATGTATAATCTTGATATTAATTATCAACATAGATGATATTTTTATGAGAAATAATATATCTTTAGAAACTATCAGTAATTATATAGTGTAGTATGGTTTTTGTTAAATTGCCAACTAAGCAACTGTCGTTCATCTTGGGTATAGGAAGTTTGATTGGAAGCTCTCCCTTTTTTTAAAACTTTCTTTACTGAAGAGTAATGCAGAATTGTCTGTGTAAGTCACAGAATTGTGTGTTAATTCAATGCATGCTTTCAAGGTTGCATTATAAACTAGTTATGTTGTTGAAACATTGAAAAATGTAAAACATTTAACGACATAGGTAAGGTGGATTCACTTTACTTACTCAACTGTCTTTTGAAGACAAAGGAACAAAATGAGTTATTTTTAATGAGGATGTTATATATTTCACTGTGGGAGATTATTACGGATGTTATTTCCTTCTCTCTCAGTGGGGAGTTTGTATGCTTTTCTCTCAGTGGGAGTGTTATATGTCACTCTTTCAGTCAGTGTTATGGTGCTGCATTTCTCATGCTCAAAGAGTGTTCAGAGTGTTACATATCCATCCCTCACAGTGGGATGTTTTTGTGTCTCTCTCAGTAGGAAACATAAGGGTGTTATGCATTTCATGGTCATGGATTGTTGCAGTAGTTCACTGCTTTGCACTCAAGGATGAGAGAACCATTCTTGTTTTTCCAAGTTGAGATATAAAGGAGGCGGTTCCATTGTATCAATCTTTGAACATGTAGTACTGTCCATGCCTCTGTCACACAGGTGACATTTACCACCCAGATGATTGTCAAATATGAAGTGGCTTCATGATTTATTTGATGACTGAACCTGAGCTTGCTGTCAACTCGGTCATTCGCTGTCTGATGTCCCTTTCTAGCTTATGCTTGGTCTCAAAAGACTTCAAAAAGACTCACAGCGCTCTCAGAAAAATAACCTCATTTCCATTTTAAATGGCAGCTCTTTATTTTTAAGCAGTAACTTCTTTTTCTGGATTTTCCCACAAGAGCACCTTTTCAAGATCACTCAGGACTTTATGTTTCAATCAAGTCCAGAAATCACAAATCAAGAAAAATGAGCAATTCGGTCCAGCAAGTGGTTCAGTATATTGGACTTCACTGCGAGAAAAATTAGAACTGGGGAAATGGTAACAGAATTACACAGAATACTGGTGAGGCCAAACTTGGAAGACAATGCACAGTTTAATTCCCATGCTTAAGAACTTTTTGTAACTTAAAACTTAATTTTATACAGGGAATTAATTGATTAGTTTAATTAGATTAATTAATTTAGTTAGTATTGGCTTTGAAGGCATTCCAAAAGATATTCACCAGCTAATTCCTAGGGTGAGGGAGTTGTCCTCTCACACCAGCTAAAGAAATTAGATCTATATCGTTTGAAGTTTAGAAGAATGTGGAGTGATCTTTTTGAAACAAATAAGATCCAGAGGGGGCCTGTCAGAGTAGTTGTTAAGATGTGAGGATATAGTTACAAGATTAAGAGTCGGTCAGAACTTGTCTCAGAGGGTGGTGAATCGCTGCAGGAGGAGGGAGGGTTATAAGAACTCGATCATTTTGGGCATTTATCAGGGAAGCAGAGACATCTTGGAAAGATTAACGAATTGAAGGTTCTGGTGAACTGACACTGAGGAGAAAATGAGGCCTGTGGCAGATCAGTGAGTGGCTATGTTCTCACACGTGCAATAGTCTTATCTGTAAAGCCTTATCTGTCAATTGTTTCTCAGTAAGTAACTTTGCCCATTGCAGATATTAGCTTAATGTCTTTTTCTCAACAATTCCCAATGCATTTGCATCCTGCCTTCAATCAGGAAGCCAACACTTTTGATTGTAATCCAGAAGTGCACTCATTAAGATTCTACATAACTGAAGTAAAACATACCTAAATGGCAGCATGGGTGGTGTAGGGCAGCATAGTTAGAGTTGGATGGCATAGTGTTAGAACAACACTATTGTAACACCAAGGACGAATCTGGCGCTGTCTGCAAGAAATTTGTTCATTCTCCCCATGGCGTGCATTGCTTTTTCCTGGGTCCCCTGATTTCATCCCACCCTCTAAAAATGTATATGGTTGAGAGATTAATTGGATGTAATTGGGTTGCAAGGGTTTCAATGGCCGGAATTTGCTTTTACTGTGTAATATATAAAGAAAAATAGAAACAACACAGCACTAAATAAAAACTATCAGTCAGCTTTCCTAATTATTTGTTTTCCCTGTATTTACCTTCTTTGGAAACCATGGGCTCAGAAACCCAGATGTTTCTACACCATGGGGAAATCATGCTTGGAGCTTGGGAACACATTGTTTACATGACTAAATACAAAACTGCACAAGATTAAAATGTCCCATATAGTGGATTGGAGTCTGGCTTTTCAGTTTTGAGAGGGTTTCATTCAATCAGAATCAATTGTTCCATCCAGTACTTTATCTGTCATAAATCCAGCAATAAGAGAACAGTTTGCTCAAAATTCTCTCCTATTCAACATTAATTGTGATGAAGGTGACACTCACTTCGCAAAATATCAATTCCAGATGTAACTGTGAATAATCAGACCGATGAGTATATTGCAAAAGATTTGGTTTAATGCCACGTACCAAGGAGCCTTTGATATTGGCTCAAAATAATAGCTGGAAAGGTGTCTATCTTGAAAGATCACAGTAAAATCTCTGTCCTAAATTGGATCTCTGATGTTCCCAATTTAAGTACTACGGGTAAAATTGTGTCTATTATGGTGCTTTGTGATTTGAACAGAGACTGATATTTCATTTCAACTCTATGAATTGTAAAGAAGCTCTTAATTCCACCTTATACGTGTGCCTCTGCAGCAAACTTTACTGATTCCACAACAAATAGCTACTTTATTGCCAATGAATACCCCTGTTTTTCATTCTTTAACTAAGCAGATTGTCAACCAAAACGATTCAGTAGTACTTGAGTCAATTTAACAATTTTAAGCAATTCCCAGCATTGACCAGTATCAGCAGTTGTTCTGGTGTCGAGTTCAACTTCTGATAAGGTTTACATAAAGGGCCACAAGGAACAAGGGGTTCATTTCTATACTCTGCATCCCCTTGGCAGTAAAGAATCACATACTCTTACCCTTCTCCCTCTGTGCCAAAAGATTAAGACCGCCTCCACCCCAACCCCACAAATGGTCAATGCCTTGCAAAATGACCTGCATTTCCTGTTAGGACAAAATTCACCCAAAGTGCACTCTGGATCAAAATGTTTCCATACATTTCCAAGACCCTGTTGCCATCTCCTCTGATGTCATGTCATCCTAAAAAAACCATGTCAGCACCTCTACTTCCTCAGAAGTTTGAAGAGTTTTGGTATGTCATTGGACACCTTGACCAAATTCTACAGATATGTAGTGGAAAGTGTGCTGATGGCTGCAACACAGTCTGGTATAGAGTCAGCAATACCTCTGAGCCCTGCAAAAGGTAGTGGGCACAGTCCAGTACATCACATGCAAAACTCTCCAAACATCAAGTACATGGAACACTGCTGTCAGAGAACAGCAGGAATGATCAACTACATGCTCTATACTCGCTGTTGCATGTGCCACAAGACTGACATCTGCAGGCAGGGCTGGCGATACCACTAGGCCAACGAGGCAGCCACCTAAGGCGCAAACCAAAGAGGGGCACCGTCAGGGTTGCCAGAGGTCTGGTGTAGGGGCCAAATATGCAAAAGTGTACTTGTCAGTCAGTGTCCCAGGATCCATTGGCTGGGCACAACCATCTTTATTCTTGTTCACATGCGCGAGTGCCAGCTGGCGCATGCACGGTAGGTTGGTTTTCTGGGGTCGATTGGCACATGCGCGATGGGTTTGCATATGATAGTTCAGTTGGCGCATGCGCGATAGTTAAGGGCACAAATTCGGATTGTTAGAGCATTGTACAACATGGAGGCGGTGTAGAGGAATGAGGGTGAATGAAGCTCACATTTTTTTTGTTGACTGTTGTTTGATGCTTTGAGATGACTGAGATATCATCATTTATGATGCTTCAAAAGTGATCTTTCATGACACAAGCCTAAAAGGTTCATCTGGAAATACTTCCCGAATTGAAGCTAAGTCCCTTGCTGATGCAATTTGTAAGTTTAAGTTTGTGGTATCCTTTGTTATATGGTACAACTTCCTTTCTGAGGTCAATCTTACAAGCAAGTTGCTACAATATAAGATAGCTGATTTAAATTCAACTACAAGACAATTGCAAGTGACTAAGAATTACATTGTGGACTGTAGGTTTGATGAAGGTTTTCAACAAGTTTTGACAACTGCTACTGAGATTGCAAAGGTACTAGAGATACTACTAAAATTTGCCACAGAAGTTAGAAACAAGAGAACAAAATGACAGTTTGAGTACAAGGCCCAGGAAAAGGCATCACAAGATCCAAAGCAGAAATTCAAAGTAGGTTTCTACTATGCAGTCTTAGACATGGACATACAATCTGTTGAAGAAAGATTCCAACAGCTACAACAATATCATTCCCTATTTGGCTTCCTGTATGATACATACAGTACAAAGAAAAAATCTACTGAAGATATACTTAAGTGCTGCAAGAATTTGTAAAAATCATTAATGCCTAATGGGAACGAAGATACTGTATTGATGCTGAAGATCTGTGCAAACTTAAAGCAATAGCTTGAAGATTTCCAATTTCTATGCCACCACAAGGAGTTTTTTGTTTGTTTCTCTGTCTGACTGTAAGCAAAATATTATCCTAATGTGATAGGTTGGTTAAGCTAAGTAACCTTAAAAGGTATATAGACTTATAGGTGTGTGAAGTTAAAGGTTTTAATATTGTTCTCCCCTTGGTGGAGGTCTGCATTCTACCGAGTGCCCTTTAGTTCAAAATGATTTGTGTGCCAAAATAGTTTCTTTTGTGTTTGAGAAAGATAATCTAACATTGGTGTATTACTTATTCTTGCAATTTAAAATGAATTTAGCAGTTTCAATTTTGTGCTTTTCATTTTTTTCTACAAAACATCTGCTTTTGAAAATCAAAGTTGGCAATTTTTGGGGGGAAGAGTTGCAAGTAGTTGGCCTTGCCTCGGGCACAAAATAGTCTGACATCAGCCCTGTCTCCAGGTTCAAGAATAGCTGTTACCCCTCCACCACTTTTTGTTTGTATACATTGCTCTCTTCTTGACTACAGTGTTCAATCACCGACCCTTCGAAATTCTGCCTGGCCCACAGGAAAAAGAATTGTGGAGTTGTATGTGATGTCATGCATGCATTCCGACAATAAATTGGAATATCCACACTCCTAGCTTCTATTACTAGGGGAAATCCATTTGTCAATGCATTTTTAAAATTATATTCAGAAATCAAAATAAAATCCATAAACCATTTTTATTTAAACTTCTTTTGCCTTTGCTCACTGCAGGGAAATAGCACAGCAAGTGCTAAACAGTACTGACCTATCCCTGATTGCAAGCATCATGCCTCATTACAGCCAGAATGGTGGATCTCCTGTGGTGCCTCTTTTCAGACTATGTTGTTGTTAAAATATCAACACTGCTCCATTATTAAAGGCACAATTATTTCCAAATAATTGGTCAATGACAAAATATGAAATAAAAATGTTATTTGTCTGATTCAAACAAATTTATTTCTTTCCTGATCTATCTATTCATCTCACATAAATGTGCGGGTTAGAGAGGAAAAGATAGAGACACATTCAGAGTTAGAATGGGTGGAGGAAACCTCTTGGTGGGTGGATGAGTACTCAGTGAGATGAAAGGTACTAGTTTCCAAGCATGTGTAAGTAAGGTCAACTTGAAGAGGATCCAGGTTTAAGGCTCATTCAGGACTCCCAAAAATGCAGTAACTTAACACACATCTTGACACACATTAAGGGACAAGGATCTAACCTCAGAGGAAGAATAGAATCTCCATAATCTCGAAGGCAAAATAGAAGGCAGCTCACTAACTTCTCAAAGACAATTAGAGATGGCCAATTAAATGTTGGTTCAGCCTGTGAAGCCCAGGTACCTTGAATGACTTTTTAAAAATTCCATCTGGTTAATCTACCACCCAATGTCATGAACATTTAATTATCTAATTTCAAGTAGCCCACACCCCGTAGGTTCCTCTCTCTCTCTTTTTGATCCATTCAGATCCTCTCAAATGTACCCTCATTTCCAACCCCACCCCAGCTCCCTGTGACCCAATTTCTTTCCCCTACCCCACCTTATCATTTGCCCTCTCCTCTCACTGGTTATGCCATAGCATCACTCCACCATCCCACCCTTATTTGCTTCCTTTCAAATCCAATTCCATAAATGCAGCCATTGGTGTCTCCACTTATCACTTCCCGGCATCTATCACTCTCTCCACCCTTTCCTTTCCCATCTGGCTCCACCTGCCCATCAATCCTTCCTCATCTGGATCCACACATCACTTAACACCTCCTGCCTCAGCCCTTACCTCTTTACAGTGGCCATCTCTTCTTTACACACAATCCTGATGCAGGGTCTCAACTCAAGGTGATGACTATCTATTTCCCTCCAGCAATGCTGTCCAACCATCTGAATTGCTCCAGCAATTTGCTATTTTGTCATCACTACACAATGGGGCTTCACTTCCTACTGTTATAAAGGTGCCCAGAACTTTCTGGTGCTATGCCATGAAATTGAAATTATTTCTGTGATTTCTGGCATCTCTTGCAGGGCCTCCTGCAGTAGACAAAATGCTGAGAATTTCCATGCCCATTCATTTTCAGCCTTCTCATGTTGGCTCTCCCTTCACTGTCTGAGTTCCCTCGAGTAGAAGTAACATGAAACCCTTCCTTTCAGGGTCTTCAAACATTTGTTCCCTGTCCTACCTGCAGTATTCTCATGCCAGGTATCACATTGCATGCCTCAATGATTACTGTCGTGCCAGGATCTGAATAGTTGCTGAGAGATGTGTCAACCCCAATTGCATGGTGTCCTGCCCTTGTTTTGCTGGGGTTTTCGACCTCATGGGTGTGTGTTAGGAACAGCAATGAAGTTGAGAAGGCTGAAATTTTACTGAAATATTTTGAGGGGCACCACATTAACCCCAGCTATATGTGAAGTGATCAGATTTCTTCCCACTCTGCTCCCACATCCTTGGTGACACTTCTGACACTTGTCTCCCAGACAATCTTCTGCCACTGCTATTTTATTTCTGCACATGGTGACCTCCTCCCGTCATCGCAATGCAGGACTTTTCACTGTGATTGGACACTGTGATCTGGGTCTCATTTCTTACATCCCTGATTCATTCCTGTCAATTCATTTCAAATAATCGACGTGACCTGTTCAGTGGTGTGCTTTACTGGTCAGGTTGGAGTTGGACTCCGCCCATCAATTAGTGCAATATGAACAGCACAAGATTGACAAATTAGTTAACAATTAATCAAGTCAAAAACCACAACACCCCATGATTAGTATCATGGTTAAACACAACAGTAATAGAGCCCCAGCGATCCAGGTTCGAATCCAGCACTGTCTGGACAGAGTTTGTATGTTCTCCCTGTGTTGGCGTGGGTTTCTGTTTTCCTCCCATCGTTCAGAAATGTACAGGGATTGTAGGTTAATTGGAGCATTTGGGCGGAATGGGCTGATGAGGTGGAAGGGCCTATTACCATATGCTGTATCTCTGAATTATTAAAAAATTAAAAATGTACAACACTTGTAATCCTAAAATGTGTCCACCTGCTGCTCAGGAAAGAATAGATGGAGCTTATCCATACAGATTTTAGTGCTGAGGAACGTTGAGTTCTTATTGATATGGGAAGTCATTGTGAGCTCTGAAGGACTAAATGTAGTATGGAGTATAATGTGATTTATTCTTCTTTGGCTTGGCTTCGCGGACGAAGATTTATGGAGGGGGTAAAAAGTCCACGTCAGCTGCAGGCTCGTTTGTGGCTGACAAGTCCGATGCGGGACAGGCAGACACGATTGCAGCGGTTGCAAGGGAAAATTGGTTGGTTGGGGTTGGGTGTTGGGTTTTTCCTCCTTTGCCTTTTGTCAGTGAGGTGGGCTCTGCGGTCTTCTTCAAAGGAGGTTGCTGCCCGCCAAACTGTGAGGCGCCAAGATGCACGGTTTGAGGCGTTATCCGCCCACTGGCGGTGGTCAATGTGGCAGGCACCAAGAGATTTCTTTAGGCAGTCTTTGTACCTCTTCTTTGGTGCACCTCTGTCACGGTGGCCAGTGGAGAGCTCGCCATATAACACGATCTTGGGAAGGCGATGGTCCTCCATTCTGGAGACGTGACCCATCCAGCGCAGCTGGATCTTCAGCAGCGTGGACTCGATGCTGTCGACCTCTCAGTGGGGAGCAGCAGGTATGGATGGAATCCCCCCAGAAGTCTGGAAGGCTGGTGGCAAAACTCTGCATGCCAAACTGCATGAGTTTTTCAAGCTTTATTGGGACCAAGGTAAACTGCCTCAGGATCTTCGTGATGCCACCATCATCACCCTGTACAAAAACAAAGGCGAGAAATCAGACTGCTCAAACTACAGGGGAATCACGTTGCTCTCCATTGCAGGCAAAATCTTCGCTAGGATTCTACTAAATAGAATAATACCTAGTGTCGCCGAGAATATTCTCCCAGAATCACAGTGCGGCTTTCGCGCAAACAGAGGAACCACTGACATGGTCTTTGCCCTCAGACAGCTCCAAGAAAAGTGCAGAGAACAAAACAAAGGACTCTACATCACCTTTGTTGACCTCATCAAAGCCTTCAACACTGTGAGCAGGAAAGGGCTTTGGCAAATACTAGAGCGCATCGGATGTCCCCCAAAGTTCCTCAACATGATTATCCAACTGCACGAAAACCAACAAGGTCGGGTCAGATACAGCAATGAGCTCTCTGAACCCTTCTCCATTAACAATGGCGTGAAGCAAGGCTGTGTTCTCGCACCAACCCTCTTTTCAATCTTCTTCAGCATGATGCTGAAAGACCCCAACAATGAAGACGCTGTTTACATCCGGTACCGCACGGATGGCAGTCTCTTCAATCTGAGGCGCCTGCAAGCTCACACCAAGACACAAGAGAAACTTGTCCGTGAACTACTCTTTGCAGATGATGCCACTTTAGTTGTGATTTATTACATTAAAACAAATCGCCAAGTCTGGTTCCAAGCTTCGGTTGTTAGATTTAATATATGGATAATAAGGAAGGGAAGTTCATTTGAAAATATTAAAATAGATACTTCATGAGAAAGATGAAACTAGAAAACAAATTATAAATTTTATAAAAATTGTTTCTGCTTTATGGGGAGAATTTGAAATATCTGGTCTAGAATGTTTCCCTGCATTGTAATGTATCTTTCAGTACCACTCACAAGTGAGAGGTGGAACACTGGATTCACAGATGCACTGTGTGAATCATGATTTAAGTCATGCTGGGAATACATTGTGTTTTGAAGATGACTTCAATGCAAAAATACTTTTAATTAAAATATGGTGATTAGTCAAGAGGTTTGCACATGCTGGAGAACTGGCTCAAGCCTGAAATTGGCTGCATGTTGCTGTCTGTGGAAGCTGCAGGGCCTGCTGAGTTCCTCTAGCTCTTTTATGTTTGTTATTTACAAACAATGTCATATTAATAATTTTTTTTTTAATTTTAAAATGCAAAACATCAAAGTGAATCTTTCCAAAACTCAAAAATATAATCTCAACATCTTTAAACGTTTAAGTGTTGCTTCATAGGCTTCAAACTGTCACGATTGATCCCAAATTAAGTTGTCAGGGAGATTTAAGTAAATGATTTATTAAGATTCAATAATTGAATCTTAATAACATACTGTGGCTGAATGAATTCCTATTAAAAATATATTTTAATTTTTTTTTCCTTTTTACAACAGATTTATATTTTATTTTTTATTTCTGGTTGTCTTCAGAAGCCAGAATTTGCAATATTTTTGACTACACTTAACTATACCTAGTTCATGCTGTTACAGTCCACTTTGCATCATAAAATCTGCTTCATGGAGTATCATAAACCATTAAAATTTCACATGTTGGCCACACCTCAAGGACTGCAGCAATTCAAGAATGCAGCTCACCGAACCTTCCCAGAGACATTCAGGAAGGGCAATTAAATGCTGACTCAGCCTGTGAAACCCACCTACAATGAATGAATTAAAAAAAACATAAGCTGAAGAGACCAGAATGGTCTCCTGGGGGAGGATAGGGTAGGAGGTAAAAACAAATGGTCAAGGGAACATGGGAATCTTCTTGGTGCAGGATTCCCAAAGAGTTCATCAGCAGGTTGAGCAAATAGTAAGGAAGGCAAATGTAATGTTAGTATTAATTTTGAGTGGACTAGAATATAAAAGCAAGGATATAACGCTCTGTCCATCTGACCACATGTGGATCATTGTGAGCAGTTTTAGGCCCTATATCTAAGGAAGCATGTGCTAGTGTTGGAGAAGAGGTTTATGAGAATGACCCTGGAGATGACAGGGTTAATGCATAAGGAGCATTTGATGGCTTCAGACCTGTACTTATTGGAATTTAGAAGGATGAGAGGGATTTTATCAAAACCTACCAGATATAGAACAAGCTAGATAGATTAGACGTTGAGATGTTTGCAATAGTAGCAGAGTCTTGGAACCAGAAGGCACAGCCTCAGAATAAATGAACATCCCTTCAGAAAAGAGGTGAGGAGAAATTTCTTCAACCAGACATTGGTGAATCTCTGAAATTCATTGCCACAGATGGCTGCGGAGGCCAAATCATTAGGTATATTTAAGGAAGAGATTGATAATTTCTTGATTAGTAAGGGTGTCAAAGGTTATGGGGAGAAGGCAGGAGAACAGGGTTGAATGAAAAAATACAGCAGCCATGATTTGAATGGTGGAAAAGCTCGACGGGCCAAATTGTTAATTCTGCTCCTGCATCTTTTGGTCCTATGGTGAAAAAGTGGTCTCTTATCACCATCTAAATCAGGGTTCCCAACCTGTGGTACATGTACCCCCAGTGGTACATTTGCACTTTTCAGGGGGTACATTGGGACTGAGAGAATAACCACTACTGTACAATACATGGTGTTGTAATCTGCAGTCAGATTGCACAATGTCGTGTTTTTTTTTATCCTTAATTTTTAGGGGTACACGGGAACCTATAAAAATACTCAAGGGGTGCAGAGGAACAAAAAGGTTGGGAACCCCTGATCTAAATGATACAAAGCAAATAAATTCCATGTTTTGTATGATGTAATTACATTTTATAGAGATCTTTCTGACTTGTTTAAAGGGCAACAGTACAGTAGTTTCCCTGAATGCAAATGTATTTTCCTTTTAATTTCAACATACAGCATGGTAACATTTTAGCCCAAGAGTCCATGCTGCCCAATTTACATCCAGTTAACCTACACCCTCATTACAATTCAAATGATGGGATGAAACCGGAGCCCCCAGTAAAAACCTAAGTAGACACGTGGAGAACGTACAAACTCCTTACAGACAGTGCAGGATTCGAACCCTGATTCTGATCACTGGCGCTTAAAGGCATTGCACGAACCATGCTAAATTGTTTTTGAAATGTTTGAAATAATCCTTGTGAAATTGTATTTCAACATTTACTCTTTTGAATTGGAAACAATATTAATCTTATTTATTTCTTGACTCTGTCTATCTGTCTGATAATTGCCCTGAGGAATTATCAAATACCGAATGAGAGCGTAATTTTAGTTTTTGACTTTGCAATGAAATAATATAATAAAGATCTCAGTTAAAATACTGGATCTCTCTCCAAAGCAAACAGATAGAATCTTTTATCGATCAATTTTTTAATCTTTGTACAGTTTTTGCCTTTTTTTGGTCAACCTACATATATTTGTCTCATGCCCAATCAGACACAGAAAACAGAAAATTGAGTAGAGACAAGATGAGAGCAACTCAGAAGAAATTAGTATCAGAGAAAAGCAAGTATTGTGGAAAATATTGGGACTTAAAGCCAATAAACCCCAACAACTACATGATATATATTCTATGATTTTGAAGGAGGTGCCTGTGGAGAGGGTGGACATTATCTTCCAGGCTTCGAATTATTCTATAATGGTTAATACAGTTTGGAGGTAGCAAATGTAACCCTACTTTTTAAGAAGACAAGGAAAGAGAAAAGGGGAACAGTAGGCCACTTCACCTGACATCAAGAGTAAGGAAACTGCTGGATTAAGGGACCAGTTATAGTACAGTTCAAAGATGTTTGCACAGAGTCATCATAAACTTGTGAATGGAAAATCAATTTTAACAAATCTCTTGGAGTTTTCTGAGATAATTAGCAGAATAGATTGTAAGAACCAACAAATGGTGGTATATTTGGGCTTAGAGAAAAATCCCATAGAGTATATTTTAAAATTAGGGCACATTGTGTGGGGAAGGAGTATGGATTAAGGATTGGATGTTGGTCAGAAAACAGGTAGCGGTTATAAACTTGTAATTCTAGTGGAGAGTGTATGGGCCATGGGCCCCTTCATGGCTTGATACTGCGGATTCAGATATTCAGACTCTACATCAATTATATTTGAATGAGGGGAGCAAGTGTGAGATGTCCAAGTCAATTGATGAGACAAAGCTAGATGGCAGTGTGGGCTTTGGGGAGAATTCAGTGAGGCTTTTGCACAAGCAAAGGGCATGGATGGACAAGGAGCTGGCAGATAGAAGATAATGTGTAAATGAAGTAAGGCCATCCCCTTTGGTGAAAAAAAATAGAAAAGCAGTACTGTATGATGTTTTGCTATTCAAAGGAATCTGACGTTGTACAAAAATTTGAAAGTATGTAATTAGGTTTATTAAACAATTGTGACGGCAAATGCTGTGATAGTCTTTAAGTTAAATAGATTTGAATGCACAAGTAGCAACATATTGTTAAATTGATGTAGAGCCACATCTGAGATAAGGTGTTCTTACTGAGTTTGAAGAGATTTGGCATGTCATCATATATTCCCTCAAACATCTTCAGATGTACTGTGGTTGCAACACAGCCTAGTTGGAAGCATGCATATCCAACAACATAGAAAGCTGCAGAAAGTGGCATGCAGAGCAATGTGTACCAGCCATCAAACACACCTACATTAGGCACTGCTTCAAAAAGACAGCAAACATCACAAAAAAAATTATCTTGTTTTTATGCAGATGTTGAAACACTATGTGAAAAAAGTAAAATTTTTGAAGCTTTACTGATTCATATGTTTTGGGAGTTCCCCAATTTAGGAAGATTTTGGGAAAATATTTTCCAAACATTATCAATGATTTATAAGTTAAAAATAGAACCATGCCCTTTAATTGCCTTGTTTGATTTTTCTCACGAACCAGATATACCTGTGTCTGCAACCCAGGAGAAAGTTTTAGCTTTTATCTGGTTGATAGCCAGATGAGCAATTTTAATGAAATAGAAAGATGACTCTTCACCTACCCATACACAGTGATTACATGATGTAATTTTCTATTTAAGCTTGGAGAAAATTAGATACAACATTAAAGATAGAAAGTTTCAATTTGAAAGGATGAGGGGCCCATTCAAAGAATATTACTGTATTATGATTGGAAGATTTAAAAAGTTTGCATGCTCTGGATATTCTCTGACTAGTGCCTAAAGGGTCGCTATTCGATCCAAATCTTTACATCTTTGAGGCAAAGTAACCTTAATTAGAGGGAGGAGATAGATTAGATTTAGTTTTCTGCTTTTTTTGTTTTCTTTTATTTTTCTTTTTTTTATTTTTATTCCTTTATTTCATTAACTTATTAAATATAGGTTTAATATGGTTCTCATAGATCATATCATTAAATTAGATAGAACTTTGTTTAGATCAAGGGATAGTCTAATATACTTTTACTTATTTTCTATCCAGAATTATTTTTAGAGAAATATTGTTAAATAAACAAATATGGATAGGTTTTCAATTAACATGTATATTTAATTTGTGATATGTATATATGATCTGTTATTTGTTTTATTAAAAGTCTTTGTATGTAGGATTTATAGGTTAAACTCGATTTAAAAAAAACATTTTAAAAAGAAAGTAAAATCACACCAGCCACATTCTCTCCTCACTGCTTCCTTCAAGCAGAAGGGACAGAAGCCTGAAATCCAGCATCTGCAAGTTTAACAAGTTTTTTTCTCTCCCCCCAACACCTAACATGCTTTTGAACGTCCCTCACTGACCAAAGATCTGTTATGCTACCAACTCAGCATACTTTAACACCACAATCAACTGTGAATATCAATTTATTTTTCTTTTATCTTTTTATTATTTTTTAAATTTATTTTATGTATCTGGGATGCTGCAGCAAGTAAGACATTGCAGCTGTACATCATGATTATGTATATGACAATGAACTTCATTGATTAATTCATTCATAGATATTGAGTTGATGTTTCCTTATTTGTTTGTCTAGAACCAGGAAACCTAGTTTCAAAAAAGGGGTTAACTAGGTAAAACATGTAAAGAAGAAAATACTTTAAAGGGTGGTGAATCTTTGGGATTCTTTATCTAATAGAGCAATGAAAAGCTAGATTTCTGAGCATAGTCAAGGAAGAGATTGATAGATGTTTCAATATTAAAGGTATAAAAAAGAGGCAAATGTTTGAAAGTTGTGGTGAGGTTAAATGTCAACCATGAACATTATGCTGGAGCTGTCACAAGGGGCAGAATTGCCCAATTTTGTTTCCATTTCTTATTTTCTGAGCAGCCCATATATGAGGCATGTCATTAGATTTAACCATCCTTGTCCTCCCACCAATTCAAATGTCTGGCATGCAGGAAGGCAAATACTATGAAATTAGTTAATGTACCTGCTCTTGTCACTTACTAATGGTGCCATAGTTTATCACTTAACTGACCGAGCACAACACGCAAAGCAGCTGCAGAATTCTGCCATTTCTTACATCAAGTGAAAGAGATACTGTAACAATATCTAGAGAAAGCAGTAAATCTCTTAAATGGGTCAGAGCATCTTTAGTAATCCGGCCCACTTATTTTCTCTATGCTGGTCATTGATCAATTGGGAATTTCCTGTGCAAATAGAGACATGGGAACACATTTTTCTTCTTGTCTTTAAGTAAATTCTCGTGAGCTGATATACTGCTGTTCAGTGAAGTCTGTTATTGATTGTTACACCTGCATGAGTTGTCAGGATCCAGAGAACCGCGATCCCAGTGCAGGAAATGACTACAGCAAGAATAGCAAGAAATGGGAATAGCAAGAAATATGTTCAGCAGATGAGAAATTGTGTGATTCAGAAACATTTTAAGTCAATGTTCTTTCATCAGCACCGATCAGGTGAGCTTTCATTGACCTGAAATGTTAACTAAAGTTTCTTTCTCCATGGATGGTACCTAAACAGCTTTGCTATTTTCAGAATTACCTGATTTAAATTTTAACCAACATAGATGGCATAGTTTGTTCATCAAATGTAATGGATATGTTTAGTGCCCAAAGGTTAGCGGTATCTGCAGCATTTATTTCAAGCATTAACAAAAATCTTGCTCCTCAAATTTGTGAAGTGATGTGTAAGCAATTTTTCCCGACATATATACTCTATAACTTGAGAAAAGAAATGTATTTTGGGAATGAATAGCTGTTCCTTCATAAACAGTATAATATATGTTTAGTTATGTTCTATTGTATTTGGTGTTCAGAATTAGTCATCACTACTTTGTAGTTCCTAATGATTCATTAATAGTCCACCACAGAGAAAAGAATCACTGATTAAAGTGCATGCTCAAATGCAGACAGTGAGACAGAGACATGCTGTGGCATATAAAGAACAGTTCCTTTTCTACATGTGCTTCATCAGCCCTCATTGTACAATCTAAAATCCCTATTCCTTTCCCCTTCAATTCTTTACCAAATTTTTGTTTCAATGCATCTATAATGTAAGTTTATATTAAAAACAAGTTGCATTCATATAATATCTTCAGGTTGAAGTCAACCCCACCCCCTCCCATCCCATAGAAATTTCATAAAGAATGGATTTTGCAACTACTGAGAACAGTCAGTTCTGATCAGTAACGTGGTCAAAGCTTGAATGATCATTGAACTACCATAATATTTCATTATTATCTTTCTGTGATGTGGTAGGTATTATCGGATTCTGCCTTGATAAAGTGTTTTGATTTGATTATTCCGCAGTTGGCTTAATTTTCCATTTTGTTATGCCGCGCGCGCGCGCGCACGCACACGCACACACACACACACACACACACAGCACATTTAAGTAAAAGCTTTGTTTACCAGTAGTAGAAAAGTACAGAAGAAACCAAAATGTGTAGTTTCACAGGGAAGGGTGCCATAGACTTTGAGTGGGGGGGGGTTGATAAAAAGGTTGGTTTTGGACCTTGTGGCAGCCTTTTTTTTTCTTTTGAACTGTCATGCAATGTCATGATTGTAACATTAAAATGAATCTATTTAACCATTAATCATAATGGTTGCACCTGGTGAAAGAGCTGATGCTGTTTGCAGCCACATAATTTGTCCACTGCAAGGAATTTTCTTCACCAATCGTATCTGCAAAAATATCCTGTGGGATATTTTATGGAGTCTGACATTATCAGAAAGAACAGAAAACCAGCATGAACCATGAATAACAAATCTAAACCCCATTCATACTTCTTAACCCAGTAAACAGTTAGGAAGTGCAATTGAAAATGCCCCAGTTGGTCAGTTTGTATTTGTGGATACAACTGAGAAGCTAATATTTCAGGCTCCTTTGACTCATCTACTCTCTAAAGTTGTCATCTGAAAATTGCAAGCAACATATTCAACGTTATTACCAAATCTTGATTTTCATTATGTTGGTACTAATAAACTCTTCAAACCACTAAGTATAAATTAGTAATGTTTCAGAGAAATCTCTTCCATTTTTGTATGACATCCTGCAGAGCAACTACAACTAAAATTAGGTCCAATCAGCACCCCCTTGATATTAGATTCATGAAATTAAATTATCTCTATGCCACAAATGTTTGACTCCAGTGAAGTAGTTGTTCGTCCCATGATTCACTCTATTTTCTTTGGTCATAGGACTACCTCAGTGTTATTCAGTAGAGGGATTTGAATGTGACGATCTTTCACCATATGCCATCAACCAGATTGCCTATAGGTGAAAGATTATTTTATTTTCTTTTGCATCTTTTGTAAGGTGGGTTAAATAAGGCTTTGGAATTGAGTTGTGTCGTCTTGTTTTTACCAAATGTACAAATGAAAAAAAAAGTAGCTTATTCCAGAATGGAACATGATTGCAACTACCTCTCGTCAAATCTCACAAACCTGGACATTTGTGTACTTGGATACTTTTGGTCACAAATTTCTCTTGTGCTATTAATATAATTTCTATATTGATCATCCACAGAATGACATTAGTTCTTATGCAATGAGAATTACTCACGAAATAAGATCATGTTCTTGGTCACATCTGTTTCAGATTAGGTGGGTCCCTTGTACTTCATATCACTTACTGGCTTTCCTTGTCACCCCAATCAAACTACCCACTAGATCTATCCCAGTTCATCTCCACTATGATGACTTCCACCATGGTCCTACAATCTCTCACCATCAATACCACACCACCCACCCCTCCGCCCAACTTGTGGTTAAAATTGCAAATAAAGTATTGTGCACAGGTTTGGTCACCATGCTGTACTAGTTTTTTCATTCTCTCTTCAGTCCCATCAGCTTCCCACAAATTCCACCACTCATCTAAGGGTATCTTGGAGTGGCCAGTGAACTCATCAACATGCACATCTTTGGAATGGAAGAGGAACTTAAAACACCCAGAAGAAACTAGAACTCTGCACGGCCTGCACCAGAGGTCAAGTTTGAAGCTAGGGCTGACAGGTAGCCTCTCGACCAGACATCTTTGATGACTTCAAAGCATTTTCCGAATTTTTGAAGTTAGTCATTCTTATAATGTTGGAAATATAGCTTCCAATTCACACTTGGCAAGCTTCCATATTCAGAAATAATAAATCATATTGATTTTATATGCAAGTTCAGAAATAAATATTGGGCATGATTGCAAGAAAATGCTCCTGCTTTCCTGTGAGAATCTTTTGTGCTCTCTGGAGAGTATAGGCTTGCTTTCAATTTAAATCTTGAGCAGAATTATGCCATCTTTAGCATCAACAAGGTTTGTGAGCTCACATCTTTGGAGTGGGTAATAAAACCAAATCTATTTAATATAAGTGAGAGTTCTACTCAAACTCAAGGTTGGTAGCACATAATTAGTGGCAAATGTCTAACTTTTATTGTCAAGTCATGACACCTTTATTTATAATTTATACCATGCTCGCTTGGTAAAGATGAGATAGCATTTCTCCAGGACTACGGAGCATATTTACATAAATATACGTAAGAATAGAAGTTAAACACATTAAAATATTAAAACTCCACAGTATTCTATCTACATATGTTCTGGGAATGCAGGAACCTATTGGTTTGGGGGAAAAACTGTTGCCTAATCTAAATATAAGGGCCTGAGTGCTATGGTGCCTCCTACCAGATGGCAGAAGGGAGAACAGTTTGCGTGAGAGATGTGTGGAGCCCTTCACAATGCTTATTGCCTTTTGCCTGCATTGAGTGTTGTAGGTGTTCGTCATGGTAGGAAGAGATCCCCCAATGATCTTTTCCATTGACTTCACTCTCCTCTGCAGGGTCTTTCAATCCAAGGTGGTACAGCTTCCAAACCAGGCAATGAAGTTGCACAGAATGCTCTCAATAGATCCTCTGTAGAATGTAGTGAGGATGGAGGGTAGGAGATTAATGTTTCTCAGCCTTTGCAGGAGGTAGAGGCTCTGCTGGGCTTTCTTGGCTATGGAGCTGGTGCACTTCAAGGAATTTGATACTCGACGACCTCAACAGTCAAGCTGTTAATGATCAATGGAGCATGGTTTCATCCCCCACCCACTGCTGGGCCGTCCTGAGGTCAACAACCATCTGTCTTGTTTTATTAACGTTCAGATACAGGTTGCTGGCTCTGTCCCAGTCCATTAGCGACTGCACCTCATCTCTGTACGCTGACTCCTCATTTTTATCAATAAGATCCACCACAGTCATGTCATCAGCAAACTTGATGATGCGTTTCCACATGTGTTTGGCTCCACAGTCGTGGGTCAGCAGAGTAAATAGCAGTGGACTAAGCACACAGCCCTGGGGGGGGCCCCCCCATACTCAGTGTGATGGTCCTGGAAGTGCTGTTACTGATCCGGACTGCTTGAGGTCTCCGACAGGAAGTCAAGAATCCAATTGCTGGGGGAGATGTTTGGACCCAGCAGGCTCAACTTCCCTATCAGGTACTGAGGTATGATTGTGCCGAATGCCGAACTGGTCAATAAATAGCATTCGAACATATGTGTCTTTATTTTGCAGGTGGGTGAGGGCTAGATGGAGGGTGATGGTGATGGTATAATCCGTAGAGCGGGTGGATCTGTATGTGAACTGCAGGAGCTTAATGTACCCCTATGATGAGCCTCTCAAAGCACTTCATGACGATGGATGTTAGTGCGACAGTGTGGTAGTCAATGAGGCAGGACACAGACAACTTTTTCAGCATGATGATAATGAAGGCAGCTTTGAAGCACGTTGGGACCACGGTGCTTCTCAGGAAGATGTTAAAGATGTTGGTGAGAGCATCTGCTAGCTAAGCCACACATCCCCCGAGCACTCTGCTGGGAATTTTATCCAATCCAGCAGCCTTCTGTGGGTTGACCTGGCCTAGCTCTCTCCTCAACTGGCCACTGCAAAACCTAGTGCCTTATCATTTGGAGGAGAGGTGGTCCTCTTCACTGCTGCATCATTTTTCTCCTCAAAACACATGTAGAAGTTGTTGAGTTCATCTGGGAAGTAGACATCACCAGCACAGGCAGATGGTATAGTTTTGTGGTTGGTGATATCTTTGATGTCTTTTCACATGCGACATATGTCCTTGCTGTCCGGGAAGTGACTGTGAATGTGCTGGGAATCCACATGCTTTGTTTCCCTGATGGCCTGAGACAGCTTGGATCTTGCAATGGCTAGGGCTACCTTGTTGTCCACTCTAAAGGCAGAGTCTCGATTCCTGAGCAGCACACACTGGTCATGGATGCCGAATACTCCTCCAGATGGATGCAATCACCACCAGTTGCTGCTTCCTGGAACACAGGCCATTCAGTGCGCTCAAAGCAGTCTTGAAGTGCATGAATGGCCCCCGCTACCCAGTTTTTAACCTGCTTCAGAACTAATCTAGAGCATCTGACAAGTAGTCTGTACGCAGGGATTAACATTACAGAGATGTGGTCTGAGTATCTGAGGTGGGGGCAGGGCTCTGCCTGATAAGTGTCAGAAACGCGCCAGGTATTTATATTGTCCTTTTCCTAAGTTCTTCCTATTTTACATCCATGGTTTATGTTCTTTCATGTTGTTAATTGGCAGTTGGCAGCCGGCTATCTTTCCCTGTTATCCATTGCTCACAGCAGACTTGTGGTACATAACCAGCAAAATGATGCCCCCCCCCCCCCACACTTTTGATATCCAAACTCCACCTATATGGTCTCATTTGAAGAACTTCTTGGTTATCTGCATGCCTTCCTGCAATAATAGACTCAATAGGGAGTTTTATGCAGAAATCTGCAATATTGCCATAAGGAACACTCAGCATTAAGCCAGCTTTGGTCACTTACACTGAACCAGGTCAGTGTATCTTTTTACACAGCAAGCCAGCATTCCAGGAGCAAAAGGGGCGGAACATGTAACACAACAGTGTCGATGTCGGCATCTAATGTCACATATAGTTTACCGTATTTGACAGCATGTTAGACCCACTTTTAAACTATGGCTCAAAAAATATTTCCCTCGTTCTTATATGCGAAGTTGAAATTAGGTGATAATGGCGAGTAATGCCAACATGACCATCACCGTTACTTATTGTTGGGAGCTGGTGACGGCCCTCTCTGGGGACTCTCCTGGTGGCCTGCTGTAAGACCCTGCACTTGTCATTGTTGTATTGAGAAAGTGTCAAGTTCGAGAGAGATGACTCTGGACGTAAGGGTTTGCAATCAAATGTTACTTTTATGAACACAACAATTATTAGAAGAGTGTGTAAAAATCGTAGCAGGAATAAAACAGAGAAACAGATTTTATAAAAGACTGTGGGAAAATACGTGCACAATTTAATAAAACATATGCAGGCAATTTATAAAAGAGCATAGAAAAATATACTGTTGATCTCTAACAGTGGTTCTCAGCCTTTATCTTTCCACTCACTTACCACGTTAAGTAATCCCTATCCTATAGGTGCTCTGTGATTAGAGTAAGGGATTACTTAACATGGTTTATGAGTGGGGGAAAAAAGGTTGAGAACCACTGCTCCAGACACAATTGTTACTGAAATATTTTGCTTGAGAAAAATTGTCATTGACCCATTTCCTTTGGCGTGATGAAACCGTGTACATAATGAGTCAATTAGGCCTTATTTAACAAAGCCCTGCCTACTTGAGTGTGATGCGCTGTGGTGCAGCAATCAAACACAAAATACGAGAAGACTGTACTACAGGCTTTAATCAGCTCAAACTCTGTACACCCCAGTCTTAATATCTTTGCTGGCTCCACGTATCCGACTGACCCAGAATGGGCCGGCTCAAGTCTATATACCGGCCAGTGGGGCCAGCCTCCCAGGTTGCCTACCTGCAGGTACAGTGGTTGCTCTCTGCAGTAGGCTGGTAAGAGTATGACCATTGTGGTGGTTGTATCACCACATTCACCTCCTTCTTTAAAATGAGTCCTCAGGTGGGGTGGGGAGGGGGGGGGTGGGGTGGTTGTGTCCTTTTGGCACCAGGTAATATTTACATGTTCATGTGTCTGGTGGTTGCCTGTGCCTCTGAGGCTATCATAGGGCTGGCTCCTGATCAATGGCCAGCAGGGACAGGGCTGCCTGAGGGTTGGGCAGGATGGTGTCTGGCAGCAAGGGGGTATAGGTGTGGGGTGGGTCCGCAAGACGAGGGACCCTCTAGAGAAGGAGAGGGAGAGGGAGGGGTCGGCTCCGGGGGAAACCTGAGTGTGCCTGGGGTGCCTGGGGTGGGTAGGTTGGTGCCAGATCCCTGGTCGAGACGGTATCCTCACATCCATTGGGATACCTGGCATAGGCGTTTGAATGGATAAGGAGCACCTGCTCGACCAGAGGGTCAGACCTCTGGGTCCATACATGTTTGCAAAGGAGTACTGGTGCTGCAGATGTCAACCATGTTGGCAGGGGGAAGCCAGTCACCGATCTCCTAGGAAAGGAGAAAAGGTGAGGGGTCTGATTGGTAACCGTGCACAAGAGCGACATGTGGCATGAAGTGCCTCAAGGAGGGCCTCTTGCCAATAGTCGATGGACCAGCCTTTCGACCTCAGGGCCAGGAAGACTACCTTCCAGATTACCCCATTTTCATGCTCCACCTGCTCGTCACCCCTTGGGTTGTGGCTAGCCATGCGACTAGCCGCGATGCCTCGCACCATCAGGTACTGATGCAGCTCCTCACTCATGAAACTGGACCCCCAGACACTGTGGATGAAGGCCAGGATTCCAAACATGATGAAGATCTACGCCAGTGCCCTGATAACAGGAGGTGTCAGGACAAGGGACGGCAAAGTGAAAACGGAAGTATTTGAATATGACCGAGAGGAAATAGACATTCTTGTTCGTGGAAGGTAGTGGTCCCTTGAAGTCAATGCTGAGTCATTCGAAGGACTGAGTGACCTTGAGTACATGGGCCTGTGGTGAGCGGAAGGAGCACGGTGTCCACTCTGCACAGACTCTGAAAGACTCGGTGTTGGTCTGGACTTCTTGGATAGTGAAGGGAAGGTTCCTGGACTTAATGAAATGGTACAGGTGCAGAGGGGGTCTGCAGTTGTTCAGACTGCACAGTGGCACAGGTCCAGGGGAGTCATTGAACTTCCCTGGCCTATACTGTATGTCGTAGCTGAACGTGGCCAGCTTAACTCTCCAGTGCAAGATCCAGTCATTCTTGATCTTGCCCCTGTGGGTGGTGCTGAACATGAATGCCACTGCATGCTGGTCAGTGAGATGGGTGAACTTTCTGCCTGCTAAGTAGTGGCACCTGTGGCAGACCCCTTCCATGATTGCCTGGACCTCCTTTTCGATGGCGAAGGAGTGTCCGACCTCTGAACCATGGAGGGTCCTGGAGAAAGAGGCAATGAGTCTGCCTCCTTGATTAAGGGTGGCACTGAGGACAATATCACAGGCATCGCATTCCACCTGGAATGGGGTATCCTCATCCACGGCATGCATCATGGCATCGGCAATGCCTTGTTCGATGTGGGTGAAGGCCGCTTGCTCCTCAGTGGTGGGGGGGGAATGTAGTGGTTTGAGCCGGTGGGCGGACCTTGTTCAAGAAGCCAAGGGCCCACTGGGAGTAGTAAGAGCCCTTGGCCCCTGTGGAGGGCCTTGAGTGTGTGGGGGAGGGACAGTTCCATTAGGGGGCGCATGTGTTCGGGGTCGGGACGATGATATCATGTTCCACAATGCACCCCAGGATCGCGAGGTGGGTGGTACTGGACACACATTTCTCCCTTTTGTAAGTGAGGTTCAACTCCTCGGCCTTCCAGAGAAATCTCTCCAGTTTGTCATCATGGTCCTACTGATACAGGAAGGTCACTCTTAGATTGTGCCAGTCTACCATGTGGTCCATTTCCCACTGAGACCCCATTTGTGACCCCAAAATGAACCTGGTGGAACTGGTAGAGGTGCCCATCTACCACAAAGGCAGTATTCAGACATAGATGGGGAGCAGTGGTAGGCTGATTTCAGGTTATTCGTGAAGAAGACCTTGTAGTGGGCTATCTCATTTACCAAGTCGGTGATGCGGGGCAGTGGGTAGGCATCCAGCTGGTTGTACCATTTGATGGTCTGGCTATAGTCAATGACCATCCTCTGTTTGCTGCCCCCTTTTATGACCAGGACCTGGGCTCTCCAGGGGCTGATGTTGGGCTCTATGATTTCTTCTGCCAGAAGCCATCTCTCCTCTGCTTTGATAAAGGTCCTGTTGGCTGCACAGTAGCACCTGCTCTTGGCAGCTGTGGGCTTGCAGTCTAGAATCAAGTAGTTGAGGAAGGATGGAGATACCGCAGATGGACTGGAGGCAGTCGCTGGACTTTGTGCTGTGGATGGTCATTGGGGAGAGTGGGCCACCGAAGGCAAGGGTGAGGCTGTGGAGGTGGCACTGGAAATCTAGCCCCAGGATGGCTTGGGCTTGACCAGGAGGCTGAACCCTTCACATGTTTCCCCCCCCCATCCCACTGTCAAGTTTACTGAGCAGCCCCTGAGTGCTGTGATGGAGTGGTCCTGGACCGTGAAGGCGATTGAGAAGTTCGCTAGATATACCTTTAGTTTTAGTGTACAGACCACATTCGGGTGCACACAGTACTACCGCTGCCAAACAGGCATTTTGTTACCTTTCCATTGACAGCGATGTCCATCATCGAGTGCCCGTGTCCATGGGGAATGTCCTCCATTAGTGTGGTGGATGCTTGGACCACCTCGGAGTCTGAGTCGCTGCCCCCCGATGGGTTGTGGTGAATAGCTGCCAGCGGGTGATCTTTGGAGTGTGAGGTGCATCCGGTCTACAAGTTGAGCGAGTTGGGGTGGTTGGGGGCCAGCTGGCCCATGATGATGGTACCTAGGGGATGCACGTGGCATCGGTGTAAAAGTGAGGCTGGAGATGACGCCATCGGTAAGGGCAGACGAGATGTCTTCTGTGTGGGCGGAAGTCGGACAATGAAAGATGGCACCGTCAGTGGTGAGCACACTGCGGCAGTGTGGGTGGACGGCCGGGCTAGAAGTGACGTCAACAGTGTGGGCAGAAGTGGCGGGCAGAATAATGGTGCTGTCCAGCATTCGCATGTGGCAGTGTCTGGGGGAGCTCCTGGTTGGTCATGGAGGGCCGCAGCGCTCCCAGTAGGTCTGGAGAGGCAAACCTAAGTGAAGAGGCCTTTCTTGCCACATCGGGAGCAATGCGAGTTCCTTGCCGGGCAGCTCTTTTGGGAGTGCCTATCCAACCCACACCAGAACCCACAGTACTTAAAGCAGCGGACTGCATCAGCAGCGGCGATCATCTCTTCCACATGGGGCCCCTCAGCGACTGCTGTCGTCGACATCGACCAGGCCAGAGGTTGGGGGAGTCGAGCATCAAAGGCCTCTACATGGTGAGCTACAGCTTCTAGAGAGTGGACCACCTCCATGATCCATGTAAGGGAGGCATTATTCTCTTCCAACAGTCTCTGTCGTGTTTCCCTCGACCACATCCCATGCACACAGGCTTCTTGGACGAGCCGCTCCACCTCCCCTTCAGTCACCCTAGCTTCAATCGTGCACGGGTGTATTAGCTCCCACAGTTCCCCCAGGTAAGCATCTGCCATCTCACCTGGCTGCTGCACCCTGATGCTGAGCAGGGACCGGGTGTAGAGCTCGTTTGTCACGGGCCGGTACATGCCCTCCAGGACGGCCATTACTGGCTCGAAATCTATGCAGTCTCAGATAGACTGGAAAGTGCAAGGGCCCAGTTTGGTGCAAAGTACCATGAGTCTCTTCTGGTCTGTATTGTTGACCTCAGCCTGCGTCTGGATGATCGCCCCAATCGCACGCTTGCAGATCTCGAAGTATGCTGGAGCATCCGGGTGTTGAGGGTCGATATCTAGCCTCTCGATGGTGAGGAACTTCTCCATGCTCCTTTAAAATTCTGAGCTGATTAAACTGTGATATGCTGTGCTGCAGCAATCAAGCACAAAACATGTTAAAATTGTTCTACAGGCTTTAATCAGCTCAAACTCTGTACACACCAGTCTTAATATCTTTGCTGATTCCACGTGTGCTGTCCTTTGTATCTGACTGACCCTGGAGGGGCCGGTTCGAGTCTATATACAGGCCGGTGATTGACAGGCAGCCAAGTGGAGCCAGCCTCCCAGGTCGCCTACCTGCAGGTACAACGGTTGCCCCCTGCAGTAGGCTGGTATGAGTGTGGTCAGTGTATCACCACATAAAGCAATTCAGTTTTCCTTCTGTATTTGACTGTTCCTCATCCCTAATTCAATTTTTTTATAAAGAAACAGCTGCAATCCAATAAGGAACTGGAAAATTATTTTGCTTTGGCAATTTGCCTTTATAACAGGGAAATTTACTGTTTTTTTTCAATATTGCTGAATTTTTTCTGCTAATCATTGAAAATATCTTTCATGTAGCTGAAAGATTTTTAAAACATCTTTCAAAACCATCAGAGAAAAATAACTTGGCGGACCATTTGATATTTTCTTGCAAGTGAAGGGAATATTTGGTTATAAATCCAATTTTCTTGTGAATTTTGTAATGAGCTGCATGTATACCACATATTGCCAATAACAACTATATCTCCATGTTTTAAAGTAACTTCAGCTGAACTCCACTATGTACTAAAACCCTTGCGCTTATTCTTTTATAATCTTTAGTCAAATGAAGCTAAATCCTATCTCTCAATTTGGAGCAAGTTCATGAGATCAAACATTTTAAACTCTCTTGAAGGTCACTGAGACCAGGGGACTTATTAATTATTCTTCATGAAGACTGAGAGAACGGACTCCTAATTTACTTACCTTCACATCACCTCGACACAAAGGAACTGCATGTACAGAAATGAATGCAATTGGTAACTTTTAGGCTTGCAATGCAAGATAAATTTTTCCCCATCTCTTCATTATGCCAGGATATTGAAAATTACAGACAATAATCAAGAATGTGGCACAGGATTGATCAGCTCAATATTAAAATAACTATTTCTGATCTAGCAATGCAAAAAAAAAACACTGAAATGTTGGTTGGCATTTGATTAGCTTTCATTGTAATTGCTTCACATTGACTGGAAGTTCTCGTGACTAATCAATAACATCAAACTTTATTTTCCTCTTTACCTTCTCATCATTTTAAAATGTTTACAATGAATAATTCATTTACATTAATTGTGATTTGTCATTCCTTCACATAATTGCTCTACTGTTCAAAACATTTTTAATTTTATTGATGTGATAGTACAGACCTATCACCAATGTATATAGTTACAGTATCTAGAGTATGTAATGACTGTGCTTACAGCGATTGGCTGAGAGCTTAGCTACGCCTACTGTCTGGGCCTTAAAGGGTTGTGTCCCTATCCAGGTCGGATCATTCCGGACTGGTCGGCCACCTGTGAAGAGCTCCTGTCTTTTGTTAATAAAAGCCTTGGTTTGGATCAACAAGTCTTTGGTTCTTTCGACGAGCTCTACAATTGATTCCTATGGAATTATGATGTTGGGGCCATCACAGAGATGTGGCTATCATAAGGGAGGATTGGCTGCTTGATGTTCCAGAGTTTATATATCTAAAAAGGGATAGAGAGGAATGTAAAAGAGCTGGGATAGCATTGCTAATCAGGGATTGTATCACAGCTCCAGAAAGGGAGGACATTATGGAGGTATCATCTACTGACTCATTTTGGGTGGAAGAGAGAAACAGCAATGGAGAAATCACCCTATTGGGAATATTGTATCAGCTCCCATTAGCCACCAGCCTATTGAGGAGCAGATAAGCAATCATGTTTTGGAAAGGAACAAAAATAACAGGTTGTGGTCAAGGGCGACACCAACTTCCCTAATATTGACTGGCACTTCCTTTGTTCAAAAGGTCTAGATGGGACATAGTTTGTTTGATGTGTCCAGTAATGGTTCCAGAAATAATGTATGAACAGGGTGACTAGAGGAGAGGCTATACTAGATCCAGTACTGGGCAATGAACCTGATTAGGTGGCAGACCTCTCAGTCGGCAAGCATTTCAGAGATATTGACCACTACTCCAAGACCATTAGCAGAGGTATAGACAAGGATAGGAGCAGACAAAATGGGAAATATTTTAATTGAGAACGGGTTAATTATTATGGGATTATGCAGGAACTTTGGAGAGTACATTGAAAACAGATGTTCTCAGGAAATGCACGGCACAAGCCGTAAGAAATTTATTTTTAAGGGCAGCATGGTTGGTGTAGCGGTTAGCACAGTGCCTTTACAGTGCCAGCGATCGGGACCGACATTCAGATCCCGTGCTGCCTGTCAGGAAATGGTACAATCACCCCGTGTCTGCTTAGGTTTTCCCCGGTGGGGGGGGGGGCTCTGGTTTCCTCCCACCATTCAAAACGTACAGGGAGTTGTAAGTTAATTGGGTGTAAATTAGGTGGCATGGACTCCTGGGCTGAAATGGTCTGTTACTGTGCAGTATGTCTAAATTTAAAATAAATGTGAAGGTTGTTTCAGGATTACTTGAACAGAGTTCTTGATTGGTGTGTCCCATGAAGACAGGGAAAGGATGGTGGGGTAAAGGATCCATAGTTGACAAGAGAGGTGGAACAGTTAGGTGGAAGAAGGAAGCGTGCGTAGGTTCAGGAAGCAAACATTAGACAGAGCTCTTGAGAATTATAAGGCAACCAGAAAGGAACTTAAGATGGTATTTAAAGAGGAAGGAGAGGACATGAGAAGGCCTTGGCAAATATGATTAAGGAAATCTCAAGGCATTCCACCCACGTGAATAATAGTGAAAGGAGGTCAGGGGTAAAAGGAGGTACATGTGCCTGGAGGCAGAGGAGGTGGGGGAGGCCCTTAATGAATACTTGACTCAGTGTTCACTAGGGAGAGGGACCTTGATGAATGTGAGGTCAGTGTGGAATGGGCAATTGTGCTGGAGCATGTCAAGATTAAGAAAGATGTGTTGTAGCTTCTGAAAGACATTCAGAGTGATGACTACAGAAATGAACAGGTTACAACAGGAACTGAGGAAAGAGATTGCTGGGGTATTGAAAATGGACTTTGCATCCTCGCTGGACACAGGAGTGGAACTAGATGCACTCCATGTGTAAACTCTCAAGGCCCTTCATCACAGTGGAGTCAGTGTCACGGGCATGGTGGGCAAACTATTGGAAGGGTTCTTGGGGACAAGATTTAGAGCAGTTGGCTACTGGTGACCAGTGTCTCTAATTTAAGGTTCTCATTCTCTAGTTTGAGCCTTTCTTGATCTCAGACTATTGCACTGTAATGCTGGTGGCCCAATGTATTCTGGAGCAATGAAGATGAAGCCAAGGTAATCTTGACAGCTTTTGGGACACCAAGGAATCTGCAGATACTGGAATCAGAACTTAAACAGAATCTTCTGAAAGAACTCAGCGGGTCAAGCAGAATCAGTGGGAGAAAAAGAATGATCAACGTTTCAAGCCGAAACACTTTCTAACCAAGACGCGAAGAAAGGTCTTGATAATAGGTTTGGCTTGAAATGTTGACCATTCATTTTTCTCCAACTGATTTTGCTTTATGCACTACATTCTTTCAGCAGATTGTCTTTAGCCTTTGTGACTTGGCTTTACCATGCTGGAAATAAGTGGAAATGAGGTAAAAGCTTAAAGCATCCCCTAGTGATTGGGAGTTCACCCACAACAAACTGATCTCATCTGGTGCATGCTGGTCTGAGACAAGAGTAACAAAGTTCAATGCACCATTCTCAGCATGAGAATAACATTTGCGTTTTTTTCTCTTCTTGTTCATTCCATAAACTTCCAAATTGTATGTTTCATCTTGGGAAATCATTTACACATTTCCAGAAAATGCTGTGCCAGACATGAGAACAGAGGAACAGCAACCAAGAGATTGCAAACAAAGGGAGTTTAGAACTAAATAAGGCTCCATTCAAAAATGCAGCTAATGAACATTTCTGAATAATCATGGGTATTGTCAGGAATCAGCGCAGAAAAAGTTCCACCCTCCCCTCACAACACCTCTGGGAACCTCTACCTCCCTTCGCATATCCCAAGTGGTAGGAGAACCTTCACTGGTTTATATTGTTGTTAACCCAAACCTATCCAAAGATCCTCAACTCTGTTTCCTTCTAGAAACACCCAAGTACCGTCATTGACAAGGTGTAGGCAATGAACTTATTTTCAGATACTGCATTTACAACACTCCATCACAGGGGTTTTAGCAAATTACATGGCATAAGATGACTATTTTCTGCTAACCATATAATGGCAACTTCCTTGCCTCTTGCATCATATTCAGGAAAAATATACATTGAACCAATAGCAACTTTGGCAAAAAACTGAGCACTTCTACTGGAAACCACAATGAATGTATTTATAACGCAGCTCAGATTTGAGCTATTAGTGTTGATGTTATTATTGAGTTTCAATAAGGCCTGCCTTTTCTTGTTGATGTTTGAGAAGGAAAATATAACATGGTGTATAATGGCATTTGACCTCCACCCATTTTGTGACCTTACCAAAGCAGTATCAGCACCGTGGAGCTGATTAGCTGTGATCAGTCCAACAATCATTAGCACTTGTTTTTGTGATCTCTTCATTAGGCAATGATATAATTGAACCATCTCCAGATCAGAAAGATAGAGGGCGTAGCCTGAGAGTGCAGGAACACCCTGTGCTATTCCCCCTCAGTAATGTATACCTTTTTGGAAACTGTTGGAGGGGATGACCAACAGAAAAAAGTTACAGCAGCCATGCCCTTTGCACTGAGTCTGGCTCTGAGGCTCAGAAAGGAAGGAGAATGATAGTAAAAAGGGACTCAGTAGTCAGAAGGACTGACCGAAGATTTTGTGGTCAAGATAGAGACTCCGGGATGGTATGTTCCCTCCCAGTGGCTGGGTTGTGGACATCTCAAATCAAATGCACAGCATTCTAAAAAGAAAGGTGAGCAGCCAGAAGTTGTGGTACATGTTGATATGAATGACAAAGGAAGGAAAGGGCCTGAGGACCTGCAAATGGTTATATGGTTATGGTAAAACAAATTTCGGGAGTTAGGATGAAGGTAAAATAGTTGAACCTCCAAGATGGTATTCCCTGGATTACTACCAGTGCCATGTGCAAGTAAGATTAGGAATAGAAGGATAGAGCACATGAAAGAGAGAGAGGTTACTCTTGACCTAGAGGGGAAACCAATATTTTGGCAGGGAGATTTTCTAGATTCACCCAAGAGACTTTAAACTAGACTGGCAGGTGGTGGAGATCCATGATGGAGAGAGAGGGGGGCTGAAAAGATTAAGGATAGATATAAAGGGAAAGGAAGTGCATTGAAGCAGAACAGGATGGTGGAGGACAAATGTCAGGTAAGACAGGTAAACTTTGCTGTGTTTATTTCAATGCAAGAAACCTGACAGGAAAGCAGATGAGCTTAGGGAGTGGCTAGTCCAGAAAAATGATTTGTTGTACCCATAATGGAGACATGGTTGAAGAACCAGGACTAGCTGCTCAATGTTCTTGATACGACAGATACAGATGTGATAAGAATAGTGGGAATAGGAGGTTTGAGAGATTTGCACTCTTAGTCAAAGGAGATATTATGGTCTTTAGAGAGGATATTGCCAGAACAGGATCATGTAAGGCATTGTGGGTAGAAATCCAGAACTGCAAAAGAGTAGTCACCTTGGTGATATATACTATAGTACACCAAACAGTCACAAGGAGCTTGAGGATCAATACATGGATAAATTGCAGATGTTTGTAAAAATAGCAAGATTGTTGCTGCAGGTGATTTCAACTTCGCCAACATTGACTGGGCATGTCAAAGTATTTGGGAATTAACTTTCTAAGGCAATGCATGGATATTCCTATTGGGGATGGGTCAATATCTACAAGGGATGACAGAGGGTGTTAGGAATATTGAATAAGCTGCCAGACAAAGTGGTAAAGGTAGATAGATTAGCTTCATTTGAGAAATGTTTCGATAACTGCATAGATAGGAGGATCTTAGAGGGAGATGGGCCTAATGCAGGATTGGAACCAAAGCATATTAGGGTTAGGATGCACAAAGTGGACTGGTGGCCCTGTTTCTATACTGTAAGATTCTATAACCATTAGACTCTATAATATTGCTGTGAGAGCTCATCCTTGATCTCTCACAAAATTGGCATTGAATATGACAAGACTATAATTCTCATATGTGTTCAGGGGAACTCTGTCAGAGATAACTTTCCATATAGCCTCCTTGGCAATCATGTCCTGCAAGAGGATTGAGTCTCTTCTTGCCCTGGCATTGAGCTTACTCAGGAAGAACAATTTGTCTCCCTTTGGGAAATAGGCCCAATGATTTTTCTTCCTTTGTTTTTAATTTTTTTTTTAGTTTAACATAATAATCCATATACAAGTTATTAATAAAGCAAGGCAAAATAATAACATATACATAACATAAAATTAAAGTAAATACACACTTTGAAAAATCTTAATTCCGTCCCTTATTATTAAGTATGATTGTTAAAATGATTATAGGTATAAATCAATTAAATACTATTATAGCAAATTGCATTATACCTCAATAAAATCTGAAAAAAGGGATATTATCCAGGATAATCATAATTAAACCGCATAAATCCATTTATCTGAAAGAAAAATAAACTAAAACTAATCTAACCCCTCCCTCTAATCAAGATTACTTAATCAAATCACAGGGAAAATACAAAGGTGGATCAAGTCACAACCTCCAAAAGACAGACAGATCAATACGAGAGCACCCAAATCATCTAAAACTGCCAATTATGAGAGTATTCTATAAATGGGCCCCCATAACTTTTTGTCTTTAATATTATACCTAATTTTCTCTAAGCTTAGTTATGATGTTACATCATGTAATCACTATGCGTGAGTCAGTGAGAATTCACCCCTCTGTTTCATTAAAACTGCTCGTCTGGCTATCAACATGTAAAAGCTAAAATTTTCTCTTGAGGTGCCAATAAAAATGTATCCAGTTCACATGAAAGGCCAAACAGGGCAATTAAAGGGAATGGATCTAATTTAACTTTAAAAATCGTTGACAAAGAATTAAAAATATTCTGCCACTATCTTCCTAATTTAGCACACTCCCAAAACATATGAATCAGTGAGGCTTCAAAAATGTTACACTTTTCACAAAATGGATCAATATCTGCATAGAAATGGGATAGTTTGAGTTTAGACACATGTATTATGTGTATCACCTTGAATTGTAATAAACGGTGCCTTGCACAAAATGAAGATCCATTGATCAAACTAAGAGTAGAATACCAATCCTCATCTCAAAAAGTGATATAATGATCATGCTCCCAATCATTTTTAATCTTAGCCATTGGGGCTAATCTTAAATCCAATAAATCAATATAAATACGTGATATCGGTCCACGGTGAACAAATCGTAGATCAAAAAGTGTATCAAGAATATTTGAATCAGCGGAGATTTTTCAAGTTCAGAGTAGAATATTCCACATGTTTCTCTGTTTCTCTGTCAATGAACACTACCTCATTCGTTTGATGTTAAAAGCTTTTTCTGCATTTGTTACTTCTGCAACAATTTCTTAGTTATTGATACACTCTCATATAATGGATGAGACAATGTAATATACAAAGTAAACTGGCCAGCAAACACACCAGATTACATATACAAGCATCATCAATAGAATTTGGTTGCAGAAGTAGAGATGAGGGTATGCTCCATGAAATCCCAATTGGCTTCACTGGCCAAGAAAAGGGCAATTGTCAAGAACCAGAAAGAGTAATTTCATCTCAACTGTTTAGATATAAAGGAATTTCTTTCACTTGGGAGTTAATCTACATTTTCTTTGAAACAAACTTGGCAAATTATAAAAGGATATCCTGCAAATTAACGTAAAGCATTTGTGGTTTTTAGCTTGAGAGTCAATGGTCGTTGAATAAGGGTGAACGGGGTCCTAATTAACATTAATAAATTACTGACACTTTCTACATGGTGAGTTGAAATGCATTGTAATTACACCTTCCATAAAGGTATTTTTACCTCTCTTACTTTGTAAAAGGAAGCAGCAATAAGGCTATTTTCACTTCTGTGCTATGTTTCAACCCGTATTTCATCAATCTTTATAACCTCACATTGGAGTCCATGTGAGATGAGAACATGATATTTTGCAAAAAGCCGAACAATCCCAAGGTAACGCAGTGATCCCTGTGAAATCAGATGATCTGTTACAATGTTTGCAGGATTTATTGTGCTTATTCAAATGTTTAAAAGTTTGTTTTCATGCTTGAGATAATGCAAAAATGCAAAATTTGTAAGACCTTTGAGCACTGCCAAATTTTAATATGCTGAAACTGTTGGAAATCTTGTCTTTTTAGGGCAGAGTTTTGTGCCAGCTGCTTTTCAACTGTGGTGTGTTTTTGACAAGATGTTTTCCTAGCAACAAATCACTGATTTGCAATTTATCTATTTCATTCCTGCCCACTTGGTTTTGGGCACCTACCCAGGAAGATACTGCACCAATGATATTTGCTTGAATGATAATTGAGAGTGGGTTTGAAAGGAAAGATAATGTGTGCAGAAGTTTTTGGTCAGCTCCTCATGCTGTGAAATGTATCTGCACCTGTTTTTTTTATAAGAAAGGCAGCCATCCCAGAAGCAGGTCTCATTGACAGATTTGACTCCAAGTTGAGTGGAAATAGTTCCTGTTGGTATAGGAAACTAAAATGGATGGAAGTTGCAGAGAACAAATAACCAGGAGGCCCAACAATTTCACTAATGAGAACATGATGGATGGAATGACAATTTCTGACTGAATTATCTCATTTGAACCCAGATGTTTTTGGGTGACTATAAGATATAGGAGCAGAAATAGGCTTTTCAACCCATTGAGTCTGCCCTGCCATTCAATTATGAGCAGGTCCATTTTCCCACTCAGCCCCACTAATCAAGAACCTATCAATCTGTGCCTTAAATACACCCACCCAATAACGGCCTCCACATCTGTGTGTCACAACAAATTTCACAGATACACCACCCTCTGACTAAAGAAATTTATCTGCATCTCTGTTCTAAGTGGATGCTTTACAATCATGAAGTTCTGCCCTGTTGTCCTCGACTCTCCCATCATGGGAAACAACCTTCCTGCATCTACTTTGTCCAGGCCTTTCAACATTCTAAATATTTCAATGAGATCCCCCTCATTCTCTGCAATTCCAATGAGTACAAACTAAGAGCCATCAAATGTTCCACATATGATTAACCCTTTCATTCCCAGAATCATCCTTGTGAATCTCCTTTGAACTCTCTCTAACATTGGACATTATTCCTCAAACAACGAGCCCAAAAATGTTCATAATACTCCAAGTAAGGACTCACCAGAGCTTTATAAAGCCTCAAAAATATGTCTCTGCTCTTATATTCAATTCCTCTTGAAATTAATGCCACCATTGTGTAATGCGCGTCAAAAGAACCAAAGACTTGTTGATCCAAACCAAGGCTTTTATTAACTAAAAGACTGGAGCATATCACAAGTAGGTCGACCAGTCCAGAATGACCTGGTCTGGCTAGGAGCAATCCTTTAAGACCTGTCAGTAGGTGTGGCTACACTCTCAGCCAATCACAGTCATCCTACACAACCATCTATACATATGTACATATACACATTGGTGATAGAATCTGTACCTTCACACATTGTATTTGCCTTCTTCACCTTCAACGTATCCTGCATGAGAATCCCAAGTCCCTTTGCATCTGGGAATGTTCAATTTTCTCACAATTTAGAAACTTGTCTGCCATTTATTTCTTGTATCAAAGTGTATAACCATCCAATATTAAGATTTTTCTCTGCCCATTTTCGTAATCTAAGTCCTTCTGAAGCCTCCCTGTTTACTCAACACTACCTGCTTCTCTCCCTATCTTTGTATCATCTGCACACATGGCCACAAAGCCATTCATTCCATAATCGAAATCACTGACGTGCAGCATAAAAGGAAGCAGGCGAAACACTGCCCTTGTGGAATACCACTAGAAATGGGCAACACCAGAATATGATCCATGTATTCCAACTCTCTGGCTACTTGCCAATCAGCCAATGCTCTATGCACACTTGTATGTTTGTTGATATACCGTGAGCTGTTATCTTGTTGAGTAGCCTCACGTAGCCTCAAAAGACTTCTGAAAATCCAAATACACAGCAGTGACTGCCTCTCTTTATCTTGCTTGCTTGACACTTCTTCAAAGAATTCCAAAGGTTTGTCAAGCAAGATTTTCTCATAAGGAAGCCATGCTGGCTTTGGCTGATCTTTTCATGTGCCTCTCAATACTCCGTAACCTCATCCTTGACAATTGAGTCCAACATCTTCCTAACCACTGATATCAGGCTAACCGGTGTATAATTTTCATCTGCTGTCTTATCTTATTGAATAGCGGAGTGACATTTCCAATTTTACAGTCCTTCGGAACCATATCAGAATCTATTGATTCCTGAAAGATCATTTCAATGTATCGACAATCTCTACACCTACTTCTTTCAGAACATGAGGGTGCAATCCTTCTAGTCCAGAAGACTTATCCACCATTAGTCCATTCACCTTTCTAAGTACCTTCTCCCATGGAATAGTAATTGCACTCACTTCCCTTCTCCAATACCCTTGGACTTCCGGCAGAGTGCCAATATCTTCCACAGTGAAGAATGTTGCAAAATACTTATTTAGCTCCTATCCCAGCTCCTTATCTCCCATTATTATTTCTCCATTGTAATTTTCTAGTGGTCCTATATCTACTCTCACCTTTCTTTTACTCTTTATATACTTTTTAAACATTTTTTAAATTTTTCACACTATGAACCATATTGACCAAAATACACATAAACATTTCCCTCTTGAATATACACAGTGTAATTTTCTCCCCTTTTACACCCCTCCATTCCCTCCTTCCTTCCCAACCCTCCCCATCCACTAAATGTTCAACATATACGATACATTAAACCCATTAAACAATGTCATCACACAATGAAAATAAACAAGAAAATTGTGTCATCTACTTTTACACACTGGGTTAGTTCATTTCGTTTTCTTCTCATTCTGTCATTTTAGTTGGTGGAGGTCCGCGGTAGGACTTCTCTGTTGTGTTCCATGTACGGTTCCCAAATTTGTTCGAATACTATGATGTTATTTCTTAAATTATATGTTATTTTTTCCAATAGAATACATTTATTCATTTCTATGTACCATTGCTGTATTCTCCGGCTATCTTCTGATTTCCAGGTTGGCATAATACATTTTCTTGCTATAGCTAAGGCTATCGTAATAAATCTCTTTTGTGCTCCATCCAAATCGAGGTCATGTTCTTTACTTCTTCTAATACTTAGAAGAAAGATCTCTGGATTTTTTGGTATGTTGCTTTTTGTGATTTTATTTAATACCTGATTTAGATCTTCCCAAAACTTTTCCACTTTCTCACATGACCAAATTGCATGTACTGTTGTTCCCATTTCCTCCTTACAGCAAACTGATACTGTTGGGTCCCATTTATTTAACTTTTGGGGCATGGTGTATAGCCTGTGTAACCAATTATATTGTATCATGCGTAACCTCGTGTTTATTGTATTTCTCATAGTTCCGGAGCATAGCTTTTCCCATGTTTCATTCTTTATCTTTATGTTTAGATCTTGTTCTCACTTTTGTTTGGGTTTACAGCTTATTTCCTCATTCTCTTTCTCTTGCAGTTTGATGTACATGTTTGTTATAAATCTTTTAATTATCATTGTGTCTGTAATCACATATTCAAAACTGCTTCCTTCTGGTAACCTCAGTCTGCTTCCCAATTTGTCCTTGAAGTAGGTTTTCAGTTGGTGGTATATAAACATTGTACCGTAAGTTATACCATATTTGTACTTCATTTGTTCAAAAGATAATAATTTATTTCCCGAACAACAATTTTCTATTCTTTTGATCCCTTTTCTCTCCCATTCTCTAAAGGAAAGGTTATCTATTGTGAAAGGGATTAGTTGATTTTGCATCAATATTAATTTTGGTAGTTGATACTTTGTTTTTTTTTTCCTTTCTACGTGAATCTTCTTCCAAATGTTGAGCAGATGGTGCAGTACTGGTGAATTCCTATGTTGCACCAGCTTTTCATCCCACTTGTATATGTTCAGGTACCTTCTCCCCTATTTTATCTAGCTCTAATCTGGTCCAATCTGGTTTTTCCCTTGTTCGATAAAAATCTGATATGTATCTTAATTGTGCTGCTCTATAATAATTCTTAAAGTTTGGTAGCTGTAAGCCCCCTTGTTTGTACCATTCTGTTAATTTATCTAGCGCAATCCTCGGTTTCCCCCCTTTCCATAAGAATTTCCTTATTATTTTCTTTAGCTCCTTGAAGTATTTCTCTGTTAGGTGAATTGATAACGATTGAAATAGGTATTGTATCCCACAATTGTAACATTTTTCCATTTGAATATTTCCTCTTTTTTGGTATGCATCTACTCTGCACCTTCCTCATTTTTCACAGAAACTCCATCCATTGCTACCCTGCCGTCCTCCCTACTAGTGTCCCTTTCTAATTCACTTTAGCCAGTTCCTCTCTCATGCCACTGCAATCTTTAATCTACTGAAATACCAATACATCTGACTTTAGTTTCTCCTTGTTAGATATCAAATTGAACTCATTCATATAGAGATCACTGCCCCCCCCCCACTCCCCAGGTGTTCCTATACCCTAAGCTCTCCTATTTTGTATCTTCTTTGGCTTGGCTTCGCGGACGAAGATTTATGGAGGGGTAATGTCCACGTCAACTACAGGCTCGTTTGTGGCTGACAAGTCCAATGCGGGACAGACAGACATGGTTGCAGCGGTTGCAAGAGAAAATTGGTGGGTTGGGGTTGGGTGTTGGGTTTTTCCTCCTTTGTCTTTTGTCAGTCTGGTGGGCTCTGCGGTCTTCTTCAAAGGAGGCCGAACTGTGAGGCTCCAAGATGCACGGTTTGAGGCGATATCAGTCCACTGGCGGTGGTCAATGGGGCAGGCACCAAGAGATTTCTTTAGGCCGTCCTTGTACCTCTTCTTTGGTGCACCTCTGTCATGGTGGCCAGTGCATTACCTAATGCCCAATCTGGCACAGTTGATCCCTTAGTGGGCTCATCAACAAGCTGCACTAAATAGCCATCTCATTGGCATTCTACAAATTCTCTGCCTTGAGATCAAGACCCACTTGGTTTTCCCAATCTATCGGCACATTAAAATCCCCCATGACGACAATAACATTGTCCTTCTGATGAGCCTTTTCTATTTGCTGCTGTAATTTGTTGTCCATAACCCGGCATCTGTATATAACTGCCAGCAGGATCCTTTTAACCTTGCCATTTCTTAATCCACAATGATTATATATTAGTGGGTCTCAACCTTTTTCTTTCCACTCGCATACCTATCACATAAGTGCTCTGTGATTAGAAAGGGATTGCTTAAGGTGGTATCTGGGTGGAAAGAAAAAGGTTGAAAACCACTGTTTTAATCACACCTAATTTACTCGTTTTGCTCATGCTTTCATAATCCAAAGGAAATGGACCAATTACAAATTTTCTCAAGCAAAATATTTCAGTAACAATTGGGTTCCCATTCACATACCACTTTAAGCAATGCCTTACTAATCACACAGCACCGATGGCATAAGGATTACTTAAAGTGGTTTGTGATTGGAAAGAAAAGGTTGACAACCACTGTTCTATTATCTTTGGAACATATTTCACCTTTCTTATTCGTCTTTACCAATAGAGCCACGCCACCCCCTCTGCTTAACTGCCTATCCTTTCAATGTACTCTGTATTCTTGGATATTCAGCACCCAATGACATCCATCCTTTAACCATGGCCACAATATCACACCTGCCAATGTGTAGGTCATCTATTTTATTCCTTATGCTGCATTCATTTAAATATAAAACCTTCAGTCTTGTAGTTGTTACATTTTTTTGTCCTGGTGCATTGCAATTCATCCCATTGGCTACAATTTTACCCTACCTGCCTGTCCTTCCACTAAACTCCCTACCAACTATCTCATGCACCAATCATCTCTTCTTCTGCCTCTTTGCTTTGTTTCCCACCTGTGAAAAATCAAATTTAAGCCCCCCCCCCCTCCCCAAGGCATTAACAAACTTCCCTGCCAGGATATTGGTTCCCCTCCAGCTCAGGTGCAACCCAGTCCACTTGTACAGATCACTCATTCTGCAGAAAAGGTTCCAATGATTCAAGAACTTGAAACCCTGCTCCCTGCACCATCTCTTCTGACACTCATTTGTCTGCACCATCTTCCTGTTTTGACCTTCCCTTGCTCATGCACAGGGAGTAATCCAGAGATTATCATCTTTTTGATCTGCTTTTTAATTTGGTCCTTAGCTCCTTAATTTGCCTGAACAGAACCTCTTTGCTTGTTCTACCTACATCATTGATACTCAAATAGATCAGGATAACTGGATCTTTCCCCTCCCACTTCAAATTCCTTTGCAGGTCAGATAAGACATCCCAAACCTTGGCCCCAGGCAAGGTTTACACCAAGGGTTTAGAAGATTAGAGAGTTAAATGTGTGACTCAAGAATTGGTGTGGGAGAAGTATGTTCTAATTCATGGGAAATTGGCACCAGTATTGGGAAAGAATGGAGCGGGCTTCATCTGAACTCTGATGAGACCTGGATCCTGGTGAATTGCATAATTAGGATGGTGGACAGGGCTTTAAACTAAATAGTAGGGAGGTGGATTCAACAGATTGGAGAGGGATAGATGAAGTAAAAGAGAAGATTGTGGAAAAGTTAAAAGCAAAAGTTAATAAAGAGACAAGTAAGAGAAGAGGGGATAAAAAGTCAAGTGCAAAAGAGGCAAAGATAGCTGGATTTTAAAAGCATAATGGGTATATGGGCACTTTATTTTAATGCCCGGAAGTATTCAAAACAAGGCTAGTGAACTTGTGGCACAAATCAGTACAAGGGGTATGATTTAGTTGCCATTACAGATACATGGTTGCAAGGTGGACAGGATTGGGAATTATATATCTGAATTTATCAGGTAATAAGGAAGGACAGGCAAGCCAGCCAATAATTACATTACAGTGGAACAGGCAATAAACCAAGAAATATCAGAGACCTGTAAGGATGGAATAGCAGTTATCATGGGGGACTTTAACATGCATATAGGTTGGGTGAATCAGGTTGGTCGAGGCAACCTTGAGGAGGACTTCATAGACTGCATACAGGATGGCTTTCTTGAACAGCATGTTACTGAACCTACAAAGTAACATGTTATCTTGATCTGAGATGGGTAAAATTAGTGATCTTGTAGTTGGGGTCCTCTTGGAAAGAATGATCACAAAAGTTTATCATACAAAAGTGTGTTATGCCTCACAAGGGAAACTACGAGGGGATGAGGGAGGAGTTGACCAGCGTAGACTAGGAGCACAAGCTATATGGAGGGATGGTTGATGAACAGTGGAAGACTTTCAAAGAGATTTTTCATGGTATTCAACAAAAGTACATTCCAGTTAAAAGCAAGGACAGTGAGAGTGGGAGCAACCAGAGAGATCAAGGCATCAAATTAAAAGCTCGTGTTCAAAGTTGCCAAGAGCAGAAGATTGGGAAACCTTTGAGAAGCACAAAGAACCATAAAGCAAGCAATAAGGAAAGGGAAGGTAGACTATGAAAAAAATATTACCACAAAATATAAAAATGGCTAGTAACATTTTTTTAATATTCTATAAAGCACAAAATGTAGCTAAAGTGAATGTTGGACTTGGGAAATAGAGATCAACATAGAACACTACAGCATAGTATAGGCCCCTTGGCCCTCGATGTTGTGCTGACCCATATTTATTTTTAAGAAAAATTAAACCCTCTCTATCCTGTAACCCTCTATTTTTCTTCCATCTATGTGCCTGTCTAAGAGTCTCTTAATTCCCCTAATGTTTCAGCCTCCACCATCACCCCTAGCAAGGCATTCTAGGCAACCACAAATCTCTGTGTTAAAAAGACTTACCACTGATGTCTCTCTTAATCTACCCTCCCTTTACTTTGTATATATGTCCTTTGGCGTTTGCTATTCCTGCCCTGGGAAAAAGGCGTTGGCTGTCCACACTACCTATGCCTCTCATAATAGACCTCAATTAAGTTCCTCTCGTCCTTCTCCGCTCGAAAGAGAAAAGTCCCAGCTCTACTAAACATGCTTCATAAGACTTATCTTCTAATTTAGGCAACATCCTCTGCACCCTCTCCATAGCTTCTACATCCTTTCTATAATGAGGTGATCAGAATGGAACACAATACTCCAAGTGTGGTCTCATCAGAAATTTGAACAGTTGCAACATGATCTCTCGACTCCTGAGCTCAATCCCCCATTAATGGAGCCCAATATCCCATAAGCCTTCTTAAATATCCCATCAACCTGCGTGGCAACCATGAGGAATGTATGAATTTGGACCCCAAGATGCCTCTATTCATCCATACTCCTAAGAAACCCTGAAATCAGCCCAAAATGCATCTCCTCACACTTATCTGGATTGAACTCCATCTGCCACTTCTCCGCCCAACTCTGCATCCTGTCGATACCCTTTTGTAACTTACAACAACCTTCAGCACTATCCACAACTCTTCCAACCTTTGTTTCATCTACAAACTTACCATCCTTCTGTGTCTTCATCATTTATAAAGTTCACAGAGAGCAGGGATCCCAGAACAGATTCTTGTGAAACTCCAGTAGTCACTGACCTCCAGGGTAAATACTTTCCATCCACTACTACTCTCTGCTTTCTACATGCAAGCCATTTTTAAAGAAATCAAAACAGCTAAGGTTCCATGGATCCCATGCCTCATGACTTTCTGAACAAGTTTCTCATGGGGGACCTTGTCAAATAAGAACATAAGAAATAGAAGCAGGAACAGGCCATCCGGCCTGTTGAGCTTGCTCTGCCATTCAATAAGATCATGGCTGATCTGATTGTTGACTCAACTCCACCTACCTGCCTTTTCCCCATATCCTTTAATTCCTTAAATATGTTAAGTAGCCTCAACTGCTTCGCTGGGCAGAGAATTCCACAGATTCACTACTCTCTGGGAAAAACAGTTTTTCCTCATCTCCATCTTAAATCTACTCCCCTGAATCTGAGGTTGTATCCCCTAGTTCTGCTCTCACCTACCAGTGAAAATAATTTTCCTGCCTCTATCTTATCTATCCCTTTCATAAGTTGTAGTATGACCTCCCTGTTCTTGAATTCAATTCCTCTGGCAATGAAGGCCAACATTCCATTTTCCTTCTTAATAACCTGTTGTACCTGCAACCCAACTTTTTTGCAATTCATGCACAAGCACTCCTATGTCCTTCTGCACTAGAGCATGCTATAGTTTATCACCATTTAAATAATAATCTAATAATCTGCTCTTCTATTTTTCCTGCCAAAGTGGATGACCTTGCATTTACTAACATTGTACTCCATCTGCCAGGCCTTTGCCCACTCACCTAATTTAACTATATCCTTTTGCAGATTCTCCACATCTTTACTAAATTCCATATAGACCACAGCTACTGCCCTACTTTCATCAATTTCCTTTGTTACCTCCTCAAAAATACTCAATTAGACGTGAGCCACAATCTCGCCTTCACAAACTGTACTTCTCCAAATGGCCATAGATCCTATCTTTAAGAATCCTCTCCAATAGTTTTGCACACCACTGGCGTAAGACTCACTTAAGGAAAAAAATGATTATTCAACATTTCAAAGGCCTAACCTTCTACTCACCTGTGCCTCTGTGATGAAGTAGGAATGGAATTTCTGATAGACTTGGGAAAAACCTTCTGCTCCTTCTGCCCCACAAACATTACTGCAAAGGTACATTAATTCCATATAACTATCTTTGCCTCTCTTTATCTTCCATACTCACTGAGAAAGCCAGCCTAGAAACATACATGACGTTTTATACAGCAAGCCTCAATGTAACATTTAATTTAATACTTAAATTAGTTAAATTTAACACGGTCTTCTTTCTGGGAAGCTGCAGGTAGACTGAGGTTTGTGCTGATTTGTAAATCATACATCTCACTCATTTTTGGTGGTTCAGATTACCAAGTAAAAAAAATAGTTTTTATGATACCACTGGTGTAAATTTAGATTCAAAAACTTTGTGTTAAGAGTTGTGAGTTTGGGTAAAATGCTGTGATTTGCAAAGCTCAATAATTTGCAGATGATGACTAAAATTAATCTTGATGGGTTTTTTTGTCTAATTAGTTCTGGGTGTTTTGGTAGTTCAAAAATTAGGATATGTTCCATCACCTTTGTCAATTCAGGATTGTGGCAACTGCAATATTCTTCCTGTTCTATTCAATAGTAGTTCTCTAAAACTGTCTTCTAAAGGATTAAAGAATAACTTCATCTCCCACAGTACCCAACAAAACATTTAACTACCAACGAGAGTGATGGAAGGTCGTAAACTCAGCTGTAGCTTGGCATAATGGATAGTGATCTGGTCAGAGTCATTCTCATTCAAAGATATCTTGCATGAACACTTACTGTTAATGTCCTTGGGCAGTTCTTGCTGTCTCACTTGTCCACAGACTTTTTTGCTTTACGTCTCTGGGGTATGCATGACTTTAAGTAATATTGTTTTGATGCATTGTTGAAGATGCAATATTTTTAATACTATTCATGCTGGTTTAATTGTTGACACTGTAGTTGCAAGACTGAAGCTTCCTTCCTATATACAGCCAGGTCCAAGGCTGTGGTAAGCACCAAAAGTACACCAGGAATCTCAACAAGTAAATTTAGACATACAGCATGGTATGTCATGCAGGCCATTTCCGTTTACGAGCTCATGGCACCCAATTAACCTCCAACCCCTGATACATTTCAAACAGTGGGAGGAAACCAGAACTCTTGGAGGAAACCCATGCAGACACGGAGAACATACAAATCCTTACAGAGAGCACAGGATTTGAACCCCGGTCCTGATCTCTAGTGCTGAAATGATATTGCGTTAACCACCACCACCACGCTAACCATTCTGCCCACTAATGGTAGGATGCTGATATCTTTGGATCTTAGCCTAAATTTCTCAAAGTAACAATTCAACAGCTGAATGGATGAACAGAAACTAGTCCAACAAATATCTTGCTTTGCCTTCAGCTTTCAGAAAACATAGTTAAACACTGAAAATGTTAATTTTCCAAACTATTAATTGTGAAATCCTGGTCTTCTGTTTTCTCCAACCTGCACTTGTTCAGTTTACTTCTATGTGCATTCAACATTCAAACCCAGACTTTCTGAGGTTCTATTCACCACTGACGACTACTTTCCTACTCTTTGCCCAGGCTCACTGGGATTCTTATGTGAAATGAACTGTTCCTTCACCTTCTTTTAAAAACATGCATAAAACTTACCTGGAAAGAAATTGAACAGGTGTGTATTTTAGTGCTATGCAATTGATAATGCATTTTGGATCAAGTGAAAGTGACAGTGGCTACTTTGAAATCATTTCACATCATTCCAGAAATAGAACAGACATTTCCTGACATGAGCTTCATTGACATATCCAGTGAAACTTTAGCTATGCATGTATTTATGCCAGTTTTGAGCATGACTGAGGAAGTGCATTCATATCATCCTGGGAATGACCAATGTTGGCCATTCCCAAGCTGAAAATGCTTTCATTGCATTGCTGTGGACGGAAATCAGACCTTAACTTTCTGACTTTCTTAACAGAACCATAGAACATTACAGCACAGAAAACAGGCCATTTGGCTCTTCTAGTCTGTGCCAAACTTATTCTGTCTAGTCCCACTGACCTGCACCTCCATACCCCTCCCATCCGTGTACCTGTCCAATTTTTTTATTAAACGTTAAAATTGAGCTCGTATTCACTACTTCAGCTGGTAGCTCATTTCACAAGCCCACCACGCTCTGTGTGAAGAAATACCCCCTCATTTTCCCCCTAAACTTTTCCCTTTTCACCCTCAACCCATATCCTTTGGTTTGTATCTTTCTTAACCTTAGTGGAAAAAGCCTACTTGCATTTAATCTATCGATACTGCTCATAATTTTGTATACTTCTATCAAATCTCTCCTCATTCTTCTACACTCTGGGAAATAAAGTCCAAACTTGTGAGATTACCTCTCCATGTAACTCATTTCCTGAAGTCCTGGCAACATCCTAGTCAATCTTCTCTGAACTCTTTCAATCTTATTGATATCGTCCATTAATCCACTGTGCACATCCTTCTGATTATGATATCTCAGGGGTGGCCAAACCGCGGATCACGAGCCACATGCGGCTCTTTGATATATAATGTGTGGACCGTGGAAATATGTTGGCTGAGATAGGAATCGTACGAGCCGGTGCTCACAATGGTGGTGCTGGTGGATGTGATTTGTGATCACATGATTCTGACGTGTGGCTGTGTTGTAGTCAGTGAAATTACTGGAGAGTTAGTGTGATCCGGACCACCCGCCCTCTAGAGTTCCCGACACTCTGACAGAGGACTATCTCCTAGGGCCCAGCCACCCACCCATTCAAGATCCTGAAAGGAGCTGCCCATCTGAGCTCTCTACACCTAAAACGGTTCAGATACTTACTGCAGTCAAAAGTAGTATTTATGTAATACTGTAGAGAACACCCTAAATTTTACACTAAAAATTGGTCCACAAGATTTGACTATAACACGAATATATACAGTATGTGTACTTTTTTTATTATTGAAACTGATATAAATTAGCTGTTTTAAAACTACATACATGAATAAATATTATTCCATACATACTTATTTAAAATTTTTATTACAAGATGTGCATGTAAGAGTAAAAATGTGTATGTAATATTATTTTCATGTCTTGCGGCTCTCAAACATCTGAAGTTTATCATATGTGGTTCTTCTGTTAAGCAAGTTTGGCCACCCCCTGTCATATCTCAGTCCAGAGACCCTCCAACTGCTCACCTTCCCTCCCCTACAAATGACCAGGTTTTAATGTGCATTGGAATTTAAAGGTAAAATTTTTAATCCCTAATTACTTCTGCTAATATAAGATCAGTTTTCTCTTATTTTTGTGGAAAGGGAAATAGACTTGTATTTCAAGTCCAAGAGTTTTCATTAGATGCCAAATGCTACCTGGTCCTCATGGCATTTTTTAAATATTTATTTTAGATTTCCAGTATCTGCAGGTTTTTGTTTTAAGTTTTCTATCTCCTTTCACCTTTTACTCCTCAGCAGAATATCTTGATACATTTTATAATCATGCACCATATAATTGCGATTGATGTTGTACTTTCTGTACTTTCATTGTTCTATTTCTCACATTTAAACCTACCACCATCTTCCACTTGACTTCTAACTCTTTGCAAAACATGAAAAATCCTATTCAGTTTTATGCTTAATTATATTTTAGGATGAATTCATTTTTTTTCAGATAAAATGACTCTACTTTTAGAGTTTCCATTATATGTGCTGCATAGTGACACCAATGTGTAGAACATTTAATGTCATCTCCAAAAATAGAAGTGTTGCCTCTCAGGTTCAGCAACCTGTGTCAACTCCTGACCTCCTGTATGGACTGTGTGGAGTTTGCATGTTTTCCCTGGCACTGTATAGCTTTCCTCCGGTACTCTTGTTTCCTCCCATGTCCGAAAGACATGTGCCATAAGTTGATAAGTTAATTGGCCACTAGAAATTATCCGCAATCCTTCGGTGAGTGGTTGAATTTGACAGGGGAGGGATAGGGTTGTTGGGAACGAGAAAAATTCAACATTGGATGAATCCAAGAATTGTAAAAACCAGGGGTGGGCAACCTTTTATTAAAACTCACATTCCACCTTAAGTATTCCCTATGTTATAAATACTCTGCGATTAGTAAAGGATTGCTTAAGGTAGTATGTGAGTGGAAAGAAAAAGGTTTGAACACCATTGTTTTAATTGTACCTTGTAGCAGTCAACTAACTGGGATGCGCCCTGGTTCACAAAATTGCTGATGAATGCAGTGACAGCTTGGGGGCCAGTGACCTTCGTCCCAAGTTGACTCTTAAATGGTGGTGGAAAATGACAAGCAATGGTGGGAACGCTGCCCAATCAGAGATTGGCACTGCCATGACATCACTCCTGTCATCAGCAGTGGGGAAAGAATCTAAGCAGAGTTGCCAGTGCAATAAATCAATCTTCAACTTTGATTCCTCGTGTGTGTGTCTTCTTTCCACACTTTGCAGTAGCGTGCACGCTACATTGGTGAGATGGCAGGTCCAACCGACAGTTGGGCCCGAAGATAACAGATCAAGCTAATCGTTATGTGCACTGTTTCATAACTCCAAAGGAAATGGGACAATGATCATTTTTCTCAAGCAAAATATTTCAGTCACAATTGGGTCTAGAGCAATGGTTCTCAACCTTCCCTTCCCACACACGTCCCACCTGAAGCAATCCCTTACTAATCACAGAGCATTTAAGACACAGGGATTACTTAAGGTGGAATGTGAGTTTTTAAAAAAAAGATTGCCCACCCTTGGTATAAATGGATGACTTATACTTAACGCAGTCTTGGTGGATGAAGGAACTCTTTTCATGCTTTATTACCTTATTACCCTTTTATTTAGCCACCTGCTGATCATAGATAGCCATTCTCTATTAAAAAGTGAGAAAGTGGAAATTTCATTCAATGATAATTTTCAACACATAATTTGGAAATACTTCACACCTGACTGATCATCGTACAACATTCTTTCTAAGATTGTTGAACGAAGTCAATTCTCACTTTGATGTTGATCCAATGTCAATGTGATTTGATATTTTGGAGAGCAGGAGAATCTAGTTTCTGCCAAATAAATGGTACATAATTATTCTTTCCTTGATATACACAAGCAGAGTTGAAATAAAGCTTGGGAAACTGATACATTTTCGGAAGCATTTTAAGGAAAAAGAGAGATGGAAAGTATTTCAGGAAAGGAATTCCAGAGCTTAGATGCATGCAGGAAACCAGATGCACAAAAAGCCTGTTGTGGAGAAATGCCATTGTAACAGGACATGATGAGAAATGATTCAGAGAATCATGAGTAGACAGGCTTTTGAAGGTGGAACTTTGGATGAGTTCAATTTATGAAAAGGGTGAAATATTGGAGGTCAGCAAGGACAGCATTGGAATACCCAGGCCAGGTGATAGCAAAACAGATTCACCCAATTGATAGCCTGAACCAGGAAAGGGAGAGGGTCTCAATATTGGGATCCAATATCGGTGACCAATATAGGGGAAATATTGGATCAGAAATTTGATGGAGGCTGATTTTGAAGATGATCAGGTGAATGAAAGAATTAAGCAGACAAAGCAAATGTTTTTTTTTAAATTAAAGGGTATTTGCCTGAATTAGGTTCCGAGAGCTGAGTTAGAATAAGGAAGTCTCATTTAAATTGGGTGTTGAAATGCAAGTAGCATAGTAGCATTGTGATGGCCTGGTTGGTTTGTGATTGCCAAATAATGGACACCCTTCAGAACAATCAACAATAATGTCTGACTTGGAAAATAATTCATGTACTCAAACATGCTGGATTACAAGAAGAGCATGTCACATTTCCAAAATGGTGTATTTTGATGCAAGTATACTTTCCATGAGAATTTACCATCAAATTTCAATGAGCCTTCAAGGCAAATATTGTTTAATTAAAAAGGTAAGGATCCAAATTCATAAGTGTTATATGACATCTGGTCCCAGGCATAAGTCTTCACGTTGTCTGTTTTTATCTAACATGAAGGAAAGACCTGATTCAGTAGTTGTCATTGACCACGGGTTCATTGAAGTCATCATATGTCAAATGAGGAATTTGTATAGAAAAATAATAGAGCTGCTGAACTTGTAATATCAAAATGGTTCTTAAGTTATGCAACAAGAGCCTCAAAAATATATTGTTGAAATCAAGTTTGATGAGTACAAGCCAAAGAATAGACTGAGATAATTAAAGATTATATGTAACATAGAACATAGAAAGTAGGAACAGGAGTAGGCCAAAAATGGCCCATCGAACCTGCTCCACCATTCAATACGATCATGGCTGATCTAATTTATAACCTAACTCCACCTACCTGCCTTCTCCCCATATCCCCTAATTCCTCTATCATGTAAAATGTAAAACATATGTTAGTTTAAATTCTATTTCAATAATATAAATGTCATATGGAGAAAGTGCCTGCCTTCTATCGACCAGTGCAGCTTTAAGGTTAGATGGATGTTCATTGAAGAGTTATTCAATTAGCTTGAACAAGAAAACATCAATAGGAGTCCAAAATAAGATAGGTTGAGGGTGGAGTAGACCTGATTGATACAATGACCTTTTTATTATCCATCTTTTTACAATTATGATGACAGGAGAAAGAAGCAAAATTAAACTACATACATAGATAAAATAATTATAATATTTGTACTTAAAACCAAGTTGGACTGTCGCTCTTCTGGTGTTTGTAGCTTTCATGTGTTTCTTCTCTACAGAATGCATACTCCAGTTTTTCATGGGTGCTGCACCAGGACCAATTCATGCTCACATTTTAAGAAGTTATAATTGGTTTTGAAATCATTCTAGTGAAGAACATTAAATACTTGTGTCAAAACAAATAATTAATAGCAGATCCTCAAGAAAGGGAGTAGTTTATTACTTTGCAGAATTAGGGAAAGGAAAATGAAACTTAAGGAAAGACTATTGCGTTTTTATATATTTTCAACCAGTTTAAAATTGTGTTGTTGTTTAAATGTTGTACAATGTGTTATTTCGATGTCAATTCTATTCAATAGTTTATTGATTACATCCAAAAACTTACTCAGAATGAGTTATTGTTCAAAGAGCACTTTAAGAATATTTTGCAGGTTGATAAGGTCACTGTTAAACATCCAATGAGACTAAATACTGTGATTAATTAGATAAACTGCATTTAAAAGGTTAGTATCGCTAAGCAAGAAATTCTAATGCACTAACCTCCACCAGTTAACCTTTTAGTCACAGTAATTAAGAAATGTTTCTTATGTAAATTTATGGGATAAAACTGAGCTAATTCTAATTGAATCAAGGGTAAAATTGTTGATTATTATTCAGTTGAAACTCCATAGATGCAAAATGATCTTTTGTGTTTTTTTTACATTTAGGTTCATATTGATTGAGTCAGAGCCAGCTTTCATTGTGATGAGATTCTGAAGCATTTGTAATAAAAAAGAATTGAATTTTGTGTCATTGATAAATGGGATGAGGAGGTTCATAGTTAAACCCTGCTGTGACCAGCTGCAGGTTTCATTTAATGAATGGTTTCTGTATTTGACTTTCTCCAAGCACATCTAGCTGTCTACAGTGTAGTTCACGCCTGTGTTTTCTCACTATTTGCTCTTTTAACCTTTTTGAAATTACGCGCAGTACTGATTCTGAAGATCAAAACTAAAAATATGGCACATTTTGTAATGGTTTTTCAGGTCACTTCTACAATTCTAAAATTCCACCTCAACTTGGAGGGAAAGCATTCACACGCAAATGGTTCTGAGATATTTAGTCATTAATTTCTATTGATTTCTGAAAAAGAATTGGCCAAAATGAAGAGTGATAGTAAATAAAACAAAAATACCGGAAATAATCGGTAGGTCAGGCAGCATCAAAAAAGAGAGAAATAGTTATTGTTCCAAGTAAGGACTCTTTATCTGATGAGTTTGATACCATTTTCTGCTTTTATTTTAGATTTCCAGCATCTGCAGTTTTTTTTTTCATTTTCATTTGCAGAATTATGGATACTTTGTGAGCATATGTGAAATATTGTGCTCTGTTGAAAATACTCGCTTCTTACACTTTTAAAGTAAATAGTATATGTGATTTCTGAACTAATGATAATTAAAATAAATCTACCAATCTCTGTGGCCAATCATATGAGTTTATCCTGAAAATAAATGTTCTTATTCTGTTCAATGCTTATCCTCAGGGGAAACTGAAACCTTCCAGATGGTTTCCTATAAGGGAAAGAAAATAGATTTCCCATTAATTCTATTCCTCTTCTATAGTCATCTTTTTGCTTTCTTGGAGTTGAGATAAATACTGAAGTGAACTTCCATATTCTCCAACACAGTGATGGACTATTTAACTAGTCTGACTTCCACTGAAATATTTGTCAACACTTTGCGCTCTCGCCATTTCCAGTGTTTTTCCTGTTAGATTTCTATTGCCATTCTCTGTGAGTTTAAACTTATTCAAAATGTTGCCCAAATCCTAATCTGCTCTTTATCCTGATTATCTTTCTTTCTTTGGCTTGGCTTCGCGGACGAAGATTTATGGAGGGGGTAAAAGTCCACGTCAGCTGCAGGCTCGTTGGTGGCTGACAAGTCCGATGCGGGACAGGCAGACACGGTTGCAGCGGCTGCAGGGGAAAATTGGTGGGTTGGGGTTGGGTGTTGGGTTTTTCCTCCTTTGCCTTTTGTCAGTGAGGTGGGCTCTTTACCACAACAATTACTGGCCTGCGTTGATTCCTTACACTACAATTTTCAAATTCTCATTTTTGTGTTTAAATCCAATCTATAAATAAATTTTGCCAACCCTCAAATGCTTGCTTTCTCTTTCTACCTTTGGTGAGCCAATCCTTCTCTTTACCACATCGTTCATTGCTGTTTTTTTTAGCCCCAACACCTGTTTTGAAACTACACCTTTTAAAGCCCAAGACTTCTTGATATATCTTCATAAAGCTATGGTTTAAACATATTTCTCATTGCGTACCAGAGCATTACTAGAATAAATGAGTTGCAATGAGTCATTAGAATAACAATATTAGAATTGTCACACCAATACAGAATTGGGAAGGATCGCATTCAGCTTTCAAACCACTGCAGGCAGCATTGCAAATATGCTGGCTGTCAATTAAACTTCTCTGGTCAGTGCTAATTACTCCATTAAGTTGCCTTGTGTATCAGCAGGGCCCAGTTTCAAGTGGTCAGTTCCAGTGCTGTGTGCATGAGGGATTTTTGGGGGTGGTGCAAATGAAATTGGACCCTAAGTTTCCCCTTTCCTGGTTCAAAAGAATTTGCTTAACCTGAAGTTACTTCTATACATACATAAATCTGACCAATAACCATACATCTCCTCCAAAAAAAAATAATTTTACCCACACCCACTAAATCCAGTCCGCACCTCTTAAAGGGAAAGCAATGCACCTTGCAGCTGCAGGCAGACATGGAAACCACCATGGAGGAAGTTGCAAATAGCCAAAATGCTCATAATATTGCAGTGGGCAGATCAGAGCTTTGGTCCAGAAGGAATGGAGAAAAGAGACATTGTCTAATGCTGAACCAGGAGATCTGATGGAAACACATGTGACAGAAAGTTGAGCTTTAGCTCCAGAGCTGATACCAACCTATTAGCATCAGAATCTACTTATTTTTGACAGTATTTGGGGCCATGTGCACGATTAGTCCTTAACAACATGGGTGCTGGCATCACTTATGATGACATTGGACATTCTTGCAAAATGTGTGGCATCTACATAAACCTAAACAATGGTACCATGCATCCAACTTTGAGTATGGCCATCACCAGATGGTTCAGTAAGAAACAGTATGAATCAAGAGATGTCAATTTTTATCAATAGTTTATGATGAACTAACTGATTTCAACTGAAATGACAGCAGTTTCTCCTCAATTAGAAAGACAGCCAAAATAAGTATCCATCACCGGTCAAAAGTGGTGAAAAGAATTAGAGTTAATGGAAGTTATTGTAGGATCCCATAGTATTACCTTATATTACCTGTCTCCAATTCAAAGGAGAAGATAGTTGGATTAAAAGAATGATTGCAAAAGCAATCAGAAAGCTGCTACAACATAGAAACACACCACTGAACTCGGTAGGGGTTTCAGTTGAACTGTTTATTTGAATTTCACACGCGCCCCTTTAAGTCCAGCGGGAGTTCCGCCCCACGCAGCAGTGACATCATCACGTCGCTGTGGCCTAAGCCATGAGGCAATGAGCAAGCCCCAATGGCGCCATCTTCTGTAGCTGCTCCGCCAGCACGGTGATACAAACGGGGGCCGGTTCGCCCACAGAGATGTGCGCCACCACACAACTCCCCGCCCCCAGAATTGGCTTATGCATCCCGCCACTTGGGCACCTGACTACTCCGTTTAGGGCAGACCATCTGCACAGGTTTGGCTAAGTCCACGTGCACCGGATTCAGTCAGTCGAGCATGAATAGTTCCTCCCTGCCCCCAATGTCACATAGAGTGAAAGTCTTTCCCGATCGATGGAGGACCTTGTAAGGGTCTTCAGACAGGCGCTGCAGGAGGGGGTCAGGTGTGGGCCACGCTGGACGAATACAAACTCCACTGAGGCCAGCTCTTTGCGGATGATCACTGGGTGCTTGCAGTGGTGGGGGTGCCAGTGAGGCGAGTCTGTTGCAGAGGTCCGCGAGAAGGGTTGGGATCTCACCTCTGGGCTCTGTCCCCAGGCCATCGAGGTGCATCAGCCTGGCCGCGGGCTTCTGATGTGAGAGACCGAAGGTGCTGAGGAGGAGGGCTTTGAGGACGATATACTTGCCCTCAACTGGAGGATCGTGGATCAGGTCGTCCACTCTGGTTGCAGTTTCTTCATTGAGGGCACACACCACATGGTGGAGTCCAAGGTGATCTGCCTAAGATGAAACTGCACCTCCACCTGTCCGAACCACATGCGGGGCCGATGGGTTCAAAAGGGGGTGAGTTTCACGGAGTCAGTGCTGATTGCTGATGAATCCACATTTGGAGACCAGACAATGTCTGGAAAGGTCTGTGGGCTCTGTGGGGTCACCAATGTAGCGGCTGCTACAACACAGAAACACACCACTGGACTAGGTGGGGTTTCCAGTAGAACTATTTATTTGAATTTCACGCATGCCCCTTCAAGGCCAACGGGAGTTCTGCCCCGCGCAGCGGTGACATCATCACATTGGGCACGAGCTGTGGCCTAAGCCACAAGGCAAGATCAAGCCCCGATGGCGCCATCTTCTGCAGCTGCCCACCAGCACGGCGGTACAAACGAGTCAGGTTCGCTCACAGATATGTGCGCCGCCACAACACCATATTTCTTTCTGCTGCTTGACAACCTTATCATCATTTGTTTTTATTGTAATATAAGTTAAAAAAAAATTTTGGTCAGGTCTTATTTGTTTTATGGGAATGTTACCTTTGCTTACATAGATCAAAGTTATTTGCAATGATTGAATGCAGAATGCAACAATGCTGATATTGTTGTGAATGTGAGGTGAAGATTAGCTCTTTATGGGGTCAGAAGTGCATCACATCTAAACACTGAAGAGCATTATTATAGAGAATCCATTTGCTTAGTTCTGCGTTGCAGATACACTCAGGTCCCTGAGGCTAAAATGACACTGCCATAAAACCCAATCACACAGTGGACATACGTAAATAAAATATTTAAGTAATTCGGATGGGGTCAGGACTGCAAGAACACATGAGTCCATAAGGTAGATTTTGCTTTTCTTTACTGTACTAACAGGGGATTTCAATCTATTTTAGTCATTCATCAATCCTGACTGATTTCTGGTGAAATGCTACACCCAATTTCACTACGCATCTTTGAGGACGTCTCAACTCATCCAAGATTTTTGTTTAAATGAGTTAAAGAAAATTTAGCTTCAAGAATGAAAAAAGAATTTACATGCTCATGTTAACTTTATACTATGTTCATTGACCTACTTTGTGGAAACCAATTCCTCATAATATTTCTGTTGAAATAAAATTTTAAAAACTGTGATGGCAGTAAAAACACAGAAATGCTGGAGGACAAGCCATGTTGTATTACTGATGTTTCAGGCTTGAGCCCTTTCTCAAGGTATGAGCAAAAAAGACAGGGTTTAATATTTCCGTTGCTCAGTATCATAAGTCTGGGATCCACATATTTGTGAGCTCGTTCAGCAACACTCCTATGATTCAGTCACAGGAAGATATCAATTAAAAATAAAACTGACTTATAAAACCACTATTCTTTCACCTGATTACCAATTTGTGGAGAACATGATAATAGATTAATGTTGTGGGAGGAACAAACAGATGTTATTCTTTTGGATGATACAGTTCTTTAAATTTAACATGCCTGACTATTTTGTGTAGATGTACTAAATTTACTTTTCAATTGCATTAATTAATTTTTAAAAATCACAATTACAATATTCTCTGTGGCACGATCAATGTCCACTCGCTGACACGAAGCAAGAGTCAAAGGCTTTATTGATCAGAAGTCCCAGACATGCCTCTACGTGCTGCTGGTTCATGTCCAAGGCAGGTATGAGGGAGGAGACTAGGGCTCTCAGCCTTTATTTGGGAATCTTATGGGGAGGGGCTACAGGTACAGAAGGCGGGCCAGCCTGCCCAGCCCAGTGAGGACGTGCCTGGACATGGCCTCAGTACTGTGCTCCATCACATTCTCAAATGTTTCACTCCAGAGCAGTTTGCATTTATTTAGATGGCAAAAGAACTGTGAATAAAACGATGCAAGCTGCGACACAAATGAATTATCATAATTTACCAAACGGCATTAGTCATTGGCTAATTTGAATAAGAATTAGAATTTATTGTCATGAAAATGTCACACAATTTGTGTGGTTAATGACCTTGTGCAGGAGGGAGAGCTTAAGGTTTCTGGATTGTTGGGCTCTCTTCCATTAAAGGTGGGACCTGTTCCGATGGGACGGCATCGGAACTGGAGGGAGACTAATATTTTTGTGGGAAGGTTTGGTAGTGTTGCTCCAGCTGGTTTAAATTAGATTTTCATCGCGAAGGGAATCAGAGTGCCAGAGCAGATAGATGAGTGGAGGAGGGGAAATTATGTGAAAATTGCATGTAACATTTTTTTTTAAATTTTTTATTTTTCACACTATAAACCACATTGATCAAGATACATACATTTTCCTTTTCAAATATATACAGTGTCGTTTTCTCCCCCCTTCCCTCTTCCCATCCCACCCTCCCTACCTCCCCTCCCATTCATTTAAAGTTCAGAATCTAAGATACATTAAACCCGTCAAACAATGTTGTCACTCAATAAAAATAAACAAGAAATTCCACTGAGTCAATACTTTTCATTCCCTTCTCCTTCTGTCATTTTAGGTGGTAGATGTCCCCGGTAAGTTTTCTCTATTGTGTTTCATGTATGGCTCCCATATTTGTTCAAATATTGTAATATTATTTCTTAAATTATATGTTATTTTTTGAAGACAACAGGTTGTATGTGGTGTAAATTTTCTCAGGTTCATCTATTTCAATGCAAGGAGTATTGTAGGAAAGACAAACAAGCATAGAGCATGGATTTGCATGAGGGATTATGACATTGTTACCATTAGTGAATCTTGGTTGCAGGAGGAGCAGGACTGGCAGCTCAATGTTTCTGGTTTTCATTGGTTCAGACACGATAGAACGGGGGAGGGGTGGGAATAAAATGGGGAGGAGTGGCATTGCTCATCAAGGAAATTATTATAGCTGTGCTCAGACAGGACAGACCAGAGGGCTCGTCTACTGAGGCTATATGGGTGGAGCTGAGCAACAGGAAAGGTAGAGCCACACTGATGGCATTGTATTATAGACCACCCAATAGTCAATAAGAATTGTAGGAGCAAATCTGTAGAGAGATTTGTGTGGCCGGGCAACTACAGGAAACATAAGGTTGTGATAGTAGGAGATTTTACCTTTCCACATATTGACTGGGACACCCGTACTGTAAAAGGGCTGGATGGCTTGGAATTTGTCTAATGTGTTCAGGAAAGTTTTCTTTTCAAAATATTTTATTGATATTTAATACAGAACATAGATAAAATAATTCAATAAAAAGATACGGATAAATTGATAAAACATTCAAAATTACAAAAACATACATCAGTTGTAAATCATAGCCATAATTTGTATCCAAACTGCTATAAAAAAGGAACTAATTACAAAAAGAAGAATGAACAAAGAAAGTAATAGAAAGAAGAAAAAGAGAAAAACTCAAAACCCTGCCGAACAGATGCTGTTAAATATGATTAATATTTAAAGAAAAATTAAGTTAGAAAAAAATGTGAAAAAAATGGACATGATACAAGTCAGACAATTTAATTACATTGAGATGAAATTATAATGTACGAAAGTGAGTCATGAATAACCCCCATAATGTCTGAAATCTTATATCTGAATTATTAATTGAATAACAAATCTTTTCCCTATTCAAACAAGACATGATGTCACGCAACCACTGATCAGGAGTAGGTGGGGTAGGATCCTCCCATTTAAGTAAAATCACACACCTCACCAAAAAAAGAGGCAAAAGAGATAGCACGACTCTGAACCAGAGACAAAGAAGAATCATTCCCTCCCATTGTGCTGAAGAGATGAATTTTTTTAGTCTAACGCCTTCTCTTAAAGGTTTCAAATCTATTATTTATAAGAAATTGTTATGTTTAAATCAGACTTCATTAGTTAGAATTAAAAATGCTTGGGAACAGGATTTAAATTTGACTACATCTGATGTTGATTGGACACAATTATTAACTTGGATAATAGTTCTTAATTGTTTATTAACATTTAAAGTGGTAGATAGAGCACACATTTCTAAAGCTAAATTGTCTCAATTCTGTTCTGATATGAATTCTTGTTGTGACAGGTGTAAGAGGGGAGAAGCATCATTAGTTCAAATATTCTAGACTTATCCTGGTCTAGAAAAATACTGGAGAGAGGTTTTCATACTTGGTCAAAAAAAAATTTTCATAGATTTAATTCTGAATCCCTTGATTGCCCTCTTCAACACAATAGGAAAGTTTTCTAAATCAATATACAGAGGTACCAACTAGAGAGACAGGACAGGTGACAGATGTATGTGCAGGGGAACATTTTAGGTCCAGTAACCATAAAGCCATTAGTTTCAAGTTAATAATGGAGGTATGGTCCTCAGGTTTGAGATTCTAAATTGGAGAAAGGCCAATTTTGAAGAAATGAGAAAGGATCTAGAGTGCATGGATTGGGATCAGTTGTTTTCGGGCAAGGATGTGTGAGTTAAGTGGCATATGTTCAAAGGTGAAATTTTGAGAGTTCAGAGTTTGTATGTTTTGTCAGGATGAAAAGGAAAGTTAACAGCATAGGGAACCTTGATTTTTTGAGGGACAGTGGGGATCTGGTTCAGAAGAAGAGAGGTTATAGCATGTATAAGCAACATGGAGCAAATGAGGTACTTGAGGAGTATAAAAATGCAAGAAAAACCTCAAAAAAGAAATCAGAAAGGCTAAAAGAAAACATGAGGTGGCTTTGGCAGACAATGTGAAGAAAATTCCTCAGGGTTTCTGCAAGTATATTAGGAGAAAAAGGATAGTAAGGGTCAAAATTTGTCCCCTTGAAGATCAGAGTGGTTGGCTATTTATGGAGCCAAAAGCAATAGGGGAGATCTTAAATGCTTTTTTTTTGCATTAGTGTCTATTCAGGAAATGGGCACAACATCGAGGAAAGTAAGGAAAAAAGCAGTAAGGGCATGGAAGCAATAAAGATTAAAGAGGAGGAGGTGCTTGCTCTCTTAAAGCAAATAAGTGTGGATAAATCCCCAGGGCTTGACAACATATTCCCTCAGACCTTGAGGGAGGCTGGTGTAGAAATTGCAAGGGCTCAGAAATATTTAAAATGTCCTTCGTCACAAGGTGTGGTGCCAGATGATTGGAGGGTAGCTCATGTTGTTCTGTTTAAAAAGGGTTCTGAAGTAACCCTCAAAATTATAGGCCTGATGCTAGTAGCAGGTAAATTATTGGAAGGTGTTCTAAGGCAACAGATATACAAGTATTTGGATAACTAGGGACTGATTAGTGGTAGTCAACATGACTATCCAATCTTATAGAGTTTTTCAAGGAGGTTGATGAAGGAAAGGTTGTGGATGTTGTCTGCATTGACTTTAGTAAGGCCTTTGACAAGGTCCCACATGGGAGGTTAGTCAGAAAGGTTCAGAGGCTCGCTATTCATGGTGAAGTAATAATCTTGATTCAACAATAATCTGAATGGGAGAAGCAAGAGAATGATGGTGAATAACTGTAAGGAGTTTGTACGTTCTCCTCGTGTCTGCATGGGTTTTCCCCAGGGTCTCTGGTTTCCTCCGATTGTTCAAAACATACCAGGGGTGTAGGTTGAATGGATATAACTTGAGTGGCACAGACTCATGGACCAAAATGGCCTGCTACCGTGCTGTATGTATGTCTAAATGTCTAAGCTGCTTCTCAGACTGGAGGCCTGTAACTAGTAATGTGCCTCAGGGATCAGTGTTCATACCATTGTTGTTTGTAATCTCAGTGTTGTAAATTAGATCAGCAAGTTGCAGATATCACTAAAATAGGAGGTGTTTAACACAGTGAATAAGTTTTTCAAAGCTTTAGAAGGGGATGGACCAAGTGGAAAAATGGCAGATGGAAGTTAATGCAGAAAACAATGAGATGTTGCATTTTGGAAGGACAAACCAAGAAAGGACATACATGGTAAATGGTAGGGCACTGAGGAGTGCAGTAGAACAGAGGAATCTGAGAATACAGAAGACAGTGGATTGTAAAGAGAGGCCATATTGGCCTTCATAAATCAAAGCATTGAGTACAGGAGTTAGGATGCTATGGTAAAGTTGTATAAGATATCTTCTTTTTTTTTTCTTTGGCTTGGCTTCGCGGACGAAGATTTATGGAGGGGGTAAGATATCACTATAAGATATAGTGAGGCCAAATTTGGAATACTGTGTAAAGTTTTGGTCACCTAACTACAGGAAAGATATCAATAAGATAGAAAGAGTACAGAGAAGATTTACAAGGATGTTTCCTGGACTTCAGCAACTAAGTTACAGGGAAAGGTTAAACAAGTTAGGACTTTATTCCCTGGAGTGCAGAAGAATGAGGGGAAATTTGATAGAGATCTTTAAAAATTATGTGGGGGAATAGACAGCATAATCGCAGGTTGGCTTTATCCACTGGGTATATGAGGTACAAACCAGAGGACATGGGTTAAGGGTGAAAGGTGAAAAGTTCAGGGGGAACCTCTTCACACAGAGAGTGGTGGGATGTTGGAATGAGCTGCCAGCTGAAGTGGTGAATGTGGGCTCAATTTTAATATTTAAAAAGAATTTGGACAGGGAGGAGTATGAAGGAATATGGACAAGGTATAGGTCAGAGGGACTAGGCAGGAAAATGTATCAGCACTGACTAAAAGGTCTGAAGGGGTCTTTTTCTATGCTGTAATGGTCTATGGTTTGGTGGCAGCATCTTAGTGCAAGAATTATATAAATCATAATACAAAATAAATAAAAATAAAGCAATAAAAAGAAAAAGAAATGTAAGACTGAGTCAGTGGTTCATTATTCATTCAGAGGTCTAATGGCAGAGGGGAAGAAGCTGTCACTATGCCACTGAGTGTTCGTCTTCTGGCTCCTGCACCTTCTTCCTAATGGCAGCAGAGTGAAGAATGCATAGCCTGGGTGGTGGAGGTCCTTGAGGAAAGAGGCTGCTTTTTATTGCTTCCTGTAGGTGTCCTCAATGGAGTGAAGACTGGTTCCCATGATGTTGCAGGCCATTAACAACCCTCTGTAGTATTTTTCTTATCCTCAGCTTAGGAACCTTCATACCAGGCAGTGATGCAACCAACCAAAATGCTCTCCATGGTACACCTGTAGAGGTTTTCGAGAGTCTTCAATGACATACAGAATCTCCTTGAATACCTCTCCTAGTTGTTTGTGAGCTTCATGATTGCATCAACATGGAGGCTTTAGGACAGATTCTCAGAGATGTTAACACCCAGGCATTTTAATTTCTTAGTCCTCTCGATGAGGATTGGTTCTTGTTCTCCTAATTTCCTCCTGAAGTCCACATCATTTCCTTAGTTTTACTAACAATGAGTGGAAGATCGTGGTTGTGACACCACTCAACTAGCTGATCTATCTCCCTTCTGTACACTTCTTCATTGCTCTTTGTGATTCGGCAAACAACTCTTGTCTTCCAATGAGGAAGTCAAGAATCTAGTTGCAGAGTGAGATGCAGAGGCCCAGAATTTGGAGCTTGATGACCAGCACTGAGGGAATACTGGTGTTGAAGGCTCAGCTATAGTTGATGAAGAGCAGGCTTATGTATTAGTTGCTGTTGTGTAAGTGATGCAGAGGAGAGTGGAGAGCCAGTGATTGTGTCTGCTAAGGAGCGATTGTGATGGTAGACGAATTGCTTTGGATCTAGTCCTTTGCTTAGGTATGTATTAATTCTGGCCACGACCAAACTCTCAAAGCATTTCATCACAGTGGATGTGAGTGCTACTGGGTGATAGTCATTGAGGCAACTCACACTGCTCTGCTTGGGCACAGAGATGATTGATGCCCTTTTGAAGCTGGTGGAAACCTTCAACTGCAGCAGTGAAAGTCTGCAATATGTCTGTGTAATGCAAGGCCTTGATGCATTTTCTCCTCTAAAATGACTAGACCTGCATCAGTATAGCTTCATTTGGGAAGATCTTCAGTGAAATTTCTTTAGTGCAGTCATATGAGGCTTACCAAGAGTTTCTCTTGGAAATTTATGTTTTTATGTTCTGTTAGGAAAACGTACTTGGATTTTCATGAATTTTCTTTGCCAATTTGGCGAAAGGCATAATACCAGCAATCATCATGAATTCATTCAACAATTAAATTAAATGTTTTTTAAAGACTGCAAATCTTTTTCAACATATGTTTCCTGACCTAATAATTTTTTCCAGAATTTGCTTTTTTTATTATGTATTCAACAATTATTGGATAATATAAATGAACTGAACTTGATTGCAAGCAAAGGCATATGTTAAGAGTTTGCAATTTTTAGACCCTTTTTAGTGTTTGCATATTTGACAAGCACCCATAAAGAACCTAAGAGAAAAGTTTTCCAAATTTTTCTCAGAGTTATTTCAAAAGCTGAGAATAACTGAAGTGATCTCTCCCATCAGCATCTCTCCCATCAGTGCCCTGCACTCAAACCCCATGCACTTCCAAAGGCCATCAGAGTTTCTCAGACCTAAGCGGTGGCAGGTAAAAGATCAAAAAATGTTGGAGCAGAGATCTTCCTCCAGCCATCGCTATGACAATCGTCTCTCTGATTTTATTTCTGGGTATCTGATCTCTCTCACCTCAAATCCTTTCTATTCCCTGATCATATCCACCATTCTCTCCCTTGCCCACCCAAATCTCCATGCAGTCTCACTTTGGCTTGGCTTATTTTTCTATCATTAGCCCTGCCCCTAGCTCCTGCTGGCCCCAAGGCATCTCATGGTAATCTCCCATAATCTTCATTTTATGGCACAGCAATCTCTTTCTAATTCCTACCTCCTGATCATCTTTCATTGTGACATTCTTCCAAACACCCTCAATTTTCTCATACCCAATTGCATCTATCCCTCTTGTACTCTTCTCTCTACATTTCCTCTTAATCTCCCTGCCATGCTATATTAGTGAAGAAATGAGGCAAATTATAGCATGCCTTAAAAACAGAAAATGCTGAGAATTTCCAGTATTTTCTGTCTTTTTAAAATTTCAGATTTGCAGCATCAACATTTTTAAATTTGAGTGCCAGGCCATGGAATTGCTGGTTCGAGTGTAAACGATACTTTAAGCTTTGTGCACAAGAGAATATTGGATCTTCGTATCCGTATCAAAATTAAAAAGCACATTGAAGAATTTCTGCATGTTGCTAAGTGAAGCATTTCTGTACATGAATCTCCAGACGCTGCATATTAATCATCGTTTACTTTAAATTTTGACATACCAGCAGACTGCTGTTAATATTGATTGAACACTTCATATTTGCACTGACCTTGTGTTGGTATTCCTTTTCTAACATTTATTGGTTCAAGTCAGCTCCCCAATTTCTTTTGAAATAAGTTTTCTTCTTCAATGCAATAAAGAAGACAATGATTCAAATTTTGGTGACAGGAGTACAAAGTTGGGGAAAAGTTGGTACATTTTTTTATTTAAAATAGATCAATATCATTTAACAAGGCTTGCTATGCACTGAAGATGACCACAAGCCATTTTGTTTATCTAATTTTACATTTGAACTGTTCCATAGAGCGACTACAGTTCATAAGAGCAGGTCAAAACAGCAACAATGTGTAGTTAGTTAGTTAGTGCACAATAAAATATCTCTTCACAAGAGTGATTTTGGATAAAGTTTGAGACCAAGTTTTGAAGAGATATTGTGGCCTGAAGTTGGGATGTTGTGTTTACCTTTAGGAATTTTAAGATGACCAATTTCTTCTTGGTTTCCCTCTCAAATCCTGATGGTCGCTGTCCAAATTGCTGACCACTCTCTTCTTCAGTGCACCCTGATATTTCACTGCCAATTTTTAAACAGCAATAAGCTTTAAGGAGGATGTGGCCAAGCTCAAAGGCTCCTTTTATTGTCAAGTAATAAAACATCAAACATGTAATATACATGATATGCATCAACTTTTGTCAGCTGTAAGGCAGTGGAATGGCTGGACTTGTGGCCCAAAAATATAAACCAGGAAAAGGTGAAGTGATATATTTCAGTCAGAAGAATGAACAGAAAGAATACACCCTGAACAATGCTTTTTTTTAAATCCAAGAGAAATTTAGAATTTTTTATACACAAATTTGATTACTAAATCAATTGATAAAGGAAATGGTTTCATTAAAGAGTGAACAAGAAGCAAGTGTTGTTTAACGGATAGAAATACTGATTGGCTCTGAGCTTTAGTAATGGGCATAATGCTTCAAAAAGAATGTGAATCTTTATACAAAGTACAAAGGATATTTCTCAGGAGGGGTTTCAAATTGAGAGATTACAGTTATGTAAATAGACCAAGGAAATAGGGATCATTCTGTGGAGCAGCTGAAGTCCTTAAAATTAGGGAGGATTTAGTGAATAAAGTACTTCCAATGGCTAAAGGGCTAATAACACAAAGGTCTAGGGGATACAAATTAACCTTCCAACAGAAATTGAAAATGAAAGAAAATAAATTGCTCTTCAAAGAGCTGGAATGGACTGTTCTACAATTCTAAGCATGGGGATGATGATTAAAGACTTGTTGAAAAAGAGTGCTTGAAGGAGAGTATTATTTATAGAACAGAGTACAGAACAGGAACAGTCTGTTCACCCTCACAATCTCACTTCCAAACATGATGCCAAATTAACAAATTCAATCTGCCTGCACAAGATCCATATCTTTCCACATACTTAAAACCTTCTAAAACCTTCCTATCATATCTACCACCTGAGCACTGCATTGCACCATTCTCTGTGGAGAAAAAAAATATGCCTTGCTCATCCCCAGTAAATGTTTCCCACTCTTTCCTTAAAAATGTGCCTTTGGTATTTAACATTTCAACTCTAGGCAAAAAATACTATGTAGTTCAAGTTCACTTATTTCTTGTTGATTGCAACATTACAACCCGACAAAAAGTGTTCTCCAGTCTACAGTGCAAAACACATCTACAGACATAACACTCATACAGACAAAAGATACATAAACATATTACATAAAATAAATATCCTTAATAAATAGTGGAGTCATGGAGAGTTTTTTTTTAAGCAGTCATTCATCAATCTCTCTGCCCGTGGGAAGATGTTCCTCAGCCTAGTGGTTCTGGTTCTGATATTTCTGTATTTTTTCCCAACGGAGTAGCTGGAAGATGCTGCATATGGGGTGGTAGGGGTCCTCCCCGATTTTATGAGCCCTCTTTTGACAATGATCCCACTAAATCTATTGATGGGTGGAGGGAGAGGAGGGCGACCCTAGTGATCCTCTCCGCCACTTTTATGGTCCTGTGGATTGATCTCTGATCCGATGTTCTACAGCAATCATACCTCCCTGAGATGCAGATGGCTAAAATGTTTTTGATAGAGCTCCTGTTGAAATTTGACAAAATGGTGGCTGGTAGCCTTGACTACCTCAGCCTTCTAAGGAAGTGCAGTTGGTGTTGTTCCTTCCCCACAAGTGAAGAGGTGCTATTTGTCCAGGATAGGTCACTTCTTCAGAGTACTCTGTTGCTTTCCACTCTCTCTACCACAAATCTATTAATGTTTAGTGGAGGGTGGCTGTCCCTGGTCCTCCTGAAGTCCACAGTCATCTGCTTTTTCTTGACTACTTTGAGACTCAGGCTATTATTCTTACACCATTTCATGAGATTTTCCACTGTATTTTCTCATCATTGTTGCTGATGAGGCCAACTACTGTTGTATCATCTGAAAACCTGAAGACTCTGTTGGAGCTGGATTTGGCAATGTGCTCATGAGTTAGTAGCATGAACAGGAGCAGGTTGAGCACACAGCCCTGAGGTTTATCAGTGTGAAGGTGCTCGATGCTCTGCTGCCAACCTGGACAGACAGTTGTCTTTCTGTTTGTAAGTCCAGAATCCAGTTACAGAGAGGGATGTTGAGTCCAAATGACAGATTCCCCATCAGCCTCTTGGGTATGATTGTATTAACGCTGAGCTGAAGTCAATGAACAGCAGCCTGGCGTATGCAGTGTTTTTCTTCTGGTCAGTCAGGACGGAATGAAGAGTTGTGGCTATAGCATTGTCAGTAGAACAGTCCATCTGAAATGGGTCCAGTGTCTCTGGGAGATGTGCTTTGATGTGTTCTATCACCAGACGCTCAACACATTTCATAATGGTGAAGCTCAGTGCTCAATGACACTGGGCGGTAGTTATTGAGGCCTCTTTGGTAACAGGATGATGGTGGAGACAGTAGATTGCTGCAATGACATGTTGAAGATGTCTGTAAGGATATCCATTAGTTAGTCAGCAAAATCCTTCAGTACTTGGTTGGATATGTTGTCTGGTCCCACTGACTGAATAGGATTCTTTCACTTCAGCTGCAACTATGCGAGGGGCCTGTTCTTCAGGGAGAGAAGGAGCTTTCTTCAGTGTCAGCCTGTTCTTCTTGTTGAGCTATGCTTAGAGGATGTTCAGTCTACCTGGAAGGAAGATGTCATTGATGTTGACTCACAAGATTCTCTTATGGCTTATTATTGTTTTGATACCTTGTCACATGCTCCTCATGTCACTATTGCATAACTGCCTATGGATCCACTGTGCATACCCCTACTTTGCCTTCTGGATTGCCCAGGAGAGTTCAGCCTTGGCTAATCTTAGTGCATCATTGGAAGATACTGCAACTTATCTTCTGTCCTGAAGACTGTACCTCGTGCTCCGAGAAGTGAATGGTTTCTGATTAGCCCTAGTTGTGTAGCATTTGATCTCCTTGATGCACATGATAATATAGCCAGCCACTGAACTCAAGTGTTCCTTGGGTGCTTACATGACCCGTTGTAGGTGGCCATCTCCCTGAACCAGCTCCAGTCCATGGTCTCATAGCAGTCCTTTAGACTGTTGTGCCCCACAACCCCCCCACCCATCCCCAACCAGGCCATGTCCCTATAAACTAACTTCTTTCATTTTTCCAGCTGTCTGTACACCAGGGTTTGCAGGACGTGGTCCGAGTATCCAAGCTGGGGGAGGGGGCAGCCTTGTACATACCAGGGATGTTGGTGTTATCCTGATATAGGGTGTTCTCTCCTACTGTGGCGGAGATTACCAGCTGCTGAAACTGTGAGAAGACAGTTTCAGGTTGGCATGGTCACCAGCTACAATCATACAACAAATAGGGTAGGATGTCTGGGCTTCGCAGATAGGCTATCGACCCTATCTTTTCTTCTCATTGCTTCATAAAACTATCAGTACCCTGCTCCCCTGAAAACAGCCCAAGCTTCCACAATCCCTCTTGATAACTAATTTTTCGAATCCAGACAAGATCTTGGTAAATGACTTCTGTGCCCTCTCTAAAGCCTCCACATCATTCCATCACCATCCTGACAATCATCAGGACATACATTATCAATAATATTGCCACCTTTGAAAGCCAATAGATTAGAAGTGGTGCCTCGATGGTTGGCAAAGGACATTCTGCAAATGTAACTGCCTCTATGTACTGAGGCATACCCAGTGCTGCACTGGGCTGTGTCACAGTGGTGGGCACTGGGCTCCTATTGGAAGATGTTGCAAGAGGGCATACTGGAAGAAATAAAATTATATGGACGAGCACCCAGTGACTTCAAGGCATGTAAAGTCTGTTCTGATGAAGTTTTGGATAACATTTGAGGAACAAAAGGAAAATGTGAATAGTAAAGGATTAAGGACCGAGTCACTGCAAATGATTGTCAAACTCTGACTGAATAGATAAGGGAGAGATAAAATGAGGGTAGTACCAGAGTAAGTCATTAACATTGTGTGGTGCAGAAGCAAACACACAAAGCATAAAGTCAATTCTGCAGGATTTATTTGACATTAACTTCCACAGAGCTGGATGTGCGGAATGCTGTTGCAAGCTCTGAGATTGTCTTCGAAGGACCGGATCTGATTGACAGCCAACCGAGTGGAGCTTGGTCCATTCAGGCCGGCTGATTGACAGCCGGCCAGGAGTTGCCTTGCCCCGTGTTCTTCTGCAGGTACAGAGGTCGCCCCCTGCAGTAGGCCGGTGGTGTACCACCACATTCACCCCCTTCTTTAAAATTGTCCCAGTGTGGGGGCGGGGGTGGGGGGGGCGAGGCTGCAGTCCATGGTCTACCCAGAGCCCCAAAACATATACACATTATTTACAGGTTTAGATGGTTTGGCGGCCGTCGGAGTCTCTGCGACTGTCGCTGGGTTGGCTCCTGGTCACTGGTTGGTAAGGGTATGTGAGGGCAGGGCCGGAGCGGCTGGCATGGTGCAGCGCCGATGGGGGGCTGGGGTTGAGGTTTGTGTGTCACATTGGATGGGTGGGGGAGCAGGTTCGTTCCCCACGGTTGTTGTGAGTCCTCAGTGCCCATAGCTTGAGTGTCCCATAGCTGTCCGGGGTTGAGAGGGGGTGTCAGGCCGGCATGGTCCTGGGCTAGAGGGTGCTGTGCTGTAGTGGGTGCTCCTGCTGGCACCAGGTCCTTGGTTGAGATGGTATCCTCCCTGCCACTGCTGAACCTAACATAGGTGTAGATGTAGTTCGTGTATAGGAGGAACACCTGCTCGACCAGGGATTCGGCCTTGTGCTCCCGCATGTGTCAACGCAGAAACACCAGTTTTGGGGATGCGAGCCATGCTGAGAGAGATGTACCCATTGTCAATTACCTGGGGAACGAAAATAAGTGTTCGTGAGGGTTCTCATTGGACTGACCTAATGGCATGGAGCACCTCGGGAAGGCCATTCTGCCAGTATTCTACGGACCACCCATTTGACTTAAGGGCCAGGAGAACTGTCTTCCAGATCACCTCATTCTCCCATTCCACTTGTTCATTACCTCTCGGGTTGTAACTAGTCACAATGCCTCTTGCTGTCAGGTACTGGTGCAGTTCCTCACTCATGAAGCTAGTCCCCCGGTCACTGTGGATAAATGCGGGGTAGCTGAACATGGTGAAGATCTGTGTCATGGCCCTGATGACGGTGGTCGTGGAGGTGTCTGGGCAAGGGATGGCGAAAGGGAAGTGGGAGTACTTGTCTATGACCGTGAGGAAATAGACTTTCCGATTTGTGGAAGGCAGGGGCCCCTTGAGGTGCTCAAAGGGCTGAGTGGCTTTACGGCATGAGCCTGGGGTGGGTGGAGAAGCAAGTTTTACATTCCACGCAGACACAGCACGCCTTGGTCATGGTCCTGATATCCCTGACGGTGTACAGGAAGTTCTGGGACTTGATGAAATGGTATAAGTGGGTGACGCCTGGGTGGCAGAGGGACTCGTGCAGTACCTGCAGCTGTTTGTCGTGGAGCGATGCACACGTCCAGGAGAGAGCATCGGGGGAGTTTTTAAACTTCCCCGGATGATACTGGATGTCATAACTGTACGTTGCCAGCTTGACTCTCCAGTGCAAGATCTTTTCATTCTTGATCTTGCCCATGTGGATGATGTTGAACATGAGCATCATGGCCCGCTGGTTAATGAGGACAGTGAACCTCCTGCCAGCCAGGTAGTGGCACCAGTGATGGACCACTTCCACAATTGCCTGGGCCTACTTTTCAATGGCGGAGTGCCCTAGCTCGGAACCGTGGAGGGTCCTGGAGAAGAAGGCAACTAGGCATTCCCCCCCCTTGGTTGAGGGTAGCGGCGAGCACTACATCGGAGGCATCACTCTCCACCTGAAAGGGGGAGTCTTCATCCATGGCATGCATCGTGGCATCTGCGATATCCTGACTGATGCACAGGTGGGAGAGGAAAAGTTGTGGCCTGGTCCAGTGGGCGGACCTTATCCAAGAAGCGGAAAACCCACTGTGAGTAGTAGGAGAATTAACCAAGGCACCTGCGGAGGGCTTTGAGCATGGGGGGGTGGGGGGGAGGGGCAGCTCCATTAATGGGTGCACCCATTCTGGATCTGATCCAATGACACCATGTGCCACGATGTACCCCATGATGACAAGGTGGGTGGTGCTGAACAAGCACTTCACTTTGTTGTAAGTGAGGTTCAGCTCCAATGGCCGCAGACGGAGACCCCGTTCATGACCCCGAATAGAACTCGGCGGAACTGCTACAGACGCCCGCCCACCTCGAAGGCAGTATTAGGCTTGTCCCATGGGTGGCTAGGGAGTTGGTGATTGGCTGACTTCAGGTAATCGTTGAGAAGACCCGGTAGCGGGCTAGCTCATTGACTATGCTGGCTCTCCTCGGTAAGGAATAGGCATCTAGCTGGATGTACCAGTTGATCGTCTGGCTGTAATCCGTGACCATCCTCAGCTTGCTGCCCCTTTTGACCCCTAGGAATTGGGCTACATGGGCTGTTGCTGAGCTCTATGTACACCTTCCACCAGAAGCCGCCACACCTCCACCTTGACGAAGTCTCTGTCTGTGGCGCAATAGCTCCTACTTCTGGCGGCTATCGGCTTGCAGTCTGACGTGAGGTGTGAGAAGAGCGGTGATGCACAGAATGGAAAGGCCACAGATTGGCCGGGGCTGGTTGGACGGTGCACTGTGGAGCGTGAGTGGGGGTAGGGGCCCCCCGAAGGCAAGGGTAACGCTCTGCAGGTGGCATTTTAAGTCTAAGCACAGGAGGACTGGGGAGCAGAGTTTGGGCATAACCAGGAGCCTGAACCCGGTGCATGTCTCACCCCCCACAATCAGATCGGCCGAGCAGCTGAAGGTCCTTGGCGGCAAAGGTGGTGGGGTGGATTTTTTAGCTTTAGGGAGTGGGCCACGCTCGGGTGAATGAAACTCTCGGTGCTGCCACTGTCGATTAGACACTTTGTTACCAGCTCATTGATTTTGACGTCCATCATGAAGCGCCTGAGGTAATAGGAGATGTTCATGGTCAGGGTGGTGGCCGCTAGGACCATCTCGGGGTCCGAGTCGTCGTTTCCCGATGGTGGAGGTGAGTCATGGCCGTCAGCATCTTCTGCAGGCATCGGGAGAGGTGAATATCGACCGGTGGCGCTCTCTGTAGGTGTGGGGTGTGGTGTGCAGCAGTTAGCAGTGTCCAGAGGCATGGGGTGCATCAGTAGGGTAGCCTGGTCATCGCCCATGTTGACTACATTGTCATCGTCATCGATCCCGTTGTCTTCATTGGAGGCCTGGGAAGGTTTTGGTGGCAGTGGCACCCGTGCTTGATCGCTCCGTGGTAGGTCAAGGCATGGCTGGCCTTCTTTCCCCGGCTGTGCTAGTTGCGCCAGGGGAAGTGATATCACACTGTCAGCTGTCGGCAAGGGTGACATCATCACGGGCAGCAGAAGTGACATCATTCCATAGTCTGGAAGTGACATCATTGTAGTCTTCGGGAGGTGGCACTGGCGATAGCCAGGGCTGGTCCGGGCGCATGGCGTGCATACGACAATCATTGCCGGAGAAGCTGGAAGTTGGGCTATTGGGGTTGGGGAGGCCAGAAGTGGCTGTGGGGGCAATGGCATCGCCTGGCAATTGCACATGGTGGGGACCATGGTGGGTGGGGAAGGGGGCAGGTCATAGAGGGCCGCTGAGCTGCCGGTGGGCTTTGAGAGGCATACTTTGGTGAAGTGGCTTTTCTTGCCACATCTCGAACAGTACTAATTTTTGGCTGGGCAGTTTTGCCACGATCGACAATCAGACCCATACCAGGACCCACAGTACTTACAAGGGCGCTGGGTGCCCACAGCAGTGATGTTTTTGTCCCCAGTCTGGTCTAGGGCCAAAGCAGCCGACTGTGTTGACCACGTGAAGGCCTAGGGAAGCCTGGAGTCTAAGGCTTTGGTGTGCAGGGCTGCTGCCTCCAGGGTTCGGACTATTTCCATTGTTTTGGCCAGGGAGTAGATATTGTCCTCTAGCAGCTTCTGCCTGACAGCTCTCGTGCATAGCCCTTGGATGTAGGTGTCTCTGATCAGTCTCTCGACCCCTCCCCCTTTCATTTACCCTGGGTTTAGCCAGACAAGTCAGGCCAACTCACGCAGGGCCCCCAGGTAGGACTCAGCCATCTCCCCGGGCAGCTGGGCACGGATACTTAGGAGGTACCTTGCAAAAACCATGTTCATGGGAGGTTGCTACGTGATCTCAAGGGTGTTCATTGCTTCCGAGTACCCGATGCAGTCTTTGAGTACCTGGAAGGCTCGGGGACCCAGCTTCGATCGGAGTAATCAAACCTTTTTTGGTCAGGATCCAGGATGTCATCGGCATGTGCCTCGATGATTGCTTCAACCGTGTGCTTCCAGATCTTGAAGCTTGTTTGTGCTTCCAGGTGGTGTGGGTCGACTTCGAGGCTCCCAGCGCTCAGGAGCTTTTTCGTAGCAGCTTTAAATTGTATGTCAAATAAATTGTGGTGTGCTGTCAAACAGAAGCAAACACACAAATTATAACGTCTATCTACAGGCTTTATTCAGCCTAGACTTCCACAGAGCTGGCTGTGAGGAATACTGTTGCAAGCTCTGAGATGTAGTTGAAGGTCCAGATCTGGCTTATATCCCGGAGGGTGATTGACAGCTGACCGGGTGGGGCTTGGTTCATTCTGGTCGGCTGATTGACAGCCGGCCAGGTGTTGCCTTGTCCTCTTGTTCTTCTGCATGTAAAAGTCGCCCCCTGCAGTAGGCCTGTGGTGTACCACCACACATTGTCACTAATGTGGGATCAGTACTGTAGAGGGAATTGGTTGCTTGGCTGCTTGATGGGAAAAGGGTGGACACAGCAGAAGTTCAGTCAGGACAATACCATCCTTGATATTTGTTTTCAGGATGCAGACTTGAATCTCCAGCCTCATGGTTGTTACTGGAAGGCCTTTGTTCATGGAGTCACATTTGCCTGGATTATAGAATACCAGAATTTGGAATGAAGCAGCAGACAATCTTCAATCACTGTACAAATTAAAGCTAAAGTGGCTCAAGAATAAGCATTTGCTCTTGTTCCCATTTTTGTTTGGGTTTACAGCTTGTTTCCTCGTTCTCTTTCTCTTGCAGTTTGATGTACATGTTTGTTATAAATCTTTTAATTATCATTGTGTCTGTAGTCACATATTCAAAATTGCTTCCTTCTGGTAACCTCAGCCTGCTTCCCAATTTGTCCTTCAAGTAGGTTTTCAGTTGATGGTATGCAAACATTGTACTGTGAGTTATACCATATTTGTAATTCATTTGTTCAAAAGATAATAATTTATTTCCCGAACAACAATTTTCTATTCTTTTGATCCCTTTTCTCTCCCATTCTCTAAAGGGAAGGTTATCTATTGTAAAAGGGATTAGTTGAATTTGCATCAATATTAATTTTGGTAGGTGATAATTTGTTTTTTCCTTTCTACGTGAATCTTCTTCCAAATGTTGTGCAGATGGTACAGTACTGGTGAATTCCTATGTTGCACCAGCTTTTCATCCCATTTATATAGTGTATGTTCAGGTACCTTCTCCCCTATTTTATCTAGCTCTAATCTGGTCCAATCTGGTTTTTCCCTTGTTTGATAAAAATCTGATATGTATCTTAATTGTGCTGCTCTATAATAATTCTTAAAGTTTGGTAGCTGTAAGCCCCCTTGTTTGTACCATTCTGTTAATTTATCTAGTGCTATCCTCGGTTTTCCCCCTTTCCATAAGAATTTCCTTATTATTTTCTTTAGCTCCTTGAAGAATTTTTCTGTTAGGTGAATTGGTAATGATTGGAATAGGTATTGTATCCTTGGGAAGATATTCATTTTAATGCAATTTACCCTTCCTATCAGTGTTAGTGGTAAATCTTTCCAATGTTCTAAGTCGTCTTGTAATTTCTTCATTAATGGCTGATAATTTAGTTTGTATAGATGGCCTAGATTATTATCTAGTTGAATATCTAAGTATCGGATTGCTTGTGTTTGCCATCTAAATGGTGATTCTTTCTTGCGAAATCCGCATTATTCATTGGCATCGCTTCACTTTTATTTGCGTTGATCTTGTACCCCGATACTTCTCCATATTCCTTCAATTTCTTATGTAGTTCTTTTATTGATAATTCTGGTTCTGTTAAGTATACTATGACGTCATCTGCAAATAGACTGATTTTATATTCATTCTCTTTTATTTTTATCCCTCTTATTTTATTTTCTGTTCTTACCAGTTCTAGCAGTGGTTCTATAGCTAATGCAAACAGTGAGGGAGATAGTGGACATCCCTGCCCAATTGGCCTGCTTAATTTAAATGTACCAATCAAAATAGAGGATGAAATAATAGATCCAGCAGGGAGGTAAGTAATGATAAAGTGTCAGATATATTCAGAATTTTGGAATTTGCTCAATGTATATGCACCTAATGAAGAGGATCAAAAATTTATGCAAGATATCTTTTTGAATATTGCAGATATGCAGGGGAATATACTGATAGGAGGGGACTTTATCCTTAATTTGGACTCAAAGATGGACAAAACTGAACAAAAGACTAGCAGAAAGAACAAAGTAACCAAATTTATGATTAAATCGATGCAGGAAATGTAACTTTTGGATATATGGAGGAGACAACACCCAAAAAAGAAGGAATACTCATATTATTCGGGTAAACACAAAACATAATCAAGGATAGACCTGTTCTTATTGTCAGCCCACATCTAAGGGAGAGTTAGAAAAACGGAATATAAAGCTAGATTGTTATCAGATCACTCACCCCTGTTATTAGCAATAGAACTGGAGGACATCCTACCGAGAACGTATTGATGGAGATTAAACTCCATGCTACTTAAAAGACAGAATTTTAGAGAATTCATTGAGCGACAAATTAAAATGTACTTTGAAATAAATACAGAATCAGTGAAAGATAAATTTATACTATGGGATGCAATGAAAGCATTCATCAGAGGGCAGATAATAAGTTATGTCACTAAGATGAAGGACTCCATTCGGGAAATAGAACAGCTGGAAAGGGAAATAGCAAGTACAGGAAAAAAATTAGCAACAAGGGAAGATAATACAAAAAGAAGAGAATTGGCGGACAAAAAAAATAAAATATATCTAAACATAAAGATAAAGAATGAAACATGGGAAAAGCTATGCTCCGGAACTATGAGAAATACAGTAAACACGAGGTTACGCATGATACAATATAATTGGTTACACAGGCTATACACCACGCCCCAAAAGTTAAATAAATGAGACCCAACAGTATCAGATAGATGTTTTCGCTGTAAGAAGGAAACAGGAACAACAGTACATGTGAGAAATTGGAAAAGTTTTGGGAAGATCTAAATCAGGTATTAAATAAAATCACAAAAAGCAACATACCAAAAAATCCATAGATCTAAGTAATATAAGAAGTAAAGAACTTGGCATCGATTTGGATGGAGCACAAAAAAGATTTATTATGATAGACTTAGCTGTAGCAAAAAACTGTATTATGTCAACCTGGAAATTAGAAGATAGCCTGAGAGTACAGCAATGGTACATAGAAATGAATAAATGTATTCCATTGGAAAAAATAACGTAATTTAAGAAATAACATCACAGTATTCGAACAAATTTGGGAACCGTACATGGAACACAACAGAGAAGTCCTACCGCGGACCTCCACCACCTAAAATGACAGGAGAAGAAGACGAAATGAACTGGCCCAGTGTGTAAAAGTAGATGACACAATTTTCTTGTTTATTTTTATTGTGTGATGACATTGTTTAATGGATTTAATGTATCATATAGGTTGAACGTTGAGTGGGTGGGGAGGAGGGGTGAAGGAGGGAGGGAAGGGAGGGGGGAAAAGGGGAGAAAATGACACTGTGTATATTCAAGAGGGAAAAGTTTGTGTGTATTTTGGTCAGTATGGTTCATAGTGTGAAAATTTTTTTTTAAATTAAAAAAAGAATAAGCATTTGCTTTCCTCTTCCAGGTTTTCATTGACAACCTGGTGAGAATAAACGGGCCTAAAATGAAAATCCATTCTTTGAAAATGACTGCATCCACATTGAGCCATTTTGTAGCTTTCAGATGATGAAGTGGTTGCAGTTCAAATAGATAACGCCCAACATTGAAACATATGTATTTGATCTCTAGAATTTTCTGCCCTGGTAGATGTTGGAGGCTGAACAATTGGGAGTATTTAAAGAGGTGAATAAATATTTGATAAATTGAGTAACATAGGAGAATTGGGAAATGGCACAGAAATAAAGAATTGAGGCGAGTGTAGATCAGCCACAAGTATATTAAATAGCAGGTCAGATTCCAAAGGCCTGCTCCTATTTCCTTGTATTAAATAACCAAAAGACCTGTACTACTATATAAAGGTAAGACAAAACTGCTTATCAAAAGTTTTGTGGTTTGAATAGGCAATACCTATTAGCTTTCCAGATCAACAGCTCAAGAGGCCAACAACAGCCAAGTGGGTTACAGCAATCTACAAGAGGTCAGACGGAGATGTGCCCAGTTTGAGAAATACCTTTAGCAAAGGATGGATGTGTAAGAATCCTCAAAATAACATTTATTTATGTAACATGACTTTCAATAATCTCTCTGATGGCATAAATGAAAGTAAAGCCCTTTTGCATCTATAGTGGACAGTGGTGGATGAACTGACAGGAACATCACAACTCTGTGGAAGTGGAATTGTGGAAGAAATCAGGGAATTTTGGCTGAGATTTTTTTTATAATGTCATCATGTTCCAAAAACCAAACATTGACTAGATATTAAAGGGAGTTACTGTTCAGATTTATGAAGTCCAAGTCAGTGCAACATTTCCGCTTTTTCTATTTTGCAGAGGCTTGGTTCCTCACCTTATAAAGATTTGTGAGTTTCTTGGCTTAATCGAAAACAGAAATTGGAACAAGCTGGAAATGCAATCCATTTTTTGTGTTCAGTTATTTGCTGTTTTCCCTCCTGCAAAGGGACAAAAGCTGGAAAAAAGGCAGCGCTACTCGAGCTGCTTTAACGGCTGTGCTGCTGATGGTGTAGACCTGCAGGGAGTGAAGACACGGTGCTCCCCTTGGATCCATTTGTCAAGTCCGACTGCCATCAGTTCCATACAGGCTTTAAATGGCCTGCAAATAAAGCCGACGGTTGTTTTATTTAAAATCTCTCGAATGTGGGGTCTGTGCCTAAGATGGCGGTGCCTATGATCGGCAACAACCACGAGGGGTTTCAGACTCCAGAGAAGCAGAGGACTGGCACAGGGCACCAAAATCAGGGAGGACCCCCCCACCCCCATATGAGAATAAGAAACAGAGGAGACAATCCATTGGTTGGTGACCACAGCGGTTGTCCAGTAAAGGGTTCTGCAATTGAAGAAATACACAGGTGGCAGATTGTTGGAACGAGGCGAGAAACCCGTGCAGACTGCGGGCTGCTGGCGACTGCAGCCAAGGGATTCACACCAGGCAATGGATTGCTGGAGAATGGCTCAAGGCTGGCTGAAGGGACACCAGGATTAGGATGCAAGAGGGTATCAAAGATGTTGAAGCATCCTGATCGTGTTGGAGGTTCAGATCTGCAGCTCAGGCTGCTGATGGTTTGGACTGGACTTTGTGTGGCTGGGGGAGCTGTGGTAGCACTGGAGGTGAATCCACGGACATTTGGTGACTCTGAGGGGGCTCTCATTTGCTTCTCTCTCTCTGACTATAAATTGCTTCAGGCAATTTCTGCCAGTGTTGAATCTGCCTGCCTTATGGCAGATAAAAGCAAATTTCATGTAATATTGCACTGTTTTTATGACAATAAACTGAATCTTGAATCTTGTATCTTGAATAAACTACCCAGTGTGCAACCACAGTGAGGTAATATGATTAAAAGCATTATGTCATGCAGTCATGTTTCACTCATTTATATTTACTACTCAAATTTCACTCATGAAAAGAAATCATTAAACTTGTTTAAAATGTTTGACAAATTAATTGGGTTTCAAATTCTTTTCACTCCATACTGTGCCAGTGTTGCTTGTTTTGATCCTGGAGACTCATCAGATTTAGCCAATGTTGCATTTACCTTTGGATTCATTGAAGATATTCTTTCGTCTTGTTCTATCTCAATTCTTCATCAATAACTGTACAACTCACTTTTGGAAAATATTCAACCTCTCATTCTTCATCACTATTCTCTTGTTCTGAGTTGAAGTGATCAATTTAAGCCTTTTCTACATCCCCTTCTCTTGCAAGGTGGCAATTGGAACCATGTACAGTAAAACCCATAGTATCCAGCACCTATAGGGATTGGTAGATGCTGGATAAGTAAATGTTTCAATTGCCTGAGATTGCGTGTTGCATGATTAGAGAACCAACAGCGGGACATGCCAATTTTAAACCTGTATTTTTTACCTATTTATTCTCTGCAATTTTTTTGCCGGTTGCTTGAGGTTGCTGGTCACTTGAACTCCAGATAATGGAGTTTTTACTCCATAACTTCTCTGTAATCCTTCTCAACTCCAACTTAACTGCAGGGCTCAGCAAAAAAAAAAAACCAACCTTACCAAGTTTTCTGAACCTCTCTCTTCATAAAATATTTCCTGATGTTTATTTTGTTTCATTAGAATTCTTTTTACATTTCCTTCCAGATTCAGCTGCATCAGGACACAGACCTATCCTGAGCCTTCTGTTAATCAGTATCTCTGGAGGAATTTATCCTTTTGTGGAACATGGGCATTGACCTGTCGGTCAGAAAAAGAATCAGTGTTTCATCAGACCTGATATACCTTATTTCACTTGTTTCTTCAACTACTCTTTTGCCATTTGTACTGATCTCTCAGCATCCCCACTTGAGGAATCACCTAGGGAAAAACGTGTCTTGAGAATGAGCACGCTGTCTTTTGCAGTGCACTCAGTGAATCATGACTCAGTGTTTAACATCAGTCTGTATTGAAGGGCTATTCACCAACAACAGGAATTTTTCTACCCCATTCTCGTTGTACCAAAATAAGTAACCAGGGTACTCTCACATTTGGAATTAGTGTTTTCCATAATGCAATCAATCTGCAGTCATAATCATTACAGTTTAATCTTTCTCCCCCCCCCCCCCCCCCCCCCCCCACTCACACAGCACTCATCAGTTTTGTATAAGGCTCTCTATTGTGGGTTTGTAATTATGATAACCTACTTGACCGATGTTATTCTGGTATCTTAGATACAGTCTTGCATATTCTGACTATATGCCTTATCTGCAGTTGAATTGTTTCTCTGCTCAACACTGGTGAAGTCCATTTCATTGATAGCAGTTTTTCCACCAATCCTGCCTTTTGTGCCAAACTTGCTTGTGTGACTTGGGCTGAGTTGCCACTCTTATCACTGCCAGTTGATCATTTTCCGTATTAACACTGAAATTAAGCACCAGATGAAAGAAATTCCCTTGACATGGCAATCTTGCAGGGAACATTGATTTTCTTGTGTTTGTCCACACCTGCACTCATTTAACATTGCTCTAAGCTCTACGTCCCTATTTCACAGCTTCAACAGATGTCAACTATTCAATTGCAGCAAGCAGAAAACCCAAATGTTTTGCATGGGATTCATTGTCATGCATTCCCTTCTCTTGTGGAAGTAATTGGCAGTGATCCTGAACCTCAACACATCCTACCCAATTCACCAAATGATATTCTCAAACCTGACTCTTTTGTGTCAGAAAGAGCATTTTGTCACTGAGTTCTTAGTATCTTTCTTTGGGTTGGTGATCTATTTGGACAGATTTGCTGGCTGGTTTCCATCAACGTTGTCTTCATCCCAAAAGCTTGTTTATCGGCAAACAAATGGTATCACTCCTCAGCTCAGCACAAACTAAGATCTTAATCAAGATCTGAGACAAAACATGTTGTCCACCATGGAATCGGAAGGAAAAAGTGATACAGTTATCAGTCCCTGTTTAAATCATTTCACTGTTTAAAATATCTGCAAGAGGTTCATAACTGCTTCTGATCCAGAGGCCCTCCTTGCAGCTTTCAGCTGCAGCAAGTACCTAAAAATGCCAGGTGGTTTGTTACTGGAACAAATAGAATTAACTTCATTATCTACTCTTACAAAAGCAACAAAATATAGAAACAAAAGTCTAACCAGTTATAATAGCACTAAAACTTCCTTGTTAACAAAAAAAAACTGTTTTAGTTTTCAACTAAAAGCAATTCTGAAGAAATCCAGTCAGATTCAAAGAAGAGCCTGTTGTTGCTATGGCAATTCAGGCAGTCTGTATTTACCTCAACTGAGAGAGACATTTTATAAAACAATTTTCATTTGAACCCAAGGTAAAATTAAGCTTTCTTTTTTGTCCTGAATACACGTGAAATCATACTGTTAAGGTCATGTGAATAATTAATTCTGACAATTGCAAGTTGTTGCACTTTGGTCGATTAAACTAGGGCAGGGTTTGCAAGGTTAATGGTAGGGTCATGGAGAGTATTGTAGAATAGAGATTTGGGAAAGCGGGTGCATAGTTCATGAAAGTAGTGATACAGGTAGATGGGGTGAAAAAAAATCATGGGTCAGGCTACTGAGTTCAGGAGCAAAGAAGGAAAGGGGGATGTTTAATGGATGTTCATGAAATTATGAAGGACACCGATAAAGTAAATAGTTACAGCTATTTTCCCAGAATAGGTGAATCTAAAATTAGGGAGCATAGATTCCAGGTGTGAGGGGAAAAATTTTAAAGGCACTTGAAGAGAACCTTCTTCACACAGAAGGTGATAGGAATGTCAAACAAGCTCTCAGAGGAAGTGGGAGAAGGTATGGCTTTTAAAAGCTGTTTACATAGGTATATGGATAGGAAAGGTTTTGAAGGATATAGACTGAATGCAGAAACATAGGACTAGCTTGAACAAGATGGTAAAAGGGCCTTTTTCTGTGAGGTAGATTGTTATGACTTAGTTAGATGGGTTAATTGTGTTCATACTTCATCTAAAGAGATTGTTGCCTTGGCAAGAAGAGCAAGGACATCAATAAGTGATAGAAGACTTCAGGTTCAGCAATAACATTTGTCAGCTTTCTTCTTCCATACCTTTCTTACAAATGTCAACCTCAGCAAACAAGAATAAATTAATTCAAGCAGCAGCTCTTCTATTGAATGCACAGAAGATATAGAGACAATCATTGAAAAATACATTTGTGCAATTCATCCATATTAAATGCTTGCTAACCCTTAAAACATCTGATGAGATAACTAAAAGATCATGTAGAAGATTAAGCCTTGAAGAAGCATCTCAACATTTCAGTTGGTAAATTTGACAACATATTCACCAAAGAGCATTTATAATTCAGTCAACTGAGAAATCATTTGTATTTCTTTTTTTCAAAGCATTGACATGAATATTGTGTCTGTCAAGCAAAGGGTTTTCTTCAGTAAGTTGTCCTGAGAAGGCTTCCTGTTTGCTCAATGCACTTGTCGGATTAGAGCTCTAATTTGTTTTTCATTTTATAGATTTTGCACTAATTTAAATATATACAAATTGATAAGATATCTCTTGCATAATGTCTGGTCCTCAAGGTAGAAATGTGTACAGTTTTTAACCCCATTATTATTGATATTAAATAATCACCAATTGGCTGCTCTCCAAATACGTGATCAGAAGAATAATGAGGATAATCAGAAGAATACTTCAGGAGAATAATGAGCATTTTAAAAAGTCCAAACATTTAAGGGACATCAAAATAAACATCAAGGATAGAGAGCCTTGATTGCCAAAACTTTGTGGCTCATGTACAAGATCATTTGGGACAGGGGGACAGTGATGTGCTTCTTCCCAATATCAATCAATGCAGGTACTATTCCCTTTAGCAGTAGCTACAGCTTCATGTCACCAAGAAGACTGGTTACTGTTGCACAGATGCACCTACAGATTCATTCGTGGCTTGCTGGACATCTTGTGATGCAGAGAGGATACCCAGGAAATCACTTTCTCATCTGATTGGTTGTGGAAACCCACAGCTAAGACCAAGAACATAATTGGAACTGGCTGTTGAAATCAGGAGCCATTTTGTGCTCCCTAGTTCATGAATTCAGTACTGCTGATAGTTTAATTATCTCGCTAGATTAGACAGTTTAGGACCAGAGCCACCTTTATAACATGCTGATGAATGGTCTATTTTGCCAGGCCTCCTCTATCCTCTAGATTCATTTTGCCTCCATTATTTCTCTACACCTTTCTCCTTGATCCTCTGAGCATTTCCAGCACTTTTTGTGTCCTTTTAACTTCACACAAAGGCTAAACTATGAACACTGACGCTGTCCTTAAAGGATATTGTTGGACATGTATAGTTTTTTTTAAACAGCAACTCATTGGCACAATTATTGATACCTGCCTTTGAAATCTTGCTGAAATGGAATGCTACAGTTCTCATGCAATGTCAGGCTGTAAAATTTCCCTTTTATGCAATTATGCAAAATGAATATTTCCACCATGTTATTGTTTCCAACAATTTGGTTTCCAAACGTGCCTAACATTGGTGGAAGAGGTATATGGGAGTAAAGACTCCATTTCTGTGTTATTAATGCAGTCTAACAGAGCCTTGTGCCTTTTGGTGTATTCTTAGGCAACCCATGCAGCATTGGGAGTGATGCCTCCATGATTGATGCCTCTTCCTCATTGCCTTCTTCCACTAGTTCTGAAATTAAAGTCACTTAAATTAACATCCTCCCCCTTTCACCAGATTCTTTCCTGCAGACTGATGTGTTCACGTTAAAGATGAAAGTCAAAGGATTGCATTGTGTTAAGCCAGAATGCGGTTTCAGATCAGTAACAAATTACTGGGCATCATAACTCAAAACTATCTGAGAAATTCACCCATTCTATATGGTTAAAATTCTTACATCTTGCCCTCTAACCTGTTGTCATGTCGTGCATTGAACTCCCACGCAGGCAGCATGATGACTGTATTGAAGAGCTCTTAATGACAATTCTGTGCTTCAGAGCTAAGCTAAGATGTGCCAGTTTTTGTATGAAGACCAATAGGCTAACTGATTGGATCAGACAGCATTGTTGTGATAATTCCCACCACATTCATTGGTTGTGGCATTGGTTTAATTTAAGTGACCAAAGGGAATCAGTATCAAACCTCCCAGTCTGTTGCCCCAGAATATGTTATTCGGATAACTGTCAAACTTAGAAGGAGATCTGGAAAATTTGTACAGTTCTGGTTGAATACAATGGAGTATCGTGACATCCCCATCAAGTTTCATCACATTGTCAGATCCCCCTAAAGTGCTGAACAGAGATGACAGCAGACACACAGCACTGTGATCCCTTCCTGCTTGCTCTCTCAACCATCATAATCAGTAAGGTAACAACATGCTGAATGAGTACATTATATGCAACCTGTTCCTACTTCCTATGTTCGTATGTTCCTATGATGGAAATCCATCCGATATTTACTGCATTGTCAAAATGTCTTCACTCGAGGAATTTTATCCCCTCCAAGCTCTTAAGGAGAGATAGTAAAGTAGGCAGAAGGTGTGATGGGTGACAAGGCATACTCCTTGCTGCCTTGGTTAATGATTCCACCAAAAAGGACTTTAGGGGAACATGTATCACTATCAGAGCTGTCCCAAAGCCATAGGGGAGGTTTCATTGCTTTGAAAAATTAGGACAGTCTCTGCAGGAGGTCTCAATAAATTTGAGAACCTTATTTCTGTCAACTAATTAAAAGTTAGGAACCAGCAACAAAACAAATTACAAAATTATCTTGTGGCAAAATTATATGATTTAAAAGTCAAATACTTAAGCCAATATAATCATTTGTCATCTGCCAGTTCATTTTATAAATGTGTATTTAGATATTGTGAATGGCACTCAAGCAACAGTTTATGCTATTTGAGATAAAACTGCAAAATGGTGTTAGATTATAAAATATGATCTGATCATACTCTCAGAAGTGGTGCTAATTTAAATATGTGTTTTATCACCTTGCAAGGCACCTGAGCTTTTAAATAGGTATTGTCCAATTCATTCCCAAAATAAATTTGTCTGGTTAGTTATTTTCTTTCTATTCCTGAAACTATGATTCATTTATATCATAACATTTCAGTATTCAAAAAAAAATTGAGCCTGCCAATCAGCTTTGACCCACCAGTCTGCCTCTCAGCCAAACAGATCCTCAGTAGATGCCATCTCCCTCGCTATCTTAAACCAATGTTCATAGATCACTGGTCTGGCTTCAATACCATAGTCTCTAGCTAACTCATTCCCAAACTTAAAGAACTTAGCCTCAATGCCCCCTCTGCAACTGGATCCTTGACTTACTGCCTAACAGACTGCAATCAATGTACAGCTAAATCCCATCTTCAAATTTGCGAACCACACCACAATAGTGGGACAAATATTAAATAGCAATGAGACAGAATACATGAAAGATATTGAAAGTCCAGTGGCATTATGCCAAGATAACAATCTCTCTCTCTCAATCTCAATGCATGAGGGAGATAACCCCTGACTTAAGGAGGGGGTGTTGAGTTCACATCCCTGTCTACACTAATGCTGCTGAAGTTTAGAGTAGATAGCTTCAAGATCTTAGGAATAAATGTTTCCACTGTGTTGACATGACGGTAAAGAAAGTCTCTACTTTCTCAGAAGATTAAGGAAGTTCAGTTTGTCCCCCATAGATGCTTTGTCAAGAACATTCTTACTGAATTCATCACAACATGGTACAGGAGCTGCCCTGCTCAAGATCGGAATAAGTTATAGAAGGTAGTAAATATAGCTCAGATCATAATGTAAAACTTCCCTCTCCTCCATGGACTACATCTACATTTCTGTTACCTTAGAAAGACATCCAATTTTCTGAAAGATATATCACACCCTGGAGGCACTCTCTCCTCCTTCCTCCCATTGAGAAGAAGGTATAAGAGTGTGAAAGCATGCACCAATAGGCTCCTGAATGGAACCCCAAAACAATGTTATCAAGCCAATTTGGCAAACTGACCTGCACCTTGCCGAGGCCAGATGGCAGTTCTCAAACACCTCCTCTTACTTACCATTTGAACTGAGCCCCATGAAGTAGTATCAGGTCACCATCTCCTGCACTATCACCAACTTCAACAACTCCAGAGATCTCTCCTTCCATAGGCTCCAACCCCATAGTTTCCCAACCCCATTCTGTCCATTCTACCCCCTTCCCAAGATCCACATGCACAACTGCCTAATTAAGCTCATTGTTTCCTCATGCTCCTGTCTCACTGAACTCGTAACAGTGTATTTTGACTCTGTTTTGTCCCCCTTGATCCACTCCATTTCCACCTCACATGCTCTCCACCATACTGAGTGCCTGTTTTTTCACCATGAACATCTTCATGACAGACCCTAGAGTATTTCTATTGCTAATATGATCATTTATCATTGCTCCTAGAAATGTTACAGGAAGCTTTATGTAACTCTCTTTTATGTAACTATCTCTTTTCAGAGGGGACATTGTAAATTATTGCAAATGACTAAATCCTATCAATCCATAGGCTCAAACCCAAAACATCAGTTATGTATTTTTACCTTTGTTATATAAAGGACATTGTTTGACCGGCTGAGTTTCTCCAGCATTGTGTGTGGTTTACTTATTTTAATATGTAAGATTTGTAATCTTTTTGGATGGTTTCTTGCAAGGCAATCATAACTGTGGTAAAAATAAATAAGATGCAGGATTTTGAAATTAGTCCTTTTGACACTGTTTTTCATCAGAAAGCAGATGCAATAGAACATAATTCAACATCTTCACCTTTAAGCCTTGATAATGAAGGTGAGCCAATTCTTTGGCCAAAGCTGAGCCTAGATCCACCTGTACCCAGTAATTGACATACATGCACTTTCCCATAGGAAAGTGATAGTGAGTGGGGATAGTGTTTCTCTTCCAACATTCTAAAATTTGAGAGCTCATGAGGATTGTAAATCAAATAGATACACTCTGATTCACTTAACTATCCATACACTCTTTCTGTGGCTTGCAACCCTTTAAGCAATTGAAAGATTCCACTGTGATTGCTTATTAAAGTGAGGCCAAATTTGGAGTATTGTGTGCAGTTTTGGTGGCCTATCTTCAAGAAAGTTAACAATAAGATAGAAGGAGTGCAGAAAAGATTAAAAAATAGGTTGATATGTTTAGGCCCCTGTAGAGCGCGTCGAAAGAACCAAAGACTTGTTGATCCAAACCAAGGCTTTTATTAACTAGAAAACTGGAGCATATCACATGTAGGTCGACTAGTCCAGAATGACCTGGTCTGGCTAGGAGCAATCTTTTAAGACCTGCCAGTAGGTGTGGATGCCCTCTCAGCCAATCACAGTCATCCTACACTACAATCTGTACATATACAGATTGGTGATAGAATCTGTACTATCACAGCCCCAAAGGCCTCTCATCATTTGCTTTATCAGATAAAACTGTGGCACAGACTAGAATGACTGAAGGGACCTCTTTTGGAGCTGTGGTGTTCTATGGTCTATAGTGTTCTAAGATTTACTAGGATGTTGGTTCCATAGTGTTCTAAGATTGACTAGGATGTTGCCCGGACTTTAGGAACTGAGATAGAGGGTGTAATGGAGGATTTAAACCATGCTTTTGCTATGCAAGGCTGAGTATTAGTAACCTACTTTGAGAATAATGTAAGAATCAACAGACATAAGCTAAATTCCACGATGGGGCCCAGAGATGCAGTTATCTGACAAAAAGACATCTGGCACCAAGAATGTTTAATCTTCCTGCTTGTTAGACGGTTGCTGTTTGAGATTGATGGGATTTTGTTGGTGGCAGACTGTCAAGCGAGACCTCGCAGCTAAGTAGACCATTGTATTCAAAGTGATAAGCTAGATGTCTTTAAACTAAGTAAATCATTGTATTCAAAGTGATAAGCTAGAATTGTCTTGCAGCTAAGTAGATCATTGTACAAAGTGATAAGCTAGAAAGTTGTGGTATTTGATAGAAGCCTAGGCTGCTCAGTTATCTTTTTTTTGTGTGCTGGGAATAGGTGCTTGGGTAAGCAGTTTTTTGGTAATATAAGCCATGGTCTCGCTGCTGAAGTTTCAGAATCTTTGAGGGGAGGAAACGTCTCTCAGCAAGAAGAACTTCTAGAGTCCAACCAATGTCCCGGTTGGGGGAGATGGAGAAGCTGCTTCCAGCAACCTCCTACAAGTGTGCGGTCGTTGCCTTGCTTCGGCAGTTGGGACCAATCCAGGCATTGATAAGTATAATTGGGAAAGGCTTTCATATTGTAGTTTGAAATCAGCTTTAGATTTTGTAATAAAGATTTGTATAAACTGAAGTGCTCTTGGCGTGTGTGTCTGTTTTCTTTCGGTAGCTCAAACACAGTGACCAATCTAAAACGAACAAAGTGAGAGGTACAAGTTTACTCAGGACAAAGGGAAAAGTTAAACAGGTTAGGACTTTATTCCCTGGAGCGTATAAGAAGGAGGGGAGGTTTGATAGAGGTATTTAAAATTATGAAGGGAATAGAAAGAGTAAATGTAGATAGGCTTTTTCCATTGAGGATAGGTGAGATACAAACCAGAGGACATGGGTTAAGAGTGAAGGGGGAAAAGTCTAGAGGGAACGTGAGGGGGAACTTCTTCACACAGAGAGGTGGAAGTGTGGAATGAGCTGCCAGCTGAGGTGGTGAATTTAGGTTCAATTTTAACTTTTAAGAGGAATGTACATGCATGGGAGCGGTATGGAGGGCTATGAACTGGGTGCAGATCAGTGGGAATAGGCAAAAAAAAATGGTTTGGCACAAGCTAGAAGGGCCAAAGGGGATTTGTTTCTGTGCTGTAGTGTTCTATGGTTCTATGAAGTTTATTTCAAAATATTTCACCAGTTTTGTAAACACGGCAGTGAAACAATTATACTGAGGCAACAACTTCTTTAAAAAAAATGCATGCAGGTTTTATGTTTTATTTTAAATTGTAGATACCTACCAGTTAGCAATACATTTACATTACTGTAGGTATTCCAGGAACCAATAAACTTCCTCTTTAGATTTAGGTTAGATTTTAACAATAGAACAAAAAGTCATCAGTGAAATCACAATCTTGGTAAATGATATTAAAAGATTTTGTTCTGCCAAGAAATTCATTGACAAATGTTCTTCACAGATGCTTTTAAGATTCCTATCTGGGTGCAAAATGATGATTTTTTTCAATGTCTGCCGCCTTAGATGACATTTTAATTTTTCTAATGTTCAGAATTATTTATTCTCAAGATATAATTCTGTACATTTAATCCTGAAATTTTAGCACATTTGAAAAATTATTGTGAAATCAAGCCGTTGATGCATTCAATTGTGAATAATATCTCCGAAGCCAAGTTTTAATCACATATTTCAGGAGTTATTACTGCAGCTATTTAAAATAGCGGCAAATTTAATTGGCAACATAACTCTTAATTCTATTTGAGTATCTTCAGTAAAATGTTTTTATTTATTTATAGTGAGACTGTAACTGTATATAATAGTAAACAGTTGTTCCACCCACTGGATTCCAAACAGATCATTCAAAAATAAACTTACAATGTTTGATTTATAGTGATTTACCTTTTCTTTCATTTCACTGTTTTCTTCTGAATATTCCCCCAAATTATTTTTTTTTGTAACCCAATCTTCACTTCTTCCCTGAATTCAAGGATGTTTCCTGCACTGTGCATTTTCTCATCCTCACATACATTCCTCTTTGTCCCCAACTGCTCAGTAGAGACAAGAGCAAATGTCAGAGGATCAATGAAAAGATAAACTGAATACATTCTGTTTTTAATTTGAAAGCATGAGGAAAGTTTGTTGATTCGACCCACCATGTCATTAATTCATTCTAAACCACCTGCCTCTTTTTGTTAAATTTTTGCCTTCTGAAAAACTCAAAGCTGCTATTTAGCCCTAATGCCCCATTATCCATTTTCCTGTTAAATTTCATGGACTTCTCTTCCCCATATCTTCCAGGAGTTAACTTTTAAATGTTTAACTGCTATGTCTTCCTCTTCTTCCCTGGCTGCTTATCCTTTCCTTGCACAGGTGCTGTTCTGTCAGCCACCTTTTTCAACCCTAGAGATGTCTTCCTCCATTTTTACTTCTTAGCTCCCTGTGTTCGTCAATTACCCAGCCCTTCCTAAAGAAATATGTTGACTACATTTTGACTTCCAACATTTTGAATATGCTCATGAAGCAAGACCATAGAACTAGGCCAATCCAATAATTGCAATTTAGCCTGTATGAACAGAAATAAAATTACTTCCAAGCAAATGAATTAGAAACAGGAGTGAAACATGAAAGTCTGCAGACACCATGACTGAAGTAAAAACACAATGCTGGAGAAATTCAGCATCTCAAGAACTGTTCTTTATCTTCTTCTTTGGCTTGGCTTCGCGGACGAAGATTTATGGAGGGGGTAAATGTCCACGTCAGCTGCAGGCTCGTTTGTGGCTGACAAGTCCGATGCGGGACAGGCAGACACGGTTGGAGTGGTTGCAGGGGAAAATTGGTGGGTTGGGGTTGGGTGTTGGGTTTTTCCTCCTTTGCCTTTTGTCAGTGAGGTGGGCTCTGCGGTCTTCTTCAAAGGAGGTTGCTGCCCGCCGAACTGTGAGGCGCCAAGATGCACGGTTTGAGGCGATATCAGCCCACTGGCGGTGGTCAATGTGGCATGCACCAAGAGATTTCTTTAGGCAGTCCTTGTACCTCTTCTTTGGTGCACCTCTGTCACGGTGGCCAGTGGAGAGCTCGCCATATAACACGATCTTGGGAAGGTGATGGTCCTCCATTCTGGAGACGTGACCCACCCAGCGCAGCTGGATCTTCAGCAGCATGGACTCGATGCTGTCGGCCTCTGCCATCTCGAGTACTTCGACGTTAGGGATGAAGGCGCTCCAATGAATGTTGAGGATGGAGCGGAGACAACACTGGTGGAAGCGTTCTAGGAGCCGTAGGTGATGCCGGTAGAGGACCCATGATTCGGAGCTGAACAGGTGTGTGGGTATGACGACGGCTCTGTATACGCTTATCTTTGTGAGGTTTTTCAGTTGGTTGTTTTTCCAGACTCTTTTGTGTAGTCTTCCAAAGACGCTATTTGCCTTGGCGAGTCTGCTGTCTATCTCGTTGTCGATCCTTGCATCTGATGAAATGGTGCAGCCGAGATAGGTAAACTGGTTCAAGACTGTTCTTTATATTGCAAAGATAAAGATACATAACCAACATTTTGGGCTTGAGCACTTCATCACGGTATGAGCAAAAAGTAGGCACGTGCCCGAACAAAGTGTTGGGGAAGGAGCCCATCAGGAATAGGAACAGGCTTCTTGGCCCCATGGGCCTACTCAGCCATTTAATAGGATCATGGCTGAATTAATTGTAATCTGGACTCCATATGCTGTAAGCATTCACTTATTTGTTTATCAAGCAATTACCTATTCCTGCCATTCCATTATTCAAAGGCACTTCTTCCAATGGTTCTTGAGGAAGATGCACAATCTTTTAAGGGGAAAATAGATAATTTCATGTTTGTCTCAACTGGGCGACCCCTATTCCTCATCTAAATTTTACTGGACAAAAATCTAGCCGAACCAATCTTTTGTCATTAATCAATCCACCCATTCCAGGCAGTAGCCTGGTAAATCTTCTCTGAACTGTTTCCCATGCTTCCATTAATAAGACCAATATTGTACCCTGAACTGCAGTCACACCCAAATCCAGTATAATTGAAAGATGACTTCTCTTCCTTTTTGTACTCCATCCCCCTGCAATAAATGATAACATTCTGTTAGCTTCCTTGTTATAACTGTATTTTATCCATAATGATTAATGCTCTGAGTCGCCCAGATCCCTCTGCATCTCAGAGTTCCACTATCTTTCACCCCTTAGATTATGATTATTTTATGTTTCCTGTCAAAATTTACACTCATTATACTTCATTTGTCAGATCCTTCCCAACTCATTTAACCTATCCATATTCTTTTGTAACTTTCCTATTTTTCTTAATGACATCCTATCAAAAAACTTCTGTTTCATCAGCAAATTTTAAAAGCAACATTTAATGGAATTGCTGAGTGTTTTGTATCGATTGCAAAATGTTGAGGCTGTTGTTCGGGTTCGTGTGGGTCCCACAGGTTAAGAACCAGACCAAAGTTGAGGAACAAACCACATGTTTATTTCGGAGATGGAAACGGGACAACAGCGTGTATAGGCAAACCTACACACACACACACAATATGCAGGGGGTAAATGTACACTTTGGATAATGAGGGAGAAACCGACAAAGACTGGGGGAAATTACATGAACTTATACATTCAACAACCAAGATCAAGGCAATACTACGTGCCCCCACCCCTTGACCTGTACGGACACAGGTCTTGCTACCTGGCCTCAAGACTCGCCCCAACCCAGTGTAAAAGGTGCTACTTACATGCCACGAGGCATCCAAAGAGACAAAACAAAGGGGTACATGGTCCTTTATAGTTCTGCAGGCAGTACTGGGGGGGGGGGGGGTGCAATCACTCGGGGCAGTCTGAGCCCTGTTGGTTGCTGTGGCCAATGGCTTGAAGCCAAGTGCAGGGGCTCAGCAGGGATCAGCTGAGGTGATTATCTTAGGCCAATTGGGTGAAGGTCAGGGGTGAGTCTGGGCGGGCTGCCTGGACTGCAGCACTTGGTGTTTTAGGTGGGTGCAAGGGTCACCTTGATGGCTTGGGGTGAGTCTTTGACCTTGATTGGCTGTCAGTGTGTCCTCTGAACAGGAGCACAGTGGTGCCACCAGGTGGTGGACGCTGCCTCTCCATTACAGAGGCCCAATCTCACACCTTGTGACACATCACTTTTTTACATGTTGACAGCAAGGAAAAATAAACAATTGTGCTTCTCTGTTTTCTGTTAGCCAGGCATTCTTCAGTTTATTCCAATATATGACCACCTATGTTTCATCTTGTATTCGTATTTGTGAGTTTTTAAGACAACACATGGTTGAAGGAAAAGGTTCTTTACTTTTTTTTTCTTTTCTTTGTTTGGCTTGGCTTCGCGGACGAAGATTTATGGAGGGGTATGTCCACGTCTGCTCCAGGCTCGTTGGTGACTGACAAGTCCGATGCGGGAGAGGCAGGCACGGTTGCAGAGGTTGCAAGGGAAAATTGGTGGGTTGGGGTTGGGTGTTGGGTTTTTCCTCCTTTGTCTTTTGTCAGTGAGGTGGGCTCTGCGGTCTTCTTCAAAGGAGGTTGCTGCCCGCCGAACTGTGAGGCGCCAAGATGCACGGTTGGAGGCGATATCAGCCCACTGGCGGTGGTCAATGTGGCATGCACCAAGAGATTTCTTTAAGCAGTCCTTGTACCTCTTCTTTGGTGCACCTCCGTCTCGGTGGCCAGTGGAGAGCTCACGATGGTCCTCCATTCTGGAGACGTGACCCTCGCAACGCAGTTGGGTCTTCAGCAGCATGGATTCGATGCTTGCGGACTCTGCCAGCTCGAGTACTTCGATGTTGGTGATGAAGTCATTCCAATGAATGTTGAGGATGGAGCGGTGACAGCGCTGATGGAAGCGTTCTAAGAGCCGTAGGTGATGCCGGTAGAGGACCCATGATTCGGAGTCGAACAGGAGCATGGGTATGACAACAGCTCTGTACACACTGATCTTTGTGTGTTTCTTCAGGTGGTTGTTTTTCCAGACTCTTTTGTGTAGTCTTCCAAAGGCGCTATTTGCCTTGGCGAGTCTGTTGTCTATCTCTTTGTCAATCCTTGCATCAGATGAAATGGTGCAGCTGAGGTAGGTAAACTGGTTGACCGTTTTGAGTTCTGTGTGCCCGATGGAGATGTGTGGGGGCTGGTGGTCATGGTGGGGAGCTGGCTGATGGAGGACCTCAGTTTTCTTCAGGCTGACTTCCAGGCCAAACATTTTGGCAGTTTCCGCAAAAGAGGACGTCATGTGCTGGAGAGCTGGCTCTGAATGGGCAACTAAAGCGGCATTGTCTGCAAAGAGTAGTTCACGGACAAGTTGCTCTTGTGTCTTGGTGTGAGCTTGCAGGCGCCTCAGATTGAAGAGACTGCCATCCGTGCAGTACCGGATGTAAACGCTGTCTTCATTGTTGAGGTCTTTCATGGCTTGTTTCAGCATCATGCTGAAGAAGATAGTAAAGTGGGTTGGTGTGAGAACGCAGCCTTGCTTCACGCCGTTGTCAATGGAGAAAGGTTCGGAGAGCTCATTGCTGTATCTGACCCTACCTTGTTGGTTTTCGTGCAGTTGGATAACCATGTTGAGGAACTTGAGGGGGCATCCGAGGTGCTCTAGTATTTGCCAGAGCCTTTCCTGCTCAAGGTGTCAAAGGCTTTGGTGAGGTCAACAAAGGTGATGTAGAGTCCTTTGTTTTGTTCTTTGCACTTTTCTTGGAGCTGTCTGAGGGCAAAGACCATGTCAGTAGTTCCTCTGTTTGCACAAAAGCTACACTGTGATTCTGGGAGGACATTTTCAGCGACACTAGGTATTAGTCTATTAAGGAGAATCCTAACGAAGATTTTGTCTGCAATGGAGAGCAGCGTGATTTCCCTGTAGTTTGAGCAGTCTGATTTCTCAGCTTTGTTTTTGTACAGGGTGATGATGATGGCATCACGAAGGTCCCGAGGCAGCTTTCATCTTGTATTCGTATGTGTGAGTTTTTAAGACAACACATGGTTGAAGGAAAAGGTTCTTTACTTTAAAGTTGAAGTAAACAGCACCATGAGGCCATGAGGCTGCAAGCCTCCATTACAGATCTTGCTTACTGTCTCTTGGTCTGTGTGTCAGCCCCCTGCTGGCAGCCAGGTGTAATCAAATGATAAGGCATTGCTAGTTGCATTGTAACCATGATCACTATCATTACATCTCCCTTTCATAAAATAAAGTAGATTACTTTTAACTAACATGTTTTCTTTGTGTAACTCTGCAGTTTTAACTTTAACACCAGGAACTTATATTTTCATGATTATCAACATTGTTAACATTTTTTTAAATTTGTTTTGTGTGTACACATTTACATACACTAAAACTTGAAGAGCAAATAAGATAGCACTACTTCATTCTATAACAGGAGTCTTTAAATTTTCTCAAAGAGTCTCTTAGGAGGATTCATGTGTCTTGACAATCTCCTGATTGATTGGCCTTGAATCTGAGTTGTTGCCTCAGATAATGTCTTCTTAGATGTGCATTCAGGTTGTTCAATGGTATCCATTTTTCCATCTACTGTGGCTGGTCCCATTTGAAGATCTCGACAATTTATTCGCAGAACCTTCATCTGTCTGAATGGTGTATGATCTTGGTTGGACTTCACTAAGGACCGTTCCCTTCTGAGTCCATAAGTTTGTTTTGTCTTTTAGCCTTACTTGGTCACCAGTGTAGAGTTCCAGTAGCTTTTTGTTCCTCTGTCAAAGTAACACTTTGGCTTTTATTTCTGTTGTTCTTTGAACTTCCTCACTTTCTCCCCCTCTTTTGTTTTTAGGAGGTTCTACTGAATGGGTAGGTTTGATCTTAGCCTATGTCCCATAAGGAGTTGTACTGGTGACAAACCACACTCGAGTGGTGTTGTGCAATATACTAGCATGCTCTGGTAGAAGATGTTCCACTGACTTTTGCCTTGTTCATCAGTCTTTTCAATGTCTGTACTGATTTTTCCACTAGACCATTGGACTGTGGAAAATGTGGACTGTGGAAAATGAAGTTCTGCAGGATTGCTTGCTTGATATTTCCAGCATATTGTACAGATTGACACTTCACTTGTTTTATCGTTGTTTATTCTTGGCTAGTACATCACCTCTCGTGCTCTTTTCGATTCTGAGATGTTCTCGATCTTAGAGATCCTTTTTAGCATCTCTTTTCTCAGACTCTTTGGAGTAAGGATTTTGCTTCCTTTGTAGATGATTTCTTCAACCTCTGAAAGCTCTGCTCTGCAGTTCCAAAACTCTGAAGCATCAGGTGAGCAGTTCTGCTTCATGTTGGGCCATCCATCCAAGATATTTTTTCTCAGTGTTTCACCCTTGTTTGTCTCTGACTTTATGAGCTCCATTTTTGCATCTGATATGGGCAGAGCACTTGTGATCATGTCCACAAAGGGATTCATACCTTCATCCATTTTGGTGTTTACGGGGTCTCTTGTGTCAACCGCTCTAGACAACCTATCTGCTGTGTACATTAGCTTACTCAGAGTGTACATTACTTTCAGTATATAGCATTGCAGCTATTCTTTGTATTCAAAGTGGACATTCATTTAATGGCTTTTGCAACAATGCAATCAAAGGCTTATGGTCAGTCTCTACATTGTTTGCTAGTCCTGACACAAACTGATGAAACCTTTCACAGTTGTATGTGATGCTGAGCAGCTCCTTTTCAATTTGAGCGGATCACATCTCTGCGTCTGTCATTGAGTGTGATGCATACGCAATGAGTTGTCAGTCATCATATTTTTGAAGAAGAACTACACCGCACCCACTATGTGATGTGTCTGATGATACCTTGATGGATCTCGCTGGGAATTAAAACCTCCGAACTGGTTCCTCTGTGAGCAGTTTCTTTAGTTCCCTCCTTGACTTTTCACGCTCATGACTCCACTCCCATTCAATGTTCTTTTCTGTTCGTCTTCTCAATGGACCCATCTTTTCTCAGAGGTTGGATATGAATTTACCCATATAGTTGACTATTCCATGAAACCTCTGTACATCCTTTTTGCCTTGTCATGTTCCCAATGGCGGACACCTCTCTGGGATCTGGTCTGATGCCCTCACTGCCAATAATATCTCCTACAAATGTTAGTTATGTCACCCTGAGCTGGCATTTCTCTCTATTCAGCTTCAGGTTTGCTTTCCTTGTTGCTTCCAACACTTTCCTTAGTCTCTCATCATGATCAATTCTCGTGGTTCCCCATTCTATGATGTCATCCATTGAGGTATCAACTCCCTCCAGGTGCTCATAGACCATATGGATAGTTTTGTGATACACTTCAGGAGCTGAGGCAACTCAGAATGGTAACCTTAGGAATTTGTATCTGCCAAATGGACTACTGAATGTGCACAGTCTTGAACTTGTTTCATCCAATTTTAACTGCCAAAATCCTGATGATGCGTCTAACTTGCTGAAAAATTTTGCATTTGCAAACTGTGACATGATTTCTTCACACGTCAGAATCTTAAAGTGTTCTCTCTTTATTGCACTGTTTCAATCTCTTCGATCCAGGCAAATTCTAAGCTTTCCATTCTTTTTGTCCTCTGTGATAGTACAGATTCTATCACCAATGTGTATATGTATAGATTGTAGTGTAGAATGACTGCGATTGGCTGAGAGTGTAGCCACGCCTACTGGCAGGTCTTAAAGGGTTGCTCCTAGCCAGACTAGGTCATTCTGGACTGGTCGACTTACATGTAATACGCTCCAGTCTTCTAGTTAATAAAAGCCTTGGTTTGGATCAACAAGCCTTTGATTCTTTCGACACGTTCTACATCCACAATGACGAGTGAACACACCCACTCCATTGACTCATTTATCTTCTGAATCACGTTCAGGCTTTTCACCCTGTCCAACTCTGCTTTTAGTTGCTTTTGAAGCATAAATGAAACTTTTCTGCATGGATGTATTATCGGTGGTACATGTTTATCTACTCTGATCCTGTGTTGTCATGGAAGGCATCCTAGACCCTGAAATAAGTCATTGTACCCTTTCATAAGTTCATCATAGACTGTCTCTCCTTCGCTTTCCACCATGAGGACTCTTTTTACCAGGTTCAATTTCTCACAGGCTGTTAAACCTAGTATGGGCTCTACATACTTTGGTACCGTGATAATACTAGCATGTGCTCTCTGTCCTTGTGTTTCACTTTGACCATGCATTTTCCTTGCACTGGTATATCGGTACCTGAATATCCTGTCACCTTCACTTTTGTTCCATACAATTTTGGTCTGGATCTAATCTTCTTAAAATCCGTCTCTGATATTAGTTGTGCTCCATTATCCAATTTAATTGAAATGTATATGTCATTCACTTTTAATCTCAACATCCAGTCTCTGTCTACTTTCTTGTTTTCAGTCACAACATCTACATAGAATTCTTCTATCTTCCTTTCATCTACTGCATGAACTGACACCATGTTTCATCTTGTAGTTGTATGTGTGAGTTCTTAAGACAACACATGGATGAAGGAAAAGGTTCTTTCCTTTAAATTTGATGTAAACAGCACACGAGGCCATGAGGCTGCAAGCCTCCATTACAGATCCTGCATATTGTCTCTTGCTCTGTGTGTCAGCTCCCTGCTGGCAGCCAGGTCTAATCAAACAGCGAGGCATTGCTAGTTGCACTGCAACCACGATCATTGTCATTACAACCTATGCCAGCATTTCCCAAACTGGGTTCCGCAGAAAGGCAGAGGGATTCCGCGGAAAAAAAAATGGGTAGCAATAACTATAACTAGTAATAACTTTTTTTAAAATATACTTTTTACTTGTGTCTTTAAATCTCTATGTTTCTGCGATGGCAGCAAACAGTTGGGTTGAACCTAACAAAACAAAATGACATCTTGAGCCCTGACGTCTGCTCTGATGACATCAGGACTCAAGATGCCATTTTCTACCAATGAGACTCAGATTTCTTTTGGCGCAAGGCAGGCCATATTTTTAAAATTTAAACTGAAATATATTCTACGTGTGTAGTACATGGGGAATGACTTTTTGCTAACTCTGTGGTTTTTGTGTTCCTCCTCCCTCCCTCTCGCTCGCTTGCTCCCTTCCCCTCATTCACTCACTCCCTCCCTCCCTGCCCCCCAGAATTTCACTGAGGTTGGTGTGGGAATTGGTGATGGAGTCGGTGAGGGTGCCAGAATGGTGTTGGTCGGGAGTTGGACCTGCATCGATAGAGGCATCAGGGGTTACGATGTGTTTGCAGTCGGGGTCACTAGCGGAGGCGACGGTGGCTCCAGCACCTGGCCGGCAGGGGTGGGGGTTAGCGATGGAGGTCTTGGAAGGTTGGACCTGTGGGCAGCAGGGACCAGGATGCAAACCCAAGTTGGAGGCATCAGGAGATCCGAGGCCAAGGTGAATACCCACATCAGCGACGATGGGAGATCCGGCCTGTGAGTGGCTGGGGATAGGTTGGAAACCTGCTTCTGAAAGGGCGGTGATGGTGGGCATTTGGGTTCTGGGAGGTCAGTGATATTAGTATTTGCAATTTGGTTAATATTCATTTGAAACTAAATAATCAAATTCTGAAGAAATTGTATTTTGCAAGCACTGCCTCAGTTTGCTTACTATTTAAGAAAAATAATTTAAATTAGACTCAACCACGCTCAAACCAGAAGTTAATGCCATTCTACTTCTGGTCAGCTTCCAGTTCATAATTATGGGGTTCCACAATTTCCAGGTGCCTCCCCAAAAGGGTTCCGTGAGCAAAAAAGTTTGGGAAGCCCTGATCTATTCCATAAGCTTTTATTTCCACAAATATCTTTTAATGTCGCACCTTATCTAACATACCCAGAAGTCAGAGCACATGCAAATCTATAACATGCAAAACCTAGCAACAACGTGATATTTCAATATTTACGTATCTCCACATTCCTGTTTTGCTTATGTGAGTCCCCTATATTAGATATATTCAAAGAAATCTGAAACTAGCCTCTTCCCATAACAAAGGGAGAAATAGGGCATGAGTCACAAATCTTAGAGCTTCAAATTCAAAGAGGTCTGAGTCAGATTTCCTTCCTGTTTTTCAATGGAAAATAATTGGAAAGTGGCAAATATAAAAGAAAAATAGGAGACAAATTTTAAGCTGCATTGGGCATAAAGTTTAGTTTCAAAACTTTAATTTGCACTTAGTTTTTTGTCAGGCAAATCTCCCTTCGCAATATGAAGAAAATGCTATGAGACAGATGCATTAAAAACAAAATCCTGGTATCATTTAACAACTGACCAACTCCAAAGTAATATCTTTAGAGTTGTTCAGGCCTACTGCATGAAAATGGACAAACTCACCTTCCTGGTGTCATTGATCAAGGATGAAAGGAGAATTGTATCTGCACAGTTCCAAATTGCCAACCTTATCTGCGTCACTTCCAATGGTGTGGTTAAAAAATCTGTTTTGGCAGATAGTTATCTGAAGTTGTCGACTGTAACCTTTATTGGTGTTGTCATCTTTTTTATAAAGATCTCTGTCCAAACTAGTGTGTGCCTATGTGAGGTTTTTAATGTATTTCCATTTACTTGCTCATCATTGAATGTCTGTTCATAAAAGCACTGTAAATGAACGGGATCTGGTAATGCAACATTGGCAAGTTTGAATACATACTCCAGTGACTGCGATTGCCTGATATAAAATGACATGAGGTCTCTCAAGACCCTTGGTAGACAGAAATTGTATCACTTTATCCAAGGTGTTTTAGCCCATCCACAGCAGATTAAATTTGGCACCAATTGCTGACCAAGATACACTCACAAAGATATTTGGTTTGATGATTCAGATCAATTGTCACCTCTAATTTTGGGGTGAAAAAGAAATGGTGCCCCTTTCCTGTTCAGGTTTTTTTTTTAAGGAGACATATCTTTGGCTTGGCTTCGCGGACGAAGATTTATGGAGGGGGTAAAAGTCCACGTCAGCTGCAGGCTTGTTTATGGCTGACAAGTCCGATGCGGGACAGGCAGACACGGTTGCAGTGGCTGCAGGGGAAAATTGGTTGGTTGGGGTTGGGTGTTGGGTTTTTCCTCCTTTGCCTTTTGTCAGTGAGGTGGGCTCTGCGGTCTTCTTCAAAGGAGGTTGCTGCCCGCCAAACTGTGAGGCGCCAAGATGCACGGTTTGAGGCGATATCAGCCCACTGGTGGTGGTCAATGTGGCAGGCACCAAGAGATTTCTTTAGGCAGTCCTTGTACCTTTTCTTTGGTGCACCTCTGTCACGGTGGCCAGTGGAGAGCTCGCCATATAACACGATCTTGGGAAAGCAATGGTCCTCCATTCTGGAGACGTGACCCATCCAGCGCAGCTGGATCTTCAGCAGCGTGGACTCGATGCTGTCGACCTCTGCCATCTCAAGTACTTCGACGTTAGGGATGAAAGCGCTCCAATGGATGTTGAGGATGGAGCAGAGACAACGCTGGTGGAAGCGTTCTAGGAGCCGTAGGTGATGCCGGTAGAGGACCCATGATTCAGAGCCGAACAGGAGTGTGGGTATGACAACGGCTCTGTATACGCTTATCTTTGTGAGGTTTTTCAGTTGGTTGTTTTTCCAGACTCTTTTGTGTAGTCTTCCAAAGGCGCTATTTGCCTTGGCGAGTCTGTTGTCTATCTCATTGTCGATCCTTGCATCTGATGAAATGGTGCAGCCGAGATAGGTAAACTGGTTGACCGTTTTGAGTTTTGTGTGCCCGATGGAGATGTGGGGGGGCTGGTAGTCATGGTGGGGAGCTGGCTGATGGAGGACCTCAGTTTTCTTCAGGCTGACTTCCAGGCCAAACATTTTGGCAGTTTCCGCAAAGCAGGACGTCAAGCGCTGAAGAGCTGGCACTGAATGGGCAGCTAAAGTGGCATCGTCTGCAAAGAGTAGTTCACGGACAAGTTTCTCTTGTGTCTTGGTGTGAGCTTGCAGGCGCCTCAGATTGAAGAGACTGCCATCCGTGCGGTACCGGATGTAAACAGCGTCTTCATTGTTGGGGTCTTTCATGGCTTGGTTCAGCATTATGCTGAAGAAGATTGAAAAGAGGGTTGGTGCGAGAACACAGCCTTGCTACACGCCATTGTTAATGGAGAAGGGTTCAGAGAGCTCATTGCAGTATCTGACCCGACCTTGTTGGTTTTCGTGCAGTTGGATAATCATGTTGAGGAACTTTGGGGGCCATCCGATGCGCTCTAGTATTTGCCAAAGCCCTTTCCTGCTCACGGTGTCGAAGGCTTTGGTGAGGTCAACAAAGGTGATGTAGAGTCCTTTGTTTTGTTCTCTGCACTTTTCTTGGAGCTGTCTGAGGGCAAAGACCATGTCAGTAGTTCCTCTGTTTGCGCGAAAGCCGCACTGTGATTCTGGGAGAATATTCTCCTCCAGGAAAAACAAGGACTGGTTTGATGAAAACAGCCAGGAAATCCAGGAGCTGCTGGCAAAGAAGCGAGCTGCCCACCAGGCTCACCTTACAAAGCCGTCCTGTCCAGAGAAGAAACAAGCCTTCCGTCGCGCATGCAGCCATCTTCAGCGCAAACTCCGGGAGATCCAAAATGAGTGGTGGACTAGCCTCGCCAAACGAACCCAGCTCAGCGCGGACATTGGCGACTTCAGGGGTTTCTACGAGGCTCTAAAGGCTGTGTACGGCCCCTCACCCCAAGTCCAAAGCCCGCTGCGCAGCTCAGACGGCAAAGTCCTCCTCAGCGACAAGATCTCCATCCTCAACCGATGGTCAGAACACTTCCAATCTCTTTTCAGTGCCAACCGCTCAGTCCAAGATTCCGCCCTGCTCCAGCTCCCTCAACAGCCCCTAAGGCTAGAGCTGGATGAGGTTCCCACCCTGGATGAGACATATAAGGCAATCGAACAACTGAAAAGTGGCAAAGCAGCAGGTATGGATGGAATCCCCCCAGAAGTCTGGAAGGCTGGCGGCAAAACTCTGCATGCCAAACTGCATGAGTTTTTCAAGCTTTGTTGGGACCAAGGTAAACTGCCTCAGGATCTTCGTGATGCCACCATCATCACCCTGTACAAAAACAAAGGCGAGAAATCAGACTGCTCAAACTACAGGGGAATCACGTTGCTCTCCATTGCAGGCAAAATCTTCGCTAGGATTCTACTAAATAGAATAATACCTAGTGTCGCCGAGAATATTCTCCCAGAAGGAGACATATATCTTCAGGAGAATTCAGCAGGTCAGGCAGCAGCATTGGAGGGAAATTAACAACCCTGCTTCAGGACTCCAGCATTGTGTCTCAACTCTAAAGAGTTGGCAGCAGTGCCACATCTCAAAATTCTTTGATGGTTTACTTCCTATTAACTTTTACTGTACTGTGTCCTGCAGTATACAAGAAGACATTTCTTGTGAACAAATTGATTTCCACATACACATACAGCTTTTCTTTTCCCTGATGAATCTGTAAGATTGGATTTTATTGAGCCAAATTATTTTTCCTTTGACAGTAATAAACAGCTGTTAAAGGATTCAAGATGGCAAAAGCTTGCAGTAAATTTAGGCAGTTCACAATTTCACAGAAGTTTCCACTATTGGTCTCTTGCATTACTTGCACGTCAATGAACATCTTGGAACATTCCCACTTTATGCCATCCCAGCTACTGAGGTCCTGCTCCACTGTTGTCAGTCAAATATTCATCAGTAACATGCTGGAGATTTGACTTTTCTTCCTCCAGAGCTAGTTCAACATAAGTTCATCTATATCAGTATGACATTGTTTCTTCCAGTTTGCCCTTTAGACAAACTATATTAGCTGTACAAATTCTCCATCATAAAAAAAGAAAATAAAATAAACAGTCCCACTCTACTGAAAATTTATTGATTGTAATTCAGAGTGGAATCAACAACTGTTTATGTCCACACTCTTCCAACTCAAGGAAAATGCAACATATCACATGGCACCACTGGCATCACAACAATTGATGAATAAAATAGAGATGAGTTCATTTTCTGCATCTCTACTGCAATAGATAACGAACTTCAACATCCTCCAAAATCAGGTGCAAAAATCGAGATTAATGTTTGCCTATTTGGCAGAATATGGTCAGCAGCCAATTTTGGTGCTTGGTAATTATGACAATCATCATGTCCAGCCAGAGCTAACAGTGCTGTTCATGGACTGAACTCTTTAGTAGTCAGCTAGCACCATGAACAACTAGCACTGATCATAATTATCCCACACTAAGTGATCTATTAATTAGCATGTGTATAAATTGCTGTTTTATAACTTAGGATAACTCAGAAAAAATAGAGAAAAACAGAAGTGTATGGTCCAGAGTTTTCTATTGCAGCAACAGAAACTTTGGTCTGGAGGGTGGAGAGGATGCAAGAAACCAAGGTTCCATTGAATTTGATAGGAGGACAGATAAGAGGTTCCATGGGAGAGATCAGAAATCCCAGATTGCCTCCCTGGTGCCAGGTTCTGCAATATCTCGGTATTCTCAGAAGAGAGGGGTGAACAGCCAGGTGTCATGGCTCATGTGGAGACCGATGATGTGGGTAGGAAGGATGAGGAGCTCCTGCAAAGAGAGTTTAGGGAGTCAAGTGCAAAGTTGAAGGACAGGATCTCCAGGGTTGCGATCTCAGATTGGTATCTATGCCGCATGCTAGTGAGGCTAGATCTAGGAAGTTATGCAGCTTAAATACATGGCTAAAGAGTTTGTGCAGGAGGGAGGGCTTCGTGTTTCTATACAATGAGCTCTGTTCCACGGAAGGTTTGCTAGTGCTGGTCCAGGGGGGTTTAAACTTGATTGGCATGGGAATGGGAATCAGAGTGTTAGAGTAGATAGAGAGCTGGAGGACAATAAAGGTCACGTGAGGATGGCTTGAATAGGCAGAAATTGAAGCGTGATCAATGACAAGCAGTCAAAGGCTTTATTAAACAGAAGACCCAGACATGCCTCTACATGCTGCTGGCTCATGACTAGGAGACTAGGGCTCTCAGCTTTTATTAGGGGATCTTATGGGGAAGGGGTACAGGTACAGAAGGTGGGCCAACCTGTGCAGTTCTGTGAGGACATGCCTACAATACTGTGTTCCACCATATGTACGTGATAGTAATGTTCTCCGGTGTATTTATTTCAATGCAAAGAGTATTGTCAGAAAGGCAGATGATCTTAGGGCATGGATTGGCATGTGGGACTACGAGATTATTGCAATTAGTGAGACTTGGTTGCAGGAGTGGCAGGACTGGTAGCTCAATGTTCTGGGGTTTAGTTGTTTCAGACAAAATAAAGGGGGAGGGATGAAAGGGGGAGGAGTGGTATTGCTAGTCAGGGAAAATATCACAGCTGTGCATAGAAAGGACAGCCCTGAGGACTCTTCTACTGAGGAACAGGAAAGGTGTGACCACACTGATAGTGTTGTATTATAGACGACATAATAGCAAGAAATGGAGAAGCAAAGAGATTGCAGACCAATGTAAGAAAATGGTAGTGATAGCAGGAGATTTTAACTTTCCACATATTGACTGGGACTTCCATACTCTAAAAGGGGTGGATGATTTGGAGTTGGTCAAATGTGTTTATGAAAGTTTTCTAAATCAATATATAGAGGTACCAACAAGAGAGGATGCAATACCTGATCTCCTATTAGGGAACCGGACAGGTCGTGTGACAGAAGCATGTGTAGGTGAATGTTTTGGGACCAGTGACCATAATGTCATTAATTTCAAGTTAATTAAGGATAAGGATAGGTCTGGTCTCGAGTTGAGATTCTAAATAAAAGAAAGGCCAATTTTGTGGAAATGAGAAAGGATCCAGGAAGAGTGGATTGGGATAAGTTGTTTTCTGGCAAGGATGTATTCAGTAAGTGGAAGGCCTTCAAAGGCAAAATTTGTAAATGCAGAGTTTGCATGTTCATGTCAGGCTTAAAGGAAAAATTAACAGGCAGTGGGAACCTTGGTTTTCAAGGGATATTAGCAATCTGATAAAGTGGAAGAGATTGATGTATAGCAGGTATAGGCAACAAGGAGCAAATGAGGTACTAGAAGAGTATAGAAAATGTAAGGAAATACTTCAGAAGGAAATCAGGAAGGCAAAATGAAGACATGAGGTTGGTTTGGCAGATAATATGAAGGTAAACCCAAAGGGTTTCTACAAGTATGTTAAGAGTAAGAGGATAGTAAGGGACAAAATTAGTCCTCTAGAGGATCAAAGTGGTCTTTGTGTGGAGCATAACAAGATGGGAGAGATCTTAAACATTTTTTTTGCATTCGTGTTTACTCAGGAAACTGGCTTAGTGCATAAGGAAGGAAGAGAAACCAGCAGAAGACACATGAAACATATAGAGATTAAAGAGGAGGAGTTGCTTCCTACCTTACAGTGAATAAAGGTAGATAAGTCCTCCTGGGCCTGACATGATAGACTCTTGGGCCTTGAGGGAGACTACTGTAGAAATTATAGGGGCTCTGGCAGAAATATTTAAAATGACCTTAGCCATGGGAAAGGTGCTGGAAGACTCATGTTGTTCCATTGTTTAAAGAAGATTCCAAAAGTAACTCAGGAAATTACAAGTTAGTGAGCCTGTAATTTTGGATAATCCAAAATGAATCAGAAATCCTCAATTACAGGAATTTTTTGGAGAGCCAAACTGACCGGGGACATCAGGCTTCTGGCAGAAGCGTCGTCCTCGGGCTGCCATTGGCAGCGGGGACCTCAGGTTCCCAGCAGCAGTGGGGATCTCGGACTGCCGATGGAAGCAGGGACATCAAGCCCCCACTGGCAGCTGAGACTTTGGGCTCCCGGCAGCAGCGGGGTCCTCAGGATCCTGGCAAGAGCAGGGACCTCAAGCTCCTGGGCAGGACCGGTAACTTCGGGCTCCCAGCAGGAGCGGGGCCTTGGCGGGGAGATGATGGTGATCAGCAGTGGCCTTCATTTTCTTTTAAAATGAGAATTAAACGTTATTTTAATGCTTTAAGAGCCTTCTCTTGTTTTTTTTATTGTATAAACACTGTTACAAGTGATTTGTGTTGCTACTGGGCCATTTTTTTAAAATTGCCAGTACTCCAAAAAAAACATTTATCTGACATAGGACAGGTCCCAACCATTTCTGATAATCAAAGTTGTACTGTACAAGTATTTGGACAGCCATAATAGTCAGCATGCCTTTGTGCATAGTCGGTCATGTTTAACAAATCCTGAAGAGTTTTTTGAGGAGGCTACCAAGTATTTAGATGAATGAAAGGCTGCGGATGTTGTCTACATGGACTTTAGTAAGGCCTTTGACAAGGTCCCACATGGAAGGTTAGTGCAGAATGTTCAGACACTGGGTATCCATGGAGAGGTTGTGAAATGGATTTGAAATTGGTTGAATGGGAGAAGACAGAGAGTCGTGGTGGATGATTGCTTCTCAGTCTGGAGGTCTGTGATTAGTGGTGTGCCTCAAGGATCAATGTTGGGTCCATTGCTGTTTGTTGTCTATATCAATGATCTGGATAATAATGTTGGAAATTGGATCAGCAAGTTTGCTGATGACACTAAGTTGGGAGGCATTGTGGACAGCGAGGGATCTGGACCAACTGGAAAAATGGGAAAGAAAATGGAAGATGGAATTTAATGCAGACATGTGTGAGGTGTTGAATTTTGGAAGGACTAACTAAGGTAGGACATACATAATAAATGGTAGGGCACTAAGATGTGCGGAGGAACAAAGTGATCTGGGAATACAGATACATAATTCCCTGAAAGTGGGGTCATGTAGCAAATATTTTGGCATCAAAGTATTGAGTGCAGGAGTTGGGATGTTATGGTAAGGTAGTATAAGACATCAGTGAGGCCAAATTTGGAGTATTGTGTGCAGTTCTGGTCGCCAAACCTTAGGAAGAATATCGGTAAGAGAAAAAGTAAACAGGATAAAAATAAACAATAGCTGCGATTTCACCGTATTCCATTGCAGGATGATTTAGATAGCAATCTAGGAGAGGCAGAATTATGTCTTATGATACTGAACATGTTACTGTTTTCCTTGCAGCAACACAGATGTTAATATCTGTCCAGGGTTCATCTCCTCCAACAGCATTCCAGCTTATACTAATTTCAGCCAAGAAAATAAGAACAGCCAGTACATCCAGCTGGTCTTGATTTTCACTTTGTGGGACCCATTGACATTCAAAATGGCATTTTTAATAGACTTCAAATGTTAAACACTGTGACGATGTGAATAAAAATGATGTAAGGATATAATTTTGAGGCTGTTTTAAATAGGATCTGGTTAGCTCAGGCAGCAAATCCTGTGTGTCTATTCATGAGAGGCATCTGTTCATTTTGCCAACTGTAGTCTCATAGATATAATCTCCGTAACAGCGTGAAACATTTTTTCAGCTATTACATTCCCAATAAAAGATTGTTTCAAGCATTGGTTTTAGACATGATACAATATCTGACCTTGCCTCATATAATTACAGGAATGGGAATAATAAGTGACCATTTTTATAGCCATAGTTGGCAGGGACAACCAGATTCTACAAAGCCTGATGACAATGCTTATGGCTGAATTCCCCAATACTTTAATATTAAAAGCACATTCCTGGCAGTTTTCATAGGTGTTTATATGTCAATATTCTTCTACATCCTGCTATGGTGATGTACTCATCTGAGTCCTTTGCAGTCATGTGACCTTTCTTAGCTTCCTGCTTTGCAGCAAACTACTTCTGCCTGGTATCTCCCTATATATTGATCCCACTTTACATGTTTTATTTATAACTGGGGTGACACGATTAGTGTACCAGTGCCAATGACCCAGGTTCGAATCCGATGCTCTCTGCTAGAATTTTGTATGCTTTCTCCATGTCTGCAAGAGTTTTCCTCTGGGTGCTCCGGTTTCCTTCCATATTCCAAAGATGTACAGGAGTGCGGTAGTAGGTTGATTGGTTGTATGGATGTATTTGGGCAGCGTGGGTTCATGGGCTGGATGAGCCAGTGCTGTATCTCTAAATTAAAGTTGTGTCCAGGTTGTACAGTGGCAATGTTAGAGGTGATGTACGAAATCAACCAGATGTATGAATGACCTGCTTACTCTTCCTTCACTAATCTGAAATGGAAGAGTTACAAAGGGTAAATCAATTGTCTGCGACATGAGCAGTGTAAGAGATTCATGCTGTCATCAGTTCACCTTCTGAATAGTTCACTGGTTTCAGCCCACTGCCTGAAGTGCTCTTTTGCAATGGCAAAACAGTAACAGCTAGCACCCACCCCTCCATGCAGTTGTTTCTGTCTCATGCTGGTTAGATCCTTTTAACATCTGCAAGAGAGAGGGTGACACACAGGAGACTGCAGATGCTGGAATCTGAAGCTAAACACCATCTGCCGGAGAAATTCAGCGCGACAGCCAGTATCAGTGGGAGAAGAAGGAATAGTGAAGGCTTTGAACAGGAATTCTTCATCAGGATTGATGAAAATGAAGAGTCACAGTGTAAAGAGAACAGGTTGGGAGAGGTTAGGCAGAGAGGGTGAGGTGTGTTAATGTAATATAAATAGGTGATGTGGCTGTCACAGTTATATTGTTGGCAATGTATTCAGGTTGGGCAAAAAGTTGTGACATTGCAACACTGCTGTGTGTTTTAAAGTGTATTTAATCAGATGAATGATACTTTTGTGTGCTAAAAAGATGACAACTTGGTGAGTCATGGGGTTGTGGTGAACGAAGCAGGCCCTAAGGCTAATGGTGTAGTTGGCGGGATGTTGCATTTAAAGATACATTCACTGAGCTTGGTCACTGGAGGAGATTGAACCTCTTGTGGCACTGCAGCCAGGTCATGGGGCTTGACCTCAGTCAGTAATAGTCTCTGCTGATAACATCTTCTGCAATTTATTTCCACTATCTTCTAGGCATGTGTGTAAAAAGCCTTCTGCCACCACCACCCACTTCCCCCACCCACCTTGTGAACACTTGACATCTTTCCACTCAGTCCCCAGAAGCCTGGGAGCTTGATATTTTCACCATTTCCCAGGCACGCTTCAGCTGTCAAATGCTTTCCAGCATCTTCTGCTGTTTTATCCCCTTTAGGCTGTTCTGCTTGCTGGAACTGTTACCTTTTTAATCTGTTTATGCAATCAACATTGAGGTTAGCACAGGCGGGATGCTATAGTCTGTATAATGAGCAAGTAGTTCAATGTTAACATGCTCCCAAAGTTGTATTCATCAGTGTTGTACTCAACGGATAAAGACTAATATTTAATTTTAATTACCATGCAGGTCCGTGGCACCAATCAAATTTAGACATCTATGGTATGTGAATTAGAATCAAGTGACAAAATTATATTCCCTGTCAAGAGATTTCAGTTATCAACATACTTTTTGTATTTAATTTTAAATTTATGTTTTCCAAACTAAAAGTGATTCACTTATCCTCTGCATTTTTGATGATCAAAGCTTGTTATGTCCAAGTTGTTTGTTTTTTTAAATGTGCAGAAATCACTGATCACCTTGAAAAGAAACATGGAATTTGTTATTCTTCTTCCAACAGAGAAAGAGGCCATTCATCCCATCAACATTGTGCCATCAATCCAAATTCCCCACTTATTTTCCTGTAGCCTCACATGCCAGATCTCTTCCCATATTCCCCTATCAATCAACAATGCATGAGGTATTTTCCATCAGCCAGTTCACTTCCCAACCAGCATCTCAGGCATGTTGGAGGAAGACATGGCACATTTGGGGAACCTACATGGTCGCAGGGAGAAAGGTAAAGCTTCTTACAGGCAGCGCTAGAAATTGAGATGGTGCTTAAAGCTATGGTGTAACAACCCTATGAACATTGTCCTATGTTACCTACTTTCGACACTTTAACTATCAAATCTCAGGTTTTGAGTCACCAAGAAACCACTGGTAGTGGTTATTTTCTAGTCATTCAAGTCCAGGCAGATTGTCATTGTCCTTGGTTGGTATTGTACAATTGGGATGTACAATTAAAATGATACATCAAGCAGACTCAACAGAAAACTCAAACGACTGTGAAAATATAGTAGTGGGTGTACAACAAAGAAGCAGAACAGACAAAATGATCCAAAGGGACTCCTTTTGTGTTGTAAGATTCTGTGCCATGGAGAGGTGTAATTCTCACACATTTTTTTGCATATTTTAATTGAGGACTTTTCTGTTATTATAGGCATCATAAAACTGTCATACCATGAGAACTAATGGTAAACATGTCCTCAATGCTGCCCTTAAGACTCATGGCAAACTTGGGCAATTTATAAGTTTGGTTTCTTTTTTAGAGATGTCAATCTATTGTATAGCTCGATAGCTGTGGATTATTGAAGTGAAGATTGACTGTAATGTGCATCTAGGTGCAGGTGTCTTTATCAGAATCCTTATGTTATTTCATTAATGCAGTAAATTCCCTGGTATCAGGCACCTATGCGGATTGGTGCATGCCAGTTAAGTGTATTATCTGGTTGCTTGAGTCTTAGTCTTACAATGCCTAACTAATACACCTGTATTAAGAATAAACAGTTTAAAAGACAAAAGGCAAAAATACTATAGTGTTCTTATGAATATATAAACCTTAAAGCATTTTACTTTATTTTCAGTCACACTCTTTGAAAACATTTAACCATTGCTGCATTGGTAGTTTCCTCTCCCTCCACGGAGCCACCCAAAGTTTAAAAAAAACATATTGATAATAAACCCTCCCCCGCCCCCCAAGTTTACATTTAAAGCCTTTGACTGGGGTGATTCTTACGAAGCAAGGATTCGGAGACACTTTAAGAGAATCATCCTAACAATGAGTGGCATCAATCAGCTCTTCATCCTGGGCAATGCCATTTTATTCAAATGCAACTTTATTTAAACAGCTGCTATGAGCAAAGCACACTGCTGGTTGAATATTTGTTCCCATCTTCACTAAAGATTTATGTTTCTTCAGAGAATATTTACTTTGTAGCTGCGTGCTACTCGAAAGAAGACACACACACACATAGTGTAGTCAGGTTAAGCTTTGAGTTTTATTAGGGCTCAGGCCCAACATTTATACTTGCACTGTTTCCGCTGTGTCCCCCTTGGCTGACGTCACAACGTGCATAACAAAGGCGGATTTTCCGCGCGCAGGTACTTTCCTGCATAACAATGCCCTTCTTCCCCACATGTTGTCCCTGTCTGTTGGCTGCACAGCAAGGCCAGTGCCGTTTTGGGGTCGCTGGCCTTTAAGCTGCCCTTGCCATTCACCCACTTGTTCACTTGTTGAGGCCAATGCCGCTGTGCAGGCTGCTGGCCTTTGGTTGCACTCGCCGCCCAGAGTGCCGGCTCGATCGCCATCGTGGCAGGCCACCACAACTTTTACAATTTTATTGTTATGTTACTTTTACCTCTGATTTTATTCTTATTTATTTTAATTTTTATTTATTTTAATCAATTTTTTTTGACAGTTTGAGATTGCCGTTTACTTGAATTCCTGATACAAGGGGTTTTACTATAATTCCATATGTTCTAAATTACAGGACTTAAGATGTTTGTGTTTCCTATGAGGAGCCATTTTCATGTTATATTTTATTTGATGTAACAGGACAAATGCATACAGCGGCCTCACCTATAACTGCCACCAGTGGAAATACTGTAAAAGCTATTTGTATCCTGTAATTTCCAAATTTTCTAATACAATATATTTCTCTCACCCGCCCTACCCTCAAACTCCATTGTGGTGAGCTTTAATAAGAATGATTGATTCTAAAAGAAGGCTTGAGGGTTAGCCACTTCTCACTCACCTTGTCTGAGAAATCTGTGGTTTATTCATGGAAGAAAAAGCAAACCTGATTTAACAAAATGGGAAATATCAGAAGACAACAAATATCATATCCAGCTAATAAATCTTCCAGAAGAGATAGACAGAAGTACAGCCAGCAGCTTAAAGATAACAGTTCATTCTCCATGCAGGCACCTCAGCATGTTATTGCACTGTTTTGGCTGAGAGAAGGATAATGCTGTGAACCAAAATAAAATGTTTTTCTATTGCCTTTGGGCAGAGAAAATGTTTCCCCAGGCCAATAAAGTCAAATGATAGGAAACTGAGCAGTGTCATTGATTGCATTCATCTGAGCTGAAAATGCAAATATAAATTCCATTAAAGCAAATATGTGTAAAGAGGACCCTCAGGCATCATAGCAGATGGCGACAGCTGAACCATTGCTTTCTAGAGCCGTTAATTAAGTGTAAAACTAAGGTTACAATTGCAACAAATGCTCAAAAATCTCAACTAATCTTCAAATGTTTAATACATAGTAAAGACAGTGAGGATTGGTAAGAGCATCTCCTCCACAATCTCCATCAGTACCAGAGCACTACAAGGCTGAATTCTTAGCCCCACTGCTCTAATCATTTTACACCTATGACTGTGTGGCTTTGTAGAACAATAACACCATCTACAAATTGCCAACTAGACCACGGTAGTGAGTTGCATAAAGGAAAGGGATGAGTCTATATATAGGAGGGAGATTGAAAAATTGGCTGAATGGTGCACCAACAACAACTTTGCATTCAATGTCACCAAAACTAAGGAGCTGATTGTTGATTCAGGAAGGGTAAGCCAGAGGTATACAATCCGGTGATCATTGGGGGATCAGAGGTGGAGAAGGTGAGCAAATTTAAGTTCTTGGGAGTCACTCCCTTGGAAGATCTTTCCTGGACCCAACACACTCGTGACATCGTGAAGAAAGCACATCAGCGTCTCTACTTCCTCAGAGTTTGTGGAGGTTTGGTATGACACTAGAAACACTGGAAGATTTCTACAGATGTGTGGTGAAAAGTGTGTTGACTGGCTGCATCACGGTCTGGTATGGAAACACCAATACACCTGAGTTAAATCCCTGCAAAAGGTAGTGGACACAGCCCAGGACATCATAGGCAAAACCCTCCCCAATATCAGGAACATCTGAAGGGAACACAGCCATCAGAGAGCAGTAGCAATCATCAAGGATTCACATCACCCAGCACATGCTCTGTTTTCGCTCCTGCCATCAGGAAAGAGGGCTGACCAGTCCAGGTCCCCTAACTGGTCCAGGTGGAGCAGATGTGCCCATCTCTCACGCCGTGAGAGCACAAAGGTCTCAATCAGAAAGTCCTTGAAGGCAGTGTTCGTACCTTTTGATGGGGGATCCTGGATGAAGTTGACCACTCGGCCTGCTGTGTCCTGGTCCAGGGTGCTCACTTGTTTGCTCATTGCTGGATTTAGATACCATTTAAACCGTCGGGGTCACCAATTATAGCCGTGCGCTGCTTAAACGAAGACACACACATGCATAGTATAGTCAGGTTAAGCTCTGAGTTTTATTAGGGCTCAGGCTTGACTTTTATACTTGCTCTGTTCCCGCTGTGGCCCCCCTTGGCTGACATCACAACATGCATAACAAAAGCAGATTTCCCATGCGCAGGTACTTTCCTGCATAACAATGCCCTTCTTCCCCACATGCTGCCGCTGTCTGTTGGCTGCGCAGCAAGGCCAGTGCCATTTTGGGGTCACTGGCCTTTAAGCTGCCCTTGCCGTTCACCTGCTGGTTCGCTTGTTGGGGCCAGTGCCGCTGCGCGGCTGCTGGGCTTTGGTTGTGCTCGCCGCCCAGAGTATCAGTTCTATAGCTGCCACGGCTGGCCACCACAGATTTTTTTCATTCTCTCTGTATTGCAGTCAGTTTGTTTACATTCATTATCTGTTTACAGTTCTTTATTTGTTCAGATGTATACACTGTATAGAGATTTTTTTTGCACCACCAATAATTGATAATTCTGCCTCACCCGCAGAAAAAAAATCGCAGGATCTGAATTTTGTGAATACTGAAATTAAGAAATAAAACCAAAAAATGCTATAAATACAATTCTATCTTAGGGAAAGAAGTACACTTAATGTATCTGATGAATGGTCATTCAACAGAACAGTTTTACATTTCAAGTGAATAATCTGTGCAGTGTACATTAGATTTGACATTTCAACACTGGATGAAAGTGAAGTTAAGCAGAAATGAGCGAACTTTGAGCTTTGTAGGTCAAACTTTAGGACCTTCATCCACCACATTTAGTTCACCTTAGAAAGAAATATTTCTCTGCATGCATCATTCATTTTACATGGAACAATTGGGATAAACACAAGTGTACAAAGCCATTTATCAGAGTAGTTATGGTCTGTCTGCAATAACTGTCCTGAGCTCGTGGTTGCATGTCATTTTAACTCCCATTTCCATTGTCACAGTAATCCATATGTTCAGGGCCTTCTCCTCTGCCAGAGTGAGGGACAACATAAACTGAGGGGAACAAGAAGATTAAGCATTTAACTTGATGTACTTTGGAAACAAAATTGAACACAGCTGGGAACTAAATATCCATGGACACACAGTGTATCAGAAAGTCAGGAAGGTAGACAGAGGGAGTGGGGTGGTTCTGTTGGTTAAAAGTGGATTAACTATTTGAAGAAAGGAGACATTGGATCAAAAAAATGTAGAATCTCTCCATGTAGAATTAAGAAACTGTAAAGGTAAAAAAGACCCTGATAGGAATTGTACCGAGGCCTCCCAAACAGTTGCCAGGATGTGGCATGCAAACTACAGAGGGAGGAAGGCACACGAGAGGGGAGAATGGGAGAGAAGCAACGGCATGAATTTCTGCAAGAAATAAGGAAGGTGCAGGATAGGTATAGTCTTATAAAAAAGAAATTTTTGAACAGGAAAATGACACAACTATGGCTGACAAGAGAAGACAAAGTAAAGGCAAAAGAAAGCATTCAAGGAAGTAACAATTAATGAGAAGGTAGAGGAATGGGAAGATTTTAAAAGTTTACAGAAGGCAACTAAGAAGGAAGAAAGAAATGAACTTTGAAATGAAACAAACAAATAATATCAAAATGGATATTGATTTTTTAAAAATCTATGAAGAGTAAAAGAGAGGAGAGAGGAGATGTAGGACCAATAGAAAATGAAGCTGGAAAAATTGTCATAGGAGAATTGTGGAGTTCACTAGCAGTCTACGTGACTTTCAAGGCTGTCAGGGAAGAGAGGTGGGTGCAGTCATAAAAGCTCTCATGGTAGATATATCTCCCTGACCCAAGTGGGATACAACCTCATGCTTTGAAAGAAGTAGCTTTCGAGATTGTGGAGGCATTAGTAATGATCTTCTGAGCCAATAGATTTTGGCTTTGTTCTGAAGGAGTGGAAAATTACAAATATCACTCTGCTATGTAAAAAAGGAGGGAGGCAGCAGAAAGGAAATCATAGAGAAGTTAGCCTTACCATCAGTTGTTGGAAAGTTATTAGAGTTGATTGTCAAGAATGAGAATACAGAATACCTGGAGGTGCATGAGAGCACGGTTTCCTTAGGGGAAGATCTTATCTGACAAACCTGCTACAATTTTTGAGGAAACCACAAGCAGCCAAGACAGAGGAGATATAATGAATGTATATATGGACGTTCAAAAGGCCTTAAACAAGGCAGCACACAATGAGGCTGCTTTAACCAGATGAAAGCCCATGGAATTATAGGAAAGATACAAGCATGGGTAGAAATTTGGTTGATTGGCTGGAAACAGTAAGTGAGAATAAAGGGTTCCTATTTTGGATGGCTAATGGCTACCAGAAGTGTTCCACGGGGGTCGTTTTTTTTTTGGGCTACTCTTTTTACGTTGTATGTTAATAATTTGGATTGTAGAATGAGCAGCTTTGATGCAAAGACAGGTGGAGGGGCAGGTAATTAATGAGGAGCAAATGGAGAGGCTGCAAAGAGACAGATAGAGTAAGAGAATTGGTAAAGAAGTGGCAAATGAAATACAATGTTGGGAAGTGCATGGACCTGATGGAATAAAAGGTGATACTGTTATTTGGATGGGGAGAAAATTCAAATTTCAGAGGTTTAAAGGGACTTAGCAGTGCTTGTGCAGGATACCTTAAAGTTTAACCTCCAGATTGAATAGGTGGTGAAGAAGGTGAATGCAATGTTGGCATTCATGTCTCTAGGAATAGGATATAAGAGCAGAGATGTGATGTCAAGGCTTTATTAGGCTTCACTTGAAGTACAGTGTACAGTTATGGGCTTCTCATTTAAGAAGAATGTGCCAGCAATGGAGTGGTTTTAGAGAAGATTCAGAAGAATGATTCCTGGAATAAAGGAATGAGCATATGAGGAATGTTTGACGACCCTTGGACTGTATTCCTTGGAGTTCAGAAGAATGAGGGGAGACTTCACAGAAAAATTTTGAATGTTGAAAGGCCTGGACAGAGTAGATGTAATAAAGTTGTTACCCATTGTAAGAGAGTCAAAGATTAGAGAGCTCATCTTCAGGATCGAAGGGTGCCCATTAAAACAGAGATGTGAAGGAATTTAATTAGCCAGAGAGTCGAGAACCTCTGGAATTTACTACCATGGATAACTGTGGAGGCCAGGTCATTGGGTGTATTTAAGGCAGAGATTGATGAGTGTCTGAATAGTCAGTATATTAAAGGTTATGAAGAGAAGGCAGGGGTGTGGTGCTGAGTTGGAGAATGGATCAGTTCATGATGGAATGGTGGAACTGACTCAATGGGCCGAATCTGTGCCTGTATCTTACGCCCTTATTTGGGTAACACCTCATATTCTGTTTGGACAGTCCATAGCCTAGTGCTATGAATGTTGAATTTTGCTATTTCAGGTAATGAGTTCCCACTCCCACTCTTCCCTTCCCTTCCCCCTTCCTTCTTGTCCATTTTCCCATCCACCCCCACTCATTATCATCCCTCCCTTGATTCAATTCTCTTCCACCACCCCCCATTTCCACACTAAATTCTTTCTCTCTCCCTCTTCCCCACAACCCCCTTTCAGTTCCATCTAATCTCTCTTTATGCTGTGATTGTCACCTTTTCAAATACCCAGTACTGGCAGCCTTTGTCTTCTAATCATCCACTCCCTCCTCCTGACCCCATTCTTGCATCTCATCCCTTTGTCTGGCATCTGCCAGTCCACTGCCTCTATCTATCATGCCTTACCTCTCCCTAGTTCACCATCCCACGTAGGTTCCTCCCCTACTCCTCCCATTCTCTCCACTAGCTGATTCTGTGCAACTAGAAGGGTTTTAGCCTCAAACATTGACCATTTTTTTTCTCCCACTGTTGTTGTTCGACCTGTTGACTTCCCCCAGCAGATTATGTTTAGCTTTAGATTCCAGCCCTTTTGTTTTTCCATATATTCTGCTGATCTACAATGTACATTGTTTGATAGCTATTTCATATTTTCTTATCTCAGCAATGGATTGATGCAAATCTCAGCAAATCATTGCAGCTTCACGGTATTACATTTGGGCTAACACTCTTTTTTTTAATTGTGCTGCTCCGATATTGGCAAAAAGACATTTGTTTGCAAGATTTGTTCAATCAAATGAGGGAATAACCAGGAGTTTCCAAAACCACTGAAAGGTATTAAATTATAATATTCCTTTAATAAGTTCTTCAAAGATTGCTGTTTTTAATAATATGTTTGCAAAATGAGGAAGCTGCCTCCAAATGGTTCATGTACTGGAAAATTTCATTTGAAAAGCAGTTAACATTTGCCTATGATATATGTTATCTAGAATAAAACAAACTTGAATCTTTAGTCTGGGTACTCCAATCTAACCACCTTTTTCTGCTTCCATAAATAGGCCACAAATATTTTTGGAGTTGATGTTCCAATTGTTAATTTATTGTTAACATGCTTATACCTTTAATACCTATATCAAGGCTGGAAATAATTATGCAGATTCATCTGGATGTATTTATTTGTCATCTAAATCTTCAGCATGTGAATTGACCAGAAGTTCATTTCCAAAGTGTGAAAAAAGACCCATTTGTTTAACACAGCAATCACTTTTCACAACTGAGAAAAATCTGTTATATAATCCCAATGCTACATTTCTTTTATGACTATTATAAGAAAGACCTGAGATCTTACGATGAACATGATTGTAGTATGTGATTTTAGTTTATTTGGGTACAGCAAGAACTCGAGTCCGAGACACAGTAGGGTGCCGTAAAACACGCTTTATTAGTTACAAAACTAAATAAACTCCGGGGCAGTCCCGGAGTACACAGTTATTAAAATAACAGTTTAAATAAGTTAATAAGATGCAGCAGTGAAACAGACGTTAACTTGTGCGGTACCACAACACTTGCAACTCATTCGCACCCAACCTAGGAATCCCAAGCAGGGGAAGGGGTTCATTGGCATGAGAGTGTGCTTGGGCATTCACTACAGCTCAGAGGTAATGACCTGCAGGAAGGGTTCTGACTCCAGGTGAGCTGCCATACATGTGGCTTAGTTTAAAGGGGGGCATACACAGCCTCTCATCCCTGGTTAGTGGAAGCCTGTGGCTGCTCTACTGGTGATTACCCGATTGATGGTGACACCCTGATCAGCATGGGGGATTTCTAACCCTTACTTACATTCTCCTCTGGATGGCGTCCAGCCAAGGTGACAGCGACCCAGACGGAGTGAAGGAGTTGACCACGAGGCAGAGAAAGTGGACAATAGGGGTTGTGGTTTAAATAACGAGCAGGGTCTCTCATTGTACAGGGCCTGGCCAATGGTGGTACGTGCTCTGGCTGGTGGGTGGGCATGCACCTAGTTGGCCAGGTGGAGAGGTTGGGCGGTGCCTGGCTGACTGGATGTCAGTGACTGAGAGTACTGTGTGGCTTCCAAACTCAGGTAGACTGCTGAAGCCATTGTAACATTGATGCAATATGTTTACCTTGCACAAGTCAATTATGGACTATCTTCTCTGAAAAATTTTATTACACTCAGGGGAAACACAAATCATGAACAGAAGCATGAGTTGACTCATATCCCTAATAATTGAAACCCTGATGATAACTCAAGAATTGTTTGAAGTACTTGGGTTATGAGACAGGTATGAGGCCCTTGGCCATTGTTTATCCGACCTTTTTATAACTGGTTTCAAAATCCTGACTTGAGTTGCACCAAAGATCAATGGAAAGTTGCAGAAAATACAGTGGGTGCTGAATACAAATAGAGGTAAAAGGATATTACCTCTAACTCACAACATATGTGGTACATAATATTGTTGTTAGATCAAGAGAAGTAGTTCTGCCACAGAATCTATTCTAAAATTTGTAAAAATGAGAACAATAGTGAAATTATAACTTCTGCGATCTCAAAGAAGTTTAAAAATTTTGCAGTATTAGTATGTGCCAATAATGGTTTTATTTTGTTTGAATTTTGTGTTGGTGATGAACATATGTCACTGGGTTTTGTAATCTTTCAATTAGTCACCTCATTGAAGGGTTGTGTATGTGAATGAGAAAGGGAGGAGAGAAGGGGACCACTAGGCAATTCATTTGGTCTGAAGTATCTTTCATGTGAAATATTAAATTGGAGAGTAAACTATTCAGTGAAGCAAAAATAAAAAAAATACTCAATTTATACTTGAATAAAGACAGCAGAATTCCACTATATCTAGTTATCTAACATTAACACTGTGTCCCATCTTAAAGTATGATTACATGCAGGCAGCATCTTTTTTCATAGATTTATTCCACAATCAGAATATTAACCTTAAATTCTGTGGCTTGTAAACTTTGAGTCCGAAATGGGGTTGAAATGACAACAATTGCTGTGGGGATACTGTCAACTTCAGTGTTTTATTGTTTGATAAATGCAACACCACAAAAAGGTACAAAATATATGGGTGGATTAGTGGGATTTTCTATAATTGATCTCTTCTGAACTAACTGCTTCTTTTTCAGTGTCTTGGTGTAATGACTGAGACCACCCTGGAGGATAGCTGGTCACAATGAAGTACAGTTGTTGATTCAAAGCATGACAGATTAGAATTAGAGAAACTTTTATCTCCTATTGTCAAAAGTTCCCTAAGGAAATTTAAAATAGACAGTGCTCCTTTATTTTAAGCGAGTCCTTTGGTCAATTTAGTCTTAAATCTGATTATCCAGTCATCGTAGTGGAAGATATTGCTTTCGATGACCAATGCTTCTGATAAAGCCCTTCTTTTCACTGAGTAAGATCATTTTAAACTGTTATTCTGGACTCCCACTCCATCTCCAAAAAGCAGTTTTAACCTGCTTTTTCCACCCTAGTCTTGATCTGTTACCTCCCACTGCTCCTTCATCCTGTAAGCGTGGCTGCCCATTATACTAACAGCACTATTCTTTCTTGGTGCAATGTGCTCCAAGACTCACCAGGAGCATTGTTAACATAGACTGCCAAATAATATATTAAAAAGATGTATTTTTTCAAGATTGTTCTTTTCATATCTCTGCATTCTCAGAGACATGATTTTGTGAAGGTAAACCTTTCATCCCTCTTACATTTTCTCACCAATGGATGTTCTCTAATGCCACCATTGACATGAATTTGTAATTGCAACAGAGGTAGCACCATTCTTAACAGAAATTTTCTTTAAGTTGACAAGTTGAGGTGAAATATTTTTTTAAAATACTTTTTTATTGGCAATTTAACAGAGGACAGAATTATTCTCTCTACTCTGGTTCTATCAGTTCCTTTTCACTTCAGTTAAAAATTGCATTTATTCATAGGATATGAGCACCACTAGCAGGACAAGCAATTATTGTCCAGCCTTAATTTTCTTTCAAATGAGTAGTTTGCCAGACCATTTTGGGAAAGATAAATGTCAACCTCATGGATCCTCTGCAGTTGGACAGATGAAATCCTTAAATGTCACCATTATTGGTGTCCAGATTTTAAGATGAGATTATATTTTAATAGGCTTGATTAAAGTTCCCCAACTTCCAAAAAGTAATTTGAAACAATGCCTTCAGTCATATCAATCATTTAAGAATTAGTTCTGTAAAAGAACCACAAATTTAGGGTGCCACTTCAAAAGTAGCTCAAGCAATTGGAATTCAAGTAGAAGTTGACTTCTCAAAGATAACTGATGTCATTATTCAGTCAATATACTTTTCATAAAGAGCCAAATCATGATTAAGGAAAAAATGCTATGTTTTATATGGGGATTGAAGTGTGTCTTTTCTATGGAGTTGAGAAGAATTAGGAGGCAAAAATCAACCACAACCCAAAGCAATAATGGTAATGCAGGCATTGTATAAATCACATGTAACGAGGATAATACAACACATATGGGAACTTTAGATGGCACAACCCAAGTCGCAGTAATAGTTATGACAAATGATGACGTGTATAAGAAATGGTGTTTAGATCACTATGTTCAAAAGTTAATGTGGGAACAGATTATTTCAGATCTAGTACTGGTAATGAGAAAAGGGAATTGATTGTTATATACTGAGGAAACTTGGAACTATTTTATGCTGGAGCATGATCACTGCAAGACTGTAAGAGCCACCTCACACTTGAGTGGTGAGCATGTTCCAGCGAAAATAGACCAAAGTTTCCTCAGTATATAACATCCCTCCTTCTTAAAAAAAAGATTTAAAAATAAATTGTTACTGCTTCTTTACCTGCAATTGTCATTAAGAATTGATTATTCTAATTACACAATTGCAGTTCTACATTCTTTCAGTGGAATCGCACTGGTGGTAGGATGTTGCTTCTCCACCTCGTAGACCTTGTTGCGTCTGTTTGGTTCGGTGGTGTTATTATGCTTGTGGGTGGTGGTGTAGTTTGCCTCCGTTCTCCTGTTGCTCGCTGTTCAGTCCTTACGGTGTTGTTGGTTGGGGTTTCTCCTCGCATTCCCTCACAAGTTGTTGGATTTTTAGAAGCTGCTGGTGCTTCTGGCACTTTCCACGTCAGATCTGGTGTTGGGCAAATGTGGGTCCTGTTTTGTGTCAGCTGCCTGCCTGATTCTGTCTTAATGATATATGACCTTGGTGTCTCAGCTTCTCTAACAATCTTTGCTGGACTCCAGGTTTTTATCACCAGCTCTTGAACATGCACATGTTGCCCTTTGAAGAGTTCTGGTAGGGTTTGGGCATGTTTTTTATAATGTTGATGATTTCCCTCTTGTATGTTAGTCAAAATTCTTCTTGTTTCCTCTTGGTTGTCTGGTGGATGGATTTTGCTTGGCAGGGTTGTCTTGTTTAGAAGCTCTGCTGGGGATTTCATCTCAGCCCTCAAGGGTGTTGCTCGCAGTAACAGAAGAGCAAGATAGGGATCTTCCTTTGTCCCTCGACACTTTGCGAGAGAACATTTAATTGTTTGTACATGCCTCTCAATGAATCCATGGCCCTTGGGTTAATGTGGTGATGATGTAGTGATGGTGAATCCATATTCTGCAGCTAGTTCTCTGAATTCACACAATGTAAATTGGGACCCTTTGTCACATATCACTTGTTCGGGTATCCCCTGTTCTGTGAAGAGCACACATGCTGCAGCAGTGATGGTCGATGCTTTCAGGTCCTTCACTTTCCTGATGAAGGGGAATTTCGAGTAGTAGCAGGACACCATCAGATACCATTCTTGGTTTTCTGTGAACAGGTCTGCTCCCACTGTGTGCCATGCCCTGGCGGGTATTTCTGCAGGTATCATCTCTTCTTTTTGTTGTGTATTTCTGGCATGCCAGACATGTAGCCACCATGTTTTCAATGTCCTTGTACATGCCTATCCAGTAAACTGCTGACTTTGCTCTAAGTTTGCATTTCTCCAATCCCATGTGGCCTTGGTGTATTTTCAGGAGAATTTATTTTTTCATTGTTTCTGGTGTTATCAGCCGAGACCCTGCCAGCAGTAACCATATAACCATTTACAGAGCGGAAACAGGCACCAGTTCACTGATTTTGTGCGCCCTCTTCAGGCACTGGTCCCAGTAGATCTTTATTCAATAACGATGGGCGAATTCAATGCAAGTGGAATCTTATTGAAATTGAAAGCAAGATTGTTGTCCTGGCACCACACAACCAGATTCTTGATCTCCACACCGTTCTCCAGGGATATGTCATCACTGACAGACCAATACTGGCGTATTGTAGGCTGTGCCTGTTTTATCCTTTCTGACCATCCCTGAATCACCTGTTGGGAGAAGCAGCTGCAGCTCTTCATCTTTTGTGGTTTCTTCTTTAAACAGGTTTAGTTTGTTATTAGTTATCAAGGTGATGCATCTTGATTTTCTTTTTTTCATTTGGGGAAAGATGTGACAAAGCATCGGCAAGCACCATTTCCTTCCCTGGCCTATACTTCAAGGTAAAGTCGTAACATTGGAGCTGGAGGAGTAGCCTCTGTCATCTGGCTGGTGCCTTGCTTAGGTTTTTTCTGGATGTGTTCCAGCGAGCGATGATCACTCTCTACCACAAACTGTCTCCCATAGAGGAATTTTTTGCATCATATACGATTGCCAACAGCTCCCTTTCAATATTGGCATTCTGGGTCTCTGCTGTTGTCAGAGCTTTTGAAGCAAAGGCTATTGGTTTTCCTTCCTGAACCAATGCTGCCCCAAGGCCTCTGATGGAAGTGTCTACTTGTAATGTGACAGTTTTTTTTCCTGTCATAGTAGCTCAGTTCTACTTCTCTGCAGACCACTTCCTTAAGCTTGTCGAAATCTCGCTGATGCGATGGTGATCACTGAAACTCCACATCCTCTTTCAGCAACTCTCTAAGGTTGGCTATGTGGTCTGACATGTGTGGGGTGAAGGAACTCATATTTTGGACCAGGCCGAGGAAGCCTCTTAGTTCCTTTATGTCCTTTGGGTGTTCCATTTCAGCACTGGCTGTTACCTTCTCTGGGCTTGGCCTGACCCCTTCAGGTGTGTTCACCATTCCGAAGAACTGGCACTCCTCCACCTTAATGATGCATTTGTCTGCATTGAGTTTGATGCCGTCCCCTCTTGTTCTCTCCATGGCCTCATGTAGGTGGAGATCGTGGGTTTTCCTGTCTCTGCCAAAGATCTGAATGTCATCTGCGATGCCGACAGGGCTCTTGTATCCCCTGTAGGTCTCTTCTATCTTTTGCTGGAAGATATCTTGGCTCACCTTTAGGCCAAAAGGTAGGGGCAGGAACTTGTACCAGCCAAATGGAGAGTTGAATGTGTTTAGCTGTGTCGATTCTTCATCCAGCTTCACATTCCAATACCCATTCTTGGCATCTAGCTTACTCAAGATTTTGGATCCCGCTAGTTGTGCATGTGCATGTGTCTCACTGAGCATGCTCACCACTCAAGTGTGATGTGGCTCTTACAGTCTTGCAATATTCATGCTCCAACATAAAATAGACCCAAGTTTCCTCAAAATATAATATTGATGATCTCGTGAAGACTTTTGCAACATTGACCAAAATGCGATAGAACTTTCTACAAAAAAAGATTTAAGTGGTTTAGTTCAGTCTGAAACCAGAGGCTTCAAAGACTATGAAATTATGAGGTGTGAATTGCCTATGGTAGATCAGAAGTGACAGGATACAAGCATGAATTCACAGTTTACAGGTCATCAATCCCGCTCAAAACAAAAAAAAAGCAGAGGAAATGTTGGCCAGTGATCAAGAGAAGTTACAAAAAGCATTAGTTCAATAAAAATGTAATTAATGTTACTAAAAAGCAGTGAGTTTCACAGCATTGAATATGAGAGTGAAAGAAGAACTTGAGATCAGACTAGCAAGAAACAGACTGAACAATTTTATATAGATACATAAATGAAAAGTAGAAGGTAAACTTAAATTGGGTGTTTAAAAACTGAGAAGGAAAATTATAATTGGAATGAAAGAAATGAAATAAAAATTAAACAGATATTTGTTACATCTTCACAAGAAAATTAATGATGAACTTGAAATTAATACTGAATTAGGCCAAAAAGATGATGAATACTCAAGTCTTGATGCCTTGCCTGAGAGGGTATTAAAGGAATTTACTGTGGAATAATGGATGCATTGATTCCATCCTCCAGACTTCCAGATGCGGCGATGCTCATACAGATTGGAAAGCTGCAAATTCAACCTGACTATTTAAGAAAGGATGGCACAAGAGGACAAAGGACAATAGACCTAAATTACTCTGAAGTCAGAATGCAGGAATCCATTATTAAGAAAGTGGTACTTAAAAAAATAATAATAGGATTGGCAGAGACAACATGGATTTATGACAAGGGATGCAGACTTCGAGGAAGCAGGAGATCAGCACAGGGCACCAGAAATGGGAAGAACATCCTTCCATTGAGAAGGAAAAGTAGAGGAGAAGACCCTACAGAGAAAGTGACTACAGCAGCGGACCAGCAAGGGGCTCAATTGCTCCCACAGCCCACACAGTTTGTGGGCTGCCAGCGACTTACATTCTAAGAACTCACACAGGCTGTGGGTTAATGGCGACTTGCAGTCAAAGGACCCACACAGGCTGCGGAACGTTGGAGACTGATACATGGGAGCCAGGTCTCTGGGATTTGAGAAGGAGCTGAGGGCGAAGGGTTTCCCAAGCGCCCTGGGCATTGAAGGCTTCCTGATTGAATTGGAGGTTTGGATCTTGGATCTGGAGCTCGTGTTTCCGATGGTTTGAAGAGGAGTCTGTATGGCTGCAGAGGATGTAGAAGCATTGGAGGCAATTCCACAAGCTCTCAGTGACTCTGAAGGGACTTGCTTTTGCTTCGCTTTCTCCTATTATAACGGGCAGTGGGCAATGCTCATGGTGACTCTTTGCCATACAGCATTCAAAAGTTGAATTAACTCATTTATATTACATTTTTAATGTATTATTATATGATAATAAAAGGAAATGTCATAATGAAGGTGATATCTGACAAATTTCCTGTTCTTTTTAATGTGAGGAGGTTGTAGAGAAGCTTTGTGGCAAAGGAGACAAGTTGAGAGAAGAGGCAAGGATGGAATATAACATAGAAAAATATGAACTCATCCGAAGTGGTCAATTAAATAAAAAGATCTAATATTTTTAAATGGTGAAAAGTTGTAAGTTCTGAGAGGAACCTTGCACAAAAATCATGAAAAGTTCAAATTGCTCTGTGGTATGAAATGTAATTAAGAAGGCAAATGGTCCACTGGCCTTAATTACAAGAGGATGTGAGGAGAAGAGTGGTGATGTCTTGTTCCAATTATCTACTACCTTACTGAAATATTGTGTGTAGGTTTGGTCTCTCTGCACAAATAGAGTAATGAAAGTTTGTCAGATTGATTCCAGGAATGACAGGTTTGGTGTGCAAGAAATGATTAAGTAGTCTGAGGCGGTAGTCTTTGGGCTTAGAAGAAGGAAAGATGTTCTCAATTAAATAAACAAAATTCTTATGGGTGCATGGAGGGATGATGCAGGCCAAGGTACCACACTCTTAATGTAATATGCCAGCCATTCAGGAAATTTCTATCCAAGAGGGCTGCAGCAGCTCAGGTGCTGAGTATAATCAAGTGAGAGATTGATAGATCTCTCATCTCATTGATATCCTTCAGATATTAAAGACATCTAGAGAATGAGAAACAGAATCAGGATTTATTGTCATGAACAAGTCATAAAATGTGGTGTTTTGCGGCAAACATTTATATTATAACCATCTTACAATGTTAAATTTTTTAAAAAATAGTGATGCATGAAAAGTAAGGCAATGTTCTTGGAATCTGATGCCAGCAGGGAAGAAGCTGTCCCTGTGCCACTGACTGCTCATCTTTAGGCTCTTTTACCTTTTTCCTGATGTTAGCAGAGTGAAGAGGGCATGGCCTGAGTGGTGGGGATAGAGGATAGAGGCTGCTTTTCTAAGACACCTCGATGGAGTGAGTTCTGGTGGCTGTGATGTCACAGACTGAGTTAACAACCCACTGGAGTTTATTCTTGTCCTAAGTTGGCACCTCCATACTAGGCAGTGATGTCACCAGACAGAATGCTCTCCTGCAGAAGTTTCTGAGAGTTTTCAGTGACATACCAAATCACCTCAGACACCTCACAAAGTATAGCCATTGGCGAGCCTTCTTCGTGATTGCATCAACATGGAGACTCCAGGACAGATCCTCAGAGATGTTGACACCCAAGAATTTGAAGTTCTTGACCCTCTCCATTACTGAGCCCTCGCTGAGGACTGGGTTGTGTTCCCCTGACTTCTTCCTGAGTTATAGAGATATAGAACGAGTGCAGGAAGGAGATGCAGGGATAAATGATCAACCATGATCATATTGATTAGCAATGCAAGCATAGAAGTAGCAAAACAGCCTCTTTCTGTTTCTATTTCTTAGATTCCATGATTGTGATTTTTAAAAATTCTCTATGCCATTGTAAGTTCCTTCAGCAAAGATTGAGATTCCAATGAGAAGCTACAAGAACAGTTGAAGTTCAAAATATGGGAAAGAATCAAACCAACCATTGATTGCCTGATCTACAGAATGCAACAACTAGAGCTTGTGGAGATAGCGAGAGTAAAATATTCCAAGTAACCTCGACACTAAGTCAGTGAATTAGTTTTCTCATTTGAAGGTTGCTGGGAGCATTTGGCTTAGCATTTTAAATTGGGCATTGAAAAGGAGAACATGTTTTACATATCACAGCCCGAGATTTGAAGTCTTTGGGTCTGGAAACAAATTAAGTTCTGTTCTCTATTCTTTTTTTTAGTACAAACAAATCTAAAAAGAACAACAAACATCCAAAGCTTACAAATATGGAAAATAGGAAGGTGAACAAATTTGAAATTCCCTTTCATCAAAATGAAAACATTGGTATTCTCAGTAGCACACACAGCATTGGTGGAAAGAAAAGCAGAGCGAGCATTTTAGTCAATAACCTTTCATCAGAACTGAGAACAAGTAGAAATCAAGGAAGTTTGATCTTTGCTCAGAATAGGGAGGTGTGGAGGGGAAAATGGGAAAGTCCACAATCAACTGGAGACCAAGACAGTTTGAAGCAAATGGGGAGCTTCTACTGGCTTATAGAAGTGATACAGCCTTGTTAATTTCAGTTCGGAGAAAATATACATCGAAGCTGAACAAGAGCAGAGGAGAATGGGGAGGTGGGGAAGATGATGATACTGTGAAGAACAAAACAATGCAGTTACTGAAAATCTGAAATAAAAGAGGGGTGTGGACATATCAAGCAGTTCAGTGGATTGAAGTAATATTCTGGATGGGGTTGATCAAATTCATAGTCATAAAACAAAATAGCGTGGAAACAGGCTCTCTGGCCCACTGAATCCACAACCTACAAGTATCCATTTTTACACTAGTTGCACCCCAGATTCCTATCATCTTCCCCTGCCCCCAACTTCTCCCACTCAACTATAATTGAGGAAAAATTGACAATGGCCAATTAATAGACTGACCCATGCTTTTGGGCCACGGGAAGAGACTGGTGCACATAAAGAAAACACATGATTAGTTATCTGGCACTTTTCAATTTGAGACATTTGACTTTCAGAATTCTCTCTATTTTACGCACCATTCTCTCATAGCTGGATTGTATATGGGAGGTGTCTAGCATTCCTACACAGGGTCTTTCCTCTGTCTCATCCATTGCCAGAATGAGGCTAAACCTAAACTTCTGGAAAAACTTATCATATGGCCTCTGGACACCATTAAACCCAACAAAGTGAATATTGAATTTTCCTATTTTATGTGCAACCTTCACATCTTTCTGTTTCTATTTCTCCTTTATCTGCACCTGTTCTCTCCTTTCTCTCAAATCTCCAAGTTGTCTCTTCCCATATCTGTCTCTCCACCTTTCCCACCATCTGTAAAGTCCCCTATCACCACTTGGCCCCATCACCTTTTATTCACCCTTATATACTTGATATCTTCCCTTCTCAATATAGGCTTGATGAAGGGACCCAACATAAAATGATTAGCCATTTCTATCCACAAATGCTGCTGACCTGTTCCACCCCTCTGACATCACCTTGTTCAATCAAACTAATGTAACTTTTTTGGTAACTTGAACTAGTCACTCTAGTGTGTACAAATAACAGAGGTTTAACTGGACTTTATTTTCCTTGGAAATTACTGGTGGCTGTTAAGATTTTTTTTATACAAATGAACATTGAAAAAAACTGCAAAACCAATTTTGTGGAAGTGGTAGAGACAGTGCTTGTAATTATATATTTCTTTCTTGAATGAAATAAAGGGATGAGATTAAGCAAAAGAAAATCCACAGTGAGTTGTCTAGATCATTTGTATGAACTAGAAATTCTGCTTTAATTTTGATGAGTACTTTGTAGAGCCTTGAAAAAGAGCCTTGAAAAAGATAGGCATTTAGGACCTGTGAAGCAATCATTTTTTTTGAATGGTGTGGAAGAACATGTTAATTACTTGTTATTATGATGCAGTGATGCGATAATTTTAAAAGTGATTCTTGAAGGGGGATAAGGGGATGGAATGATTGACAGGAAGTTTCTTTTAGTCTATCTTATTTTGCATTTTGTGTGGTGATTGTGAAGATTCTTTTCTTTGCATTAGCATCCTTCCAGAATCCTTTAGAATAATTATGGTGGAGTTAACCTTGACATACATGTTCAAATTGGTGGAAAAAGTGAGTGTGCTTGCAGCTATTTGCTTCAGATTTTTAAAAAATTCAGATTATAGATAGGAAAATAGCAATTGGTACATAGCCTAAATTTAAAATCTATATTCTATTCTCTTTTCATTCTATCTTAGAACAATAAATGTCCTTATCTATTATACCATTTATTTATTTTTGTGTTAAGCTCTTTCATGTTGCATTTAAATTGTCAATGTCCTGTCTCTGGCTCTAAAACCTAAATGAAAGAAAGTTCAGCATGAACCTATTTACTTCCTGGGAAACCAGTAGAAGTGTACACACAAAAAACGGAGGCTTCAGAACAATTTGAAAATTTAAACCCACCTTTCATCTCATCAATTGCTTGGAGTGCGAACATTAGGCCAACTATCAAAGTTCATTGTTACACAGACAGTGAACTCCTTCATTGCACTATTTCAAAAAGGATATTAAGTGGAGGTGCAGCTTCTAAGGAAGTACTTTATGTGACTTTTCTGTTGATAAAGAGCCTTTAAGCAATGTGTTACATGGTCATGGTAATCAGAGAGACTTATAAAGGAGTTGGTTGTATAACCCAAGTTTTACGGCAGTATTTTAATTGCAACGTGAAAAGAGATTTTCTCTCTTTTATCTTTTAAAACTTTGCAGTCTGCTCACTCAGCACCATGCATCAATTTTTCACATTCAATCCAAACTACGAGGTCAAGATAATAAAGTTTTCTCAATGAAAAGCAGTCATTGCTGCTCCACAGTTAACTGGCAGGAGCTGTGTTACAGGTCAAGCCATCTAGTCACTGGGATTTTTGTGTTTACCTCAAGACAGAATGTAGTCAGGAAAAGCGCTGATTACTCTCTAACTGGGCTGGACCTGTGAGAGAAGCAGTGTCTCTTACCACATGCTGAATTAAAATACAGGCACCAAACTCTCGGATCAGTGGATTTTCTGGATGCATTTGTGCAATCTACATTTGCTCTGTTCATTGTGAGCTGAATCAGTTTCCAGATCAAATTGGCTGGAATAACTTTGGTCCATTCCATTTCAGCTTTTGAAATCAGTATATTCTGGTATTTATACTCAGCATAAGTATTGAAGCCAAGCCAAAGAAGAAAGAAGAAGTATTTGTACTTTTATGATTTTTAAGGATCTTTATTGAAACTTTAACCCCTCGTGTTAGTTTATAAGCTGACCTTTACAATATGTGAATTTGTGTATATTGATTACCTATCGAATGTACCTGTGAACAAAAGGGATTGATACAAAAATGCTTGAGGTGGTACACCACCAGCCTACTGCAGGGGGCAAACTCTGTACCTGCAGGAGTGTAAGGGGACAGGACAACACCTGGCCGGCTGTCAATCAGTCAGCTTGAATGGATCAAGCCCCAGCCGGTCGGGTGTCAATCACCCTCCGGGATATAAGCCTGCGCCGGCCTCCCGAGGCCTCACACAGGGTTGCTGCAGCCACAGCCAGCCTGGCTCTGTGGAAGTCTTTGTGGATTAAAGCCTGTTGTACAGTCTTTACCTGTGTTTGTCTGATTCTGTCTAACAGTGCACCATAATGCTGCTTTTTGGCTAGAAGAAAGTAAAACCTGTACCTAGGGGCGACAATATGTAATTGCTTTAAGCTCTGGGTCTTGGTTTATTAAAATTAATTTTTAGACCTCAAGAAATATTTCTGATACATATATAACATGTTCTAACATGTATAACAATTTAATTTGTTGCAGAAAATCATGGTAATGAATAACAGATGTTACCTGAAATTCCAGTCCAGGGGTCTGTTGTTCTGTGAGTGTTCTGGATTAGCAGGGATCTTACAGAGCGGACGAGCAAGCTGAAACAGCACCCAGTCATTCTAATTAGGGAATCTTCTGTTCAAAGAACATGTTGAGATCTGTATGTAAATTCATATGGGAATCACTGATGTCACTATTTGATTTACAGGAATATAAAAGATTCTATCCCTTTCCCTGCAAAATTGCTGGCTAATTGAAAAATGGTTCCTGCTTGCAAGCACACATCAAAGGCTGAAACAGAGCTGCAAGTCCAAGACTACCTTTCAGTTTTTCCTCTATTTTTAAAAATGTATCCTTAGTCTGTGGACATTGCTGGCGGGAGGGGGCACAGGCATTTATTTCTCAAAGCCTAACCACCCTTGAAATATGTGGACAGCCCTTCAATCACTGTGGTCTGTATTGTGAAGTCACTGGCATCATGTAGTGAAGAGGAGAGTTCCTGGATTTCTTCTTATAGCTGACACCTGCACTTTACTTTGCCTCCCCCCCCCCCCCCCCCTGGCCTGACTGGAGATCAATTGTAACCAATGCCTCCCCAGACCTTCTTATTCTTCTGCCAACAGATTGCAGTCCTTGTGGCTCTTAAGAAATAAAAACACAAGGGTAAAATTAGGGATAGTGTGAAAATAGGTGGATTTTAATGGAATGGGGAATGACAAGAAAGTAGGAACCACAGTTTACACAAACTGAATGTTGTAAATCAACATAAATTATGAAATGAAAGGTGAATAGCGTATAAGGTGGTTGTATGAGTATGACAACTTAGCAGTGCTATTGGGTGTAAAAAGTTAGATAAATACTGTATCAGATATCAACTTGGATTTACAATGGCTACTGTGGGTGTGGTACTTGAGGCCCTGTGGGAAACTGGCGCTGCTACTGATGGGAGATACCATTTGAAGATGGGATCACTCATCTTTTGAAGTTATTGCAGCACCACATCCAGATCCTTTTAGGGTTGACCCCTGCCATGGATAAAACAGTGATCATCTCCTTCAGACATTTGTGCATGTATTTGAGGGCTCTTAAACTCTGTGGAAACAACTCACCACTTCCTGCAGTGTGTCATGCTCTTAACCCCCTGTGTTGCAAATCTTGAATGACTCCCAGGTCCACTTCAGACCCTCAAGAACTCTTATCTACTGAAGCCACAGAATAGTGTACTTCTTCAGTGAAAGTTGCCTTTAACTGGTATTATCCATTTGTGGAGACAAACTCCAACTAAGGCAATTATCAGCGAGATTAGTAATTACTTCATGTTGTAATTATTATCATGAGAAAGCCAAGAGAATTTGGTGTGCTGCCTGCATTCAAAGCAATGAGCATCATTTATTCCACTTCAAGGTCCCACCTCTGTGATCAGGGTCATTCCAAATTTTCTCTAAATCAGCACAGTGTCAAATGTGGCAGATTATGTTCAGCATGAAAATAAGAGAAAATTTATAATATGCTGTGCAAATATCAATGTCAGTATCTCTCCTAACACCAAGAGGCAGGCAAATATCCGAAATGATGCACCATATTATAATATTTGCAACATAATAAGCTAGGGTCAAATCAGAAAGATTGTGGTGGGAAAAAATAATTCATGGGAATCCACACATTCATTTGTATTTTATAACTAAATTATTATAATTTCATTTGATTTTTCAAACGCTTAATTGAAATAGATTAAAATTAAATAAAATATTATTTGCATGCTTGCAAGAGGCTTTGTCAAATGATAATTACAGATACTCTCCAACATACATCGAAGTTTACGTTCTGTCCGACTGGTTGTATCTCAAAATGGATGTAAGTCAGAAGTACGTTGGCATGTCTTGTAGTCCCCACGCTATCAGTCCCCACATTGATTCCACTACCCCACACTCTCTCGACAGCCCACTCTCAGTCCCCACACTGATCCCACTGCCTGTGCTCTCCTGACAACCTGCTGTACCAGCACAGCATTCTTTTATCCTGACAACTGAGAGGGATGCTGTGATGTACTCAATGCTAGGATATCGTCTGACAGTCACTATCATACGCATGCAGCCATTAGCATTGGTGGTCGTGCAACCAAATGTAATTTTTATATTTACATTTTTTTTTAAATTTATACCGTATATTTTTTGGTCATATCTCGGAAGATCTTTCCTGGAACCAACACACCAATGGCATCATGAAGAAAGCCTCTACTTCCTCAGGAGTTTGCGGAGGAGCTAGTGGAGTTGTTCAAGTGAACCGGTACGGACATGAAGGGCCGACATGGCCTGTTTCCGTGTTGTAAACGGTTATATGGTTATATGGTTTGTAGGAATGGTCATAAGTCACATAGGTTGTAAGTTGGGGAGTGTCTGTAATGTATTTTAAAGGACTGCTCGATACCTTCTAAAATGACTAAATGTTGTAATATAATAATTATGGTGAATATTATTGTTTTGAAACAAAACCATTGTCAAACAAAATGCTTTCTGAGCAATATTAGCTTTCATTTGTATTTACATTCTTCTGCTTTCTTTGGCTACTGATATTTCTCAGGTATCTGCTCTCTGCAGGTTGCTATTCCTTCCATAAACTTCACACACCTTTTCGGTAATTTTACACTCAAGCTGATGGCAAACTATTGAATTTGATCTTGTAGTTCATCCATAAATCTGGATGTCAGAATCAGAAGTCAGGAGTCTCAGCCTGGACTGTGTTGTTGTTGAGTGTACAAGATCTGGTCTGATCAGCAGGGGTGGACGTAGGTTTGTTGGGAGTCAGGACTGTGATGGTGGAGCCTGTGGAGATGGTGAGTGCACAGTAGCAAGAGCAGGTCAGAAGTTTCGAAGGTAAGTAATGGGACTTGCTATTGTAGAAACTGAAAATGTGCTTTTATTTTCTGGGAAAGCCTAGTAGCAGGCATTCCACTGCAAGTTGCACAAATATTCTTGGTTTTAGTGGAAGCAGGTACACTGGAAAATGCCTGATGTACAAGTGTGAAATCTGCTTTGGTGCAGATTGAATTTCTGGAGTGATGCAAGAAATGTTCACCATCACATTTGGCTTAGGGAAGGCAACAACATTCATTGTCTGAATTTCAAAGCTAAACATATCATTTCAATGAAATTATAGTGGAACCTCCAACGCAACAAATTATAGGCTACCTTAATGTTCCACTGTGACCTTTCTCTGAGATCTCCACCATCACAGAAGCCAGACTTCACTCCCTGTGATACCAATACTTGGACGAGAGCTCTGGATTCAGCAAAGGTTCTGGGTCCTGATAACATCTCAGTTATAATACTTCAGAGATATCTGTGCCTCCACCAATATTTTTTTATTCAATCAAGGGATGTTGGCTTCACAGGCTGAGCCATCTTTCACTTAGCTGATGATGAGCTGCAGTCCTTGAGATATGGTAATATCCAGGATTTTGACACAGCAACAGTGAAGGAAAAGCAATGTATTTCCAAATCAAGATGATGTGTAGCTTGGAGGCCAATACCATGTGGCGGTGTTCCCATTCTTTTGCTGCCCTTGTCCTTCAAGCTGGTAGAGATTGTGGGTTTTGAGAGTCCTGTCTAAGGACTCTTGGTCAGTTGCTGCCATGCATCTTCTGGATGATACACTGTGGTACTGTGATTCGGAGGTGCAGTAAATGGATGGTTGTGGACAGGGGGTTTGCTATGTTTTTTTCATGTCCATCTTCTTGAATGTTGTTGAAGCTCCAATCATCCACACACTCTTGGTTTAGTCCTTGCAGATAGTGAAGAGGCTTTGGTGAGTTAGGAGGTGAATTACTCACTGCAGTATTCCGAAACTTTGACCTGCTCATGTGGACACTGTAAGTGCATACTCCTGTTCAGTTTCTGGATAGTGATAACCCCCAGGTCATTGACAATGATAACGATCCTTTTGTATATCATTGGGTGCCAGATGGATTTTCTCTTGTTCTCTTTGCCAGCTACTTACTTGTATGGTGTGAATGTTATTTGCCACCTATGAACACAGATGTGATGTTATCATTCTGTGCATTGTCTGAAAAGTCATGAATGGTGCTGAACATCATGCTATCATAAGGGAACATCCTGACTTCTGATCTCATGATGAAGGAAGGTCATTGATGAAGCAGCTGAAAGTGATTGGGCCTTAACCACTACCCTAAGGATCTCCTGCAGCAGTTCTTTTGCTGAGAAGGTTGATCTCCAGCACCACCCCACATTCATTTGTGTTAGTTATGATTCCATTCAGCATACTTTCTTCTCAACTCCAGTTAATCCAGATGTCCTTGATGCAAAACTCAATGAAATGCTGTGTTGATGTCTCCACTCTGGAGTTGAACGTCTTTGTCCATGTTTGAGCCAAGGCTGTAGTGAGATTAGGAGCTAAGTATCTTTGATGGAACTCAATCTGAGCTTCTGGTAGCAGGTTGTTGCTACACAAGTGCCTTTTGATAGCCACATCGATGATCCCACCCATCTATCACGGTGAGTATGAATGGGACAACAATTGGCCAGTTGGATTTGTCCTCCTTTGTTGACAGGGCATATGTCAATAATATATTGGTCATAATGTTGTGGAGCAGTTTTGCAAAGGTTGGTGCAACATCGTGGGCTGAAGACCCTGTGCTGCAAAGTTCTGTGTTCTATATCTGGGTAACTTTCCACATTGTGTGACAGTGGTCACTATGCTATAGCTGTTTTGGAGCACATCTTAAGGACTATTGCCAAAATATTGCCAGGGCTCAAACCTGTTGCTGTATCCAATGCCTTCAGCTATGTCCTGATATTTTGTGGAGAGAAGCAAATTGGCTGAAGTCTGACATCTATCATGCTGGGAGATGGAAATGGATCATCCACGCTGAAGATTTGAGCAAATGCTTACATCTTTACACTTACATTTTTGCACTGATGAGCTGGACTCACTCAGCATTGGGTGCAAGGATATTTGTGGAATCTCTTCCCCTAGTAAGTTGGTTCATTCACAGCTGGATGTAGCAGGGCTGCAGAGCTTAGATCTGAGCATTTGGTTGTGGGATCATTTACATGTCTATTGCATGATGCTTATGTTGATTGGCATGCAAGTCATCCTGTCTCGAAGCTTCAGCAGCTTGGTTCCTCAACCTGAGATATTCTTGCACTCATCATTGAAACAGGGTTGATCCCCTTGTTTGTTGGTGATGACAGAGTGGGGGGGGATATTCTGGGTCAGATGTCCATAGATTGTGGTTTTAAACAATTCTGCTGATGCTGATGGCCAATGGATACCAAGTCCTGAGTTGCCAGATCTTTACGCAGTCTGTTTCATTTAGCACGGAGGTTGGGCCACACCATAGGGTGTACTTTCACTGTGAGGATGGGATATCACCTCCACAAAGACCATGCAGTGTTCACTGGTGCTGATCCTGTAATGGACAGACACACCTGTGATCAGTAGATTGGTGTTCTAATATAGTTATAACATGACAATGAAATGACAACATGGAAGATTGCCAACATGCCATGGTGCAGTCAGTGACATTTACAAAAGCTACAATAACTTTCAACCTTTATCATGAAGAAGTACAAATCCAGTGGGTAAAATGGAACACTATTAATGTCATATTCCCCTTCAAGTTGCACATCTTGTTGTCTTAATATATTGCCCCCTTAAGTTTGCTGGGGCTAAATCTCGGAAACCTACAAATGAGTAGATTTATAGTGATTCAAAAAGATTCAAGATTCCTTTATTGTCACATAATCGTACAGAACATGCAGTTGCCTTCTATCTGCTGTAAGGCAAAGAGTCACCATGAGTATTGCCCAGCACCCCTTACATTAAGAGAGAAAGAGAAGCAAAAGATAGTCCCTTCAGAGACATTGGGAGTCTGTGGATTTGCCTCTAGCACTCACACAGCCTCTGCAGCAACGCAGACACCATTTCGATTTATTGGCAACCCGAGCTCCAGATCCAAACCTTCAGTGCCCAAGGAACCATTCTTGCCCTCAGCACCACCTCAAATCCCAGCTCAAATTCCTTGTTCCCATGTGTAAGTCTCCAGCAGCCTGTGTGGGCCCATCATCCGCTGAGCCCCTCGCTGGTCCGCTCCTGTTGTCACCATTCTGTAGGGTCATCTCCTCTGCTTCTCTTTCCCCATTTCTAGTGCCAGACACTAGTCCATTGCTCCTCAGATTCTGCCACCCCTGGTGGCCACTGGTAAGCACAAGCACCACCATCTTGGGCACTGACCTCTGCAGTTACAAAATTTTACTTACAAACACTGCTGGATCCTTTACTAGACTGTTTAAACCCTGGGAGAGGGTGGTTGAACCCTTCAGAGCAGCGCTGTGTCTGTTCTCCTGGGTCCATACCAGTGGTAGTGCTGCCGCTACTGCAGCTCCAGCAGCACTACCATTTTTTGGTGAACAAGAAAAGGCAGCTTACCACCAACTTCTCAAGGGGATGGACAATAAATCTGGCCATGTCACTGATCTCCCTTATTCTGGAAAAAATAATGAAACAAAAATGGTGTCAAATTATGAGGAGCGTGAAAATACTGGGGAGGGGACAGAAAATTGGTGAGTGTAAGGACAAATGTATCTGATAGCTGCAAATCTGCAAAAGGGTCAACCTGGACATTGGTCTACTCTGAATGCCATGTCTATGTGCGTTGTAGAGAGAACCCTAAAAATAAACAGAGCAAAACATTGAACTAATCCCTGATCTTTTCACAATATGTATTTAATTTGACAAAAGCAATGGAAATACCTCACTGACACAGTGGTGTAGAAAAGACATCTTAAATTAGTAGTGTGGGCTGAGGCAATAGTGTTTTGTTTCAATGGCCTGCTGCTGCAAACTTCCATTGCACTGGAGGCCTTTGATGTTCTGCACCATATCTCGGCATTCCTACTCCGCAGGTGCTAACAGGCCTTTGCTCTGTGCCCTCTCGCAAGCTGATGAAAGGCAGGGCAATTTTATGTCTTAGTTTAAGGCCGCAGTGAGGAGAGAGAGACTTGATGTGTGTGGAGCAAATTGAAGTGGTAAAGTGTTAGTCAAATAGAAAGTAGGAAATCTAACTCACATTAGATTGGGATCGTGGAGAAGATAGTTGTTGAATTGATGGGAAGACCAAGCTTGCAATTCGATTGGTTGGGGATGGATATGTCTGCTGAGTTATGGCAGTGAGTTGGGCCCTCTGAGATGGTGAACTGGCCAGGAGTGTTAATAGCGTATTTAAATTATCCTTTGTTTTTTGAATATTCACTATTGTATCATTTGATACTTCCTGGTGTGTACTCTCAACTTACGCATTCTTATTTCTGTAATGAATAGTGTACTTATCTCCATCCATTTGATCCTCATCAAGCTGATCAAAATGCATGATTTTTTACTAAAATCTTCAAAATGAATTCTGTGCATCCTTTGAGATAGCTTTAAAAAACTCCAACAGTTGAGAAGATTTCCAGCATATAGGTTGATTTTTGCATACTGAAATGCCAACCAGAGTGTCTTGAGATGCCAAATATTGTTCGTGCAGCTCTAAGAACACTGGCCAAGAATTTTTTTTTTCAAAAGATTTACTTCCTGAAAATAAATTGGGGATTCTGAAGCTGAACATAAAGACAATTTCATATTTGTTGTATCTCATAGGAAGTTGGAGACATATTTTATTGAATTTAATATGTTCAATTGCACAATGATCCTGATATTTTGTGTTAGTTCAACTGACCTAAAAATGTTTTTCTGTTGATTTTCATTTGTACTCAGCATCTAATGCCTCTCTTGTCAGTGACCAACAATAATTGGCCAGCATTGACGGATTCCTGTTGCCCTGATACTATTTTTTCATGGACGAAATGTCCTGGTGAAAATTTACTCCATGTTTGTCACTGATAGCACCCAGATCAGCAGGGAAGAAGTCCAAGTGCGAATGCAGAAAATGAATGTTCAATGACATGTGGCACTTTATGGTTATGATGCTAGAAGCAGACATAAAATATGACAGGAACTTAAAAAAAAAAGGTTATATCTAAAAAATGGTACATGATAGGAAAATCTTAAGGTGATTTTGATCATCAACAGCCCAAAATCCATAAAGTACATCCAAAAGTGTTCCAGGAGCAACATTCTCATTGCCTATTAAAATTATATCAGTATTTGTGTATTCCCAATCAATTATCTCACAGAGAAGACAAGGAGTATCATCCTATTTTTTTTTAAAACTAAGGCAAGATATTGCAGCATTTGAATTTTTAAATAATTTGTAATGAATCTTAATCTCATCATCAGACCTTGTATAGACATATTGTTCACAATGTTTACCTATTTTGCAAACATTATGAGCAATTTTCCAGATTCTGGCACCTCTAACAAAGTCTTAAAAATCTTTATCCCATTTAATTTAGTAACAGTAGAAAAATCACTTTGTACCGATAGTGATTCTGGGTAATTATATTTGTCTGTTTCAACTGATGCCATCGGAATGGAATGAAATGCCAAGTGCCAGAGTCATCAAAGTGAGAGCTATGGCAATTGGAGATCGCTTTGTTTTAGCTTTACAACAATAGAGCTATCTTCCATTGCTATAGTAATGCCATATCACACCAGATTATGATTGCACTGAAGGAATAAATGTAGCTATTGATTTATGAACTGTTTCCACTTAGAATTTGAATGAAATCAATTATAAAATGACTTTGATGGAGATTTGGTGTTAAATTATTTAAGAGATTGCTTTCCAAACTGAGGTTACTCATTCCGTATCAAACATTGCTATGAGCTGCAAGCATAGATTTGAGTGTCACACATGTTGACCCACCTTCATCATTTTGGTGTCATTCATTTGATTTCTGCATAGTGTCAGAGATAGAGTTCGAGTGGCCATTTTCATTACCTTCATTCTTTGATGCATATATCGCAAGTAAATGAAACACTAGATACTGTGACTGATTTTAATTTAATGCAGTATGAGACAGCAAACAAACTTACCAACAACAAGTTAATGAAATGTGGTTGGTCCATTCCTACTTGAGATAAGAATGAGCTGGCTGCTGTAATGATTGCATTTTTACTGTATTGTTAGAACCATAGAACATTACAGGACAAAAAACAGGCCCTTTGACCCTTCTAGCCCGTGCTGAATTATTTTTCTACCTAGTCCCACTGACCTGCACTCAGTCCATAGCCCTCCATAAACCTCCCATCCATGTACTTGTACAAATTCTTCTAAATGTTAAAATTGACCTCACATTCACTACTTCAGTTGGCAGCTCATTCCACACTTTCTCCATCCTCTCTGTGAAGAATTCCCCCTAATGGACCCCCTAAACTTTTCTGCTTTTACCCTTTAACCATGTCTGGTTTGTATATCACCTAGTCTCAGTGGAAAAAGCCTACCTACATTTACTCTGTCTATCCACTTTTGGGGAACGATGTATTTGTGTTCCCAGATCCCTCTGTTCTCCTGCACTTCTCATTTACTCTGTATCCCCTTCATTGGTTTGTCCTTCCAAAATTCAACACCTCACACTTGTCTGCATTAAATTCAATCTGCCAATTTTCAGCCTATTTTTTCAGCTGGTCCAGATCCCTCTGCAAACTTTGAAAATCTTCCTCTCGGTCCAAAAAGCATCCAAACTCTGAGTCATCTGCAAATTTGCTGATCCAATTTACCACATTATCATCCAGATCATTGATATAGATAATTGGTTCTCAACCATTTTCTTTCCACTCACATTCCACCTTAAGCATTCCCTATGCCATACGTGCTCTGTGATTAGTAAGGGATTGTTTAAGGTGGTATGTGAGTGGGAAGGGAAGGTTGAGAATCACTGCTCAAGACCCAATTGTTACTGAAATAATTTGGTTGAGAAAAATTGTCATTGGCCCATTTCCTTTGTTTGGAGTTGGTATGTGAGTGGAAAGGAAAAGGTTGAGAACCACTGGTTTACTTTTTTTTTGCAGAGATAAAGATACATGATCAACATTTTGAGTGCCCTTAATCAAGCTATGAAAAAAAATTATTATAATAACATTGTGTCAACGATAAGTGGTTAGACTCTCATTGGTTAGAGGTGTATTTGTGTGGAACAAGTATTGCCATTTATTGTGTGACAGAGTATATAGATATGTTTTTTAGGAGATAATTGGGAAAGGTTTGTTAGAGTAGGTCACATACAAACCCTTCAAAACAGATCTTATTTAAAATACTGGAGCTCTGCTAATGCTAGACATATCGGCCTCACAGCCTTTGCAAGAGCTTTAGTAATGTCCAAGGGACTTCACTAATGGAATGGTGTTTACAAAAAGGCAACAGATGAAAGATATTTTCAGAGGCGGCTTCTGTCTGGAAGAGAAGAGGGACATGTGGTTTTGCAAGCAGAGTCAAACAGGTTTTTCTCTGTCTGTGTGTGTGTGAGAGAGAGAGAGTGAGAGAGAGAGAGACAAACAAACACACACACACACACACACACACACACACACACACACACACACACACACACACACACACACACACACACACACACACACACATATCACTTGTACAGTGTTACAGCCAGTAACAGCAGCTGGGACTGGAACAGGACAAGCTGGCGAGCTTCTGGAAAACCCCATTTGGAAGACAGCCTGGTCAAAGTCTTTGTAGTTCATGCAAGAGGAGAGGACTGGCTGTCTAATGTTTCACTTAGAATAAGAGAAACAAAAAGGCACACTGTGGTGACCTGAAAGAAAGAGGTTATCATCTGGAGAACTCTAAGGGGCAAGTTTCGTCAGCAAGACACTGAACTGGCTGATGGAAGTACATCAGTTGTGGATGTCCTGGAACAGCAAATCTCTCTCTGTAAACTGACAAGAACCTTCCTGAGCAGTAACCAAAGCCTGGTGAACTTTATAAATGTTAAATTCTATGCACAATATAAGAATTGTCTGCAACCAGTGAACTTGGAGGAATGAGAAGTGAGATTGGACTGTGAAACAAAGAACTTTTCAGAACTTACACACATATTTCATACACGTTCGCTTAGAATTAGAAGGGGGTTAAGTTAGGTCCCAGCACCAATCCTGAAGTTAAGTTAGTTCAGTCAATCGTGATAAGTTAAAGTGTGATTCTATTTTCATGTTTAAAGATAATTAAAAGCAACTTCTGTTTAAGTAATCATTTGTCTTGGTGAATATCTATTGCTGCTGGGTTTATGGGTCCTCTGGGCTCGTAACAATTGTCAATAAATTCAGCGATGCTTGAGTGTTGCATACTGGTGTGATAAACTTCACTTTCTGTGGAGTTATGGATGGAATTGACCATTGTGTACTCATCAATGAACATCCACACTTCTGGCTTTACGATGAGAGGAAAGTCATTGATGAAATGGCTAAGGATGTTTGGGCTTAAGATCACAGTTAAGTCGAAGTGTTGCAGTGATCTTCTGTAGCTGGAGTTATTTATTTCAAATCCAGATTTGAGATTTATTGTCTGATTACTGGTATGTACATGACATCACATACAACCCTGAGCTTCACTTTTTTTTCCAGGTGAGGCAGAATTACCACTTATTGGTAGTGCAAAAAAACTACATATCTTACTCATGTAAACAAATAAAGAACTGAAAACAGATAATGAAATGATTGTGCAATACAGAGAGAATTTAAAAAAATAAAGTGCATTATAAAGTGCCTGATAAAAGGGAAGGTTTTGCTGTGATGTCCTGGACTGTGTCCACTAACTTTTGGAGGGTTTTACGCTCGGGTATCGGTGTTCCCATACCACAGCATGATGCATCCAGTCAGCACACCTTCTACCACACCTCTGTAGAAATTTACAAGGGTTTCGAATGTCATAACAGACCTCTGCAAACGTGAAGTAGAGGCGTTGACATGTTTTCTTCACGATGCCATTAGTGTGTTGGGTCCAGGAAAGATCCTCCAAGATAATGGCTTCCAGCATCAACCACAGTGTTGTTCAAGGGATGATTTCAGGTGTTGAAATGCTCCAGGGGTTTCCTTTTTTAATGGTCTTTCTATTCTCCAAAATTACTCAAGATGTGTTGTCATTGTCTTATTGATCACAAAACACCCTGAATTCAAGATGATGTGTTGCCTTGAAACAAATAAAAATATATTAAAAGAAGAAAAAAATTAGAAAATATAAATAATACTTCTCAAAAGTAAGAGATACTCAAAAATCAGAGAAATCATTATTCATCAGTATTCATGTAGACCAAATGCCTTCACTGAAGGATCACAAGAATTAAATTGCTTTGTTAACCCTCTTGCTCACCTTGCAATAAGGAGTAATTTGCAGTGAATTATGACTTAGAAAAGGACCAGAATATTTATAATTTTTTTTGCCATTCATGCACTCTTGTCAGCTGTTTTTTTTATTAGTGGTAGGAGTGGATATATCTCTGAAAATGTCTTACCATGAGAAGGTGACAGCCTCAGAGATATTTCAAAGATGATAGTTATTCAGAAGTCAATGAACCTTTGATCCTCAGTTCTACCATTCTTCCTGAATGCCAAACACTCTCATTTCCTGATTCACTGTGCGTTTTCAGAGTCCCACAAACAGTTTGTTCAGAGGTCTGCTATCTAAAATTGAATGCCTGACCACTGGGAATACTGCAAGTCAGATTCAGCTAAGAGTTGTTGCCGGACTATGTTATAGGGGTTTACCTTGTTGGGTGCGAACCCGTGCAACATCCAACCTTTATGTTGAATTTGCTTTCTTTATTGATGTTAGGACATAAAGCTTTAATCCAAGTTATTTAACTTAAGGCATTGAATGTTGTATGTTACTATATATACATTCTGAAGTTATTGTTCAAACCTATGTCTAAATTTATGTTTCAAGTTCAGCCTATCATCCAAGTTGAGTTCTATTTTATAGCATTTACCCTGAGCTCCACTGTCATGACTCTAAAATTAGATTTTATCCGTTTATGAAAGTAAAACTTCTCTTATTTTATTTTCAATGACTAGATTTTTAATGATGCTGCCAAAATTGCACTTGGAAGACAGTTAAAACTCTTATCAGCCACATAGTTGGAATCTTCATTGGAAAAGTAAGTCATCTCTCAAATATTTTGTGCCTGAATTCTGAAATATCTGACATTATAAACCAGATTGTATGGTGTAATGAAATGTTGCTGCAGTGTCAAAGTGAAGAATTTATGCTTCAATCCAGCATTCTTTTCCAGTCTCAGTTTGAAAATTTGGTAGAAAATCTGTTTAACGAAAATGGATGATGAAAATTCTGCAAATGAAAGCACTCGAATAGTATCATCTGCAACAGCTTACTCAATAAAGGCATGCAAGCAAATACCCTTTTTGGTGTGCCTCATTGAGGAAAATTGTTGTGGGAAAATGTAAAGGTGAAGGCAATTCTGTTTCTAATTTTGTTCTCAGTACTGCCACTCCATGTTGCTCAGTGTCATTACCTCTGTCCACATTTAACAAAACGCATTTCTTTGGCTTGGCTTCGCGGATGAAGATTTATGGAGGGGTAATGTCCATGTCAGCTGCAGGCTCGTTTGTGGCTGACAAGTCCGATGCGGGACAGGCAAACACAGTTGCAGTGGTTGCAAGGGAAAATTGGTAGGTTGGGGTTGTATGTTGGGTTTTTCCTCCTTTGTCTTTTCTCAGTGAGGTGGGCTCTGCGGTCTTCTTCAAAGGAGGTTGCTGCCCGCCGAACTGTGAGGCACCAAGATGCACGGTTTGAGGCGATATCAGCCCACTGGCGGTGGTCAATGTGGCAGGCACCAAGAGCTTTCTTTAGGCAGTCCTTGTACCTCTTCTTTGGTGCACCTCTGTCTCGGTGGCCAGTGGAGCATTTACTGAGATTTAAAACCACAGTCAACCAGTACAAGATGAACAACATAGAATTTACTGTGCAAAAAAAACCCAGTGTAAGTTGGCAAAACAAGTATCAGGTGACTAAAAAGGTGAGTCATTCAAAACAAGCTAAAAGAAAGATCACTAAAAAGGCAAAAATCCACACAATTAATGGGAGAGAGAAGACAAAAAAGTAACAAAAGAATTATAAATAACTTAAAAGTCAAATTTGAACAGAAATTGACCAAGGTGGCAGAGAAGAGAGTGTTGCAATCTCACAGTACCTGAACAGCCCGATAAAAAACTAATATTGAATGAGTGACAACGACTTGCCAAATTAAAATGAGCAAAGTACCAGTGATAAAGAAAATATTTGCTGCCTTGAGTGGTAGATCACAAGGACTAAATTGCACACATTCTAGGATTTATAGGAAATGAGTGATATCTAATTCTCCAACTATAATTTTCCAAGTTCTCTCAATTTGGGAAATATTACTTTATATTCTAAAATCGTGCTATTTAAGCAAGTCAGGTAGAAAAAGCAGGAAATTCTACACCAGTTAGGTAAACATGTCTTTAATTAAGGTCTTAAATATTTTCAGATGTTCAGAAATATTCAGAATGGATTAGTAAAGTCTAGGTCACACCAGATGAATAGATTGAATATATTAAGGAAGTAACCAATGGAAGGGAATATCAATTGCCAGTATTTAAATAGTGTTGCAGAAGGCATTGGATAAAATCTCTCAAAAGAAAAGAAGTTTATCCAACTAATGGATTCCAGTAGCTGGTGCGTGACCTGTTGAGCTTCTCCAGCACTTTTGTGTATTGCACTACATTTAGAGTATCTGCAGACTTTTCTGGTTAACTATTGTTATGGAATAGGTTAATAAACTTATGATAAAATATATCTTTGAAAAGTATGGATTGAGAGGGTATTAGTTGAGGTACATTTCACAAACAGACATCGCAGTAACATTTCACAAAAGAAATCTCATTTGAAATGCAAGAGCTATGCCCAAGCAGTCTCCATGTCTACAATGCCTATGAAGGTGTCACAAATAGGTATTAATTGGACTAATGTTGTGGAATCAAAATGGACTATTGTCTTTAAAGGAACAGATGTCCAGTTGCAAAAACTGATCAATCTTTTGCTGGTAGCAGCAATCCAAGTCTGGTTGAAGTTTGCTGTTCTCAGAGGGGTCATGTGGTTTTGCAAACTGAGAGAAAAAGAACATGCTATTCTCTTTGGAGTGAGAGAGTGGGAGAGAGTTTCAATTTACAGCAAGAGTTAGTGTTGGAAACTGCAAGTTTTGTCGTCCTGCTATAAGATCTCATATGAAGAGGGTTTCGAGCTCAGCCTATTTTAAACCCTTGTAGTCAATTACAAGAGGATGTGGCTGGTTAATGAGTTTTTCCTGAAATAGTGTAAAAATAAGAATTATCTGTGATAACCTGGAAGAAAAGGTTATCTTTGAGAAAACCCACAAGGGGGCAAGTTTCATGGGGGCAAGACAATGAAGTGGCTGATTGAAGGAGATCAGTTTATGTGTCTGTCCAACGAACAACAAATATCTCTCTGAAACCAACAAAGACCTGACTTTGGTTACAATTTATGTTAAAGTCCCAGAACTTGGTGAAGATTACACATGTTAAACTCTGTGCACAGTATGGAAAATTGCCAGATACCAGTGAACTTGGAGAAGTGAAAAGTGAATGACTGAACAGTGAAACAAAGAAATTTCCACATACACATTACATAAATGTGCTCTTAGAATTAAAAGGGGGTTAAGTTAAGTTAATAGTAATAAGTTAAATATTGATATTATTATGTATGAAGAAAATCAAAAATGTTTTTGTATAAGTAACCATTGTCTTGGTGAATTTATGTTGCTACTGGAATTTGGAGTCCTCTGGGCTCGTAATACTACGTTGAATGTACTGTTAGTCATTCCCTAGAAATTTTGTTGTACTCTGTATCTTAAATTCCATGGGTCAAGGAGTCTTTGTAGTATTATAAATGTATCTGAAACCAGAGCAAAATTTTTCTTCAATATTCATTAACATCATTGCTAATCTGACTTTGGTCTGTCTGTATCAAATAACCCTTGAATTCTCTTTAGATAAAAACTATATCAGCCTTAAATATATTTAATAACAGCTTCCATACATTTTTAGGATTGAGAAGTCTTAACAGTCTCAAAGAAATTCCTCCTTATCTCTATATTTTAAAAGGTGAACTTTAGTTCTAAAACTCTACAGTCTGATTCTAGATCCCACTGAGGGAAAGCATTATCTTAGTACTATTTTCCTTTTCTCATCAAAAATTTCATGATTCCTTTGGTATCTAAAAACCTATCAATCACTTTCTTGAATATACGCAGTAGTTGGCTCTCCACAGCGCTCTTAAGTGAAGACTTAATTTATGTTCGGAGATGCTCAACCACTTTTTGATGACTTTGATCGCTGGTTCCAGACATCCATGCATCTACCCTGTCGAGTCCGCACAGAAACTTACATGTTTCATTTTCCCAAACCCCACTGAATATGCTCATTCATTTCTCACAAGGTAAAACAGCTTGTTCATTCCTGGAATTAATCCAATCGGCCATCTCATAACTGCCACAAATCCACATAGATCTCGCTTAAATGAGGAGACTAAATTCTTGTTCATTATTCCAGGTATAGTCTCATTAAAGATCTGTGCAGTTGTAACAAGACTTACCTAATTACATACTTCATCTGCTTGCCAATTACTTGTAAACTGGCATGGTATTCTGTGTTAAATATGTGAGGAAGCACAGATCTCCATTCAAACAATATTCTACCTTTCCTTTCTTCCTACCAAAATGGACATCATGTGACATTCCACCTACCATATTATATGGCCAGTCATGAACCTATCTATATCCAATTGCAAACAATTTCTGCCTTTCTCATAGAACTGTTATCTATAATATTTGCTTTGCAAAATTTTGATGTATATCTCGGTACCTCTCATGAATCAATTGTGATATTTACTGACCACAATCCTCTGGTGTTTGAAAAAAATGAAGAATAAAAACAGAAGATTGTTAAACTGGAGTTTAACATTACAAGAATATAATCTGCAAATTAATCATATCAGAGGTACAATAATGTGATAGCAGATTGTCAAGATGTTAAAATTGATCATTTATAGAAATACCCTTTACATTGGGTTACTTTATTATAACATGTTAAAAACAGTTTAGTTATAACTGAATTTTAACAAGTTAAAATTCCTTTCATTTTAACCCTTTAAAAAGGGAAAGTGTGACAGAGTATATAGATACATTTTTGGGAGATAAATTGGGAAATGTTTGTTAGAGAAGGTCACAAACAAACACTTTAAAACAGATCTTATATAAAATACTGGAGCTCTGCCCCATGCTAGACATGTTGGAGCCAACAGTCTTTGCAAGAGCTTTGGAGAGTGTCCAAGAGACTTCACTAATGGATTATTGTTTACAAAAAGACAATAGATGAAAGCTTGTCAGAGCCACTTCTGTCTGGAGCTGTTAATCATATAACCATATAACAGCACAGAACAGGCCAGTTTAGCCCTACTAGTCCATGCCGTAACAAATCCCCACCCTCCTAGTCCCACTGACCAGCACCCGGTCCATACTCCTCCAGTCCTCTCCTATCCATGTAACTATCCAGTCTTTCCTTAAATGTAACCAATGATCCCGCTTCGACCACGTCTGTCGGAAGCTCATTCTAATTCCCTACCACCTTTTGCATAAAGAAATTTTCCCTCATGTTCCCCTTATAATTTTCCCCCTTCAATCTTAAACCATGCCCTCTAGTTTGAATCTCCCCCACTCTTAATTGAAAAAGCCTATCCACATTTACTCTGTCTGTCCCTTTTAAAATCTTAAACACCTCTATCAAGTCCACTCTTAATCTTCTACGCTCCAGAGAAAAAAGCCCCAGTCTGCACAACCTTTCCCTGTAACTCAAACCTTGAAATCCTGTCAACATTCTCGTGAACCTTCTCTGCACTCTCTATATTTTGTTTATATCTTTCCTATAATTTGGTGACCAAAACTGTACACAGTACTCCAAATTTGGCCTCACCAATGCCTTGTACAATTTCATCATAACCTCCCTACTCTTGAATTCAATACTCCGATTTATGAAGGCCAACATTCCAAATGCCTTCTTCACCACACCATCTACCTGAATATCAGCCTTGAGGGTACTATTTACCACAACTCCTAAATCCCTTTGTTGCTCTGCACATCTCAATAGCCTACCATTTAATGCATATGACCTATTTAGATTTGCCTTTCCAAAATGTAACACCTCACACTTATCTGTATTAAATTCCATCAGCCATTTCTCAGCCCACACCTCCAGCCTTCCTAAATCACCTTTTAATCTACGGTAATCTTCCTCACAGTCCACAACACCACCAATCTTTGTATCATCCGCAAACTTGCTTATCCAATTCTCCACCCCTACTTCCAGATCGTTAATATATATAACAAACAATAGTGGACTGAGGACCGATCCCTGAGGAACTCCACTAGTCACCGGCCTCCAATTGGACAAACAATTTTCTACCACTACTCTCTGACACCTCCCATCCCACCATTGCTGAATCCATTTCACTATCTCCTCATTTATACCTAATGCCTCCACCTTTTTTCCTAACCCCCTGTGGGGAACTTTGTCAAAAGCTTTACTAAAGTCTAAATATACAACATCCACAGCTTCCCCTTCATCAACCTTTTTTGTAACCCCCTCAAAAAACTCAATCAGGTTTGTCAAGCATGATCTACCCCTGACAAAACCATGCTGATTACTCCCTAGCAATCCCTGTACCTCCAAATATTTGTAAATACCATTCCTCAGAACACTTTCCGTCAACTTGCCCACCACAGACGTGAGACTCACAGGCCTGTAATTCCCAGGTTTACATTTAGACCCTTTTTTAAACAGCGGAACCACATGCGCCACCCTCCAATCCTTTGGCACTACCCCCGTGGCCAGTGACATCCTACATAGCTCTGTTAATGGCCCCACTATCTGTCCACTAGCCTCCCTGAGTGTCCTTGGGAATATTTTGTCCGCTCCCAGAGATTTATCCACCTTTATCTTTTTCAACACAGCCTCCTCGGTTATCCTTATATGCTTCATTACCTCCCCACTGTTTTTCTTTACCTCAACTGGTTCAATATTTTTTTTCCCTAGTGAATACCGAGGCAAAGAAATCATTCAAAATTTCCCCCATTTCCTCTGACTTCTCACTCAGCCTACCCTCACTATCTACAAGGGGTCCAATTTTATCCCTCACTAATCTTTTACTTTTAATGTACTAATAGAAACCCTTTTTGTGTGCCCGATGGAGATGTGGGGGGCTGGTAGTCATGGTGGGGAGCTGGCTGATGGAGGACCTCAGTTTTCTTCAGGCTGACTTCCAGGCCAAACATTTTGGCAGTTTCCGCAAAGCAGAATGTCAAGCGCTGAAGAGCTGGCTCTGAATGGGCAACTAAAGCGGCATCATCTGCAAAGAGTAGTTCACGGACAAGTTTCTCTTGTGTCTTGGTGTGAGCTTGCAGGCGCCTCAGATTGAAGAGACTGCCATCCGTGCGGTACCGGATGTAAACAGCGTCTTCATTGTTGGGGTCTTTCATGGCTTGGTTCAGCATCATGCTGAAGAAGATTGAAAAGAGGGTTGGTGCGAGAACACAGCCTTGCTTCACGCCATTGTTAATGGAGAAGGGTTCAGAGAGCTCATTGCTGTATCTGACCCGACCTTGTTGGTTTTCGTGCAGTTGGATAATCATGTTGAGGAACTTTGGGGGACATCCAATGCGCTCTAGTATTTGCCAAAGCCCTTTCCTGCTCACGGTGTCGAAGGCTTTGGTGAGGTCAACAAAGGTGATGTAGAGTCCTTTGTTTTGTTCTCTGCACTTTTCTTGGAGCTGTCTGAGGGCAAAGATGGTCAACCAGTTTACCTATCTCGGCTGCACCATTTCATCAGATGCAAGGATCGACAATGAGATAGACAACAGACTCGCCAAGGCAAATAGCGCCTTTGGAAGACTACACAAAAGAGTCTGGAAAAACAACCAACTGAAAAACCTCACAAAGATAAGCGTATACAGAGCCGTTGTCATACCCACAATCCTGTTCGGCTCCGAATCATGGGTCCTCTACCGGCACCACCTACGGCTCCTAGAACGCTTCCACCAGCGTTGTCTCCGCTCCATCCTCAACATCCATTGGAGCGCTTACACCCCTAACGTCGAAGTACTCGAGATGGCAGAGGTCGACAGCATCGAGTCCACGCTGCTGAAGATCCAGCTGCGCTGGATGGGTCACGTCTCCAGAATGGAGGACCATCGCCTTCCCAAGATCGTGTTATATGGCGAGCTCACCACTGGCCACCGTGACAGAGGTGCACCAAAGAAAAGGTACAAGGACTGCCTAAAGAAATCTCTTGGTGCCTGCCACATTGACCACCGCCAGTGGGCTGATAACGCCTCAAACCGTGCATCTTGGCGCCTCACAGTTTGGCGGGCAGCAACCTCCTTTGAAGAACACCGCAGAGCCCACCTCACTGACAAAAGGCAAAGGAGGAAAAACCCAACACCCAACCCCAACCAACCAATTTTCCCTTGCAACCGCTGCAATCGTGTCTGCCTGTCCCGCATCAGCCTGCAGCTGACGTGGACTTTTTACCCCCTCCATAAATCTTCGTCCGCGAAGCCAAGCCAAAGAGAAAAGAGAAACCCTTTGGATTTATTTTTACTCTGTCTGCCAAAGCCTCTTCGTGCCTTTTTTTGGCCTTTCTAATTTCTTTCTTTAGATTCCTTCTACACTCCTTGTAGTCCTCCTTCAAATTGTCAGCTCCCTGTTCTTTATACCTCTTGTACCCTTTTTCTCATAACCAAATTTCCAATATTCCTCGAAAACCAAGCCTTGCTATGACTACCAGCCTTTCCTTTGATCCTCACTGGGACATAACTACTCTGTACCTTCAAAATTTCTTTTTTGAATATCCTCAATTTTTCATTTACACCCTCACCTGAAAATATCCTGTCCCACTCAATACTCCCCAAATCCCTTCTTATTCCTTCGAAATTTGCTCTTCTCCAATCCTGAACCTTAACTTTAGGCCCCTCCTTGCTCTTCCCTAAAACTACCTTAAAACTAACAGAATTATGATCACTAGACCCAATTGGATCTCCAACATTAATGTCTGATACCTGACCTAGCTTGTTCCCTAACAGGAGATCCAGTATTACACTGTCCCGAGTCGGTTCTTCTTTTAATTGATTCAGAAAACAATCTTGAACACATTTAACAAAGTCTAGCCCATCCAGCCCTCTAACTATATGGGTATCCCAATCAATGTGAGGGAAGGTAAAATCTCCCATGATCACTACCTTATGATTCTCACACATACACGTTATCTCCTTACACATTTGTTCCTCTAGTTTTCTTGACCCATTTGGTGGTCTGTAATACACCCCTATTAGCACCCTCATGCCTCCTTCACACCTCAATTCCACCCAAGCAGCCTCACTGGACGATCCCTCCAGACCATCTTGCCACCTCACGGCAGTAATGTCCTCCTTAACAAGCAGAGCAACTCCTCCCCCTTTTTTACCCCCTGATCTATCACATCTAAAACAAATGTATACTGGAACATTAAGTTGCCAGTCCTGCCCCTCTTGTAGCCAGGTCTCACTAATTGCCACAATATCGTGACCCCAAGTATCTGTCCATGCTCTAAGCTCATCTACCTTGTTCACTATGTTTCTTGCATTAAAATATATGCATTTCAGAGACTGACCCTCACATACATTCTCTTTTCTACCTTCTACCCTAATCTCTATCCTACCTTTGTTATCGTTTTTATTCTTATCTAGGTGGCCATGCTCCCTTGACACTGCTCTCACACTCTGTTCCCCACCCCCCTGCCAAACTAGTTTAAACCTTCCCCCATAGCTCTAGCAAATCTGCATGCCAGCACATTGGTCCCCCTCCAGTTCAAGTGGAGTCCGTCCCTTTTGTACAGGTCCGACCTTCCCCAGAAGAGATCCCAATGATCCAGAAATCTTATCTCTTGCCCCCTGCACCATCTCTTTAGCCACGCATTCATCCTGCACATCCTCCTATTTCTATCCTCACTAGTGTGTGGCACGGGCAGCAATCCAGAGATTACTACCTTGGAGGTCCTGTTTTTTAACTTCCTACCTAATTCCACATAATCCTGTTGCAGGACCTCATCCCCACTTCTAGCTAAGTCATTAGTCTCCACATGGACCACGACTTCTGGCTGTTCTCCTTCCCCTTGCAGAATGCTATGTACTCGATCAGAGATATCCCTGACCCTAGCACCAGGGAGGCAACATACCAACCTGGATCCCCGATCTCGTCCCACAAACCTTCTATTTGTCTCTCTGACTAACGAGTCCCCAACTACAAGTATCCTGTTCTTATCCTTCCTTCCCTTCTGAACCTCAGGGGCAGCCCCTGTGCCAGAGACCTGACCCCAATGAAACGTCCCTGATAGGCTGTTCCCCCCAGCAGTATCCAATGTAGAATACATATTGCTGAGCGGCACTCTCCCTCCTTTCCTCACAGTCACCCAATTCCCTGACTCCTGTCTTCTAGGGGTGACTGTCTCCCTGTAACTCCTCTCTATCACTGCCTCTGCTTCCCTTATGATCCTCAGTTCATCCAATTGCAGCTCAAGCTCCCTTACACAGTCACTCATTATATGCAATTGGATGCACCTTTCGCAGGTGTAGTCATCATGAACAGCTGTGGTGTCTCTGATTTCCCACATCCCACAACTGGAGCACGAAACTACCCCAACTGACTCCATTTCCTCCTTTCTTAATACAAATACCTTTCCCACACAAGTAGCTCCTTCTCGCCGAAGTCCCTCAAGCCAAAGTCCTAAGAGAGTCCCTCGAGCCAAACTCCTAAGACCCCACTCCTTCACTGGGCCACTCCTTCACTGGGCCACTCCTTCACTGGGCCACTCCTTCACTGGGCCACTCCTTTTATTAGCCCTTACCAATTAACCCCAATTAACTCCTGGCTCCTCTCACCTGACACCAGGCACTCACTCACTGTCTCCTCCGACCCCGAGTCTGACCTTCTGAGCCCAAGCCCCGATAAGTCCAGCTATTTATTATACTCACCCTCTCATGCTGTATCTTGGCTCCTCCTCCTCTCATCCGACACCAGGCACTGACTCACTATCTCCTCCGACCCAGAGTCTGACCTTTCTGAGCCCAAGCCCCGGTCAGTCCAGCTATTTATTATACTCACCCTCTGATGCTGTCTCTTGTCTCCTCCTCCTCTCACCCGACACCAGGCACTGACTCACTGTCTCCTCTGACCCTGTGTCTGACTTTTCTGAGCCCAACCCCTGGTAAGTCCAGCTATTTATTATACTCACCCTCTGATGCTGTCTCTGATGCTGTCTAGGAGGGTCATTTGATTTGGCAAGCAGAGAGAGTCAAACAGGCTTTTTCTCTGTGTGGGTGGGTAGGTGGGTGGGTGGGTATGTGTGTGTGTGTGTGTGTGTGTGTGAGAGAGAGAGAGAGAGAGAGAGAGAGAGAGAGAGAGAGAGAGAGAGAGAGAGATGGGACTGGAACAGGACAAGCTGGCAAGCTTGTGGAAAGAACCATTTGGAAGACAGGTTTGTAAGTGCTTTGTTCAGCCTGGTCAAAGCCCTTGTGGTTTATGCAAGAGGAGAGGACTGGCTGTCTAATGTTTCACTTGGAATAAGAGAAACCAAAAGGCACACTGCGGTGACCTGAAAGAAAGAGGTTATCATCTGGAGAACCCTGAAGGAGCAAGTTTCATTAGCAAGGCACTGAACTGGCTGATGGAAGTACATCAGTTGTGGATGTCCTGGAACAACAAATCTCTCTCTCTGTACACCGACAAGAACCTTCCTGAGCATTAACCAAAGCCTGGTGAACTTTATAAATGTTAAATTCTGTGCACAGTATACTTGAACTTGAAAGAATGAGAAGTGAGATTGGACCGTGAACCAAAGAACTTTTCTAAACTTACACACATACATTACATATATGTGTGCTTAGAATTAGAGTGGTTAAGTTAGGTTAGTTAAGTTGAGTTAAAGTGTGATTCCATTTTCATGTTTAAAGATAATTAAAAGCAACTTTTGTTTAAGTAACCATTTGTCTTGGTGAATATCTATTGCTGCTGGGTTTTGGGGCCTTCTGGGCTCATAACATTTTCCCAATTATCCTTGTGTTATCCATTCATTTAGCCATTCAACATAGCCATGTAAGTAGTTGTAGCCCCAGGATAATGCCATTATCTGCAGCTTAGCTGTGTGAATATGATCTATCTTAATCTCCTATTTTCACTTAGTCATCCAATCCTCTATCCATACATATATACCTTGAGTGCATCAACCTTTTCTATAGCATCTTATCCAATATCTTTGAAAATCTAAAAACACAACAGCTACTTATTCTCATTTATCTAACCTGCATGTTGAATCCTCAGAGAATAATAGATTTTCCTTTCAAATAACCATATGAACTGATTAACTATAAATCAACTATTTATTTGCTCTAACCCTGTTTTCTCAATAATGGATTCTAATATTTTTCCAATGGCAGGTATAATTTTCCAATCTTATTCTTAAAGTGTTTCTCCCTCTCTTCCCTCCCTCTTGATTTTCTACTCTTATTATACTTTCAGCAGTCTAATTGCTTGTGAAGACAGAAACAAAATATTTGTTTGGAGTCCCTACTATTTTCTATTTCTCATTATTAGATGCAGATTTATTGTCAGAGTACATACTTCACGTTAAATACAACCCTAAGATTCTTTTAACTGCAGGCGAGGCAGAATTACCACTTACTGGCAGAGCAAAAAAAAAATGACTCAACAAACACATGTAAACAAATAAAGAAAAGTAAACAAACTCACCGTGCAAAACAGAAAAAAAAATCAGTGAAGAGCAAAAGTAAGAGTCGTTGAGTTTGTTCTTGAGAAGTCTGATGGTGGAGGGGGAGCAGCTGTTCCTGAAACTTGTGGTGTGAGTGTTGTATCACCTCTACCTCTTTCCTGATGGCAGCAGTGAGAACAATGCATGTGCTGGGTGGTGTGGATCCTTGATGATTGCTGCTACTCTCCAACTGCAGCATTCCCAAAAGATGATCTTGATGGTGGGGAGGGGTTTACTTGTGATGCCCTGGGGTGAGTCCACTACCTTTTGCAGGACTTTTCACTCAGGGCATTCCCAGATCCCTTCAAGAAGAGCGGTTATTAGCTCTTCTTCTTTTAAACATAATTGTAAAACTATACATAATATTTCTTGCACTTATCACCAATCTTCTCCTTCAATTTAGCTTGGTCATTGAAGACAGAGGGATAGAGGTCTGTAACCAATGGGAACAGTGCTGTGACCTATAGATATAAAATTGCTGGAGTTATAGATACCGAAGAAGGATGTTAAAGAATGCAACAGAATATAGATCAGCTACAAATATGGGCAGAAAAATGTAGATGAAGTTTAATCCAGAGAAGTGTGAGATGATGCACCTTGGGAGGTCAAATGTAAAGAGAATATATGCAGTTAACAAAAGGACTCTTAAAAGCATCGATGAGCTGCAGAATCTTGAAGTTAAGGTCCACAAGATATTTGAACGTGGCTAAATAAGTCGATAAGGTGGTGAAGATGGTGTGTGGCATGCTGGAGCATTGAGCATGAAGGGAAGGAAGTCATGTTGCAGGTTCATAAAACTTTGATTTTACAAGAAAGATGGGGAGGCTTTGGAAGAGGCACAGAAAAGATTTGTTGCCAGGATGCTGCCTGGATGAGAGGATATGATCTCTGGGAGAGATTGGACAAACTTGAGTTGATTTCTGCAGAGCATTGGAGGCACAGAGGGACTTGATAGAGGTTTATAAAATCAAGGCATTGATAGGGTAGAAAATTAGAATATTTATTCCAGAGTCAATAAGTCAAACATTAGAGGTCATACATTGAAAGAGAGGTGGGTGAGGGGAGAGAGGGAGATGGAAATGTCCGGTATATTTTATTTGCACAGAGTAAATGCTTAGAACAGCTACCAGGATCAGGGGTTGAATCATAGACGCATGGGCTGAAGGACCTATCCCTGTACTGCACTGTTCTATGTGCTATAAAAGTGAAATTTCATTGTGTTTTGATCATTCTTTCCAAAGAGCATAGCTCAATAAAATGTTCTGTGTAGTTAAAGTCAATAATCAAAAAGGCTAGTGGAAGGTTGCCTGGATGACTGGTTTACGAGGAGACAGTAATCTTGCAGTTTCTGTAGAAAAGCCCTGATTGTATCACACGGAGATAGGGTGCCTGGAATGTATTACCAGGAGTGGTGGTGAAAGTTGATACAGTAAGGATAAAAGACTCTTAGATAAACGAAAGGATACAAGAAAAATAGAGGTTCATATGTGTGAGGTTGGGAAGGTTTAGATTGTTGAGCAGATTTATATAAGTCAGCACAACATCATAGGGTGAAGGGAAGAGGTGCTGTAATGTTCTATGATCAATATTTTCTGATCTGGACTCGTATCTCAGGAAAGATGAATATGCATTTTAGATTTAACAGTGTAATACTTCTCATTCTAAGGATTAAATTAGAAAAAGAGGCTTCAGAAACCAAAGCTATATTTCCCAGAATTTAAGTTTTCAGTGACTTTGTTGGTGTTTTCACAATAATAAAGGGAATTAATGGAGTAATTGAGAAGATCTATTTCCACTTGGATTTGAGGATATTGTTAATAGAGCTATGCCATTCAGACGTAGATAAGAAACAGTTGACCCTGAAAAGGATGACAGACATATGGTACTCTCTTCCACAAAAGGGAATTGTAGTTAAGACATTTGTTAATTTTACAACTGAGAAGGATAGTTATTGCTGAAACCCAGCATTTTCTATAATAGGAAAAAGGCAGAAATATAGGATCCTAAATATCCTTTCTTGGATATTTCCAAAAAGATGGACACACCAAGAAAGGGTATTGAGGATCCTAAGGGTATTGATCCTAAAACAGAACAAGCTTGAGGAGCTAAATACCCAACACCTAGACCTTGGCAGCTGGTTTATTTTAAATCAGAACCGAAAGGTTTGCAGTTTTGACCTCACATTTTGTTTAAGATTAATGACAATTTAGATTATGGAAGTGGCAGGGGGAAGGTGCAGGGAGACTGACTAGTCACCATAGTTCTGCATTAATAACAATGAGCTGACAAGAAACAGAATCAGCCAAGATTCATGCACCTGATCACCATCCAATGACCCATGCTGGTAAGTGCATGTGCTGGCTGATGTTCTTTGATGATTGATTTATCTGTCCATGATATTTATTGAAGCTCCCACACAAAAAAATAGCATTTGAGAAAAATAACAAGCAATGTCAGATGTCTGTGGAGTGATTCTCCAGTATGAGTCAGGACCTACAGGATATTTACTGCTTTAACAACTGGGTACAGAAAGCAGGGATATCTAAAAGAGCGGAATTGTTTAGGAATATATAATTGATGATCATAACTTTTGCATTATTTTGTATTGATTGAATTGTTTTTTCTTGTGTTTTTTGTCAATAAGAATTATTTAGAACTGCAGTACTGGCATTTGTTTTTGCTTGGAGAAAGATAAATGCATGACAAAAGCTGTTTGATCTTGTTTGAAGTCAAGACACAGACACCTCAAAGATAAAGTTTACAGTTGTGAACAACTGACTAAAAAAAAATCCCAACCATAAAGGTAAAAAAAGATTCAATCACCCAAACAGTACCATAGTCTTTCATTAGCTCTACTGTAAGCCCTTCCAATTTCAATTATCCCAAAGGACCAATGATCTTACTGAAGTATTCTATCCTTTTGTTTCTGGTGAGAAGAGATGAAGAATATTTGCTTCAAGAGATAACATTTTCCATGATTACTAACAAATGCCCTCACCATAGTATTTTGCAGTCTTTTGGGCAGAAAGTGATTCTTTGTCATCTGAAGTGTTAAACAGGCCATGATGCATTGGAGCTAAGTACATATTGCTATCTTGGATCATTGGTCCCGAGCCTGTCCATGCTCCTGGGGGTCAGTGGAAGCCACCTCGTGTAAACAGTTTCAGAAAACAACACCCCATCAGAGGATTCATCTTACTGTCTTAAAGATGTGTGGGATCTTTGTAGAAGTGTTGCAATAGAAAGAATTCCACTCTTCCTCTTCAGAATTCCTGGCCAGTATCCCAACTGAACTCATTTTCACCACTCGCCAGGCCTGGTCTCACAAATTCTGTTTTGCAAGGCTAAACAGTCAAAAGCATTGAAATCTCTTATCAACAGATATAAATATTATTTTGCAGGCTTTGTTTTTAATTTTACAAATTCAACTACATCTGTGGTAAATTTTCCTTTATTCCTTGTTTCAACAGGCTTATTCCTAACTATGCTAACAAACAGACATTGCCCTTCTCCTCGCTACCCCAACCATTTGTCCCAAGTGGAAGCCAATCCCTGTTGTACCCATAGCCAGATAGTTGCATCATGCAGACAACAAGGGAATTCAGCACATGGGTTTTTAACCCAGTCAGATGTTTACTGTTTTCAGTTCACATTATGGCCTTGAAAGGAGGGAATCACCTTCACAACAGCACTTTCCTGTACCTTGAATACCTGAGAAGGTTTGGAAGAAATCCTGCCAGCTGGTATGACTCCAGTATTGGGCCACATTTACTTTGGTGCTGGAATAGATTGGAAAATGGAAGTCACTATGAATGCATACTTTGGAGTTCAAATGTTGAATGAAGTGATTTTCTTTGTATGGAAGAAGATATTTCCAAAAAGATGGACACACCAAGAAAGGGTATTGAGATAGAATCTCAGAGTAACATGGGGGAAGGTGACTTAAAAGCCATTGACATAGCTTTAATTAAAGAACATTGAATGGAAATTTACTCAGAAGCACAGCATGCCAGTGCCTGCCATTAGGGTTTGAATCAATGATAAATCATTCACACACACGAGAGTTCCAGAGGTTGTTGTGTCGCAAACACATCAGTTTTACAAAAAATGTGTTTTAATGTAATTCTTAAGTTAACTCCAAAGCTGATTCAATTGTGTTAGTGATTTATAAGTTTAATCTCATTTGCAGGATTAGCACATTGCGGACTGGTTTCTCAATTTTGTGTAACTGAGTTAATCTGTCTTTTCCAAAATTGTCTTCAAATATTACTTAAAATTGTAGGTTTTTCTAAGAATTCTTGAATATGTGTCTCAGTTATAATTGTCACATTGTGGTACCTGATCCTTCATACCCAGGGATTGGGTGAAGAAAGTTGCACCTTGATCTGCTTCAGAGACAGAACTCCTTTCGGAAGCAATTATAATTTAGATGTTGTGTATTAATTTGCATCCAGTTTGGTGTCTAATGTGGAGGAGTACCATTACCAGGCAAGCAAAACCTCCATCAATTTTTTAAGTGCATTAAAGTCACAATATCAACCACTGAAAATATACAGAGTCCGGAGATCATACTATCATCATTAATTCAAAATCAATACTGCCAAATTCTCAACCTCAACAGGCATTAAAAAAAAATATTGAGGACCAGATACTTCTGTGGCATGAGGGAAGCAATTCCCACTACCCCCACCCCACCCCCTCCACCACCCCCAACCCCATCTCCTCCTAAATGTTCTATTTAGATTAATCAAATTAACTTTCAGATTAGTTGTTGATTGACTTCCATGGGATATGTATACAGGATATTTACTAAGGAATATCTATATTCCTTAGTATAGGATGTTGATGTACGAGAGGCAGAGGAAATTTACTCGGATGACTGGGATGGAATATGGGTTTCAGTTCTGAAGAGAGATTGGAGAGGCTGGGTTAAATATCCTCAAGAGTGGAGGAGACAAAGTGGGCATCTGATGGAAGTGTACAAATTGATGAGGGTTGTAGATAGGGTGGATAGTGAAAATCTTTTCCCGCTAACCAAGACGTCTAAAATAAAAGGGAATCGGTTCAAGAGATTTAGAAGGGGCATCTGAGGAAAACTTTCACTCAGAGAGTGGCCACAATCTGAAATATAATGCCTGAGAGAATAGTGAAGGCAGGTATATACAACTCTGAGATTCTTTTTCCTGTGGGCGAGGCAGAATTACCACTGATTGGTAGTGCAAAATAACCCTGTACTGAACACACATGTGTGTGAAAAAAAATCAAAAATTGATAGATATCCTGGCAATAGTCGTAATGCATTCATATGTGGCAGGGCCAGTCAACCTCTGCCTCAGGGAAACATGATCACATGCTAAGAATGATTTGTTGGAAAACAAAGGTGTTTGTATTTATCACAGATACTGTAGAGACTGATATCCAGAGTAACAATGACAGGAAGCCTTAATATGTCACACCATAGTTGAACTGTAGACTTGGCACAGAAATGCTGCTACTGGCCATCTACATTGCCATTAATATTACATGCCAGTTTCCAGTGGGCCTGGTCATTCAACAACCATTTCAAAGTGCATATCTGTAAACTTTTCTATTCAAGCTTCCCAAATGAAATGTCATTTGAGTCTTCTGCAACAGATCCTGAGGGTGGTCATTTCTAAACCTGTGGTTCTCAACCTTTTTATTTCCACTCACATACCATTTTAAATCATCTCTATGCCATCAGTGCTCTGTGATTAGTAAAGGATTGCTTAAGGTGGTACGTGAGTGGAAAGGGAAGGTTGAGAATCACTGCTCGAGACCCAATTGTTACTGAAATATTTTGCTTGAGAAAAATTGTCATTGGCCCATTTCCTTTGGAGTTATGAAACCATGCACATAACGAGTCAATTAGGTACGATTAAAACAGTGGTTTTCAACCCTTTTTCTTTCCACCCACATACCACCTTAAGCAATCCCTTACTAATCACAGAGCACCTTTGTCATAGGGAATATTTAAAGTGGTATGTGAGTAGAAACAAAAAGGTTGAGAACCACTGTTCTAGACCATATTTCCTATTATGATGGCCAGTCTGCTTATGTCAGTGATTTATATAATTCAGATTTCAGTCTTTTGAACTATTCTCAAAAATGTGTGGTGTCAATGAATGAGTTGGTGTTTGGAAGTGTTGGATTGAGTGATGGAGTGCCTTCTTTATTATTGACTTTTTGCTTGACAGGTACCGGGGGGTGATCTCTGGTGTTCAAAAGAAGTGAGGAACAAGGATAGGATCACAGAGGCATGTCAGAGGTGCATACTTACAGCATCTGCAAAATGTAATTCTGGACAGGTTGTGTTGTGAGAGGAAAGTGAGAGGCAACAAAAAGGATGTTATGATACCCATCTCTTTATAAAAGTGAATACAGTGCATGTCAAACCATAGTTTGAGTACTGGTTCCATACAGTTCTGGTCAATACATTATGGGAAGGACAGACAGAGCAAATTCACAAGGATTTTAAGATGAGAAAAGAGTAAATATTCTAGTGCTGTTTACTTTGCATCAAAGGGACTGTGTGGGAGATCTAATTGAAATGTTTCAAATCAAGAAAGGCCTAGGTTGAATAAAGTGGAAAGACCTCCTTGCCTGGAGGGGGTCAACATCAAAGAACACTGACTAAAAGTAGGATTGGATAGTGTTACGAACTAACAACCCTTTTAAATTTTGTTTGGGATGAAAGGGACTTTGTTACACAGGAACAACAATGGAAATTTCACCAGATAGTGGTAAATTCAAAATAACAGTTTTTATTAAACTATCAATAACATAACATTTCTTACTTAACTCTAAATGTAACCCCACTGTATAATTAAAGTCTCACTCTGAAAAGTTAATCTTTAAAAGTTCAGCATCATTTAATGTTGCATGAAGGTCTTAAATTCTCAGTTCAGAAATAATTATAAAGCACTTTTAAACATCATATCTTCAGGTCTCTTTACTCACAATGTGGCTACTTCCTCCCACAATGAATTTACAAACCCAGGCAAGGGTTAAATGAAGTGGCTATTTTCTTCCACGATGAATTCACAAACCCAGACAAAGGTTGAACAAATGTGGTTATCTTCTTCCATGATGAAGTCACAAACCAGACAAGGGTTAACCAAAGTGGCCATACACAAAAATAGACCCAGTAGAAATCTGCCCTCTTTTCCAAAGAGATAGCAAAATGGACTTCCTTATTTCAAAAGCCACTGATTCTATGTTCCCCTGTTCCCAGGAGTAACACACAACACCACCAATTCTGGTGACTGCTTACTTTCACAAGGTTTAAACCCCTATGTCATGGGTTTTGACTTCAGTACTCTCCAAAATGAACTCTTCCAAGAAATGAATGCAAAATGTATGAATTTGATAATATATTTCTCCAAGCCATGAGACTGTTACATCATCACTGATGTGAGTCCCAATTCGTTGAAACCACATGACCATCAGTTTTATTTCTACCAATATTCTGTTCCTTTTTCAAAACCATTCCATGTCCAAGAGGCTTGTGGCTTTGACTAAAAACAGATGGCTTCCTTCAGCAGTTCTTGAATAATTAAGACCCATTTGAAATCCATTAGCTATGTCTGTCCAAGATGTTGCTGCTCTGAGAATGAACACTCTTCTCTGAGTACAATGGTATATCTGTAAATGTGCTGTGTGACCCTGTACCAGCCCACACCTAACTTGTTAAAAATATATATCTAGATAAAATATAGTTTCAACATTATACTAAGGATTCATATTAACACAGATCTGTGACAAGAGGAACTGAGAAAAATATTGGTCTGGACTTCATTTCTTGAAAGGATGGGAAAGGCAGAAAATGATTTTAGAACTTAAATTGTGGTTAGATGTGTATTTGAGCTATGATTTGTTGGGTTGTGGACCAATATCTAAATGGTTAGATAGGTTGAGTAGGTCCTTCTCAACTGTGCCAGCACCACTACTTTTTTTATCAAGCTGCTCCAAAGAAAATTACATGAAGCTTGTGGAGACTTCCCAGAATCAAGAAACACTTCAAATACCTTGAAGATCAACACTATATACAAAGATAATCGTTTGACAAATTGATGCTAAATAAGAACCGTATGTTCTGGATCTGACTTAAATACAAATTTGGGTTAGACAGATCTACATAACAGTACTCATATTTAACCCGGGGACTGCCTGTACATGAAATTATGAAGATGTACAGAGAGAGATCCGTTGATAATTTTACTCCTGCAAGGTTTATTCAGAACACTAAATAACAGCAGGAAAAAAAAAAGATATTTGGATCTGCTGGTGATGATTTCACATTTGTGAATCTTCTTCCCAATGGAAGAGGGAGAGCTGAAGAGTGTGGCTGGGGTATGATCAGCTTTTTAACATGTTGGCTGACTTCCAAGGCAATGAGAAGTATAACTGGTCTTGATGAAGAGGAGGGAATTTGTATGACGATCTGAACAGTGTTCATAATCCTCTGTAGTTTCTTGTAGTCTTGGGTGGAGCAGTTCCCAAACCATGCAGTGATTTATCCTGAGAAGATACAGGTGCTCCCCAACATGACCATAATTGGGACTGAAGGATTGGTCATATCTCAAAAGTCAGACTTTTGCCTTTGCACATGGAGTACCAAAGTCTTAAATCAAACTTTTTAATCGAACCTTTTTTTTCATCATAGATTTGGTGATAACAACTTAAAGCTTCCTAAATTTGTTAATCAACCTTGGCAAATCTTTCCATACTCTGGTCCATGCTTACCTTGTTTGTCAGCATCCCAGGGTCTGTAGGCTGAGTGCAGCCATCTTGATTCTGCATGTGCAAAGGATTCAAGATGGCCTCACCCAATCTATAGACCTCGGGATGCTGACTAACAAGGTAACAATGCACATTTTGGGTCTTACATGATTGGTATCCCTGTTATAGATTGTAAAATACAACATAATCCATGTAAATTTTATATTTTTCTTTATTTTTTTTAAATTTCAGTGCCACAGGTTGCAAGTCAGGGAGTACCTGTTCGTTAAATTATGCTTCTGTGGAGTTGGTTGCAGGATGCAATGTGATATGCCAAATTCCCTCAGGCTTCTGAGAAAGTAGAGGCACTAGTGAACTTTCTTGGTCATCGTTTCCACATGGGTGGACCAGGACATGAAACCTATGACCAGTTCCTAAGTCCTCCTGACATTCAAAAAGAGGTTGTGATCCTGGCCCTAAGTCTCTATCTACACATAAACAGACAGGAAATAGTGGAATATGAACCATGTGCAGCCAAATGGGGTTAGTTTTGACATTATGGTCAGCGCAAACATGAGGAATCAAAGGGTCAGCGCAGACATGATGCTCTACTTCTCTATGTTTTTATCTGATTGAATGATCAGTCTCATCAAGTTGCAGGGGTTAATTGTTGGAGAACCAATCAAACCAGAACTGGGTGATGAAGATCCCGATTATGCAATGGCTCAATTAAAATCTTCATGGAGCCAAGTTTCAAACTATGTGATGCTGCTCCAGATGACCAGGATCCTTTTAACTTGTGTAAATCAAATCCTCATGTGCATTGTGGAAACTTGTTTCTGCATGAATATATTGTGTCTTTCACAGTCCACAATTACAAAAAATTATTTCAAGTGGCTGATATCCAAATGTGTGGATTAAATGCTGTTTGATTGCCAAGCCACATGACCAGGTGTAAGCGTAAAAGACCTTGATTATAAATAATGACACATGCAATCTGTATACTAAAGTAAATATGATAGTTTTCAAATTGTTAGACTACTCAATAGAATTTCTGAACTAAAATGTCTTACATTTGTGTAGGTTGGTTCATGCTGTCCATTTTTCCTCTGTATAGTAGTACAATAATACCATCCCTTTGTGACCTAAGCAACAAAATATGCGAACCTTCCACACATATTTCTACAAAATTTTCATTTATTATTTTAATAAACATGCAATAAACTGAATGTTGATGCAAATCATTTTTGCTTTACTAAAGCAAATACTGTGCACATAGGCGTAGAGTCATTTGATTCAAATGATGAAATTTATCTGTTGATGATAATATAAAAATTAATTATTTGGATGTGTTACCTGCATTCAAAGGGTTTCTTTAGTAGACAAAGCATAACCTCAGATTCAACCCTGAGGCAAAATTACCACTTATTGGCAGAAGAAAAACAAAACTGACTCAATGTACACATGCAAACAAATAAAGAAATGTAAATGAACTGTGCAACGAAGAGAGAAAAAAGCAATAAAGTGCAAAGGTAATAGTACTTAATGAGTCCCTGTTTGAGTTTGTCGTTGAGGAGTCTGATGGTGGAAGGGTAGCAGCTGTTCCTGAACCTGGTGGTGCGAGTCTTGTGGCACCTCTACCTCTTTCCTGATGGCAGCAGTGAGAACAGAGCATGTGCTAGGTGGAGTGGATCCTTGATTATTGCTGCTATTCTCCAACAGTATTGTTTCCCATTGATGCTCTCTATGGTAGGTACAGTTTTACCCTTGATGTCCTGGGGTGTATCCAATACCTTTTGGAGGGCTTTACATTCAGGGGCATACCAGACTGTAATCCAGCCAGACAGCACATTTTCCACCACAAACCTGTAGAAATTTGCCAGGGTTTCCAATGTCATGCCAAACTTTTGCCAACTCCTGAGGAAGCAGAGGTGCTGACATCCTTTCTTCACAAAGCCGTTTGTGTGTTGGCTCCAGGAAAGATCTTCCCAGATAGTGACTCCCAAGAGCTCACTCTCTCCCCAATGATTACTGGATCATACTTCTCTGATTTTCCCTTCCCAAAGTCAACAATGAGCTCCTTCGTTTTGGTAACATTGAGTGTGAGGTTGTTGTTGGTGCACCACTCAGACAAGTTTTCAATCTCCCTCCTGTATGCTGTCTCATCACTCCTTTTTATCCATCCCATTAAAGTGGTATCATCAGCGAATTTGCAGATAGTGTTCTTGTTGTACTCAGCCACAAAATTATAAGTGAATAACAAGTAGAGCAGTGGGCTAAGAACGCAGCCCTGCGATGCTCTGGTACTGATGGAGATTGTGAAGGAGATATTTATAACTTAGACATACAGCATGGTAACAGGCCAGTTCAACCCCCGAGTCTGTTCTGCCCAACTTACACCCCATTAACATACCCCAGTATGTTTTTTGAACGGCGGAAGGAAACTGGAGCCTCCGGATAAAACCCATGCAGACACGAGGATAACATTACAAACTCCTTATAGATGGCACAAGATTTGAAGCCTAGTCTGCTGGTGCCAACCTAAAGATCTTACCAATCCAGGATCCAATTACACTCTTAGAATTACACAATTAATCTCTCTGAAATGCCACAGCCCAATCCAGAACTGCCTCTCTGTGCACCATACTGCCCAATCAAATTTTTGAAACCCTCCTGAAACATTTTACGTTACCCGCACCAACTCTTCTGCTAGAAGTGGCCAGAAGACTAATTCCAGAAGGACCCCTAGTTATCAACAATTAGATAGTTTCAGGAGAAACAAATTTTTAGATTTAAATCATTAGTTTGGTACACCTTCTGAAATCTAATCTATGATTCTCAGCACTGTTCTTCTACTAATTCAATGGTCATGTATTTAACAAAAAGATATTGATTCCACACATTCAATCTCAAATATGGAATATAATTTTCATAAACATTGATGAATATTATGCAAAAACTCATGATGCTGGGAAAACCATGAAAAGAATAGTTTTGGTCACAAATAATGTGGGAAAGGTAAAGTCCACAAAATATGAAAGCGATGAAGAGTCCCAAACATGGAAAATATAAAATGAAAGAGAAGATACTAGAAATACTCATCAATTCTTCCAGTAATCAAAGGGACGTAGTGCAGTTCTACAACTCCTGCCCCTTCAAACTCACTCAGCTTCCTCTTGGACATTCTGCACCCCTCTGCTCCAGAACTCCACCCTTGAATTACTGGGGTGTTGTGATCTCACCTGCTTTACGAACAGAAATTTCAAGGCAAATTTGGAAGGCTTTTAAGATGGGCCTTACCTTTTTTTAGTACTGAAAATATTCATGGCTTTGATTATTCACAATATTGTCTAAAGGAAGCCCCTGCTCCTGGTGTAACTGGGGGGCTTTTTATCTGGTATGGTTTAATTACTTCTGCATATTACAGTGACTAAGAATAGTATTGAAAGGTGGAACTGAACTGCATTCTTTCTTAAGTGTGTGAGATTTTGGAGCTATGACTTGCTTTTGCTACTTACATTCTCCTTCACTCTGAAACTGGAAGATCTGCTATATTTATTCTATATTAAACACCAAGGAAATTTCTGATCATTTAGCAGAGCATTTCAGGCATTGTGAATAGAAACACTTGCCTCTCCAATGTTGCCTTCAAGGCATTTTCACTGCTGCTTTACAGAGAGATCCAACTCTTCTTCTTTTCCTTCTCTCACGCTTCCACTCTCAGGTGCCTATATTTACAAATAAGTTTAGAAGCATGGAAAATATTCAAAGGAGCCACTATTTCAGCTTAACCATCAACTCATCTGTCCAATTTTGAGAAGTCCGACAGCAAAACAAATTTCTCTCAACTGAGATTCCTGCACTGGAACATTTAGCTTTCTCTTTAAATTTTTGACTGATTTCTGGGAAACTCAGCAAAATAAATGATTTCTAAGAGAATCACCTCCAGTCACTTATCATCCTGACTCATTCTTTGCTAAGGCTGCTCTTGCTGGTAGATCACCCTTTTTTACCAATCATGTTATGAAGCATTTCGCCCTTACCTTTCAGGCCCTTGCTGACAATGCTAAAATACTTCTTATTCTTTGGTTCCACATTAGCAGCAGAAATTGTGCCCTAGTACTTTAGCTTGAACATTTAACAATACTCTCTTTAGAATTAGGCCAACTTTAAAACCATAGGATGCTACAGTGCAGAAAACAGGCCATTTGCCCTTCTAGTCTGTGCCAACCATTATTCCACTAGTCCCAATGACCTAGCCCCATAACCCTCCAGAACTCTCCCATCTATCCAATTTATTCTTAAAAGTTAAGATTGACCCCGCATTCACACATCATTTGGCAGCTCAATCCACATTCCCACCACTCTCTGAGAGAAGAAGTTTCCCCTCATGCTCCCCCTAAACCTTTCACCTGAAAGCCATGACCTCTCGTACTTATCTCCCCCAATTTAAGTGGAAAAAGCCTATTCACATCCACTCTGTCTGTACCTCTCATAATCTTGTAAACCTCTATCAAATCTCCCCTCATTCTGCTTTGTTACAAGGAATAAAGTCCTAACCTGTTTAATCTTTCCCTGTAACTCAACTCCTAAAGGCCTGGCAACATCTTCATAAATCTTCTTTACACTCCTTCAGTCTTATTTATATCCTTTCCATTGTTAGGCAACCAGAACTGCACACAATATTCTAAATTTGGCCTCACCAATGTCTTAAACAAAATCAACATTACATCCCAACTCCTATACTCAATACTTTGATTTATAAAGGCTAAGATGCCAAAAACTTTCTTTACAACCCTATACACATGCGTCACCACCTTCAGAGAACAATGTATCTGTATTCCCAGATCTCTGCACTCCTCAGTGCCCTACCATTTACTGTGTATGACCTGCCTTGGTTTGCTCTTTCAAAATGCAACACGTCACACTTGTCTGCATTAAACTCCATCTGTCATTTACTGGCCCATTCTCCCTGTTGATCCAGATCCCTCTGCAAGCTCTGAGAATCCTCCTCACTGTCCAGTACACCACCTATCTTTGTGTCATCAGCAAACTTGCTGATCCAATTGACCACATTGTCATCCAGATCATTGACGTAGACAACAAACAACAATGATCCCAACACAGATCCCTGAGGTGCACCACTAGTCACAGGCCTCCAGTCTGAGAAGCAACCATCCACTACCACTCTGTTTTCCCACACAGCCAATTTCGAATCCAGTTTGCAACCTCTGCATGGATACCTCGTGTCTCAATCTTCTGAACTAACCTCTCATTTCTTTGGTTTCTCATGAGTTTAAGCAAGCTTATATTTACAGAACATGGAAGATTAGAGTCAAACAACAGGGAATAGGCACTTTGGCCCAACTCATTAACCAAGTTGGCTGATCCCATTTACTTGCATTTATTCCATATTGGAGACCACTGATTGAGTCCAAAGGCATTGAAAGTGTAATCAAGCTATGCTGAAATGAGGTGGTGACAGAAACAGGTGATGTTTAAAAACTGGATATTGAAAATCTCAAAAATGTGTTTTCTCCAAATGATCATTTTGTTGTTAAGAGAAGATTTTGATGTATACCAATAGCTTCTGTTCAGCTGAAGAACGAGAGACACTGCATTGCAGGATAATTAATAATATGTGAAACATTTGCAGTAATTTCTGAAAACAATAAATAAAAAAATTCTACTGTGATGAAAAGAATCGCATCACATTTTTAGAAACCTATTTAAGTTTGTTTCAAATTCACAGAATTCTGTCATTTTTCTGCAGGCAAAGAGTTATCAGCTCTAATGCACCCTAAGGTGTGGGCAAATAGTCATAGTCGCAGTGTACGCACAGCCATTTCAATTGTGAGCTCACCATTACAAACTTTACTGCATGCAAAACTACTGTGGATGCAAATGCATTGCCAAGGGTCCAGCCTTGTTGGGAAACTGAGAGGATGGAGGGTGGGGGGAAGCGTGGGGTGTGGAGAGGCAGGAGAGGGGTCTTGGAATTGGATTGACATATAGATAGGTGGCCAAGAATGTGCATTGAGGCTGGAGGGCTTTGGTTGGCTGATTGTGCAAGATTGGGATGGGAGAAAGTGAACATATCAGGAAGTAGAATTAGGACAGGAGGCATTGATGGGTGGAGATGGGAGGCTTCATGTTGGATAAGTGGTTTTGGTTGTCTGGAAACTTTGAGTGGGGAGAGAGCAGGGACCAACTCAGGTTATCAGGGAATTGATCAATAGGTCAGAAGAGAGAATGATGGATTGAGAGAGGGAGAGTCAGGATTCAGGTAAAAAATTAGTGATTTTAAAGTTACTGATTTTGAAGATACTGCAGTTTGTGGGTAATTGAAGGACGGAGTTTAAAAGTGTTCTGATCCAACACTTTGTGGTGAGGATCACTTTAGTCCCCAGAATGCTCAACGACATTTGCTCTGGGAAAGATTTTGTATCATTTCCCAGCCATACACAAAAAGGGAATGACATAATCCAGTGTGTATCTGATACCAACATTAGGTCATGCTGAATCATGGCAGGAGTGACTGTTAAAATGTCGGCAGCTGGTTAACCAACAAATTCCTGATCAGATGCGAGTCTAACTTTCAGACAAGTAGCAATGAAATAATGTTTTGCATCTGACTTTTCAAGTGCAATTATTTGTGATCAGTGTTGATTTTTGAGGTCCTGTAGATTTATGATTTTTAATTGAAAATTTGCTCACATATCTTTGCTGATTTGATGTCTGGGTTTTGTTTACTTGTTGAATGTATGGTACATGTAGTCTCCCTCAGGTTGATGCAGAGAACCAGCAGTAGGGCAAATTGGTACAAAGTCTTGAAGCAGAAATTACTGTGGACATATGGTGGCAATTGTGCTGCAGGATCAACTCGCTCTCTTCCCTTCCACAGGCATTGCACAGAATTTAAGATGTTGCAGAATTAATGTGTGTTTAAAGAACACAGAAATGTATTATTTATATTTTTTGAAATAAAGGAGTAATTATCATAGCTCTGGTTGAAAATTTAGTTTGCTGTCTTAATATGTTATTCTTCCTCATTACTGTGTAACCATTTCACAAGTGTTCCTATTCTCCCCAGGGCTTATCATTACGAGTAAGGGAGAAAAACTAAAGGAAATATCATTTGTCCTGGCACAAAAATCTGCAAAATGTTATTATGTATCTCTGAAGATATTCCATTTTATTCTTCCTAAAATTTTATGTGACATCAATTCCATGTGTCAAAGGGCACCATTCGCTCTCTTTTCATTGGCACACATTGTTTTAAAAAGTAACCGTCAATCCTATAAAGGTCACTAAATATCTTCAGCAAATGAAGGCATCAGAGAACAAAGAAGAACTGAAATCGCCTTCCCAAAAATATGATTGAAAAGCTTGTTTCTTCATTATAAAGGCTAGAAAATATTAATTTGGATTATTGTATAATATGACAAATTGATTCAACTATGGCAGTGATGCTTTTTCACTTAAATGTAAATTGAATAGTTCATAACTCAGCCGGGATAAATAATAAATGAATTTTTTAAAAAACTGCAGATGCTAAATGTCTGAGATTAAAGCAGGAAATGTTGGAAGCATTCAGCATGTCAGTTATTGTCTGAGAAAAGAGAGACAGAGTTTACATTTCAGATTAATGACCTTTGTCAGAACTGGGAAAGAGAGAAAACAAGTCCGTTATAAATTGTAGAGTGGGTAGGGAAGGAATATCACTGATTAGGTGAGGTCAGGGCCGCTCTGGGGATAAGATGTTGATGCAATAATCTAATTGATGGGGTTACTTTAGAATAAATAATACTTCATATTATTTATTAAAACAGTTCATGACTTTAAATCCTTACATGGACTATTTGTAATTTCTGAATGTGCAAACTGGCAACCCACTTGATTCAATGTAAGAAAGATGCTTAGAGATACTCTAATTCTGGACAACATTTTAATATGTTTTAGCTATTTTCCTATTTCTTTCATAAGCATTTTGTTGTGTAATGCACAAAAGAAAAACCTATGGTAAGTATTGAGAGGAATCAGAATGGCCATTTTTAAGTAATGTCCTCCAGATCCAATGGAATTATTGAGAGACTACAAATTAGGCTAAATAAAGAAATTTTATGGAAACTCTTGCACCAGGGAACATTTGCAAAAGTTCTGGTTTCCAGTGCCCAGCTAGTACAGAACAACCATAGAAGAGCAAATTTGAAGAAATTTGTCAGGAAGAAAAATAAGCAGCTTTTTTCATTATTTATTTCAATATTTTCAACTGATTCTTTAGAGTGAATGAGTTTTAGATAGCTACAAAAATAACACATACTTTTCTTTCAAACAGGTCCTAGTGTTACTCGCCATGAATGTTAAATGTGATCAAAGGTAGTCAGCAACACTGGCACCTTTGACAGTTGGTGAACCTGGGGGCACTGCTTACCGGTTGTCAAAGCCATTCTGTTAGGGCAGCCTGTGCAGTGTGTGCTGAGAAAGCCTCACACTGCCGCAAGCCGGGCTCCCAGCAGGAGAGTACAACCAGGGTTTTCAGGAAAATATGTGCCAGAGGGTGACCTCAACCTGCGCAGTGTGTTAAGAAGATTAGACAAAGGCAGTAGTGGCTTCACTGAAGGGAAAACGAAGGATAGAATACGTGGAAATGTTCCACCTTCTTTACCTGGTCTTGGAAATTTCTCTTCCTCAATGAACTGGGAAAAGATACCAATTATTTATTCAACTTGTTTTATTTCCAAAATTATGCACAACATATCCTTGATTGAAATTGAATTTTTAAATCCATAATTTTGGCTCCTATAATGGAAGATGAGAATGTGAGGATTGGCATCTTATAATTGGTGCTTTTCTTTCAGGTCATTGATAATAGTTATGATTAACATTCTCTCTTTCCACAAACAAAATATTAAAACAATGGCATGATCTGTAATTCATGTCCATACATTCTTTTAGTCTTTTTGAGTACTGGAGTTAACATTCTTTCAATCATTGCCCAAATACCCACCCTATTTACTGTAGCAGGTGAATTGAATGGTGCTTAGTAGTAACTATTTATGATTGCAGGAATGACTGGATATTCAATGATTCGAGCTCTGTCCCTGCTATAAATGGATCAGTTCTTACTAATTGAAGATCTAGCGCACACAGCGTTGTAAGCATTTCGTACCACTTCCATTGATATGTAAAAGCTCCAACTGTACCACAACCTTATTGCTCAGCTTTGTTTTCATTGCAGAAAGGGGTTGGTTGTGAACATCCCAGTACCATTTGCTTCATGCCACTGGTCTGCCTGGATCACCTAAATGTGGCAAAAATGTGATGTCTTTGATGCAATAGGATTCTTTTTTTCAGAGACTTTTGCTTCCACATCAGGTTGAGCCATGATTGCCAGTTCAGTTTTCATTACCCTGTAACTGCAAGGATTGGGTACGGGAGGTATTATTTGAATTAATTTTGCACTTCAGTACAAGCCACGAATTTATATTGCAACTTATATTCCAAGGCATTTTACTGAAGGTTTATCAAACAATATTTGACACTTAACCATAAATGAAGATACCATTTTTTGCAGCATGCTTTAAAATTGGGGATAAGATTTTGACAGACAATTCCAGACTTTGGGGTCTGGACAACTGAGGTCAACGGTGAGACAATATAAAATTCAGGGACGATCATGAGGACAGAATTGGAGAAGTACAAATTTTTTGGAGGTTTGTAGGGCTGCAGAAGTATGCAAGGAGAGGGAGTGGTAAAGCTGTGACACCGATCAAAAATGGGTGAGATTTTTTTAAAAATGAGGATGCAATTTAATTGGATGTCAGATTTGTTTTAATGCACCCTGACTTAATTCAAACATGAACTAGAATTGCCTCAGGGTTGAGTTAAATATTGAGCAAGGATAGATGCATATTAAATGAATTGGCTTATTATTTCTTGATTATCAAACAAACCTTTTTCCCTTCCAACTGATTCAGCTTCTCTGGTGTTTATCATTGGTCTGGAGTTTTTAATTTGGAATTTTTTTTAATCTGTGTCCAAGATTACTTTAGTTTTATTTATGCTGAAGCAAAAATAAAGAAAAATAAATGTTTCTATGGACTGTTTGCAAAATTAAATTTGTTTTGTATGTATTCACATGCATAAAGTGATCAGTTTGATCTGAAATTGTGACCAACTTTTGGAGAGGGTCCAATTTCCAATGGAAAAGTTTGTATATAGTAAGAACACACTGTCTTGGGTAAACTTATACCTCTCATTTTGTTCGTTTTAGATTGGTCACAGTGTTTGAGCTACCGAAAGAAAATAGACACACACACACACCGAGAGCAGTTCAGTTTATACAAATGTTTATTACAAATTCAAAAGCTGATTTCACACTACAATATGCAAGCCCTTCCCAACTATACTTATCAACGCTTGGACTGGTCCCAACTGCCGAAGCGAGGCAACGACTGCACACTTGTAGTAGGTTGTCGAGGCACTGATAGCAGCTTCTCCACCTCCCCTGACCGGGACGTTGGCTGGACTCCAGAAGTTCTTCTTCTTGCTGAGAGATGTTGCCACCTCTCGGAGAGTCTCAAACTTCAGCAGCGGGACCATGCCTTATATTATCCAAAAACTGCTTACCCAAGCACCTATTCCCAGCACAGCAAGAAAGATAAGCAAGCAAGCTAGCATGCTAGGTTAATTAACGAATAACATAATTTTCATCTTATAATTTTGAATACAATGGTTTATTTTGCATCAAGGCTAGGCCTTTGACAGTCTGTGACCAAAACAAGCAGGAAGATTAAATGTTCTCGGTACACAGATGTCCTTTCTTCAGATAACAGCATCTCTGGCCCCTTGGTGGAATTTAGCTTATGTCTGCTGATTCTAAAACACAAGCAGGTTCTCAGCCTTGCAGAACCCAGAGCTGCAAGTTTAAAAAAAAACAGGTTAGAATCTTCCATTACACACACCTCAGAAATATATATGTTGAGCAGTGCTATTTTGTGCATGAAATTCCATTGGGCTGATTTACAACTTGGCGTGAATTCCTTGAAATAAAAGAAACACAAAACAGCATAAGCTTCTGCATATTATCTGTATCATCACAGGACTTCTTCAAAAGGTGTTTTCTGTGTAATATTTTGCATCACAACCCCAGAACTGGACTTTTGGGTGAAAGTTTCAAAAGTCACCTGCACCATAGTTGCCGGCTGTGACTGAAATGTTAATCCCAGATTATCACGGGCGGTTTAAAAAACCAGCCAACCAGATCTGTATTGGAAGTATTTTCAGGAACACCGTCTGTTCTGACTCTTTGTTTTGCTGTACATATTTTTGAACAAATTGTATCTTTTATGTTAATATTCTGAGGAATCCAAGATCAGATTTCAGACCAGAATACCACTGTGGAATTATTGTTTAAGGTTAGGTAATGATGTAAAGCAGTGGTTTTCAAACTGCCCCTGAAACTCACGTTCCACCTTAAGGAATCCCTATGCCATAAGTGCTCTGTGATTAGTAAGGGATTGTTTAAGGTGGTATGTGAGTGGGAAGGGAGGGTTGAGAATGACTGCTTCAGAGCCAATTGTTACTAAAATATTTTGCTTGACGAAAGTTGTCATTGGCCCATTTCTTTTGGAGTTATGAAACCATGCACATAACGAGTCAATTAGGTACAATTAAAACAGTGGTTTTCAAACTTTTTCTTTCCACTCACATGCACCTTAAGCAATCCCTTGCTAATCACAGAGCACCTATAGCATAGGGATTGCTTAAGGTGGAATGTGAGTTTAGGGGGGCAGTTTGAAAACCACTGATGTAAACTATTTCATATTCAGCAACCTTCCCTTGCATTAAATTCAATCCATGGTCATAGTCAAGCATTCAATTAGATATGAGCTCAATGCAATAAGTGTCAATGGATGTTTTTTAGAGAGGCTTTTAGAAAGCATCATGTCACATGTGAGATTGTTCAAAGCAGAGGTTCTTGTTACAGAGTCCAGAGGACCCCCAAAAACCAGCAACAATAGATATGCACCACAACTCAGGGTTATTTAAACAAAAGTAGTTTTTAATTGTAATTGAACAAGAAAACAGAATTAAACTTTAACTTATTACTTAACCGACTTAACCCACTTAATGTTTTGTGATTTTGACCATGAGATAATGATACATGGAAACAAATCTGTTTGCATGTGTCTTGCTCATGTTCACAGTTGCTGTTAAATTTATTTGGAGTTTAGCCCAACTTTCTTTCCCAAGAGTACCTTTTAAACTTTATTTATATGATGTGTTTGGTTCTTAAATGTTCTTTGCATTGATTGAGCTCATATCTAATTGTAGATGACATCAACTTCAACATTGTTACAAAGATGGGAAAATGATTTACAAAATCCCTTTTCCTGCTTTTTCATCTGATTATCTAAAGGTCTTGATTGCTTGGGTGACTTGTATCCACATTTTCTTTCCTCATCCAAATCATAGATGGATATTCTGAGGAGCTATGGCCCATACACTGATCACTCACTACCTTCCACCCGGAGAAATTCTCATTTAGTTCCACTCTGTTTTGGACTGTCAATCCATGGCAGAGTTGCACTTAAAAGCAAGCGACTTGAATTTATATTGCACCTTATATTCCAAAACATCTTACTGAACATTTATCAAACAATATTGGACACAACCACAAATGAAAATACCATTTATTTTAGCATGTTTTAAAATAAGGGAGAGGGATCCATAGAGATTTAGACAGACAATTCTATAATTTAAGGTTCAGACAATTGAGGTCAATGGTGAGAGAATTAAATTCAGGGATGATCAAGAGAACAGAATTAGATATGACCTCAGTCAATGCTAAAAATGTTCCCATTTCATGTGCTCTTACTTTGCAGACAAACTTCTGAAAACCCAATTTCACTTCATCCACTGGTTCTCCCTGAACTAATCTACCAGTTGCATCCTCAAAAACTCCAATGTTTATCAAATACAATTTCTCTTACATAAATCTTCATTGACTTGGTTTAATCCTAATTATATTTTCTTAGTGACATTCTTCATAATGCGCAAGAATTTTCATGTCTAACAAATGAAGGTGAATTTTGCTCATTTGAAATAAGTGTCAATGGATGTTTTTTAGAGAGGCTTTTAGAAAGCATCATGTTACATGTGAGATTGTTCAAAGCAGAGGTTCTTGTTACGGAGTCCAGAGGACCCCCAAACACCAGCAACAATAGATATGCACCATAACACAGGGTTATTGAAACAAAAGTAGTTTTTAATTGTATTTGAACAAGAAAACAGAATTAAACTTTAACTTATTACTTAACCGACTTAACCCACTTAATCCCCCCTCTAATACTAAGTGCAGGTGTGTGTAATAAATTTAAGATCAGAAAAGTTCTTTGGATCACAATCCAATCTCACTGGTAGCAGGCAATTCTTGTAATGTGCACAGAAGATTGCATGAACAATGTTCATCAGTCTTTGGTGCTTAACAGGCAGATGGTTACCACTCAGAAGGGTTCTTGCTGGTTTTCAGAGAAAGATTCTTTTTCCAGGACATCCGCAACTGATTCCTTCTCAATCAGTCTTGCTGACGAAACTTGTCCCCTTCAGGATTCTCCAGATGATCCTCTTTCTTTCAGGTCATCTTTCAGACCAGTCTTCTCCTTTGACCAGGCAGCCTTCCAAAGTTTGCCAGCTTGTCCCTCTGGAACTGATTTTTATGACTCCTTCTCCCTCTCTGTCCAGCTCACAAAGATCACATGTTCCCAGGCAAGCTGCATGTTGATACTTTGTTGCCTCCTGCAAAAAGCATTCTGAAAAAGTCCTGCAAATATTCTGTTTTAAAATGTGCATGTGCAAGCTGCTCTAGCAATTCCTCCCAAGCCATCTCTAAATACTCTTTGTCACATTCTCAATCTTTTTTTCCACTCACATACCACTTTAAGTAATCTCTTATTAACTACAGAGCACCTATGGCATAAATACTCTGTGGTTAGTAAGGGATTACTTAAGGTGGTATGTGAGTGGAGAAAAAAAGGATGATAGACAACTTGTGAACATGCAACTAGATGGACATTATCATGATTAAACGTATTCCTTTGTTTTTAACCATGCTTTCAGTAAATGTTTAAATCCAAAACATTCAACTAGATGGACATTATCATGATTAAACATATTCCTTTGTTTTTAACCATGCTTTCAGTAAATGTTTAAATCCAAAATGATGCCAGAGAATGATGACTTTATTGCAATGCATGGATAGCAAGCCAAACTAAGATTTTCACTGTATCTGGGTGCATATGGTATAAACTGATAAGTCCTCCAATATCTCATTCGCACAGCCATCATTTATTTACAAATGCCTTTAGCATATAGTTGTGGAGCTGAGAGAACAGTCAAACAAAACTTTCTCCTCATAAACCAGTAATTGACCAAATCTATTGGTGGTTACTGATAGAAATTAAGTGTTGAACCACCATCTTCCTCTATTTATCCACAGACTGGTCAGATTCATTTTTAATGTATTGCTGATCAGGACACCCATTTAAAAAGCCAAAGAGTACAATTATAAAGTGGAATAAAACTGCACCTATCTATCTAAAAATAATTGAAGCAGAGATCAAGGAATTATATTTTGCAACAATGTGATCAATACACTTATTAAATTCAATTATTAATTTCAATAGATATTTCTTTTCAAAGTTGTTCCTTGTGCAGAGCTCTGGTCACTACTAATTTATTTGTTAGCCAGTTGGATTTCTGGGATTTTATTTTTGAATGAGTCTGATAAATTATATCACAATAGTTTTGTAGCTCTAAAGCAGAATGGAGATAGTATATTAGATAAGAAAAGACTTCTGATCCACTGTCCCCTCATGCTTCATTTCCTTTCTGGATTACATTAAGCTCTCATATTCCACCAACTATGCTAAATTGAAAGCAAATTTCCTCATGTATCTATTATTTTTGTTTAGTATATTGAGTGTTGTACTTCAATTCCAAAAATGTCAGAAAACTTCTTTGGATCTGGTTTATCTGAACTTTCCATTATGTTAAAGGTGCTTATCATACTAGATCTTGTATTGTATTTGGAAATAATCCCAGTTAAATGATTAGAGCGCAGTGTGGGAACATTTGTGAAACTGCAATCAATCTTCCTTAATTTTAAAGATGGTTATGGACAAGTTTAAGCTTTGGCCTTTTAGAAAAGTACCTAATTGGGGGAGGGAAAATTATGACATGATTAGACAAGAGCAAGGGGTGTAAAATGGGATATGCAATTACTGGCCAAGTCCGCAACAGAAGTGGAATAAGTTTGACGCACATTTGGAAAGTCATGTTCAGATTAGGGAGAAACATGGCTTTAGACATACCACATGGTAAGAGGCCATTTCAGCCTGTTTACACCCAATTGACCTACAACCCCAGTATGTTTTGAAAGGTAGGAGAAAACCGGAGCCCCCAGAGGAAACCCACACAGACACTGGGAGAACGTACAAACTCCTTATAGATAGTGCAGGATCCGAGCCCTGGTCCTGATTGCCGGCACTGTGACAGCATTGCCTATCCATGCCACTTTGTGAGGGGCAGGTCAGGTCTTACAAATTTGATTTCTTTTTTTCAGAAAGTGACAATGGTGGTTGATGAGGGTAGGCAGTGCTTATTGTATGCATGGTCTTTGGTGAGGAATTTGACAAGGTAGGCTAATTAAGAAGGTGCAAATGCATGGAATCAATGGTTAGTTAATAGTTTGAATATGGAATTGGGTGGCCCTTAAAAGTCTAAGTGGTGGAAGGCTGTAATTCCATTTGGAAGCCTATGAACAATGGTTTCCTGTTGGGATCAGTGTAGGGACTCCTGTTGCTTGTAATATCTTCTTTCTTTTCTTCTTTGGCTTGGCTTCACGGATGAAGATTTATGGAGGGGTTATGTCCACGTCAGCTGCAGGCTCGTTTGTGGCTGAAAAGTCCGATGCGGGACAGGCAGACACAGTTGCAGTGGTTGCAAGGGAAAATTGGTTGGTTGGGGTTGGGTGTTGGGTTTTTCCTCCTTTGTCTTTTGTCAGTGAGGTGGGCTCTGTGGTCTTCTTCAAAGGAGGTTGCTGCCCGCCGAACTGTGAGGCGCCAAGATGCACGGTTTGAGGCGATATCAGCCCACTGGCGGTGGTCAATGTGGCAGGCACCAAGAGATTTCTTTAGGCAGTCCTTGTACCTCTTCTTTGGTGCACCTCTGTCACGGTGGCCAGTGGAGAGCTCGCCATATAACATGATCTTGGGAAGGCGATGGTCCTCCATTCTGGAGACGTGACCCACCCAACGCAGTTGGATCTTCAGCAGCGTGGATTCTATGCTGTCGGCCTCTGCCATCTCGAGTACTTCGATGTTGGTGATGAAGTCGCTCCAATGAATGTTGAGGATGGAGCGGAGACAACGCTGGTGGAAGCGTTCTAGGAGCCGTAGGTGATGACAGTAGAGGACCCATGATTCGGAGCCGAACAGGAGTGTGGGATGACAATGGCTCTGTATACGCTGATCTTTGTGAGGTTTTTCAGTTGGTTGTTTTCCAGACTCTTTTGTGTAGTCTTCCAAAGTCGCTATTTGCCTTGTCGAGTCTGTTGTCTATCTCATTGTCGATCCTTGCATCTGATGAAATGGTGCAGCCGAGATAGGTAAACTGGTTGACCGTTTTGAGTTTTGTGTGCCCGAAAGAGTTGTGGGGGTGGGGGGGGGCTGGAGGTCATGGTGGGGAGCTGGCTGATGGAGGACCTCAGTTTTCTTCAGGCTGACTTCCAAGCCAAACATTTTGGCAGTTTCCGCAAAACAGGACGACAAGCGCTGAAGAGCTGGCTCTGAATGGGCAACTAAAGCGGCATTGTCTGCAAAGAGTAATTCACGGACAAGTTGCTCTTGTGTCTTGGTGTGAGCTTGCAGGCGCCTCAGATTGAAGAGACTGCCATCCGTGCGGTACCGGATGTAAACAGCGTCTTTATTGTTAAGGTCTTTCATGGCTTGTTTCAGCATCATGCTGAAGAAGATTGTAAAGAGGGTTGGTGCGAGAATGCAGCCTTGCTTCACACCATTGTTAATGGTTAAGGGTTCAGAGAGCTCATTGCTGTATCTGACCCGACCTTGTTGGTTTTCGTGCAGTTGGATAACCATGTTGAGGAACTTTGGGGGGGCATCTGAGGCACTCTAGTATTTGCCAAAGCCCTTTCCTACTCACGGTGTTGAAGGCTTTGGTGAGGTCAACAAAGGTGATGTGGAGTCCTTTGTTTTGTTCTCTGCACTTTTCTTGGAGCTGTCTGAGGGCAAAGACCATGTCAGTAGTTCCTCTGTTTGCACAAAAGCTACACTGTGATTCTGGGAGGACATTTTCGGCGACACTAGGTATTATTCTATTTAGGAGAATCCTAGCGAAGATTTTGCCTGCAATGGAGAGCAGCGTGATTCCCCTATAGTTTGAGCAGTCTGATTTCTCGCCTTTGTTTTTGTACAGGGTGATATATATTTGCATTAATACACAGTGTAGAAGACTAAGAAACAATACAATAGGATATAGTTAAGTTAAAGATATGAGCAGAGAAATGCCAGATAAAGTATAATCCAGACAAATGTGATGTGTTGTATTTTGGGAGATCAAGTTTAAGGGGAACCCATGCAGTTCATGGAAGGGCTCTTAAAAGCATTGATAAACAGAAGGATTGGGGGTTCAGGTCCATTATAAAATCATGAGAGACATCAATAGAATTGAGAGTCAAAATCTTTTCCCCAGAGTGAAAGCATCACGTACTAGAAGATCAATATTTAAGGTGAAAAGGAGGAAGCTTAAAGGAGATGTAAACATTTTACACAGAGTGGTATGTGCCTGGAATGGGATGCCAGGAGTAGTGGTGGATGCCACTTCAATACTCCAGTAATATTTAAGAGTCTTTGGATAGATACAGAAATGTGAAAGGGATGAAGGGATATCTATCATGTGCAAGCAGCAGAGTTTAGTTTGATTTGGACATCATTCAGCACGTGGGTCAAAGGGTCTGTTCCTCCGGTGAAATTCAATGTTCTATGTTTGTTCATGCCCCCGCAAGAGAACAGAGTTAGGGGAGTCCATCTTTTTACCTCTGTCAACCAGTTTGATTCTGGATTCAACAGAATCTAATTCTTGAAGGAGGGAGACGACAGCCACACATGATGATCCAGTTAACTTTTCAGAATTAAATATAGTCATGAAATATACATTGATCATTGCTGTATGCATCAATTGTTTTTTTAAAAAATTGCCAGTAATGAATCTTAATGATTTGAATTGAATTGTCACATTTCAATTTTAGTACTGATATTCAAGTAGATGTACATGAAGCAGGCCTACCGATGCTCTCATTATTGAGTTAAAGGATGCCCCTTCTCCCTTCACCATTGATGCATGAATCCAGCTCCAGAAGATTGGGAGAAGAAAGTTATGAGAACCTCTCACTAGCAATTGCTGTTGTAAATGCCTGTTTTTATACCAAATACAGGAAACAAATATTTTTTTTGTGACATTGCATAACCACCTTAAAATTACTTCCTTTATATGTGTATAAATGAACTTAAAGGTTAACAATAAAAAAAAAGTCAATTTAGTGACAAGAACAAATGTCACAGAAATCATGTGACCTTCCCGCCACTCTAAAAGTTGGCATGGTATGAAATTAAAATGTTATATCATCATTATCTTTTCTTAAGAACTTACTATGTGGTGCTTGTAATGTTTTATCCACCAATGTCACCTTTTCCAAGGCATGATAGCCCTTGTAATATATTTTAAAATTGTGAGAAACACTGCTGCTTTTGCATTAAAAGGAGCTTTGATGGGGATAATCATCACGCGAGCAGCTGCAGATTACAGTGTTTACACAGTTGGCAAACATTTTGTTCCTTTCTCTCCGCTCGATTCAAAATCTCAATTTTTGGGGGATGCCCTTCCCCCATCCCAAACCTGAAGATGTGCTTCTGGATGTGAGAAGAGGGATTATCAGAAAAAGGAAAATGTAATGCCACTCAGGTTTTTCCTGAAATTAAAGCAGATCGAAGGTGAATGTCTGTAGTGAAAGGTCAATTGTAGAAGCAGCTCTGAACGGAGGAGCTGGGGGAAAAAAAGTTGGTATTACTCTGCCCAACCCCCACCTTACGTTTTCCCTAATGATTTCCAACCCCCCCCCCCCCACCACCACTACCCTTGTGACCCCCTAGCAAATACTGATCTTGTGTAAATCCTACATTAACTGAAGCTATTCACCAATTCATTCTTGTAGCTTTACATCTGAAAGAATGGTTAACTTTTCACTCTGGTATTCACAGGCAGGCCTGGAAACCTTACGCCTGTTTGAAATTAGCTTGAAAGATAATACGTAGGATGTGTATGGGTCTTTATTTGACTTTATTCTTGGTCACAAGGCAACATAATAAAGGCCAGCGGAGAGATAACCTTTGACCCTCTGATAGGGACCACAATTTTCATGTTCATTATTATGTAGAAGCAGAAAGCCTGTTGCATCTAAATGATCGAAGATTAATTTAAAAAAAACCCAATTCCTTCCAAGCTTTAAACCGCGTTATGATGGTCAAAATTACAAAAATTGATCAAAAACAAAGCATGCCAGGCTCTATTTCTAAAAGAATGACATGACAGTAAAATAAACTAGTCATAAATGATGCAGTGCTGACACATGTTGGATTGAACTCTATGTAAGCTCCTCTAAAACCATCACATTATATTCAGAAATATTCTGGTCATTATTTTCATTCAGGGAGAGCCCGTTCTAAAGATTTCAGGGCAGGTCTACTCCATTCCAGAGTACCTGATTCTGTATGACCTTTCTCATTATTGTGTATTTTTCTTCTGGTTTAGAATTCATCTTTAACAATGTGCAGAGATAGATGTGATCAGCAATATAGTTTTTTTATTCTTGTTGCCACAGTTCTTTGATCTCGCACAACGCGAGCGGAGGACTTGACAAGGATCTTTCACGCTTTTTAATCGGCTTTCACACCAATACCGTTATGAATGATAAACTGCTGGAATTAGGATGATTTTGTGGAAAGATGAAGGCAGCTCCATCGTGGGAATGAAGTATGCAATGTCAAGTTGTAAAACGGGTTCAAAGACTACTAATGTCACTGAAGCGACAATACTGATTTCGCGAATGTCTTCTGAGACTTCTTCTGCGCTGCATCTTTTGAGACCGCAGATTTGCAAAACTATTCTTCAGAGACTGTTGAGTGGAGTACAATAACCATTGAACAGCGGGGACCTGAGACGGCATTAAACACCGCAGTAATGTATTCAAGCGCTACCAATGGTAGAGCGAATGGGGGATAAAGTAAAAGAACTCGCTGTCGCGATGTGACACATGCGACAGGCTTAATGGAATTTTCTTTTAAAAATGACAATTTGTCAATGCTTACCCAAATGCCATTCCCCCTTTTCCTCTCTCTGTTTTGGTATGACCCGACATTCGACTCCATGTGTGCTTGTCATTCTGAACCATTCAGGGATTGGCTGTGGCCCTCCCATTCATTTTGGCGAGTGAGTGCATGGACCTGAAGCCTGGATCGAGCTGAGCCTTTGAGTCTGTGCGAGGATCACTCCGTGCTTGAGAGCTCCTGCGCAGTGGTCCCATGAGTTCGTGGGATGAGCCCAGCGCGGTATGATGTTCAAAAGGACATAATTCTTATCTGATGCGGAAGGGTTGTGGGAGAGCCAGTGCCTTCGATATGGTAAGCCGATATTGTCTCTGATCTGAGGGATTGCGAGGAGCCCCGTTACACATTCCTATGTCTTAAGGTGCCTGCACAGATGACATACAGGGATAATAAACCAAATAAGCATCTCTCATTATTTTAACTGGACCACTCCGGCTTCTTTTCTTTTCATTCAGTGGTAGAACCCGTCAGTATTATACAGCCGTCGGGTGTATTTCACTGCAGCGTCTTGAAGCTCGTCATTCTGTAATGTAGGTCACGAGTCAGAAAGTTAGGGTTTCAGAATGACGGCGTCTGCAGCCCTGCTCTTTGGTTACATTTTAGAATTCAGTGCATTCTGTTTGCCATGCCATTGGAGCCTCTGCAGCAAATCTTCAGCCTCCCGCCCGCAAACCAGAGGCTGCAGTTCAACTCGTCTTCCCCTCTGCCTCGCGGAAATGTCCAGGACTGCGCTGACTTGCTTTGAAGGGAGCGAAGTGGGGAGATGGAACTTCATCAAGCTCAGATGGGTATCGGGGCATTTGAGGTCGCTGTAACTGTTCGAGTGGCAGTGGCTTGGTCTAACACCCAGATTTTGTTACAAGTCGCTTTGAAAATGTATCCAATATTCACATTCGCCCCCTCCTGCGAAGTCTCAGCTGCAAAGTTATATATTTTCTCCGTTCAGTGAACTAAGTTGGTTTTTTATTTAAAAAAAGGGGAGACGGATTTGAGTGGATTGTTGGATTCCTGGTTTGCCAATCCCTGTGTGCGAAAACGGACGCGTTTTTGCGTTCAGTCATGTTGGCTTTGCTAACAGGTTTTAATCTTGCTTTGAGCTCTCATCAAGGCTTCCTGCAGGAACGGAGACCATATTTTGAGATGAGCGGTGAATAGCATTTGTGTTTGCACTTCCTCCAATGTGCACAAGGAACGCCTTTGGAGGTCGGGGGTGGGGGGAGAAGGTTTTATTCAACCCATGACGGACAATAAAGAACTGTTGCCCGCCGAGCCTTTCCCATTTGTCCCACTGATGAAGCAAGATTTGGTGAGCGACTTTGTTGCTTTGCCATCGTGGCGGCAGAAGTGATCACTTCATGTCATGGATTCGTCTTTGTGTGTGTGTGTGTGTGTGTGAGAGCGCGAACGAGTTTGTTTGCGCCCTAAACTGAGCCCAGGTGGCCGAGGGATGTGCTGAGATCTCCGGCGACAAATGAAGGTTTGAATCCTTCCTGAAACGACAGGTCAGTCAACTCATTACACCCGTTCAGGCGGGAGAAAGGAGCTGAATCGCGATACCTTGTTTTATATAAACAAACAAAACAGCGCTGTGTGTGTGTGTGAACCTCCGTCTTCCCACCACATGAATGGAACCTGTTTGCAGCCCGCCCTGAAAACTGCTGAACTGCTGGCCTCGCTGCCCTTTGAGACTGAAAGGAAATGGTAATCCTGATTCATTGGGTGGGGGTGGTGGGGGGAATCTTCTCGACCTGTAGATTTCTTTGCAAAAACGCCGCTTGTTGGTTCCATCCCGACTGATGAGTTGAAGCGGCAGCGTGGTGACAAAACTGTTCAAAAGATTTGCTCCGATGAGGAATCAACCCGCAGAGGATGTCGATGTTTGTGCCGTTCGGGGCAACAACAGGTCCGCACTGTTGATTTCCTTGGTCCGCAGAAACAGTTGCAGCTGTTGGTAGTAAACGCCAGGTCGTGTGTGTATGTGGGGGTGGGGGTGTATGTGTATGGGTGTGGATGTGTATGTGGGGGTTTGTGTGTATGTGTGTGGGGGGTGTATGTGGGGGTTTGTGTGTGTGTGGGTGTGTATGTGTGTGGGTGTGTATGTGTGTGGGGGGGTGTGTGGGTGTGTATGTGTGTGGGTGTGTATGTGTATGGGGGGTGTGTGGGTGTGTATGTGTGTGGGTGTGTGTGTGTGGGTATATATGTGTGTGGGGGTTTGTGTGTATATATGTATATGTGTATATATACGTATATGTGTGTGTGTGTGTGTATATATATATATATATGCATTTCATCCTGTTGGTTGATCTTCGGACTGGCCCTTAAATTTTACAGAAGTAGGAACTGGTTAGGAATCAGCGTGACTCAATTGAGTGGGGGGGGGGGGGGGGGGGGAGGAGAAGTTAGCCTGAATATACTTAACTAATCTGTAGGCTTGGAATTCATTTTCAGTCCAGTGTGTTGCGGCTGGAGCTGAGTCTGTCCCTATCAACCTTACTTTTGAAGGGACGAACTTCATATTCAGTGAACGATAATGAATGAATCGTTCTAGATGTTGATAAATATGCTTTTTAAGTTTTGATTTTTAGTTAGACAATTACAGTGGTTTCCAAAGGTTTCAAGAGACGGCATCATTCATTCTCAGGAAATCCAGGGCTTTTGTGCTGAAATTTCTAATTACGGAATGATGTCAGCCAGCATCCAACCTGCTGCATTTGTAGTGTAATGTAAACTCAAAGGGACCACATTGAACAGTGTTGGAAAAGTAAGTCAACTTAGACTTGTCGAATGCTTCCACAAGAAACATAGTTTGCAGCAAGCCAGAATAATGTCACGACAGAAATGATTTGTAACTTTATTTTTGTGCGTGTTGGACCCAGACAAAAACCTTCATATACCATATTTTCTTTGAGGTTCTGATTCGTACCTTTCTTGTTACATTCTCATGTTGGCTTCTGATCTTTAATATTGAGTTTCATTTGGGAAGTCCATCATTTTGGGTTGCAGTTGAGACTAACCTTTTTATAAACATGATTTTAGCAGGGGATTGAAGAATAGTTAAAAATAGAATATTTGATTGATCTGCTCCCTCAATCAGTTATAGAACATTCCACTTTTTCTGAAATTAGAAGAAAGACGGAGAATGATTTGATTAATCTGTTTACAATAATACATGAGGAGCAGGAATCTTTTATTCTCTTGAGATCGGAAGAGTATTCTGTTATTTTTAAACTGCATCTTTAATTTGGGTGTTTTCTAATTCCAAACGAAGGTCAAAAATGCCCCAATTATTTGTGCTGTTAGTGCCTTTTTCATATTATTATTGGAAAAAATGTCACATTTGAATGAAAGGTACATGATATTAAAACAAGTAATATAATAAAATTGTATCATTTTGTCTTGTATATTTTGAATATTAGGTTTTTTTCTGTGCAAGTTTTGCAGAAGATTTTCAAAATTACTGGTAGAGAAGGTTTATGTACCTGTATTTCTTTGCCAAGAGTGTAAACAATGATCATTAAAATGTAAGGTTCACTGTCTTGCACTTGAATTTTACAACACAAAAAAAAATTAAGGTGAATGAAGTAAATATAGCCAATATGTTTACAGATTAGTGTGAGGTGTGAAAGCTGCAAAACCATGATTCATTATTGTAGGTTGTGTTAAATCTGCCAAGGAATCATGTATAAACTTGCTTCACAGTTTTAAAGGACAAAGCTCAAAAAAGCACTATGTTACAGCTCGTAACTCGTTTTCAGAGATATGTTTGTTGCTGGTGTTGGTGACTATCAATAAAGTTCAACTCCCTCAACAATGCATTGGATTTGCAAGTTTTCCTTGCAAGCATTGAATTATACTGAAGGAAAATTAATTCCCCTTTCAGTATTTACAGAATTTCTCATTTCAAATTAGAGTAATTGATGGAGGATAACTTCTGTCTATTTATCTCACTGTCTTCCCGATTAAACTTAAATCAATCTATCAACCAGGTCATTTAAACATAAAGCATTGAAGAGCATGGACTGTTCAGCTATGATCAACCTACCCATTACCCTCTATTTTTCTTACAACCATGCCCTGATCTAAGGGTCTATTAAATGTCCCCTTTTGAAATACCTCTACCACCAGCCCCAGCAATGCACTCCCTGTGTAAAATTTTAAAAAACTTGATATCTCCCCTCAACCTTCCTCCACTTACCTGAAATGGATGTCCTCTGGTATTGGTTATTGCTGCTCTTGGGAAAAAAATATACTGGCTGTCTACTCTTAAATTTAATTTCATTCTCTGTTACTCCAAAGGAAGAAAAAAAGCCTGAGCTTGCTTAACCTTTCTTCATCATACATTTACTCCAATCTAGGAAGCATCCTGACAAATCTCTGCACCATCTCCAAAGCTTCCACATCCTTCCTATAATGAAATGACCAGAAATGAATACAACACTGTAAGTGTGGCCTGATCAGTTTTATTGAGCTGCCATATTATCTTGTGGTTCTTGAACTTGATCAACAAACTAATGAAGACCAATGTACCATATAGCTTCTTAACCAGTCTATCAATTTGGATGGCAACCTTGACAGATCTATGGACTATTCCTCCACACTGCTCAGAATTCTGCCATTATCCATATATTTCAACTTCATTATCGACCTATCAAAGTATATCACTTAACACTTTTCTGGATTGAACTCCATCTGCGACTTCTCTGCCCAACTTTGCATCCTGACTATATCCCTTTGTAACCCAGGACAATGCTGTACACTATGCACAACACATTCAACCTTTGTGTTATCTTGGAACTTACTGCCACCCCTCCACTTCCTCGTCCAAATGATTTATAAAAATCACAAAGATTTAAAAGATGTTACCTTTTTGAAAAGTAAAATGTTTTAAGTAACAAAAGAAGGGCAGTTTGAATCAAATTTGGTTGCAAGCAAGTAAATGATTTTAAATGACCTCGGCGATGTGCTTTTGAAGAGAATATTTACCATAGATATTACCTGAAGTCATTTTATGCCAACATTTAATTCATGAAACAATCTGATATTCCAGATCTTAATGCCTATCTAAGTCAGTGATATTGTGCAGATTTAAAATTTCTTAGCTGTTAGTTTTGCTTTGCAGAAGTTGTCTTCTATTTGAGCTGCATTCAATATAATGATGATATAGTGTGACAATTTTGTTTTGGATGGGAAAGCTCTCCAGATTTTCTACATTTTTTTTGTTTTCTGGAAATTCCATTTTCCATCCTGAGGTTGCTTATTTGGCTGGATGGAAACTGTTGTTGCAATTGGATACTTCAAATCCTTTGATAACTCTTGGTAAAGAGCTCCACAAACTCTGAATCATTCTTCATATTCAGCAGCGATGCCAGCTCAATATTCACATTCATGATTTGAGGAACAACTTGTTTAAAAACATTGCTTCAGTATTTAAAACATGGTAAAGAAATTAGTGACTTAAAGAAGAACCTGTGGTATTATAATGTTGAATAAAGTTTAATTGAGTGTTAGTCAAAATAATAATTTTCAGCAGGAGGGAAAGTTACTATCTAATTTTCTGATCATTGCAATATAATTTTCTTTTTATGAATGTTTGTTCTCCCTGGTAATTCATTTATTAAAACATGCTGACTTTTAAAATATCTGTGGGGAGTTAATATAGTGTAAAAATGTATTGCATTAATTTTTCCGATTAGAAATTAACTTCCATTTGATTTTGCTTAGAAATTGTGGAGTGATAAAATTTAATTCTAGAAATGACTGGAGAACTAATTGTATGATTTTTTGAAGTTTTGCCTGGAGTTAATTACTGAATTTAACTAAATGGAAGTGAAGTAATTTCTGTTGGCACTGAGGTAAAACATTGAAATTTTTAAATAATCTTGTTTGTTGTGAACCAAAGTGACCTGCTGGGATACAATATCTGAGGATCTGAATTTCTAACATACTTCAGTTTTCAGACACCAGATTCCTATCAGTGCAAAAGTGGGCATCAGTGGAAGATTATACCTTGCTTGTACTCGCTCAACAAAATTTAAAGAATTCCTTGCATATGTGAGCCAAATTGAGACAGTGTAATATGACTCCAAATAGCAAAATAATCTCTGATTTGACAATAAATGCTCCATTATTATGGGTCATAAAGGACCCACAACTCCCTGGTCATAACCTCTTCTCACTGCTACCTTTGGAAATAAGGTACAGAAGCCTGCGGTCCTGCATCTCTCAGTACAAAAATATTTTTCCCCAAAAACTCTCAGCGTCTTGGACCTCCACTTACTACCCTAATTCCACTGGCACCTTGTCTCAGGAATTAATAGGGAATTAACCGGTTAAGGGTCCAGTGGAAAAAGAAAACAAATAGCACACCAATGTTAAATCATGGTGGGGATTGATGGCCTCTATCCCTACTCGTATCTCTGGCATCAGCTGAAGCTGGTGTGCTGATTAGACCAGTGGAAAAAGGACAACAGAAAGTCATCCATTTCTTATTGAAGTTAGGCTCTCCTATCCGTCGGGATGAGTTGTGTTTCAGTGGAAAAGCAGTCAGTGTCCCGGTTAAAGGTAGCCCAGTGGAAACAGTACAAATGGCTTTCTATCCCAGGATACTGCACAGCCCAATTAACTGGGATACCAGTGGAAAAAGGGTTATCACCTCCACCAGCACCTCGAAATGATCTGTCTACACAATTGAACCAACACATTTTTATTTTCTCTTGCACTAATGGGAACTCTGAATGTTTAAGATCTTTTTATTTTTCCATATGGGGCTAATTCAATGTATACTATTGGATTCTTTTTAATAGAAGTACCTGCTTGACTGCAGCAAGTAAAAAGATTTCAGTGCATATGAACATAGTACTTGTATATATGATAATAAGCTGATTATCATTACTTATTGAGACAACAGGATGACTTCTATGGGGAATTGGTGCATTACTCAGTCTTTTATTGATTCTGAACTGATGTATGGATAAGGAGGAGAAAACTTCATTGTGGTTGTAACCATTCCTGTAGCTACCTGGTTTGATACTGACATGATATTCAAACATTGTTTCCATATCCCAGAGGTAATATTTCACATCTTGCATTGGGGTTTCAGAAACTGGTAATCCTCCAGGCAAGAGATCGGCTGACTTTGATGCTCAACGGATGTGTCAGAAAGTTTCTGTGGAATGGTAAAGTGGCTAGAATCTCCATGGAAAAGTTGACTTGGGATTACAAACTAAGGGATTTAAAATTGCCAGATTTTAAAAAATGTATTACTGGGCGGCCCAGGCGAGATTTAGTGCCTCTCTTTGAGGAAGGAGGGGGCCATCATGGGAGCAAATTGGACTACATGTGGTAGATGAAAAGATAGCAGGAGAGTTTTCTATATATATATAAAATCACACACACACTTAATTTCAAAGAAAGTGGATACTAAAGCATTTACTTCAGATATGGAAAAGAATAAATCAATGTACTGGACTGAAGATGGGGATATCTCCCAAAATGCCCTTGACCCAGAATAACTTAATACCCATGACGCTGGACTATAAGATCCTGGATACTTGGTGCCAGGAAGTGATCAGGTGTATTGAGGATTGTTATAAGTGAGGGCAGCTCATGTAATTTGAGCAATTGAGGAAAAAAAATTCTCTAATCGAACATTCTTTTGCTATCTGCAACCTAGATCCCTTTTAAGGGATAAATTGGGATCATCTATGACCTTGTCCATGTGTAGCTACACGGAGATTCTAATTTGAAGGGGCAATGTGCATAAGTTTATAATACATTTCGTATTCCAGAGAGATGGCCCAAAGCCAGGCTGACACAAGTGAAGGGAAAGATGGGAGTCAGACTTAGGCACCACAATTTTCAAGAGGTGCTGGTCAGATCTGTGTCTGGACTGCAAGACAGCAGTTATTACTGCAAGGTACAGTTGGTGCAATACAATTTCCTGCATCAACTGTACCTCACACCACAAAACTACATAAATCTAAATCAAAATTGTGCTTTAGATGTGATGTGGAGATTGGAATCTTTATCCATTCAACCTGGCTGTGTATAAACGTGAGATCTTTCTGGGAGGATCTAGGGACATTCTGAAAAAAATTACAAAGGTGGATATTCCACAGGATCCAGAGGAGTACCTTCTGGGAAATATTGGGGATGTGAGATTTAGACTGTCTAAACACCCAATTCAGTTCATGAAGGTCGCCTTGCAAATAGCCAGGATGTACATGCGGAAGTCTAACTCCCAACTAAATATTACACCACGGAATATGGAAATGCAGAGTTGCATTCCCCTGGGGAAAATCATGTACACTTTAAGGAGGAAATGTGACACATTCGTCTGAGTGCGGCAACCCTATCTGAAGCACATAGGTACACAGATATATTTTCACCCCTTTGGAATAAAGGAAATGAAACAATCTGTCTCAACAGGGAAACGATTGGGATCAAAGGAGTGGGACATGTGGCAGATGACATTCTCTTTTATTTTGTCCCTTACCCCCCTTTTAAAAAAAATATCTTTGTTTTTTTTTTGTTTCAGTTTTCCGCAAGGATTGTTGACGGTACTGGTATTTGTGTTTTTTGTATTTGTCACCGTGGCTATCCCTTGAGGTTGAGGATAATGGCCTTCGTTCCATTGATCCACCAAGTGTAGATACCTGTGCGTGCATTTGTTTATCATGTACTTGATGTTGCACTCCAAGAAGTGCACAATACTTAACAAATCAACCAACTAATTCCAATGGCATGTAAATCATGATGATTGGAGCTGATGGATTTGTTGCAGCCTTCGTCCACCTTCACAGCCATTGAGTTTGGAGCAACTTTGTCCACCTGTTCCATCATTGAGATCTTGGTTGGATTGTTCTTTGTCAGAGACCTTAATGCCAAGGGTGACCTTCACAGGAGCATAGCTCCAGGTGGCAGCACTCTCAGGATCACAAGCTTCTCCACCACAACAAAGTGACAATCAACGGAGAAGTTTGTATAACTTAAATAACTTTATTCTCGGTTGTATTGGGGCATGGAGGGGGAGGGGAAAATGGACTCTGTGTGTGATACATAAGTTGTCTGAATCTGAGTCTTTGAAAATTAAAAATAATTTTTTTTAAAGAGTTTGGCTGACATTCATTATGTTTCTATTCTCTCTCATTTGAAATCTCTTGTGTTCTTTGTATGATATTTTGAACCCATAACATGGTTTCTGACATTTCCAAATTTGCTTATTTGCATTAGTATGAAGATGCTTTTTCAAACCATTTGCAACAGTCCAATTAATGATGTTTTTTTTACATAGAAAATATCCAACAAAGGACATTTTAAAAGTAAGCATAAAAACAAACTGCTGGAGGAACTCAGCGGGTCCAGCATCATCTGCAGGAAGGAAAGGAATTGTCAACATTTCAAGGAGAGACTTTCATCAAGACCTTAAATCTAAGACTTACAATGAACATTTATGGAAGTTGTGAAAGCCAATAGACCAATTATCTGAACTTGAGCCAACCACAACTAGACCACTTAATATATTTTCGCAATGACCTCAAAGAGAGTTCGTGTCAAGCTTAATTCATTATGAATAATTGGAAACCATTTCTTGCAACTTAGCCTGTATCACAGAATATCCATATGATGAAATAAAGTCCTCAAAAACAAAAAAAAATCTCCAGTCAGTTAATAGTGAAGCTCATTATTTTCTAATCCAAGCAGATTATGCAAGTAATGTAAACAGCACCTTTTTTTTGTAAGATTATCCTCTCATTTGAATATTCTCACAGGAATCATCTGTTCTCCTGTATGTCCATCTACATTAAAATAGCATAATTATAACCTCTGTTATAAATGTAGTGCTTTGTTATACTATACATAGACTCTTAATAGGTATACATGCAAAGTTTATTAATTAATGCTGAAAATTAAATACATATAATTGAAATGGAAACAATTGAGCAAATATTAATGACAATAACTATTGAAATAAACAGAACAGTCTGCGCAATTTCCTGTTGTAGACATAATAATTTTTAAAAGTTGGAGCTTCTCAATTTTATTTGGCTCCAGCACATAAAAATATTTTTTTGTGAAGTCGACCTCTTTACCAAGACACAGAATTCAGAAAAATTGAACTGGTAACATTTTCTAATTTTTAAGTGTTACTTCTTCTCATCTCACGGTTTCAGTCGACTGCTAATCAATGATCCAAAAAGGATGATTGCAGATTGAATATGGATCCAGGTTCATTACATAGGTATTTCAATTGGATTCTTGTGAAAATAGCTGACAGAACACACTCCATATTCTAGCAGACAGTGGGAAACAGAGTATGTGCTTCAGATCAGTGTTTTTAATTTGAAATTACTCTCATTGGAAGAGAAGTGACATTGTTAAACCAATAATCAAAATACTGTAAAACCCCTGTTATTAGGAATTGAAGAAACAGGCAGCTTTAGGCAACTGTCATAAAGATCGCAGAAAATAAATAGGTACAAAAATATGGGTTTAAAATTGGTGCATTTTGCCATTAGTTTGCGAATCGCATAACGTGCAGACTCCAGCAACTGGAAAATTCACTTATCTGGCATCATCCAATCCCCATAGGTGCCGAATACCAGGGGCTTTACTGTAATGAAAATGCTGGAAGTCAAACAAAAACCTAAAGTGTTAAGAAATGTGAAGCACTTGCATAGGGAGAATACGTGATCTGTTACTTTGGATTTCATTTCACTTCTGGAATAGAAATAACAAGTAACAAACATTATTTGAGCATAATTTGTGCATGTAGCTGAAAGTACTATTAGAATAGATTTACTGCTAGTCAATAGAAAGTTGAAATGTGTTATCAGTTGTGCTTTATTAGTGTTGCAGTTGATCCCACAATGTGGAACCTGAACTGGCCAGCGTGCTGTTTTAAACGAAATGATGAGTCAGTTGAGCAAATGAATATAATAATATTCATACTCCAAAGCCTTGTTCAGAGAACTCCTTCCATTGTTTTCAGCTGCAGCTCTTGTGCTTTTTGTGTTCGCTATATTTGATCGGTGCAAGGGATGGCAGAGAACTATATGTATGTTTAAAAACTACCTCCTCCTTAAACATCCTATTTAAAGATGCTGGAAGTTGGGAATACCAGCCACATTTTTTAAAGTACAATGGAATAAATGCAGGAACAGTCTATATGCATTTGTGGGAATGAGTTACAGTCGGTTGTATTTATTCCTTCAGTCATTGATTACTATGTTGCAGTTATTTTACAGATGCTAGTCCGCATTTAGTGCATTGTCTCAGTTGCCATTTTAATCTGTAAATCTAGGCAAAAGGGGCATCACAATCAACTGTGATTTTATGAAGGTGAATATCTTTTGGAAGGGGCACTAGATTGGAAGCATAAACAGAAGTCATGTTGCTTGCCCTTCTGAAGCCAAGAACACTAAGACTCGTATTGATAACCCTTCGAAATTGGTCCCAACTAATAGTTCTAAACAGCAACAAACTGGCCTGACTGGCAATACACGATGACTAATTGACCTGGAAGGAAGGGTAGATTTGGTGCATTTTATTTAAAAATTAATATTTGCTGGCAACATCAGTAATGCAGGTGGATGGTTCGTTTTGGTAAGATAGATGTTATGATTTCAGAATTGTCACCCTGTACTGATTATTTATACAAGATTATATGGCTCTTGCATTTCCACTCTGCAAATATCATAAAGCACAGGTAAGCTGCTTGCAGTCTGAAAGATATCTTGTGTTTCTCTGGGAACAGCTGTGACCCATTTTATTTTTTTTGTAATAAGTCCACTTAAAAAAAGAACTGAAGAGTGTGGTGTTGCAATCTTTCTTCTGAAGAACTTTGCTTCTCTAACTCATTACAGTATACATGGTACTGTCTTTTAAAAAAAAATGTCTGAGGGTTCTATAAAGACGAACATTGCTAGATGAGCATTCATATCTGGGAAATTCTTGTATTCTTTTCAGAAGAAAGGCTATGAAAGTTTAATTTCGTGAAGAAGACAGTAAAGGCAAGAATTTTATAATTACTCAAAAAGGCATGGCATCATAATCTCTGATTCCCTGTGCAGTTACTGTATTTAATTTGTAGTATGTGCACAACTAGGTGACAGAATTCCGTCACACATAGATACTGCAAACCACTTTTTTTTATGGACTATAAATTGTATATTACTACTTGAACATCACCTACGGCTCCTAGAAAGCTTCCACCAGTGTTGTCTCCGCTCCATCCTCAACATTCATTGGAGCGACTTCATGTCTAACATCGAGATGGCAGAGGCTGACAGCATCGAAACCACGCTGTTGAAGATCCAACTGCGCTGGGTAGGTCACGTCTCCAGAATGGAGGACTATCGCCTTCCCAAGATCGTGTTATATGGCGAGCTCTCCACTGGCCATCGTGTCAAAGGTGCACCGAAGAAGAGATACAAGGACTGCCTAAAGAAATCTCTTGGTGCCTGCCACATTGACCACTGCCAGTGGGCTGATCTCGCCTCAAACTGTGCATCTTGGCGCATCACAGTTCGGCAGGCAGCAGCCTCCTTTGAAGAAGACCGCAGAGCCCACCTCACTGACAAAAGACAAAGAAGGAAAAACCCAACACCCAACCCCAACCAACAAATTTTCCCCTGCAACCGCTGCAACCGTGTCTGCCTGTCCCGCATCGGACTTGTCAGCCACAAACGAGCCTGCAGCATGACGTGGACGTTTACCCCTCCATAAATCTTCGTCCATGAAGCCAAGCCAAAGAAGACTGCTGCCCTGAGGGTTATGAATTGTACTCCATTGCAACTTGCATATTAATGAAAAATGACGTGAAATTAAGCCGTGCTAAATGTCATATGTTAGAATCATAGAATGGTACAGCACAGAAAACAGGCCACTTGTCCATTCTACTCTATGGTGATCATTGTTCAGCTAGTCCCAATAACCTGCTCCCATTCCATAACCATCCAGACTGCTCCCATACATGAATCTCTCCAATTTATTCTTCAAACTCAAGATTGAGTCTGCACCCACCACATCAGATGGAAACTCATTTCACACACTCACTGCTCTCTGAGTGAAGAGGTTCCCCTAAACATTTCCTCTTTCACCCTAAAGCCATGTCCTCTCATATTTTTCTCTCTCGTAATCTCATTTATACTGTCTCTATTCCTCATAATCTTGTAAACCTCTATCAAATCTCCCCTTATTCTTCTTCGTTCCACAGAATAAAGTCCTAATCTGTTTAATCTTACACTGTAAATCAAGGCCTGAAGACCCGGCAACATCCTAGTAAACCTTCCCTGCACTCTTTCAATCTTACTGATATCCTTCCTGTGGCTAAGCAACCAGGACTGCACACAATGTTTCAAATTTGACCTCACCAATATCTTTGTCTTCAACTAAAACAAAACATCCCAACTTCTATACTCATTACTTTGATTTATAAAGGCCAAGATGCCAAATGCTCTCTTTACAATCTTGTGCACCTGTAATGCCACCATCAGTGAACAATGTACCTCTATCTCCAGGTCTCTTTGCTCCTCTGCACTCCTCAGTGCCCTTCCATTTCTAATGTACATCCTTCCTTGATTTGCTCTTTCAAAATGCAATACCTCACATTTGTCTGTGTTAAACTCCATCTGCCATTTACTGGCCCATTCTCTCAGTTGGTCCAGATCCCTCTGCAAGCTTTGAAAATCTTCCTCACTGTCCACTACACCTCCTATCTTGGTGTCATCAGCAAACTTGCTGATCCAATTTACCACATTATCATTGATATAGACAATGAATAGCAATGGTCCCAGAGAAGATCCTTGAGGCACACCACTATTCACAGGCCTCCACTTTGAGAAGAAACCATCCACTACCACTGTCTGTTTTGTCCAACACAGCCAATTTTGAATCCAGTTTACAACCACTCTATGGATACCTAATGTTTAAACCTTCTGAACTAACCTCCTATGTGGGACCTTGTTGAAGATGTTACTAAAGTCCATGTAGACAACATCCACAGTCTTTCTTTCATCTATCTTGGTAACTTCCTTGAAAAACTCTACAAGATTTGTTAAACATGACCTACCATGCTCAAAGCCATGCTGACTGTCCTTAATCAGCCCTTGGCTGTCCAGATACCTATTTATCCTATCTCTCAGAACTCATTCTAATAAGTTACCTACTACTGATGTCAGGCTCACTGGCCTGTAGTTACCTGGTTTACTTTTGCAGGCTTTCTTAAGCCATGGGACAACATGAGCTAGTCTCCAATCCTCCAGCACCTAAGGACAATTTTAATATATCCACCAGGGCCCCTGCAATTTCAATATTTGTCTCTCTCAAGGTCTGAGGGAATATTATATTCAACCCAAGGGATTTGTCTACTTTGATTTGCTGTAAGGCAGCAATCATCTCCTCCTTAGTAATGTTTATACACAATCATTATAAGTTGCCAGATAATAATGGCAGTCCACCACAGTCTTACTACTGTTCTGGTAGTTTTAAAATGATGAGTATTGTTTATTTAAAGCTAGCTCCTTTTTTTTTGTTAGGGTACATGAAAATGAAGAACACCATGGAAAATCAGCTCAGATCCAAGTTGATAGAGTCAAGGGTTTGTAACTTGGAACAATTAGACTGAGCATTTAATGACAGGCTTGCATTGCAGTGATTTGTAACTATTTCATTACTTCCTTGCTTTGGTGTCAGGATGCTGGAATGAGATACTTATTTTTTTTGTGTCCTTCTAGAGAGAGTCCCATTTAGTCCCAACCCTCAACTTCTCTTTAAATTTTAAGAAATAATCTATTCCTTTCAATTATGCTTTGTATTACATTTTTGGTTACCAAATACAGTAAAACCCCTGGTTTTGTTTTGGGTTCAGACACACTCGTTATAAAAATGACCTTGACCCTGGAGTCGCATCATACACTTTGAGTAGACTTTTCCCTGCTAGTCCTGAGCCTCTCTATCTTAGATGTGATCCACCAATAGTTTTACACCACATTCCCCTTTGCGTTCGAAGCCTCCTTTTCTGTGGCTTCACCTGCTACAGTTACCTTTACCCATTCCGATACAAATACACATACAGCATTTACAATACATGTCTTTCTCGACTCTGGGTGTTTTACAGTCTCTACAGATTCAGTCTCTGTGGTCTCTTCTCATCCAGACCTCGTTCTTATTATGCCAGGCGAACTCTGTGTTTCAGTTGGCAAATTCTCTGGACCTGGCTTTGCAGGAATGCTCATTTCCACCCTGTGCTCTTGTTGCTTTTCACCTGGAGACTCTGGTATGGGAATGAGATGTTGGTGATTATCTCTGTGTCCTTTGTGGTCCGCTAACCATGTACGACTGTGGGATGTGGTGCACGGAAGTTACTGTACCTTGCTGTCTTGCATTGGAGATCCTTACCTCATTTCTTGGTGCCAGCTTTTCCAGGTTGCTGTTCTGTGTCTCTCATTTTACCACTTTGCATTCTTATACCTCTTCTCCCTCTCATCGTTCCTGAGTGGTAGCAGGCCTGGGAGTTCCATCTGCAGCCTCTTTGGTAGGTTTGGTAGAGACATGCGTCGGCAACGTCCCATTAGCAATTGGGCTGGACTGTAGCCGTTGCTGTAAGGGTCTTTTGCATTCTTGAGCAGGTCCTTCACTGTTTGTACTGCTCGCTCTGCCTCACCATCCCTTTATGGATATTTAGGGCTACTGGTCACATACTTGAACCTATAGTTCACTGCGAAGGCTTTCAAGTTTTGTCCAGAGAATTTTGGACTGTTGTCACTTACTAACATCTCTAGAATGCCATGCTGTGCAAACATCGATTTTAAATGAAAAATTACATCGGTATTTCATATTAGGCTGAGTTTTTGGCATGGCCTGCTAGGGAATTTACTCGGCATCAGCGGTCCTTTCCTGGATGCACTCTCTGCACCTCAAGACAATCTCCCTTATTTGATTACTGAGACCTGGCCACTGTCACATTTGTGGCCCGAAATGTGAAGTTAATAAAACATTAAACACAAGTTTTATCAGGTAAACTTCTCAGAGTCTTTATTCTCCAGTTTCCTTTGTTCTCCTGCTTGTGCTCTTCTCCCTCTCATACCACGTGACTTCCGGTACATCTCATACATATTCATTATCATGACATCCCTCCTTTAATCAGAAATAAACTTTACCTTCACTTACCAATATCCCTCGGAAACATACAAACATCGTAACTAATGGTAATACTATAACTCAACTACATAAAGTTTTACTTCCTACAGCACTCATACATGCACTTTATGATATAAGATTAAATACTGTCCCAAAGTTCTTATTAAAACTATGGCACAAAGTCTTCGTATCGTTTGGGCACTTTCCGGTTTCGTTTCGGCCTGCCTGTGATATTGTCGTCGCTTCTCGGTTGTTCACTCTCAGCGTCGGACATACTGCTCGCCACGGCTTCGGGTGTTTCTGGCGCTCTAGTCACTTCATCAGGAGTGCTGGTAACTACCTCTGGAACATCACCAGGTCTCTCAGTTTCAGCATCTCGTATTGGCCTTTCAACCTCTTCGCTCGATGTATCTCTGGACTGGTACCTTTTTACACCTGATACATTTCTCTTATACAGGACTCCAGTCGGAGACTTGACTGTCACCATACTGCCACTTCTGGATACGACAGTTTAGGGTTGATGGTAATAAGGTGTGTCTAGCTTACCACCAGTTTCATGCCTCACTAGAACATTATCTCCTGGCATGATGTCTGAGTACTTGGCTCCACGTTTCGAATCTGTGTACAGCTTTGCTGCACCTTTCTTTTCAGCATCGTGGTCCCTCATCTCCTGGTCGTCTCGGATTTCCTTTATTTCTGGCATTTTTGTGCGGATTTTTCTCCCAAAAAATGCTTCTGCAGGACTTTTTCCAGTGGTTGCATGAGGCATTGTTCGATAGACAGTCACATAAGATAGCAATACTTCTTGCCAATTTTGTCCTTCTGCGTGTGCAATCCTCAATCGTTTTTCAATGGACTGATTTTGTCTCTCTACTTCTCCGTTGGCTTGCGGCCATTTCGGAGTTACTTTATGATGGTGGATACCTGTGGTCCTCATGTATTCCGCAAATGTCTCTGAAATGAATTGTGGACCATTGTCAGAGTATAATATAACAGGTAATCCATATCTTGTGAATATCTCTGCTAATGCTTGTATTGTTTTTTCAGTGGTTGTGGACTTCAACACCACGTACTCATAGTATCTGCTGTAGTAATCTATCACTACCATAATTGATTCACCCGTCGGTAAAGTTCCAAGAAAATCAACATCTACGTCGATCCATGGTCCTGTCAGGAGTTGCGTACTCCGGATCGGTTCTGGCAGATTACTCCTACTTGTGATTTGACATCCGTGACAAGTTTTAACAAATTTCTCAGAGTCTTTATTCTCCAGTTTCCTTTGTTCTCCTGCTTGTGCTCTTCTCCCTCTCATACCACGTGACTTCCAGTACATCTCATACATATTCATTATCATGACAGCCACCACTGCTTCTGACACTTTACAACCCCTTGGTGGCCCTCATGTAGTTTTTCAAGTACCTTGCTCCCCATGTTAGCCAGAATAACTAATCTCGTACCACGCAGGAGTAGTCCATTGTGCACACTCGGAACAGCTCTCTCTTGCTAATAGTGTTTGACTGGTCCTTGAAACTGGTTTCTGTCTGGCCAGCCTCCATTGCAGTATTTCATGAACTGCGTCCGTACACTGTCAGCGCATAGTTGCGCTCGGAGCTCTGTCAGGTATCTGTTGCTTGTTGGGAGGTTTTTCATCACCATCTCTACATAAATATTGCTGTCCTCCATGCGATCTTTGTCAGCACTAGTTGTTCTGTCTTGTAGTGGAGATTGAGAGAATTTATCCACAAGGTTGCCAACCTCCATTGCGTTTTGGGACCATCTGTAATGCAGATGCCCAGGGACTATCAGACCTACAGATTTTGCCTATTTCATCCATCTTTGCAAGCTCTTCCACAGCAAAACGCAGCTTCTCTGGAGGCAAGGGGTGCACTTTAGCATGTATAGGTGGCCCCTTAGTACAAATGCGGTGAGTAACATCATGCTTTGCAGTGGAAGCCGAAAATTGTAGAGGAGTAATCTCAAGGAAATCTTCCAACAGCTTTGAGAATTCATCTACTGGTTTACCTAATGTTTGAAGGTGCAGAGTAGGGGTATAGGCAGAGGTATAGTCTGAAAAGTAGTTCCATCTATTAGTCAATATCCTTTTAAGTCAACGAGGAATGAATAAGCCCGAAGAAAATCTGCACCAAGCAAAGGTCGGGATACTGCTGCTATAATGAATGGCCAAGTGTAGAGATGATTTTCGAACTTGACATTCATCTTCTCAGAATTTTGGAACTGTTAACTGCTTGTAGTCGCAGGTCCGGGGTAGGATGGCGTGTGTCAAAACCAGTGGGTGGAAATATATTAACTTTTGAACCTGCATCCACCAGAAATTTTTGCTGGAACAACTGATCCCATATATCCAGTAGGTTTGCATGTTTCTTGCCAACTGCAGGGTGGAAGGCACGCAGGCATTTACTCCCTAACGCCTGTGGTAATAACACGAAGATGAGGTGACCACAGGCTGCTTGCTTGTCTTGGGGCTTTGCTTGTCGGGAGTGATATGCTAAGAGCACTAGAGTGTGTCACGGGGTCATTATCAGAGGGTTGGTTGTGCAGAC